>NC_138584.1:13520370-16375068 GCF_964289735.1 Phaethon aethereus
GATATACTTACATACTTAAAAATAAAGCACCTGCCAAAATACTAGAAGTATCAGAGTCATAGCTGGCTTGCAGATGTGGAATAAATAAAGAATAGAAACAGTATTTATGGTTAAGATAGGTTGGATGTTCTTACCTAGGGGAAAGTAAAAGGCAAGGTTGCTATATATCATCTGGAATTAATTTTGAGATTTTTACATACCTAAAAATGAAAACAGATGTATAAAATCCTATAGGCATAACAAAACACGATTTGGAAAAGGCTATTGTCTGCAATGTGTGTGATGATCCTTAAGGTCCATCTTTAGGATTCTGAGCAATCTAGGGATGATAGCGAGGTAGCTAAATAATCAATATATGGAGCCATATATTTTTTTTTCTCTCCTTTTTTCAGACTCCCTCTCATATCTGATTATAATTTGGTAGAGATTTAGAAGACTAAACCATATAATAAATTTTGGAAAATTACTGTAGCCATCACCTGGAATCAATCTGGATACAATAAATTAATCCTTAGCATAAAATAAAGTAAACATTGCCTCCTACACTTCAGAATCTGTAAACATACACTGTAGGTGCTATAAACATATCTGAATCTTGATTTCTCTATACTTTGAGAATCTACACTAATACTGCACCTGGCACAGAGAAGTGATCTCTGGTTTTGTCTGACAGCAGTACAAATAAATAGGCGTATTTCATTATTATGCCCACTATATTTCAGAAACTCTGCAACTTGTTTTATAATCATTTGACAGTACTGCATTTTGGACTGTTCAGATTTTATTCTGAATAATGTTTTGCTTTAGCAATCCAACCTCAAGGCATTATGTATAAATTAAGCATTTTTTTTTCATTATACCTATAGTATTTTCAGTATATAAATAAGTAAAATATTTACATTCTCATAATCTATGTGAAAATTACCAGAACAATTTTAACACTGAAAAAATTGAATTCTGGCCTCACTAGCATCTACTGGAGGTTTTTATCTAGTATGAAATTTACTTTTTACTATGATAACTTAATAATCAGTAGCCCAGTACTTCAATCTTGAGTGTCCAGATCACATAGCTCATAAAATAATGTAGTATTGGAGGAAGCAATGCAATAGAACTTCCATTTCTTTAACTAAGAATCCAAATGCGAACTTTCATATTCTATCTTTTTATTACCTATTTTATAGTATCTCATGAAATCAGTATTAATCAATCAAGGTAAATTTTAACCTAAAGTTCTACATTTTGTTTCTAAGGATCTGCTATATCTTTTTCCAGTTTACTGTTTTCATCTTCCTCAACTATCACTACACTAGTTGACCTCATTACTTTTTGCTTCAGTCCAGACTGGTTACAAATGAATCTAATTATTTTGGGCAATGTGCCTGGCAAACAGCAGGGCCTGGACACACACTGCTGCTTTGAAGATACATGTTGAAAGAAAAACTTGACATTTTTAAGATAAAATTAATATTTTTCATGGTACTGACTAAAAAAATAATCACTTTCTGGAAAAAAATCAAAATATGGGCAGTTGAGATTATTACAGACTGCAGTTGAGATTATTACAGACCGCAGTAGAGTTATTGAAGCATTGTGAGCACCTGTTTGATATGTTTTTTGAAGTGTTAAGGGGAGATGAATACCACTAAGAGTGCATGAAGTACCAATCAACATACTGATCATTTAGTATAACACACATTATAGAGAAAAAAGGTGAATCACAATTTCAAGATATCATCAAATAGGACAAAGTGTATGCAAAGATGTTCTGCTGGTCCTGTATTTACTTATTCTTTTGTGATTCTTGCAAAGCTGCTATATTCTCCTCTGTCCTAATATCACATGCAACTACTCACATTTTATTACATTAAACAATGACTAAAATAATATTTTCAAGAGACTTGCCTTTTCCACATCCATACAAATGCACAAACAACATGTAAATACACTGCCTTTGAGAAAGGAATTACGTGCTCTGCAGAAATCCATGCCCATGGACAGGAAGCTCAAGGCAATTTGGCAGTTTTAGTGCAATCCTTGTTTCATTATTCCCTGTCCCATGAACTACTCAATGCCTTCTGGGAACTGCTGTTAACACACACGGTCCACTGACCTCCTGGGACTGGTCCCCAAGACTTTGATAGGGCTTGTGTACTAAAGGCTGCCTCACATTTCAAAAGGGCTTAGTCAGCCCTAAACAGAGTTTTCAAATCTTAGACAATTAAAAGGCACCAAATAAAATTAAAAGCTTTGGCATGTCTTAATTTTAAAGCTACTGCACATAACAACTTTCCTCATAGGGGTTTCTTTTTTTTTTTTTTTTGTGATAAATATAGAAGTATGTTTAAAAAAGAATTATTACATGGCATGATAATGCATGTGATTCAGTTTTCATCAGCTAGTACTATTAAAATGGCCATTATTTTATGAACTGAAGCGGATAATGAAAAATATTTGAACAAGTCTGCCAGTACTTTCGTATTCCAAGGCAGCTGTCATTTGACAATCCCTGTGAGTCCTTTTACAGGATATGTTATTTTGGAGGAATATGAGTTACATATAAGGGGACGTAAATATTCATTGAATGATAAACTACTAATGTATTTATTTTATTTTCATTTGTTAATATGGACATTATGTTTTGGTTCTCCTCTTCTCAAACTTGGGCAAGTGAGAGGGCAGGCATGAGACAGGAAGCTACCTGAGGCAGAAGGCCTCCCTGAAATGTTACCTTTGTTTTCTCAGTGCTCTTTCTTATAGAACAGATAAACTTTTACTCCAAAGTACTTTAACAAGTGCTTCAGTTGCAAGGTGTCTATACATGGGAAGTACAGAACTTTCATGACTAGACATAAATTAATTTGTTAGCTATTCACCTTCTTAGTTCTCTCCCTGTCTTAACTTACCCCAGTTAAAAGGAACTGTGAGGGTGGTAGCATTAGTGTTGCCCGAAACTAATAAACATGCTACAAGAGTGTGACACATGCAGGCTATTAGTCTGTGCCTGCACTGCCTCCTTGTGTATTAGATAGGCCACCAGTTCTCCCCCAATATGAAACAATGCCACAAAACAATGCAAAACAGGGACTGAAAGAGGCTGTTTATATTTAAACATCTGTGTTCTTAATTTGTCACAAGTCATAATTAAAAATGGACTCTGGTATGTAGATGTTGGCCCACTGCTTAAGAACAAAACTGGTTAAAGCAGAACTGATCAGGGAGACTGTCTGATAATAAGAGTTGGCAAACAGTTGGCAATGAGAGTAACTGAGCCTGTCCAAACTGTCCCCTCTTAGTTCCCCCAGCCCATGTTTCAACTGGTCTGCAGCAAAAGGAAGTCTCAGATAAATCATAAAAACAAGTGAATGAAGGAACCAATTAGATACAGCAATTAAAGGCAAATATTTGAAAGTGTTGTGTTGCAAAACCAGGACAGACATAATTAAAGGTAAGTTTTAGTTCACCATTGAATAAATTTGGACACTGCAATCAAAAGTAGATTTTTGACAGTTTTGATGTGTAATAGCAATATCTAAAAACTAGACAGAAACTGAGAAACTAATCCCTACATCAAATATGTATGTCTCATTTTCAGTTGTCTTAAATGAGGAAAATTCTGGTATCCGTAGTATGTCATGTTTTAGGAGACGTATTAAACATTACAATAAATCCTCATATTTTTTGTCTCTTGAATTAAGTATAATTATGATGACAACAGGTTATGATTCTGAGAAGAAATTCCAGCAAATGAAAAAGGAATGGTGGGTTCCTGTATCGCTTACACTGTGCTGTGCTATAAAGTATTAGTAGGTGAACCTTGAAAGATTAGGGAGTGTGGCTGAAATAAGCCCCAAAAACTTCAGCCAAATTACCAAGCTGAGCTGGCAATGCTGCATGATACTTGATACTTCCTGCTGCCTGCTGAACAGGATGGAAATGTGCTGTTTATATGCTGTAAAATGCTATTTCAGCAATATTTTTCTCTCTGCCAAGGGAGGTGTGGGAAGATCAGACTATTCTACAAGACAGTCATGATTAAGATCCAACAAAGCCAATGAGACCAGGAAAGATAGTGATTGCTGCTTTTCTTCAATGAACTTAATAGTTTGACAGAGTTTTAACATTCTCTTTTAACCTGAGGCCAAACACAGCAGATGCCCAGAACAATTCCAGTCAGAAAATATTCCATACACAAATGTGTGGTCCTACAGATTCACAATCCACAGAGAAACTAACATCCCAGTCATACCATATGCTGTAGGTCTTCAAATAGGTCATCTGTATCAGCATCAGAACAATGCTAACTTTTGCATATTTAAGACTATGTAAAGCAAGAAAGGAGGAACTTCACAGAGAATTACAAATTTGTCAGACTACATCTATCAATGAAAGGAACAAAGTTAATGAAAAAATTGTGCTCTGTAATTGTGGCAAGATTTTATGTAAATGTAGTCAGTTACTTTTCCTCTCATATAATAATATAGATGCACACTGATAAAAAGGAGGGTTGGGGAGTAGAACATGTGAAGGAAGGCAACTGTGTGACATGGAGGTGTACATCAAAGTAGCAAAGTACAGCAAGGTGTATATCACCTAGTAAGTAGGGGTAGAGAGCTCAAGGAAAGAACACATGTCCTCATCTTTTCTGCACAGACAGATCAGAATCAAACAAAAAGCTGTTTTTTTCCAAACAATCCTGATCTCCATTATGACTAACTAAACAAAACCAACAAAAAAACCTGAAAATAACGCATTAGCTTGTGGTAATACTGGTTTGTTTCCTCTCCCTTTGATGCACAGAGAATCCATGTGGGGAGGGTTCTTCATCCTTCTTTTCCTAAATCACAACCATAATCAGACCAATAATGACAGCAAACATGAAACTAAGAGACTGATCCTTTATTACTATCTTCCTGTCTCACACAAAATCAACTGATAATTCAGGCTCTCCAAGTGAATTCTTTTCAAGCCCAACTCTAATACATAGCTAGGTAACCAGTACTTATAACAAAATAAAAGATGATGCATTCTCATAATACTAGCAAGCCCTGCAGTGTCTGGGAAAAGCAAGACTCTTGAATTTTTATTGCCTTAAGCCCTAAACATAACTCCAATCCTAAACATTACTTTCATTGCAGCAAAGTGATGGATCTGCACAAACTGTGCTAACCTTATGTGTAGTCTGTTTGGCAACACTTAACACCTTATCTGAACTAAGACAATGGCCCATGAAAACATCAGGGCTTGTTCTTATCTCAATGAGTTGTGCAGAATCCAACAATTATCCAGCATGCTCAAGTTTTCATTTCCCAAATGATACCTCCTAACTCCACCCCAACTCTTAATTTTATATGCATACCTATGGTTATCAAAAAGAATACAAGCTCGTAATGATTCCATACAACATCCTATTCCTGGAACTCTTGCAGAATCTGGCTATAAATGTGGGTCTTGAAAATATCTTTCTACCCTAGATGTTTCTACCCTAAACTTCAGGCCTAAACTTCACTATACCCAGACCTGAAAACAAGGGACTGGCCACTGATAGCAATAAGCTTATTCATATTCCCCAGCAATAACCCAGTTTCCTGAAGTCATCTTTTCTAGTGGAACCTTAATGACAACTGCATATAGGCTTGGCAGATGAAAAAGATAACAAACTGAAAATAAGATCTTGATGATACCAGAGCACTTTGTATCTCTAGATCCAGTCAACTGGGTTGTCCATGAATTAAGTTGTTGAGTCCTCACCAAAAGCTCTGTACCTGTTGACAGAAACTTTCCTAACTCTTCAGATCTGTAAAAATTGATGGTGAACTTGGGGTCTTGACACCTCCCTAATCTTAAGCTGAAAGTTAGTAAATCATCAGCTTGTAGAATCACTGGTGTCTTTCCTGCCCCTAAGAACCTTCCAGAGACTAGCAATAAAATGGATTATAGATAGTAAATCTAATCTCAACCCTATCCAGAAGACCAGACACCTCAGGACCACAGAACAGTCCCTGGCCCATTTTATTTACTAGATTCAGTCTAAAGTTTCCCAAACATTAATCCTAGATTCCTATACCTCCAATTCTAACTCTTGCATTATTAATAACTACAGGATCAATTACTAGAGAAAAATCCTCTATTCATATAAGCTGAGTCTTATTAATTCTTATTTCTGGGAACACTGTAGATTCTACCATAAGGTATGCTCTTTATACTTAGTCATGCATTTCCAAAAGCCTACCCTTAACCTGTTTTAAACACTAAAACACTCTCCTAGGGCAAGTATTCCTACAGAGCCTGACAGAGGAAAAGACAATATAAAGCTGCTAGCAGTATCTGCCCAATTCTCACCTCTGTACCCTCTGCAGAGTCCAACACTAGTTTGTAATTTATACACAGGAACCTACTGATGTAATATAAGACAATATCAGTCTCTGGTTTTCATTTGTACTGTTTCTACACTTACCTGCAGGGGACCCTGTAGAATAGAACATTACTCAGGGATGCAGACACATTATATTAAAAAACATAACCTCAGGTGTAATAAAAGCCTTGTTCAGATCTAGAGAATGAATTCCAATTGTAAAACAAAATATAGACCCTTAACTTATTTCTCCATCTGGTGCAGAAATATTATTTTCTCTTGAGGAAAAAAATTACTAAAGGCTTTGGCTGCTAACTACATTAGTATAAAGCTTGCTGCCAAGATTTTTGCATTTATGAGAAATGAATTTACCTTTTGATGCTTTAATTTCTGAAGCATTAAGCCCTCTGTCTAACACGAGACTTATTCTCCACCTACAGGAGACTGAAGCATTGGTTTCTGTCAGCTGGTATAAGGCACTGGCTTCTGTCAATGCCTGCCTCCTTCTTATCTCTTGTTTCCCACAGGTTCAAAATGCAAGTGGAAATTGTGACTATTTAGGATGCAAGTATCAGCATCAAACTCATTTCTAATAGTAGTTTTATTTTTAGGAAGGACATTAATTTCTACAGGAAATCACAACACAGTACACCAGATTCTATTAATACCTCCCTGCTACTCATCTTTGGCAGTCTTGCATAGTTGAGCATCACTCAGGATTTAGGACAGTTACAATTCTCAAAACCTAACACTATTACTCAAACACTAACTATAACTTGAAATAATTAGCACATAAGGGAGTAACCCCACAGTTAAAGACAATATTAGTCAATGGTTTCTACCAACACACTTAACTTTGGGGGAACTTGTAGAAAGGTATCATACCCTGAGCTCTTTGCTAAAACCTTCAGCCTAAACCTAAATGTCCTATCTACCTCCTAAACAGATAGTCTGCTAGCTCCTATAGGACTGATGCAGCTCAAGGCACAGGTTTCTATCAACACAATTACTATCTCTACGGGTCAGTAGGGTCCAAGAACAATCTGGCTTCTTAAGACTTCAAAATCCTCAGCCCTAACCCTGTGCCAAATCTTTTCCCTTTTCTTATTATGCAATAACACAATATGAACAGTAACATGAATGACTACAGGAAGAGACTTCATCAGGTATCGGTTTCTATCAACAGCAATCTCTGCAGAGTCTACAAATCCAAATTCAAAACCAAAAGAAAATTTCCCAGGCTGTGACCAAACCTCTCATATATAAATTATGGAAAGACAAGGGTAATCACCATAGTATAAAACTGTAAGGAGTAATGGGTTTTCTGACCCAGGCCCCTTCAAGCTTCTGGGAGGACTGTCAAATCCACTTTAGAGTTCTTGATAATTTTGCTTCCAAACTCTCTCCTATTTTAATGTCCTACAATAAACTAATAACTTTACACTTCACATTCCAAACCCCTGTCTTAACCCTATCCTAACACTAATTTCATGAAACCTGACAGCTGAGTCCTAAAACTGAAGAAAAACACTATACACCTTTATTTTCTTTCCCAGAGAACTCTAGAGGGGAGCAGGAAGTGATGCCAGAAGCAGAAAGGGAGGAGGACATAGGAGCAGACAATGGGAAAAGAAGGAATGACTACTGGGAGCAGAGAGGTAAGCAGCTACCAGAAAAGAAGCAACTCTAAATGGGACCAGTAGTAAGTTGAATCTGGCCTTGCTATCCAGAAAGATTTTATAATCCTACAACTATAACCCCACAATCCTTACAGTCCTAAACTACATGTTACTGCAAAAGTAACATGGACACAGTCAACTGGCCTAGCACTTGCCTCACTGGAGAAGACTGCGGAAAGATTATCGTTAAGAGTTTTGTATCACATATTATTCTGTTAATCTTCTTTGTACCTATCTGCAATTCACTTTCAGAGCATAAAAGAAGTTTAATTTTCCTGGTTTACTAGGTGAGATCTTGAGCTTCTGTTTTATTATCAAACTCCCCCAAGTACAAAAATATCCCTTATTTCCATCAACCAAGTTCTGGCAGAAGGATTATACTTACTTATTTATGAGGGATCATACCTAAAGTAAAAGACAACACAGGTTATTGTCTTGCTTTTATCCAAACTTGTTCTTATGCTCATGATGCTGAAAAACAGGATGCAATTTTGATGGTTTACATTTTAAACTCTCATTAACCATATTAACAAAAAAGGAGATTAAACCCATGTAGCAAAAGAGAGGTATAAGCTCCTACCAACTACAGCCCCCTCCCCAAATCAACAGACCGTCTGTTTTGAAGGCAGTCATGTCATTTAATCTTTTAATCCCTAACTCTAGCCTTAACACTAACTTTATTCCTTACACAGGCCTATAAATTTTAATCTCTCACAGTGGTGTTTCTGGTAGCAAGTCCAATCAGTGCACATTCAGCTTAAAAATGTAAGGAATTTTTCACCAGAAACTGTACAAATTCAACCTTCACTATACATACAGCAATAAATACACATCCAGTTTGCAGCCGCATCATAGCTCTGCTTTTGGAGCTGTGTAAGGTTGCACAGTGCAGCTGCATCCAGCCACTCCAGCTTTGCCTATGTCGACTGAAGAGGATTCTTTACATTCTCAATAGGAAAAATTAGTAATGCTAATGTTTCTGTAGTTTTTTGAGTACTGAACTATGCTGTTTTGTATCAAATTTCTCTTACTATCATCTGTCCTCCCTAATTCTTGGGCATCTGAAAGAAAAATCAATGGACACTGAGCCCTTCCCTAGCCCATGGTTTGGTGAGGCACAGAGAAAGCCTTGGCTTCATCCTTCAAAACCTTAGATAATGGAATTGAGGGAGTTCAGTGACGCTGTGTGCTATTCCTGGTAGTAGCAAATCGTATATCATTACTTCTTGAAGAGAGAAACATGCAAAGAAATACTGTCATTTATTTTGTCTATATGTATGCGTTCATGTATTTCCCTTTAAAACTACAAAAAGAAGACCATTAGCATTTCACCTAGCAGAGATCATTCCACTAATCTCCATTTGTAAGACATCTTTTTTTACAAGGGTCCACTTCACTGAAGCAGTGTAACTCACTCTTCCTCCCAGGATTAGTCATACAACAGAAAACTCTTAGAAAACATAGATCTGCACCAGAAATGAGACAAGGATGAAATACTCACCTACAGAAATCAAAAGAATTAAAGTCATGGAGAAGGCAGGGGTGATGACTTTTAAGACAGCCATTTATTTTGCAATATTCACTTCTGTGCTGTGAACAGAATTGGAGAAAGGAGTTAAAGTTTTAGAAGACATCAACATCTGTGTGAAGCTAGAAACAAAGCAGTTTAAGCAAAGTCAATGTCCCCAAGATACATGCAAACCAACAATAAAAGCATACCTTTCCTTACAGTGCATTAGTTAATCCCAGTGAAATGACCCCTTTATATACAGAGAGAAGTCTCTTGCTTTCAGTAATGTCAAGGAATATGCTAGGAAAAACAGTGTGATTGCAAGACAGCCAAAGAACATCACATTTACAGTTACATTTCATTACAGTGCCTATAGTCTGAAGAACATGAAAGCGCTGCTGCTGTGAGTTTCTTGTAAGATACAGTGGTCCAAGGAAACATATTCTCTTCTCCATAGTTCCTAACCCCTCCCCCCTTCTGCCCTAAAATACAACAATGACCCATCTGTGCACATACAAGAGAGCAATTCCTAATATTTAAACACAGACTAATCTGCCAACGTTGATGTATCCGGGACAAAACATAATGAATGGCACAATGCTTAGTCTTTCTTTTCACTAAAACTGTCTTGAAAAGTAATGAGGAACAAGAAAGCCGACGGAAAGAACAAACCACAGTGGATCACAGTTGATTTAAAAAATAACATTATTCACTTCTCTTCTGTTTTGCTCTGAAAACATTTTCATGTTTTAACCCTCTTTCTGATTCAAGAAAGGATATATTTCTCTCTAAATTACATCTAAGTGCTGAAATTTTCTACCAAAAATCTTTTAAGAATAATTTTATGGCACTCATAAAGCTTATCTATGCTCTAAATTGTTATCTATTCTTTGACAAATTTTCATTGCAGCTGGGCTTCAATTACTTCACTCCAGAACACCATCATGGCAATTAAGAAGATTATAAACAATAACTAAGAAAATCAGTTAAATGAAATTCAGTAGTCCTTTAATACTGAATTTGACGGGCTGCAAGATGTGGATCTTCACCTAAACAGCATGTAACTTTTCTCTTGTAACTGCAGAATTTGATCGTAATTTATTACATGTCTGTTTGGCTTGTTATGCTGGCATGCAAAAATAACTGAGCTACTGCTAAAAAAAAAGTGGTTCTGATACTAGAATTAATATAGAATTATACAGAATACAATATTATAAAAATATAAGCATGCTACCTCACCTGGATTAATGTATTTTCCTTCTAATGCCTTGCAGAGATCTAAAATTCTGCCAAATACTCAGCATTTTGTCCTATTTTTTCTGCTTTAGATTGATGTAGGACCAAAAAAATCAGTGGGTCTTTCCACTGACACTTTGGGGCTAAACCACATCTCCTAAAACTTGAATAACTGTAAAGGCACTGTGTTAAATTACTATTCTCTACACTGTGAGAATACCTGTTCTTTTTCACCACCTATCTGAACTGCTTCCATTTCCTCTCTTGGACAGAGATAGAAATGCGTCTTTTTACTAGGATACAGCATAGCTGTGTTCATTTAGGCTAACAAGAAGGCTAAAAAAATGGCAGAGAGGTAATGTGTGATAAGAGACTGGAGGTAGGAAGAATGCTGGTGACAGAAAGATGTGTAATTTATAAGCATCAAGTAGAAACTTGAAAATTCATAGCCTATGAGATTTTCCAATGACAAAGTATTAAGTGGGACTACCTACAGACATTGTAACAAAGGAGGATGAAACATCAAGGGATTAACTTGATCTGTTCTAGGAAGCATCTAGTAAGCACAGCATTTGAGGGAGCTTGCATGTAACTGTGCTATGTGCTTCAGTCCCCTCACTTATAAAGCTAATGACAATGATACCAACTATTTCAGAAAATCAAGGACAGAAAGAGCTAGGTGTATTAATATAGTGCAGTAAAACATAAGATATTGTAGGGAAGGATAATACACTTGTGAAATTTAATTTGATATATAAAAGCAACATGTATTTTGTTGATAAACCGTATGTTTATTAATTGCTGAAAGGCGCTGAAGTAGAAGGATCTCAAGGAAGGCAAATTTTAAAAACTTGATATACACTTCTACTAAGATGTGACCATAGTTTTCTCTCATTTCCCAGACGAGCCAGGGCTGAGCCTGACCCCTCCGGAGAACCTCGACCAGACATGCCGCACGACTCAGCTCTGCCAGCGGTTTCCACTGCCTACCAACAGGTCGGTCTCCGTTACCGATTGCTGCACAGGCGTGGTAGCAGGACACGAGTGAGAACGGGAGATTTCTCGGGGAGGAGCTGTGAAACCTGCTCCTCATTTCCAGGACGTGGCGAGGCGGGGTAATGGGGACGGCTGTTAGCATTTCCTTCATCACCCACTCCCTCCTTTTTACAGCGTCCTTAAAGAGAAGCCCCCGGAGATCTCCCAAGGGTGTGTGAGAACAAGTTGTACCTGGGGTGGGCGTGAGGGGGTTCGGGCGGCCGGGGCCGCACCTGCCGCCGCTCCAGCGCCAGCAGGAAGAGTTTCGGGGTGCCCCACGGGCCACCCCGCAGCAGGCCTTCACCTCAGCGCCCCGGCTCCTCTCACGCACGTTTTTTCCCCTCAAACATCCCCCCACCCCCGCTCCCACCCTCCCGGCGGCCCCCTCCTCCTGCTTTCCGCTTGTCCCCCGTGTCATCCCACTGCCCACGCACACCCCCCCACGCATCCCCGTTTCGCGCCGCCCGCCCCTCCGCGCTGAGAAGCGGCCGGCACTGCGCATGCTCCGGGCGCGCGGGGCTGGCGGCGCGGTGGTGGGGAGGGTGGGGGGCGGCAAGCGGGTCTGAGGGGGCAGCGGCGATCACTGGCTCGCTCTCGCCCCGCTGCTCCCCGGTCCCCAAGCGCCTTCGGGAGGGCCGCTCTCGCTGTCCCGGGGGCCCGCAGTACCGCGGGCGACTGGCGGCCGCGGAGCGGCCGGTGCGCGGCTGCCGAAGCGGAGGGCGGTGCTGTGGGCGGCCGGGGGAGCCGCGCGATTGGCCTCCGCCCGGCGGCTGGCTTGTCAGTTGGGCTCCAGGGGTGGCCCTGGGAGCCTCTCGCCCAGCCCTCTGACGGGATGAAGCCTTTAGGGGGATGCAGCGCTCTTTGCCTTTTGATTAAAGCCCCTCATCTCCCTTCAGTCTGAAGGCAAGGGCACCAGGGCGGCCGGGTCGGAGGGGCCTGCACAAGGCCGGGCAGAAAGGGAGGGGTTGAGAGAGAGAAAACCCCTCTTGGTATATCACGTATGGCTCTATAGGAGGTATCATCTCTGGGAATATAGTGGAAAGGACGGAGCTGGTATAAACTGAAGGCGCCCGGGTTTAATTCACACTTGCGGGTGCCCAACATGGAGATGCAGAGATGGTCCACAAGGTGGAAAACGAGAAGGTGGCCCTGGGACTCTGCTGTAATCGTGCTCATCACCTTCGCTGTCCTTCTCCGGGCTGCAGAGGTCAGAGGAGGTAAGAACGCAAAGGGGACCCGGGGAGTCCAGTCGCCTCTCTCCCCGCCTCGGGAAGAGCGACCCAGGGCACGGCAGGGGCCGCGTTTCAGAGGAAAACTGTCAGGGCGGCTCCCATGCTGGGAAGGCGAGAGGGCACGAAGCCGCTTGGGGCCGGCTCGGGGCACGGAGACCCGCTGGGAGCCCCCGGCAGCGCGAGCAGGGGACGTCCCTCCCAGGTGCCGTGGAGGTATGGCTCCCGTTCAGCCTCGGCTTTAAGTGTGGATGTGGTTTTAATGCAGTAAAGGGGATGACCTGGCCGGGTAGGAAGATCAAAGAAATACTTGCTGAAGAGTGACTTTCTCCCAGTACTAATCTCCGTCTTGTGGAGTGCGTGTACGATTTTCAGTTTTGTTGAACTTAGCGTCGTTACTCTGCTCAAGTTTATCAAGTTGTGGCTGAAATCGAGCGACAAGTATCTGCCTTCCCCTCGGAGGGACGAGGAAAGGGAAATCTGGGGCGTGGAGGCCCTCTGTTCTGAATTTTTCCATTCTCCACTTTTTTACTTTTCCCTTTGCAAGGTGTTTCAGCGAGTAAAAAGTTTTCCAGGACGCGAGGTGAGGAGAACGTATCTGAAGGGGCCCTTTGCCAGGCGCTGAGGAGAGCGGTCTCGCGGCCGTTGCGGCGCCCCGCAGGTGGTGTGCGCAGCGCCGAGCCCGGAGGTTCCCTCGCGGGGAGGCGTGGGGGGGGGGGTCGGGGGGCTCAGCGTGAGTGTCGCTGGGCTCCACACGGGCAGTGTCAGCGCCGGGGCGCCATCCCCAGGCCCCTTCCCCCTTTGCAGCTTCTCCGTGGGGATCGAGTGGTCCCTTAGGTGCCCGTGGACCTGGTGGACAGGGTGCAGCCCGCGGCGGAACTTGCCGTGGGAACAAGAGCCAGGCAGCAGCGCGGCAGCTTCAGCAGAAAGGAATTGCTCCCCCCACTTCCCGCACCACCCCTCTCGTTCCCTGCACTTCTCCCCTCCGCACTGCTCCCCGCCACGGCACAGCCCTCGGCCGCCCGCCGCGCCGCGTCCCCATCTGGGCGCCGGCGAGGCGCTCCGGCTTTTTGAGATGTGCTCGCACATTCGCGGAGCTGCAGCGTATATTCTCCGCTGGCGGGAGCGCTTTCCTCTCCTACTGGGGGTGGAAATGCTGCCTCTTCCTCCATCCCTCCTTCCCACCGGAGCCCGCAGGCGCATCTGGGGGCCAATCTGGCAGGGACTGAGGTTTTTATTTTCCTGTGGGTCCGACATCCATGAAGGGGCTTGACTATCGGAAAATAAAGGTTTAATTTTTATGCATTTATTATTTTAACGAGGTATTTCTCCATGTGAATTCCCACTTTCTGAATCGAGAGGCGTCCTAGAGGGAGCACAGTAGGGTGATCAGTTTCCATTCAAGCCCTTTATACCTGGGCACAACCTTGACGATGTCAGATCAATCAAGGCTTCTGCCCCCTGCTGGCCCCGTTGCTGACAGGGCCTGGAAGGGGTCAAATTTCATCCCTGTTGCAATTCCACGGACTCCAGTGGAGTTACACCCAGAGTGAATTAACCTCTCAGTGCTTCAAGGATTCGGCTCCTCATTATTCTGTCGAAACTAAATTTCTTCAAGAAGCAATACTCTCCGCAAAGGCGTGATAGATTTTCATCTTTCTAGGTGCCACTTTTCATGTGACCATTCACTGTAGAATTGACTTCATAAAGTAGGATTTATGTAGATTATCTTTACATAATGGATTGGATGCAAATGAAGTTAAAAGAAAATCTAAACCCAAGCAGCCCAGGAAAAATCAACAGAAGTTTATCTGGTACTTACTAAAATATATTCAGCAACATTAAGCAGACTAATTTGTTTTTGGTAATGCTATTAAAAATTAAAAAGCTATATTAAAAATCTTTTCCTCTAGTCTTCCATATAAAGGACATTTCAGAAACACAAAACCACAGGCTTCTCACGTCTGTGGAAGCATTCTGAAAAGAACTTAGTTCTTGAACTTTTCTGAAGTACAGTATGCCATTTGCTTAGAAACTACAGGGAGCTGTGTGTTTAGGGCTTGATCTGTTATTGAAGTCAGTAAGAGTTTTTCCATTGACTGCAGAGGGAGTAGAATTTGACCTAATTTCCCTAACAGAGTGCAAGGGAGATATTTATGAATCATCTTTTTTGTATTCTAATCTTGTTTAAAGTAATTAAAAGATAAAATAGGACATAATGATTCATATTTGAAAGTAGGAGAGGGATAATACGGAGGAATAAAACAGCATACTGCAGCAGGTAAACAATATGACTAAATGGAAATGCTGAATAAAATGTAAATAATTGCCCTTATAAACTCTGTTAAATTAAATCCCATATTATTCAATCGTCTTTTCATAAACTACCCCTATGTAAAGAAAATTAGATGGTATTTTCATCTGAAGTGTTAATCATACAGCAGTAACTTCTTTTTAAGACAACAGAATCCATTCCATGTAGAGAAACCTCAAAAGATTCCTAAAATTCTTGACTTTTTTTCAAGTTCCTTTATTTAACACAAAAAAGAAAGAGAAGTATGAGGTGTCTCTCATAGTACCAAGAAAGAGGATGTGAAGGGCTGATTGGGCTCTTGAGTTATTTCTTCTTTAGACAGAAAAAGTTACAGAAGTGAGAAACAACTGAATGGGAAAACTAGTAACTCACATTTGGTCAGCTCAGCGCCCACCAGCTCTTAAGCAGCTCTTTTTAGAAAATATTTTTGCTTTATGACTTGGCTAAAGTAAACAAAATTCAGTATTTTAAAAGACATCCTTTGATTTCCTTTCCCCTTCCTCACCTTTAATACTAAATCTGTTGGTAATGTGTTTGGAATGAATAAACTCATTTAGTTGAAATGGCATGGCTTCAACACCATAAATTTTTTGTAGGGGCTTGGCATCAATGCACTATTGTGATGCTGATTTAAATTTCATGGACGAGAAATGAAAGATCAGTCTTTTTGCTATTTATAAGCTTTTTCAAGCAAATGGAAATCCAGCTCTTAATCTGAGTGCAAAAAGATTTAAGAATCCTTACTGAAAATGAGTCTATGAAGCTATATATAGAAAATACACTTCGGACCTTCTGTGTAAGTGACAAGCAGATTTGTTTCTAATACGGAATAGCTACTTTTTACAGTCATTTTAGGAAAAGCAAAGGTTCCTTGTGCTTCCTGCACACAGGCTTGGAAACTAGTGGGAGTTTCTGCACCTAGAGGTGCAGAATTCTGGAATGCAGAACTGGGCCAAATAGTGATGGCCAAAAGGAGAGTTTTCTTTGCGGATGAACACTTATCACTTATTTGTAATTGCTTAGTAAGTTACACTGGGAAGATACGGATCTGTTTCTTGAATGAAAACTAATGTATCTGGCTAGTATAAACCTGTACAAAAAGGTGTTTTAAACTAGAAAAGTATGAATCTCTTTTCAGAACTGGTACTGATGTAAAGCACTTTTGAGTTTAACTGATCAAGTTACCTTTAAGGCTGAAAAAGAGTATAAATGTTTTCACTGTTCCTTTATTTTACAGTGAAATAGGCTTTTAGTGTGTTAATTTTAGTTTAACAAAATGCCATTAACCTTTAGAAACCGAGGATGTGCAGGGGTTTCTCAGATAAATATTCACAAAGTGAGCAAAATTTAGTGAAATCGCTCTTTGATTTAATAAATTCAGCTAGTGGTCCTAGCTGAAGTTTTTCTGAGTCCCAGGGATCAGCAGGTGAAATGGTCCAGTCTTCCCAGTATAGTGCAAGAGAGACCTGCATGTATATGTCTGTTTTGCTATATAATTTAGATTTTTAAAAATTGTTTCTAAGGTAAAATAGTTATTTCAACTTCAGCAGCAGACATATGACACAGAAAAATCACTGGTATGTGTTGTAGATTCTCTACAGCATGAATCTTTGTATTTAATTTAAAAGGAGACTTCACAAGGATCCCAGGAAGGACTATTCAGGCTGCAGGGAACAATGTCTTTTTACTAGCTCTGCAGAAAAGAAGTTTCTCAACTTCAGTTTCGTATATTATTTTAACAATGTAACTGTATGTAAGTACATATAGAAGACCCACAAATACTCAGTTTTTTTTGGTTTGAAATAATCTCTGTGCCTAGCACCTATTATTGGAACGTCGCTAGAAAAAAGGATCTTTGACGTAAAACCTTTCCTTGTGCTATTGTGTTTTCTTATTACTTAAAAAAAAAAAAAAAAAAGAAAAACATTGTTGGTGAAATTGGTGTCTGTAGCAGCTGTAAAATGTAGGAAAGGAGTTGTCATACTCAGTTTTACAATTGTCTTGCCCAAAGTTATTTGGTCTCCTCCAAACAGGGCCCTTAATTCTAACAAGGTTGCAGCATAAATAAGAGCCATGACATTACTACTGACGTGAAGTTATACCTAAAACACAGTGGAACAATTATGTCTCTCCCGGATTTGTTTTGTACAGTGGTGAACAGTAGGGTTTCCATCTGCCAGCAAGATTAAGAAGTTGCTTTTCTTTTCTCTGTAGAGCTCTCTGCTTCTTTTCAGAAGAAATCCTCCCAGCATTGGTTAATTTATCATTGTTCTGAGTATTTGTTGATAATAGCAGGGAATAAATTAAGCAGAGCTTGGGAGAAATCTCTAATGTTCTAAGAATGTGAAGTCTCATGCAGTGATAAAGATTTGCCCTCTGGATGGACACAATAGAGAGCAGTGGCTTAAAAGGAATTAGGGGAACGCACATGCTTGTTGCAAGGGCTTATAACTGTACTACTTAATATTAAATACCAAGTTTACAGGCTGTAAATGTAAGGATTAATTGTTGACCCTGTTATTACAATAGTAGTAGAATCTGGCAGAACTTAAATTCTTTTTAGCACATTATCACACATAAGAAGTTGTAAAAACCTTTGTAAATTCTAGGTCTGGGACTTCACTGTATGTCAAAGTGTTAATGCATACAGTATGTGAAATAGAAGATATTTGGCAGAGCATATGTTATGGCAGCAAAGTGTTTGCTGCAAAGCAAACTGGAAGATGTATTATAAAACACCATTAAAAAACCGAAGATCCTGATCTTGCTATGAAGAATGGCACTGGCAGCTAAGTTTTGTCTACAATATGAATTACCTTAGTTATCAGTCAAATTATGGCCACATTGTTAAAGTGTTACTGTAGTCCAAGTTTTACCTACTCTGTCCCTTACCTGTGTATTTACTCAAATTATCATAGTTTTAAAAAAAATAAAATTCAAGGTTTTACAACCTTGCTGTCTGCTTAAGTAGAATTCCTGCTAATACCAGTAGGATACAGAATTGGTTCTGATTTCCTGACATTGGTCTCAAAAGGGAGATAATACCTTTGACATCATTGAAAGTATGGTGAAAATTTTTAGTTGTATGATTTAAAAAAATAATTTAGTTGTTCCCCTATCATATTAAATACGGTTACTTCAAATGGCACCATTTGTAAATTTTGTCCTTAGCTGTGTTTTGCCTTTTTTCTATGCTGAAAAATGTCCAGATGTTCCACATTTGAAAACTCCTATTTATTAGAAGATATTTTTGAAGTCTATTTGGATTATTTCTGAAGAAATACCTTGGTCACCAAAGCTTTTAAGTGGGCTCAATTTCTTTCATGTTTAATTGCTGAGGGAACACCTTGTCTTCCTGTTGCAGTGACCATTTTTAGACTATGTCTTTTTTTAATATGGTAACAGAAACAGGATACTCCCAAGAATTTAATACTTGTTTTGCTGATTTTCACAGTTGGAAGTACTGTCTCCACTATTTGTACAAAAAGAACTTTTTGTATCTTTAGCAGAGGCCTCAACACTTGGACTGGAGTTCTGATATAATCTGCTGTGGTGTAAAATAGGAATAACTTCACAGTAGTATTAAGACAGATGTTAAAATATTGTGAACTGATGGATCAATACAGGTCTGCACCAGATGATGAACTAGTCCAATATTTTGTGGTAAAAAGTGAAACATTTTACGGAATCACGATCAGGTCTTTAGTGTTTGATTGCAGTCAGTGTTGCTGAACAAAGGATAAAAGTACAACCTATCTAGTCTCAAAGGAGGTTTTAAGTAATAAAAAGGTCACATTTTTGTGGTGAAATATATAAAGCAAGTCTCAAAATCTAGGTTACACTCTAGAATTGTGCAATGTAACAAAGACGAGAAATAACTAGTCTTATTTTTTTGCTGAATATTTCCAGTAAATAAATAAGCCTGCAAGCCAACCTTATTAAAGATCTGAGTGTGTAGTTGTATGTATATAAGCAATTTTTCCACTGGTTTCAATATGGGATTTAAGTGGTTTTTGGTATTTGTTTTTCTTTTTTACTGTATAAGTGTTAGAGATTGGTCTTTAAAAAGAGATACAGTTAGTAGTTGGTGAGTATCAAAAATGCATCCCATACATGCATGTTTTTATTGTCTTTGAAATACTATTACATATTTAGTAGATTTTGCGGCATAGGAAGTCAATGAAAAATTTCCAACTAATTTGTGTGGAAACAGAAGTAGCCAGTTCTGAGCTGTTTCACACAAGCCTTCTGTTGATGAAGTAGTCAATCATAGGCCATTTAAAGCATTCCTGTACATATCTGGATAATCTCTGGTTCTTTTAATCATTAAATATGAAAGCACTGCAATAACACCCTCTTCTAAAAATGTCACTAGCCAAGATCCCAATTGCATAATTCATCTAAAAGCTAACGTAGGAGAATTGTTAACAGGTAAAACAACCTTGAAGTATGTCTCCAGAAATATGGAGCAATATGCCCAAACATGGGCAATATATATTCAGTTAATCTCATAAATTTCTATTTTGGTACCTAGAAAAAAACCAGCTTGTTTTCCAGGAACACTATGTGATTACTTTAGGCGGCTTAATTGATTCTACTTCTGTACCTGGAAGATGCTCTGTAACTCAGTTTTGCAGCCCGCAAAACAGAGAGTTCATATTATCCAGTTCTGTAAAGTCCTTTGGTTAACATCTATGAAAAGTATTGGAGCCTCCACAAAGGACACTGCAGAACCGATGCTTTTGATGCTTGTTCCCAGAACAGTCTTCTGTTACACGTCCGGGCTCTCAGTAGAGAGTTAGGAGGCAGGCGATTCTCAGACTGCCAATCCTAAGAGCCTGTGAGGAAGTGCAGATCTGCCCGAATCTCGCCAGTAGGAAATGCTAAGGACAGAAGAGTGTCTGATCCTTTTCTAGTGCTTAGACACCTATGGCAGAACTGCAGGGAATCATTGCTTGGTATACAGAGACTAGAGCCTGCAGTGGGAAGGTGATAGAGTCCTTTCTAAGAACTGGGAAGCTCAGTGAAACATTTTGGGCATAACATGCTTTTGAATTCCTGCTCTGGGATGTTTACTCCTATATTAGTGCTTAACAGATGAAGAATACAGTAAATTAATCCATACAGATAATAATAATTATATGTATTTTGGGTTTTAAGTTATCCATCATACCTGCCCACAATAAGTAAAAGTGTATAACGGTAAAAATAAAACCAAAAATATTCTTGCCACATTAGAAATAGCACAGATTTCTAGTTTCTAATTTTCAGATTTCTAGATGGTCTTGTAGGGTATCCTAAAGGTCAACAAACCAACAGTTTAACAAATCCAGATTCTAACACTACTAGTAAATACTTCCTTGTTGATAATTTGGCAAATTTATTACTCTTTCTGCTCTAGCAAACTTAGGTCTAGCTCGTAAACTAAACTGCTTCCTAATTGTTGATAGAATCAGAAGCCACACTAATAATCTGGGAGAAGGAATGCAGGGAGGGGAAAAGTTACCAGATTTCACAGTAGGAGAACTGCTGAAATAGCTTGACAAATGGTAGCTAAAATAAACCTATGTAGAAGAACTTTGACACAATCTGTATCTAAGACTGCTTTTAAAATAAAAACATTTCTCCCTTTTTCTGGCCTGACAGAACTGTTCTGACGTTAACAGCAGAAACTGAAGATTGGTTACCCCTTCATGAGAGTTCTTCTTGTTCATGAAAGTATTTTCACCTCTTATATTTGTTAAGCCTTGGACCATCTAATGAGTGTCAATTAGAAACCTTCCTCATAGTAATTTTTATCTTCACCCAACTATAGAACACATGGAGAGTCCTTAGAATGAGCGCTTATAGTTTTGAAGATTCAGAATTTTAAGAAAAGTAAATAAACTAAGTAACTGTAGGGTATTATGCCTTTAATAGGTAGCATAGTTTAAAAAAACTGTGGAGCAGCCAATACCTTCTATTTAAGTTCCTAAATACGTAACTAGAAATTTAACCATGGGTAGCCTATTTTGAAAGTCTTGTCCTCAAATATAAGGAGTCCCATCATCAATACCCACAAAATATGCATATTTTAGCCTACCAGGCTGTAATAGCTTCTACTCTTTAAATGAACTGTCACAGTGAAATAAAACTGGACTAAACTTTAAAAAAACACTCCATTTAGAATTGAAGATTAATGTTTCAGCACTCTGAAGTTTTAGTTTTGTGGTGGTTCCATTGGAACAGATCACTGGCAGAATGAAACGTATTTCCATGGAAAAATATGAAGTAAAATAATAGTAATTTAGAAAGATTAATCTTCCCAGGTTTCTCAGATAATTCTTTTTACTGGGGCTCATTAAGCTCTTTTCTATTCCAGGGTTGTATCTCACCAATTACAAGTTATTGATTGTAACTCTTACAGGCTATTTGTGGAGTCATCACTGATAAATTTTCACTTTCATATTAATCAAAAGAAAGGCATTGCTGAAGAATTATGATAACTCTAAGTTATCTGTTTATTGTATCTGAAAAATATATAACACTGTTTATTATAAAAATACTGTTTATTATATCTGAAAAAGGAAAAGCCACAGTTACTGAAGTTATTAACAGTATAGCACACAGTTGCATGCTCAGTTTGCTAAAGTATATCTGTAAAGTAAAGAATATTGTCTCTTTTTTTTCCCTTGAGTTTTGTTATTATTTGCATTTAAAGTATGTCCCCCAGCATGCAGTCTGGGAGCATCTTGTAAATTATGTATGTAAACATAGCCTTTAAACACGGAAGGATCATTGTGCCTGATCTCTCTCATAAAATTAAGAGACTAAGACTCAGGAATTACCAGACCAAAATCTAAATATAATAGGATTTCAACTTCTGTGCTTTATTAGGCACTTGAACAGAAAGAAAAATATTTTAGTCTAAATGAGTCATCCCCTCAACAATTTTTTATGGGAATGAATTTTGTAGCCAGAAGTTGCCACCACAGTGACTTTCCTGTGAGTCCTGGAGGGTTTCACATTGAGGCCTCACGGCGATGTCCTTCCTTCTGAAAACGCAGATGATTGTTTCCTCTGTATACCCTATCTTCAAGAGAAGTCTGTCTTGAACTGTTTGGTCCTTAGTCACCAGCACTTTTAACTGCAGCTAAAAATGCTTTGCTGTAGAGTTCACAGAAAGAGAACAGATGTCAAGTTTGGTATAGCCTATCTAAAAAGGTTCAGGGATATATTCATTTCTCATTGCAGCTTCTAAGTGGCTTGCAGCATGTTCTGTGTAGACTAGAAGAAAACTCAAGGTGTGGGACCTTCTAGACAAGAAAGATAGCTGTCCATTCTGACTTCCTTGGTTTTCTCTTAAGGAATAATCAAATTCACTCAAAAGAGCTCTCAAGTCAATGAGTAATATCTTTTCAATGTGCATGTATTCCAAGTCTACTGAGGACCACTGCATGCATCTGTGATAGGATCACTCCAGATGTTTGACCTCTTAAGATCTGAGTAAGACATGAAATACTGACTGAGATCCACAGAAGTGGAGAATTGAAGCCACTCATGGAATTGACCCATAAACTGCTTCTCAGTACCGCTTTTTGTAGGAAGGGATGGTTAGATAACCAATTAGCCTATATAGGTCAAAAAGAATTTCTGAGAAAGCACTTGCAAGTATGCAGAAAATTTTTTCTTCTGCAAATAAAAAATTTCCACTAATAGACTGTCCAGGTCATTTTCTGTTAATGAAATGAATCCCACAATGAATTTGTCAATTGATTTGCGACAGGAGCAGACTTAAATTACTAGTAATATACTGTGAGTGAAGGCTGATATGTAAGCTAAGAAACAGGAGCTCAAGTGTTTCATATGCTTAAGTGTAAATTTATTGACACATACACTTTAGCTGCTTAGAGAGATATGGGGCAGAACATTCTACTTATGTGAAACAATACAGTTCTATTTTCAGTGTGTGTCAATGGCCTAGCATTTACATACCTAGCATTTACATGGTCACTCACCAGATTGATTTGAGTAAACCTATGCAATTTGACTAAGCCTGTACAGAGAACTTTGGTTTTGGATCATCGCTGCCGTTGATCAGTAGCTAGAAAATTGTAAAAAAGCGTCTGTTGTAAATCAAAACATTTTCATAAATGCAAAGTTATTAAAATGAAGATAATTAACCTTGCAACACAATTGTAGCTAGGAAGATAACATGTATAGATTTTACCCTTTTATCCAAAATGGTGTAATTCCAAAGACAGCATTGCTGCCATTAGATGCACTGTTGATCCATCTTTTTTTGTGTTCTGTATGGTTTGCCTTTGCAGGGTCAGATGGGCTTTATCACAATGCAGAATTTTGATGGTGGCTGCTGAAGCACAAACGACATTTTATTGCCTATCAGTAAGATATTAAGTTTGCCATAATCTCGGTTACAGACAGGATACATATTTGATAAACTAAGAAGATATGATTAAAGACCATTCATTTAATTACCACCTGCATTTAAATAAATCCAAATGTTATGAACCAGACCTGACCATTCCAATGCAAATTTTCTTACATCTGATACAACTTCTCCCTGTCTTGTAATGTATATCCTCTTACCTAGGGTTATGTGGTCACCTACAAGAAGTATTTCCATAGAGAGATGTGGAAATGCTAAGCATTTATACTGAAAACTGAAGTCATCCTTAAGACAAGGAGGCTTGATGTCACATCTTGAATAAGTCATCAGCACAGACTGTGTCCAAAGGACTTCAGTTTTTGCATTGTTGTACAGTTTCTCAGTCCCTCATTTGTCTGATATCATAACCTGTATTGTTATGGTACCTGGGAACCTCCTTCAGGGACAGTTTTCACCAAGAGAAAGGGAGAGCCGTATTACATAATAGATTCCAGCTCAACTGTATCAGGAAGTCAATGTGAAGAAAGCAAGTACACTGATCTTGTATAATAAGTGCTGTTTATGGTATTATAACATATCAGAAATTAATCTGCTGTTTTCGCCAGCTTCTATTTAACTCCAGAAGAAATCACATTGAACAATGGCAGTAGTTTTTAGGTGTAATGCAATATAAAGGCATCGGAATTTGATCCATGTGTGTAGAATGAATGTCAATATTAATACCAATGATATATCACAGATTTTATTTCAATTTAGAAATTGTGGAATTAAATGAAAGCTATAATATTTTTAAATGTGAATATATGATCAAAATGTAGTCTAGATTTTTACAGAGGTTCTTTTTCAATCTATAATTGCATTATGTTTTTAAAAGATATAGTTATTAATTTATTGAATAGAAGGCATTGTCATAGTCTTTAAAATAAAGGTATCATTGTACATATAGGAAGTCTAGGCTTGAAAATGCTAAGCGAAATTGGAAGTCAGTTTTTATATGCATCTTCCTCCTCTCCAAAAAAACAGAAAACACATGAAGTTTCCCTCATGTAATTCACTCCTGATACTCTGCCCTGACCTGGCAGTGTAAAAGTGTGATCTAGTGTCTAGTTTACAACTGAATCCTATTAATTTCCAGAAATATGCTGGCAGAAGGTGTGGGGTTTTTTTCTTTCTTCTTTTTAGTTAACAGGCTTTTACACAGGTTTTAGTACTGTTTAAAGTAGCTTAGAAGATTTTTTCCTATTTCTGTCAATCTGTCTTTTTACCCCCCAAGTTTCCTATTTAGTTTCTATGGAAGAAAGCTAAAGGGAAAGCAAAGGAAGATTAAATATGTCTTTGGAGTTGTATCTAATATGAAATGCTCAGGACCAAACATTCTTCTCCATACCACTAAAAAAATGGAAAGCTCATTGAGTGAATGGATGTACTTCAGTCATACTACAGTAATGAAGACCAGAATTTGGCTCTAAAATTTTAAATATTGCAAGTTACAAGTTATTTCAGGTCTTGAGATGTTACGCCACTAATTTTTTGTGTGTGTGTGTGCTTTACCTTCTTTACTTTTGAAAACAAGGAACTTATGTGGGAGCTAAATGTTAACAATTTGGTGTCTTGAAAGATACTAGAACCCTCAGGTTGCCATCTCACATGATTCTGTCTTCTAAAAAGGTATTTTTGAGGAATCCTCCTTTGCCATTCCAGAAATCCCAGCACTTTTAAAAACTTCTATGGCTACTACTGTATAGTGTGTTAGTGGCAGTGAAAGTTGTACATGTCTCTGAACGTTTTTGAATCAATGACATACGCTGTTGAACTTCGCACTATAGTACTTATTGAGAAGAATGATCCGCTGCAGATGGTTTTCTGTCAGTGGGAAAGTAGAACAGTGGAAACTTGCTTTTTGATTGCGGTCTGAAACTCAGGAGGGCTTAATCTGAAAAATGCAGGCTTGCCCTGATGAACACAGGCTTCTTTTCAAAGGGTTATCTTGTGGCTTTGTCTGGCTTGCCTGCAGGAGGTGACCTTCAAGCAGCAGTGCAGCATGGCCATAAACATCTGCATGAAGGGACCCACTTTCAGGGTTTGGATCTTGTATTTTGTCAAATTTGCCATGGCAAACAGAGTTGAGTTTTCAAAGCTGATGTCCAAGTTTCAGAAGGAGAATGAACTGCACCATAAGAACTGGTGAACAGAGCTGTTTGCATGGTGCTTATTTGTTGGTTATTTCCTTGCCATCTTAAATCTTAGTGCCAAATTGGAAAGATGCAAAAGCATTTTTTCACATATCATTCATTAATTTGCAGTTTTCTTTACTTCTGAGAAAACTATCCAAAGAAATTAGACTAGAAGGTAAAATAATTTAGGCAAGCTGCTATATGCACTGTAAGGAAGCTCTTCTGAGAGACCTTAGATCTGCCAATATATGGGTTACATTGATGCTGCCCCATATCAGTACAAGCTGTAATTTTAATTTGTGGACTGTGCAAACAGGCAAACTTCATGGTCTTAGCACTGGTGCTGTTTCTGGCTATATCTTACCATTCCCAGAAATTGTGTGGGAGCAGAATGCTAGAGAAGAGGCAGTTTTCAGGAAGAGCTGAAGCTCCGAGGGTACAGTGGCACTGAGCACTGCAGAACGTACAGAAACTGGCAGAGAGAAGCCACAGTTTCAGCTGATAGCTTCCTGACTCTGTGAGTTGTCTTCCTACCTCTCTACCCCAGTATTCTAAGCAGGCCAGTGCTGGCTGTGCGAGGACTTCTCATCATCCTTTATACTTCAAACAGGTTACCTCTAACCAGTTAGGATCTAAGTGCTGCTGTTTTTAAAGAGCTATTTATTTTTGACCGCATTCCTCTGCGTGTGCTCTGTGGCATACTGAGAGCAACTGTGTCTAGTGCTTTCTGTAGAGGCATTGAACATACACAGTGAGCTCCTCAAGAATTTTGAGACTAATGTCATGGCAGCCTGGTCAGGGCTACTGAACACTTGCACCAACTAGGTTGCCATAGTTCCAGAAAATGTAAAAAAACCCCTGAAACTCACTGAGACAAAAGTTCCACTAGCAAAAAGAGGGTGTTTCTGCAGAACCCCCAATATATGGTATCCCTTTGCATGACACAGGAAGAATGTAGGGGAGAAGGGCTTTACACAGTGAGCCTGTTCTCAGGAAGCTTTGGCAACAACAGCTGTGAGGAGGCTCCCAGGCCTGCTACCTCCCAGCTGAAACATAGGATTGGTTGCATCCTAATCTGGGCATTTGATGAGACTCAAGCCCAGGTTACGTAATGACACACACAAGAACATTGCAAAAGCATTTATGAGGAAGAGACACAAACTGAATCTATTTATTTCACAGACTGAATGATACGTAGGTTTCTATTTAAACCAAGTTTTTGTAAAGAAGCATATTAAATATTATACATTCCTGCCTGGTACATCTAAAGACTTCTAAAGAACTTTACTTTTTAATTATTGTTCGAAGTGGCTATCTGAAATCTTTTATATACATTAGGGAAGCAGTTTCTGTTACTTGTGACCTATAAGTATTAAGTCAGCCATGTTATCATTGGACTCCTAGACTCATAGACTACCTTTTTTGTGTAAGTTCCTTCATATAACTTGTCATTTCTCTGACAAGTTATTAGAAAACCTTGTAAACTGACTAGTGGTTTTGCTATTTACATTTTGTGAATCACAGTTTGCAGAAATAAATGGCATCTAAGGACTATCAACAAATATTTGTTCTAATTATTTGACTTTGTGGTTTGAAGATTGTTCTATTATTATTCTGTGTCTTGTCTGGAAGTTTTTTAGCAGCAAAACCAGCAGGGAGTAATGAATAATATTGTTTATGGATTAATACTCTCCCAGTCAGCCAGGCAAAGAACAGCCATTATTCCAAAAAATAATGAAGAATCTGGTATGAATTATAGAAAAAACAAAGGAAAAAGGAATATAGCAGTCGCTGGCTTATATAGCAACTTGGAATTTTTACTAATATTTCCAGTGACTGGTATTACATTAATTTACTGGTTCAAATTATTATAGACACTGCAAAAATAGCCATTGGTTACCAGAAAAAAAGTGGGGCAGTTCCTTCGGTACGGTAGTGCCTTTAGAACTGTGTGGAATACCTACAGAAAATACATTATATCCATTAAAATTATTTAGCCAGTACTTAACAGAGAGGAAAGACTAATGTTTCAGAATTTGCACACTGTTGAAACTTTTTTTTGAGAATGTTTAAATATGATTTCTCGAATCTGCAGAATATGTAGATTTTAAGTAAATTCAGGTGTATACTTTAGCATTCATTCAAAATGTATTAGCTTGCAACAAACTGACTATTTGGTTTATATATGATAACACAATCTGATGGAAAAAAGAAATGAAAAGTTGCATGATATGAAAAAAATTAAAGCTCACAATCATTTTCTTGTGAATATATTTTAAGACAGAAGAAGTTATGTGCATTGTAGGCTGATTGAGAAAACCTCATATTTTGTTTTTAAAGAATATACTTTTGGTGTTATTCAAAGATATGTTTAACCACAATGTTGAGTTCTTCATATTTGGAAATGCCAGGAGATTAATAGGATGCGCTAGTTTAACTTAACTTTATTCACATCTGTTATTGATAGTGAATATACTAAAGTGACTTCTGAGATACTACGGTGACAAAAAAACTCTGCCTAGAACTGTACAAATAGTAAGAAGGTAGAGATGTTTCCATCAGTGACTCTAATTAGGATATCACTTTGCCTGTGTTTTTACACTCTTCCACTTGTTGTTTGCAAATATTTGTTCAAATAGTTGAATATTCACACACAGTGAATTTTCAGCCTTAAGTTGATATTTGTTGACGTAAAATGAATAACAACAGAGACTAAATTAGCTATAGTTAGTGCCACAGTGCAGTTCAAAGACATGAAGAAGGGTCATATTTACCAAACACATTTCTCGGGTTTAACAGTGAAAGTCATGTTAAACTTTGTCTTTCCAGAAAAAGTTAGTATATGTTTGCCAACATTAAAACTGCAGAATAGTCCAAGTGAAAAAATGATCTGTTGAGATTCTGTTTCCACTTCAAAAAAAAAAAAAAATATTAGTAAAGCCATGATCTGTAGGGAGTATGAGAATGAGCACCCAGTTTTTTTCTAAGATAAATGATATGCAGTAGGCAAACTATGTTCTGTCACTGCCTCTGTTGAAGTGCTTGTCCATTCAGTAGTTGTCCCTTTTGCCATGGTGAACTTTTATAAATTAAAGCTTTGTTGATGGCTTTTTTTATATACATATATACTTTTTAAAATAATTTTGTATCGATATCAGTGCAGTAGCAGCTCTGTATTTCAACTTTAAATTGTTAGACACTGAGCATAAATGGGTTGATTGTACTTGGGCTCTAAAGTACAAAATAAATCAATTTTAATTTAACATGGAAATAATGAAAGACTACAATTCAGTCCATTCACGCCTTGCAGGCAAGGCAGGTACATTTTTCTTTTTCTAACTGGATGAGAAGATTAGCTTCTTCCTTATCGCTTTGTGCTGAGAAAGCGGTCATATGCATTCAGAATATATTTTAATGTTAGCAACTGATGAGTTTCTTATAGCAGATTATTGGTAGCTGAATACTTCTGAAACTTTTGTGCAAACTTTCAAAAGCAGTTCCACTTAGAAATCGCTTATTAAAAGAATGTATTGTAAGATTCAATCACCAAGATTCTCTGTGTTTGGGAAACAGTGATTTTCAGTGTGTAGTCAAGTATTTTGAAAATCTGTTCATAACAATTACATTGGATGGGATGAACTCATATATTTAAGAATGAATAATTCTGTTAAAATAATATTCTGGTGTAGGATTAATCTGCAATAAAGCAAAATAGTTTGCAGCTACTGCTATAATTACATACACACTTTTG
The DNA here is from genome assembly GCF_964289735.1 of Phaethon aethereus. Classification (NCBI taxonomy): domain Eukaryota; kingdom Metazoa; phylum Chordata; class Aves; order Phaethontiformes; family Phaethontidae; genus Phaethon; species Phaethon aethereus. The sequence continues at coordinate 13,550,043 of NC_138584.1, forward strand.
CAATGAAATTAATGTTCTTTTTAGAGGCTGTGTACTGTAGACATTCAAGATGAGTAATTCTTTTTGTTGTGGGGTTTTTTTTTCTTTGTCAGCTGAACCCGTTGATGTGCTAAAAGCATTAGAATTTCACAATTCACCAGAAGGAGTATCAAGAACAGCAGGATTTTGCACAAACAGGAGGGATTCAAAAGGATCAGATGTCGCCTACAGAGTTTCAAAAACTGCACAGCTGAGTGCCCCAACAAAGCAGCTGTACCCAGGTAGGATTGTCAGAAAGCTACTGCTTTCGTAAATTATCTTACTGCCTATGCTTTTATGGTATCTAAAACACAGCATGTAGTTCATGATCAGTGCCACAAAACACTTCTGTTATCCTTAGAGTTGGGCCTGCATATGAATCACAGGTGTCGTGGTTTAACCCCAGCCAGCAACTAAGCACTACGCAGCTGCTCACTCACTTCCCCATGGTGGGACGGGGGAGAGAATCAGAAGAGTAAAAGTGAAAAAATTCGTGGGTTGAGATAAAGACAGTTTGATAGGTAAAGCAAAAGCCGCACACGCAAGCAGAGCAGAACAAGGAATTAATTCACCACTTCCCATGGGCAGGCAGGTGTTCAGCCATCTCCAGGAAAGCAGGGCTCCACCATGCGTAACTGTTACTTGGGAAGACAGACGTCATAGTTCCAAATGTCCCCCCCCATTCCGCCCTCTGAATGTCCCTCCACCCCCTCTTTCTTTGCCCCAGCTTTATATGCTTAGCATGATGTCATATGATATGGAATATCCCTGTGGACAGTTTAGGTCAGCTGTCCTCTCCCAGCTTCCTGTGCACCTCCAGCCTTCTCGCTGGCAGGCCAGCATGAAAAGCTGGACTGTCCTTGACTACTTAGCAACAACTCAAAACATCAGCTTGTTATCAACATTTTTTTCATCCCAAATTCAAAACATAGTCTCACACTAGCTTCTATGAAGAAAATTAACTATCCCAGCTGAAACCAGGACTACAGGACATGCTCTTTATCCACTAAATGAATCTGTCTTTATTGGTTTCAGTTATAAAGCTGTTCCTCAAATTCTGTGTTACTGGCAGAATTGGCCTTTAAGTCATATTACCTGCTCTTTCATGATGCTATCTGATGGAAAGCTTATTTGGTGGTTTTGACAAGTTTCCTACAGCTTCAGTAGTCCGTTTAAAAGCAGTACTTCCTGGAGTAATACTGTGGTGTACAAATGAGTTGTGGTTGGCCATTGCAAAATTGTTCCCAGAAGTACCATCTGTTAAGAATTACGTAAGAGTATCTGGGTATTTGGAGGACTAAACAAAGCTAGTTGTGGATAGCAGGTAATGTGATGCCATTTTCTCTCAAATTTCTCTGGAATGAAAGAATCACATTTTGGAAAAGATTCTTTGGATGTTGAGGAGAGACTTTTATTCCATTATTCTGCTGTCACTTGTCACTTGACCCAAACCGTTGAGGAAAATGATAATGGGAATATTAAAAACCAAAATCATGGAACATACAATTTTTCTGCTTTGAACAAGTCTGTCTATAAACATACAGATTGTGTGTTGGCAAAGAAGAATACTTTCTTTTTTGTCTTTCGAAGTAGAAATCAATCATATAGATATCATCCAAGATCCATAAAAATGGGAAACATACATTATTTTGTAGTAATACTGTGTTCCCAGAGCAACCTGGGAAACAACTAAACACAGTTTGAGCATAACTTACATGTTCACTTAACTCATCAGTTTACTTTCTTATTCATGAAAGAAGATCAAAGCACAGTTCTTCAGTTTTTAATATATTCTCTCAACTAAGTTGCATATAATTAACAGAGCTATCCAGCTGAAAATATCATTCACTGAATGGCACGTTACAGTCTACCATATCTTGCTGATAGTATGACTATGCGTGTAATTAATTACTACTTCACCTAAGTAAGGTTAGCAGAATATGGGTTGCTCTTTCTTTAAAAAAAGCAAAAATGATCCATTGTATTGAAAAACTGCACAAGTTGCACGGTGTAATAAGTTGGCACCTTTTTATCCTGATTTTTACAGTGTGTGTCATTGAAGCTAAAGTGGTACAGCAAAAATTTTTAAGTGAGCATTCAAATAGAACTGGGCAGAAGATTAAACTGACTTGGAATGACTGATATTTTTAAAGAACAGTACAAGCAACTTCTGCTAAATCAAAGCTTGAAAGTCTAGAGCTGGAAGTCTGAGAGCTTGGGTTGACTTAGACTTATTAATAGATCAAGTTGTAGCATAAAGAGGAGATGTGGCAGCAGCAGTAATAACTGTTCATATTATTCTTGAATGCCAGAACAAATAAGTATCTCATGTTTTTGGCTAACATCTAAATTTCTATAGCCTTTGACTGCCTTAATTTAGGTACTCTTCTTATTAATGCTTTCAGTTTCTGCTGTACAAAGGGAATCAGTTTGCTTGATTTTACCAATCTGTTGCAACACTTCTGTGTGCAGGGCGTGAATAAAAAGCATTGCATACTCACAGTATAAAAAGCAGCCACCACAAAACTTTGGTTAAGACAGGAAAATGTCATGCTATCCTCTACTTCAGTAAAGAACCTAGAAACAATTTTTTGGAGGTGATTATGGTAATTACTTCCTTTTGAATCTTGCAGAATCTTCTTCCCACTGCAAGAAATCCTTCTTTTTCAGAGATGATTCTTAAAGATATTTGAGTGATCATGTCCCTTTTTCTTAGTGCTCTATAGTAGTGGAAAGACTACAGAAGATATCCAAGACAAGACCAAGTTGTGAGACTTCATTTTAGCTAAACAATACAAGTTGTAATGCATTCTGTGCTTGCTTTCATTTAACTCCTGTAACTCATCCGGAAGTATAGGTATCTTTTAGCTGCTGTAGCTCAAAGGGAGCTATGAATGGCAAAAGCTGGGATCATTAATATATCCATCTTTTAAAAATGGATCTAATAGTATTTACCAACTTCCCAGAATATAATAGGCATTGATTTCACTGACTGGAAGGCATTACATAATTGTAGAGATAACTGCTTAGTTTTTGTTGTACTGTTTGTTTATATGCTCTTAGTTTTCTTTTACAAAAGCATATAGGAATGACAGGAGTGGCAACCCAGATATATACAAAATTTTTTCTAGTGATTTTCCCTCAGTTGTTATTGTTCTTTTTGGTTATTGTTCAAACAGAACCATACCAATAAATAAGAAATTTAAAAGTAGTTGAGAAGACTTGGATAACTGTTCCAGGTATGTGTCCAAGAACTACATATCCATAGCAATACATGAAGTTTTACATGTTAGAATGTAATTAATTTTTTTACTTTTTCAATTAAAACTGTCTTTGGAGGAAGTTTACTTATAATTACAAAATGAGGTGCAAGATAAAACATTTGGGAATATTATGTCATAGCAGCGATAACAGAAACTACTGAAGTGAGGCACATGACTCATGTTCAGTCACCTTTCTTAGAAAGCTCCCAGGTTTTTTTTCATAGGATGTTATCTGTTTGAAGAGCACATGCCCAGACTAGCTGAATTAGTGTCACCCGCCTTAAGCATTTTCAACATATCTTTCAGATTAACAGTGCAGACAGGGCAAGTGTTCAGTGCTTTTCAAATAATTTCTTTGGCTTTTGTTGACAGTCATCTTTTCTCTTCCTTTTTTTGTCATCTGTTTACTCTGTTATTAAAAGGTATAACGTACAGTTTAATTTAATATGTAAACTAGCAGCTTTACTTTGTCACTAAAAAGCTTGACCAAAAGCTCACCAGAGTAAATGAAATGCTTCCTGTTTTGATCCCTTCAAAATAAGATGTCAAAACAAGCCCTAAAGTGGTCTATATTACTACAGTGTTTCAACAACCTTCTACAAAAAAGTGAAAAAGATGGTAGAAAGCATGTAAAACAGCATTGCAGCAGACTATATAGTAAGTGTAAGACTAGGGATTTTCTGTTTTAGAAGAGTAGTATGTCATTTAAAGAGCAATGAAGATTTTATGCTTTTTATGTTCATATTGTAACTGAAGAGCTAATGACATCAATAGCTTGTCTTCATGGAAGACACTGTAGAATCCTAAAAGATTTTTCCCACAAAACCTCTCTTGGAAACTATCTTATATTTTCTCCTTTGGAAGAAACAATTCCTAAATTAACTTTGGATGTTTAAGTCTTACATACTTTTATTTATTACAAAAATGTAAATTATATTATTTTATTAAAACTTATTGTATTATTAAAATGTTTAAGAACATTTTACCCACTCTCATGCACAAGTGACTATAACTGCAAGTTGCAGTTAAATTCATGGCCAACATTGCGATTAGATTGTAATCCCTCTATTTCTTGCATGTCAAATTGCAGCTGAAGCCACACAGATCTAATGTGTATTCTGAACTTTAGAATCTCAGTCTTACACTCCATTTGTTATGAAGCCTAATAGACCTGCACATCAAGTGAAATGTAGGTTTACCAGCAGATTCAATAGGAGCAGTACTGAGTACAAACCTCAGTCCTTTCTTTATAAACAAGCTATATCCACTTATAATTTTGTTTATTTTTAGTTGTAAAGGTTGAAACAATGATTGACATATAATCTCTACGTCAAAGCAAAATCAACAGGGAATAAATGAAAATTAAGTGTTCTTTGATTTTTCCTTAAAGCTCTTGTTAAATAAAGCTAATTATGCATTTTTTCAATGTTATGCACAATATTATTCTAGAAATACTCAAATATATATTGTGAGAGAGAAGCTAAAACAAGTGGTTATCAAGGGAGATGAAGTGCCTGGGAACATATTTGCTATAATACAGATACTTATTTTGTTGAGTGAAATTGTACTGCATGCTTTTAAATTAGGAGATTACTAAAAAGAAGATGAATAGAAAAAATAATGAATGTGAAATTGTTGTGGTTCTTGCATATATTGTATTATAACATAATTTCACAAGAGATTTACAGGTCATGATTTTAAGAACCATCAAGGTATATCTTTCAGGAATTAAAGAAAGACCAGAAAGAAAAAAAAGACATAAAAAATGTTCCTAGTGTAATTTTTTATGTATTAATTTTTGAGAATTAAAAAATCCCAACAGTTCGTACGTGGGATCCTCTGTGCTTACAGAAAAATAGAAACTTTTAAAGAATGGTTTCATCTTCTGTGAATTTCTAACTGTATATATTACTTCGTTTACAGGTGGAGATTTTCCAGAAGATTTTTCAATATTAATGACAGTAAAACCTAAAAAGGGTATCCAGTCCTTCCTTCTGTCTATCTACAACGAGCAAGGAATTCAGCAAGTAGGTGTTGAAGTTGGTAGATCCCCTGTCTTCCTGTTTGAAGACCAAAATGGAAAACCTGCCCCGGAAGACTATCCTCTTTTCAGAACAGTCAACATTGCTGATGGCAAGTAAGTGTAAAATTTTAAGATGAAAAATGATACCACAGACCACTGTATAGGTGATTATGGTCTTTACAAACAGTTATCTTAAATACTTAAATGAATTAGTAACACAGTTTCCAGCTAGTTGGACTGCTGTGGTACAAAATCAGAGAACCTTTGCAGCAGAATACAGTTCCAGCTTCAAATGGTGTATACAGCTACAGATAAAGCTAAACCACCTTTCCTATTTGACATTTCTGTAAATCAAGAATGAAGAAATAGTCATAGAAGTTAAACCCCCCCAAACTAAGCCTATGAAGATTCTTCCTGTGCAATATAGAAAGAAACTTCCATTTTCAAAAAGACTCGAGGAATAGTCTCGCTAGAAGGGCTGTCTTGTCCATTTGAAGGTGACAGAGTGAAGACAAGTTGACAAGACAGCATAGAATTTCTCCTATGCTGAACCAAAACAGCAGATAAATAAGATGGTTTCACATGTCTATATATAAGGAATTCAGGGAAGAACAAGCTGGACAATTGATCTGGAATGCTGCAAGGATTTACACTGCACCCTCAGTAACAGCAATTAATCTCAAATACCTGTTGATTTATTCATGCAGTTAATTTTTTGTACCTAACTTCCCTTCGTAGACAAGCAATCATTCTCTTGGAATGTCATTCTAGTGCTTGTAAATGGGTATTCATTTCAAAGGCTTTTTATTTGTTGTGCTGCAGTCCAGGAGGAGCAGCCACAGTCTTCAGAGATACACAGAATGAAATTTTATTAAAGCAAAAGACAGTAGAGAAGGAAGGGCAAAATATCAACTATAATGAAATAAGTTTATAAAGCAATAAAGGATACAAAAGAAAAAAGTAATTGTCTTTTAGCCCTTGTATTACCATGAAACCTAAACCTGATGCATTTCCCTAACAGAAAGAGTGATAAAATGAAGCAGCAAACTTTATTTTTCATTGTCTTCCTCTAAATAACAAAGCTTTGATGTGGATTCCAGAATTTCACCCAAAATGTTGAGAAACTGATAAAAATTAAGAAATTAAAATGAACTTGGTTTCATACAATTTCCTGCAGTGAGACTATACAACTTCTAAATCAACTGGAGACAATCCTATCCACAGTGAGCTATGTTTTCATGGATTCAGCTTCTACATACTTTCAAAAGACCGACAATTTTCTTCGGACTCAGCTATTGTATGAAGGATCTAGGACAACAATCTTCATCTGAAAATGAGATATATTTAAAAAGTGTAAACAGGGTAATGTGCCTGAGGATGCATGGACAGTTTGCTTTTATAATGATAATGTTCAACCGTATTCCAGAGAAAACATGGAATTAGAGTTCTGGCTCAGTGATAGTGCTTAGTAGTCAGATTCCATTAGCTTCGAGGTGTTCCTTTTGATATACAGAAGCTCTTTGTAACAATGATCTAAGCTGTGTCTCCGATTTAAACAACCTTAGTGCCACAAATGCCAATGAAAATAATTTGATTCCAGCCTTCCTCTTACCAGTCACTAATGACATACTTTCACACTTTTTGCCCTGCTATATCAAAGATTCTTTGATGTTTTGCTCCATGTTAGATTACAGAGTGGCTTGCTCTTGCTTTTAGATATTTAAATTGTCATAGCAGAGAGGCTCACTAAATTGATGTTGTCTGTGATGATAATAAAGTCTCATAAAGAACATAGTATAGTTGGGCAAATTGTACAAAACTTTATTCTCAAATGTCTTTAAAACAAAATCATTTGTCAGTATTCTGAATCACTTCATTCACTTCTTGGTGAAGTGAGGTTCTTGGCAAAGCTATTGTTGTAGGAATATTGGCAAGCATTTCTAAGTATATGTATCTGGAAAAGCATCCATGTTGGAACTGTTGTAAATGTTTGAAAAATCTCTGTATCTGTGGCATACATCCAAATAAGCAAAATAACATGGTAAAATTTTGATGATTGATCACAGAGAACAAACTGTTGTCTTGGTTTAGCTCACCTGCTGGCTAAACACTAGCAATTGCTCTATCACCCAAAAACCCTCTCTCAGCCGAGAAAGGGAATTTGGGAAAAGAAAGGAAACTCATGGGTTGAAATAAGTTGAAATAGAAACAGACTTAATAAAACAATACAACTAATATTAATACTAAGGCAATGTAAAGTACACAAAGTTATACTCGGCCCAGATAGTGGTCACAAGATGCGTACTCCCAGCAGTGAATACTGGTTGGCAAACACTGCAAGCAGCACAGCTCCAGCGAAGGGAGAGTAGGCCTCAGGAGCAAAGCAACCGGTAAGACACTCCAGGGATGGCAGCCATAAGAGAGAGCGGTTCCCAGCAGACTCCCCGATTTATGGTGAGCATGACGTTTATGGTATGGAATACTTCTGTTGGCCACCCTGGGTCAGCTGCCTTGGCCTCCATTCCTCCTAGCTTTAGCACCTGGCTATCTGAAAGGTGCTGGAGGCCTTGATCACTATGGAAACCTGCATACCATGGTGGCCATGAACTAAAGCAAAGTGCCTTATCAACTGTGTTTTCACAGTAACGGGTGCTGCAGTCTTCTTAGAAATGCAGTTTTCCTGGACAGAAAACTGATTTTATGATTCTATCCCAGCAAAACCAGGACAATAGTAAAATGTAAATACCAAATAATACGATGCTGGATTAAGTATATTTGCGCAAGTAATTCTTTAAGTAATTTGGAAAATCAAACACCATCATAAAAATAAAATCTGCTGTCAGATTGTTCAATCTAATAAAATGTAAACAGTGCACTCTCTTCTAATTTGAGTTTACTAATGTTCTCTGGGTAAAGCTTCAGAGAAAGTCAGCTTGAACTTCATTTTATATTAGGAATTAACAAAATTTTACCTGTGACTTGATTGGTGCACAATCTGCAATAAACTGTCTTGATAAGAACACAATAACCTAGTTTTAAAAACATAAATTACAGTAGAATTATGTGTTTTTTTAATAGGTGGCATCGAGTAGCTATTAGTGTGGAGAAAAAAAGTGTTACAATGATTGTTGACTGTAATAAAAAAACTACAAAACCACTGAAAAGAAGTGACAAAACAGTTGTGGACACCAATGGCATCACTGTCTTTGGAACCAGGATTCTGGATGAAGAAGTTTTTGAGGTAAAAATTAACACTGAACAAATGGAATTGAGTGATTTTGTGTTGAGTGAAGCACTTAATGCAAATCAGAATAAATTTTTGAGAGCAAAAGCTGGTATAATGTAGAAACTTAGATTTATAGAACCTGTTAGGATAGGCTGAAATAAAAGAGAAGTAAAACAGGGAGGTGTCTCTATTGCTGGAAGATATGACACATTTTTCTGTTCTTTAGATTATATTGTATCTGGAAGGGGCTTGCTTTTTTTGTCTTGCTGCCTATTATTGAGATACCTGAGATATTTAAGAGAACTAATCTGGGAAAGTTGAGTAGTATGATACTGAATGATTTTAGTTCTGTCTCTCTTAAACATTTACAGATATTTGTGCATGCTAACAGTATTTGAGAGAGGGGGAGAAGGACCTGGAAAGTTTTCTGTGTAATATGAATCACTTATATTGTTTATCCCACATATTACTCTTTCCAGTAACTGGAACATACCTTGGCAATAAGGACATATATGTTTCCATCATTTACTGGCCAAGAAGTACATATAGGAAGGATAAAATGTCTCTAAGGGAAGTATGTGACTGCCAATCATGAGGCCTTTCTAGGTAGAATCCTTATGTCAACAATTATTTTTAAAGGCTAATAATCATAGAATCGTAGAATCTTTGGGTTGTAAGGGACCTTTAAGGGTCATCTAGTCCAACCCCCTAATAATGAAGCTTCTCTAAATTTACACTATTAAACTTCTTTTATACTATTGTTATACAACAGTCTAAACTGTCAAATTTAAATTAAAACTGAAAAATAAGAAAAAACAGATCAGTAGTTAATTTACTTCATATACAGAACATCTGTGCTCCATAAATGTCCAGAGTTGTAATCCTAGCTTTAGTCAGAGCATATGCTTGAGAAGCTGCATAGGTGTCAAGAAAGGAAATGTGAATTTTGAGTGTAACACTGTGACATTGTTATCTTTCATTTCCATGGATATGACAAAACATGAGACTTTTGAATGGGGAAGTTTCTGGGATGATTTAATGGGTCAACCAGTATGATATGTTTGGTACTCACAATCTAATTTGCCTGTAGTCTCCAATACAGTTGGCACATCTGAGGGCAAGTCAGTGCTTCAATTCCAGCTGAGACCCACTAAGAAGAAAGATGGCTTTGGACTCAAAAAAGAATAATAGAATAAAATCATAGAATCATTTAGGTTGGAAAGGTTACCTTTAGGATTATAGAGTCCAACTGTTAACCTAGCACTGCCAAGTCCATCCCTAAACAATGTCCCTAAGCGCCACATCTGCACGTCTTTTAAATACCTTCAGGGATGGTGACTCAACCACTTCCCTGGGCAGCCTGTTCCAATGCTTGACAAACCTTCTGGTGAAGAACTTTTTCCTAATATCCCATCTAAACCTCCCCTGGCACAACTTGAGACCATTTCCTCTTGTCCTATCGCTTCTTACTTGGGAGAAGAGACCAACACCCACTTCGCTACAACCTCTTTTCAGGTAGTTGTAGAGAGTGGGTAAGGTCTCCCCTCAGCCTCCTTTTCTCCAAGCTAAATAACCCCAGTTCCCTCAGCTGCTCCTCATAAGGCTTGTGCTCTAGACCCTTCACCAGCTTTGTTAACCTTCTTTGGACATGCAAAGAAATTGTGCAGATGTCTGTAAAGTCAGTTTACAGGCTAACCCTCAACATTCAGCACTGAGAACAGCAACATTTCTACCATATGTAACATCACTGCACATTTCTGTATTCTTTCAGTGATTAGGTTTCCTTACTTAACTGATTGCACCCCCTTCCTCTTGCTTTATTCAGAGAAATTACTTACATTATTTTAAGGCTGTTTTTGTAATTGCTGGGGGTTTAGATTTAGTCTGAAGTCTAATTCAGATTAAATTAAGTAAGAACTTAAATTGGAAGCTTATTGTCTTTTCTTTTGGGATAGGTTTCTGCTTTCTATTTTACTGTACAGCCACCATGGGTACATTTATACCTATGTTCAGTTATTTGAATCTTTAGCTAGAAATACGCGTGTTGATAAATAGGCAATGTCCCTCAAAGTTCAAAGAAAGTACTGTGCCACATACGGTTTTAATGATACGTGTCCTTCAAGGTCTGGCCAAGCAAAACATAATCTAGTTCTTTCTGAGTTTGTCTCATGTTTTTCTACTCCCTGAACAGCATTCTTCTTGTTTCATTGACAAGACTTCATCCACCCTTTAGCTACTAATTTCTAAAGTTTGGGGCTGTTCCCTGAAATTTGTCTCCTGCTTAGGAGTCATTGTGTCTTAAATGTTCTGTTTATCTCATTCATGGTAGCACAGAGTGATGTTTGGTGGTTCCATGGCTCTCCGTGCTAGTATTTCTGTGTTGTGAACCCTGCTGTCCCTTGAGACCACAACAGGCACTGAAGAAACACCTAACACAATGTGTCTCATTCTATGTGCAGGAAATTAAAGAAACAAACTTATTTAGTTGTGACATTAGATTTATGTGTTTAAGCCTCAAAACTGTATAAGGCAGTCTTTCCATATGACATTTGATGCCTTCCTTACATGTAGGAAGCACATAAAATGAAATACCTAAGTGTATAGTGACCTGTTGGAATTCACAGCATATTTTATCCATGCATCACAAAGGCTGTTTTATCTTGGGTAATAACAATGTAAGCCAATGATTTGATCACAGGAACTGTGGAGCACTCTTCAGTCTTCACAAACTGACTGGAAATTCAAAATGTGGAAATAATGAACCTGTAGATAAATATCATGAAATCTTAGGCTTCAGTGACCTACTAGTTGAGGGTGCCAGGGTTTCTTCTGGTCCTGAACCCATTCATACAGCATAAAACAACGGCACAAAAACCAGTTGCATCATTAAGGCTGTTCACTCCTATTGAAAGCAGAGTTCAGTACTGTCAGAATCAGCGCTGTAAACAATTAGATACATTATATGTTCCTGTTCCTTTAGAGAGTACATCTAAACCTCTATGAATTCTTGCATACACACAAGTCAGAAATAGGTGACATTATCCTGACCTCCTGACAACTTGAATGTATCTTTGGAAAAAAGAATTACTTCTTCAGTCATATTGCTCTAACATATTTACATGCACCGTTCATTTAGAATCCTCAGAAAAAATATTGCTCCCGTGAGGAATATTTCACACTTGTTTTAAAACAGTGTTACATGACAGTCGATCAAACGTTATTCTTTGTTTCTGTATTATTTTAAATTTTGTAATACAAAAAAATTTAATGAAATTAAGTTCTTGGCTACTTCAGTTTCTTTTTTCTGTTCCCAATATTAACTTCTGTTTTCTAGGCAGTTCTCCCACCTTTGTTCTAATTCTGGCAGTCTGACTATTGCTAACACAATAGTATGTTATAGTACACTGGGAAATTTTAAACGCATACGTTTCAATCAGTTTGACATGACTGCTTTGATGTTACTTTCCTATGCTGATGATCAGTAATTTCTGAGTAAGTAAGCATGCTGAGTGTCCAGAGATTAGGTAGATCACCACTGAAAGAAGGAAAGGGCTGATTAGTGTCCTACGACCATGATAAATGACTACCAAATTTGCTATTTTTGTATATTCAACAAACTTAATATTTCTTGGTAAGTTAACCTACTGGTGCTAAAGCTGAGAGGCATTTTTTAGTAGTTTAGTGCTTTCAGAGAGATCTGCTGTTGTAGCTTTAAAAACAAGAAAAAAATTATCTTAAGTATTTTCCAAATCTTGTGGGGTTTTGTGTGTTCTATATGAGGAAATTCTAGTTTGGAGTTGCCTGCTGCTCATTCCTGAATGTAAATTGTAATCTGAGGTTTTATGACATTGTGCTTAATTAATAGGGAAAACAATAGGATGTCACAAACAAGATATTGAATACAAGCAAGCATTAAGCATCAGGTGTATACAAATGCTTGAGAATCAAATTATAAACTGTGAATGTGTCTTAAAATAATGAAATTATGCTGTGTAGAAACTGTATTATTACTGATGGCCAAATTATGAGATCTTCATTTACACTGCTAAACACTTGCTCACTGAAGTGGATCTATTGATATGTGGGACTAATTCGTAAATGCTTGTTTATGAAAGACTGACACAGTATACCTCAAACTTTATATGTGTCATTTGAAATTAGTCTCTTCTTTATTTTTAAATGCATAGTGCAAGAAGTGCTTGCTGCAAAGAATTCCTACAATAGCATACAAAAAAAAAAAAAAAAAAAAAGAAATTAGTCAGATGCCCATACATGGTACCGAGTAAAAGAATTGAACTGTATCCATTGAAATATGTTTGTGGCTTAAATATTTGATAAATAGCAGGGATCTTTTTATTATTTGCCAGCTTTAAGGATTTGTCACTCCTCATTTAGTACTGTTGGTGTGAACAGTACAGCAGTTTTTTATAGTAAGTGTTTTATAATAAGTTAATAACTAACAGAGTCTTTATGCAGATATTTTGCTATAGAGACATTTTTCCTTCAAAACTCATCACATGTCAGATCAATACAATGATTTTTAGGCACTGTGCTGTAAATGGGTATAACAAGACAAAACTTGATGAATGTAAGACTTTCATTTAAAGCCAATGAAGGCTTTAAGTGCACACAGTTTATGAGATTAAATGCTTGCAGTAATCCTTGTTAATAAAGGGTTTAGATTTTGATACTAGGTATTAACCTGTTTTTGTGAAAAAAAGCATTCATACCCTTATGTACAACATAGGATTCCTTTAAATAGCCTGAGTGAGCAGTTGAAGATAGAGTGGTAGTACCTTGATAGCAATATGATTTAACTTGCAGATCCCTTCAGATGAGTAACCATCCCTCACATGTCTGTTAAGCATGGAAAGTCCAAGTGTGCAAGTGCAGAAAGGCCATTCATATTTGTGCATACTCCATGAAAAAAGTAGCAGTAGCAGAATGGGTAGAGCTTTTACTGACTGACAAAAATTGCTGTGCAGCTAAAGTAGAATAGGGAAGCTAGCCCAAAGTAAAACTCCCCAAAGGTATGTAGTGTGAATGACGTCATCAGCATCCCCCGGTTAATACTGTCCTGTTGAGCTGCACTACTAGCTAATGTAGACATAGCCAAAATGATACGTCCCATTATACATCACCTTTAGTAATTGCTAGTGACCCACTAAATGTTTACTGTCAGTCAGACAAAAAAATAATGTTTAACATAAATGGAACAGAAATGGAAAAATGCAGTTGGTTCCAGGCAAAAATATTTAGAAGCAACCTTCTAGCTATCAACACCAGAGAAGAGATCAACTTCCAGCATTGGGAGGGGAAAAAAACAACAAAAAATAAATGCAAAGCAAAGAATTCTTCCATTTCAGAGGCACCTAATAAAAAAACCAGCATTTTTTACAAAAGCTTTCAATTTGGCTTGTTTTGTTTTGACTTTTTTTTTTTTAATCTGAAAGCATGGTGATTTGGTGTTTGTTATTTTTTAATAATATTTCCAAACTTATGCTCAATGAACAAAGATAAATAATTCTGTTTTCCTGGTTTCCCTTCCTTATTTTTGAAAGCAGGAAGTGGGGAGAAAAAGAAAGCAAAGCTTTGGTAATTCATTGGAGTTGAAGTTCTTTTGCAAGGAATATTTCCAAGAAACAAAGAAATGGTCATTTAACGAAACTGTTTGTAATTACATTTAAAATTAACAACCTGGGCTCAAAAAATTATTCCTGTTACATCAGCTCCAGCAAATTTTATAGATAAGATTTATTATCACCTCATTTAATATTGTGTGTAATACACTTAAGTTTTAAAGAACAGCTGTAATTGAGGTTTCAAAGATGAATGACAATGTAACAGATTTGCAGGTCTTTTATTAAGAACATAGGATGTCCTTGGCCACATGTGTGTGCATGTCTGCGTGTGTGTGTTATGTATACATGCTGTGTATACAGGCATTGTAATAAAATCTAACCGCTCAGCCAAGAATTAGAGTAGACTTTGGTCTGTGAATAGCTATGTTTTGAAGGTTAAAAATTATACTTGATATATCCACCTATTTCTTAACCAAGATGAATATATACTACTATAACCATGGAGTTTCAAAGAATCAAGACGACATTGATTTCTGTGGAAACTTTGACCTGTACAGATTCTGCTTTCACAATTTATTGCTTTTACAGTGCTTCAGTCTGGCAGGCTCTAAGTATCTTTCTCTAGCTATATTATGCAATGGGCCTGGGTTATGGAATATTATAGTAAAGGGCCCTGGAATTCTTCAGTCTCTCAAATCTTTGCAGGAAGATTAAATGAATTCTGCAGCAGGTTTTTCTAAATTCTATAGTAATAATATCCAGGCTGTCTAGACTTTTGTTCTTTGGAGTCTATAGTTGTACTGTCACATAACTAATTAGAGAAAGTTGGCACAGATACACAGGTCAGGGTTTCTGCTGATTTACTGAAGAGTCCATTCTGTAATTCTTAGACTTTAGCCATCGTAAGAAAATTAAAGATATTTATGTTATTCTCCTGAGTTGATATAGTGCCTAGCACTGGTTTTGTTATGCCTTTATCAACATTTAGGTAGTCATCTTTAAAATCTAATTATCCTTATAAGCACATAAGAGGTACTCATCCAGAATATGAACCAGAAGGATGATATTTTGCTAATACTACCCCTCCCACTCTAGTTGTGGAAAGTCTTTTGAAACGCTAATATATAAATTAGACATTTAAGTAAATGCTGCATTGTTTCTCTTTTTTTTTTTTTTTTTGGTCAAGCTGGAGAAAGAGCAATAAGCTTTCTCCTAATGAACTAATTCTAGAAAATGTCATTATTTTACCATAAGAAACTACAACTTGAGTTCTCAACTCTCTTCCAGTCACATTGTTATGTAGCATCCTAGCTGTGCAACTACCAAGATCACTTGTTCTTTGAATTTTTTTTTTCTTTATGTTTTGAATAGTTTGTGAAGTTTGCTTCTGTGGAGAGGGTCCTGCAGAGCTTCTTAAGTAATGCTTACCTGCTATTCCCTGGACAAAGAACAATTTCACCTGGCAGGGTTATTGTTTTATTAAGATTCTTGTGAAAAAGATATCCCAAAAATCTGTCTCTACAAATGAACTGTTTGAGGTTCTTGTAGAACTAGGGAACTAGACAAAAAAAATTTAAATACTGGAAAAAACAGTAATTTCAGCACTGTTTCTTTCATATAGTGCACTTACAGCCTTGTAAGAATTCATACTTTTGCCTTTTTAACAATATTGGCAGGTGATACTAGAGATGTCTTTTATCAATGATAGAAATTTTTAACTGATAAATAGACTATAAATGGACTACTTTATGGTTGTACTTCTCTGATACACCATACTTAGAAAGCATTAGTAAGATTACATAGTTAAAAGGAGAGTATTTCGAGAAGAGAGATAATATCTAAGACTTTTTATGAAGTCAAAATTAAGATATTAAGAAGCCATTAACATTTATTGCTTATAATGATAAAATGATTTGTACCTTATTTCTCAGGCCCTCAATGATTTACATCATTGAGAACATCTGAAAACATATCTAGGTGGAGATTCTCCTTATTCTGCTTTCTGCTGTGGAATCTGAGGTGATTCCACCTCTCAAAAGGCGCAGTCAAATATAGCGATTACTCCTGTGAGGCTAACTAAAGCAACAATTACATGAAGAGAAAGTCAGTAAAAATGGAAAGATAAATTGGTAGCCTACTGCTTCCCTGCAAATTGGGTCTCCATTTTCTTTTTTTGTTAGTCAAATGATGTATTTTTTCAGTGTTGCAAACTGTTTTCATATCAAGAGGCTATGTTTTCAGTGCAGATACCCCACCATGTGCATTACTACTTAGTGAGGTGTGTTTTTCAACAAATCCCGGAAGTGAACATACACATAAACTTTCTTATTCTAGAATGTCACTGCAGAATGTCTGTGAGATTCACAGAGGAATTTTCAATGACTGAATTTACCATACACTTCTCATTTTTAGCTGGGCTGTTCCTTGCTGCAGAACAGTTAATTTGAGTGAATGTCTGTGCAGCTGTTCCAACAGGCACAGGTTCAACTGATTTGAGCATATTCTTCTTGTAGCTCTGTAGCCTGGTGCTCCACATTTGCTGTGGCATGCCACAAAGAAGCAAATGTTTCCCCAGATCTAATAAACTCCTTTTAGTAGTCTTGGAGGATTCTGAAGAGAGTAGCTTATTTAATATAGTACCATTTAGGACAATGCTACAGAAGTAATCCTTCTGTACCATGTTTTCATGCTAGGCATAACTGGTAGGCAAGATATTTTATGATTCTCAGGCAGGTTTATTCATATAACCATGAGGCTGATTCAAAAGCCTCTGATTTTAATTATGAGCACATTCCCAAAATAGAGAGGAATTAAATAATTTGTAGACTTTAACTATTTTTATTCCATATTCCATGAATTGCTCAACTATGCATTGACTTTGAGAGTTATGTGTTGGCTTTGACAACAACTTAGTGTCTATTTCAGTAAAGTAATTATGATCCCAACTAAATATTGACTCCAAATTGATCCATTTTACTTACAAGCAGTACTTCTATGCTTAATGTTAGGTATGCTCGAATACTTTGCTGGATGTTCCCCTTTACCTCTGGCCAACTAAGGCAGAGAGACCTAGCACTCAGCTTTTTCATCCCTAATATGCAAGTACTGTTAAATATCTGATAAACACTGTTGAAAATAAATCGTATTAAGTATTATCCAGGATAAAGAATTGTTATAAGGCAGCAGATTTTTCTTCTTAAGTGCTAAATACTCAAGTTAGGCATGCACATTGTTATAAGTAATGAGATGAAAAAGTGTCTGATGCCTCATCACACAGTTCTCTGTCTCTGCCTTCTACTGTCATCCCACTTACCTCTGACATCAAATCATGGTGGAAGACTGGCTCAGCAGAGGCATCAAGCATTGGATTTGTATGACACACTATATATCATCTATTAACTTTGTGAAATTGCCTCCAAATGTCGTCGTGATAATTTCATAGGGAAGGATCTATGTAGACTGCTGCCTTGTGTACTCTTTTTTTTTTTTCTCTATGCACTTTTAAGAGTACTTCAAGAATGCTCAGGTGTAATTGTAAATTTTACTGTGTTCTTCTGTCTCCTTCCCCATCTTTGTTCTCCCTCTCTTGCTTTTATCATTCTATCCTGTGAGACTTCCTTTTTTCCTGCAATGTTCATGTAAGAATAACATTATGCACATATGCATATATGTTTAGATACCACAGTGTTATTTTAGAGACAAACTATTGGAATTGTTAATAACCCATGACTCCATTTATCCATATTGACATTTAAAGTTCTTGGGACTTGTGCACGTAGATCATTAAGTGCCTAATTTATGAGTCCAGGTCGTTAAGTATGGCCAGATTAAGTCTTAGTAGTTTATTCACAAAGAACTTTATGAATTTCTATTTCAGTCTCACCAAGTCAAGC
Organism: Phaethon aethereus; assembly: GCF_964289735.1. Classification (NCBI taxonomy): domain Eukaryota; kingdom Metazoa; phylum Chordata; class Aves; order Phaethontiformes; family Phaethontidae; genus Phaethon; species Phaethon aethereus. The sequence continues at coordinate 13,568,048 of NC_138584.1, forward strand.
AGTTAAAATCAAAGAATGTGTTTGTGAAGACTGAAGTTGTCCTGTAAAGATTCTCAAAGAGAAAGAGTGTATATTTGTCCAACAAATACCGTAGAATGATAACTAAATCACAATAATGAAATCCGCAATAATGTATGCAGAATTTCATGTGCAGAGATGACTGACCTGACTGAAATGAAAGTTCTTCACTGACCAGTGAAACAGCACTGCCAATACATCACATAAAATACTTAAAGAAGCCATTTAATTAGCAAAGACAAAAAAAAAAAAGAACGGTAATTTACCAGAAATACTTTTATAGCAGATGTTGAAGGAAAAAGGTGGAAAATTAACATTTGAGGTGCCAAATATAAAATCAATCAATTCCTCAATAAACTTCTCACACATGAATAGCCAGTAGCAATTTAGGTATACTGTGCAAGACTTCTGAGGGCCTCCCTCTATGTGGACCCATGACAGGCAGACAGACAGTGCTGGGAAGTACAGTCAATGGATCAGGAACAGCTTTAACCAATTTAGAAACATCTAAGCCAAGTGGTAACAGCATGCTGAGTGCTTCTTACAAACACGCAATCCAACAAAACCCAGTGCCAAAATTCCATGGCACTCAAGAACAGCACAAAGCAAGCTTCAGAATACTGGCTATATTCCCCACCGGGGTTCTCTTAGCATATCATACTAAACAGCAGTAGTTTCAGGAGCAGCTCTGGCATTACTCACAGTGGCTGGCACACTATACATGGTGTTCTCTGTGGGCATGTCAGAAAGCCATGTATGTTCAGGGGCATATAGCAAGATGATAACCTGAGCTCAACAGGATGAGGGCAGGGGTCCTACACATCCATCTCTAATGGTTGCTCCAAAAGAGTAACCTCTTTTGTTTTTCAGTTGCTAATTCTCTCTAACGTATTCCTCTACTTCATTTAATTTTAATTTGGCTGGTGAAAGGGTAAGGGCCTCATTGTCAGCCTGGGATATGCATCCCCCATCTCCAGCAAAGCTCTTTGGAAACACTTTGCTGGAGATGGGGGATGCATATCCCAGGCTGACAATGACTGTACAAAACCTCTCAAAGGACTCAAATTCTTGAGGGGAGTCACTTAAGGAATCAAAGGGGGAATTTCTCTGTATGTATAGCAGGTTTTGTAGGAAGATGTCCAAATCAGGAAGCATTATTGAGCTAAGGAAAATAAAAAAGGCAGTCCAGAGCCACTGGAAGGAGAACTTCCAGTATTTTTGGAAGCTTAAAAGAATATATTCCAACTCTAAATTAACCTGGGACACACATGAATCTATAAAGTAAAATGAGTTGAGAGTATTGTAAAAAAAATAGATTGTAATGTATAGTCATTATGTGCTGAGAAATGAGGTATTTAATATTTTATGTTAAATAAGTTAGTAAAAAAATATTGTAGAACTAGGAAAATTGCAGAAGATTGGTTGATTTTTTTTTTTCAATTGGAGGGTTTTTTCTTCTTTCTGTGATTTTTCTTTTTGAAAGGAAGGAGTGTTACAAATTCTTCTTTACTGTTTTAAAATATTCTCCAATTTTTGTTAAAGGCTACTATTCTGAGAGATTTAAAGCAATTTTGGAAATACTGAGATAATTGTGAATTTTCCCAGCTGTACATTTCCATCAGTTATGATATTTTCTCCTTAAAGACAAAACATGTGCAGGTATACTAACAAAGTTATTCCTTTGCCCTCATTTTTGGTAAAGATAAAATAAAATTACATTAGAAGCATATAAAAGCTTAAAGATTCCCCCCTTCTGGGGAAATAGCAAGAGATTGAAGTTAATGGGTTTTGACCAAGAACATGTGCCAATTTTCAACCATCTTTTTTTTATGACAGCATAGGAAGCTCCTGAATGAGGAAATTTATAGTGGAAATGTTGGCAGGAATTTACCTAATGCTGTTTAAATGGTACCACTATGTTAAGAAATGCACTGGATACCAGACAGCTTTCTGTGGAAAATGATAAACACACAACATCTCTGTAGGGTATCTCAGCAGAGCCATTTTTATTATCCAGTATAGTGGGTCTTTTTACTGTGATGTTGTTTTTACACATGATATATGAGAACAAAGATGAAAATAACATTTGCTAGCTGTTAAAATTTTTATTTCAACGTGTTCTATAGTGTGTATTTACACAGTGCTTAATTATTTTTTATTGCAATAACTGTGTCTCTCTGTACAGCCTTTTTTAATTTTTTTATTTTTATTTTCTCCCTTCTTTGAGAGTACAGATGTGATGCAAACTCTCAGAATTATACTGTTGATCACTTGCATGCTGAGCTGCATGCTGGTAATAGGAAGTGCCCTGAATTAAATCTTAGGAATTTAGACTGGTTCCCAGTGAAGAAGTAAACAAACAGCATGAAAATGACAGAGCAGGAGTTACACCTTCCCACCCTCTCCTTTCCAAGCCAGATAGCATTTTAAGCCAGAATTTTGCACCTAGTCTGTTTGGTGTTAATTTGCACTGTTTTGCTATGTGAGCAATAGTTAATATGTTTTCCAGAATAGCAGCAGAAATTAAGTAGATATGTTATTTATAACCACAAATGTTAATATAATATCTAATATAAGTAGTATGTGCCTAGTTTTGTTTTCTGAATGAAAAGTCTCCACTTCTGATGAACTATAGACGATCTTTGTTTTTGTTATTTAATGTGCATATGCTTTCCTGCAGGGTGAGATCCAGCAGCTGTTGATTATAGCTGACCCCAGAGCTGCATATGACTACTGTGAGCATTATAGCCCAGACTGTGATTCCCCAGTGCCCAATGCTGCTCAGGCTCAAGATCCTCAAGTTGATGAGGTGAGTAATCAGTCATGTATTACTAGATTTATTGCACGTTAGTGGTTGTGCTGGATACAAGTTACCCAAGGAGCATTTACAGCTAAATGGCATGCATTGTTCTAGATGTGAGGGAGGAAGGTTGCAGGAGTACATTCATTTTTGCTATCCACTTATTTATGTCAAGCATGTGAAGGAACCTATCACACCAGTATTTGAATAACCAGCATGTTCAAAAAAGTTAAATTGTAATTCCTTAAAGAATGATAGCAATATGTGTTTGTTTAGTTGTACATATTTGTTCTTCCTATGTACGTTTATGATTTCACTGATGCTGAGTGCCATCGAATGCCGCATTTGAAAGATACAGGAGCCATGAGTATTCTGCAGTTGTAAACAACTTCTGCTAGAGATGCCATGTACTCTAATGAGCTGTGTCCAGTGTACAAATGCATGTACACGCAAAATTATTTCATCCAGCTCCACTCGTAGCAGGTAAATAAAACAGGACCAAAACGGAGTTGGAATTTTTCCCAGAAACACAAAAAATGTTTACAGAAACCATTTGTCACTGTAGGCAGTTCTCACAGCCATGAACTGAGTAATTCATTGAGGGCAAGATAGATCCTCTGATTAGACCTCTGAGGGTCAGCGGTTGTATATATTGTTCTATACATTCTAAATACTTGCATCAAACACTGTAAAGTGGAAAGCTTTTGCAAAATGTAACTAGTCTTAATTGAACTTGGCTCTGGACAGTTAATATGCACTCAACTCTGTATAATCTGACTGGTTATTGTTACTGATTGCACAAGAGATCACCATTAAAAACTTGCTGAATTGTTCTCAGATGCCTGCTTTGAGCCAATTTTGAGACAGAAATTTTCCTAAATATATGATAATTTTATTTTTTGTTACTATTTATTTTATCTGACTGAAAATTATGTCATCAAGTGAGTAAGGTCCATAGGGCCCAGAATTTAGTTCAAACGCACTCCCACATCCATTGCATCAGAGGTATAGCTCAAGATGTGTCAAGTCAATTATACATAGACAGATGCCTTTACACTACATTACAGTGTATGAGGTCTGGTCTCTTCATGAGGATCCTGTAGGACCTTTTGTCTGTGTGCCTGGCTACCTGGATCTCCATGTACTATATTCCAACACAGAACAGGCTGAAAGCATATGGTTGGTATTTTATGGGAAGAAAAATAAAAGATATCAACATAAAATTTTTTTTTTCATTATTAAATTTCAAAGAAATTTGAAATTTTGCTTGGGAACTTTCTTGGACTTTGCTTCTAGCAGACTTCTTAGCACTCTGATTCTTTTTCTGTTCCCTGTGTGAAGACCTGGAAGGTTTGAATAGACTTTTCTACTTCGAAAGAAGACTGAAGAGTAGTCACATCTAATAAACTGATCCTTGTGGGAAAAGGTTGTTAAAATCATCCATTGGTCTCTTTCTTGAAGAGGAATATATCTAAATACTTAAAATCTTCAACTAAGTTGGGGGTACTGTCACCTTCAAACTCACATCAACTCCTAAGCAGGAGTTAACAAGGCTTAGAGAGATTGCAAATATTTGTTTGCTCTGGCCACTACTGATGGCAATGATGGCTCCTGTCCTTTAGTGTAATGCATGTGGACAAGGCTTGGAGTCCAGAGAAATTAGCTGGGATCAGACTGTAGATTCAAAATCTATTCAAGATGAAGAAGAATGAATACTTATGCTTGATCATTAGAAATGACTACTGATGAATTATTACAGTGTAATTCAATATGTCTAAAGGATGTACAATATGAATAAAATAGCCCAGGGATTACTTTCCCTCCATAATGGATGACTAGCTAAATCTCCTGCTGTCAAATATTATGTTTATACTATATCAAAGCTGTTTAACACTAGCATCAGTTGAGAGCATTCATTTGTAGATCAAAAGAAAAATAAGCCTTATCATAATTATAAAAACTATGTACACATATATAGCTATATGCACATCATATAGAATTCCCAGTTATATACTGCACATGTATTGAAAACAGTCTGTGAGCACTAAACAAGGAAAGGGAACCATAAAATCAAACAATCAGCACTGTTCTCCTTGAGCATCCTGAGTAGAGATCATCTATAGCCTAATGCAACTGCCACTGGAGTCAGCAAATATCATTACATTCAGCAGCCAATAAAAAAACGCTCTTGGGGTTAGTGGTTTTTTAATGTATTTTTCTAAGGCCTATTTTGTTGCCCTGTGAAAACAAAAGGCATATGTGAAAACATATATAGTTTGTGGGAGCACCTACAGAGAAAAAAGTAAAATCAAAGACGTTAATTTGTAATGTAAAATTTTAAAATTAATTTGAAAAAAATTGAGAAGAGTGGAAAGATTAAAAAACTTGGAGAACTGCCATTTCTGTTTGCTTCCCTTTATTGCTCTGCGTGGTGATTGAATCATTTTGCTCTCTGAACTAAGACACAATTTCCTTGTTGCTATCCATGAATTTATACACGTAACTTTGTATGGATATCGCCAGTGAAGTCAATGGATCTCTTTAACATGTTGTGTAATAGTAATCTGAAATAATCACATCAGCAATACTACCAGTGTGATGAATATGTAATAGAATAAATGACTGACTGAATTGCCCAGAATTATAGAATTGTCTGTGGAATGATAAAAAAGCATCTTGTTAAAGCAGGCTACTTTGTTATCTTTTGAGATGCAGGCTAGCAAATCACACATTTATTTCCTTAAAATGCATTTTAAGGAAATAAATGAAACAAGTCTTATTTAGGTACTGGAAGAAGTTGTAGAAGATAACAAGGCTGATTTTTTTTTTAAGCAGTTGATTGCAAAATTAAATAAGGAGTTAAAAGATAAAAATATACTTACAGCCAGTCTATATGGAAAACAATTATTTCAAAATACCTGATTGCATATTTTGAGGAGATTACAAGTTTGATAGTGATATTTGATAGAATCTATAGACTTAGACCTTTGTAAAGCTTCTGATTTGTCAACATACGATATTTGGATGAAAAAAAATTGGCATTGTATGGCAAGGTACCTGACAAACAGATTCAAATCTTGTTGCCTTATTTCAGAAATTACTATAAACCAAGAGCTATCACTGAATTAGCTTTTTAGCAGAGTTTCTTAGGAATTGTGCTAGCAATACAGAAATAAGTGTAAAAAGGATGCTATTAAAATTTATCAATGTCATGATATTGCAGAACAATAAACAATGATGATAACTAAAGGCAAAGTTACACACATACAAGAAAAGGAAAGACATGCAGGACAAACATAGAGAACTAGGAAATATTCACTACAATACGGTGTGCTTTGCATGTGTTAACAAAAGAACCTTTCGTGTGCAGCAGATTGTCCCCATCTGTGGGCTTCATTTGCTGCTATATGAGTGAAAGCAGTTTTGAGGGTACATGATTTACCAGACTGGGGTACTAATCAATCTGAAAGCCATCATGAAAAGATTATTGTTCAGCTAGATTGATTTCCTGGTTTGATCTCCCACGTTTGCACACCATCTCTTGTGTTAGAAAGAGGGAAGAGAAAACATTGGGCTAAAGGCTAGGCAGGATTGTGTCTTTCAGTGTCAGCTTTGGCTTAAGGCAGCAGAAGCTGAAAATACTTGTTGGATACTAGCCTTGGAAGATTATGGTTATTAAAACAGGGAAATAGTTTGTACATAAGCACTCCAAGCAGAACTGGCAAAAAAACACAGTGCATGCCTTGGTTTGTAAACAAAGGAATAAGAATACAGATGCACTATTACTTCTCTGTATGCTGTTGGTTGAAACATATACTGGAACATCACATACTGTCTTGGTGTTTAGTCACTAAAACAAATATTGCAAAAATGGAAATGATTCAAAAAAAAGCTACATAACTGTTTTAACTTTGGGAATTGGAAAACTTAATGTGTTTGACTTGTCCACAACAATGACAAAAGCTTGAAATGTTGCTCAGTTTGCATATGCAAAGAACCTTCACAAAAAGAAAATACTGGCAGCAGACAAATGTGTGGAGGGGAAGAAAGTAAGTTAGATAATTGCAGATTGGAATAGATCTACCACATTTTTTAGGAATGAAAAAACAAATTACCAAAATGGTGTATCTAGATATCTTCAAGCCATGGATAGATACCTTTCTGAAAGTTTTGGGAAATGTCATGTATACTTTAGTTGGCTCAGTTACAGGGTGCCTGTAAGAAGTTTTGAAGTCTGAAAGTATACAGGAGTTAGTCAAGGTGATCTAATAGTCCCTTCTGGCCTTACATCTCTGAGCCTTTGAATTATTGCATACCAGAATAAGAAACTGATACTTGGCTTAGAGGAAAGAGACAAATTATGTGATTGCAGAGCCCATTAATGTTTCCAGCACTGACTAAAAAACCCAATGGAATTAGTTGATTTTTGACAGTGAAATAGTAAATTATGTTTGTGGAGTTGCGCCTAGGAAGCTGAATAGGATTTCTCTTGATATCTCACATCTTTGTAGTTTCCAGCAAGTTCACAGCTTGGGAATGGAGTTATCCTGAAAAGTTGGATGATTTTTAGACCACTAAAGAAACATCTGGAGAGAAAGATTTGTCCAAGATGATGTAGGTTTAAAGACAAACGTACTTTGTTTGAGTGTAATCCTCATTGCTCTAGGCAGTGTTTCTTTCTGCAAAGGAGCAAACAAATACCCAACATTTTTGGCATTTCTTTCAACAGCAGTACTGGCTTAAATGATTCCTTTCCTTTTCTGTACTCTTTTCCACCCATGCCATCTGTCCAGTTCAACTGGTAGAATTGTTTATGCATTTGTTGGGTACAAGGTCTGAGACTTCATCTAGACTAAAAATAACCTACCAGCCATAAAATGGGAAAAATGATGGAAGATACTGTAGTAGCTTCCATTAAATGAGCCTGAGGATGCACGTCACATCATTGCAACATCAGGAGTGCAATATCTGCTTTTTAAAATGTTTGGGTTTGTCTTAAGACCTTAAGACCTTGACTTTGCTCTCATATGTAAGTTTACTGGACACTGATTTATAATCAGTGTCTTTACTGATGATACCTTAAGTGTTGCATTGAGATTTTCTTTTTCTTATTGCATTTTCTTTTTACTGTAGCATCAGATTCAAAGTGCAGTTTGGGTGATGTGACAGAGAGGATTTCAATGCCTATTTTTACTTGCAGCATTCCTTCATCCCTGAATTAAATGCTGAGGTTACCTTAAATAAAGCTCAGGAAGAATCAAGCATCTCACAATGGGATTCACAAAAACAGCAAACCATGAATAAAGACTTAGACCTAGCAAGCCTACAAAGGGAGGACGTATCTTAAATTCTACCCTTCTTTACAGGCTTAGTCAGCTGTGCTATCCTGATTCCCATGCCATTCTCCTACCTTAACCAAGGTCAACCTTCTGCATCCTCTTCCATCACCTTTCCCTTCCTATTGGGGAGTGAGTAGGAATGACTTAGAGACTTCGAGATACAAGCTTTGGAGCTGGATGCTGTATTTCCACTTCCATTTTAATTATGTCAGTCCCATTCTGGATCCAAGTAACTGTCATATATGTTTAAACAAGGCTTATTTAACTGGTAACTACCTTTTGTGTACAGGCTCTGCAAAATATGTTGAATTTGGCTATTTGCCAGAACTGTGGGGATTTCTGTGGGCAGCTCAGGATAAGCCATTAGAATAGAGATGCATGTGAGTGATATTCCTGTACAGAATGCTTTTATTCTTCTGTGCTTTGTTGCAACCTCATCACACCTAAGTGTCATTCAGTCTGAAATTTGAAAATGGGTAAGCAATAGATTAATGGTAATATCCACACCCTTTACTCTGTTGCGAATCGTTTATTTCCACCGTCATGACATGCTTTAATTGAGTATGCATCAGTCATCCTTGTTCTTGCTTGTGAATAGCTAGGTATATATCTCCGTAACTTGTCAAGTACAGAGTGATGACCTCAGCAGTTGTCACTACACCAAAAAGGTGTTGTCTAAAGTTGCGTAAAAAATTGTGCTGAATCTGTAGTTGCTTCTAGAGGAAAAAGAAAGGGTACCTGATTATAGAAGGGGTTCAAATTTAAACACAGCACGGCAGAGTACTTCCCAAATTGACCAAACTTAATCGTTACTTGGTAAGCACAACTCTCAGTTCTCAGAAATTCCAAGCAAAGAAAAATCATTGTGTTTGATTTAAAACAGGGAGGAGGTTGCCAGATCTTTTAAGGAACGTATTGTGTCCTGAAATACATTCATTAAGTGTTGCATGTTATTGTCTTATGTCAGAAGAGGGTTGCTAGAGAGTTCAGAACGTTTGGTGCAATTAAATAGCTTTTGGATAAAGCAATTTAAGGGGAGAACAAGCTGGCTGGGAACTTTAGAAAGTAACTGGAATAGTGCATTAGCATGATTTCAGTCTAGTGTCATAGTCATTTTACCATGCCAAATCTTCCTCTGGCCTGCAAATTTTGGAGAGTTTTTATGTAGTGAAAGCAGACAAACTAAGGGGCAAAGAGTAGTAAACAAGTAAAATGGCAGGAAGTAGGGAGAGGAAATGAGTGAGAAATGTGAGTTGTCTGTACTGGATTGTTATCCTTCCATCATAGAATTTTACAGAAGTCTGATCAGAAGTCTGATCATTAACAATATGGTATCTTCATGAACTCTGCAATGTATCTGAATGGCTAGCACCGGTGGCTCCATAGTAATTAATCCTGTCATTTAATTCTAACATTCAATCAGTTACTAATTAATTCATGAACATAGTGGTAAATTAGCCACTTGGTCAAATAGTGTCTTTGGGAGAAAAGGATCTTTTATGTTGTTGATTTTATTAAAGCTTTTTGCTCTATTCTGCTGGTTTTTTCAGAGCTTTTTTTTATATACTGAGCATTAAAATTAATTCAGTAATCATTACATTTGCTCCATGCTGAATGTATAATTAGGTTTTAAGGCTCAAATGTGGGGATGAAATCATATTTTAAAATTATCAGGTTTATTTTTCCTAAGGAAGTTATGCACCTGTGCTTTTCTTATAAATACCTTGTGAATAGTCTGGCCTCTGATTTGGTTTCAAAACCCTTTCTACTCTAAAATGAAATGTATTAAATTCAGTTCCAGTTCAATCACAGATGCTTGACCAGCTCACAGAAATTAGAGCGGGGAAAGACCTAGACAGTCATCATCTTCCTTGATGTTGGGCAGTATATTTGCTGAAGTGTCACTGGGTCTAGTTTTCAATGGACCCAGCTATCAAGCTTTCAGATCTTCTCTTGGAAGATCCTTCTGCAACCCAGTAAATCACACTGTCTGACTTCTGCTGAAGAAGTTGCTCCCCAAAGGAACTCTGCTTCATTTATTTTGGACCTGTTCCAAACTAACGGATTACTTGAAGAAATGAAATGTTTGCCTTTAATGAAATGAACTTGGTAAAGTAAAGATGCAAATGGCCCCCAAAATATATCAACTTGGAGTTCTCATGCATCCTTGTTAATTTAACCATGATAATTTAACAGGTGTTTGATCAGAAATACTAGCTTTCTGAAGAATACAGAAAGATAATGATTTTCATGTTTAATTTAATGTTTAATGTCATGTTTAGAACTGCAGTTAGCTAACTTAGCAGGTGTTAAAAATAGTGATCTTCCTAGCTCGCTTTTTCTTTGCATAGATATACAGACTTTTTCTTTAAGCAATTAACATCATAAAGAACCTTAAGTGTCTTGTTCTCCTTTTGACAGAGGCTGTCTTTGAAAGTTGAAGATTTTGTTCTTATGTCCTTTTACCTCCTTGCTTTTATCACTTTCATGACCAATATAAGGACTCTGTGGTAGAAGAGGCCACCTCTTAATCTTTTAACTTTCCTTCTGCCCTAAGATTGACATCTACTACCATTTATTTATTTATATTACTGCATCTGATTTTTAAAACTATAATTTTGCTTGGCAACCTTTATTTTATTGCATTTTATAGAGTGATAGTGGGCCTAGAATGTTTCAAAGTAATCTTTGCCTCTTTAGCTAGCTAGATGATTTATCATAACCTTTAGGCAATGGAAGAATTGCGCATATGACAGTCCTTTGGTTTAGGATTTAGATTGTTAGTTCCTTGTAATTTGGAAAGGTAAAGTAAAAATTGCTAAAATCTATGTCTTGGAATGGGGGAGTAGGTTTTTAGAGTATGGATAGCAGAAGAATCCGTTTTCAAAGTAAGGCTGTCTCCAGAATATTTAAGTCATTCCACAGTTGAAATAGGCCTTGCATGCTGCTGATCTTCTGCTTCTAAAATTCATCTGATGAAGAAAACAGTTCATCTCTTTAATTGGAATTGCATGATGATCTGGTAGTGTAATATAATCACTCTGGTAGAGAAAGCATGAGGTCATAGTGGAAAGATTTTGTCCCATCAAGAAACAGCAGATTTTATTCTTCCTTTCATTTGTAAGAAAACATTTGTATGCGATATTCATTACAAGAATGGCTGTTCTGTAACTAGTGGTGGTCTTACAAAAGAAGAAAGAGAAACAACAGAAAATTGCATCACATTTGAAGTATGTGTTACCTGATGTCTCAGCTGAAATCCTTCACCAAGTTCCAGCTATTGTCCCAGTTGAAGATATAATTTTGAGTCAATCTTCTTGATATTCATGTGAAATCACTGGGATAGTTAATACAGTTGTATATACTTTGCTATTACTATGGGCACTTGGTGAATCTCATCTCTATTGTCTCAGAGCTTTAACCATCCCATTATCTAGCAATATTAGGGTTTAGGTAAACTTTCATAGACAGATCTCTTCAGCAGGATTGAAGTAATGCTGCACAGCCGTGGTAGGTATATTTTGAATTTGACTAAGTCTGTACTTAGATCCATAGGAGGATCACCAGAACGATCCAGAAGCTGAATGCCCCTTTAAATCCCATTCCAGCTTCTTTATTCTCTGGCTGCATTCCTGGCCAGTAATATCTTTCTTTGGTATATAGCTAACAACAAATGATGCTCTCTTCAACTACACTCTTCACCTCTGTCATACTTGCTTTTATTCCTTGCTTTGATTTCTTGCTAGAGTTAGTAGGCTTGATTAAATACAGAAAGTGGCAGAAGATACTTTTCCATTTGCATTAATTAATTTTGGAATTATAGATGCTTTCTCCTGTATTTTCAAGAGTCTACTTATTCTCTTTCCTTTGATTAGCAGTGCAATAATGACAGATTTCTGTGAACTCCCCAACTTCTGTGAACTAATAGCAAGGCCTGAGATAGCATGGGTTTTGCAGCACTCGGAAATGTTAGCATCCAAAATGTGAAGGCACTTTTCTCAAGGTTTGTTGAGACCTCCAACTGAGTGGGTCATACCCCTGTCTCTGGTCATTTGATAAAGGTGACCTTGCAGTTACGTAGCTCCAGAAAAAGAAGGGATATATGCCACATATCCAGTCTTGAGTGTTGATGGTTGCAGGCTTCACAGCAGGTGACTAAAGCCCTATTATTCACTCTATCAAATCTGTTCCTGGTGTTTCCCAGTTTAGTCCTCATTTAACTGTCCAGTCCTTCACCAGTCCTGTTGTCTCATCTTAAAGACGGGGAATAGCCTTTATCAGATTGAGTTGATAAAATCATGCTGTGGAGTAAATCGTATTTATCTAAAGTACATCTTTACACCAGTTAGGGATGTAGAGATGCATTCCTCCACCTGGACAGATTTTGCCTCAGGAAATACACCTGAAAGATTTTGCATCTATATTTCACTAGTTGCAACAGGACCTGTGCAATACAGTACAAAATGTATTCTCTCTGTTTAATTGGCTGGTGTGAAAGACTAGGGTTGCTGGCCTTTCAGAAGGAAAAGTCTGGAAAGGAAGGATTACTAAGAATAAGGTCTTTCTGTGTAGGAATTTTAGGGCTACTGTATATTCCCACTTCTCCCCCTTGTGCCAGGGGGACTACAAAGTACTGCCAACTAGAAACTACTTGAATATAGTTTCAGCATGGTGGCCACATGTCCTAGCTTGTAGGTTCAAGAATTTCTGTAATACCCCTCTGACACTGTGTTCTTAAAAAGGAAAAAAAAAAAGTCCATGGAGAAGATCTTCACTTGCTTGGATGTAATCTGATTCCAGGATGGAAACTGGCATTCCTCACTGCTCATCAATTCCTGTTCTTTTTGTCTGTGTGCCTGCATATCACTGCAACCCAAATGTACCACTGTATTTGTGGCAGGAAAGTTTAATTTTCTTTAATAGAAATGAGTGAAGCACAATACCCAAACGTAAAGTATTTTCTGTGTGATTACACATGACGCAAGAGATCTCTCCACACTCTCATGCTTTTTTGTATGAGTGTTTTCTAGTTCTCATTCATAAATGTCTGGCTTTCCAAACTATGCCTCTGGCAGATCTTAGCATAAGTACCAATTTATTCACCACTTTCTTTTTTAATACTAACATACTTGGCAAGATATTTTTCCTTTCTTTTTTTTCCAGTCAACATTTCTGTTTAGTTTATGGTCTCTGAAGAACTTTTTGTAACCCACTGTCGTAATTTTATTAGTCGCATAGTTGGCGCAATTCAGCACAGCCATTCAACTTACCTTGAGGGAAGCCATACTACTGAGATTTGAAAAACAGTTACAATACTGAGCAACACAGAGTTATATTTTAATTGTTAATTGGTCAAAATGCATGCTGGTATGAATGCTTCCAGTTTCAGTATAGGTCTACAATGCTTACTAAAAAGGAATCGATGTGTCTGGAAGTTATTAAAACAAACTCCTAACAGCATATTTAAATTTAAATCCAGCTAATGAAGCAGTAATTCTCTCCAAAATGTTCCTCCACTTGTCCCTTAAGATATTGGGTAATATTTAACATGGGTAGTGTCTATTGTTTTGGTACCAGTAAAAATTACAGAGCAGAGTGTTTGATTCATGTTGTTTGGCTGAGGAAGCATTTAAAAATATGTAATTGGTTGTCACTGGTAGGGTGGAATGACTGAATTGGAAGAGGTATATTCCACTAAAGGCTTTTTTTTCTTGTAGATCAACCTTGTTTGCATAGACTTCTTGACAGAAGATAAGCAAATCGGATTTTATGCATTTGCACACATTTTTATGATTCCCAAAGAAATACAGCAATTTCAGTTCTGTTCTGTAACTATTTCAAAATGGCAGTTGTTATCCATGTAGTTATTTCTTTTCTTTACTTCCTTCATGTGGTTGTTTATGGTCTCCTACAAACTTGTCACTGTGTTTTCTTTTCTGGGTGCATTAGAAACAAGTTGTATTGAGTAGCATTTCCAGAACTGCACAAGCCAGAAAACATGTTTTTATACATTTACACATGTGTAAAAGTGTATCATCACTGCCCATGAGGCCCTTGGACAATACCATGTACAAGACAAAGACATTTCATTGACTTCACTGGGATTAGGACTGCTTCTTAATTTACTGAACAGGGAGAGGATAATCACATATTACTTACCAGCTTTAAGTCTAAAATGCTGCTGGTTTTGAAAAGTATGAATAGAATCAATTTATTTCTGTAATGCCAATGATACCACTGATGAAATCAAAGCATTACTTACTTCATATAACAGGCCAGTATACTTCATGGAGAGGATATTCTCCACCCAAGGTGATAAATGTTTTGTTATTTAAGTGCAGTTTGGCTTTCTCTTATTAACATGCAATATATATAGTTTTGGACAGTTACAAAAAGTATGTTACATCTTTCTGTATGTTTATCAAATCTCATGACTAACCAGGTTATATGTGCATGGGTGTAGAAATAATCAAAAGGACAATCAGATAAAAAGCATCAGACTTCTTAAAAAAATCTATATCTTCTTTTTAAGGAAACCTGTCTGTCATGGTAGGACTCTGAGGAGTCACAGGAGAAGTAACAGAAACCCATGTAAAGTGATTTTTAAATGATTAAGGCCTTTTGGTGTAAGTCTCATACTTCATGAGGAAATCAACTTCTCCATATTTTCTCCACACTAAAATCATAAGTACAAGAATTGTATCAAAAGGCTTGCCAGGGAAAACAGTTAAACCAGTAGTTTGGTCACATGGTAGAATATATTTTGGAATATGGACATCTGTTTTCATCTCATTTATAATTTCTTCTAAAATGTTAATCTCTTTCTGATGCTGATGGTATTTATGACTTCTATGAATCCTCAGAATCATTTGGAAGTGTAATGTAGTAACGCTCTCAGCAAGCTAATGAAACAAACAGATATTGTCTACATTTTACAGACAGTGATGCTGACTTGTAACAGGGGAGAGGAGGTTTCAGAAGTGGCTAGGTCACATAAGGCACATTAGAATATTTCTTCCTAAACAAGGGAAAGCAGATACTTGGCCAAATTCTGGCCAGAATTCCATCTTCTTTTGGCTCCCTGGGGATGTAAAGAGAATTGGTAGCAGCCATGAGGCTGCTTTAATTTACGGGACTAACCAGTTCCTATAGCTTCAAGCATGAAAGGAGTGGTAAGACAATTAAAGCTGCCCTTTCTTCTCAGCTGTGATGAGTAGTACATAATGCACGTAATATCTAGACCAGTATCTTCATGGCACAGCCAAGATTACAGATCAGGAGTTCCTGGCTCCCTAGATCATATTCACAACAATATACAAGCCAATTCTAAACCCATTTTCTCTTGTAAAAGTTCTGTGGGCCAAATCTTCATTTGATACTAGTTATTACAGATACAGAGCTATGGAGCAATTTACAGCAGCTGAGGATCTGACCTTTAAATGAAATGATACCAGGGAAGTATTTACTTAGGCAATGGGTACCGTGGAGCTGCCCTGGTTTTGAGAACTCTGTCAAACAAGAGGATGATAGCCATGGTTATTTATGAGTTGTAGCCTCTTTCCTGTATCTGAAATTATTTACCCTATTCATGTTGGATACTGACATCTCTCCACTCTTCTGGTCACCTGAAAACAACACATGTAAAAAAGTATAGGTAAAAAAAGTCATTATTTGCAATTAAAAGATTAAATAAGTATATGATTTCACAAAGCAGTTGGTGCTCCCAGTAATCCAAATTATAGTTGATTCTTCTGTGCAGTCCAATAAAAGAGAGTTTTTTTCCTGGCACTTCTACTTGCTTTTTTATTACTTCTGTATGGTGCTTTGAAAGAAATAAGAAATTGTATTTTTCTACCAAATGAATAACTGTATTGAAAAGTTCATACAATTTAATTTAATTAAATTTTAATTAATTTTCTTAAGCTTTATTCCTAAGTAAAGGTTAAGATGCTTTCTAGTATTTCTAATCTAGTTTGCTACCACTAACATGGGAATGCCTGATATTTTTCCATTTGCAATGTAGTACACACCAGAAGATTTTATCGAATATGACTATGAGTATGGGGATGCAGATTATAAAGAAACTGATTCTGTAACAGAGGGACCCCCACTGTTCGAAGAGACAGTAGCACAAACAGAGGTAACAGAATCTGATCTGTTTGTTGTGTGGTGTCCAGCTGTCCCCTACTACATGGTTTGTCAATTTGTGTCTTCTGTATGTAAGCTTAATGTTTTCCTTTTACTCATTTCTTTACTCTGTAGCTGTAACACTTGCTTTCAGTTAGAGATGGAAGGTCTCATGGCTGACAGCATTCATCTCATATTTGGTTACTCTTCTTTCATTCATGCTTTCTCAATTTTCTTTTCATTTTATTTATGTTTTCCCATTCCATCTTTCATAACGTTTGCAGAAGAAGAAAGCCATGGTCAAAAAGAAGAAGAGGACAGTGGCCGCTAGCTCAAAGGACAAACCCCAAAAGGCCACAACAAAAAAATCTGAAAAATATGCATCCAAGAAGAAGAAAAGTTATCAAGCAGCATCAAAAGGCAAACTAGGGGTAAAGGTAGCCAAGAAATAATCAAGATCTTTCTCAGGCCAAGACTGGAAGATCTCTGATAATAAGAAAAAATATACCTAACCCCACTAGATGAATACGTCTGGCTAATACCATAACCTGAATAAAAGTGATACCTCTTGAATTTTTCCTACAGGATTTTTTTTAATAATGTACCTTTTCTTTAATACTAGGCAAACATTGTTGATGGATTTCAAGAATATAACATAGCTGAAAATGACTATGGGCCCCAGACAGAAGCTCCCTCCAGAACTACTGAAGCAAATGAGGTAATAAGGACTCTTGAGAAAATGATAGGCAAAAATACTTGCCTACCAGGTGTCAAGGATTAAAAAAGCACAAACACATTTTAAAAGGATGAATGTCTGTGTAAATATACATATCTATACATAACAGCAATTAATGCAATTTTATGCTTTCTCAGCCAATATCAGAACCTACTATTTTCTTGGGCAGAACTCCCATTAATTCTGAAGAGATCTGCTGACTCTTTAGACTGCAAAGTTCATGATTCTGGAAATCATTCAGTGACACATGCTGTGAAAATACAGGGTTGATGCATTCAGTGTGAATGTGAATGGAGCTATGTCTAGTATAAACTAGGTTAAATACTAGACATAGTCGTCCTAATCTAAGGGGAAGTGAAATCTGTAATTTTTCCTGTAACTTTTAAGATACAGCATAAAATGAGCCTAGCACAAGACAAAGAATGGTTGCAACCATAACAGCATATTGAAGTTGAATCAGAAGCCATTGTTTTCTTTTAATAGTTCTTCAGCTAACAAAACCAAATTATCTGCTTTTCACTGAGGTTCTATGAAACATTGTATTTTGAACTGTCAAAAAAAAAATTATTATTTTGACTTATGTTAGAAACCACATTTTTAGAAAGCCACAGTGACAAGCTTTAAACATTATTTTGAGATTGCTACACCTAAAGCCAGTGTTGATTAATATGTCTGCATATTAATTAATGCTTGTTTTAGAAAAATGATGGCTGATTATAAGAAATACCGTTTTAATTTTTATTTTAAATTTTCCTTTCAAAATTAAGATATATTGCTTAGAAGATGTACAAAACTGCCCCCCTACACACCCCTAACCCCCTGACACACCATTTGAAAAGAGATAGAGTCCCAATTTGTTTTTTGGTTTTCCTATTATGTATCTTGGAAGGTGAAGGTGAATTAAGATATATTTTACTCATTCTACTGTAAACTGTTCTTGTGTCAAATCAACATGTCTCACAAGTTGGTTGACAGAGGTGTATTTAAATCATTCTGTTTCTTAGGCACTTATAAGCAAATAGTACAATATAAGTATATTGTATGTATAAGTACAATAGTATAGATGTTATGAGGTAGATCCAAAGTGCTAAATGCTTTCTTTAGTGAGAGCAGTTCTGCGTAAAGGCAAAATTTGGCTTAGAACTTGTTCAGATCCACATTTACTCTAGCTGTCAGGCAAAAGTCATAGTCCTGTAGCTAATGGGATTAAGCTACTGTTAAATCAGAATCTGGCCTTCTATTTTAATTGCAATATATTTCAATATCATGGTTAGATCAAGATATTTTTAATTACTCTGGATGTTGATTAGCATCTTAATATATTTTTTCAGTTCATACTAGTTCATCTTGTCTGGCCATCTAGAATATCCATCCATTATTAGCAATATCTGAACTTTGATTTCTTTCAAAGTTATCTTTTCAAGAGACCTCTGTAACAGAACAAAGTAATCCTCTCATTTTTCACGAATGGTTTTGTACATCTCAGATACAGCATTCTTTTAAACTGCTTTGGTGCTTGTAAGTTGGTTGCTTGGTTTGACAATTTACATACTTGAAGATGAAAGCATAGTTTTCAGAAATGTGAAAATTAATCTGAGTTTTGCAGGCGGAATTTGACTCAGCCAAAAAATTTATGAGATACCATGACAGACATGAACCATGACTTTTTCAGTGATAAATAAACTGCAAAATCATTGACAAGAGAAAAGTTGAAACATTTAGCTCAGCGTTGCTATTTATAGACACAAAATAATAAAGAAGGCTGGGCTTAACTAAAGTGATGCTTGCACTTCCTGTACATCGTTATTGTAAAAACATCTGAATTTATTCACTGCTCATTCATATGTTCATTCACGAATGCTTATAATTGTGAAACCAAGCAGGGAAATTTAGCTATATTTGGCACTAAAGTAATGTTAAGCAAGCAGTACACATAGCGTACTGGATATATTGAATTCAGTGGTTTTGGAAATTAAAAAAAAAAAGTGTATGAAAGCATTACTTCTTTGTACTATTTATACAAAGATCTTTTAATTAGTCTCAAAGACTGGACTTCCATTCCTTTGGACTTCAATTAAAAGACAATATGCTGTAGTTCTACTATTCTTTCTTCTTTTGACAAGTCATCATGGTGAATCAGCATATGCTTACATTGCTTTACTAACAATAACTCACATATTCCTCCCATTCCCAAATCTTTGCTACTGATATGAATAGCAAAATCCTGTTGAAGAAGTATTTGCTGAAGAATACATAACTGGAGAGGATTATGATAAAAAAACTGAGGAAACTGAATATGGAAGCAGAGGAGTAGACCTCAGTGAATCTGATCTGCTGGTAGATGGAGATTTAGGCGAATATGATTTTTATGAATATAAAGAATATGAAGAGAAACCAACTGATTCCACTAATGAGGAGTTTGGTCCAGGTGTTCCTGCAGAGACCGATATCACAGAAACAAGTGTAAGTTGATTGAAGGCATAATGCAGATTAATTTAATTTAGTGATTCTTTTATAGTTGTGCAGTCTCAGAACTGTACAGAGCTTGATCCAGAGATCCTTGTACATATTAGATATATTCTCACTTTTTATAGGCTTTGGATCAAGCCCATCCTCTTGTTTTAGTAATCCTGAACTTTTAATTTTTATTAAATGCAGAGTTTTTGTCTCTTTTGGTGACGGGAGTAGAGGAGGGTTGAAGATGGGAGGGAAAGTAAAGAAGAGATGAATTCCAAAAATAAAATAAATTATAAAATGAACAGTTTTAAAAATCTTTCTAAACTAGAGCTAAAGCTGGAAAGAATGTAAGTTCTAATGCAGGTGCAAGTACTGTATTAATATTTTTATATGATTACCCTAAGAAGTTGGAATGCATGTGTCTCGAATCCTATGGCTTCTCCTACTTTCCAAGGAGAAAATTCATGAGTGGGAAGGTGAAGGTCTTTCATGAAAATAAGCTTAGTCAATGGTGACAGGTTTATGACCATGCAGGAGTGATTTAACAGCTCAGTATATATAAAGGAAGATAGGATGACATGGTGGATCCTGTGAATCATGCTCTTTTTTGTGTGTTTTATAGCACTCTCTTTCCCTCTGACTTAATCACAGGCTTAACAGCAAGGCATTAATTTTCCTTTAGTTGTGCCAAGATCCTCATTTACCAGTTTACTGGACTATGGAAGCTGCAAAGAAAACTAATATGACTAAGACTGGAAGCAAAATTAATTCCCACTTGGATTTTTAATTGGGAAGGCCCTAAATATAGTAGGAAAGGAGAATTTTGTTGGCATTATTTGCTCAGGCTTATCTTTATTTTCTCCTCACAAACTCCAAACTGCAGTTTACAAAGGATACAAGAAATAACAGCAAATGCTGTGAGGTTGCTTTTCTCTGCCAACATTGAAACTCATACTTCTGTATTTCATTTATCGTTCCTTTCTAAGCCCTGTTGGGATCATTGTATTTTCTAATGATCCTTATCTATGCAATGTGATACAAGCTTACTTTTTTCCTTCTGGCACAGATGGGGACACAGTGGCAGAGTGACACAGAAAAGGTCAGATTATCTGCAAAGCAAAGAGCCCATAAGGCACCATTTGTGCCTGCATTAAGCAAATGACTCTGTAGACTATCCCCTGGTGTAAATTTCAACTTAAAATGCCCTGCTACAAAACTGAAGGAGTCACGGAGCTTGAATTAGAACCCAAGGCTCTGACCTGTGCCAGCTTTATTACAACTCTCCTCTGCTGAACCAGATATATTATATAATTGTCCTTTGACATATGGATGTGTTTGGAACAAGTGAAGTTCTACCTTTGGTAAAAATGGAAAGATGAAAAGTACTCAGTACCTGGAAACTTTCAAAAAAGGGGCAATATTTTCATAGGTGGAGACCTGATATAATTTTTTACAACCATTTTTCATCAATATAATAAAACATGTTTGTGTATATCTCTAGCTACTTGATTTTAATGAACTATTGCATCGTTACTTGTGAGATTTTTGCCTTTATAAATCAATACAAGATGCACAAGCCAGGAATATATCTCTGTTTTTCCTTTCCAAAATATTTCATATTGAAATACTGTAATATTATCCTTAATATTTTCAAATCCCCAGCTATTTTAGTGTAAACATGGAATCACTCTGCTGAAATAAAAAAAGGCATTGCAAATTTTCATCTGATCAGAGCTGAATTTAATTTCTAGTTTGCAGTGGATATGTTAGCAATCAAGAGAGGTACATCTGAAGAAAAATACATATCTCCTGGTTTGAAAAAAAATAGGTTTCTTTTTCTTTCATTGAAACTTGAATCTGTCTGTGTTCTGCCCTTAGCATGTGTTACTGGCCTATTGTTTTAGGGTACTTCTGTTATCTTAATCCTGAATGCAAAACTTCCCATAGAGCTGATCCTAAAAGAATTTTGCAGTTGATGCAAATTCATGTAGTTAGGAGGCACAGCTGGCTATCCATGAAATATTATATAACATTTACAATGCCACATAACTCCTTTCCCATTTATGCCATGAAGTCACAGACTCTTCTCAGACTAACTTACATGTTGTGGATGCCTAATTAATGAAATTAGGAGCTTGAAGGGTACTGTCCGTATGGGAGTAAGGGATCTTTCTTTCCAGCTTACTTTAGGCTTACTTAACTCAGAAAGCCATGAAGAATCATTGTTAATTGCCAAGAATATGTCCATTCAAATAAAAAAAGAAACAACTTTGTGACTTGCACATAGAAGGTTTAGATTCTTAGTCCAAAGTCCTGATGCAAACCATGGGATGTAATCTATTGCATCTCACTGGAAAACTACAAATGGACAATATCCAATAATTTCAAAAATATGTGTGCCGTTTTTGCATTTTCCATTCCTCAGGTATTAAATACTTTTGACTGATATGGTTTCTGCCTGCGATGTGTTTTTCATAGCACAGATCAATTCCAGCTTTAGCTTTCAGTTAGAGGTTGCTGCAGTTCTCTAATGTACCACGTCCTTAGACCTTCTACTTATTTTCATTTTGGGGGCTGTTTTTACTGTCCAGGTGACTGGACATGGGGCTTATGGAGAAAAAGGCCAAAAGGGAGAACCAGCTGTGATTGAACCTGTAAGTACAGATGTGGGTGAGTTTTTCTTTAGCAGTATATAACATATACAAACTGTTGATACATGATTATCAAACCATGTTGTTCATGACAGGATGACAGTAACCTTATCTGTGATCTCTGAAACAATCACCTGCAGTGTGGATGGTGTAAAAGTGGTTACAGATAGTAGCCTGTTCAGCCTTTTCTTTTGGTTACACAAAAGACTAATCACATGTTCCTTAAAACAAGGGCAATCTGCTTGTGCAGCGGAAAACAGAGCATAGATCTGCTCTTCAGGCCATTTAGTAATTGCAGCTTGGACAGACCTACAGAGATAGCTTCCAGTTTAAGCACAGGTAACACTGTAACTACAAGTTTCAACAAGGGCAAGGAAGTCCCTCTGAGAAGTTAAATAAAAGCTTGTATGTTTAACCTGTGCTGGTGCAGTCACACTACTAAAAGTTTAATTAAATACTTTCTTTGGGGTTTACAATTTGGTTATAAGCACAGTAATGGATCAGTAGCTTACAGAATTTTTCTCATCTTTAAATAGTAGTATAGTAACTAAGTGGCTTTTACAGTAGGACAAAGTTATACTGAAGCATCATGCTTGCCAGTTAGAAAAAGAATACATAGACTATACAAAAATAATCATAATATCTAGCAGGAGTTGAATGCCGGAGTGATTTACTCTTCTAGAATTTTCAAGGACTGCTTTCAAATATGTATTTGACCCAAATAGAAATTAAAGTTTAATCTGGTTTTTGTTTCATAGAAAATTAGGTACAGAAATATCAAGGTAAAAAAATAGCTTATGTTGAAGCCTGATAAAACACTGTGATGTGTCAGATGTTACCTAAATATCAAAGGTCTGGATTCTATGATCCAAAAGCTCCCTCTCAATTCTATATTCCTATCCCAGGATTAGCATTTGGTTAAGTTACTGATCACCAAAGTTAAAAGGACTACAATAATGAACAAATTACAAGTCAAGATTGTGACCTCTCAGTCATGATCTGTGAAGAAGCTCAGGGTGTGTTAGCTCATAAAATGCATGGCTTTTTAAACTACTGCAAGATACATTTAGTTTACATCCATAATACTGAAGAGGTATCTACTGCTAGTCTCCAACATTGTTCGAGTTCACTACAGCTAGCTTCCAGCTTGTTTATCCAGTCCTTCTACCTATGGAAAGCCAAGTACAAGTGAGGATTGTAGGTCTTACCATGACTTGGAATTTGGACTAGCGTCCACACTCAAAAAAGCTAAGAGGTGCTATAAGACCCACAGCATAGAAATGGCCAGAGCTATTCACATCAAAGTCTTTAACAGCATTAAAAAAAAACAACCCAAAATTATTTTGAATCAAGTACTATGAGATTCCTCCAGGCTTGAACTCTTTCTCACTTCTAAAGCCACATAGCAATTCAGATTCCAATTCTAGTAGCTGTGGAGATAAGATCCCTAGAAAAGTTTATCAAAACACTAAGGAATATTAACTTTAGTAGTTCAGCTAAAAAGATGTTTTATATTTTTCTCCAAGACATGACAAATTTAGTATCTTTCCCGCCCTAGGGTATGCTCATTGAAGGACCACCGGGACCAAGAGGACCTGCTGTAAGTAGATTAATCACAGTTTCCTTTTATTGCCTTTGATTTATCCACTGTGCTTTGTAATGAGTTAACACAATTAATATTGGTCTTATCATAGTTCCCAAATGGTGTATTTGACTTAGCATTTTTAGAAGGGTGTAAAAAAGGCTCATCTCCAGCATTTTCAGTGACAGCATGCTACAAACTGAGTGCACATGAAAATCAAACTTTTGAATGTTGACTATAAATTTTTGTAAGAAAAAAAAGTATGCCGTCTTATAAATTATTTTATCCAAATATGTGTTTAACATAACTTTCCAAAGAAAAAATAGTTCAAAAATGCTGCCAGAGATCATTCAGTGTAATAATGTCATTCATTTTCCATAGGGTCTTACAGGTCCACCAGGTCTACAAGGTCCTGTTGGTCCTCCAGGTGACCCTGGTGAAAGGGTAAGTCAACATAAGGATTATCCTGGGTATTCCTGGTATGTCTTGCACTAATTGGTACAAGAGTAAGTGGGTTAGGTCCTGGTCTGGAATATATACACATAGCTTAAGAAACTTCAGTAGAACTGAGGCTGATTTACTCAGCTGAGCAAACCAGCTGAGAATCTGGACAAACATGTCTGTAGTGGCAGGAATATGTACTGTAAATACAGGAAAAAAGTTAAGTTCCTATTTGTCTATATTTCTCTGTTTTGATGTGAATTATTTGAAAATATAATAAAACAATAGGTAGAGACATTTCTTATAGATTGAATGAGTTTTTAAAAAATCAGTATGACCTCAGCTATAACATGAAGAGATACAGGGCAAAACAAGCTCTGCAGAATCAAAAAACACATGGAAATATTGAAAGTGATGCATCATATTTAGATGATCTAAGCAGAATTTATTTGCCATATTACATAACATACTGCATGTGAACCCTATCCAGTCATGAATATAATTGAAATTTAAGCTATTATTTTAGTCTGATGTGTTCTCACAAGCCTTTTCTTACTGACACAACTAACAGAATTTTGAAAGAGCCTAAATATATTTATCTGAAGAAAATATGCTACAAAAAAACTTTTCTGAGTTTTATGAGTGATAGTTTACTGACGAGTCTAACATGTTCATGCTGTATTTGTGAATAGAAGATACTGAGAAGATGCTATTGTTTCACTGAATGAGATATTGTTAAAATCCCAACAATGCTTCACCTTGATAGTAAGTCAGCAACCACACTTCTTTCATATTTCTTTCCTGTACATTAACTAAATAACATATTTTGGAATTTAAACTTTCAAAATGGGAATTTTAACACATTGTAGTGGAGTAACTACTGATAATACTCTGTTTTTTTACCTGACTGCTTACTGAATTCATCATAAGGAAATTCTTGACTAAACATCATGTGCCTGTCTTGGAACAGACTTCATGTTTTATATATAAAAGAATACATTACACAAATAAATAATTGTAGAAATGAGTTACCAAACT
This sequence comes from Phaethon aethereus, assembly GCF_964289735.1. NCBI lineage: Eukaryota > Metazoa > Chordata > Aves > Phaethontiformes > Phaethontidae > Phaethon > Phaethon aethereus. Next base: position 13,593,237 of record NC_138584.1, read on the forward strand.
CATGAGAACAATACAGATTCTGCAACCAGATTGCTGTCAGATTCCATCCTAATGAAATAACATGTCTTACTTTAAATTTCAAACATATGTGGACAGGTTTGTTTTTTTACTTGAACAACAATCAGTGTATATGAATAAAGGCTTTAGCTCTTGCTATAACTATTCTGACAACTTTTAATCTTAAGTAAAAAATTTAGAAAAGTAATGTTCTGAGAAAATTACTACTTAAGAAAAGCACGTTGCTTAATTTTAAAACATCTGCATTAATACCTAGAATAATTGAGAATGTTTAAACACGGAACTACAGAACAATTAGTTGAGAAATCCACCTCTTTTTGTAGTTATCTATGGTGCTTCCACTTTTGTACTGAATTATTATATCGTTCTAATCCTAATCACGGGTATAAGACAACTGAGAAATGAATGAACATACCCTTCTGGAAAGGACCATAAGTGGTCCCACTTTTACTTACTGTAGGGATGAATTTCACTCATAAAATGGTGCAATGGAAGAAGAAAGTGAAAACTAATCTCATCTTTAGTTTCATCTTCAGTAATCCAATCTTCATCTTCTGATCTAATCTTTCAGTTCTAATCTTCACAAAAACTCATAATCATATGCAATAAAGTCACTGCAGTTCAGAGTGAAGGTTCTTTGGGTGCTTTGCAAGTCCATTTATTTTTCTATTTTTTAACCCTAACTCAAAATTGCCTGCCTATATAATGGTTCTTTTTAACAATCACAACATTTTATTCAATATTTTACATCTGGATTAGTAATAATTCTCAACTTAAGATTTATCTGTAGTGTGTTATTAGTAGGGAATTTTTTTTTATGCCTCAGGCATTTTTGAAAAAAGAGCTCAAACAGACTCAGCATCAGACTACTGATTTTAATTCTTGAAGAGGGGAAAAGGTACCAACATTTTTTGAATCAGCTTTCCCATTGTTTTGTTCAATTCCTGAACCACAGAAGGAACCAGTTAAGATGGTTTGATGTTTGTTGGTCTGTCATTGCAACCCTGCAGAGACTTGTCCTGGTAAATGAGTACTTTGTTTGGCAGACATGCAGCAGGCAAATGAGCACTCCTGATGCAGGTCCTTCCTGCCCTTGACAGCTTCAGCTAGCAAAAATGCAGCATGCAAATTGCTGGGATTATAAATCAATTATAAATCTAACTGTTGGCACAACAGCAATATTTATCTATGCATAACGTTGGATCAATAATCATGTACACTCATTGGCACATTTCCTCAACTCCAGCTTACACAAAAAGTTTAGCTCTTTTTAAACTGTAAGGGAGAGTTAGATTTAAAAAAAAAAAACAGATTTCAAGTCATAGCTGCAGGACTTCTGTAGCCTTTGAAAACTAAGCCTACTCAAAGGGTTTAAAGAGAATCAGCAGTGTTAGTTCTCTATATCGAATAAAGCAAACACTGGAATACAATGCAAATCTCAGCTCAGCCCCACCTATGAAATCATGAGCAGAGCCTCCATAGTTGGGTGCTCTGTACTCCTTTTTTTAACATAATTTGTAAGTAAAAATAATTAAAGAGAATAGCTTCCTTCCCTATTGCTGAATCTGTTCCCCAAACTCAGCTCTTTAATTACCTCACTAATAATGAATAACATTCCCAAACCATTTGCAAAGAGAGTATTAAACCTCTAAGTGTGTCATTACAAATACAAGTGTAAGTGTGTGTCAGTGACTCAAAGGGTTTATCTTACATCTTTTTGTTCTCATCCCTCTTTCTCTCATCCCTTTTTTCTCTTAGGGTCCACCTGGTCGCCCTGGTCTCCCTGGTGCTGATGGTTTAGCAGGTCCCCCGGGTACCATGTTAATGTTGCCGGTAAGTTGTATTATCATTACACAGTAGCCAGCCTCCAAAAAGAGGAAGTGTGTTTCAAGAAATGTATAGGTGTTTTCTTTTTTCATCTGATTTTGTGTTCGGAATGAGTTTCTTGTACAGTGTAAGCATTTGAACATGATGTGGTACCTTTTTTTTGTCAAACACAACATATGCTTTAGCTCCTGCATGGCTGCCAGATTGGAACCTACATGAATGTACTGCACTCAGTGAAATCCTCCTTATATTTTCAACAGTAACTATTATTTACTACTATATGTCCTAAACAAGGAGCTTGCTGTTGCACAAAGGGCATGTACTCCCAGGAGGAGTGTGTGCTTTCAAGTCTCCTTGACATGGAGAATTTTAAGCATTCCATGCTTAAAATTTGACTTCAGTGTCCTCTTTGAAGAGTCAGTGCATCCTTTGAATAGAAGTATATGCACATAGCCAGCTCTGCTCCCACTGGAGTCAAAGCAAAACACCATCTGTTTTAGCAGGTGGAAGAACAAGCCCAAAGCTATTAAAGTATCTTGCAGCTTTGTGGTATCAAAAGTACTATATGCATGGAATTCATTATTCCTAAGTGTATGCGTGTATTTTCCTTGGAAAAATATTTTGAAAATGTGGTTGATTCCACATTATGTGGATCCTGACAAACCACCTGGTCTCCTTTCAAATGATAGAAGGCTTGGTACTTCTCATTTTAGAAAAACTCAGGTGCTCATTTCTGGGGGCTTAAAGCAATAAGTTTTCCATAACTTTTTAAAAAAAATCCTTCCATTCTGATGATAATATGACTGCAGGAGAAAAACCTCAATTACTATGCCATCTCTGGACGCAGGCAAACTGAACAAACTGTTGTGGGCAGTGAAAGATTCACAGCCCTGATACCCAGCATGCCTATGCCATACCTTTGGAAAGCTGTGCTTGTTGCAGCTTAGTGTCTCTGCCACATGGCGAAGCTCCTACTAGCAGTTTCATGAGCAATAACAGTCTGGGAGTGCAGCAACGAGTACTTAAATTTTATTCCGTAATTTATTTTGAAATTGTCAGAAATGACACAAAACTGTTTCATTTTAGATACTAAACATTTTTCAAATTGAAGTCTGCCTTAAACTGAATTGCATTTTTCTGTGGGTAGCTACCAATGTACAGAGAATTAATTAATTTTGATACATATATTTAATGAAGTTTTGCAGATAATTAGAAAGTATTATGGCCTCCTTTTGAAACAAATAAATAAGCAAACAAAATGAAAACCAAAATCCTATGAAATCAAGAAAATGTTTGCTCATAAGGGATTAGATTTGCACTTCAGTTCTAAACTGTTTCCAATGACTTAATATTCATGGTGGATCCAGTGGCCTCAATGCAGCAGTCTTCTGAAATTAGTGAAATGGACTAAAGAATGAGAAACTGTGTCTTTGAAGTGGTTTACACAGATGCAGCAAATAACAAGTATGATTTTAATTTGATAAATTCTGAATCCTTTTCTTGTTTTGATACTTGCAGTTCCGCTTTGGTGGAGATGGTGAGAAGGGCCCAACAATCTCAGCTCAAGAAGCTCAAGCACAAGCTATTCTTCAGCAAGCTAGGGTGAGCACAAGGAGCCTGCAAACAAAACTGACACAACGGTACAGCGCAAAAAAATTTCCATTTTATATCATGCAGGATGTGAAATAAAGAGCTCTAAGCATCATCTCATCACAGTAGTTATCCTTATTGACAACTGAGTCAATGACAGGGGCTATTTGCTAATGCATTATGAAATTGTATTAGTGTAGAATTTGTATTCTGGCTGGCAGCTTTTTCTTGATCCCTGTTGTTTTGTTTTGTTTGTTTTCTCAGATTGCTATGAGAGGTCCACCTGGTCCAATGGGACTCACTGGACGACCGGGTCCTGTGGTATGTAAACAATAAAGGGGCCCAGGTTAAAGAACACAGTAACACAAGTCCATGGATCTCATTCTGGCCTTGCCTACGCCTCTGTATTTGTACTTATTTTATTTGAAAAGAAACTGATATAATTAAAGACATAGTTTGTATTCTTATTCAAGGTCTGCAATGCAACCTGTATACTAAATCAGTTTTTTATTGTAGATTTTGGAGTGTTTTGGTAGAGCACACTGGTAGACTTAACAAAACTAACGAATATAGAATCATGGAATCATAGAATCATAGAATGGTTTGGGTTGGAAGGGACCTTAAAGATCACCTAGCTCCAACCCCCCTGCCATGGAGAGGGACATCTTCCACTAGACCAGGTTGCTCAAAGCCCCATCCAATCTGACCTTGAACACTTCCAGGGATAGGACAGCCACAACTTCTCTGGACAACCTGTTCCAGTGCCTCACCACTCTCATAGTGAAGAATTTCTTCCTTATATGTAATCTAAATTTACTATCTTTCAGTATAAAACCATTATCCCTTGTCTGATCACTACAGGCCCTTTTAAAAAGTATCTCTCCAGCTTTCTTGTAGGCCCCCTTCAGGTACCAGAAGGCTGCTATAAGGTCTCCTTGGAGCCTTCTCTTCTCCAGGCTGAACTCTCTCAGCCTGTCTTCATAGGAGAGGTGCTCCAGCCCCCTGAGCATCTTTGTGGCCATCCTCTGGACTCGCTTCAACAGTCCAGAGGATTCAACAGTCCAACTGTCCATGTCGTTCTTATGTTGGGGGCCTCAGAACTGAACACAGTACTCAAGGTGGGGTCTTATGAGAGCAGAGTAGAGGGGGAGAATCACCTCCCTCAACCTGCTGGCCATGCTTCTTATGGTGCAGCCCAGGATACTGATGGCTTTTAGACTGAAAGTGCACATTGCTGGGTGTTTTACATAAGTAGCTACCTATGTCTCTACAGTCAGTCATCTCTGTAATAATATTTACAAAATTTCTTGTGATAAGTATGAAACTCGACAGAAGGAGATACTAAAGCAAGAGTGTGCAGAATGACCATGGCTCACTATTTAAGCTGAAAAGTACTGGAAAGTTCTTACGAGGCATTCTTATAAACAATTAAAAACCATACAGATTTCTAAAAGAATTGTATTTTTTTACTTCAGTCCTCAATTTGGCTTGACTGCTAATACCAAATGATTTGGAAAATGGCCTTATGAATGTTAAAAAAGCTTAATATTTGTCCAAAGTCTATACATGGAACAAAACAGTTTTTCTGATGACATGCAAAACAACTTTTTGATCACAAGTAGGTTTGCCTCTGTAATCCCTACAAATATTTTAAAAGGACAATACTCACAATGAAAGAATAAAGCCAGGTAGGAAGCTCAGCAAGCCAAAACCACATGATCAATCTTGCAATTGCAATTTCCTCTTTTAGGAAATGGATACTTTTCAGACTCAGTAGTCCACTAAATAGCATAATTTAGCATTTACAGTCTTTCAAAAAGCTATTATAAAGCATTTGTACCATGATATAAAATAAAAATGCTGCAGCCAAGATCATAAGCTTTGTAGAAGACTAGTCTTTTCTAAATTTCTTCCAGGTGATTGTATTTATCCACTGATGTAGAGTGAAATTCTCTTCTACAGTTAGTATAGTATCCATATTTGAAAGATCCACTTAATTTGGAAACTGTTATTTTGTCTACTGTGATGGCACAGCTAGATTTGGCTTCTTACAGCAGACGTACGTCAAAATTTAATTTTTATTTATATTGTCATTATGGTGATGGACACAGAGAATAATCTTAGCAGTTTTCATTAGGTCAGACAAGCATCCAGTTGTAAAACACAGACAATAATACAATTGCGCTATTGAGAAATGAAAACAAGCAATTGCTGATTAGCCAACAGAAAGGGATGAAGCAAGTTCTTATTGGTTTATTGTGTGAAGAAAAAGAGACTGGAGAGATATGCCAGTCACAACTATAGCAGCATACATAGAATACAGCAACAGAAGTTGCTGGAGGCCACCTGGTTTTCTCCTTGCATCAAAATGCAATAGCATTTTCCTCCAAAGTAGTTTCTTTCCAGTCATCCCAGTTGTGGAAATTTGGTCATAACAGAAGTGGTGAGACTGTAGTATAAGAAAGATGGTTCCTTTCCCTTCTTTTGTGCTTCTTTCTTTCTTTAATGTGATGCTTCAGCAACAACCCACAGCTGAACAGTAACAATCAAGTCCTTCCCTTCCAACCTCCTCTTTTTCCTCTCATCCTTACACTACTACCACCGACAGAAAATACTGGCCGGGTTATTGTCCGTTGCATTGTGTATAATTATAGCAGTACAATGCAACTGAAATGCCTCAGTGGCTCTTGCTGCTATTCCCCCCAGTGACCACTTTTATTAACAAAGAAACCCAGGGGGACATAAGATAATTACATACTGTTGAAGGAATATTTTAGGGAGCATAAGGAATACTCTGGATCATGTTCTTCCCTGATCCTAGCACCTTAACATTCTCTTCAGTGACTCTTGAAAGCTACATGATACTAAAACTGTTGTAAGTTGTACTCTCGGTTGTCTTGGTAGCGCTTTGCCTCATCTTCATATAGCATCAAAAAATCTGTTCCAGATTATGCTGTGCTCCAAACTGGCTGGTCTCATGAATGCAGTCTGTTTATCTAGGTGAAATTTACTATTTTCAGGTAAATTTTAGCTAAATATCCCACCAGAATCTCACTTGGTCCCTAGAAACTGAAATCACTGGACTTGACTTATCTTTCTAAGCAGAGGTCCTGGTTTTGGGCTATACAAGAGCAATTCTTTTCTAGAGCAATTTTTCTGAAGTAAATAGTTGCAACTAAGCAGAGAATTTGGCTCATGAGTGATCATGATTAGGTATGCAATGCTTAGTAGTAGTCAAACGTGGGGTCTATTTAATAAACTAATACACTATTTCTAGCAGTGTATTTAAATCAAGAGACCTGCAGAATAACATTCAGCCTATACAGACAAAATAACTATAGAACTGCTGTAAACAAGGAATTAATTTGTAAAGACTGGTATAATTTTGACAGTGGTTTGTGTACCGTTAGCTTAAGTATAACCTGGCCTTATACTCATGCTTTCATGTTTTAAAAGCCTTCATGAATTTCTGTATGCAAAGTTCAACAAATTAATATTATTAATAGTTGTTTTCCTTCTAAGCCACCAGGAGGCTCTAGAAATCCAGCTCTCTGATCTGGCAACATTTTTGGCCTACAGTTCCAGAAGCAGCTACAGATTCTTGGTCTGTCAATTGTTAGTGTCCACAGCTTCTTTTAAGAATTAAATAGTCGGAGCTTTTACTCTTAGTATGAATTGTGTTTCGTTAAATTATTAGTAGCCAATAAGATACATTTAGAAACATATCAGTTATTAAAAGTCTTAAACATAGCACTGTCAAAGCCCCAGTCTAGCTTCAACAGAGTCTGGAGTTCACATGTTTAATTAACATAGAATACAAAATAAATTTTTGCCAACGGATATTAAATGTAATCAATTATATTAATTAAAAGCAGAGTTTACATCAGGGAAACCCAAACAGACAGTCACCACCTACCAAAGCCATTGTTCTCTCCACTGCCAGTACCAGCTCAGGATTTGATCTTCAGTTTGCTTAGGAATTGATTCAATACCTGCAAGGTCAGCAGGAATCTTTCACTCCAGGATGCTAGACTCAGCACTAAGCCAAGCCATGAGACGACTTCTTTCTTTGAATGATCACTATGGTGAATATAGAAGGATTACCAATTGTCCAAGGTCTGCAACATTTGTTTCATATTAAGTACATACATTTGGTCATGACCTGTTTCAGAGATCAGAAATGCAAAGATTATTTTGCCTGTAATAGCAAACTCTAGTATGTTCCTTCCCTGAGCTTGTATTCTGTGTGAGCATGTTGATATTTTTTGTTTTACTTTGTCTATTTTTATGAGACCACTATTAAGAAAACACAAACTTTGACTAGTTCTGCCTCAAATTCCATGTACAGTATCTTACCCTGGATGAAGATCTGGATTAGGTCTGTTTATGAGTAAAACTTATCAGAAAATCTGTATCTTCATTTAATGATAGTAAAGAGATTCAGATGTATAGATTTTGCACTTCTTTAGGGACAGATGCACAAAGACCTTGATTAAAACATCACTGAAGTTCATTACAAGATTAGAGAGGGTATTTTTCATTGACTATAGTGATTTTTGGATCGAACTCCAAGACTCTGTTATTTTCTGTACAACACAGAAATACATAAAGGTAAAAAGAGGTGTCTTTCATTTCTGTTGCCTTCCCTACAGAGGATGCACTTCTGTTCTTACTGTGCTCATATTTAGCTCTCAAATATTAATATAGAACAAAGAGTTACATTTGTTCTCATTCAAATCAATGGGAATTTTCTTCAGTAATTGAAAGATTTTTGTCCCAGTTAGGCCCAGTGTCTAGACAATGATGTACCAGGGTATATCTGCAGATTCAAATGGCGAATTCACACCTCCTAATGAATAGGGGATTGTTTGTTTTTTCTCCCTGCAATTAATGTGTAGAAATAGAAAGTAACATTCATTTAAAGACATGTTTGTATATTTAAACAATATGTTTTGCTTTTTCCATCAAGGGTGGACCTGGAGCAGCAGGTGCTAAGGGTGAAAGTGGTGAACCAGGTCCCCAGGTACAGTAATACTGCCTGTTATGTTTGAGCTTGTTTATCTTTAAGAAGATGCATTTGTATCACTTAGAAGAAATCAATCAATGATATGTTTTCCGCGTGCAATTGAAAAAAAATAGCTTTTACAATAGTATCCTAAATTAAATGCAATAGCTTGGTTGTTCATTTTGAAATATGAAAGTAACAATCTTCATATAACAAAGAGCAATTATCACAGGTAGAATGTCATCACTTGAAAAAGTGTTTTAATATTGTCACTTCAGGCTCTTTTCTCTATTAAATAATCATATGTCAGTCTGCAATTGTATGACCTTGGGCTCTGATCTTATCAGATCTCATAAGGTGAGAGAGGTTGAATTTAGTTGGTAATTAAACAGGATATTTTCAAGCAAGATGTGACATAGCAAGAATAAGTCTTTAGCAATCAATGCATGCTTTTCATCTTAGCTTACTATTATATCAGCATGTGTGCAGTGATGTTAAAGAGTGCTGAAACACATTGAAATCTTTCGGCTTAAACCTAAAAGTAATAGGGGGTTCTTAAAGAAATTACAATAGGAGTCTCTGGAACAATGATTTTGCCAGATCTCAAGTGGTATCATGGATTTGCTACATTCTTAGTGCCTGTCTTAAAAATCCGCATGGATATTTGCAGAAGAAAAATAAAGCAATTAAACAAAAAAGCACTCTGAACAGCTGGTCAGTCTTCCAGTTTCCTTACTTACTTTTTTAGGTTTTGGGTTTTTTTCCTACTCAGTATTTTTGGATGGCTAATCTTTACCATTGCTATTTTCACCTGAAGAAGATGCGTTTGGATGGGAATGAGAAAACTTCCGCAGAAATATACGATCAGTGAAAATTACATGTGTTTGAAAAGAGTAATTAGGTTTTTCAGTCTGGGGTAATTTGGTCTCCCTCTAGTTAAAACTCTGCTGTGTAAAGTTAAGACAGCATGTGAGCTGTTTACCAGCAAACTCATGTTTGTGTATTAGTTGGGGATCTGAAATAAGCAGTCTCTATTTTTCATTAAATAATTATTATGTGACTAAAATAATTTTGGTATGAGAGGAAGAAGGGTTTTCAAATCACAGGGCTGAGATCTTCAAAGACATGAAAAGAATCTAAGAAGCTGTAATATTAAAAGGACCAATTATGCCATGTATATTGCCATCTCATGAAAACTAGTGTTAAAATTCGTAGTGCTAAGGCCAGTTTGGATGTCCATGTTCCATTAAAACTAATGGGAATTTGGAAACCTGAATCCATCTCCTGGGAAAAAATGCAGTTTTGTGTATAAAAAAATCTAACCTTGTTCTTGAGGTGAAATGTTTAACTAGCTTTTTGCCTACATGAATGTGATTCTAAGAATTACACTATTTAAATTCAGGGTCCTCGTGGTGTTCAAGGTGCCCCTGGTCCGAGTGGAAAAGCTGGCAAAAGGGTAGGTAGCGTATGGATCAATCCTGCTCTGGGTAAATAGTTTCTGTTTAAATATATTTAGATATTAACTGATTCCACTGCATTTTCAAATGTTTACCCCTTTGGGTTTTTGTAGGGACGTCCTGGAGCTGATGGTGCCAGAGGAATGCCAGGAGAACCTGGTGCAAAGGTAAATAATAATGAGATTTGAGGCTTTATTTCAGTCTTGGAATGGGCTAGACAGATTTTATGTAGGTACCACAGTTTCTTTCAGGCCAACCCAAAGTTCTTCTCTCAAGTGAAAATAGCGAGGTTTCAGATAGCTGGATCAGATGCAAGAGCTGAGAATGAATTATCCATTTAAAATATGGTAATTAACAGTAATGACTAGTAGTCTGACCTTGAAGTAACTCGATTCTTGGGGCATGATTCCTATCCCTCTGAGTCAGTTTCTAGTTAGAGTATTGACAATGGTAAAGTCAGCCTTGCAACTGCAAAGTGCAGCTAGAGTCAAGATTTTAATTTCAATGTGTACTTCTTTTTATAAATAGCATAATTACAGCACAGTGAAAAAGTTAGCGTGGCATCTTCTCTTGCTTTAATGAATAGAAGCAAATTTTGTGAGTTTGATCTATGTGCTCCCCTCCATGTGTTTCATTCAATAACAAACGTGTACATCTAACAAAGGGTAGAAATCAACTTCTAGAGGGAAGGCACAATTTCTTCAGAGTAATACAGAATGTAATAGTCCTTTATTAAAGCTGTGATTTCTTCTTTCCTAGGGTGACAGAGGATTTGATGGTCTTCCTGGCCTCCCTGGTGACAAAGGTAACAGGGTAAGTGTTGTGGTTTAACCCCAGCCTGCAACTAAGCACCACACAGCTGCTTGCTCACTACCACCCTGGTGGGATGGGAGAGAGAATCAGGAGAGTAAAAGTGAGAAAACTCATGGGTTGAGATAAAGACAGTTTAATAGGCAAAGCAAAAGCTACGCACAGAAGCAAAGCAAAACAAGGAATTAATCCAACCACTTCCCGTCGGCAGGCAGGAGTTCAGCCATCTCCAGGAAAGCAGGGCTTCATCACAGGTAATACTCCATAACACTGAGTGTCCCCTGCTTCCCTTTTCTTCGCCTCAGCTTTATATGCTGAGCTTGACATAATATGGTCTGGAATATCCCTCTGGTCAGTTGGGGTCAGCTGTCCCAGCTGTGTCCCCTCCCAGCTTCCTGTGCACCCCCAGCCTACTTGCTGGTAGGGTGGGATAAGGAGCAGCAAAGATCTCGACTCTGTGTAAGCACTGCTCAGCAATACAGAAAACATCCCTGTATTATCAACACTGTTTTCAACACAAATCCAAAACACAGCCCCATACTAGCTACTGTGAAGAAAATTAACTCTATCCCAGCCAAAACCAGCACAGTAAGGAAAACTTCTGTATTTCTACAACAAACTGATACCATCACAGAAATAATGCACTACTCATTTAGAATAGCACTAACGATTATGGGAAAAGTTAAAATGGAATGTCAGCTTCTCACACTACAGAATAATATCTATGTTGTCAGATAATGTATTCCTCATGAAACATTTTAGTAATATCAATCAACAGGCAACAAGTCATATATATAGATAAATTATTTAAATATATTTTCAGAATTCAGATCACATCTTCAGCTAGGTTTTGGTCTAATTTTTCTTTGTTAAGGAATTTGTCTGTTGGATGTGAAGTGATTGTTAAAGGAAATAGTAATAGAAAAAGGAAGTTAACATGAAGTTTCTGTTATCAGGAGCATGACAAATTTTAACCTGCTGAGAAGCTTGCTTAAAAAATTTGAATATTTGAGTTGCAAACTAAATTGTTTAGTGTGGCTTATACCAACAGCTGCAGCTTAAAGGAAGATCAGTCAGGTCAGATAAGTTAGGAAAACTTGAAGTAATATTGAAAACAACTAATTCACTTGCTCCTAGAAATAATCACAACAGGGGATTCTGCTTTAAATTATACCCCTAAAGTAGATGTTAGTGACAACATACTCTGCTGAATATACCTCCCTTACTGTTGTTCTGGTAAGTGCAGTGCACCATAAAATAAAAAGTGAGTAGGAATGTCAACAGAACCATTCCCATATGTGCTAAAGCTTGATGACCAAGGAATGATTACAGCTCTCACCCTTCAATGGGTCAGCACAGTTGCTGCCCTTCCCAGGAAATCTCAGCTGTGTTGGCTGCTTGCCCATAATGTAGTTTTTTGTAACAGCATCTAAGGATACTCTTTTGCGTTCTGTTTGCAATGGGAAAAGAACTTTTGGTGTCATACAGAAATGTCTTGATCCTCTTTCATCATTCCCTTTTACTTAAAGCGTGTAAAGGGATCAGGGCACGACACGACGGGAACGCAGCTCCATCGGCAGGTGACCAGCAGAGGGCGCTAGACTTTAAGCTCTTGCCACTGCTTCCCGCGGCATGCTGAGCGGACACTGGTCAGCCAGGGAATCTCTCTGCCTTCCAACCTGGAATGCTGGAATTGTCTATCTGGGGGACCTTCGAAGTCATAAAGAAAAAACCTGTTTTTTTCAAATATACTATTTGTTTCATATTTCCTAAACAAATACAAACTAAAATAGAAGAATAAGTTTGGATTGAAATTTGCAAAGTAGTAACAAAAATAATTACTTCTTTTCATAATTTCTTTCATCCCACTACTTAAATATTGCTGCATTCTCGCATTTCTATGGAAATCTTCTATAAAAGTATAAACCATGATCTTTCTGAAAGCAACACAATTCAAAGCCAGATCAGATAACTATAACTCTTCAGATTTATATATACTGACAGCATATAATGCAAATATTCAGTTCTGTTTGGCCTGCAATAAAGAGCACAGAAAGTTGAGAAACACTTTTTCTGTTGTAGTTATCTTTTGACTGTAAGGGAATTGATGTTGAAAACCCGTAACTTTAGAGCAGAAGTTTTAGGACTACTTTCAGAATTAGTCATATTTGAACTATGAGTTGCAAATTGGATGCCTCTCTGAGGTTATGCCTCTGTCAAACACAAGTTGTCAGACAGGAGTTACTGAAAGAGATTCTCTGACTTCCAAAGTAGGGGACATCAGACCATGTGGTGTAATATTCCGTTTAGCCTCAATATCTATGGCTTTGAACTTTTCTTACTTAGATTTACTAGATGCATAACCCATCTCCAGTATAAAAGCAAGACACTATACACTAGAAGAAAAGGTCTAAGGAAAAAGAAATTCAAGTTTCAACAGAACATTTGAAGGAAAGAATTGAAGAATTGAAGAACTGAGAATGCTAATAATGATAGGAAGTCTTGTTCTTACTGCATGGCAATACTAGGACACTGAATGCAAGCTCCTAATCTAACTCTAAGTGCCATGTTACTGCAAGGCAAGAAAAGTAGCCCTTGAGGGCATGAACTATTTCAGTATTTGAAAGCTTAAGTCAGTCTTCACTTGGATATTAAGTGGAAGCTAGAGCAGAGATCATGTGTCTTGTGTCATTTTTCAGGAGTGTCATTTATCATGTAGAAAAATGCATGCTCTACCAGAAGATCACACTGAGTAGTTCCAAAACTTAGCAAAATATAAAAATTGCTGTATTGATTCATTTACAGGTATGAAAGTGCAGTTCAGAGAATTTCATTCCCTCTCATGCCAACTCCAACTTACAGAATACAGAAAGGCAGTAGAATAAAATCCTCACATCCCTAATATTAGATAGCTCTGGGGTAAGAGAGCAAGTTACCTAAAATTCCCTAGGAAAGCTTGAAAGAGTAAAGAATGGAGCCACTAAAGAGTGACTCCATATATCTCTGCTAGGGTATACAGCAGTGGTCAGGCACCTTGGAGACACTGATAAAATTAAGGAAAACAGCATGAATACTTGGTTGTTGTCCAATGCCAGAAGGAAGTCACAGTCTAAAAACCTGCTGCCCAGAAAGAGGTCAGTCAGTGGTGTTTGAGCTATGCAGCACACTAGTTCTCTTTAGAAATGGGGAAAGAAAAATAAATCCCAAAAGCATGGTCCAGAATCTACTGAGGCTCTGCATATATAGACTTGAAAAGCCCCAGCCTCTAAGGGGAAGTGTGGAAGTCTGGCTGCCTTCCAAAGCCTCAGACAAATCAGGCCCAAGGCTTTCAATGACTGGTGCCAGGGTACATGGTTCTGAAAGGTGGTCAGTGCACTTCACCATGTATATTCCAGGGCCCAGAATTAGTTTATTAGCTTCTGACCCATGTACATATGCCTTATTTTACTGGCAGTAATACATTGTGTAGGGGAAGGGGGAAGGTGCTGATGAGACAAAGAAAAATGTGGGTAACTCTGCTTTTTGTAGCAAGTTTGTGTACGGTTTAGGGGCCAAGAAAAGTTAAAGAGTGAGATTCTACCAACACAAATAGTTCATTGTTTCAGTAACATTCATTTGTTTTTACACAAATGTAATAAAAAACTTTACTGAGTACTATAACCTGCACATTTATATCATTGTGTCAAGACATGTTTTGACACATCAGACTGTAGCCAACACATTTGTTTTCATTTCCCTTCCCATCCATTATTGTTTCCAGCAACAGATGTATTATTTTAATGATTTTCCTTATTCTACAGGGAGACCGTGGCCCACAAGGACCTCCTGGCTTACCTGGCGAAGATGGATCAAGAGTAAGTTGCTATCTACACAGTAAAATTTAGAGTGAATCCTCATGTAATAGGAATATGGTCATGATACATGCTCTTTTTTTACTAAAACTACTATTCCCTTTGTACAAAACCAGGGAGAAGATGGGGAAGTTGGACCAAGAGGTCTCCCAGGTGAAGCTGTAAGCAATGCTTTCTTATTCTTCTGTTTCTGTTACAAACAAAAGTCATTCTCAGATTTTTTTCCTTTCTATTGAACTGTTCTGAATTCCAGGTATAAAAATTACTCTGTGTGTGTGTATATAGAGTACCAATTCTGACTGTAAAGCAAACAAATGAACAGTTTTGTTCAGCGTGAAACACTACTTACAGGATTAGAATGAAGTCAGGGATACATCCAGCCAAGAACACACAACTTCTAGAATCACAAAGGCTATTTCCAATCCTATTGTGTAAAAACAGTCACTGCAGTCCTGGATACATGAGAATACAACCAAGCCCGTGTTGCTTTGAGAAGGTTTTCCAAACTTCTGTTTATTAGAAAATAAGGCCTGGCTTCTCCTCTTTTCACACTACTGTGCCTCATTATGTATTTTTACACTTGTCTCATATACAGAATTTCCATTGCTGTCAGCTGGAGTTCTGCAAGTGCTACCACTGCAGAGCAGAGTTCTGCATTGCAAGCAAGAAATCAAGCCTCAGAAAGGGGAATTTTACCCTAAATGTATGATATACTGTTGCCTACTCGCAAAGTAGGAAGAAGTTACTACAGAGTCAGAGTGTTAGTGATTTGTGACTATCATACATGAGGAGACTGGAGACTCAGTCCTGCCTACTTTTATCAGTGTGACGTGAATGATGACACAAATGATGAAAACTAATACTCATTTACACAGTATAAAGCCAAAAGATTATGTTATAGACCAAATCTTGCTCACCTTATTTAGGAGAATAGCCCTTGGTCTTTTGTGGAATTTTTTAGGGGTAAGAGGAACAAATCTGATTGTTTCCAGAATGCCTTGCATTTATTATAATAAAATTATTTGTAATTTTTCATTATTTATTGGCTTTTTATTATGCATAAAAGCACTGTATTACACTTAGAACAGTGGTATAGATTATAACAGACCATCACATTTTTTAAAAACATGAATACAAACACGTATACTACTATTCGGGTCAGACCTTCAGGCCAAGACACAGCTGAAACGTTAGTGGAAGATGCTGTGCCAATGTTCTGCATCATGAAATATAGATAGTTATCTCCTACTGTTCTCTGAAATGACCATACAGCAGCTAAATCAAAGCTTGCCCTTCCACTGACATCCTGTTCAGACGTATGGTGGCCTTCAGGAGAATCTGTTATCAGTGAATTTTTTCCTTTTTTCCTTTCTTTCTCCCTCCCTCAAGCCCCATGCTCTCTTTCCATCATCCTTTGTACTGCATTCCTTGCCCAGTCCTGCTGCTGGGTCTCTCTTTGTTCAGAAAAAATCATGCAGGTGTTAATAAGTGCTTTTTCTATCACAGGGTCCACGGGGATTACTGGGCCCCAGAGGTACACCTGGTCCCCCTGGACAACCTGTACGTATGAACTGTTTTGTATTTGCATTTCCAAAAGAAACACGGAGGTCCACTGAAAATTGTTCATGTTTATATTGTTTGTTGTAGGGCATCGCAGGTGTTGATGGACCTTCAGGCCCAAAAGGAAACATGGTGAGTACGAAAGATGGCAATTAAAAAGGGAGTGGATTCTAAGAATCCTTTCTACATTGTCTCCTCCCTGCTACTATGCCATCCCTTCCATGTAATTAAACTTTTCTGTTAAAATATTCAGATTTATTATCATCTCACTTAGAAAAGAGATGTTACTTACTTTTCATCCAAAGGGCCTAACCATGCTTTCTTTCAAGCTCCTTTAGCACCATGGACTCCAGTGCTTAGGTCCTATGTGTAGGCTGTTAATCTCTATTAAAGAAAAGGCCATGATATTCATTGGCATAAAAAAAAATCATACTGGATAGAAAGTTGGTGGTAGACTTTAAAGAGGGAGGAACAAAGATGAGTTTGTATTCCTTTTAGTCCTGACAATGAAGATCTGTAGTGCAGAAATGCAAACCTAACACCCTGGTATTTTTTGCATGGTAGGGTCCTCAAGGGGAGCCAGGACCTCCTGGTCAGCAAGGAATCCCAGGCCCACAAGTAAGTGTAAAATAACTCTCAAGAAATACAATGTAATGTGCTACAATGTTTAATAAATGGAAATTACTACAAGGTTAGCTTTTTCATGTGCAAAACTGATAAGGCTTCAAGGATTTTATAAATAATGCTGCAAATGTGCAAAGGGCAGTGGGAGCAGAGTTTTCAAGTAAGCTTTCAGGGGGATTTTTCATTCAGGAGAAAAATGACTCATTCAGTGTTCCTGGAATGCAGCAAGGACGGCCACACCTGGAGGAGGGTTCTGAATAGGATCTTGTTACAGACCTACTGCCAGAATTTTTTGCTTGTGTAAAAGGCTCACACAAAACTCCTGATCTAATTCATAAGGGGGGAAAAAATGCCACTTATATTTGTCGGTGTGTTTAAACAGATTAATGAGGGACCTTTAGCAGGGTGAATGTATGTATATTGTTCTCCCTGGTTTCTCACACTGGTTTCTTTTTAATAGGGGCTTCCTGGTCCACAAGGTCCTATTGGACCTCCTGGTGAAAAGGTAAGTTACAGCATTATTCTGGTACTTCACAGTCAGTTCTGTGCAACAACCTTGCTTATGTGCTTAAGGGCTGTGCTATGTTTTACAGAATAGTAACCCAAGATCTAAAATTTAGCAGATCTTCCTGAAATTATCAAGTAAATGAATAACCACTGAAGGCCTGGCTTTCCTCTCACATACACTTTTTCACAAGCATAATTTCTTCCCTTTATTTTGGATTAATTTTCTGTTATAAGTGTCAGAATCCCATCTACAATATTAAACAGTGTATTTGTATGTTAATTAATTTCACAGCAAGCTGTGAAAATTATTTTTATTTATCTCTTTTTTTATAACAAAGTTCTACCTACTCAAGTCTGATTCTGTTCTGTTTTTTCAAGGATTATATTTTGAACATAACTCTGCAGTGTAATAGGCATACTGTAGTGTCACTTGTTTTTTCCTGATCTACCTGTTTGTACATGTTCTTGTGGCTTGAAATATGTCTTCTGTTAATTTAAAAAATGTCACTATTGAATTTTACACTAATTTTACTTTTCTCTCCTTTTTTCTGAATTCTTGCTCTATTGATTTTTCTTTGATTTTGCTCCCCTTCACTGTTTAGTATATACTTTAGGAGAAATTGAAGGAGATTTTAGGAAACAATATACATGCTTTTTACCTGTGTGACTCTTATTCTGGCAAAATGGGCTAGGTCCACAAAATACGCATTTCAGAGGCTTTCACAAAGATGTACCATGCCTTTCAGCTATGAGCGCCAGGGTTCTGTAACCTGTACTCTTTGCCTTGTGATCTTATTGGTATCTTTCATATGGTCCATCCTTTTATTCATTAAATTCTAAATGATAGTTAATTTTGTACACTGGGGAATTCTTCCCCACTTTGTGTTGTCTGTGTGCGCATGTTCATAGGGTAATTCCTGAAGCCTGTTCTCAGGCAAGCACCTCATTGAAAAATGTGGGTGATTTGTACTGGCTAAAGATTGTAGGAAACTGGCCTTGCTCCATAAGTTGTATGATAGTATCTTTCTGGGTTCAGTTTTGTTATATTTTTGGATTATCCCTGATATCAATATCAAGGAATTTAAGTATAACTACATTTTATATCCTTATCAATTAGAGTTAAATGTATTGGATATGGGTGGGAATTTTTTTTCTTTTTCTTTCCTGTTGTTTGGTGGGTTTTTTTAATTATTATTATTTTTCTTATAGCTATTCTTCACCCTGGGTGGGTTCACCAGTTGTTTTAACGGAGTTTAAAATACTAAAAAGATTTAAGGTAGTTTGCTGGTTTAGGACATACCAGTCCTCAGAAAAGATGATCTTCGATCATCCTAGCAAATGATAGAATGTTCACTATTGTTCTTAAGATGTGTCTCTGTTACTGCATTTAGGGACCTCAAGGCAAGCCTGGCCTTCCTGGCCTTCCTGGTGCTGATGGGCCTCCTGTAAGTAACCAAATACTTCATCCCTGAAATGTTAAAATACTTTTACCAAGTAATAAATATTTCTAGAGACTTGTGTTGCAAAGGGAAAATGGAGAGTAAAAGCACTGGTAGTCCTAGTTGGCAACAGCATTATAAAATCCATCTAAAACCCCCGTATCATTTGAGCTGTTAAAACTAAGAAAATTACATTTTTGAAGCAGCTGCTAAAAATGGCTGTGGACTTTTAAAATGTGGTCCCACGTGATGAAATGTATCTGAAACATCTGCAGGGATGTGTAAATAATCTAACTGACACACAAAGGGCCAGATACTGTTTCACTGTAGTCTTACTATGTCAGTATGGCAAAGCAAATCATCTGTAAAAATGCTCACCACTTGTTTTCTGAGGAAACATAAAATAGACTAGATGTTCTCTGCATCCTAACCTAAGGTGCATATTACGTTTGGGCTTCTTTCATTGTCTACACTGGGACAGACCTAAAGCAAACTTTAGAAACTTGCGATCGCTAAGGAATCCAGCTTAACTCTGAGTATGAATTCACTCATGTGAACACAGAGTGTAACCACCTCAGTAGCATTGCTTACAGTTCATGCTTGGAATGGAATTAAATTTCATTATTAATTAAATTCCATTAAATGGAATCATTGTTCATAATGACATTCATATACACTAGTTTTCTTGCATCAAAACCGTAATATTTTTACACCACCAACAGCCATCAAACAGTCAGTGTGACTTCTCAGACCATCTCTCTCCTCCCCATGTCATTTTCCCTTACAATTTTTCTTTTAGCTTAAATCTGCATCTTTTAAACCTGACTTTTAGCAGGGTTTTGCTAGGGTAAGAACAACAGAACTGACGGCAGGGGTTTCACTGCATAGATGCTTATATTACAAATACAGAATTGTACCCAGGGCTGTCACAATATCCCTTTTACCTGCCAAAGTACCATTTTCACGGAAAATGTTAAATATGCAATGATAGTCCAGCTGGAATTCTATATCTTGAATCATTGTCTAAACATCTGAACTTTCCCCCTTATCCTTTTCTGCATGCTGGGAACAATATTAATTTCCAAACATAAGCATTATTTTAAATTCTGCATCTTGTTAACCTTAAAAGCAGGGGGGAAATACTGTAGGAGATAATCAGGTGCTAGCACAGGTCTGTACCTGATACACATCCCTACTGTGGTGGGTGGACCCCAGTGAGTAGCTAAGCACCCAGCTCACTCACTCCTTCTACAGGGGGGTGAGGGAGAGAATCAGAAGATCAAAAGCAAGAAAACTCATGGGTTGAGGTAAAAACAGCTTAATAAGTAGAGCAAAGCTATACACACAAGCAAACCAAAATAAGGAATTAATTCACTACTTCCAACCTGCAGGCAGCTGGCTAGCCACTTGCTGGAAAGTTGGGCTTCAGCACATGTGAGGGTAACTTGTGAAGACAAACACCATAACCATGAACCCCCTCTTCTTGCTCCTTTCCCTGAGCTTTTATACTAAGTATGACATCATATGGTATGGAATATCCCTCTGGTCAATTCGGGACAGCTGTCCCAGCTGTGTCACCTCCCAGCTTCTTGCCCACCCCCAGCCTTCTAAGGACTTAGAATGGGACAAAGAGAAAACCTGCACACTGTACAAGAACTGTTCAGCAATAGCCAAAACCCTGGTGTGTTAGCAACACAGTTTTAGTCACAAATCCAAAACACAGCACCATATGGGCTGCTATGAAGAAAATTAACTTCATCCCAGCCAGACCCAGTACACCTACCCAAAATTATCTCCCACATGCACGAGTAGGTTTGTTCAGAGGAAGGGCAGGAGAGGCAGGTTAAACTAAGTCCATTCCAATTGGCATGACCTATTTACATCCATAGAATTACAGTAGTGATTGAAGGCAATAAGCTTTGTAACTGCTCCTATGATATCTGTGTTAAGGTCAAGTGAAAGCTCAAGAGGATTTTTTCAGGAGATCAGGAAAATTCTTGCTATGCTACTTCATTTTACTTCTATGTGAGGAAATGTCCTTGATTTTGAAGGCGAGACATTGTTAAAAGTGGTATATTGTACTGGAATTAATGGCAATCTTAAGGGATACAAATATGCTCTTTAATAGCAGCGTTTTTAAAGTCATTTAATGTTATAGAGAACTCTGGTACTGGATGGAGATTTAAAATTTTGTACAGAAGAAAGCATATTCTTGGAGATTAGAATTTAACAACTGGCATATGTACGTTTTAAAAAACTGATAGCAAATATTCACTGTTAGTAAGACAAACTCTTTAAAGAAAAATTAACAATCCCTGGTAAGCAAGTATCAAATACTTTTTATTTTAATAATTCTTTTAATAAAGAACATTGAATATAAAATTGAATATATGACCCAGGGGTTTGTTTAATAGCCATATCAAAGTCATATCATATTTGACATACTGAAAATATTTTGGGATGTCAATGACACCAAAGCATGAATGGTTTTAGTACTGGCTACATGTTATGTGGGACTACATGCTTGGCAAAGCTAGAGATTTACTATGCTCCTCTAATAAGACTGATGAACATCAATAGAAAAAGGATTCTCCTGGCTGATTCTCGTAAACAAGAATCTTCTATTAACCCTTAGTTTCATTAATTTGCCTTTAAATTTTTGCAGCATTATAGTGTAAATTTTGTGAGAAAGAAAAACAATGGATAGGTTAATGTTTTGAGTGCTATAGTATTAACGTCAGTGATATAGAACAAAGACTAAGACATAAATATTTTGTTTTAAAAGCAAGTCACAGTTTAAAACAAAGGCATAGAATGTCTAAAACTAGATCAGCCTTCTGTTGGCTTCTGCAATAAATTCCATAATCTTTTAGATAACTTAAGGATGTCTTCATGCTGTAATATTAATCACTCTGCTTGTTTCAAAATCAAATTTGAGAGTGTCTTTCATTAAAAACCTCTTACTGCTGAAACATTAACTAAACAGAAGGGGTGATCGGGACATTTTAAAAAACATTGGCATTAACATAACTATTGTCCATCTTTTCCTTTGTTCTGTAAATCGGTATTGAAAGGAAAATCTTTCCTCAATATTTTGTGTGTGTGTGTGTTCTAATACAGAAGAAGTGTGATTTAGTGACCTGAAATTCAAGTGCTTAAATAAATATGGTTTTTATAATAAAATGTCACTACTGAAAAATGAGTATTTTCCAAATCAGATACATTTTTCTTAAATCAGGGTCATCCTGGCAAAGAGGGTCAGTCTGGAGATAAAGGTGCATTGGTGAGTTCTAAAACTTTTCAATTTATTTACATAGCTTTCAAGAAAACCTTTAGCAGTTTTTCAGCTTTATGACACATTTGTTGCTCCAAGAACTATTTAGGAAGATAATCGAAAACTCACAACACTTTCAAAGCATCTGTGTGCAGACAAGCGTATTTATTATATCCTAAATATTATAAAGATTCTAAATAGTACAGAAATTACTCTTTTAAAGTAAAACTGATTGTGGAGTTCACAGAATGGCAATCAATAAAAGTTGCATACATTTCATATAGATAATTTGCAAATAGTTTTGAGGTTACAGTTCCATTATATGGATTACCCACTAGGGTTCTTCAGAAGCTTGTTTTTTAAGATTTAGAAATGCATTCATACTCATTGTATTTTTTAGGTCACCTTCAAGTAACAGTGAAAAGTAATTTCTTTATTTCTTTACGAAGCACTGAAGGCTCTTGGGGCTCTTTAAAGCATTCTGCTTGCTCAATATTGACCTTATTTATGCAGAGTATAATATATGTATATATAATATATATATAAAATATATATATTTATGCCCTTCATAGCACCTGAAATCAGTTTCAGTTGCAGTACTGATTTCAGTGGCAATACTAAAAGGTTATATTCTGGATAAATAGGATGGATGAATGAGTGAATGAAATAGGACATTTCAGAAAGTACAATTCCACTGACACCAGCATATTACTATTTGTCCAAAATGTTGTTACCTGTTGGAGGCTTGTAGATTTTATCCTGTATTGTAGATTTTATCCTAAATTTTATCCTATTTTCTTAAAAAAATATAGCTTACACAGAGCATTTATGTTTTGAAGGTACAGGTACAATAACCTGTCAGTTGTTCCTTATGCCTTTTGAATTTACTGATCAATTTCTTCCAAATTTGATAGAAAATTTTATTTCTCAGAGATGTTAACAGTCTAAAGGTTTTGTGAAAAGTCACAGTTGGAAAGGGGAAAAAGACCTTATCAATGGCCTCTATCAGGGAAAGACTTTGTTTTCTGTCCATCTCAGACATCAGAGACTCAACAAAGCAGCTCAGCCTCAGACAGAGATATGTATGTTTCCAGGCTTCTGTGCTTTGACTAGTTACTGAACTCAGTTTCTTTAGACACTGCTAGAGGATTGCATAGTGTCAAAATTAAGCATCTTTAAAATGCTCAGCAAACAGTAAACAACAGTATCCAGACACCAGTCAGTATTGATAGCACCATGAGCCTTTTAGCTTTTAGGTTTGGAATCTCTTTTTTTTTTAAAGACCATGATTTTTATTATCATTATTTTGATGTCTACTTTTGACTTGTGTCATCATCATAATTAACATATAAATTTTCTCCAGTAAGACACCACTGGTTTCTAATTGGCATCTTTTTGTTTGTTTTTGTTTATTTGTTTGTTACATTTTCCAATTGCCATTGTTTCACAATGTTTTTATGAAACATTGCCAATGTTTCATAATTTATATTGTGCATAGATGTTTCACAAATACGCAAGTAGAACCAAGTTCATAATTTTATTAATAGCTTTATAGTGACATTGAAGGGTGCTTTATGATGCCATGACTTTTCTTGGTGGCAGGCAGCCCCGTGTTATTTTGATGTCTCAAACAAGACTGCTGCATTATAGTGAAAGAACAAGACTTAGACTCAGAAGAGAACTGCTTACTAACCAAGTACTGTACAAACAAAGGTTCTTTAATATATTTTAGGGGCCTCCAGGTCCTCAGGGTCCCATTGGCTATCCAGGTCCTCGTGGTGTAAAGGTAAGATTTAATTACTGGATTCCTCTCCCCACCATTTTTTGAATATATGCATGTGGGTAATTCTTTATATTCTTTCTTTAGGGAGCTGATGGTGTCCGTGGTCTCAAGGGATCCAAAGGTGAAAAGGTAAATTTGACTGCATTTAATTGTTTTCCATTTTTCTGTGTTTGTTACTTCACTGAAACATCTTCTGTGTCCTTCACTGCAGTGTGTTGTCTGTTGCAGCAGTGGGTTTATTTTTGCCTTACCCTAAGGAAATACCAAGCCCAATTCATAAATTGGTGACCTCCATGATTATTTACACTGGTACAAACTGCATGTAAACTCTTCAGTTATTAGAATGGGTTTGGATTCTGTTCACACCAGTTTAAGTAACTTCTCTCTAATGCGTTCTTAAGCAGAGAATTAGACATCCCTGCTCTCGTTAATAGATACTGTAGTGGATACTGAGAAGCTTGTGCATCACAGAGATTTGTGGTGATAATAGTATTATTTTATCTGTTTTTGATAGTGCTGTAGGTTAGATTTTGTATTTTTTGTGTACATCTTCCAATGGCTTTCTGGGTTCTAGGTATTTTTGTCGCAGACCTTTGGCTTTGCCAAAGTGATGGACAGCCCCAGTCAGATGCACATATACGAACATAAAGAAAGGTTTCACATCCCCCTGATATCATTAATTCTGTATGTAGAGTTCTCACAAGAGCAAACACCAACTACTACGATCTCCACTGTCTTCTGATGGTCTGCAGTGGCTGAAACCAAAGCCAGTATTGGTTTAAATTCCCACTTTCCTCAGCACTCGCAGTGAGAGACAGATAACAAACATCATCACTCATACCTCCTGACCACACTGGCCAATTCAGCCTTGTGACTCTGGTGGCTACTGTGTATATATTTATAGCTATTTTTAAAGCAGAAGACTCACTTTTGCAAAAAAAAATTGATTTCAGCATTAGAGATCTGTCTTTCAGGCTCAAATGCCAAGAGATGCTGTACATTTTCAGGCTTTCCTAAACCACAGTTTGTCTAGACTGCATTTAGAGTTGCTTTTTAGAGTTGCATTTAGAGTCTCATTTTAGAGTTGCTCATTAAAACTAAGCTGAAAACCAGTGTGTTTAATACCTGTGGAGACTGGATGGTTCAAAAAACTAGATTTTATTGTGCCTTATTGAATGATTAATATCCAGCTAGGACAAAATACAGGACTCGCATATAAATAAGCTTAACATATGTGTGTATATATATGTGTGTATCAATGAATACTAATTAGCATAATCTCCACAATATTTCTGTGTTCCTAAAAATTGATCTCACAGTTGCAGTAAGACACTGAACTCTACTGAATACCTCAAAAGGTCACACAGATATTTCACTCTGATTGTGTGATTGCCCTCACAGTGCTTTAAAGGTCTGTTACACAGGCCTTTTCTACTGAAATTATTCAGATGCCAATACATGGGGGAAAGCACTGTAAGAGACAGAAATAAATAAACTGATCATTCAGGAAAACCTCTGTAGAGCTGAAAGGGTCCCAGGGATATCAGAGGAGGTCCATCTCTGTACTGACCAGTAAATGTGACTAGAACTCTTTAGCTATTTTATTTTTGTTAACAGCAGAAGAGGAAATAGCTCTCTCCTCCTACATGGAATAAAATCAACCTCTTGTAGATCTCAATAGCTGAAACCTCACTGTGAAAGCTGAAGAAGAGTTTCAGTTCATTTGGCAGCTTCTTGGTCAGCAGTTGGCACGTAATCAGTCCTTGATGATATATTGCAAAGTTTTCTCATATAATTATTACTGTCCATGGCCATAACTGAGCAACTTTTACAGCTAAAGCTTTTTTCCATGCATTCTGAACTCTACTCTTTTCACCTCTCTCTAAATTTTAAGAAAGACCACCTTAAATTTTAATTTATGCAATATAAGATGACCATATAAAGCTTAGTTTCACCATCCAGAAAGCATGGGAAACCTGCTTTTAGAATGTTTTTTAGTATATTTTTAAAAATTAATCACAATGGGTTACCTCGTTGTGGTTTAGCCCCAGCCAGCAACTAAGCACAATGCAGCCACTTGCTCGCTCACCCCCCACCCCGAGGTGGGATGGGGGAGAGAATTGGAAAAAAAATCATGGGTTGAGATAAAAACAGATTAATAGGACAGCAAAGGAAGAAAAAAAACCCCAACAAACCAATAAAACCTGATAAAGGATATACAAAACCATGTGATCCACATGCAACAATTGCTCACCACCTGGTGATTGATAGCTCATCCCTCAGCAACCATTCCCGGCCGCTGGCCAACTCGAGTTTCGATACTGAGAATGACATTTTCTGGGAGTATCTCTTTGGCCAGCCTGGGTCAGCTGTCCTGGCTGTACCCCCTCCCAGCTCCTTGTGTCCCTTCCTGCTGGCAGAGCATGGGAAGGTGAAAAGTCCTTGACTTAGTATAAGCACTACAACTACTTAGCAACAACTGAAAACATCAGTGTGTTGTTAACATTATTCTCATACTAAATCCAAAACACAGCACTATACCAGCTATTAGGCAGAAAATTAACTCTATCCCAGCTGAAACAGACACTCATCTTTTTTAACATGAACGCATACTATTGAGAAACTGTATTTGCTTGTTTGATTACTTTTTTTTAAATTTTAATGTCTCCTCACCAGCAAATTTATTTGTATCACCCTTTCTAGGGTTATTTGTTGCATGCAGCATGACTACTTCTGAACAGAGTCAAAATGGCTTTAGCCTTGCAATCTGTCTCAGTTGCTGCTTAAGGAGAAGAGATAAGGCTTTTGTGGGCCCAGGAGTGCAAAATGCAAACTTTGTTTTCAAAGTGAGGATGAAATAGAAAACCTTTTTTGGGTTTTTTTTCAGTAATGTGGAGCACAGTATCATTCTTTCCTGGCTTTATTGACAGTCCAAATATTACTCTCTGTGATTCTAAGTCAGCAATATTGCTTTAGCATATAAAAAAACCTAACAGCGTCATAGTAAAACATTTTACTGTGTGGTCATTCATCACAAAGACATTTCCTCCCAAGATATAACTAAGCATCAGATAAAAATGCAGTCAATAGTCTTTGTTGTGCGGATATTGGAACAGTAGTTGTATGATGATTTAAATTAAGAAAGAGGGAACCAAAAGCTGATCAGTGATATTAGACCAAGTCGTGAACAAGTTGACTGAACTCTGGAGATTTGTTGTATCTGAATTAACTCATACAGATGTAAATGAAATTTGTCTGAGTACTGTTTTCTCATACTCCAGCATGGAGACCTATTAAAATGCTTGGAGTAAATTCTCTGCCAGAATTTACTAGACAGTAAATAAGTAATTCTCACTAGGAATAACAGTAATGTGCACTTGTTTTGCCACTGTATATGGGTTCAATCTTAATATCCATTGGTTTTTCTACTTTCTTTCAGCACATCAGCCAGTAAGAGTAGGCAGGGCTGAGTATTGCCAGTCATTGAACTACTGTATAGAAATTACTATTTCTTCTTTTAGGTTATGAGCATTAATATGTCTTCTTTTTTTTAATTAAAATGTCACAACCAGCCATCCATATTTTTATTCCTTTCATGATACTATTAAGACACTAATTTAAAAGAAAAATTAATTAAAAGGGAGGTTCTGCTACCAATAACAATAACACTGAATAATTTGCCACTAATTTTTTATTTAATTGAATGGATGGCCTTATCAAAAAGTGAAAAAAAGCTGAGGCATTAAGAAAGGACTTTACAAGATAATTCATAAAAAACCAGAAGAATTATATTGTCTCTGTCTTTAAACAGATTTTAAACAGCTTTAAACAGCTGTTATTATGAACTTTCAAACTAAACAATTATTTTGTATAGTGCACTGATATACTTTCTCTAAAATAGCAGTAGCCATATTAGATTTTCTGCTGTCTGAAGTTCTCATTTGATCTATGCAAATTATTTTAATCTGTAGTGAATGTATTTTCTTATTCTGTCTGCAGAAAAACAAATCCTCTTTATTGCTAAAAGTTGCTACATGCATTTCTGCCTTTTTTAGGGTGAAGATGGTTTTCCAGGATTTAAAGGTGACATGGGCCTTAAAGGTGACCGGGTAAGCATCTATTCATAGCCGCTATGTTCTTAAAAAGTTTAAGTGTTATTATTTTGAAAGTAACAAAGTGAACAACTAAATTTAAACCAAAAATGAAATAACAGCTAGTAGCTTAAATTATTTCTATTCCCTGTGCATGCACAGATTTGAGCCAGAGATTTGGTTCTTGTGAATCAATAATGGCACAGTTATAAAGAGGAAGAGAATGTCAGTTTTGGATATCCTTTTCAGTAAGCTTCTTCCTAGGGAATCTCCTTTTCCAGATTCCAAGATCTCCAGTATTTGACTGAGGAAAATTAATCTGTCCGCGATAAAGATACTTCCATTCCAACCTAACATCTTGCAAATCTCTGCCGAAACATTGTTTGTTTAGCCCAATGGGCACTTAATTCCTTTCATAGGAAGTGTTGCGGAGGTTCTAAAATAACTTCTCGCAAGAGGCTCCTGGCCTGTATCTGCTGCCTGTATACTTAAATAACTGCCAAGATGGTATCCACATAAGTACTTCAATACAGATGTTTTTCTTTCTTCGGACTGTCAAAGTGTCTTCAAAGAATTTAGGGAAGGAAAAATAAGGATACACAGTTTTCAAATGCATCTGTCTTCAGGCAAGGCAACTGGACTATTACACTTGTGAAAGTAATATTCAGTGCCTAATTTTTATGTATTTGCATTTATATGATGAACTTAAGCAGTGATATTTTCCTAATTGAAATTGGGGAGGGCTTTGAGAAATCCGATGTAGTTGCAAGTGTCCCTCTGCATTGCAGGAGGGTTGGACTAGATGACATTTAAAGGTCCCTTCCAACCCAAACTATTCTCTGATTCTAATCTCTGTTTACATTTACTGAAAAATTATTTTCAAGTAATTGTAGGTAGTCTCTCTAATATATGCCTAAAGGCAATTGTTCCATATTTATAAGGTGGTGTATTTTAGGGAGAAGTTGGTCAGCCGGGTCCACGAGGAGAAGATGGTCCAGAAGGACCAAAAGGTCGAGCAGGTCCATCTGGGGACCCAGGTGCTGCTGGTCCAGCTGGGGAAAAGGTCAGTAGCCAGATATCAACATAAACATGTCATTGCCTCATAACATAGGTGGAGTCCATGATCTTCATCACCAAAAAAACAATCCTCCAGATTTGCAAAAACTTTAGTTACCTAACAGTAGCTTTTATGAGACGCTACTACAGTAGACCACTGGAGTTCACATTTGAATAAGTATTTGGAATCATTATTTTGTAAGTATGCAAAAAGGCATTATAATACTTCATTGGCACATAAGGCAGCTAAATTCTTATCCCAAATTACATACAGTGTACATCAGTGCTTCTGCAGAGTGAATTAATATTCACAGTCATGACAAATTCTGACATGATTGTTTCAAATAGGAAACATATCCTGAATAAAAATCCAAAATAGGATTGGCAAAAGTGAAAGGGGCTGTTAAAAGCAAGAACTGAAAAAAGGAAGACTGTATGAAATACAGGAGACAACAAGCACAAAGTTAAGTAGAAATCTCTGTAGAATCCTGACCTCAACAAAAAACACTTAAGATTGATACACAGGAGGAAAGGAGGCTGAGGGATGCATGTGCGGGTACCATATTTCAGTGGGTGAGAGCATCAGAAAAGAAAGGTGATTTCAGCAGTGGCATTTTGGATAACTGGGAAAGAATGATAAAATAAAATGTAACAAAAATGATGGTTCAGAAATGTGTATACTCTATTTCACAAAAGCGAGAATATGCTAGTGAAAATATTTCCCTTTAATTTTTTTTGTAATTGTGGTTTTAATGTTAGTTCTGTCTCGAAAAGAATTGGACAGAAGGTGCATTTTATACTTCTTTCTCACTTTCGCTGTCTTTAAAATAGGAACAGTTAGTATTTTCCAGCAACTGCCCATCTGACATCATGATTAAATATTCTGTCTTCTTATCTTTATACAGTCTTTGAAGGTATACATTGGAACCTTAATAAATATGTGCTACTACTAAAAACGTAACAAGGTTCACAGCTAAGAGTTTTGCCAGGAAGAAAAAAATGCATTCAGCAAACTTGGGAACAAACTCGCTTTTCATCAAAAGTTGCTACTTTTTGCAAGTATGTCATTAGTAGAAGTTCAGAAAGATGTTAGGGTTAGAATTTGAGCCTAATGTCATTCATAAACTCTTAGAAAAGTATATATCCAAAACCTCAGTTCACTCATTACAAAAAAAGATTTATTTTCAGGTTTACTTAACTATTGGGAACTATTTATAAATTAATGTTCTCCACAATTTTGCAAGATGTCTCACCAGCTATTAGGTCATTGAATTGATTCATTAGGTCATGAATCAAAAAACATATAAAAAAACAAACTCAGAACTTTTATCCAATATGAATGCAAGCTGAGTTGACACCAGAAAGCCACTGTAGTCAGTTTTAACTAGATCAGCAAAACAGTCTGGTATAATAGGGGTCATATTATCTTCACCTACAATATATTTGCATTCTCCAGACAACTGTATGTTCCATGGCAATGGTTGTTTTCAGTATCACTGACCTGACAAAAATGTAAAAATATAAGGAATCTTACAAAAATTTGTATTGTTGTCATGATATCTGCAGAATAATTGATTGACTGAGGATATCTACAAAATAGTCCATCTCTCTCAAGTCTGTATAACCTAAGCAAAAAAACAAAGTAAAAAAAAAACAAATCAAACTTTGCTTTATAGTTGTTAGTTTTTAAATATGAATTTCAGTTATTTTTAACTTTTCTTATTCAAGTTACTCAATCTGAATATAGGATGATGTTTTCAAGCATTTTTTCTTCACTATGACATATATGGGACTCTCACAGTCTCACAAGTCCAGAATCTGAAGCCCTAAATATCAGAAGATATTTGAAAAAATCATTGGTGTTGATAACACTGTTAGCTGGGCTTGGAACTGTAGACCCAAATCTTTCCCTTTTCTACAAATATTTATATCTTTTCTTGCCCATTGAAAGTCAAACATCTTCTGTGGATATTCTGTGGATACTTGGCCAGAATGGATTGGGTTAGAGGAGAACTCTGTGATATTGGTCCTGTGATACTTATTTTAGCGCAAAGACATAATAATCTTTGTGAACTCTTGATCTCCCCACAATGTTAGGGAAGTGTCTGTAAGACCAGTTATCAATGTCCTATTCCCTTGTCATTTGTATGACTTATTTAATGCAAAGGTACTACTCTTACACAGTTATGAAAGTACCAGAGTAGTCTCCTATTCTCTGCATTTTACTCATCACATGATAAGAAAACTTTCTTTCCCACATAGGTCTAGGGCTGGATTTGCTTAGTAAAGAAAACGCCAAGTATGGTGCCAAAACAATGAGGAACATATCAGAAAAGAGCTTATAATCAAAAAACATCTGTATCCACACTCAAAACCTAGGCAACTGGGCTTGCTTAATCATAAAATCAGGGACAAAACTTTCAGTGAATTTGGCAAGAGTTTGATGCAGTCATTCTGCAAAACAATTCCATAATTACAATGTGTGCATCTTGTTTCGGTGTGGCACATAACTGGCAGTGTTATATTTATTTACATAAATAGAAGAATTCTTCTTTAATAATTTCTCAGCCAGACACATGCACTTACATGAATATGATAATACACAACATCTTTATTCATGTGCTGCATTTTTTAAGAATAGACATGTTTATTTTGGCAAATTCCCTTTCCCATACAGGTTTCTCCTTCCTCTTTTTCATTAACTAATACTACTGCACAGTACCATATTATATTGTATAATCATATCTTTTCCATTGAGATCTTCTCCAAAATGTGATAGTCTGGAACATGAAAGGTGTTTAGAATAGGCAAATAGGCTAATTCTTCCGCAGAGTTCCCATCTTTCAAAGACTGAAACTGCTTTCCCTTGCCTTTGAAAATGGCAAACCATCACTCATCCTTTAGAAGTCTGAAGAGACCAACTCAATTGGGTAGGGTACTGTATTTCATTTCTGGGAATGGTTAATGTCAGTATTGATCAGACTGCTCATGCTGTTGTTCTTTCTGAACATAGCAAGGTGGTAATATTTGTTGACAAATCTATTGTCAGCAAATAGTCAGTGGGGTATGATTTATCATAGTCTCAAACAGTTTAGAACTATTCAGGAAAAAAGTTGATTCTTAAATGCCTATTCATGAAAAATCTGTTGGAAACAAGGCAGCCATCACACAGTATAAATTAAAAAGGATTTCTTCTCACTTAAACCTATTAACACTCTGATTTCTTAAGAGAGTATTAATAGTTTAATGACCTCAGCCCCACGTCACTACACAGCACTACATGGGGGAAAAGGAAGACTTTGAGGTATTGGCTTTGCTGAACTCATTCATTGGAGTGTGATCTTTATTTATGTTTAGGCAACTAAGCCCACTGCTGATTAATAGTTAAAATGAGAAATTTATTTAATTTAATATTATATTCCATGAAGTATCATCACTCTAAATTGTGGAAAAAACATATTCTATAGAAGTTTGCTGAACCACTAAGAAGGATGAAATAAAATTTAACACTGCCGCCTTATTGCAGGGTAAGCTTGGTGTACCCGGATTGCCAGGATATCCAGGAAGACAAGGTCCCAAGGTGAGCTGTAAATGAGCTGTGTATCTTGCACTTTGACATTAGTAATGATGGCCATTATTTTATTTGCGTGTTTGGGGAAGCAGGGTGTAGGCATCATAGCAAGGGCCATTTTTCACATTTTCTTTCTTGACAATCATGTTCTGAAGTAGAAGCTTTAAAACTGTTGGATCCTTAAGGCAGGCTTTTTAAGGAGCACTATCTTTCCTCTTCTTAACTTACTACGTTCCGACCTTTGCCATCCTCTCATGAGTTGTGTTTTTTGTGCGAGCATCAGATTGGCATACATTAACCAATTTGAAAATGAAGGAACTGCTGATACGCTTAAAAGAGAATGAGCACTATATTGACCACTAAATGGATGCTAATAGTGACGGGAATTTTCTGTGTGGTACAAGGATTCCATTTGTGTCATTACTGCCTCTTCCATAGAATAAGCCATATTTCTTTGAAACATATAATTTACATTTTTCATCATGTTTTCCTTTTGCTTCTGTTAAGACAAACATGACAAAACCGAACCCTTAGTTGATTTATGTGCCTATGTCTATCCTTCAGCCATCTTTTATGTTTTGATTGCAATAGAAAACCATATAGGTGGCTTCTGGGTTAAGTGAAGGCTTATATTTTTTAAACATTTTTATGAAACGTATTTTTAAAAAGGTCGTCCTAACACAGCTTTAGGAAATGGGCACACTAACTTAATTGCAAACTGTCTTTTCTGAGATTAGCAAGAAAGCAAAAATGGAATAAAAACATAATTCTACAGACATTTCCCAGTGTAGAGGAAGCCATTAGGGAAACATGGCATCTCCAGACTTTCTCAAAGATGATTCATCTAGGGAAATATCACAAGTAAAAGAATCCCTTCTACACAACTGAACAAGCAACCTGCAGTAAAATCCTCAACTTTGCTCTACTTTGGGTTCTATTTTTATTTTCAAATGTGAAATGATGATTTTTTGGAAGAAATACAACTTCCTGGCTGGCTGAGCAAAGTGTTTTTCTGACTCTGGCCTATACTTTGGCCCTTTTTAGTCAGATGAATGATCTGAAGAATATTTATTCACTGAACACTCAGTGTTAGTAAAAAATATCAAAACCATCTATGGAAAGTATTCATGAAAACTATTCACCTTGAGAGACATGTTTTTTCCTTCTGTTCTTAACTCAAATGCCTGAGATTTCAGTCTCTCTTTGTTCTCCCTTAGAACTGTCTTTTGAAAAGTCTAAGATCAAAGAGATTTTGCATTATTCAGTCCTAAGAACAAAAATGATGTAACACTTCAAATAAAAGTTGACTGATTCTTTTTTCAGGGAAGACTTGATCAAGAATTTCATTACAGTAAATTTTTATAATGTTAAAATTGAAAATAGTTCTCAAGCTGACTTCACTGTTTGGTCTTCTAATTTGTCAGTCAAACTTTCAAGGAAGAGTAATAAGAGCTACAATACATCAGCTCACTAGAGACTTGCTTTGAAACTTTTTTGCAGTCCAGTTCAAATTAACATAAAGAAGAAAGCAAAAGAAGCAGCAGAAAAACATTAAAAGTGTAAAGCAAATAAGAAATCTTGTCCCAGTGTTGTCAAGGAGGTTCATACTGTTCTTTTTGTTGTCACTTACTTGCTTTTCACTATTTTTCTTCTGAGAATTGTTCTTAGAGTACTGCCATTATCTGATAATTTTCACTATATTTTTTCTCCTGTCCACTCCCTCTTGATTAACACAATTGCAAAAAGTACTGTATATATAAGATGTTTACAACAAACTCATGCCTATTAATGCCCTATCATTAGAGTTTTTTTTTTCCTCTGGCCTTTTAATTATAAAGAACATGCTTGGGCTTCACAGAGTAGAATTTTCACAGTTTTATTCACATTTTAAGTTATAACTGGTGAAGAAAAGGAAAGGAGCGGAGAGTAGAGGAGATCTCTTACTTTTCTCCCATCAGTGAATATTAGTCAGGTTTTCATTAGAATTAGTGTCAGTGAAGTTGTACAGCCCTGAAGTCATTAATGGTTAATTAGAATGATTGTGTGAAACAAGATTCATTGAGAGGAAAACATAAGTTAAAAAAAAGAGAAAAAGGAAAAAATACTTATTGGCATTTCAAAGACAAGCACCAAGAAATTCCATTTTAAGTTTTTGTTACATGCATTTTATTTGCCACTAAAATACTAATAGCAAGCTGCACAGATATAGATGCATTATCACTGCAGGGAGTCTGACCAGTAGTTTTAGTGGCTGACAAACCCAAACACTGCTTTGATTTTCATCTCCAGTCACTTAAAAGTGTATTTTATCAAATCTATCACCTCGTTGACCCCGAGTCCATTATAACAAATTAACATCTTGGCAGGTAACAAGTCTGCTGTCCCTCTGGACCTGTATACCATAAATAAAGAAGAAAATAGTACTGTTTGGATTAGACTGGGCAGTTAGCAGGAGGAAAGCGGGGAAAAAAGGAGAAACAGGAATAATGCCTGGAAGCAGTTTCTATATATAGAATCAATCTGCCCATAAATTCTGCTTACGAGATAAGCATATAAGCACATGTACAAATTGCATGTATCAGTTAAATGAAACTGGCCAGTGGTCAGCCTACGGTGAATAAAGCACCTGAAGTAATTTACAGCTCAGTAAAGTAAATAGAGGGCCACTATTTAGATGTGGCAACACTTTACAATTCTTTTGAATGAAGTTATTTTGAAAAAGATTTATTATACTGTGAGGCAACAAGGCCTTGTTTATTCCTCTTCATTCTGATACAGTTATTTCTTGTGGGCTGTTACTGATAATGTCTTTCCTACTGTTAAAAATGGTGCAGATTTAATGAATACTTTATTGTCTAATAAGATGACAAATAATGTCCATTCTATACATTGATTTTTTAATGCATTCTGGACTTGAGGCATTATGGTAAGTTAATTTACAGCTATTCACCAGAGCTGTCACACTTGCAAGTTTGACATGTACAATGTACATGACTTTGGAGGTGTGCTTTACATATAAATTAAATGATGGCTATACAACTGTTTTGCTATTGTTATCTTCTGATATTTGCATTGATTTCTTATGTAGGGCTCAACTGGTTTCCCAGGATTTCCAGGTGCCAATGGAGAGAAGGGTGCAAGGGTATGATAATTCATGCTTGCATGACACTTTAACTTTTGGAACTCAGTGCTATAGGAAGTCACTGAAACATACGAGCTACTATCTAAAGAACTATAAAAACAGGCTTTTCACATTTAAGATAAACCTCTACAGTTATGTAAAACAGGACATACTGAGACACTAGTTCTCGTTCTTTAAGTTATTAATCTAAATATACAGGAACTCGGACACTTTCTCACTGCTTATGCTACCACAGTTATATATTTGAAAAAGAAACAAGAAATCAGCTTTGCTGAAGCACCTTTTTTGACAGTATAGCTGAGTGACTTGGCAAGGATTATTTTCCTATATCCCGTGAATTATCCTGCTACTATGCAATTTACCATCAAGGAAATCCAACTTGCATTTCATAAGTGTTCTGATTTGCCATAAGCTTTTTATAGGCTGAGCTTTTAAAATGTGCAATACACCAGACAAGATGAAAAACAGGTACTATTACATACATTAAAAAATAGATGTAAAATGACAGCTTTTGCTGCTTTCTTTACTTGAAGCAGGTGAGAGAAAATCTGTTGCACATATTCTTCAAACTGTAAAAATGAAATACAGGTTAGAAAGAAGGTCAATGTGCTGTTGTCCCTAAAGCTCTCTTGAACATAGCAGAACATGTTAGAAAGATCATGAAATTAAGAGGATGAGTCAGAATTCATAGATGGTAGCAACTTAAAGTCAAACTGAAGTAATGTATATCGTGGTTCTTAAGAATCCATTTTAATTTGCAGCACGAAAACAAGCAGAAATTCATGATTTTAAGATCAAATGTATGAAATCAAATTGCATTTGAATTGCGTATGTATCATTTAAATTGTTCTTGTATTATCTTAGCTAAGATAAAAATATGTTGTTATGGACAGACACAAGCAATAAAACAATGTTCAGTTTGTCCTTGTTGGGAAAAATGAAACAAGGCTGCTAATCAAGATACCAGATTAAAAAAAAAAAAAGCAAAATGATAACATTAAAAAGCAGACTTAAAATTATGAAAATCTAATTATATTGATCCATTTTTAGGCCTTCATAAAGCTTTCAATTCAGCTTGGGTACTAACCACATAATTAATACCATCAAACTGCATGCATACTTAAGTATTATGCTGATCATCAATAAGACAACAACTGCTGGTTTTGTACTGTGAATCAGGTATTATTCTTAATCTTGCCTAAAGGGATATCATTATGCTACCACGCACACTGGTACTAGGAGAAACAGTCTTTGTCCCTGAGGAGTTCACAAGCTATGCAGCTCTTTAAGAACAGCACAAAATTTTAATTTTGATAAGTGAAATAAAATCAGTATGAAAAAAAAAACC
Source organism: Phaethon aethereus (assembly GCF_964289735.1). Lineage (NCBI taxonomy): Eukaryota > Metazoa > Chordata > Aves > Phaethontiformes > Phaethontidae > Phaethon > Phaethon aethereus. The sequence goes on from NC_138584.1 coordinate 13,630,190, forward strand.
CCACAAGAAAACAGGTGTATACATTTAATTGCTTCCAAATAAAAGCAAGTTTTATGCTGAAACATCTCTGCTGATTTTCTGTTGCTGTTGTGTTTACTTCAGAGATTAGAAAGTACCATTCTCAGGTTCCTTTGTCCACCTGAAGAATACTCTTTTGAATTTAAGCTTCTTTGCATTAGAATGCAGAACATTTAATATTAGTATATGTCGAGCCTAAGGAAAGAAAACTGTTGAGTATGATTTAGGAGATATACTGAAGCAAAAAATTAAGGGCTGGTATTCTGGCAAGTTCTGTATCTCTGTGCAAGTATGCAGAATCCTGGTAGGTATTACAGTCCCTATTTCTGTTACGAAAAAGAGAGGCTTGCCCTTTCTTTGCTCTATTAACCTGTGGAACTGTCCACACAAACCTGGGATCTTTGTCTTCAAGGCTATTACTACATTGGAAATTATTCCAAGTCTTTTAAACTACTGCAGAGGGACTCTGCTTGTTGTGTGCATCTTCTCTACTGTTTTAAAGTAGTTTAAAATGTTGTAATGCCTATGACATAATCTTGACTCTGAGGCAAATTTAGCATATTTAGCTACAAGTCCCAGTAAACTCAGAAAGATAATCAATTTTATCAAGGACCATGATTCTGTAAATTGAAATGCAAAGCAGATACTTAAAGATAACATTTAAACCTAAGGGAGCTGCACTCTGCCCCCACTTCAGTTAAAAAAAACCCTTTATCTCACAAATACAGTGTCTGCTAAGATGATTTCTGTGAACTTTTCTCTACAGGGATTACATGGAAAACCAGGCCCCAGAGGACAGCGAGGACCAACAGTATGTACTTTTGCTTTGCAGTTAAGAGTCTGTCCTATATTAATTGCCTCCACTATACTGTGAAGAATTATTTTGATTTGATTATAATATCCAATAATTATCTTCAAGTGCATCTGTGTTAAATTGACAGGGTCCAAGAGGCTCAAGAGGTCCCAGAGGTCCTACGGGCAAACCAGGTCCAAAGGTGATTGTCAGGCACACTGTATAGATAGGCTCTCTCTTTTAAAAAAAATAGAGGTTTAATTTTTGAACATACTGTCTTTCCTTTCTAGGGTACTGCAGGCAATGACGGTCCTCCTGGCCCACCAGGTGAAAGGGTATGTGAAAGCTACTTATGTACATGTTGTTTTTCCCACTATATAGGAGTGTGATTTGAAGGTGGAAGGGTTTTATTTTTAGTTCTCCTTCCCGTGTCTTTGCCCTTCTTTGACCAGAGTAGCCATAACTAACAAAACCTCAATTCCAATGATGCTTTTCACAAAGTTATGAATGGGGTAGCTGAAGTTTGCTGAAAGCTTCTTCCATCTGTAGCTCAGTTTTGTGCAAATAGGACACAGAGAATACATACACACTTTGTATTATATCCATGCACTTTGTATACATCCATGCAAATTACAGTTGTACTTACCAGCATATGCTCCTAAGAATGCCCCATTTACTGCAGCGTACTACTTGTTTATGGGATATACAAATCACTCAAGTCATCTCCAGAAACCTCTTTGTTGAAGTAGCTGATTTTTTTGTTCTGATCAGCTAAGAATTCCTTCAGCCTACTTTTTGCATGCTTGATAAATCCTATTGTGCTTGCTAAAATAAAATTTTCTGCTTGCTATTATATTACCAATCAATATACAAATCCAATGTACAGTCAGCCCATTACACAGCAGTATATAGAAAAACAATATTAATAAATCAGATTTGTAATAGCAGCACTTGAAAACCAAGTCGGATAGTTTAAGTGGACATGCTCTCTGCCAAAGTATTTCTGCAAAGCTTAAGAACAAACTTTTCTTTCATAGTCATATGTCATTAAGCTGCTAACCTGTTTCATGTAGAGAATCTATAAATCCTTTCCCAGTACCCACCCCCAAGTCCCAGTGATCTCCAGAAGTCTTATTCCCCAGGATGGAGTTCCTTGTGCATTTTCTCATGTTCCAGAATATCACTTTGTTACACTATTTCCTTGCTGAATACATGCACACTTGGTGTAACAATACTGGCAGAACAACAGCAAACTGTTTTTGCTAGAATGACTAAGCAAACTGAAAAAGGAAAAAGACCATAGGATCAGACCACATGGTTTGATTGAGGTGATTACTGGAGATAAGGACATTCATAAAACTAATGATAACAGGAGCATGGCATGAGTGTGTTCTAGAAATCTCAAATTTTCAATTTGTGTGTTTGCAGAAAGCAATTAAGGTTAATTTTGTTTAGTTTATCCTTAGCAGTTGCAAGTAGAGTATTAATAAACATGTCTGCTATATATACTTAAAGGAATGCACATGCCTCCACATCTAATGTCACATTTTCCCGCTTAAAAAAAGGATTCCTTTCTTTTTGACCAAAAGCCATTGAGGCATATGACAAAAAAAGGAAACAAAAGTTTTAGTTTACTAAAAATTTTCATAATCATAATTTTAGCACTTTCATTCCTGAAGCAGAATATTACTTAACTGCCCAAGACAACTGGTTACTGGAGCAGGACAGTGGTTCTTGCAGTAAGGAGGATAAGTAGGATAGAACAGAAGGGAAGCTGAGGACTGGAGGACTAGACTGTAGACAGAATATATGGAAGGCAACATTCCATGGGAGGCTGCAGTAAGGAGTTGAAAGTACCTCTATATCAAGCAAAAGGCAAAGTACCAAATGGAACATAGACAGCTAGAATAAATTGAAAGTTTGGGTGAAACAGGAATGATGTGGGAAGTAAGAGAGAGACACAGGGATGGGAAATTGTATTCAAGAGAGGAATGAGTTAACTAGGATGTTGGATGTAAAGACATAGGCATAGTCCAAGAGAGGAACTGTAGGTTGTTTTACACTGAGGGGGAACATCAGAGGCAGACTACTAGAAAGTGAATAGCAGAGCCTTCTGAAGGAGGAGATTGCTGACAGCTCCAAGAGGTTATGAAGAAGAGAAGCTGTGAAAACAAGAGCAGATCAATCCAAGATGAAGGCATCCCTGGAAAAGAACTGATTAGAGCAAAGAAATGAAGAATCGCAGAGCACCACATTTCATATCACTTGTGTAATATAAGTGTGAGGTATCTATTCGCTTCCCAATAGGGGTGAATTTCAGCCAAAAAATAAAACTGTCATTTCTATTCCGCTGAGACTATTTCAGGTACAAGACACATAAACATAAAATAATCCTGTTTTAAAATGAAATTTAATGACAAAAAAAAGAAAATGTAATTTTGATAACATGTTGTTAGTATTCTAGTGCTTGTTCTCACACAATCCATCAGTCCAGTCACTTGAAATCTGCAAGCCATATTGTGAATTAAAAAAAATGCAATTATTCTTTCCTTAAAAAGCCTCAAAATGTGTGGATCAAAGCACAGTGGGAATTTATGAGAAAGAAGGCGCAACTAACAGTAAAATTTTGAGTTGTGCTCTTATAGCCCTATTCCTGAGAGGGACCAATTTCTTTCATACATTTTGTACAGTGTCGGAGTCAATTTTAATACTTTTCCTCTATAAAACTCCTCCATTTTTTTTTAAACTTTATGCTTTATGTTATACCCAGAAACAAATGAGGAAAGGTCATTTGTTCACAGAGACAGCAGCATAAAAAACTCCAAACCCTCGTATGGAACATATTTGCGTGTTATGGAGGTTTCAGAAACAACCGTACACCTGTTTTGGAAGGGAATATAAAAGTGACAAATAGTGCAGTAATATCATAAAGATTTCTTCCTTTACCTAGCAGTTCTTAGTTTACTGAGATTTAGTATTACAGTATAATCAAGGTCTACCCTGGAACAAGATTCACTTAAGGGCAAATTCTTCTAGGTTGGGCACAAGGAATCCTCTCCCTCAGCTACATTCGCACACTGCTTCACGTACTGCAGGAGGCAGCAACGCTCGGAAGTGAGCCTGGGCTCTAATGAATGAGGCTATGGAACTCAGAAACAGTTGGAGCTTTATCAGAGGAGCAAAAGGGTAGCATAGTTTGGGAGATGTGGCCTCCTGCTTCAAGTCTTCTGCATCAGACTTCAAACCAATGTTCCTAACATATTTTGACAGCTGATGTCTTAGCAAAACCAAACATCATATACCAAGTAGAACAGGATAAAGTCTGGCACTATATGCCTAGGGTACATGGCTCTGCTGCAGGACCATGTAGAATAAATAACGTTTTTCAGGCTGTTACTCTTTGACTTGCACACTAAAAACTAAACAGGAAAAATTCTTTTAACAAGCAGACAGAGTCCCTTTCAGCATATCAGCAATAAATTTTAAAAGCTGGCCTCTGTTTTGTTTGGTGACAACTTTAGAAACAGTCATGTAAGCTAGTACTTTGTATAAATATCTATGTGTATAGATGTGTGTGGACATACATGTATGTACACATATCTATGTATATACTTGTACATATACGTACACAATGCACTAACTCAATCATCTTTAAATTGGTAAAATCATGCTGCATGAAAATTTTCTATCTCCATATATGTGTGTATATACAAAACTGTATGAATAAAATGTTCATGCATCATGGGGTTTTTTCAGCTATCTCAGATATTTTTCATGATACAAGAATGCTGTGTTTAGTCCCCGGTAACTCTGGAAAGCTCGTTCTATTTGGAAGTTTGTGCTGGTGTACTGGCTTGAAATATTTTCAGAGTGTAAAAATGGCCAAAAACGGATGTTGGACTCAAAGTTAAAAAGATCACCAGACTATTAATTAATTACCATGTTTTATGCAACACAGAAAACAATGATTCTTACTCATAGTTGATTCCTACTTTATTATGCACAGTTTCAGGGGTCAGACGCAGACATACTTTATATAAGTAGTTTTTCTTTTTTCCTACTGCATTCCTACACAGGCAGTACTGGTTTCAGGAAATCCCCTCCAATGTCTATGCATGTGTATTGTTGCTACCAACATTTATGGCAGTGGAGCTGAGACTTTATACTTACAATCACATGTTATCTGCGGAGTTCATATATTTTATAGTTGAAGCAAACTTTTCAATCCAGTGTCATGGCAGCTAGAGTAAAACTTTATGTGTTTGGTTGCCTTTATAGGGACCACAAGGGCCTCAGGGACCTGTTGGATTCCCCGGTCCAAAGGGACCGCCAGTAAGTATCTTTTTAATTAAATATGTACGACAAGAAGAATGTTATTTTTCATACAATGTTTCTGAAGTTAGTATCTGAAGATTTATTTAAAGGATTGTTTATGTATAGATTACAAATATACTATTGAGGTTTAAGGCTGAGGCAAGAACTCACATATTCAAAATGATCATTGGTGCAGCTCATATGACACCCAGCATAATATACTAAACTGCAGATCTTCTAGTATGTTGATGCAGGTGACAGACTGAGTTTAGGCAAAATATTACTTTTCTGATGTATATCAGTTGATTAGTTGAGAAAAAAATGAAGAGGAAGGAGACATTCATTAGTAGCAGAAATGTATATAATTAATGGCACATTTGAGCTACAGCCTGAACTAGTTATATTGCTTTTCTAGTGAGTGTCATGGTTTAATGCCAGCCAGCAACTAAGCCCCATGCAGCTGCTTGCTTACTCCCCTGGTGGGATGGGGGAGAGAATCAGAAGAGTAAAAGTGAGAAAACTCGTGGGTTGAGATAAAGACAGTTTAATAGGCAAAGCAAAAGCCGCACATGCAAGCAAAGCAAAACAAGGAATTCATTCACCTCTTCCCATCGGCAGGCAGGAGGTCAGCCATCTCCAGGAAAACAGGGCTCCATCACATGTAACAGTTACTTAGGAAGACAAATACCATAACTCCGAAGGTCCCCCCCTTCCCATGAGCGTGACATAATATGGTCTGGAATATCCCTCAGGTCAGTTGGGGTCAGCTGTCCCAGCTGTGTCCCCTCCCAGCTTTCTGTGCGCCCCCAGCCTACTCGCTGGTGGGGTGGGGTGAGAGGCAGAAAAGGCCTCAACTTTGTGTAAGCGCTGCTCAGCAATAATGAAAACATCCCTGTATTATCAACACTGCTTTCAGCACAAATCCAAAACATAGCCCCATACTAGCTACTATGAAAAGTAGCTTTGGCCCCAGCCAAAACCGGAAGAGTGTGTTTCTGCTCATGTAGAGTAAGTACACCCATGCATTTTTTATTTTTATTTCCAATGCCAAAACCTGAAATTTCATCAGATACTCCTATAATGCTTGGTTTTGTGTAAATTGAGTAAGTAAGCAACGAAAAATGGAAGGGAGGTATAGGGACTTCCCATAATTTCTGAATTTACAGAAGTCAGTTTTGAACACACATGCGTTTGACAACCTAACAGTCACTCTCCAAGCAATTGCTAACACATGTCAGGGGGGATACAGGGAAAATATATTCTTAAAATCATAGTTAGCTGATATAGGAGCAGTTAAACTGTACTGAAAAATAGCCTAGAAAAAACAGAGAGATCACAGATTCTTACAGCTAATTGCATACTTTTTTCAAAATTCAGGATGGCTAAGAAATGCTTTGATTTATGTATTTTACAATTTCAGGGGCCACCTGGAAAAGATGGCTTGCCTGGGCACCCAGGGCAGCGGGGTGAGACTGTAAGTAAATGTTCTCCACTGTGTTAATGTTGTAAACCTCCAAAGGCCATGATTGTGTGATCAAAACTAAAGAAACAGAGACAAGAGAGAAGGGGAAGAGGCTGGGACTAAGAGGTTATATAACTGTAGTTTTCGTATGGTTGTAGGTTAGGCATGAGAAAGCTTAGTTTTGTTTCCATGCTACAAGAGTGAGATTCTTTGTTATGCTTGTTTAGTAACGTCACAATGAGCTTAAATAGTCAATAGAAGTAAAAGTTAATACTCAGATCTCAGTTTTAAAAAAGATTTGTCAGACAATTACTATATGGTTCTTTTCTCACTGAAAGTCATGTAACATAAATAATAACATAATAAAAATTCTTATTAATGCTAAGCAGCTAGGAAACTCAACAGCCAACACCTTTAGAAAGTAGGATCAGGAATGATTCAACCTGTGAAAAAAATCTTAAATTTTGAAATGATATCCTATGTAGTCCCCCTAAGAATAACAATGAGTAAATTTGGGCAGCACAATGAAAAAAATTAACAAGTAACAGTTTTAATGGAACTATTTTTAAAAACCCTCTACTTCTGTAGTTCCCAAACCTTACTCATATCCCACTGGAATAAAATAAAATTCTTACTTTGATTTTTCAGAGCTAGAGAAAGCCATAAATGAATTTAGAGAGAAATTTTCTCAGCATGTAGAATGTGTTTTGGGTTCCAACTTTGCTGGAAATCTGTTAGTGTCTGCTGAGTCACTTCAACTGCTAGAAAGGGGAGTGCAGAGCTTGGAGTAACACATTAGTTTGAAAAACTGTATTTTCTTTTGCTAATACTGTAGCATTGTAATGCTTTGCAATGATAGTGACTTTTTTGTGTGTGAGAGAAAAATTATTGACTACTACTTTGTTTTTCTTCTTTGCAATGATGCAAAGACTAGTCTTGGGTACCATAAGAATGAATTTGAATCATTGGTTAGAATGCAGGAAACTCAAAATTGTTCTTTAGTCTGATAAGAAAAAGCAGAGTTACTATTTCCCCTTTATTCTTATTTATTTGAACATGAGCCACTAATGTGCCATTATGGCAAAGAATGCTCATAGTATCCTGGGCTGCAGTAGGGTGATCTTTCCCTTCTCTTCAGCCCTCCTGAGGCTGGGACTACTGTGTCCAGCTCTGGGCTTCTCAGTAGAAGAGAGAGAGCACTACTGGAGAGAGGCCAGCAAAGGGCCACTAAGATGATTAAGGGACTGGAGCATCTCTCCTATGAGTAATAACTGATAAAGCTGGGACTGCATAGCCTACAGAAGAGAAGGCCCAGGTCAAATCTTATCAAAGTATATAAATAGCTGAAGGGAGGGTATAAGGAAGATGGAGCCAGTCTCTTTTCAGTGGTGCCCAGTGACAGGACAAGAGGTAATGGGCATAAAATAAAACAGAGGAGGTTCCATCTGAACATCGGGAAACACTTTTTCACTGTGAGGGTGACCGAGCACTGGAACAGATTACCCAGAGAGGTTGCAGAGTCTCCATCCTTGGAGATACTCAAAAGTTGTCTAGACGTATTCCTGGGCAACCAGCTCTCAATCGTCCTGCCTCAGCAGGGCAGTTGGACCAAATGACCTTCAGAGGTCCCTTCCAACCTCAACCATTCTATGATTCTATGATTTCTTGATTTCACTCATGACTAGAAATGAAAGATGCAACATACAATGAAACTGTGGACTCTGCTACTGCGTGATGTTTGGACCAGGTCCCTCTGGATTCAATCAATACTATGGTTGTCTACTTGTGTATCTCCTTTGGGCGTAGTAGCATTAGACTGATACAAGACTTGAGTAATTTAGGAGCAAATACAGATTTTCATTAGCATTGTTTTCTGCCCTGTGTATATGTATACTTGGGCCAGGATTATTTTAAAAATATTTTTCCCCATGGGTTCTCATGTATATGGTTTTGTAGAAAAACAGATTTTTTAAAAAACAAAAAGTAGACTTGACTTTTTTTTGGATGAACATTTCAATTTCAGATTTTTAAAAAATGTATAGATCAGAAAACTTTCATTGCATTTCAGTTACATTGGTAAATCAGGGTCTTAAGAATTCTCTTTCTTATTTGGGCATATATCTCATTAAAGTTCAGTGGTGTATGTGGGCATTACAACAATTAGGGAATTAGGCTGAGACATACTCAAGCTTAACCAATTAGAGAGCCAGATTCCCAGATTGCACTCTGCAACGTGGTTGTGGAATAATAAGCATATGTTGACAGCAACTCAGGTAAGTATTAGTGGAGAAAAGGCTACAGCTTCTTCCCCCAGTAAGCCATATGCACTTTGAAGAACTGCCATTGTTTGCTGAAATTCTAGACACATGAACAGTAATATCATGATAAATAAATTGGGATATAAATATAGGAATAAACTAGATACTGAAAACCAATATTAAGCTAGTTCCTCCACAGAAGTGATTATCAATTTCAGTGATATCCATCTCAGATTGGCAGGAGGCATCAGCTGCAGAGATTGTTAGACTGGTGTTATGCAAGAATTTAGTGTTTCATGCCTGTGAAAGGATAAAATAGAAATACATCAGCTGTTTCATCTATTAGATTTAATCGACCTTTGTCTTACTACAATAAACTGAGTTTTATTAAATTGTCTTTCACAGAAAATAAGAAAAAAATCAAGACTAATTAGGCACTTACAACCACAGGCATGAGACATCAGTGTAAATTTTTTAATACTAGATATTTTAGATGATCCCATTGGATGTTCAGATCATCTTGAGTATTTGCTGCTGAAATCTCCTTTGCATATTACTTCTTTTACAAATCTGAATCTGTAGGAATAAAAAAGCTGGTGACATAAGAGAAAAAGCAGAATGGTAAAACCATCTTTAACATCAAGAATCATTGAATATACTGCAAAGTATCAATGCATTCTGCAAACTTGGGAATAGCAGATCTTCTCAAGGTACTTTCAGGAAATGGGTAATATTCAACATTCCTTTGTCTTTCATTACAATAGTCTTCAGGAGAAGCTTTCACTGTGTGAAGGAAGGGACACATGAATGACTGCATCTGTAGCAGTTCTGATTTTCAGTCATTAGAGCAAAGGGGTACTTTTGTATTTGTTTTTGATCTGGATCATTTCAGAGGTCTGAGAGAGAGTGCCTAAACAGTTATGGGCCAAACTGAACCATGATAACGTCTGGCTGGCAGCAAGAAGAGAATCAGATTGAGGAAGGTAAAAAAAGCTTAAACTGGATCTGATGGAATGGGGCAACTGTCAGTGAGACTGTGCCCAGAGGAATGCTGAGCATGGCCCAACATTTATAAGAAATATGGTCCAGATGACACCTTTGTTTTTACACAGGTGAGCAGAGTAGGAGGCAGATATAAGCTGTTAGGCAGGGGATGCTATATGGAACCCTAGATGTGATACAGCAGTGAATGCACTCTGCTAACTTTATGCAGCAACACACTTCCAATACTTGAAAGAAATAATTAAGTACATTTCAAAGATACATTAAACAGTACTACTATTTATACCGCTTTTAGTGAGGTTGTCATTCAGTTTATTGACTGATTTTGGACGGAAGTCTGGGGCCACTGATTAGAAAATGAAAATTCTGTAAAATTTGCCAGTGTTCGGAAAAAGTGTCCCAAAACCATTTCTTTTCTCTTCTCTACACCCAGTTTTTGTCATCATATCAATTTCTCATTAACTTTATTCTTTTTGTGGCACTCATGCTGCCTTTTTTACCACCTCTATATAATCTTCATCTTCCCTGTATCTCTATTCGTTTTCTTTCTGCCTAACCTCTCCTTTCTCTTTAAGGCCTCTCCAACTTAATCCACCATTTGTGTCTTTCTTTAAAAAGCCTTTGTATATCTGGCTTTATGATTCATAATGCATATGTGTAAAAGTGTATTTTCAGCTGTCTTTTAGCTGCATCACCTAGGCATTCAGATTCACCTAATCAAGTTCACCGAGAGACATCTGTAAAATTGACTGGAATTTTTACTGTTGCACCACCTCAGAGAGACTGGAACTGATAGAGATAAGAAAGATTAATCAGTATTTCACTTCTAAGTATACACAGGAAAAAAGAATTTCTCATTTTTATTTCCTGAAGAGAAGGAATGTGTGACATGGCATTTCTCTTTCTCTTCAGCACAGATATGAATTTTGCTCTTCTGTATGTTGTCCTGGGAAACATAGTATTCTATAATTATTTCACAGGGTTTTCAAGGAAAAACTGGTCCTCCTGGTCCTGGTGGTGTTGTTGGCCCTCAGGTACATAATTTAATTTCATAATTAACTTCATAAGACCAATGTTTAATTTAATACTGAGGCTAAGGCAGTTGCTTTTGTTGTATTAAAAGGACTATATCAATGGTTATATTAACTTTTGTAACAAATTATGCATAACAATTTTAGAAAGGTGTACTTAGCAATCATTAGTGATTCCACAAATTATGCAAATGTTGCAGTTACCTTTCCACTTCCTTTTTTGTGTGTTTTTTTCACGTGGTTATGAAGTTGGTGGTTTACAGAAGTCAAGGCAGCGGCGTTCTCTACCATGAAATAGTTTAGAAAGAACAATACAACATGTGACTTTCTTGTCAGAGGCCAAATTTCAGTCACTTTTAGATTGTGGAGAGATTCATTATCAAATTTTCATTTGATCTAATCTTACTTATTTGCAACAAAATCAAGCATTTGAATTGCATGAGCTTTTTTAGATAATTCCCTCAGTGAAAATGTTCTGCTAGTGAATCTGAAGAGATATCTTTCAACTCTCCTACCTTCCAATTCATACTATTCAGAAAAACAACAGTACAGGCAGTGTTTCAAGACAAGCATGGTACATGGATTTCCCTCCCGTGTCCTTTTTGTAACCTCCTCCCATACATGGGTACGCACTGTGTTTTAAAGCTTCATTGCTTAAGAAGCAAGGTCAGGATTTCACTCTTTGGAAGTTGTACAGACGTGTCTGCAGGCAAAATGTAACGCAAGATTTATTTTATAGGACAAAGATATTTTGTAAGTCAGCTTTGCCTGGAGGGAAGGTGAGGAATGTATGCTAACCAACAGTAATATTATTTTGTAACAGATATTCACAACAGCTGCATATTAAAAATCTGCTTCTCCCCACCCCAACCTTCCAAGGTGTGAAATACCTTGAGGTGACTGAAGTTTCACTTTTGTCCTTTAGGGTCCTACTGGTGAGACTGGCCCAATTGGTGAAAGAGGTCATCCAGGTCCTCCTGGTCCACCAGGTGAACAAGGCCTCCCAGGTGCTGCAGGAAAAGAAGGTGCTAAGGTATGATGTGGCTTTGGGAAACAAATTGCAAGGGACAGATAAATTGCTGATGGTCTGTTATTTCAAATCATCATGCAGTACATGCAGAATAAAATCAGAACATACAATATAAAATCATGATTAGCACATTTCACCCAGAAGGATTTTGAAGACTGGAAGATGTCAGTTTTAGAGCTGTGTCTGCTTCCATTGAAACAATGAAAACTCTCTTGAGCCAATAATTAGTATTTTTGTAATAAAAAGTAAAAAACTAGTTTCCATATACCACACATTGACTATGTAAAGACGTAATAATGACATGTTCACACCAAGGTGGAAAATTGTACACTGGCATTTAAAGTAGGATGTGTAGTACTGGCTACAAGGCAGAATTTCACTGACCAAATTTAGTTCTTTGCTTAATTTTTGGCCACCATTGGAGCACAAGAAAAATATTGCTTATAGAGTTACTATGTAATTCTATTCAGTCTTCCATTTTAAATGGGCAGTGTAAATTCTCAATGAATTTATCTTTAAACATATTTTTATGGCTTGCTGTGTTTTTCACTATCTATATTCTGTAACTAATACTGTATTTTGTCAAAGCTTGTTATAAATTTAACCATATTGATGGACTATTGTACTGAAAATCTTAAATGAATTAGCAGGTGAATAGGTGGGGGCATAATCTTTTTTGTCATTACTATAACTAGGATCTGATGTTTCATTTTCGTCACTCATTTGATGATTAACATAAGCATTTTATAGTTTTTTAATCAAAATGTAATATGTTTCAAGGGTGACCCAGGCCCTCAAGGCATTCCGGGGAAAGATGGACCAGCAGGTCTTCGTGGTTTCCCTGGAGAGAGAGGCCTTCCAGGTGCTCAGGTATGATATACGTACTAGAACAATTGACATGATGTTTCAAAATACAAGAAACAAAGGATTAACTCTCTTATTTCATGGAACCTTCTACTGTGCTTAAAAATGAATGCAACAGGAGAACAGACATCAAGCATCCAACATTGTTAAATATCATTGGCTATATATGCAAAAAGGAATTTATTCAATTTTTTGTCTCTGGATTTTTACATTCTTCCTTTTACCTGTGTTGAAAAATAACTCTTGAACTTTCCAGTGTAAGAGATAAGCTTTTTTCTTCTCATTTTTCAGGGTCCAGCTGGTCTGAAAGGTGGGGAAGGCCCACAAGGTCCACCTGGCCCCGTTGTAAGTAAACATAATTATTTTATGGAAATATAAACAGTATTACATAGTAACCTTTTTTCTTCTTTACATGCTGTGATGTTTTCGTCAATGCAGTCTGTAAAACAGCAGTCATACAATACAGATGTATGTCAGTCAAAATGATCAATAATTATTTTCTACTAATAATCCATACTAATAAACATTCAAGGAATGTGAAGTTTGTAAATATCTGATAGCCTTCTGCTATCAGTATGTACAAGATTTACTTGTTGCTCAGTACTTGCCACTTACAGAAGTTATTGTTGAGATGAAAGAGGTTTTCCAAAGTGGAAAATCTATGGGTAGTGGATAGTGGACTCATGCTGTTGTGGTTGATTGACCTTGGCTGGATGCCAAGTGCTCACCAAGCTGCTCTATCACTCCCCCTCGTCAACTGGACAGGGGGAGAAAAAATAAGACAAAAGGCTTGTGGGCCAAGATAAGGGTAGGGAGATCACTCGCCAATTACCTTCACAGGCAAAACTGACTCGACTTGGGGAAATTAATTTACTTTATTACCAATTAAGTCAGAGTAGGATAATGACAAATAAAAAACAAATCTTAAAACACCTTTCCACCACTGCTCCCTTCTTCCTGGGCTCAACTTCACTCTCAAATTCTCTACCTCCTCCCCCCAAGTGGCACAGGGGGACAGGGAAAGGGGTTTGTGGTCAGTTCATCACACGTTGTCTCTGCCACTCCTTTCTCCCACACTCTTCCCCTGCTCCAGCATGGGGTCCCACCCACGGGAGACAGTCCTCCATGTACTTCTCCAACGTGGGTCCCTCCCATGGGCTGCAGTTCTTCATGAACTGCTCCAGCCTGGGTCCCATACATGGGGTGCCGTCCTTCAGGAAAAGACTACTCCAGCATGGGTGCCGCAGAAAGTCACAAGTCCTGCCAGCAAACCTGCCCCAGTGTGGGCTCCTCTTTCCATGGGTCCACAGGTCCTGCCAGGAGCTTGCTCCAGAGTGGGCCTCCCAGGGGGTCACAGCCTCCTTCAAGCGTCCACCTTCTCCAGTGTGGGGTCCTCCAAGGGCTGCAGGGGGATATCTGCTCCACTGTGGAGCTCCATGGGCCACAGGGGAACAGCCTGCCTCACCACGGGCTGCAGGGACATCTCTTCTTTGGCATCTGGAGCATTTCCTCCCCCTGCTTCTTCACTCACCTTGGTGTCTGTAGAGTTTGTTCTCTCACATATTTTCACTCCTGTCTTCCAACTGCTGTTGTGCAAACCCAATACAGTTGTGTTCCCTTACAGTTGACCCACATAATGTTTAAAATAGTGCTGGTGTTCTGCATAGCCCAAGCTACCTTTTAAATATGTGTCATCACTACTTTTGGGCTCTTATTACTGCATCTAATATTTTGAACCATATAGCAGCCTGTATGTAAATTTTGATTCATTTTAACTCATTGTGAAACAGATTCTTTTTGTTTAGATTGGGATAGCAGAATGTTTCATACATAAAGACTAAAACTGATAAACATTCTACTCATCTTCAGCGATTTCTGTATAGTTGGGAAATGTCACATAGCTTTTTCTTTCCATCATTATTTTAAAATTTTTTATTTATTTCCTATCTTAAAAAAAAAAAAGTTTGACGAGAGTCCTCTCAGAATTTATTGAGATTTTTCACTCAGAGTTTGGAGACCTCAACATACTTAAAGAAGGGGACACATCTTAATCCTGTTTTGAAGTGCTTTGAAATTGGTACAGAGAATGATATAGCAGCAGACATACTACACCATTATTTTTGCCATAGTATCTACACTGAAAAAATATTTTTCAATGGCAGTTAGATTCTGTAGGAAAAGGAGAAATTGTAGAGCAAGCTTAAGAACTTTGAGAAAGTATGATGAGCATTGTGAAAACGAATCTTATTTTGGTAAATAGTAATATGTAACTTGAAATCTTCCATTGAAATCCATGGGAAAATAGACCATGCAAGAATATAGAATATGTAAAGAAATGATGCAATACAAATGTGATACAGTTACTTAAGAATTGTAGAAGATAAGATGGGCAAAACCCATCCATTACTTTGAAGACTTTATTTTTACTGTGTTTCTTGTGTGGACCATGCTTATAGACAGGACCGGTGAAACTGTTACAAATTACATTTTCTTGGCTAATAACAGCTATGTAAAATCATGCCATGCAGTAATATTCCTTCTCAACATTTTAAGCTCAACATAGGCATGAAGGTGTATTTGCCAACTTTTTGTGTTGTAGTTGGTTTTCTTTATGATTATGACAGAGAGAAAAGCAGTGATATGTAATCATTCCTCAAAAACAGTAAGTTATTCTCCCTTGAGTAGTGTGAGTAGGCTTTTTCTAGATGGTCCTGTGCTCAACAATTGTTTACATTTAGATTTTTGTTTCATGTTTGGACTTCTACTATGTATACCTCTGCTGCCTTTTTCACTTCAGTTTCTGGTGGTTCACTGAAAGGTATTTGAAGTAGGACGTGCTTAAAGTTACTTATTTTCTGTTGTCATTTTTTATGCAAGGTAGTTTTACAAGGAGGCACTGGTATTCAAAACACGGTAGTTATTCCCAAATGTGAATTGTGTAGATTTTGACAGCCGTCAACTTACTTCTTTCATCCAGTGCAGCTGAAGTAAAAAAAAAAATCAGCACAGCTATTCCTGTTAGACAAGAAAGTAATGGAGGAGCTGAAATTCTATGTATTTCAACAATAAAGCTCTTATTTCCCTGCAATTCATATTGAAATTAGAGTGTATTAAACAGAGAGGAAAAAACCCCAATGTAGTATAAAAGTTCTTGCTTTTGGGTTATTTCTACATTATTGGAGAAGATCTGCTGTAGCATACCTTTAAGCTTTACTTCTTGATTTCTTAATACTTGGTACTTGAATCCTTAGAATTAATTATTGAATTCTTAATGCCTTTAAGCTTCTATTCTTTAAATCAAGAACTTGCGTTTGTGATTTCCAACTCTTCCTAACACCATGCAGTATGTGTACATTCCCAAAAGGCGCCAGAACAAGGTACCTGAGAATGGAATAAAATTGAATGGAATGGAAGCTAGTAGGTAGAGTCAAAAGGGATACCATGCCACCACGTCTGAAGAACCTGAACTGTCAGAAGAAAACATGAATCAAAATCAAGAAAGCATAGACCAGAATAGTCACGGGTCATGTCTTCACTTTTTGTTAAAGGAGACTCTAAGGCTGGACTAACCTCTCAAGCAGATAGTTCAGGTGCAATGAACCAGAAATCTTATGAGCATGCACAAACCAGACAGCACAAGGTATGCTTGTGCTGTCTTATACCATACCCACTTTACCAGACAGGATGCCCACACAGTAGCTGTGCCACTACTATCATAGTTTCTCATAAATATGTATCATATAAGGTTGTGAGGCAAAAGCACGTATCTTGTCTAGTGATAGTTGCCCATATTCTGAAATATATGTTGTTTGAATTTACATTCAGATGATCCCACCTGGAGTCCTGCATCCAGCTCTGGAGTCCTCAGCACAGGAAAGACCTGGACCTGTTGGAGAAGGTCCAGAGGAGAGCCACAAAAATGATCAGAGGGGAGGAACACCTCTCCTATGAGGACAGGCTGAGAGAGTTGGGATTGTTCAGCCTGGAAAAGAGGGCTCCAGGGAGACCTTATTGCAGCCTTCCAGTACTTAAAGGGGGCTTATAAGAAAGATGGGGACAGACTTTATAGCAGGGCCTGTTGTGATAGGACAAGGGGTAAAGGTTTTAAACTAAAAGAGAGTGGGTTTAGACTAGATCTAGTGAAGAAATTTTTCCCAATGAGGGTGGTGAAACACTGTAACAGTTTGTCCAGAGAGGTGGTAGATGCCCTATCCCTGGAAACGTTCAAGGTCAGGCTGGACTGGGCTCTTTGCAACCTGATCTAGTTGAAGATGTCCCTGCTCCTTGCGGGGGGGTTGTGCTAAATGACCGTAAAAGGTCCCTTCCAATCCAAAGATTCTATGATTTTATGATCCATGTTTTTCTAATTCTTACAGGGTGTGTATATGTTAGTGTTTTAGTTCAAAACATCAGAGCCTTTTTGAGTTGGAGGTGTCAGTCATCCTCATTTACCATCCTCTGGTTCAAATCATGGAGCTCTCTTGGAGCTCATGAATGGTATTCATCTGAAACTAAATTGGAAGAGAAATTTCAGGAGTGCTTCTAATACACTCCAGCTAATGGGAGTTCAGTGCTAGACTAGAATTATTGTGAAGTATAGTCCAGAAATATGCAGAGTATGGGTGTCAGGAGCACAGTACCAACTGATTCTTCACTTTACAAATCCATTCCTATTGGGGCCACACTTCCTTCTAAGGTAAACATAGCCATAAGCAAGAATCACTTAGGAAGCTCAGAATTTTTTGCATATTGTTTTCCCGATCTTTGAGAAACAGATGTAGTGATAGCAGGAATTGTGGGCAGAGTGGAAAAAGAGTTTGAAGGGTAAACTTTTTTTTTTTTTAATATACTTTGACTTCACTGTAATGTAGGCAGGCCCCGTGAAGCACAAACAGCATCAAGCTAAGCAGGGAGTACTCCAGAAGTCCTCAGTGGGATTTTTTTTTTCTATTTCATCTTTAATTACTAACTTGTTATCTTGAAAGTGTTTTTCAGTGAAAAAAGATGCATAGGTGCCCTTAATAGTCAGATTCTGTGCATCTGCAAGGACCACAATTAAACCACAATAGCTTGCTTTTTTTCACAGTAGCTCTTAGCAGACCATAAGCATCAAATAGTCCAAAAATATTTTCCCATCTATTTTTAGCCAACAGAGGGTACACACAGAAGTGTAATTATAATGGAGTCTTCATTTGCCATTTATAATAGGAAAAGAATTCATGCCACTAGATGATTTTCCTCCAATTCCCTGCCAATACCAGTTACTTCTAACTAGCATATATAGACAATTATAAGCTTTATTTGGCTAGTGCATACATCTGCAAGCATACCAAACAAATGACTGCTCCAAATACTGCATGCCAATTACTGTGCTTAGAGGGATTTGGACAAAAGAGAGAGATGCATGAATACACTCCAGAGCAAGGGTTTTTTCTCTTTTTTTGTTGTGGGTTTTTTGTTTATTTTTGTTCTTTTTTTAACAGTTCTCTTTTGTCTGCTGTTGTTGTTTTCTGTTTGTTTTCTTCCCTTCTCATACTACTGTGTGGAACGCTGAATGCTGATGAGAGGAAGCTTTTGGGAATGTCAAACAGTCATTTTTCATTAGCTCATTTAGGAATAGGATGCCCAAATTGGACTTAGACTAAACCAGCTGTACGCTATCCAGTTATCAGTACTGAACTATCTAGAGCTATCTTCCTCTATTTGACAACATTTTTCAGTCATGGGGATCTGCACTTGTTGAGCATTTTGGTAACCATCAGTAAAAAGTATTGCTACTGATGATTTTGTTATGATATTGCTACTCTGATATTATAGTCTGTATAAGAGTAATACAAGACAAAGCATGACACACCCATTCTGTAGAAAAAAAACCCCCACAAATTAATAAAAATATTCCAGGATGTGAGTACCGGTGCAAGACCACAGGTTAACAAGTTTAGTAATATTAGGGAATTGTTTCATAGCGGAACAGAGTGACCAAAAAAGATAATAAACATAGAAAGAGAGAGCATACTTAAGAAGCTGCCTAAAATGTTTTTCTGAGTTGTGACTATAATTTAATGTGTTCTGCTTTGATCAGAGGGCATTCTCGCAGAGAAATGAGAGGATCTTTGAAAACAGAAAGTATACTTCCTGTTCATAACTCATGTGAAATTTAAGTATAACAATTAAAAATTATGCAAATATAAATGTGAAAAGTTGGCTGAGTAAAAAGAACTAATAGAAATTATGGCTACTATGTCTGCTGTCTGATATAGGAAAGATCTATGAGTTATTTAGATTTTTTTTCCTTTCTATTCTTGCATCCTACTGATGAGATGACCTAAAATTGCTTAGCTTATGAGAGCTGACAAGATCAGAGACCATGGTAGTATGGCTGCAGGGTAGTGAATTTTTCTTGTTAAATTCACTGAAGGCTTAGGAAGTAAAATAACAGAAATAGGACTGAAAATTAGGCATTCACCCAGACTTCTGGAAGGATAAAGTCATCTATCATTTGTGCACAAATACTTTCAAAAAAGAACACTCATGCAAAATTAGATCTTACTGAGATAATTTGCAAAAATATTTGGAGCAACCACTCAGCATTCTCTTCTGCAACAATTATCTGGAGGGAAAAGCATCTTATTATGGAATTAGTATGAGTTATGATAACAGGGTCAGTCCAGGAAAGGTATGCCATGAATAAAAGCGTGGGCCCTCATAGTTGAAAGCATCTTAAAATTCCAATGTTCCACAAGCCAGCAAATTTGATCTTGCTTAAACATGCAAAAAAACCCTGGCCATTCAGAGCCTCAGGCTACACCACCTATTACTTATCCATTCCATGATGTATCACCCCACTTCCAGTATGTCAGTTGGAAAAATGAAATTATCAATAACATTAAAATGTTACAAACTATCAAACTGAAAAGCTGGGGTAATATTACTATACAGCAAAAAAAACCTTCAACAGTGCTCTATTGAGACAAAAATTGTAAATTACTTAAAAGACAGAAAGCAAAGATGCTGTAAAAGTGTGAAAATACAGAAATTTAGAGGGAGAGGACAGCACTTTCTGCTTCTCAGTTTCCAGTGAGTCCACAAATTTCAAAGTTAATTGTGTTGCTCTTAGTAAAATAGTTTTTCCTATTAAACATGTAAGCACAAACTCATACGTAGAATATAATGGAACAGCATACTCCATTGTCTTTGTTCCCATGCTGCCTTATCTACAGCACACAGGAAGGATGTACAGCATCTTAAATCCTCAACAAGTACCAGGACTGGCAAAGCTGGATTTCATGTCAGTGTTCTCAGCCAGGGATGGTGCAAAAAAGCACAAAGAAGCTCCACCATTCTCCTCGCTCTGCCTGTACCCAGGAGAGCATCATGCTTCTGTCTCCCTGCACATGCTGACTCATGTGGAGAGACAGGAAGGAGCAGGTTAGATGGCAGTTAACCTCTGTATCAAGAGAGAGGAATTTTTTCTCCTGTGCTATCATGAATCCATTTCACAAATTCAGAAGTATTCTTCTGAATATTTAATTCTTCTTGGTCAGAATCTGCCTGTATGATTGAGGAGTTACTAGGAATTAGAGTGTAAATGTCTTCTGTTGCCTGTCATTTCTTGCTGTGATGTGCCTCTAAACAGGTGACCATTTCTTTGCTTATGAGTTAGAGAACTTTGGTTATAGATCGCTGTTTGGAAATTAACCTAGCTTGCAAAAAGGATTTAAAATCAGTACTCCACATTGTGGCTTTTGACTAAATGATAAACAAATATGGATAGACCAAAATTTAATATTTTGACTCTGAAATTCCATTTATTTGAGTAGAAGCTCTGATCTATACTATCATCTGTTCCCTTGCATCCTTTTAGGAAGGTTTTTTAGTACCAGAACACCTTGTTTCCTTTCCTTTTTGCCCTTCAGCACTACTTAAAAGTATATGCCATCTGTATTCTTAGAAAGTGCCATAAATAAGACAGGAAAAAAAATAGTCCACCCTAGGTACCTCTTAGTTTTTAGAGCACTGCAGATTTTTACATACCTAGTCATTCTCTCCATTTTTTCCAGTTAGCTCAATCCAGTGGAAACCATAAAGGCATAGCTCAAATTATGAAAGGTTCTGGAGCTTGGCTCTGTGGCAGACTGACATATTTAAAAGAAAGGTTGGCTTTTTATGGAACAGCCATAAGCCCTAAACTGCTTCAAAAGAAAGAACTGACAGGGAAGGTAGAAAATAAATTTTCACTTATGGAAGCTTTGGTAGTTTCAGATAGAAAAAAAGACTTACTTAGACAATTAAAGGAATACAGTAATGACAATGCTAATGACTCATTTAAAAGTGAGGCTTATTGATATTAGAGTAAAAATTATTCTGTCTGCTGTTGTTTCTCTAAAAATATATTCCAGAATACACAATTCCAGTATTTTTTCCACATACAGCACCTGTCTCATCCCCTTTAATTTGCAATATTAGATTTTTAACTTTTTCTGTGCTTATCTAAAGATACCTGTACATCCAAACCTCCTATGTATGACACATCAAATTAGTCATTATACTTCAACAGATTTTGACACGGGTGCAGAAATGCAGAAACATACTGATCAACAATACAATGTACAGCACAAAACATGGCCAAAACTTTGGATTGTGGTGTGAGTTACTTCTGTATTTCAATATGGTGAATATTCTTTCATCAAAGTGGTACATTAATGGATTTTAGAAACACAGAGGGGAAAGAAGTTCTTGAAAACAGGCTGAAGCACACTTCTACTATAATGAACAAATACAGGAAGGAGTACTTACAAAAAAAAAAAGTTCAAATTAGTACTGAATGCAAACTATTAAGTCTGAACTTCAGGTTAGTTCTTTCAGCCTTTTTCTTTACTTGTACACTTGCTGAATGTGTACCCTTCTACCAGCTGGAATCTTACTGAATAAAAGGTATCTTCTCTGTTGATCTGGGTCATGAAAACCACCAACAGTTATCAGGGCTATATCAGAATTCTATTATAATTTTTTATTTCTTTCCAGGGTTCACCAGGGGAACGTGGAGCAGCAGGAACTGCTGGCCCAATTGGTCTACCAGGTCGTCCTGGACCTCAGGGTCCTCCAGGCCCTGCAGGGGAGAAAGGTGCTCCCGTAAGTAATCACAGAGTCACATAAACTATCACAGCACGGATTTTTCATTCTAGAATGTTACTTTTCCCCGCTCTAATATTTGGCTATTAAACATATCCTCAGAATACCTTACCTATTCCTCTTATATTTACAGTTAAGTAAATACTAAAACATTTATTGTCATACCCCGTAACACCCAAGAAGGGTTAAACCTGTTATTATCACAGCAGGGAGTGAATATAATAAAAAAGTTTGTTGAATCAGTCTTTCATTAAAACTTTGTACCCAGTCACTGTGCATTACAGTACAAGTGTATTTGTCATTGGCTTCCATTATTACTTAGTATAACTTTCTGATACATTCTCTTTGCTTTATAGTTTCCGTTCTGGTTTGGGGTTTGTTCGGGTTTTTTTTATTTTGTATTGGTAATGTGACTCCCTGTACTGAAATCTTCATTAGTCTCCTGTGATAATGTGGATCGTTTCCTTTTCTTCAAAACCAGGGTGAAAAAGGTCCTCAAGGTCCAGCTGGACGTGATGGAATACAGGGTCCTGTAGGACTTCCTGGTCCTGCTGGTCCTAGTGGTTCTCCTGGAGAAGATGGTGACAAGGTGAATTATTATAATTTGTATTAGTGCACCTATAACAAGGTCTGTCAGTAGACTTCTCTGGTTGTAGCTTTCCCCACAATCAATGAGGTCATGAAGCAGCTCTTAGCCCTGCCTCCCCCAAACTCCCTCCACCTACTGCAAAAAAACTAAAAAACCCTCTATCATCAGATGTTTGTGGGACAGATGCCATGGCACATTGGAATTTGTGTTCAAAAACTAATAGACTAACATTTATCCTGGCAAAGAAACAAGAATGAAAGTGTGGCAAAATAAATCAAGGCAGATCATGTCCATATTGATTTTTGCCTGTTTTAGAAACTTGGTTTGGTGAATGAGTAAGATAAAATGTTCTCAGTAATGTATAGTGATTTGGAACCACTGTTGATAGTTTTGAGATTGTCAAAATAATATGTATGCAGCAGAGATATTCTGTTGACTTCTGGCAGAATTTAGGACACAGTGCCTTTCAAGATTATTTTGCATGTTTGCTTGATCCAGCACTGTTCTGTTAGTTAGCATAGGGTAAAGGTAAAGACTTCGAGGTTCGTTTTTATGATGCATGAGTGTTATTATCCCACAGAGACTGTTTCCTGTGACTTAATTTAATTGTCTTTTATTATTATATAAAGAAAGCTTTTTTTTCCTGACATGGTTCCTGGTGATTTGACTAATTTAAAAGTTTTGAAATATTGTACACTACAGTGATAAGCAGTTGTTCAGTCACACATACAGTTAGATGAGTCTGTAAATCAGGGTGCTTTCATTATAAGTTCATATTGAAGGTGACATGAGGAACATAATTTCCTTTATTTAGAGCTCAGTAGCACTATACTTCAAAGCCAGGTCTTGTTGCCCTTTGCAGTATAGCAATCAATATCTGGATTAATATGACATACTATTGATCGATGCAGAATTGCCCCCTTTAGGCCTTCACACTTGAAGCAGCAGCATAAAACACAGAATAATCATATCAAAGAGAACATTTAACGACACTGCAATATTGACTTCAGCTAAGTGTGAAGGAGACCATTTTAAAGAAGTTGTTTAACTTTTAACTTTCAATTCCAGGGTGAAATTGGTGAACCAGGCCAGAAAGGTAGTAAAGGTGACAAGGGAGAAAACGTGAGTAGCAAATTTCTTTGTCCATTACATTCTTCATAAATAAAAAGTATTCATGCATGAAGTATGCAGGTAGCCTTGCTACATCAATGAACAGAAACAAAGACACACTTCAAAAATGTTTCTTAAAAATAATGTTGAGTTGCAATGCAACGCTAGAGGTTTGTACTTGTAAAGCCACACATATATTTAGTATTTCTCTTATTCTTGAGCTTACAGAATCATTAAAAAATAGGTAGCTAAACTACATTCCTATGCACCCTTCATATATCATTTAAATTCATCCATTCTACATTTGAAGTGGGGAAGACCAAGAATATACATATATTCTCTTACTGTGTTTAACTTCACTGACTGGATTGTGTGAACATACCCAGCTTTATCTTCTTACCCATAATGATGAAGAATATGAAGACTCGGTAGAGAAATTTACTAATATAGTTTTAAAATTTTTGAAGAATATCTAAATCTTGCAGAGCACATTTAACTGATTGCAACATTTCAGAACAGCGAAGACCTCAGATGAAATGGCTTATACAAGTTTTCAAATATTATCACTACGCCTATTAGTGAACTTAGGACTAATCAGCCTTTCACTGATTTAATTTGAAATGGTTTTGTCTTCAAAATTATTTCTAACATTCAAGCACTTCCTCTTTTGATTGAGGCCAGAAATATAAAAATAAGCTTTTTTCACTGTAAAATTTGAAGCTAGAAACAAAAGAACTAGCGCTTTTTTCGTTTGATTTTGGTTTCTTTCCCAAAAATTCAGAAAAGGTTTGTTTTTGCTTCTGTTCAATTGCAAGATAAACTGGCATTTTATTTGAATAATTTTCCTTAAGGAAAAAATTGAGAAGCAATTGCAGAAATATTTTTTTAATTATTATACTTCTTCAATATTCACAGTTAGGAAAGTTCAGAACTCAGTGTGGGAGTATTCATAACCAAGTGCATATTTACTATCTTGAAAACACTGTGTGTTTATTATGATTAACAACTTCTAGAGCATCATAAAAGTAGATTGCTTCTAAAAATTGTACCAAATTTATAGCTTACACATGATCAGGTGATGTTTATAGGAGGATACATACAAAATCAAACAAATCAGTTTTATGATAATTTCATAGCAAAAAAATGTGGAGACAAAAGTTGCAAAAAAATGACAAGGGTGTTTTATTTTTAAGGATAAGCTTGTCCTTTTCAATTATTTATGAGAGAAAGATTTCTGCAGTTTGCAGTGCAGAAAGCACGTACTTTTCACAATCCTGTTTTAATAGATCAAATCACAAGTGCTATGATATACTATTTGTAATGCCCTGTTAACACAAGCAATACAATATTATATATATGGATGAGAGAACACTTCTATTATAAACCCATTTTCCAAGAAACATACATGTAACCAAGTTGTAAACAAATTCAGCTTCAGACTTGTATAATCTGAGCTGAATGCTTTGGTTAACTTGCTAAAATTAATTTTTAAATCTACGGACTTGTTCCCAGTTAACTGAAAATCAGTCTTAATCTATTCACTGTTGTGCTTACAAACCAGCTGTGGGATATACAGAGATACATGGAGCTCCTCTTTGTCCACCTAAAAAAGTTCATTACAGTACAGGCCCTGCGTACACAGAAAAATCTGGTATTTTAAGGAAAGGGCAGAGGAAGTATATGAAGCAGGTCATGACCCAGTTCCACTTCGGGCTTTGCATGTGATCACATGCATATCCTTCTGTTTTCCCCTTTGACATGTCTCTTCATAAGAGATGCTTCTGCCTCAAAGAAATTCAGAAAAAACACATGCTGCACTTTTCTATTTCAGACCATTTTAGCATATGCTGAGCGTTAGACTGTGACCACAGTTCCCATAGTGAGTACTAATGTATTCGGGCATGTTCCAGCAGACCTGCTTTACAAATAAAGTGTCTGCAGCATTATCATTTGAGAATTTATCGTGTACTCTCAGTCTCAAGGTTTAAGGCACTTGGGAATGTAATACGTTTCCTTGAAATACAGGATTCCATGTTCAGGCCTGCTTAGTTGAAGTGAAAGTTACCCCATTTCAAGTCATGTATTGAATCCTATTTGTGCTCAGTTGCACAGTTGTCAACCCTAACAATTTCAGAATGTCTTTATTTCAAATCTGCTTTCCTTTCAACACGCTGACAGATGTATATTGGGGCAGGGAGGAAAGGCCTTGTTGGTCAGTTCTGAAAGATTTTGAAGCGGAAGTACTAGTTCTGAAATCACAGGACATAAAGAATAGATATTCACAATACCGAGACATCCACAAAAGCCTTGGTGGGCATTTAGAGCCTAATCACAGCAAGGACCCTGAGCAAAGAAGAACTGATCCTGCTTTCCTGTTTAAGAAGAGCTGGAAGAATCTGCAATTCCCAGTTGAGACTAACAAGGATTTATGTTTGGGGGTTTAACTATACTGTGCCTAACAAAAAATACTATGTTGTAATATCCTAGGTAGGGATAGCACAATTTTATGCTGTTGTACATCCTCTCTTAAGTTTCAAAACTTCCACTGCTACCACAGGTTCCTTTATTAATTGAAGATTCTCTCCCAGTGATTCTGATCAGTCTCTCCCCATTTGCCCTCCAGAGCAATGGAAAAGAGTGGCCATGTGTCCAAATAACTTCTCATTAATCAATTGCAAAGTACCTTCCAACAATACTTTATGTCAAAATGAGTATTTAAATGAGATTAAAAATGTGTAGAACTCATTCTGGGCCCTATAAAATGAAGGACCACGTAGAAGCATCCTGCAGAGTGTAGAAGCAATCCATTCTGATATGATTTTTTTTTTTTATTCATGCATGTTAATTCCCTTTCTCGTGGTAACTGTCCCAGTCAACAGGAGCATTCCCAGGAGTCCTTTCATTTAGATATGTCACTACAGGGGCTATAAAGCTTTGTTTTACCTATTGCCATCCGCTATGTGATGAACAGAAAATTCTAAAAGAGAAGAAATATATAGCTTGATACTTCAGACTCCCTAGAAAATAAGATACTCTAACATCTACATAGAACTCAAAGAAAGAAATAGACTGCAAGACTTAAATAGTCCCTTTTCCTAATCTCCCTATATAGGGCAGAATAATCTAATTTTAGCCCTAGCAAGGTCTTTAAATCCAAGCATTATTCTGCACTAAATTAGAATTCCTAGCCTAGAGACTGCAAACAACTTCTTTGTCATCTGAAATAGCAGATTAGAATTCAGCTGTTGCCAGGTGTAAAGTTTTATGCTTTCTTAGCGTCACTCTTTATCAGCCTAATCTCTCTAGCTGGTGCAAAAAAACAGATTCAGCCTAGCACATAATTTTAATCCCATCATAAACTATTATCTTGCATTCCCATACTCTCAGTGTTAAGTATCTTCATTACATCACATCTGCATAACTGCCTCCCAAATTATGCACAATACAACTTAGAAAGTTATTATTCTGTAAGGAGACTGAAAAAATTAAGAAGTTCCTCTCAGAGACATATTTTTTGCCATTCTGTTGAAAAGAGACTTATTATAAAAGAGGATGTGACTCCCAATGCTCAGTAAGAATTTAAGACTTTTTCATGTTTCCAGGAGGTCAAAATAAGCTTTGTGCTGTTTCATAAAAACTTACCCAAATAATAATAATTCTATTTAAAGATAGATCATTATATGACGCTTTGAAGGTTGACTTTTTCCATACAAATCTCATTGAAAACTCTGATACTTTTAATTGTGAAAAAAATATTTTTCACTTTGATTCATATTTCCATGGGAATCTATTTAAATATTCTGAAACATTACAGCTGTGCTTTCAATAAATGCCAGTATTAAGTCTATTATAGATGTGCAAATCTGAGTCTTTGAGAGATAAACAAATAATGATTGTTTGTACTGAATGGCAAAGACTTGTGAATAATGCTACATTCTCTATGGAGAAATGTAGAAATGCTTAACAGACCTTGATAGTGCAAGTAGGATTGTCTCTGTATTTGCTTTTAATCTCATTCCAGATGCTATAATCACTAAGTTTTCCTTTTGGATGTTTGTTTGTTGCAGGGTCCTCCAGGTCCACCAGGTCTCCAGGGTCCTGTTGGTGCCCCTGGTATAGCTGTAAGTAGCTTACTCAGAGCAAACCCTAATCTTGCCATAACTCATCTGATACTTAGATGTTCTTTGAACTGCATGCTTCTTACTCAGGAATAGCTTTCAAATCACTATTAACAGTTCTATCATCGTCCTCTTACATGCAGTTGTTTGTTTATTGTAAACAAGCCTGCATAGGTGTTATACAGCAGGTGATCTACAGCAGGGCAATAATTTGAAGGAATTATTAAAAATTAAATAGTGTAAATAGCGGATGGGGCCCGTCCTTTCAGTGAACTTGTTTGATGGTTTGTATGACAGTCAGTGGTAAAATCAGCTCAGTACCAGATGCATTTAAAAGATAGTATCTCTTTTTAAAGTCCACCTGATACCAGGTAGATTGATTTTTATTTTTATTTAGAAGGCTTTGAATTCTTCTACCATGAAGATTGGTAGAAGTATATGCTATTCATATTTACTACTACTAGGTATTCAACAGCTAGAATGTTTATGCAGATGTGAAAGAGAAGAGGTATTCAAGGAAAATTTTTGTGAGATATGCAGTATTATTTTACTTACATTAAAACCGTGCGTATGCACTTCTATTTGTACAACAGATTTCATTCAATCAAGGTGGTGTACATGCATTTATAAAGACATTAGGAATGACCTTGAGCCCTCTTGTAGTTGTTTTCCAGTGATTTCAGTGGAGATTTTTCTGTTATTATCAGACCTGTGATATTTTTGCTTGTTGCTGTTTCCAAATAGGGAGGTGATGGGGAGCCAGGCCCAAGAGGTCAGCAAGGGATGTTTGGGCAAAAAGGTGATGAAGGTCCTCGAGGCTTTCCTGGCCCCCCAGGCCCTATTGGCTTACAGGTAAATTCCTTTATTATTTTACCCTCCACTTGTAAGAACCTTGATTTCTGTGTCAGAAACTGAATGAGTATTGTCTTCTATGAAATAAATTATAGCATAATTGCCTAAGAACTGAAAGATCCCATATTCAGAGTTCATGCATAAATAGCAGACTTAACGATGAAGGAGATTGGTAAGATGCTCTGAAACCGAACTCCTGGCTACCATAGACTGTAGAATTCCATTCAGTAACTCATTCATTTATAGAGTCCAACAATTTTCGTTTTAACAAGAGCACTTCTTTTTACTGGAGATACACATTTTAAATAAAAGATTCAATCTGGAGGAATATTTGACATGTCCTAGTCATTTACTGTATTTTCATGTACACATGGTTTTGGCAACATAGTTTGTTTCTCAGTGATACCATCACAGACACTATTTGTGTTCTGAAAGATTAGCAGAGCTCCATGATGCTTATACACTGCTGCCATCATTGCCAGGTTCCTATAGTTTCATGTTTCTTCCTCTTAAAATTGTTATTTTATGAGTCAAAAAACACAAAGCAAGTATACAGTAAAATGTAGGCTTCTCACTGCTGCATCCAGAGAACTACAGTTGAAAACTCCTACTTTTTCAAAAATTTAATTTGCTTAAATATAACAATACAAAGAACAAGATGTTTAGGACCTTTAGTTATAAAGTTATTTAGTTATTACCTACATAATTAACATTAGAGGATAGAGCACTTTGAAACTATTTCTAATCCATGCATTAACCTGTGATATGAATCATATATATACTCTTTTTTAAAAAATGGAAAATTATAGCAATAGTGTTTGAATATATTAAATAGAATGTCTCCTTTCTATCCACCATGCATGAACTGACTCATCTTTTTCGCTAAGCCGACCTTTAACCTGTACCTATCATTTTTTAAATTCTATTACATAATGCAGTTCACAAAACTTACAATGAAGTTGCAAACCTCCATGGAAGATAAACAGTTCATTACTGTACCAACACTTAGGTCTTTGTAGATTCATATTGCCTTTGAAATTGAAAATGTCTTTATTTTCAGAAATAATAACTTGGAAAAAAAAGATCCCTAAATTTTATTATGAATTGTTAAGTTTTTTACTATTTTAAAGAGAGTAAAATAATAATCCTTGGTATTTTTCTCAGATCTAGGATACAGTTTCAAGTGATGTTTTTCAATACAGGCCTCTTTCACATTTTAAATTTAATGAGCCCTAAGCTACATAAATATAAAAATCAATTAGGTTGAGACTTACACAAATGAAATATTTCAAATAAGGAATTTTATTTCTCTGATTAAGATTTTAATTTTAATATGTTGATCCATGGACCGAGATCCCATATAGGCTAATTGTATTGAAGTATCATTGAGAAATCAGGAGTTTCTTTTATTTAGTAATGCAATTCTTATGGTAATTATGAACTGTTGAGGAGTAACAACTTCCTTTGTCTTATATATAATATTCCATGGTAACTATATCACACTTACTCCAGTTAAATTCTACTGATATTGCTTATGTTGGACATTAAGTAAAAAGTATTTTTGTTCATAAAAGTGAACACTGGTAATTTTGAATATTTATTACCTTAATTGTGAATTTCCTTGCTATTTAATTTTGGTAGTGTTTTAGAAAGTAAGGAAGTTTCTAACAAAAGGAGCTGAAAGTAAAGAAAATCTGAAAAACTCTGTGGGCCTATCTATGTTATCTTATAATCAATTTATGGCAATTTTACTTCAATTTTGAAATATTAAATGACAAACACCTCAATTACTTCTTGCCAAAAGGAACTGAAAGGACTCCCAAAATGCTATGTCCAATAATGCATGAAATACTGATTCAGTGAAATCAGTTGGAGTTTTTCAATGTTGAAATAGGAGTTCAACAAATGGCTCTAGAAAGTCTTTTCAAAGACAGAAATATCAAATAAATGTTTAATTGCCTTTGAATTTTCATAAATACCTCCTGTGCAAGCAGTTGAATGAGCTGTTTAGGTTTATCATGACCATGAATCATAATGGATAAGGCATTCAACTTCTTAAGCTAAATGTCTTTTTCTTAGGGTAGAACATAGTGGACTGTTGGCAGCTGGAAGATGTAGTTTATGTGAGGCAGGATTCATCTCTCTAAAGACTAGTCACCTAGTCCAAGTCTAGGCTCCTGCTCTAATCACTCTTTACAACAATTAGCTACAAACTTGTTTAAAACTCCTAACAGTGAAGGAAAAAGTTAAAGTCAATTCAAATTTCATTTGTTCAACTACTACAAGGTTACAAAAAGTAAACACGAAGAAAGTTAGAAAGTAATAAAACTACCTGTTATCATAACCCTGGCACTACTACTCAGCATGTACTGTAATCAATACATGTTACTGAAGATAGTATTATCAGCTATGGGCTTCCATCTTAATAGAATACAGTCTAGTATTTTTTAAAATAAGCAAGGATTATATAGAAAAACTACTGTATCACTACATGAACTAAAGCTGTCTTTTTTCATGCTAATTATCTAATAGTAAACAGGCTTCCACAGCAACCACAATGCAGTGACAGGTCAACCAAGTTTTCTCAGTAGTAGACAACAGAGACATACAATGTTTTTAGAAAAGGTTTATCTCTGAATTTTGACAAGCCTTTCTACTGTTCAGATTGTGTCAAAGTAGGAGGGCAGCTGAAGAATGGTTATAGTGTTGGCTAAGTTTATACTTCATACTTTTTTAGACAGCTTTGTAGCAAAGATAGCAAATTGTGCTTTCCAATCTGGTTAGATATAGTTTGATACATACTTTGAAAGTAGCAGAACCCAGGAGGTGAAATTTAGAACCAGATCTTAATGTAATGTAAATCAATATAATGCTATTGACTCCAGATCCAGGGGTTCTGCTTTTTACAGAAGCCAAGCTTTGACCCTACATGTAGGAATGCCCATCTTAGGGCTTCTAGCCGGGGTAATATTATACTAGATATAAGTATTAGCATCAGCTACAGTTTAATTCTCTTGGTGTTTGCTACTAGTCAAACTTTGACCCTTTGCTTCTAAGGATATGTTTGCATAACCCAATGCAATGCCTCTCAGCAGGATTTATTACCTCCACTGGACACTTTATTAAAGTCATTATACAGCTCCCATTACTCAAGTAGCTTAGACATCTTTGCATACCATTTCATTGTGCTGCACTAATCATGTTTTCTTCACATATATATGTGTCATAGCATAAAATCAAATCATCCAAATGTCTGGATAATGATGGCAGTGTTTTTAAAGTCAGCCACCCTAGCATTTCTGTGCCTGGTTTATTTTCAAAAATTTTCTACCTCACCTGGTTTAAACATCCTAGGATTACCTATACATTTGCTGTTATATAAAAAAACTTCTTTTTTTTTGTTTTAATGCAAATAGGTTTTGTTTTCTTGTTCCCCCCCCAAGGTTCACATGTAGATCTGATTTATATTGTTTCATATTGATTCATAACTCAGCATTCCAGGTACCATACTAATAGTTTTATTTTCTCTACCATGTGTTCTAGGGTCTGCCTGGCCCACCAGGTGAAAAGGGTGAAAATGGTGATGTGGGCCCAATGGTAAGACTTCTTCCCCATTGGTTGCTCCATGGGCCATAAATACATCTGTGTATTATTGTCTTTTCTCTGTAGTTCACAATTTGATAAGCTACTCCTGAATTTGGTGCCCAAGTATGAAACATTTTGTGGAACGTAAACTCTCTCTGGGCTTTACTTTGCTTTCCCACATCATCTCCTCGTCTTTAATATCAAGATTTATGTAACTTGAGAAAATACTCTGAAGAGTAGGAAGCAAAGCAGATGCTATGTGTGTCTGAGGCAGGACAGTGGCAAGCAGGTTCAGGAAAGAAAGAGAAAAAGGAGAGACCACTGCATCAGAGTGCTTGGAGCTGCTTTTCTGAAATTCAGGGCATTGTACCTTAGCTTCAGGTAAGAAGATGGTAAACATGGGTATGTTTGCTCTGTTTCTCTGGGTAGTCCTAAGACTACATTTTCCAACTGTTTATACTGTTGACAGAATGCCTTCTGGGCTGGTTCTGACTGAAATGCAAGCTACCTATAGTATACATTTACCTCCAACACCCTATGCCAAGCCTGGATGCTTTATTATTGCCCATCTGTAGATACCATGGTGCATGGTTTACCAGACAGATAAGCTACTCCAGGGTCTTTGTACAGTGGAAGGTGTATGCAGGTAACCTGCAGGGAAAATACAATGCAGGAAACAAATCTTCAGGACTCCTAAGCACCAGATCATTTCCAGCTCAGGTAACATAGCCTGGATCCCCTGTCACCTGTGAACTCAGGCAATGGGCAGCAGTCTGGCCCTGCTGTTTCTGTAGCACTGCAAAGATTAAAAGTCCCCTAGAGACTGAGTATATTATTTTCCATTGGCCAAAAAAGCCCCACTGGACTTATTCTTTATGATTGTAATTATATCAAATTGTCTCTTTGATACAGGGTCCACCTGGCCCTCCAGGTCCAAGAGGTCCCCAGGGTCCTAATGGAGCTGATGTAAGAATTAAGCTTTTTTTTTTTTTTTCTCTCAGTAATTCAGTAATAAGCACTATATTTGGGATAACTAACATCTTTTATCATTGTAGGGTCCTCAAGGACCCCCAGGCTCAATTGGCTCTGTTGGAGGTGTTGGTGAAAAGGTGAGTGTTGATACTATCCTCCCAGAAAATTTTGGAATATGAATATGAATATACATTTTGATTCTTTTTCGGAGCTATACAGATATGTTACAATTCCTAAATATCCTTCATTGACCTAGTAATTGTTAACAGTGATCTAGCTATACTCCTAATGGCTGACTTACCATGGTTGGTTTCTTTATTTCACATTGTACATCACAAAAATATTTAACATTCAGAGGAAAGAGCTTTGGAGCTGAAGAGGTAGTTTTCAAGTGAAGGATTAAAGTAAGGTTATGGTGATTTCCTTAACTGTATTTATGCCTATAGTAACATTATTGACTTCAAGTATATCATATAGCCCCCTATATGGAATGTTAAGAATACAAGCTATTATCTAATGGGTAAACATATCTGTGAGGTGAAGCAGACCTAAAGCATCAATATATATCTGTTCCTTATACAGATAGATACAGTTCCAATAAAGTCAAAGGTTTGAGGATGATTTGTGCTGGTTGAAAACCTGACTTAAGACTGATGCTATATGACATTCATTTGTTGAAATTCCTTTCATTGCTATTTTCAGTTCTCTATTCAGAAAATTTTCTACAGTATATGGTGTGGGGGTTTTTTTTGAATGTCATATCTTACCCAAAGAACATGTCAGATAATATATTCCTTTTTCTTAGAGGAAAAATATTGTATGCAATAGATGTAACAGCTTTTTTGGTGTGATTTCTTTGAATCACCAGTGTAAACTATTATAAAATACTGAGCAAACACAAAAATTAAAAAGAGAGTTTCTTGAAATTCCTATTTATGTTTACTTTAACAAGTTAGATTACCTCAGCCATATCATATCTGTAAGCCTAAAAGCATTTTGCTGCAATGTTGCAGATTTAATATGAATTTTGTCTTAATATGAACTTTGGGTTTGGAAGCAAGATTTTGAAAGGAGCATAAGGTGAAGGAAACAGAATAGAAATATATTCCAGGCCACTATATAAATAACTTATTGAGGAACTATGTAGATTGCTCTTGAGTATTTAAATATTTGCTGCAGAATATTATATGTATTCAAGGAAACACTGGTGTCAATGAATCCTGGAAAAGACATCCCTAGGAATGTCAGAATTGGTAGTTTTCAGAAAGCTCACTGTATTAATAACTTTTCAGAATGTGAAGGAAGTTTTCTATTTTTCTTCTTGTCCCATCACATAATGAAATGCAGAGGTACCTTTTCCCTCATCTTCCTCATACACCATTACTGAACTTCAGCATTTCAGAAGTCTTAACTTCTGGTCCCTTCCATTTATTCATATGTTCTCTTTGACATGGTGTACCAGTATTGTACCTTTAGGTACAAATCCATCAGATCTATGAATTTACAAATAATGACTCAAGTACCACGTCAATCAAAATCACTTATACTTGTCATGATCGTCTTCTGGATCACTGTCCAAAAGCAGGTCACTCTGCTTCACAGACCTTTTAGGTATTTCTTTTCACAAGATATGGAAGTTGACATTGTTTTTATTTGTATGACTAATAATAAAATTTTAAAAATTAATGAAAATCTGCAGTTCATCCTACAGTATCTTAAAAGCTTCTTGTTCCTCTGCGATAATGAAAGATCTTTCTTATGATGCTCTTCAATATTGTTGACATCTACCATAAAATTTTGGCTATGTGTCTGGTTTTTTTACTAAAAAGTTTTTTCTTTAAATAACCCTTCACTTACATTAGGGCCATGTCAAAAGGAATCACCAACTTCTTATCAGTATGACCAAACTATTCTTTTAATAGAATCTTCAAATGTTTCATGATTTATTCTACATACCCATCAAATAAATCACTTACCAGTGCTCTGGGATGTGGTGAAGAGAGTACTAGAATAATGTAGTATAATATATGGCTTGATGGAAAAATATCCTACTTTGTCTCCCGTCTTTGTCTTTTGAGATCAAAAGGTACTGAGCCCAAGCAGATGAAAATACCAACTTTATACTGTAGTTTTTTCCTGGTAGCCTGCAATGTCTTAAGCTGACAGTGCTTCATTGCATTCCCTGTTTCTTAGGATGTGTCTCTGAGCATCAACACACCTCTTGGTAGCACTGGCATTCTTGTGTCTTCAATCTTTTTTAACCCATAATTGTGTAAGACATACAAAACATGATGCCCTCCTGCTTGACTGCATTATTAACAAGGATATTCCCTCTAATCTCCCAATTTTGTGACATTGTTCCTCCAGCCTATCTTAAAAGGGAGCTTGGTTTCATGAAGAGCTACAGGATTTGTTTTTTCTCTCTGGGAAGAGTACCAAAAATGCGTCTGAATGTAAGGGTTGGTCAAGATGGCAAAAAAAGTTATTGAAAAAAGAGAGTCTGTATGTCAGCTGAATACAGAAAAAAATGGGCACTGTGGGAAGAAAAATTCTTCCTGTGACCACTAGGGTACTGAGAAAAATGTTTATTATGAGAATACTACATCCAGGGTAGCACCAGTTATATTCACTGCTTTAAAAAGAAACAGCTTGTATAATATTGTGGCCCACTGAAGTCAATAGGAATTTTGCCATTGGTTTCTATCACCTCTTTAATTTTTACTGTTCTGTGATCAAATTATATTCCAGTCATTTTGTAAAAACATTGACTTATATTGAACTTCATACTCCTTTGTTTCTCCCTGTGACTCTTTTATGTGATCTAGAATCCCCATTTGTGATAATCAGCCCACCAAATTTAATTCAGAAACATGAAATTCAGCCTGTTTATCACTGTTGTCATTTTTATTTCCTCTTGCTTATTTCCCATATTCTCTGCATGCACACAGAGAAGCTTCCAAGTATATTATTTTGGAAGTTTTTGTTTCTTCTAATTACAATCCTCCTGCTTCTCATGTTTTAGTACATGTCTACTTAGGACACCTTCCTTCTTAATTTCAGTTCTATTTAATGAGTTCTGCAAGCTTAGAAATCATGAAGAGTTGTTTTGTCAGGAGGAGTTCCTGCAATGGGAGGACACTTCATACTTTTAAACAAAACATGCTTTTTCTCTTTTCCTTTTCTTCCCACATACTTTTTTCCCCAATGTTTTTCTTATTACATCAGCATACTTTGGCCTCTGCACCACTTTCAGGAAAGACATATCATACTACAGATAATGCAATGCAGTGCTGGAAAAACATTTTGGCATCCTCCCTACCCCTGCTGAGGAGTGAAATAGATTTGCTCACTTTCATATCTGAGTTACTAGACTAGGAGATATTTTGTCATTAATACCGGGGTTTCAAAGTCCCCTTATCTTCTGGTAAATTACAAACAAATTTTGTCACAGAGCCATGTGTTTTTAACTAGCTTGTTGTTCCCTCCGCTGTACACACAAAGGCCTAAATGCTCAAAGACATCTGCAGTACAAATGTGCATGTAGCCTTGCATTATAAATGCCAGTAGCCTTCCTGGAGCAGTCAAGAAGTCTTGAGACTTACACTCAACCAGATGCACTTAAATCCAGCTTCCACCCAGAGATTGTTCTCTTTGTTGTGCTTATAGTTAAGAGAAAGTGGAAAAACAAAATGTAGCAACACATGCTTATCTCTAATTTGATATCAAAGGCCTAACATGCAGATATTCTAAATACCCAGTAAGTTGCTCATGACTTCTCAAAACTGGGCCTTAGATGCTTTACAACATCTAAGAATTTACTATACAGAGGAAACAGAACAAGTAACATTAATCTCACACTTATCTTCCCCAAAGCCTAATAAAATAAGTTTGCCTTTCTAATTTAGGCTAATCTGTGATAACTGCACTGAGTATTGTGTCATTCTTCCATCCTATTTTCCTTCCACAGCATGTGTTAAACTGGCAGAATCAATGAGTAATGCAAAACGAATGGCTGCAGAACCTAAGCATTCTTTCTGTAGCCTCTAAGAATTTAAACGTTTTATTATATGAAAAAGTCTGATGTTAGATAGCCACTACACTCGTATGGGTTTATAGTCCTTCCTGCTATATCATTCTAAAATAATTTTTAAAATAGTACACTAATGAGGAGTCCAACACAGTAAACAAGTGAAATCAATAGTTTACATGCTTAATCAGTCATTGATTTATATTGCAGATGGAAGTGAGAAGACAAAACCAATTGAGTATTCTGGCCCTGAGTTTAAAAACATGTCTCATAAGTTTGCACAGACATATTTGTGTGTGTATAATTTTTCCACACACCTGTGTTCAGACAATTGCTAAGGTACTTAATCAAGATGTGTCTATGACAGTTTATGCTACCTGAATATCTGTCCTAACAAATTACTTTTAATAACTTTCCATGATTCACTGACTGTGATCTCTTTTCATCCTTCTCCATCTCTCTAAGATGGTTGAAAACATAAGCCCTCCTAGAAAATAGAGCACAGCTTTAGAATTTCTCTCTTGATTAGATTTATCTCTCCACATAGCCATAATATATATAACCCAGTCACATATGCATACCTATGTGAAAAGGAATTGTCTTCCAGAGTCACAATTTTTCTCTTTTTTTCTATTTTGTGAGCATGGCAAAAAGGAGCAAAAGTGTAACTGAATCCTTTTCACAACCCAGTCAGTTGCAAAGTTGCCTCTCATTCTTACAAAATCACCATGTCCTGGAATTTAACCAAAAGGTAGCAGCCTTCCATCCACTCTGTCTCTGTGCTTTGTATGGACAGTTCTCTAGAACTGGTCACAATAAGGACTTTTAAACTACTGTCCTTAGCCTGATACAAATCATTCTGCTTACTTAATTCAAGGAGGTTTTCAGACTTAAACATGTCCATGAAATGACATGACTTTTTGTAGTTTAGAATTTCTGTCTCTGCTTGTTGAAATTGTCAGAGGAAGGCTTTGCCTAAGAAAGACCACACTAACTTTTAAAAGATCTGACCTGATAACAAAAGATAGAAAAAATTCCAGAGGTGGAATAAATATATTATTTGATCATAAAATCTATTTCCCAAAAGAACATGAGATACTTCCCATGGAGAAGGCGCATCGGATTCTGAATTAATGCCATCCTTATCAGAAATGCAAAGACAGACAAGGGCAAACAATAATCTACAGATTGTACAGTTTTTAGCAGCTGTATATATATACATATATATATGCACTCTGTAAATATATATCAGCTACAATCTTCTCTATCAAAACATTGTTTAACTCCCTTAGCTGTCTAAAACAAGTACATACTTCCATAGTACCTAATATTTGGAATATAAAAGTCAGTGTCAGAAGAAAAAAGGACTGCACACAGGGAAGAGTCACATTCTTTAATAGAGCAATGATTTAGAAGTATTAATGTGAAATGAAACTTCAACTGTTCTCATCTTTCACAGATGCTTTTTAAGGGAAACATCTTGACATTTCTTAGCCCTTGCAATTTTGCTGTTGTCCACACTGCTGCTTGTTGGGGAGTTACTATGCAATAGAGCTCATGTAGGCTGCTTGCATCTGCCAGTTTCAACATGCATGCTATCGCAGGGACCCCAGAGATCCTAGGAGCACAGTGTTCCCCCGTTGTCCCCATGTCTAAGTCAATATGTCAGAGAAAGCCCATCTTTACTCTTGTTGCATGATATCATATAATGAAGATGTATTTGTCAATGGAAGGGGTAGAAAGTGAATCATCATAAATTACAATGTAATTAGGCAGAACAGCAGAAAAAGAACTTACTCTCTGAGAAGCTTAGAAGGGGATTATACTGGCACAGGTACTTGTCAGGCAAGACTTGGCACAATTAGTGTTCTTATGTCACTCAGTTAGTTAGTCCTGCAATGGGGACACCTGTTGAATGGGTCTATGTTGTGGACTGTATTAGATATATCTACTAACTTGAATAACATCAATTTGTTTGCTAATTCCAGACCTCATTCTCTGTTACTATATAAATCTAATTTGATTGATAGTTGGCATGCACAAAAAAACAATACTAATGATGCTGCACATTCATGTGCAGAGACTAAGGGAATGAAGATTATGAATTTTCCTAGAAAACTACTTAATGCTTATCGACCTGAAGTAGCCAGTAGACTTTTTTTTTAAAAATAATGAACGCTGTATCATAGAAGCAAATTAATATTAAGTACTAAGAGGGATCATTAGTTTTTACGATTACTGCAAATTTAAGTATGTCTAATAAAACATACCACAGTTTCTAAAGGCAAATTCACCCTTTAAAGTGCCCTTTCTAAAGGACATTTTAATATTGCTCCTAAAATTGTGGTAACCTGTTAATTATCCTGTTCTGGAATTCAGCTGGGTACTCAGATTTTCTTCCATTCATCTAATGTAATAATTACGTTAGGCCAAATTCTGGACCCAGTGAGGCCACTGTGCTGCCATTAGCTTCTATGAAAAAAAGTTCAGTATCTACATCATAAGACTTGTTTAAAATTAATATTTTATGATTTATACTTTTATACTGTCTGCATGGAAATAACAGGCATGCATGTTGTATTAATTGAATTGTCATAGAGTGAAGATAGGCATGCAGATCATACAGGATATGAAGGATACATAAATTTATTCCAAATCTGTGTTTGAGTTCAGTAGAGGGGATTGGGTGAAATGCATTTTCAGCACTCAAGTACTTGTTTATAGGCATAATTATTGGTAAGGTTCATTTGGTTTGGAAAAAGAATATATGTGGGGGGAAAAAATCCTTTGAAATAAAAATATATAGTTCTTAGCACTTCATGACAATCACAAAGCAGATACTGTTATCCTTTCACAGATGTGTGTGTTTGTGATGCTAATAGCTAAATATTCTACTAACAGAGTAGTTTTCTGTAAAAGTTTATTTATCAGACCACTGAGCTAGAAAATAATCAGTCATAATAAACTTTAAAATGAACAACTGCAAAGACAGTCTTTGAGCCAATATTATGTATTATCTCAAAAAGAGACTGAATTATCTTAAACATTCACTTAATAGTGTATAATCTTGGACTTGCACAGATTTTCTTCATATGGTGGTGTCCTCAAAGCCACCTGCTTTACTAAATTTCCGTCACCAGTAAATACATAGTGTACACTGTTGTGGCCTGTGCTGAAAGTTTTACTGACTGCTATGCTATTATTTTATCCTTAGGTTTTTCTTTATATAATTTTTTATTCTAACTGTAGCTATAGCAATAATATCTTCACTCCATTGACATTCATTTCCAATTAGTATTCTCTTATTTGGAGAAACTTGCTTCCAGGCAAAATGTATCTTCTAGAGAAAAAAACATGCACAGGCAATACACCTCTTTGGCTTTTCTGTGACTTTCTGAAAGATGACAAACAGGAAACTTGCAGTATATGGTACAATAAAGGGGCAGACCTTACAAAGCCCAACAGGAAGATTAGTCTCCCTGGTTCACTAAAAGCTTAGGTTGATATATTCTCTCATATATATTTCAGATTCCAGTTCTGCAAAACTATATGTAACTCAGCTCCCTCTAGGCAGGCCAAATAAAAGATAGTTCCTGTAAGCTGCTCACATGAATAAGCATGACATTCGTATGTAATAACGAAGTAAATTCATAGAAATATTCTCCCTAATGACTCATCGGTTTATGCTCACACATTCATAGGGTGAACCTGGAGAAGCCGGTAACCCTGGACCTCCTGGAGAATCTGGAACATCTGTGAGTATTTTGGTTTTGTCCTACTATGTCACCTTCATTATGGTGAACTAAGGTATCTGGTAGTGCTTACTTTAGAAAGCATTTAATCAGATTACTTGAGTACTTGTGTACATTTTCTTTAAATTTTCAGTGAAGAAGTTATACCTTTAAAATGCAATTTATTTCCTTATAATTATAGCCACATCTTTTACTAACAGCAAGAGGACAAAGCTGAAGACTTTCTAAGAGAGTACCTGTTTTTTTCTTCCAAAAGTATTAACTTTGATATGCATGCTTTTCTCCCTGAAGACAGTTCATTGATGCAAACTGGGTGCAGATGTTGGCACTCGACCCGACATTCACAACTTTTCCAATCTGACAATAAAGTCCTAATTTCCCATTCACATGCCAGCTTTTATTCATGAGTAACATTGCCCAGGTCTGAAAAACAGTCTTGCCATTGTAATCTTTTTTTAGCCATTCAATTTCCAGGTGACATTTTTGTGTTCATTTGTTTTTGACAGGGTCCGAAAGGTGAAAGGGGAGAAAAAGGTGAGGCTGGTCCACCTGGAGCCGCTGGACCACCAGGTGCTAAAGGACCTCCAGGTGATGACGGGCCTAAGGGTAACCCAGTAAGTGAGCTTAATAATTCTAACAAAAAGCACTGTGAAGCACTGGTGAAGTTGTGCTACATATAGAACTGTATATAGATTTCTACATTTGAACTAAATTCACTACATGCTTCATAAAATATTTGTGATGTTCAATGGATGACACACTCCTTTTTTTTTTTCCTGATTTATTTAGGGTCCAGTTGGTTTTCCTGGAGATCCTGGTCCTCCTGGGGAACCTGGTCCAGCTGTAAGTATACTTAAAAAACAGTTTTAAGTCCTAGCCTTGGTTTGCACCAAATTCTAGTTAACCCTGCCTCTTTCTTATCTGGGACTGAGGTTCTGCCTGTAAGATCTGTTGCTTTTCTGTTCATATATTTCTTAAGGCTTAAAAAAAGGTTTAGAAATCTTTTAAAAATTTTGAAAACTAGTATTTTTAGGAAAATGCTCTGTAGAAAAATAGTGCTTTTATATTTGCATATGAAACTAAGTTATTTAATTTAGCTGAATTTTGTATTTTGTTTATTTTCCTCTGAATTCTGTAGGGTCAAGATGGTGTTGGTGGAGAGAAGGGCGAAGATGGTGATCCTGGTCAACCTGTGAGTTCTTGCTGTCATTTTATTTCAGCTGCATGTTCTCTCCAATGCTAAGAAAGTATCTTTTGCTGAATCAGTAGTTTCTATACATTCATACCCTTAAAAATATTTTCTAAATGTATGCTTTTTCTGTTATACTGAAAAATCTATTTAGTTCCTTGTAGAGATAGAACTTGCCCATATTCTAGTCAAAAGCAGAAGCAAAAGCTCAATTTCTTTTAGAAGTAGAAACAAATGGTTAAGGATTTGTGTGGGAACTGCTGAGGGCCACTAAAAATAGAGCAACTTTGAGCATAAGTAAGGAATGCTGCAGCCAAATAATCTTCACTAGCCGGCATGATGAAATGAAGCAAAACCTTGATGTTTCTGCTTTAAGAAAGTTACGAACTATCTGAGCAATACCCATATTACACATCGAAATTCTTATATTTCAGTAATACCCATACTAAACATAATTTTTTTTTTTTTTTTTAATTGCAAAAAGGTAGGGTTTCCATTTTGGAAAGTCTCTTTCTACCTTGGAAGTTCTGATTATCAGGGAGTTATCCTATACACTATGGGTTCAAAATGAAAAATGCTAGTACATTGAACATATGGTTGGAAGTAAGTTATAAACTGGGGTTTACCTACGAACTTCAAGAAATTAGTATCTGTATGTCTTTCTTAAATACTTTTAGAGTGTTTTTTTCCTGAAGAAAAGCTTATCAAACTGTTCAGCAACCTTGAAATATTTAAGAGTATCACAGCTTACCAAGATAGAGTAGCCAAATAGCTATCAGTGCACAAAAGATTTTTCAAGGGAAAGCCACCCATGGGGCAGCTAACTCACAGATGTAAGTGAAAAATTTTAGCAAAAGTGACAACTTAAGCACCTGAGAAAGCAAGAAACTTCTTAATGGAGTTAGGCAGTAGGCTAAGACCGTTATGTTACTTCTGTGCAGCCACTTTCTGGTCTGAAATTCTGAAAATATCAGAAGACCACCCTAAGATTGTTGATTCAGCGGGTATACTTCTCTGTGTGTATTTATGGTACTTACTTTCTGTCCATTAAAAGGGGACAACGTATTGCAGATGTTTGTTGCATTTGGTAAGGGTAATAACTTTATCCTTTGTTACCACTGAGCTTATAATTTTCCATTGAAGGGTCCACCAGGTCCTTCAGGTGAAGCTGGCCCACCTG
Source organism: Phaethon aethereus (assembly GCF_964289735.1). Classification (NCBI taxonomy): domain Eukaryota; kingdom Metazoa; phylum Chordata; class Aves; order Phaethontiformes; family Phaethontidae; genus Phaethon; species Phaethon aethereus. Next base: position 13,673,468 of record NC_138584.1, read on the forward strand.
GTCCACCTGGAAAAAGAGTAAGTAATTTCTCATTTTCTCTTGTATATTTTTCTTTCTGAGACACTATGTCCTAGAGAATTTCAACTACTTGTTTTCCGTGTTGTGACACGCCATATATGATGTTTGAAGTTTCTTTTAAGTAATGTAATGGGAGAAATGAAGAAATAGAACCCCTTAACGTGGGTTACGTGGAACATAGGAACAAAAATACATGGGGAAGAATGTATTCCTTATCTATAAATGTGCTTTTTCTTTTTACCCAAGTGAATTCAGTGTCTGCTGAATATAGCCTGCTAATAGGAGTGAGTGTGAGAGTAATAAAAGACAATCATCCTCAGGCACATGACTGCTGGCAGGGAGCAGGAAGAATGTGTTGCTTTGGTGTCTTTAGCCTCTGAAATAAAATAATTTCAATGCAGCTTTTGTGCAAACCTATGTCATTCCCTCTGCATACAAAATTAACAAGCAGACATTTCTGTAACTTATGAAGCCATTCCATTATTTCCAAAGTCTCTGAAGCTTCACAGGCTTTACAAATATAGCTAATCAAAACCAGTAAATAATGTTACACTTACAGAACTGTAGTAGATGCATCAACCTTTAGGTCTGCTTCAGAGAGCAATTAGATGCAGTTTTTACACTGTAAAAAAACAAGGGAGGGGGCATCATTAAATGTAAGCTGAGAGCTATTTAACAAAGTGTATTAAATTGCTTTATTTAATAGGCTTGAGTGAACTGACATGCCTAATTAGTTTTATCTATTTTACACAATGATCTATTTGCTCCACCAACTTGCAAAACATTTATAATACCGTAAATTATTATGGTAGTATTAGTGACCTTATCACTAGAACTAAAATACTGCTCGATTGAATATTAGCAATTAGTATGTTTCTTCAACATCACATTAGAACTTCCTACTTTATTTTACAGAAAGGCAGTAGCTCATTACTAACAGGTCAGATATATTGCATCTGATCGTATCTAGACAAAAAACACTTTAGAAACACAAATACCATGTCACCTGTAGTTTGACACATTTCCAACTTAGAGAAAATGTATGGCTAAATATTGCCGAGTAATCCCATTCCTGGATTCTGAAGAAAACACTTTGTAGAATGAAGATTCTACATTACTTGAGTACCTGAATATATCAAGCTTGTAGAGAGTCTGTATTGTGTTATACCAGAGAGAAACAGTGAAGGATTGAAAGCTTCATACTTTACTGGCAGAATGAACATACAACTGATGAAAACTAATGAAGAGCATTTTTATGGTAGAGTCTATTTCAACAAAAAGCCCTAACAAGTGTCTTTTCATCCAGATTAAGAACGACATACCATTTCAGTAGTAATACCGCTGTCTATGGAGGTGCAGCTCTGGCTATACTACTAGAAAGCAACGTTCCACTTAATTTTTTTGGTTTTCTGTCTCTGAAACGACAAGCTGCCAGAGCTCAGGATTCATACTTTTAAATCTAGTCCCTTGAACTCCTCAAGTGTACAGTCTCCTTACTTATTCATTTTCATTCCCCTCTTCCTCTGTATTTTGGAACTGGCCTAAACTCAGTTTCGCTGCCCAGTCTTATGAAATTATGTTTGTTAGCAGGTTTCAGAGTTTTAAGCAATCTGTGTCTAGTATTGACGGTTACAAAGAGGTTCCCCCAGCTTTCCCTGGGAAGAAAATTCTACTGAAAGACAGGGACATAAACAGAGTTTTCACATTGTATCTAAGAGACTTCAGCTACAGGTATACTTACAGTGACATTCAACTGTCGCATGAAGTCCAAGAGTAAACTATTTTTCCTAGTTATTGATGGGTAACAGTAACAGGATTACTATTATTTGGTGAGATAAGCAAATGCCAAAATTGTTCTACTGTGGTGCTCTAAAGCCTTTGACAGTAAGTACCACAGCCTTGCAGACTGAGCAAGGGTTTCATGGACAAGCAGTATGGTGAACTTCTTTTAAGAAATACCACTTAGAAAGTACATGTCAGAACAATAAGCTGGTTCCAGATTCCTACTCTGAAGAGGTAATATTGACTAGCATGCTAATGACCACTTAGCTGAAGTCTAAATCAAACTAAAAGGCTAAATCTATGGATGAAACAAAAATGGATCATTACAGCATCCACATAATGTGTACCTGAATGAATATATTTACTTTTCAGACCCAACAATTGCTCTTCCAAAAAATATTTCTAGCACTGCCTTTCAGAAAGTCCTAATACCAAAGATACACTGGTCTCTCCCTTATAAAACTGAAAGTATCTTCAGAATGAAGTCCTATATTCAGATGAATGACTAGATTAAATATATATATTTATAGGCCAAGAACATAACCTACAAAGGGCAAACCTTGTGACATAGTTATTGATAAAGTCTCTCAATGTGATTACATATATTTTTATTTTCTTTAAATTTTCATTAAATCATAATTAATATTTTACAGATCCTGATTTCTGAAATGATCTGTGCACGTACCAGATAAGATAAATACATGCTCAGAAGGCTTTATACATCTATGTAGTTATGGTTATTTTCTCTCTTGATTGAAAATGCACAGAACACCTAACAATCCGTCTGATGAAAGAGACATCATTAACAGACTGATGAAATGTGGTAATGGTTTTCTGTGTTGGAAATCATGTTTTTAGTCAGATGACAAGACAACTATAAACACCAGTTTAAATTATTTTAATGAAATATGAAGAGGAGGCAAAAATGTCCAATAGGTTCACATGACAAAAATTGAGGACAAGTTTGGTTCTGTAAGACTTCTTTTGTCTTCTCACTTCTGCATAAAATGTATCAGGCAATATGTCCAAGTTTGAACTGTAATAATCACAAAAATTGCCATGGTAGCTGGGGTGGTGAGTGTTGGGAGATATGCATCAACTGAAAATTATTGTTACTGAGATCTTTTCTGTCAGTTAAAATTTACCAGACACTCCAGCAACTCAAGTGTAGGAAGGTAAGATAAATAATAATTAGCAGTCTTTCTCTGTAGAAGCACCATCTGTGCCATGCCAGCAATCACAGCCTGTTAGAAAGAGCAGTTCATTTAGCTGCTTTGCGCTTGGTGCAGCATTGGCACTGTTTGATAATGAATGCACCCTCTTTGTTTACCAATCACGATTCATTGTATTTGTAATTTAGCGATCACAATGTTTTTAGCCCTGCTAATTCATGCTGCAGCTGCGTTTCTAGATTATTCAGAGACTTATTTCTCAAATACAGACTACCACACTCAACCCCCTTTCAGTTTCTTAGGTAGGGTAGATTATCATCCATAAGGGAACTTAAATGAAAGGAATTTTCATGCAGTAAAGAAAATGGTCATGTAAATTAATTCATGTAAGGAAAAAGAAGTCCTGTTTCTAAAATGTTCCTGAGTTCATTTATATACCTGTTAATCATTTTTCTTGTTATTGTTGTGAACTGCAATGCACCCAACCAATTACAACCTACATAAAGGGGTATATGCATCAGCGATTATTATTGGAAGAGCGATTTAAATTATTCTTCCTCTTTTAAAGAGTCAGAAACTGGACCACCCTGCCCAGGGCTTTTTAGCTTCTCTGTATTTTGAAGAGGTAAAACTAAGTCTTTTACCACTTACAGCTCTTAAAAATACCAGAGAGAAGAACCTGTTGATACCCACAACAAATGACCCAAGTCCGCTGTGGGTAATTTAATTCATTTTGCATTAGCTTTGATGGAAAGCCTGAACTATCTCCGTTGGCCAAAAGGTTCATACAGTACTGCAGATGTTCAGTTCCACCCTGGAGAAAGCTTCATTTCAGAAACAAATGAAGGATCTTAAGATTCTTCTATGTAAATAGTTATGAAATGAATGTAATTTTCCAGGAATTAAATTAAAACTGGTGGAGTTGCTCAAGGTATGTGCCAATAGTAGTGGATGGTGAAATACAGCAGGCTATAAAAAAGTTTGGGCTAAATTCAGCTCTAGTATAAAAAATTGCGATTAGGTCAAACTCTGGTCTAAAGCCCTGAGCTCAGAAAGCATACAGGTAGATGCTTGACTGGAAGAACAGTTCTTGCCTGTAAAATTAAGAATATGTTTTAGTGCTTTACTTTTAGGGGCCTGCATTTTTTTGTCTATTGTTATGAAGTAACAAGCAGTAAATACGAAGTAAAAAGCAGTAAATAAATGGAAGTGGTTGAATCTTTCTTGTTGCTGGTCCTTAGAACATTTTTTTTTTATTATTTCTATATAACAAACTGCTTGTTGCATTATTGAACAGATGAATCTCATGGAGTAAGTTTTAAGATTCAGAAAATCACCTCGTATTTGATCATAGTCACATGTCTTTCCTTTAAGCTGCTCATCGGTTGGCAAGAAATAGCTACTTGTAATAAAGACATTTCCCAGGCTAAAAATTAACCTTGTAGGAAAACAGTTGGTCCATTATCTTGAGTGCCTCTTTTCTAAACGAAGTGTATATGCAAGAACCATTTTCAGAGAGTACATTAGATTCTAGATACTGCTTCTTTTCATAACTGAAGCTATGAATATGAATTCTCTGACCTGAAAATCAGCCCTTGATGTTTTGGAGGAGAAAAATGTCGTTTTATTTTTCACTGAAACCTTAAGAGGAGGAAGGATGGATAGCATCAGGAATAGGTAGTCACAGAGTCTGCCAGACCACTGCAACTCCCGTTTTCACAGAATCACTAAGGTTGGAAAGGACCTTCAAGATCATCAAGTCCAACCATTAACCCAACGCCACCATGTCCCCTAAACCATGTCCTGAAGTGCCATGTTTTGTAGAGGTTCTCTATGTTCTCCTGCAGTACTAAGTTCTACATTCTTAATCAAACAGGTTTTGTAGAGCAATAGCAGGAAACCTGATACCAAGAGCTAGTTGTAGTCAGTGTCTTTATTTCATTCCTTACAACCTCTAGTCATGGGATTTTTCTTTTTTCATATTTACTGGATAATATTAAGGCATGTGTAGGTTTTTGGCTGTCCAAATGTAATCAAAAGGCTTACTGACCTCATCCCTGACTTAGAGAATAAAGAAGTTTATGCCATTCTGTGCATTGTAGAATGACAGGCCCTTTTGGAAACTGTGGATAAACTACAGTGAATAGATAGAAGCCAATGCAAAGCAAGTTTAAAACTGTTATTGTATATGTAAATTAGTATTGTTCTTTTACTTTTATAACCTATTTTGATTTTTCCAAGCTATTTATTTGTTTCTTAACTGCATCATATCAGAGGTGTTAGGTGATATATATTCTTTTAAATAGCCTAAAATCCCAGAAAATCTTAAAAAGAGAAAAAGAGCTGATATGACACAGTGGGATTTTTATCCTGTGAAAAAAATGTCAAGAAAGAAATTTAATGTTCTTTTGTTAGCATTTACCACTTACTAATACAGTGGAAATTGCACATTCAGAATTTTTTCACTGGTAATATTTTAGAAAACTGAGATTATGAGCTCAGTCTCCATCTTTAACAGGGACCTCCTGGAGCAACTGGTGCTGAAGGCAGACAAGGTGAAAAAGGTGCAAAGGTAATACATTCAAGATTTTTTTTCAGCTATATATAAGCTATATGTAAGCTATATATAAATGAAAAGTAAATTGTTTATCATGCACTGTAAATTGGTAAACCGTAAAATCCAAATTAAGACCCAGAATTGGTAGCAATACATAACGGAGTACATGGTGGATTCTCACCAGTGCAGGCCCAACTTAGCTCACCCCTTCAGAAAAGCAAGATGAGCATGCTTTGCTGGCACATCTTTTATGAACCTATCAAAATTTTGTTCAGAACACTGTTTTAGAATAGCTTTTCAAAAAATGGAGTGAGGAAACTTTGCTTTCACTTTGCAGCTTGTATATCCCTACAGTGCCCATCTTAGTCAGCTCTTCCTCTCTGACCTGTTGCTTTATGTTCTTCCTAGGGTGAACCTGGTGCAGAAGGGGCTCCTGGAAAAACAGGTCCAGTTGGTCCACAGGGACCTGCAGGAAAACCTGGCCCAGAGGGTCTCCGGGGCATTCCTGGCCCTGTGGTAAGCAAGCGGAGCATATAATAATATTTTAAATGTTGCATTTCTTGCATATCTCCTGGTAAAGCAAAGTTTGTGTTTTTTATAGGGAGAACAAGGTTTACCTGGAGCACCAGGTCAGGATGGCCCTCCTGGGCCTCTGGTGAGTACCCTTCCTTTCAGTGCCAAAAAAGAAAAAGCACCCTTTAAAATATACCATTAACATACCTGTGCATTTACAGAAAAATGAAGGTATAAGTCAGTTCTTAGCACAAAGTTACTATTTTTCTGTGCTGGTAAAATCTGATACATGACTGCCTTCATTTTACTGCTCTACTTTAGTAGGCAGCTGTGCTAAATGCTGCTGAGTTATACTAGCTAAAAAGTGGAACAGGGCCGTGTAAAACCAAATTCTGGAAATCCCCTGAATAGAAATAAAAATAAAATGAATGAAGCTTAAAATCAAAATATCTACTTCTGTCCCCACATCAGCAATGCTTAATACCGCAAATAATTTTGTTTCCATAGCAGTGGTAAATTTTGTACATCCACTGATTTTAATGACTGCTAGTTTAGGAAAACATAATTAATAGGGTAAAAATTTAGATCATATCTATTTCTTAGAGAACGAAAAAATTAAATCTGATGTAGGGCCAAAGGACTTCTACCAAAAAAACCCAACATGCTAGTTTTATAAAAATGAACCACAGCATCATGTCTGTTGTTCATTGTGGCAGTCACAGGAAATACAATCCATGATTAAAGTGTTTAAAAGGGTCTGAATGAAAAAAGCTCCCGGTTTCTAGGGCATCTAGGGCATACCACAGTTTTGCTCTGTGTTAATAATATGAAGAAAGCAAGCGAAGGTTATAGATGACATATTTATCAGATTATATCATTGCTTCTATTTACACTTGCTGTTTTAGTGCATTTTTTCTAATAAACTGAAAAAACAACACCCTGAGCAGAAATTGCACAATATTGGTGTTCTTAATCAGCGTTATGTGCAGAAATTCGAATCTAAACTATATGGCCAGCAAGTTAATTCTTCACGTGTCAAGCAAAGGTGATCCAATTTAGTGGAAAGATCTCATATCCCTTGCTCTCCAAACTCACTGGAGTTCACCTCTTATCACAGTTGATTGACACACTGGGAATAAAAAGCTTCAAAACACAACATGGTTTGGTGGGGGAAAAAAAAAAGTATTACACTCTCAAGGCATTTTACAGTGTGCAAGGAGTGGTACACATTCACTGTTATTTTTTCCAGAAGACTAACTATGCCAACATATACAGTCAGATTACTTTAGAAGAATAGGGCAATAAGGAGCTATCCTGTACTTCAGAACTTCTGTTGTTCTTAAAGGAGAAAAGGAAGGCTGTGAGGAGGAAGTGTGAAGGAAATCCTCTGTTCCTTTTCCTATATGGATTTAGAAGATACAAAGGATACAGCTCCTTGGGTAGTCTTAATACTGAAAGTTTTTGCGCTTAAGCTATATACGTGAACTCAAAACCTTTCCAAAGAGCATTCCTGCCTCCCTAAAATATTCAATTCAAATCTGAAGCTGAGTGTATTAATGAACTACTCTCAAATGCACAGGCTTCCTGTCAGCTCAACAAGAACTTTTTTTAGATGCAGTGCTCAACTTAAACTTCAGTTTGGATTTTAAGAAAGTAAAGTTTATATGTAAAAGTTGCTGAGGTTAGGTCTCCCTCTTTCCCTTCCCTCCCTCTGCAGTAGATTGCTATCAGGAGAAGAATATGAAAGCACATTTGCAATAGAGCACAACACACTGCAGGTGAAAATGTCTGATTCTGTATTCCAAAAGCTTAAAAATTTCACTTTCCATTCATGAATTATGCATTTGCCTAGGCTTTTGCATCTCATGATATCCTGAAGTAGAAATGGAAAGGATACGCACAGAATAATATTTTGTACATGAAGTGCTATGGCACTCTTGAATCTGTGCCAGGTTGAAAAGGTCACTTATTACTGCTATCCATATCATAACTTCACAGATGTCCACTGCCAGCAGGAGACTAGTAGTGATGAGATACTGACTTAGTCTAGCAGCTCTAAACCTAATGCATACATGTTCAGTGTGAGATTAATAGCCTCTGAGAAATGAATGTCTTTTCTGTGCTTGCATATGCGCTGCATGGCCTGAATTTTTTACCTCATTCTGTACAAATTCCACAAAACCAGCACTGCCATTCTTATGAATCTCAGAACATTGATCAAATCCCTCAAATTTCTTCTAAAATAATAAATAAGGATTAAAATAATTACAAGAAAAAGCTGGAGAAAAAACAAACCAAGGAGATTTTAACAAGCTTCATATATAATCTTTCTGTGGGCCATCTATCCAGCTATATTTTTGACTACTGGTAAAATACTGTTTTTAATGGATTGCTCTTATGACCCCAGTAAAGGGAAAAGAAGCTTGTGTCAAGTTATAACAAGATTATTCAGTGGTTTTTGCAAGGGATGTGCAAAAAATAAGACCTATCCATGTGAATATGTTTATCCTTCACAGTAGTTTCCCAGCTAGGAAGACTCCATTGGAGTCTTCCAATAGATCCTCTAAGCATCAACTTACATTGGAACCACCTGAAAAAAATGAGTGTTTTGGGTTGTTCCCTCCCCACACCCACCCCAAAAATATGAAGGGCTTGTAGAATGGTTCTGTTGACCCTATGTTGGTTGTTCACAGCTCTGTCTCCTGTCCCAGCATATTTCTCTTTACAGAAATCTAGCTGCATGGAATAATGTTTAGGGACAACTGCAAAAACTTAGAATAAAAAGCATTTCTTATTCAGTTTCATAAAGTAACATATGTCTACTGTGCTGCAGAAAGAATGTCTTGTAAATACAAATGAAAAATCATAAGCTGCTTATATGACGTGAACGTAAAAAGGTATCAGTTTAACACCTCTAAGGTAAGGGTATTATCCCTAGCCAACAATTGAGGAGTGGAGGCCCAAAGAGACTAAGGCAGTTCCTAAAGGCATTTACAGAATCACAGACTCATTAAAGGTGGAAAAGACCTTTAAGATCATCAAGTCCAACCATCAACCCAACACCACCATGCGCACTAAACCATGTCCCAAAGTACCACATCTACATGTTTTTTGAACACTTCCAGTGATGGTGACGGCACCACCTCCTTGGGCAGCCTGTTCCAACGTTTGACCACTCTCTCAGTAAAGACATTTTTCCTAATACCTAGTCTAAACCTCCCCTGGCGCAACCTGAGGCCATTTCCTCTCTATTGCTAGTTACTTGGGAGAAGAGACCAACACCCACCTCACCACAACCCCCTTTCAGGTAGTTGTAGAGAATGATGAGGTCTCTCCTCAGGCCCCTCTTCTCCAAACTAAACAACCCCAGTTCCCTCAGCCGCTCCTCATAAGACTTGTGCTCCAGACCCCTCACCAGCTTCATTGCCCTTCTCTGGACACGCTCAAGCACCTCAGCATCCTTCTGGTAGTGAGGGGCCCAAAACTGAACACAGTATTCGAGGTGCGGCCTCACCAGTGCCGAGTACAGGGGCACAATCACTTCCCTACTCCTGCTGGTCACACTATTTCTGATACAGGCCAGGATGCTGTCGGCCTTCTTGGCCACCTGGGCATTTATGATTGCCCAGACTAGTACTGCAAAACCTAAGTAATTTGTATAACTAATCGCATTTACAAAAGTGACAAAGGACCATAAGCTTGTACATGTCAGTGGAGCTAGCGCACCTAGATCACATTAAGTAAGCTTGCAATATTGAGTAGAAAAGCCTTAAATATTTAGAAAATATTTTAAATGCATTACTCATGTTTATACAGGAATTTCAGGTGGCAGGTCAAGGAAACCATAAACCCAAGACAACATCCTGAGTGCTGAAACAAAATATGAGGTAGTTCTGCAACAAAAGAATATTGAGGAGCAGTTATTATAAGCAACCCGATTTACATTCTACAAAAATCTTACTGAGCTGTAGTAAACTGGGAGAAAACAAATTAAGAGGATACTTTCCACTCTCTTATGAAAGAAAGGGCTAAAATAAGCAACTAAAATAAGGTATAGCAATTAAGCTGGAAGTAATAATTGAAAGTATGTAATGTATACAACAAGCAAAATTAGGCTAATCAACAAAAAATTATTTGAATATTTTTTTAAGTATCACTTGCTTCAGTGGATACTTTCAGTGATCTTTAGGAATTTAGTTGACCTTCTGCTTCATAGGTTTCTAATCATACAATCCTTTACAGATTTTTAACGTAACTTAAATGCTACAGTAACATCATTACGCCTTTTTAAACATACATTTCAACTTTACCTTGAGCCCTAAATCACATGCCATCAATCACAACCATCAACCAATGAATGAATCTGTACTTTGACTTACACTGCCTTTAATAGTATTTCAAGAAAACATGATCTGTGCAGTATGTTAAAACTTATTTTAACATTACTTCCCTTGATTTATCTAGGGTCCACCTGGCTTGCCTGGCCTGAAAGGAGACCCAGGTTCCAAAGGAGAGAAGGTATACTTAATTCATTGTTTGTGCCTTTGTAATTTTGATCCAGTCTAAAAGTCTGTATAAAATTAGCAGAAAGAAGCACTAGGGTTTTCGTATCAGAAAGCAAGACAGCTTACTGTGGCTATCAATCAGCTTCCCATAGACTTAATAGTAATTGTTAAGTTCTAAACCACATCTGATAGCCTGCAGATACGTAGAAAGAAAAAGATTACTTCCTGTATGGTAATCTATTGACCATGTGATTCTTACTTGGAATGAAAATCCTAAAGACATTGATGTAGAAGGAACTGTTGGTTTTAAAAAACAAAGTAAGTAGAAATAAAGAGTATTCAATATTTTTATTTTAAAACAACAAACTGTAAATATTTAACAGCTATAATACTTTCTTTTGAAATAATGGGTTGAGACATCCGGGATAGCATTTTCTAATGGATTCACAACAATTTATTGAATGGTTGTGTACCAGAGAAAAACTGCATTGAGAAAGGGATATGAATATGATTTTATCTTGTGAATTTCAGTTTTTGTTTATGTGCTTGGATCAGCTGTTTATACAGCTATATTACATGTGGGGAAAAATGTGCAACTCTATAATATGCTTATAGGATCTAAATGTGAAAGTTGGTATGAAATTTGTACCCACAGGTATTGTTATTTCTATATCAGTTTCAGTAAGGACTATATTGCACTTAGATCTCTTTCACTGAATAAGAAGTCACAGCTTGCAAATAATCTCAAAGTCTAAAGGCAAACTAACAACAATGAATATACTTTCTGAATAATTTGTTTTCAGGTTAATGGCAAGTGATGACATTTGAAAGCTCTAATTTGTGAGTTTGTAAAGCACATTTATTTTATATATATTGAGTCTTAACTATATTTTCTTCAATCATGTTTAGGGACATCCTGGTTTGATTGGCCTGATTGGACCTCCGGGAGAACAGGGTGAAAAGGGTGATAGGGGTCTTCCTGGCCCACAGGGATCTCCTGGAGCCAAGGGTGATGCAGTGAGTAAAACATACTTGTGTTTTCATTCAAGTTCCGTGCAAGCAAAGAGGAGATACTCCAGTCTTTCTTTCAAGACACATAAAGTTGGTATAAACATTTAACACCCAGAGCCTCCTGCTGGAGGTTAAAACTTTCCTAGGCATTGTACAAACCGTGAAGTTAAACAGCTTAAAACGAGATCATAGAGTGTTTCAGAAGAAAGGAAACATACACCTAAGTTAGGGATGAGGTAAAACTAGCACCACCAATCTCATCATGTTTATTAACTGCACTACCCAAACTAGCTTCCTTTCTCCTAGTTATTAAGCCACGTTTTAAGGCACTATGTAAAAAGTGAGGTTTCCCAGCCAATCTGAAGGGGAACACAGTCGTAACTTTAAGTGCTGCTGTGTAAGAGCAACTACAAGCAACTCAAACCTTCAGATAATATTTTAAACTTACAAACTATTTTGAACCCTAGCAAATGGCCTAAATCAAAACTTGTCAGGATTGGATGTTTAATAGGACCACCTTTTTCATAGATACGCATTTTTTCATCTATTCCAGTATGTAGAATACTTTAGTTCTGTACTTATTCTCTTATTCTTTCTTAGGGAATTTCTGGTCCTGCTGGTCCACTTGGACCCCCTGGTCCTCCTGGTTTACCTGTAAGTAATTTCATCCAGTCCTGTTCAAAACACTTCTGTGTTGTGTGGAATATATTCCAACTATAGCTATATGTTCTTGCCTGTAGGGTCCCCAAGGTCCAAAAGGTTCCAAAGGATCCAGCGTGAGTAATTCTCCTCCATATTTTTTTTTCTTTTACTTAACTTTTGTGTGTGTTATTTTTTTACCATTGTGTAGCATGGTCAACACTGCATTTCTTTCACTGCTTTATAGGGTCCTGCTGGTCAAAAGGGTGACAGTGGGTTACCTGGTCCACCTGGTCCTCCAGTAAGTAAGAACTCTTATTTAACATGCATACAGATTACACTGACATGATGATCCTGTTTTGCCAAGGGTACAAAACACCATTTGTGAACTTGCAGATAAATTAATTTTCGAAAAATCATTAATATTTTCCTTTTCGGAAAACTCAGATCCACCAGACACAGAAATACATTGTCTACACTGAAAAAGCCATTAGAAACTTGAAAAAACAACAAAAAACAACCCACAAAACCCTCCACAAACAAAAAACCCCCTCTTGCAATAATTATTTAATGTGCTGTATCGAAGCACAGAAAATTGAATGACTTTGTTTTCCCCCTGTTAATACTCTTCCATTTCTACTATTTCTTTTTCATATCATAACAATCTAAAATGAAAACAGTCCAAATCTGAATGAAGTGTTTCAATTTCCTGAAATAAAATATTGCTTTATGGACCCCAAGTGGAATTTTAAAGTTTTATCATAGGAAGTATCCAGTTTTCATTTCTCATAGGTTATGCCTGTGCTTGAGGGAATCACAAGTCAGTTCTGCACACTTAAGTTATGTGAGGACAGCACACTCCTCCCCAAACAGCAATGTAGTGGGAAGAGTTTAGAGTACGACAGTGCTTTGGCCTTCTACAATCATCTTTTTCTGCAAGTAAATCAAAGCACATAGGCATGAATCTGAAGGAAATAAGTGAAATAAAGAAATAAAGACTTTGAAGAAAGCCTATTCAAAGGATCACCAAGCCGCATTCTGTGGTCTTTCTCTGTGTATTCATGCAGCTGAAAAACAAACAGAAAAGGTAACCAGACATGTTGTTTCCCATTCAGGGTCCTCCGGGCGAGGTAATCCAGCCACTGCCAATCCAGTCACCAAAAAAGACAAGAAGATCTCCTGATTACATGTTATCTGATGCTGGTGATAATATTCTGGATTATTCCGATGGCATGGAAGAGATCTTTGGTTCATTGAATTCTCTGAAGCAAGACATTGAGCATATGAAGTTTCCCATGGGCACTCAGAATAACCCAGCCCGAACTTGCAAAGACTTGCAACTCTGCCACCCAGACTTCCCAGATGGTATGTTAATATTGCATGACAAAGGCAAACAAGGCTGAAGTTATGATCTGCTAAGATACTTTGGCAGCATAATTAATTATTCTAGATGGTTAATATAGTTGCTCAATAAATACAGTCTCATTAAATCCATTTTTGCCGGTATAAAAGTTTACAAAATGTACGTAAGAGGTGTTGTCTTGGTAAAAGCCAAAATTCTTTAAATATATAACCTGATCTGGCTTTAGATTTAAAACTTTTTAAAGTGCTAAATAAAAAAGTTATTGTTTTGAAAGATGGGCCTTGCATTTCCAGAACTATCCAAACAGGAGATGGATGAAAGACTGATGTTATTTAGATCAATAGAAAGTAAAATCACAAATGTCAACATGCTGGGACAGCTAACAGCTTTTTTTAAAAGAAATGAAAATTATTTTAGTAACTGTAGACTTTAGCTTAGCATAATAATAAAAAAGAACATTGGTTTATGTGATATTTATTATTGATTATGACTCTCATAAATGTATTACTCTTTTACCCTTAGAAACAATAATTTGTTCTACTGCATGACCACTGTTCTATATCATTCAGCAAATAGACATGCAAGTTTCTCTGATACTGTTTAATGCTACTAAGTACTAGCTTAGTAAAATGCAGAAGAGACAAGAATGAACAAGATTACCTTGATTTAATTATTCTTTGTGGTTTTCTTCTTTTTTTCTAACTGAGTTTACCCCTCTGGAGAGGTTTAAATGAAAGCCAACCTTCACAGAGTTTTCATCCTTTCATTTTTTTTTTTATTGCAATGGATATTTTCCCCAGTTCAAAGCAATATTTTTCTGTGTTTAAATGAGAGGAAAAATAGATTTTGATAGTTAATAATATTTTATTGCTTTCACTCTAGATAGATAAAAACAGATGGTTGCCTTGAGGAGTAGTTAAGCAGTGTATGTGCTATATGAAAAGTACATATTTTACAATTCAATACCTCCATAATAATGAATGTTTTTTATAGAACACATTCACCTCCTTCATTTACCAGTATTTGCTTATTATTTGGAGCTTTCTTCATATCAAAGTAATCTTATTTGGGTTAAAAAAAAAAGTAAATGCTTTCATTAAAATATAGAATTCTCCAGGGACAAGAGTTACAGGTAGGAAAGACTGTTTTCAATAAATAAATACAGCCTGAATCAACAGAATTTTAAAATACCATAAATGCTTTGTCTAGGCCAGGTATTCAGAAGACAGAACTGGTGAAAGGATTTGTCATGCCTTTTTGAAACCTTCACTATTTGCTTGAAACTGGATTAGAACAGTAGTGTCAGAAAATCATTTCTGTCCTGCTGTGAAACTAGCTGGACGTAAGGACCCACATCACAGAAATTAGCATTATACTTAGAATGGTACATTTTAAAAAGCGCCCACTTTCATCCCCAGCCTTCATTCACCCTAGCATTGTAGGGCCTGAATTCTCAATCATGCCAGTCTGGTAGGACTGCTGAAACTATGGGATGCCTCATGCAAATTTTAACTGTCTTTCCCACTATGTCACCTAACCAAGCATTAGTTAAGATGTTTTAATAAACTAAAGCAACCTGAAGTTTCAGTAGTGTTGCAGCTTCATAACCCAGTAGTAAAAAACATCCTTGCTTGAGGTGTATCTCTCTCAATGGAAGCTTTAGGTATTTGTGCCAGCTACCACCTCACCAAGCCCTGTGCAACCACCTTTTTATGTAGGTAGGTATGCAAATGACTCCAGATTTTGCTCTCTGACCTCAGCCATAGCTTATTTCTGCCTAAGGCTGCCTCTGCTCTGTTTTTGACAGTGCTATGACCATAGGCACAAATTATCCTTCTAGCTGAAATACTGAAATGGGCAAAGTCTCGAGACCTGCAATGTATGTTTCACACATAATGTCCTTTCTCCTTTAGACTGAGGTCTCCGCAGTTCCTCCAAAACCTCTGCAGTATCCAGCAATAGAGTTTGGTTTGAAGTAAAATTAGACAAAAACAAAAGGATGCAGATAAAAGTAGACTTTGATCCTGATGCCATCTTCAATAAACAGCAGCAACAAATCACAAGGCAGAAAAGAAAGGGTTGCTTCTCATCATTCAGATAAAATAACTTTGCTACAAACTTTGGAGGCCAAATAGATAACAGTAAAACCTGGACCTTCCAAATACCATTTCTACTATATAAGGAAAATATTTTCTCATTTGTTTTAGGGGAATATTGGATTGATCCTAACCAGGGCTGTTCTGGAGACTCCTTCAAAGTATACTGCAATTTCACAGCAGGTGGGGAAACTTGCATCTACCCAGATAAGAAATCTGAAGGAGTAAGTACGTGGTTTCAGTTGGCTGTTGACAGATCCTACTATGCTGTTGCAATGTTGAACAGGATAATTACACTGTCACATTTTCATATATCTGTCTTTTTGATTACATTGAAATTTGCATAAATGTGAATGAAGTGGTAAAACGGCACATTGAGTTAACAAACAGCATTTTCACTCTTTGCTTAGATAGGGAATCTATGCACCTGCTTGCTAACCTTTCACTGCATTTCAGAGTGCAACATAGCTGTGCAGCCACTTAAAGTGCATAATCTAGCATTTGACACCTAAAAGCTAAACTCCTACTATGTTTCTCTTTTGGGTTCATTTATATCTATTTATTAATACCTATGCAAAGTAGATGTAAAACACTATGTATTAACAGCGTTCTCATTCATTGCTACAAATTACCTCTGATGGGGCATATGGTGTAGAGGAAGGCTTTCTAAAAGCTTGCCTGAATGAGAGGGATCTATCAGCATCAACGTGGGTGAAAATTCTAATTTAGACACTCTTCACAGGAACAATTTATACCAGCAGTTTACCTGAATCTTAACAGATGACAACAGTCTGTCTTAAATAGAACTAGCTCTCTTTATAAGCTATCACCTTGGATTCCATTTAAAGTCACTAATTTGAAGGCGTTCTATACAAGAAAAACATCCTATTTTAGAGCTTTAAAGAGTCTGAGACCTCAGAAAGAAGAACCATTCTTTACTATCTGATGTGAAATTTGTCCCAGGTAATGTAAAACCTTCATATCTGTTAACATATGTTTTAAAAACTTCTACCTCTGCTGTTTTACCACACAGGTTAGAATTTCATCATGGCCAAAGGAGAACCCAGGATCTTGGTTTAGTGAATTTAAGCGAGGCAAACTTGTAAGTTGTCACCACAACATAATAGTTATTCACAAATCAAGTACATGTTATCAGCTATCAACAGATCCCAAGGAATTTTATAAATATTTAGATAATGAAAAGACTTTTTCAGCCCCAGCCTTTTTGCCCTAAATATTTGTGCAGCTGTATGGCCTCTTGCCACAAGACAGCAGAAGCCCACTCTGTACTGTCCCTCAGCGATCCCAGTGGTCACCTGGCACAGCTGATAGTGAGGATCTGGCTTCTGGCAGACCACACATCACCACTGAACCTTAGTAAAACCACTGGAGCACAGATCCCCTGCCCCCATTCTAAGTAACTGGAAATATACTGAGTATGCAAAGATGAGGCTGCAGGCTGATATAACTTTATAATTAACTAAAAACAGATTCCCAAAGAGATTCTGCTGTCTTACACTATATGGTAGGAGTAATTCTCTGTCTTTCCTATTAGAATGAAGCTAAAATATCTAGTTCTTAATCCTAAATATATTGCTTCCCCATGATAGTCTATTTACTGAATCATAGCTTTATTTAACTTTAAATAAAATGTTATATGTTGGTTTATTTTATATTAAGGACAGTTATGTGTTCTTTTGTCAACAATTTTGTTTTGCATTTTAACAAAGGAAATAGAGAAATATTCATGTAACACTTATATTTTCCAGCTTTCCTATTTGGATGTCGAAGGCAATTCCATTAATATGGTCCAAATGACATTCCTTAAACTACTGAGTGCCTCTGCCAGACAAAATTTCACTTACAATTGTCATCAGTCCATAGCTTGGCATGATGCATCATCTGATAGCTATGACAAAGCGCTACGGTTCTTAGGATCGAATGATGAAGAAATGTCTTATGACAACAATCCTTACATCAAAGCTCTTCATGATGGCTGTGCAGTAAGTAGCGGTTCAGAAGAGTCTTTACAAAACCAACCTGTCAATTAAAGTAGAAGTCAAACAAATTCATTTTTTCACAACTGTCTTTTGAGAAAAGCTTTCTAAACACTTTACTTTTAATAGACTGCCTTTTAGTAGATTTTTAACTAACACTAGTTCTTACCTAATTTTCATATATCTTCACAAAAAAAAAAAAAACCCACGAGCCAAGCAACAGAAACAGAACAAACCTGGCATGGATACAGGCTGTCAGCACTAATGTGCTGCAAGTAGACTATCTGCTAGTATGAGCACAATGTAAGAGAAGAACAGAAGCAAAAAAGCATAATCAGGGGAGGCAGCCCATCAGCAGAATATATTTATACTCAAAATCAAGGCATACACAGACTCTTTAGTGAATACAGTAAAAGCATGTATGAACTAAGCCATACGTAGGTACTCAAACATAGTGAATTAATTGCATAGTTTGCTATGTGACTTTGTATTTCCTTTTCTCTTTTTTTGGTAGTCAAAGCTAGGTGAAGGTTGTGGATTGGAGCTTTCAGAATCCTCTTAGCTGGGCTAAGATCCTGGAGCTGTCCAAACATGCATCAGCTCTCAGACCACCTCTCCAGCAGGGTCTTTGTAGGCATAGCAACTGTTACCTCTCTTCAGAAACAGAATGGTTTGTACTGAACACTTTGAAACAAAGACGTCAAAGGAGCAAGTGACAGTTGAACCCTCATTAATTATTTGGGGTTTTGATATGAGAGGATTTTGAAGGCAGTTCCTGAGAAGTCAGTGATAGAGAATCAGAGACCTGAAAGTGCCAGGTCTCAGAGATACACACCCGGCTCAGAGATGCAGCTCAGGTAGATGAAGAGTCTCCTCCCCTCGCTAATGAGATTCTAATACATAGCAGCTTCATGTCAGCCTTTCTGTATGTCCTGTATATTCATTTTGCTTTTGTTATCCACAGTGAGTGAGTGTAGAGCTCCAGAGAGAGCTGGAAGTCATTTAGGGTGTAACTCCATCACTAAACTGAGAACACTCATACCAACATTGGATGCTCATCTAAACTCCCAAGACCCTGGTATAGCTGAAAGGAGTCTCAGCAAAATCTCTCTCTCTCTCTCTCTCACACACACACACAGAGAATCATTAAGGTTGGAAAGACCTTTAAGATCATCAAGTCCAACCAGCAACCCAACACCACCATGCCCACTAAGCCATGTCCTGAAGTGCCACGTCTATACAGTTTTTGAATACTTCTAGTGATGGTGACTCCACCACCTCCCTGGGCAGCCATAACAGACCATCTGAACGAAACACTGTCCTGATAACTAACATGATGGTATTTAGAGGAGGCAGAGAGCCTTTGTTAGGAAGTAAGGGTGTGCCTTCAAACCTGGTTTCTGAGTGCATCAGCTG
Organism: Phaethon aethereus; assembly: GCF_964289735.1. Lineage (NCBI taxonomy): Eukaryota > Metazoa > Chordata > Aves > Phaethontiformes > Phaethontidae > Phaethon > Phaethon aethereus. The sequence goes on from NC_138584.1 coordinate 13,692,537, forward strand.
GCAGTCCTGTCAGACTACTACTTGCATGTCCAGACAGCTGCTGTAATATTTTGTGAGACGATTACAGTCTTTCTTCTTAGAAGTAGATCTCACTTCTGTCTTTCAGAACTAACTAGTGATTTCTGTACAAGGAAGACATGCACACTGCCATAACAATATTGTTATTTATTAAATAGTATAGATGTGAACTCAGAGTTGTCTAAGAAACGTTAAATGTCTTAGGTAATTTTTCATTCGTAGGCCTGTTTTAGTAAGTCAAAAAGCTATGGGCTGATCTCTTTCTAAAATCAAAAACATTCAGTGTCACATTTTTAAAATGAAATCCTAAGAAAACATAAACTTTAGAGTTTGTAATATGTGGTGCATGAGGGGCCAATAATTTATAAATTCTACACGTAACCTATGAAGATCTACAGCACATGCTTACTTCTCCGATATATAATCATGGTTGCTTTTTTTTTTTTTTTTTTGCTTCTTTTTTAACAGTCGAGAAAGGGCTATGCAAAAACGGTGATTGAAATCAACACACCCAAAATAGACCAAGTGCCTATAGTTGATGTGATGATCAATGACTTTGGTGATCAGAACCAGAAGTTTGGATTTGAGGTCGGTCCTGTTTGCTTCCTTGGTTAAGCTTAAGACAAAATCAGATCAACAAAAATGTTGCACTTTGGTGCTACCAACCCACTTCATGCCACATGCAAGTTTTGAATAAGGATGGCATAGAAAATGTGTCTTGCTGTGTATGTATGTCTTATCTAGAAAGTAATTGTTGCCCTTGTAGGGCCAGAATCACATGACTTAAACTTATTTTGCAAAGATGCTGTGGCACAGACAGACAACATAGGGCTTACTTTAGGAACACCCCCCTTTGGATTCCTCTGGTGCTGTAAAAAACAAACAACATGGTGCTCCTTCCATTACAACAAAGAGGTGTTAAGAAAGTGTTTAATAAATTGTAATTATTCTATGTACAGTACTATACTGGTTTTTCTCTGTCCATTTCCAAAACTTGCATGTGTCTCTGAATTGCATCTGGCTCTAATTTTATAATTACAAAACTACATTGTCAATACTGTGTATGTATTCTGAAAAAATAAAGCTGTAATTGCCAGTGAAGCCAATTCCATCTCTGATTAATAATAAAATCCCTTTGTATATATTGTTGTTGAAGAGATCTGTTATTTGAAGTCACCAACAAAACTTAAAATTAACTCTATGCCAGATGAAACCAGGGCAGGTGACAAAACTGGAAGATTTTGAGCAGCACACTCAAACAACTCTTTTTTGCTGATATCACTCTGTGATGATGAATTTCAATAATGAAAACACCTTCAAAGGTGCTGTGTTCCATGGTGCTATACCTCAGACTTTTTATTTTCTTTTCTAATTCCAGAATTTCATAAGATACCTGTATATACCTAAAATAAATAAGTTTATATTTTTGGGTGGGGAAAATATGTAAGAAAAACAACAACTTCTGTGTAAGAGATCTGTTAAAAATCTGTATGAAACAAATTAGTCCTATATCTTTCCTTTTTTTATAATCTCATCTGCATTTGTTTCCATTGTGCTTATTTGGGCTGCATAAATATTAAAACTGGATTCTAAACAGTTATTTATGGATTTTTGCAGTGTTTACTTAGATTTTTACATAAACAATGATGGATGTTTGCTTCCTGAACTGGATACTTAAAAATTCCACAGAATGGTCCTATACAATATTTGCCCATCCCATTAATATGAATTATTTTTTCCTGTTATTTCACCTGAAGGCCAGGGATGCAATATGTCTAGGTCATGTGATTCTACATAGTTGCTAAGCAACATAGGAGGGGACTGCTTCCTAGAGCGCTGTCTTTGACCCCAGCTGTTACAATTTGCTATTCAAATCTCCCAAAAAAAAGTTGGTTTGGCCTTCCCTCTGAACATTTTATTCAGGTAGTTGGAAGTAGAAATTACATTTTAGCTTTACAACACACATCCTTTTGTAATTATTTTTCATAATATATGTAAGACTTGAAAAGAAATGTTTGTTTCTATTTCTTATGAATTGTTAAATTAAATAGTACTAGTTTCTGCTGGCTCATTTCCAACTGGTATTTTCTTATGCACATTTATACATGTAAAAGTGAGATTTCAAAAGTCAACTTCTTGCTGTTCATATTTTCTTTTATTTTTGAACCAAAGTTTGTAACTGTCACCTCAGAGGAAAATACAAATTTTATTAATAAAATCAAGTCTTGTCTACCTGGATTGGTCATTCTCTTTTCTCAGTGTCCAAAACTCACCCACTGTTATAACTTCATTCTGCTTCCAGACCATCCAGACTCAAAAAAAGTAATCTTACTACATGTCCTGGCAAGCACTAGGCAACAGCACCAGGAAGAGAAGTGTTAATAGAAAAGATGCCAATCTGGCCATTGGTGGTATGCAGCAAGGCCGATAATTTCACATTTAGTTTGTATGGATTTCTACTTGCAGCAGGCCACATAATACGATCAAACACAAGATAGGAACCCAATATTCTTTCCCCAGCCACTCTCTTACAACTTACAATGTCCAAGTGCTTCACAATCTCATGGTTCACAGAATCACAGAATCACTAGGTTGGAAAGGACCTTCAAGATCATCAAGTCCAACCATTAATCCAGCGCCACCATGTCCCCTAAACCATGTCCTGAAGCGCCACATCCACACGTTTTTTGAACACTTCCAGAGATGGTGACTCCACCATCTCCCTGGGCAGCCTGTTCCAATGCTTGACCACCCTCTCGGTGAAGAAATTTTTCCTAATATCTGATCTAAACCTCCCCTGGCGCAACTTGAGGCCATTTCCTCTCATCATATTGTTGTCCTATGGTTGTCCTTGTAGGATCCCATAAGGTGGGCAAATGACCCTATTTGTTGATGGGAAATGGAAGACAAGAACTAGACCAAGACCTAGAAACTACAGGAACACAAGATTTCCAGTACCTTGTTTTAGGTAGTGGAACAAGAACTGGTGATGGGTCCAAGCTAAAGACATGACATATGTCACCTCGGGCCTCCTCCAAAACGGTTTATATTTTTTTAATCTGCTAACTGTTCTTTACGAACTCTGTTTATGTCCATGACAGCTGTGAAAGCAGCTCCAACAAGTTTGGCCTGCTGCTCAAGTGGGCTAGGTTAAGTTAGGTGCTGAACAACCCTATCTAAAAAACCCAACACTTCTGGGTCAGGTGCCTTAGGGTGATTCAGGTAAAAAAATACAGACAGTTCTGATTTGGCAGTCAAGATCAGGCTGCAGGAGAACGGTGTTTCTAAGAGTGCAATGGTGTATGCAAGAAGCCAAACGAACCCAGTTCTTTTCCAGAATTAAAGTATCTTGTCAAGGTTCATGTTGACAACATCCCAAAGGAGGAACTGAACTTGAGGCTTCTATACTTCTCAGACAAGGACTCGTCAGGTTTATTCTTTAACCCTTGTTAAGGCCTTAGCCAGGTAACTTACTATTTATTCTTGTAATGAAAGCAACTCACCACCATTAGTTATTCTAACTCCTCTTTGTCCCTTCTCTGATTCAATGCGCTGTTCTTGTTCTCTCAAAGTTTCTGATTATGGGGGGAAAATTACCATTATATATTCTTGCCTTCAAGCAAAAATTATGCTACTTATTTTTCCCTCGATAGAAGTCTCATATTATCCACGCTTAAAAAAACCTCAAATAAAAAAAAGCATTCTTCAGAACAGAAAGAAATTTCACATCAGAACTCTCACATTAGTCTTTCTATGAAACAAACTGCAGGCACTGTAGTCAAATCCTACTAGACATAAAGAACATAAAACCTCAGATTCATAATATGCTGTTATAAAAAAATACACACTCCAAAACTATGCAAGCTAAATTCCTTACTCAACCAGCCCATAAGAAAACAAGGATCAATAGTTTTCACACCACATTAAAAACCCGTGTAATCACAAAAAGATTGAAACTGCTACATGACATCTAGAGTTTACCTCTAGAAACTGACAAACAGAATTTGGATGTTCTGTGATCTTGAGGTTTCACCCTACCTCAGAGCAGACTGGGCAGTTTTTCTTGCAAGTGTGCTTCGAGCCCTTCTCTAAACAGAGAAAAGCCATACTGGAGATGGTATACGGTTTCTTCACTGCAAATACAGATGTTGCTGTCATGTTGCATGGAAATGGAGTAAGTAGGCACATAGTAAACACAAGCCAACAGATATTACCGATTGAGGCACTGTTCTGTCCAGAATAACATGGATACAGGATAGAGATTTAAATTGCAAGCTATGACTATAGAGGTATGAACTGTGCTGTGTATAGGTGTAGAGTTTCTTCTCTCCCTCTCTCCTTTCATCTTTCTAATCCAGGATAGGACAATATCAACTCATCATGATTGGCACATCTCTTGGAAAAGTTAGTAATACACTTTTTTCAGTCTAAGTGGGCAGTCATTATAGCTCACATCAACAGTCACCTTGTGACATAAAAAGCTACCATCTGTTTCAAAAAATAAGCATACTTAATTGCTCTAAGATTCTTCCCCTTGGGAAAAGCTTTGTTAATTTTAAAATGAAGCTTCACGTGCTAATGACTGGTAGGAGATGCCTTAATAGCAATCAATGTTCTATTACAAGCACACTCATTTTTCTGTGAATGAACATCTTCTATTTTACATGCACCAAAAATAACTTGAAAATGACAAAGACAGGATATTAAATGCCACGTCAATTATATTCACCTGGAAATATAATAGACACTCTTATTTGTGTTCCTTTTCTAGGCACATAAATTATCAAAGAGGCTCATTGTTACTTCAGTAAAAAGCAACATGAAGATTATTGCAAAGTAAGCTCCTCTAAAGCTATTTATTCATTTCGTTTTCAGTAAGGACATCGAAGATTACTACAGTGAAGAAGGCTGCGGCTGCAAGCACACAGATAGTCAGACACACTGCTCTAGCCAAAATTGCGCTTGTTTTTTTTTCTCAGCTGTGTGAATGAGGGCTCGGTTCTAATGAGAAAGGATGGAGTCAAAGCCTACAATGCTACCATGGGCAGGTTTTGTCTAGGCTCTCTCAGGAACTTTGCCAGACCTTGACTTTGTGTCCAGTTTCTCAAGGGTGGAGATGTGGTCTCCATCAAAACACATCTAACTTCAGTAAGACAAACAGAGTTGTTAAGAATTCAGCAGTGGGATTGGGATATTTGAGCAGTCTTTGCTGCTCCCTGGTGTGATACAAGAATTTTTAGCATCAAAAAGACATTTTAGCTAAATCTTGCTGAAGCATAAGAAAACCTCTAGCTAGCACAGTGATTAAAATGCAGATGAAAATTAACACTCAGTCTATCCAATATGCTGCCATTACATTACACACTACTAAAACATCATTTATACAAATAGGAGAGGACCAACCTGTCAAGGGCCAGTCAGTGGGGTATGATAAAATCCACAAATAAGAGTCAATGCATCTGTTTTCTCTTCCCTTTCTTGATGGTGCCAGTTGTTCTGTTCAAGCCCAGAGTTTACTCTCCAGGAAAAACCTTGAGTCTGTTATCTGATTTCCTTTTGTCGTCATTTGGTAATTTGCATTTTGGTGGATGATGCTGACTACTTGTTTGCTTTTCAATGTCTAGTATACATTTCATGAGCTATTACAATCTAATAGTAGCTGTACTTTTCAATTTCCTTATTGTCAGCCATTCGATGCTTAAGTGACTAACGTTATTGCTTTTTCTCATACTGAGCTGGTATTTTCAGAGCGACATAAGGCTCAGCAAGGATAATCGCTCAACCTCCTTCATGATTTTAAAACAAAAAACATCTGCCACAAACAGTGTCAATAAGCCCTCAACAGATAACAAGAAAATGGGAAATTAATCACTTTCGAAATGATACAGTAAGCAGAATAGCTGATGGATCATTTATCATAATTTCTCTTTCTGTGTACATTAAAGAAGACTGGATCTAAGTACCTGTCAGAGCTCTTTAACAGCTTGCAAAGCCACCTTCTAATTTTGTGCTCTGGCCTCCGCTTTATGCCTTAAATGGTGGTCAGTAAAATTACTTGCAAGAAGAAAACCAAATTAATGTTTCTCTAGCCCCAGAAGTTCTCTAAACTAGATCTTCTGCTGTGTTTTCTCTATAGTAAGTATGTAACGGGTAATTAAAAGAATCTTTCTGACCAGACAGGGCTGGGACAACAAGGCTGCCCAGAGTCCCAAGGTCATCCTAATAGCCAGGAATGAACACAGAAGCCTCCTGTTCAGCTCTCATCTCACCCTGAAATATCTCATAGCCAGACATCTTGAAAAATTGCTGCAACGCTAGGCCATAGCTTTGTGTGGCCTACAGATGCCCAGCCTGCAAGCTCTGTAGCTCCCTAGCACAAGTAAAAAGCAAACATAGCCAGAGCAGAGCCATAAATCTATGTTTTTAAGTGGAAAACATTAACTAAATGTTGAAATTGCAACCTGAACTCAGGATTTAACTAACAAATAACAATAACAGCATTCCAATACAATTAGTATTTCTGAAACGGATATACTAATTTGTTAATTGTTAGTTTACTCAGTATCTTACACAGAAAGCCCAGTGAAGCCAGCTGGGGTATTATCACTGACCTGAATGACGTTCATTATAGCACGTAAAGCATGTTAAGTGAATGAGAAGGGGAGAGAACAAGGTTATTTTTATTGACATAAAAGCTTCTTTCTGTCAAATGTTAACAAAAAATATTCTATTCATACAGTCTTTCAAGCCTATGCCATTTTTTATTAGAATATCATCCCAATGGCAGCTCAGGTGAGAAAGTAGATCTGCTTTGTGGTCCTGTTGCCCAAATTGGCTCACAAGATAACATAGCATCATGTGAAGGCTCAGGCTCTGGAGAATGCACAAATCACAATTCATAACAATCTTCATAACATATACTATTCAGTAACTGTCTGATTTGCATGTATAGGGATCACATCCTTTTGTTATTCCTCAGAAGGATTTTAGAAATATCCACTTTTCTCTAGGTCTGCAAACTTGCTCAATGCACAGATGTTAAGATCAAAGCTGTTTACTGTCAGAAAGAGCCAAAAATGGAATTTTAATTTTTACAAATTTCCACAGTACTCCCATTTCCAAACAGAACAATGTTTCACCTGCCGACCCCTCCCCTTTTTATAACTGTGATGTTTCCGTTTGAAATTATATGGTGTTTTTCTTCAAAGTGACTGAAAATATTTGACTGGTAGGAGGAAGTCTCCTGGTATCCACACTGAGATTTTTTCCCCGTGTGCTGGGGGAAAGGAGATGAGTACAATACTGACAGTTGAATAAACGTGTCTGTATAAAAGAAATGCACAGTAAAACCAAGCAGAAATAGTTCTCAGTGTACAACAGAAAGCAAAGAAATGTAGGGAGGAAAAAGCAAATAAGGAAGCAGCGGGGAAATACGTGGCAAAAGGATGATGGGAGCAGAACTTTGCTCCCTTCTCTCATCAGTCCGGGGCAGGAGGGTGAGAAAAAAAGTGTTTGTGTTCAAAAAACGTGTGGATGTGGCGCTTCAGGACATGGTTTAGAGGGCATGGTGGTGTTGGGTTAACAGTTGGACTTGATGATCTTGAAGGTCTTTTCCAACCTTAATGATTCTGTGATTCTGTGAAATATTTATGGCCCAGTCTGGGAGCATCCCATGTGACTGCTGGTATACAGCAGTGGCCAAGGTTTGCTTCTCACAGTCTTTACAAAGTGTGTGTGTGAGGGGGTGCACCAGAAGGCAGCAGCAAAACTAGTTTATTAAAAAAGTGCACCTAAAAAGAGTATCAAAGACTGCAGGCCTCTGTGGGAAACACAGTGCCACTGATACCTACTGGCTTCAGCCACATCCCTGTCCCTTGCTCTCCCTCCCCTCCCCTCCCTTCCCAAATGCACCTCTGTCTTAAACAGAGACTCCTGAAATTGCTTCCTCTGCAGGAGTTCTATCCTCATGGAGCAGCCACTGTTTATTGTGGCACTGAAAAGTACAGGACATCTGAAAGGGGGGGACGAGAGGCTTAATTTTTAAGGTCAGGTACTTGAAGGAGGGCAAAAGGACAATGGGGTAGGGGTAAGCAGTCTGGGAAACCAATATACAGCCACACTAACATGCTGGCAGACTCACAAAACATAAAGCTTGCCTGGGCCATCTGGACAACCAGATTAGGAATAGGCAATGACAAGAGCTGCTCAGCATCTGTGTCCTTTTCCTACCACAGAGAAGCATACGGGTCAGGCAGTGCTATAGTCCTCCTGAGGACTGTCTCTGCCACAAAAGTCAGATGAGAACAATAGGGAGAACAGTTAACATTGACGACTGTGAGAAACCTCCCTCTATGCATTAAAGTTGGCCTATTTCATTTTCTAAACACATTAACCTCAAAACAAAGCCGTAATACGTTGAGGAACCACATTTGAACTACTGTCACATCTTTCCGTTACAATTTTCCTGAAGAAAGCAATAATAAAAAAAAAAGGACAGTACACATGAACTGAGGATACCTGAAAGATTTCCTGATTAAATGATTCTGGACCATTTTAAGACATTATGCAGTTTTGCATGTGTGCATTCATTTCTCATGTTTTGCATAATCTTTCTGATGATTGTATGCACAAGTGTACTATGTAGAAACAGCAGCTAGTCAGTGTGATTACTTATTAAATTTAATGAGCAGATTAGAATTATCTACTATAAAACTAAGATGAAAGCTAAACCACAAATTTGAAAGCCAACTAAGGGCTAAAACACATGCAAGCATGGTTAGTTAATACTCTCTTTGTATGCACAATGATAAATACTTCATATATACGCAGCAAATTTGGATGCACGTTACCCAAGTGGAACTCAGCTGCGATGGTGTATGAAATGATACATCTAATGAGACACGTAACTCAGAGGAAGCAAAACCACCGAAGTACTTCAGGGCTGTCTTGCTCTTGCAACACTGGAGTATTTTCAGTACGTAAGTATTGATAGCCAGATAGCATTCAGCCCTTTTCTGTCTAAGCACAAGGAAGGAATACAGAGCTTGACACTTGCTTTCAAATCTCTGTAAATAAATGCGGGCTAACTCCCACACACAGAGGACAGGGCTGTAGCAAGGTAAAGAGATAAAGCCCAGAGCCTGCAAACACTACATACCTGACAAAGGAATGTTACAAAGAGAAAGATGACCAGGTACAGCTGAGCACATATTTACACTAAAGCCCTCTTTTAACAGGTGGTAGTAAGGACACTTATTTGGATGTTTTTTTCTGAGCAAAACTTCCACCACTACCAAGGAGGGAGTTTGGGCTGGAACTGGCAAGAAGGGTTTGCTGTGGGCCCAGCAGCCGCTTGTCTTAACTCAGCTCCAGCCGGAAGGAGAGGCAGCGCTAAGGCTGGCCGCCGGGGCTGGCTCGCGGCCGTCGGCACCGGGCTGTGCCCCGGGATGGGGTGGTGGGGGTGGTGGGGGCGCTGGGCCGTCCGGGCGCCCGCCAAAGGCCGCCCACACCCCAGGCTAGAGCTCGGCACCGCTAAGGGCGTGCAGAGCGGCCCGGCGGGCCCGCAGCTGAGAGAACGGCGGGCCCGAAATGACCAGGGTCGAGCGCCTGCAGAGTTCTCCGTACGTGGAGAAACCCCCGAGCTAGTAGAGCCCAGCCGCCGCGTCCGCCCGCCGGTCAGCCACCCGCAAGGCGCGAGGATGCAGAGCGACCGCTTCTCCCGCCACGCCTCTCAGCCGCGGCCCGCCCAGGCTGCCGCGCAGGCGCAGGACGACGACGGCGCGCGGCCAGAAGGGGGGGCCGTTGTCCGCGACCGTTAGGACTGTTAGGGCCGTTAGGCGCGGCACCTGTGTGCCCAGTGAGAGGGCGCGTGGGTCTGTCGCGTTTCCCGCCGCTTCGTGGGAGGGAGCAAAGCTCAGCTCAGGGGCGACTGCTTTAAAGCTCGTAAGGTAACTTCTGAGTCTGCGTGTGTGTGTATATGTATGTAAAAGAGAGAGCTGTGTCTCTGCTTATCTCTAACAAAAAAATTCTGCTGTTTTGTGTCCCATTTTTTCCCCTCTTAATTCTCATTTCTCCTAAAAAGTCCCATTAAGAATGTACCAGTCACAGAGACACAGACTTTTATATCTCTGCATGTGGAAGTGGTGGATTCCACTTTAATTACTTCCTCTGCAGAGGCATAATTAAGGCTAAAAAAAAAACAACCAAACACCTTGCCCTATGCTCCTTCAACAGATGAGCTCATTGCACATTCTGTGTGCATGGTGTGCAGAGGTCAGTGCTGCCACATACTCGTGTTTTCTCCCCTGTCATGCCATGCAAATGCTTTCCGTGAGTTAGCACTGATCTGAGAGTTATTTTCTGAAGAACTGGATGCATGCAACCTAAGGCCAGAAACGTTTTTAAAGAGCAAAGGGAAGAAAAGAGGTCATTTGTTTTCTTTACCTAGGTGCTTCTGTGGTAGAAAGTGCTGCAGAGTTCTGCAAAACCTGAGTAGCTGTGGGACTTCTGACAGCAGGTATGCAAACACTAGCAATATTTAACTCTATAAACTAACGAGGGATTTGTATTATTAGTTTTGAAAACAATGTTTAAAAGAGTTTTTACACTGAAAACTCTTCCATTGAGACATGGGTCATATTGAGCAGCTCTGTGGTGGATGTGGTAGCTCCTCTTTCATGTAATCTCCTCCTCTGAAAGCTTCGATTGAAAACTAAGCCACATTGAGGGGTTTGTGGTTGAACCTGGGAGCTTCCTTCAGTAAACTCATTCCTGAATTAATTGCTGCTGGAACTCATCACCCATAATAATGTTTCCAGAATATTTCCCCTATTATCTTCATCTGTCAGGTTGAATTCATCTTTCTGACATGACACCCATGAAACAGTGTAAAAGAGAAACACAAGCTTCATTACTAAAAAGGGAGAAGCAGCACACAGTGCAGTTACTGTCCGCAGGTCTGCTTTTGCACTTGCTGAAATCAAATGACATTTCATCACAACTTTCAAGATAAACAGTTGAAAATAAGGAATCCTCTTGTCCACAATCCATCACCTTCAAGGACTGTGGCAAGGATTCTGCTATGTTCACAGCTTTAGGACGTTTCTATGTAACACATACAACAAAGAGACCTGCACCAGTCCTACACATAGACAAGCACAAATTAACAGTTGTGGTCTAGCCTGGGCTCTCTTCCCCTCAGTTCTCCATAGCCGTGAATTGTATTGGTCTGAGAGTGTCCTAGGCAAAGAAATGTAACAATAACTCTTGCTCAAAGTATTTGGCTGCCAGAGAGACAGGTGCGGATTGTAAGTTAAAACATTCCTGGTCATGGGAGAACTCCAGACCATGGTAATTCTTAACACAGTTGCAAACCATGCATTCTTCTCATTACCACTGTTTTTATCTGGATTGCGAAAAAAAGAAAGTCTTACCGTTAATGAGATGGGATCCAGTTATGCAGGAAATGCAAGGACACATTTGAAACACCTAGGGGTGAAAGGAGAGAAATGTTAGATAGTTTTGAGCTGTATCCCTCCTGAAAATAAGTGCAAATTCTCCATCTGTCAGACGTTTTCAGAACATCTGAAAAGAAGATATACAGAAAGGGAAAAAACCCCTTAATTTTCTGTGTATGCTTTCATGAAAACACTATTGAATTGAAAAACATTGCTTGTGCAGTAAATACAAAGCTTGATGTATCTTACAGGTCTCCGGAAGTTTTAAATTAAGTCCAAAGAAACTGCTTCAGTAGGCTTAGGTTTTTTGCACGCAGGTGCAATACATTTAATTTTTCAGCTTACTAAAAGCTTTTAGTTGATGCTTGGAAAAAATATACCTTCAGTCAGTAACTCATCATTAATGTATGCCAGTATAAAACATATAAAAGGTACTTTCATAGAAGTTACTTACATTAATATAAGTTCATATGAAAATAAAAATACATTCACTCTTCACTGTGGTGATATCAACTACTTATAAAGACTTTTGGTCTAATTTCACATCATTTCCATGTTTTGCGATGGTATCAAACCAAGACTGCAGAGATCTACTGAAGGCTGATACCAGGGTAAGTGAAAGGGGAATCAGAGCCATTCTGACTGCTATTAAGGTAATGCGATGAGTACCTTGACAGATGCTAAGAATCATCATTTTGCTGATTGACTTTTCTTCAAACCTAGGGCTGTGGGCAATCAAAGAAAATGTGAACATCTGGCTGAGCTTTTGATTGCCATGCTCACTGATATAGTGCAGCCAAATAAGCAACAATTAGTCAGTACAGCTTGTGTCAAAAGACCGATCAAGTTAATTCAAATTAAGTCAGGATAAATTGAATCCAGTTGGCATTCATGCATATTTGTATGCATGGTTTAAATAAGCTGCTTCTGTGCTACATTATCCTTTATTTACAAGTAAAACACATGCAAAGTTTTGTGTTTTAAGTAAATATTTTCAAAAACTTTTTGACTTCTTAGAGACAAACTTCTGGGGAAAAAATCTGCGTTCTTTGAAAGGGCATTTCCAGACTCATAAAGATAAAAATGTGTTGGCTTTCTCAAGTTCATATTTTTCACTTGCTAATAAATGTCACAAACTTGGAAGCTATTCATAAGCATTTTGTCAGTAACAATTACAATAATACCTGACTGGCATTTGGGTAAGCTTAATAGCTAAGGAGGTGGTCAAAGTAGTTACCAAATTGTAGTAAGAAAGGAAAGTCCTAAAACTGCATACTAATTTCCTCATGTTGTCACTCAATTCTGAGTGTAGAACTCTGGGAGTATATATTTTCATACTCAGGGCCTGTGGCCCTGCGTTCCCAGTGACATCAGAGCCAGGGAGCTTGAGCTGTGCTGGGAATATTTAAAATGCAGATACAACAGGTGAAGGACCATGTCAGAAGAGAAGGTTGGGTGAGTCAGTCTGTGAGCATGGGACTCCACATGCTGCCTTATCAGCTGCCACAGGTGCAATGGGTGTGGCCAAGCAGCTGTAACTTTCTTTTTTCTGAGGGTCTACTTTGTTTTGGCACCAAGAAATAGGTTTTTGCTATTCTTTGACTCCTGTGAATATTAGGAATACAACACCCTTGAGAACAATCAGATCAATTAATTAGAAAATTGTTACTGTACTGCCTTCAGAAATCAGAGGATTAGCTTCTGATCCTTAACTTCAAACAGCCTCTTCGCAGCTGTTTTCTTGAACTTCTTTCCTTTAAAATACTAACCACTCTTACACACCCATCTTCTGATTCAGAGGTTAAGAGTTCTTCTGTTAGTGTTACCTTTAGAAATTTATTTGATGAAAAATCCCTTAGTCTGATGACAGGGTCCAGTTGCTATCAGGTGCACAGGCCCTTTACAAATGCTACTGAAAAATCAACACTAATCCTTCAGTGCCTTCAAAGGATACAGAATTGGGGACATAATAATAGTGATTGTCTCCAGCAGATAACTGTTCAGCGATCATTCTGCATTGGCCTGGAAGTCTGAATTCCCTGCAATAACTTTCAAAATTGACCTCTGCTGGGAAATGTAAAACCATCCCTAGCAAACAGGCCAGTAGCACTTTCTGGCTAGTCAAGTACCTACACATTTACTCCATTGCTCATTATTGGCCTAAGATTTTGGATAAGAAAGTCTGCTAAAAAAAGTAAGTTCCAAAATAGTAGGTCAGTGTTTCAGGCGTCTTCAGCACAAAAAGGAATACTATGCAGCACAGGAGAATTAGATGGCAGCTCCTCAGTTTGCCTGTTTTATTTAGGGAGTTGAAAGTAGACTAAGGAGAATATATTTTCAAATAAATTTTCAACCAATTCTGTGGTTGTAGGGAAAAAGATAATTTGAAATCATAAACAGCAAAGCAGCATTCATAGTTACGGTCTCTCATAGTTATTCTCTGGGTAGAGCAGTGATTCAAAGAAATCCAAACTTAAGAAATTTAAACTCAATAACATCAAAGTGTTATTAAGCAGACATCTTTATTGCAGCGCTGGACGCATGGGGGATATCTCCTCCTAACATGTGTGCGCTGAAACAAAAGTTCATCCTTTATATACCTTAAAGACATGAATATTCACACGCTTTCCAAGAATCACCGCCTCCTTGCTTATCTATTACATTTACATAACGCTGGCGTTGCAAAACTACACTACACATGCGCGGGGGTCTCGGGTGGTCGTCGGTGGTCGTTTGGGGAGTTTGCCCCCTGCTCCTTTTTCTCTTTTATGGTCACAGGTCTCTTGAGGATAATTTCTTCTCCTTGGATGTTTGCCCCTTCTGTTGTCCAGCCAAGCGGTTCCTTCTTATCATCCTTGTTAGAGCCTTCCTGCCAGTCTGTCCCTACGCTCAAGGTGAAGATATCTTCTCTGTTCTCTTTAATGTCTCAGTCCTTGCTCTTAACTCTTCTTTGTTCTAATTTTCATGAGGCCTGCTTTCCTCCTGATTAACTGTTTACACGTAGTTACAATGTTAGCATTGAGGCAAATACAGCCTAAGGACTGTGAGAGTAGGCTGTTAAACATAATCACACAGTTATTAGGCTAAAGAATTCTATATTAAAGTCAAAATAATAAATTTGCAAAACTTAGACTTGTTTAGTGACGCATGCTGAAACCTTATAATTGTTTTAGATCCTTGTTTCAGCAGCCTGCTTGCTTGCAGGGACAGGGGAATTACTTAGCAAAGTTTGAAGTAGTGTGGCGATTACTTTTGAATTACTAATTCAGATAAGACTCTGAATGTAATATATTATATGGACCATTTTTTTAATGCATTTACAGCAGCATGTGATGAACAAACAAAATAAAAATATTACAATGTATTTGAAATTTCTTTTTTTCAAAGCCCACCGTCATTTTTACTGTAATGTGAACCAGTACTGATTGTGCACTCCCAAATCAATATCAGTGAGAAAAACAATCTGAAGTCTTTTGTTTATTGACATGTATGCAAATCCTTCATTAAATTGTATGTCCCGATCTAGCTACTATTGATTTTCTTTTGCATCAGTTTATGAGTAAGTTGCAGTATGTAAGGTGTTAGCCATGAAATATAGCAGTTTATTACTTCTGATAAAAAACAACAAGAATGTAATATGAAAATTTCCTTATTGGTGGCTGAAACTTTTCTACTAAGGGAAATAAGGGTCAATAAAAATTTGAACACAATTCTACGGAAATGGTGAATGTATTTTTCAAAAATTGTTGCTACAATAGATTAGTTTATTATATGAGTTATCTGTCAGAGAATCAAAGTTGTAAAGGTTTCCTGAGATTCTGATTTTCAGATTAGCATTGTGATTGATTTTACAGTCCAAAGAAATGCACATTTTGTTATTTTTTCTAAGGAAATGTTATTTATGCACGCTTACTTATCTCATTTTTGTGGAGGGCTTGGAGAGTATACCTCAGAATACATAGGAAAAAATATCTGAAGAAATCAATTCTAGAGAAGGCCAGAAATAAAGATGGACAAAGCCCAAAATGTCAGGTCTGAAGAGGCTTCTGGGACTCCATTTCGGGGCATAGCAATGATGGTTTTATAAAGATTTCTGTCTCCTTTTGCAAATCCATTTTGGCATGCAGGGGCCTTTCTCCCCTTCTCCCTCTGTCCACACATTTAGTCTGTTCTCCTGCCTGGTAGCAAAGGGGACATCTGAGGGCGTGAGCAAAGGGTGTTAATGGGGGCAGAATTGAGAGGAAAGACAGAGGTTCTCTAAATACCTTCTTAACAATTTTCAAGGTAGGAATTTATGTCACTATATTGCAGGCCTAGGCTGGGAGAATGGACAGACAATTGCTGGCTTGCCTGTATCTCTGCATTTAACCAGAGATTTTCCTTCTCATCCTAGGGCAGGGGCTGACACGCTGCTGGCACAAGGGCCGACGCAGCATGTGCTACGTCAGTGAAAGCCTTGTGGGGGTAGGGACATGAGCTCTTTTCCCGCTGCCTCTGTGAAGTTTGTTGTCCATGTTGTGTTGCATAGTGACAATCACTGTGAAGTCCACAGTGGCCTAGAGCTTGTCATGCTTATTTGTTATTCACAGTCTGACCAGAGTGTTCACTCATTAGTACAGGCTGTATCTGTGGTCCTTGTTCTGTCAACATGTCAGGTCCAGCTGCTTTTTACTAGGATTAAGACTGCATATGTATTTTTCTCTCTCTGCAATGGAAGCTAACGTAATATTTTCATTTATCAAGTAAGTCTTTTTTTTTTAAAGTTTTGCTTGGACCATATGTGTTGTTTGTAGATGCAAAATGTTGCTGTCTGATCTTTGACAGTAAGAACAGAGAACAGAGCAATTAAAAGGCGTTCTCAGGGCTAGAATTTTTAATCTCTGTGTTGTACATGCATGTGCAGGTTTTCTCTGTACTGCTGGTTGCATATTGGCATTAATACAACTTGCAGCAAATTTCCCATTTTTAAAAAATACTTGTGTCTATTACCTAGTGATGTTCTCTTTCTTCTGAGGTTTGAATGTCCACTAATGTCAAAGAGCATATTTCTTTCAGTCTCAGTGGATGCTATCCAACCACAGCAAGCATGGCTTTAACTCAGTATTATCTTATGCAATATCCAGAGATTTAATTTCCCTGAAACAATTTGAAGCCAATTGAAATCACTTTAGCATTTCCTCATAGGAAGTGTTCCTAATCTTGCTACAGTTCTCATTGTTATCTTCTGGATTCTCTTTAACTAGTCCACATCTCGTTCGTCAAAATAATGTGGTGCCAGAAATAACTAGCTGAGACCTCACCTGTACTGAACAGAGAGAAAAAAATTACTTCTAGGCTTTATATATGACAGTCTCTTTCTTGCAACAGCCTCACATTCTAACCCCATATTCAGTTTGTGACTCATAAGCTCCAGTCCTTTTCTGCCTTGCTGATGCATGGATGGTGAGACCACCTGTATTGCACATTTAATTTCATTTTCCACAAGTAGGGCTTTTGCATTTATTAGTGAGTTCTGTCTTACAGCCTTCAGACCAATTCCACCCCTGTGTCTAGATGATTTTGAACTCTAGGTGCTTTCTGTCTTCCTTGTTACTTCTCCTGACTCAGTGCCTCACACACAGTAAGTCTGGCTCTAAGCAGTATTTTCTTTAACAATGTAGGACATGGCACTAGGAATTTGCCTAGAAAATCTAAGGCCTGGCTAGCCTTTCACCTCAGCATCGTGCCCCTTGGAGAATGAACAACTGAAAGCTGTTTCAAATCGGATCTTTCAGCCACTGTGCACCCAGTTACAGCATTTTCCTGGAGTTCAAGTTTCTCTGGTTTACATACGAGAAAGTCATAGTGGACAGTATCAAAAGACTCAGCACAGTCAAGATGTAACAGCCTTTTCTTTGAATATTCACTGACATAGCTGCACTGTTGAAGTAAAAGATTGGCTAGACTTGTCAAGAGCAAGTCATGTAAAGCCAATGTTGCCTGTTCTGTACTATCTTATCTTTTGCATGCTGATAATGTATCAAAACCAAACAAACAAACTGGTCTTTCTACTTCTTGCCTGCTTTTCTCTTGTTAAATAAAAGGAATAAGCAATCTCTCAAAATTAGCCTTTATGAAGAATGATATAAAAATTCACTGAATGCATGAGCCTACTCTGTATTATTATTTATTTTATTATTATTGCTATTCCTCTCTTTATCCATTCAGCATTAAATTTATATTTTCTGTTTTCCTCTTTCCTTTTGAATGGAGTTATTTAAAAAAAAAATGAAACCTCTTTGTCCCTAAGTTCTAAATTAATCAGTTGCAATTAACCTTGTGACTTAATATTTCCAGGTTCTGTTGCCGCATGTGTATGCCATTCCTCTCTGTTCCTTCTCAAGTGTGCTTCTATTTTTTATACGTCTTCATTTTCAGACCAGGCAAGAGTTCCTTGTTCAGTACTATTCATCCGTTACTGCACTTCTGTCTTAATAATGTGCTGTATCTTTGCATAAAACATAGCACACACAAGCTGCTTCAGACCAGTAGGGTTTATGACTGCTAGTCACAGGTAACATGAAATGCCAGCAGTGTGTATCCACTTCATTGGGCTTCACTACCATAGCAATCCTAAAAGGTAACATTTGCGACTGGATGAAAAGGAGTTCATGTTGCATCTTCAATGCCTTTGTTTTAAATGACTGACATTCTAGAATCTGAATAATGTTCCGTGGTCACTTCCAAACTGACAGAAAGTTGCAGTTATGGTTACAAGGGTTTTATCACTTCTAATATTTGTACTTTATACACAAGACAAGTAGCCATTTAAAATTAATATCAAGTGCAGTCAGTGTGCCACAGAAAGTGGTCCAATGTATTTCCTATAGACTTGTTGCCTTGAATTATTTGCCTATCCTCAAAGATACACAAAGGAGTGGTTTTCAGTATCTCTTACATTTGCTAAAAGATCAGGCTTTTCTTAAAGTTGGGAATCAATGCTTGCCCAACATGCACAATTCACTGTCAAAAATGAAAGTCATGACAAAGTCCTGTCTCTTCACAGAATTCTTGGAACACTGGTGTCCCACTTTCATAAGAAAATTCTTGGGATGCAGAACAGACATCCTTGCTACATATATGCTTCACCTTATCAAAACTTCTGAATAAAAATATTGGGAAAAATTGTCCATATACATACATAGATCTACTCCCAGTGATGTCACTTGCTAGTAGACATAGTGAAGTAATACATAATAAGCAATAATTTAATTAAATAATATTACTATGTTAATATATTATTGATATTAATAAATAAATACTTATAAATAATACATAATATATAATATATCACAAAAAGTGATATAGTAAGAAAAATATCTTTGGAAATATAAAGTCGGTGATGACTTTGTATGTTAGCAGTAGAAGTACAAAATAAAGATCGGAAAACTCCCAACTGTTTTTTTTAATGGTGCGTTGGATTTAAAGTATTTTTATTTCAACCACCTCTCAGGTATTAAAATTTATTCCCTACTAGTATTCCTTCCAAATTAATTGTCTTAGCAAGTTTTTAAAAAAACCAAAAACCTTCGTGCAGACGTGCTATGTTGAACTCTACTGCTCCATTAACCATGATAAAATCGTTATTATTATTTTTTTATTTGTGGATAGTATAGTGTTTGCATGAATGCTAGTTGCAACTGGAAATATGTTGTGCCATCTAGCAGCTGACAGTTTAAGTTATGCAATGCATAAAGATTAGGCTAGAGAAAATCTTGCTGTGACTTCACAGCCAGTTTCATTGAAAACAATTCTCTGAACTGGCCACTTTTTGTGACATCTGTTCTTATAGGATATTCTGGTAGCTTGTTTTTTTTCTTTTATTTCAAAGTACTTAAGGAGCAAATGTTATGCCCAAATATATTCTCTGCAATAAGCATATGTTAGTGAAATAAATTAGACTAAGTACCTACCCAGGAGTAAAATCAGATTTTACAGGCATGAGTGCTACCAGAGCTATCAGACTCAGCGAACACTTTATCATGTAGATCTTAGTGATATGGTAATAATATGGTACCTTAAGCAAGCTTTTGTCTGGATCAGTCAAGAACATCTCAACTGTATGTTAGCGAAGACATTTTACCCTCAAAAGCTGATTTCAGGCCATTAAGACAGCCTTTTTGCTTTGCAGTGTGTATAGTCATTACATTCCCCTCCATTCATTTGTCTTCATTCAAAGCAGCACTCAACCACCTTGGTGCTTATTACTGTTAACAAGAACGTGGTCTACCTTAATACAGTGTCAAATGAAATCAGAAAGAGTCATGTGGATGACAGCAAGAGAAACTGCATCAGTGTGTGCAATGTTATCATGTAAATGAGAAATATAAATGAGGGATGAAATGCAATTTAAGTGAACACTCAGATGGAAAACAAATGTGCCATTGCAAGCAAACGATTTCTGAAGCAGCTGCACAGGAATCCTCCTTCACTTGTAATTCTTGTTATGGGATTGAAAATCAGAAGAAATCAGAATTGTTAAGCAATCAGGAAATAGCAGATATTTTCACTAAAAGTGGTTCTATTATAATGAAATCTTTCTCTTTCACTGACAAGACAAGCAGTATAAAACATACTGGGTTAACTACATGAGCATCCTAAAAGCTAGCATATTAAAGCTGTTCAATTGGCAGAGAGACTAATAGTCTTAAAAGCTTTCTAGCTCATTTTAACACCTTCTGTTTTTCTCGTTAATGCTGGCACTGATGTTCAGTTATTATTGTAGGAGCTGATCATATTTACAAAACCTTGCTACTTTTCCTCTTTAGAGACCACATCTGAGTAACTTTTGAATACCTAGCAGATGTTCAAGATGCAACTTCCCAAGAACTGAGTAACAGAGCCTTTAAAAGCAAGGCCATTTGAAGCACCTCTACAATCTCTAGGTACTGTGCTTAAAAAGGAAAACTTTTCTTGAAGATACTGTCTAGTGTAAGTACCAGCTGCTGGCTTTATCCTCTGAATCAGCTTGCACTGATCATTGAGGAGTTAGGATCCTAGAACAGACTAATCCTATACAGCATTACAAAATCTGTATGTTAAATTTATTCCCAGTACTTAACATGCTTGGCATTTCCACTGCTGCTTTTGACCTTACAGTCGTCTTTTACTACCAGTCCTTGGCTTCAAACCTTTGGTAATAGAAGAAATGTAACTACTGAGGTCTAAGAGTATGAATGGGACAAGATAGTTTTGCCTTTTCCAGCACTGAGCTTAATAAGTTAAAAAAATGCACATTCAAGGAAATATGTTAATTTAACTGACTATTTCTCACTTCACTAAAGAATCAACATTTATCAGCACCTCAGGTTTGCTCCTCAGCTCTTGTATACAATGAATTCATGGTGTCTGTGCATAGATAACAAGGTTAATGCCCTTTTGGAAGCAAAGTGGTTTGTCACCAGGCAGCAGCAGATGGACTTCAGGAATCAAAGGACCTGCTGAGATCAGATCAGATGCAGGTGTGTTTTAGAAATTCCTGTAATTTTCATTTTCTCTGAAATACTTTTAAGAGTAAAAATGTCTGCAGGATAAGAAACATTAAGGATGGATGCCTATATGCACTCCTTTCCTTTCTGTATATATGCCTTACTGTCCTTCCACATTAGCCACAGGGAAGATAATAAGATGCTCAAAGTGAACTTCATGAGAACATGCATAAGCCTCAGGTAGGCTAGAAGAAATTACTCATCTCTTACTGGCATAGCAGTCACATATCTGTACATAGAGATGATTGCAGATACAGAGCTGAGTAACAAGAGTGAGGCTACCCAATCCATCATCTGGGTCAAATCACAACTAGTTCCCAATCAGCAAGAGAGACTAGTCCCCGCTACAACCACCACAAATTGTGTTTTGTGAGTAAGCAATATTGTCCAGTAGATGATATGTCCTTGTATGGTAACTAAGCTCTTACAGTCTATGTTTCTGATGCTAACAGACCTCTTTCCTAACATTTTTGATGTGGCCAGCTTTGGAACCAGCTGTCTCCTTGGACAGCTGCTCAACTCTTTTCCCTGCCCACACTTCACACCCCTTTTTCTGGAAATATATTCCCAAGTATTCCTATTTGCTGTTTTGAGCCCAGACTGGGACTACATAAATAAAATCTAATCTGCTAAACTGCTAACTGCTAAACTAATCTGTTTTTTAA
Source organism: Phaethon aethereus (assembly GCF_964289735.1). Taxonomy (NCBI): domain Eukaryota; kingdom Metazoa; phylum Chordata; class Aves; order Phaethontiformes; family Phaethontidae; genus Phaethon; species Phaethon aethereus. The sequence continues at coordinate 13,714,203 of NC_138584.1, forward strand.
TCTATGTCTATATAGACATCCAGTGGTGAAACACTGGCACAGGTTGCCCAGAGAGGTGGTAGCTGCCCCATCCCTGGAAACATTCAAGGTCAGGTTGGATGGGGCTGTGAGCAAACTGGTCTAGTTAAAGATGTCCCTGCTCATTACAGGCGGGTTGGACTATATGACCTTTAAAGGTATCTTCCAACCCAAAGATTCTATGATTCTATATGTACCTGCCTTTTTAGATTCCCTGACCAATGAAATGTTACCCATGGCTCACCCCAGTATTGGCACTGCAGCTACATCTCTTGAGTACTTTGGCCTATTCTGCTCTCTGAGGAGAGAGGAAAAGCATCAACCTGACGTCCCACTACCCTTATAATCTCAACAAATCAGGAACAAGTTCATGCAGGACAGCATGCTCTGATTCTGTCAGCATTTACACTTAAGGCAAAAATGGGTCTGGCTCTGATGACTAATGGTACAAGGATGCTAACATGTAAAACTTTCTTTCAGTTAAAAAATCCTCACATTTATTTTAAATCATCAAACAGAATTATAATCAGAAATCTGAAACCCCTTGTTATTCTTCCTAAATTAGATCACACACATATCATTATAGTAGTCATTTTACAGATATGTGGAAAAAGGACATATGGCTGACCTTCAAATCAGCCCTGAGCTTGACAGACTAGATCAATATACTATCCAGGCCTGTATTTTTCATTCTGCTTCAACAGTCAAATAGAATTTGTTTGTTATGATAAATAAGAACTCTCTGATAACAACAGAAAATAAATACATGCAAGCCAGCTTGCAACGTACCTATTCTCAAAATTCTCTTTTTTGAAGAACTGGAAATTTTCAAGCTGCTTCCATGAATAATATCTTCATTTCTCAAAGGCAGACTAGATCATTTATAGGGAAGTAAAATGAAGTAACCGTTACTACTAGATGGGGAGCTAATTTGTTTTAATATATGTCATTCAATCATGTAAATAGTTATTAGGATTTTGCAGACTTTACATACCAAAATCAACTGTTTACAGTGTTTCCTGGAGGACACAGAGTTGACATTAGTTACAAATTAATGACCATTGTGTTCTCTGTGTCAGAAGATCATAGGAGATCTCAGATCATAGGGGATCTCAGCTTCAACAGAAATGTAAACCAGAGACAGAAACTTCTGGACGCAGACTCTATAACTGAACTGCAAAACAAGCACCCAGGTGGTTTGCCACCACTTAGTGAAGCCCATTTTTATTCTAATCATGTGTTAAAAAAAGAATCTTGACTGGAAGTGTCTTCTAATTTGTCCTTACGGATATAGAATGATTGAGAATTTGTAAAAAAATTCTTTTAAACTAGATGTTCAGATGGTCAGGATTCTAACAAATTATTTTAAACCCAGACTACCTTTCAAAGCCATAAATGTCATTAAGATTACCTTGCTGTGAAGACAGGTAAGGAGTGGAATTCTGAAGTCATTCATATGCCTTAATAGGCTTGCATTCATTGTCAAGAAATAAGTCAGCCAGATATACTCCTTTGTTGAAGTACATTAATAAGTTTTGGTAAAGAACACATGCTGTGAGGAGGTGTCCTTAGGCCACCACTAATTAGTTCCTGTAAGAATACTGTACCCATGAGATGCAGTTAGGATTAGTTAATGTACTACACTTTGAAGATGTAAAAAGATTTCAAAGAGCTAATTGGTACTAGATTATTCATTACACTGGGATTTCTGTATTACCGTTTTCAACTATCATACTCTAAATATAAAGTGATAAATAGATATTCAGACCAATTTGTAAGTTACTTTCGGCAACTATTTAGTTATTGCATCTATTATTTGAAAACAAAAAAATACATGTTTCCACTATGAATGTCCCTTGCATGTAAGGAGAGAAAAGCTTGTTTTCCATTTAGAAAGAAGCCTGAAAATCTGTTTGTTTTCCTTTTTCTGCTTGTTTATTCCCTAGAGAAGTTTGTAGTCTGTATAAAAGAACAGAACTCTTAGAAGTAACTAATTTTTTCTTCCCTGATTATACTGCAAGATTCACTAAAAGCAAAAAAAAAACCCAAAAGCCACAACAGGATTTTGTCAGCTTTTTGGTAACAAGGCAACAGAACTGAAATGTAAGCAGCGAGAACTTTTTGTCCCTCCAAAAGCTCAAGATTAATATGACATGGATAATAGAAAAACAAGTTGAAGGAGAGTCACATAGACATCAGAAGAAAAAACTTTTTCTCAAGGAAGGTAGTGCTGCACAGGGACAGGTTGCTCAGCGAGAACACCTTGAAGGTGTTCAAAACTCAGAATCACAGAATCAGAATCACAGAATGGTAGGTGTTGGAAGGGACCTCTGAAGATCACTTGGTCCAACTCCCCTGCCAAGACAGGATCACCTAGGGCAGGTTGCACAGGAACGCGTCCAGTCGGGTTTTAAAGGTCTCCAAGAGAAGGAGACTCCACAACCTCTCTGGGCAGCCTGTTCCAGTGCTCCATCACCCTCACAGTAAAGAAGTTTTTCTTCATGTTGAGGTGGAACTTCCTGTGCTGTAGTTTGTGCCCATTGCCCCTCATCCTATCACTGGGCACTACTGAAAAAGAGACTGGCTCCATCCTCCTGACAGCCACCCTTCAGATATTCATAGACATTGATAAGGTCCCCTCTCAGCCTTCTCTTCTCCAGAGTAAACAGCCCCAGGTCTCTCAGCCTTTCCTCATATGAGAGATGTTCCAGTCCCTTAACCCATCCTCGTAGCCCTCTGTTGGAGTCGCTCCAAAAGTTCCCTGTCTCTCAAACTGGGGAGCCCAGAACTGGACACAATAAAACAAGGCCAGGGCTGGCTGGACCAAGTTTTAGTAATAGCACAACCTTAAGCAGGGACCTGGATTAGATGACTTCCAGAAGTCCCTTCCCAGCAATAGCTCTGTGATTGGTGGCCTCCTACTGCAATTATTGAAATTACCCAAGAATCATCCAAGAAAAGAGATTATAGGGTCTTAGTAAAAAAGTTAAATATGGTAAAACCCCCAAATACAGAAATAAACCCAAACACTAAAATGCTAATGCAAAAAAAAAGGAGAAGATTCAAATCACAGAATCATTAAAGTTGGAAAAGACCTTTAAGATCATCAAGTCCAAGCATCAACCCAATGCCACCATGCGCACTAAACCATGGCCCAAAGTGCCACATCTACATAGTTTTTTGAATACTTCCAGTGATGGTGACTGCACCACCTCCCTGGGCAGCCTGGTTCCAATGTTTGACCACTCTCTCAGTAAAGACATTTTTCCTAATACCTAGTCCAAACCTCCTCTGGCGCAACCTGAGGCCATTTCCTCTCATTCTATCAGTAGTTTCTTGGGACAAGAGACCAACACCCACCTCACCACAATCTACTTTCAGTTAGTTGTAGAGAGCCTCCTCTTCTCCAGACTGAACAACGCCAGTTCCCTCAGCCACTCCTCATAAGACTTGTGCTCTAGACCCTTCACCAGCTTCATTGCCCTTCTCTGGACACACTCCAGCAACTCAATGTCTTTGTTGTAGTGAGAGGCCAAAGGAAACATATGGAATCTTTAAAGCTAGATTATAATTTTGGTATTTCCATTGAATTGTACGTACTAAATGGAAGAAAAGAAGGGACCCACATCCTTTTTTCCTTGCAAGTCATCTTAGCAGAAATCAGATACATTACTTTATCACAGCAAAAGTCTGTGCACAGGTTAAGTATTTAATAAAAGGTACCCACATCAAGTGTCATCTGCATTTTGAAAGTAGTCCTCTAATTTTGTATAATAGGATTCCTTTAAGGATAACATACTTTTACCCATTTGAGATTTTCTACCCCAAAATTCACCCTCAAATCTTTAAGCTATAACAAAAAATTTTCTTTCATTGCCCCTATTCCAGGACCCTTTTTATGAAGACATTCAACTCAACTGAACTCTTTGAGGTGACAGGGTTTGTAACTGGTTGGGTAGGCTGCCTGTTCTACAGATAGAATTTTAAAATACATTAAATTCTTCTCTAATACTTGAGTCAGTATACTCCCAACAGGCCAAGAAACTGATACTTCACTCTGTCAGCCTGACAGCACACTTTAATGTAGATGAGACAACCCTCATGAAACTGAGCTTTCCTCCCACATAAGCACATGTGCAGTCAGTTTATAAGCATGTTCTACTTTAATGAATAGATAATGAGTCCACTGCAGTTTCAGCTATCGCAATTCCAAGGGACTTGGTTTCAGTGTAGAAGGACAAATTGGCTCAGGTTGCAATTGTTTGTATTTGTAAAATCTGGAGATTTATGGTTCACCTTGTGTACTGGCCAATATCGAAGGCATAACATATGTAGCAATAATCTTGTTCTTGCACAGGGGTTTTCCTATGTTTTTGGGCTGGAACCTCAAAGAGAATGATGTTTGAATTATGGTGATTTAACTATGAAACAAGAAAATGGGAGCTATGTTAGCCAGATTCAGAATTCAGTGACTACATCAATTCCCTACATGAAACAAGTGACCATATGCTCCACTTGTCCATAAGCAGTACTAGTATCGTCTTCCCACACTTCCTTATTTCCTCTCTTTTAGCTTTAAATCCTTTTCCTTCACATACCACTATCCACATATTTTTAATTCATGTCTTTCAAATTACTGCTTGGCTGCTAATCTTATCAACATATGGTAGCTCTGCTGGCTGGTGGCACAGAGCTCATATCTGGGGACCAATTATGTACCATCTTGTAGCTGGCACAGTTATTTACATGTCTTAAAGGCAATTACAAAATATTGCCGCCTCAGAATATCCTTGTCAATGAGACAGTTTTATCCAGATCTACTTAAAGCACTTGATCTCTAAATTTTTTTCACTCTGTAGTGGGTCATAATTTCAAAAGTTAAAGCTTAATGCTAAGTCTGGCATTATCATTCTAATCCTCCCATTCTGATCTCAAATATTGCATATGATCTGGAAATTTCTCTTACATTCAAAAGTAGAGATTTGTGAAATTAAAAAAAAAAACTCAAACACTTAATTTGTTTTCCCTCCAAAAAGAATAGGAAAGGTACCTTTCTACTCTTATTTTATTTGGAATACTAGATTCCCACTTCCAGACGCCCAGTGAGAAAAGTGGGGAAAATGAGTGTTCTCCTCTTGAGAACAAAAACTAAGGATGCTTCTGAGCTTGGAGGATCTTACTTGCCGAATTTTGCGTCTCTAGTGATCATCTCACAGCTGTTCAATAATGATGCTCTTTTTTGTATGAATGTGTAAAGTCCTTCATGTACATAAGCCAAGAAACAATGCAGAGCTGCTCATCTGAGCTTTTCTAATTGTTCTTATACCAGCAGCTTAGGAATTCTTGCAGATGGGTTTGTCATAATACTTTGTTGGCACTTTTTATAACAGTTGGCTCTTCAAGCTAAGCAAACCCTGGAGAAAAATAAAGCTGTGGTGAATATAGATGCAATGTTAATTAACAGACACTCTAAATGTGAATGTTTTAGTAAGGCTTAAAAAAATAATAATAGTGTATTGACATGCAAAGCAGCCAGGAAATATTTTGAAAATCAAGTTTTATTTCCCTGAAAATTTGGCTCTCTGTGTTAGAATATATTGAGCTGAAATGTTAGGCAGCAAATTAAAGACAAGGGCTTTGTGTGTGTGCCTATGCATTATTGCTGTGGTGATGATGTTTACCTCAACTGCCCTTTGAGTAGACTGCAAAATTTGGACAACTTTATAATCTTACTGGTAATTGCTAGGCTCTAAAATACCACAATACAAAGTATTAGCAGCAGTCTTCTGGGAGAGATTTCCTAATTAGGCAGCGTAATTATTAAAGACATAGTAGTTTTTACATTGCTGTCTGTCTCATGTCTGTAAACAAAACAAAGGAAACAACATCAGCAATGGATATACTTTGCTACATTCTACTACTTTGAAGAATGCCAAACTCTCCATATATAAGAACTGCTTAGAGAAATTCATGTGAGCTCCCCTGCAGAAAAAAACAGTTGATAAGAGAAAAAAACTGGTTCCACTACGCTATTGTCCCTGGAGACATCTGATATTGTCGTCAAGTAACTAGCAGTGCTAATGTATCATGTTTAAACTAATCCTGTCTCAGAGGTGAGGTCTTGAGGTAGGTACAGAGATTTTATTAATCCTCCACTTGAATCAATTTTACTATGCTAATATTAGTTCTTTTTTTCCATCTTGTGCTGTCCTTAGGGTGAGGCTGTACCTAAATCAAATATCACCTAAAAAGGAAGCAATAATAGAGATGATTGGTTTGGTTTGTCTTCATCTAGTTAATTACATCAGCCTGCACTTGATTTCCCCTTTCCTTTTTCAATTTCCTGGACCAAGTGAATGAATTGTTATTGCCAAAGGAAAAGGAGAAACAGAAAGGGAGGGGTGGGGGGAGAGAGAGAGAGAGAAAAGGAGTCTTCATTTGTCTGCATTTCTTTGTATCCCCTAACTTCTGCTTTGCATTTGGATGGTTTCGGTGCTGAAAAATCCTCATTAATAAATAAAAGCAACCTTCTAACTCTATTGCCTTTGGTCACAAAGAAAATCAAAAGATTGTGCAAACCTGAAATAAAATGCAATTAACTATCAAGCTCTGGGGATCATTTCACCAAAGTAATTGATTTCACTTCACCACTGCAGCCATCTCTCATTGAAAACGTATCAGATGTTTAAGAGCACACTCATAAAACAAGACAACAAATTACCTCAACATTTCCTAGGGAATAACCTTTCAGTCTTTCACTAGAAGGCAGCAGATCAAAAATTACCCCTTTTTTTTTTTAACTTCAATTCATACAATCTCTAGTATACAAGAAATGTATTATAAAAAGAACGGAATCCAACTGAAGATTTCATACACTAGAATGCAAGGCTTAAGCTTCAGTAAATATATAATGGGATCTTCAATGACTGCAGATAACAAGGATTTGGAATTGTCACATCAAACTGCATTTCTACTTAACAGCATGCTAGGAGATAGATTTCAGTAAGATACAGGAGGTGCTTCACAAATGCAGGGCTTCCATCAGTGAAGATATTCTAGCCAAGTGTGATCCCAGTAGAAGTATATGCAAGACACTGAGGATTCTGACAATTTACCTTAACACAGTAGAGAGTTCTGAGCTTGACAAAGGGCATTCCTTACCTAAGAAGGAAAGGAGACACTGACTAAAATATCCAAAATAACAAGTTCATTTTCTAGTCTTGCCACACATATTTTGTTGTGTGTTTAACATAGCTTTGAGTTTCTCTTTGCTCCACTTCTCAGTGTTGAACAGGAAAGCAATTCCTTTCCTTTGTCCCTCCCCTCTCTTGAGCTAGGGCCACATCTTACTTTCACTAGGTACCTAGAGAGACAAAATTCTCTGTTGATGACCTTCAGACACTTCCCATACTAGTAATTTGCAAATCACTTTAGCTTTTTTCCAAAAGTGCTGAAGAATCTGGAATTGCCATTACCACTCAGCAAGCGTCTTGGCAATGTTTTCCCACTGTGTTGCTGTTTTTGGACAGTTATATAACATGATACAGAAACAGAATTATTAAACTTTCATTTTAATGACTTATTACCTCTTTTTAGCGTGATTTAGTATGTGGATCATCTGTCTTGTGTTCCCATGATCAGATATTCAACCTTAGCTTTAAAACTTAACTTTTCTGAGAAACTGTAATGCCAGTGACTAGAATCTTTGTCATGACACTTGGGTTCTGTCAGGGAAATCCAGCAAGGTGAATTCATTCAAGCAAACATAGTACACAGAGGAGCATAAAAAAGCTTAATATACCCAGCTGGACAGTACAGGAGCCCCAAGTGCTGAGTAGCAGCTGCCTTTCACAGAATCACAGAATCACACAGAATCACAGAATCACTAGGTTGGAAAGGACCTTCAAGATCATCAAGTCCAACCATCCAGCGCCACCATGTCCCCTAAACCATGTCCTGAAGCGCTACATCCACACGTTTTTTGAACACTTCCAGAGATGGCGACTCCACCACCTCCCTGGACAGCCTGTTCCAATGCCTGACCACTCTCTCGGTGAAGAAATTTTTCCTAGTATCCAATCTAAACCTCCCCTGGCGCAACTTAAGGCCATTTCCTCTCGTCCTATCGCTAGTTACTTGGGAGAAGAGGCCAACACCCTCGTCGCCACAACCCCCGTTCAGGTAGTTGTAGAGAGCGATAAGGTCTCCTCTCAGCCTCCTCTTCTCCAGACTAAACAACCCCAGTTCCCTCAGCCGCTCCTCATAAGACTTGTGCTCCAGACCCCTCACCATCTTCGTTGCCCTTCTCTGGACACGCTCCAGCACCTCAACATCCTTCTTGTAGTGAGGGGCCCAAAACTGAACACAGGATTCAAGGTGCGGCCTCACCAGTGCCGAGTACAGGGGCACAATCACTTTCCTACTCCTGCTGGCCACACTATTTCTGATACAGGCCAGGACGCTGTTGGCCTTCTTGGCCACCTGGGCACACTGCCGGCTCACGTTCAGCCGGTTGTCAACCAGCACCCCCAGGTCCCTTTCCGCCGGGCTGCTCTCTAGCCACTCCTCCCCAAGCCTGTAGCGTTGCATGGGGTTGTTGTGGCCGAAGTGCAGGACCCTGCACTTGGCCTCATTAAACCTCATACAGTTGGCCTCTGCCCATCGATCCAGCCTGTCCAGATCCCTCTGCAGAGCCCTCCTGCCCTCCAGCAGATCAACACTCGCACCCAACTTGGTGTCATGTGCAAACTTACTGAGGGAGCACTCGATTCCCTCATCCAGATCATCAATAAAGATATTGAACAAGACCGGCCCCAGAACCGAGCCCTGGGGAACACCGCTTGTGACCGGCCACCAGCCAGATTTAACGCCATTCACCACAACTCTCTGGGCTCGGCCATCCAGCCAGTTCCTCACCCAGCGAAGAGTAAACCTGTCTAAGCCATGAGCCGCCAGTTTCTCCAGGAGAATGCTGTGGGAGACGCTGTCAAAGGCTTTACTAAAGTCCAGGTAGACAACATCTGCAGCCTTTCCCCCATCCACTAGGTGGGTCACCTGGTCATAGAAGGAGATCAGGTTGGTCAAGTAGGACCTGCCTTTCATGAACCCATGCTGGCTGGGCCTGATCCCTTGGTTGTCCTGCAGGTGCCCTGTGAGCACTCTCAAGACCAACCACTCCATAATCTTCCCCGGTACGGAGGTCAGGCTGACAGGCCTGTAGTTCCCAGGATCCTCCTTCCGGCCTTTCTTGTAGACGGGCGTCACATTGGCAAGCCTCCAGTCTTCTGGGACCTCCCCTGTTAACCAGGACTGCTGATAAATGATGGAGAGTGGCTTGGCAAGCTCCTCTGCCAGCTCCCTCAGTACTCTCGGGTGGATCCCATCAGGCCCCATAGACTTGTGGGTGTCCAGGTGGTTTAGCATGTCCTTGACTGCTTCTCCTGGATTATGAGGAGTATATTGTGCTCTCCATCCCCATCTTCCAGCTCAGGGGGCTGAATACCCTGTGGATACCTGGACTGGCTATTAAAGACTGAGGCAAAGAAGGCATTAAGTACCTCAGCCTTGTCCTCGTCCTTGGAGACAATGTTCCCCGCCATATCCAGTAGGGGATGGAGATTCTCCTTGCCTCTCTTTTTGTTGTTAATATATTTGTAAAAACATTTTTTATTATCCTCTATGACTGTGGCCAGACTGAGCTTTAGCTGGGCCTTTGCCTTTCTAATTTTGTCCCTGCTTGACCTAACGAGATCCTTGTACTCTTCGTGAGTTGCCTGCCCCTTCTTCCAGAGGTGATAAACTCTCCTCTTTTCCCTGAGTCCCAGCAAAATCTCCCTGTTCAGCCAGGCCGGTCGCCTTCCCCGCCAGCTCTTCTTACGGCACATGGGGACCCCCTGCTCCTGCGCCTTTAAGATTTCCTTCTTGAAGACTGTCCAGCCTTCCTGGACCCCTTTGTCCTTCAGGACTGTCTCCCAAGGGACTCTCTCAACCAGTGACCTGAACAGGCCAAAGTCTGCTCTCCGGAAGTCCATGATAGCAGTTTTGCTGACCCCTGTCCTTACTTTGCTCACAACTGAGAATTCTATCATGTCATGGTCGCTAAGCCCAAGACGGCCTCCGACCACCGCATCTCTCACCAGTCCTTCTCTGTTTGTAAACAGCAGGTCCAGTAAGGCACCTCCCCTGGTGGGCTCACTCACGAGCTGCGTCAGGAAGTCATTCTTCATACACTCCAGGAACCTCCTAGACTGTTTCCTCTCTGCTGTGTTATACTTCCAGCAGATGTCCGGTAGGTTGAAGTCCCCCACAAGAACAAGGGCCAGCGAATGCGAGACCTCCGCCAGTCGCTTATAGAATGTCTCATCTGTGTCTTCATCCTGGTTGGGTGGTCTGTAACAGACTCCCAGCAGGATATCTGCCTCACTGGCCTTCCCCCTCATCCTTACCCACAAGCACTGTACTTGGTCTTCACAATCTTCGATTTCTATGCAATCAAAACACTCCCTAACATACAGAGCCACCCCACCGCCTCTCCTTCCCTGCCTATCCCTTCGGAAGAGCTTATAGCCATCCATTGCAGCACTCCAGTCATGAGAAGCATCCCACCATGTTTCTGTGATGGCAACTACGTCATAGCTGTCCCGCTGCACAATGGCTTCCAGCTCCTCCTGTTTGGTGCCCATGCTACGTGCATTGGTGTAGATGCACCTGAGCTGGGCTATCGATTTCAACTCTGGCACGTTTCTGATTGGAGTACTCATTAAAAGCTGCCAGCTTTCATGTAATAAGCCAGAAATGCCTGAGTCTAGGAACATAATAGGCCAGAAATTCCCAAGTGTTAAGGACACAAAGCTCAGACCACTGCCAGTACTTTAAAGCTCCTGTAATTCACGCATGTCTGTTTTGAATGGTATTTCACTTGAAGTTAGCCTATGGGCCCACCTGACCTCTCTTGCTATTTGTGGGGAGACAGCTCTAATAGCATACATGAGTGAAACACAGAATTTCCCTTACTTGTAACCAATCAGTCAGAATGAAAAAAAGTAATAAATATTGAAATAGATTCCCAGATCCCAGTGTCTCAGGACAGATAGGTACATGACAAGTCTGTGTCTTCTAGAAAAGTGTCTTCAAGACAAGTGTCTCGTAGAAGCGCACAAGGACTATACAGGTGACAGCACTTCTCAGAACAGGAATTGTCACTGGCCTTGGCAACAATGACCTACTGAGGTTTTATTTTTTCTCCTTCAAATCAGGACTGCTCTCAAATCAGAACTGTTCTAAGGAATACAATTTAAACTGTAATTAAATCTTTATCTGATATGTAATAGCATGTGTAAACAAAAAAATGCGTTTGATAAGGAAAAGATGCCTAGCACAGCCAGTGTAATCTGAGATAACAGTTGAAAGTGTGAGCATCTTTAAGAAAGTCCACCTTTTTTTCAGTTACTGTGATGCAGCTGTGTTTCAAAGACAGGATTAAGTTTTGAAGGTGGGTTTGTTTTTTTTTTTTTTTCAGCCAACCCTATAATACAGTACTGGTATTTAATCATCTTCAGAAGTGAAAAATTTTTCATGCTCATTCTTGAAACATCAAAAAATCACACTGATGTGTATGCTTGTTACCTTGTGCCTTGAAGCAATTTAGGATTCATGACTGGTATTTTCTACTTTTCTGATGATACCAAGTTTCCATATAGTGGCTGACGCCTTGTAAATATATAAGACATACTGAAGCACTTAAAAATGAAAATAAGGTGGTCTTTGTTACAAGTAGAAATCTTAATTTTTTTAAAAGTATGACAAAGTAGTGACAGAGAGTCACTGAAAGACATTTGGCAGCATTGGTTATGTCTGTGAAAATGATTTCAGCTACCATATTATTTTAGACAGTCATAGGAGTCCAACTGACTTTGATCTAAGAAGCTGTCAAAGAGATCTGAAAGCTTGATAAAATACAGAGAAATCAGTTTTTGTAACCTGGCCAAACTTCAACTTGAATACTTGAGACACACAGCAGAATAATTGATTGGCATAAAGGAACTAGAAAAATTAAATTATCTTAATTCCTCTAGATATGATTGGATTTTTCTATTTGCTCTGTTACCCAGTATGCCCACATGAATATTTTGTTCACTATTATTCACTTCTTTCCAGTTAACAGATAAAATGGGCTCAGCACCTCCACCTTTGGAATATCACTTTTTCTCATTTACAGACATTGTATTTACAAAATAATTGCTTCATTATGATGCTGTGCTTTCCTATTATTCCTCACTTCATGCATTATTTCCCCATGTAATAAGTTGCCTGGAACCCTGTTAGTATTTAAGATACAGATTATAAGGAAATAGTCAAGAGCACTGAAGTATCCTTCAAGTCCAAGTTGCTTTCAAAAATAGAATGATATCTTGCCAAGAAAAAAGGAGCAATTAGGTGCCACCTTTCAAATGAAAAGTTGCTAGATTTCCATTTTCGCTGTTAAACGTGTCCACCTCCCAGTACTATTTATATTTAAATATATTCAAATATATATTCAAGAGGAATATGATGACTTTCTGATGAAAGTCAGTAGACTCTTCAAAAAATATTACATCTGTGTTATGGAAAATACCACTCAATATACAGTCCAAAAGGCTTAAATCACTTCTGGGACTGAGAGATGATACTGTTGTCTCATGTTTTCTCTATGGCCATTTCCTAATTATTTATGTTGTGGTGCCAATCTCTCTAAGTCATTTACATAGCTTTGAAAATGTAATCTGAGGTCTCCTGTCCATTGCTCAGCTCCAAAGAATTATCTATCTTCTCATGTAATATTTTCTTTATTTTATGACCTTCAATTCAACTACTACTTAAACAAGTTTACAAAACATACAGCTGTTTTGAAATTATTGAATTTCTATTTTTGCTTCATGCCCCCTCGAAGAATGTTTTGAAGGATGTACTTACATACAACATTTTGCAATTTCTTAGGAGTGTTGGGTTTTAAAAGTAATCAAATTTCAATTATCAGCAATAGTCTTGCAGGACCTCAATAATTATCACAATGGGTTCTTACTAAATCTTTAGTGTTTTTTCCTCTTATTTAAAAACTTTATTCCTTTTGCAAAAAAAAAATCTTGCTAGATTATTTTAAGAGGACAACATTTATGCTAAAAGTTACTTACTGATAATAAAATGACTAGTACTGTTTGCTCATATGTTATTTCTCCATATTTGCAGCTATTTAATATTCTGCCCTACCGTGCTATGTACTAAATACTTCGCAGCTTTTAAATTTATCATTTATCATTTTTAACAGTTCTTATATTCCTTTATGGCCACATCAGATTTAATTTTTATCCTTATTTTTATTGAAATAAGTCTGATTTTTTTTTCTCCCTGTATTATAATCGCTTCTAACATCTCACAGCAAACAGCAGGTGGCTCTAATCAATATCTTTCCATATATTATTTATTCCTTCAAAGTTTGTCTTATAAAAGTTCAATATTTTTAGTGCTATATGTATTTTATAATACCCTCAAGTAATTTTCATATCTGATAATACCATTATCACAAGATACCAGATGTTCAGTACTTCTCTCTTAATTATCATACTTAGGGCTTATGTCCTAGAACTAATTGATACCATCTTTGAGATAATCTTTGATCTGGGTATTTGCTTCCAACACTGAGAGGACACAATATTACATTACCTCAAGATGTAGTGGGCTATCGATTTCAACTCTGGCACGTTTCTGATTGGAGTACTCATTAAAAGCTGCCAGCTTTCATGTAATAAGCCAGAAATGCCTGAGTCTAGGAACATAATAGGCCAGAAATTCCCAAGTGTTAAGGACACAAAGCTCAGACCACTGCCAGTACTTTAAAGCTCCTATAATTCACGCATGTCTGTTTTGAATGGTATTTCACTTGAAGTTAGCCTATGGACCCATGAGTGTATCTTGTACCTCAAGATACACTCATGCAATATATAATAATTGTTCATAGGAACAGCAATTTGAATGTTTGATCCCCAAAAAGAAGTCTGCAATAGTTGCTTTTCCCATACATTCCTCGTCCTCCTGTAGTCCATAGGACTACTCAAGTGCTTAATGCCATGCATGTTGAAGAACTACCTTCTTAAACTGGGGAAAACAAGTTTTTGTCAGGTAGGAAAAATATATATAGAAGAAGATACATTACTTAACAGTACTTGATGATATCTTCTTTTAAATATTGATTCTTCTCTCCTAACACCTCACAGCTGTAAGCAGAAATTACAGAATTTGTGAACTGACATTCCAGTGACAGTCACCTGCATACTGTTGGAAAAAAAAATTATTGAAAAGAAATAATTAAAATTATCTTAATTTTTTAACATTTTCAAATTTAATTTTTCTTCCAAAAAGCAGTTCTCAAAATAGTGGACATTTTTAACCAGCATGTTGCTTTTAACTTGATTTGCTAAGCCCATGCTGCTCTTACCACACTACAGAAAGCCTTCTTTACAGAAGGTGTTGATACCTATCTCGATAGCCTGGGAAAGAGATACTTAACAAGACCCCAATGGATTCTACAGCTCACAGGTCATTAAAACCAGTCTCTCACAATGATCACTTTCTCTTCCAAGAGTTGAAGTGAAGTTTGAGACTAGCACTCCACAGCAGTGTTAATGTTAGGGATTAAAAAAAAATTACAGTTTGAAGCTGATTCAAGGAGTTAAAAGCAGATTCAGCAGTGCTATTTTTACATTGCCAAGTAAGCATAAAACTCTGTTTTAACTTATGAGGAAAAGCAGTAGAGAGAACAGATTATCTTCAATGGAAGAGAGAACGTCTGTCTCTAGAGACATTGCTGCTTCATCTAAAGCCATCCAGAAAACAGTGTGTGCCAATCAGTTTAATTCCACTGAGTGCTAAAAAGAAGATGAATAAGCAGGTTTATGTTACAAACTGGTACTGAACCTGAGAGTTTGGAAGCCTGGCTTCCCTTCCTTGCCAAGCATTTTCTAACCTCAGTTAGCTGTGAGCTGATTTACTAATCTCTAGGTTTTGTCTTACCTTCTATTATTGTTTTGAATGGTATTAATACAGGAGTGGATACAGTTGAAGCTTCCAAGAAAAACTTTTGAAATATTTAATCAGTAAAACCAATAAAGATTTCATTGTTTGCTTTAATATTTGACCCACTGCAAACAAAACATACCTTTGTTTTCTGCAGAAATGTTATGTCAACGATGAACTTGGTTGTCTGTGACATAATTAATGACCCTAGGATTTGCTTTTGTGATTATATTTTCTATGTAACTTCTTCAATAGGGCATTTAAATTACAGTTAGAAAAGTTGAAGGGACTGTATTTGATACCAAAAAGGGTGGGATGGAAAGCCTTTTAAGAGGCCAGACTTAAATTTTCAAAGCAGTGTCAGAGGAAATAAGATGAGAAGAAACCATGTGACCAAGACACAAGAGAGAGCAGACACTTAGGTAATAGGGGAGACTGAATCACAAGCTGAAAGTAAATCAACAACGACAACTTCCTAAAAAAGGTGTGGAAGAATCAATATTTAAAAGGGGTATGGAAGGAAGGAAGTTAGCTGCCATACCGTCTGTAATGTAATTATTACTATGTACTTACTGTTGTGGTGAGGTCTCAGCTAGACATTGTATTCTTATTAAGACAGGCATGAACAAGAGTAGGCAAGAGCATGACTCCCAGAGCACAGCAAACTAAGACGGTCACAGCAATTAGCTGGGCAGCAGCAGCAGCAGAAAAAAAGCCCAGAGTTTCTCCTATACAGAGATGATCTTATTGTGGTGTATTACATGGTGTCCAATACAGGCAAGATAGATGATTGACAGGATCTTTGCAGAGACCCTACAGAGCCAAGACTACAAACCCTGAATTGCAAGGAATGAGGGAAATCACAGAATCATTAAGGTTGTAAAAGACCTTTAAGATCATCAAGTCCAAGCATCAACCCAACATCACCATGCGCACTAAACCATGGCCCAAAGTGCCACATCTACATGTTTTTTTGAATACTTCCAGTGATGGTGACTGCACCACCTCCCTGGGCAGCCTGGTTCCAATGTTTGACCACTCTCTCAGTAAAGACATTTTTCCTAATACCTAGTCTAAACCTCCTCTGGCGCAACCTGAGGCCATTTCCTCTCTTTCTATCACTAGTTACTTGGGAGAAGAAACCAACACCCACTTCACCACAACCCCCTTTCAGGGAGTTGTAGAGAGTGATAAGGTCTCCCCTCAGCCTCCTCTTCTCCAGACTAAACAACCCCAGTTCCCTCAGCCGCTCCTCATAAGACTTGTGCTCCAGACCCCTCACCAGCTTTGTTGCCCTTCTCTGGACACACTCCAGCAGCTCAATGTCCTTCATGTACATAAGGAAAGCAAACACATGGCAAGCACAAGAGCCTGGCAATTAATAGCTAAACAGCAATAACAGCTATAAGTTCAGTTCTATCTAGTACATTCCAATCAAACCTATCATTATCACAAACCCTTCGTGCCCCACATTGGGCACCAAAAAGGACTGTCGTGGTTTAGCCCCAGCAGGCAACTAAGGCCCATGCAACCGCTCACTCACTCCCCCACTGTGGGACGGGAGAGAGAATGTGAAGAGCAAAAGTGAGGAAATACATGGTTTGAGATAAAGACAGTTTAATAGGTAAAGGCAAAGCCGCACACGCAAGCAAAGCAAAACAAGGAATTCATTCACTGCTTCCCATGGGCAGGCAGGTGTTCAGCCATCTCCAGGGAAGCAGGGCTCCATGACGCATAATGGTTTCTTGGGAAGACAGACGCCATCACTCCGAACGTCCCTCCACACCTTCCTCCTTCTTCCCCCAGCTTTATATACTGAGCATGATGTCATATGGTATGGAATGTCTTTTTGGCCAGCCTGGGTCAGCTGTCCCAGCTGTGTCCCGTCCTAACTTCCTGTGCACCCTCAGCCTTCTTGTTAGCAGGGCAGCACGAGAAGCTGGACTGTCCTTGACTGCTTAGCAACAGCTCAAAACATCAGCACATTATCAACATTTTCTCATCCAAAATCCAAAGCATAGCCTCACACTAGCTTCTATGAAGAAAATTAACTCTACCCTGGCTGAAACCAGGACAGGAGCCTAACACAGTATTCGAGGTGCAGCCTCACCAGTGCCAACAACTGGATTTAACTCGATTCACCACAACTCTTTGGGCCTGCTATCCAGCCAGTTTTTTACCCAGCAAAGAGTACACCCAGCTAAGCCATAAGCAGCCAGATTCTCCAGGAGAATGCTGTGGGAAACAGTTCAAAGGCTTTACTAAAAGTCTAATCCTTCATTATCTGAGTGACTTCTTAGTACAATTTTACATGCATTGTATGGTTCTGAATCATTATTTTCTGTGTATTTGATCAGAGACACTTAACAGTTCAATGGCTTCCAGCCCTTCTAATAGCTCTAATTTCATGACAGTTCTTCAAAATTTGATCCCAAATTACTCAAACATGCAAAAAACTATCATTTGTGTTTACATTTTAGAATCTGCACACCAAGTTCCACCCTGATTTATATACTTCTTAACTTCACTGCAGATACCTGAGACCTGTAAGTCCGCTGTAGTTTGTACCAATATGTATGATCTCACCAGATCAGTCATGTACAGAGTCAACAGCTTAAACAGGCACTGTCATGGTTTTTAGTCTTGCAACACGAACCGTTCTGCTCTCAACATCTTTACACTACACAGCTGTAATTTTATGTATTTATACCTTATGAGATGAATTATTCAGAATCAATTCCTTGTAGTAACAATAGATCAGTATCATTCAAGGACACAGTTCTAGCCTGTGTATCTGAAGCCATCAATACTGTTCTCCTGGAGTGAGTTTTTGTTCATCACTTTCAGCTAAGTAAAATACTTGGCATAAAGTATTGATAAGTCATAAGTGGGCCCCTAAGGAGTGCCTCACAAACACTTCATCTTGGGACATGCCTGAGACAAGCCTGAAAATAGGACAGGTCTTTTCAGAAACAGGACTGTACCAGGTAGAGCTGCAGAGAACTGGGCAGTGCTTCTGGCCTGTAGGCAGAGACAGATTGCACTAATTCAGATAGCTCCTTGGGGCTTTCAGAATTATGCTGTGGGCTACTCCATCAGTGTGAGTTACAAGCTGCAGCTCTTTGAAGAACAGCATTAAATTTCACGCTGCTCTATAGGCTCTGCAGCCTGATGTATATCATGTTGATAGGGTCACTTCTTTCACATCAGAGCTGTTGTTCAAGTTCGTGAATTCAGAGCTTATTCAGGTTAGTATTTGGGGCTAGTCACTACTATTTAGAATTCAGTAGGCATATCTAGTATACTTCAGATCAAGCTTTTATTTAGATTTCTACCCTTTCATGTCTTACACTTCCTTCTTACGTTTTTATGTTTCAACCAGATGATAAACTAACTATTTTAAAGACAAAGTCTTACTGATGGATTTATTACATAGCTTGCACAAATGACAGTCAATTTTAGCAGGTGAATATGCAGGACTAGATAGTGAAGAAGCCTCAGCAGGCAGAAGAAAGAGCATGAGGAAGAAGTTTTCTGTCCCTGACACATTATATCAGCCGCCTTCTGCATGTTCTAGCTTTTCATGTCTCCCTCCTTCCAGGTTTTATTTTTTTATTCTCTCTTATTTCTTTTTCTCCTTTCTTGTACACTGATCAAACACTCACAGTTTGTCTTTCATACAGAACAATATTGTGATCACATTTTCCATCAAACCATTGCATTGGGATAAGCAATGGTGATTTCTGTTACTAGACCATGCTACAGTTAATATCAGAAAACATTAAATAATGAACCCAAGGAACAAACAAGATACCATCAGCTTAGGTTTCTGTATAAAACATTGTCTTCTGGGCCAAAATACTCCTTCAGATTGTATCTGAGGTGTTTAAAGATTTCTTTGGGTGACCTTCAAGTCATTAAAGAAAAATTCAACCAGATATTTCTTTTATCAACCAACTTTAATTAAGGAGAGAATACATTCTAGTTTGATGCAAATGCAGTAGTCAAAGAACCAAGGAGAAAGACTGCAAGGCATTCTGGACAACAATAGTCACAATTTCATATTTCTTGCTAATTATGGACTTGGCACCAAAATTTCCCCAAAGAAAAAAACAGGGGAGCCGCATCCTTGTCTAGCTTGGCCTTCAGAGTGAGAAGTCATAAGAGGAAGAGAAGAGGCTCAAAGGCACTTAGCATTTTGGCTAATTCTTCAGGGGAGTCAGTAGAAGGGAGGCTACACAGAGTACATTGCCACCTTCCCAACCATCTTCCAAAAGACCTTCCAGGAAAAGTGTGGAAGTGTATGTTTTTGCACAAGCATCACCAGTATTTTGCAGAAATTATCACGTCTTGTAGCTTACTCCAGTTCCCTAGCGAATTTCGATCTGCAGCTATCCACTCCTGAATCACTCCTGCAAAAAGAAGCCTACATTTGCATTCCTGGTCTTAAGCAGCCAAAACACTTTGTGTATCCAGGAAGCCAAAAAAAAAAAAGACTTGGACTGTGCAAAGAGATCTTTTGCACCTTTCACCATTGCCAGTTACACCTAGCAAAATGATGAAGTCTCTAATTTATCGTTGTTCTTCAAAGAGGTTTATTTCCCTTCCCAATTTATGAAGATTCACAGAGCTTTGAAAAAGAAAAGCAATACTTTGAGTTCCCATGTCCTCCACAGAAACTGAAAGTTAGGCCTGAAACACAACACCAGACACTTAATATTCAAGGATATTGGTTTGTGGAATGTATTATAAGCCAGATGCACTATTTCTCAATATCTTTTCTCACCTTTTGCTTTACTTCACACGGTAATTCATTAGGCTTTAAGTCAGCTTTTTTCCTCTTTCTTCTTTTGCATTTTGGGAAGCTGGGATAAAGTTAATTAAGAACATGCTCAGCTACCAGGATTGATTTTATTAAGGTTTATGTAGACAATCTGCTACTACTGCTATTGTTATTAATTGTTCCTTCTTCTTTACCTCTTACTGAAGTATTGTAATTGCTTTAGTGTACAAATCAGCCACTAGATTAATGTACCAGAGTAAGACTACAGAAACTATTAGAAAATTATTAATTTGTGGACTTGGTTTAGTATCATGTATTATCTGGCTGCTCTGGAATTTTGTTAGCTGTTACATTTTTGCTACCAAGACCGTAGTCTGATAAATGTCCCATCCCCCATGCCTCCCCAGGAAATGAGTTTATGTTCCAACTAAGGTAGCTGTTTCTTACCAGCACAAAAAAAGCTTCCCAAAAAGAATAATCATTCATGGAAACTGAAAGCTTACTAATACCTGCAAAAGTCCATCCTTTCTAAATTCAAAATTGTAAAAATACAGTTCAGTATGCAAAGTCTATTCAAACAGACATTTTCCTGGAAAACGGCTCTTTTATTCTTTCCATTTCTCCAACTGCGGTATATAACAACTAAATTCTGAGGTAGGACTAGAGCAATACCACGTTGATTGTACTTTAATACTCCTCAAAGAAATTTTGTCAGACAAAACTCGTTATTCAGTTTCTTCTTCTCTCCTTGCAAATAATAGAATTGGCAGTATTCAAAGCACAGAAGAATTGAAATTGGCTTTCTTGGCAAAAATATGCTTTGGAATCAGCCCTCAATATCTCTTTTCAAGACAATGCTTTTTGCTTCAAGTACTGTATTCTGCCATTTCCAGAATAGTGGCTTCCTGCTTAATCCATCTCCTGCCATAGCATGTATTTAATTCCTACATCTTCATTTCAACAAGATTTCTGTTTATTCAGACTAACTTCCTTCTTCTGGATTTAGAACTATCTTTTGTGACAACTACTAATATTTAGGCTGCACGCTGAGCCTAATGATTTTGATGTCTTCATTTTCATGTTAGAGTCTGATTCTCAGTTTCTGGAATAAGATGGCTGTGTAAACCTTATTGAAGAAACTCTGAAAAGGCAGGCAATGTGACGTGAACCCTTCACCCGTCACTCATCACTGATTCACCTTAGGAAGCTGTTAAACAGCTGGATGAATTGTGTTATTTATCCAAAAAATGAGAAATTATAATCTTTAGTTTAGACATAAATTAATCTTTGCAGTTTTACAATTATAAATTAGAAAGCATTCTCTATTCTTTCACCCTTCAAAGACATTTGTCACTGATTTTGAAGTTTATCATACTTCTGCATATAATCTCTTCCTTTGGCATATAATCTCTTCCTTGATTATTTCATTGGTTTGAATCTACTAGTCTGTTGTTCAGCTGCAGCAAGAAAATGTAGCAGTGTTTTGCATTCTAATCCTGAAAAAATCTGCTATTACTTCTTTTCCTTATTTGTTGGAGATACAAGACAATAGCTCTCACCATTTTTTTCCTGCATTACTAGATTAAATGCCCTATTTCTTCTGTCAGAAAGGGTGATTTTTAATGTTTGCTCTCAATCAGCTGTTCAGAGATACTTCTCTCACTCACCTGAAGAGTCTTTATCTCATTCTCATTTTTTTCATTCGTTCACCCTCTGTAGCTATCCGTAGGCTTTATTAATCATGTTAGGTTAGTGGGATTTCAAAGAGTTTGTCTTTGAGAAAAAAAAAGGAACTTATATCCATGTTCCCTCATCCATTTTTCTTTCCAGTCTACACAAGTTAAAAATAGGCCTTTAACTGAAAGTATGGCACAAAAAGTAGCACTTCCATAAGAAATAATATAATACGTTAAAAGTAAATCTATAAAGACTCCAAAGAGAAGAAACACATGAAAATTATATGCCTAGCACCACAAGTAAGCTTCCTGTACATCCCCCTAAATTGTCAAGTTTGTCTGTAGCATTTTGTTGCCCTATTTAGGGGGTATGCCCTGTAGCAATGTCTGCAAAACAAGATCCAAATCTACATAAACACAATTCATTCACAAGAAAAGGCATCGGAAATCCTGTTGTTCTCTCTTGCTCTACTAGCAATACAGGATGATGTTAAGACAGAAGAGAATAGTTTAACATGCAGAGAACAGGTGAGCCTAATCAAACAACAAGAATTACCCTACCCCACTTCTACAAAAAACTACTCACACAAAAATAAATACATACATAGATACATACATACTCTCTAGCAGTTCCTTTACTTTTTCACTGAACTGGGGAAATTAATTAATTGGCTGGCCTAACCCTGCTCGCCTGAAAATCTGTACCCCAAGAGCAGACAGCTGTGGGTATTGCATCTTGTCACAAAGAAAGAGGTAGTTAACCCCTCTTCTGCCAGCTTCCAAAGACAACTGATACACCTGTAACCTGAAAGGCAAAAGTATATTTAAAGCAGAGGTACATCTTTGATTATATTACTCTGTAACTGGGTCAAACTAATCTCATAGAAATCTCATCCTTTATCCTGAGCAAAGGGAAAAGTTCACCTTTAAATTCTATTTTTCAGCCCTCACAAGCCACTCGAGTTCACAGGCCCAGGGACTTGACTTAATACAGTGTCCAGGAGATAGTAAATTTGAATCTTCTCAGAAACAAACTAACCCTCAGGACATGCTTCCTCCCTCCTCCTCTTTTTTCTTTTCCTTTTCAGTTCCTTTCCACCTTTCCTGAGCCAGGTTAAGCAGCCTAATTCTTTCTTATATCTGCTGAAACTTCGGCAAGTAATTGAAAGAAGTATATTTCTGACATAGTGGATTCCCTGTTTCTTCCCCTTGTCTTGAATTCCCTCCTAGACATGGTCATCTATTCTTCATCCATTCTCCTCCCCCGCCCCCCCGCCCTCCAATCCAAGAAAGGTTGTGGTGAAGCTGTAGAGGGAACTCAGCAGAGTTGCAGGAGGTGGCCTTGCACTGATCAGGTACACAAACCCTTTCCAGGCTTGTCATACCACTGCAAAAGCTCTGTGCACCTTTGCAAGACACAAGGCAGTTCTGACTTGCATTTCTAAGCAAGCCTGTTGCTTAGGTTAAAAATACTACCTTCCTTTCCTTTGCAAGGTCACAGTATTTTAAGCAGCTGTGATTTAGGTCTAGCAGCTATAATAATTTCTTCTTGCTGATAGTTGAGAGACACACAGGGAGTTAATTTGGGTGACAAATTCAGATAGTGCAGATTTCATATTCTATACATTTTGCCTGTAGTCTTTCTTGTTCTGGTTCAATAGTAGTTCATGTGTGATTTTGGGCTTGTTAGAATTTCCGTTGCACTGCATTTCTTCTGTGGACCCTGCAAGCTCTGCTAACCCCAAGAATTTCTGTTAATTGGACAGACAATTCATCTGCCATCCTATCCTCCTCAGTCCTTTAGCTTCTTAGCTGAAAAAAATGACAATTATTCCTAACTATTCTGCTTGACAGAGAGTGTTTTTTTGAGAGAGAAATGGGAACTAACATACCAAGGGTTTTTTAGGAAAAACCAAACATTTCCATCTACCATTACGCTGGATTTTCTCTTCTTCTCTCCCCCCTCCTCTACAAAAGGGTCAGGATTTCCAAAGAACCTAGTAAGTAATAATTATTTTTTGCTGAATCCTTCTATCCTCCAAGAAAGGCCAGTCTTCAGATATAGTTTTAATTGCTCTCCTTCTTCACAACTTGTTATACAGAAGAAACCAAGGACTTTCTTTGTACTTGAAAGGAACCATTAAATTCCAATTCCCATTAGCGTCAGTGACAGATGATCAAGATTTGAGGCCTTAGACTCAATAATGCTTATAAAGTCAGCTATCTAGTGGAATTCACATCTAATACACAAGTCAGGTGCTAAGCTTTCAGGGTTCTTTTCTGCAAAAAAGGAACAGCATTCCTAAACTAGAGACACACCTTATCTTGCAGATACATGTTAAATACTGGAGAAAGGGTGGTGAGCTTGCAGCCAGGCACCTATATCCAGGTCTCTGGTATAAAAAAAAAAAAAAAAAAAAAAAAAAAGAGAGAATGCAAATAACTCTGATCAATAGATTAAGAGCCTGACCATCAGGTGGGCCCTCATGTTCAATAGTAGGAGTACTTAATTCAAAACAGGGTCTTCAGCCCAGCCCAGTAGGAACTTAATTTCCCAGAAAGGAAATCTAGACATCCCTGGGTTTAGAAACAGGTTGAGAGATGATTTTTCTACCCAGTTGCACCAAAATACCAGTTTTGCTGCATGCATAGGCGCTTGAGTAACTGTGTGGTCTAGGCCTGGATGGTTCTGTGGCTAAGAGTTTTGACGCACTACATCAATTGCCTGTTGCCCACCTGTCGTGGTTTAGACGCAGCGAGCAACTAAGCACCATGCAGCTGCTTGCTCGCCTGCCCCCCAGGTGGGATGGGGTAGAGAATCAGAAAAAAACCTCATGGGTTCAGATAAAAACAGTTTAATAGGACAGCAAAGAAAGAGTAAGAACAATGATAACATTTACAATAATAATATTACTGCTAAAGGAATATACAAAACCAAGCGATGCACAATGCAACAGTTGCTCACCACCCAGTGATCGATAGCCCATCCC
This sequence comes from Phaethon aethereus, assembly GCF_964289735.1. Classification (NCBI taxonomy): domain Eukaryota; kingdom Metazoa; phylum Chordata; class Aves; order Phaethontiformes; family Phaethontidae; genus Phaethon; species Phaethon aethereus. Next base: position 13,738,718 of record NC_138584.1, read on the forward strand.
TGAGCACCCATTCCCAGCCCCTGGCCAACTCCAGTTTATATACTGAGGATACATTGTCCAGGAACATCTCTTTGGCCAATCTGGGCCAGCTGTCCTGGCTGTGCCCCCTCCCAGCTCCTTGTGCACCTCCCTGCTGGCAGAGCATGGGAAGCTGAAAAGTCCTTGACTTAGTATAAGCACTACGACTACTTAGCAGTAACAGAAAACATGTTATCAACATTACTCTCATACCAAATCCAAAACACAGCACTCCACCAGCTATCAGGAAGAAAAAACAACTCCATCCCAGCTGAAACCAGGACATCACCTTGACTTATAACCACCCCAAACTCCCACTTTTTTGAGCTGCATGTGTCAGCCTGAGTGAAATTGAGCCATTTCTTTCCACTTTAAGTCTCCCTACCCAGCAACAGATTTTTCAGGAGTAAAGTAAATCTCCTAATAAATGTGCAGATTTACAGGAATAATTACTCATTCTGACATATATTTAATCAGTAGATACTCATGCTTTCATTAACTAACATTGCTAAAAATCGTGTACTGAATATGCACCATTAACAAGATGGAAAAACCTCCCTTTCATGTCCTTTTGGAAGCACATCAGCTGGTTACAAAACATTGTTTTTTCCCCTTCAACCTTGACCAGAGTTAGAACTTGTTAGTTGTCATGGCAATAAAAGCATTCAGGTGGTAGAAAAGAGAAATTAGCAGGTTCCATTTGAAACTACTCTGTTAGGGTATGTTCCTAGGAAGATTTATATATCAGGCAAAGATTGATAGTACTTAGTTTTGGTGTAGTTGAATGTTTTGAAAAAACAGTCAGTATGATAAATGTGAGTTGCTAACTATCTGATATCATTTTATCTACCTGTCTGTTTGCCAGAATACACCAGTGACTGATTGACTAAATGTCTTTTTTAAAGTTACTCTGGTAAAATAAATATGAAGAAAACTAAATATTTTTTTTTTCCAAAGGCATTGTAGAAAAATATACCAACAGGAAAATAATAACCTATGGCTAGTTTTGCAGGAGGCTCTTTTGCATTGTTCTCTATGTATCAGAGAGTAAACTTCCTTTTAAAAGCAAAACAACAATACTGTTACTTCAGAAAGTCCTTGACACTTTTAATAAAGCCAGCTTTAAGCTTTGAAAGTTGGGATAGCTTGCCTCACTGGGTACGTAACTGTCTTGGCTTTATTGTAAGTAAGTGCATTTAATTTAATCACATGTGATCAGATGCCAATAGCCATTTTCTGTCTTAGAATATACATACGTAATTTTATTCTAGAAATTTTACTGTTTAGGTTTTCATTTTCACTGATCTAAAACAATTGAAAGTGGTGGGTTTTTCTGTGACAAACAGGCAGGCAAGAAACATACAGCTCTCTCCAGCTCAGACTTCCTCTGGCAGATCTGATCCCACAGCTCCTTGCAAACAGTAACAAAGATGTTCCAGAAAAAATCCTCATGGCTTGATCAACTACACCTAAACAATTCTCGACAGTCTCTTCTCTAGCCTACTCTTAACTGTTCCCACTGATGGGGATTATACAGCCTTCCTAGGAAATCCACTGCAGTGCTTAACAATCCTACAGTTGGGAAAGGAATTTTTTTCTTAATACCTAACTTACATTGTTCGTGCTGTAGTTGACTCCCTTTCCTTTTTCTCTTACACACAATGAATATGCAGATTAATGTATTCTCTTCCTCTTTACAGTAACCTTTAACATATGAAAACTGCTACTACAAGATACATCCACTGGAAAAAAAAAAAGTAATTTAATCCCAGGACATATGCTTTTCCCACCCATCAACTCACCTTGGATAACTCGCCTGTTCTTTGCCTGCCGCAGCTGTGAAGGAAAGCACACATGAAACCAGTTTAAGCCAAAAGCAGAAGCTTTTGCAAGTAGAGCAGGATAAGAGCAATCTTATGGCTCTCGTGAGTCAGCTGACAGGAAATAGTTCTGTTGGTTTCAGTAGACTAGCTATAAATTATCTTGTCTAAAGAAAACAACCTAAGGTTTGTAATTGTTTCTCCAAGGTCTTGTTTTCTAGCCTACTCATTCCCATTTCCCTTCTCCAAATTAAAAATTTCTTCCCTATATTGCAACCTGGTACCCACACCTGAAGATAATACTGAAAATTCTATTAAGCTTATATTGAACAGAGTATAAACTATACTATATCCATTACAATTTGCTACTTTTCTTCTTCTTCTTTACAACAGAATGACAGATGCAATGAAACTACTGCCAAGCCAGGCATACCTTGTCTTCTGCTTTGCAGCTGATTATACCGTAAAAAGTATGATACTTCGCACTTGTCTTCACAGAATTGCCTTCAATTTTTTTCTTTTTTTTTTTCCTGCTTGTCCAGATCATTTTCAATTCTACTCTTGTCTTCTAATTTGCTTGCCACCCCTCCCAGTTGGAGTCAAGTAGTGAATGCTCTATAGAGCGCTCAGCAATTACACTTCCCACGCAGTGCTCAATTTTGCATATTTGGCACAACAGGGTTTGCAGACTCATCTTGCTGCTATTAGATATGGTCCTAATTATATTATGGAGCAGGTAAAGTGAAAAGCCAAAGAATATAAGAATAATGAAAACACAGCCTTCTAATTCCAAGGGGAGGTAGCATGGTCACACTTGAAAATAGGCTGCTCAGATGAAAAATACAGTGTGCATTTTTGCCTTGAAAGAGGGCATTTAAATCTCTGACCTTCACAAGCAAGCCCAGCAACAGCATGCTGTGAATTTTCTCTGTTTTAAAGTAGTTGCTATCATTTCCGGTGTTGTTGCAATACTTAGACAACTTAATTTTTAAATTGTGGCATTGTCAGTTTTCAAGTTGTGAGATTAAAAAATTTCTGCCAAAAGAGTAATCTCATCTAAATGTAAAAGACACAAAAAATATGTTTCAAGATACCAGTGAATAAAAGACTAACAGGTGTTATGACTAGGAGTACTGTGCATCACAGTATTTGTGTTCATTGATATGTAGATTCTCCTGATATTAGGAGAATTTTTCAAAATATATTGAAGAAAAAGTTTCAGAAACTGACAGTGACATTAAGTGCAAGAAGAGCTGAAAAATGAAGCAGTAGCTTTTAGGAGATCATTTTTTCTTCCATAGCTGCTTAAGTAGGCAGAAAGGGGCAGGGTCACTATAGCTGCTGAATGTTATCTCCACTATCTGTAAAATGTTACTACTCCTTGTCCTGGTTTCAGCTGGGATGGAGTTGGTTTTTCCTCCTGATGGCTGGTATAGTGCTGTGTTTTGGATTTGGTATGAGAATAATGTTGATAACACACTGATGTTTTCAGTTGTTGCTAAGTAGTTGTAGTGCTTATACCCAGTCAAGGACTTTTCAGCTTCCCACGCTCTGCCAGTGGGAAGGGACACAAGGAGCTGGGAGGGGGCACAGCCAGGATAGCTGGCCCAGACTGGTCAAAGAGATATTCCCTGCCATGTAACGTCATGCTCAGTATATAAACTGGAGTTGGCCAGGGGCCGGGAATGGGTGCTCAGGGATGGGCTATCGATCACTGGGTGGTGAGCAACTGTTGCATTGTGCATCACTTGGTTTTGTATATTCCTTTAGCAGTAATATTATTATTGTAAATGTTATCATTGTTCTTTCCTCTTATTTTGCTGTCCTGTTGAACTTTTTATCTCAATCCATGAGGTTTTTTTCTGATTCTCTCCCCTGTCCCACCCTGGGAAGGGGAGGTGAGCGAGCGGCTGCATGGTGCTTAGTTGCTCGCTGGGTCTAAACCATGACACTCCTTTAGGCAATACTACCTTGCACTAGTATTTTGACTATATTTTTATGTAATTTTAATGGGTGGCCTGGCATTAGCTTAGAAATGTATTGTTGTATTTGCATTATTGGAAATGTTGTATTTTTGATCTAAGAATTCTGTATCAGACATTTGGAATAGTGTGTGGGGACAAGGGGTACCACACACAAAACGTACCACCCATGTGAGAAGGGTACCACACACATTACAAAAATTGTAATGTTTCCTGGGACATGGAAAAAAGAGGAAAAGCTACAAGAAAGATTCCTAAGACAAGTTTTGAAAGTGATAAAAATGTTCATCACTACCAAGTAATCCTTCTCATTCATGTTTTACAGAAAAAATCATGACTATTGGTGAATATTTCTGTATATTTTGAACACAATGGTTTTGAAGCACTGGAGAAAAATAATGAAACATGACTCCTTAGCTTCCTGTCTGTGATTGCTCAAGGGCAATACTGAAGTAATGTATAAAGGCTGAAATAAAGGCATTGAAATTTACATTAAAGTGTAGATACAGAAATATCCTCATGAATTTTACTACATTTCACTCAAATTGTGTCTGCCTTTCCCTCCAAGGATAGAATTTAGACACTGTAAAACTCTACAGCCATAGGAAACTCAGGAAAATTGCCTTGTTTCATTTGGCTGGTATCCTATTATTTTAGCTCAGAGAGCAGGCAGGCTGAAGCTGTGGGACCATCTTCAAAGTTGAACCATTTTAAAGAAATGCATAGTTTTATAATTACAGAAAATAAATAAAATTCTCTTTCCCTTCAGCTGATATCTAGTCATAGTTCTCAAGGATATTAAAAGAAACCCCAACAACTAAGACACCTTTGTGGTATGTTTCCAATGGTAGTATTATGTGCTAAACTTACAATCACATATGAATTATAAAACATAAGCATTGTATGGGTATTAGTTAACCATTACAACTTCATATATTTGATCTATGAATGGGAAGGACACAACCAACCTTCTTATGTTCTTTATTTGGCATATGCATTTTCATTTCCTTTCTTCCATCATTCTTCCTGTGGCTCCTGCTTATCACCACTCATTGGATAATTTTAGCTGCTTTGCTTAACTATAAGCAGTAATGAATATACCTCCCTAGGTATACCTGCCAATAATGTTATGGAGAACACTTAAAACTCGGTTTGTATTTGAATGTTTATTTTCATTTCTCTCAGGATTAACACTGAAAATATATTGCTTTTTAACAACAATGTCGTGCTTTTGGAATGCAGAGGAATATGGAAACAGGTCTTGAAACTCCAGTTCCTTTCTACATTTGTTTATATTTCCTTAAGATAAGTTCATTTTTTCATTTAACTTTTTTTACAATGGTAAGTTCTCAATACAGGCAAGCTCATGTCTCTCTTACTGCAGGGACATGTTAATGAGAGTTACACTTCATTTGGCTTAAAAGATAATAACTAACACTCACTCTAAGCATTTTTTAGTCAGCTTGTGCTGTCTACTGCAATGTCTTTTTCCTAAGGGCTCATTATATTTTGACGAATAATGATTAATTACTGAATATATTTTTTCCAGCATTGAAAAATGTATGGGTTATTGTATTCATGTTAAACAGGTAATCCATGAATATGTCACTTGAAGTGCGACACATATCCACTATCCTCATTTTTTCAGGGATCTAATCTACATGCATTTCCTTACCAATGGCTGACCTGTTAATAGTAAGACCAGCAAGGCTACAAGATCTATTGTTGGCCTATTCTAGAACAGCCTCATTTAGACATGAATCTACAACAGTGACTTAAAAATTAATTAGAATTATTGTGCAACTTATCTAACATTCTTCAAGACAGTTAGGACAAAATATTCAGAAGCCATTTCTTATTTTTCAGAATTAATGCAGCTAGAATACAATCACTAATGACACATCGTCTTGACTAGATGCTCTTGTGTTCTCGGGTAGCAGTCATGCATTCAACAAACACATTTGATACACAACATAAGCAAGCCATGTCTATGCGTCAGAGTACATATTTCATTGATTGGAATTACTTGCAGAGGTGGACAGGGAACTACAGGCCTTATATACACATGCACGTGCACACACACAGACATATATCATTTCATTCTGCAGTACTGTCATCATGCTGTCACATACCACTGTCTCTAGGACCACATTCGTTCATAGTTATAGGATATGAATTTACATTTTTGTCTTATTTTAGGCTCTAATGACATTTTTTCATTTTGCAAATGCAAACTTGTCTTTCACTCCTCTTTTTTTATTGTCCTTTGCCAGCTGAACCTAATGCAAATAACAAACAAACTTGTAATAATTTAACAAATTGATTTGCTTTACTAATATTTTAAAGTTTTTTACTGAAGTTGTCCTTCAGCACAGAGTTGATTAGATATTGAATGCTTATATGATTACGTAATTATATGATGTTCCCTACTATAGTGCTATTGCAGTCTTTGTGGCTAAGGCTATATAAAAGACATAGCCTACAGGGAGAGGTGTACATTTGACTATAGCAACTAATATAGCTGGAAATAACACATGAGTTTTGAGACACACCAGTAGAAGTTGTGAAGGAATGTTCATGTGCTGAAAGTTTATTATTCAAAACAAACCCTTCAGATGATTCACCTATTAAGTGGTATTGTGACTCCTTACAAAGCTTCCCTAAAAATCCTTTATGGCACAAGATAGAACTGCCTTTTCATTGCCTGAAGCTGGTGGAATATCTGCATAAGTAAGACTTCGATAACAAGTAAATTGGAGAACTCTATTTTCAAGTACCTATATAATAGAACTTCCATTATTGTGCTGCTTTTCTTTCTCTTTCTGAGATACCAGTATAATACATATATTAGTATAATTTACGCTTATGAGGAGGCAGTGGATGGTCTCTCAAAGACCAGTAGGCTTGTCGCTCTTGTATTTCTTGAAAAGAATTGCCATTTTTACCTTACTTTATTCTTACCTTATTAACAAAGAAATTACCTCCGCATTTCTGTTGCTGACGGTCCCCATATTTGCTTACCCCATTTTGTCCTCCTTTCTCTCTCTGAAGTAATCCATCCATAAATATCTACATCCTGCATTGTTATTTGAGTCCCCAAACTTGTAATTAATTTTTCCACAAACTCCTCACATTATTCCCAGAAATTTAGAATGATACTTTGAAATGTAAAGGACATGTGGACAGAATGTTCAATCCAGGAGGCAGGGCTTTGGTCTCCATTATGAAACTTTGCGATAGACAAAGGTTTATTGAGAAGGCAACAATCTAGGTCAGCTTCCTCTTCTGAAAGAGATAAGGGGTATCTCAAATGAAACTAAGATGACAAATTCTGTCTCAGTCAAACTATTTACTATTCTTATGTCATAATACAAAAATGGTGATTCTCTTAGTTTACATTCTTCTGCTTCTGAAACCCCTTCATAAAGTCCAGTTATTTTGTACTTTATTGCCCTGAGGTCTAAAGTACTTAGCCACTGGCTTGTGAACCAAATATTGTTCTGATTCAAAGAAATCCAAACTTAAGAAATTTAAACTCAATAACATCAAAGTGTTATTAAGCAGACATCTTTATTGCAGCGCTGGACGCATGGGGGATATCTCCTCCTAACATGTGTGCACTGAAACAAAAGTTCATCCTTTATATACCTTAAAGACATGAATATTTACACGCTTTCCAAGAATCACCGCCTCCTTGCTTATCTATTACATTTACATAACGCTGGCGTTGCAAAACTACACTACGCATGCGCGGGGGTCTCGGGTGGTCGTCGGTGGTCGTTTGGGGAGTTTGCCCCCTGCTCCTTTTTCTCTTTTATGGTCACGGGTCTCTTGAGGATAATTTCTTCTCCTTGGATGTTTGCCCCTTCTGTTGTCCAGCCAAGCGGTTCCTTCTTATCATCCTTGTTAGAGCCTTCCTGCCAGTCTGTCCCTACGCTCAAGGTGAAGATATCTTCTCTGTTCTCTTTAATGTCTCAGTCCTTGCTCTTTCCTCCTGATTAACTGTTTACACATAGTTACAATGTTAGCATTGAGGCAAATACAGCCTAAGGACTGTGAGAGTAGGCCATTAAACATAATCACACAGTTATTAGACTAAAGAATTCTATATTAAAGTCAAAATAATCATGTAATCAATAACCTTCCGTATATTAAGAAATTTGCAAAACTTAGAGTTGATTAGTGACACATGTTGAAACCTTATAATTGTTTTAGATCCTTGTTTCAGTTGTTACAGGCTTGCCCTGCTTTATGCTTTGAATAATGTCTGTAGTGTCAAGTACGCTAGTCATCTTCTCAGAAAATATGCCCTTTGAAGTAAGGAGCGTGAGAAAAGTGTACAAACTTAGGGAAGTGCAAAAGATGGGGTTTGGTTGTTTTGTTTTTTTCCAATAAATTACCAGAATCTATTTTTTTGCCATTGCAATGGCCACAGCTCTTGTTCATATTCCAGTGTTCACAGAAAGGGAAGCCTGCCAAAATGTTCTCTTTCACTGGCTGATGACTTCTATCACATGTATGCAAAGTGCTATTATTTTTTTGTCTCCTCAGTCGTTAAAATTTTCCTCTATTTTACAGCATAGTCCCACTTCTTGCAGACATATCTGTCTACAGTTTTTATTCAATAATGTTGGCTTAAAAGGATAAAAATCTTAGACTCTTGTTCCCATCAACGCTGTACAGACTGACCCGAGAACTGTGTAAAATAAGGACATAAATATCACAGAATCACTAGGTTGGAAAGGACCTTCAAAATCATCAAGTCCAACCATTAATCCAGCGCCACCATGTCCCCTAAACCATGTCCTGAAGTGCCACATCCACACGTTTTTTGAACACTTCCAGAGATGGTGACTCCACCACCTCCCTAGGCAGCCTGTTCCAATGCCTGTCCACTCTCTCAGTGAAGAAATTTTTCCTAGTATCCAATCTAAACCTCCCCTGGCGCAACTTAAGGCCATTTCCTCTCATCCTATCGCTAGTTACTTGGGAGAAGAGGCCAACACCCTCGTCGCCACAACCCCCTTTCAGGTAGCTGTAGAGAGCGATAAGGTCTCCCCTCAGCCTCCTCTTCTCCAGACTAAACAACCCCAGTTCCCTCAGCCGCTCCTCGTAAGACTTGTGCTCCAGACCCCTCACCAGCTTCATTGCCCTTCTCTGGACACGCTCCAGCACCTCAACATCCTTCTTGTAGTGAGGGGCCCAAAACTGAACACAGGATTCAAGGTGCGGCCTCACCAGTGCCGAGTACAGCGGCACGATCACTTCCCTACTCCTGCTGGCCACACTATTTCTGATACAGGCCAGGACGCTGTTGGCCTTCTTGGCCACCTGGGCACACTGCCGGCTCATGTTCAGCCGGCTGTCAACCAGCACTCCCAGGTCCCTTTCCGCCGGGCTGCTCTCCAGCCACTCCTCCCCAAGCCTGTAGCGTTGCATGGGGTTGTTGTGGCCGAAGTGCAGGACCCTGCACTTGGCCTCATTAAACCTCATACAGTTGACCTCTGCCCATCGATCCAGCCTGTCCAGATCCCTCTGCAGAGCCTTCCTACCCTCCAGCAGATCAACACTCGCACCCAACTTGGTGTCATCTGCAAACTTACTGAGGGAGCACTCGATTCCCTCATCCAGATCATCTATAAAGATATTGAACAAGACCAGCCCCAGAACCGAGCCCTGGGGAACACCGCTTGTGACCGGCCGCCAGCCGGATTTAACACCGTTCACCACAACTCTCTGGGCTCGGCCATCCAGCCAGTTCCTCACCCAGCAAAGAGTAAACCTGTCTAAGCCATGAGCTGCCAGTTTCTCCAGGAGAATGCTGTGGGAGACGCTGTCAAAGGCTTTACTAAAGTCCAGGTAGGCAACGTCCACAGCCTTTCCCCCATCCAGTAGGTGGGTCACCTGGTCATAGAAGGAGATCAGGTTGGTCAAGTAGGTCATGAAAGGACCTGCCTTTCATGAACCCATGCTGGCTGGGCCTGATCCCCTGGTTGTCCTGCAGGTGCCCTGTGAGCACTCTCAAGACCAACCACTCCATAATCTTCCCCGGTACGGAGGTCAGGCTGACAGGCCTGTAGTTCCCAGGATCCTCCTTCCGGCCTTTCTTGTAGACGGGCGTCACATTGGCAAGCCTCCAGTCTTCTGGGACCTCCCCTGTTAACCAGGACTGCTGATAAATGATGGAGAGTGGCTTGGCAAGCTCCTCTGCCAGCTCCCTCAGTACTCTCGGGTGGATCCCATCAGGCCCCATAGACTTGTGGGTGTCCAGGTGGTTTAGCATGTCCTTGACTGCTTCCTCCTGGTTTATGAGGAGTACATTGTGCTCTCCATCCACATCTTCCAGCTCAGGGGGCTGAATACCCTGCGGATACCTGGACTGGCTATTAAAGACTGAGGCAAAGAAGGCTCATATGCTTTAGTTTTGTGCTTTTGACATGGCACTGGCAGTTTTTTCGAACTTTTTAGTTCTAGTAGGAAGTAATTCTCTTTGACTGGTATGAATGTGTTTCTTATTGCAACCACACAAGGACAGCGTGTAAGAGAAGATTTTAACTAGCGTGGCAGCCCCAGGGCCAATTCCTACTGAATGTCAAAAGAAGATGGATGTCCAAATGCCGTTTGGGACTATAGAAAATATCTCCATTTGTTAATACCTGTATTTTAAGTGGAAAATCTCTTTCTCTCTGCCTAGACCTGAGTGCCTGTATGCATGTAAGCATATTGGTATAGATATTACATTAAATTCTGGGTCTCGATATGTTAAAACTAGACACAGAAAGTGAGTTGCAACATGAGTTAAGACTCTCTGGCCACTGGGTGTCAATGTTGATACATATTGCTTCAAGAAAGAAGAATTTTATAGGCAACAGAAAACAAATGTTTCTAAGTAGATAGTATAAATGGATTATCTAGGTTGACTGGGAACAATTGCTTATTCCTTCCCTCCTACAGAATGGTTCACTTATAGTAATTGCCTAATACATACATCCATACCAATTCTTCCTGTACTCATTCAATATGTTTGTGACATGATTCCATTATGGAAGTTGTTTCTTACCCAATTTTTTTGTGTTTCAGCTGTGTCCAAAAATGCAGTGAATTCACAGAAATAGTTTGATTACAAGGACAAAAGTGCTTTTTTGGAAAGCAAAATATGGCAACTGTTTGGAATAAATATTTGAAGACTTTGAAAAATACACATATTTTATTGACATTCCTCCACAGTTTTGCTAAGTTCTTTAGCATTCATGTTCCTAATTTATTCAAAAAGACCTATCTAGGCCTACTGATTTCTAGGACAACAGGGAATCTTTGCTTACTGTGGTGCACATTACTATGCTGCATTTAATATATCCGTGCACACATACTTCTGCAGTCATCAAAATGGTAGTTTTACTTTGAAATTCCTTAAGTAAAAATGGTAACTATGGTGGTACAGTGTTCAGAAATAAGTTTGCGAGAACTAAATCAATACATTTCTAAATAATTCATCAAGACCTTTCTTAACACTGAAATAACAGAGATGTTGTTCACTTATCTTTAAATAGTGCAGCAGTACTTTCACAACAAATTTTAAAATTTGTGGGTATCAAAATTCACCAATAGAATTATTTTTTTACTCTCCCACCACTTCTGAGAAACATTTGTAACCATCTCCATCCACACCCAAAATTCACAGGAAATTATATTCTTGCTGTTAAACAAGCATTTATGAATAAAAGGATCTGCTGATAAAGCACAATAGCCTTTTGATAAAATTACACTTTGTAAGTGCTGAAGGTCCAGATGACAAATTGGCAGTCTGAAGCAGTTGTAAACTTTTGTCTTCCTCCTTTTTCTCTATTGCTGTAGTTGCCCACTATAGCAACTGTATTTAAACCCAGTCAGGGTCATGTCTATGCAGATTCATGGCTATTACCACATAATCACATTGTTCCTGATGGGAACTTACAATTTAATTAAACTGAACACTCTGTATTCAACTTGGAATACAAACAGACACCCCTCATGCCAATTATAAGTACCCACCCAGAGATCATCAAGAATGAGAAGGATCTGATAAGAACAGTTCTTTTTGGCTCCCATCAAGAAATTACTTTCCTCTTCCATTATCAAAAAGACTTCACAGTAGAAACTTTAGAGTGGACACATGATGATCACAAGCAGTGGTCCATCACCAGTTTCAAAGATTTAGGGCAATTAAGCACTCTCACCCTCCTCCACATCAATATCCAGTCTATACTGGGAAACTGACTATTCAACCAGCTGACAGAATCACTGCGTCATATGTGTATGTTAATTGGAGTGACTGCTAAACTCATTTTTTGTTTATATATTTATACCATCCGAGTATATGGAAAAATAGAACTGTGTACCTTTGGGCCTCTGGTATATTCACCATAAATTTGAGAAAAGGAAAATTTAAATTATGGTATTGCAGTGCTGGTGCTCTGGGAGAGGGAGTCAATATATCCCTTGTTACAATCTATTTTTCCCAAATGTACCTCCAAAAGCAGCAAAGTGAAGCTTCCCACAGTTTATGTGCAAGAGAAGGCTGTCAGAACTGCACCTTCTACAAATGCCTCCAGCAACAGTGGATTTCAGAACCACACACAAGTCCCCAGTGGAGAAGAATAGCTGCACTGGGCTGGACTACTTTTGGATAGCTTTATGGAGCTTACATAGCAAAGAGTGAAAGAGGCGGCAAAGAGCAGAAAGAGACAGCAGGCTTGAGAAAGAAATATAGAGATTTCACCTGGCTGTGCACTACGTCAACAGTTCTGTCTCACTGCATTTTGACAAACTGGTTATGCTACATGAGTACGGCTCAATAAAACTCCTATATGGTGTCACTGAATTTGTCCATCCCTAGGTCAGGAAAACATCTCACTGGAATTAACTACAGCTGATCCTGCCTGAGGGCAGTGGGGTGGATTACGTGATATCTCAGGTCTTTTATTCTGAGAGACTAGGTGATGCTCCACTAATGCAGTGTAACTTGCCCTGTCATTGTGAGAGTCACACTAGGTGGTTACCTCTGTCACTCAGAGTTAGATTACATCAGTGTTTTTCCCACTAAGGATGATATTACATAACACACAGCCTCGCTGAATTCAGTGGTATTAGGGAACTAATAGTGCTAAATCTGTGAAGCATATGTTATGACATAAAGATGTTTGGGCTACAAAAACTAACAGTGATGTTTCTCAGTTTCACTTTCATGTGCAATGTTGGATTTATGACTGGAACAGTTTTCAGATGGGAAGTGCAAATATCTACATCCACTGAAAGGCATAAGCACCCACAAACTGTCAGCGCTTTGATCCAGATAGCATCTGCAGCCCTAAGTTAGGCATTCAAGCTAACTTTACAGTGCACTGGGAATACTACAGCATAGCAATCCTTCCCCCAAAACCCTTTAATTAAACTTCAACAGAAGTTATCTTTTCCAGCTTTGCATAGTGGTGTAGAAGACCTGATGCTGCTTCGTTAGTTCATCTGGTACAAGCAGAGAACTACCCCCCAACAACCTCCTACTGGGACTTGGCCCATGATGGCCTGTCCTCAATATTCTTCATTACAATTAAAAGTTGATCTTGTTAACATACTTGGGAACTACTCTAATTATTTTTATTTACAAATACAAAGGAGGAAGTAAATGCAAAATGTCAAAATACCGTTGAATTATTCTGTTTCAATTCAGGAGATTAAGATTTTTTTCCTCAAAATGAATTCAAACCCATTAAGTAACTGCTTGTTTATGACATCTGTTTAGTCTAGTATCTTAGATTTCTAAACGCAATAGGCACCTAAGTGTCACTAAAAGTCAGTGAGATATTAGTTGTCAAGCCCTCTAGTACCTTAAAAATAACAGATCTAAATAAATCGCATTTATGTTGTTTAACAAGGCACTGTTAAGGCTTTGTGCACCTTTTTCAATATTAAGAATTTATTCTTACATCAGTAGTTAGATTGATCTCAATAGGAGTATGTGCATGGGCAACTGCTAACCAGAAAGTACTGGAGTTAATTTCCCTTAATTAAAGTAAGGGGCCGGGGGGGAAGCCCAGTATCAATAAGGCAAAATTGCTGTGCAATCTGTAATTTTGGAATTTGCCAATTCTAGCTGTTCATTTTTCTCATTCTTTTTGCATCTAATTAAGCTATTCCATTATTTTATTTAAAAACAACGTACCTTAATATCTTCTTTGAAATTTCTTGAAAAATATTCAAGTTTATCTGATCAGAGAGCCTGAGACATAGTTACAGAATAAACCTATTTGATAAAGGCACATTCAAAGTAAGGTATCTTTCCTGGCTTTCCTGCCTTAAATCAAAATGTCTCCTGTCAAATAATTCTTATGTACATTTTTCTATAATGAAGGGTATTTTTGGGAGATTGGGTCAATAATTTAAGTGAAAGTCTAGCATATTTGGTATTTCATTCCACCACAGAAAAATGAAGTATAAAGAAGCTAATATAGATGTTAGGAGACTAGTTCATTAAATAATACTAAAGTTCGCTACAGATCTGGGGGATTTTTATCCAGACAGCATGTCTTTTCTAAAAGAAAAAGACAGGGGAAAAAACCTAACTAAATACACAGGCTGCAAACTCCATAGGGACTTCTTCCAAGCGTTCTGCCTTTATTATTGCTTTTTAATGTACAATCTTTTACTTGTTTAAAGCTGCTCATCCCATTGCAGTAAAGATGATTATTTTCAGCTCCGTCACCTTATCTCTTTTATTTATTCTTCATACTGTTCTGGTATGATTTAGTTAAGACCTGTTCTTATGTGAATTAATTTAGGTCAGACTCCTCCCAGTGCTGCCTCTAAATAACTTGCATAGCAGTTGGGTAATTCTATAATAGAAGGATAAACAGGCAGATACTGATCTCTACTCCTTTAAGTAATTACAATTAATTAGGTTTTCAATTTAAGACACATGTAGTGTTTGGACTGTACGTATGAGAAAATAATCAGAAATAGAGTAATACCTAGACCCACACTGTGTCCTTTTCATCCTCCAACTACCCACTACAACCAGGGTCCTTTGGGAAGGTCTTTATGGCTCCAAAATTAATGATACCCACAATTCTGGTTCACTAAAATTGGACTCCTGTATTTTGCCAACGTTGATTTCAGCTATTTGCATAGGTGTCTTTTATAACATGCTTTCGGACTCCCAACTGTTGTGTACTTACCAACAAAAGTGAAGAGTTGTAATAAATCTGTCAGATTGTACATCTAACCATTCAGGTATTAATGCCCTAGAAAATAAAATCTTTCAAAACATTAACATTAAAAAAAAATAAAATACCAATCTATTAATTATCCCAACATGGCCAGTGATGTAACTGCCCCAGTTGCTCAAACGTTGCTGTTAAATGTATTTCAGTTCAATATAAGTTTCCCTTTAAACATGCATTCTGAAGAGTATTGTATTACTAATGTAATAAGGAGACATTTCTCTTGATCTGACATAATCAAATAATTATCAAAACAATAAATGTATAGCGTTGTAGAAACCCTTACATTAAAACAAAACCTCGTAAGTGAAAATGCAATAGGGCAAAGAAATGCTCAGCAACTTAAGGCTTTCATAGGCTTTGCTAGATCTGGAAATCAAATTACTTATTTTATGGAGAGCAGAGAACTGCCTTGTGCAAATTCCTGATATTCAGTTCTCTCTTTTTTTCAGGAGCAAAATTATAATTGTGTCATCATGACTAAGTGGAAATTCATTGCCTCTAACATTGCCTTCAGTCCCTTGAAATAAATCCTTGGGAAAACTTACAAGGACAATGCTGCTGTAATACAGAAGTTCATCAGTTCTTGATTTTCTTCATTTTATAACCCTGTGGAGCTAGTGTCTAAAAGATTTTGCATGATCTTTAAAACACACTATTAAGCTGTTAATCCATATAAAGATGTACAGCTCAACACTTTCATTCAGAGTTTCCTAAGTGATTAAATAACAAAGACAAATAATTCAGTGATTTTATTTTTCTATAGTTTTCTATAGTTCTTTTTCTTCATGGTAACTGGATATTCTTGCTGGCTGTGGGTAGTCTCAGGTACATCCCCGTGTTAGGCTGCAGTACGTAGTTAGTCAAAATGCCTATACACCTCAGTAGGAGTTCTTGCCGAAAAGACCCCAGGTCTAAACTTCAGTAGTCTTTTTTAAGAAAGGGCATAGTCACTGTAATTTAGATTCTCCAGTGACTCTCATGAAAGACAATACTAGATATTAAAAGCTGCAGTTTACTGCTCTGTCCCTACTTCATGTTGTGCAGCTCCAGCAGTTTATTCAAGGATCTACATGGATGGGCAAGAGGTAGCAAGATTTGAGAGACTGCTCATAGTACGGACTCCAAGGATGAGATTCAGCTCACCTAACTGCATTTTGGCAATAGAGGACTCGAGGCTCCTGTCAGTGGAGTTTAGAAGATGATTAATCATCCCCTGAAAATAAGCTTGTACCTCTAGTTAGCTTGGAAACTGTCTTAATTCCACTGAGGGAACTGATTCGATTTTTATTGACTGTTACAGGAACCTAGACATGTAAATCAGATAAAAACAACTACATTTTAGGCACCAAAATTTTGGAAAGGTGAATCCCTTCATTACAGAGTGAGCTGAATCCTATCCCAGATGCCAAAACCCAGTATTTATAACATATTACTAGCTCTGCTGCTTTGTTTTGCTCTTCATCAAAAATCATTTTGATCTTCCATCACAATTACCCACAAATGGATATGCAAAATATGGCATGCAACAGTTTCAGTGATGGTATCTTCAGTATTCAAGTACACTGCAAACCTTGGTGTGAAATTCATCATCCATTCACTGCAACATGTCCTAGACGCAGCTGCTCTTACATGCCACGCTTCCACTGTGAAGGAGCTTGGCATAGTAAGAGCAGGAAAGATAGCTACTTTTTCCTTCCATCCCAGTACCTATGCATTAACTCAGATTTAAGCTGTAGTATAATCCCCTGGATGGGTGACTGCCTTATTAAGTGAATCCAGGCAAACCATTTTGTGTGCAAGCCTCCCTACTCCATTACTTCTTATGGCTCCATAGACCGCAAACTTTGTGTTGTAATGCCTGGCACAGCAAGTAGAGCAGCGAGTCCTCTTCTAATACAAAGATTTGAGTACTGTACTAATAAAGTATTAATTTGCTCCTCTCTCTTCAGGAAAGTGCAGAAGGCTGCAGATCTTTAAAGTTTTTCTCTTAAATCTCAGATATTCTGCTGCATTAAACAGCAAATACCTGGTAAACAATTTAATTTGACCTTTCTTTGCATCTCTCACTTTTCTTTTGGCTTAAACATTCTTTTCTTGATTGTACTTCCTTTAATCTAAATGCTTTAAAAATATCGAAATGCAAGAGGGACATTATTGCAATACACCATAAACCCCAGTGCTACTTTATTTCATACTATGAAAAGAGAACTTTCGTATCATAAAACTGGCTCTTCCCATATGTAAAGACTACTTCAGAATATACCTGTTAGAATATTGAATCTTACTGAAAAAGATTAAAACCCATGTAGTCAAGTCAACAGCAATAAAATACATAATCCTACTTTACTGGGAAACAATTTTGTAATTGTCTTTTCAAATAAGAACATTAGTCTAGTAATTGTTCTACAGGTTCACAATAAAGCCTGTGCCTTTTGAAAAAAGTCTTTCTTTCCAGTGTGTTACATGAAAATTATTTTCTGCTTTAGAGACCTATAATGAGGGATAGACTTTAGATTTGAATGCATTTTGGACTAGCAATTCACCTGGATCTTTGTCTAAGCATCCCATTTTACATAATTTTAATAGATATTTTATACTTTAGATATTGAGGCTACAGTTTGCAAAGATAAGAATCTTAAAACTCTATTGCTACAATCTCTATTTGTTGCATAAATGAGTAGTCCTGCAACTACTATTAACTATAGTGGGGTTGAGATGAAAATTTCAATTCAGAAATTTTTCATGCCAAATGTCATTACTGGCATTATACTAATAGTGGTAAGTACCCATCTATTAAAACCTGAGTGACCATCCACATAGTTTTATAAAAGGGTAAAGGCAATTTTAAATGAGTTTATGTTATATAGTCATCTACAACATTAAACAAAAAGAGCAATGCAGGTATCTGTCTGCCTTGCTTTCTTTTCAGCTGCAATAACAACAGCAGCTGAAAGTTCCAATAAACTTTGAACAGTGATTTTTAAATTCATCCCAAGCCTCATAGCTTCATGCAGTGCATTCAGGACCAAGATCTCACAGGCTATTACAGAACACATGTACACCTATGATTCATGAACCAAAGAGAAAAATA
Source organism: Phaethon aethereus (assembly GCF_964289735.1). NCBI lineage: Eukaryota > Metazoa > Chordata > Aves > Phaethontiformes > Phaethontidae > Phaethon > Phaethon aethereus. Next base: position 13,756,887 of record NC_138584.1, read on the forward strand.
CAATTGAGAGGAATATGAGGAAGTACTTGCTATGACAATGGGATCAATATAAGCACCTTACCAAAACAGAGACCATGACAAAAATTAGAATACTTTTTACTCTTCTTAGAATACAGTGGTTTCCTCCTAAACAATATGGGAAGCTCAGATGACTGCTGCATAACCATTTAGAGAAGAAAGAACAGACAGGTGTGTAAGAGGGAGAAACCCTGTGTTGGCATGGTGGTGCACAAGATGAATGCATGGTCTTTCCTATATCCATAATTCTCCAATTCCTTAATTTTTATAATCGGATTTTTTATGTTATTTCTATAGTATGACTGAAGAGTGCTAACAAACAAGTCCCACATCATGACCATAACGCTATGGTTGTAGGACAGCTGTAGACACCATTCATCATCTATATAACAACTTAGATGTTCTTCTATATTTGGATGTGGTACTGTTTGACAGATTTCTCCCCAAAACATGTTGCCAGTTGTTTTCTCCAGTTCTCTTCTTGTCTTTCTCCAGAGCTTTGGTTGGTTAGTTTTCAGAGTATCATTTCTAAGAAGCAGGTGACACACAGACATAAGAAGAACATCTTTGATGTTCAAGTGCAGCAGTAGCCTGGGTCAATGCTGGCCAGAGTAGAATGGCTGGAATATAGAGAGATTTTGTTGACCAGTTTCTCCCAGTCTTTCTCTATCTGTTCACACGCATGGAGAACAGCCCTGATACTTCTGGTGGGAGATTTAAGAAAATGCCTTGTTCATATTGATGTTCTAGTCCACCCGTGATACGGTATTCTATCTATACAACATCTGAAATAGGACATTCAAACACCACTATAGAGATACAAAATTCTTTGCACAATTTACTTGAACCACTGCCTAGATATATCCTTGTGCTTCTTCATCCAACAGCTGTTCTTTAAGTACACCCATCCTATTGTGATACTATTCTGGAAACAGTACCAGCCCACCACCTAAACACCAGAAAGCCTGTTCTAGACACCTACTGTAAGTTTTTAAATGTTGTCTCTGGTATTTTCCATTTCTTTCAAATAGTTGTCAATAAGCATTTTCCTTCAAGATTTCCCTTTTCACACAGAGGGAAGATTGATTGGAGGAAAATTGTTCGCTGCAGTCAACCCTGAATACTAAATAATGTCAGTTTAAAAAACTTTAGTGACTAAACAGAGTCAGATTCTGACATGGAAGGAAATTATCATGGAAAGAGATTTAGTGTGATTTCTTTTAATTCTTCAAGATAGCAGGTATGTTAAGGCTGAAAATTATTTTTGTGAGAGCTCACATTTTTAAAAATATCTATCTTATAATATGAAAATTACCAGAAACATATCTCGCACCAGTTGTCCATTACCTTAAAAGTCTTGCTCATTCACTATCACTATCCAAAATTGCACTTTCATTTTGGAATTCTGAAATGGTGTTGAAAATGTTTTTTTTGTCAAAAAAAACCCAAGTCATTTTATTCACAAGTGTTCCAGTTAATACATTTTATGGACTTTTACTATTGAGTAAAACTTCTTGTCTAGGCCAAAGCATTTTATTATTGCAATTAAAAATATACCACTTGATACCAACTTTCATCTCTCCAGGGAAACTTTGTCATATTTTCAAAATATCTTTATTTTTTTAGCCAAAAAAATAGAGCAAATCATGTATTTTTGACTAATAGTATGACTCTCAAACTCTCAAGCATTCGTTATATTTTCTCCAACAAAGAACGGTTCAGAGTAAAGACATCATGACTTCATTATTAGTAGTATCATTGTTAGTGAAATATACACAGGTTGATTTGCTAGAAAGAAAAATATGGCCAAACTATCCCAGAGCTAGCTGCTAAGAACAGACTGTGTTATATATCTTACTGTAAGAAGATAGTAAGAATTCTCCTACCATAGAGAATTAGGAGGAAACAGAAAGGAAGAACGCAGATCTTTTTGCAGATTGCTTCATAAGCTAAGTTTTTCAGCTTTAATGAGGTCAAAAAGAGACATTAACCACAGAAGACTCAAGCAAAATGGTGATGTTTAAAAAATGACGCAGCTAGAACCAGTGACAAGACATGATCAGACTGTTTTATGTAACCATAGAATAAAAACAAGGTTAAAGAATACATTCCTCTCCTTAAAAACAGGATGGCAAATTAAGTGCATCCACATAGCGTATTTGTAAAATGACAGCATTATGCTAGTGACTATATAATAAAAACCAGGAACACTCACATTTTTGCTGAAGGACCTACCTTCAGAAAAGATACACAAAGACATGCATTCCCTCTCAATCAAGCATCTAAAGCACAATGATAATTTAGCCCTAATAGGCTGTGCCACGTTTTAATATTCCTTCACATCGTAAGGTTTATTAGGATTTCAGCAGTAGGTATCTTTTCTTTCCTAATGGAACATAAAATTATACTAGTTATGGTTATATCTTTATACTAGTTATACTAGTTATATCTTTCACGGAATATTTATAGTGCACCATTTGGTTTGTGATTCATTTTCAATAAAGTTCCTTTAAAATCAAGTACTTTGCTTTTTTCTGGAACTAGCTCCTCTAGTTCCCAGTTCAGGTCTACAGGTCACAAGTGTCTGGTGCCAGCTGGCTTTGTACTAGGTCTTTGCACAGCTTGGCACTTGCATTTGTGTGAGAAATGATGGCTAACGCTCTAACCTTCTGACTCAGGCTCAGAAGCAGGCACTGCTCTTTCCTTTCTGATCATGTGGGAATTCCAGGGCACACAGCCATTTTGAAGAAAAGTATATTTTTTTGTATGATGATACCAGCATAAACTGCCTTATTTTAGTGTGATTGAGCTATATTACTGGGGACCAAGCAGTGTTGCCCATTCAGTTTCTTCAATGTTTGTTAAAAGCTAAGATGACAGCAAAAAAAACTTCACTAAGAAACCAGTGCTTCTGCTCGCTAGATTTAACACCTATCATGGAAAGAATAAAAGTCAAAAATCCTGGAAACATCAAGCTTTTGATTACTTTTCCAGCAAGGTCCAAGGCTATTCTTCTACCATAAATCTCTGTCAACGGGTTACATTTTTTCATTTGCAGGCTGAAGTTATTTGTGGCCAGGTAATAGCCATTTGTTCTTGTGCCAATGGTATCCTCAAGCTCTTCATGTTTAATGTTGAGCTTTTAGAAAAAGCACCCACATTCCTGGAAATGCTTTAACTCTCTCCATTCTTGTATCATATTGCCTTTATCATAGCTATCTCTGTGACTAATTATACCTCTAAAACTTACTATTCTGTATCTTCCTCTTCTTCTATTGATGCTTCCATCAATAAAATTTGAATACTATAACTTTGATTTTATTTAAAGCTAGTCACAGTTCCGAATAGCACAGTTACAGTGTCTTCTTGCTACTTGTATTCTATCTGTTCTGTTACATCTCCAAGATAGTTTTCTGTCATCTGCACCTTGATAAGTATCTTTGATCCAGAGCTGGGAAGCTACTTTTCAGTGTCATCATTGTTTTATTCTGCAACTCATTCATAGAGGTGAAACCACTTACAAAATACTCCTTGCCTCGTAGACTATCTCTGACTGTACTTGGGGTTTTTTTCTTTGCAGTTCTCTGTACATTTACTTTGACAGGGGGCTGATCTTTCCTCCTCTTCATTCACTAGGAATTTTCCCACTGGCTTCACAGAAGGGTCTGGTCTGCATTTTCTTAGGATTGCTGTAGAGCAAAAAAGCAAACAAAGAAAATTATTGAACACAGTGCTTCCTCTAAAATTAGTCTTATGGTTCTCACAAAGTCTGGCACTGCAGCTGTCCATATTGTACCATATCCTGTGAAGAAACCAGAGCTTTTACTCTCCAGCAATTTGAATGATAAAAGAAAAATATTTAACAGGAGGAATTCCAACCCCCCCAGGTAAAGGAAGTATTAATGACTTGTGTGATAAAGCTTTCCAGGAAGTAATCAGCTCATTTCCTTGGTCTTGATGAAAACTAGAAGCCCACCTGAGTCTTGCAAGAGCCCTTGGGAAGATAAAATTTTACAAGTAAGTATCTCAATTACCATTCTGAGGCACTGTTCTACAGGTGCCTTTCTATTCCTTTAACACACATGTAAGAACCTGTTCTCCATGCAGAGTACACAGTCATTCTATTGCTTAGTTGCAGTTACTGAGGCTCAGGAATAGGCATTAAGACCACATGAAGCTCAGATCTTGGAATCTAGTGTAACTGATGTGTATGCATGTAGAAGCTTTCACTTCAAAGAATTTAAGATCCAGGCTTTTCTTTTTCTATTGCCTAAAAGTGTCAAGTAAACACAATCTGATTTTTGCAGTGCAGAGATATACTTAACACTTTAAGACTGAATCCTCTAGAAATAAAGCAAGCTATATTTAAAACAAACCCAAAAGATTCAGCTATGTGCAAGACACAAATTTTCATAACAATCAGCAATGATATAAAATTCTCAACAATAAACTGAATAAACACGAAAGAGCAAGGGAAAAGCAAATGCTAATGTTAATTGAGAACTGAAAAATGATTATGAGAGTTGAACTTTGACTTTCTTGGTTTTCCTTCTGATGATATTTCTAAGCCTCATTTGCAAAATTAAGATGCCTAAAAAATGTAATTATATACATAATTTATGTATTATCTTGCATTGCTGGAATGTATTTCAAGGAAATGTATGGAGCTTAGTGTATCTTTCAAAGAAGCATTGTCATGGAGGGTAGTTTTTGGAAGTTTCTGTGCTAAGAACATGTTGTTTTGGATGCTGTTTGACCTAGTGAAAGCTGTTTTGCATTTATCAATTTCAAGAACTATAATCTTAAACAAATCATTGCTTTATCTAAAAAGCAAAAGCAATATGCAAATACTTGTTTTCATACTTTGTGATTATTTATTCTCTGATTTCAGTAATTTTTTACTGCTACAGATACCTTTGCATTGTTTTCAAATTTTCTCCAATCCTTTTTCTTTCTAGACTTCAGTACAAGGAGGAAAAAGTAATTTGAAATTTTCATCAGACTATCAGTTTTGGTTCAAGGTTTTAAGGGGTTCTTTTTGCAATTAAAAGTAAGTTTGAACTCAGGAAATAAGATTCCAGTAAATAAATATATAAATTCCACATAAATCCAAATTAAGGTTCAGGTCCTATACTTGTCCACAAACCTTTTCATTCCACGTGAGAGTACATTTATTGCCAGCATTTTATATCTGTTAGGTAAACTCCCACTTTTTTCATAATGAACATCAGGAGGGCAGATTTTCATTCTGTCTACTGAAGTCTACAGTGTCAACAATGCACCTAATTTCAGAGAAAAGCCGAGTATGTAGGGAAATACCTGAAAGACTCCTCTTAAGAGCTCTCTTTCACTGTTTTTCCAGTGGACAGGTCCTCCCTCTCATGTTCCTGCTGCTTGTCCTTGCTACCTACCCAGCTTCAAGCCATTAATCGTTCATCCCATTCTGCTGGGTGCAAAACCAGCACACCTATTACATTTGTAATTTTGGTTTTCTAATTTTTGTCTTTGGTTTTGTGCCTTTTTTTATGAGTACTCTCCCCAAACACATCTCATCCTACATTTCAGATGGGCTTACTTTCCCTGTTGTCAGATCTTGCTTTGTTTCTTAGTTATAATCCCACTCTTCCAAGTCAGACAATTACTTATATGCAGCATTGATATGGAATGAGCTGTTATTCCAGTGTTGCTTGTGTTCCTGCTTCTTGCTGCCATTGACTTTTTTATATAGGCCTTCCCAATGTATTCTCTTTTGACAGTAGAAGATCAATCAGCCTTTCATGCACAGGTATGAGAGTCATTCCATGCCTGCATTTGCTTGCCTTACAGCCCGTTCTCTTGTTACAACGTGCTTATGGTCAGACTGATTTAGCTCTCTCCCACAGAGACAACTGTGGGACACCTATTTTTCCTTAATAGATCTTTTTACTCATAGTATTACTAAGTATGCTAAAAAACAAAATCAAACTGAGATTAAGCTTTATTCTTCATTGTTTGACAGGGGATGTTACAATCTGGCAAAAAAAATTGCACCCTAAAATGTTTTGAGCATACTAGACCCATGCAAAAGATGCAGCAGAACCTTGCAAAGGCGAGGGCAAGTAGGACATCTATTCTGAGTGTCCACTTAAGGAACACAGGCCACAGAAAAAAAAACTCTCAGGATTTTGCAGATGGTTCCTGCTGCCACCCAGGAACAAAGGGTTCAGGTTCGTAGTGATGTAGGAAAAGGACGTAGCATGGGCACGAGGGACCCCTTATCAACTGAATGCAAACCTAAGGAGGGAGACATGCTCACAGAGAAGAAGGGATGCCCTGGTATCAAATTAGCATACAGTGGCTCTGGCTGGGCTTTTATCATACAGGTTGTGCAAACTGCTATCATCTACCAACTCCCATCTTTGAATTTGTTCTACAGAGTCATCTATTTTCATGGGATACTCTCTTTGCAGCATATACTCTTTCAAATATATAGTATATCTAAAGTGCAAGATTGCCTGTACTCTGTGAAATGTAGCTATGCTAAAACAGTAAGACAAAAATTCAGCTAAGTGGAAAGACAACAGAATTAGTGGGTACACAAAATACACAAAAACGGAGAATAGAAACGGCAGCTATTGCAGATAGCAAGTGTGGTTGATATCCTTTTACAGCATCTTGTTGGCAGATAAATTACTACTCTGAAAATAGCAGTGCAGAATTCATCCCACAATTGTAACTTTAGCCATCTACTTCAGATCATAATGTATCACAATTTACAAATGCAGAACCACAAGAACAAATGATCTTGTTCAAATGTCACCTTCCTACTCAGCTCTTCCGCTCTCTGCTTTGTATTCCAAGTCTCATCTCTTTACTTGAATGGCAAAACATTTTTTAATTGCATTAGTCTTAAGAGCCCACGAGAAAGAGAGCTAAGTTTTCTTTTCTCTCAACATGCATATTGGCAGGCTTATGAAGTGTGTGGCAGGCACTAAGAATAAATAAGAACAGCTCGACTGAAATTGGTAATGTCTGATGGTTTATACCTACTGAGGACCTGAACTGGATTACAAATTGCAGAGTCATTTCTGTCCTTGATTATAGTTATGCCACCTCATTGAAGAATGAATTTCTACAGGTGGGGCTTGGAGTTTAACTGAGCTTACAGAATATTTATGGATGGTGATGATGCATGAAGAAAAAAGGATTTTGCTTGGCTTCCACTTCCATCTGAGCTTTCACTTAGAATATGAATGCTTGCTTTCTAACTCAAACTCTGGTAGTAGAATATTTAGGAAAGGAAAGTGCCTTTCACTTGTTTTCAAAGACATTTCTAAGCAAGTATCTCAGTCTTAAGAAACTCCAGTTTACACTTCTGTAGTCAAACATTCCAATAAGAAGTTCCCTGACTAGTATTAAAACTAGTGAAGACCAAAAATATGTTTTCTAGCTGGAATTGTACAGAACAACTGGAATTGTCAGAGAAAGCAAACATACCTGAAACATCTTGAATAAGTGCAGTGAATAAGTGTACTACCACTATTCTGTTCATCCATGTTCAGTTTGAACTTATACTGAAAAATGTGAATTGGAAGGGTACTGGCACTGTCAGAAATAAAGTGTGTATTATAGGTGAAGAGGACAGAGAGCTTTCTCAAAGAAAGACTAGCACAGGAAGAACAAAAGAACACTGAATGTCTGCTGGAAGGATCAACATGTATGAGGAAGAGAGTTATGTGAGCTAAAAATTAAAAGTGGGAATACTAACAAATGTTCATTAACTAGAATAAGTTTAGCCTGGAAAACTGGAAGATGTTTTAACACAGAAGTTCTAGACGTGCATTCCCATAGGATTAGTTAAGGAGAAAAAGCTTTGTTCCCTTTGAAATTTATAACAGGATTATATGACGCTATGTCTGTGGAAGTAGAGGACTGCCTTAGATACACAGAAAACCCCATTAGCCTAATGCATCTAATTCATGAAAAATTCTAAAGATTTCTGAGTCTTTAAAGTGAAGTAAGTGGAGAATACCCACAGCTAAGTTGGGGTTTTTTGCATTATGTGGACTACAGATAGACTAAAAATTGTACTTGGGTTTTTTTATACTGTTTAAAAAGATTAAATGAGACTATATTTTTACTTACAAATAATTACAGAAATATCTACTGATTCAAAATTAATACTTCATTACAGAACTCCAGAAAATAATCTAATTTAAATGTATAATGACTTGACTTCTCTATGACCTAGGACTCTAGAAACCAAGGAGGAAAATACCTTGGTAATTCCAGTACATCTTTTCACAACACATCATTCATGGATACCACTGAAACAATTATCCTTTTAACAGGAAAAGTTAAAGTTATTTCTTTTCTCATTATAGGCACATATAGGAAAGGCAGACATAAGCAACAAGAACACATGAAAAAAAGGTGAACACCACAATTTGCATGTTATTTGGTATGAAAGATGGCTTCCTCTTTTATCAACCAGACTCCCTATTCATTATTCATTCCTTTTATGGACCTAATTATGACAGGTCTAACCAGAGAGAAAATAGCATACTTCAGTGATGTAGGGTCTCAGCTTTAAGTCAGAAACCCAGAAAGTTTCTCCTGGCTGTGCTGTGTGATGCTGAGCAAATTACTTTGTCCTTTTATTCCAAAATACCCAACTGCAAGATGGAGATGAGAGCATTTAGATACAAAACATGGGATCCACAGATATAAAGCACTTTCTAAGAGCAAAATACTTACTTACGTTTATGGAGCTTTTCTGTTGCATTTGGATCTTCCATAGTATTTTGGGCCCAACCAGACTTAGCCTTTGCTATTAGAATGTACTAATCAGTTACAAACTCTGTGAGAAGATGATGGCTTAATCACCCAGTCTGAAACACTGAAAATGCATCTTGAGTGAGGAGAAACATATAGTAGCCCAACTACTACAGAGCCATTGACATTATCAAGACTAGCAGCAGCAGGACGCTTCAGCCAACAGTAAATGCTTTTAGCATACAGGACTATAGCTGCAATGACTATTGATTGAAGCAACCCTCCAAGCGATGACTCAAATGTTCCCATGCCATCTATGACCTAGAAGGGCAGCTCTGCCTTCCATGTCTTTCTAGACAATGTTTTTCTAGCATGTAAGCATGATTCTTTTGAAGAGTTAATTGGTTAAGACCTGCATTCTTCATTCATGTCTGCCTTTCTGCTTAATTCTTATGCAGAATGTTTTCTGCATACGCTTTTGCTTGTGCTTCTTTTTCTTGTTTATTTTGCAGTATTACTGTTCTTTATTTCTGCTGCTCTTAAGTCATGGTTTGTAAGCCAACAGCTGAAATCACTTTGGCATAGCTTTGACCAGGAAAGGTTCGGACTATAGTTTGGTAAGGGAGATGTGCTAAGAACTAGTCAGTGGAAACACTGCAGAGATACAAGATTTACAGAGACAGCTTGTATCAAAAAACTACCTAAAACACACCACTGATTGCCCCAATTTGACATGGTTCAAATACTGGAATATACACTGTCGGTAGTCCTTTTACAAGCAAGTAAATGTATGTTCACCTGTTTGATTAATGGTTGGATAAGTTTTTGAAAACAGACCTCACATTTTGAAAATATGAACTTAATTTGAGTTAAAATTTTCTGCTCATAACTAATTTGCACATATATTACAGCATATAACACTTGAAAAATTTATTGTCTGCATTGTGATTCAAATTCCACTCCTTTTTCTTTCCTGAAATGCTCTGATGCAGTGAAGTAAATTTTTAATTTGCTTTAGCAAAATAAAAAAAAAAAAAAAAAAAAAGCTTTGCTGGTGGGCATTGGGCTGGAATGGAATGTTAGAAAACAACTTTTTTTAAATTTTCCTAAATTTTTGTTGAATACTTTAAAGAAAACCTATTTTACAACCAGCTATCATTTAAGTAGAACCTACAGGAAAGCAAACTTACTAGGGTATTTGCTCTCCAATATTAAAACTTTGAACTGCTTGTGCATACAGTTCCAACTGATAATAACTGGGCTAAATGAGGCAACAATAAAGATTTCTGCACATTAGGTAAATCTAAAACAACATCCCAAGGGTAAAAGCTTTGTACCATTAAAGATAATGGCAAAATTCTTAATGAAATTCCATTATGTGGTCTGATCTAAGTCACTGATACAAGTAATAAGTAGTGCTGAAATCTTTGAATTCCTCACAGTTTGCTACTGCAATTTTCTATGACCATGGAATGATCTCTCATACTTTCACTAACAGATGAACACCAGAGCTACAGGGGACAATCACTGGATTTCCCAGCAATTTGCTAACAGATACAGTCATGGAGAAATCTGAGAAACTTTGGTTCTGTTCTGGGCTCAGGAAAATCAAATCTTATGGTGGGCATAGGCCTAGTTCTATTTCCTTATAAAAAACTGCTTTGCATCATTGCTTTTCTGTTCCTATTCTTTGTCTTTGTGTTTCTGCGCACGTTTAAACTTCCTTAACCACTCAGTTCATCACCTCCTCCCCTATTACTTACAGCTGGGCTTTCCTCTCTACCGATACCTATCTCTTTCATCCAAATTTCCCCATCCAAAGTCTTTCTCTTCATGGCCCCAGCAGGTTCTGCTCCTCCTCCTTCTGTGTAAAGTCAGAGGAGATCTTCTGCATGGCACAACTCGAAGCAGAGGAAAGCTAGCATCTCCACTTCAGTATCAGCAGCACCCTGCAGTCACTGCAGACAGGTAACAAAAATAATAGTCTGAGCTAGGGTAGGTTGGACAGGAGACTGCCCAGTAAGAGAAGTCCTGGTTTTCAACTAAGATTATAAGGGAAAAATCTTTCCTTTCCATGGAAGGTGTATGTTTGTGAATCATTTTGGCATGAAAAGAGCAGGAATGCATAGAGTTGTATCTGTTCTTCAGAGCACAGTATGGATTTCCTAGGGTAGAACTGACTGTAAGAAGGAGCTAGTGTCAATCTCCATCATCTCAGACATGAGACTATATTAGCAACAGCTAAACTAACATTACATTAAGGCATAGGTTTAAGTATTTCCTCCTTAAATTGTGGTTAATTTTAGCTTGTCATGCATCTAACCAACACTGAAGTTAAGAACTGGAACTTGGGGCTAGTCATAGTAAGAATATTCTAGTACTTTAGTAGCTTTAGATGATGAAACTCATTTGTTTAGCTGGTAATACCTTTTCTCAAGCACAGCCATTTGTACTGTGATTGATAATCTGGGGCCAATGGATAATCTGAGTCATTATTGTACAATGAGGCCTTTCAGAGAACATAGATTATCCAATACAGAACATTATTGTATTTTTCATGAACAAGTTGGAGGGAGGCAGGGAGAAACAGAGAACAGAAATTTTGGAAGTCATTTTAAAAAAAAAAAAAAAAAGCCATGAACATATATTTGATGAGTTTGGAGTAAGAGCACAAAATAAGATAATTTTAAATGGATTTTACAGAGTTATATAAAACATAAAATTAAAAAAAAAAAGAGAAAATTAAATTGGCATTTTCAGCAGGCATTTCAGAAGAACCTAAAATTCTGAAAAATATCACCACTGAACTACTTTTTGTGCATGAAGTGAGTCCCACTTAACAACTCAGGACCTGTCATTTGTATACAGTGCTGACCAATCTTTACAAATATTTTTCCAAATCCCTTCTTTTTTTCTGTTTTTGCCCAAATTTTTGTCCAATTTCTTAACAGAAAGCACAGCTGAAGCTATGCTCTTCTTTCTGCAGTGACAGTACTATCTCAGAACACACATGTAATTAATGTAAAATCTCACAGGATTTCTCACCAAAGCTCCAGATAATATTCTCAGTGTATACTTAGAGCTTGATTGTAATATTTCACCTTTTGTCCTCTAAGCAAGTTACGAGCTGTTGGGAGTTTCTTTTGGGGGTTTTTGTTCGGGTTTCCACCCCTGCCTCTTCCAGAAGCTTCCAGAATTGTTTGCCTTTCAAACTGTCACAGCCCATCTTCAAGGAGAACTTTAAAAACCTGATCATAGTTGCAACTGAAGTGATGCAGAAATCCCCTCGAGCTATCTGCAGGGTTCTTCTGTCAGCAGCCTGAGTGCCAGTCCTCTCCAGAGACACCTGTAACAAAGCTTTAGTCACTCAACAAGTTCAAAGGTAAAAGCTCTCTGCACAGGATGATGGTTATTTAGGGAGTAAGTACTCCGTCACACTGGAACCCAAAATTTCAGAAGCAGATATATTCCATTAGGAGATTTTTCTTCTGCTATAATTTTTCTGAGTGTACACAGCACAATTACAGTTCCTCATGTCCAAGTGGATGAATTACATAGAGGCCACTGAAGAAAAACATAGAGAGAGATACATTAAAAAAAACAAACCAAAACAAACAAAAAACCAAGTACATGCTGTTGAAATATTTTATGATTTAATGTTTTTTTAACCATGATTCATTGAGTTGTTTAAGGGATAAAGTATTTGCAAACTATTAGGATCAAGCTCAATCATTTCTGCTTGATACGCTACAGAACATTACAGGTCACAGTATCAATACATAACTCAAAGCTACCTTAACAGCAATTTACAGAGAACAAAGATTATTCCCTAAACTAATAATTATTATGGAAGACGAAAAGATTTCAGAAAAAAATTATAAAGCTTTATGAATAGAGAGAGAACAGGCAGAACAAATGAAATTTAAGAGAGATGTGGACAAGGAAAAAAAAACAATGAACAAGGCAAGAGGAAACATGGATTCCTTCTGGTCAGACACAGGAGGAGGATTGGGGTACCTATAAAATTGGGACAAAACTAATACTGAATATACAATAACACTTCAGTAAAAAAGAACTCTAGGAATAGAAATATCTAAAAATAGAGAATAGACAATAAAAAAAATAGAAAGCTACTATAGAAAATCTACTCTATATGTATTGGCCTAGATCCTCAATAAATGTATATTCATGCATCTACAATGAATAGGAATGTTAATATAAAGAAGTGTCAATAACATCTTCAATAGTTTCCAGTCAAAGCCCCATACGTTTTATTCACATGTTGAAGTATTTACACTGTATTAGTTTAATATTCTGAACATAGTAGATTAAAGATGTAAAATTCTATTTTCAAATAAGAGTTCTGAGGGTGATATATTGGATACAGAACATGAATGACGCTGACAATAGCCTTTGTCAGGTTCAAACTTGCTGTTAAGTCAGTGATTAGCTTAACAATTCAATGCCCTAAAAAAACCAAAATCTGTATTGGCTAGCTGTGGAGAAGTTCTGGCCAAGTCCTTCAACAGATGGCCAGGACCTGAAGTGAATCTGGCCTCAGAAAAGACTGAACAGCTGAGATTTCTTGAAAAGAAGCCGGAATGATTTGGAACATAATTTCAATAAAATTATATGGAAACAGATTAGGGAGTGACGTGGGTTATTACAACAAAAGTAGTTTAAAGAAGCAGGTGAAAGAATAGGCATCAATACTCTTTCTCCTGCTGTGTTACCATCTATGCACAATTCATAAACTACTTACTATTTTATAATAATGCATTATAATTTAATAATTATGTATTACATGGAAAACACACTCACCTTTTATAAACTGATTTTGTGTCTCTGAAATATAATAAAAATGTCTTAAGATTATCTACCTGAATGTATGTGACCTCAAGCTAGGAAGGTGGTTTTCACTAGTGCAATTCTGTCCAAAAGAAATATGCCTGTTTAAAATATATTCAGTATTTGGAGAGGGATTCAAGAACCATCCAGAAGTGACATATCTGTTAAAGGCTAGTCATCTAGGGTGCCTCTGTAATCAACTGAGTAAGATACGTACTTCAAGATGGTGATCCTTGTATCCTGTGCTTGCTTTGTATGAACAAGGTCTCCTTTCCCGGGAGCACTGTGCTGGCTAACTGGCTTAGACTAGATACCTGCTTTTTAGGCAAATAAAAATAAGGGAGGTGAACTCCAACCCTATGGCAAAGAATGTTCTGTTCATACGCGTAGATTTCTTTTCTCATGTAGGAGGTTAACTAAGCAAACCTACGTATACCTATTTTGAATCACGTTTGTTTATTTGCTTGGTTTTGGTCAATCTTACCTCAAAAAATGCCTCTTCTCAAAAGTTGAAGTGAAGGGTATTACAGAAATTCCTGCAACTGCAGAGGCACATTTCAAACGTGATTCAATCTGGTATTCAGTAAGTCGGTTTGCTGTTTATTTTCAGGCTTGTTGGACAATCTTCAAAGCACTCTATATTTATTTGATATCCAGAGAGTATGTATTGCTTTATTAGAAACATAATGGCTTTTGTGCAGGGAGCCTGAAAAATACACCAGTTAGTAAAGAGTATTTTTTCATCAATTTAATGACACAAAACAAGTAAAAAATTTTACTGTTGTTTCCATACAATAAAACATTAGTACCTATGCTCTTGCTGATAATCAATGCCTTTATAATGGAACTTAAGCATGTTTTTTGTTTCCTACAACATTTTTTTCTATTCCTCCCCAAACTGAGTCAAATACTTACACATGGTAAATCACCCTCAAATGTTCAATCTGGGTTTGTCTGCTGATAGTCCCTCAAATGGCTATAGAAAACATCAGCTCCTTTTCCATTCAGCACCGGGCAGTTTATTGCCCTGGAATAGACATATAACATTTTCCTCAGCTAAGGCTAAGCTTAAGAGTGTAAGAGCCGGAGCCATAGCAGTGCATACACCCATAGGAACATACATGGTTTAGTAGCAACAACAAACACCATAAAGACCAAAACTTACGAATTTTGAAATGTCAGTGTTAAAGCTTCACAGATTTTTTCGCTGTTTGGTTATTTGCATTTTTCTTCTCCAGAAGCCAGAATATAAAGCTACGTACACAGAAAAATGAAAATGAAAAGGACTGGTTATCAGTGTTTACTGTTAGAAGCAGGAAAAAAAACAGAAAGAAAAAAGTAATAATACTTCCAATTTTCAATGTGATTGTATTTAAACTCAAGATCCATATATGTATTTATCTATAGTATTTGGAAGAACTAACAATCATTCTGTTTTAAATCCTACAAAATAGAAATAAATTTCATTTTAAAACATTTTTTTCTCAACTTAAACTGTTGAAATAAATTACTATAAAAAATTGGAAGAATTTAAAAGAAAAGAAAAATTCCAATGCAATTTCCAGGTGCCATGAGCATGAGTGGAGAACATTTCAATACCCAAACATTTTTTACAAGGAAATTTTCATTTATTTCATATATATCATTTATTATTTTAATTTTCAGATATTAAAAGTTCATCTACAGTAGGTGGCAATTCTTATGAACAATGTTGCCACGTTGCTTCCAGAAACATTGGTTTCTGTATAAATCAAATAACTTTGAAAGTCAGTTTATCACAACTCCAAAAAGTAGTAACACAAAAAAGATATTTTACAAACCCACCATACCTGTAATCCTATTTCTAATTAAAACCTGTCTTGTATTTAATACTGCACTATACAGACTGGTTTTGAATTGCTATAATTACACATCTGAATATGTATATAATGGAAATGGGGCAATCAGAGGCAAGTAGTTTTCCAAAATTTTACAAATAGCAAGTTTAAAATATATCAACAGATGTGCTGAGGAGTTTTTTTTTTTGAGAAAGTGACACTGAAAACTAAAAAAAAGAATTAGTATATGATTTGCAGAATTTTTACACTTAATTACATTGGCATTGGTTCATTATAGTGGCTGTTTTAAATGATTTACTTGATTTAGAAATGTTAATGTCCACAGCTTAACACAGGCTCTCCAGAACTGCCCGTTATTTCTAGTATGTAACAAACTACATGGAAGTATTGTGGGGACTTTTGTTTGCTTTAATTTTATGGCAATGAAATATCTAAAATCATTGCATTTCTGCAGCTGGAATAGTGCTTATGCTTACAGAGACTTGTGCTTAATGAAACAGTAACTGGCATTGTACTACCCATGCTAGATGCTAGAATTAATGTTTTGTTGACTGTGGCACCCTAGCACTGCTTTGGAAATTCAGAGTCATGTATTACTTGAGTTCTGTGGCCAAGACCTAACTCAAAGGAGCCCTTGAGACTACCACATCAGATACATGTTCATCTTACAATACTTTGTCTTCTACTAAAACAACTGCTGTACTTGTTTATATGGGAAACCAATCTTTCATTATTTCCTTAACAGATATAACCTATAGAGTAGACATAAAAAGAGACAATGTGAATTGCTTTGGTGCTATATTCACCAGGGCATAAACTGAAATAGAAAGAATTTTCAGATTCATTGTATTTAAAAAAAATATATTTTCTTTCATATTTAGGTTATTTTATTCTATTCACAGAATCACTTTATATTTTCCCAACTGATAATCTTGTCCATTAGGTACAAATGTTTACATCATAAAACTTGAGTCATATGATAAAAATTTGTAACAGTGCTTTTATAGCAGCTGTTGTAACAGCTTTGGAATTAATGCTTAACTCAAGGCTAGAGAACAGCAATTATTCAGCTGAATTTATTTGGAAGGAGCAAAATCTCCCTTATAATTGGCTTAGCAAAACAATTATTAGACAACAGAGAACGTTAGAAAGAAGAAGGTAGCCTCAACAAGAATCATGTTTTTAAAAGTGCCTTACAGAGGAATTGGTATATTGATCTTATCAAAAGCTTGAGAAGGGACTTGACTAGTGTGTGTAAGTACCCCAATGAGAAGAAAATACAGGCTCTTTAAGGAAGCAGCGAAAAGCTTCATAGGAATAATTTGAACAGATATTTGAAACAATTCTAAATCTGAAGGGTTAATTAATAGATTAAATCATCTAATGCATTCAAGCCCCTTCTTCAGCTAACCTGTCCTAGTAGAGGGAACCATCCATCTTCAAATGACCTCAAATTAGGGGCTTGTCTACTGAAACAAAGATTATGTCCTCCGTTTTGTGAAAAAATCAGATCACCAAGATCTTAGGTCCAGTATCAGGATCAATAACACTTTATAAAGATAAACGATCTTATGGCTTTTTATAAATGTAGCTTTTTTTAAATTGTCTGAAGTAGTGTAAAAACCACAGCAATCTGTAAATTCAGTGGGAAAAGCAAGTGTGGCAAATGTACGCATATGCATAGCTTTAAGTTCATTTCACTAGAAGTCAGTTGCAATTAGAACACTACTAATTATGTATTAGTACATAGATTAGTATGTCTACGTTAATACAATGTATTATTGCATCTTGGCCAAATTATTTGCTTTATCTTTATAACTCCTTTGCAGAGCGCAAATGCTACTTCACTTGCACTTTTTGTTTTTCATTCTGCATTAAATAATGGTCCGTTAGAACTCCTATCCTAAACACAAGTGAATATTTAATGTATTTGATAGAAAGAACTCCAAGTATCACTAAACAGATATTCCTCATGTACATGCAATGCTTAAGCATTCCATAAAGAAAAAACTGTGAATCCAAAATAAGAGAATGAACTCTGATTTGGAAGGTCACCTTATGTAAACTTTAATTACTATTTGATTATGTTGATTTGGGGGGTTGAATAATGAAAGCAGTACATTTCTTGCTTAAAGGGTCACACTTTTATAGGACTGCAGTAAGAGAATGCAATCAAAACAGCAGATTTTGTTTACTCAGTCAGCAGATAGAAGCACAAATGTTTCTGATTTCAAAACTTGCCACAGGGAGTAAGTGAACAGCACTGCAAGTAATCTGCTAAAACATCAAGGCACCCTCACTGAAAGGCTGACATTCACAACTGAGGTTACTGAAACATAAGTAAGAGAATTTTAATTGCATCAATATTTTAAAGCAAGCCAACTCAAATACTAGAGTTCAGTGATACCAATAATTATGAAATTATAACATGATACAATTATAGAACATCCAAGAGTCTTGTAGAACAATGATTTTTAAAATTCCAGGCATTTATTTCATCACGTCATAGATTTTCTTAAGTAGTTACATTCCTTAGAAGCATGAAGCTCATTGATTTCAAGTGGTATTTTTGCTTCTGAATCACTTAGGTGCTTCTGAAAATCTCACTTTCTGGCATAAGTCTCTCAAATATGCTTCTTATGTTTTGGATAAATATTTCACCTAAACAGCTCCTGATGATTTTTTAACCTCACTTTTGTAACAGCTGCCAGCACAGTTGTTGTTGCTTGTGCAAAGTAACATGATCTACATTACATATTACTCTCTGAAATCTAAACGTACTAGATGTTTAAGCAGTGAAAAATCCTAAACTGTCATCTCAAGGGTTTTGTTTAACTCAAAGAAACCTCAAATAAAGTGTTACACAGAGAAAAACTAAAATCAGACATTCTGTACTTGAAAAAACTATAATTATCAGTTAATTTTTTTTTTTTAATGAACATGTTTTGAATCAATACTCACTCATGCAGAAATTAAGAATCTGATTATTAAACTTTTGGCAGATTTTGTAACAAGCTCCCAAAACTTAATTTCCATTGGCATGTTTAACTGTCCTGTTTAACCCTAACAGAAAGTTAATTAATTCCCTTACGAGCTCATTTATACAGCTCCAAGTAACTGTCATAAATAGACACTCTTAACTGAAATTTCTAAATGTTTCAGTCCCACCTCACTATACCATTACATTGTCGAAAATTACATTTGTGCAAGAAGTAACCTGAATTCTGTTGATCCTGCAGGAAAAAAAATTGAGAAGTAAGTCCCAGCACTCCCTAAATAAACCACCCCTCTCCCCAAAAATATACTTAGACAGGGAATGTACCAATGAATATGATTACTTAATTAGGAATATCCCTTGATTCGGGTCTGTATTTTACCTGATGTGTAGCTTAACAGCTTCGTTATTAATCATGTCTTAATGTAAACGCTTTGAAGCTGTTGCTACTCAGAAATGTTCATTACAAATAGTCCCTGTGGGAATCACCACCTTATTTCATTAAAACTCCCGCCTGCTGTTAATTGCTCTTAGGAGAACATGAACAATTAACTGTGTTTTAAGAGACAGTGATGTAAATTTATATGCTTGTGTGTTTGATTGCTGGGGACTAATGATGTTCCTGATAATCCTCTGCTGTTGCACTACACTATATGACAGTTGGCAGCTCTAGCCTGTTTTCATCAATAACAGTTGATGTTACAAAGGTTAAAAAAAGAGAATATGGTTTGCAAACCATAGTGTTTATCATGCCAGCTGAGACACGATATCGTTCTGGGTCACAGGCAATTAATTTTTAAGTTTTAATGAATCTTCTGTGTGAAAGAGATTATGCTCTTTAGCAGGGATGATGGACGTATGTTAACTGAGCAAATTAAAAAATCCAGGATATTTTTACGATGACAGTGGCATAAATAGGGTATGTGACATCTTGCTGTTGAAATCAAGGGTTTTCCATAATTCAGAGAGGTATGTGTCTTATATAAATTGCAATAACATTCAGTTAAAATAATGTAATAAAGAAAAGAACATTTAATTTAAATGCTGTCATTCAAAACGTTAGTAAATATGCTCTATGTAGCAGAAGCAGCCTACAGTACAATTTGCACAGGAATGTTTAAGCAAAAGGAAAATTCTTTTTTTAATAAGAAAAATAAGTCATGTTTACAACCAATATATGCTAAAAAAGAAAGTTATCTATTATCTTCCTTACAAAAACCTACAGAATGATATGGTGTTCCTACTTAAATGGGCTTCATCATAGATGCCTAAATAAAGTCCCTTGGAAAATATGTGGCTGCAATCCAAAAATCAAAAGGAATTGGGTAAGGAGCAATCTGGGAATATATTTGCATGCCATTAAGGAAATAATTGTTCTCTCCCCTGTTAGCACACTGGATCCCAAGCGTCTAATTTGTGTATTAGATCTCACTTTTTGGGGAAACAGCATTTCAAATTCAAATAGATTATCTAAAAATTGACAATGTTACTGTCATTAAACTTACTCATTATTAGTCACTTGAACTCAAAAAAACCCCACCCCCCCAAAAAAGCAGCAACTTCATGGGTAACCAAGGAGTGGGATACTAAAAATGCTGGAACTGTTTATTTTGAAAAAGATAAATCACAAAGGAGACACTAAGAAGTATAAACAATGAAGGTAGATTAAACTTCTGCTTTTTTCATCTTGCAAGGTAACTACAAGACAACACTCAAAACTGAAAGCAAGCTAATTGCAGAATGATCAAAGGTAATAGTATGACACAGAAACAGACTTTAAGAAGCATTGCCATTAAACACAGGACTAGTCAAATATTAAAAAAGGATTAGAATCTGTATGAGTTACAGGAATGTTCAGTTATGGTAGTAGACACAGAAAATAAAATTCAGGGTGGATGTAAAAAAAATGATCTAAATATTGGTTCCCTTGAGGCTAAAGACAGTTGCTACTTATTAGGCATTAGGGGAAAACAAGCAGATTGCCCTAATTATTATGTTGAATGCTCTACTAAAGCATCTGTGGCTGGCATCTCCTGGGAACGCAATACTGCACTTGATGCTCTCCAGATCTCATCTAGCATGGCCATTCAGTTCTAGCTGAATTGGGAGAAAAACAAAAAAAGCCAATACATGTAGTATCAGCTAAGTTCTGCATCTTAGATTTAACAATTATACTGGATCTGCATTAGATCACATTATTTATGTTTCAGTTACTGCTTGTAATATTGTCCATTGATCTTAAAACATATTCCTCATTTAATTAGTAGTCATACAGACATCATTTAAATCAAAAATGTATGATTAGGCAAATGAATGCATCCAGCAGCAAGGAATGGGCTGAAAACAAACGTGGTGTTTACATTCAGGCTTAACTACGTTAGTAGGAATGTGTTCAATCTGTTTTAAAGAAATTTAATTAATTAAAGTATAAATTAATTACTTTTGTAAAACACTATGTAATACTTCAAGTTAATACTAAGTATTCACTTTCTGTTATTAAATCAATAGGAACTAGCTTATAATAGCAACAGAATTAAGAGACTCTAGAACTTCATAGACATGCTTGTATTAATTCACACACTTTATAGATCACGCAAAGAGAATTTGACTGAGCCATACTATTTCTAGGTTGATTTAATTGCTGTAACAAAACCTTACAAAACTACAGAGTCCAATGTATACCAGAAACAGTTGGAAACGTGCAGTAAGTACTCCAGTGTAAACCATTATTGAAATATTAGTGAACAGAAGTTCGTTTATCCTGCAACGTATTCTCTTTTCCACTGCTGTGCTGCTGAGACTTTTCTTTCACTGCCCCAGCAGTTACTGGGGCTGATACTAAGGAAATATGGGCAAAAGGGAGTAAGTCACTGTGCAGCATGGTGCTGGCATATGTTGTAGAGCTCCAGTGTATCTATTCTACCAGAGCTAAATGAAAAGCGTGCACAAGCCAGTCAGAAATGTCATTGCTCTAAATTAGAATCCTGGAGCCCTACCCTATGCTCTTACCTGCTGTAGTCACTTCCTCTCACACCATACAATCTTCCCCTTTTACTCACTTCAGCAAGAGGGAATAACCGCTTGCAGATGTGGCTTGAAATGCCCTTGCTAGTCATGGATTTCTTGACTCCCAAAAGTTGATGCAACATAGCTGTTCCTTCTGTTTGAGATACAAGGAATAAACAAATTGCCTTCTCTCACACTTTGCAAGCACCATATAGGTGACTATATGGTACTAAATGCGAAAATGCTAAATAAACCCAGTAGGGTTGATAATGATTAATTGAATTACTCATTAACATATGTATATTTCAAATAAGAAGGCTATATGTAGCTGCTTTTTACTGTTCTTTTGTCTGCATTAAATTCTGTATTTCAGAATGTATAGTAAAAAATATCATGTAACTGAAAATATAAAAGATCTGTGCTATGATACTAGGTTACAGTCTGATGAATTAAGAGCTTGAGCTATTAGAAGAAAGATGCAAATTAAACAGCATCTGTTGCAAAAGAGAGTGTAAAGACTCCCTTGGATATTTTCCCTCGTGTCAGATGACTTGCTATACATTTATCTTGAGAAATATTCCTAAAACCCTTTGAAGGAAACGTATCCCATTTTCCAGTTATGTTATTTATTACTGTTCTAGAAAAATCATACAATGCTTAGGAAGGAATTTAACTGTAACTATTTTCTCTTTAACTTGCTGAAGTTAACCTTGCAATAAGGTTCTGAGATCACTAGGAGAGAAGACTGAGAATCCGTCATTCTTCAAAGTAACCTCTCTTAGATTGTATCATCTAAATGCGTTACTATTTTAAAGAATGAGATTATTTCCAGGCCCTGGATTTTCAACACATGTAAGCCTATGATCAAATCCGACCATAATCAGAACAACATTTAATAATACATGCTTAAATTAAAATGGTTCCTTAAGTCCTACTGAAATTTTCTAATTAGCCCATTTTCAGTAATTTTCAATCAGCTTTATTATTTTTGCTGAGCAAACTAGAATTTCAGTCCTGCTCTGAGCACTCCTGGCTATTGTTGGCACACAGAGAGATGACCAGTACTGTGAAGGCCCAGTAGTTGCAACTGAGGGCTTTGGAATTTGTAAATCAGAATTAGCCCCTCAAAACCAGAATATCATTGATGGTTAAATGATTTGTTCTATTTATCAGCAACCTTATCACATGTTTGTTAATCTATTCAATCATAAGAATCTCTGACTTTCTTCTCCCTTAAGCTATGAGTGAATGTTTTCCTATTTCAGTATTTATCAGAACATAAACTGCCACAAAGAGCAAAGGACTTAGGAAAGTTTAATATTTTACTTTCTTTGTGTAAAAGGGCTCTAATCTTGACTTAAATGACAGGATCATGTTAAATACATGCTTGCATGCATGAAGATTTTTACAAAGGTTCATCTGTTAATTTGCAAACCCTAGTGTCTTTGAGGCACTCAGACCTCTGCTTGCTGAGTTAAGTAAAATTAACCTCAGGCTTTTTTTGACTAGAAGGGGAAAAAAGCAAACAAACAAACAAAAGCAAAGAAGATAATTCTTGGTTATGTTTGGTTTGCAGCCGAAAAGCTTTTTTGTCTTTTAACAGATGGAGAAACTAGAAGTAACTTGACTTATGGCAGGCAGTAGTGTCTTGTAGAGAGTAGGAAAACGAAAGGAGAACAATTTTGGGTGATTGTATCTTTTTTTAAATAAAGTATTTTATTTGTTTATTCATATTTTCCCTATTCCCCTTGAAACTATAGGTTTCCAGTAGCTAGCAGTACAGATTTAATAATTCATCTGAGGCATAAATTTGACATTTTATTCTCCACCAGAGACTGTAGCTTCTTCACAAATGATTTCAAACCAGTGAAAATCCACTTCTGCTTAATATGAACTCAGCTATTCAAGAGCGGTCTTCCACATTTAGAGTGTAAGCCAGGTGCTATGAGCCGGCAGTAAAGTTCAAATCATAGTTGTAATGCAGAGATGTTGCAAAAAGTATTGCAAAGTCTTGGTGGACTTAGTAGTCCTAGGTTAATGGTTGGACTGGATGATCTGGTCTTTTCCAACCTTAATGATTCTATGAAAGTCATAAAAAGTGAAGCTACAACTCCAGCCCATCAGTAAGTGGCTCAGATCGCAAAGTGCAAAAATCTCCAATCCAGCCTTTCTGAAAAAACTTTCCTAAAATATTACACTACCCAAACGAACACCACCATCATACTATCTGTTAGGAAAACACTGGCAGTTGTATGTAATAGAATGGAGATTAGGAAAGGCATGGCAGGTTATAAACCCACTATGTAGTCTTACGGATCCTACAAAGAATTAAGAAAACACTTGCTGACACTGCAGAAATTCTACAAGAGTCACCCATCCCCAAAGTCAATAGTGCTTGCAGAGGACTTCTCTGTTTACAGATGGAAAGGGGAAGTGAATCAATTCCTGAAGATGAGCTGCATCAATAAATCTGAATGGACTTGATTTGGCAAGGATTAAAATGATGCAGGGAAATTGGTTTGTGTGTGCTACACAGATTGAAGAAACACAACCTGACAAGGAAACACAATTTTCTGGCATGTTCCCTGAATGACCAGGTTTAGTGCATGTTTCACAGTTGCAAAAAAATTAAATGATCTGTAGAAGAAACAAGCTGGGATCAGCCAGAAAGGACATCAAGGACAATATTCATAGCTTATTTTCACTGTAAGAAACAGTCTGAAAATGCCAACGGTTTTTGTGTCAAAGAAAAACTACAAGAAATTTGAGCATACACACAGAATTTTCAGGTCAGTGAAAAATCAAAAACTTTGGAAAAATACCAGAGTATATTTTAGATTCATCAGCACGTTTGAGCTAATACAGAGGCCAAGGAAATTGCTAGGATGATTCTATAACTATCTAATTTGGAAGGTAATTTTATTGTTTGTATTGCCAGAAGGAACAAACTGGAATAATAAGTCTCCCATGGAGCTTGATATTTGGAAGCTGGGTTATCACAGAACAGCTCCAGAAAGTGAGACTGCAAGAGTAATCAAAGTGTATCGTGTAGGTCAGAAAATCTTTATTCCCTTACATGATTTCATGGCAGAGGGGAATACAGTATTGTAAACCTCTGCACTGGGAAGCAGCAGAGACACATGTTAACCTAGTAGCGAAGGATTCAGTTGGATTGTCAAATCACTATGTGTCTGGAGGCTTACCACATTTGTTAATGACTTTCCAAAACAAAAAATGGCTGAAATTTTGGAAAAGGTCATGTAAGGGCAGCCAGGATAGAATTACAGTCTTAGAACATATGAAACAAAAATTGTTTTAGATTTTGCATGGCCTAGATTTTGCAATGTCTGGTATCTTTTATGGTGACAGTCAAAACTAGAGGCAAAACTTGCAAATTTTCAGTCCTTTTAGCAGTTAAGTTTGGAATGTAACTCCAGAGTAGTGAATGCCCTGAAGTGTGAATAATGAAGAAAGCAATAGATTCTCTGGATTTAGTGTAATTTAGAGATTACATTAACCAGAAAGGCATACAAATCTCCTTTTTCTTACCCAGAATAAAGGCTTCATCTGCCTTATTACCTGATAGAAGCATTTCCTCAGCATCAACCTTGCTGAAACCTATCTGGAATGTAACATACAATAAAAAGGGACATATTTACTAAAATAGATACTACAGATTAAGGTAGAGAATAGAACCTACGCATGATATTTGACAGTGATTTATGGGAGGATTATTTTAGGACATCGCTGGTTCATAGTGTCAATATAACAGTTACAGCACCTACTATTAAAATGCATTTTCAAATAATTTGAAAGATTTTTGGAAGTTTTTTTTTTAAATGTAGTATTGTAGAACATAAGGAAAAATATTTAATTTTCCCAAGGTTTCAAGCATATTGGAATAATACGTTATCAGTTGTAATGCATCTTCCGTAAACCGTAAGTAAAATGTGGTCACCATTCATTTGGGTACTTGCAGTAAGTGCCAATATACCGTAGTTAATAGTTCAAGAAGCATATCTTTTCTGCTACAGTCATTATTCATTCTAATAATAGTAGTATTCTGTGTTAGCTCAGCTAGATCAGAACCATCAGTAAGTGTTAAAACTGTTGTTACAGGTTCCTGAACAGATGACAAGTGACAATGGAACTCAGTTCACATTTCAAATTTCAACTATTTGTCCTAATAAACAGTGTTAAAAATCTCATATCAGCTTCTTACCAGATTCCCAGAAATAGATTAATAGAAAGATTTGATCAGACACACAAACATAAATGATTATATTATAAACCCATTACATGTTTTTACATTAATTAAACCAGACATTAGCAATACCATTTATAGAATGCCTGGCCTTCTTTGTTAGAGCCTGAGTGACCAAAAAATTCCCCCCCAAAAAACAAAGACAGGCTTTTTTTCAGTTTATATTCAATAGGAAGATTGCCTGTTTTTAAAAGGGGAATAATGACAAATCAGCCTGAGTAGCCATACTGGACTGCACAGTTACCTAGCAAAAAAAATTAAAAATCTAGTCTCGGATAATTGAGGTTTGCTTCAAAAAAAAAGGAATTTCAGTTTACTTATCCCTAGACTTGCTCTCTCACTGTTCTTCTTGCACTGGATCTAATTAATGATCGTGCAGCTAACAAGGTGAGTTCGTTCAGCTCACAGATCTGACAGAAATCTGCAGATAAAATTAATAGTTTTCTAACAAATCTGCAAACTGAACAGATCCACCTCAAAGGCATGTGGCCAGTAGACTCCATGCAAAGGGAAGGAATCCAAGACTGAAGCATGATAACATCTGCTCAATGTTATGCTCAGTTAAGAGTAATGTTAAACCACATTTTTAACTTGAGACTATGGAAACATTATAATGAAATTCTGTATTGATTATGCCTAGTCATATGCCTTGCAGAGATTCCACTGAAGTAGCACGTGAAAATGTGAGCCAACTTTCATGCGCTAATTCTGGAAGAGGTGCATCTCAGTCTAGCCTGTCTCAAATCCTCCTGTTTGCAGCACAGTCTATTTGCATATGGATGTCTCAAAGAAAGGGTCCAGAGCAGAAAGCAGATAGTAAATTAATATTATATTACTCAGTACTCTGATGATGTCAGCTTTAAAACTGTTCATGTCAAAATAAAATTTGATGTAACCTTCCCATTTTATCTGGTAGTGAGTTGAAAAGATTTTAAAATCATAGTGGTTGTATGTGGAAGATTAGATTTTAAAAAAACAGCAATGTTTTTCTCAACAAGACATTGGCATTCTTATGTATTTGAGAACAGCAGAATGAATCTGGCCTTGAGTTTTAGAATTTTAAAAGAAAACATACTGTAACTTTTATGCTTTTAATTTCTGGCCTCTTGATTTTGTCCAAGATCATCAGGCATGGAGAGACTAATTTTAAAGTTGAGTTTCCAAAGACAGTCTGTGAAAGGCACCCAAAGATGCTGCTCCATTTTCCAGATGGTCTTAGTTTGGTCAGGTAAGAAATCCAAATCCATGAATGGTTTTGGCAGTCACAGGCTTTCCAAAATAGAAGCCAACATTTAGTTTCTGCAGAAAAGTGCTCTGAGGGGGAACATGTCTTTTTATTTCTGAAGTAATCCACTTATACTGAAATTTATTGAATGAACTATAGTCAAAGAGAAGGTACCTGACTAGCAAATTACTAGGAATAGACATGTATAGATAAGTACCCTGAATTAAAACCAAAATCAATCAATTTTTAATTGATATACTAATTAGTTGAATGTGTAAAGCCAGATATAATTGTTTGACAATGCTGCTTTAATGTATTCATTTAACTATTACATTAACATTCAATGACTGTAGCCCCAAACCCAGGATCTTCTCTGTGAAAAAGACCATAAGATCTCTTTTTAAGCATAACTTTTAACCGATTTAAATGTTCCAGAACAGACAGAATAAAGTAAACCCAGTATGTTTAAGAAACTTTAAATCCTGCCACTATCTCTGAAGGAACCTGGGACTTAGAATTCCTGTATGCATTGTTTCCCACTAGCTTTAATCGCAACTGAAGTGGTAAGTAAGCAATCCTGTAGTTCAGGACTGAATAATTTGTATATAGCAATCTGGAGCTACTGCTACATTCTATAGGAAAAGTAGCAAGAGACACATCAATTTTGTTAGTTCCTGAAAAAATCTGAGACCAATTTATCAATTAATCTTTAAGTTCAAATTTCTTTCTCTATCAGTTCTTTAAAAATAAACCTCAAAACATACTATGAGAATACAGCCAATTTCCAAAACACAGTAACATAAAGTGGTTTTTTTCATACATTTCCTCTGACAGTTGTACTCTTGCCACACTGTTCGCCCAGGAATCACTTGTTACAACACTATTCCGAGAGAGAAAACCCACACTTTTGTCATTCCCAAAACAGCTGTGTGCTAATGTGGCATAAGACATTACATCCAGACTGACTGGCAGATGCCTGTCAAGTGAGCAGTCAGGTTCTGCTCTTCCATTCATTACGGAGACCTGGTCAGAGTGTACACCATTTCCTTCCAGTCCAAACATCAACATTTCCCACCCACAGCATACACTTTGTGGCTATTGGATACATGGAGTTCCTCACAATAAAAACAGAAATGAAAGGAGAACTGCAATGCAAAGAGGGAAGGCTGTCCTGCATTTTCCGTGAGTACATCTAGCCTGTGCCCAGTGAAACTCATTTTTTTTAAAAATCACATTAACTAAAAATAGTTTACCTTCTGCTATTGCAGCATTTAGCTGAACTACACTAACAGAGAGGCATATTCTGACTCAAGGATACTATGCACAGATAGAAAAAGATGTGTGATTTCTATTAAATGCAGTGGTTTTAGGAGTCTGTGTCTGTACATGTAGCAAAGACAATAGAAGCATGTTATAAATATTCCTATTTCAGCTGACCTTTACACTTAACATCCTAGTTCACATTAAGAAACACTTCATGTCTATGATAGTACAATAAATAAACTGGATTACTACTTTCTTGTCAGCTACTCAAGACTCTCTCACCATTTTTTCCTCTTGGAACCTTCACTTTGGAAAACATGTTAAACTGGCATGTTAGATCTGCTACCAATGTAGCCAGTCTCTGTGAAGGATTAAAAAAAAAAAGTCTTACATAAGCTACAGCAGGCTAGCAGCTTGTCAAAATACCAGTTGAAACAGCAGGTTCCAAGCCGTTAAATCTCAGTTTAGGTTCTACTCCAGCAATTCCTGAGGTAGCAGAATGGTGTGCATTACTGTGTGGGTAAAATAAGAATGACAGATGTTGTATTGACCTCTTCTCATTGGAATCTAGTCCACTATACTAACAGTTGCACTAAAGATGTCTCTAAAGTTGTACTGTGGATTCTACAACAACAATAGAGGTTGAATTAATGAAGATAACATCGCCTGAATTGCATCGCAAAAAGATTGTGAACTGCATTGAGCGATGATGACGGCGGCAGTGGCGATGACAACTTAGTTTTCCAGAATATAGTCACCTTTATTATCACAAAAACACTGTTAATTTATTATGTCGTATGCATCATACCACCCGTGTAACAGAAGAAATTAGAAAAAGAGAAATTCTAGATCATCCCTGAGGCTGCTCTCTGATGATAAGTTTTTCTGCTGCTGCCCTCACCTAATTCTCCTTTCCAGGGATCACTTTTTGGCAGAAAACTACCAGTATGTTACTTGGCTAAACCCCTCAACCTAAACTTCTCCATCTAACAGTCTCCCCTGGAAGACCTAGAGCTCTTTCTGAAGTCTTGCAATTTTTTATAAACTGCCTCCTGCAGCAAGGCAAAACTGACCAAAAAGCTCATATTTTGCCTAGGTACAAATCTGTACTGCTACTTAATGACTGTACACAGATTCACCGATGAATGTGGAGCCACAAACTAAGGCTCTTTTTAAAATAACTATGATTAAAGTAATCTCAAGAAATTTTCAATTTTTTAATTTATGGCTTAGCTTTTTAACTTGCATTTTTAGTTTTTACTTTGATCTAAGCATACTACTTTTATTAAAGATCAACCCATTTTAATTTGTCCTTTTAATTTCTCAGTTTGTTCACTGTGATCTGAATAGACCTAAAGTGTCTAATCAGATGATGTGAAGAGTTAGCGCAATTTCCATAATAATTAGTGTTTAAAATGCTTGCAATATCCTGGGATCTACTCTTAAGCGTTCCTGCCTTTTCTTTCTGATCTTGTCCTTGTCTATTTCTCCAAAATGTAGGTTTTCCTTGTTTTAACTGGAGTTGAAATTGTTGTGACCCTTTCTGGCTCCCCAAATCAAAAACCCTTCACCTCACATACAGCAACCTAACGTGTCAAGTCTCTGGTGCACACATAAGCTTCATCAACTGATGTTAGCAAAGTTCTCAGAATAGTATTCTTCACCTGGCTATTGATGCCAAGCCAACAAAAATAGCATGGATGATTTTCATTTATCTCAGTCTATACCTTAAATATTTGATATACTGATCAAACAATATACACAATAAAGCCTGGCAGGGGTGGGAGGAATACAGGAGATCGAGAGAAAATTAAAAAATGGGCAGATAAATAAGGCAGCCGTGATGAACAGCACTATTATCTGATGATTTCTTATTTATATTGCACACATACAGGGCTAGGCATAGTCCAAGGCCCTCAAACCAGACTTACCTGTGGGACTTAATAACTTTTTGGTCTCCACATAGTTACAGCTGCAGACAGCCCTGCAGGATCCCCCTCTATTAGCTACATAAATATACAGTTAAATTCCCCTATCAAAGAGTTTGCATGTGAAGCAGAGTTCTGTTAACAGCTCTATCACACTTATTACCCACAAAGACAGCCACAATTTTGATGCATTTACCCCAAGCTGTCAAAAACAGATAAATTCTACCCCCAAAGAAAATTGCAGGATATTTCCCTGGTAACTTCAGTACCAACAGTATTAATCCAATATTGAGCAGCTTAGAAAGGCAGACCTTTCTATTGCTGTCCCCTGATGTTTTTACCGAGTATTAGCTGCCATTCCTTGAGACAGATAAGCAACTACTAAACACTAGGGGCGAGGAAGAAACCCCTCCCTCCCCACCATCTGGAATATTCTTGGCCAGTATGGGCCTTCCTGCTCTTAAAGTAAGAGTGGTGATACAACTCTTCACAAACTTCACCATATCCAAAACAGCAGTCTGTACTCTTCCAGAGCATTCACCAAAGTACATAGCTTTATACAATTGATCACTCAAAAGAAGTGATCTTTTGAGAAAAAGCAGAAATTTAGGGAAAATTACTTCATAATTATGAGAAGTTTATTGTGTATTTATTTTTAGAAATGATAGCAAAGGCATCCAAATAAGCCTCTGACAAAACCCTTATTATTTCTATACATCTCTGAAAAAAAAGTTTTTTGGTGCGGTGTTCTTTAGCACTTGTAGCAGCCACAGAGCCAGTCAGCTTGCTAGACTATATCAATTGATTGGCTTTGTTATTTCAGATGGAGAAGAAGCATAAATTTTAATGTGTTTCTTTAAACCATTGTCATGATACAGAATAGAAGTATCTATGGTACTCAGAACTGTATCCAGAAATGTTTGCTACATACGACAGACTCATAGTGCTGTTACAACAATGTAAGAGTTGGGGATCAAGCGCTCCTCAGTAAGTTTGCAGATGACACCAAGTTGGGTGGGAGTGTTGATCTGCTGGAGGGCAGGAGGGCTCTGCAGAGGGATCTGGACAGGCTGGATCGATGGGCAGAGGTCAACTGTATGAGGTTTAATAAGGTCAAGTGCCAACAGCATCCTGGCCTGTATCAGAAATAGTGTGGCCAGCAGGAGTAGGGAAGTGATTGTGCCCCTGTACTCGGCACTGGTGAGGCTGCACCTCGAATACAGTGTTCAGTTTTGGGCCCCTCACTACAAGAATGTTGTTGAGGTGCTGGAGTGTGTCCAGAGAAGGGCAGCGAAGCTGGTGAGGGGTCTGGAGCACAAGTCTTATGAGGAGTGGCTGAGGGAACTGGGGTTGTTTAGTCTGGAGAAGAGGAGGCTGAGGGGAGACCTTATCACTCTCTACAACTACCTGAACGGGGGTTGTGGCGACGTGGGTGTTGGTGTCTTCTCCCAAGTAACCAGCGATAGGATGAGAGGAAATGGCCTCAAGTTGCGCCAGGGGAGGTTTAGACTAGGTATTAGGAAAAATGTCTTTACTGAGAGAGTTGTTCAAGCATTGGAACAGGCTGTCCAGGGAGGTGGTGGAGTCACCATCACTGGGAGTGTTCAAAAAACATGTGGACGTAGCACTTCAGGACATGGTTTAGGGG
Source organism: Phaethon aethereus (assembly GCF_964289735.1). Lineage (NCBI taxonomy): Eukaryota > Metazoa > Chordata > Aves > Phaethontiformes > Phaethontidae > Phaethon > Phaethon aethereus. The sequence continues at coordinate 13,788,674 of NC_138584.1, forward strand.
GCATGGTGGTGTTGGGTTGGTGGTTGGACTTGATGATCTTGAAGGTTTTTTCCAACCTTAATGATTCTGTGAAAAGTGCATTTCCCCACCAAATTAGAGTGCCTTTTAGTGTTAAAATGACTACTAACAATTTATAAAAATAGATGCACACTTATTTCCGTTTTTTAAAAGTCATATTTGAGAGTTTAACAGAGATTAATATTAATTTTGCCTTTAATTCCATTAAAAGAAAAACAAATAAAGAACTTATATCCAGTGACATCATTTCAGTGGAATTAATTATCTGCAGAGAAACTCATTAGAAGTATTTATTTTTCTAAATTTAATTTTAACAAAAGTAAGTATTGTTAATTGTTTAGAATGACTTGCAAAACAGAAAGCTTACTATATTAATAGCGAGGAGGAAGTTATCTACGTACCGCGTGTTTTGACATGAAGAATTACTATTAGCATAATGAAAACTGCAATTAGGAATCATCACATAGATATAGAATCTCACTCCATCTTTACTTCCATTTGTTTCATTTATTTTTTTAGTTACGCTTGAGAATGAACATTAGAAAAGACGAGCCAGAAAGAGAAGGAATTGAACCTAGGGTAAACAAGAATGATTTGTTTCAAGATTAGAAAACTGGTGACTGACACAAAGGAGAATATATTGCTTTGCTTTATCTTGTTACAGAAGACCAGTGCAAAGAAAGATTTCTGAAGAGGGAACAACCTATCTTGTCACAGACTTCTGCTTAAGCCATGGAAATGTCTTTGTTTCATGGCTTGCAGTTGTGAATAAATTAGAATCATTAAGACTCAGATTTTGAAAATCAAGCAAGCAATGCTTATATGATGTCTTCTTGCAAATACTCTGAACAAAAAACAACCAAGAATGTGCAGAGGTGAATATCTAGAAAAGTAAAAGGGATGGACTTTGCACTCAGTTGTTTAACAGAACGTTCATAAGGTCTTTTTATAGAACAGTGGTGACGTAGTAGCAAATGAAGAAAACCACTTAAATGCTGTGTCTTGCAGCAAAATGACTAAAGATATGGAAGCCCTTCAAAAGCCTGTTTCTATTTTCTAAAAGAAAACAGAGGCTCCCACCTGAAAGAGAAATTCCAGCAGTTCTGCTGCTCAGCCAATGTTCTTGGCGCAGTCATTCACTGGACATGTAGTATATACCCAGCTACAGGGGATAGGATGACTTGCTCTTTTGAGTATGAAAGTTTTTAACAATACCAGTATTTAGATATTTTGATTAGAATCAAAATATAAACTAACACCACTGCAAGATGGGCTGGTTATCTCCATTTTTCCAGCATCGTAATCAGACAGAAAGCCACTATTTAACAACTCCCTAGCAACAGCTTGTTCCTTTACTGAACAAAAACAATCATGTAGCATCCACTTGTTTCATTTTCACTAAAAATATAAAGAATATACTTACATTTTAAAAATCCACTTCTGTAAACAGACTGGAAAAATAACTTCTAAAATTAAATTTTCTATTGTAGAGGGCAAAGTATTCCAGCTCCATGTATGCTGTATACTTAAAGAAGACATGAAGTATGGATCGATAAAATATAGTAATTGTCCATCAAAAGTATGAAGATAAACCTAAAAGCTCTGCAGTGAAGCATGGAAAGACCCATCTTTTGCTCTTGAATGTCACAGAGAAAAATAAGTACTTCAAGATAGTAGAACAAATGGTTGAGGTTTTGCAAGAGACTGACAAAACCAAGATCGAATTGTCTAGTTTATACTAATAGGAGGAGATAGAAGATTCATTTAGCATCAGCCTATCACATATTAGCAGATGGTGGATGAACAAAGATTAATATAGATGACAAAAAAGAATGCTGGCTTCTAAACACGCCCACACTGATTTGTTATAAAGTACCACTGCAGTAACACTTCAAACAGTTCCATTTCAAATGGATCATGAGAGGGACTGGTAAGTAAAAGCTTGTCTTTGAGCCTGTATGTTTCTTACGAGTTGTTTAAAAGAAAAAAAAAAAACCAACAACAAAAAACACAACAGAAAAACCTATGCCAAATGTTGTCAGATAAAGGAATCTGTTTATTATCAAGGAACCACTTACCACTTCTCTGCTGAGGTGCACGAGGATGGAGATGAAGCGCATAAGCCATGGACCAGGACCTTTTTTGTTAGTAAAACAAAATAAAAAGATGGCTTATGTCCTCAAAGCTTACAAGTGGGAGGGGAGAAAGAGCTGAGTTTCCACTCAATTCAGTTATTACTGAAATGCCCTACATTCCCAAAAACTAAACAATAATATAAAGTCCCATTCAACCAACTTTCTAGTCCTGAACATATCTAACCTACAGATAAGACTATAACAATAACTGAAAATTCATTACATTTTCTTTTATTAGCAGTGAAGGGCATTACACGCTATACAGTATATTCAGCACTCAATGCTATCAAACAGCTGATGGGCCCTCTCAGCTTTCCTGAGGTCTGCTGGGCCACTTGTTATCATAATGGTGTCAATGCCAAAGGAGAGCTGTGCTCTCTTGCTCTGTACCATTGGAAATTCTCTTTTTCCTAGTTGTTTTTTTTTTCCCCTGGCTTTAATCTGTGATGATAAAAATAAGACAGAGCTCTGCAGCATTAATTGCATTTCAGTGTGGCTTTTAAGCCCTTCAGAGACATGTATATTTTTAGCTGTTGAGGTAGCAGCCACATTACCTGTTGAAAGCCATAGGCCTTTAGCAATTTGGAAAGGCGGGGCAAGAGATACCTTAGTGGAAAAAAAATGTCTGAGATAGATCCCTCAGATTCTTCAGAACCACATACTGCACCCTCTAAGCAACATAAACTCCATTTTTTTCTGTTACATAACAGAATAAATTAGTTAGAGGATTTTGAGTGAAATACTTCTGGTGTCCTAATATCTGTCTAATGTTTAGCTAAAGCATGCCTTCAGGGTAATGACAGCAAGAATAGAAGGGAGGGGAAAAGTAACAAGTAGAAAACAGCTGTTCTGTACTGCCTAAATTCTCTGAGAAAAGTGGCCTTGAACTTCTCTTTACATTCTATGCTGAAGAGTCAAGCTATTTCTTGCTTCCTCTCCTCTAAAAAGAGGAATTAACTCCTGGAGAGGACTGGGTTTTTATTTTAAAATTGAAGTGTTAGCAATATGTGGAAATTCTTGTAAAGTACAGTCTACACAGGCGATTTCTTCCAATGACCAAACCCTAGATCTTTATTCTTACTGGCATTATCAAAAAATACCAATCCAATATATATATGCCTTTTCTTTTCTGAAGTACACTTATTAAATGACTACACTGTGAATTCTGCCATGTTCCTGAGAAACTAATGTTTTGCTTAGAGAATAGCTCACGCACAGAACCTGCACAGTGAAGAGGCTATCAAATAACAATGTAGCTGGGTTTCCCCCCGCCCCAAGTAGCAATCCTCTACTCTTGTGCATACAGTAAGAGCTGTTTTCCTTTGCACTCTATAAGCAGAAGAGAGCACACAGCTCCGTCTCCAATCTCCTAGTGAATGTTATTTCTCAGTTTGAAAATAATTCCCAAGGAAAAGCAAATAAAGTTCTGCTGAATGATTTAATTTTGAACATTTGGGGTTTGTGGGTCTTTGTGTGAGACACTGTGAAAATCAGAGAACTAGCTAGAACCATGCAATTAAACATCTTTGGTGTGAAAGGATCCTCCTCTATTATACAGTTAAAAGGAATGGAAATAGAGCAGCTTTGCTTCTGTAGATGAGTTGCTTTCAAGACCACTAGGTTGACAATAAATACCTAATTAGACAAGTAGTCTGACAGGTTCATTTGTGCTCACAAACTCTCAGTGATGTGAAGACAAGCAGTTTGGTTGTGGAATAAATAGTGTGAAATTTATTACTGAATTCAGAAACTGATATGAGAGGAACATCATGTTGAAAAATGTGCTGTCCCTTAACTTTAATTTCCGTGTTACTCCACTAGGTATTGAAACTTCAGAAAGAGGTTGTGCAAGGTTAAAAATATATGGTCAAAAGTCTAACAACCATAAACATTCGTAAGAGGATATATAAGGAGTTCTAATACCAAACTTAAGCAAACACTCCAATTTACTATAATATGAGGTGCAGTTAAGTGGGTTGTGAAACTGAAGAATAACATAAACAATTACAACATTTCTAGTAATTTACTACTCATGAAAGAGAGACAAGCTAAAAGATGCTTTCCTAGGGGAAAACTTTTTGCCAGATTTTCTTTACTATATAAGGTCCAAATTTTTGTCTGTCCTCGATGGGTTTGAGTTGATTTGCACAAGGATCAAAGTCCTTAAGGAATTAAAAAGTATAACTGAGTAAAGGTGTCATTAGGTTCAATGTTACATCTGACACTACAATTACAACTATATCAATGCAAACCTTAGTTAAAAAATTGTCAGTAAAAGTTATCCTGCAGAAAACTATTTCCAGGATTGCAAGTTACGAAATCTCTAATCAACAGCTCCTGATGCAGTATGCCAAACGGGGCATAAAAGCAGCGATGTACAAATGCATAGCTAATACAGCTAATATTCTTGTTGTAGAATTAGTGTTAAGCAAATGCAAACAGTTCCAGTAGTTCATGTTACTGCAAGATTGTAGTCTTGTTAATAATTCAGTAGGCTGCTTTAATTGCTACAGCTCAGCATAGTGTTTTTCTCAGTTCAAGGTCTCTTTAGCCCTCAGCCTGATACTTCTCCACTGAGCTACTGAGTAATGAAGGGTAGGAGAGAAGGTTGGTTTTTGTTGATGATGCTGGTCTTTTTAAAAGTGAGTTTACTTACAGATGATGCTCCACTTCAACTTATTATGCATTGACAGATTGGAAATATCTGTCATAATAATTTGAGCCTATTTTGTAAACCAAAATCAGCTCTGACAGGAACAGAAGTAGGTATCTCTGCTGAGATCAGCTGCTGGTGGACCATCTTATCTTAGCGCAATATGTTTGAGCAGTATGTTATGAAACAGGATTCAGATACAAAATGATGACTAACATTCTCATCTTAAATGTGAACTTCTTTGATTTGGATTTTTTCCCCTGAGTTTAAATTTAAAAAATACGTACGGTATTTTTCTCAGAATAAAAGGGTTTGAAACAGTTCAGTCAGTGGGCATTGTCATTTCAGAAATCAGTAACAATCGCATACAGAAGTTATAAAATGGATCACTTTAAACAATTGACCTTCTCTCATCTCATCATGGCATAAAAGAAGGAACTTTTACCAAAAGTGTAATACTGTGCTAGGTTGCTTTAGCTGACTTTTAACAGCTGCACTAAAGGTGTACTGGAAGCACAAAAGTGTCAAGCATTGACCTTCCTATAGACCCCCCCTGCCTTAAACAAACTTAAGAGAGCAGACAATATGCACAACGTGGTGAGAGAAGATGCATTTTTCCAGAAGTATCATTTTGAGTAAAATCCTTCCATCAAGAAAATATATCCAGAATATGATACTGGAATATTTTTCCCTTCACGTGCAGTTAATAATAACATTTTTAATTTCAGACTCTCACAAAATAGTAAGTAGAGAATATAAAAGAATAATTTTCCTATTAGTATCTGTTCTGACTAAAGTAGCCTCATACAAATGAGATGCATAATCAGAATTTCAAAATAGATAGAATGACAATACAGATATTGCAAGGAAAGTTTTTTTGCATGGTTTGGACCAAATACTGAGCCTCAAATTCTATAGAAATCTAGCTTTGTCATTAATTTTGACAGACGTTGGACCACTACTGTAATAAGGGGGGGGGGGTGTGTTTTAAAAATCTGTGGATTAGAACTTTTACATAACGTGTATCTGTACAGTGTCTGAAACAGTCTAGCTGTAGCAATTAGGCAGTGCTTCATTAAAAAATAAATAGTAGGGATAGTTGTTCTTCTAAAATTGTATTAAGGAACAACACAGTTGTAAGGAGTACAAGATATTCCTGGAAGCCTACGAATGATGACCAGGCTTCCTTTGTCACCCAAACTTCCTTGAATCCATTAAGATGGTTTTTAATCACATGATGCTTGCATCACCATAACTTATATGAATGTATATGCTATTCTACACTTTGCATAATGTATTAGCTTAAAAATTAACAGACTGTCTACAGAAACACATACATAAAGATCCTACAAAGTTGGTAAAAAAATTTCAAAATATCCCCAAGAACAGCAGTGAGTCATGCATCTCCAAGTGGGGTATCATTCAGCAGACAAAAGTTGTCCCTGCTTGAGAATCTTAACCGTTGCTTGCATTTGAAATCATTCTCATAAGCTATTGGAACCTAAGTCAGGTTTTAGGACATACTGGATATGTAGGTAAATGAGACGGATTTTCTATTAAAAAAAAAAAAAAGAGAGAGAGCGCGCGCACGAGCGCTAACATACCTAGAACTCCAGAAAAGCCTTAAAAGAACTTAAAAAACTGAAAAGCTGTCTGACAACAGTGCACTTTCAGGTGTTCAGCAGGGCTGATCTCCTTGAATAGTAGAGAGGCTTCATTGTTAAATAACAGGAAACAAGGCAGAAAACATTTAAGTAATGCTTTAGCGTACATTTTTTACAAGATTAATTTCAAATACGACCACTTTATACTAATAGTAACTGCCATATTTTATCATTATTTTAGATAGGTATAAATATAAAAGAACAGTGAGGAAGTCACGGAAGAGAACAACAAAAAGCTCCAAAATATAAAAAATTGCATCTTTACATAAAGTATGTTTACCTAATACAGTGACTCTTGTCACTTATATGAATGTATATGCTATTTATTTAAACAATGGTATTTAAACAATGGTATTTGAAGAGCCAGTCAGTGTAAGCCAGGAATCATAAGTCAGAAAACAATTATCTCTGACATCTGCTTTCTTGTGAGGGGTTGCAGAGCAACTGAGAAATTCTGTTGTCCTTTGGGTGAATCAATAGCTAGAGATGTAACAGATTTAGAAAGATACCCCAGAAATAGCATGTAACCTATTTCTTTTAATACAAGGTACCTCTGGCTTTTTTCTACTATGTCCTTTTTAGAGATATGCATCATAACATTCTTGTTTTGATTTTTTTTCCTATTCTTTATATGAAATCAAACAGAGCAGTTAAATGATACCTTCTGAGAAAGAACCACTAAGAGAATAACAAAAAAACCCAAACAAACAAAATCACTCTACTTAAATGTCTTCACTGGGAATTGTTTATAGTGGCAAAGTAGTCTAAAAGGTCACTATACACAATCATTAATTCTCCTCTCTCAGCCCCAAATGGTCTTCCAGCCAAATGCTTTATACCTCCTAAAAAAAATTTTGCCTTTAGAAAACAGAACTATTTTAACTGAAAAATGAAACCACTATGAAAACAGTTGCTTGAAGAAAGTAAAAATACTTTTAAAATACAGTAAGATAGTTTCCATGGTATTTTTGTTGGTGATGGCATTAAAATGACACCTGTGTTTTGATTCCTACATTAAGTTGATCTCTCTTCTGTGTTTACTTTCCATTAATATTCTTGCTCATTTAATGAATATTCATGAAGTATGTGAAACTGCAGTTGTAATAAAGCCAACAGGTATTTGCCATTTACTTTCAGAAGGCAATCATCTTTAAGTTTGCTGTACTGTACATGCACCAACAAAAATCATGGGCCTAAATAATACATTAATAAGAACTACCAGTATCTAGATATAAATTAAGTATGTATTCCAGCCCTTTTCTAAACTGCTCATTTTATTCTGTCCTAAACAAATTTAAAAGTTGATTTCTTTTCTTTTCAGACCTGGGCAGTCTTTGGCTGTTTGATCACTGTAATTTAGGTGAGATTGAAAGAGACATCCTAATGAGGAATTCTGCAATGGCTGCTTGCCAAGAAATCAATCAAGTGATCTCTTTCAAAGTCTATCACTAACCTCATTAAACTAGTGAGAAATGAAGCTGTGACTTTCTCAACCTCATTCCCTACAGGCTTCTGACGCACCAAAGGGCTGATAGTGAGGAACACTAACTCTGCATCCTCAGACATGCACTGACAGGTCACTAGCTAGGGTCAGAGATACTATGGATCTAATAAGGTCACAGAGATGAAAATGGCTATAGGGGTAATACTGCTTTAAAGACTTACATTATCTGGTATGTAAAAAATCAAGTGAACTTAAGAAAATGTCAGCTTCACCTTTCAGGCTCCCAGCCTTTGTCTGGCTGCCAGTTCCTACCATGATGATTCATCCTAATGAGTAGTAAACAACTGTTAGTAGGTGCCCTGAATCAGCATAGCAAGAGGCAAACAGACTGGCAGAAGCCTTTGTTTCAAGTACAGGCACTCTAGAAGATAAGAAAGCCCAAAGGAAGTGATAAGAAAGAATGCTATGTATCTGGCACATTATAATTGTGTTCTATTCACCTGGCTGCTGCAAGCAGCCGTACATAAAGCTTGCTACTACCTCCCTCGTATTTGGCATACCATTGTCTGATCACCTCCTGTTCTCTCCCACGTGATTACACAGATATGTCTTCCCTTCAAAATGCCACACATGGTGTCACACTTCCAAGAGGAATAATAGAATTTATTTTCTAATAACAGCATTAAACTTACAAACTACAGAAGAAATTGTCAAACAATTGGTATATACCAGCAAAATCTCAAAGACAGACTTTCCTGAACTGTATAGCACCAAATGCCCGCTATAATTATTGCAGCCCTCCAAACTAAAATATTTTTCAATACAAATGTTATAAAATATTTGTTCATCCACCAACTCTTAATCTTCTGTAAAAGTTCCCTAACCTCCAGAGCTTTAGTAGTTTTTCTTATAGATTACTTCATAATAAATTAAGAATTAGTGATTTGATTAAAGACTTTCTAAGACAAAAAAGGTTCTTTTTTCTGTGATTACAATGTTCATTCAATATGACATCCACTGACATGCTAAGGTCCAGCACAAGGCCTATGCTCTGTTTAAGACATACTTAATCCCACAGGGCTTTCCTTGCATAAATCAGCTTGTTCTCCACATCATCCAGCACTAAATCATGAGTGAACAATGTTATCAAGAGTTAGAATTAGACATCAATTCACTCAATGGAAGCATCTAAACAGCAGTCAGAGAAATATTACCATATTACCAATCTATGACATACATGACGTATTGTGAATCATATTGAAGATTCAAAGGTTTCAAGTATATAATCCCTGAGCCACAAATTCTTGACAGGCTTCCGACACATTTTGAATATAGAGAGTCAAGATAGTAAGAATCTGCACACTTAACTCTGTTGTTATCCTGAGGAGAACATGCTAAATTCAATATGTTTCAGAGAAGCTCTCTTAAAAAGTAGTAAAATAGTTTGATCTTTCAAAAGGAATATTTCCTACTTAGGAATTATTTTTTTTTTTTAATTAGACTAGACATACAGGCATTTCTTTAAGATACATTTAGAAAAATCACATCTTACTATAAGTAAAACACTATAGAAGATACTAACCAACATTAATCCCACAAGATGAAATGACACAAGTTAAAGAAAAGTATAATGTGACAGATATATATTTTGCTGTTTAGTTGGTTTACTTAATCTGGGCATCTGATTCTGACCTCTCCAGTTGTGATATAATATTTCACAAGAGAAGGACATCGGCATAAGTAGGTCCCAAAACACTTTTCCATACTGATAGAAGAGAGAAGCTCTTAGAAGAAGGTGAGAATTTCATTTTCTCAGCACATGTACATCTGAGAAACCTGCATGAGAAACCTAAAATCTAAGGCTAAATCTTAAGCATTAAAAATGTGTGTGTATGTGTGTGTTAAATTCTCTTTTTTATCATTTATTCAATAGTAATCAGCATACTTTGTTTTCTGGTTCAAAACCAAGCTGGTGGGACAACTCTATTTGCACTATTTTCAATTAGCTTAGTACTATGATTTTTTAAATCTTTCTCTCTCTTTCAAATAAAGATGCAATAACCCAGAAACAACAACACAAAAATGATCTATGCATAACTGCAGCTGCAAGAATTACTGGAATCCGGATATCTACCATAGCTGAGGTGGAGGGTCATAGGCTGTGTTTTACCTCCCCATAAAGCTAAAACCAGAATAATTTGATTTCAAGGTTTTATGAATAAAACTATAGTGAAAATTGCTTAACAATACTATCCAGATTAGCATTGCTGTTGCTATTAATATTTTTTTATTATTATTTGGAGTTGTCTTCAGAACTTCAGTCGTGGGAAGTTATGCAAGTGCATAATATACTGTATAAGAAAACACTTGAAAAAACTTATTCAAGGCTCAAGAAAAGCATCTGCAGAAATATTTAGGTGAAAACTGGGAGCCCAGCTCTTAAATTATCCCGAAATCTCTACTGAAGTTTCATTTAACACTGAAGGTACTCACACTAGAAAGAAACATCAGTTTTTCACTGTACTGGTCTCCAAAGATTTGAATACCTAAATGTAACTCAGTTTCAGTAGCATTGCTCAGCAGCTTTTCACATATATGCCTAGCTTGAATTAATTTTCATAAGCTGTTCCTAGTTTGAATTCATTTTCATAGTGCTGTTCCAAGGGATATGAAAGGATTACACATGCTTAGAAGCATTTCTGAAAATGTTGATTTCCCAGGTTAAAAAGGGTTTTTTTTATGTACCACTACTAGGTATGTACCATTATTTGGCGTACAATTTCAACAGCTTGAGACATTCCCCACCCTCTCCCTTGCTCCTTTCTACTTGTCTCAACATGATGGTTACGGCATCCTCAAGAACCACATGCCAGGAAGATGAACATCTTTGGTCTAAACTGAAAAATCAACCTGGGCCTCTCATATCACAGTTAATTACTATAGTATCATAGTGACCATTTCAAGAAAGGAAAGCCCTGCTTGGTTTCCTTGGGACAAAGTTCAGGTTATCTCAAGAGGATGAAAAGTGAGATTTAACCCCTACCAACAAAGACTTGAACATTTAGAAAGTGACCTGCAGATGCACACTGAGGTGCCGCTCCTGATGTGAGGGCACCATGACTTCCGTTTGACCTTGATATATGGGCTTATTTTCTCTGGAAACCAGAATGCAGGTGTAAGAAGAGAGGAGAGGGGGCTAGAATGGGCTGGGCCTCTAGTAACCAAAATACGATTAATAATTATGTGCTTTTATTATGGTTCAAGTCTAATATAAAGCACATCCTAGATACCATAGACTTACTTTATAGAAAAGGTAAGAATATTACAAATCTGCATGGCTACATGGACACTGGTGAAGTTTTGCTACTATGCCATTTTGGAATCTGCCACATGGAATCTGCATGGCTATAAAATGCATATATTATGATTTCTTAAAATGCTGAGTATACATTGTCATCCAGAATATAATTTAATTATCATATCTGGTGTGAAAATATCTAGGTAGCTTCAGAATAAACAAAGCACAATATGAAACCTGAATTAAAGTAAAAGTCTCTCATGGAGTAATGTATGTCTTTTCTTATTAATATGATGGGGGAAAAAAAAGAATTTTGACATGATGATGTTTTAAAATCAGAAACACTAACACTGCATTATAAATGATCCTATCTCTCTTTTTACTTTATATTCATGTAGTGTTAAGGATTTGTGATTTTTCATCTCCAGGCATCCTTAAGTATGCTTGAGAACTAGAATAAATGCAAACTCAAAGCCTTCTTGAACCTTAGGACCAAGGTCACTAAGAATTCACTAGGAAATGCCATTAAATTCCTCATACACATTCTCTATTGTCATGTCAGCACATTTATGATAAGAATGCGGAACTGCCTGCTTTGAATGATGCTTCTACTTGCTATCTGCTGGCTTGCCTGTCTCTATTAATAGTACATCAGATTTCAGAGGATAATACAGTCTGAAATGAAACTATTATTCTCAGACATTAATTTTAAATATCAAGTAGAACTATTTGTTTTTAGCTTAAAATTTATTAATGGGATTGGATTTAATGTGCTAATTTAACATATCATAGTGATTTTATAAGCTGTGAATTTTCTCTCTAGAACACCTTGCTTCTATTTCTTGAAGAAAACCTTCCCTCTTTCATTTATCTGGATGTGAACACTATGTGAAGATAAATTACACACCACAGGTTTCCACATATCTTCGCACCCCCCACCTTCTGATACAGCAAGCTCTCTTAGAACTAAATTAACAGAAAGAGCATAACATGTTAATAAAAAAGGGCAGGAACTTGGTTTTATGGGATTATGCTGAGCAGGTATAATGAACCGGAAGATCCCAAGTATTTTGTCATGCATTTTGTATTCAGTGAGATAGCCAAACAACCATTTTCAAAAACGGAAGTCTGCTGTTTATTCCTCAGGGTAAATATTTTTAAGCCCTTATCTGATTTAGGATCACAAAACCCTAATGAAAATCAGTATGGTTTACCATGAGTTGTGTAGTGCCTTGTTTTCAAAGGTAATTATGAACTGAGATACAGATAAGCATCCAGTGGGATCTTCTAAATACCTAACTGTCACTGTTTTCTACACATAAATATTTTCTTTCCATGTGGAGCAGAAAAGGAGGGAAAAAGAACAGTAGGTCAGTTTTATCTCCAAAATGTCACACTATCTCAGCATAATTAAATAAAAGAATACAACCTGAAACACAGCAACATATGTGACATTAAAAAACAAGAGTAAATTGATCCCTGCAATTAATTCCACAACAATCTAGATACATGAAAATGAACAGGATATATGACATAATACTGATACCATATCATACACAATGTGGTCTAAGAAGCCAGCACAGGCATTAGTCCTTTGACCTTATTCCCCAAGATGCATTTTTTTCAGGCCAAACTAAACATTAACCTTGAAGACACATAAATATTACGTGTCTCAAGGTTATGCAAGTAATGTTCAAACTATACTCTCGGAATTAGAGTTTAAAATATAAAATAACTCAATCAACTTGATTAGATTATGCTCCATCATGTGCATAAAGCCAGAGCATCTAACATATATTTTTGAATTAAAAATGCTGTCTCTAACCATTTGATACTGATGTTTCATAAGGCTTCTTGGTTGCCAACAATCACATCCATCTGTTATGCTGGCAGCATGCTCAATCACAAGGTGCCTGGATCTTGTCATTTTAGGTGTCCTTGCCAGAGAAATACAAAACCTTTGAACTGACAGTGTGAATGCATTCAGAAGATACCAGTTAAAAGCTATCTGGATGGTACAACACAACACTGGGGAGAAAATAAAGAACAGAGGAAAGAATTTAGTAACTCTAACAAATGGCATGCCGTTGCTTGAAGAAGTGAGCAAACATTGAAAAGGGTCATTACAAGTCAACAATAATTCTTAATGAATTCCCAAGGGACACATACTGGAAATAATAGCACTACCTTGTATTTCTTTCACAGATATTAAAAACCACCTTCTGACTTCTCTCTCATATATGTGCATATGTATCTATATAACTGTACAAACATATAAATGCACATGCATGTACTAAGTATATACATATGTATAGCATACCTATATATATTATACACACACATATAATAACAAGATGTGTATAAAATATGTATCTGCATAATTGCTACTGACAAGCCCTCTGTGGTCCACTACTACAACTACCGAGGAGCAAAACCTACTATGCTATAAAGTCCTTTTTTTGGTGGTTTATTTCAGGGTGGGGGAGTTGCTCAATCCTTCTACATAACAAAACACATTTTTCTGAACAGTTAGAAGGGAAAAAAGCCACACAAACCAGTATGACTTATTAAGAGCAAATCCATTAATACAAGTTCTGTATGTTCTAGAAGACCATTGCAGATCCAACGTTGAGTCTTTCTTCAAGGAGAATTAGGAAAACGTCTTCACCTGGGCAACAATTTTTCCAGCCATCATTACCCACAGCTTGAAAATGCTTACCAGAAAATGGAAATGGGCCTTCCTCTTAAGGGGATTATCCTGTGTGGTATTTATAGCTTGCCCTAGATATCTCTCCTCCTTTGTGCTCTTTATTCAGAGATCATCCTCATTTGTGCTTCAGATATATTAATGTGAGGCAACGTGGGCCTAATTTTATGTATAGCAATGTGGACACAGGTAATGTTTTACTAAGGCGCCCAGGGATCTCACTGAAGACCTAAAATTAAGCCATGCAGGGAAAGTAGACTATTTTATCAGATGTTAATCTGGTGAAAACCAAAGAATCCTAGGGCCAAACAAACCGCGTATCAGCAATAAATAAAACCCAAAAACATTCCAGTCAGTAATGACATTTGTTCTGCTGTTTTCGTTTTTTTCCCTTGCATTTTGCCTTTTCTCTGATGTGACAAACCTATTCCTCATAAATATATTATAAGGAAATTAGTCTTAATCATTACTTCTCCTCAACCCATGTTTCACTAATATCTCTAGGGAGTTAACTACCATATATTGGTCTAGTCTGAAAGTGTTACATAGGCATATCACAACATTGGTTTATTTTTCTTGCTACCCACAAGTATATTATTTCAGAATTATTTAAGCAGGGAGATCTCACTGGATTTTGTGTTCTTTCTATGCAAGTATCAAGAGATCCTTAAAATATTTTATCAGCTGTAAAATCTGTTATCAGGTATGAAAAACAATTTTCAGATTAATGCATTTCCCTTTATTCCACTAAACAAACTCAGCCTAGTTCATCCTGAATTTTAGCCTGCACAGAAATCTGATCTAGAGTGATTTTTCACTAGTCTATAGCAATATGTTTAACTGTATGGAACTGTTTAGGTTGAACAGCAGCCCCTCCAACATCACTTATTTAATGAGCCTGCTTCAGCATCCTGCAGACACTGTCTACAAAAGCATAGTTCTCAAGAGTCAGACAGAAAAGGGCAGAGCTGGAATGTATCTCTGCAGGGGGGCACAGAAGTAGGAATCCCCTGGGAACATAGGAAAGGAGAGTGGTAGGACTAGGCTTGCAGGTGAAGTTGGAAGCAGTGGCAAGAAGGCAGCGGCCAAGTGAATGACCACAGTACATTTAATAGGGGACAATCCCCAGCTTTGGCAGGAAACATGTGCCCAGCTCTCAGGGATTGCCACGGGAAGGAAACAACGGTGAAGGACTGAATGGCAGCTGGGCAACACCCTCTTGCAGATCCCTGCCCTGTCAGACGAAAATCTGCTCACTGCTGCTCCATCCCCCTCACTCAGGCCTGCCCCACTGCTTCTTCCTGGCAGCACTCCCAGCAGGTAAACCAAAGCAACATACTCCTGCCTCAGGATACAGACCCTACACTCAGGGCACGCTTCTAAATTTTAGAGCTGTCATCGTGAAGCATGTTAGCAGAAAAGCTGTATTTATTCCTGCAAGAATTAAAGTACAGATATAAAAGATGAAGTGTGATTTATCTATCAGATTTCTTTAATGAACTGTCAGCCACCCAGGAGCAAATATAGAGGTAGGAAAATGTTCTGCTCACAGTGTTTTCTTTGGGTTGCTAAGTAAAAATAGAAAATTATTTTGCTAGTACTGATTCTGAAAATATTTTTGTATTCCTTACAAATAGCATAATATGGCTGAAGTTTGCCACCATTAAAACCCATTCTAATAAAATATCTTTAAACACAAAATATGTGACTACATAGTTTCTCCAGGTCTAATAGTTTTACAAGCTATATCAAAGCAGACTTGTACATGGAAGTGACCAGTAATTTTGCTATACTGTGCAGTCATGGAATCAAAGATAAAAACCCCAGGAATACAACATTTACTCATGTACAGTATGCATTAAACATGTGAGTTTACCCATACTTATTTATCACGTTCCTAGTGATATAGTTCTAAGTTTTTCCCCCCATTCCATTCCCTTGGGTTTTTATTTCATTTACACATTTAAATTTCTGTACAAAAGGAAGACCTTATGGACCTCTTGCTCTGTCTTATGAGACGGTTATTCCTCTCCATGGATATATCTAACAGTCTTTTCTACTAGCTTTATTTAACCTAACTGTTTTCAAGTTAAGGCACATATGCTTCATCACCCTCTTACAATGATTCTAATAATCTTAGATTATACATTTGTCTATAATGTAATCTACTTCTAGGTAATATCTTTCTTTACTAGACAGCTAAAAGGTTACAAGATGGCTAGCTAAAATAAATAATCTGGCCCTTGGTGATTGTCTTCCAGTAGTATTTTCAGTGCTCCTGAAACCTTGATAGCCAAAAAAGAGCTTCTCTAAAAGTTTGCCTATTTGTACAATTCTTGCTTCTCTCCAAGCAAAAAGCTCCTAAGTATTTGTTTCCTTTTTATTTCTTCCTCTGCACAGTCTGCCCAAAGACTAAATTCATAGGAACAAAGTTCAGTATTTTCACATTCCCTTATAGATGCTCAGGTTTTGCTTTTCTAGAAAAGTCCTAGTGAATATGCATATCCAAAGAGGAAAGGAACAGTGTTTAGAACCCCTACATTCAGTTTAGGAAGCACCTTGCATTACCAGCTGTCACTGAGAGACTAAGCCCTGTGGGAAGAATTCCGTTCTGTCTGCAGCACTGCTCTCTCAGTTGTTTGGCCATGGGCTGCATCAACGAGCATCTCACTGCCAGCCATATTACAGGCTCCAGCGAGAACTGATCTCATTTCAGCAAGGATGGGCTTCATCCCTTTGCTGAATGTGACTGGAATAGATGAAGACAGTAAGGTCCCTACATAGTCAATGCCTAAAGTGCCGTTCAATAGTATATAAGTGCAAATACAGCAGCAATGGAATATTCAGAGACAAGCTTGTCAAAGAATAAGAGATTTCTCAGCAAGCAAAAGTACTTCACACTATCAGCTGCAGATACTGTTTGATGATACAACTACAATATACAGCATTAGATGTCAGAATGTTGATCAGTAAAATGTAAGAACATTGATCAAACCAGAAGAAAAAAAAACAAGATCTGTACTAGAATGGAATACTTTAGCAAAAGTAGTGAAACAGTAATAAATATTTCATTTTTAATACTAGTTTTGTAAGATTAATTCTTTGATGTTTCATTCAATTACTGCAACTTTGTAATTTCCACTTATTTGAAGGAATTTCCCACAGAATCTTCACCTCACAGAAGAAGCTCAATGTATGAAAGCCTCAGCTTACTCACCACAGAACAGTTCTTAGTCCATAATTCAGCTAGCTTGTTGATTGCTCTTTATGAACTTCAAATTATATGGTTCTCTTCTTAGTCTGGAGGAAGACAAAACAATTCACCTTTTGTAAATACATTCATGAATTTTGAACACAAAAATATGTATACAGTCTGCAATTACTTTAAGAAAGCATACAGTGCACCAGAATTAAATTCAGAACATGACTCCATCACTTTGACTACTGAAGCAGTATTTTCCAGCAACAAGATGGTTTCACAAATGTCGTACATTAATGCCAGTGTGAAATGATGTCAGTGTATGGCTATACAGTTAAGACTCCGTAATTCACAAAACTTAACTATGTTCTTCTGCAGTGTGACAGTGAGCAATGAGGACTGATAGTAACTGAGTGCGACATCTAATTTCAGCAGATTTTAGACCTTTCACCTGTCACCTGCAGGAACACTACATTGTTTTTTCTTCCTTAAATATAAAAGAAGAGTCCTCCACAAAACATTTACATGAAATTTCAATTATCGAGTTCAATTCACTAATCAGATTTTTTTATACTCATGAACAATCATAATTATTAGACAGATCCATAGAAAAGAATATAATAATCTGTAAACTGCTATTTCCTTTTTTTTAACATGCAGGAGATGAGCCTATATCCGAATCACTGATAGAAGGAATTGGGACCTATATCCAGAGAATTTGATGTGGAAAAACTGATAGAGTTGATCAACTCCCATTTTCAAATTTAAGGAAGGTACTGCATGGGCATCAGATCTTAGATTAGGCAACATTATGGTACAGGTTAAAGATATCATAAGATGTGCACTACTAGACTTTCGAGGCTTTCATCACAGAGATGGGAAAGAAAGTAGTCTTGCAAGTAAGTCAGTGCATTACCTCCCACAATTATTTACATACATGTGTAAAATTTTAATCTAAATTAGCTGGACAGAATAAAAGCATTGATACCTTTATGACTTCCTGGGGTCTTCTACCGATGATGCCAATTTTTGTCTTTTAACAGTTATGAAGTCAGCATTTACAGTACAGGACAGACTTGTAAAGACACTCTTAGACAAAAAGATTAAATAACTTAAGGGCCTAGTTCTCTTCTGCACTGTGTCTGCTTGGCTCCATTGATAATTCATCAGTTTACACCAAATGATCAGGCTCAAGATGTTTTAAAGCCTAAAGTGACTCAGGAAGAAGTTTAGATAGCATCACTTCCCTCTGAAAAAACTTTAAGTTACTGTAAATACAGCAACTCAGCCAAAGAATTTTTAAAAAGCTAAGCCTTCTGAGAGTCTGTTGCCTCA
The DNA here is from genome assembly GCF_964289735.1 of Phaethon aethereus. Classification (NCBI taxonomy): domain Eukaryota; kingdom Metazoa; phylum Chordata; class Aves; order Phaethontiformes; family Phaethontidae; genus Phaethon; species Phaethon aethereus. Next base: position 13,807,127 of record NC_138584.1, read on the forward strand.
CATGAAACAGTCTATAGTAAACAAGACTAAACATCCTTATTCATCCACTTTTAAAACCTTTAATTAGATGAAGAATATAGCAAGTGGATAACAATAAGGATAGCTTGCTGTTTCTCATTACCAGCTTCAAATTGTCTGTCTTTGTTTTCTCAGACCATTGCTAATGTCTCACACATGGTTCTCATGTACAACACCTAGTCATGGTTTCACTCAGTCAGCCTCTTCTTTCATTCCATATAAAATTCTTTTTGGATTCTATAGAATTTTCTCCTCTGACACTAGGTCTATTATTCTTTGTGTGAAATGCTGTTTGAAGCTGTAAGTGAAAACTGAGTAAAAGAGACAAGGGAATTACAATATTTTATGAAAATCTAATTCTTGATACTTTATAGTCATGACTGATAGCAAACTACTGATGAATACTGAATGCCAGAGAAACCACACAGAACAAGACTAAAGAAATAATGCTAAGAAATAAGTATTGTTTACATCCCTATGCAGTTAAAATGTACTTTATGCAGAATTAAGACACAGCACAGTTTCCCTCAGTCGTCATTTCTAATTTGGCCCACACAATCAGAAACAAACCAGCCACACTATTTAATCCATGGCTGTCTGGTTCTATGTGTGTAATGAATTAATATTCTTAGTCCAGCTACAAAGAGTGTTTTCACATCTCAAATATGTTATCATAATTGATCCTAGTTGCTGTATCATATTCATTAATAAAGAATCCATACCTGTCCAACAGTCACAGTCAATGGAGATCTTTTGGAATCGGAGAGCCTCCACAGCATTATATAGGGGAAGGATATGTTCAGTCTCATCTGGATTTGATGCTACCTATTCCTTACATTTGCTTGTAAGCTTTAAGCTTGTTTGAATTTTTCAAAAACTATGTGTATTCACAAGTGTTCAGACAGACAGACAACACAGGAGTCAGAAGTATGACATAGTGTATACCAGACAAATGTAACTACCAAACCTTGGCATTTTTTAAGGCTTTCGAGACTTTCTCCTGAAAACAATGATAATGAAATATATCTCATTCTTCCAAAGGGTCCAAATTCCTGCAACACCTGTGCTAACTCCAAGCCTCTGTACTCTTTTAGTCTCAAGCACATGGATTATGTCTAATGCCATCCATCATTCTGGCAAGCTAGTACAAGGTATGCCTGAGCAAAGACGGGCCAGAGCAAAAACAGTAACTTCGTTTTTATTATGTGAACAGTTCATTGAAAAGTAAAAATCTCTCTCCCTCCCCATTTCCAGTTTTTTCTTCCAGTAAATCTTTCAACAGTTACCTGTGACATTTCCAAACACATCAAGTCACATCCATCCCTAGTGATACTTGTGGAGCTCCTGATAGAGTTCTGGTTCTGAGAACACTACATCATTTTATATAGAATTAAATCAGGAACGCATTTCTCTCAGTGCTTTTCATACTATTCCTGCTGTACCTCAGGCAAATTACATATTTTGCAAAAGTAACTCATAGAATAATTTTCTCAGAAAGCAATCAAAAAAATCCCCCTTCATGCATTTCCATCTCTCTCTGCTTTCCTGAGAAATAAAGCCCCTGGCTGCGCTGGCACCTTTGATATATGACTTAGTGAATTTTTTTTGACATATTCCCTCTCTCCTAAGCATAACGGTTGCAAAACCGTTTTTCTGTAGACCCTATATATCATTGAGGTAAGTTCAACCATTCAGTAATCCTGGAAATACACCAGCTGACTTCAATCCTGGAATGAAAGCAAACCAGCCCAGTCGGAAACCTAAAAATGCATGCCAAAAATCACGCTGAATGTTCAGAAAGAGAAAAAAAAAAATCACCTAAGTTAGGCAGAATTTTCTCTAAATGGATAATAAAAACTGCTTTATTGCCACACAACACATACACAACAAAGCCTCTTTGAGATTTAGGAGACTACATACATTTTTTCTCACTTGATTGTATCAGGTATTTTTAAGAATATTCTACATTCTATCAAATTATAAACCTAACAATTATTTTAAAATAAGGCATAGTTATATATACAGGAATTTCCTCAGCAGTATTTCTAATGATATAATTCAATTATTTCTAATCCCAAACAGTGATAAAGACTTGTAATGACAAGTAGTATTTTATCACTGGCATGATTAATGTACATTTCTGTTCTAAAGCAAGTATATATTCAAATTTTCTCCTACTCTTTAGCATAAAGTGGCAATGATCTTAATTTAACTTAGAAGTAAAACAAGAACTAATTTAGCTACAAGAAAAGCAAATCTGGGTATGTAAGCCTTGGGATGAAATTTCACTGCAAATGAAACATTTGAAATGAAAATCAGCCAGTTATACTTGCCTTTTTCCTGGGTCTAGAAGCAATATAGTTGCAGCTCATCCACTCAATCACTTCTGATTTCCAGAGGGAGGTTAAATGAGATATCTAAATGTATTTTATGCCAAACGGTCCAAGTACATGCATTAACTGAACTGACTTTGGGTCTTATACCTAAGAATAATTACTGAAATCATTTTATCCGTCATGTGAAGGACCCAGAATAAAATGAGCTGTCACAAAGCATTGTGTCATGTCACCGTACACATGCACATACACATTTTATACAAGGAATATTGCAGTTGTTCACTTTCTTTTCTGTAGGGACACAGTCTAAGGTGGCAGCTTTCCTCCTGGAATATACTGTCATTAGGTTTCCCACTAGGGCCTTTTTCATGGAGAGGGGTTTTTCCTGTATCACAGACAAAGTTCTGTTCTTCTCAAAACCATACTAGGTTCAAACTAGAGGCAGTCTCATCAAACTGAATTTTAGAAGTGGAGGAGAGGAAAGGCAGGTACAGTGGATGGCGGGACAGGACAAAGCAATGCAACATATATTTTCAAAATCTTCCTTGCATAATCTGTATTTCAGAACCCTTGAGATTTGCATTGCTCTATTTACTTCGTTGAACATTTCAGCTCTACTAATTCCCACTCACATACCCACTGTCAGAATTTCACTGACAGCACTAGATTTCTGTGTCACAAGCAGGCCTCCAGCTCCTTTTTGAACTTATGTAGCTTAGTCTCACTGTTTCCTGAAATTAATCCAAAAGTATAAATATCAAATACCTGTCACACCTTTGTGTGTTGATAAACAGTAATTTCTCCAAACAGAACATACAGCTGTTTCAGCAAAAAGCATAAACAATATAAATAATAATAAAATCCTCTGACAACAGGAAGAATCATCTTAATATTACCATTTCACTCATGGGAAAATGAAAAGGTCATTACATGTCTGAAGACTGTATATGAACAAAGACTTGGGAACTTCATTCAAGAAAAGACAAAATTGGTTTTAGGAAGTGTCAGTTTCTGAGGTCATGAAGCAGTCAGGGATGCTGTCATTGTTGGGAAGATGCAGACTGAGCTACTGCTTGTCATGGAGAGACTACTGATACATTCCTAGGAAAGCAAGTAGGGAGGAAAGCAAGAAAAGAGGAGTTCCCTCTAAAAGTCTGTGAGATTTTTAGATTTTGATGTTTCAGACAGGATGGCTATATTCATAAAAAGCACACAAAAATCATTCTTATTAAAGTATTTCTGATTAGTTTTAAATTATCCTTTTTCAGCTGAACTTCTATAAATACATACATGTATATGTGGTGCTTGTGTGTAGGTAAACATATAGAATATGTATTAGCTCTCATCTTGTAGCTGGAAAAACTACCATGTAAAATATTTTAATCAGAAAATTGTAAGCTACCTATTATGCAACCATCCATTGTTGTGTAGCTACTGCAATTCTATATGACCTAAATGCATTTCTATCTCACAGTACTTTTTTTCTCTCGCTTTTAATAAAATTTGAACTTCAAAACCTAGAAACAGGAAAAATTACAAATGAACAAAACAATAAGAGTTGAAAATTAATCTCCCACCTACTTAAAGCACAAAATGTACCACCTTCCACATAATAATCAAGATGAGCAAAGGTTATTTCTCAAGCATCTGAACACATCTAACCATTAACCTCTCCCTTTACCTCTCCAAAACAATTCCCAAATGATAAAGTTTTCTTTTTCAATTTTTTGAAATGCTGTTCTTCCCTTCCCCTAGGAAAGCTGGAAAATTTGTATTACCTAACCATTACGACTAAGCGTGCCTTGCTCTACAATTGGGATCACAAAAGTTACAATTTTTTTCCTGTTACCTGTTAATTCAACATCCCTTATAGCCATTAAAAGATTTCACATACTACCAACTCCTTTTTTTTTTTCTTTTATATTCTGGGAAATACTCAGAATTATAACATTGACAAAAACATTTAAGGCTGACTGAACTGATACTTTTTTCATTCCTTTAACAGAGAAGAATTTAAAATGTAACCCAGTCTTCCCTAAAAAGAAACAAAAAACCCCACAAAAAACACCCAGTTCTGAAACAGGACATATTTTAGGAGATTTTTTTTTTTTTTTTTTTAATGCCACAGCTTAAAAGAGAAAAGTTCTGACATGAACTGGCCCAAAACATCATCTAAACTGGTGGTGGGAAGATAAGAAAACAAATTACAAAATTATATGGAAAAACAAACTGAGACCGCAAGGGCCAGCAAGCAGATTATTACATCAGTTTCATTTAAATTGATCCTTTTATGCAAAACTTTCCATTTCAATAAACTTCAACTTTATAATGAAATATTTTGCACTACAAAGAATAAATTAGCTGAACGGCACATTCTAGCGAGACTTCCAATCTTAAAAACTGCATTTTAAGTAACTTACAAATTAGCAGCTTTTTTTGTTTGTTTTTTTTGGTTTTTTTGTTCCCCCAATAAGGTAGAGACATATGTAGTCTTCTACTACACTACACAGAGAAGTGGAAAACCATGAGAATTATGTTGGGTGGGAAGAATAGCTATGCGTTGATATTCAAGACAACATGGTCCTATGACTACAATGGAAATACTGATTACCACATCAGGACATCTAATTGGTCCCAATAAAGAAGTCCCTGATGAATTTCTGGAATTACCAAGTCCACCAGTAAAATAAATAAGACATATATACACATCTAAAGTGTCTACTTACATAGCTTGCTGGATAGCATTTTCAGGTATAAAGAGCAGTTATAAATACCAGGTTGACTAAAGACTTCACTTCAGCTCCACAGGTAAAATTAATCTTGTTTAACTTGAGCCACCAAGAAATCAGGCAGCTAGTCCATTCATGAACAGCGGTATAGGAACCCACATCAAGTGAGCAGCAAGGGCAAAAGTGACTGTTATTAAGCAGAGAAGCAATGAGACATTTCAGTGTAGAATATTTGAGAATTTTAAGAACTGCACAGGTTCCCTCCATGTGTCTCTCTCTCATCAGTACATATAGCTCATTTTCCCACGCTGTGTAATGATGACTAACATGAGACATCAAAGTAGCACTTCTGCTCTACTTCAGCGATAACAATTCAGAAGACAGATTGCAAATTTTACTATAAAGCAAAACTGTTCAAAATCATAACCAGACTCTCCTTTTCCAACAGTGAATAGCAACTAACTTCCGTGGCGTTACTCCAGGTGTTTACTGCCATCAATTTAAAGACATTCAGCACCCTTAACATTGAGAATGGCTTAAGATATCAACTTCTGTATAGCAACAGTAGCAGAATAATGCCATAGCAACTCCTGTTACAAATACCTGAAGGAAATAGCAGCTCCTGTCCTGCATCTATGCCTGTATTTAGTATGAATTTGCATGAAAAGCTAATAACCTGGCATTGAGAGGTTCAACTATACTGTCATTACCCATGTAAGTTCAGCACAATATCCTGTAAACCTAGCATACTTGGAAAAACTAATTGTTTATGCATTTCATACATGAAAAAGATACAGCTGCTCATAGCAGTGACCTTTGACTCTTCCTTGGTGAGATATTCTTTTTCCTGACATTGAATTTCCTCACACTGAATTACTGTACTTTATGCACTTCTCATCTGTTATGTTCTTTAAACATGAAGAGAACTTAAGTTTATTTTATGGTTCACACAAAATCCAGTGGAAAAATTTCGAGACGTCTAGCCCTTGCAATTTTTTTATGCTTTTTCTGTCATAGATACCTTACCTCTTTCATGTCATTTAATTGGACACGGGAATATCAAGAAATCTGGTGAATATTTCCTTTGTATTAATTCTTTTGGCATCTGTAGTTACTGATCCAGCCATTTGCATTTGTTTCATCAGGACCCAGAACAACTACATTAACAACCTTTCATTCTAATGACTGGACCTCTATTTTTAATTAATAATGTACAGTGCATGTGAAATTTGATGTAATCCTCCTTAATTTAGAGGCTGAGATAAAAGGCTATTGCTACTACTGTGGTAAAAACATTACCCAATTTTTTGGACAATGCTGGAAGAATTTAAAGACAAAAATAGAACCAACTAATATAGCTTTAAATACATTATGTTGTTCCTCTTTTAAATAAGCAAGGTAAAATAAATGCAACATGCAGTATAGGCCATCACGTGTGGATCAAAAAAGGCCGATTTACAAAGGCATTGGGTGCTTAGAGTTTCAAGGGTGATTTTAGTCGCCAAAGTTCTTTTGAAATTCCTGTTAGCTGCCAGTCCACATCTGTGGAAACATAACGATTACCTGGCCTGAAGTCCCTACTTTGTAACCCTCTACTTAACACTTCACTCCTCATGCAAATAGTTACAGTGGTTTTTTGGGGGGAGTACTCACATGAACAAGGCATACACAGTTATGCCCATGCCATTGACTCTACTGTACATGGAGCTGCACACATTGTTGCAAATGAAACTCTTTAAGCATTCAATAGTAAACCAGAAAGATTACAGTAAGATTCCAGTATTAGGTATATTTAGGCTACAGCGGAAGCTGAAACAACCAGTATTTTAAATTAAAAATAAGCAGTTAGTTAGACTATATTCTGGGGGGTACTAAAAGTTAATCTACATACAAGTGATCTGCCTACAAAGTCTAAAATTAATACAATGACAAGAAATTGTCGCAGCTCAGGTCACCTTGAGATCTGGGAGCTGGTCCTCTGACATGCAAGGAGAGGAGCTTGTTAGTGTTCTGTAACATCATGACTTTTGGATTTACCTTTGCCAAACTCTGGCTTGGCCTGGAACTCCTTACAGTTCTCTACCTTCTTTATTTTCTACACCCCGCCACAATGGAAGGCAGCTAGCTTAGGCTACCTTTGACATAGGCCACTTTCCAAAGAATTAATAAAAACAGTAGTTAAAAGTTTTGTTTCTCTTTATACAGCAGAGAGTCAACAGTTTCACAAAATATTCCTGATTTGAGTGTGGCTCATCTCTGATCCTGTGTACTTTGTAGTATAAAGTCATGTCAGTTACACTGCTATACAGCTGGATTCCTCAACAGGCCGCTTCAACAGTCAACATTAGAGATTCTGTACGTGATTTTCAGCAGAGGTCTCGCCAAACAACAGAGCTGGCACAGCTACAGGTGTGCTTCAATGTCATAACCATATGAAGCCCTTATTTAGTCCAGTTTTATAGATAGTTTGCAAGATGAGAATATGCCCTACAGAAACCAAGGGTCTGCCTTAAGATATTTGTTTTTCTTATTGTAAAATTTTGGAGTTTGTCCTAATTTGGAGGCAACAAAAAATACTCAGCCTTAGTCTTCCTAAGCATGGTTATGGTTCAGTGCCTCCACCTTTATCTAGATTTACTCACACCTATAATAGAAGAAGGAACAGTTGGGCATCTGATTCCTCTCAACTAACTTCAGTCATTTAAAATTCCAGGCTTCTCTTATAGGCCACTTGTCTAGGTTCTGTCTACAGATTAACGAGAGAGATAGGAAGGGATGAGACTTCTGGAAGTCTGTATTTCTCTCCTTTACAGAAGGAAAGTGGACAAGCAGCTTATATGAGACGTTTCCTATTCCTTCACTGTCCACTAACTGTTCTCAACTGTTCATTACCATGCAGTTTATACAGAAGCCTCAGAAATTACTAAGTTTCATGATATTTACTGTTTCAAACCTCTCCAGGAACTAGCATATAGTCTGTGACCTCCTCCTGGTTTCCCCAAACCTCTCCTGTGCCCAAAAGAGCTGAAGTGCAGAAGCAACCTGTGTCTTTATTTCTCATCCTTCCATTCACTTCTTATGAAACTTATCTCTAAAATATACATAATACCAAATGCTTTAAAGGAACGTACTGTGGCTTAATTGCAACATGGTCTGAAATCTCTAAAAGACACTGCAGAAAAGGAAAATTATTATTCTGCAATCTCTATACAATAATGTATTCTGAAAAATTACAACAAAGATGCATGTTGCTATATCCTAGGAGAATAGTTCCAAATCCCTTAGGAGATATTTTTTCTTCCCCCAGCAGATCTTTGCCATTTAGAAGAATCATAAGCAAATTATAAAACTAAACCACAAGGAAAGCCAAGATATATAAGCAGCTACCTCCTTTTGAACCTCTCTAGGTAGTGACCACATCAGTGTACAAATTTAAGGATCAGGTTGAAAAACCTAATCTTAATAAGAAAACCAAAGAGGTTAATTTTGTTGATGTTTCAGGACTTTAGCTGCTTGCTACTATATTATGAGGAATAAGAAAAAGTATAACTCTTCATTTCAAAAGTCAAGAAATTTTCCTATTTTCCATTCTGGAAATAGAGGTTTTTTTGTTTATCTCCTGTAATGCTTATAATCGCATGGCATACAGAGTTTATTATGCTACTTGAAAGCATTAAAAAAAAGAAGTGGAATACTCTAAGCCATAAATACAGATTAACTGGAATAATATTAAGAGAGAACTTTTTGATTCGCTGATTTAGAATTGACTCTCCTTTACAAAGATATTAATACAGAAGTTATCAATACCCCATAGGAAGTGCAATCAACTCAAATTTTAAGAATACTACACGAATAATTTTAATTGCCACTACTATGAACGTGTTTTCAGAGACCTATTAAATCAGCAGAATCATTTTGTCAGCTAATCTTTCTAGAAACCTGGGGGGAAAAAAAAAGAAAAAAAAAGGTAGAGCCCTGAGAAAATAGAAAACCACCAAAGCAAACTGTTTTGCCTGAAATTGGTCTTATTCAGACTGAAGTAGGGAAAGTTTCAGGGGGAACCAAATAGCAAACTTTCAATGTCCACTAGGAGGTTACTGAAAAGACAGAGCAGGATCTTCAAAGTGGTGTCTGGTGACAACTTGAAACAATATAAATGTTCAGACTTGATATAAGGAGAAGCTTTAACCATGAGGGCAGGCAGGCAGTGGAGCAGGTTGCGCAGGGAGGCTGTGCAATCTTCACCCTTGGATGTTTTCAAGACCCAACCAAATAAAGCCCTGAGCAATCCGGTCTGAAGTCATAGCTCACCCTGCTTCAAGCACAAGGCTGTGTAAAAGACCTCTTGAGCTTGCTTCCAACCTAACTTATCCTAGGAAGCTACACTTAAAACATACAGAATAGCTACAATACAGAAGAATCTAAAAATGTTATTTCTGACTTCAAGACAACAGTTGGAACAAGCAATGACAATTATACATCTCAATCCCAACATGTTATACCATCGTGAAAAGATTTATATTAGGCATGTACTGAGGTCTGTGTCTGAACTTCAGCTTATTTAGATCTTGTTTAATCTCGATTTTTATGATTTCTTATATGGATTGGTCCCCATTTGATAATTTTAAATAACTTTCCATAATTAGGTTTTACTTCCTGCTATTAGGCTTCTGGATAAAGAATATTTTATCTATGATTTTTTTGAATTTTTTCCTGTCCTTAGACCTCTCATTCATAAGTACAAGTTGTTTTCACAAACAAATATTTCTTAAAGAAAAAAAGAAAGAAAAGAAAAATGGGAAAAAGGACAAGAGTTGTTCATTATTCATAGTTGTTTCTTCCATCTAGCCCTAATAAAATCATTAGCTTCCTCCATTGCTTGTTCAATATGCATAAAGGACATATGCACATAGGTTTTAATCAACTTTTTCTCATGCATAGAATGGATAATGTTGTTATGAAAATAGTAAAAAAATTTTCTTCTCTATCTCCTTTTGTTTCCTTATTTAATCCTCAATTACGTAAATAATCAAGTTTCAAATATTTTTAAATACTTTTATTTTCAGTTTTGATATTAATACAGCAAGTCAATTGAACTGGGTTGAACTGTAACAGACCTTTAATTGTAAACTAGTGGGTTTTAGTTGAAAATAGTAAAGCTTTCATTTTCATTGTTAGATTCCAGGAGAGCAAAAATAAACTGAAAATTACTAAAATTATTTTCAGTTATTCTAATATAAAATTAAAACTTTAATTACCAGAAAGTTGTTATCAAATGAAACACTATTGTAGTTTCACTTAATTGGGCTATGAACACTGATAAAAAATGTTAAAAATAAAATATAAAAGTTATTGTAACTTAGGCAAATTAATATTAAAGCTGTGACAAACACTGACCTCTTAGCTGCATAAAAGTGTCAGCTATGGACCTTCCTACTGATCTGCTACGCTGAAAAGCAATCATACACACACGTTGTCATGTTTAGCTTTAGTATCTTAGTTTTGTGATAAGATCTACTACACATACTATTATTCTTCCTGTTATCATTTTTATTGTATTTAATCTATTTGAATCTAATATTTTATTAGATTCAATAATAGATGCCTATAATAGATTAGGCACAATCTATTTCATACTACCTGTGTTTACATTTTCACTTTGATCATGCAACAAACTGCATTTTACACAATGCGTACATTTACTAAGTTGCTATAAAACAGTTGCCATTTTATTAAGTCCTAATATATTTGTATTCAATAAAAATAGAAAGTACATGCCACAGAGGTGGTAATATAACAGGGCAGTAATCAGGAAATGACATTTTGAAAAGCACTGTAATTTTTAAATTGCATTCATCCAAAGAAAAAAGCCAACTAAAACCACTTCCCTGTTTAATTGGTTAGTTTAATCCACAGACATGTCACCTAAAGAACACAACTGCCAGAAACACTCTGTTCACATTGCTGCTAAGGTTAAAATCAGAGAATGTCACCATTTCTTTTAAAAGGGGAAGAATCAAGGTAGTACCATGAAATATACATGCAATATGAAAACAGAGAGTATTTTTTTTTCTCCCTGTGATGCTCAAACAGTTTTCCTAAAAAAAATGCCAAAACCCCACAACCTAAAAAACAGCAACAAAAAAAAACCCCAAAAAACCCCACCCTAAAAAAACGACTAAAGAAAAAAAAAAAAAATCACAAAAAGCATAAACACACCTTCTTTCCTTCAATGCCAAGGAATACCAGTTTAGTTTTAGGCAAAGTTTTTCACCATAGAGATGCTTTGGTTCCAAATCACCAGCAGGCAAGAGAAAAAAAATATCTAAAATTCAGTTTGTGTTTATTTTACATAGATTTAGAAGTTAATAAAATAAAAACCAGAAAAATCCTTATTAGGAGCTTTTAAAACTTCGGTTGTTCTGAAAATCCAAAACGCGACTGATAATTTCCGACGAAATGATGTGGGCCATTTTTAGCTTCTGCAGTCCTTGAGTTTCCAAAGTCAGGTTATCTCAGAAATATTTTATTACTTTTATTTTTAAATGGAAAATCATTTATACATCATTGTTGAGGGTAGGAAATCTAAAATATTTCTGTATGTATATTAGATTGCCATGCTTTTCAGTAAATTTCAATCACAAAGATGCAATTAAAAGAAATAGCTTTTTTTCCCCAGGTAGAGCGTTGCTTTAAAACCACATTTCTGCCAGGTTTCATTCACTGCTATTTTGCAGCAGATGATCAGATATTAACTGTTGGAAAATGTGTTTGTAACAGTTGTTCATTAAATTTTAATCTTATTTTCCCTAGTTTAATTTCATTGACTTTTCTCAATTAAAAGCTTTGCCCCATATATAACTGTAGTTATACTTAAATTCTACCTCAACTAACAATTAGAAAGCTATGTAACAGCTAAAAATCATTTTTTTTTAATAAATAGAAGCCTAAAAGCATAAAACAGTAGGTCAAAATGTGCTCTCCATTATGCTGAGATAAATCCTGAATAATCAAAAGGCTTCATTAGTCATGCTAGGTTACTTTTTCTGTGAAGTATTTGTGAGAGTAAATTTTTTTCCATATATCCACATTCCTCTCAATAAGCTGTTACTACAGTAGGTCATATAAAAGCTTTCACAGCTGAAAGTATCAGGACAGTGTCACAAGCCAACCATTTGTGATGGATGAGCTGTCCCCTATATGGCAAACAACCTGAAAGAAGATATCCTTCTGTCAAAGGAGCTGCATTCCCAGACATAACAGCACTTACTGCTCAAATGCTGAAGACATGAGTTATTTAAGGACTAAGTCACCACATCATAACAAAGGTTACACAGGAAAAAGCTTTGCTTTTTCAAGAAGTCTTCTTTGCTTAGTCCAACTGGCAGAGATACTGCTACTTATTTAAAACTCAAACAAAATAACAATTTTCTGCTTCCTATACATTTTAATTTTCCAATATGCTGCGAAATTCTGTATTCAAACCACAGCATTGCCTTATACAATCAATTACAAGAAAGCACAGGTTTGTAAGAGCTGATTAATAGACATTGAGGATTCCCGGCATCTTGGAAAACACAGCAGAAGTTTAGGTTATTGGTACATAAAAGCAATTTGATGTCTTTGTTTTGAGAAAGAGAATGTAGCTTGGATAACAGCTAGAGGAAACACGAAACCTGGAGAATGGTAGTTTGGCTCCCACATTTTCTAGGCTATCCACAACATAAAGAGCTTTCCACGGGTGCTCACTTTTGAGCCTACAGTCACAAAAAACACATTTCATTTTTAAGGCATGACTAAAATTATTGACTGCTGTAGTCAATATAAAATAAAACTGTAGTGTCAGCAACACCACAGTAAAAATTCAGCCATTTGTTTAAATGTTTTAATCCTGAACTTTTAGAATCAGATTAAAATACTAATAATTCTGAAAGAAAATTAATTTTCAAGCCCTTATTTTGTAGAAAGAGCTTTAAAATGTGAAGTCTACAGACTTAAACACCCAGCGGAAAAACAGAACAAACCATCAACCATTTGAAATCTCATTGGTTTGATGAAGCCACAAAACTGGCACTTTAAATAAGATCTCAATTTTGTAATTTTCTAACTAGCATAATTTTGTATTTAAAAAGATCAAAACTATTTTTTAGGTATTGGTCCATTGGAAGAACTCAAACAAAAACCTAGCACTCTAAATCTGTGTAAAACAGATTTTTGTGATAGCTTAGCTGATTCACTTAAGAACCTTTTTTACCCTTATCTCCTAAAAATTTACTTTTTTCTTCTCAGCTATTAAAATCAACATTGGATTCAATCTGGAATTTGGAGGCATTTACATTTAACATAGTTGAAGTGTTAACAAACGAAGTGAAAATGAAGAACTAACAACAAGGGAAATGGAAGGATAAGAACTCAGATTTTTTAGCTATAACCCTATATAGCTACGAGGTTCCAACTGTCCCCTCCCCTTTCACCATCATCTTAGCCCTTTTCAGATGAAGTAACTAGGAAGGACTGGGCTTGATTTTTTTTTTTTTTTTAAACACAGAAGAGACACTGCTGATGTCACAGATACTGTCTCAATGCCACTTTTAAAAAATTTGAGCTGCCTGCAGCAGCTAATTTGGCAAAATACTTTTCTAATTTTGGCCAGAAAAGTTGCAGTATAAAACTCTTGAGAAGTACTAGGCCTCTCTCCCTAAATACCCATTTTTTTAATACCACAATAGTCTCACAAATCATAGCAAAAACTAACTTTTTGCACATTTATTTTCTGCTGTCCAGACTTGGAGCAAAAGAAAAATAAATACACTAATGCTTACTATGCAATAGCAACCAAAAGAAGTAACACACCACTCAGTACTAGTCTGTAGAAGTGAACTAAAAAGACACTGAAAACCTTAAAAATTGATTTTTTCAAAAAAAGGAGGCAGCTGTACTTTGTCATAGTTACAGCTTAATTCAGATGGTCAAGACAGGTACAGTTGACAAAACACTTCTGTTCCTCAGAATTCTTTAATGCTTTGAGACATATTACTCCAGATCCTTTTGAAATATTTTTTCTTAATTACTCAGAAAATTCAAATTTTCATTAAGGAAAAAGCATTTAAACTTCCTTGTTCAGATACTTTCTGCTTCTTTCAAAAAGCTACTTGCATATGCTAAATAGAGTACTAAAAAGACAGAAAAAAAATAGATCAGTACAATGCAAAGTTTGTTTCAAACTTAGAAATTACTTTCTGGCAGTCTTGAGCAGAGTTATTAATTGTCAATTCAGTATTGCATTTGATTTCCTTAGACCAGATTTAGCAATAGAACTGAATGAAGCAAGGCACAAGGGAAGATAACCACAACATAAGCCTCCCAGGCTTTTATATTTAGATCAAATGGTATCAATTTACAATTCTGAGGATGAAGGCAGTGGTGAAGAAACCAGGAAGGCTTTAAGTAAAGTGCTGAGATCAGGAACAGATCTGATTTTATCTATGGGTCCCACCAAATAAAAACAAGGCAAATGGCCTTGTCATGAACAAACATGCCACCCTTTTCCCAACCTACTTGTAACAGCAGCAACTCTGTTAATGTAAAAAAAGTAAAGCCAAGCCATGCAGAGAAAAGACGACAAAACTTTTATGTCCCAGCACAATCACAGAATGAAAGTGAAAAGCTGGAGGACCACAAGAAATTAGCAGTATAAATGGGTGAAAGAAAAGCAAGGTCTCCACTGTATAGCATAGTGGGCTCTTACTCAAATTTAAACACAAAACCATTGCTGCCTCAGCAATGAGGGGAACAGACATCCTTTCTTTAAAGGATGCATCTTCTTCTGCATCTTTTTAAATACGCAGTCCATAGGCAGGGTGACACTGAGTAGTAAAAACTGTGCAGACCGCATCTATGCTTGTTTTTGTTTAAGGGTGTGTAGTTATTTTTTTTAATCTTCTAACCATTTTTAGTGTTAGTATTCCTAAGTGTCATTTTCTCAATAGAGAGAAAAAGCTTTCTGAAGAAAAGTAGACCTTTTTTTTTTTTTATGGTGATATAATCACTTTTACTATCATTCATACAGGTGCAAAATCCTCCTTTCTGTTAGCTGATTTTCTTCTTTAAAGCTCATTAAGACAAGCAATAAAGTCAATAATGCTAAATGAAGTAATACTAAATAAGAAGAAAACACAAGACAGCACAAGTTTTACAGAGACCTTCCATATGCTCAACCAACATTACAAAAGGAATGAAACAAGCTTGAGGTCTGTGATTCCTGACTGAAAATACCAGGAGGAAATTAAGTATGCTTAAATTTCCTTAATTTCCTTTCATAAAATCTATTCACTTTTCTCTTTCAAAACAGAGAGAAAAAGCAGAAGAAAGAAAGTTCAGAAGCCACCATCTCCTAGTAGTAACATAATCCATTACAAAACAGTTTCTGTGCCATGTCTTACAGTGCTCCCAGCAGCATCATTTCCAGTATCCCTCTTAACAAGGATTATATTTCTCCCATCATACTGGACAAGCTGTGCATCCATCTGCTTCTTCCTTGGTCCACATAACTCCAACTTATTCCTGTTTTGATCTCCATACGAGCAAAAGGTATCATTGTTAGCTTTGCAGCTCATGAATCAATAGTATACAAATTCTAGACAGATGTTCGGGGCAGACAACTGACTATTAAGAGGAGAACTGGGCTTACTTTCTATATGGATTAATGTCATATATGCAGTTCTGAACTGGAGCTTCATCTAAGGTGAGACAGTACAAAAGTTCAAGTTTTTAGTCATCCCAGAGGTTTAGAATTCTGTATTAGAAACAAAAAAAAGGTATCATCAAGTTTTATTCCATTTCACAATTGCTACATTTTTTTGCAAGAGTTCCCCAAAAGCTACCAGATACCAAAAACGTCTGATGTAAAATACACAGAACTACTTTATAACTTTTCCTTAAAAAATAATGTTTAAAAATTTACTTCACAAAATACATACTTTGATCAAGATAATATTTACCCATTAAAAGCAAACAAAAATGGTTCTGGAAATTATTCTAAATCTTATTCTTTTTTTAATTTGTAAAATAAGAAGTTATGATAAGTAAAGAAAATGTTTAAAAAGTCAGTGAGGTATTTTATGTGGGTATAAGCTGCATTTTACTCTTAAAACACAATTCTGTCTTAAACTTGAAAGCAAAGCGTTGGATGTTTTGTTTTAGTTCAGTTTTTTTTTTCAAAATAAAGGGTAAACATGCCCATGAAAATCTCCAGAAGGCTTGCAAGTTTCTTGAGAAATATTTAATCTACTGCTAAAAGAATTTATACAAGGAAAAAAAAAGTGAGCAATGCCGCAGCCATTAGTTTGCACTGGAAGGTGGCAGAACAAGGCGGGTAGTGTAATGCAGAACAGCAAGGGGGGAAAAGTGATTATTTACTAGTACTGCAGTAAAGCTTTGTTTTCAGAAATGGTGTTATGACAATAAATAGAAATTAATTTAAATCTCCCCTACTGCAGTCCCCAAACGTAGGACTCAAATTCCGCTCAAGAAAAGCTCCATGGAAACAAGAAGAGCTTCAGCAGAATGGTATATTTCTTCCCAAATCTAACACTAAACTAATATGGGGAGTACATATGACTAAACTTCAGAGTTCTTAGATGATGGTATTTCAGTTGGATGCTCATATAGTTTTTCCTATTCCTCCTAAATGCAAATAAGTGAAGCATTTTTTTCTTGACATCACTGTCACTGAGAAACAGCAGGTTTTTAATCACGAAGTGGGTATGCTGACTTTGCTGTATGAAAATCAAGACAAAAAAAGATCAGATTTTCATCCATTGGAACATTTTTTTCTAGGCCAGAAAATGATAGTAAAAGATTTTTCTAAAATGACCAAGAGTAACAAATGGATTAATTTCTTTGTTTATATTCAATTCATATAATCACATTTTCACTCCTTGTCCTCAGTAGTGATTTCTTTGTCATTCAGGCTTTATGAAGAACCAATTTATTGTTAATAATAAATACAACCTGACCAAGAACAGCTGGTAACACAGACATCATCAGCTTTTGTATCTTCTTACAAAAGGTTCCTTTTTCTCAGTGGCACAGTTTCTACAGCTTAAAAGACAGCAGCAGCCATGTAGATAGTCTCTTGAGCAAACCTTTTATCAAGTACTTCACTGAACCTAATAGAAATAATAATGCATAATTTCTCAAGCAACAATGCCCGTCACCAGTTTAAACCTCAAGTACATGAAAGCATCTAGATAGCTATCTAAGGGTGAAATACGCTACTGCCATACAGAGACCAAAAAACTGCTCTGCAGAGATAACATGCCCAGAGGCAGGATATCTGAACCATTCAGTAAAAGCCAGGGCAACAGTGCTGCTTTAGTCATTTAGATGAATGACAGAGTTATTGGAACACATCTGAGGACCCCATATGGATTCCCCAGACAGCTCTGTCTCCACTAGATTTTTTCCTATATATGAAGCAGCCTTCCTCATCAAGCCAGTGTGTCTTCCCCCTGCCCCCCCTTCATTCAGCAAGCATAAAAACTTTTTATCAACCTTCTGTCTCAAGGCAAAATGTACCCTGCACACATACTCTGGGCTAGGAAATAAAAAGAAATAAAAAAAGAGGGATATCTTAAGAAATAAAGATATCGCAGAAAAGAAATAAAATGTATTGTAAGATCTAGCTGTTTAAAATTATTTTGCTCCCTATGCTATCTCAAACATTTTAGGAAATTAAAAAGAAAGCATGATAGATCATGGGTAGGGCTCTGGAGCCTTCAATTCCAATCCCTCCCCTGCCACTTAATTTCCCTCATCATCCTTTTGGCCTCAGAATGAATGTATAAGCTTAAACTGTGACTGCTTACACATACACTAGCAAAAAAGGAAGGCAGAAAAAATAAGAGCAATGTACAGAGGAAAGGGACATCAATAAACAAATCAATTTGCTCTCACAATATTGCAGTGACAGCAACTATCCAACAATACCTAGTATGTTACTTCATAAAAAATTAATTACTACACTGTGAATTGTTAAAATATTTAATTTAATCTTTTAGACTTATCTGAACATCACTCTGTAGGATAGACTTCACGGTAAAGTAGAGTCCAGTCTGATTCACAGGTAGAAATGGAGGATAGAATTAATCCCCCTTTGAGGGGCAGGAGGGAGTGGACAATCAGTAAGTGCAAAGAAAGAAGTGCAATCAGTAGAAAAGAGGACCTTTTGTGTTACAAACATAGTATCTTAGGTAAATGTTAAGTAATTTTTTTTAATTTATGTTATTTTTCTGACATGAAAGATAACCATCTTGGGTTAGGAAAAAAAAGTGTTAAAGAATTTTAAATACTTTGAGGATTATGTAAATCCTCAGATCCTACTGTGATAATCTGTGTTGAGCAAAGAGGAACTAAGTGCTCATGTTGTCAAAACACAAAAATAGTTCAATGCAAATCATCCAAAAAGAAATTCTCTCAGCCAGGCAAAGCAACTACAAATATTTACTGTAAGCACCACACTTTGTACTTTAATTATTAATTCTATTTTTAATAGAAAGTCAACATACAGAAAGTCAAAATTTCTGTGGAAAGTAGACATGATATGAAAATTCTCTTCTATGTAAAACCCAAAGAGATCTAATTAAGGAAAGAGTTTGACCAACTTCAGAATTTGGTATCCATCACTGAGGGGAAAAAAAGTAGTTACTAAGAGAAAGATTTAATTGCTTCTTGCAAACAGACCAAAACTACCTGGTACGGTTGTTTTAGAGAATTACCAGCAGCAGCCATTTGGTAGAGCAGCAATTATTTCCTCAAATCTCTATATTAATGTTCTTTTGGGTAAGCACACTTAGTGAGTAATTTCTTTACTAAAAGATTTACATAACATACTCCTTTTTGATCTAAACTGTGATATTCAATCAAGAAGCCTATAAAACCCTAATGACTGGAAACATTGCAGAAACTTCTCATTCCCATCAACAAAATCATTAAATAAGATTTTCAGAGGTTAAAGATTTCCTAAACACAATTTCTCTTATGGAGGACATGTGTTTTTTAAAATCAGATACTGAAGCTTATTGATTGAAGTGGATAGTCCTGTTCACAAGAAAACTTCTAACTTGTGATTTACTTTAGTACTTTAAAATAATTCTGATTTACAAAATTAGAAAGAGCCTCTTAGGAAAATAATTTAGGTAATAACTGCAAGATTAAAAAAGAATAATCAAAGAACTCAAGAACCGTATTTTTAGTTATCAGAGTTTTTAATTACCATTAATTACCATTCACTTTCTGGCCTTTTAGCATCACATGCCTTGGCAAAAATATTTATTTGGTTTCTATTAAAGTCATGAGAAAGACATTGACTTCAGTAGGAACTGAATTAAGCTCTTGAATTAGAGTTGGCTATATGTAGTTCTATGTATTCAGAAATTAAGCAATACTTGGTTCTTTTGTCCTATGCTAAAAAGTAACAAAATCTGCTGCCATGTCACAGTTGCTATAGTCCAAGAAAATTACATTCTGCCCTGAATATTTTGACTGTTCTTCTTCAGGAATAGAACCTTTGAAGATTTCCTTTTTCTGCTTATTCTGATCTCTTCTGTTTTGCTTAAATTAAGCAAGGCATGTAACTTATTAGAATAGTGATGGTGTACATCTGCGAGAAATAAAAACTTGGAATCTGTTGACAGCAAATTTTCTTTTAGTTTTTTTAAGACGGAAAAAAAAATTTAATTTTACAAAAGGAACATAAATGCAGCACAGGATTTGGAACATGATCTCACCTAAAACTCAACTTGCAGTGAAGCAAATTGGTATCCATTATTTTTTAATAACGATAAGGATAGTTGTATTATTATAAAGCTAAAATTATTCCTACCACCAATAATGGTAATTTTTCTTGTCAATAGCAATAGTTTTACTCTATTATGGACTCCATACAGAACAGCTCAGGTACTTTCCATACTGAGAATGTTGAGAAACATATGGGCTGGAACACTCCAGGCACAAATGACTGAGACAATACTTTCAGAGCTAAAATTAATTTCCATGTGATTTGCATGACACCCACATCATCCATAAAAAGTATTCTGTACTGATAGTTTCTTTTGAGAATACTTGTAATGAAAGTTACGTATTTTCCTTCTAAAGAACTTTGTATTAAAGTGTAATAGCCTGAGAAGAGGTATGATTCTGCTTATTTACAATTGTATGAACAGAAACCTCATTCTGCTAGCTTTCTATTGAGTACCAGATAAACAGAGAAAGACATTTTACTTAAAACTTTTTTTTATACTCCAATCCTATGATCTGTATTGTAACGTACATGCAACTCAATGCCTGCCATATTAAAGGGACAACAGTTTAATTGTGAAGGTCTTTCACATTTCAAAAAGTCTACATTTGTTGCAGCTAGATTAAGATTGCAGTTAAGATGTGTTTTGTGTGCAAAATGTTAACCTATGGAAATTAAATTCCTTGCAATTTTTAGAATTTTTATGTAGTATACTATCCACATCTAATATACTATCTCATTTCAGAATGTGACAGTGACTCTATACTTTATTTGTATTTTCTGTTTTGTGGTTCATGACATAAAAGTCAAATTTTCATTAAATTTCTCTTTAACCTTC
Source organism: Phaethon aethereus (assembly GCF_964289735.1). NCBI lineage: Eukaryota > Metazoa > Chordata > Aves > Phaethontiformes > Phaethontidae > Phaethon > Phaethon aethereus. Next base: position 13,827,848 of record NC_138584.1, read on the forward strand.
TCACCTATTCAAATAAAACTTGTAATTATAGTGCTATGGGTTTTGACTCCTATATCATTTCATATAGGCAAAATCTTTTCCTAAGTGAAACAAAGCACAACAGAAAGTTAATATATGCTGTGTAAGTCCTATCACAGTAGCTGCTACTTGGATGGTATCTAACTGCAACACTTTTCTACAAGAACTAGTTTGAAGTAATCACAGTTCCCCTTTATAAACTACAGAAAGTAAAAAATAACCTGAGCTGGAGGAATTCTTCAGGAATTCTAGATTTTAACATTGAATGCAACCAGTAATGGACTCGCTTATTCTGTTCTCACAAATATCTAAAGTGGAAAATTTAGCAGGAGTTAATGATGAATTATCTTTTTACTGCCATCTGTTTACCAAAGTAACATTAGACAGAAGGGAAGAAAATTAAATGTTACTCTCATTCAAAGTCATTCTGAAATCAAAATGCCTACTTTTGCAAGGATTCGTTTTTACAACCAAGATTGTAACACTCCCTTGAAAGTACTCTTCCATATTCTCTCTCCCCGGAACCAGTATACAGATTCAGGATATAAATTTCCTGGAGATTTCTCATTTTTTTCTCTCTCTCATTTCTCAAAATGTTTCTACAAATAATGTGTAATACACAGGGGTATAATTTTAATTAATATTAGTAAAACTCAAAATAGCAACTGTTCTGCCTGAATAATAGTGTGCATTCTCCTTACTCTCTTAATTACAGGAATAAAAACAAGGAAACAGAAGATGAAAACAGATGTACCATTCAATTTCCAGCAATTTTTTTTCTTCCTCCATCCCCTCAAAAAACCCAGAGCAAGCTGAAGAAGTCTGTGGTAGCAAAACCTAGAAAATATTTTTGTTTCTGCTTGACTGTCCTGTTGACATTGCTTCTGATACCAAGTACAACCACTCATATCAGTTACTGAAGAAGAAATATGCTACAGTTCCTCTTATACATGTATAATATTCCTGCAGCACCAAAATGTGTTGTGTATAGTACATGCTGGCAATGATAGTGAGGTAAGTACATACTTATGTTAATACAACCGAATAGATTTTTTCCTAAGCACCTGTGCAGATATGAAAAAGTGATATAAAAAAGGATTTTGTTTATCTTTGGTTAATCCATCGATTCCAATGAATTTCAGTCATTTCTGTAAATACATTTACATTAACCAATGTTTTCATGGCACGGTTCCCCTCTAGAACAATCAGAAATAAGAAATGCAAGGGGTTTCAGTAAATTCCCATGACTGTCCACAGCACTTGGAAATGGGATTAATCAATATTTTTAATCAGAAACTGTCATAGTGCATTGTTGCACTTGTTCCAACAAGTGTAAGGCAGCTGTGCTATTAAAATCAGCTTTGTTGAAATTTCATCATGGCAACATTATAGATTAAAGATGAATCTTTTTGACAATATTACAGACACATAAAATGTCACGTCAAACACAATCTATTTCACCTTGAATAAAATCCCACTGTCCAGAAAGGGACAATTTAAAAGAAACTTGCTTTAGGTACTGAGGGAGGACTGAAGCTAAGAGAGGTATACAGTAAAATGTTATTGTCTCCACAAAAAACAAAGACTTTACCAACTACTATCTTAAATTTGCCTACGGAAATCTTCGTTAGAAGTTCTCTCTTGTCATTGGACTTTCAGCTAGGATTTTTAGGTTTGCTGCTAAAAGGAAAGTTAATACCCTTTATATATCGCAACTGTATTTCAAGAATATCCTAATTCTTAAATGTACCTGTTTATTTCACCTGCTTAGGTCAATGACATAGGAAGTTTAAGTTCAGCATGATTAATGAAAAAAAATAAATTGAGAAAAAGGTACAATCACAATCAACATTGTAACTTTAACTAAATTTATAACTATTTTGTAAATTAGAATTATACAAAGAAACACTAAAGATTGGAAGATGCTGCAGAAAATCCTTTTTCAAAGACATATAGAATACTGATCATTTCATGGCAGCATAATAATAGCATCCATAAAATATTTAGATATACTAGGATGTATTGTCAAAAAGAGAAAAGCATCCGTAAGTAGGATTGGCATTAATGTGACAAAGGAAAAGGTAAAGCAAAATAATTAATGCAAAGAATCTAAAATACTGTATTTGCCTAACACATGATCTTTTTGAACCATATTGACACAGAGGGAGAAAAAAATTAACTGAAGAACAGGACAAATTTAGACACAGTTGAGACAATTCCATCACAAGTATTATTTTAGTGACACTTTATCCAGTATGTAGCAGAAAAATTAGTCATCACATGTGAAACTGTTTGAAAAAAATATAGCTTCCCAAGTAACGCAGAACGCAAGGCATTTCTGCAATGGCCTCCTGAAACAGCTCACTGAATTCATCCGAGTAAGAAAAGCTTGCTGTGACCTTAGTGACTGAAATATTATACTTTGCAACTACATTTAATCAATAATACTTTAAAATACTAAAACTTACATTCATAGTACTTGTTTATGCAATAGGTCCCATTTTTAGAGCAATCTAAACTCACTGAAATAGATGCCAAAATACTAGCAAATTAATTGGACCATGCAGCTTTGAAAAACCTTTGTAGATGTCACTCATCAGTATGCATTTGTATAAACAGCTTGTAGGAAAGCTCCCACAAAGACTGCAAAACTATGCAGATCACATTAAATAGTTTGTTTAAGCTACAAATATAATTCTTAAATTACCTATAAACCATTAACCTGAATAATCTCAAGGGATGGTAATTACAGATTTAAAGCCTTTCATCTCAATTAGACTGAATATAGAGCGAGTAACTTTCCATAAACAAAAATCTGCTACTATTACAGAGATCAAGATTTGTTATTGTTACATACACATTTGGGCAAAGAAATAATTACAAAATTAAGATTCATCTAATCAGGATTCAGCAGCACTCAAAATTTGAATGTTTAACTTGTAATAGGTCTGCAAGGCAACCATGCTGATGGATTCAGAAATGGATCTGAATGTCTCCATAAATCATAAGCTGGTCTAGATTTCACTGAAGAATATTTTAGTAGTAAAGAAATCAGCACGTACTTTGAGAAGAGGAACCAGCTGGCATCTAGCTTCAGGGCTGCACAGGCATACAACCACTGTCACATCACAAAGCCCTCATCCTTACTGATAAACCCATTCCTGATTTTAACCACATAACATCCTACTGGAGCTGTAAGGAATATTGGGTCACCTTCACTGCACGGATAATAAAACTAACCATTTCCCAGAATAATCTCATATGTGCTGCAAAGTGAGGCTAAAATAAAAATCATAAGATCATTCCCCTTTTAATGGCAAATTAATCAAGTTTTCTGAACATTTTAGTACACATAGTGCCTAACTCAGAAAGTGATCAGAAACACTGAGGTCCTCTACATGAATGCTCATTTTATACAGGGCTCGATAAAACTTTGAAACAAGGAGTTAACATTGCCTTGAAAAAAGCATTTAACATGAGCTACTCTTCCCATTATTACAGTAAGAAGTCAAGCCAAGAGTCTTCATCTGCAGATGCTGCAATGTTTTATTTGTATTAACATGCTCCCAGTGAAGTAGAAAAATTTCTAACCAATAATAAACAAGAGAGTTGCTAATGGATGAATGATGTTAATTAAACACAGTATGAAGGTGCTGTGAGACCTCGTTACAAGGAAGGAAATTCAACATCATTTCCCTCCGTTTCCACTTTTCTGTTTGGAAATAACCTCCCCATTTGCAAACCCACTCTTCTGTTTTATGGTTATGACATTTCTCTTCCTCCAGCAGCTTGTTGTGCTTAAACAAAATTCAGTAGAAAACAAAAAGCAACTGTCATTCAGCAATTTGCAATGAAGAAGCCTCTGCAATATGGGTTTCCCTTAATTATAGCTACAGAAAGACATATAAGAGGTTGTCTATGAAATACATAAAGAGAAATTTTCTCTCCTAATCCCAAAATGATTTCCAGCCTTTCTGTTGTCTTGCATGCAGCCTGACTTGATGGAAAGTAATGACTCATGATAAAACAAGGAAGCCCCAATGTGGATTTTTCAAAAGAAATACTAGATCTCTTTCCACTCCCTCCTAACTGTGAAATACAAGGGGAACAACATATTCCATCACTGTGTCCTGTTAGCAAAGGTATTTTCCAAGTAGCCACACTTTACATTTTTCCTGTGAGGAAAATAATCTAACAGCTCATTACTGAATTCTTATTTTTGTTTTTAAATACCCCACTTTTCTACTGGAGGAAGTTATCCCAGAAGCTGCAATACGTATTTGTATTCTCCTTTCATTTTTCTTAATAATAGTTAGAATGCTCAAATAGTTCTTATTCCAGTTAATCAGTAAAGTTACTAATCACGAGTAAAGTTAAGATCTGATTTTACACTACAGTGTGTATATATATACCTCCTGCTGATGTGAGCAGCAGATCTGTGTGTGTAAGGGTTCCTGGTACACCTAGAATACACACACTTCGCTAAGCACTGAAGAGTACGTCTTTGCATGCCTTATGACAGAAATCATCTCTCTTATTGATGGTATCACTCAAAATACAAGGAAGTCCATGCACACTGGGCAAGCTAAAAGTGTGTGGGGAAGCGCAGATAACAGAAAAAAATGAAAGTCCACAAAAAAAAAAAAATTATGTTGTTAAACAAAGCCAAGTTTACAGACAAGGTCTTTGTGCAAGATACAGACATACATAAACCCTGGATCTGCTTAACAGTACAACACAACTGCCAGACACATGCTGTCAGAAAAATGGATGGGAAGACACCTGTGAACATATTGAAAACATGAAGTTTCATAACTGCACTGCACCGCACCAAACGCTAATCATCGCAAACAATAGCATAAAGGCCCCATCATCAGAAAATGTGTGCACAGATAAGAAAGGGGCCATGCTTTTATACTATTCCTTTACCAAAAGCTCCTTCTTAATATTTGTACTACTGCACATTCCTGGATTTCGTTTCCATTCTTATTTTTGAAGTATCAATCCTTTCTTTTGCTTTCTACTGAAAGGGATGCCACTGGATTCTATATTCTCAAGGGCCTAGATGTGACAACTTTTTAACATCTAATTGAATTGTTTCATATAGCTTACCTAGAGAAGTTGTAAAACTTTGATCTAGTTACACTTCCTTCCCAGAACAATGCCTTTTTCTCTAAGCAGAATCATGTTGTAAATGTGACCTGGTTTTTAACTTAGTTAAAACTTTCAAGTAGATCTACTTGGTAGGTATACTTGCAAAGTGGCTAATATTTTTCATTATTATTAAAGTTATAGATTTACTTAACAACATTCTAGCATCAAATACATGTAAAAGGAAGTTTGATATTGGTACTTTGAGGATAAAGAACCGGAAATATTAATTGTTTCAGTTTGATAGAAACTCCACTGCAATTACTAAATACTTTGCTACAACTCAGTGTTTCATCTGCATTTGCCAGTACTCCACTCTCCAGTATGATCTGATTCCAGCTATTTAGGATACAGATCATAAGAACATACAGGTCATTTTGAAGCACTTAAGGCCTATCAGAAAAATGATGTTTAAAAGGGGACTTGCAATAAAAACTTTTATGAAAAACACAATGCTGAAAGACAACCTGGAAACTACTTAAGTCCCTTCACAAATTATGGGGCATGTCCTCTTGGAACACATTTCAGAGCACTTCAAGGAAATGCTCACTGGGAACAGTCAGGATGGATTTACCTAGGATAAGACCACCACTGAGAATATTGTGTCAGATTCAAGCACCCTTTGATCAATTGGAGCAAGTTTTACTTGGACTAGATTACTTCCTGAAATACTTTCCAACCTGAATTTTCCTATGATTCTATTAATTTAACAACTTTAATCTGAAGGCATAAATATTTTACAGCTAAACAGTATTTTGCTTGTATTAATACATGTGAGGAAAGCAAAACTACTCTTTCTCTACCCTATGTTGTACCAAATTCAGTAAGTTAGAAAACACATTCCATATGAGCTTGGTCACTTTGAACTTTATTTGCATTCTAAATGCCACAGAAAATAAAGTATACTGAAAATTCCCTAAAATTCAGATTATAGTTTAAAATCCTTTGACAATTTCATTATAACAAAATTTTTAAAAAACAGCAAACAAACATTTATAATTACATATTTGACATGAGAGCTTTCAGATACACAAGTTTAAATGAAACCGCATTTGCCAATGGAAAAACTGTTCCCTCAACTCTTTTTATCATCTCTAGTTATACTCACCCAATGAAGCCACACAGTTCCAGGAACGGACTAAAGTATGTGTTTAATGCCTTTCTGAATCTATACTTTATACCATACACAATCACTGACTTCAGAGTGACTCACATCGGAATTTCACCACTTTTAGTTACACTCTGAAATTGTGACTGAGCCTAAAGTCCTCATTGTCCAGCATCATCTCAACCTCTCCCTATTTATATTCCACACACCAAAGAGATTCTGGATGGTAAATAATGTTTTTGCTCACCAGATACCCAGTACTAAAGTTTTCCAAACGTTAGATCTGATATATTATTTTGAAGACGTTTTAAACATGTTCCCTTCAAAGATGGCCAAAAATATTGCATACTCTGCAATAATAAAATAACATTGTTTTCTCCTGTACCTGTTGTCTTGTATGAACTACCGTTCTTGTACGAATTACCGTAACTTAGAGCGACACATAAACTACGAGTGCTTTCTGATTTACCAGAAGCATTTAGATATACCTAATTGGTGTTTCACAAAAGTGTTTTCCGACTTCAGGAAATGGCTCTGATGTTTGGAAGGAAATTCAGTGAAACCCTAGAACTGGACAAAACCAAATTCAATTCTATTCATATGTACATTCTCTTTTAGTAGGTTCATATTCTGTAATTTATATTTAATTAAATTATCATCAATGACCTTACTGACTGCTCTCTATCCTTAAAGTTTTTCTTTTTGCCTGCATTTTAATGCAGGATTTTTTTCTCCACATAACTATGACTCCAGGCTCTAGCTTGCAGTTAGTCAGGTAATACCTTTTCTTTCATACTATTAAAAAAAAAACAAAACCCACACAAACACCTTTTTCTAATGTCTATGCATTGTAACCTTTAGGTGAGAATATTGTCAAGTTGACATATAAAATTTCCTTGAGCGTCTTTCAAGAGCTTTGAATGTTTTTCTGTTACATCTGATTTTTAGTATTATATGATGCACATATTTCTACTCCATCGCAGATTTAAAAATTAACAAATATAACTTGATAAGATGCAAGGCATGGGGATACAAAACTATCACAACTATTGCCACAATGTCACATTCATTTTCCATTCTGTAGTGGGTGAGCTTTACATAATCCTCAATCTATACTTGAGCTTCAATGTGAAGAAAAATGTATATCAATGGTAGCATTACTTTTTCTGTAACTAAGCTTCTAACAATCAAAACTGAAGCTTTTTAAGTACCACTACAAAGTATGATACCGCATGTACAATGGGTATTCCTATAGATTTCCATGTCTTTACAATATAGTGATCCGATGTCACAGAACAGCCTGGATTTGAATAATCTTTGCAGTTTCATCACTGCAAAGGGAACTGGTGACTGCTTCAATTTTATGAGGCTAAGTTTGACTACCAGGGGAATTTATAACACACCATCCAGGAAAGTGAGTTAAGTTCTCAAGATAAAATGATGACCTTCCTTTGCGCCTACACTTTCTCAAAGGAAAATATTATCTTGCCCAAAAGACTGTGAGCAGGAGCCTCATTTAAAACATTCTGACTCATACTTGGAAGAAGTCTATTTGTCTCAATCAGTTCTCATGAAAAGTACCTTATGGGTTGTCCTGATTGCGTTTTGGGTCATAAAGACTACTACCTAACCTTTTGTGGTGTAGTAATCCCTGCATCACTTTTTCAGAACAACCTGGCAGATTCTGCAAAGCTTTCTGGTACAGATTGCTTCATCAAAAAACAAAACAACAACAAGAAGAAACATATGAAATTCTGAGATATTTAGTCTTAGTCAAAATCTCCAACTGAACAAAAATTATAAAAAATAAAAATCTATATAGAAAATACAAATTTTGACAGATCACCATAAAGAAAGCTGCATAAATAATTTCATACTACATAAAACTCTTATTCTCCAGTTTATCCTCCTAAGCATTCACATTTCTTCAGAGACCTTTTGACTTCCCTCATGAAGTGGAGTAACTCTTGCACTGGTAACCAATGGAAATAAGAAGATACTATTCAGGCTGGTCTTGTACTAGGTTGGATTAACTTGATTCAGGAAAAGTCAGTTTATTAGCATCCCCATAGCATCTTCCAAGCTAACACCCTCTTAAAGACAACCACAGTACCTCAAACGTTCTTCTTCTCAGTGACTACTAGTTACAAGTTTCGTTTCAAATTTGCCTGAGGGCAGGAGGCTGACCAAGTAGCTTACTGAGGCCAATAGCTGCCCACATACACAGTCATTTTTTACGGCTTTTATGATAAGACCTGAGACACATAGAATATGAAAACTTAGTAAATAAATTGAATCAAAGAAGTAACGTATTGAAGAACAAGATGCACACGCTAAAGCTACAATAAAAGCTTCTAGCAGGAAAAGTTCATTACTCAGTAAGTTTCACTGGGCCTATTCTAGGATAATTTCAGTAGGATAACTTTACACATTAATGAATTCAAAAAAATGCAATCTGCAACAAAGAGACTGGAAAAATTGAATCACTAAGCTTACTGTGAGACACTGATAAGTTATATATAAACCTGATGAAATTTATGCTGCAGTGTGTGCCTGCTCTATAGGAATGACTTGCAGGTATGAAAAAAGTTGTTTCAAATACTCAATGATTTTACAGGTTGTTTTTTTTAAGCAAAATACACCAAGAGACATAAAATGTATGCCAGATCAGCAACCATATATTTTTTAAAATTTATTTTCCATAAGGCTCCATTAAGTATCTTCTCTCAATTTTATTCTCCTCTTCTCAAAACTCACCAGTAATTTTAAAATACTTTGGTAAACTGCAAGACATTAGTAACTACCTAACACAAGAAAGATTAAGAACATAATAGTCAATAAAAGCATGAAAGTAGACTCTTTGCAAAAGCCCCATTTCAATTCCTGATACTTAAAGAATCATGACAATATTTCCCTAACAACAGAGCACCAAGTAGTAAAGAAATGAGTCATTAAAAATGCAAATAATATAAAGTATCATAAGAGAAAGCATTATGAATGGCCTAAGTTACAGCTAAGTAAATAATCTGCAAGGAAAAAATAATCTAATCTAGTTTTCAGCTTTTAAAAAAAGGCGAACTGATCACTGGCTTATATTAGTATTCTCAAAGATGATTAGTCTTCAAAATATTTAGAAAACTTATTGTAATTGTAATTCTGAATTGTTCAGAAGCATTAAAAAAAAATCCATGGTGCATTACTCAGGCTGAATCAGTCAGAGAAAGTATACAGAATTCCATAAATTCTGAAATTCCATAAATTAATTAATGTGCAAATACATCTATCACTAATACTTACAAATTTCCATTTAAGTTTCGTTGTTTACAAATAATTGTGCTTATTTCTTTGGAATTCCATTTCCATTAATATTTGTGCAAGCTAAACTCATCTGTTCAAAGATTTGTACAACCTCCCTTATCATACTCCTAATACATTCCAGTACTGACTGACAACATCTCTTCCTACTACATTCTAGTTCTCCATACAGCAGATTGTTAATAAAGAGTATGAGAATTAAGTAGGCACACTCATTTTCTTATCATTGATGATAAGCCGGGATTTAAACAAGCAATTATACAGTTTTACAGTAGTAAATCCAATGACTCCACTGGAATTTTTCTCTTTGCAACTGGTGTTTAGGAAAAGAGAATTAAGACTTTGCTGATATATTTAGAACTTTATGCTGTGGGTCAAAACATGATTTTACAAAAATTTTAACTTCCCTTTTACTTTTACTTTTCGTTTTTAGATGCAGATGAGTACATAACTAGCTGTACCAAAGTTCATATTAATCTCGAGCCCTCTGTTAAGAGGACAAATCCTTTTCTTTCATTCTGTCTAGAGAACTCCAAGTCTATTGAATCAAGGAACTACATTTTATGACAGAAGCAATCAATTCACTAACTTTAATTTGTTATTTCCCCACAAAACAGATCCCAGTACACAGAACCACAGACAGTTTATACCCTGTCATATTCCTGTGAAAACAAACATTTAAGATGAAAAACAGAGATTAATTGAATATCCAAATGCTCTGTAAATTTCCTGATAAGGTTTTCCCACTCTATTGAAATGATTTATTCTGATGAGTTACAAGGCCAGCTAAAATCATACCCAGTCACACCAACAATCTATAAAACCAAAGACTTGGGGAAACATACACAGGGTACAGCGTCAACACAAGTGCACATATGTGTAAGTGGAGAGATTATAGAAAAAAAACGTCCTCATATGTTCCTGATCCTAGTACTCAGGAAAGCCACAATATCCTACAGCCTTCAGAGGAAAATATCTTCTCAGCTTCTCAGGCATATAGCCACATACACACAATTTGAAAATTCCTCTGACCTACAAAGGAATCTCAGCTAAATAAAAGGCAACAACTGCACTCCTTCAAAAAGGTTCACACACGTTTACAATAGGAAGGTAGAGCATTTTTGATAAATATATTTTCCTATCTAAAACCCCTATATTTTTATATATATCCAACCCATAGCTCAGGAAGTACGAGTTGGATGAGTGGACTGTGAGATGGATTGAGAACTGGCTAAGCAACAGAGCTCAAAGGGTTGTGGTCAGCAGCGCAGAGTCCAGTTGGAGGCCTGTAGCTAGTGATATTCCCCAGGGATCAGTACTGGTTCTGGTTTTGTTCAATATCTTCATCAATGACCTAGATGAAGGGTTGGAATGTACCCTCCGCAAGTTTGCTGATGATACAAAAGTGCGAGGAGTGGCTGATACACCAGGAGGCTGTGCTGCCATTCAACCGGATCTAGACAGACTGGAAAGTTGGGGAAAGGGGAATCTCATGAAATTTAACAAGGACAAGTGTAGAGTTCTGCACCTGGGGAGGAACAACCCCATGCACCAGTAGAGGTTAGAGGTTGACGTGCTGGAAAGAAGCTCCATGAAGAATGACCTTGGAGTCCTGGTAGACAATAAGTTATCCATGGGACAGCAATGTGCCCTGGTGGCCAAGAGGGCCAATGGTATCTTGGGGTGCATTAAGAAGAGTGTGACCAGCAGGTTGAGAGAAGTTATCCTCTTCCTCTACTCTGTGCTGGTGAGGCCTCATCCGGAGTATTGTGTCCAGTTCTGGGCTCCCCAGTTTGAGAGACAGGGAACTTTTGGAGCGACTCCAACAGAGGGCTACGAGGATGATTAAGGAACTGGAACATCTCTCATATGAGGAAAGGCTGAGAGACCTGGGGCTGTTTAGTTTAGAGAAGAGAAGGCTGAGGGCGGACCTTATCAATGTCTATAAATATCTGAAGGGTGGCTGTCAGGAGAACGGAGGCAGTCTCTTTTCAGTAGTGCCCAGTGATAGGACGAGGGGCAATGGGCGCAAATTGCAGCCCAGGAAGTTCCACCTCAACATGAGGAAAAACTTCTTTACTGTGAGGGTGACGGAGCACTGGAACAGGCTGCCCAGAGAGGTTGTGGAGTCTCCTTCTCTGGAGACCTTTAAAACCCGACTGGACGCGTTCCTGTGCAACCTGCCCTAGGTGATCCTGCCTTGGCAGGGGAGTTGGACCAGATGATTTTCAGAGGTCCCTTCAAACCCCTACCATTCTGTGATTATTTTTTTTTCTGTGTAAAATATTCAGAACAAGCTCTAGAATGTTTAAATATCATTATAATAGAATTAATATGAATTGCTATAGACTTTCCAAATCAAAACTTCCTTTGATTTTTATTAGGAGATATGAGCATTAAAATCTGACATTTTTGTCATGCATGTTTTGATTTACGTACTTAATTTTGTTATTATATCAAAACACCACATGAAATGTGAAAAAAGTAATTCCATGTAAGCTCAGAAAACACCCATGGTTAAGAGAGATTCACACCACATTCTTCAAAAGCTTTCTTAATAGTTACAGGGTCTTTAAGTCTGACTGAATATAACTATCACTTTTCACCCCTGAAGTTCTGTTTCCATCCACAGTTCTGTATCATGCTAATTAGAAATAAGAACCTCACTGTAACATTGTCATATTGTCCTGGTTTTAGCTAGGATAGAGTTAATTTTCCTCACGGAAGCTAGTATAAGGATGTTTTAGATTTGGGATGAAAAAATGTTGATAACTTACTGATGTTTTCAGTTGTTGCTAAGCAGTCAAGGACTGTCCAGCTTTTCATGCTGGCCTGCCAGTGAGAAGGCTGGGAGGGCACGGGAAGCTGAGAGGGGACACAGCTGGGACGCTGACCCAAACTGACCAGAGGGATATTCCACACCATGGGACGTCATGCTCAGCATATAAAGCTGGGGGAAGAAGGAGAGGGGGGACATTCAGAGTTATAGCATTTTGTCTTCCCAAGTAACTGTTAATGCGTGATGGAGCCCTGCTTTGCTGGAGATGGCTGAACACCTGCCTGCCCATGGGAAGTAGTGAATGAATTCCTGGTTTTGCTTGGCTTGTGTGCACGGCTTTTGCTTTACCTATTAAATTGTCTTTATCTCAACCCATGAGTTTTCTCACTTTTACCTCTGATTCTCTCCCCCACCCCACCATGAGAGAGTGAGCGAGTGGCTGTGTGCTGCTTAGTTGCTGGCTGGGGTTAAACCACAACGCATATTTTTGAGATGGCCTTTATTTTGGCCCATTTTTACCCAGAATTGCAAGTTTCAGACAACCTTATTCTATTAACTCTTCCTAGATGCAGCAGCTTGTTTCACGGTAGCCAGAAGATTGTCAAAGAACTGGACACTGCTGTATAAACTGTTGAAAAATTAGTTTCCTACGAATGCCTAGAAAAGGTTGTATTAATAAGAATAGGCCAAACACAAACAGTTTAAACCTGTAAAAACTAATATAGTTACACATCGTATAGCAGATCTACGATTTTTTTTTTTTTTTTTTAGAACAGATGTATTTTTCTCCTCTGCTGTCACTGGTTTTCCTAGGGCTGCTGGGTCAAGGCAGTATGCCAGAGCATCTACTTGCCTCAAGTTTAGTGAATATTCCAGATTTCTTCATTTTCATTTTTCAGATTACAATAGGCAGTCCCCAACATTGTAGCAGTCCCCAACATTGTAAACTCCTCCAACATATTTAAAATGATGCCTTTAACAAGTTATAAAGATTTACTATTGCTTTAAAAACATTTATATGTGTGCCAGTCCAGATAAACCATTTTGGAGCCATCTTTGGATACTTTCTACACTTCAGTAAAAATTAGCACCCACATTCCAACATTTGCTTGGCACTTAACCTAAGCTTGCCTGAAATCATGATCTAAAGTCCACAGTTTAAAAAATAATGAATTATACAGTGATAAAATGGAAAGAACTAGAGAAAGATTATAGCATTGAAAACACATGTTGCCTATCTTGTATTAGAAATTTTACAGTATGAGATTGCTGGGGTTCCATCAGTTTATCTTAGGAAAGGCAAAAAATTACTTAATCACGCCCTATTCCTAAATACCCACAAAAGGAATACAAATAAAACAATGCTATCAGACAGAGGTAGCTCAAGGAAGGGGCGGGGGGAGGGCCAGAAATCAATCTCAACATTAAATAAAAGCTTTTAATTGAGAAAAAAATAACTGTGAAGAAAAGCAGTAAAAAATGGGTTCCTTAGCACTTCATCTTTAAGAAAAAATTGTGTAATTAAAAAAAATGCACATTGTTCTTTAGAAAGTCATATTACCATTCCTATGCAGGTCAGACAGAAACCCAGAAAGAACACTCATGCTGTAAGAGAACACTTACTCTACAAGATATAATTTACTTAGCTGTCCCAAGCGCAGATTGCAGGTCTGAATACTGCACATTAACTCCTTTCAGAAAGCTAGAATTTGTATTTCCATATACCTTCCTATTAAGTGGTTTCTATACTTTATCACATATGAATCACTGAAAGATTAAAGTCACTTTATCACTGATGTATCAGCTATAAACTATTAAACAATTAAAAGCCCATCAGAGGTAACATAAGAGAAGCCCTTTTTAATTTACTAATGGTTCCCTTGTAAAAACACTTGTATTCTCAGAATTCATTTTAATGAGAAGTTCTTTGAAATAATAATTCAAAAAGCAGTATTTTATTACTGACTATTGTACATTAAAAAGAAGATCTAGGAAATTGAAGGCAGAAGCTATAAAAGCTTCAGACTTTAATGGAAAAGTCATCCTTACATAATTCTTATGCCCTAAATGGCATCAGTCCAGTCTACATTGGACTTGGAAGGCTCTCTGGGCATTTAAAAACCAATCCTAGCAGTCTTTCTGTGTAACACAATATTTTCCTAAGACCAGAGAATGGGAGGGGGAAAGAGGAGGGAAGTGTAACTTCAATTTTGAGTATACATCTCTAGTTATTGTAGCTCTTAGTTAAGAGCTGCTTATAGACACATATATGACGTATATGTCACTGAAGCAGCATAGTTCGTGGTGTTTTTTTCTTAAGGGTACGTTTCAGTGACTTGCATTTCCTAAGATACTACTATTTTTTACTGCTTAGCAAAGGTGGTGACTGTATATTCTGAAATGTAGAAAGATTTCTTAGAACATAAGCTTCCTTATGTGTTACAATTCTTGCCAAAGCAGTTAATCGTAGGACCCATTTCTTTCTTCTCCCTTCCCAGTTCTCAAAAAAATGCAATCAAGAATAGTATGATTAAATGACATGCAGTATTTCTGCTACTGCTAATTCCTATGAACCAATGCAGAGAGATGTTAGGGGAATAGTAGACAAGTAGCAAAACCAAAGGTATTTCATGGGTTCTTATCAGACTCAAAAGCACATGGTATTTTGGAAATTCTTTGAAAAGAAGAACAAGAACTATGGCCAAAATGTATGGCACACAATTTTTTCATTTAAACATTCCATATGAAATCTTAAGTAATTTCTTTCATCCATCCTTTTTTCATTCACATTTAAGCAGTCAAGTTTTTCTCCTATAGAGGCCCACGGAAGAGCAATTTCAGAGAAATGCATGTCAATACTCAAGAGAAATTCAATGCAAACTCCACTCTGCATGAAAAATGATAACATGCTCAAATAGCTGGGGAACAGCATCAAAACCATGAAGGGTTTATTTTTTTAGTTTCTTAGTATCATTCTAGCTACTGTAACTGAACAAGAGTGAACTAGGTTAGTAGTTATATGGCATATTTTATAACTAACCCAGACAATTTAAATTATATTAAAATAAATTCTATTTAAAAAGCAACAACCCAAACCTTATCCAAATATACAAATAAGTTCAAGGCAAGTGAAATATAATAATTATTTCATTTATCTGAAATCGTATTAAATAATCTTAATAGAATAATTTTCTTTGTTTGCTTTTTTGCTCTATAGCAATCCTAATAAAATGCACAGACTGGACCCTCCTGTGAAGACAGCAGGGAAACTCCCAGTGAATGAAGAGGAGGAAAGCTTAGACCCCTGTCAAAGTATCACAGAGAAGAGAAAAAAATAATTTAAAGATTAAATTAACAGAGCTAGTCTAAGAGGCAAGGAGTATTTTATACACACATTTTATATATAAATATGTATGTGGCACATACAGGTCAACCAGGTGATCAGGCTCAGTCAGCATGGATTTATGAAAGGTTGTACATTAAGCCACAGTTTTAACTAAATTCCTATAGACTGGTGATATGCCCCTTTAAAGAGCAAGAAGTCTAAGAATAGGAATTTTGAAGTCATTTATAAGCTGAAAACAAGACAGAATTGTGTTTTCCATGAGGAACTGCTGAAAGTCCATTTAGGAAGCATCAGAAGGATGTGGTTCTTGCTACTGATAACATACAAAACACCACATTAAGGATAAAAGCCAATGGACAAGTTTATCCCCTGAGACCTTCCCATCACGGCCAAAGAACTCTTCATTCAAGACATGTGAATGACAGACTACAAACTTAACCCAGCAACATGAAACAGATCTGAATGTGGGAGTTAGTCCTTCTTGGACTGGGAAAACAATTTAACAGTTCTACACTCTCTTTTCTTTTAGCAGAATAACTTGAAAGACTTAAATTACTTTAGTGTTCTTTAAACTGCAGAGCATCATAGTCCTACTACTTTGTTCTTCCACTAGAACATGCAGCCTTTGAGTTCAAAGCTGGATTAGAGAAACAGATTGAAGAGATGCATATTGTATATATACCATAGAAGAAGCCCCATTTAGACTTTTTTTGGTGGTAATACATATTGAAAAGGGCATACATTTAATGTGAAATACTGTATTGCATGTCCTAGAAATACCTACAGAACATGTCAATATAGCACTTGCAAAAATACGTATGGATTTTTTTTCTACTGAATAATGAAGAAGTCAGTAAAGCACTCATAAATTGCTGAATATAAATCACTGCTGTCTGAGGCTACAATAGCTTAAATCTCTTCCTTTTGAATGGTTTTTTTACCTTCTCCCTCTCCTCCCCCACCTTGAGCATATATATGTCATCGGACACATCTTTTTTTATCAGCAGTACTGCGTAAGGGAAAGATGTAGTACCTATAGTAAATGTAATCCTTGGTCACCTAATTTAAGCTGATGAGAGGAGAGTCTTAATCATACAAATACTGCAGCAGTGGAGGGCAGTGAGTAAGGTCCTCAAGTGGAGCATATTACTTTAGTCTCCACTAAAATTTGTTAGCTGCATTTATTATCACCTATGCTGGATTGTTCTTTAACAGTCTGTGAACATGCATGTTAGTCACATGTCTGTGGTGGTCTGACAATGCAAAATTCAGAGAAAAAAAACAGTTGCATAGCCTTGAAATATTTTTCCTGTATTCAAAAAAGCATGCAAATGGAGCAAAAACGTAAGGTGTAAACATCTGAGCTTTTTCTCATAGAAGCCATTGTCAAACAGTGATCAAATGGAGACAGACTGTATGCATATGGAACAGAATAGTACCAAAAGCAAGAAATTGAAACCACAGAACCAAATTTGAAAGAATACATTGGCCTCCTCTATTCTATTTGTTTGCATATAGAACCAGTCATACCTGCTGGGATAGTAAAACTCATGCTCAACAAAGCATATAGATAACTAGCCAGAAAAAAGGGTGATCTCTCAATGTCTGCATGTCAGTAACAACACAGGGAAGAAAGGAGAATACTGGAAATACTGGTAATGTTTTTTAGCATAATGGACAACATTGAACAGGAAACTGGAAGGGTTTTTACTCTTTGGATAGGCATACCACTGAGAAGTGAGTGTCTCTTAGAAACACTGTATCCTTTTAGGCTATAAATGTGAAGCAAATCACCGAAATGTAAGCTTTGGCAGTATTCACATTGTGTCATCTTATCCTCAAAATCAGGACAAAACAAAATACCTGAATAGAGAAAGAAATAAACGTGACTAAACTGCGAGGCACGAATATCCTCTGGCCATCATCCCTTGTTTAACAAGTGAGTAAAAGAAGATAAAATTTACTGCCAGCATCCAGTCTGCTGGGGATCAACCCGGTGGGAATTTGGAGCAGTTTGACCAAAGTGTTACTTGAATACAGATTAAATGGCATCAAAGAAACACTAACTACCATGGTCCATTTACTGAGTTTCCACACTTCTGCAGAAAGACAAACAGATAATGACATTTGACAAGATTGCAGAAGCAGCCCCACTATTATTCAATTAAACATTAAAAAGTAGTCTCAAATAACAGAGGGAAACATGCAAAAAGATGCTTCAATCTACATGAGATAACTGACCAATGTATTGAGGTTTCGGCTTTGTTTTTCCTGTTGCTGGCACTGCCAGTGTAACTCTTCACACCCATGACATGCCTGCTTGACACTGTCCTGAGTCAATACCATAAAGATGGTGTTTTGTCTTTGAATCTCAGAATACCTGCATCCCTACATAAAGGGGAAATCCTGGTATCATTCTCACTAAGCACATCAAAGCTGTACTCTTGCTCCCTAGCTACGTCAGAAGGGAACATTAGGAAAGCCCTGAGAGAAACTCAGCAGTGGATACTGTCACATTTGTCTGAGGTTCAGCTGACAGAATGAACCACAGTATGGAGAACCCCGTGAATTTGTGCTGACCATTTCACTTCAGTGCTGATATTACGAAAATTGCAGTAAGCTAAGATTTGTGATGTTTATTTCCAATAACTGAGTAGGTGGAAAAAAAAAAAATCTTTGTAAAGCTAAGTAAAGATTCCCTTACTTTCTGAATGCATCTGGAAGACAAAAGTTACTCTACAACCCTGTTGGCGTAATTTTTTCCCCACCATGACCCTGAATTTTAAGTGTCCTTGGTCTCTGAGTGTCTTTGGACTACAAAATTCGAGCACAACAAAATGTATCTTTTTTCTTGTTCGTTCTTGGGCATTAACAGTCACACTATTAGAAGTATCTTATTATGTAAAAAAGCCATTCCTGTGTCTCATGCTTTGGAAGGAATTCTAATCACTTTTTGGAGCAGATATCACCGATCAGGGAGACAGTAGAAGAAAGTACGCTTATAAAAACTTACATGCCTGGGAAAAAAAACGAAAGGTGCATGCTTGAAAGAATCTAGTAATAATAAAATGGATATGTGTCTATCTAGACACTGTATTCACAATTTGTATCTCGGGATCTACTTATCACTGAAACAAAGCAACAACACTTCCCAAAACATTGATACCAGAATAAAATAAGACAAATACACAATAATTACTGCAAAATAAAAGTTACATTTCTGTAAGTTCTTTTTCTGGGGAATGACAATATTGATGGGGGAAAAAAAAAACCACCACACAAATTTTCTTGCAAATTATGCAGAAAAAAGAAAAATATAAAGTATTTCAGGCTGAAGAAAATATTTTATTCAAAGTAAGTGAATACAAGTTACAAAAGTAACTTTGTTCAGAAAGTTACTTTTGGGAGGAAAAAAAAACCAACTTCTTTTTCATTTTTCCCTTATCACTTAAGCTTTATTTTAGCGAAAGCTTTTTAGTCAGTTTTATGCAAAAATCATAATCATGTGTGCATTTTTCAGGATAAAGCAGTTTTAACTCAAAATTTTATCTGCTCCGACTGAAAATTCAGTGGGATTTGAGTGGCAAAGTGATTTTGTAATTGTTCATTGTCATCCAGGATAATTAAGACACTCACCCACCAAAACTGCATTTATCTGACACTTCAAGGACAGTTGGCAAGAGTCTGGGTTGCTCCTGTGTGCAATAGGAGACCCTAGCAAAGATACTGCACCATATTTCTTATGTACTTTTCATGTACAGGAATTTCAAAGTGCTGCATAAACATCCATAAATTAAACCTCACTAGATCACTGTAGTCAGAATTCCAATTTTTTCTCATTTGAAAACTGAGACATTAAATAGCCCTATTCCCTTGATGTCATTGAGATTTCTGTTGTACAAAGAACCACAATATGAGTCCTGTCTCCTCAGCTACAAAAATGAATGGAATTGATCCAGCAAGTAGTTGCAAAATGAAAAGGACATGGAAGAAGACTTGGGTGTGGAAAATGGTGCTAGCATTCAGCAGTACAAGTAAGCTTACAGGCCTGATTTGCACAAAGACAGTAGTTATGCTGCAGGGCAGAGGCAAGGCGTGGTAAGGTCATGCTGGTTTAGGTACAATCCAGTGAATACACATGAAGTTCAGAGTCCCCTTGTCATCTTACTCCTTCTGCCTCCCTGGAGTATTACTTTGTCCAAGTACTTGGAAAGCTGACCTTAACAAAAAGCGTGAGCTGAGGCTGTCACATGGATTAGCCATAGACACAGAAACCTTCTTCTGACAGATCTGGAAAAAAGCTCTTGTTGCTCCTGCACAAAATGTCATAATGTATGCAGGGCACAGCTCTCCCAGCAGATCACCAGTCTATTCCTCCTGCTTCCTTTGACCTCTTTATCTAATACCCTGCTTGTAGTTCAGCATACTTTCTCCATACATGCATTTTCCATTGCAAGATCAAGTTCAACAACTGTCAGGGTTTCTGTTTCTTCTTACTCCACATCCCCCTGATCCTGAAGTGAAGTCATGCTTAAAGTCAAGTTAATAACATTCTAATCAAACTGATAGCAAGAAAGGAAAAAGTTAAAGTCAATGTCAAATTTCTTTTAGTTAAAAGAGCAACAATGAACTACTTCTACAAATACAAAGATTTCCTGTCTACAAAGGAAAAAAACAAAGCACAGTGGTACATTTCCATTTGTACACTTTTGTACTACCACATAAGCACCGGTTTGAAGTCACCCAACCTTCCATCCTTTCCCCATACACAACCAAATCAATTTCTGTACCATTGTAAAATAATTTATTCCCAGGTGGCAACATTATGAATTAAGATTCAGCCTAAGGCACATTATTTACAAGCAGCAATGTAGCCTCCAGAAAATAGGACATTTATAATAGACAGATTCTCAGGTACAACAGCATAAATGGTGATGCTATAGTAATTTCAGAAATAATTCTTTCTATGAATTGCATCTTAAAATTTCAGACTAAAACAAGATATATGAGCCACATATACACATGCTCACAGTATCAAGACACTTATTACGTGTCATCCTGAATGCTTGATTCTGACAAACTGCAGAGAGAGAAAATACTAAGACTTTCTTTAATCAGATTTAAATTATATAAAAGTAACCCCATGTTACCTGGCTCCTTCCTTCTATTAATGTGGTTTATATTCTCAGGAGAACTGAACTTTCTGAAGATTAATGCTACACTCACTTCACTGCACATTAATGTAGAAGACATTATTACTTTGAGCTCCAGGAATTCCCACTGGCAAACAATATTAAATCTATACATTGTCTCTCCAGCTATGCCGGCATGTTGGCTTTAGAACCTCTGTAAATTCAGCCATGGCTGACAGAAGGACTTCATGCCAGAATTTTGATTGAAGTATGCAACCACTTTAAAAATATATATATATATCTTGGAAGAAAGTACATACTGGTACAAAACTATAATTGCTGCTTCCTATGCCATCACAATGGTTTCTATAGGAATGCTAGAGAAGTTACCAAGTTTTACTTTGAAATAGCAAGAGTTTTTTAGAATTACAAAACCTTCATATCTTGACATATTGATTATATTGTTTAATGTAATGTATTCATCTGTATAGATGTGTCCTTTACAGCAATAACATTCCAATATTCTTAGAGATTTACGTTTACTTTTTTAAGGGAAATATCCTTAAAACTGCTCTAACCAGAACTTACGGGATAAGAAAAACATATTGATTATATATTCCCTATGTCTTCTAGTCCAAATAGGTAAGGAAACATGGAGAAATGTTCATGTTCTATTGTATCATTGTTCTTAGAATTAAGTAAATATAGTCTGTGCAGCAACTTAACAGGTCTTCTCCCACTGCAGATTTATTTCAGTATTTATCAAATTAAACTTCCCTTCCAACCCCTACAAAACTTTGGTTTAGGAAAGGAAAATATGTACAAGTTGCTATGGTCTGAAAACTATACAGAAGCTTTCCTTCTTGGATGCATCCCTAATACTGCAGTAATTACATAAACAGATTGAAACTGTGTGTGTAAAATTTTGCACAGGGGTTAAGAGAACACCAGAGAAAAGAGTGTGTTCCTGAAGACTGCTATGAAATCTTTAAAATTCTTGGAAAATAGGATCTTATTCAGAAGTCTATCACCCAGCAAAATGCTTGGCATGAAATCTGTCTCACTTGAGTTGAAGGTACACTCATGGTATTAAATCCCACAGCTCTGCACATTCCTAGCTTAACACCAGCAAACCTGGCAGTTATGAAACAGGCCATTTTTCCCCCCTTTTTTCACCAATCCCCACAAGTTAATATCTCTGTGCTACAAATCCCAAAATGGGATTCTGAAAAAGCTATCAGACTCCAATCTAGAACAGATTTTTAATTGCACAAGACTTTTTCTGCAACATTTGCAGTGGCAATACAATATTGTTATGTAGTGACTAAGTTCTGAAGAGCCCTCTTTTCCAAGAGTCTACATCAAATAACAGCATAAGCATACAAACAGTCTATTCTAAAGACCTGAGAAAGTACTTTACTTTGTGTACAGGGAAATATTTGAGACAAGCCTACTTTGTCAGCTAATTTCAAAAAGCCAAAGCCTAAATATTTTGGAAACCAACTGGATGTCACACAAAGAGTTGACAGTAGCACAAAAGACTGTGGTGATAATTTGAAGCTCTTGAAAGCACCAGCTTTAAATTACCTTTTCCCTTTCAGGGTATTAACTGTTTGGCACTTTAATTGCCTGCCACTTGTGTCTGAGTCCCAGGTAACTGTAACATATTATTACATTATTTCTCTTACAATTACTGTTCCTCTTCCTTTATTTCCTGCTAGTACTGTGAAACATAACATGAGCTGTAAATCTTCAGTTTTATTTCAAGGGCATCAGCATATGGTCATGTTCACACTTACACTGCAATCCTCCCAATTCAGCACCTCTGCTGGAGCCTGATACTATACAGACTCAATCCAACCACCACTGAAGTCAACAGAAGTTTCCCATTTATCTCAAACCTTATGCTGTGTCCTATGCAACATTCTAAGCAGCTCCAGCTCCTGCTGATTTTAATCAATGAAAACACACAGACTCAGCCATTCAAAGGAGGTGTGTTCAGAGCACTTCAAATCAGATATCATAAAGAAGTAGATCTCTTCAGTTAAATACACAAACTAAGACAATAGCAGAATCCTTTTCACTCATGATTGTGAGCATTACTATTCAGATTGGAATCTCAGTTTATATGCCCTGGGAATCAGAGCTCATCAAGTCCCCAAATTTCCTAGTGTTTCAAATAACCTGTGGCCCAGATTAACCTGCATATGTTCAAAGTGAGGAGCCAATATGGTAAGATAAATTGCATTTATATTTCCTTTCTAACTTAGAAAATTTTAAAATTAATTTCATGGCATATCAATTAGTTGTTCTTCATCCTGATAAACCGTATGTGTATTTTTGCTCTATTGTGTTGCCTTAACTTTCAAACATTGTTGTGTAGCTAAGCAAAATATAAACCTCTACAAAATATATTCTTATATTTTGCTACAGTAATGAGTTGTTCAGTGATAAAACACCACTCTTTTATAGAAGTGTCACACACAAATGTTAAAGAAGCTGCAGTTTCATGTTCAGCTGTAAATGCAACAAATTATATATACAATAACTGTTTAAAATTGTTTTTTAATTTCTTGGGAAAATTACTTAGGTTTTTAAAAATTGGCAAGTATGCTTAGTCCCCGGAACAGCAAGGCCACTTGCAAAGGGAAGGATTGCTGTATCTAGCTTATTGTTTGAACAGAATCGGTAACTAAAAAGTTTTCCAGTAGTGGAAATGAGATGCTTGTCATGGTTTAACCCTAGCCAGCAACTAACCCCCATGCAGATGCTCGCTCACTCCCCCACAGTGGGTTGGGGGAGAGAATCAGAGGTAAAAGTGAGAAAACTCAGGGGTTGAGATAAAGACAGTTTAACAGAGAAAGAAAAAGCCGTGCACACAAGCAAAGCAAAACAAGGAATTAATTCACTACTTCCCATGGGCAGGCAGGTGTTCAGCCATCTCCAGAAAAGCAGGGCTCCATCACATGTAACAGCTACTTGGGAAGACAAAATGCCACAATTCCAAATGTTCCCCCCCTTCCTTCTTTTTCCCCCAGCTTTATATGCTGAGCATGATGTCCCATGGTGTGGAATATCCCTCTGGTCAGTTGGGGTCAGCTGTCCCAGCTGTACCCCCTCCCAACTTCTTGTGCACTCCCAGCCTTCTTGCTGGTGGGGTGGGGTGAGGACAGAAGGGCCTTGACCCTGCATAAACACTGCTCAGCAATAGCTGAAACATCCCTGTGTTCAGCACAAATCCAAAACACAGCCCCATACTAGCTATTATGAAGAAAATGAACTCTATCCCAGACAAAACCAGCACAACCTTATACCAAATAATTTACTCATTCCATTGTTTAAAGTTTGTAAAGATCTTATAAAGGGAACAACTGCCTTATGCTTTCCTAGTACTCCATTAACTTATTATTTTATTATTATTTTTATTATCTTATTATTGATATCTTCTTCTGCTGCATGTTGTAAAGACAGACTCTACTCTTTTATCAAATTAAACTGACTTCTAATACATCGGGACTGAGCGAGGAAGGAAAAGTTAAAGGAAAAAAAACCTAGAATCTAAAAGTCCTCTTTAACATTTTTGGAGTTAGAAGCCAGACTTGAGGTATTTACCATTTCTGTATAGCTTTAATATGGGTAGCAACAATATAATGGTAGTAGTCTTCTGTTCCCATATTAGATATTTGATCTAATGTTCTAGAGTCAAGGTTCCTTTCCTGAGGATTCCCAAGGGAACAGAGGCAGGCAACATGCAAACACAGGAAAGGGAATGAGGCTGATCAAAGTGATGTGACTGAGCACTGGCACTTACCACACACATTAGAAGCAACAACATTTTTCTTTGGATTTTATATTATTGAAAATAAATATCATGAGGGCTTTATTTACCACATTCCTTGTCTTCAATAATATGCTTTTATCATACTACTTATATGGTGAACCTCTTTCTGTTACAGAAATCTTTCTGTTACACCGTCTTGAATCAGTCTGCCAAACAGGAAAGCAGCCCTTTAGGAGGAAAATGTCCTATCAGTCACATCCTTGTCATAATCATGCCCTCTATCCTGAAAAGACCTACTGCTTCCAAGTCATGCCAGTTTCAAGCTGCCTGTTTGATGGATGCACTTAACTTGGAATAAAGAAGTCTGGTTTGTAAAAGCTGGCTTTGGATCCTAAAGGCTTCTCCTAAGATTTTAAGAGTCTAGACTATATGTCAGATGAGAAGTGTGGCCTATTTTAGTTCACTTTCATGTTTTCAGTCAATACAAATACCATGCAGAATAGAACTATGGAGCAAACAGCTCCTTTAATTAGGACATTTTACACAAAATACAAGAGAAGAATTCACACTATATCCCTTGAAATTTTTTTTTTTAAGTTCTGTTTGACTTCAGAGAGGTTGAAATTGAACTTACACATTTCATGTCATACCTCTGCACCATGAAATAACATGGCTTTTCGTTTATAACCTTCTCCCTTTCTCCACTAACTCAAGAGACTAATAGACTAATTTCCACAAAGCATTCAGCAGCAAAACATGGCCAGATTCACACATGCTTCTGGCTCTATATATCTGTGTGTGATTCACATAGAAAAGCACTTACCTAGTGAACATGCAAGGCCTAGATCCTGTACGCACATGAGGTGTGTTAACAGTAATGTCAGTGGAAGTGGCACGTCTTTGAAGTTTACAGTATCTGAAACAGCAATTGCACTTTGATCTTCTAAGAAATCATTTTTCCATGATTAGACCCTAATTCAGAAAGATGTTGAATGATGAAGATATTTCTTCACATGTTAAAAACTTATTTTCAATTAATTGGCTTTTCAAGTTACTAGACAAGATTGCATTCCTTAAAGTGAGGCAATCAAACTATTACTTATATCTCCACCTGTCAGTATGACACTGATTTGGTTTTCTACTACCATAAAGTGTTTACTGGCTATTTGTCTTACCTCAGCAGTAGCAAACCAAAACAAATTTGAATACATATTTTCAAAATAACAGCAGCATCTTCTAAATACTTTAAAGCTACATATTTGGTTTTAAGTATCATTAACAGATTTCTTGAGATTCCTATTTGCATCATTTTTCACAATTCATGTTGATTGTGCAAGACTCTTCAGGAAGTGCTGGTATAAAAAACATACCATCTCTCCTTCTGTTATTTATAAAGGAAAGCTTAGCCACTGTAAATCCACTTGGAGATCCAGGTTCTATAGATTTTAAAGCAGTACTCTGATAGTCTTCCCTTTGTTGATCTTTTTGCATGTTTATTTTGTATTTGATTTTTTCTTTCCACTTAAAAATCAAAGTGTAAGATCTAGTTTAACCTGTCTGCAATTTACTAACTTTGACCCCTTTGGGAGTCACAGGCAGTAACATACTGAACACAGCCATGATGGTTTGGTGACTTCTTTCACCTGATGGAAGAAATCATGAAACTGTCTCACTCTTCTCAAATAACAAGCACCTAGGTCCATGTGCATGTCAGGATGAAAGGACTGGAAAAGTTATGTTTAGTTGCTGCATTTTTCATTCCTATCCAACTTTTGAATACTTTTTACACTGTCCCGATCGTGTTTCATCAGAGAACTGGACTTCTTGCAAAACAAATACTTACACCAGATAACTTGTTTCAAGGATAGCACTGCTGTTTCCTCCAAGCTCTGCCATTTCCCAAAAAGCTAACTGAACCCTATGGCCAAAATACAGCTACTCCCTTGTCTGTCTTGAGTAACTTGCATATCAGAAACAATATTTTGTTAAGTAATGGCTTACACGCCTGGACAAGACCCAGTAGTCAGCTAATGCTAATTGCATTTGCAACTGACCAAGAGTGTGCCTCATGGCAGTTCTGTCAGATCAGCAGACAGTCCTAACCCATCACTCCAAAGCCACTTGTTTGTGTGACTAATTACTGATCTTTTCTGTTCAGATGACCACATGACTTTATGATTTGTTAGCCTGTGGAGCACAGCCAGACCCCAGATACATCTTCTACAGCATTTAAGACCAATTTACAGTATTTCAAAAGAAATATTCTGTCATCCTGTGGCTACCAAAAGTGCAAAAGAGGCATCAGCTGTCCCCAGAAGATACATTCTTAACATGTGTCTTTTTATGGAAGAGACTAACATATGAATCTCCGTAGAAGTTGCCGGGTCTAAGGCTCTACCTGTTAAGAGGAGGATTCCTGAGACAAACAACTTGCAGAGCAACAGGCTAAATTAGTCTTAGAGAATTTCTACAAAATGAGAAATAAAGTCCTTTCTTACAAGCAAAAACTATCCCTTTTCTGTGGATAAATAAACCACACCACTACACTCAGTACATGAAGGTTCTCCCTGGATTTTATTTCTATCAGTTTCCTGTTCCAGCTGAACTTAGTGAGTTTTCCTTAAAACCACCCCAATATGGCTATTGATGTAACAAAATGTATTGATGTAATGGTACATTGTTTCAGGACAAAAGGGAGTGGTCCTTCCATTCTGTTATTTTGTAGGGAAGGAGCACGCACCGGCTTTTAGCAGTCTGATCAAAGCGTACCTATTGATTAAATTAAAACGATAACAAAAATGTCAGGTCTAGATTTTGGTACTGCAGGAAAGTAAATGCCTGCTTATATGCACAGTCTCTTTATATCTCAAAAATAGCTTTCTCCTTCATAAGCAGTGCCATTGATTGATGCTATTCAGGCAAATGTCTAAGAACATTTTGTTCAGTAATTATTGTGGGCTTGAGCACACAGACTATAGAAGAAAAAATCTATTTTAAACTCAAAACCCAGTGTGCCCTTCACTGCAGGCACGGCTGTGACTAACAGAGATGTCATGCTTATTATCTTTACCAGATGCAGAAGCTCAAAATGAACTATTGAGCTCATTAGAGCACACAAAGCAAGGGATAGCATCCAACAGTCATAGCAACAAATTACTGGGATCCAGGCAAACTAGCTAACTACAAATTTAGTAGTGTGGGAAAAAAAAGAGTGAGCATAAGACCTATAGTAATCATTCACAGCAAACCCAGAAGTCAAACAAACAGCCTGATTCTTGGTGGTCTTTGAACTGTCAAGAAGGAATTTACCAAAATGCTAGCACGTCTCAGTGACTAACAGATGAAAAAATGATTGCTATTAAAAATTAGACAAAAATACATGCAATAGGCAAGTACTGCAGTCAGGGATCTGACTAAAATTCTCGCTAAGGAAAAACTCCACATAGTTAGAAAACTTATTTCTACAAAAACACTTCCATCTCAGAGATGCTATGTACCTCCTCCCCTCAAGCATGCCTGCTGCACTTCTGTGACTTTAGCAAAGTTCTAACTCTTCTGGACAAAGAGAATTAAATTGAAATTTTCTACAGTTTCCCTAGAGCCACATAATTTTTTAGAGTACAATCACTGGTATGTAGAAAGAGAGATTTGCTCTTCATTTTCTTTTGCACAAAACTGTCCTCTTCCCATTTTGATGTATGCATCACAATAGATCTTGTGTTGTGTTATTTAAATTGTAGATCAATGTTCAGTGGAATTACACAACATATACATTAGAATAAAAGAATGAACTGGGCTCGGGATTTGGACAGAGTTTTCTATCAATTTTGCCTTACTTATGAATCCATTTTTTGCTTGTTTCTGCCATTCTTATTTCTCTTTTTGAGTCTTCTGTCTCACAAAGGTTTCTTTTGGATTCACCCTACTCTCACAATCCTATGGCATTCTAAAGAAGAAACAGACCAATGTTTTGAATGCGGTTGGATCTAGGTCTCTACATTTCTCTCAAAATACAAAAGTGATAGGTAGGAGTTACAATAATCCACCAATCTCAGGCTTTTGGCTATACTTGAAAAGCAAGCATTTGCTTTATGTAACATAATTTTTATGTATTCTAATAAAAAATAACTTCACTGAGAGGGTGATCGGTCAGTGGGGAAGTGGTCACAGCACCAAGTGTTTCAGAGTTCAAGGTGCTCTTAGTCATATGGTTTACTTTCAGGTAGTAGGGAGTTGGACTCAGTAGTCCTTATGGGTTCCTTCCCACTCAAGAAATTCTATGATTCTATTAATTCCTGCTGAGGTGTCTTAATCACAAAGTGGGCATCTACCTTATTACTGAGATCAAAGGTTTCATTCAAAAGTAACCTAGTATCAAAATCCCAGGATACAACCCAGCACCTGTCTTGGAAGATTTGGATAATCCTTGGAAGGTCTGAATAATCCTTGGAAAAGATCAATGGAGAAAGCTGGAGTTCAAAAGGGCATTTACTGTAGTCTCAAGTCCATGCTTAATTGCAATGAGAAAAGGCCAAGCAAAGTAAGGTCATGAATAACCAACATCTTCCATCCTGACACAGCCAAAGACATCATGAGAGCCTGTCAGGAGTATGAATGTGTTTCAGCAAATCAACAGATAAAATGGAAACTTCAGCATCTTTATCAGACTATGAGATTATTATCAGTTGTGGCTGGAACTCAAAACACCTCAAGAAACTGAACAAAAGTCTGCTTACATTTTATGGGCATTTTCTCTTCAGAAGAGTTCTAAGGAGACTGGAAATCCTATTGCCATTGTTGCTATTCTTGAACACGTTATCACAGTAGTTAAAGCCTTAGTCCATTTTAGTCAAATGGAAATACTGCGGTCTCTCACTCTGCACATGCCATCTTTTTCACCTCCTCTGTTAGACAGTTATAAATCATTGTTACAAATGATGAATGAAAGCAAGATCCCTGAATCTAATTAGAAAAACAGAATACAGTCAATCCAGTTTTTAACAAATAAATATGACTGAGTGGGTCACGCCAATACTCCATAAGAGCCTGCTTTGTCTCTGGACACATCTGCAGTGATCATTCATTCTCTTTAAAAACATCAGCTTCTTTCGTTCATAAAGATGAAACAACTGTGCTCAAAGTACTAAATTTCATGTAGATTTCTTGAAACTTTAAGTTGCTAAAAAAACAGAATCTTCAGGAGGGAAAAGTCTTCAGGTTAAGAGGTCTGCCAACAGATATGAAGGGTCAATCCAGTATCTGTTTTTGCAGAAGTTGTCAAATAATAGAGGCCACATAAAAATAAAGAAAAAAGCTCATTAAAGAAAAACAGCTAGGTTTAAGTAAAAAGAACATGTTTGTTTCATCTGAGATTGTAAACCTTGGAGTTAGCTCCCTGAACACAGTAAGATTAAAAATGAAAATTTTACAAGTAGATATTCAGAATCCCCAAAAGAAGAGAGTAAAGACTAAAATCAATACTTCATGGAACAATTTTATTTTAAAGTATCCTACAATAACATAAAAGAGGTCAGCAATGTACTGAGTATGTCTCATTTTTCATTAAAGTGTCTTGATGATAAAGCAGGGAAGCTCTTTATGAATTATCTCCCTTTGAAAAGACTTGAAAGACCAGCCTGCAAATTGTTGACATGAAGATGTCAGATGAAAAGAAAAAATATCCAACCCATTTTATTGCACATTGGATATATTTTCATTTGGATAGGCTATGCACTCTCATGAGTCACAATTCTAAGATGCCAGGATAAATAATCAGACATTTTTAAGTCTTATTTAAGGAATATTACTAACTGTTGACCACTGTGTCGTTTAAGGAATAGAGCATAATTTTAAAATTGCTAAGTAAAAGTTATAAAATTAGATATTAATTAAATTATGATCATTTATATTTTGACAGACCGTAATAGTTTTAAGATTGCTATGAAGACCTTTTGCATGCCTTTTTACACTGTGATGGCTAAACCCCTATGGAATTATGAGGACTTGACAGCTCTACATAAAATTGAAATAGTGGGGTTTGGCTTCTGAGAGCTCCTTATTCCTCTTCCATCAATACTGCTGCAATAATTGAAAATGTCAGGCTAAAATGACTGTGAGCCTCAGACATCTGTCACTTATAATTATACAAAAAATTGATATTATTATTACACTGTATGTTCCATCACAGAACCATAATACTGAAAGCATAATTACTTCAGCATGTTCAATTCACTTCAATATAAAGCGGGGGAAAAAAAAAAAAAAAAAATCACCCACTCAGGGTTTTCAAGGAAGCCCTACTCAACTATCAGAAGAAAATTACCCTCTTCTGGAAGACAATTTCCAAACTGTGGTTTCTAATTCATCAGTGTCTATGAAGAATAGCATTGATACTGTCACTGAAAACAACAGTTGCATCACATATATGTTAAGTATATGTTCAGATACACATGTGCAGTCTCACATGCAGCCTCTTCAGAGCAGTGTGATGTGTGTGTATATGTATGTAGTTGCTATGCATAACTGTATGTAATTGTTGATGTTTGCAATTTTAATCAAGAATTTTTTTTCCCATGCTCTTCCTTGAGATAATCTAGCATTACTAAATATTCTCTGGCAATTTCTAAAAACAAAAAGATATTCAAATACATAATAAATGATTGCTTGTCATTGGTATCATTGGATACTTTTAATTACTACTGTTATTGCAAAGGTAATGGCCACTATCTTTTAGCCATTGATCTTCTCTTCTCTCAAAACTACTCAGAGACATTGCATTCACATTTTTATTTTAAACTCAAAATTGAGATTGTGTCGATTAAAATTGATCTGTCTTTTCTAAAACTGAGTAGTCTTGTATACCGTCTCTGGAAGGTCATTTGCACTGAAACGCAAACATTGAGTGTTAAGTCTCAATGTCACCAAACTAACATTACCAATAGAACACTAAGACATCTTGTTTCCAGGTCACACAGATGTAGTTTTATGCTGAAGGACAGAAAATCCTATCCTTATATAATATCCATGTTGGCTTCTCTTTCTCTGTGATGTTGACAATACTGAACTTCCACCTTCTTCACTTTCAGGAGTGAACTTTACTGTTTTATGACTTCAAACTGTTTCTTTTTAACTTTATCATCTCTTTCTTTTCCTTTCTCACCAGACTTCAACCGCTTCTTTCCTCTTTTCCACATTCCTCTATACCATCCCTTCCTTATTACACCATTTCCCCATTGCAGTTTTCCCAAATTCTTGTTTCTCCCTTATCTTCTGTCCCTGAGGCTTTTCTGAGCTTTAGTGCAAATATTCACTTCAACTCCTGAGTTCAAGGTTATGAAAAGCACATCATCAGAGTACCTGTGATGTAATTAATGCTACCATAATACTTCTTCAAAACATCACCGATGGCCTTTTCATAATGTATTACATTAATACTTCATCAAAAAGTTGTTTTGCAATACAGAAATGGAGCCATAGAAGAGAAGAATACACATCGAAGACAGTACCAAAAAAAATATATTTTATGAGAAAGGAAATAAACTTACATATTTTTCACTGTTGATTTTTCCAAAGGAATTTTGAGCTTGTTTTTTTGCATGTGTAAATGGTTCATTACTTCTATTCTGTTCCAATGCAAATCTTTATCTTAACCTGCTTGTTATAACAAGCTATAGCTACAGAACATTTTCAAATTAAAGCTGTATTGTCTTGAGGCTTAAAAGGCCAGTGCAGCTTTTGATGTGTACATGAGAGGGAACAACAAGAAGGAGGAAGGAGGTTACATTCTTGGCTATAAATTATTCTTAGGATTATTTGGTAGTACTTCATATAAATAGTAACTGCTTCTCTTAGAGGAAGAAATGATGATTCATATGGCCATGTCCCAGTAGTAATGAGCTAGCTGAGTTACCAAAAAGAAATTTTGTATGCAGCAACCTGAATCAGGCACTCTATTCTAATAAATTCAATTTTAATGAGAATCAGACTTTATACGTGATAGATGTTGACTCTGCTCAAGATGATGCTTATTGCTATGAGTATTGCCCACCATTAAAAAAGAAAGTGCTCACTGTCATATCCAATATTGGAAGGTGAAGTCAGAAAGCATTAATCAGTCATCATCAAGTATATGCTGCAAGATAGAGCTGCCAGTGACTTTAAAATAATTACAGAATACACAGCAGGCAACATTAATTGAAATCAACAGGTGTTTTTCACTGACTTCAACGACACCAGAATGCAACATTCTCAAAACTCGTTGTCAGAGTTTTGGCCCTGATAACCTAACTTAATCTAACCAATAGTAAAGTCACGTATTTAATAAGTACCCTAACATTTGTACTTTATTCATTTGACTATAGGGTTGCTGAATCATCAATACATTCAGACAGAGGGAAAACACTGATAACTTGTCTATTCAATTGATTTCTGCTACAAACTGTTTGTACAAGATCAATTCAACTCAAGCAGAAACTGCCATGCCCCAGCCATTCTTGCCACTTTATCTTAAATTTCATACTGAACATTTCCTCCTACCCAAAACATCTCAGTCTATCTTGACCTGTTGGACTGTCAAGCCAACTCTGTCTATTGATGAAATTTCTGCTCTTTTCAACTGAGTCTCCTCAGCATTTGTGTTCTTTCCTTCTTTCCAGTTTATGGTGACTATAAGCTGAAGGATTATGTCTATCTTGTTCAGTCTGGTCACAATATGATAGAAAAATTGCCTAACATAAAGCATATAAGTACTTTGGTTAGCTTTCTCAATCAGAATGATTTTAGTTAGTTCTTTTAATCTTGTTGCCTTATATTGTTTTCATAATCTTCCTTCCTCAGAGCTAAAAGCTTATGTTATTTTTGGTTATTCGGTAAAAAAATGTGGTTTTATTATCTTTTTTTGTTTGTTCTACAGTAAAAACTTGAGAGTTTTGCATGAACTACCCATATGTTAAAATTTCTGTTTGGAATTAGTGCTGTTCTTAAATAATTACAGTTGTAATAGAACCATTAAAAAAATTTTGTATCTGACCAAAAAAAATTCTTTCATTAATTGTTTCTCTATTCTTCCTATGCATTCGGGTGTGAAGGCTGAGGCACTGGCAGTCTACCAGACTTCTCAATGGATAATTTGCTCTAAATGATGAACTAGAGCTATTTTTACTTCCGTATTTTTATACGGTCCACTAGCTTCCTCCTTGTTATTGCTATGAGGAAGTAATCTATTGCATTGTTATGGGATAGTCAGCTGTTTCTCTGTCTCCCTCTCTCTCTTTATGTATGTCCCTCTATATATATACACATATACATCTGTTTACTCGTTAAAGTAATTCACCAAACTCGTCTTGATACCAAAACTAGGAAACTCCCAATACACTATTCTTTGTTCATGCAATTTAAAGTGAAATCAAGCATATTCTAACATTAACATCTTAGTGGTGTCAGTCAAAATAGGAAGGGAATAACAAAATACCTCCAGTAAAAAACAGTAAGCAGTCTTTGGGATCTTCCTCAGTAATTCCAGAGTATCTACGTTAACAGTTCCATCTACCAACTTTTGTCCTACCTAGGTCCTAAAGCTAGAGCAAAATAATGAAGCAGCCTACATCTCACCCCCAGTCACATGTAAAATGTTATGCCCTAAAAATTAAGAAGCTAATTTGTCTGTTTATTTTCCATACAAGCAACTCCAGTTTTTCTTCTATATTCCCCCTCATGTTTGCAAGAATTTCCCTATTAATACTGTAAGATACTTTTTGTCTCCTTTTAAACCCTCTATAAAAACCCTGCCTTTCTGGGAAGTCTACAAAACCCTTGATGCTGACATGCCAGGAAGTAATCTATCTTTCTAACCAGCATTATTTATTGAGTTTCTTTACTCTTCTATTTGTCACACCTATCCACGATCTTATGTCTTAGACTTAATTCTAAGCACCTGGGGTAAGGATCATTTATTAACTCTGCTTGTACAACATCAAGTGCAACAGGGTTATGATTTATGCCAGAGCTGACAAATTAAATAAATAGCCTGTCTTTCCCCTGAGAGTCTCAAACACTGGTTTTCAGAACATTTGTAAAACAAGTACTAGAACTGAAAAAAGTGACTTGGTAAGGGCAAAAAATAAATTCTATGGACATTTCTCTCAAACTGAGTAATGCATGCTTTTCGACTTTGCCGACTGTCCTAAATATTTTTGTTTCAAGACATCTTTCAACATTTTTTCCCCCAAGGACAAAACATTGCATAAAGTGAACATGAGTTTAGGTGCAGTTATAGAATACTAGAAACTATGGATTTATAGATACAGATATCTATCAGTTATAAATCAACACACAAGCAATGTTTGTTCGTTACGCTTTGGTAAGCAGTTGCTAAACCTTAAAGATTCCCTTTAATCAGAAATGAAGTAAATACATATGTAAGTGACATACATGCACACAGACTGGGTTTTTACATTCATAAATATCTCCAAAGGGTTTTTTTTATCTAAGGGTTCGCATGTCACACCTGTTTTACAAGGAACTACATGGTCGTGTGCATGCTAGGCAGGTATACTTTGGCATTCCAACTTTTTGAATGTGTGTTATTCCTTCTGACTCTTGAGAATAATATAAAAGAGATTTTTTAGAAATGGTTTTGATGAAACTGATGAAAATCTCTTGCACTCTTTTCACTGATAAGAGTCAAGCAGATTCAGACAGAAGCATTAACCTTCTATTCTGTCACTAGAAGGCTTTGAAATCAATGCACTTAACATTTAAAAGTTTCAGCTTGCTTGATTTGGAAAATATATGTACAAGCCCTTGCAACTATTTCATGACAGGTGACAGAGAAAAGATGATGTCATTTCAATTTTTTGCTCCAATCCAGCTTAACCAGTGAAAAGCTCCTACTGAAGAATAAAGAATGATGGTTTCAAAAGAAAGGGAGAATAAAAAGGGGGAAAAGAGAAAAGAAAAATTAACTGTCATGGCAAGCAAGAAAATAATTCAATCTGGCCAATCCTAATTATCACACAAGGGAAAATCCTAGATTTTGAGTTAGTACAGAAAATAGGTCAAACTGAACTTGAAAAAATATCTTATTACCATTAATCTATCATACACCTCACAGTAAATTGGCATATGGTCCCATGTATCATTCCAGCTGTTCACGGAGTTAGTCAACAGGACCCCCTGGGAAACTACCCTCAGGGACAAGGAAGCAGAACAGAGCTGGCAGATCTTTAAGGACGCTTTCCATAGAGCACAAAAGCTTTCAATCCCCAGGTGTAAGAAATCAGGAAAGGCAGGCAAGAGACCAGCAGGGCTGAGTCGAGACCTGCTAGTCAAACTAAAAGGCAAGAAGGAAACGCACAGGCAGTAGAAGCAAGGAGAGGTATCCTGGCAAAAGTACAGGGACGCTGCCTGGTTGTGTAGGGATGGGGTCAGGAAAGCCAAGGCATTGTTGGAGCTGAACTTGGCAAGGAATGCAAAGAATAATAATAAGAGCTTCTACAGGTATGCCAGCCAGAAAAGGAAGGTCAAAGAAACCATACCCCCACTGATGAGCAAGGCTGGCAAAGTGGTAATAACAGATGAAGAGAAGGCTGAGATACTCCACTACTTCTTTGCCTCAGTCTTCACTAGCAATCTCTCTTCCCACATCCCTCAAGTGGATGGACTGCAAGACGGGGACTGGAGGAGCAAAGTCCCTCCCACTGTAAAAGATCAGGTTCAAGACCACCTGAGGAACCTGAACATACACAAGTCTATACAACCTGACAAGATGCATCCCAGAGTCCTGAGGGAACTGGATAACGTAGTTGCCAATCCACTCTCCACGATACTTGAAGTCATGGCAGTCAGGTGAAGACCCTGGAGACTGGAAAAAGGGAAACGTTGCACCCATTTTTTAAAAGGGTAGAAAGGAGGACCCTGGGAACTACCGACCTGTCAGCCTCACCTCTGTGCCTGGGAAGGTCATGGAACAGATCCTCCTAGAAACAATGCTAAGGCACATGGAGGACAGGGAGATGATTCGAGACAGCCAGCATGGCTTCACCAAGGGCAAGTTTTGCCTGACCAACCAAATGGCCTTCTGTGATGGAGTGACCACATCAGTGGACAAGTGAAGAACTATCGATGTCGTCTATCTGAACTTCTGTAATGCCTTTGACATGGTCCACCACAACACGCTTCTCTCTAAATTGGAGAGATATGGATTTGGTGGGTGGACTGTTTGGTGGATGAGGAATTGGTTGGATGGTCACATCCACAGGGTAGTGGTCAACAGCTCAATGTCCAGATGGAGATTGGTGATGAGCGGTGCCCCTCAGGGTAGGGTCTGTATTAGGAACACTACTTGTTAGTATCTTCATAAATGTCATAGTGGTATCAAGTGCAACCTCAGCAAGTTTGCAGACAACACCAAGTTAAGTGGTGTGGTTGACATGCGTGAAGGACAGGATGCCATCCAGAGGGACCTGGACAAGCTCAAGAAGCGAGCCCATGTGACCCTCATGAGGTTCAGCAAGGCCAAGTGCAGGGTCCTGCACCTGGGTTGGGGCAACCCCCAGTATCAGTACAGGCTGGGGGATGAAGGGATGGAGAGCAGCCCTGCTGAGAAGGACTTGGGGGTACTGGTGGACAAAAAGCTGGATATGAGCCGGCAATGTGCACTCGTAGCCCAGAAGGCCAACCATCTCCTGGGCTGCATCAAAAGCAGCATGGCCAGCAGGTCAAGGGAGGTGATTCTGCCCCTCTGCTCAGCTCTGGTGAGACCTCACTTGGAGTCCTGCATCCAGCTCTGGAGCTCTCTGCACAGGAAAGACATGGCCCTGTTGGAGCAGGTCCAGAGGAGGGCCACAAAAATGATCAGAGGGCTGGAACACCTCTCCTATGAGGACAGGCTGAGAGAGTTGGGGTTGTTCAGCCTGGAGAAGAGAAGGCTCCAGGGAGACCTTATTGCAGCCTTCCAGTACTTAAAGGGAGCCTATAAGAAAGATGAGGACAGACTTTTTAGCAGGGCCTATGGCAGTAGGACAAGGGTCAATGGTTTTAAACTAAAAAGAGGGTAAATTTAGACTAGATATAAGGAGGAACTTTTTCACAGCGAGGGTGGTGAACCACCGGCACAGGTTGCCCAGAGAGGTGGTAGATGCCCCGTCCCTGGAAACATTCTAGGTCAGGTTGGACAAGGCTCTGAGCAATCTGCTCTAGTTGAAGATGTACCTGCTCATGCAGGGGGCTTGGACTAGATGGCCTTTAAAGGTCCCTTCCAACCCAAACTATTCTATCATCTTGTCAATTAGTAACAGAATTCAAAGGCTTCCTTTTTGTCATTCTCAAAGACAGTTTTTCAAGGTGAAAGTTTTTTCAACTCAGTGACCAATATAAGCTTTTTATTCATGCAGGTAGACCTGCTGGTCTAAGTGTTCATAAAAGGGGAAAAAACCAAGTCATCGATTACATACTTAACAATGTATGTAACGTGCCAAATATACTTGATACTACAATACTTCACTGAACAGAACATGCTCATTTCAGGAAGTTAGTAAAGTGGCACTGATAACTAAGACCTTTTAACTAGAGAGGCTAAGGTCACATCTCTCAGCTAAGAGAAAGCTTTTCAAAGATTCAAAGTTTCCCAAAAGGTTTATCTTCAGTAAATATGGAAACAGACTGTATATTCCCAAAATTCAAGCCTGCACACTGTATTGGCAAAAAACTAACTGTGGTTGCAAAAGGATGAAAAAGATTTTCAACA
Organism: Phaethon aethereus; assembly: GCF_964289735.1. Taxonomy (NCBI): domain Eukaryota; kingdom Metazoa; phylum Chordata; class Aves; order Phaethontiformes; family Phaethontidae; genus Phaethon; species Phaethon aethereus. The sequence goes on from NC_138584.1 coordinate 13,866,222, forward strand.
TCATGTATATGACAAGTGGTTATTATTTCAGTACAGATGCAGTTAGCGTGGTCTGTAATCACATTTAGATTGTATGTCAAAATTCTTCATTCTTTCTGTAGTTTAACTGAGGTCAGAAATAAGCAATCTGTTCCTATAAACTGTTGAATTTTCTGCAAATCTGACCCCAAGGAGACAGATTTCCTTGGTTAGTCTTTACAGAACTGAAACCATGTCCAGCCATATTATTTTTCATCATTCAATCAATCCCCCCTCAGACTGACCATACTTGTGCACTTGTGCTGTTGAAACTGAAGAGCATATGATTAACAAAGTTCAATGAAATTGCAGAACACTAAGACTGTAATATTACATTTCCTCAGGAAAATGGAATTGTAAAAGATGGGGGATGGCAGGAAAAACAATAAATAGAATCCCTTAGAATCAGGTTAAATTTGTTTTAAGATCATTTTCAGAAGGAAGACACACCAATAAAAAAACAGAATAAATTCCAACATGCATGAAAAACATGCTTTAAAACTATGTCTCAGCAGAAAAGCAATGTTATGTGGAAGAAGGAAAAGTACAAAGAAAGGATTTTCCATATCAAAGGCAGTGCTTGACAAGAGAAGGGGCATCAGCTTCCCAAAAGAAAAAACTCTTCTCAGTGCAGTCTGACATGAACGCCCAGGAGAGAAAAAGAACCAAGTCAAAAGTACTAACAATGGCTGACATTCTTTAAGCTTTGCTACCTGTGTTCCATACAACTTAGAGGCACAGCTTTACACAAAACAAAAATTCTAGGGATTTAAGAACAAATCTGTCCTACTCTGCTCTTTTTTTAAAATGGCAGGCCCTATTCAACATATGCTTATTTTTCTAGTTTTACTTCTGGAATAGCAACTAATGATTTATCTTGACAGATACAAAACATTGCTGAGGAGAGAGGTCTTGCTGGCCTATGGCAAATGAAAATGATTACAGAGAGATCTAGACTGCAAAATGTCACAGCAGTTGGAATACACACTGGCAGAGAGGAGGCCCACTGTAGAACACCAGATATAGCATGCAATATTATATGGCTTGATCATGAGTACCATGATACAAGCATATGTTGTGTTTCTCAAGGAAATTATCCATCATCATACCTCACAGATATCCATGTATATAATTTATTCTCATATGCTTGTCATTCAACAGAAGCAGTTGCTCTGCCGTCTAGACATGTGAGTCATTGTCATAGTCTGTAGTCAAATTACCATAATTGGGCATGAGATACTTTACTGTGGGATGACCAACATTACATGATGAAGTAGCAATGGCATTTTGCAATCACTTTGTGTTGATTTCTCACTCACTGCTCATCTCTGTGCAGTCACATGACTTAAGTAATTTTGTAATCATAGGCTATCGAACCCCTTAAAATGTTATCACGGTCACAAGAAAATATGTGCTATTATAGTCAATGGATATCAATACAGCACTGATGGGATAGCTAATGGACCAGGTTTTTTCTAAAGTTAAGGTCTTTGGAATATTCTAGTGCTGTGATCAACCAGCAATTTAGAGAATATTAATTAATTAATGCTCAGTTAATTTGCACAGATTAATGCTAGAAACCACATATAGTATCAAATTTTGTCCAGCTATTAGACCAAACCAGGTTGCTCAGGGTTTTAACCTGTCTGGTCTTGAAAACCTCCAAGGATGAAGACTGTACAACTTCTCTGGGCAAACTGCTCCCCTGCTTGACTGTCCTCATGGTGAGAAGGATTTCTCTAAATCCACTCTAAACCTCTGTTGCTTCAACTTATCCCCCTTGTCTCCTGCCATTGCACCATATGCTCCTCTGAAAAGCCTTGCTCCACCTTCTTGATCACTTCATCATACATGTTGGAAAGCAGCTATTATGTTTTCCTGAAGCTTTCTCTTCTCCAGGCTAAACAAGCTCCTGTTCCCTCAGCCTCTCCTCCCAGGCACATGCTGCGGCTTCCAACCATCTTGCTGGTCCTCTGCTGAACTCACTCCTATTGACTGATGTCCTGTATTGGGAGACCCAAAAGATCTGTTCTAATAACAAGTGCTGAGTAGAGGGGCATAATCACTTCCTTAGGTGTACTGGCTACAGTCCTGTTAATACAGCCCAGGACACTATTGGCCTTCTGTGCTGCTAGGGCATACTGCCAGTTCACATTCAGCCACCTGTCCATCAAGATCCCCAAGTCTCATACCATAAAAATTTTCAGCAGGGAAAAAAAAAAAAATATATCTATATATATTTATTTTACTTCACAGTTATAGTCTACCTAACATGTTTTAATGGTCCATTAACTTGACATTGGAGAGACCTGACCAACATCCACTGAAACCTAGCAAGTCTTGTTGCTTTCAACAGGCTTTCAATTTGGTCCTAACTACTGGTTATCACGAAGAAACCCAAAAATCTGTGTTCTGCCTTTTCCTTTCTTCACTCTTCTGGGGTACAAATAAGCCTCTCTAGAGTGCATGCACACATATATGTGTACCTTTAAGAGCTCTAGTTCTACAACTGCCATCTACCAGGGACAAGAAAATAAAACTGCACAATCTGCTTGGTGGATGGCACTGAAATTTCCATTTTACACTAAATTGAATTTTGAGCAAAGACCAAATGAAGAACAAGGATTGCTAAAAGCAATGAAGATTGGAATTGCTACGAATGGCCCAGATGCAGATCTTACTCAAGCAATTGCTCCCCACTGAAGAAGTAATTCATGATTGAGCTCCAGATAAATATTATAAACACTAAAAGATTCTATTAATATTTTATATCTAACAGAGGACTATGCATGAAACCTAAATTATCAGAATGACTCTCTGAAAGCAGAAAAGAAGCACTGGGAAGATAGAGAAATATAACATCCACAAAATTTGCACTACAGTTTACTGAAATACACAGGCATTCATATTTTTAAGCAAGCCTATATCCCAGCAATGAAGGCTATATATGAATGTATACCGAGATGCAGGAATAAGGACCAGCTAAGGAAAAGAGAGATCCAGTGAACAGCAACCAAAGTGGAAACGGGTCAATGTTTTCAAATCAAAGACTGATGTGTGTCACTATCATATGGCCTTCTAGTGCTTTTTTTCCTAGGGGGTTTAACACTGCTTGTGATATAGCTATAGCCCATTATTCATTACAGACTCTGTAAGTTATACTGCTAAGCTTGGTTCCCCTCCACAATTATTAAATCACTTATTTCCTTTTGTTCTTGGTGCAAAATGACACCCTTGCAGTGAATCAGTAATAAGCACTACTTTGTTTCATTGTCCAAACACAAGAAAGAACAATTGTCTGAAGAATTGCATTTGCATTTAAATACTTCTACCTTCTAAAAAGCACCTTCTAGAAGTATTAATTAGGCTACAGTATTAAGATACTGTCAAGAATGTGCTTAGTTTAATAATAGCATGTCATAAGAACTCATGTAATGCAAAAACAGTACAATTACAGAATTATGATTGTTTTATATTACTGAACACCATTCGGATATAAACAACAGGTTTACATCTCATCTTTCTAAAATTTCTCGTACACAAGAGTATTACAGAAGTCTTCTGTGGAGAATTAGGTAGTTATGTATTGCTTTTATAAATGGCATATGCTGCTCAGGTTGTCAGTTTGACATCAGTTCATCTGACTGACAGGAGTTTAATCAAGCAAGGCTGCTAAGGTGAAAATCAATAGCAAAGAGCACAATGAGAGAAATAAGATATTTATAGTAGTTAAAATAATGTTGGCATGAGCTATTTACCAGGTGGGAGCTAGTGGTCTGGCACTACCCAGGCTGCTGGCTAGGTTTATTCTTTTCTGGCCGATAATCTATAGTAGAAGAAAACACCAAACCTTAAAATGTTGGCCAAGGAAAGTAGGAAAGCTGAATAACTATCAGGAGCCTACAGCTTAAAACCATGTGAAAGAAACAGCTGGATAGTCAGGGAGGTACCAAATGTGTAAGACAGAGGTAGAAAGATTACATTTCAGTAAGAAAAAGAAAGGATTTAATATGCAATTCTTTGTTTCACCATTTTGGTACAATATCTATTCCATTTAGCAATTAGGTTTTTTTGTTTGTTGTGATGAAAATGCTGGGTTTGATCCATTTTATTCAGGTATTGGGAAAGTACCAAAAGTGCCTAAAGTAAAAGAGTTTACTCACTCCAAATATCATTGCAAATGTTGGATTGAAACATTCCTTACCAGGAACACTGCAGATACAAAATCCAGTATGTATAGAATAGGACCACCATAGATCATGAGGCACCATGCAGAATCAAGTCATATAATAAAAGTCATATGAAGCCATAAAATAGTGTCCAATTAAGAATTTTACAGTTAATGTTATATAGAATATATTTTGCTGGACCTAATTAACACACTGAATTATATTTTTTACAAAGAGGTAATTAAGAAAAAATTCAATCACTGAAAAATGATGTTATGCATTTCTAGCCAAGCTATGAGGCTTGCATGTACTGATATAACAGGGACTGATCCAGCATTACAAGATGCTTTCCATTTCAATTCAGATCAGGTTCAAAGTGAACAGTGCATGATCCAAGTGCAAAATAATAGACATTTTATTTTTCTCATTATCTGACTGATTATGGATGACTGCCCCCTGAAAACCCTTCCCTGGTATTAAGCGATCTCTCCAAGGACTTCTCCTTCAACTTCATTGTTTGAACTATCTTCCCATCTGACAAGGAGTAATCTGCTGAGCTACAGAAGACTGGTTTCAACGTTTCAGTCAGAGCTGCTTCCCTCTGAATTTGTCTTTTTAAGAGCTAAAGATAATCTTACACTTTTATTTTAAGCAATGAATAACTGAGCACTGTAGATTCTTCATCCCCCACATCAGCTGATGGAGGATCTACATCACATGTAAGTGGAAGTGGCCAAAAAATTTAATGAAAATGTGAAAATATACACTATTTTTTTCAACTCATGATGCTTTAATGGAATACAGAACTAATTAAGAATTTCTTGGAATCTGTCAACTATATAGTGGTAGGTTCTATATTATAAGAAATCAGTATTTTATTATACTGTGATCTACTCTTGGTTTGCAAATCTGTTTGAAGTTATTAAGTATCTTTCAAAATATATTCCATTCTTTTATTTCAAGCTCCAATTGTCTCTCATTCATATATTGTCTCATGCGATTGAATAGCATCTTCAGTATTTCTAGAAGACCAAAAACTGAAGCAAGATATTTTAGTGCTGTAGATACAATGGGATTCTATGAAGCTCATAGAACTACACTGATTTACCCCAGCTAAAACCATCTTTCCATCATTAGACCCCACTTCTTCTGCTCTTTTAGTCATTTTATTCATTTGGAGGAGGAGTTAACTATTGATGTTCATCTCCATTTCTACCTCATTTTAGACTGGTTTTTTTCCCCACTTTTGTTCCCTCAGATTTTTCTTCCACACTTGTTTTTAAGAGAAACATTCATTCAATTCCATTGTATTAGGCAACATATGAAAAGTCAACTGAAGTCTCAATCAACTAGTGTACCTATTAAATAAAAACGAAGGAAAAAAAAAAAATCAGATGCAACTAGATCTTACCGTCTACCTGCTTTTGACCTCAGCAGAGAAGTCAAGGACTGATAGGGTAAGCAGCCTGAATTAACTCTCATTGCTAGAAGCCTGTTTTGCATACAAAGTAGCTAGACTTGAAGTCATTAGTTTCCAGAGTCAACCACTCAGGTACTTTAAAATGCAGACATTCTTTGTAAAATACTGTCCTGCCTTTCAATTGTCTAAAATCATCTTATGTCCCCGATTTTCCTCCTAGCTCTATTGCTATGCATTACCTTTTTCACTGACAGAACTCTCATCCTTTAATGTAAGAAGGCTGATCCACCCTCTTTCTCTCATAGCAAACAGAGCTTGTGCTTCTTTCACAGTATAAAGAAACTCTGAGATGGGTTTTGAAGATAAGTCTATCATGTTCAGACCATTAACATCTCTACACAATGCTGTTTGCGAACCTACCACCAAACTTTTCATGATACAGATTTAATCTTCTCTTCCAATGTACAGTATAGACCCAGAATTTTAACAGACATTTCAGTATCTTCTTACACTTCCATGCTCCTTCCATTTTGTTTTTCCTTGTATCATCCAGTACCCTTTCCATTTTCTTAGAACAGAAGCATCATATTCCAGTTCTTTATTTCTTATGCAACGGCAGTAAAATTTCTTACACAGAAGTGTTCACTATAAAATATGCAAATTCCATTAAGCAAGCTGAGAAGGGTGGACTACATCTTCCCATTACCCAAACAGTAGAAAACGTAGAATTGAATTAATACAAAATTCAAATGACAAAACTGGTCAAAATTAGAGTGCTGCCACATTCCAGTTTAAAACAGCATTCAAAAGACAGGGGTGTGAATGGCCTCTGGGAGGGTGTGGTCTGTGGGAATATGATGAACAAGTGAACGCAATACTTGAAAATTCTACAGAAGATGGAGTACCAAGTTATTCCAAAGATGCTTGGTGCAAAGCCTTTTAAGCAGACTAATTTACAGTTTTAAAAATAGTTTCTTTAAATGAAATCAACATTATAGATTCCACATTTTGGAATCACAATACCACACCTGCTTCTCTTACATATCACCAGAGAAAGCATTGTACGTTCAGTAAAAAGATGCATGGGACCACATATGACCTGTCAGCAACAGCAGAGCACAATTTTGCATTATTTCTATCATAACAGACAGATGTCACTCAGGTTGTAAAGTTCCATTGTGATGTTGAACACATGAAATATAAGCAAGCATAACATTTTAAAGCTTTCTTCTTCTTAAAAAAGAAAAAAACCCACAACTGTGCTTCCTCTCTCCCATGAAACTGTTTATCATGTATCTATTTCACATACATGTACAAATATTTTACAGCATCTTCCACGCCATGTAAGCATCATCTAAAGTCTGTTATGAAGATCCCCAATGTCCTTTTAGTAACTGACCAGACAGAGTGTTGTACAGTTGAGGGGGGGGAAAGGGGTTTGAAAATAAGCTTTACCATCTCTTTCATGATTAAGCTTGAAGATTAGATACAACAATTAGTACTTAAAGCTCTACATATTATTGCACTAACTTAGTAATACAGTAGGAATTAAGAAAATCTTTACAGACCATTTCATTTCAGTGAAATGCTCTGTAACCTACAATAGCATGTGCTTACCAAGGAGCCAATCTCAGTTTGGAGAAGAAAGAAAAATTTAACTCCAGGATAAATTATTAGATACTAGATTCCTAGTCTCCAGGCAGTCTCATGCTTGTCTAGTATATTTGTAACGTGAAAGTGCTTCCTAGTGATAAATTCCTATTCTTTACAGATATGAAACAGAGACAGTGCAAAACTGAGTAAGCTAATCTTTCCCACTGAGCTGTGTAAATAATTACATTGTTCTTGTGCTACCAGTGAAGTTAATGGAGCAGAAAAGAGGCTGATTCTCTGTTTCCAAAATTGAGTCATCTGGGCAACGAAGGTTGACTCATCTGATATTCCTCTTACCTTTTGAAACACCCAGTGGCTAATATGAAAAGGTCAAAGAATGGGTTTATGTAGGACAAAAATGAAATTACTTCCCTTGACTTACTAGACAGTGGTTCACAATATGCTGTGCATCTGCCACCTCTAATTCATGCACAGGACTCAGTATACCATCTCCTTTGCTATTCCCCTTTCAGAAATAGGAAAGAAGTTGGGTAAATAATGACATAAAAATGATAAAACGCCTGTCCTTCTAGTTTGGTCTGATGCCTGTCTGGCAGTAGTTCTGTATTTGTGCCAGACTACGCTGACCGAATGCTTACTGTGTCCTGTCCATGTCTCACCCCTTTCCTGTCAAACTATACACACATCTTTTACTAAGCTTTCACAATGGGAACGTTCAGTGTACCTTCCTCATCTATCTGAACCATTTCACAGTTGCATCTTGTGAACTGGTACTGTGAACTTTTTCTCGGAAGCTGATGGTGAACTGATAATTTTTCTCTAAAGCTGATCATGAATTAATACAAAATATGAACACTTCACATAATTGTAAGTATTCTGCTTGCTACCTGAACATTATAATTATTATCCTCATGCACAATTTTCTATTACCATGTGCTACACTCAATAGGTTCACTGCAACTTAGAAAGTAAAAATAGAATTACCATTGTGGCGGGTGCCCATGAAATTATTCAGTGCTGTTTTATTGAATTCCAGACTGACAGTTAAAATGAGAGATAAATTGATAAAAGATTGTTCATTGTTTTTCACTTTCTGCCATTTTCCCTCATCACAATCTTGTGCATCACATCACTTTCTGACATCTCATTTGAATGTCCATCCTGCAGTAATTTTATCCATACTGTGCCCAGTAACACAAACACAGGAATTTATTTGTGTACCCCCAAAGAGCAATACAAAGTTAGGAACTGATGGGGCTAAACTTTGTTTAGAAAATTTGGGCATTCCGGACACCGTCAGACATACATGTAGAAAAAAGGAACAGGAAGGCAAGTTGAAGTCAGTAACAGCTGATTTATACCAGTATAGTGCAGAGTAAAATTTGATATGATAATTTATCACAAATCCAATTTGTGGTATGAACAACTCTTGAGAAACAAACAGCTGAAGGAGTGTTGTGGTTTAACCCCAGCCAGCAAGTAAGCACCACACAGCTGCTTGCTCACTGCCCTGCCCCTGCCCAGCAGGATGGGGGAGAGAAATCGTGGGGGGGCGGGGGGGGAACCTCATGGGTTGAGACAAAGATAGTTTAATAGGACAGAAAAGGAAGGGAATAATAACAACAACACGTAATACACAAAACAAGCGATGCCCAATACAACTGCTCACCACCTGCTGACCAATGTCCAGCCAGTTCCCAAGCCACAGTCACCGCCAACTCCCCCCAGTCTACACACTGAGCATGACGTTACATGGCAGGGAATATCTCTTTGGCCAGTCTGGGCCAGCTGTCCTGGCTGTGCCCCCTCCCTGCTGGCAGAGCATAGGAAGCTGAAAAGTCCTTGACCGAATAGAAACACTACTTAGCAACAACTAAAATGTCAGTGTCTTAACAACATTATTCTCATACTAACCCCAAAACACAGCACTATACCAAGCTAGTAGGAAGAAAATTAACTCTATCCCAGCCAAAACCAGGATGAGGAGCAAGGAAGATCCTTCATCTACTTCAGGGACACTAGAGCACACTGCTGTACGTGGTTTTGGGGAAGTAGTGGTAAGACTGGTAAAGAAATATGGTGAAAATAACAGCTGCAGAAACAGCCCAGCAACAACAGCAGACACTCTGAGAGCCTCTAGGATTATGCCTCTGTTCTCTCTCCCCATGTTTTGTAACCAGCTGTTCTGAGTTTCTTTTCTCTGTCCCTTTCTCCACAGTATATTCCCTTCATTGCTACACTACCACCTGGTTCCATTCTTCTCCTTTTACTTTGTCATTAATGCATTTGTTTCATCCCAGCAGTCACTTTGCCTGTCAGTAACACTCAGCACCCACATTAAGTCTGTCACACCAGTTTGGATTGTGAGCCAAGACAAACACTGCACACTTTTGTATTTGTCAACTGCATGGTGTGGCAGCGCCTTCTCTGTGTTGGTCATTAGGCACTACCATAATCTACCTGACTAATAATAATGTAACATACTGGGCAACTACACAGAGCAGAATGTCTCCTGTGCACGTTTTAAGATAAGAATCATGACAATTAACTTTTTCACTAGTGGTATGTAAAAACTGAGTAACTGTTGGTAGGAGGCAGCTGAGAGATTAATTACATGCCTTGTGGATGCTGAAAGCTCTCAAATTCCTTGGTACTCACTATTTAGTCTAAACTTGGTGAACATCTACCATTATGGCTAAGTTATGTCAGCATTCATTTACAAGCAAACAGAAGTAATGCAGACTGCAGATACAAACAGAGCCTTGGCCCATTTCCTTTCAAATACAAACTGTAAATTATTTCTACCAGGAATGATTTAGAAAAAGAAGTCAAACACCAGAAATATACTGGTCTCCTTCTAGTAGGAAATTGCCTTTTTTCCGCCTCTTACCGACTATGTTAATCTAGAACAATAACAAGACAGCAGGATTTTTAAGCTCTTGCCTGAACTTGTCTGTCCATTACATTTTGCCAAAAGCTGACACACAATCACTTATTCATCCACTGATGTCAGCTGCTTTCAATCAGTGTACAGAAACTACAATGGTTTATACTTACAGAAAAAAACAAGTATCAAATCCTTAACTTTATTTGTAGCTTCTACTAATCTCAACTGCTGTCAATTCTGATGTTTTAAAAGGTGTAAAGGACAGAATTGGACTTAATGCGGGAATTTCAGATTACTGATGCCATAAAATGTCTCCAGACCTTTCCAGCAGTAGAAAACAAGGACATCTTTAATGAAGACACTGGGCCATATTCTCAAGTCATTTCAAGTGAAATTCAAGACACAGATGTGCAAAGCACAAATACAAAAAATAACAGTAAATTGAACAATTCACTGTTTTTGATTTTAACAGAGTGCTGATCAAGTCAAAAACCCTAAACAGGATGAACTTCTATTCATTTTGATATTATTTATCAGTTTGACTCTTCCAGGCAATTCCTAAAGCTAGTATTCACAGAGATTAGAAAATATTTTCCATGAAGTCTTATTAAATTCCATTACTTACTTTTATATGCACCTAATAAAGGTTAACCATTCTGGTAAAATTACTTCTCAGAATAAGACTCTGTGCAATATGTGACCCACTAAGATTTATGGTACATTTGTAAAAATGCTGTCTTCATATTGCCTCTCTCATAGTTCAGGTAGTCAGAAGTGCCTTCAAACTTCATCTTATATTAATTAATCTTATGAAGATCTCAGGAAACAACTCTGGGACATTTTACATATGTGGGACTAGACTTACAGTAAAAAAAGTTTTTTTTTTCTTTTAGGGTGATGAAACATAGCAAATACCCACGAAGCTTCCAACTATTTTTCCAACTGGGATCTATATTTTGTGCTGGTGTTGATGCTTCTGAACTGCTCTGTGTATTCAAATATTGTTCTAATTTTTCAGTTCTTATATTCAACTTCTAACTTTCAAGCACTGCTCTTAGTGAGAATAAAAATCTCTCATGTGAGGATTACCAGTAAGGTAATACATAGCCAATACTGCCCAAAAGGCCAAAATAATCAATGCCCAAATTACATTTAGCTTTCTTACATGTATTGTAATTCAATACACACACCTACACACAGTCTTATACTTCCTCCCTTTAAATAAGTAAGTTTTTGTTTTATATTCTTTTCTTCAATTGTTCCATAACTTAAAAAGTATGTAGTTTAGGTAGCTTATCAAAGTACCAAGTTTAAGTTCAAAAAAATATTCTCATGTACACTAGAAACACATCCAAAGGTCCTGAGATCTTTACCCTGTTCTTCATGCGATTACTCTCAAGACATTTTTCAAATACATTCTCTGATCCTCTAACACTTGCTCTGTCATCCAAGGACAGCACATACTCACCTGAACCTATTGCCACCTTTTTTTCTACAATGGCTTTCTGTCTGCTTTTTTCCCCCCTCAGTCTTGCCTTTGTCTCCTGTCTAACTAGGATCTGTTTTCTACTGCACTATCCTGCAGTGAAGCCGACAGAAAGAAATAACTCATTGCTGGGTATGGAATCCACAGCTACATCTCTACTTACATTAGCTCACACGTAAACCCAAATTCAACAGTTGTCCATACTGCTTAGTGGTTTACTCACCCTCACTAGGACCTGGCAGTGAAACTCAGACCTATGCAAGGACCATCCTGAACTGCAGTTCTGTCTCTACAGAGTATGGATGGCATAAATTCAAGCATGACAGCATCAGAAATTTGAATCCATATGAGATACAGCTAACAAAGATCCTACAGATAGCATCTGAACTTTGTATTGCATTGTATGCTTTGGGAATAGCCCACACCAAATTGTGAAACTTCAGTTAAACAGCTTGAGAGTGCTGGATCTATTCTAGTCTTCCTTAACTTAAAAGGGAAAGGGAATTTCTCCTCTTACTGGATGCCAGTTGTGAGAGTGAAACATGCATACTAAAGCTTTCTGTTTATATTGGAGACTGTGGTGTACACTGTGGTGTGTGTGTTCACTCCTAATGAAATGCACCACTTAACACCTATACTAAGTTGCTGGAGAAGGAATAAATACATGAAAATCCAAAATAATGTCAAGAGCCAGAGGAGAGTAAATAATAATAATAATAATAATTTAAAAAAAAATCGCACAGGAAAGTTTCAAACTGTCATGGTAGTTACAAGTTAGTATGTGCATAATCCACAGGAAATGCATCAAAAGGTTCAAAATCCTCTGTATTCCTGACTAACTTAAACAATGCTAATGGCTTTAAAAGTTGTTATGGTATTGAACGAATGGTCAGATAATACCATTTTTTCCAGCAATGAAATAAAACAACTGGAGATGTTGTTTTATTTGACTCTCAGAAAAGTAAGAATAAGAACAATAATTTTCTATAATTGGCCAGTGTATTGGAACAGGAAAGTTTGCATTTTAAGAATTTTCCAAGTGATTTAGGAATCCAAGCGACATCTTTCAACGTGACTTTGACATGGACAAGCCCATCTTCAATTGAAAGTCAAGGGGAGTTAAGTTTGTAAGTGATTTTTTAATATTTTAGCAATAGTGATGTATGGCTAGATCCTCAAATGGCATAAAGAAGCATAGCTCCGCAGACTTCATGAAGTTACATGGTTTTACAGTGGCTGAGAAGCTGACCCCATAACACCAAAAGTAAAGTTCTTGATGTACAACCAAAATGCAAAAGGTTTTGGATCAGTAGCTAAGCATGTTTATAACTAAAGATCTGATAAATGTTTATAACTAATATCAAAGTTTAATATATATATATATTCAGAAAATTTTCACTTTAAAATACTGTAAAACCTTTAATGACCAGCAGGCCACTCCCAAGTGCTCCATGGACTATTTCCAAAGAAACTACAATACTTCATAGTTTCAGCTATAAACCAGAAGAAATGAATATTTTCATATTGCTTTGCCATGGCATAAGATGAGATTAAAATGATGCATCTATTTTTCCTAAACTCTCTAAGCTACACTCATTAAAAAAAATCAAAAGTACCCTATGTCTGTAGGAAGCAATATGATCATGAAACCTAGCAGAGTGAAACAATATGCTGCAAACAGAATTTTCTTCTTTTTCTTTCTTTTTCCAGGAAGATTTTACACTGCAGTCTCAAAAAAATACATGTATGAATGCATTCTTGTTACTACAGCCTTTCAGTCCATAATCAATTGCAACCAATTCTTTGTTGCAGTTATATTGGGGTCTAACAAACCTCAAGTATAAATTGATCATGACACAGCTGGACCTAAGAAATTATTTAGGTTCAGGCATTTATTGAATTTTGAGTATGTCTAGTCAAATCCCAAAAGATTTTGAGTACCTGCAAGCACTATTTCAACTTAATCAGTCCTCTTAGCCTCATAATCGCTGCTGCTTTGAATCTTACTGTGGGGGTTTTTTTTGCATTACTGGATACACCTCACAGCAGGTGCTTCCCAGCATAAATAAGTACCCATCATTGTTTATCTGATACAAAACAATTGTTTGACTAGGATGAATTTCTACTCTTAAAAGGTAGTCTTAAGGAACAGAACATTTTTCAGACTTTTAACTGAATAGTACAGAGTCTCTCTTTCCACTTTGATAACAGTTCAAAGAAACCCTGAAGTGAGAATTTTTCATACCAGGGTTGTTGAAGCAAGTGTGAGGAAGTGCTAGAACTTTCATTAAGTTATAACACTGACATCTCACAGGAGCAGAGAAGTGGGGGGAAAAAAACCCCCATGGCACCAGTTCCACAAAGCAAAGAATTCAGAAAGCACAGAAACAAAAACTTCTGAAATTCAGAATGAGTCATACCCCATCATCAAAACTACCCTCGATATACTTTATTGTTTAACTGAATAGGGGAACTCTGGAAATCATTAGCAATACAATATCACTATCACAAATTATTTCCACATATCTTACAGGATCAAGATTACAACTGTTAGGTCTATCCTTTATTTCCCACAGTAAAATGTCATCATTTAAACACTAAAATTAAGTATTGTTTGAATTCTAAATGTCCCATATTTAATATATACATAGAAAACAGTGAGTACCTAGCAGATAAAATTAGCATAATATGAATTTATATTAATAAACTGTCTATGATTTTATTCAAAAACACATTTAAGTGAATTAAATGTATACCATTTGTTTTAAAGTTGTTATTTACACAGAAAAATATCAAACTGTAATAAGTTTTTCACTTATTTAAAAAGCAAACAAACTATATACCATGCTTTTATTCTGGGAATTCTAACTTACATTAACAAAGGAAAAGGAGTTATTGATTCTGTCCACTGGAATTATTTTACAGGCAGTTACCTTTTGAGATTAGGAATACTACGAAATAATTTGTTAAAATTTATTTTTCTGGAGAAAATCACATCTACAGCTTTGCTCATTTTAGGAAAGGGTGAAAGTTTTTAAAGAGCAGCTTTACTTACAGTCAAAGGGATGTTCACTTGAAACAATGGTTGGAATTAATCTTCTATTACTTCAGTATGCAAAAGTCAAGCATTCAATTTAAGCTAGCTTTTTATGGGATGCTTCTATAATAAGCAGAAAGGCTGCCAGTCATCTCCATGCTGCAAACGAGCTTATTCTATGATTGGAAGACCTAAACATACAACCTTCTCCATCAACCACAGAAGAAACCTAAATGAGCACCTCAGGTCAAACACCTAACCTTTAGATAACTAAACTGAGACAAATCTCAACCAGAGACAGACGAGGAATTCATCATCTCCTGCCAGCCACAGGCCAGGCACAACTTGTGCCAGCCACTGACTGAGAACCTAACACATACATAAATTATTTATGGTTTTATTATATGTTGCA
Organism: Phaethon aethereus; assembly: GCF_964289735.1. NCBI lineage: Eukaryota > Metazoa > Chordata > Aves > Phaethontiformes > Phaethontidae > Phaethon > Phaethon aethereus. The sequence goes on from NC_138584.1 coordinate 13,881,265, forward strand.
GTTGTTTGGCATAAGGTTAGGACTGGTTAAACTTTGTTTGCTTTTACATAACTCCCCTATGACTAACCTGTTAATCGCTGCGTCACTGCCAAGGTGTGGAGAACCTTCCAGAAGGACCTGTGGAGAGAGGCAACAGGTGATCATTAGGCACCACAGGAATCAGCCAATCAGAATCAGGTACTCCCTGGCCACTCCCACACCAGGGGCAGCAAGGCCGCCAGAGTGCCTGAGGAGCAAGGAGGGCCTTGGCCCATGGCCCTGCTCCCCAGCTGGGGCATTGCCCAGCTGGCCATCACCCTTCTGCACCCTGCCACCTCCTCTGTTGCAGGATGGCAAGGTCATGTTAAAAACTGTTATGGTGACCTGCCTAGCTACTCTCCTGTCTCATCTGCAGGGCAGGGAAGATGGGTCACTTTTTAGTGAATATATTTATGACTAGCAGTGCTTTGGTATCTAAGCTCACTTAGTCTCCACCCTGTCCATCTGGTCCCAAACCACAACATATATTTTTCCTTTAGTGTTCTTACAATAGAATAAATAATACCTGATTCGTGAAAAATAGCTGGCTGTTATTTAACTTTTGTAACAAAAATTAGGTAATCATTGTCTGTCTGAGGAAAAGAGAAATGGGAGTTTTGAGCTAAAATCAGGACTTGCTACGGTGATCCCAGTTAACAGGTATTTGACGCTAGTTAGTGTCAAACTCAGGCCTTCTCACAGCCGACTCATCCCCCCCTCACAGATGGCCCTCTCTCTCAGAACAGACATCTGTCCCTTGAAGACAGTTTGGACGATGCTGACTGCAGTTGTTCATACCGCTGGCCCAAGAAAAAGGCAGATGTGGTTCAGAAGACCATGATAAAGACCAACAGATACATTTCCTGCCAAAGAAGCCATCTTCACTCACAAACCATACCCCACTACTATGAACCCAAATTTCTAGACATAAATAGCTAACACAGTAATATCATGGACAGTCTCCACAGAGGTATTTTGAAGGATTAGTCTGATTACAACTCTGTGGTACTAATAACTCTTTAGAATTATGTATGAGGCACACATGATAGGAACAAGCACCAAGTAATACTGAGGATGCAAAATGGGCCATCACTCCAAATAAAGATGATCCCAGGACTACTGATAATTCATCTGAGTATTTCTCAATGGGATAGATACCATGCAACAGAAAGGAAGGAAGTTTCATATTCTGTAGGAAATAGATCTCATGTAAATGAAAACAAACTTCCTCTACCTGAAAATGCTCTTTGCATAAATTTGGTTGTGCTCCAGCACAAACTTGGACCACATACATCAATTTAAGCTGATGATTAGTCCTACTAAAATCAATGCTTTGGCAAGAACTTCACATTACAGAAGAAAATTAAACGCTCCACATACTGAACTTTTAAAAACAATCCTTTGGAACAGAAGTTTTCCTAAAAATCGGGTGATTATCTAGAAAGATTTTTGGTAAAAATGTAGCAGCTATCTAGCTGAAGTCTAGGTACCACTAGCTAGAGTGAAAAATCCCAAGACAGACTGGCTGCTATTATTTATTGCTGAATGCCAAAGCCCCATGATATACTTAGTAAGAGGTAGGTTACTTTGACTGCGTGCGGCCATCTCCGCAGTTAGGCAAAAGTACAGTATTCTGCAGTTCTGAGTACAAATAGTACATTCTGCGCTCTCTGTTGGTTGTCTGAATCAGCCTGCACCACCAGAAGGTTACCTGAAGAATGTTTTCTTAAATTAAAATTTCTCACCTACGCTCTTCAACTTTTTCCTCATTTTTGTCTCTTCCCTGTCTTAGTAGTCCAAGTTTAGCCACCTTTTGTACATCAAGAGTTCTGCTTCCCCTTCCCAGCCGTGTGTTTTTGCATTTGCTATTGTCAAATGCTCTCCTTGGATTTACCGTTCTAAGTATTTCATCTACATCTGACTTTTTCCATGCCTACGAAAAACAAACACTGTAAAAGTTAACACAGATATGGTGTACTTATAAACTCCCCTAAACAAAGTTTACAAATGTAGTATAAAAAAATAAAATTCCATTAGCAAAATACCACTTTGTATCTCTGAATAAAAGATATCAATATTTATCCCTGACTTTATTTCTTTATGATTCAATAACTTCTTGTCTATAGATGAATAACATTTGCACTGGTCATTGTGTTGGCTTTCATCACCGCATTTTCTAATTAATCAGTACACCAGTTAACCATATTACAGCAACCTGGGTATATAAACAGCGCCCAACTGTCCAGTCAAAGCAAAACTTCCGGTAGCATAATCTGACATCACTATAGCTGGTATGTCCGCCAACCTGGAAGCAAAGACAATATCTACTTCAGCTTTACTTGTAGAAAAGTAAGGTGAGCTGTTAGTTGGCGTAAGATTAAAACTAAATTTTAAAAAGTGGGAAGATTAACGCATAATGTCTCTCACACACAAAACCACAATTTACTGTTTCTGCAATCATTCTGTTCTGTTAACAAAGTTCTGTGTTCTGCATAATATTTTCAGTTGTACTGCTAGTGTTCTGAAACGGGTATTTTTCATCCAGCTTGCTTTCTAAATATTCTATCATTAATCTGTTTGTCCCAGATGGATTTACTAAAATAAGTAATGTAAATTATTTATAGATCTACTATTTTTCTTCTAACTTGCTCCATTTATCCCTCATAAAACTTTAATACTGGAATAAAAAATCTTGACAAGTGCCTCTGCATGCAATTAACCTGAGTTCATACCATTCTATATATTTTGTGCTAAATTCATAGTATGTTACATATAAAGGCAATATGGTAAAGCCTGTCCAGTATTTTCAGTGTTTCAATGATACTGGGCTACAACTCCAGTTTCCTTTCAAAACACTTAATGGCTGTCAATATAAAATATAGACAAAACTACACTGATGAGGTCTATTAAATAATTTGTTGATGGAGAACTACAGTCTTAGATGTTTGAATCAGAAAATATAGCAGATATGTGAATGCAACATTTGTAATCATATAGATTTGCTAAATTATACAATGTATTGTTAAACTTTACAAAGGTAGCGTCTAAATCTAAGCTAAGGAGACAATATAATTGCATTTGCCTAAAGCATACAGCATGAAAGCAGTACAAACTTCTACTCAAATTTGGCTTCTGTTCCATTAGGTGGCACAAGTATTATTCCACATACTTTCCTGTCCTTGGGCTGGATAAGACTGTGCAAGCAAATCATCCTATGCCAGAACTTTGTCCATACGCCCTTGCTAGAATGTTTGCTCCTTCTAGTGTCAGTATTTCAGTCCCTCTGTGGGGAGGGAGATGCCGACCTAAATGGAATTTTTGCCCCTTAATTCCAAATTTGTCAAAATATTAAATAGATAAATCTTACACAAAAGGAAAAGTGACAAGGATTTCTGCTTAATCCATGAAATCTAACAGAGCACTTTTGAATTATATATTATTGCATGCTAATGGTAACTCTTAATACAGATTCAGAGAGCCATAACCAAAAAATAACTTTCCCTTTCATTGCAATTATCTTGGGCTGATGGAGAATCAAATGTCCCCCATTTCTTCCAACTAACTGAATATTTCTGAGTAGAAAACAATGATATATACTCATGAAGTGAAATGCCTAATGGTCTTGCATAAGCAATTCCTGAAATTTAAAATTCTGCTTTCATGCACCCAGGCTGTCAGAGAGCAAAGCACCTAAGCACGTGCTTTAGTATAAACTATGAAGCAGATCACTGGCTCCATGGGAAACAAAAGAAAGTTCAGACTCTTTTTTAAACTTAATTCACAGAGTCTGCCACTTTCAAGTCCCTGGAAAGATTCCTGAGTATGAAGCTGGTAACGGCCAGTGGATGCTTTAGTCGTTCTAAACATCTGATACTAAAACCAGGGGCATAGATACTTTATCGATATTCTCCTTAGTTGGCAAGTCTTTCCTTCCTCTGTTTATAACTGCAGTGCACCTATTCATCTCATATCATAGGCAAGTGCTAAAGCTGGGTATGACAGTAGCTACATGAACCACAGCTGCTATCTCAAAGAAAAATGCACAGAATAATTCAACAGTACAGGCTATTTTTGTCTGTGTGCTGTAGCAACTGACCCAGCTAAAAAAGCAGGTATCAATGATGAGATGCTGTTCATTAAATACTTACCACAGACACAACACACTTAGCTTGCTATACAAATGTTAACTAAAAAGTCATTATAAGACTCCATTTGATGACTGAATCATGTGTGAGCAATCAACTTATGCTACTATAGAGAGCAAAAGGGGAACTGACTACTTGCTAGTCATAACTGAAAGACCTGAAAGGTCAGTAGTCATCAGTTGGCCTCTGCATGCAATCATTAATCCCATTAGACCCTTAAATCAAAGATAATTTAGTACTGATGGCCAAGAGATTCCCTTAATCAAAGTAATTCAAGAGCAAGGTATCTACGTATTCTATCTTTCCTCAAAAGCACGTTTTCCTAGAACTTGGTACTACTTTATCCCAAGTGGAACTGTAGCCTATTAACTTCTAGTCAACCTAGTTCCCAATTTCCAGTGACCAGATCTTAAGCGCTCAAAAGTTGGTCTGTTTTTTCAGCACTATAACTAGGGCCAAAAAGGCATTTTTCTTTTTGTATTTCACTGCATACAACTTTTACCTTACACATAGACTCTCACGGCTACTGCTCCCATGACTAAGGAAAGTGAAAGTCTTAGTATACTAGTGGAAATCATATTCTTAGTTCAGAATTACACAGAGGTAAACTGAGCAAGTTTTTCTTGGGGGAAATGCATCTGACAGCTCCTGACTTCACTTCTTGCCACACTGCACTGTGATCTGATCATCAGAAGGGAAGGAATACAATCATTCATAATTTACTCCATCACTTCAGGTTAGTACGTTAGCTCCATTTCATGGTCAGATATGGTAAAGTTATACACAATTAATAATCAAAGGATACTAGCAAATCCTTCATTAACTGCCCTGAAACCATGGTGAATGTCAGTTTTCATGTAACAGTCCAGTGTTAAGTCTGATGGACATAATTCCGGGACACCTAGAAGAAAACAGTTCATCCTCACACATTTAAAACAAAAATAAAAACACCCCACACAATTCTGTCTGATTTTTTAAAACTGATTTTTGAAATCTGAGTGGCTTTGGTCAATTTGGAGTCTGAGAATTTAACACCAGATACGTATTTGATTTCAATGCCAGTTTGGGCTAGATAACTTTTTAATTTAAACATACAAACAAGGTAGAAAATTGTGTGGTCACCTTCCATTTCTGCCTTTTCCATTTTCTCCTCCAACCTGCTTTCATTCTGAGGCAGAGACAAATGCATATAGAGAGACATGAAATGACTCACTGGTTAGAAAGGTACCTGTTTCACCAAGTACACATGGTTTAGACCCCATAGAACACAGCTGAACAGATGTAGTTAGGTAAACACTAATATTTAATACACAACCTATCTTTGAGATGTAATATCATGGCAACCATCTATTCTGGAGATCTGACAAGACTAAGCATTTCTGGAAAGAGAAAATTGAAAGAATCTACTTAGCATTAGGATTTACCCTACCATACAACCCAGACCTATTTATCCTACAAAAACTCTCAGTGGTAACTGTGGTGCTGAAAGATGGCTGCTGAGGGGTGTGATGATAGCCAAAAAACTAATGCTACAGAGACATCATTCTTCTTTCATACATAAAGTGATTTGGCAGCTCTGGAAAGAATATCTATTCAACTGCTGAAGACACATAACACAAGACAACCTCATTATTAATATGCTCAAGTCTGTGTCCATTCGTTATTGTTCATACAGAGAAATATTTTCTTTAATAATCCTAAATCATATGATGAGCCTGACTTGCATGAAGGAACCTCTTATTTCCTATACGTTAACAAAATCTGAGAAGCTGAAGATGGAAAATTATTGTTCTCTAGAGGTTAAGCTAGGGAAAAGTACTGATTCCGTACTGTTTCTACAAAAGGTAAGTTCTATTGGTTTAAGACAACAATGTGATATATTGCTGTGAGGAGTTTGTGTAGTTGTTAAAAATGTGTTCAAAGTATCCTCTCTGGCCTCTTCCAGATTCCTGTAACTAGCATTTCAGTTCAAAATTCTCCCTTGCTGAACCTCTAGTATGCTATAAGAAATGCAAAAATGTCACTCATAACAATATCTGTCTTAAGAAGAGTTCTCTTACACCAAAAGTGTTCAGCAAAATCTTGAGTGGAGTACAAAACCCCGTACTCATAACTGATTCTTTCATAACAAGAAAGCATCAGTATCACAAACAAACAAAAACCCAACTGACAGAATAAGCGAGCAGATGGAAAAGTAACAGAGAAACAATGGCAATCCTACAGTCAAGAAAAATTACACGTAAATAATGTAGAGATACATAAACTTATTCCTAACTTGGACACTATTTATCCCTTTCTCATGTACACCAAGAAGTAAATGTATCACTTTTTTTTTTTTTTTTTTAATATTACAGAGCCATACTGCACAAGACACAGCCCACAGATGGGCAGACATGTAACCTTGAAAACTTTGTAGTCATGCTCACAAGCAAATGAACTGTCCATGGACCTATAACTGTGACAAGCTAGATAGTAGAGAGCTAAATGCCTCTTCAATTCTTTTGAAGCTTAATTTATGCAAGCAGCTTCTAATCCACTCTTCAATGATTCAGTCACCTAGCACTCCCTTCAAACTGCATTACAATGGCTTTAACTCCTTCCCTTAAGTATATACAATGTAATCTGGTAGAACGAAGTATTATTCCCATCTTTTGTTCCACCTCTTTTTTTCATTCCCTGACAGTTCTGACCATGTTATTTGGCTTGATTCTCAAGAAGAGCACAGCTGTATGATAGATAGGATGTCTTTCTCAGGTACAGCATGGAATGATCAGTCTGTTTGCCAGAACAAACCAGACTTCTGGCTCCAAGCAGCTTCTTCATCCTGTCCAGAACATCAGTCACAACTGAGGAGTCTGGGTACCACTGACTAATGCTCACTATTCTCCCCTGACAACTATTCTGAGCCAATCTGCATTGTACAGTCACCTTCTGCAACAGAAGGCATCGACAGCAACTTGCAGTTAACTACTTTCCCTTTATGCCAAAGTTCACATACCTCTTATGAACACACGTTGTCTTTTGTAACATCAGTGCTGCTGCTGACCTGTACCAAAGTCTATTGCTGGCAGTACCATTCTCAACAATTTTTTCTCTCTCCTAAAATGTTGGTTGGAACTTCTTGTATTGTCTCTCAGTAAGTCATATAGGCCAAGTGCAGGGTCCTGCACCTGTGTTGGGGCAACCCCCAGTATCAGTACAGGCTGGGGGATGAAGGGATGGAGAGCAGCCCTGCTGAGAAGGACTTGGGGGTACTGGTGGACAAAAAGCTGGATATGAGCCGGCAATGTGCACTCGTAGCCCAGAAGGCCAACCATCTCCTGGGCTGCATCAAAAGCAGCATGGCCAGCAGGTCAAGGGAGGTGATTCTGCCCCTCTGCTCAGCTCTGGTGAGACCTCACTTGGAGTCCTGCATCCAGCTCTGGAGCTCTCTGCACAGGAAAGACATGGACCTGTTGGAGCAGGTCCAGAGGAGGGCCACAAAAATGATCAGAGGGCTGGAACACCTCTCCTATGAGGAGAGGCTGAGAGAGTTGGGGTTGTTCAGCCTGGAGAAGAGAAGGCTCTGGAGAGACCTTTTTGCAGCCTTCCAGTACTTAGAGGGGGCTTGTAAGAAAGGTGGGGAAAGACTTTTTAGCAGGGCCTGTGGCAACAGGACAAGGGGCAATGGTTTTAAACTACAAGAGACTTGAGATTTAGACTAGATATAAGGAAGAAATTTTTCACAATGAGTATTGTGAAACACTGGCACAGGTTGCTCAGAGAGGTAGTTGATGCCCCAACCCTGGAAACATTCTAGGTCAGGTTGGACGGGGCTCTGAGCAATCTGGTCTAGTTGAAGATGTCCCTGCTCATTGCAGGGGGGGTGGACTAGATGAAAGGTCACTTTCAACCCATTCTATGATTCTATGATATCTTGGCTATGTACGTAGCTCTTACACACTTTTCAGGTATATATTAAGTGCAACTTAACATACTTAATGCTTCCCCATGAATTATTTCAAATTAATCTTCATATTCCTGCTTCACTGCTACACAAAGAAGGTTATTCCAGGTACCATTTTGCTGTGCTATACAGAAAGGGATTGTGACCTCACTGGTCTGTAAGTTTTATTTCTATCCTTTATTTGTATACTTGAAAAAGTCAGGAAAAAATTTATTTTGAACACACAAAAAATTAATGCCACTGATATAACTTCTGCACGTGACTGATTGATTAGATGGCAAACCATCAGTTGTTGACCTCCTTATACACTGGCTCTGAACAACATGTCAAAAGGCTTACACTTGGTTGTATTTATTAACTTCCTAAGCTTGTAAGAGGGCTTTCTGTTGGTGCTGAATTGCTACCATCAAAACAAAAAACTATTACAAAAATCAGACTTCACTCCAACATATTAAATGGAAAAGTACAGTTTGTGCTCATTGGACACAGAAATACAAGTAATAGTATGAAGATAAATACAAACCATGTCACTGTATGAGGAACAGTTTCCCTTCTCACACTGATGAGAAGCCCAAGCTACATAGTAAAGGCTAGAGTAGCCTAAAATAAGCACAACTGACATCAGAAACTGCCTCAGCGAATTTAACCTTAAAATTAATTAATCAAATTACAAACAGACAACTTTTCTGATTTAATTTTTGCCTCATTTAAAGCAGACTCCATTATACTTAGACCAGCTGTATTTATACGGCTGGATTTTTCAGTGGGATTTATATTGCAGCCACCAATATGAAATAAATCAAGACTGTATGAAGCAAGAGAGAAACACTTAAGATAGTATTGAAGCGCTTAAATGAATCATCTACAAATCACAGAGCAACTTACTCAATGTCCCACAGCATGGAATATGAGAGGAGATCATGAAGAATGCTAACCTTTTACACCAAGCCATACAAAAGGTGTTCTACAGCCATTTGTGTGAGTTAGAACATACAAATGTGTTCTAACAGCTGTTACATAAGTGCTTCTGAAGGATACCCTGCAGGCTTCTTCCTGAATATTAAAGAAAATTTCATAATTTAATTCAATCATGTTAATAATCTACAGAACTTAATGGAACAAGTGGTCTATTGGATTGTGTACTAGAGGTGACTTAACAGACAGGTTCTTATCTCCATTCTCCTGATGAGTCCCATAAAGAAAACCATAGTTTTTCTCACATACAAAGTGAGAAAATTACAATACTTACCTCCTTTCTCATTTACTAATGAGAAGTACAATATAAAAACTAAGCACAATGTACTTTATTAACCGACACCTTAACAGAAAAGATCCAATAAGGTTATTGAAGAACACAGTAATTTTGATATTTTGTGTCTAAAGCTCATTTACCAACATTAAAACTTACTTTAATGATAACCCAGAATACTATGACAAGCTAACTTGCAGTTACCTAACACTTTCTTAAGCTCCTTATTTATGATATCATTTAGTCATTAGAAATCTGGGTGCCCCTTCCAGACGTGACTGTCAGTCTGACTCAGTAATTCCCTGTGTCAGTATTACAACCAGGCTACCTTGGAGCATAAAGCTCCTTTCAGAACAAATACCCAGCTCACTTTTGGAACACTGAGATTAATTATAGGCTCTGACATTGATTTGTAGATCTTTAAACTGGTCAGTGATTTGCTGCAGCCAGCAGCTCTGGCTGCAGACTGAAAACAGAACAACTCTCACAACATGTACCTGACTCAATGTTTTCCCAACGTACTTGCAATTCTTTTTATGGTGAGGATATGAAATATGATTCATACGATTTCATACAATCCTTTCTTCATAACACATTGTTTTAACAAGCACAAATGATTTGTAAGTTGTCGCTGCTGGTTCTCAAGGGAACAATCTATTTCTAATGCATAATGCTAAACATGCCATAGACTTTTGAATTTTGAAAACATTAAATTAGTAATAGCCTTTCTAACATATATTAGAAACATATGGCCATGTTAAATTAAAACAGCTATTTAACAGCTATTAAAATGCTCCTATCTTCACCTTCTTCGTGAATATTTCTGCTGGGGACAGAATGGAGGTTCATAATATGTATACATATATTATGCATTTTTTGTAATTCAAGTTATTACATTATTTTTCATTTTCTGTGCACAGAGAAAGATTACAAGGATATGACAAGGGTCTTATTCTGATGAACTCTCAACTCTCTGACCAAATTAGGAGATGAAGGAAAGGAAAACAGGACTTTGCAGGACAAGATCTGGCATTCCCACAAATTTTTCAGATACTACTTCATCACCCTAAATATTATTCACTACCTAAATCATAACACCATTAATAGACTGTTTCATCATAAACTTCCACAAGATCTTCTCTGTGGATTCTGCTGGGTTTGTAAAAGTATAACACTCCCTGTTGTCATGTAAGGAGATTTATTACTACTGATGTGATGATGCAAAGCATGTGCAAGGACGCCTACAAGTTTCCAGAAACTCTCTTCTATTATGACTTTTTTTTGCAAGGCCCATAACATCTAATGAGTCTGCAAGGCATGAGAAGTTTGGTTTAAAAGTCCAAAGGCTGTATTTCGAAGCAATTTGTAATTAAGCCTTGCAGCTTAATTGGCATTGACAGGAAAGAGGCCTCTAATGGCTATCCCACTCTGTACAAAAAGGCACACGTGAACAGTGGGTTTCGTCTCCAAGATACTCAAAAGAACATCAGTTGGAGAACAACAAGCTTCCTTAGTAAATAAGGCATGAACTACCAACATCAGTTAGGCTGAGGATCTCAGGGTGTCTGTATTTACAACTTGCAAGTCCTCCATTGCAAACTAGCTGATAGCCTGATAAGGCTTCCTTCTAGTTTTAAACGCAGGAAGGACTATTTTTGGAACAACAGCTTTATTATGAAAGACCTACAAAACTTTTGCAATTCCAATTATATTGGAGGTAGCTGAATACTGTGTTTTCATTGCGAATTTTAGCCTAAATAGATAAAAGATAAAACAAACCAACCCCTTCACTGTGAAATTTTAATGAGACAGAGTTGTATGGTTCCCACAAAATATAACTTATTTTCATTTATTCCATGGGAATTGAACTTTTTATGCATTTGATACAATAGATGTGAATCGCTGTAGCCAATTTGGATCAATGGAGTCATTTTGTCTCAAGAGTTCTAGTGGCATTCAAGTTGCAGAGACAACAGACTCTTTTAAAATGCTAATAGTATAAACTATTCCAAAAAAACACCTCTCTAGCTTAACGACTGTCTGCCAAATTCCTTATTTCAAATCTTTGTGTTTTAAAAGTAGAATGAAGTAAGTATCAGTCTATTATTTGAAATCCCTGCTGTCAAAATCATCAAAGCATTTTTTATCAGGTTCTGTAAAGAAAATATGCTTAAATAATAATCATCTACTAACTAAATAAAATTTAAATATTTATTTCATAATTATATAAGTTATATATAAATATATAATATATAAAAATATCTATTCTATTTCATAATTACGTAATTATAATAGCCAGGAAAATCACATCCCTAAGCTTCACAGACAGCAACTCACTGTAACTGTCTCCACTTTTACTCTGATGCTCTGGAGTACGTTGCCTCTTGCTGAAGTCAACATTTATTCTTCTTGTACTAATTCTATGCAATGAAAGACAGTGAACACTAATTTCTGCAGAAAGCCATTCCTGCTGCCCTGACAGAAATAAAGACAGGATAGAAAGGACAACTGGATTGATAGTATTGAAGTCTAGAAAAAAGATGACACTGATTATGAGAGTGATTATACTCACCTGCAAATATCTAGACTAGCAGCAATCAAAAGGAAACACATAGAAGTACACGTTTGGGACTTAAGTGGAGTTTCAGTAAAATATGATACTCCACAAAATATAACTGATCTGCAGAGTACTGCTTCAGTTCAGTTACGCTGGTGGAACACATGTTCTTCTACACTGTAGGATGATAGTTCATTCTCCCAGTAAATGCAAAAGCAGCCCTAGTGAAGCTACAGACATAAACTATCAATGCATGTCATTAGATTACCCACACGACAAAACTGCCTGTGAAATCTCCAACAAACAGAATGTAAAGCAGATAGAAGATAAAGCCTCTCTATTAAAGCCAGGATTTAAACCTATGCTTTCACTTCAGAAATACACTCAGTGATTAATTCCTGCCATAATGCTATTGCTTCTCTTATTGGCTGGAAAAATCTACTGGTTTTAACAAGTTGGGGGTTTTTTTGTTTGGTTGGTTTTTTTGCAGTACCATTCATTTTATTCTAAGTATGTTTTACTCTGTGTATTTGGAAAAATCTTCTAATTTTTTCTTAAATGCATCAAATTAAGATGAGAAGGCGACCACTAAGCTGCTCTTCCTCCCAAAATACTGTTCTCTACAGAGCTGAAAGCCTACCGTACACAGTTTCTCTCTGAAAATGAGGACTTTACAAAGTCTTAATAACTTCATAATCTTTTTCTCACTTGAAAGCCACACTAAGTATCTTATTACACAATATAATAAAAAGAACTGAAAAGAAAACCTTCCATAGAAATTACAACATATATAGTTTGAATACTGGTTACCTTGACATTCTTCCTGTCTCCTCAAACTTTTAAGTAATATGTTCTTATAAGATGTAGGGTCAAATTTCACTCTGCTCCCTTTATACTTTGATATTCTGAAAGTCTTGCACGTTGAAGCTTTAAGTATGAGGTAAATCTGATTTGATCTGGGTGCCAGTATTATAACTGCGATGTTCTGAAACTCTTCTCCATTATATATCTAGATATTGTAAAACAAATTAGTGCTAATTAACAATAGATTAATCTCATTTTACCATTAGTTTTAGCATGAAAATTCACATTTTATAATGGATTTTCACATGACACCCTCTCCTTTCAGAAGTGCTAAGCACTTGCAATTGAAGTCAGTAGAAGTTATGAATGCTCCATACATCTCAAAAGCAATTCCTTAATTTTATTAATATATTCAGCACCATCCATTAGAAAATTAAGTAAATACATCATCACATCATTATTCTTCTTGCACTTTTGAGGCCTGATAATGCTCTATGTCAGGGGTTAGGATTTCTTCCTGTCGTTACGATTACAACATTAATATTACTGTAGCATTCAAGGGTCCTGATCTTGCATAAACACAGAAGGACTCATTCTTATTTTGTGTAAAAAATATATGAACGAACTCCTAGAACTGCTATAAATATCTCAGCCAATACTTCCTCTGCTGTCAGCTTCATCAGCAGCATCCAGGGTCATTATCACTCAAGTAAAAAGGTTGCCACAGCAATAGCAGGTCCAGCCTAGAGTACAGCATGACATATTAAGCTAGCACACAGACCAAGTAAAGAGGTTTTCTCATATTTGGGAATGCCAAATCAGGCTATCAGTGTGGTAAAGTATATTAAAGCCCTACAAATTCAGTTTGCTATAAGACTTCATGCATTTTATCATTTGGAGTATCTTCTGTCATTAATGTTCTGTCTAGCACCTTGTCTGTCAGTGTTTGGTAAATGGTGACGGCTATTCAGTGTGGATCTAGAGAGATAAGGTACAGCCTAATCATAGTAACAGGAGTTCTAAAGATGGCATGCATGTGCAAAATTTTTTATAACTGTCCATCCTGGAAGGGAAACATGGCCTTTATCTAACGTGCCTGATAAAGAAGCTCAGAAAATAACTGTTTCTCTTCCCTCATAACCAATATGATCTGCAGGCAGTTGCAATGACTTATATATAGAATTGGGAAACTAAACCAAGATGAGCTTTCCAGCCCTCCCTTCAGCCTCCTGAGTAGCAATTCAAAGAGGTCAAACCATACCTGCAGGGCATGTAGTAAGCAGCCCTCTTAAAACTGCCTCTGCAGTGGAACAAAACCAGAAACAAATACAGCAGAGAATCTTTGCAGACACGGCACTTTTTTTCTATCGATTTGCTTTAAGTGAAACCCCTGACTTCCATGGGCTTGAAGAGGCTAAAAGGTTGCACTAAGTCTGGTCTCTCAGGAACAAACCAGAAATGAGAGTAAAAATAGTACGAAAATAAAGTTAAAAGGTCATTCACTTGGCAGGGCTGGGGGGAGAAGGAGAGGCCTATGAACACAAAGGGTTTTTCTATCTCAACCCATTATGTCCATAAACTACTATAGTTTTTTTTTTCTAATTTGTTCCAGCAGAAAAAAAGAAAAAAAAAATCAGTCAACAATTCTCTTTGAGCTGCTTCTAGCATTCTAACAAGCTTCACTTGTCTGTGAGAAGTATAATTAATAATAATACCCTACATTTATCTATGTGCATTCAGCTTCTGACACTTCTTTCTGCTTTGGAAAGTTTATAAGTTGTAATTCAGAGGTACCAAATTTATCAGAAATAGACATATGACAACTTCCCAGAAAAGTGGAACATTTATATAACTATATCTAATACTTACATATTAGTAACAAATATATCTATTGCTAATTATGCATATAATGCTTAAATATGTACAAAGCCTCCAAAGAAATTCTACTTGATTCATACCCTTTGATAGATGGATAGAAACACACCTGCTTGTACCAGGAATTAAAATAGGAAAATGATTTTATAAAACTCTATAAACTATGTAAATGAACTTTGTATCATCACACAACTAGATTTATCTGTGTTTCCTTGCACTTTCTCTACATAAAATTTTACATATCTTGCTGTCAAAGTCATTGCTGGACTGTTTTCTGTCATTCATTCCTGCTATCAGATTAAGAAAGAGTTTTGATTGTATAAATTCTTTGGCTAAATACCTATTAATTGTTAGATCAGCAGTTGCTATTAAACTTTCCAAAAAATGGCTGATCATTGCAAGTAGAAACACATTTACTGCAAGACATGAAAACCTTTTCTTCATACAAAAGGGATTTAATGAGTTGTGTAGCTGTACTCACAGGCCTAAGCAAATTCTTAGTATTGAAATATAGCACAAATATACATTATACTTTAGAAACGGAAAAATTCTAAGTTTAAGGACATAGTCACCATTTAATTTATTTCTGAATTTTACCCCCAAAAATATCCTAGAGGTCAATGGAGCTTAACTTTGGAATGCAAACAAGGAACCAAAGTTGAAACTAAGAACCCAGAAGATAATGTTGGTAGGATTTTGAAATATATGCATATGCATACACAGCCCTTACAATGTGCTACAACAGATCTTGTTAATTCCACCTACAATTTAGGAATGCTGATGGATTCCATACTGACATAATGTTTTGCATAGTTACAATTAATTACTAGTAAGTTATCCTTTCTAATATTCCTGTTGGTTTGTAGATAGTCCTATCCTAGTGACTGATGACCCTTGTTTACTCATATTTCTGTCATTTTTCATCTGGACTGCAGAAGTTCAACGAATCAAAACAAGGCATAATTAACCCTTAGGAAATTCTATCCAGGAAAACTGTTATCGTCCTCCTCTGTCGGGCAGGCTGCACAATCACACCAAACACATCCTGAATCTTCTTACATGCTCTAGACAAGATTTTCATAGAACATAGATTCAACTTAAAAACCTAGTCATGTCTTCAGATTATTCAACAGCCTGGACCAAATGCATCAATGAGTCAAGTGCTTGTGGCTGAAGGCTCTGATAGACCCAACCCTCAGCCACCATAAACAAAGCAGGAGACTGAACCTTCTCAGGAGTCACATTAAAGCTGTGGTACCGGCTGCTACAAAGCCATGTATGATATGGATTATTATAAAGCTGTCCCCCACCAATTCTCTTCTCTACCACAAAACAGTATGCATACCTACAAAAAAAAATCCCTTGCGCCCAAAAGATAAGCCAAAAAGCAAAACCCTTTAAAAAAAACCCTTTGTATTACAGAAGCTTTTCTTCCCTGTAGAAAAGTAGTGAGAAAATTAACTACCTGTGGCAGATGTTCATTCTGTTGTTTCATCAGTGACTTATGGAAGCAATCCCAAATGCTGTAGAGATGAAGCAATCAGAATGTGAGAAAAAGAGAAAATATTATGAGGAAAGACTGAGGAAAGAATCTCCCCAGACAGTGTTTTGTTTCAAGGCCCTGCTCAAAGTAGGAAATTATTAACAGAAAACATTCATCTAGTTACCCACCCTTAAGTACATATAATAATGAAGTCTGGGTAGAATTAAAAAAATAAATTAAGTCAAAAGTGCTTATGAAACTTAATGCAGTGTCTTCCAGTTTTAAACACTTTCTCAATTTCATGACCTATCCAGAGATGTTCATCTCATTCCTTGATCCATCTCCAAACTTCTGCCAGAGGGTATTACATATTTCAGGTTTGTTTCATTTTACTATGTGCTATTGAAAACAAAAGACTAAAATTACCTATACTTTCTCAAACACCCAGGACAGTTCTTCTGCATTTACATAAAGTCAAATGTAGTCTTTGGGAACTGACAGAGAAGCCAACAAATACAGGATAAGTCATCCCAACCATCAAGAGTCAAGAAGAGCTAAAAATGAGCCACACCCACTGTTCCCTTTACAGATGTATATGAAGAGTATTTTTAACATATATGTTATACTGGGTTAAAAAAGAGTTTAAATCTCAGTACTACCTGTCTGCAGGAAGAAGTTCATTTATCACGGCTAAGTGATTTAAAAAATTTTACTACAATCATTTTAAGTATGATATCCATCAATAGCTGCCATATTCGTCTTTGGTAAAAGACTGTTTACTGTCTTGCCAGATGAAAACTCTGATCGAGCTATGCCTATGGGATATCAGTATTTCAAAAGCATCTGTGTATGTCAAGAGAAGGCAAAATTGTAGCAGCTAGCAATGTTCTGGAAGCATTAGAAACTAATATCATAATTTTCAAGTTGCAAAATTACAGGAAAATTGGAAATAAATTAAAAATATGTTTTCTAGTTATCATAATATATGTTGTAACATATAGCATACTATTATATTATAATTACAATAATACTGTAATTATAACAGGATAATTTGACTTTCTAAGGTATTTTGGCCTTACTCTGATATAGTGACAGCTTTTAGGATAATAATTATCAAGTTGCAAAATTACAGTTGCAAAAAACTTGAAATAAAATTAAAATAATTTTTAGACTTACAATGTATTATAATTCTATTATATAATATCATTACAATACAATAATGTTATAATTATAATGTTATAATTTGACTTTCTAGTGTATTTTGGCCTTGCTCTGATACAGAGACAGCTTTTAGGATAGTACTGAACACTGTGAGCATGAGAACACTGTACAGAACAGCCCTGACTGCCCAGCGCTACCTATATTCTTTGTGCACTGGGCAGGAGCTTTGTATCTCATACATTATTCACAACTTGCTGCAGTCGTTCAGCAAGGTCAGTACTTGCATATCCCTACTACACAACACTGGGGAAAAATGACATATATTTAGGGAATAAGACAATGCAAAAATATGAGCTGTTCTTCTCTGCATAAATTTCAAAGTCTCAAGTTGCATTTGAAGCCTGGTTCTATGTTTACTTAGATACTCAACAACAACCCACAAGTGACCAGCGGTTTTAGCAGGTTGATCTGACTGAGATAGGGTTACTATTTGTATCTCCTGCCAGCTCCAGGCAGTTAATAACAAGAATAACCAAATATACCCCAGTTATAAATAAAAATCCACTTATATACCAGGCTATAACTTCACAACATGCTATATGTTTATTTATACTTCGATCTACTTTTATCTGATTTCCCTCTCCAATGTCCTTTGTTATTGTAAGGTTCATTCTAACCTCAAGCACTCTTTCCTTATTCTCCTATCCATTTAGATTTATGCATATTCTTCCCTGGGATCACCACAGCATTTTCTGTTGCCTTCCCGAGTTCAAGAGAATTCCGACCTGCCTCTCCCAGTTTCCTCCAAGTTTCACTTTCTGCCACAGCTAACAGAAATAAAATTTTCTTTACCTGCCACCACATCTCAACTTTGACTTAAATCCTTACGGGTGGAAGGATAACCTGATCTCACTGGCAGTTTCAGTGTGAGGATTCTGCTGCTGAAGGAACCACTTACCATAATTTTCTAGTATAGTTTCACTGTGATGGGAAACAACAAAAGGAAGATAGCTGCTGCATAAACAACCAAGTACGTAACACGGATGGAACAAGAAACGTTCCTATCCCCTCACTTCTAACATTAATACATTTTGTTAAAGTATCTTTTCAGTATTTCTTTAGGAAATTACAAAGCATAAAAGAGGACAGAGACTTTTGCATGGCTTAACCAGCATGTTTAGCACAGACTGTGTCACCATTTAATAATAAGCCATTTGAGTTTGTTTCAGGTTTCAATGGAAGGTTGAAGTGAACCAGAAGTCCTACAAAAGCATTCTACAGACTATACCAGAAGGGATTTTTATTCAGAGGTTTCTGGGATTATCACATGAGCCGTCTCTTAACTGATAACCAAATTTTTAAAATAAATGAGAGAATAAGTTTACTAAAGAGTTAGCATGACAATAGAGACAAGAAAAATGAATCACATCCTCCACTTAAGCTGCCTTATGTCTCTTTCTTCAGGATGAACGTCTGGTAAATATAATTTTACAGAACATGGTACTATATGACTGATTTAGAGATGGAATATTAATGTTTTGCAGTCTGTAGGAAGAGTACAAAAGAACTGAGACACTTTAGACTTTGGAGCATTAAGTTTTTTGTGTGACCTAACATTGACTACTATTTTGAACTAACTTACTCATAGGAGATATGCTAGTTGCAGATTTTAAGTTATAAAACAAAAGAAAACTTTGATTGCAAGCTTACTACCACCACTAAATTTTCCATTAGATTATTTTCTAGTGTTTTTTTACAGACCTGTTAATTAAATCTGCACTGATTTTAATTCTTAGAAGTCTTCAAACAATACAATTTCCATTAAAACTACTCTTGATGTAGCAATGATGTTCAGGGATTTCCCTCCTATTTGTTTCCACAATTTAATTCTTCATTTTTATATAAACATTTAAATTTTCCTAATAATCCCTGCAGACCTAACTCTCCAGGCATTATACCAGCAAATAATCCGTAAGGACGTATTCTAGTTTTAGATAAATTAACTTAAATCTGGAAAGAGTTTACTGATAGCCTTTACTTATATTTCGTACCTTTTTTACCCTACCATAATGATTTTTAAAGTCTTCTTAGACACATTAAATCATTCTAGTTTTATCACAAGTGCAGTTCTTTGAAACAATAGAGTTTGTATTCAAGGTGCATGTGCAAGTAGAACTGATATTTTACATATATATATACACACACCCCCAACAGTCCATTGTATTTTCTCTTTCTGTTCTCAGAGGGTAGGATCCACCCACGTTCAAAGATCCATGGTAAAACCTACACATTAGTTATAACATATTCAAAATTAGATCCACTGCAATAAAAATAAGGAGGAGGAAAAAAAGCCCAAACAATGCAAGAAATTAGAAATAACATTTTTGCAGATCCAAACAATGTGCTGAAATTAGATCAGGCAAATAAATACCAGTGCAATTCCAAAGAAGATAAGCATTGAGCAAAGGAGAAAATAAAAATAATTAAAAGTTTCTTTAGATTGCCCCTTTACTTTTATATTATTATTCTCTACTATTATTAGTCCTTCAAGTTTAATTAGCAAAGGCATACTGGTATCAGTGCAAGGTTTTGAGAACATGAGATAATCTAATGTCAAATCTTTAAAAATACAATCCTTTTTCTTCAGGCCAGTTACTTCTCCATAACATCCTACAACCAAAATAATTTTTGTTGTCAGAGAAACAGATGGGCAAACTCAAACACAAAAAGGAAGCCCTACAGAGGGTGGAAGGAAGGACAGGTAGCCCGAGAGGAATACAGAGAAATTGTCCAAGCAGCCAGGTTAGGTTAGAGTCAGTGCTCTGGAAGGCTACAGAGCACTGTTAATTAACCTGACCAATAGTAATGAAATTCTTGGCCAAAAAAATATTTTTTGTCTATTTTCTTCACTTTCACTTGTTTCTACATTTTTTCTCTATTATGAATAGCACTGGTCCCAGACAGATACAGTACCACAAATTCCCTTCTTACTCTCTATCCATGGGCTCCTGGGCCCGGTTCCAACCTAGTTCCAGCTGTGATAATTTGTGCAGCTTTCACTTAGTTGTGGTCTTCGGTGTTGACAAAGAGAAGCAGCTATAGAGAGAACTAGTTCCCAGCATCTTTGAGGGGGTTCATTATCGTTGCTTTTAAATTATTATACATGTTATGCAGGAAATTGAGGCATTATAAAGATTTTAAGTCAGGCTTGCTAGGCTGTTATATGTTATACAAGGAAGACCTGGAGCACATTTAAGTGTGCTGTATGAGTCAACAGTAACAGGAGTTGTGCACATACCTTTCTGCAACACAGAAGGGGTAGCTTGCTTTATGGGGGTTAGAGAACAGATTCTTTGGCACATTTTCTTTTGTCTTTTAAAAGAACACAGGAAAAACTACTTATAAAAGGAGGATAAAAAAAGAATTTCACAGCTCATGCTGCAGTTCCACTGCCTTTGTCAATTCCACTGCAATTTTGAAGTAAAACAAAGAGGAAGCGTTTAACATTTAAAATAAAAATCAAAGTTTATTTCAAATATTTCCCTTAAATTCTGCTTGTTTGTTTTACCTTAATTTTTGTTCCTCTATGTAGACACTGAAATGTACAACTGAAATATTACCTACAGGACAATAGTCAAGATATCACTATAGGTATTCTAATGGGTTAATAGATCTTATCACCTATTTTAAAAGGGCTTCCTACAAAACTGCTAAAGATTGGATAAGAACATATTTTTAAAAATTTAAAAACATCCCCAGTACAAGTATGCTGCTTTTGTAATTGAGAATAGAATTTATTTCATTAAAATTAATAGTGACACTAACAGACAAATGTATTCTTTTATAGAATTTGGTGGATAATGTCAAAAGAATACTAAGCTCTCACTGCAAGATCATCTCCATCTGATATATAAAAGAAGTAAACAGGTTTATTTTTAAAGCAGGGGACACATGTTGTGACTATATTCTTGCTTAATCATTCTATTTCTACATCTACATACAATGATTTATGTTGCTCTTAGCATTTCTTTAATGAACAAATGCTGGGGCAGCAAAGTGACAGTTGTTCACTGCTGTCTTCTGTGCTGAATGACATAGAGAACACAAACATAAAGGGTATTTCAGTCTTCTGTATTCTACATGACTCAAAAAATTAATTTTAAAATTCCTTGTGTTCTGTTGCAATGTGCTTACTCTGCCTAGATTACCGGGGGGCTGGTGGGGAGTGATTTTCCTTTAATTCTTTACCCCAAATACAGATCATCTCTCCAAAAGTTCGGTGGATTAGATAAATGTCTTTTGGTGCACTAAAGTGATCGTCTTCAAGCAGTAAGCCCACAATATCTCCAGAAAAGAGAGGAGAACATATACATGTAAATGACTGTAGGTTAAAAATATCAATGTCTGCAAAAGTAATTTCTACCTTTAGTTCTTCCATCAGTGCTGCAGATATTTTATTAACTCGGGAAACATCTTTAGAAAATCTCCACAACTAATCAAATAAATGGTGTATATAGATGAAATCATGAACCTTACCTATAGCAGCATACTAGTTTTCCAGGCAGGAGACTCCTGAACCATGGACAATGTAAGAAAAATTGATCAATAAGAATTATGTGTGTCACTGAAGGAAAAAAAAAATTAGGAAGGATAGGTGAAAGATTATTAGCTTAGTATGAACCTAATCAAGAATTGAGCTGGGGGGGGGGGGGGTTTACTAAACAGAATTTTCTTTCATGACTTTTTAGTTGAGTTCTCCACAGTAGCCTTTCCTGCCAGTTACACAGGGATTGAAGAGGTCCAAGATAAATTCCTAGCAAGCAGGCTCACCGACTCTCATGCACCAGAATCACCCAGCAAGTGGTGAAGACATCACCTTTGCATTCTAATAACAATTTCTGAGGACAGCACTGACCATAACGTACCAGATACCATTATTAAGCCACACAACCACCTGACTCCAAACAGTAATATCCCATTCCCTAGAATTTCCATTCAACACTTTAGCAAATTTTTAGTCAGAGTAACAAAATCAGCTTTGCTTTTCTGGGATTCCAACTTCAGTCCAAACAGAAGTCTAAATCAGCACAGAAAATAAAATGCTTCATAAAGCAAAATCCAGCATAGTTTACTATGACCATCCCTCCTTGATTCATGTAATTTGAATATTTGCAATTAAAGAGACTCATTTACAAAAATTATTTTAAAATGCGTCACTGACACCAGTGATACTATTCTAAAATAAACAAAAAACAGCATACACATGTATAAACACATGGCTAGATATAACACAACAGAATATAGCAGGAAATATACTTGTCAGAAATATTGTATCATAAGCTGACACATTTGTCCTTGTTACTCTGTTGCTTATCACCCTAAATTACTTGCTATTTCAAGGCATTTAACAACTCATATTCCTTATTGACACCATCATTCCTCTAAAAGGAATAAAGTTGTGATTATAAAAGGTGCTTCAAGTGAGCAGATCACTGACTCTAGTAACATGAGTGAGCCCTCAGCAAGCAGGACAAATAAGGTATGTATCTTTCATATTTTGACATATTTTCCTTTTTACTAAAATACTCTTTCTCTTGGAGACAGCACAAATTTGGGGAAATCTATAATCAGACTAAAATATGGAAATTCACAATCAGAAAATAACAACAATGCCTGTTTATGTTTGCAACAAAATGAGTTAGTACCATACCTTGATGTGTTAGCCCCAGGAAAGAATACTCTTCAGCCCGATTGCCACATCTGTGTGGCAGCGTGCAGGCCATGAGGCGTCCCCCTAACTACCGCAGAGAATCCTTTGGCATCCTCTGCTCTTCCCAGACACTAAGTATATACCATTTTTTAAAGAACAAGTACCTAAAAATTTTACATTAGAAAAGCTTAGATTTGAGGAAAATAACAATTTTCTCAGGGACTACATTTGCTAGTTATGAAAATAAATGAAGAAAAAGATGCTACAATGTTGGAGCAAGAGCAGAGGCCTGTTGCACCCATAAAGTAGAAATATATTAAGCAGGATACAATTAATACTTGTTTTTCTTGAATTCAGGCATAGGTATACTAAATTAACATAAGCATACACTGTTATCACATATAAGCATTTTGTAACACAGCTAAGTGTAATACTTAACAACGAAAGGGGCAAGGAATATAGAAACACCAACGGTGTGAGGGGAAAATCAGGGAAGAATGGCTTTACCCACAGGGTTCCATCCTCCCTCATCAAAGAGCTCTGCAGCCCGATCATCTCAACCTCAGTGACTAAGACCAAGGACCGTACCCATCAGCACTACCTACATAGCTCTGTGGTACTACCATTAATTTTGGATAAGCTTATTAATAAGAATTGACTGCTTTGAAGTGGTGATAATGATTAATAGTGTTTAAGAACTAACCACTGGCAATAAGTATTGTTACTATATGTCAGTCGAGTATAGTTCTCCTTTGAAAGTTCAAACTGGCCTGATTTATCAGATTCTAAAATACTCTCATTGCTGCAATCTCTCACTCTCTTATTCTCTAAGTTGCATATACTTACATTCACTTGCAGCTGAGCAGGTAAGAAAAACATTGCTGCAAAATAAACTACAAAAATATTGAAGCTGCAGGCTTGGAAACAAACTTTTATCTCACCAAAGTTTACAAGTTTGCATTTCTAGAATTCAGAAGGAAAATATTGACATTTTTTACCAGCGGTTCTGTCAAGTCTCAAGCTGGCAGTAAGAGACCTTTGCTGAGTTCTGATCTTCTACCTGCAGTATCAGCATCAACTGAATCTGTAATAGAGCACAGCAGTGTCTCTTCTGCTTTGGGACTCCACGCAACAGCCGCAGCCCAGAGCCGCAGTACCGTGCATCCCACTAGGGTCTGTGCCCAGAGGGGCTTTGCTGGAAAGCACACCCCTTTCCCATCAAACAGCCTTATCTCCTTCCTCAGGCATTTCTCTACCATACTCCAGGGCACCTCTCTCTCACTTCACACTTCCCTCTCAAATGCAGAGAACTAAAGCACTGGATTCACAATATTCAAGTACCTGTGTTGTTATTCCCCACAGGTATTGCCTTATGACTTGGCATAATAGTGGAAATTCTATATAATAAACCATCTTGTTTCAGGAAAGTATCAATACCATTGTGGGAACAGATTTTTTTTTTTCTTTAACCAGACAGATATAAGGAATTTAAAAAAGAGGGGAAAAGATTATTACTGATAGAAGTGTGTTAATTTAATCTCTAAAGGTCAGGCTAAGCCTGCAGGATATAGGATATCTGCTGCCCTACACAAGCTTACTTTGCTGCTGAACTTCTAATAGAGCATTTACCATGAGGGAAAAGGAGAATTTATGTGCAACTGTTGCAACATAGAAGAGTTTCCTTGGAGAATTAAGTTAGATGCCAGACTTGTTCAGTGCTACACCACCAGTACGCACTCGCTGCAAAAATCTGGGAATAATTAGCACGTACTGCCCCGTCCCACCGTTACCCTCATCTCTCCATTTCATGAGCATGTTCCTTCAATATACAGCAGACATAATCCTTTCTACAGCAATCACTCAATTTGCTACAGTGGTAGCAAAAAAGAGAAAGAGAAAGCTGACTTGTTACTCTCCTCTTGGGCTACCTGGTATGGTTATTTGTCGCTCAGGCACAGTGTTCTGACAAGCCTGGCCTCTAGATACCTCCAGCATAGTGGAGGAAGAATATCTGAAGCAGTAAAGTGTTCAAGGACACACGCCTTTAAAAAGTTTGCGCTACTTCTTATGCCCTTTCCTGTGCAGACTGTATTTGATTGTGATACTGTTTACCCTTCTGTGCAAATAATATTTTAATGACAACATTATGAAGAGTGAGAGTCATTAGAAGCAGAGCAAATAAATTAATAAAATAAATTAATGAAAAAGCAAAGGCAAGGGACAATTTCAGTAGTGAAAAAGCAGAGCTTTACTTACTGATGCTTTTCTCTTCTAGGTGCAGGGAGCTGCTACATCACTTGATTCATTTTTACATGGCCCCCAAAACACTGAAGAAAAAAATGCAGAAAAGATTTACACTGGAAGTGTAGCGGACTAGTTGAACAGATATTTATTTCTTGCACCTGCGCTTCTCTAAAATGTCTCTTGCATGTAATGTACTCAATCAATACTGTTTACAGAATGCTGTTGTTTTATTTTTGATAAATCTGCAAAGAAATTCTGTGTAATCCTAATGCTGATACGGAGTTCAGCAGTTTCTGCATTCCATATTCCTTTAGAATTAGGTTTTCTATTTGAAGCAGAGGAAAAACTGTTAAAGCGAATACGTTTCCTGCTTTTAGAGGTAGTCCGCAGCAATAAAGCAAGAAAACACAAACAGGCATAAGGAACCATGGTTCCAATTAAAATTGTATCAGAGTGGCATTGAGAGTGAGATAGCACTGAGAGCCCAAGGATATAGGAGGTCAGCTTATACATAATTAATTTGTTAATCTTCCATGGCATTTCACTGAAATGTGTTATTTTCTCAAATACATCCAGAGGATGACAAGCTGTCTTTGCAAGCAGTTTTATGTGCATGTGCTCTGCATTCCGTATTTCAATGATAAACACAATAGGATCTCGATGTTTTAACCAGTTTTTAACATCTCTCCTAGCATTCTGGGATTTGTTTACTTTGCCATATGCTATTTAGTGGCGCATTGAGGATCAATCAGAATGTTCAATCACAAGAATACAAAAATACCAAATGGTAATTTTTTTTTCTTCACAAAGGAATCACAGAAAACTGACTCTTCAGAAGGAATTCAGTGTGATCCTTTATGTAACAGGTATTTTCAGTGTTTGGGATTTAATTCAAAGTTCAGGGGTAAGAATGCAAGCATTTTCATTCATTTAACAGATCTGTATTTTTTGTTTTACTAATCATATACTGAAATTTGTTCAAGGTGTGCCTTCAAATGTAGAATTAGATGATTCCTTAGTACAGTGGAGCATTAAAACTATTTTGTGTATTGAATACTATATGGGAATCATCACTTATAGTGAGACAGATTTTATGAGGAACACTTCAATAAAGGCATGCACTCCTGGACTGCTTTGTTATTTTGTGTGACACTTTGCTGCCTTCTATTTCCCAAACAGTCTCTGAAAAAATAGTAATTATCAAGATGCTTTAAAAAAAAAAATCTCTGAGGAGCAGCTATATTATGAAGTGGTTTTATTGAGGTTGCAAATGGTAAAATATGTATTTAACTGAAATGATACTCCAGCTCAGAAGGCTCTTGGTCTGCATGTGGTATCAAAAGAAAAATCTTGCCACAAATACAAGGAGCAAAGCCAGTGCTTCACTGAATACTGTGAACAGTATTTATAGGAAGAACTTGATGCTGGCTTTGAACATATAAAAATATCCAGTTCTGTATGTCAATGCTGACTAGTGGGATGATGTTGACCTACATTAACATTTGATTACCTTTTAGCACTGTTTTTAAGCTGAGCCAAGGTAACATTCAGTCATTACTAATTTCTTTATTGTGCCTGTTTAAAATAGAGCCTTCCAGGTGAAAATCAGACAAAGGAAGAAGAAACAAAATAAACAACAAAATGTACTTAAATTTATATTGAAGAGCTATGTTAAATATTCATCATGGAGTATTTATTTATGATAATAGCACATTTTTCTATTCTCAGCTGCTGTAATCTTTTGTTATGCAAAATGTGAAGTTACATAAAGTTTTAATTAAAATTCTTACCAAGTAGCTATTTTCAGTACTCCCTATAGCTAATACTAGAAGGTGGAGTGAGTACAAATTATTTCAAAAACATATATATGTGTGCATGTGTATGTACACACACACACAAATAGTTTCAGGATCACTTAGTAAATTACCAAATGACTTCATACCTAGCATGACAATTGCATTACTGTCAGACTGTCAAGAAAGTGAAGAGCTTCAGGAAGCCAGAAGTCAATGACCTCAGAAGTACACAGGTATTTAAGCAAGAGGGGGAGTCTAGAGGGCATAATCTGGGTATTGCCATACTCTGAGCCTAATGGTTTCCTCAGCCTTCAGTCCATCAACAGCAGAAAACTGTGGTCTGGAGACTTCTCCCTCCTCACGGAGCTTTCTATCAAATACTCATACCATTCTAGACTCAGAAAACAAAGAGACTCGAGGAGCAAACTAAGTAATAGTGACTAGGGAAAGTATATCCAGCAGACATAGAATCCTAACCTAAACACCCAAAATATCCAACACTCGGCTTCAATAGTCAATTATCAGCTCCCCTATTCATCTACATAGCTTTAGCCCCTTCGGTGTTGAAAACATTTTTGTCCTGCTCTATGTAGGAGATATATGTCTCCGATACAAGTGAGTGAACTTTATCTATAAACCATACTTTCTAAGCTTTTTAAATCCTGTGTACAGGATTTAAAAAAAAAGGAACAAATGCTTACAGGGAGAAACTATGTTCTGCAAATGGAAGAGAGAATTTGAAATTGATGTTATTAAATCCATAAATACATAAGGAATTACAATACTAAAGCTTTATAAAGCTTCTGTAATTGATGAAAACCACTACTAAACTACTATAAACATATAAACACAATTAGAAGGGAATTTTTCTCTTTTTTTTAATCTAAAATTCATTTCATAAGCAAATGGAATGTATTTCAGATGGAAAGAGAGGAAATGCAGAACTACTTTTGAGTACCAAAGACTTTCAGTCTTTGTTAACGAAAGAGGAAAGAAGGCAGGAGACAAGAAGAAGAGATGGGGAGGGAAGAGGAAAAGAATGTTATAATAAATAAACTTTTAGACACAATAATTTGAGCTGATAGCTGTTGAATTTAAATATAGGGTGACACATTGCTTGGAAGCCCTGTGATCAGCTTCCAAATGATATGGTAGAATGCCAGGGTGAAACAGATATCAAAAACAATGCTTGGAGAGAGAAAACTCAATTCCCCTGTAAGGACAGACCTATTACATAGAAAACTTTCTTTAAAAGCCCTAGAAAGAATAAAGCAATAGTTCTTAAATTGCTGGCTAATAAAAAGCAACATTTCAGTACAAAGAATACAGCACTTTACAAATATAACTATCTTGAAGCTCATTCTTTGTTTTAGGCTACTCTTGAAATTTGTAACCAAGCTGTTCCTTTTCTCTTTTCAAGGCTACAAAAATATTTCATTTGCGAACCATACCTTATGTTATTGCAAGGGTGCTAAGAAGCTTTTTCAGTTGGCCCTTCCTACTGATGAAACCACATGAAAAGGTAAATTCCAACAGTCCCTTAATTAGATTTGAACTAGGTTGTGGAAGATTGAACAACTCTAATAAAGCAGCTTTACCTCTTATCAGACTGAAGACTATTTCTTCCAAATAGATTTGAGAGAAAATTACCTTGTCTTTACCAGGTATTCCCTTCTCTCAGATTTACCACAGCTGCTGTGCTTGTTCAGCAATGTCAGCAGAGCTGAACCAGAGGTAAAAACGGTAGGCAATGAAAACGGAAAAAGATTGACTATGCTAGATAGCTCTCAACTGCTCACACAACTACAGGACGTAAGTTGTAGGAGACTTTTGTCTTCTATGGGCAATGAGAAGCCTCTAACATAAATGAAATCTCTCTGGCTCTTCTTGAGCATTCCAAGTGATAACCATTCAGAGTAGTAATAGTAGGTTCTAGAAGTAATTTCTTTGGAACCACATGAGAAAGTAGGAGTGGCTAAATTATTATCAGCACAACTTCAAATGCTGTACTATTCATTCCAAGCTCATTCAACTCCTTCATTCCTGAACAAAGTTGAAGGATAAGAGTGGAAGAAAGTATGTCTTCAAAACACCATAGGGTCTTCAAATTCTGAGTGGTTAAAATGACATTGTTATAATAAAGGCTGGGAAACAGTGGCAATATAGAACTTCCAAATCTGGGCAAAAGCTGCCAGGAAACCATAGTCAGAGCTGTCAAAATGAAGGGATGTGCAAAACGTCCACTTACCCTGGGTCTGAACTGGCATATTGGGCTGTATTTGGAGCAGCACACTTTAAGCTATTTATCTCAGATTCAAAATAAAATGCAAAAATCATCACTGGGAAAGTTGGATGATGACACAATCATTAGGAAAACCATAAATTAGAAAGACACAGGTTAATCCATATGAAATAATCTGCATCACAAAAGGTCCTACATCTAGAAATCATAGAATAAATGCCAGGTGATGAGAGAAACTACTTATTCTGGAAAGCAGTGATTTTGAAAATAATTTGAGATTCATAATGGATAATGAGCTGTATAAACCACCATGCCCTGTGCCAAATGGACTAACACAGTTCTAGTATCTGGACAACAGAGACTCATGTAGGACTAGGCAAGTCTTATTCCTCTACTACAAACAGCAGGAGCACGTATGTACATCAAGAGAAGTGTACGTGAGAGAAAAGAGGTGGGGAGATGAGTATTTAACACATGGTTTCTGTCTCCAAAAAGGGCCAGTCCAAAAGCGCACTTTCCCATGATCTGATTTTATTTTATTGTATAGACGGTAACAGGAGAGTACGTAGAAAGATTTGTATTCAGAGTTGGTTCTAGCCCAATTTACAACAAATTGATACTGCAAAGAAAAGCATAGTCTTGCTGTATGCAAAAACCCTACTGCATGTTCTTCAAAAAGGCACACAAGGGAAGGAATAAAATTGCTTCATCAAGCAGAAAGATTCAAAAGCTTAACAACTAGCTAATGGCAATCATTCCTGGATTTTCAAATACAAGGTCAAATCCAAATTTAGCCTTCCATCTTCTATTAAGAAGATGAACTTCTTAAGATGAACTTCTGAAAGTAAAACTCTACTTTCCAGCCCTCCTTTAGTAAAACACGTCCTCCTTTAATAAAACACAAAATTTGAAAGCTCTGGATTAATGTCAGTACTAAAACACTCCAATTTGCTAGAAAAGCAGGAAATATATAAATGATTACAAGGAGTCACAGAATGTTGGCACTAGTTCTTCTAGGAAGGCGAAACAGGATGCTTTCATTAGCATCACTTGCATGCTCCTTGCCAGCTTCAGAGGTATTTGGTTTTCCTCTCCACATCAGATTAGTAATTTTTCCTCATCATCCTCCACACAGTGAAGCATAACCACATCTAGCAGCTTTTTAACTAAATTACTATATTTTGAGATACCAACAAGGCTTGTTTAGTGTCCACATTCTCTTCTTGTAGCACGCTACAGTTACAATCTTTGATCTTTATGACATACTGGAGTTGTTATAGGGAGTTGGTTCAGAGCATGCAGTGTAAGCATTCTTTGAGTCTTTTTAAACTGGTCCTCAAACCATGTCTATGTCTACAATTTTGAAAACTGTAATCAATGCTCCCTTCAAACAAGCTCATTTCTAATCCTGTGTTCCTATAAAGTACAAAGAAATGACTGAATACAATAAAAACAGTGATGTATGATTTTATCCCACCCATCTTCTGTTGTTTTATCCATGTTACAGCTATGATTTTATTTTTTCCTTTTAAATTCCAAAAATTATTTTAATAATTGCAAATGATGATGGAAGAAAAGTAATTTGAAACAATTTGGACACCAGAAAGTTTTCACAGTTGAGATGATCAGTAGTCAATATTTAAATTGCAGAAGAGATGTATTGCATATACAAACTAATTAAACAATCAAACCAGAATTAAGCTCACAATGAAATCAGAGGAAACATAGAAGTAAAAAATCAAGAGGAACAGAACAGTATTTAATAAAAAGAACATTCTTAGTACTTATTCAATGATTTTTCAAGCTCAGCTACAACTGCCCTGCCATGTATATTGTTGTTCAGAAATCTGGTATATCAGAGGCCAAAATGAGAAGGAAGACACTGAAGCACGGACACCAGAGTCAGCTGCTGTGACTGGAAACTGCCAGAGGCAGAAATCCGGAAAAACTTGGACAAAGCAAATGGGACAGGGAGATACAGCAAGGGCATGGGCTGAGAAACGTAGGGACGACGGACAGACTTCATATGCTATAGTATATGTAGGAATTGCCTAGGATGACCTCAGGTATTCCTGAACCCCACAACACTGTTCACAGAATCACTAAGGTTGGAAAAGACTTTCAAAATCATCAAGTCCAACCATTAATCCAGCGCCACCATGTCCCCTAAACCATGTCCTGAAGCGCCACATCCACACGTTTTTTGAACACTTCCAGTGATGGTGACTCCACCACCTCCCTGGGCAGCCTGTTCCAATGCCTGACCACCCGCTCGGTGAAGAAATTTTTCCCAATATCCAATCTAAACCTCCCTCGGCGCATCTTGGGGCCATTTCCTCTCATCCTATCGCTAGTTACTTGGGAGAAGAGGCCAACACCCTCGTCGCCACAACCCCCTTTCAGGTAGTTGTAGAGAACGATAAGGTCTCCCCTCAGCCTCCTCTTCTCCAGACTAAACAACCCCAGTTCCCTCAGCCGCTCCTCATAAGACTTGTGCTCCAGACCCCTCACCAGCTTCGTTGCCCTTCTCTGGACATGCTCAAGCACCTCAGCATCCTTCTGGTAGTGAGGGGCCCAAAACTGAACACTGTATTCAAGCTGCGGCCTCACCAGTGCTGAGTACAGGGGCACGATCACTCCCCTACTCCTGCTGGCCACACTATTTCTGATACAGGCCAGGACGCTGTTGGCCTTCTTGGCCACCTGGGCACACTGCCGGCTCATGTTCAGCTAGCTGTCAACCAGCACCCCCAGGTCGCTTTCCACTGGAAAGCTCTCCAGCCACTCTTCCCCAAGCCTGCAGCGTTGCATGGGGTTGTTGTGACCGAAGTGCAGGGCCTGGCACTTGGCCTTAGTAAACCTCATACAGTTGACCTCTGCCCATCGATCCAGCCTGTCCAGATCCCCCTGCAGAGCCTTCCTACCCTCCAGCAGATCAACACTCCCACCCAACTTGGTGTCATCTGCAAACTTACTGAGGGAGCACTCGATCCCCTCATCCAGATCATCAATAAAGATATTGAACAAGACCGGCCCCAGAACCGAGCCCTGGGGAACATCGCTTGTGACCGGCCGCCAGCCGGATTTAACGCCGTTCACCACAACTCTCTGGGCTCGGCCATCCAGCCAGTTCCTCACCCAGCGAAGAGTAAACCTGTCTAAGCCATGAGCTGCCAGTTCCTCCAGGAGAATGCTGTGGGAGACGCTGTCAAAGGCTTTACTAAAGTCCAGGTAGGCAACGTCCACAGCCTTTCCCTCATCCACTAGGCGGGTCACCTGGTCATAGAAAGAGATCAGGTTGGTCAAGCAGGACCTGCGTTTCATGAACCCATGCTGGCTGGGCCTGATCCCTTGGTTGTCCTTCATATGCCCTGTGAGCACCCTTAAGACGAACCGCTCCATGATCTTCCCCGGTACGGAGGTCAGGCTGACAGGCCTGTAGTTCCCATACGCAACATTGTTCCTACAGGCAAATAAGCTGCATGGTGGTAGGCATATTGTGGAGGTCACTGTAAAGCACATAGTGCCCCAGTCTTGTATAAGCTGGGAATGGACCTTCTTTTCCCTAACAGCTGGGTTGCTCCAGAGGTAGTACAGAGAATGCTCCTCAAGCAAACAGCCCTGGCCTCACACCTGGTTTTGTACCTATACAAGCTGCCACTGTAAATGACTCAACAAGGATCCAGGAAGATGGTGGGATGAGAAATCAGAGCAGATAGGGAATCTGGAGCTGAAGCAAAACTAGAACTCAGGCACTATGAGGACAGCCCTGAATGTGCAAGTCACTTAAAACAGATTCTCACGTGGCTCATAATTGCATATTTGCATATTCTGCGTATCTAAATGCCCTGTCTTAAGATCTGCAGAAATGCCTAATTCCCACAACTGCAACTGAAATTAATGTGAATTATGCTTTAAGCATACTAAGCGATTATATAATAAGTCTGAAAAATAAGACTCTAGACATTCAAATTAGGTGCCTACAGTAAGTGTAAATCTTTTACTTTCAGATTTCTCTATTCTCCCTTTTTATTTCTACAAAAATAAGGTTAACAGTGCTACCCCACTATGCAAGCACATTGTGGAAATGTATGTATTTTTTAAAGCACTCATATTTTAGTTATGAACACCATTTAGAAGGTCATAAATGAATCACCAATAAAAAATGCCATGTTTAAGTAGTATGCATATATGTATTTGGGGGAAAAAGATGCCAGAGAGATTAGAGAAAATATTACATAGACGCTCAGACAGTACTGTCCATCTTGCACCTTGAACAAAGAATGTGCTCTGCAGCTGGGTAAAGAAGCATAATGGGCAGATATATCTGAATGAATGACATATTCTGAATGAATGGTGTATTTGGTCAATTAGCAAAGGCGGGACAGTTGGACTGCCTAATTTTACATACTTAAATTTGGTATGCAGTTTAGCAGGCTAACCTCCAAAGTTCATGCATATATTTGCCCAACACAAAAAAGGGTCTCACAGAAGAGTATACAAAAAAAATCAGATCAGCACAGATTGTTATTCCTTATGCTGATTTCTACAAGTTTGCCTTTAATACAGGCCAACTTCTGATAGAGGCTTTAAATCATCCATGCAGGTGTCTGGATTCCTTAAGGTGATATTACACCATATGGTTAGCTAAAGTTCTTGCAGGTTCCTCATTCTATCAGTAGTTTTTTCGCTGCTATATAAGCTGCTGTATAGCGGGTCTGCTTGAACTCTAACTAGAAACTGATACTGGTTCCACTGCATTGAGCATGGTTCATGAACAGAAAGCAGAAAACAATGCTATGAGGTTGTTGTGGCTTGATCCTGGCTGGACACCAGGTGCCCACCAAAACTGCTCTATCACTCCCCTCCTCAGCTGGACAGGGAGAGAAAATATAACAAAAGGCTCGTGGATCGAGATAAGGCCAGAAGAGATCACTTGCCAATTACTGTCCAGGGCAAGACAGACTCCACTTGGGGAAATTAGTTTAATTTATCACCAATCAAATCAGAGTAGGATAATGAGAAATAAAACCAAATCTTAAAAAACACCTTCCCCCCACCTCTCCCTTCTTCCCGGGCTTAACTTTAGTCCCAATTTGCTCTATCTTCTCCCCACCAGCAGTGCAGGGGGACAGGGAATGGGGGTTGTGATCAGTTCATCACACGTTGTCTCTGCCACTCCTCCCTCCTCAGGGGGAGGACTCCTCATACTCTGACCCTGCTCCAGCCCGGGGTCCCTCCCATGGGAGACAGTACTCCAGGAAGTTCTCTAACTTGGAAGGACTTCTAGTCCTTCCCATGGGCCGCAGTTCTTCACAAACTGCTCCAGTGTGGGTCCCATCCACAGGGAGCAGTCCTTCAGGAACAGGCTGCTCCAGCGTGGGTCCCCCGTGGGGTTCACAAGTCCTACCAGCAAACCTGCTCCAGCCTGGGCTCCTCTCTTCACAGGGCCACAGGTCCTGCCAGGAGCCTGCTCCAGCACGGGCTGCCCACGGGGTCACGGCCTCCTTTGGGCATCCACTTGCTCCAGCATGGGGTCCTCCCACAGGCTGCAGGTGGAGATCTGCTCCAGCGTGGAGCTCCAGGGCTGCAGGGGCACAGCTGGCCTCAGCACAGTCTTCACCACGGGCTGCCGGGGAATCTCTGTTCTAGCGCCTGGAGCCCTCCTGCCCCTCCTTCTGCGCTGACCTTGGTGTCTGCAGAGCTGTTGCTCTCACATATTCTCATCACTCTCTCTGGCTGCCATTGTGCAGGTTTTTTCTCCCTTCTTAACTCTGCTACCACTGTCACTGATGGGCTCGGCCTTGGCCAGCGGCGGGTCCGTCATGGAGCCGGCTGGCACCAGCTCTATGGGACACAGGGGAAGCTTCTGGCAGCTTCTCACAGAAGCCACCCCTATAGCCCCCCCACTACCAAAACCTTGCCACCCAAACCCAATACAGAGGTCTACTATGTGAGCTGCTTTTAGGTAGAAAATTAACAGAATTAGTAACAATCGGCCCTCAGGGGCACGTATTGCTAAAAATCAACTATAGTGGCAGCTTGAGCATCTATTATAACTAGATTGTTTAATGTGCTGCAAGATACTGATGTCTAAGTTTTGACCAAAGGAACACACTTTGAATATATATGTCAGTTGATGTGAATACCTTTTTCTTACCCTTGGCAAAACCAAGAATATTGTTGTAGTGGGAGGATTCTTACAAGGACTTAATAAAACACAAAGTTTTCGTTACGAAGAGGAATCAAAGATTTCTTCTCTGTGGTTTCCTTCCTCTGTCATGAATGCCAGGCATTTCAGAGCCACTACGAGAACCAATAATACTCTGTAGAAAAGGTGGCTAGTGTGTTAATCACGCCACCTCCCTCACTCGGTGCCTCTTGATCCTTTCAGAGATACCATTCAATTACTTTTTTTTTTTCTCTTTCTTTTTTTTAGGAGAGGCATTGTGACTGTTGCTGGAATAATTAAGTGTGGAGGGAAGAGCACCTGAACTCAAAAGCCATTCTTTCAGTTGAAAAGGAGGCAGCTGGTACACAGTAACTAGGTAACCAAGAATGCATGAACGTTAGTTTCAATTATTCCATAATTTTGAGTAGCATAAAACATATTGCTTTAAAACAAACTGTCACTGTAATCTCTTCCTTATTTCAACCTAAAAATGTTACTACCTGAATCACTCCTGTTTAGTCATTATTTTTACATTCTCATTGTATGTGTACTTCAGATATGCTTCAGACATAATATTTCCTTGAAGACAAGCGGAACAACTGTGTAATTTTTTTCATAAAAGTATACTGAAATCACTTTTAAGCTTCTCAAAAATTTATCTCAGAGCTGTCTAATAGCTGGACCTCCGATTAAAACTAGTCTTGCATTTTGGGGAATAATTTTAATGATGATAAGCTGCTTTAATTTTTCCAGTGTGTTCCTTCTTTGCTTGGGAACTTTTTTTTTATGCACAAGAAGAGAGATGGGTATGAAGGGAGCAACACAATTATATTTAAATAATTGTTTGTATAAAACACTGTTAAAGTCTATGGAAGTGTGACAAAGGGGATTTTCTGAATAATGAAGTTACTCAATTAAAAATAGGTTAATGTGCTGGATTAGCAGGGTGTTGGGAAAAAGACTGAAACAGTTACTTAGCAATTGATCAAGGAGCCTTGTCTTACAGAACAATACCAGCATAAAAATAGCTCATAAATCTGAAAGGCTGATTACTGAAACTGTTGTGGGACCTTTATTTTTTAGAAGAATATTGAATTAATGAGAAATAATACAAAGGGGGAGTTTAATTATTCTGAATAGAATAATTTTCTACCCTAGCATCTCAGGACGGGTATGATTATGTAGGTCACATATCTAAAATGACTTTTATGCATATTTCATTAAAAGCCACATCTTTTCAGGAAGGATAGTAAGCAATAAACCCTCTTCAGATAGTACTCTCTCTGTAGTGCCTTAAATGAAAGCTATTTCCTTTGTGGTTATGGAGCTGTTAAGATAAGCAGTCAATAAACACAAAATCAGGCGTATCTTATTTTTAGGTTATTGTTTTCACATAATAATGAGTTGTTTTCTTTCTCACTCCCTCCAAACACCCACCATAATTCTGAATGTATAGCAGTTAGACATTGGCCAGGATTCCTAATCTGCTTGTACTACCAGAGGGTTACTATCAAATTGATGGGTATACTAGATATGCATTTTTATCCAAACTACAAGATTTTGATTCTGAGTGGATTTGTAAGATTTTCAATGAAATTTTACAAATGCAAATGAAATATATAAAAAATAATTAAATTATTTATCAAAGATGTTGAATTTTCTCAGTTGGCACGCACTTTTGCTGTTTTCAGACAGGAAACATCTTTTACATTCCATTTCAGTGTTTTTCTGCTTTAATTTTTAACTGGATTACAGATTACTTTTTTCATTGTAATAAAACATTTCTCACCAGATTTACACATGTAAATGTTTTCAGCAAAGTATGTGCACAGTCTTTTAATCATTGTCGTCACCTTTTCTTACCTGCAAGACTGAGATTTAGTGTATTCCACATACTTACAAGTGGTGGAAATGTTTGCTCCATTAAGCATCAGAAAGACTAATTACAATTTAAATTATCATCTTCTGCTTGATCTTAAAAAGCTAATGTGCATAGTGCAGGATCAGAGGGTTTATCAGGTACCGCCATACATAATACTAAAACATGGACCTCACAGCTCAGTAACTGAATGTGTATAAAGCCCTAGTTTATCCAACATATTCTACTGATGAACTCAACTGTACTTCATCGCATGTCTTCAGAACTCAAGGTCTATGTATTGATTTACTATACTACCACATCCACTTAGACTACTAAATAATTGGTTGTTCATATTTAAGTTTAGGAGAAACAAATTCCTGGATATTCCTGTACCCCTGCTTTCAAATACACTCAAGCCTACAAATAAATAAAAATAAAGATAAAATTGTGATTAAAAACTGTGTTCTTGTTAAGTTATGAAGACACAATTTCTATCGCATTTTGGTATATGTCTTGGCTGTGGTACTTTTGCGCCTCAAACATTTGATGGACGTCTCAAGTCTTCTTCCAAACTTCAAATAATACAAAAATTAATTCCATGGCTATTTCCATAGCTGAGCTATTTTAATCTTCAA
Organism: Phaethon aethereus; assembly: GCF_964289735.1. Classification (NCBI taxonomy): domain Eukaryota; kingdom Metazoa; phylum Chordata; class Aves; order Phaethontiformes; family Phaethontidae; genus Phaethon; species Phaethon aethereus. The sequence goes on from NC_138584.1 coordinate 13,919,163, forward strand.
TGAACATTAGTTTGAACAAAGGGTAGTTGGGGTTAAATTGTTAACCAGACATGAGGAAAGGACAACAACGTGCAAGGGTATAGCTAAGCAAAAACACTATTAATTCATCAGGGAACTACTCAGCACTGCCTCATACAGCACAGATCATGGTTTATCACTTGATTGTTTCTCTTGGTCAGAGAGTCCTTTTACCCACTGCTGAGACTGCACAGGCTTCCCCTTGCAATTTTTTACCCAATTCCTTCCTCAGCGTACTGACTCTACTTTATGATCTTCTTTAATGCCATTGTGTTCTGGCTTATTAAGGCTCTAGATCCCTTCAGACCAAACCGTGTCAGCCATCTGTTACCTGATGAACTGTGACATTCTGAACTATCTTTTCAATAGAAAAGATAGTGCTTTGGTTGGTGTGAAGTTACCAACCTGCACCAAACTGGACATGCGGGGAAAAGCTTCCCATTCCCCAGAGAGGGAAACACATTTGCAGCTGACAGAAAACCCAGACACATAGTAAATCAAAAGGAGGAAGGGTGGAAGCTACACTCTTAGTGTCGGATAGATCTCAAGCTAGAGTGCGTACAGGTTTTGTACACACCCCATCTTGTGTGCTGAAACTTACTGCCTGTATCATCAATGTTATTCTGCTTCCCCACACTTCCAAATCCTGCCAACTCAGAGAAAAAAGACACAGAAAATGTACCTTATCTAGCCCTTACATCAATGACCTTTACATTCTTCTTCCTACAGGTGTATGCTAAAATCTTCGTATGTCTGAAAGTATAAGAGTCCCTGGCACTGGTTCCCAAGCATGAGGTGATGTCTTCCAAAGGACTCTGGCATCCTCCCACAAGAATACACAGGGCAAGAAGAGACAGGGTATACAGCTGGGTCTAATAAAAGTGACAATGGATTCACCACTTCTCCTGACCCATTTTTTCCCCATAGGAATTCATATTACTTAGCAGATCCCGTACTAGCATAGCCCTGCAGTGATTCATACACAACACAGCTGGAATAGGTAAGAAATATGAACTGTTTCAGACTTGCAAGTGATTCATGAGCTAAAGCTTGGCTCCCCTAGGGCCACTAAACATCTGCAAGACAGTGAAAAATTATATGGATTTTCACCGGCCTGCTAACACAAAGACCCTAATGCTATATGCTTAAGCTTACGGTTACCTTTTGTGCTTAACTTTCCAATTTGCTTGTGATGGTTCTTCTTGCTTAGTTTTCATATGCTGTCTGTATTTAGGGTATTTAATCTGGCACAGAAATTACTCCTAGTCTACACAAGACCATATGCCACACTTAGACAGCAGAGCAAATACAAATAAGAAGCTTTTGTTTAATCTCTTACTTAATTTGCAATGATCTAGACCACTGTAATCTGAAGGAGTACCATAACACCAAGATACAAAATCAGAAAGAGTGCAGAGAGCACACCTGCTACATCAACCAGATTGTGCCTGACCTCACTCATATATAAATTGTGACTGGACACAATATCATCAGCTTATCACTGAGCTCATGGGAAATTAACATTTTTCTAGCAATTACTCCTTTGAAATGAATAGAGGAAACAAATGGTACCCAGGATCTGTGCACCCTACTGTTTAAGATATAAGTTATGTTCTCTTAATTACCAAACAAACAACATTTTTCCTTACAAAGATTGAAAACTGTTTATCAAAAACATGAAAACTGCTCCATTTAGTCTTCTCTGTGTATATGTAAGTTCTATATATACAAAAATAAATTAATATAAAGTTTCATATGCAACTTTTCAACCAACCTAACTGTGTATTATTCTGAAGACTACAGTTTGAAGCTCTGAAATACAAATAGCAAAATTTTACGTAAGTACTTCTAATATCTTCCTTTACTAGCCTGTGCCATCTTTACAAATCTTTGTCGTCTTATGCAAAGCTTCTTGAGAAAGCACCTACTGCTTATATCTGATTTTTGTCTTATATGAGTTCCTTTGATCCTTCTTTGATCTTTTTGTTTCAGTCAGTCTCACAGAACGAGAGACTCAAGTCACATTAAAATCTTTATCATGTTTTTAAAAGCTATCATTTAATACTTTGGAGAGAGCAAGACTGTTAAAAAACTTTTAGCACGATTTCTGTAGAGCTTTGATTGAAAGATGTTGGTTTCAGTTTTTAGAGTAACGTCAATATATTTCAAAGAATTAATTTTCTAAATCTATTTAGGCAAAACATTTTCTCAGTTTAGAAGGCTGAATAATAAAATCAAGAGCTTCAGGCTCAGTGTTTTCAAACAATCAAAATATGCATAATGCCTGTTCATTTCATTTAGATGAAGACAATTTATTGTGAAATTACATTTTGAACATCGCTAGCCACATTCCTATAGAATCTAATGAAGCAAGGGAACTATGTCCATACGCTAGCCCAGTCAAGCTGTCATTTCAAAGGTAATGTTACTCTTTATCTGAAGCATAACTCAAAAGTGTTTGAATACAAATGATAGCTACAGGTCTAGAAGGTAATACAATTTAGTACTATATTCTAATATACCTTGTCACAGACCTACATAGTATACATACAGGCACCTATCTATTTGAAAACTGATATATTCCAGATTTTTTTTTCCCAAGCATTTGTACATAGAAACCGGATTATTTAACAAGGAGCCATCAAACAATGTCATCAACTCCAATTGAAGATTTTCCTATCTGGAGGCAGTATAATAAAAGATTAAGAACTCTTCTCTTTCAAAGTATGGTCACCTTGTCCAAGGACTTCTCAATATCAGATGGGTAAGAGATTCCTTTGGCCCATGACTGGTTCAGAAGTAAAGATATGCTGATCACCTAGCTAGTAAGTCAAATGGAACTTTGTAAAGTTCCATAAAGTAAAATATAAGACCTTTTCTTTGAGGGCAGTGCTAATATAGGTCTGTCCTCTGTACCACCACTAATATTTTTTTCCCCAAAGCCAGAAGGAAATTAATTTCACATCCTAAATTTGGATGAAATTAGCCAACATCTAATTTCAAAAAAATAACAGGAAGATGAGGAAGAAGCAACCAAGCAATGTGATTGCTTTTTTTCCCCTGTAGGAAACAGGCTCAAAACAAACAAGCTAGTCAACCCAAAAACCTTCCAACATAGTTCACCTCTTGTCAGTCTGTTACTGTCGAAGCAGTTCTCCAAAAAGCATCACTTTTTTTGTCCTGGACAATTATTTTCAAGTATTTAATGTTTTGTTGAACTTGAGCCTCATACCTTAGCATCAGAAGTCCCATACGTGTTCCTTGGCAGATGGAAACAGCATCTTCTCAACTAATGATTCAGGGTTTTATCTTAACCCCTGTCAGAAGTTTGTCTGGAGACATTGTATGCCTTCTCTGTGATTTCTAACATCCAGTTATTAAATTAAACCAATGGATGCCCACAGCAAATATTTTATTAACACAGTAAAGACTTTAGTAACTTTCCAAATAACTAATTCATATACAGAATTTGTAAGCCATTACAGATTTATAAGCTTTTATCATTCTTTTCCTGGTTAATCTCACAGTTCTGCCCAATCAGAAATTTTCTTTCTTTTTCATACTATGCTTAACTGCATTAAAGTATAAAATGTTTATGCACAAAAACTGTCCGTAATAATCAAAACTACTACTGTTCATCCCTTGTTGTTCATCTCTTGCATTATAAATTCTGTAAGACAAACAATTTCTACTGCAATGGATTTATATGCAAAATATTCGGTACTATGGCCCTAGACAGTGCCAATAACCTATAATTTGATTGTAAGTATCTCAGCACAGCTGAGTGACAGCTATAATGGAATCAAATTGAAATCTTACAGTGGTCCAAACTGTGGGTTTTCTTGGCTGAATGAATTAGCCAAAACTAATGTTTAAAGTCTGCCTGTGAAAAGACTTTAAGACTTCCTAGTCTTCAGGTAATTGGTTTTTTTTCTTCAAATTATTCTTCTAATGTTACATTAACATTCTGAGCTGTGTTTTTACATTGGCATTTATTTTGTAACAAGCTCAAACACGAGAAAGCAAACATTTGCCTTTAAACACATATAAAAGAAAAATACAAGTTATTATGTGAATAAAGCTTTCCTTTCTCTCCAGTATTCTTTAATCAGTTAAGAAACTAATAGACTTGTAGAAAGACAGGAACACTGATTTGTGCACTGTATTACCTAAATCCCGTCAAATATATCATAATAGTTTGTTCTTGACTTTTATAGAAGATCCATCTGAACTCACACTCAACGTTAACTGCAGAAATCAATTAGTTGAGAAATAAAAACATTATAGACTATATTACAGGAGTTAAGTTCTCAAAGGATAGGTGTAGAAGGGAAGCCTCCATAATATGAAACACAGAATGGAAACACAGTGTGATTCCTTTATGACTGTGCTGGTTTTACTGGAGGATGGCAAGAGAGTAGAGGCCCTATTATAACAGTCTGGCAGTAACGTCAGGCTCTCTTTGGATTCAGGCTGAAGACTTCAATTATAACTAGGGCATCCAGCAAGGTATTAAAAAGGAGAATGCCAGAAGCGTCGCCACTGAGCTTTTGAATGTGTCTATCACCTAGACTTAAAAGTTAAATTGTAGAATGCTCCCATTCCTGATGTGTAGTTCATCATGTGTGGGTTGGTTTGTTTTTTCCTCCTCTTGGGACTAACAGATTTGAAATTCTGTATTTCTATTTCCAAATCATGTAATAAACAATTAGCAATGCTTCCTGAACAGTGTGGGGGATATGAAGTCATCAGAAATTACATTCTAGGGCTGCAAAACGAAGTAACACCAGAAGCAGAGTTAGTGCTTGTAACGTCTTCAGACTACTAGCCTAAGTGCTCATTTATTACACCGTTCCATCTCACTTATTTAGCCACTGTGACAGTACTTTCTGCTATGAAAAATGCTTTCCACATCCACATGCTAGTTTCAGGATGGAGCTTAACTGTCTTGCAGAAGGGTCACATGCAATACTGGGGCCAGCATTCAATGGCCCTTCTACTCCCACATTCCTCTGAAATTTGTCATTATGTATGTTATTAATTATTAATCTTTAAATACTCACTTTGAAAAATTTTGATCAGACTTCAGCTGTTTAACGTAACTTCAGGAGCACAATACACTCTGGCTTGGGTGTCTTCTCCAGGAAATTAGAATATAAGTAATTTCCAGCAGGTTTGGAGACAAACACAGGATCACACTAAAAGCACTAGCCAAGAGCAATATCTAATTCTAGGCTTAGCTCTAGATATGAACCAGTAAAAATATAGTATTTAATGCATGTATATTCAATGTGTGCACAGGTGGACATCACCAGTTCCGTACGACATCCCAAGAGTTTTAAGACACACTCAGAAGGCATCACTGTTGATTTCAAAACCTAGCTGAAGGTTATACACATTCCCTTGAGAAGTTCTAGTCTTTTCTCCATTACAAAAGTGCAAGATGTAAAACAGTCCCATGTTATACTGACTTTACCAAACTGGCAAACATTTTAAGACAACAACAAATAAAGCTTCAGACTTAAAAAAAAAAAACCAAACCAAAAACACAACACACAAAACCACACCCCACAAAAAGAAAATTTCACAATATTTATACTGGTTGATAGCAGTGTTCACAAAAATATGGCTGAAGAAATTCTCCTGCTGTTTATTTAAATGGCCTGTACCTCTGCTAGAGCCAACCTAAGCATTAGATTGTCTACTAGATAAGGAGAGATGTGAATCAACGAGCAAATTACTTGAGCCACCGCACTGCCAAATTGGAACCAAGAGTGACCAAGTTGGAAAGTACATTATAGTTGCAAATATCCTCTGCATCCATGCTTAACATAAAGAATCTGCAAGATGCAGGTGACTGACAACACAAAGATGCAGGTAGTTCCTGACAAAAATGGTTGTCTCCACTAAAAACAAAACATCAAAAATACCCCAAACCCTATTTCTTTTTTGTAATACTGAGAGGGAATTCCAAAACAAAGCAATATAATATCATTATTTGAACTGCAGTAGTGCTTAGGATCCTGTCACGGTCCTAAGTGGTATAAGGTTCTACAGTGTTATCCTACTTTTTGAATTGGTGGACTCCAACCTCAGTGTGTTTACCTTTTAGAGTTGGTTGAAATTTCGGGAAAAATCATATGCATTTCAAAATGCATATTCAAAGGAATTGTTTAGCTTTTTTTTTTTTTTTTACAGTAATAATTTCCATTTTATAAATGTTTTAGAGTTTGGAGGGTACTTTTTGATTTTGTTTTGCTAGGCTTAAAAATGTCACATAACAGAATTTTTAAATAAAATTTTTAAAATATGTCACAATTTGACTGAAATGAGCAATCAAAATTATCCATACAAGAATTAAAATGTATTAAACCTAGCAAGCCAGATTAACAACATAAAAACTTAAAAATACTCTGCTGACACACAAAGTAATAAATCCACAGAAAGCTTTCATTAAAATATTCTAAGATGGAAAATAGTAGTTGTTTTTTTAAATCATCCTAACTCAAGAAAAAGAATGATTTTGACAAATTTCAGTCAATAGTACCTGTTTCTGTCAAGTTCAACATAGATATTTCTCAAAACTTCTATTAAGAATTTTAAAATACAGCGTACATCGTTACTTGTACTCACGCTGTCAAATTAGGCTCAAATTATTTTTTTTTACATAATACTCCTGCCAACGTCAGTATTTAAAAGCATAGCATGATATAATAGCTGTTTTCTCAATCATTACACAGAAGAACTATTTCAGCTGTTCATCTTTTCACACAGAACTTTATCTGAGAAGCATTATTAAAATGACAAACTTCACTGGAAAATTAAGGAATTAAAAGAAAATGCCTAGTAATACAAATTCCATAAAAGCTATTCATTAAACATCTTCAAAAATTCACAGGAATATCAATAATAGTATGAAATTGTACCTGTTGTATTACTCAGTAATAGACACTAATAAATTAATTTTATTAATTAATGTATGATTAATTATTGTGTGATTAATTAATATGTGCAATTGGTTTTTTAGATCACATTATAACAATCCTTTTTTCGGTAGATGATGTAATATTTCATTAACCTTTCTTAAATAAATGTCGATAGAAAGATACCAATTTCTCTTCATATTTACACAAATATCAATAGGCCTTAAAATTCAGTTTCGACAAACTCACACAAACAGAAGAAATCCTGCTTGAATAGTTAGAAAGGAATAAAAAGAAACACAGATAAGATATAGAAAATAATGGTGAATTCCCTTCTTACCATATGTTCAGCTCTAGATGAAGTGCAAATTTCCAATATTCAGCAACAATCAAAAGCCTATCACATTTTTCACCCATGTTCACCTTAAGAGCCCTAGCATAGCTGAAAAATTCAGATAGCATCCTAGATTTTGTTTTCAGTACCCCATTATTCCTGCTTCTGTGAGTCTAAGAACACTACAATGGAAAACACCATCCATGCAATCTCCATAGATCAGAAAAGCGAGCTTTTTTCTACCTGACGTGGCAATTTTTCTTACACAGTTATCATACGCCTTCATTGCTCACATTCAGGGGTTTGATAATATGGCACCTCCACCACACTTGATCTGATATTATACAAAAAAATGGCCAAATTCAAAGGACATGAGTGTTGCTATTGAAAAGTCACACACAAACATTTGGTTGGATATGGCTTTTTTTTTTGCATGACCTTTCCTGACTTTCTGACCATTTACATATGCATGTGTGGAAATGTTTAATCTATGTTTTAATGTTTTAATGAGGTTGTATTGGATAGTGTGGTACCCGAGCATAACATAATGGTATGGAATAAGGGGTGGATAATGTCCTGGTTTCAGCCAGGGTAGAGTTAATTTTCTTCACAGAAGCTAGCGTGAGGCTATGTTTTGGATCTGGGATGAGAAAATGTTGATAATGTGCTGATGTTTTGAGTTGTTGTTAAGTAATCAAGGACAGTCCAGCTTCTCATGCTGGCCTGCCAGCGAGAAGGCTGGGGATGCACAGGAAGCTGGGAGGGGACACAGCTGGGACAGCTGACCCAGGCTGGCCAAAGAGATATTCCATGCCATGTAATGTCATGCTCGGTATATAAAGCTGGGACAAGAAAGGGGTGGAGGGACGTTCAGAGTTATGGCGTCCGTCTTCCCAAGAAACCATTACGCGTGATGGAGCCCTGCTTCCCTGGAGATGGCTGAACACCTGCCTGCCCATGGGGAGTGGTGGATGAACTCCTTGTTTTGCTTTGCTTGAGTGCATGGCTTTTGCTTTACTTATTAAACTGTCTTTATCTCAAACCATGAATTTCCTCACTTTTACCCTTCTGATTCTCTCCCCTGTCTCACCGTGGGGGAGTGAGCGAGCGGCTGCGTGGTGCTTAGTTGCCAGCTGGGGCTAAACCATGACAGTCCTGAACTGCACTCTACTGGTTTTATATGTTTTCCTTCTTGCAAGACAGTTGTATTCTAGGAAGAAAGTGATAAAATTCCACAATTCCTACCTACTGTTACAGTGACCCCTCAGGGTAAAGATGATTTTTTACATTAACACACTGAAAGCTTCCACTACGATTGACCTTAAAGACACTGACAAATTAATTACTTTGCTAGTCAATATGCTTAAAAGTTGGAGCAGATACCCAGCCAGTTAACATACATGCTGCCATCTGCTGTATATGACAGCAAGGGATTTGTACTACTCTCTCTGAAAGAAAAGCTGTGTAGAGCCTTCCAAGAAGTATGTTACCAAACCCCTCATTCATAGTTTATTTCACAAGTCAAATAAAGGCTGTTCAGGTTCTGTACAAGAATTGGTAGTATCTTACGTTTCTTTGACCCACGGGTTTAAAATGAGAAAGGAGGCATCTCAAGAGAATTCATTAAAGCTTTGGTTTTGAGCCCACTGCTTAACAGTTGGAGCTAGGATATATTCAAAATGATCATGAGATTTATGTGAACACTCATGCAGTGCAGATGTGAGCAAGGGAGTTCACAGTTTATGTACCTTGCTGTCAAGACGCAGTGTTATGCTGATTTAAATAGCTCTCCTCTGGCTTGAGATTAAAAAAATGGCAATAACATATAAGCTGAAGTTCCTGCAAAACAATGGTCAGGGGACAGCATAGAGGAGTGATTTAAAAAAAAAAAACTAACTCCGAGAAAGCTCAATACCATTCTTACAAAGACTACAGCTATCTTCTGAAAAAAAAAGCAGAAGCATACCAAAACGCCATACTTTTTTTTTTCTTTTTGATTTTCAATAAAAGCGCATAAAATTAGCAAACTGAGTAATTTGTATATGACTGTTCTTGTAAACAAAAATGTACATCAGACTGGTCTAAAACTTTATATATACATAAAGATATATACACATAAAATTGTGTAATATATGTCATACTGGTCAAAAAATATATACTGATGGGAAACACAACACCTATTTTTTCTCAGGTATGTTGAGGGATAAGATAGGTAGCTCGAAGTCCCACACACAGCAGAAGAGGCAATCCAGTTGTGCAGATCACCACTGTTCACACTGATACAGGATCATAGGCTAATTCGGCCTAGAAGAGACCTCTGGAGGTCTCCAGTCCAAACTGCTGATCAAAGCAGGGTCAGCTGTGAAGTCAGACTTGGTTACTCAGAGTTTTATTCAATCTGGTCTAGAAAACCTCTAAGGATACAGACTGTACTACCTTGCTGGGCAACCTGTTCCACTGTTTGACTGCCCTAATGGTGAAAAAGGGTTTCCTTATGTCTTGAAACATGGTATTTATAGCTTTTACGCTTCCTGAATATCAGATATTGTAGGCATGACTAACTTTTCAGATACACTAGCTGTAAATGAGGGATAGCTGTATAACAGACGAACAAAATTACTGGAATGTAAACCGCGGTATGAGGGAAAACAAGACCTTTTGCTCCAAAGCATAGTTTTATTATGATTATTTATTATTAATTATTTAATCCAGTTATTCTCTCTAGAATTTACAAATGGGCTGATATCCTACAGAAAATTGAAGAAAATCTTTATAAATTTTCTTCTCTAAAGAAGAGATACTGTGTTTACTTTGATCAAGTATCATAGCCAAAGCTATGAATGAGTGGAATTAGAATGAACAGAATCATTTCATCCGTCCCTCTGTTGTTGCTGTGCAACAGGATAGGAGTAAAACCAAAACAAAACTAGAGCCAACTCTTAAGTATTTGGGGTAACACTGGGCAAATGGAATATGATAAAAAAGGAATAATATGTCCCACATGCAAGTTACAGTTTCCTAAATTTCATATTGTAATGAGAAAATAGAAAACAAATGATGCTGTACATTGTGGAATGCAAAATTTGCTGAGCTGTCTATCCAGTGCAACTCTTCGTGAGCACACTTATACTGCTTTGAGACTTGGATGGAGCTGGTTTGGAGATCTCTTCACTCGTGACGATTAGTGTATAACCTGAATAATCTCCTCACAGATTAAGAAAAGCAGATACCATTTGATAATTGCCAAGAGACACGCCAACTTACTTTTTAGAAAGACTTACTTTAGAACCTAACAAATGTTATATGAAGTAAACCAAAATAACTTTTTAAAATATTTATCTTCCTAACATTTGCCTTTTAAAAAGCTTTCTTTACTTAAACTGATCTCAGAGATAATACTAACACATACCTTTCACAGCCACGATCCTGCATCAGTATTCAAAATCTAACCCTAGAGAAGCATCAGGGGAATGCTAGCAAGCATCAGCTTAGGCAATTATTTTTTTTCAGATTAGTTATATTCCAGCATCCAGCTGGAATTAAAATATCAAATAAGTGTGAATGAACAAGAAATTATCATAACAGTGCCTGAGTTTATGTCATCAGTTATAACAAGCATCCTTCTTGGCTATACGGGACAGAACCACATTTATTGCAATAGTACCAGAAATAGCACCATACTACCAGGTTCTTCTAAAAACTGAAACTGATTAAAAAATCAAAGCAAAGAACTACTGTATTGCAGAAAACACCTACCTCTTAAGTTCATTTGTCTTTGTGGAAAGTTCTTATGCAAACTTTTCTTTCTCCATTCCAGCAGAAATTTCTGCACAGAAAACAGATGTGAGGTACTAGATACACCAATTCTTCATTTGTAGAAAAACATTGGGTATGAAGGTAACATTCACAACCTTAAAATAGAACAGAACACAAAATCCATTAGAATGTTTGCACCATAATTTATAATCATGACCTAATTTTTCTTCTAAGTACTTGTGCCCTGAGGTGGTAATGACAAAGACTGGTATCGTAACTGAACTTCTGGTAGTGATTCCTTGTTACTATTTTTATTATTTTAAGAGCCAGTCCTGTGGGATGCTGAGCCCCAGGAACTCCCTGATGATCAATAGTTGAGGATGCATGGGTCCTTTCAATTCCCACACACAGCACGTTGTTACACAGGAATATTGCGAGCTCTTATTATAAACTCTGGTCAATAAATAACCATATACATGCTATGAGACACAAACTAGTGTTGCTTGTACACAAACATTTAGAGAATTAAAATTACTATCAAAATAAATTCATAAATGTGTCATCATACAGCATACTGCTCTGCCTATGTTACTTTTGCAGTAGGTATTTGCAAAGTACATTATGTTCTAGATTCGAAGAAATATTTAATATTAAAACATTCTACAGATTCCTAAGAATTATCTGGGGAATTAATTTTCTGATAATCAGCTACTTCACTCAACTTTAACTGTGACTTGACAGGCTGCAAATTATCTAATTTAAGAGGTAAAATTCAATTTTAAATTATGCCAACTGAATATTTTACTGTTTTAAAATTATATTATTCCTATTCATATTGAGTAATCATACTTAAAGCCACCTAAGGCACTTAAAGGCCACTCTGATGGGTTATGCTGTATTGTACTTTTCCATATCAGAAAGTTTGTGAGCAGAGTTCCATAACCTTCAGGAAAAGCATTTTTGGTAGATGAGCATTCTTCATTTACACTGTCACTTTCATGAAGAATACCATTCCTACATTTCAAACTGATGAAACTTTTAATTACATGTTTTCATTTCTATTTATACAGTAATTTATACTTAAATATAACTGATTTGTAAATCTGAAAAGACTATATCCGTATGGTGCTCTGAAGTAAAGATCATGTTAACACCTAAAAGGCCGGAAAGAGAAAGAGGATTTATTTTAACTAATTTGGTTCTGATGCATAAAGTCCTGAATTAAAAAAAGCAAAAATTATATCAGAAAGAAACACAAAGCAAACTGAATCACTTTATAGAAATATTTACAAATAATAATATTCATATTAGCTTTAAAACAACTTACATTTCCACAAAGTCTTTATCGTATTTCATATGAACTCTAAATAGCTGGGAATACTTTCCTAGGGCAGTTTCTTCCACAGTTGAAATTAAGGTCAAACTTAAACTTCAATAAAAGTAAATTCTAAATATGGATCAGTTTTAGACAAAGAGTGGGAGATCTGAAAGAGGTGCCTTCACTATCAAAGCTGTCCACTTCATCCAGTACCCAAATATTTCTGTATATCCGCCATGTGCAACCTTATTTCCTCCATAGAAGCCAGCAACAATTACGCTGACTTACAGCTACTTGCATCCGCAGCACACTTCACACTGGCATTGACAGTAAGCTCACGGAGAAAGAACATTAGTATTGCAGCTCTCCAGAAACTTGAATTTTAACTATCTTCAGCACACTCTTATAAGAGATACAGACAAAGGAAGGTGATTTTAACAGAAAAGTTCCTAAAAAATCCCAGAGTAACAAAAATTCTTTTAAAAGATTCACTTTAAAAGAGCAGGGATTAGGAACAACATCAACTGCTAGATTTCTTTTTAATAATTATTTAGTCACCTTTCAATTCTGATAATGTACAGAAAAATAAAACACATCTTTCAGGTATTAGTAGGATTAAAAAAAAATTAGCATTGACCTAATTGTACAATTCTACTTAGTAAAGTTCCACTTATAAAACATGCTTCTAAAACCTCATTTCAGTATTGTAACTAACTAATATGAGGTTGTAGAACTGACAGATTCCAAAACAGATGACACTTCTTACATGACTGATAACTATAACTATACAGTATATTTCAGATGACAAAATCTGTTGAAATATAAGCAAATTTAATAATTTAGAGCCGTCCTGAAATTTGTCCCGTATCTGCAATAGCTCTGTATTTCATTTAATAGCTACATAGTCTTCACTGCTAAATTAAATTAATTAGCATTTTACTAATTTTTTCTATTCACTTGATTTAACAACACTTCAGCAATCTCTTTCTCTCACGTTCTTTACAAATGTAATCAAATCTAACATCTACCATAAAAGTTTAGCTTCTGTATCATTGATAGCTTAATTTTGTTTTTATCTTTTCCTCTCTTCAGTCTATCAAAATCTCATCTGTAATGAAAGACACATTTATGCTCTCCAAGGACATTTCGGCTCTATTGAAATCCACAAGGGTCAGTATTCAACCCTTCTTCCCAATTCCCTAAACTTTTCATTCTTATAGTAAATACAGAGAATGCCTAAAATTCCAAACCTGGACCACCTTCCTAACTTGGTGGAAAATTGGACACCCATGAAATATTCATTATAAGACTGATTTCATGAAAAATTTTCTTGCCTAGAAAAAATACTTGATAGCATTGCAATTAAAAATACAGTTTTCAGATGTGACCTGCTATAAATAATAATCTGTTTTTCTACAGATGCATATGTATGCTGTCTTTTGTCATTTACTCCTGTCAGTACTTTCAAGCTGTCAAACTCAGATTGCAGAACTGGGAATTTATTTATATATAATTCCATACCTATATCCAATTTATCAACTTCAGTTTCCAGTGTACCCAAGTGAACAAGTACCTGTCTTATTCCGACTGCTAGCAATACATCTTGCAATACAGTGCAAAAAAGAAGTTGTTATAACTTTAGCCACACACTGAGAGTATCCTTCACTATCTAGACAAGCTCTATTCAGCGTGCCTCCATTCTGCTAATACTCTGTCACTGATGCCTGCAGGAAAGCTTTTGATATCTCTTTTCTTCTCTCTCATGACTGAGCATTTTACCCTGACTGCAGCCATCTCCATACAAAGAATTCAAGTAGAAATGCAATTCACTTAGAATTTCATAGGTTTTAAGGATGATGAAAAGCTTTGTGAGAAAAACATCTTCAGAATCAGGTATTCCCTTGCCACTTTGGGGCATACATACAAGTAAAAACTTTTCATATGGACTTGAATTTTGTTTAATTTTTCAGATCTATTTTAACAAACCCAATTACTTCAGGCACTAATTGCTAGTGATTCTCACCACTCTTCAGACAGTCTTTTCTGACAAAAAATTATTTGTCAGGTTGCTAGAGGGTGAAGGAGCAAGTCTACTACATATTTTCTTTTTCTTCTTAATGGATTGTTAAAATCAAGCAGAATAGAATTGGGTCACTTTATGCTGTCCTTTTGAAACACATTTTGGTACCTTTTCATATATCAAACATATCAAACAAAACGTTAGTTTGTAACACATAAAAGTATCTAAGGAGTTCAGGAGATTTGAAGTCTCACTTTTTTCAGGGGCCTGGGGAACCATTTGTTTTATTTTTAATAAATATTTTATTATTATAATATTAATGTATTAAATATTATATATCGTATTAATATATTAAATATTTTAATATTTTATTGATTTCAGAGACAGATATTCCAAGCCGCATCTGGAAGCAGACAAACAAACCACATCGCTGAAGCTCTTCAAAAGGTTTGCATTCTACAATTAACTTAATAGTTCATACATTTTACCAATTTTATGTATGATAGACTGAAAAAAGGAAGAGAAGAAAAGTGTGGGGAAAATAAAGGAATTAGTCACTGAGGTACTCTAGAAGAGATCTAAATACCTTCATACCTGCCTTTGTGACTTCAGAATCTATTGCCTTTTTTCTTAAGAAACTTTTTTCTTTTGAAAACATCATTCACTTTATCCTTTGGAGAACCTCAGATTTTCAGTGCTTTAGTACTGTTACTTTATTTACTATTGAATCCATATTAATATATCCAGCTGTCCCTTTTTATATTTTTTATTGATATTTCATAGAAAATAGACCTTTTATATCACTCTACAGAAAAAAAATTAACTAAACTTGTCTCCTTTCTGAATCTTTTTGTATTTTCTTTGTGGAAGGAAAATTCAATAGTCTGTATCAGAAGGGATTCTCTTTCCATTGTAGACCCTGGAATGTCAATGGAAGTTCATTCAGAAATTTTATAATTTCCTTTTCTATAAGGACAGATAAATAAGGAACGACAATTTGCAGATCTACCTTCCACAGAAATGAAAGACTGCGTATTTGTAAAAGATACTGCTGACCAACAGGGGGCTTCTCTAAGTCATCTTTCCATAAAACATAAATTTTGATTCACTCACAAAAGAAAATGATTAGGTTATTTTAATCCCAGAAGAAATTCAGAACTCAAAAATATAATAAACTACTGTAGAAAAAACTAGCATTTTTGATCTGGGAACATTATGCCAAGAATATGTAGTCTTTTCAGATAGCATGTGGGCAGAACAGTTTCTGCTCCATTCGTCTTTCAAGCAGTGGTCTTAACTCTTGAAGACAAAAGACACCAGTCTTGTGGAACTGGAGAGAGTAAGTTAGCAAACCCTGCCCTGTCCATACTCATCCTAATAGACACCCAACCAAAACATACTCCCAAGCTTAATTTTATTTTTTTTAAATACTGAAGTTTTGCTTCTTTAACGATATTTTTATCCTATTTTTCTCTTTGTTAAGATTACATTGCACCTAAAAATCCACAACAGCATTGGTCTTTCTCTGCTGGCTGAAAGTACAGAAAGCTGAAAAAGTACACAATATAGACCTCAGAGAATCTAATCAAAACAAATAAAAATGCACACTGTCAAGCTAATACATTTTTACCACATAAAGCTGAAAAACTCAGCTATAATAATCTTAGTTACACTCTTATAACTAAGGTTACCCTGACCATGGATCATGAGCTTGAGTCCTGTAACACGAAGTAACTGAGACTTTAACATACTTTGCCCACGCTAACAGGATGGTGTGCTGTAACTGTGATTTACATTTGGGCCATATTCAACTGTGCTGAGAAAGCCTGAGGAAGCCAAATCGCATCCCTGCCTGTACCCTCATCTGTAGCTGCGGAAGTGTGACCAGGAGCTGCTGCATCTGCAGCCAGGAGCCCACCCAGAGCCTTGGCTGGCAAACCAGCGTCGTCCAACTACGAATATGCCAGTTGAAGTAGAGAACCAGAAACTCCTGATTGCTACAACATGTCCTTGCGGCAGATCCAAAGGACTCCTCAACGACCTCCACCAACCCTCACCTATACAGGCCTCCCCACCACAGCTCACTAGCCAAAGAAAGGAAACATGGCGGTCCCTTGCTGGCCCACGGTCCAGCTGGCAAGCAGAGTGGTGGCTTTCCCCTCATCAGGAGTCAGCAAAGCCCCGACTTAACTTTCTAGGCAGGGGAGTGAAAGGGTGGGATCCCCCAGACGAAGCCCCTTTCCTCTGGCGGCCCTCTCCCTGCTGCGGCACCCGCAGCTCCCCACAACAGCCCGCCCTTGCCCCTTTCCCTGTGCCATGGCGCCAGATGCTCCCTTGAGGAGCTCCGCACCTACCCGCCTGCAGCCAACGGCAGCGCGGTGCCCGGCTGCGCGCCGCGCTCCACGGAGGCAAGAGCCTCCGCCAGCCACCGCCGGGGAGCAATAACGCAGGGCCCGGGTGCGGGGGCGCGCAGAGTCATCCCCTGCGACAGCCCAGCCCGGCCCGCCACCGCGCCCCCGGCCGCCCCCCGCTAACGGTCCGCGGTTCCCTCACAGCGGCGGTGATGTCACATCCGCCGCCCGCGCCCGTCCAGCCGCGCTCACGCCACCGCCTCCCGGGCCCAAACTTTCGCGGTGGGCTGGCCGGGGGCGGAGGGGAGGGGCGGGGGTGGGACGGGGCAGCGGAGCCGCTCCGCCAGCACGGGCAGCGTCGTCCCCGCGCCGAGGCTGTCCGCGGAATGAGCGGCCCCAGGGCGGCTGCCGCTGCCGCCTCCACTCGGGCTCCGGCGGGCGGGCAGAAAGCGCCGAGGCTGCCGGCACGGTCGCTGCGGCGGGAGCGGAGTGAATGACCGAGAGGAGCGGCGCGGAGAGACAGCCTCGGGTTCAGGATGCAGGCGCCCGCCACCATCGTCAACCTCCTGCTGCTGTCCTTGCTGGCCGGCCTCGACCCCTCCAAGGTAGGAGCCGGCCGGGCGCCGCGCCCCGCGGACGGCGGGTCCGCCCAGCCCCGCAGCGGCGGAGCGAGGGCAGGAGGTGCCGGCCCGCGCACGCCGTATGCGGTAGCAGGCGGCTCTGCCGGGAGGCTGGATGGCTCTGGGAAGAGGCGGGTGCGTGTCCTTGGTTGTCCGATCGGCCGGATAGGAGAGCTCCTGGGGAGGCGGCTGTCCGCGGCCCCGGGGTGACCGGCTGCACGGTGCGAGGCGGGGACGCACGGGTGCAAGCGGCCAGAGGGGCTAATGGGCGCCGGCACGCTGCAGGGGGGCCCGCGTCCCCCCAGTCTCCCCCCGGCACGTCCCCACGCACAAGTTAGAGCAGCCGCATATAAGAGCGGCGGGACAGGGCAGAGCCCGCGGCCCCAGGCCGGGCGCTCCCCAGCGGAGGCGAACGGTGCTTAGCCGGCTGAAGGCAAGAGGCGGCTGTGGGGGTCGGTGACCGCTCCGCTTCTGGGGATGAGCTGGCATCGACAGCCTCCGACTGGAAATACGTTTGTTACAGTGCAACCGGAGGCGTCACGTGAAGACGCCGAATTTCGTACTATAGCTCACGCTGCTGCAGAGTTTTCTGGTTTTCGAATGTGTTCAGGTCGCCAAAATATCATACCTGATACTGAAATAATAAAAAAAGTAAACGGTATGGTTTAGCCACAGAACCTGGCTCGTGAAGGTGGTTTTAGATTAAATCATTGAAAAAATTAGAATTGCACTATACCGCCTAAGAGGAATGATGATCGAAACCCCCTAGGCCTGCAGATGTCTGTGGTGCTGCATCTTGTACATGTAGAACTGGTCTCATTTGTCTTTTTGTGACATGCAATCTTGGAACTGAGAGCTTTATGAAAAAGTAACAAAAGAGAGAAAACATTCTTACAGTATTGCTGTCCATTACCAGCAGTAGTTCATACCGTGTTGCCACAATTTATATTGTACGTTGGTGAATGTCATTTTAATGATACCGGTTAGGTACCAGACAACGCATATGAGGCAATGTTCAGCTCTCCTGGCAGGCTTTTTCCTTTATTTTAAAGGAATTAATCACATAAATCAATCATATACAAATATGTACCAAATTTCCAACAATGTGAAAGGGATGTTTCTTTTAAATATAAAGGCAGAATTTAAAAAGCAATTGAGTGGAAATCTGATTCACAGCTGCGGTATTCTGACCGCTTTTTAATCAAGTAAGATACAGTGACAACTTAAAAAATCAGGAGGTGACATAGGATTAGCAACATTACCTAAATAATTAGGTATCTCAGTGTTATTAAATGGGAGCTATTTGAAAGTATTAGCTAGTGCTGTGTCTGTAAAGAGACTCATCAGGCAAGGCACAAGCAGTTCCACATCTGTGTGAATAGCAGCACATGGACACATTATAATTACATGTTTCCACATGCTCAGTTTTCTTTATTTTTCTGTTACACTTAGCAAGATCTGTTAAAGTTAGGAGACTTAATGAGACTGCCTGAAAGCAGGAGAAGCAGAATTTGTATCACCGTCTAGCCACAGAAGAGTCAAATGAAGCAAATGAGCTTCAGCTGGGAGAATTATTCTTTCAGTTCAGGTGTCAGAGATACGCCCCAAAATAACAGTGGGAAAAAATGCTCGATCTTACGTGTCTGTCACCATCCAGCACTGAAAAGCTGGAGGAGCCACTGGAATTAAATGGCGTAAATTAACTTTTGAAACTTTGCTTCTAGGCCTTTTTGCTGTGGCATACTGTGCAGAGGGCATAAAAAGGGCCTTTTATTCATCATTCTCTGTGACATTTTCAGGGATATTAAAATGTTCATTGCAGGCTCTTTTAACTTTGTGAAGGGGTCATGAGCCAGAAAGCTCAAAAGTCCTTAAGATTATGTAAAAATAAGAGCCCTTAAAGTTTAGTGTTTGTCAGAGCTAAACTGGGTTTTCAGAAATGAAAACGTGAGATCAAATGGTTAACTCAGATCCTTGGTTAAGATGCTACACCACATTAAGCATATAAAAGATGCCACATGGCAGATAATCATTTAGTTTTGTTGACTATGGACAACAGATTTCATATTTCTGTAAAAAATTATAGATGTAAAATGTCTACAGGGTTTTTTTGCAAATAAATACAAGTTGTGACTGAAATCTCAACTTTAGAAATGGAAGTAGTGCTCAGTTATTTATCTTGCTTTATGCTAAATTGAAATGGAATAATAATTTTCTGCCCTGCAGGTTAGGAAGAAAATATATATCACATTAAGTTAATTGTAGGAAACAAGGGGCTGTCAAATTCTTTCTGTTCCAAAAAGAATTGTGCAATATGGTCATGACTAGACAGACAATTTTTTTTATGCCTTGACACTCATGAACTATTCAGTTTATGAAAATAAATCACATCAGACATTCCACAGTATACACAATACATTCCTATTCATGTCCTACATAATTAATATTCAAGTAATAACTTATGTTACTGATCAGTTACTTGAAAATAATGCCTGAGAAAAAAACGCTTTGACGTAGTACCAGGCCATCACTGACTCAACACTGCTGTCCACAGGCACTCTTATTATGACAGGGCCTTTACGCTAAACTTAGCAGGTTATTTACTGATTGTAAAACGTTTAAGTATCGCCATCTTATGGTAAAATATGTAACAAAAAGTATATATAGTTTATTCTTAAAACTCTGGAATGTTAAGATTTTATTTCAACCATAGTAATTTACTGCCCATGCTACCATATTTATTTCTTCTTTTTTTTCTGCTAAATGTGATACAGAATATTGGCCAGCTCTGGAAATTCTTCTTTAACAAATGGAAGACAGCTCACTACTGACTAATTTTAAACACTCAGTGCTAATTACAGAATATCAATTTTAAGAGACTTATTAAATGTTGTATCTGTTAATTTGATTCTAATTTTTCTTTGTATTTACATAGAAAAATACAAGAAAATGTAATTATTCATTATAATATATTTCAGTAAAGTTTTCTTTCCATCAGGGTGGCTTTCGGCAGGAAGCCGGCTATAGGGAAAGCACTTGGAACGTATTTCCTTTCTCCTACACTTAAATGCAGTATCTTGAAAGAAGGAACTATCAAATATTGGGAAATTTCTAAGAGTTACTGCTAGATGGCATCTCTGTGCTGCTTTCCTACAAGCCTGGAGTTTTCTGTAATGACCTTCATAGTATGTAAAGTGGACTTCTTTTATAAGGGTTACTGTTGCTGGCCATTCTTTAATAATCACACTAGTATAAGCAAGTAAGCATTTTAGAGTGATGTAACGCTGCTCCACATAGAAATCAAGCTCAGCAGGTTTTAAAGTCTAGATAGCATTTTTAAAGTTTAATTTTGAGAATTTAAATAGATCTGAAAAATATGTTCATTTTTCAAGGCAGTTAATGAACTTTATACCTTTAACTTTTATAATGGCTATATATCCTACATCTGTTTGGTTTCAATTATTTGAATTTTGCCAAAAAATGCTTCAGAAGACAACTGGCAAGTACAATCCCAAACCAAAGCGAAGTATCATATCATTAAGGACAGTTACAGAAAGCAACTGTATTCATTGCTTGGGATAGTAGAATGTTTGGGAATATTAACATTAAAAAATACAAGCAAATTTGAAACTAGTCACCTATTTTTGGCTTAATTAAACTTTGCATTTTGATCTTTGGAATTGTTGTGTTTCTAGATTTCAAAAATCTACAATTTTCACACATGACCACACTACACAACTAGCCACTAAAATCTTTCCTTTTCCTAGATTTCAAGAACTTGTCAGTAGGAAGAGTGTATTGCTTTAATGCTGCTTCACAATGCAAATTCATCCCTATTATGAGATTTTATAACAAGAATACTATCTACAAACTAGGGTTACCACAATACACTATTTTTGTTGGAAACATGACTCATAGTACTACAATACACTGCAAAATTAAATAGAAATCTCATTAGCTACTTGGAAATTAACTTACGCTGTTTCCTACAGTATTAGTAGTTAGTCAATATGAAAACCATACATAATTATTTAGCCTGCATGATTTAAGAATGCTCTAAATGATCAATTGCTGAACGTGGTCAACTCCCGCTTGGTGTCTGCTCTCCTATTTCTGAGCCACGTGATTCAATAGCCATTGAAGAACATCCTATTGCTATCAATATATCCTGGGCCCACTCCCAGGTGTCATTCCAGTTATGTTACCGTCACTCTAGTAACTTCAGTCAACAGGTAAAGACCAAAGACTGTTGTTCACACTACTGTTTTTTCCTGCAATGGTCAAAACAATGTCTTCTAATCTTTCAGTCCCAGAAAAAAAGATGCCTCATGTATCTCCTATTCATCCACACTCAATGACACACATACACCATACGTTATATAAAGTCAGAGAAAGTTATTCACTACATCATTTTAAGTAACATGTATGAAGATATTAGAAGAGAGTATGCAGAAACACACGAGTGACGTCTGCGTGACTAACTCTTGTGGTGCTATCAGACATCACATGGTTTTAAGGGCTTTTTAAAACTGTTGATGTTATGTGAAGAGACCTTTTTTTCTCTAGCTAAAAACAGATTCCTCTGTTGTTCTCTGCTAATATGGTTACTACTTCTTTGAACACACTCATACACTGATTATAGACGTTTATATATAATGTCAAAAAAGATCTATATTATATGTGCATATATATACTAAGTAATTCTTTTCTCAGAGGAAACAATTATTTTCCATTCAATGCATATTTCCACCTGTCTTCTACATTTTGTCAAGTCATAAGCTAATAAAGGAGGAACAATTTACAAAGAAGAATAGCAAAAAAAAAAACAACCCACACAAAGAATTTACAGTAAAGAAGAAAAAGCTGAAGCAGATAAGGTGACTGTCAGGAACAGGAAATGCAGTATAACAGCTATTAAAGCAACATCCAGCTACAGCTCTAAAAATGATGTTTCTAATTGGCTACAGATTTAACACAGTTATACATTTCAAGTTCAAATCCATGATGTTCATAAGGTGCCTATTAAAAAATGAACAGGGAGTCTTCAGGGAGGCTCCAGTATATTTTGGGCACTGAAATCCCCCTTTTCAATACTGTAGTATGACAAAAATGCTTCAGGGTATCACTTAGGCATTCTCACTGAAAACCAAGTAAAATTCAAAAGCCTTTGTAAACCTTTACAGCAGCATTCTGGGAGGAGTCCTCTCAAAGAGGACTCAACAAGAAGAGCAATCTATCCTACTGCTTCACTCCACAAGGCAGTGGATTTTGTCTAAGATGAAACCTAGAGAAAGTGAGGACTTTGTGTGCCTGGGTTTGAATACAGAATTCTTTTTCAGGCAGGAGCATTCAGGAACAAGTGGAAAACTTCTCTTGCTTATAGAAATGAACTGAAAATTTTAGAAATTCTTGCATTTAAGCTTAAGTGTCATAAAACCAGAAAGAACATACCTCAGAATTCCAGACCAGATCTATTATTCACATGTTTTTGAACCAAGATGTGTGACACAAGCACATGTTTCTATACATGTTAATCATTCCACCCAAGAACCTAGCCGGCAGAATTCTTAGTCCTCCACGCCAGTAAAAACCAGAAATATAGTAGCAGTACATATTACTCTTAAAAATATTTTGAATGGTCTACAGAAAAACATTCAGGAGTTAAACATTTTTATGTATTTCAAGAATTCTGAAAGAAGATCAAAGAGCTTAAATTGTACTCATTTAATATAAGGATACAAGTGTCCACCACTTCCCACATGGTCAGCTAATAAGTGTGCACTTGGTGCACCTGCAGAACAGAACAAATTACTGTTCACCTGATCTGACATAATTTTTCAAAAAGGAGTTCTTTCACACACAAAAAAAGCACTCCAAATCTGTCCCCCTTCAGTATTTTTGCTCACTTTTTTTTTCCTAAGAGTAAATTATCTTAATGCATTCACTGGGAGATCTCTTAAGAACTCTCAAAGTACACAGCATCAATCTTCATGTACTTCGTCCTGGCGTTAATGATGTTTTTGTTGAATTTGCTAAAAAGAAACAACAGGCGATAAATATCTTAACCATTCCTTTATTCAGTCAGCTGGGAAATTTTTTCCTAACACTAGAAAGGAATTTATTTTCCAGAGGACACAATCCCTCTTACTTCAGTACTAAGTTATCTTTACCACCAATTCAGAAAGTTGATTCTTTTGTTTATCATATTTGCACTGGAACACATTGAATACTAACCTGTTATCCAAGAAGTAATAATATAAGTGAAACAGAAGGGTAAAGGTGGCTGTTTTGTAGTGACAGCTGCACAGAACTCTAATTTAGAACTGGACAAAAAGATGCAACTTTAACAATTCTGATTATGGCACATTATTATACAGCTATCTGAAGGACACCCATCCACCACTGATGGCCACTTGATACCTTACACTGTCTGAAATAAAGGAGATGCCCTCATTTCAAGATGCAGGAATTGCACATGAGTAGGTCAGTTAAGGAAGCATTTGTCTCCGTTCATGAATTTAAGATTCATTTTACAATGTTTGGGTGACGGTGAAGCCCAAGCAAAGGCAATTCTGAGATTATTTCTTAATGTTGTACACAGCACAGTGTCAGGAAATGTATCTGAAAAAAAGGAGACTGAACTTGGACATAACCTCTTATGTCACAGTGTTACTTCCAAGAATCAGTGACACTTCACTGCAAGCATGGACTGCAGCTTCAGAGTTTTTCATTAGTGACTCCAATCTTAAAGGCAACTGAACTTCTACCAGCAGCATAATTTATCAGAATACTTGAAACTATTTCAAAAACATTACCCTTTTTATTGTCTTTTCTTTTATTCCTGTCATAAAAGGTTTTTAAAGTCTAGACTTGGTTTTGTTTGGAATTGGAAAATTCATGTTTCTGTCTGAAAGAGAGACCAAGACATCAGAGTGCAAAAAACAAGGCGCCCTATATGGATTATCTCATAATCCATAAGATTCATAAGATCCATAAGATCCATAAGATTCATAAGACTATCTCATTGGGAATATTACTAAAAGTTTTTTTAATAAATAGGGAAATAACCTATAGGGAAATAACCTATGTATCAGACAAAGTTAGTACCATTTGTCTAGCTATCTCTGTGTTGACTAAAACTAACTGATCTCTAGTCTTCATCTTTACCGGCCAGCTTCTAGAAATAGTCTCCCAATAATTAGCTTTTCTGACAAGATGACTGATTCATATTAATGAACTAAATACACCACAAACTGTGCACACTTAGGGAAGGAAACACAGAGCACAAAAAGCTGGTGATAGAAGCAGTTAATATTGAGGAGGTAACGGTATTAATGGATACAGGAGTATACACAATAATTTGCTTCCTTAAAGGTTCATGGTGGTATCACACATAGCATATACTTTTTTTCACACTATCCTATGCCCTCTTCAGCTTCATGACAGAGGTTTACTTATCAGAAAAACAAAAGAAACAGCCAGGCATATTTTTCATTAAGTCAGTAGACAATCATCAATTGGAACTTGAGTTATAGCCAAAAGTAGGTTGAATAGGAAATACCAGGCCTATGGATGTGGAATTTTGTAAAATCTTACCCAGATGCCTTTGTATCTATGTCTTTTCACAAGGAAGAAAAACGTATTATGTAATTATTCACAAAATATTCACTCCTATTTACTTAAAACGTTTCCCTCAAGAGAAATTAAATTTTAATATTCTGGCCTGTTCTGAGCCTCTCAGACTTTTAAATCACTTGAATATCTAACCTAAAGCAGCCCCAGGTAACACAAATGTAATTCTTTCATCCTTCACTCCCCTCAAGAAGAGTCATCCGTCTGCCTTCTAACCAAAAAAATCCTTGTAACTGTGAATGCAGATTTAATATTTCTATTTACTTATTATTTCACTGAAAAGCATGTATCAGTCAGGATAACAGCAGCTTAAGCAAACTGTGAAAGCAGGTAGCCCTCTTCACTCCTACAGTTTTGGGAAATAGTGTTTACATCCTCCTGAAGCTTTAGAGTAACCTATAAGGGGGGAGGCAGAACAATTAGAAAAGACTCGCTCAGTTTAGAGGGACTGCAGCTTCAAGAACTGTGCCATTTACACTGTGAACAATATTATTCTTAAATTATTGGTGCATGTTACTAAAAAACAGAGTTTTATAGAGATTTTCCTGAGTCTCCTTTTTTAGAACCACTCCTTTAGGAAAATATTTTAATGCGTGTCAGTGTACCCCTTTCAAGGAGAAAACCAAGCACTTAAATAATTTTCAATATATGAAACTGTAGATGTTATTTGAGTTTGGACTTCAGTTTTAAAATAGGATTTACAGAAGTATGAACTTCAGTACATTTAGAATACATTAACACTTGTGGTGAAAGCAAGTATTATTGATCTGAGATCTCATTATAAATGCAAACCTGTCACACACTTGCTTACTCATATTAAATGGGGTTGTTCAGTCTCAGCATCCCTACTGCAATTATTTTTTTCCCATTCATTTTGTATAATCTCTTACATAGTATTCTAACAAATCCACCTTCTTATGATTCTGTGCATTTTCAATATATGTTATTGAGACTTTTCCAAGAAACAGTGTAGTTTTAACACTGAGCTACTGTACTGAGTAACAAACAGTACATAGAATAGATGATGGTATGAAAAATCTAGATACAGCTGTAGGTATATGCACTCTCAGCTGTACCTAATCCCTGGAGGTATTTAAAAGATGTAGATGTGGTGCTTAGGGACATGGTTTAGTGGTGGACATGGCAGTGCTCAGTTAACAGTTGGACTCTATGATCTTGAAGGTCTTTCCCAATGTAAAGAATTCTATGATTCTATAATATTATTTGCTGTCATCACAGGTATTTCTGGGCACTTGCATAAAGAATACAAAAGTGCATGTCAGGCAGAATAGCAAACGAGCATGCTACAACAAATATGCTTTTCCCAAAGCATAAAATAGGGAACTTTGAATGTTTAGTAACTAATTCATGTTTGCAGAAATCAACTACCGATTATGTCTGGTGAGTTATTACAAAGAACTTAGATAAGCTCAAATGTCACAACAGTCTACAGATACATTAAATAAGAAAACCCACATGTATTAAGTAATATTCAAATTATTCCATCGATAAAATCATTGTAGAAATGAACGACAAAATACTGGTTAACGAAATCAGAATTATCAAGTTCTTAAGTTTTCTCAGAGAGCTGTGACCTCCTGAATTATTTATAATATGCCCTGCACACATTTTACTCAGACTGACAATGAATTGAAAACTTTTTGGAAATACCTTATTCAAAGAAAAGGTTTCTGCAAAGCAAATTTAAGCCTGAAAGTTACATTTGTCACCTCAACTTAGCCAAGAAATTATTTTAAAATATATGTTTCAAAGAATGTTCAAAATTGTGATTGATTGCTTCAAGATAAAATTACATTTCCTATGGGATCAGCATCATTCAACAGATTATTGTCTTTTGAGTTAGCCTTTCTAATATACTCAAGTGATTTACTTTTTAAGTCAGTAGTTATTTTTCAGATATACAAAAAGCCTTGTTTGAGGTGTCAGTTACAACATGATATTCACTTTATTAAGGCTGGACATAATTTCTATTCTGATAACTAATTTATCCTCAACAGCAGTTACTTAACATACTTTCAGGAATGAATTTACTAAGAGGAGTAAAGGGCGGTGCAGACTTCCCCCACTATCAGTCTCACTACTATCTCCCCCACTATACATTCCCAGGATCTGTTCTATGGCTCTGGCTCCTCAATCAGGTTGTCTTCATGACAACAGTACAGTAAAATCTGCCAAAATCAGAACCTTGAATAACTCTTTTGGAGGCTACCCCTCCTGGTGATTATTTCAAGACATGCATATATAGAAACTAAATTTTTAAAAAATCATAGTGAAATGTAGTGTAATAATACTTGTTTTCCTCAGGACAATCACAGGAGTTATATTAACCTTTCAGCCAGTCAATACCAAATTAAAATAATGCTCATTCATGGCAAATGCATCCTTAAATAGGTGACAAAAACCTTTTCATGTACTTCTGAATAGTCTGAAGCTGTTTTGTACAAAACAGGTCACGAAACTTTATCATCAATGCAATCACGAGGTCTTCTAGTCCATACCTCCAGCATTTCAGAGTCCCTCTGAACAGCAGCTCTGGCCTTTGGCGATTTCCACTAATTTGGTGTCATTCGACTCCATCATCCTGAAGGTGTTAAACAGGATCAACCCCTCAGCAATGCCTCTCACTACCAGCTGCAAGTTAGACTTCAAACCACTACCCTTTACCAGTGCAAACATTTTTCTGCCTGCCTTGTAATCCACCCATCCAGTTCATGCCTCCCCAGTTTGACTACAAGGATGCTGTAGGGCACCATGTCAAAAGGCTCAATATGTGACACCCTCTGCTTATGGCTTATGTAATCTGAGATATCTAGTGGTTTCTTTGTTCCTGTTTTTCAATCAAACTTTGTTGGGTATGGTTAACGTCCATTCCTAGAGGAAAAACAGATTTATCCAGTGTATATCAAGAGTAATTGTGAGCTCATACAATTTTGTTTTGGAACTTGCCTTCATCAGGTCCTAAAAAAAAAAAAAAACAGTGAATACTGAACTTTATAAAAGTCTATATCAAAAAGAAACACTGGCATTTTTATACAATGTTGATTTACATCTAAGTCATTTTCTATATATCTTTCCAGTGCAATGTTATCATGAATAATAGCTTTAAATCGAGAGATTGTGATAACATAATCTTACTATTTGTTTTCTTATCTTTTTTATCAGAAGAGAAGATACTGATTTTTCTACATCACAGTTCTTATCCTAAAGCCATTAAGACTGAATTTATATTTCTCAAATTTTTCAGCAGCAAAGTAAGGGCCACAAGAATAGACTTTAGTGAAGTTCTTGATTGGTCAATTGACAATGATTGGAAATTTTAATTATTTTGTTAGTGAGATACTGAGGTTATCTCCTGGGCATTTTTTTTCCTTTAGGAGATATAGAAATGTTGTATAATTTGCTGTGATCCATCTTCTTTACCCCCTTGTCCACAACTCTTAGTTAATTGAGTCGTGACTCGTAGTTAAACTGAAGTCTACCTGATGACAGTGGTTTTGTATTTCCTTTTGTATTTGAGAAGTCGTTATCTATTGGTATAAATCTCTCCTTTTTAGACATAGGTGATAATATCCTTGCCCACTTGCACTACAAGTAAATGCAGTAGAATAAACAAATTTACTTTCTGTAAATAATTTATTGTTCTTATACTTCTCAGTCTGTCCCCTTTTAAAATAAATTTATTCCAGTACTACTATTCTCCCAGTGCTCTAATACATTTTCAGCAGCTCTTTAGTCCCCACTGCTTATTCTATTTACTCCTTTTTGAGGTATTCTGAGAGAAACTCATTAGATTTTTTGAGAGATACACATTACATCACACAGGGATAATTAGTCATATCTTTGTCCTATGTGTATTCCTGGTCCACATGGAGGATATCTGGTTTATGCATGGGCTTGTTCTCTGATTTGCGGCAATAGTCAGTCCTGTTTTAATATATCCTAAAAACAGCTGAAGATACAAAGACTGTCACTGACCTGTTTTCCATGCTGTCTCTGAATACATGTGCAATTATCAAAACATTATAAACGTATGTGTTAACCGTCTCTCATGAGGGTCACTTCTAGCCATAAGCAAAGAATATGGTCATCTGCATTTTTGTCTTTTCAAAGCCTCAAGTTCCCCTCTGACTCTTTAACCTAAAGGGTACTCCTACTTCCACCTCTGCCTACCATGGAACAGGCAGGAATTTATTGATTCCCAGACACCTCCTCAGTCCCCAACACAAATTTTGCAAGTGCTCTTGCTTTTATTCCTCTTTGTGATTAGTATGTTGGTATGAAAATGATATGGACATTACCATTTAACAAGCCTAACAGTACGTATGTCAGTAACATATGCAATTAAATTAGATATGCAAAAATGCAGCTGAAAGGCACATGACTAGACTAGAAGCTATATTCCATACTATACCACAAAAATTAAAGTTTCCAGTCTTACAGAAGTTCTTCCTAGCCCAGAAAACTACACTGAAACCAGAAGCAAAGAATAAGAGAAGTTCCGTTAAGGCAGGAAGGCATATAGAGAGACTGGCTGTATTTCTGCACCTCTGCTGAATTTGCACATAAAACTTCTGGCGTTATGTACGCACTACATATTTCTACATTCTGTGGTATTACAGGTTCACTTACAACATCCAAAAATTTGTCAGCTGTGGCTGTCACAAGGTGATTAGCATAGCTAATAGCTGATTCGCATTCTAATCCTTTCTAATAGGAAGTTTATAAAAATAATTTTTAATGACCTTCTGCTATATTAGTCCTACAGACACTGCTAAAATAAATACTTCCATATTAGCAGATGGTATAGCAATGCATCTCTACCTAGTTTCTCTCCCATACTTCCTGCTGCGATCAGCAATCTATGTAGAACAATTCAAGGGGTTCAAATTTCTGTGCTGTAGTCATCTTCTTTTTGCTGATCTTTCTTTGCCCTCTGGACTTGCTTCCTCATCAAACCATGTAGATATTCTGTTAAAGTTCAAGTCCGGGAATGTGAATATCTTCACTGCAGTGACAGACTAAAATCAGTGTATCCAAAGTTCCAATTACTGGCTTTACATGTGCATATGGTACCCTAGTGGCTTTAAACAATTGCTGCTCTTCTTATCTAGAGTGAATGTTGCTATTGCAATTCTCTGAGATCTTTAGAGTTTCTTTCAATTTAAACAGCTTTTAAATATTTCTCAGCACGGCAGCTGGAACATTCATTCAGGTGTCTCTTACAAAATAATTTTATATGTAAGTCATTTTGGTTAATGCTGGTCCAATGCCTTTGAATCAGAAGAAGTACTAGAAGTTACAAAACACAGAGACCCCTACTACATCATTTTCATAATAAATTCTTCAAAGTTTCAGAAAACCTACTTTTAAAGCAAATTTCAGCATCCAGAAAAAAAATTAAAACTAGATATACAGTAGCTTATGCTCCCCATAATTATTTTCCTAGATACAACTTTTGCTGAAATGTTGCAAATCTACTATTAATGTGATGATATGAGACAGCAAATTGTTGTTTTGGAGAAACAAGAGGCTTTTTACAGAGAAATGCTCATGAAAGAATAACAGCATAAATTCTGTTTAGAAAACCTATTAGCCTATAGATTGTGGTTCTTTGTAAGATTGTGATTCTATTATCAAAAAATGCAATGCCAAAAATGCTGACCCTTTCTCTGGAAAAGGCTAAATGTTTACTTAAGGAAAGATCTCCATCTCATTTTACATTATCCATGCTATGCCACCAATCAATCTTTTTCATAATCTTTCATTTCCAGGGACAAGCTATGTTTATTATTTCTAATGTTTTTTTCTACTCATTTATGAAATGTTTGATTCACTATGTCTATTTTTATGGATTTAAAGATACAGCTTCTATTTTGAATATTCATTTCTTATAAAATTATTTCTGTTGGGGGTGTGAAGTATTAAGGACTAGGGGCAGAGAAGTGGCTGGTTTATTTTTGGTTTTATAACCTTTCTATAAATTAAAGCTTCAGCATTTGTATCAGTCCTTGCAGTCAGAAGTCCACTATGGGAAAAATTTATTTCAGAAGTACAGCATCCTCCATTATGTCCACTGTGTTTGCTTAGGTGTAAAACACTGCTGGACAATAAATCATACTTACAATAGCAGCAATAATCTATCCTTTGTTTCAAGCAGCAAAGTACAACTCTAGCCTGAGGACATATATGCTTGTTCTCCCCCTCTTTCTCAATGAAAAAAGAGGATGCATTTGAAGAAAATTTTGAATGGAAATATTGACTGAATCAGTGTTCTCAGTACATCCCATTTATTTAGATTGTGGTAGTTATCTTTTTTAAATACTAAGCACTCCCTTCTCTCAGGTGGTCTTTCTCACCTCAAGGACTCAAGAATGAAAAACTGTTTTGGCTGAAACACACATTCATCATTAAAAGATGTTTCATGAAGTGGTAACTTTGCTTTTGTGAGTGCTGCCAGGGACTAGATTGTGGAGTTTTGGAGTTGGCAGAGAATTACAATTCCTCCTCCCAAAATGCCTGTACTCATACTGCAGTCACTGGTAATTTTCCCCCTCTTCCTCCTCCCACTCTGAGCTACCAGCTCCAGAGCACAGCATACGAGGAAGAACACAAACGCACTCATCTGCTCTTCCAACTCCTTCAACATCACCTGTGTGTGGAGGGACGTACAGCCAGATCTTTTCCTCTACTCGTCAGACTAGAAAAAGAAATTATCCCTGATCACTATGATGCACAAGGAGACGGAAGGTATGTATTGGCTTAAAATTTGTGTTTCCTCTGGCCTGAATGAGAAGTGAAGAGACACTCTTCTTCTTTTGGAGATTTCAAAATACTCTCCAAGACAGACTGACATGGCTTCCATGATGTCTCTGATAAGGCCACTGTACAAGAAGCACCAGGTGATACTGACAGCCTTGAATTTTTTTTTTTTTTTAATTAAAGAAAAGGGATTTTCATGCAGTACTGGCAGTAGCTATAATATTCAAAATTGCCCAGTTCTAGATTTGTCAAGTGAGAAAGCCACACTAATGTCCAAGGTTCACTGCTGCTGTTCGTACAGAAGAAAAATTTACCCAGATGCTACCGTGCATTCATAGTACATTCACTAGTGCCTGTCAGGAATAAAGTGCTCTTGCTTATAGCTCTCCCCCATTTAGAAATGCCACCAAAACTAAATCAGGTTGAGGCTGGTTAGGTCGAGTCCATCTCTGTACACATACTGGACATAACCAGTTCATGTTTTCTCATATGGTTCGCTTTCTAAAC
This sequence comes from Phaethon aethereus, assembly GCF_964289735.1. Lineage (NCBI taxonomy): Eukaryota > Metazoa > Chordata > Aves > Phaethontiformes > Phaethontidae > Phaethon > Phaethon aethereus. The sequence continues at coordinate 13,951,422 of NC_138584.1, forward strand.
AGACGGTAATAGTGCTGGTAGTTATTGAAAAAAAATCCTGATAAGCCCTAACTGCTGTTAAATAGAAACAACGTTGCAGTTTTTTCTCCTTCGGAATTTTCCCAAACCACACGCAACTAGATATTGTCTAACACTTACTTTCCCTTTCACATTAGTATTTTTGGACACATGGTATTTGTATTTTGTGATTTTGCACTTTTAATAGCCCCTAACACTTAAGAAAACTGATGTTATTCTTTGACTTTCTAATTATTTTTATTCTGGACCCATACCTCCAGAAACTAATTTCTTAGGCAATTTTTTTCATGTTAAAATACCACTCCTATTAGCCATTGTCATAGATTTCAATTACAGTTCTAAAGACTTACTGTACCATGTCATCATTAGTTTCCCAAATGTGCAGTTTTTAAGACAGTAAACTAGTAAATGTGATATCTTTCTTTCTAATATTTTTGCTTTCTCTGTGGAAAATATGCTATTACTAGCTAATTTCATTCCAAAGTCCTGAGGCTTCTCCTTTTTCCTCCCTTCAAAATGCTAATTGTCATTTTGTACCCGCACGCTCCTTGTTTGCAGTCTTGGAATGCTTTCTGACTCGCCTTTCCTTACAGATCCCCGGAACTGCTAGGCATTTGCTTTTGCCATATTCAGCTGTCTTTAGAGGATGGCTTCTTTTTCCAGGAACCTTTGTGATATTTTTCAGTTTTCAGAGATTCTTAAGAGTTTTGGTAAGTTTTGACAGAATCCTCCAGTCCCCTCCATATCACTTCATACACTGAATGTTGTTATTTCTATTATTGTTTTTAATAATTGAAACCAAATCCTCTGAGCTACAAATAAGTGCATTTCAAGCCAAATGCACTGTTAACATAAGGAAAACATCCCAAGATTACAAGAATTCACATGATTTATGGTTCATGCGCCATATATGTTTGAATTTACTTAAGTCCCTAACAGACAGCTCTAGTAGCTTGTTCAGTGGACTAGAAAGGCTTTCAGCTATACTTCCAAGGGCATATATCTAAATTCTGGAACAGTTACTCCAATTAGTATCAGTTTAACTAAAATGCTTCATGACAGGCATTGGGGGGGAAAAAAAAAACAAAAAACAACCAAAACACACCACTGCCTAAAGGAACCCTTTTTTAATATATTGGTTGTTTTGGGGAGGCCATTTTTTATCACAAGTCTGCTTCAGCAAAGCATTGACTGTAGCAGGAGGAACTAATCATCAGCATGCCTACCACCACCAATTTAAACACAAGCTTAAGAAATACCTTAAATAACCTACTTCGTTATTTTACATTTAAAAAAACATTATCCAGTCAGACAATATACATTTGGAAATCAGGCCTATTACTCTGCTTTTTCTGCTGAACCCTTCTTTGAATTCAGAGCATTTTAAAATGGCAACATCCTGTTAGAGACGTCTTTACACTAAACAGAGTGCACCCTCTCCATTTCCAGTCAAAAAGGCTTTGTGCTTCTGTTTTCATTAGGACAAGTGTGCTCAGACCTACAGCCATTGCTCGCCTGACAAAATGACAAGGCTGATTCTACAGGGTGAGTGCATGCCATGGTGTCTATTCATTACAAGACTCTACTTGAAGACCAACTTCCCTGAAGAGTAACTGACTGAAAGAGCAAAGATAACATTGGAAGTAATGGGAACTTCAGAATAAACCCCTAAATGTCTAACTGTGGATACAGGTTACGCCACTGCTGACTTCTAAAAGTGACTTCTAAATCCAATTCAAAGCTACCTTCTAGACCACCTGAACCATTCACCTTGAGACATGCCAGAGGAACACCTTTCCAGCAAACCATTGTGCAGTCATGTACCCAGCTGCAGTATGGACAATCCCACAACCAGGCAGCTTACGTGTAGCACAGAGAGCCATACAGGCTTACGAGCAACTACACAGATATATGGATTGCTGGCCTGTACTATTTTTCTGTTGAGAGGCAGCACATCATCATTTTCAGTGGGCCTTTCTTCTCATTAATTTGCACCACTGATTCTGAAGTGAGAACCAGCATGATAGATACAGTTTCTGGTACACTTCCCTTACAAAATCTGTTTTCTACAAGTGAAGTCTTTGGTGACAAAGACTGCCTCTAGACTGAGCAGTAGATACATGCTAGGGTACACCTGGAGGCTTGACTTGTTCGTTGTCCAGTCAGGGCCAGTGGGCACTGGGACTTCTTTGCAGCTCTGCTACTTGGGTTTGTCTCCCACTGAAACCAACACAGGGAGGAACGTGGTTAGATGCCCATAACTAGCCTCATGTGGGCTTATAGCCAAAGCCTGTACCCAGAGCTAATAGTTTGCAAGCACTCTCAAGAGCCCAAACTTTGAAAATCAGAATCGAGCAGATAAATGCACCCAAATACATTTTTTGCTACTTCAGTTGTTATATGGCACAAAAATTGTTTCTCATGAATTGTTTTATAATGTAATGTGTTATAATATAATACCTATATTATAAATGCTGAATGCATGAGATATCGTCCTTATAGGATAAAATACAAAATCAATCTCAAATGAACAGACTGTGATACAGTGATAGCTTATGATGGGAAGGATGGCAGTAATAAGGACTTCGCAGAATGTGCTAAATAGTGGGCACATCGTGAAAAATGTTCTCGGTACTCTGAAAAGTGGAAAGAATAGGTTTAGGAAGGGAAGATAACAGGAAACCCAAATGATATGATGTGAGATTAAAATAAATAATTCTACTGGGAACACCCTGGAAACACTGAAAATGGAAATATCTGAAAAAAAACATTATAATATCTCGAGGACCATTGTCTTTCATAAAGGTACTGGCCTATTAATAAAAGAGCATATTAAAAATAAGACTGTCAGTACTGAAGAAGATTGTGACTGGGATATATTTCATTCAAAAATACACTGCTGTTTGCCTAAAGAAAGCCCTATGGCTATACCTCCCTCGGCCTTCCACCAAGGACAAAACCAAGAGATCTCCAAAGAAAAAATAATGGCCACAGCAGCAAAGCTACGTTCATTTCTCACTTGCAACATCGATTAGTTGTGCATTAGAATGTTAACATACCCATGACTAGGTCAGCAGGCCTATGCCCTTCCAAGATTCTCTCTTACTGGACAAGCATATCAGTGCAAAACGTCTATGAAGAAAATGATGATGAAAAGGATTAAATTATTCAATATTCTTCTTTCCTAATGCACTGTCCTCAGTAGATAGGAAAGAAAATAGAAATAAAATCTTCCACAAATAGTCATTCCAATTTTTAAACAAACATAGGTTAAAAATTGTTTGTACTCCTTTTCTAGAAAGCAAAATTGATGACAGAGAAGCAAAACTGATGACAGAGAATGTTAGGTGAATATTGTAATATATTTTTGAATATGAGTTTATAAATTGTACTTACACGTGTACAGGATAACAAATTTTGCCTACTCATTTCAGAAATATCAATATATTTTATGGTTTATCAATCCAATGTAGCTCAAATTTTAGCATTCAGTTTTTTGAATTATTCATAGAAGCACTACACACCAGGAACTATTTACAGAAATGTTGCTGAAAATAGTACTCTGTCTGTAGACTGATTCCAGTAAAAGAGGAAGCTAATTTTGTAAAATTGTTTAGATCAAATTATCTGCTTAGCCTTATTATTGAGTATACAGTGCAGTCTATTTTTAACTATGCGATGGGGCTCTCAGCACTTCTCGGAAGAGTATGATACAGCCTAATAGAGTCCACTGCCGCAATTCTTTTTTTTTCCAAGTTCTTCATACTCAGATTCAGTCCCTACTGTTGTTCATAACAAAACCACCCAGGGTTAAGTAATGCTTACAAAGCAATATCTGTTTTACTGATTACTAAGAAGGAAAAATATATGCTCCTGTTGTACTCTCTAAAAAGTAATTCCATACATTGTGAAAAAATATAGAAATAGGCAGGGCATCACTGACTCATTGTATAGACCCAATGATAAAAAGGGAAAGAAAGGCAACAGTCACTGAAGCCTTACAGAAGAATATTAAGTACTATGGCAGGGAAGAATAAAAGACGTAAGAGATGATTGATTTTCCTTCAACATATGCCTGAGAAACGTGTCAGAAAGCAAAGAAAGCAAGGAATAAGCTACTATACATTTGAAACAGAATCTACACAGTATGATTTACAGCTGTTCCCAGGTTTTATCACTCTTTGGTTAGCCATCAGTCTCAAGTAGTTTGCAACAAAGAAAAAAGCTCTTTTCTATATGTTTTATAGTTCCTTGCAACATCATTTATTAGATTTGGAAGTCATTTATTTGTATCTTTAAATAATGAGCAGAATTACACAAATGCATTTTAAAGGATAAGGGGGAAAATTACATGCTTGGATTTTAAAATACTTCTTCAGTTTTATTCGCTTATTCTTCCTACTATAAACATAGAGATCTTTGCAAGATAGGTCTAGATAGATAGATATGCATCAATAGAAGTCGTCTTATTAACTGTCATCATAAATGAGAACATCAGTTATTCTAAGATGAGATCGCATTTTCTATGCTGCTACCAAGACAGGAAATAGCATTTCTAACTCTTAGTATCCTCTTACATTCTACTAAGACTTAAGCAAATATTACTGGGATATCCCACTAAGATTTTAAAAAAAACCACCTAATATCATCCATACTTAAACTTTCACTTTGTTCATTTTCAAGACCATTTTTGGTATTAGATTTTCAATAGCGTAGATATACAATTTTAAAATTGTGAGCTTAAGTATTTTCAGAAATTCATGTTCTTTAATTCAGACAAGTATTTACACCTGAAATACCTGTCCTGTCAAGATTCAAAAATAAACACATGACTAACCTGACCAGTCAAAGTTAACCACATAAACTGGGATGCCAGGTGCTTTCAGAGACAGATTTGTAACAAAACTTCAAGGCAAGGTTTCAGGTGGGTCAGTATCACAGCTTTTGCCTAAGACACTTGAGGACATCAGTCCGGCATCAGTTACTTTGTGGTTAGACAATGAGACCGTGTGATATTTTCTGCAAACAGTCCACCCAGCTCCAACAGTTGCCTTTCTAACAGGTAACAGATATAGTATACAATGAGTCCCGATGGCACTTTGTAGAACTTCATGAGACCTAACAGCCTTTTAGTAATATAAAAAATGTTACTAAAACTTCTCAAGGTCATGTCCATGTTTTCTTGTCTATCCAGGAAACAAATATTGTTCTGTAGGCCTACTGTGAATATATAATTATGAATGGATCCAGTGTATGGATTTGCTTTGAAGTCTACTATCCAAGTAGATCTTTCATTGTGTTCCTGGGAAGTGCTAAGCCATTGTCTTCTGTTTCTGTCCAGACTTTTTTCTTTTGAGGAAATCATACAGTAGGCAGAAGAAACCACACATAACGTCCACATGAGAAAGAGTAAACGGAGTAAACAAGATGACTGTCATTATGGGGTTCACAAGGGATTTGTATAGCACAATCTCAAGGCAATAAATTTCCTTATTCTGTAGCTCAAAAAAGAATGTGTTGAAGTTAGTCTGAGGTACAATTAAAAAGCATTATATCACCTAGGCCAGTGTTTCTGCTCAAGGATCAGTGTAGTTGCAAACAGTACCTGCACTGCAGCAGGGAAACAGAGGCAAAGACTAAGGATTGACTTATGACCAAAGAACATCAGAGAGGCATCTGATCCTAAAAGTTCTGTCTTACAGAACTGGTTTTCAGTTTTTATTTATTCATGCTGCCGAGTCATAAACACATTTTATCAGAAAAATACAACCACACTGCACTCCAAGTCCCTGGGGAAAATAATTATTTTATTTTCCTATTTCACTACCATTTTTCTTCTACTGCCAAAAAAACAAAACAGAACACCAAAAACTTTTTGAAAGTTTCTCCAAGTTTGTGTTTCTTAGATGTTTTTGTTCTGCCATTTTTCAAGGATTCATGAAAGGGAAAAAGAAACTTCTGAAGCTGAGAACTGTAAAAGCCAATATATGAGCTGCAGGAAAGCGAGAATGGGAATTAAAGTTAATTTCTTCATTAATACCAGACAAAGTGATTGTACTTTAACGGGAGGGGCCATCCACAGCAGATTAATGCAGGCAGCATATTGCTTGCGTGATTCTGTGGACTCCAGTTATTTCAAAAGAACAAAACAGAATTACGCTGAGGATGCCAGTACTCGTAACCCTTCTGGATAAGCACTTTTGCTTTGGCCATTCACGTTGCATATGGTGCACAAGGATAGCATAAAATTACCTTATCTCTTGTCTCTACTTCTAACTGAGAGATGCTGCAGCCCCTGAGCACCGTCAGAAGTCAGACAGGCAGAGTCACACCAGCTGAGGATCTGACCTTAACTAAATTCTTTGTCATAATTTTGTGGTGTTACTGAGTCTTAGAGTGACCCTGCCATCCCCAAGACAGTCATTACTAGCTATGCCTGGGACTGGCACCAGCACAGAACTAAAAAGCTAGGGAGATGAGACAGAATCTGGCCACCATTATTTAACCTCCTTGCCCCCATTTGCCTCCTTCCCTCCTCCTCACTAAAGGAAGCCTAAGCTGAAATTACAAGACAGTTTTTAGAATCATTTCTGTCACCAGAGGTTCTCAGAGAGGTCAGGCTGAGTCAGAAGCTGGACCTTTTCTAGAGCTAAAGAGAAGTCTAACTGCTTTATGTGCAGTGGAATTCTCAATTGCCTTTTTCCTCTGCTTGAAAGATTTTTAACAAGGAAAGTCATGCTGCTATTTACTCCCTGTTCATCATTAGTTAAATAAAACTGCTGCATAAATATTTTATTCTGGTAAGACCTTAATATCCAAATAAATCAACATACTCTGACAAACACATCTATTATTACAGGTTTCTCTGAGTTGACCAGGCATGTATAAATATTTTTTTTCCCCAGACAATAAACAGAATTATTATGCTTTTCAAAGGATAGATCACCCTGAGTGTTTTAATTCTGTTTAGCTGGTGAACCAATGAGCAAACACAATGTCCAGAGAACAAAATTCTGACAACCCTTAAACTGGTGTAATCAAGGTACTATTCTGAAGACAGTCATTTCAGGTTTACTCCTAGACATCAAAAGACACAATGGGGCTCAGTACTTTCCGAGAAGACAGCTAATCTTGCATAATACACTGACATTTAATACTAAGAGTCACCACTAACAACCACCTTAAGGTAAGCAGAGAGTTGCATTTCACACACAGAAAAGACAAGGAGCTAAATATCATTTATACTGGCAGTTTTGAATTCATGTCTTTTTTTTTCAGCTCAATTTTCAGACTGTTTTGAGAACTGTGCAATAGCAGAGTGTGAAAAACAGAATGGTGTCTTTTGTTTCTGTACACAGTGACAGACAACACAATTTCTTTTACCATGCACACTTGCAACCAAGTAATTATGTTTCAGTGAACAGACAATATGGAGCAAAATTCTTAATCCTTAACCTAACTGAGTAAGAATTTAGGGATTTAGCTCTACATAACAATTGCTTCACCTTATTAATATATAATTACCTTTCCCATGTTTAATGGTGAGATAATATGTTGTCACCTAGTGTTTAGTATTTATTGTACATAATCCAGAAACAAAGTGCATTTACATGATGTTGTCTCACACATGCACATATATATGCACATACATTGTGAAGTAGCGTATAGACATGCTACTGACAGTCATACAGATGGTATATTTATACCATATATAGGATATCATTTTTATACCAAACCTACAGCTTAGGAACTAGACTTCATCACAGGAGTTTTCAACTACAATCAACAGACATTACAACATTCAGTTCTACCTCTACTGCAGTCACTCCGGGATTTTAGGAATTTAACTGTAGTTTCATATCCATGACAAGAACACACACTGTTCATATCACATAGGAGGTAACAGGATTTTAGAACTCTTTTTTGCTGGGCTGGACTGACCATGTTAAAATACTAAGACATCCTTAGATTAAAGTCTGTCTCAATTAAAATAATTATTATTACCAAAGAGAAATGAAGATGCAATTTGAAAGACAATGAAATGGAAAAGAGTTCAGTCAGACTTGTTCTGGACTTAATACTTAATGTCTTTCTGTGAATTAAGATTTCGTTAAACAAAGAACCTGAGCTTGGGTAACCTACAGTTAACCCATATGAAGTAGTTTTGTGGAGTCCCTCTCAGGAGCTCCTGTGGCACTTAGGAGATGACCAATTAACTGTGCTGCTGGGACACCTTCCACCTCTGTGGAGTTTCCACAGCATGCCTATCAGGAAACCCTCACTGTAAAATTAGTCTATTCTTTACTGACTGAACCTGAGAAGACGCAAATGCAGTAGAATTATTTGCCAAGTGACATAAATTGATCCCTCGTCCTTAATGAAAATTGTGTTCCAAACCCTTCAAGCTTCTCTAGAGTGTAGAGTACAATTCATTTCCAGATGATCTAAGACCATCCTTCCTCTCTTTATAAGATTAAGTCTTTGGAAACTATATAGGTCATCTACCTCCAAATAATGCCCTGGGGATACAATTCTTAATGAGCATTAGATTGTTTTACCATTACACAAACAGCACAAAGCAAGAATAGTTTCCCCCTTTCCTCCCAAAGATGATAATTATTGCTATTAATGTAAGAAAATATTTACTATTCTTGTCACACTGGCTCATTTGCATGGTAGATATCTTGGGAAGAGAAGAGACAAGATGGGTTCCCCTGCCCTGAAATTCTGGATAACTCTCTGTGGGAAGAACAAAAGAATAGGACTCATTCTTCCTTAGTTTCCTCAGTAGTCACACAGCTGATTTCACAACATAATGCTGAGTTCATAATGCTTCCAGTGTTTACCGACATAAAGAAGAGAATGCTGTTTCTGTGTTTGACTTAAAATTATGAGAGATTTCAGGAATGTATACTCCTCTATCAACTGGAGGAGGGAGGGAGTAGTCCAGAGCTCAGTTTGGTTTTTAATGTTTCTTGTTCTTTCCATTCTTATTCAATCCCTGTTTACTAAAGAAATAATGTAGAAAACAGTATTTGTAAGGGACACAGGAGGGACCCTTCCTTTGTTCCCTCTGATGCTTCCTTGGCATTTTTTTAATCTCAATTTGGCAAAATTGCATTGCAGCTGCCTGGAAGTGTTATTTAGTCTGTTACAAACTCTGCATGAAGTATTTTTAGATTTGATTTTGCTGAGACTCCTCTGTTTTAGTAAGGTATTTCTAATTCATAGGAGTTACATGAACCTGAGAGTCCATTAACCTTCATTATAACATCTCTGCAATTCATAGTCTGAGCTCACATACAAACACAAATAAAAAATATATACACGAACCAGTATCTTAAAGATTTAAAATTTATCAAATGAACTACTGATTTAAGGAGAAGCTAAGAGGCACCGCTAGCTTATCTATACTAAGATAGCAGAGTTGCTCCATTTGATTGTTTTTGGTAGACCAGGGCCTAGTCTATAATTTCTGACCTTTGTGGCTTGGTTTCTTGTCAGCTGTATCAGAAGAGCTCACTTTCTGTCACTCTGCTGCCCTCTAAGAATACAGCTCATTTCAGTGGTTTTTGGGGGGATTTTCCCCCCCTTTAATTGCATATGAAAAGACGAAAAGTCTTTCGGGTACTTCAGAAACTCTTCTCCTTCCCAGTTCACTCCCTCCACCCAGAAACAAATCTTGCACTCCCTACCTTCATCAGAACTATCAGAGATCACAGAAAATAAACTATGGACAGAAGCTCAAAAAGACATTTAATCTATTCCTCCAAAATGGAACAATTTAACATATGTGTACCATGAACTCTCAGCCCTGCATCATCCTAGAAATACAGTTGAAATTAATTACCTTTGAGTGCTTTATGCTGACAGAGCATGTCATAAGACCTTTTTCTTAAATGAGAAATGAACAAATTTGTCTCAAACTAACAAAGACTTCAGGCCATGCAGCTCTTCCCTTTTGCTCTGAAGTCTTGAGAATCACTTATTGAATTTATCATCTAAACATTACAGAGTCCTCACTCAGAACTTGTAACTATGCATTCGGCTTTCTGATGGAACGTGCAGGTAGGATTGAGCAGATCTAAAATACTGTGCTATGGGAAAGAAACGAAAAAAGTGATCAAGTCAGTGCTGTGAAAAGTGTCACAACTTACATGTGGCCTGAAGGTTCAAGAATGTTATTCTGACCATAACTGGCATGCCTTATGTTCTCTTTAGGCTTTAAGTCACTTCCAGATCATTAATTTCTTTGTTAGTGTTGCCTCAATTACAAAAGATGACAGCTTATACTGCATTTTTTGAAAAATGTAGTAAAAACAGTGACTCTCCATCTGTTTCCCAGAAAAGTTTCTTAGAGTACCTATATTTCTATTGATAGGATGTTACTTGTATTAAAAAACCTCAGCCATTCTCACTGACGCATCCTCTCTCCTACAGCACTGTGCAAGGCCTTGGTCAGAAAGTGTGGGTGTTGCTGTCCTCTGGAACTGCTCTTCTCTTTTGCACAGTGCAGGACACGTTCACCTCAGTGCTCCTATTGTAGAAATCCACTAAAATACAATTAAGTACCTTTTAAGTCAATGGTATTTCATCATGTAACATTGCAAGTACCGACATCATAATTGATGGAAATGGTGACACATTTTTAGAAATTCATATTATATTTTACAAAACTCTTTAAAAAGTTGCAGTACAGTTTCCTCAATTCTAAGCGTTCTTTTCAATTTCTGTGAGTAACCAGGAATTTATATATTACTTCAAAAGCAGAGGCAGAACCCGTATTTGTGTTCTTGTGCATATTCCTTTAATTACAGAATATCCATGAATCAGTATCATTAGCAGGAGAAAATAAGTGCAGAAATAATAATCAGTGATTCCATAAGGTAAAATAAGTGGTTTTCTTTCATAATTTTATTGATGAAATAGTCAACTTGTAGCAGGAAATTCTCTCCAGTTGTTGACTGGAATGAAAGAGGTTTCACTAGGTAGTAATCACAGGAACTTTTATTCGTAAGTACATTCCTTTGTGTTTCAGTAAAACTAAATCAGACTTGGATAGTGTGATTAATTCGTGCATGGAATAAAAACCATCAAAAAGTACCAATCTATTTTTTAGTGACAAGATTTTTTTAGTGATAAGATTTTTTTAGTGATATGTGCAGTCCTTTACTATTGATAAGGAACTCGGAAGAAACAGTAACACACCAGTCCTTTTCCTTTAAAACCGTATCTCAGTACTAGAGCCTAGCACTTCTGCTGCAATTTCCTAAAGATTACAGGTTGGTTTTTCAGGAACTGCTGACATGTATCCAGTAAAAGACCAGAGGAAAAGGGCTGACATCATCATAAATCACTTGCAGTACTGCCGTCTTGGTGTTGCCAGGAGAACCTGCTCATCATAACATAAATCAGAGCTGACTGAAGCCTATGATGCCAACAAGTGATTGCCTCAGAGGTCCAGGAAGACAGTGAGCAAGAGATTCGTATAACCCAGAGATCTCTTCGTGCTGAGACGTCCTTTCTCAGCCAGCGCAGGACAGCTAAAGAGTCCCAAAGCATCCTAACAGAAACCAGAAAGCATCTGTTTCTTAAATTTTGTCAGCCTTAGTTCTTAATCTTTTTTTTTTTCATTCCCCCCTGTGAAAAAGCTCAGTTTTCAGCTACAGTAGTTTTCTTCTGGTAGACTGTTAGCATATTGCCTAGTAGGACCACCATACTAGAATGAGGAAAAATGTTATTAAAAAGGGACACTAAGGAATAAAGAATATTACCTCATCCAGCTCTCTATAATAATGTTTCAAACCAATTGTTCTAAGCCTAGACACCCACTGCGTCTCTTATTTCTTTACTTTGCCCCTGGTCTGAGACAGACAGAATTATCATTGAATCTCAGGCTATTCTGGTCTGCATACATTTCCTTCTGGTTTAATCGTAATTTTTATTTGTACAATTCTATTTTCCTTCTTCTTCCCTACTTTCTCATTTGATCTTGTAAGTATTAGCCTATGAAGTATTTTTGCCTTTTTCCTCTTTTACAGTAGATTGCAGACAATTGTTTCCCAACCCAGAAGGCTTAAATTACGGTGTGAATATAGATTGTGAATTGCCTTGGATTCTTCATAATTACTAAAAACTGGCTTTGTACAGTAACATTACTGTCTGTGTAGAATGCTGGAAGGCTTTTATCCTAATGGTTACATTCATAATGCATAAAACAGTATACTACATTATAGCTACATTGCAGTTCATATGCCTTTGGCATAAGTAACAGCTTTAAGTAATATGGAATTTATCATCTGTCCTTCAACATATGATAATCCACATTCTCCTTCAGGGGTGCTTTTCCAAGATACTGATATTCCCAACTGCCAGCCCTTTCAGTTTCTATTTCATTTTTAAAGGGTCTGTACAATCATCTCAGCCACGCTATTTTCTCCAAATTGTCTCAGTGATGGTGATATGTTTGATTATCTTCTCTACAGGTATCTAGTATTTAAAATTTAAATTTTTTCACGTATAGAGCGTAGGGCCAGTTTTCTCTCTTTTTCGATTTGGTAAGTTCCTGGAGAATTGTTATGTCTAACGGAGCAGTACTTGCATCTTGTGCTCTGAAACAATGTTGTTTCCAATTCATTACATAAGGAGAAATGAGGCATCTTGTGAAACAAGCATTAGAATATGAAGTCAGAAAGCCTGCATTGCTAAGCCAGATCGGTCTTTGGGGAAATTGGATATTTCCACCCCACTAAAAAGCTATCATAATAACATTCTTTTGACTGCCATGCAAGCTGCACTAGAGACCCCATTTGCTCCCTCCTTAATGCATCTGACTTCTAACACCCCACTTTTCAGTCAAAGCAAGAGATTTCGCCATTCTTGTTGTGACTCTCTTGCACCTCCTGATTCCCAACCTTCCTTCCCACACTGTTTTCACTAGATTCTAGCACCTTTGCCAAGTCCAGGACAATGTTAACTTGCAGCACCACAGGAACAATAACGTCTGAATTAAAGATGAATTTCTCCAGGGCCCAAAGTGCAAAGAGGAAGGGTAAAAACAATCAATGGTGTTTATATGTAGATAGTATTTGTAACCTTTATACATTCAACCTCACTTTCCAGCTTTACCTCTAGAGAACACTGCAACTGAGGTATATGCTGAAGTTTCTCATCTTCTATGCAAATCAGTCTTTTCCTGTCTCCTCTACCCTGCCTCACGGCTCTGACATGTTCAGGGTAGAACTGCCTATGATCCCACATTTCAGCCTTCAGAGAAGCGCCCCGTTCAAGGCTGCAGGAGTCAGACATACTTTCTTCTGTACTCATGATCAAGCCATTGTTATTTTAAACCACTTGAAGCAGTTTGTCTGGGCTTTACCTTTACCTCCATTTAATTTCCTGTATGTTTCAGGTTAGTGATACGCATTGAGAAAGGATAGCATCACACAAATGAGCTCATTTATATAGGATATCTTGTAACATTTTGAAAGAAGTATTTCCAACCCAATATATTCTGTTTGTCTCTGGGACTGCCGATCAGCTCAAAAGGTTTATAGCCGTGAGATTTCCAATACATCTGGGAATTCATAGCAGGAATGAAAATCATCAAGGAACACTGCTTAGGATACTGCTTTGTGTTTTGGTATCTGTTCTAAACATACTGCACAGTCCAAAATTTATTTACAGGCAATTAATCATACCCTCAAGGAACTACTAGTAAAGTCCGTACTAGGAAGACTTGGACTTTAGCAAACGTAAGTCTACAGTCTGATACCTCAATTTCTTAATACAGGTATCCTCAAGCTACAACTCCTAGGAAAGCATTTGACCCTGCAAGGAAAGATGGAAAATTTGGAGCCAGATTACAGAGTTCTTCTGAAGAGAGATCCAGAACTGGGAATCTGATTCTGAAATCGGTTGTTCTAAACTCAGAAAGCAAACTGTAGCACAGAAAACTAACACAAATTAAGGGAGTGTTTTACATTCGTGTATGTACATAAGCCATATAAAATTTTTAGGAAGCTGTCATATTGTTTAATAAAACAACGAATAGAGTTAGAGAAAACTGTTTGCTAAGGGTAAAATTTAGCAATTTATAGAATATAATCATAGAATACTTTGGGTTGGAAGGGACCTTTAAAGGTCACCTAGTCCAACCTCCCTGCAACAAGCTAGGACATCTTCAACTAGACCAATTTATATCTCTTTAGAAACCATAACCATGAGTTCTGAAGAATCAGAAACACATGAGAACTGCAAACAGCTGCTCTGTCCAGCTCAGACATGTGTCTTAACAATAAATAAACATGAAAGACTGCCAGCAGCAAAACATTTGGTTAGATTTCAGGATAAAACAAGATTGCTTGAACATGCCCAGTTAAGTGTGGTTTTGTAGTCTGCTTTCCCAGGCTCTAGATCATTCCCAGAGGCTGTTTTGCTTTTAGAGTATGGCTCTATCCAGTACTCTCTTAAACAACAAAGTAAGTATTTTTCAAGTCTTTATCAATTTTTCAAGAGTTAAAGCGTCTAAGCTGGTATTTATTCTAAACCCTTTGAAATGAGAATTTGTTTTTCAGCCCAAAATATCCATTCATGTTACTAATAAATCATTGAATTTATGTAAAGTGACTTGATTGACAAGCTTTCTGTGGATCAAAAAGTCATCTGCAACCTAGGAACTTGTCTCTTCAACATATTAACAATTTATTAAAAGGAAGCATTCCAAAATGTTTCTTTTTGTATCATGTAACAAAATCTCTAGTGATAAGTTTAGTATTTTAAATTCATCAGAATATTTTTAATTCATCATACTACAGATGAAAAAATGTGCATGTAAATAACTTTATCTACTGACTTTCCTTTTAATCATGAAATAACTCGTCTGCATCCTTAGTATGCTGAACAATGAATCAAAAATCTCATGGTCCAGAGCACAGCTTAACATCATAAGCAAAGGTAATCTATCCAAACCAAAAGAACTGTGATATACCTCGTGTGCAAATCATGCAAGTCATGCTTTGCCTTTAAACTGATTTTGATTATTTGACTATAATGAGCAAAAAGCATTTGCAAAGTGATTGTCATTTCATTAAGTTACTCCAGAGCTAAAATTTAGCACTTTATTTTAAAACTCCATTTGAATTTTTCCAGGAAAATGTAGCATAAATTCAAGCTGGGTTTTGAAGTGCCCTTCAGGAAATGACTTGTATTATCTGTAAAACGTACATGTGGTAGTAAAAGAAAAAGAGCTCCCAATGGAGATAATTTAGAAAAGTGTTATTAACAGTCTTCAGCCTCAAGTGGTCGTCCCTTGCATCAGGTTTAAGATCTGCAAAAGTCTGTTTCCTTAACAGTCTAAAATAGGCGAGAAGCTGCAAAAAGCTAATTACCGGTTTATTGAGTTTTGTTTCTATTGACAACGCCAACATCTTTAAAATTATGTGTTACTGTCTATCCATTAGGCAAGTTTTCATGTTATTACTGGCTGCGTACTGCTGAAGTCACACATTAATATTTCCATTTTCCTTGCTCCTTTGACCCTTTCCTTCCTCTTTGAGTGCAAGAAAGCTTATGAGAAGTAAGAACACAGGCGGCAGGCATTTCCCTACAGGCAAGCATGTTTTCAAGTTAGAGAATGTATTTTCAGCTCCTCCCCTTCCTCCCCTCCGCATTATATGTTGCATTAAAGAGAAAAAAACCCCACCTAATTCTTGCAAATAGCCCTGTGGCATCCCATCTGGCCCCAAAAAAGACAAATATTTTCCCTAAGCACTGGATGAGGTGGGTTCCATCTGGAATCACTTTTCTCCTTATTTGTGACAGATTGACTATGTGTTATATTCATACGAAAAACAAACAAAGAGTAACTTGCTAGTCCATCACAAGAGGAAAGTCAATAAAAAAGTATGTGAAATGCACTTTCTTCATCTTCCCACTTTTGATCTCTGCAATATTACCTTCAGCATCTTCCCATTTCTGTCAAACCATCTCTTTTTATATGGATTTTAAATCATTTTATTCTAGTTATGAACTTAAAACTGATTTCCAAGACTAACAACAATGGACCTTAGTGCTTTCTTATTGCTATTTAATTGCCTTAACACCACCAGTGCTTTGACAAATTGGCTAAGATGTATCCATTTTTCTCCAGTTTCAGGTTAATAGTTTTTACCTTTATGGTTTAACGTCTTGGTGCTTTTTAAAAGTCAATGTGTAGTGGGTAATACATTCAATACCAGGAAATCTCAGCCTTGGCTAGGAACACACTAATGCAAGACAAAAGCTCAGAACAGAATTTTCGCTTGGGCGGGACAGATGGCTGTAAGATACAAAAAAGAATTCTCTAGTCATAATTACTTCTGCATTACACTGCTTAAGCAGCAGAATGGCAAGTCACACCCCTTAACAGGAAGAGCATCTTGCCTGCAACTTGCAGGTTAATTTTATTAGGCTTCAAATAATGAAATGAAAGCTATGATAATTTTATTAGATTTCAAAACCAAAATATTTTAAGCCCACCAGCAATCATCGACCTCCTTGTACTTAGAAGTGTCTGAAAACAGTTATGTGTTACATTGTGTTCTTGAATCATTTCTCTATAGGGTATTTTGGGAGTACTGAGTGATTCAAATACAATTCAAAAAACATAACCCTAATATGCTTTACTCGGCTAAGGATAAAAGGTAGGAAATAAAATTCCAGATACGGTATGATCAGATAGTGCCTCAGAAGTGAACTATCTCCAGTGTTCTCAAACTAGGATTAAGATTTTGAGAGGAGAGAAAACCAGCCAGACTTTTTTCACATTGATTTTGCTGGAAATATTAAATACTCCATAATTTCTCCTCCTGAGCTATATTTGAAAATGTAATCTCTATTTATTTACAACATTTCCTACCTCTCTCTTGCTATCAAGATGCTGAAAAAGACAGTTTCACCCCTCTAAGCAATATGTCACATAGAGCACACATCGCATCCCTGATGTTTTTATTAACAACGGCATACTACGTTTCCAGGTGAAAATTAAAGTGTTTCTGCTCGCTATGAAGACCAAAATTATGATGCTTGTTTGTTTATGAAAGACATTATTATGACCCATGATACTAAATGATGGTTCACAGAAATCATATAGCAAACTAACTTCCCATTATTAAAGAAGTTCACTGTTATTTCCAGCAACAATGATGACACAATTTCAACAGTTTTTCTCTGTTGACGACCAAAGTATCAATATTCTCAGTTACCTTCAGTGTATGAAGGATTGATACATGAATGGTTTGGGTGCAAGGGGACCATATTTATGTATCTGGATCTTGAGTGCTATATTCTATACTATATCATATGACTGCTTTTTTTTAAATTACAGAAAATTGCATATCAGGTAGTCTGGAACTTAAGCTTTCATGAAATCCAAATAACCATCTCAAGTGAACTGTATAATTGGCTATAGATTAGTCATGCCAGTTTTCAGATATGGTGATATCACATAAATGAATTAAAACTTTTCTTCTGCAGACATTCAGATTTCAACAGACCTGAAGAATATAGTGATTTTACTTTCAAAATGCTGTGTACTGTTTGATATTAGGTCGCAGTTTTACCCTCATGACCTTTACAGTAGTTTGAACTGGAATTTCCTTTTCTTGTTTTGTGATCCCTGAGATGAGTCTGTGCATTTTTTAAAAATTATCTTTTGGGACCGAAAACACCTTTCAGGAGCTGCAGCATAAGTTATGTGTCCAAAGTTACGATTTGCCCTTGTGCAAATAGTTCCTTAGCTTTCTGTTTCACTGTTAGCCGAGCTGCAGAAACGAATTAAAAGACTTAGTAGAAATCTTTTATTAAATTTCTCTGTCATTTGCTAATGAGTTAGTTAAAACTCCCTGTAAAATTAATATAAAATCTCAAAAGTTACGTAAATGCCTTCACTGACCAAAATCTTGGCCCTTTGTTATTAATTATATCTAAAAGCTTATGTAAAACTTCATCAACTTTGCCTGTAAATTTTACTCTTCACAGTCACATTGCTAAACAGTCTTTTAAATACTCACTTTGTGATTCTTAATTGGTGAATTCCCTGTAACTCAAGCTAGAAAGAAAATGCCTGCATTGATCTTCTTGTGGACAGAAACTTTTTTCTCTGGAAGTCAAATCTGCTTCTAAGCTATTCATTGATGCCCCCTCCTCACACATTTCATATTTTTCTCCTATGAGATTGATAGTCATCTCTACAGTTTTTAATTTTGATATTGTAAACCGAGGTTTACAACTGCCTACAAGGGTTAAGTGCTGGAGATGATAAAAAATAGTCTTAACTGCTGAAAAGACATTTAAAAAATATAGGTTACAGACTGTATGGAGAGTGTCGGTAAACAGCAGGCTTCTGATGTGGTATAGCTCGAGTCATTTATACTCCTCTGTTGTCAGCTCACTAAACCCTGCAAAACTGCAAAATTCTAGTCATCTCATAAATTGGGAATGACCTTGTTTCCATGTGTCATAAAATGAGATAAATATAAAACAATGAGTGTAATGTAACATGATGTGAGCCTTCATTTTTTTTTAGAATACTTTGCATTTGGAAGCTGAAATGTGAGCCTTTCGTGTGGGCTAAGTCATTGATCAGTTTGATGTCAGAACTGCTTACTGTGCTGTAAAAGCTTTGTTCTCTTTCACTGCCATAGCCTGTAGTATCAGACATTCCGCTGCATGATTGCAAAGCAACACAAAGCCCAACCGTTTTCCACCATCTCCTCAACTGCTGCAATTGTGTTCTGTAACAACTGAAAAATCACTCATTATTAGTTTGAGACCACAGCTTTCTAACTCAGAGCATAGGATTCAATGCCTGTTTTAGAGACACACGAAAAATGCAGTAAAGGATAACACATTACAGGGTGAAGAATCACAAACATTAAAATGATTAACCTTTAAGTACCACATAGTTATATCAGGAACATACTTGCTTAGACTCTCTCTCCAGTTTTTATTTTCAACAAGTTTCAAGAAATATTCTACATTTACAATTTCCTGTGCCTAGTTTTACAAGAACTTTCAATGTATACCCCTCCTTTCTAATCAAAAGAACATGGCCTCTCCCAAGTTGCTAACTATTGCATAGATGGATTTTCCCGAGCGTTGTGCTAGTACTAAAACTCTGCAAAGTGGTACATCTGTCACACCTAAGTCAAACTGCTGGTAGAAATAGAGGAAGGAAAGTCAGAATAGAAATTACTTCTTTCAAAACAATGTAGATATCTATGGTTGTCCAACACACTTGCTGAACCAGGCATCCTGGAAAATCATAAACTGTATGAACTACAGTAGTCTTATTTGTCCCAAAAAAGAGAGGCAACTTTTAATACTAAGAATATTAACCCATTCAGGATTTTGTGAGTTCTCAAGGGTATCAACGCTCATACAGCAAGCAGTATTCCCGAGATGACCATCCTGAGGATGGGCACACTAGCATGACTGCCACCATCCCATCCATAAATACTAAATTTATAGAAAGATTGTCTGTCTTCTAGGTGTCTATCTTTTGTAATACTCAAGTGAGAAGTTCAGAGCAAAGAGGCATCAATCCTTAATACCTCACCACGAAGTATGTCATAGTACTTCTATAGCTCCATTTTTTTCCCCCTTCTCTTCTCCTCCCTACAGTTTTCTTTTCCTTTCTCCCACCTAGTTTTACAAAGTTATTGTAAACTTTTCATGTTCAAACTGGCTTTTACAATCTTGCTTCTCACCCATATGCAGAAATCTCAATCATCCATATCAAAACTTACAAAATTGGCATCCTGTCATTTCAGGAAAATGGTAGCCAAGACTAAACCACATTTTATTTAGTGGTTTATTTGTGCAAGCCAGTGTTACCACATGAGAGGTGTAAGAGCACTGATGTTCACAATATCTGGGACCCATCTGCATTTTTTCATATTTACATTTGATTTTGTTCGCTGCTGTGCATTACGGAAGTGTATTTCTCACGTACTACCTTCAGACAAGAGCACCAATTTATTAAATTTCTCTTTTCGCTCACTAGGGGCTGGCAACAGAACTCTGGACCTTCAAACATGACACCCAAATTCCTCATCCATGAAAAGCTTCAGCTCCTTATTAACATTCCTGCAGAGGGCAGCACCCATCCCTCACGTGGAGGGACCTAGCTCAAGCACCCAGAGCGTTACCCATGTTTTGATAATCTCAGTAAGAAAGGAAAAAAAAAAAAACTGGGTAATGGGCAAGCTTCATAAAAATGAGCAACTGAATCCCTTACAGTGAAATATGTTTTAAAATTTTTATTTCTGTTCTGTAAAATATAAATATAAAATAAAAAGCCAGCTAGAAAAATAATACGTCATAATTTCAATAATATCTATGAGATACTTGGTATCATTTTTCTGCAAGGAATAGAATTTTGATATTTTTCCAAATAAGTATCTTTAGTTCTTCTCAGCATTATTCAAATCATAAATTTTAAAGATTGTTATAGCCTTACAAAATAACAAGTATTTGCTTTCTATACCCTTATTAAACATCAAATTATTTTATAGCATCTTTGATCTAAGATCATGCTTTGTGGTATTCCTGGACTGTTTTACCCACTACTGAAATGCAGCCATCTCTGAGGTGAAACATAGCACCTGCTCAATTGTATTCAAAGCACTACACAGAGTTTAGAACAGATTACAATATCCAACTGAAACTGCAGGAAGCATGTTGCTGGACAGGACATAGCTAACTGTGCTGGAATTTGGCCATAGCGTTCTGTCTTGCAGGAAAGATCACCCATGAAATTTTCTCAATATTCACTTATACTCCCTGTATGCTTCCATCCCTGATTAAAAATAAACTAGTCCTTCCAGAATGGCTTTGAGAAACAGTGTACATTAAAAATGGGTTCACTTGCAATGAGACACATTCACAAAATCTTCTTTTTTGAGGATTTTGCAGGAAACACATGCAGTGCTTTCTGAGCAGCCACATTAATTTTCTTTCTCGGTCTTTCTGCCTACTGAAAGAACGCTTCATATTATCTCAGACGGGAAATGTTGTTAATGGCACTGTTGTTAGAAAACCCTAACGGGAAGATGTTATAGCCTTTAAATGACTTTATCAGTGCCGTGCTGGTTAAACCTATACATTTTTGGCTAGTATCTAAATGTACTGCAACCTTTGGGGTGCCAGACTACTGGAAGTAAGCACTAGTTTAGACTTCTGAGGTATTTTCCCTATTTCATCCTTATAGACAACATGACAGGTGTGTATATGTATATCTATGACATGACCGTTTGTGAAGAGACTTGCCAAAAGAATGTATGATGTATGGCAGCATGAAGGGCAAGTCAGTAGGATAACCCTCCCCATTTCACTTCTTCATTAGTGAGTTTATAGAGTCTTGACAATTATCTCCATCAGGAAATAAAAGGAGGATAAAGCCATGTATTTCTGTAATGCAAAGCTGTTAATTTACAAAAAACATACGAAGACCTGTTTGTCAGAATACAGCAGAAATCAAAAACCAGTAGATGGTTCCTTTGCTCTCAGTTCCAAAGATAGCACTTAGCCAAATGCGAATACAACTATACTACTAAATAAAAAGGAGACGAGACACTCTATTGACCCTGAGGCACAGCTTCTTTCCACACACCAAAACTATTCTCTTTACCTCCTGAAACACTGCATCCATGTCCAAACCATCACACTCCGAATCATGCCCAGGCATAACTGAAAAGGTAATCAGGGAGGGTGTTAACTACAAGCGGTATTGTTTGCTATGGGCCAGTGTCCAACCCCACGTCCCAACCCTGTTGCATTTTTAAGTACAGACATAGTCCATTATTCTTTTCCCAAAGCCAAAATTCCCCCTTTATAGGGAATTTTATTTTACAAACCTTTTCTACTTTCTGTATTTTTGTCAGCTTCTCACTCAGAAAGATTCAAGGAGATTTTAAAAAGGGACCGAACAAATTTACCTGTGGCTATTAAATGTGACAGTCCACAGAGAACCTCCACCTTAGGGGTCTGTAACTGCTGACTGCCAAAAGCTGTAAGCATATGTTAACCAGAGGAAGGTTCAGTTATACTGGCCATTTTCACACAGTCTAAATAGACTTCTGTCCGAATTATCTTAGGTCTCTGTTTTCTGACATCTAATTGCAGTCAGAGCTACCTGAAACCGCTTGGTTTATTAAATTACAACAGAATTCACTGATTTTCATGGCTCAAGCTCTCCTCCAGGATTATATATGATCTAACTTCATGGTGAATTTTAGCTTTAGACATCTTAGAAGAACCAAGTTTATTTTTAAATTTATTCTCAATGAAAGCCAGCTCATCTGCCTAACCTGCCCTCAGCAGAATATGTATTTTGAGGATGGAACAAAGACAAAATTACACATGGTTAAAAACCTTAAGCATGAGGATTACTCCAGGAGGAAAAGTGCATAAATCCTTATATCCAATTCCTACAGTTTTCAAAAGATCATCAAAACTGCAGGACTGTGAGACGCCCAACTAATTCCAGACCCAGGACCATCCAACACTGCACCCTGCCATTCTGTAGATGTTCATAGCAAGAGGAGGGATCCCAGCATACTCCAAAAGCATGCAGATTCCCAGCTTCTGTTGAAGAGAAAAGGACTCTCTGCACAACCTTTAGTCATTCTCTACTAAACAGATATCTCTTTATATTTTAGAAAATAAGCTTTTTAAGTAAGCATGAATAACCTTGATCACCCAGAGAAATAAAGCGGGCAGAAAGGAAAAGGATGATTTCACTCTTTCACCCATTAGATCCATCATCATATAACAGATTTGAGGAAAAAGCTTGTGAGGTTTTACTGAGTATCTGATATAAATGTTACTGAAAATTAAAATGGTAGGAAATCAACTGAAGTTTGTGGTTTCATTTCAATTAGTCCTTCCCTGCCCATTTTTTTTCCCCGCAGCTGTTTCAATTAACTGCAAACTTCCCTAAAGCACACTGCCCAGCTTGCTTCTAGTTTCAGGCAATTCTCATAATGAACTAAGCCCACTGTAGACACACTACTTTGTTTTCTAGAAAGCATGTTCCTGGTTTATTCCTACCTATTCTCTTGTGTTCTGATGTTAGCAATTCCCAAGTGTACAGAGTAACAATGTCTTCATTCAAAGGAAGCTCCCTGAAGCCTGAAAAATGAACAAGCAGATAGCTAAGACCACTTCAGAAAGAATGTCACCTCAATAGCATTGGTGTAGAAGCATGTAATGGACTTTAAAAATCCCTTGCTCAATACTTTTACTATCAGTGGAGTTGCCTGACTGAAGAATGTCACTGTGTATGCACAGATGAGCTGGTGAAAGGCTATTCTCTAGAAAAGGGCATGTACCTCTCAGTCTGCTCTTTACAAAGGACCTGGATATTACTACTTACAAGTAACACTGCAAAGCCATAGGGTTTTGTTGAACAAAAACATAGACTTAGATGAAGCAGCTAATGTTTTCTCAGTGTTTCTAAATTCAGAGACTCTGAATTGAACTGAAAGGGCACAGATGTACTTGCTCAGTCCACATGAGCTCTATGAATTTTAATTGCTATACAAATTCTGAGAACATTGCTTTATACATGCATTAACTTTATATGAATAAATAATAAAGCTCAGGAACATGACTAATGTACTGATACACATTTTTTAAAACCAATGTACTACTGAGTCAGCACCAGAATATATCACATGAAGAAAAAGAATTCTATACACTATAAAAGAACAACACTGTAACAAGGGACGCTTCCACTTTTACGCATGATCTAATTTTCAAAACCTAGCCTGTCAAAGTATAAACTTACTAAGATTCCTGACTTTGCTCTGCTTCAAGGGAAGCTATTTCAGACATCTGAGCTGTATTGGGTTTTCATGGCCAGGTTTTGGTAGCTGGGGTGCTATAGGGGTGGCTTCTGTGAGAAGCTGCCAGAAGCTTCCCCTATGTCCCATAGATCTGGTGCCAGCCGGCTCCATGACGGACCTGTCGCTGGCCAAGGCCGAGCCCATCAGTGACAGTGGTAGCGCCTCTGGGATAGCAGAGTTAAGAAGGGAGAAAAAACCTGCACAATGGCAGCCGGAGAGAGTGATGAGAATATGTGAGAGCAACAGCTCTGCAGACACCAAGGTCAGGGCAGAAGGAGGGGCAGGAGGGCTCCAGGCACCAGAGCAGAGATTCTACTGCACCCTGTCCCCCTGCAGCCCATGGAGCACCATGGTGGAGCAGATCTCCACCTGCAGCCCACGGAGGACCCCACACTGAAGCAAGTGGATGTCTGAAGGAGGCTTTGATCCTGTGGGAAGCCCGCACTGGAGCAGGTTCCTGGCAGTACTTGTGACCCCACAGAGGACCCACGCTGGAGCAGTCTGTTCCTGAAGGACTGCTCCCTGTGGACAGGACCCAGGCTGGAGCAGTTTGTGAAGAACTCACATTGGAGAAGTTCCTGGAGGACTGTCTCCCGTGGGAGGGACCCCAGGCTGGAGCAGGGGCAGAGTGTGAGGAGTCCTCCCCCTGAGGAGGAAGGAGTGGCAGAGACAACGTGTGATGAACTGACCACAACCCCCATTCCCTGTCCCCCTATGCTGCTGGTGGGGAGAAGGTAGAGAAATCAGGAACAAAGCTGATCTTGGGAAGAAGGGAGGTATGGGAGGGGAAGGTGTTTTTTAAGATTTGGTTTTATTTCTCATTATCCTACTCTGATTTGATTGGTAATAAATTAAACTAATTCCCCCAAGTTGACTCTGTTCTGCCTGTGACAGTAATTGGTGAGTGATCTCTTCCTGTCCTTATCTCGACCCACAAGCTTTTTGTTATATTTACGGCAAAATACAGCTAAAATTATTGTAAAGTTTTAGTTCCTTAACAGAAAGGTTTTTCGAACATTTCTACAGTTCTGATAAGAACACAAAAAAAATACAGTTCCAGTGAGTATTTCCACTGTTCAGGAAAGAAACCTTTTCAGAGACATGTCATCTTCACAGATGTCTTCTCTTACAATACTACTCCGAAGCGACTATTTGACAAATGAGTGCATGAAATGACGAATATTAGATACATAGAATATTGACTATTACACTGAACAAGTAATATCCCTTGTCTAGAGGAAAGCTGTAACCTGTGTAAACAAACCCAAGTTTCGCATTAAATTTGCAGTGGTACAGGACACAGCTGCCACGTACGTACTTACAGTCCTAGAACAGCTTTGCAGCCTTCCAGTGAAAGCTACGCTACTGTCGGCCCCTGGGTAGGGCTGCATTAGCAGACTCACGTATCCCTCTACAACCTGCCACCATCCCTGCACTGCAGTGCAAACGTGCTTTAAAGCCCTTGCGCAGTTCTATATGGGATCGAACTTCAGCACCATGGGGATACCAACTATATGGTAATTTTAAATTACATAATCAGCCAAGAGTACTGGAGGATTATCTCCTGCTGCACTCTTTAAAGATGTATCGAACAGCAATACCGGGAATCACACATCAGCAGGTTTTCTCTTTAGCGGGTAAGCTAGCTGGAAGAAAATAAAGTTCCAAACTATGTTAAGGAATACTCTATCACAAGAACCAAACAGCGTATCATCTCTTAGGAATAATCATAGTAACCAGTGTTCTTTGCAGGAGTTGACAATACACTGGATTAAGGATAATCAGCAGTAATTATTCATTTGGGCTCCAGAAAAGCCTTTTATTGTCTTTTGAATGTACTTTGTGTCCAAGGTTAAAACAGTCAGGAGAGGACAGATTATGTTCTTTTCTGGTACAGAAAATGTTTGAGAGAAGAAAACCAAAAATATTAACAGCTGCAGCTCAATGTGGTAAAAAAAAAAATTACTTTAAGAAGTGTGTTGGAACTGGAGGAAATCAATGTGCTTACTAAACTTCTGAAAGAAGACAGGAACAAAAAAGGTGATAAAACTGGTGAATGACAATCTTTTTTGTCTTAGGTCTAGAGAGGATGCTGAGGTGTTTCAGAAGAACTCAGTAAAACCAGAAAATTATGCAACATTGCCAAATGTTACCTAATCCATATTGGAAGTAACTGATGGAGCTACTCAGGAAATTTATAAATTGCCAATGAAGTGCAACAGTTCAGCAAAAAGTCTGATTCATGATGTCATTCTGGAGGGTTCAATACACAATTCTGTTCAGTGGGCAACTTTGAGCCTATCTCCACAGAAACACAAACTCTTTTTCAAAGACTGAAACACCTCCACTCGCTATGCCCTTCATCAGGCTGAGGTAACGCCTGACTGACCTCTCAGACTCAAGGCACCATATCAAGAGCGTCTTGCCACAGGGTCTCTGTCTTCAGAGAAATATACATAATGTCCACCATCACACAACCCAAGCTATTATGAAATTTATCTTCGAAAATACGCTGAGTAAAACAGTTGCCATTACAGAACTATGAAACTCAGGAGTACGTCTGAAGCTCTGGATCCAGCAGCACATCCCCATACCACCACAAACCCATACCAGCCTGAAATGTGGCACATACCAGCCATCGTTGCATTCTGGTTTTCACATAAGGAAACCTAGATGTCTGGCTGGAGCCAGTGTATCGCAGCAGTTGCTTACTCCAGACAAGCAGGAGGCCAAGGCCCTAGAACACACCCCAGGGGCTAAGCACAGACACCACTACAAAAGTTGATTTATGAAACTTAATGCTGCTATTGAGTCCTTTGGAGTCAACAGAACAACAGAAAGTAGTCTCATCACTGGCTCTCAAAATGTATCAACAGGGTTATGAGATTTAACAAAACTGAGTTGTTTCATGAGCTCGATCACCATATTTGCAGTATCTAAATGCATTGATGAAGGGTTTTTTCATTGAAGTAGCTGAAAGCAATTCTGGTTGTTGAAAGCAGATGAAGGTTATAATCTTTAAAAAAAAGGGGGGGGGTTTCAATGGAAAATTGCAGATTTAGATTGAACACAGCATTTCTCAAATTTGCAATCTAATCATGACTTCCGGTAAGTATGTTTTCCACGCAAGACCTAATTAAACTGTGAACTCCATGCCAGTGGATGTTGTGCCTCCAAAAAGTACAGATGAGTTTAAAAGTTACTTGAGAAATTCATGGAAGAAAGCATCATGAAAAAGACTGTTGAATACAAAGTTACAACCTCTGGCCCAGTAAACACCACAGTTTGTTGGAAGTTAGGCCAAGGAAAGTATTGCTATGTGTGTGTTCTCTTCCTACACTCCTCTTTTAAGCATCCACTGCTGGCCATCGCTAGAGAAAGGATCTAGGATCAAGGAGACTGATCCAGTGTAGCATTTTTTTACTGGTGTGCTTTTTTTGGAACCGAGCAAAAAAATAGACATGAGCATCATCAACTAGCAGGTCATATTTTGAAAGCAATCCGAGTTCTCTGGAGAAAACACCCTTGTGTTTTATTTTATACCAGGAGTTTTGATATCAATTAGACAAAGTATGTGAAATAAGTCAAAATCCATGCAAACAAGTGTGTGCATTCAACATGGCACATTACAACATGTTTAGTATTTAATTGATGATCATTTTCATATTTAGGTCTTAGTAAAATGTCTACATATACAGAGAAACTAGCAAAAAGATTATTTTTCTGTGCAGAATCTGTATATAAGAAAACTCATTCTTTCACTGTTTTCAAATGCATCTCCTCAGTGAATTAGTTTTTTTGAGTATTTCAAATATTTCACAGCTCAGCTTACTGTGTAACTCCCAGAAAACATTTAATATTTGGATGCACAGAATTTCTCTCTGTATTCTACTGCTGGAAGACTCCCTATAAAATTATATCATAACTCTCAATGTGTTTTTCAATTTCTTTTTAAAAATTGATTTTCCATGAGTCTTCATTAAACTGCAGAGATTTATTGAAATAATTCTGAATAAATGTTGGAAGAGAAAAGTCTAGCCTGAATGTGGAGTACGAGCTCTGAGAATCTGAAAAACTGTTTGTAGAGTTTTACTAACTTTAACAAATGCATTCATGATCATACACTCCTATAAAAATGCATCCCTTCAGTTTCACTACACGTTTCCTTCATGCAAGCTGCCAAAATTCCTTAAGAAAAATACAGGCTTTTGGAAGCTAATTTAGAAACAAAGTCAGCCCATAAATGCCTCTGGGAAAAATACAGTAGTCTATCTCTCTGCAAACTTTTAAGCAAGCTCTCTCTAAAGTAATTGCTGTTAGAAATCCTTGCTCAGCATTTCTTCTTCTTCTTAAAATAATTCTAGAAAAGTAAAACTACACCAAAGCACAACGATTTCTACAGACTTTTTCTGGTTTTTTTTCCCCCACACGCTTGCTAAATTCATGAAAAAGATAAATTGCTACTGAACCTGGAGATCATTCTACAGGACTAGAGAAAGTAGATTTAACAGCAGATTAGAGATAAGAGAAGCTTCAAAATGCTAAAACGCTCCAAGAGCAACCCACAATTTGTCTTCTATTCCCATCCAAACAGCAATGAAGACACACAGAGTCTGCCAGCCCTGGATGTAATGCAATAACTGTCAGCATAAAAACTTGTAAACTAACAAAAACACTGAGAAATGTGAATCTTTACTGCTTAAAAGACCTTTTATGAACAACAAATATCTTAATAACAAGCTGTGCAAATTATAAAGTCGCTGATGTTTGAAATTCATGCGAGATCAACAAATCAAGGAAGGTTCAGAAAGGTTTCTGGTGTTTTCACGGGCAGGCTGACAGTCCTCCCCCTTCCCCATCCACTCAGGCTTTTATCATATTTAGCAACAGAACCGAGCATATTTCTACCAAAGCAGTGATGGGGAGTGGGGGCTACTTGTGTTTGGGTTTGTGACTGGGCTTTTGCATTTCAGACCGGAACACAGACCGCTCTGCAAGGACTGAACTAATTAAGTGCTAATTGACTCTCTAGCGCCTATAAAGAGGTAATTCACCCATGCCATCTCCCACTGGAAACTGCAGTGATGATTAGCACAGAAAAGACTGCTTATTTAGTGGTCAACATAAAATGGTCATAAGTATTAGTTAGTAAGAGCAGAAAGACAGAGGGCAAATAAGGATACGAGTGTCTTTAATGGATGATTAAATCTGGGCAGCTTGATCTCCTTTCACGCTGTGGATGTTGTGTGCTGCAGTCACGCCTCTCGCTGCCAGCCTGCACTGGGATGATAATGAGTCAGTTTGAAAACTCATTAGCTCCACAGCAATGAGTCCTCCACTGCTGAAGCTTGGTGCTGTTCTTAGTACCATGGCAATGATCTCTAACTGGATGTCCCAAACTCTCCCATCTCTGGTAGGATTAAATACCACCAGAATAACCACTTCAGATACTCTAGTAAGTAGCTGTGATGTGTTGCAAGCCATCTTAATGCTGAAGTAGTATTTAAGTGCCAGCAAAAGCTTTAGTTTGTTGCCTCTTTGTAAAACTCTTTTTAAGGTACTAATCTTGCTATCGTCACATAATGCATGCTTCTCTTTGGGCATCAGAAAACGGCACATTGGTGAGCATGTTGTAGTCTTACTATGAAAGGAAAGATTTTAAAATAGCATCCTTCAATATTTAAGAACAAATGCCTTCATCTTGAGCATGAAATGCTAAAAGTAGTACAGCAATGTCATTTCATTTGTCTAGACTTTTTTCCTATGTTTACTGTTCCAGAAAAATGTATTGCATTATTAAGAAAGAAAAAAAAAAAATCCATCAGTAGGTTTCTTTTTTTCTGAATAATGTTATATATCAGCTAATCACTACAGTATGCAAAGGGGTCTGATTATTTCTCATTTTTCTTCATCAGAGTACAGTTAAGCAAATAAATAGCTATTAGAAACAAAATAAAATTGGTACTAGGAGATTGGGTACCAGAATTTTAGAAAGGCTGATATAGGAATAATACAAATATCACTTTGTATTGTTGATGCTCGTATACAGCAGCCTTTGTTAATGAAGACCTACAGAAAAGCTCTGATTAACTACTCATGGAAAGCCTAAAAATTAAAGTAAGACTTTAATTGGACAACAGGGAATACTATACTGATATTCATAAATTAAACTAGAACACCATTTTCCTGAATGTTTAGTAAAACACTCTGTGTATCTTTTTGTGTAACTGCAATCAGATGTTTATATAATGTTATGTAAAATGTAAATTTAACTATTTGTACAGTAGTTCACTATGCTCAGAACTTAGTTTTTTAGTTGTAACTAAAAACGATGCATCTACTAATCAGCATTTAATCAATTCAATATATGCATGCAGGAAAAACATTACTGCAGAAAATCACTGCATTTAGACTTCAAATGTTACTACTTTAAAATTAATTAAATGATGTTGTAAGAAAGAATTCTGTTGTGTTTTACAGCAGCAAGAAGATGAAAAGACAAGAAAAAGCTCTATTTTATTTTCCTGAAATGTAACTTGTGCTCATTGAACTACAAAATATATTGCTGGTTCTTGTGGCAATATGATATTACAAGTAGTAAAGTTCCCGACCACATTTAAATCAAAGTTTAAAGTTGCAATGGAGTAACTATAAGATGCACCGTAGTTATTACAACACACACGTACATATATATGTGTGTATGTGTGTATAAATAGATACGAGTATTAACAAGTTCAGATTCCAAGTAGTGTAAACTGTCATGCTTCCCTTGGCTACAACAGAGCACTGCTGATATAAGTGCCTCCTAAGTATTATTTCAGTAACGCTCTTTGCCCTCATTGAATTGGAGTTACATGCATATTTTGCATTTCAAGACGGGGTAGCAGGAGTGCCAGTAGAGCTGGGAAACAATCATAAAAACCTGCTCATCTGAGCTCGGCAACATCTGCCAAGTAAAAAAAAAAAAAATCTGAACTTCAATCATGTGGGGTTCTTTTTGCATAAAACCAAGCACCCCAGATCTGCTACCTTTCTCTAAACTTTAGATGTTGGCTGAGAGACTTCATGCCCTGAGTGCTCAGTAATACTGAGGTCATCACTGACTGGTTTTTAACTGCCATCAAGAGTTATCCACTGGTATCTTGTCCAGCGAACAATGCAGCACATGCACTTCTCCAGAAGTTCTCTCCTAGCACATACATAGCTCAGAAATTGTGTATACTGTACCAGGAAAAAAAGAACAAAGAGTCCCGATTTCCTCCCGTCAGCTGGAAGAACTGTACAAGGAGGTGGGGTCAGGGAAAGGGCCTCCTCTTTTCAGCTCTATTCCAGTCCCAGGATTGAAACTGCAAGACAAACTGAAAAATACTGTTTATATTTAAGCAACCATATTAAGTATACATACTGCCATTTGCCCTACCACTAGTAATAATCGAGGTAACTATAACTGTTTTATCAGAATATATAAAAGTACAGGTGAAAAAATAAATCTTTTGGAGGTAAGTGAAGCGAGTCAGTAGCACAGCAGCCTGCCAAGGCAATGATTAATATTGGTCTTTGTAGGGACTCCTCTGTTTTCCCCAGATTTTCAAGAACTAGCATAATTTATTATTGTTGCTGTTCTCCACGTGTTTACTTGTTTGTTTGCTAAGGCCTGTCAGCAGTAAGCCTGCATTTGAAGAACAGATTCAGTAGCTTCTGTAAGGTTTTGATGCCTTCTAGCTCCTTCCCTGCACAGGTAGGGATTAAATGTCAAACTAAAAAAAACCAAACAACGTGGGGGGGGGGGGGGGGGAAGGCAAAGTGCACCAGCACACACGCGCTCGTTTTTCTCTGTGATCGCTCATGTTACCCATCCTAATTAATGAAGGAACCCTAATGGCCCAAACACAGGGAACCATAGAATACCGTGAAGAACTGTACCCTACATTGTAGCACTGTGCGAGCACTTATTTATGCACAGGCAGCCAACAGCCATGCACTCGTGTTTGGCCTGACAGTCTCTCTGTGAGAAGTATTTCCCCAAATACCAGTTACTTTTTTAAATCAAGCCGTATGTTAGACACCATAAGAAAATATCTGCTAAGTTAATCAATAAAGGTGGGGGTTTTTTCCCTTCGATAAAGCAGAGAGACACACTCATTACATCATTAGAATATAGAAGTACCTTTGATAACACAGCCTGGATTATAATGGCTTAACTATAGATTATGCATGATCCTGGTATCTCATCCATTCTCCACTGTAGAAAACTTACTTGAATGCAGTAATACCAGTCGCTACCAATCTAAATGTAGCAGGTATAAGGCTCAAATATCACAATTTTTCATACACTCATAATTAAGTATTTCTGTCCTAAAGGAATTATAATCACAAGCTTTAGGTTCCTGAACTTCAACAAAAATTCAGTTTCCTTGCTCTTGCATGACAAGATTGTCTGGGTGTACGTTCTACAGAGAATCATGAAACTACGGGAGTGAATTAGCTTACACTTTGCAAGGGTCACCAGCCTTGATAGGCTTCACTTGTTCTAGCTTGCAATTTTAGTAGCTGCTCAAAGCCAATTTAAATTGTATCTGCAGGTGTAATTTTGTTTAGGTTTTTTTGTTCTCCATGTCTTAAACTAGGTCCCCTTTGGCCTAAAAGTTAAGGCAAAGAGAACACTGTAGAGGCAGTATAATTTAGTACTGAACTCTGGATATGCCTTTCTAGCAAACCCTATGGCAAGTTCAGCTGTCCTCTTTTTATAGTCATCTACATTATGACACTTCATTTTTCCTTGCAAAACAAGGGAACAGTACAATTTTGATTTTTCAATTAACTCCACAGTAGAAGAGGTCACTGCTGTCTCCAATGATTTCTTCAGAAGAGTCTGTGCTCTTTTCTAACCTCAGCCTACAGAGATATTGCACCTCTTCTCATGTGAGGAACTCTGCAACTTATTCAGCATTAAGCCACCAGTAAAGCATCAACATCAAAGTTCGCCAGTTTAAATAATCACCCTCTGTGCTGACACTAACTACAATTTTATAATATAACTAGTAATTGATTCCAGCTGTGTCCAGACCAAAATTACTTCAGTGGCATCCATTAGCATCTGCACTATGAAGTTCAGTAGTCAATACTATATTATTAGGAAAGAATAATGCATGATTAACTTCAAATTACAGATTAAGAAGAAAGTAACATAATTACTTCTTGTGTCCATTAGTTTTAATTCCATCCCCTGAATCTTTTCCATCAGCTAATTATACTGCTTTCTCTTATTCTTATGCTGTGTATTTCTATACATCCCATTAAACAGACAGATAGCTACTCTCACAAGGTATTGCACAAACTTTAAATGCAGCGCAGCTTTAGCCTGCTCTGCAAGAAAATGTGATTTTTTTGCTTTTCTTTCTCGGTGGTGCTTGCTGTAAAAAAGAATAGGTTAGGAATTTGCAGAATTCTTCCGCCCCAGTGAAGGATGTGCAATGTCTTACTTGCACTATGCCATGCTTGCCCTGACCCCCATTCACCTAAACTAACCAGATGCTTTCCAGTGCTACCCTGCAGCAAGTCTCTCTTCCCTCCGGTGTATGTGCAGTGAAGTCAATGGAGAACAGTTTTCTCTATGCTGCATCTTTAAGAGCAAACCTGCTAACCCACATCCTCAACCACTTCTGAGCCAATTCCCAACGCGTGAGTCACATACATTGTGTTCTCTCTTTTGGGGTTTTATAGTTGTTCTTTTCTGTCTTTGTTGTTTCCATTAGTCTAAAGTAAAAGTCATTCAGGCTGAAAAGACATGTTTGTTCTCTGTTGATGAAAAACTGTAACATCCCTTTGCAAAGAATTAACTAGCTTGTGCTGAATCATAAGCAGACAACTGTTCTCAACCACCCTGGAAACAATGTATGCTGGACACTTCTAGAGAACTATTACAAAGGTGTGAGGTATGACAAAACCGTGTGAAACCACCGATGTAATTAGTTAAGAGAGTAACAAGTGTTGACCAGAAGAAACCTCACTGCAAACCTATACTGCAAAAATAAACAAAAATAGTGTCAGGTTTTTTCAGACAACAATAAAAAAAGTCAGTTCAGTTCCATTTATTTTTATTATTCTGTTGTTACAGACTCAGATTAGCCCCAAAGAAGGGTGGCAAGTTTATAGCTCAGCCCAGGATCCTGATGGCCGTTGCATTTGCACTGTTGTTGCACCTGAACAAAACCTATGTTCAAGAGATGCCAAAAGCAGGCAACTCAGACAACTGCTAGAGAAGGTAAGTCTTCCCAACAAATTCCTCCTTTTGACCACTAAACTTCCTGCGGAAATCCACTCCTTTCTCTCTAAGTTTAATACATAATGGAATACTAAAGAGTTATCTAATCAAAATATTTCTTCAGGGTATATCCCCTACCTGTGTTTTCTCACCACAGACCATTATCTATTTTCCTTATAAACACACCTTTCCCAACCTAAGTCGCTTTTCTAGCAAACTGAAGTTGCATCTTCTCTCCTGTTCAATACACAAAATTCTTCCTTACACACAGACAAGGACTGATTTTTCTCTGTAAAAAGTTACAAATCCCACCACAAACTGGTTAGTTGCTGTGGGATTTAAACTACAGCTTCTGCTTCAATCATGTAAGACTCTTGAAGGTCATTCCTTGTCTCTCACCAAAAAATAAGAAGATATAGTCCTGACAGCATCTACAGACTATACAGAAGAGAAACAGTTCTAATTTTCTTTCATCTGTTCTTTCCTCAAATAATACTATTTATACATTCTCTGGTGATGCAAGTTTTCCCCAAACAACCGAGTTTTTATTTGCAGTATTACTCACTATCGCATGTATAGTAAAATCAGTGGAGTGTTATTTTGCCACAACTGAAAAAATGCTGCAACCATGAAAACACGAACTATTGCTCCGCGTTCCCTGTATAAGTAATGAAGGTTATAATTACTGTATTACAGCTAGTGATACAGAATCTGAGGTCCGAGAGAGTGTTTGAACAGCAGCAGAAAGGAGATTTAAAAATATGAATTTTTTGCACACAGTTTTCAGTATTTTTCTAGCTATAGAAAATTCACTCCAGTGCTAATAAAGCGCCAGACTGCTGCAGATTTTCCCTCCCTAAACCTCCACGAACTTCAGCAGGGACCTAGTTTCAGGTTGCGACAGGGCCCATAGCATGAGATGCAGGGAGAGGACAGATGAACCAGCATGCAGAGGAGGAGCTACCTTCTCTCACGTTGTCTGTTTACTTCACAGAGGAAGACTTTAGTCCCCAGAATCTTTGCTGTGGTGTATTTCCCACACACTGAAGTATTAATGTAAAAAAACCTTTCTTTTGGGGTGGGTGCTGGAGGGGTGTTAAGATCTCAACATAGTTTTTGAGCTGCCACAGGAAAGAATCTAAATCATCAGTCTCTAAAAGTTGTTTTCTCATGATTAGAACTGTGGTAATTATGGGTCTGTAAAGTCATATTATTACTTCACTAAGTCCATGCAGTCATTTAAGTAGAGCGTCTCTGTGAATGCTGCTTCTGACAAGTGGAAACACTCAGACTTCTTCCAGGACCTGAAGGACTTCATTGCCTGCTTTCAACAATTATAAAGCAAAGAAATAACAAAAATTAGGGGTTTTTTTATTAAAAATACTTTCTAAGAACTGCTAATGGCACCTGTGCAATAAGTAATATATACTATTTTTAAGGGTATTTTAAAAGTATTTCCTGAATCCACACATTCTGTAGGTCACAATATATTAGTTTCAAAAAGGAGTATCAGTTCAAACATTGCATACTCTCACAAACAACAGGAATACTGCAGGGTTTGTCTTTTATTAGGAAGGTAGAATTTTTTTTTTTTTTTTTTTTTTTGCTTGAGCCAAAGTTTCAAGATGGTGCCTAATACATTTGTAGCAGTTTACTTGGATAAAATTTCTAATTTTATATCTACTTACAAAATCATGAGCAAACACCTATTTGATCATGGGCACACCTCAGCTTATCTCTGGATAGTCTCATGAATTCCTTATACCTAGTTATTACATAAATGGCTACTATCAATAAAAATTATGCTCTTCATTCATACTAACGACAATCTCCACCTCTCAGCCCTGTCCCTCCTGAAGTGCTCTGGAGGAAACGTGCTATATAGCACATCCTGAAGAGCAGTCAGCATCTACCACAAGTGAGAGAGACTCCACTGCCTAACAGCCTTTATTGAGCCCCTTGATAATGGTGCTGAAAGGATCTCAATCTCCCTCTACCTCGAAGAAGCTAGTCCAAATCATTTATGGCTTTGACGTCTTGCTCCCGATAGCCCCGTTAGCCCTGGTCCCCAATTTTAGACCGTCAGCAGTTACCCAATTTAAAACTATAGTGTGGCATACATGACTCTCAACTAAAACATTGTCATAAGCACATTTTATTGCCTGACTTTTAACTATCTAGCCAGGAAAAAAGTAAAGCAACAAAGAGTGCATTTAGAGAGTGTTCTTCTTTAACAGGTTCAGAATATGTCCCAATCTATTGAAGTTTTAAATCTACGGACTCAGAGGGATTTCCAGTATGTTTTAAAAATGGAAACACAAATGAAAGGACTGAAGGCCAAGTTCCGGCAAATTGAAGATGATCGGAAGACATTAATGACAAAGCATTTTCAAGTAGGTTTTATTTTAACACTAACTTTGAAAGCCTGCTGGAAGCAATTTACTAAGCAGCAATGCATGGACTGCTAAGATCTCAGCTTGAAACGCTCATACAAGAGCAATATTAAAAAGAAAAGCTTAATAAATCTTTCTTTATGATGATAATCTTTTGCTCTATTCAATTTAATTGTAATAGAGAATAACCATTAATTATTAAGTCATTAGAGAAATGTCACTATAAACAGATTCTTGTTCTTTCTGTATCAATGTGCATGTCATACTGAGAAATGTATATTCATTCAACCTCCAGTGATAAATGGATCCAATGGAATTAATAGCAAACAACTGGAGAGCTCTGCACTTTTACTGTTGCCTGACATTTACCGCAGTTGAAGGGAAGAAAGCCTATAATAAATCAGGTTATTGTAATTTTTATCCAATACAATTAAGATCTAATTTCATGTCTGAAGGTTTGCTATTTTGAATTTGGGGTAGGGGAGGAGGGCAATCATTCCCAGTCACATTGTGTGATTAAAAAAAGACTTCTAAGGAATTTTAATGACAACAAAACCACAAGCCAACCTTTTTGTGAGGAAGAAGGGTTGCAGAGGTTACAAAATAGCATTGTGTATTCTGAAAAAGCTACCTGAACTACTCTTAAGGAAAAAAAATGTTACAAGAGCATATTTAAATATTAAGTCTGATAAATTGATATTTCAAGACAGCAGGACAGGATCTAGAAAATACAGTCTGAGGATTACATTATGTTAACCAAACATATATTTTTAAAGCATTTATGAAAGTTTACATAAAATGGACTTAGTTTTCTAATTAGTGCTAAAGTTAGATACCTAACCAATTATATAGCTAAGGGGTCTAATTTATGTTTCAGAGACACTGAATATGCAATGGGTCTTATAGGAATAAGATAAATGTATCTTCCTCAGTATCAGAATTAAGTACACTAATGGTCTGACTACCGAACTTTATTATTTATGTCATCATTCTTAGTTTAGAGTTTGAGCACATATTTCCAGTTATTTTCAGATAGTAAGAAACGTCTCCACCTTTTTTCCCTTCATCACTCATTGCTACAGTAACAACTTATTTGTCTAAATCCACTGTATATTCTGTATTCTCATTATAGTTTTCCTTGGGAACAAAATATCAAAATTTGAATGTCTGATACATGATGTCCAAGGTAGCAGATTTCTGCAGTACTCCAACCTTTTAAATATTCAATATTTGTATTGGCTGGTCATTTAACTTCAGTTTGACAGTTTGCCTGGAGTATAAAACAGATTTCCAGCCAATCAAATTATAGAATCATTTAAAAGGTCAACATAATACAATACATTGCTGGCTTTCTGAAATTTGATCTACTAAAATTCCAGTGCTTTATCTTTCCTGAGACAAAGAAACTCATTCTGAATATAGCATAACCCCCCATATCAGCAGGCATGAAGTGCCAGAATATGTCTACCACCTATCCATGTTGCAACACAAATTAGTTCTTGTAGCACTCATCATAGCAACAAGCCAGGACTGTCAGCAGAAACCAATAAAATTATTGTCTTTATCAGGAAAATACCAAAACCATCTTTATATCATTTACTGAAGTGAGCTATTCTAATGTTGTGGTTCCATGTTGATGAGAACCAAAGAGGACATACAATCATACTTCAGTCAAATCACCATTTATGCCAGGCAGCAGACAGCAGCTTGCTCAAATGATACCTCATCTGGCATAAACCTTATCAGGAATATAATTCTCTTAGACACGTTTTATCTTCCTGAGCTTTTACACGCTTTGCATTTCTTTACATCATGGTTTACCCATTATTTTTGGCAGTTCACTGCCCCACAGAATCACAGAATCATTAAGGTTGGAAAAGACCTTTAAGATTATCAAGTCCAACCATCAACGCAACACCACCATGCTCACTAAACCATGCTCTGAAGTGCCACGCCCACATGTTTTTGGAACACTTCCAGTGGTGGTGACTCCACCACCTCCCTGGGCAGCCTGTTCCAATGCTTAACCACTCTCTCAGTGATGAACTTAGACCAAAGTAAGTTCATCATTTCAAAATGAAGTTACAAACACTTTGGCTTCTGGAGCTCTACTTTCTATGTCACAAAGCCTACTCTCCTTGTCATCGAGGAAAAAATAACTCTTAATTTTAACAGGCATAAAGTAGGCTCAAGTTAAAGTTTTTAATAAAAACAGTCAAATGAAAATAGTTCTAACTGTAGACAAAATGACTCTTCGTTTCTTTCTGTCCGTTTCAGTAATTCTGCTGCTATAATGTAATTGGAAGACCCCTTGAGAACAGAACCAATGGAACTCCTAATACTCTCAAATCCATTTATAATGACATATCTGCTTATAAATTAAAATGCAATTTTCTAGCTATTTAAGATGACCTTTCTGCAAAATATACTTCCTAACAACACATGTAAGTCTTTATTTTGAGTAAAGAATAATTCCA
This sequence comes from Phaethon aethereus, assembly GCF_964289735.1. Taxonomy (NCBI): domain Eukaryota; kingdom Metazoa; phylum Chordata; class Aves; order Phaethontiformes; family Phaethontidae; genus Phaethon; species Phaethon aethereus. The sequence goes on from NC_138584.1 coordinate 13,990,462, forward strand.
ATATGAAAGCAATTTTTAAAACAATATGGATATGTTAGCTAGGTTATGAAGAGATACTGCAGAACTCTCAAGCTATCTTAGAACGTGTTTTGAGAGGCAAAAATTCAGAGGTAGATCTTCAAGCAGCTCAAATGCTGACACCGCCCATCATCTTCTTTCGCATCTCGTCAGCAAAAATGCATTTGGCATCATCATGTTATTTATTTTGGAAAGGTCCTACCCTGTTTATTGCATCCTTTAGTATGAGTGATGTAACAAACTGTTTGTGCGTGTCTTTGCACACCTCAGTGACTATGCTAACCTCTAACCACATTTGCTTCCGCAACTCTTTCTTGTGCTTGGGCTTCCATTTAGTTCTCTTCTGCTTTCCCTTTTAACCTGCTCACTATCCAGATATTCTTCAGCACTTGATTTTTTTGAACCCTTCAATACCTTCTCCCTGTGTATCCTCATCTGTTCCCAGTCTCTATTACCACCTAATGCTAGTACCTAAACAAATCTTTATTTCCATCCTTTGCCTTGTTTTGTCCAGGCTTGCATCTCCTCATGTCTCTCCAGCATTTGCTCATGGAAGTCCTGCTGTTTCCTCAAAATAGAAAAAGATACACAAATTTCTATACACACATGATACATCAGGGACAAACCTGTCTGCTTTTCAATACAGCAAAGCCTTTTGACTGCAAGGATTCTTTGAGGTTTTCTACAGAATAACCACCAAGCAAAAACCAACCTCAAACAATTAGTTTAAATTTAATAAAGTCCCTATGATTAGTACATTTAAAAGAATAATTAAGAAATGAAAGATGGCCAACCAATATAGGTTACAAACCTAGACAAATTCTCAAAGTATATGACTCGGCAAAAGTCTGAGAAAGGGGCAACACAAGATCCCAAGTGGAGCCTTATTTTATTTAATCAATGTTTAAGAACAGGATTGGCCACGCAACAGCAACTGCACATGGCAAAAAAAAACCTATTTGTGATAGTCCGGAAGAGAAATCAACTGACAAATTCCAAAGGCACCTAGCAATGTAGCAGGATGACAAATACAAAGCGCAGTTAAGAGCCATGGAATTTTTACTTCAGAAGAAAAAGATGCCTATCACTGCAGCCAGAACACAACTAAACAGTGTTCAACTGTTAGCCATTGAGAAAAAAATTAATTCAGTATTTCTAAGGAGTGAAATAGAAATTAACAGCTCACAAACTATGACAGCACTGTAAAACAGGTATGACCTCCTCGAATATCACTGTGTGTTCAGGCCTAATCACCTTCTCCCAAGATACACACACTTAGCAGGGATTTATATCTTCTGGATGGAAAGTCAGACCTTCAACAGGTTTGGTTCAGATCACTTGAAGGTAATTGGGTGCTTTCAGTAGAAAAACTATTCTCTCGTACATTTTATCTACTGCTTACTACCATTAAGTCTGAGGTTTCTAAGACTTTCACAATACTCTAATAACACATCTGTCACCAAAATCTACAATCATTTTAAGTTATTTTAAGAGCAGGCATAAATATTACACTAAAGGGAATTACGGAATGGAAATCCTTTAAACTGCTCTAACGCACATTTGATTGCCTTTAACAGGAGTTGAAAGAAAAGATGGATGAGCTCCTGCCACTGATCCCAGTTCTGGAACAATACAAAACTGATGCCAAATTAATCACCCAGTTCAAGGAGGAAATTAGGAATCTGTCTACTGTCCTCACTGGGATTCAGGAAGAAATTGGTGCTTATGACTATGAAGAATTACACCAGCGTGTACTCAGTCTAGAAACCAGGCTTCGAGACTGCATGAAAAAGCTCAGTAAGTTAACAGTTTCATGGCAAATTTGGTCCATTGGCTGTATATTTTTAGTTGTCTCTATAGGAAGATAAAGATTTCTTTTTTCTTGTTTGATGAAAGCTACATTCTATTCTGATCTGTGCTACCCTAATAAAAGTCAAGAGTAACTCAACCTAAGCCATATCATTCTAAATTTGCACCAGTGTATCTTATCTAATGATGTGCCCTCCTGTATACAGAAGGAATTAAGATGTAAAATTGTAACAGGGAGCAACTTTGAAATCTAAGAGATTTACAATGGTTGGAGAGCTACAAATATTCTTTAAAAAAAGCTCAGACAAGCATTGCTACTTAAGTCATCTTTGGGATGTCAGTGTGAAAAAAATTTAGTGGGAAGTAGACTGGAATCAGTTTTGAGATGTCCACATCAAACCTTGTCATCTTGCTATGACACCCGAGAGGCCACGCAGATTGTACTGTCTTTAGACCTGTAACATTAGCATGAGGAGAGATGTGCCATTCTACAATTTGCAATACAATATAATTAAGCATTACACCTAATTTAAGGGAACAAAGCATGATTTTTGTAGGAAGCACAGCAACTATCTGTTGTGAGCACTGTGCTAGATTTATATCAGGCAGCCTCCATCTTGGTTACTCACATGCTGGCTTTAGTTAGGAAAAGTCAAACAATCAGCATTTCTGAAAAATCAGCGCTAGCTCAGTATCACCTACCTAAACTAAAAGCCTGAAGTATCATTATCAAGTGTCAGCCTAAACTTCCATTATCCAAAGAGGGATAATTAGTATCTGCCTGATTTACAATCCCAATGTAAAGTCCCTATGTCCGTCCCTCTTCCATGCGTGCGTTCTGACACTCCTGAACGGATCACTATTACAATCTGGCTTGCTAGAGCCCAAATCCAGCCCCTCTATGAGAAACAAATGCTTTGCAAGTTAACACCAAACACGAATAAACTAGAAATTCCAAGGTTCAGTCCTGTGATCAGTATCTCAGTTATCAAGTGTGGGATGTTTACTTTTAAATGCTACACATATGTTTTTAACTCGATAAGCAGTGTCTCTATTTTTGTGAGGCAATGGAATGAGAAAAATCTAGGTTAGGTTAGCCTCTTAAATTATTTATTTTCAATTTCCTTATCTCACACTAGAAGTAACAGTGATGATGGGCTAAAACACATGAAAGACTTCTTCAAACAGAAATTTCTTATGATCCTATTTTCCCCTCAATACACACACATTATAGCACATTACTGCATTGACAGGAGACAGCCAGGAAAAAGCGTCTGCATTGCGATACCGCAGCAAGCAAGAAAATTCATATAAGTAGACAGTATTTTCTGATAGTGAGTGTTCCAGTAAGTTTATTAGACACCAAAAGATCATCAACTTATCTTTAATAAGTATCTTGTTTTTCTTTGCTTTTACAGGTTATTCTTGTAACATTGATTAGTGGACTACGGTATAAGATACATTTCTTGTCAGAACTTGTTTACTATTTCCCTATTTTTCAACCACATTTCCCCTCCTAGCTATCCCGAATTCCTGCAACACGTTCTACTTGTCTTGATGTGCTAATGTAAAAAAAAACTATTAAAATTACGTACATTAGCAATAGAGGGAAAATTTTTGTATGAAATAGATTATTAAGCACATCCATTATTAAAAGGGGTTTGGCCTTCTTGAGATCTAATACAGACTTATTCACCCTTATTGGCATTATTCCCTAGTCTTAGATGCTTAAACGACTTTTATGCTCACCTGCTAATGGACTGGCTATATTTCTGGCCTAACCCCGTGTGCCTTTTAAAGTGAAAACAGCTTCAGTTAGGCTTACCGTAACTCCTCAAGGCTGGTACTGTGTGTTCAATTCAGCAAGCATAAAAGAAGAACAGCTTTCATGTCTACACCTTCTCCCCAGCCACATTCACTGTGCTGGAGATGATCCAGCTGTGACTGTACATGCCAACCTGATGGTCAGAAGCCTATGGCAGCAGAAGGTAGACTGGCCCCGATGTGCCACAGGATCTGGCTTGAGTCTTCAGAGGTTTTGTTGCATTTCACAAAATAATTATCTAGCCAGCATGTGTAATGGCTATTTTCCACTCTTCTCCCTAGCAGGTGTTTTTCAGCAATATAGTGCATTATTTATTTTGTCCTGGCCAATTAAAAGGGATCTTCCATCTGCACTGGCAACACTTTCAAACCTCATTAACATACAGTAAGCAGTAGTCTTACTTTCACTGAGGTTTAATGATTACCACAGCAGTTGTGATGACTGAAACTTGCTCCTTCTCTTTGGAATAAGAGAAAATACAGACGGAAACTGGTCAGAAGTTTGTCCACGAAACTTCAAAAGGGTGCATGCAATTAAACATGTAGGAATAGAGTGTATATGATTGCACACACCACAAATTTACATACTTAGACACGCATGGGTCCTTTGCTGACAGTCATGTAAGGCATGTGCATTTTTAGGAAAATGCAGGTTGCACAATATGCTTGGGACCCTATTTTTGTCATGATGTGTTTATAAAATCAGAAAAAATTCACAGAAGCCAATACTCTTCCAAATGTTGCTTATGAAATATGAAGAAATAACTAGAGTAGATACACATTGGATTCATTTGTAGCTGTATCTGATTATAATGTAGAATCTAAACAATATTTTACAGTAACATTTTTGGTTAGAAATTCGCAAGTAGAATATTCCATGTATCCAAAGAAATGCTGTTACATCATTGGCAGAAGAGGTATTAGTGCAGGCATGAGATTACTTTATTAATTGCTGTGGTACTTGTACTGCCAAAGCAACCTCCTTTTGGGATTTGAACAACTTTACAAATATCATTTAGTACAAAACTGTGCAATAGAGATATATATTGTTGTTCCCATTTTGTAGATGAAGGAACAAGCAGCCCAGGAGGATAAATGACTTTCCCAAAGATTACGTGGCAAGTCACTGTACACATGCAGAAGGATCCAGAGGCTTCCTCTCAGCGAATTCTAGTAACTAGACTATAGTGCTTCTTGGATTTGTTCTATGCAGGACAACAGACATACACCCATTAAAAACAAACTAATTATTCATTCCCTCACATTATAAAGTAATGTTACAACAAATTTCATCATAGGCAGGAAAGTGCAAGTAGCAAAACACTTGGAAGTAATTTGTGCAACCACTGAAAAAAATACTCAATTTTCCCCTATTTATTCCCTACAATAAATAGAATAATGCTGCTTATGAACACTTCAAGAGAATGTTTTGATTTTATCTCCCTTGCAAATCCTTCTATAAATCATACACTCACTTGGTGTATATACAGCAGCTACCAATATTCATTTGCATCACAGAGACTGGGACTATCAACTACCTATTCCTAAATGTCTTCAAAACAGCTTCTCTCCAATTAGTCCATCACAACCTTCTCCTGATATTTGCTCACTTTGGAGCAGCTTTCCAGGTGCTTTCTGCCCCACAGACTTTACTAACCTACAGGGGCACTATATCTACTTTCTTTTTTCATGGCCACTTCATGCTCAACTTCTTCCTTAATATAAATAAATACAGGAAATCACAAACAGACTTACTGGAGTCCACAGTACAATATTGTTACTAGATGAATCAAGCCATAAACACCCAAATTGTGCATGATATGATGCTCCTTGTACAGTTCAATTTAGGATGGATGAACAGTCAGGGGTTTGATTTTCCAATTACTACAATCAGTTTTATAATGTAGGCAGCTCCTTCTTTCGAAGTCAAGGGAAACAGACTGAGCACTTCTCTTTTTCTGTGTAACCCCATCCAAACCGTTTTGTGGTGGGAAAAAAATGCCTAAAAATATCACTCTTTTTTTCTTTTCTTCGTGTTCCTGAACTTCCTGACATTTGCTAGTATGAAGATGTATTTGACCTACCTTCGCACTAGCATCTGGTCCTTCTCCTGTCAGGAAATTAAAGAGCAGGTGTTTGCTATATACCAAAACTTTTCAACCAGTTAAAAAAAAAAAGTTTTCCCACCCTCACAAGAGTTATTTCCACATCCTCATATTTCCCTTCTGCCAGAAAAAAAAAAAAAGGAGGTTTTGGCCATGTTAAAAAACCATAAATGCATAGGCCAGTTTTAATTCTCAGCCACCTCACTGCTATGGAAAATTCATAGCCCAGGCGTGTTTCCCATTGCACATGACATTCGTCTAGGTACTCTCTCCCTACATACAAAAGGAGCTAAAGAAGTGTGTCAATTGGAAACCAACTGGTATTTTTTTGATTTCAGACTCCCAGACTTGTCATGCCACAAAAATGTGAAGTAAATGATCCTGCTTTTCAGTATATTAGTGTCACCATTCCCTAGCAAGAAACCTCAGCATACAAGATCCATTTTAAAATAGCTACACAAACAATTATAAGGTTCATTCTGCAGCTAAGAATACAGGCTGGGATTAGATCAACACATTTTACACTTAAGCAGACAAGAAGCAGCTGTTTCCAATGCTGGTGGAGGAGTGAGGAAAATTTCTTGCACTGAATGCAATGTTAGAAGTGCTTACAACCGCAAGGAAAATTCTCCTTGCTTTGTCAGTGAACTGTTAAACATTACATTGAGCTTTACTCCTGAAAGAGTTGAAGGCAACTTGTCATCAAAATGCTGTGATATTCACCTGGAATAAATTATTTAATTGTATTAGTAAGGCAGTAATACTTCAGCACAGACAGCACACTTGCTACTTCATAATGAACAATACACAGATGACCCTGACTCTACCCATTTTCACAGGTCTGCTGTAACAAATGGGTAAACAGGTAGGGCTCCAAAAGACAGAACTGGAGAAAACAATGACACATGTCTCTTCTAGAATGAGAAATTAGTTTTACTGTTTTCTTAATTGCGTTCACTTGATTCTCTTAACTTCCAATCAAATATTGGAAGCAACACTGCATTAGAGGACTGTCTGAAAGTTTGACAGATAAAGTGAGAACTGAATTTCAGAGGTATTTCAATAAAAAGGGGAGGACAGTTTGGGCTCATTTAATTCCTCCTAGTCTGACATTTCCCTGCATCATCAGTCAGCAATAGGTTTACTGAATTCACAAGACCAGTATTTAGCAAGCCAGTTGATTTGTGGAATACCTGGGACAATTTACTTCTTCAAAAGTTACTTGTGCAGCCTTAAACAGTTCAAAACAGCATGCTCTGATTTATCAAGTTGACCATTCAGCCAAGACATGCTTTGGGGCCTTGTCCTGTTCTTTCAAGCAGTTCCTTCTGAACTCAGAGAACTTACTGATAAGGTGTTCCAGTCCGCATGTGTCTGGAAGCAATGGCTTGAGTTCTGACTACCCAAAAGAAAAGACAGATGACACCCATGTACTTGGCCCTGAACATTTTTCAAATTAACAGAAGAGTGAGGTTCTGAAACAATCATCAGTTGGAATAAGGGTAGGCAAATGCAAACAATATCTGAATTTTTAAAAATCATGTTAATAATTTTATAAAAAGGCTGTCTGCAATAGCAGGGTACTAGAACTCCATGACTAGAATTTTGGTGGAGCCTTCATATATTAAGCTCCTGTGCTTAAGGATCTCCTAGCTATAAGGAAGCTGCGATGACAAGACAGAGGTGGGCACTGGCAGCTGTTGCTTCCTTCTTGCTGCCCACGCTGTCAGCAAATAGGACAACAGACCTCAGGTACTGCCAACATTTACAGCAGAAACCTGTTGCTGGGATATAAATTCTCACTACAACAGGAATGGCTTACCATATGTGGAAAAAATACTTGTAGTATTACTCTTCAGTTTTAAATAGCAGTTCCATCAAGTTATATCACAAATAGGCAGACTTATGGGTTTCTGTTTAATGAACAAGGAAAAGAAAAGACAGGTCACACTACCAGGCAGAAGAAAAAAAAAATTCCTTGTGCCTCTTACAAGATGCTTCTCTTGTTATGCTGAGAAGAGAAGCTTTGTCACTTTTTCAGTCAGCTGCCCCTCAGCTATATAGCAACTTTCCTAACAGTCTTCCTTTCTGCATACTATCTGGGAATAAAAATTTAACCACGTAAGTATACCCTGACTCAAACTGCCCATCATTTAGTGGCTGACGTACAATGTAATTTTTTTTTTTCACATTGAACACTATCTCAATACATTTTGAAAGATGATGCTCTAAAAGCATCTGACTCCCGTCACAGGGGAAGGCTGCGCAGTTCATATAGTTTAAACCAAATCAAAACTGAAGAGGTTTATGAATTATTAACAACATTTAATTAACGAGCAATCAGTGAACTATACATTCAGGATCAATACAAGTAATATAACAGACGACCCACGCCACTAGACACTTAAGAAATATTAATAAACCCAAACATTTCTGAACACCCTTCTCTAGCTAGTACCAAAAAGTTCCAGTCACGCATGGCACACCCACGAAGTTACGTGCGCACACCCCTGACAACAGCTGGCACAGGCTACAAGCACACTCCCCACTTCTTCAGCTCTCCTGCTGGAGATGTGGGGCCTCGGGCTTGGTGAGTGCCCACGCTGCTCCCCACACTCCGCCAACACACTCGCTGGTGAGACAGCCTGTGAGTTCACACACACCTGCCCTGGCCATGGGACCAGGCTCTCTGCCCCCGTACTCTGACCGCACTGGCCAAGCGCTGGCGGCTCACCGTACCTGGTGAGGGTGGGGTGGCTGCTCTGCCTGGCCCCGGCAAAGGCCTTCGTGCCAGCAGACAGCTTTGCGAATTCAGCTCGCACTGCGCATGCTCCCGTGCCTACCCCAACCCCTGGTGTTACCCAGGCTCTGTGCCAAAGGTGGGCTCTGCGAGCACCCCACACCTCTGCCATGGGCTCTTCTTTGTCCGTTCAGAAGCAAAATTTCATGGCTCATTTTTCATTTCACATTTAGCTTCCTGGATATTTTTTTAAGGAGAAGAAAAAGTGCTTCAGAATTCCAAATTCTTTGCTTATGTTTTCCTACTAATTTCAATACTGTGTTTTAATGGCACCAATTAGTATACTCTCCAACTCATACATTCATTGCATTTTAATTACGTTAAAAACTAAAAATTCAGGAATAAGTAATTTTTTCTTCATTTCTTTCTACTCATTATTAGTTTTCTGATAATTTTATTCCAAATTAAACCCCTCTGAAGGTTTGAATTTACCTCATGTCCACTTCTGATAACTATTTATCAACATACGACCTAAAAATAAAAGCCTTCACCTTGGTAGGATAAAGTCCTCTACTTTCCAAGCTAAGAGCAGTTCATTGCTGTAGAAAAACAGAACTCGGCACACAATACTAGAATCCTATCTACAAAAAAATCCAGAATAAAAAATTACGTACGATAACCAACTGTAGAAAACCTGTAACATTCTTTAAAATTGGAAATTCCAAAATGTCTTCAAAAGATTCTAAGGTACATAGATTGAGCTATGCAAATAATAATGCCTTTGAATTGACCCAGAAAATAGACACAGCCTACCCTGCTCATTGAGGTCTTGGCATGTTCTCAGTTATTTTAATTTCCATTACACTCCACTTTCCTGGTCAGGAACAAAATCCCTGTGAGCAGCCCCTGAGTTGTCACCACAGCATTAACCCCCTTCTAATTGACTCCAACAGGCTTGCACAATACATTCCTTGGCAGTGACATAAAGTAGAAAATCCAGACTTGATGTGACCTTCTCTTCTGAACTGAATAAATTCACTCTCAACACCAGATACAGTTTGTTTTCCACGTTTCCTACACGGATAGGGTTATACAGTATAGCACAGCCATGTATCATGAAGAAGCACTTATTTTTAAATTAAAGAAATAAATTAAATATATCACTTCTTTTTACATTCTTATGGAACATCTTTTCTTCAAAAACGGGCTCTAATCACCTATACTCCACTGTGTGATATTAAGCCTCTTGGTAAACACATGAATTCCACCAGGGGCTAGTTGCTAATAGGTATGTTATTAATGTCGCCTAAAATATAGATTTTTGGATTGTTAGGAAGGTCAGCATCCAAGATCATATCGACTCTCATTATTTCCTCCCAGACTGTCTAATATGAGACAGCCTAATGGATTATAAGTCAACCAATACAGCCAAGGTTGCTGAATAATCCTCATATTCACTTTCTTAACTTCAGACACACTCCTAGTACTGGAACAGCTATGTGTGTGTGTAACCACAGGGCACACACAGGCATTTGTGTACAGCTATACATTTTGTGTACAAGCCCATTTTTTCCTGGCTGCCCTCAACCTCCTTGTTACCGTGGTCAATGGAAAACTGAATCATCCATCAATCCTAGCCTTGCACTGAACTTTCAGAAGGCAAATGTATGGGGAGTTTAGGTATTCTTTTCATTTATTATTAAACGTTATTCACTTCAGCTCAGAAGATATTATACTAGCTTGTATTTTTATACCCATTAAAATGTACCGGTGCTTTAAAATATATAAAACCAAAAATATATACAAATATTTCTTTGTGTATTTTTACATATGTATATTACTGCTTGATACGGAAAAGTTCATACAGTGAAGATGACAATCCATCTTCAACATAAGCCTGAATCCCCTGGAGCCACTATTTAGTTTAGAGCAATTGGTCTTGTGCCCTGACAGATGTCAAGGAGAGTTGTGTAATTATTTGCATTAATGCATTTGTTTTTCTAATTTCAGCATGTGGCAAATTGATGAAAATTACAGGCCCCATTACCATCAAGATATCTGGAACCCGATTTGGAGCCTGGATGACAGATCCATTAGCATCAGAGAAAAATAACAGAGTACGTTAAGGCACTGAATATCTTTGTGTCCTTCTGGAGATTTACTTGCTTTATTTTAATATTTTAAAAGGTATTTTCCCCCAGGAGGTTACACTCACCAGCATGTTTCTTCTACTTCTGTCATTTTCACTGTCAAACATCTTCAGAGAAAAAGCAACAGTGTGCAAAGATAGACAAAGACAAAAAAGTTAGCTGAGCACATTTGTGCCACTTCCTCCAACTGTTTTAGGGGTGCCATACACCTAATCTGAACCAACTACACAACTTTTTTCTTTCTACCATATTTAAATTGGCTGGGTATTTAAGAACCCAAGTAATATAACACAAGCATCAATATTTTTACCCAAGAGCATAACCCCTGATGCAGCGCAGTCAAAGTTTGCAGAATTAGGCCCCATATAAGCTGTATTCAGACTATCTGCCGCCTCAGACCCAAGTTACGTTATTGTTTGGATCTGCAATAGGATCTCAAACTGGCCACAGCTTGGAGGAAGGTCTCTCTCCATCAAAGGGCTTTTGAAGTCAAAACACTATGTTTCATTTGTGTAAGACCCAGAGGGTTAATTTTTTGAATACAGAAAAACCCAAAGGCAATAGAAAAGGCAACATACAAATTGTAGTAACTAAAGATTTGGGTGCAGCTCTCCCCTCCCGCTACGTCCATGCAGGTCTACTACTGACCCCCATGAATCTCAATTCCCTTTAGGAAAGCAACAAACTCTGCTCAGCCCCATCTCATCCCGAGGAAGTCTCTTCTGCCAGCTCGGAGCCAGTGGCTGCTCCAGAACCACCCCCATGGGCCCTCACCTCTGCCATCACCTGCTCCGCGCTGCGGCCCCCTCCCCAGGCAGCCCCCTCGCTCCCCACTGCCAGCCTCTTACAGCAACACAAAGACCACCCCCGTGTGCATGCAAATTAGAACAAACCACATCCCTCACAGCATCTCAGCTAGTAGGAAGATGGGGAGCTGAACTGGCATTTATACAAGTATATTGTTAATGCCAGTTCTGAAATTGGCACAAAAAATATCTCCAGAAATTACTCTGTTCTTTTGTTAGGATTTGATTTGTCTTCTGACAAACTAGAAGGACAAAAAGCAAAATGCATGAAGGAAAAAATGGGGGAATGAAAGTTGGCATACAGAACACTGAAAAAAGTACTGATTCTGTTTTCTTTTGGTTTAAGGGGGGAAAAAAAATGGTTCCTAAACTTTACTGGTTTCACTGCTGTTGTATTTGGCTTCCATACTAAGAACACACTATTTTTTTACTGATTGGAGGTTCAGCTGAAGAAAATTCAACCAAATTTATTCTTATGCATAAATCCAAGCTTAGCTTACATGCCATTTCCCACCTCTCTCTTTGATTATTAGTCTCTGGGAATATCTTTAAGCAAGCCCCATATAGCAGAGACCCAAACGCTGAATAGTCCAAAAATACATTTCTCTGAAAATGCAGACACTGTGGTTAGTAACAGTCTTCTTAAGAGTTCACCTGTGTAGGTAAGTTTTGATTTAGAAATTCAAGAGTTCCTCATGCTTTTGAAACATGAACGTGGACAATATTGTACTTCGATACCCAGCCGCACACCTGAAACCTTTTTTCCTTCTTTTTATGCAATGTATCCATCATGACATACCATGATCGTGATGTACCACCAATTGTGTTCCGACTGTTTACTCCCAATCTTTGTTTTCTTTCCAGGTCTGGTACATGGATAGTTACACTAACAATAAAATTGTCCGTGAATACAAATCAATTGCAGACTTTGTCAGTGGGGCTGAATCAAGGACATACAGCCTTCCATTCAAATGGGCAGGAACCAACCATGTTGTCTACAATGGATCCCTCTATTTCAACAAGTATCAAAGCAACATCATAATCAAATACAGCTTTGACACTGGGCGGGTGCTTGCACAGCGTAGCCTTGAGTATGCTGGCTTTCACAATGTCTACCCTTACACCTGGGGTGGCTTTTCTGATATTGACCTGATGGCAGACGAAATCGGGCTATGGGCTGTGTATGCCACCAACCAGAATGCAGGCAACATTGTCATCAGCCAGCTAAACCAGGATACACTGGAGGTGCTGAAGAGCTGGAGCACAGGCTACCCAAAGAGAAGTGCTGGAGAATCCTTCATGATCTGTGGCACCTTGTACGTTACTAACTCTCACTTAACAGGAGCCAAGGTCTACTACTCCTATTCCACAAAAACCTCCACTTACGAGTATACAGACATTCCTTTCCATAACCAATATTTTCATATATCCATGCTTGACTACAATGCAAGAGATCGAGCTCTCTATGCCTGGAATAATGGACATCAGGTCCTGTTTAACGTCACCCTTTTCCACGTCATTAAAACTGAGGATGACACATAATTTTCTTTCCCTTCCCTTTCCTTCACCTCCCTCCCTCAAAGCAGCGTCATTTGTGCTAAACTCTAAAGCATCCACCTCTCTCAGTTCCTTTTAATTTACATTTCTTTTTTCATTAACAAAAAGCAACATTTTCTATCATATAATGTGTTTCAAACATGGCTGAGCCTGTCAAAAATGACCTGTTGGAAATAAAAGCATCTTAACTCATGATTCTATAAGGTCTGCTAAGACCTTGTCTTGAAAAGCACTAAAGAAGATTTTAAGTGGCTAAAGACAGTTTTTAAAAGATTATTATCTGCCTTATTTTAGAGTCAGAGACTAATGGTAGCTTAAATGCATGAATGTCTTTTTTTACCTCATTTTTGTTTTTAATCTATTGCTCAACTTCAGGAAATATTTTGGTAGTGTCAGACACATATTGCACTTTTTTTTTTTTTATTTATTCCAAAAGAAAGATTTAGGAAGTTAATTTACTTGTACATGGAGTATGATTCATTTTGCCATCAACCAATTTCAGATGTGGTGCTGTACAGTATGTTTTTAAATCTCTTGCAAACATTTTATCGACAGTATGTATTTCTACCATTGTAACCACCATTGTGCAATTGTATCTCTTCACTTACGTGAAAGTAAACTAAGTACTATTTTTTATAAAATATATTGAAGCTTAATTGTAGTTCTGGCTATGGGTCAATTGAAAGTGGTAAAAACATGAGAAAAGGTTGTTATTTCTGAGAACGACCAATAGTTTCTCAGGTGCATGATCCCTATTCTCAGCTTCGCTTGGTAGACCCCCTTATCCACCATTGGTGCCTACTAGCAAATTCACAACTCTGAAGCCTCATACCAATCCCAACTTCACAACTGTCTGCCCTGCCCAATTTTTATCTCGTGCTGTTGGCTTCTCTCTCTCTCAATCTCTTTTTCTCCTACTCTCTTTCCTTCCACCATTTTCTCTCCCTTTTTTTTTCCTCACTCCCTGATCTGGGCTTTACAAGACAGAATCTGAAAGCAGGCTGCTGCCCATGCCACCAGCCCAAGTCTGAGAGTGCATCTCATATTCGCTCTGTTCTGGGGCAGCGAGGAGCAACGTTAGAAATCAAGTAGCTTTCCTTAATATGCCTGTCTTCTTACTCATCATAGAAGAACATTCATCTGTTGATAAAGCTCTTCTCTGGGAAAATAGTAATCAGGGAGAAAATACGAAGTAAAAGGTTCAAAGCCTAAATGATCAGTGTGGCACCTAGTAGCCACCATATTGCTTGCCCTTGCTAGAAAACAGCCACAATGCTGAGGCCAACTTCTTGCAAAGAGGTTTGGGGTTTGCTAGCAGTAGTATTATTACCTATGCTCAAAACCAATGCCTTTAAGAAACAAGTATTTCTGAAAGCTATATGGCTTGCTACATTCTCTCATTAGAAATCGGGGGGGCGGAGGAGGGGGGGAACATATTTTATTGAGGAAAAGGAATAAGGTGCTATTTACCTATTTGGCATAAATAGAAAGAAACTAACATTAAATACTAGTACAAGACCTTTTATTAAGCTGGGCTATCACATAATGCAAAAAAACAGGTATTTGAAAAATTGTGCGAAAGCTGTGTTCCTCAAAATCTGAGATTGTCCTCTTTGTACCCTTCGAAATTGAGCTCATAGAAAAGCAAGAACACTTACGAAAACGTTCCTGTTTAAGAACAAGGGGAAAAAAAAACCAAATGCACTGACATTTTGCCAGATCTATTTTGAAGACATTTGATATACTGATTCTTCCAATATACCAGCTGAGACCACCTTAAGCCCCATGAATGTTTTCATTATTATAAAGATATATGCCTACATACATTTACAAGTCTGCTTTACAATGTAAGCCCACGTGAAGCTGAACAACAAATTGCCTTATTTTTCCTACTGGTTGCAAAACATGAGGCTACTAATTAGGTTCCAAGAACTGATAAAGGAGAACAACAAATTACATTACAATATAACCACAGAAAAGTTACTTTCCTGCTTCCATTTCCTCCCTCCTGCCTAGCTGAAATGATAGCTGTTATCCCTTACCATCAGTTACACAGGATTCGGAGACACCGAGTTCAGCTAAACAGAAATTAAACCACTTCACTCTTGTAACCAGCTTTCCTGTATGGACAATGAAACCTCCCCTATGACATGTGAAAGTGTGTAAAACTACTCATTAAAAAAAGTTTTTCATGTCGTATAGGAATGTTTTATGAAAACAAAGTATGTTCAGATTTTTATCAAAAGCCCTAAAACTAACTCTAACCTTTCCCCTACACAGAGTAACCTGAACAAAATAGAACTTTTTCACAATACAGCATTCTTAAAAACATTAGTCATTAGATTGAGAAATTAAGCTTCTTTCTACTGTATCATCATAAACCAGACTAATAGTGATGACATGTGGACCACTCCATCTGGAAAAAATGGTTACTACCATATTTCTTTACAAGAATTTCATACTGTCTAATTTGCATGTATACATTAGTACAAGTTGGTAACCGTTTTTATGGTAAGATTATTCTCACCTGATTTCAACGTGACTCAGCCATTTAAAGGATAACAGATTCATATTAGTCAAAGGAAAGAAAGAGGCACTACTACAGGGCGCTAGAGATGGGCAGACAGAGATGGGTAGGAAAGGCACCTTTGAAGGGTGATTTGTCTTACTGATGAAGCTACTGTGCTAAAGCATAGAAGTCATACCTAGATAAATCCTGCCCTTCCAAATTAGTAGCAATGGGTTGGATTCCAATACCTTTAAACACGAAACAACAGCTTGCCCAGCATCAATACAACCTGGTGCGACATTATCAAGTAAGTAGCACTGCTTCCTGCTAAGGAGCATTCATTTTTCTGTGAATCAATGTTGATCACCTGTCTTTTCCAAATTGGAAATTCCAAAGTCATGTTCCCAAAAGGCTGAAAACACCATGCCTTAATATAAGGAAGTCTGTGTAACAAGATTTACCTTCATAATTGAGCAGCACAAGCAGAAGATTTTCATAATATAGCAGAAACCTACATACATATCAGCAAGTAAAGTTTTATTATAGTTGAAGCATAGGCTATTTGTTATGAGGAGGTACTGATACTGTAGGGGGAAAAAAAATAAATCTCTCCTTAAACATGAGACAATTAATTGTGGAGCCTATTTTAATATCTTAGTGACCTCCTGCTTCAAAGGATAAATGTATAAAAGGACCACATGGTTCCTGCACCCAAAACAGAATTCTTAATTTTCACAAAGCTGTGCTGCCAGCAGAGAGGGATGGACGTAACCACAAATCTAGCACAGGAACACAAGTCTGCCAGTCCACCAGGCACGTCTCTCCTGAGGGAGCCTAAGGAACATGAACGACACATATTGCAAAGCCCACAGCCTTCTTCCCGGAACGGGCTAAGCATTCCCCACAACAAAACAGGTAGAACAAGCCTCCCCAGAGAAAGCTTCCTGAACAGTAATAATCTTTTGTAGTCCTTTCTGGGAATTTTTTCCAGTGAGTGACTACCAAGTCTATTGTTACACACATAGGCTGTTCAGCCTACCCTATCTGTCACACTGTGCTAAGAGACCACTAGCAGAATGACCCTGTGGAGCCTACTCGGCACTGTAGTCACTGCTAGCAAAAGATGGTATTCAATTTGAAAAATTAAAATAAGATAGTTGAATGAGAAGGAGTGATACAATGTTTTAATCACAGATTGCTTACACCTAAGTACATTCATTTCCAGACAAGCTCAAGGGCGCTAGCTGTCGCTCAGCTCAGCAGGCTGAATCCACAGCAAAGGAAGTCAGGATCTTTGCTTCAAACTACAGCCTGAATAAATCTGTTACCTGGTAATTTATCATAATAAACAATTGCTTAGAAAAGTAGAGTTACTAGAGTAGAGATGAACAAACCATTCACATCAAATTATTCATCTGGTAAATTGTATCCTTTTCCAATTCAAGAATCACCAGGGAACAGTCTTGATTCATATTGATTTTTATGCTAGTCAAAATGGTTTTGGAAGTCATCTGGATGGGCATGTATCTTCCTACAAATCATCCAAGCATTCCCTACTGTGAATCTTACTCTATGACCCTGGCATTCGAGAAGCAATGCTGAGCATTTGAGCATCTTTGCCAAAAGAGGCCAACGAGGGCTGCAGCTGCAGAGCTTTGGGACAGAGCTGCATCTCAGCCTGTTGTGCTGACAAGCTCCCCACTGTGCTAATTCTGAGGAGACTGACTCCTGCTCCACACCGTTCTGTAAGAACCACATCCCACGAGAAACTCACACTCAAAAGGACTCAAGCACACAAAGACTAACTTCCACAGAGGATAGAGCCAAGTCCCGAAACTCAACTCCCCACCAAGAATAGAGATCATCTTATTGCCAAAACAAAAAACAAAGCCCATTTTCTAAACTGAGCTTTTCTCAGTAATTCTCCCACACATGACCATATACATGTACGTCAATATGCAAGCAAATAAATTAACTATGAACAAATCCTAGAATTATAGAATAATAATGTTATTTCTCCATAGAGAACAGACCATTTAGGTTATGCAAAGATCATTGTTACTGGGGTTTCTACATCCATTTACTGGGAAACTGGAGAGACACAGAGTTACCCAGCACCAAGTTGTGGAGACTATACAAAAAATGAATGTTTTGTGCAGTATGGCTTTTCCTGGGCTCTAGAACATAGATGTACTATATTGATGGGATAGCTATGACCCAGAGATTCAAAAAACCCAGATGTGCAGGGGTTTTCTCCCAACTGCAAACAGATCATCCACCTGATTATTCTGGCATTATGATTAATTACCACTCTTATAATCTGCAAACTCCTGTAGACTCTCAGTTGCTGTCAATCACTGTGCTTGGTAAGCATTTCAAGACAACTTCTAGCCTTCCACATCGCTCTCTTCTTCCTCTGAGGCCTGTTGCATAAGTAGTACACGCTGTGTCAGACAAGCTGCAAGGGTGATGAACACAAGGGACACATCCTTTCTGCAGCTCTCATTCAAGTCAGCAGGGATTTCTGATAAATGTAGAGATTGGCCTCAGATATCAAAATTCTACATTTCTTCTGAAACCACCACACGGAAGAAATCCTCACTCTTAAAATACAAATCATGTTTATTGATTTTATATCAACAGGAGTTGCACAAGCTTCTCATAAGAGTATTCAGCCTCTTAAAGACCAAGGACATTTGTCTGTATCTCTGAAATGGAGGCAGGGAAAAAAAATTCACATTTTCTTTAGAATCAGAAATTCCTGCTAGGCTCATACACAGCTTGCCAGCTGAGCATCAGCAGCAGAGTCTGTGGAGTTTTCCTGTATCTACTGCTTCAGAGCACTCAATTAAAATAATTACATCACAGAAACATTTCAGCAGTCCAAGTAAAACAAAGCTTCTTCAGGATTTTCTTTCAAAAATGGCGGTTTTAAATGCAGCGCACTATAAATGCACATAGTATTTAGATCATCTGCATTCTGCCTCCCCCTTTAAGTCCACTGTACAGAAGTCTCATTTTGCCTGAAAACTGTGTAACTAATATACCACAGCAGCACAGAAAAGCATATGAAGACACACGAAAATGACAGCTAACAGGTCAGACTGGGCATCTCAAAACACAATCCATTTCACTATGCTTTTTATACAGAAACTTGAATTCATATTTACACAGTTCTTATAGTGAACATGAACAGTAAGAATCCACTGGGTCAGAAATACTCATTTTCTTACTTCAGCCCGCAGTGACACAGTCCAGTGCTCATACTGCTCCATGCTGTGGGCTCCACACCCTGAGCAGATATTCCCAACATTTGCTCCCACCAGAAAATGCAGTCGATGCCTCCTCAGACAACCTACATCAAAGCCAGCAGCAGCTCTCCACCACCAGTTGCATCTTTCTGAAGCTAATGAAATCTTTCTTACCAACAGTTTTTCTGAGCTTTACACCAGCTCAGTACTTTAAGCACCATCCATCTTACAACAGAAATTACGATCCTAACGTGTGTGCCCCTAAAGGTAAGCCAAAGGCTCTCTGGCTCTGGTAATCAGAATATGCTGGGGAGTACACACACAGCTCTTCTTTGAAAGAGTCCAAATGAGGTCATGAGGGCCTCCATGTTGCTGCAACTGCTTATTTATAGATGGGTCAAGTATCTTCAAGCACTGTACACTCAGAGGTCCTACTGATAGGTAGCTGTAGCTTTATATCATTTAGAATTATTTTTGTTCTTCGTTCAAAAGAACTCACTAAAACTGCACTTAAAATGGCATTTATAAATTGGTTAAGTGATTGCTGTGTATTTTACTCTATACTATGTTTGATTCCTTGTCCTTTTCTGTTTGGTCTTTTTGTTCTTGTTGGTTTTTGGTTTTGTTTGTGGTGTGGGGTTTTTTGGTGTGCATTTTTTGGGGGAGTTTTTGGGGGGTTGTTTGTTTGTTTTTTTAACCATAAATGGTTTGGAGCAGTTTAAGATGAAAACATTTACTGTTAATATAAGACACTGAAACATCAAAGAAGCCACTAATTTCAGAATTCTGTAAAAAGTAATTGCCCAGTATTCTCTGCTCCTGTCTGGCCCCTATGGAGAGGATAGCTTACTCTAGGTTTCTAGTGAGTGCTACTATCCCAGCCAGTGCATCAGGAGGTAGAGGAGACAAGGATCCCAAACAGGGTACTGGGCAACTATCTGCAGCCAGAAGGAATGGAGTACTTGCATGCTGGTAACCAATGGATGCTGCTCCCTTCCGCAGATGCATAGGCCTGAGTCCAAACTGGGCTGCTTAAGTAGGTGCAGTCAATCTGCAGCCATTCATTCCCAGTCTAAGGCAATGTGATCTGGTGTATGTAGACGAGAACACTTCTACTCCAAAGACCTGTTGGCTTTGAGTCTCACTGCTTTGAGTGTCTGTGAGAATAAGGAAAATGGATTTTTATGCAAGTAAATATCACCTGCTACACATACTTTATGTAAAATTGACCATTAAGTTAGTTTGAAAGGTGACAACATGAAAAACATTTGGAGAAGAAAATACCTGTACAGCAAACTTGTTGTTTCAAAGTAATCTGAAAGAAATGTACCATATTGTATTACTGAATTCTGTTACACCTTTGACTTTCTTAAGCTTTCTGAAGTCATTCCCTTAGTTGCCCTCACACAGTGTCAGCCACATGTACAAACCACTCCAGATTTTTCTTTGCATTTTCTCTTCTTTTGTTTGTTCTAATCTTCTTGATCTTTACCTAAACCTGCCACAACCCCTCTTATCTTGCAGTGTAACTTTTAATGAAGGGCTGTTCAGGCAGAACTCAAACGGCACAGATTTACTGCACAGCAAACTTAATCTGGAGAAGGTCTAAATTTATTTTCCCAGTTATGTAAAATTTAGCTCTAATGTGCCCATAAAACTGCCTACAAGCAGTACTGATTGTATATCATGGGTTGCTCTACAGAAATAATTTAAAAACAGATTCAAGATAACTTTCTTCCCTTGTATTTATTTTTATGAAAATACTTTGTTTCATATCTGCAACGGTAAGAAATTAAATTAGAATCATCTTTGTCCAGAATAGGTTTAGACATCTATTTCTACATTCTGAATCACACCCTCAAGGTGGACAGCAACACTTCCATCTCCAGGAAATCAGGCATCACAGTAATTGAGTGTGCATCCTGTCAAAGGTGCTTATGCCTTTTGAGTTAAAATCCAGGTCTGTGTCACTCCATCCAGACAGGTCATTTATTTAGGCTTCCCTCATCTGAGTAAACTGGGCTTACTGTCACCTTGAAGGACATTGCAGATTAATGGTTACTGAGGACCGTCACTGTCAGGGCAGCACTTCAAGAGAGAAGTGCCTTTTGGGTAAAGTACACAGGAGAAGTGCTTTAATTCATTACTACAGCTCTAACAGTAGCTCATTCCTGGAGAAAGCACACACCATCTGACATTTCTGTAGCAGCCACCTCCTCAGGACTGCAAGGCAATTTACAGACACTAATTAACACAATTTCCCACTCTGTCAGGAAGAAAAGGAAATTTTTACAAGTCTCATTCTTCAGGCTGAGCAGTTTGGTCAGAGAACAGCTCAGCTTAAGCCTAACTGGGTTTCTTTCTCAATAGGCTCACCAGGAGTTGATGTTGGATTTCCAATATCTCAAGTCAGTGTATCATTCATTAGCTCTCCTGCAGAAGCAAGTATCTGTGCCCAAAAGCTCAGTTCCCACACTCTTACACTGATTTTTTTTTTTTTTTAATGGGTTTTCCCTTTTTGTTTTCAGCCTAGTAAGGAGGCCATTGTTCACTGGCAAGGTGTTAATTTTAACTCCAGAGTTTCAGTCTCAGTGGCATGTATTGCAAAGGTGTCTGGTTAATTTATAGTCATGGCATGCCTGTAACTGCCTCCAATGATTTCTAAGGAAAAAAAATGTCACTTCTCTAAGGAGTTACTTTGTTTCCCTTCATGGAGAAGGAATCCAAAGGGTGCTGTATGGGACTACTTCTATGCTGCCCATATTTTGCATACCTGCAAAGGTCTATCTTTCCTACAGACTGACTTACAGTAACTCCAATACTGCTAGACTTCACCAGCTTCCCTTGGTCATGAAGGGGATGAGCCACAGTGCAGAGCATTTTATCCAAGCCAAGATGCTCCCACGGCAGGGCAGGGTAAGAGATGGGATATAACCTCGTGCACAGCCCTTAGCAGAGCTCT
Organism: Phaethon aethereus; assembly: GCF_964289735.1. Classification (NCBI taxonomy): domain Eukaryota; kingdom Metazoa; phylum Chordata; class Aves; order Phaethontiformes; family Phaethontidae; genus Phaethon; species Phaethon aethereus. The sequence continues at coordinate 14,012,193 of NC_138584.1, forward strand.
GCGCTGACCCACAGCACTGCACGGAGGTGTTCAGAAAGAACAGTGGGTACCTACCTAAACATAGTCTCTTACATCTTTGGACTAGCTCTCTTCAGAGCACAAACCTCAAAGCATATACAAAAGCAGTTCTGTTCACCAGGCCAAATGAGGGAGGAAAACATGGCCATTTTTATATGCTTTTATGCTGATTTGAGAGCTGAAGTAGGACTTGGGAGATTCACAGGCCTCATCCTGGCCCTATGCCCAGGAATGAATTTCACTCTGAAAGACTAAACTGCACTCTTACGGCAAATGTTAATATGCTGTTATTCTAATAGTATGGCAATATCATGATACGGAACAGAAAAATTACACCATATACTGCAGAGCCCCTAATCTGAAAGGCAATAAACACTGGAAAGTGTAACATATTAAAATAAATAAAATTATCCAATGGACTGCTTCACAATACATCCTCTAGCTTAAGAGCACTCAGTTATGGTTATCCAATAGAATACACCAAATAAATACCACCTCAGTTGATTTTATTAGTATTTACTGAATGTCCATATGCATGACATATGCCTAGATAATTACAGCATTAGTATTTATGTACCATATGAAAATTGTATTTATGTCATTCGACTGGCTTGCAAAAATCCAGAAAATCCTATAATTATGAGCATGGAACACTGCTTATTTGTTGTATTAAAACAGAGTAAGAAAACATATGGAAATAGAAATATTTTACACCACAGTATAAGATGATACTTAAAGATATAAATTAGAAAACAGTAATACAGTGCATCAAATACATCTGGATGAAAGAGATAAATAAATTTCAGTTTGTTTTCCTTTCCAAGTTGCACTTAGAAAAAGCACAGAACTGATTTTAGAGATAATATAGACATAGGTGCAGATGTAAATACAGATACATAACTGTACCTGAATTTTACATGGTATTTACAACTATGCCTGGAAAGAATATAGCATCTCTGGGCAACTGCTTACATACTGACTGAAGCAGTAACATAAAAAAAAAAAAAAATCCAACAAAACACAACATAAGAAAACTACCCTCTTGTTAGTCAGACTCCCTGAAATGGAGATATTTCTTGTACCTGGAACAAAGTTTGTCATGCCAGTAGGGACTGCAGCCTGCCAGAGATAGAGACAGCCACGGACCCCAGTGCCCAGGCACCTGCCACTGTGCAGTGCAAACAGCGATATATTCATCCTACTGGAAACCGTAAAGCTCTCAGCAGATGGTCCTGAGAAATCATAATGCTCCTCCTTCACTCACCTGAATAATCAAAGGAACCTTTTTAATAAAGTCAAGCAAACTGTACAGTGTAAGAAGCTTTGTAAGAAAACAATCTTAGTGTAAACAACTTCTGTCCGAGAGAATAACCCCTGTTTGCCAAAGTTTCATGCCACCACCTAGCTAGGCCACTCAGCGGCACAGACTCACAGAGAGGGCATTTTTTTCCATGTTTGCCACCTGGCCTCCTGGGAATTAGGTGAAAGAGATGGGAGAGAGTTATTACAGAAGGTTTTATAAATGAGCAGACAGCTACAGCAGGCCTAGAAAAGCTAATCAGGCTTTTTTACAACTTCTTTCTAATTTGTATTCTTTTTGGATAATTTACTCATTGTCTACTAAATTGGGATTCCTCTGGCCTGCTAAATAACCTATTTATATTAGCATACATTTACATACAAACTGGCCCCACTGTCATGGTTGGATATGGTCTTGTCTGAACCCACCCGTTATCAGCTGAATTATCATTCACTGACACTACTGGGCCCACTCCTGTAAAGTTTCTGAGCCGTTTTACAAGGTGTTTCGTTAAGTTACAGACAAGGGGCATTAGCATTTCAAATAATTAGATATCATTAGATATCAGCTTAGTAAGTGCTCTATTTTCCATTTCCGTTCTTACAAAAGCAATACTGTCTATGAATTTTAAAAGGGGCATTAAGGAACAACTTCTAAACATTTTAATATCAGTTGTAAAAGAACTGACTGAGGAGATTTCTGTACCCTGCAATGTTACCTATGTGTGAACTGTCGTAAGTTACACCTCAGTTTTACTTCAGTCCATCCCGAGCTATAGGACTCAACAAGGATCCCATACTGGAGTCAATTCTGGAGAAGTGTAATGGTCTGTGAAATAACAATGGTCAGATTAGGTGATGCATTATTCATTATAGTCTTAAACTCTGACCGCATGAAACTCTGACATATCCCAATCTAAAGCATTTATCAGTGCTTTTGGGTGCATTCTTCCATTGAGATTTATAAAGACTGAATATACACATAGCAATGCTTCAAGAAACTTAAGAAGGTCAACATTAAAACATTGTCCCATTGATTTGCACTTTCCTGCACTTATTGAATTACTGATCTAGAAAGGCACAGGTACTTATGAAAGTTGTTATGAATAATCCTTCGTGACTTTGTGCTCTTCAAAAGTAGGTAATATCAAACAATGGTTAGTTTGGGCTGTCTTTTGGCAATACGTATAAGATAGCAGCATTTAATCAATTTTTCCTTAACACAAAAATCATTAACTTTGGGGATTTATTGGATACGTAATTTACTTGGAAAAATTGTAGAGGGATTTCTGTTTTGTCAATGACTGCTAAAGGCTTGGCATGAATCAAGACTGCAATCAAGAGTTTCTACAAGGAGTTAAGTTAAAGACCTTCCAATGTTTCTCTCCTGGTCTCTGTTTCCACCTCTCTGCTGCAACTCACAGCCTGTTTGAGCCGATACAACTGTTTGTGGGGCATGCTGTAAAATTTGTAAATGGAATAATCTAGGGTTAAGTCACCAAAAAAAAAAAAGGGGGGGGGGGCGGGGGGAACAGGGACATAGACAGCTAGATAGAAATTATCACATAGACTGGGAAAAACAGACAAAAGTGTCTTACAATGTAGAAAAATGCAGTACACATTGATTTGAATTAGAAATTAAGTTAAACAGAAAAGAAAGATTTAGTATCCACAATAATTTTGGAACATAATTACAAAATTGGATATTGAATTGTAACAAAATACAGACCCTTCCAGAACTCTATCTTGACTATGGTGAAGTTAACATTGCACACGGAATATAAATGTTAAAGCAAGAAATACAAAAGCACCAACTACAAACAGCAAGATGCAGCAAACCGACTTTCCTATTTTTGGAGCCATTTAAGACGAAATTTAAAAATTTCCTTGGTTAAAATGAAAGCATGTTACTACAGCTACACAGAAGATCATGGTGAGCTACTGATGGCTTTGGGTGAGCAAGCCTCTATCGGGTAAGGAGAGAAGCATTAGAGGGATTGTCTGAATTCTACCAGTACTCCATGCTGGTGATTCTCATGGCTGGCTCTGCCCTGCTGAGATGCCTATCCAACAGGAGAAACAAACCTCAGCCATACTGAGGGGATTCAGCCTGTCTTGGTAGGGCTTAAAGAAACCCAGACAATTTGGAAAAATCCAAGCCAAACCACGTTGACAGATATTAGCCACCAGATAACCTGACCTTTACACTTCTACATATTTATGACTCAAGAACCAGCTGTTTATTCACTTCAGTGAATACTGTGGTGCGTGTATAGATCATGTTTGTAAACAACAGCCATCTTTCCTAACCACCACATTTTTTTTTTTACAAATATAGAAGCGTGAGTTAGAGGCCTCCATATTGCCATTTAATTTTATTATCAGAGAAGCCAAATTATTGTCATTGTACTTTTTTGCTTTTCAACCTTGAAGATGCAATCGTAGTCCTGTGAGACTATTTTCTTTGTCTACTCAGCTTCCAAGTCAGTATATTAAAATGCTACAGACAGAAATATTTCTAAGAGAATATATGAAGACACTAGCCTGACCTTTGAGTATTTCTGAGATATCTGAGTTCTCTTCTTTCTAAAATAGCTATCGTTCCTTCAGGAAGTATTTTCTTGATTAATTCATCCAGGCTTATCCATCTAACTTCAGCAGAAAAGGCTGAAATAAATACCTTTCAAACTCTTTTACAAAATTACATGGAATGGAATTTAGTAGATAGCCATGAATTTACACAAAATATCTACACAAAAAGTCACTTTATTAGACAATTTTCTGGCTCAGTAAACCATCTTCAGGAATCTCCAAACCTGTACTACGTAAACGATTGTTGCTGTTTCATTGACTCAGTTGACAGACATAGCTTTTACTGCACTAATATTCTAAAAATTCTTCCATTCTCTCAATTTTACAGAACCCATCCATCAGTATCACTTACAACAATGCTATCTGAGATGCTATCCTAGCATTCAGCTATCATTTCCAGAGGTACTAAATAGGTTTTCTCAGGCTAATAATTCATGATAGAAGCTGAAGTTGCTAGACCTTATCAGTTGTGGTGTTCACAACCATTGAGGCGTTTTTGGGGAAAAAGATGGTGCACTAGCTTCACGGCTACCTTGTGGTAGTATAAACCTATATAACTGGTCAGCTTTACAGCTATCTGTGTTTGTCACACCAGGGTGCAGCAAGCTGTATCAACTCTGTCACTCATGGAAAATGGAAGACATTCTCAGGATCACTGCTGATAGCAAATACACATCATATGAAGGAGGCTCAGACTGTGTGAGGATGAGTGCCCAGTAGTTGATGCTTATTTCATTGTTCTTTATCACTGACCAGTTGTGGACAATTTCATTCTATTTTACTGGGATTATATCAATCATAAATTCAAAGACTGTATTAAATGCAGTCAATAACAAGAGAGAATAGACACTTCAAAACCTTAGAAAGAAATAAGCCCACATTTTATCTTCATAAGTTTAGTATACAGCTTCTATAAAAGGTCTACGTTTAAATACAATAATACTTTGGGACTTACTTTCTCTGCTTGACAGCTAGATCTCCATTTTGTACACTTTAAAGTATCTAAATGCTAATAAAAATATCTCTGGGAAAGAAAAGTCCCACTAGAACTTGCATATTAAGTTAAGCCTTTCTACTGAGAATATTACTAAATCCCATTAATCCTATTTCCATTCAGTCACCAGCAGTTCTGGGCATAAATCAATAGAAAGAATGCTATACGGGATTATGTTTGTGAAAGAACTATCACCTATCATTCTTGGCTCATTCTTTATCAATAAAACAACAATGATTCTTTAAAAATTAGTTTTAATCTTCCTAAATAAAGAGGTTACTGAAATACTATTTTAAAATCACATAAGTACCTCTAAGAACTTTAGCAAGATCAAGCCATGAGAAAAACTCCTTGATATGAGCACTTTTCCTACTGTAACTTAACTATGGTAGCAGCATAGTGGTCACGAATACAGAATGAGGGATTGTATCACAGTTGCCCAAAAATACTCTGAATATTGGTGGAAAATGAAAGATGTCAATAAACATATAGAAAGATATATGAGAAGAACTTGTATGGGTTTTTTGTTAGATTGCATGAACTTGTCCAACAGGGAGAGAGATCTCTTCTGAAACACTTTTTTGAAAGGAGAAGAAAGCAAATGTGAGCTGTAAAATATTTCAATAGCTTTAAAACAAATCCAGGCTAAACACAAAAAGACACTTTCACCTCAAACATTCTTGCACCCAGAGGTTTAACTTGTAGAATAATATGATGCTTGTAATATCTTGCTTCTGAACTAGTAATGCCAAGCTAGCATATTTCACTTCATGTAAGGGAGAGAGATTTGTTTTGCCATTATGAATGACAGGGAGTTCTTAACCTTATGAAGAATCTCATTCATCCAACAATTGAATTAGTTAGCAGAAATCAGATGCAACACTAACAACATATTTGGAATTGCCCAGGAACTGGTAGACACATACTGATAACCAGCAGGGAACTATCTTTCCAACTACAAAAATCACAGACTTAAGTGTCCACAGGGATTCTTCCATCAAGGTAAGTCCATTTCTGGACTACCAGCAACAAACTGATGCCATCCATTCTTACAGCCTATTTCTTAGGGCTTTCTCCCAGGAGGTCTTAGCCCATTCGTGTCACTTGCATACTGACTACTAAAAAACAAAGTGCAGCAGCTGATGATCAGGTGGTAAGATACAGCAAGCTGTATACTTTACAGGCTATTTCAAAGCAAATCCATGAAGACTAGGATGCAGCAAAGAACAGAATTTGCTTTTGCCAAGTCTAACATAAACTGTACTTCCTAGCCCCACACCCATGCCTGGTTCATAAGGAAACAAAAAGTTACGGTGCCCTCAACAGGTAAACTGCAGGGAATTAATACCTTTTGATTACTGTGCATTATACATGTTGCAAAACAGCACAACAAACACCTTTGATTTAGACCTAAAAGGACTCCATGCTGGCTGTGGGTAAGTTATTGTCTTGCTGTACCCAACAGCGAGAGGTAACACAACATAGGATTCAACAACGTGGGGAATCACTACCTGAACAGAACACCCAGAGAGATGTATTACAGTTAAAAACTACCAACATTTAATACATGTGTCTTTTTCTGAATTAAAGCAATTGTCTCCATCCTTCTACCTGCCAGGAAATAATGTAGAATCTTACAATTATCAGATATGTAGGATACGTAGGATAAATGTGTCTTAGCACTTATTCAAGCCTTTTTCAAGTATTGGACAAGCAGAGATGTCTGATAGCTACAGGAAGCATCATAGTATAGATAGAAACATGAGAACCTGAAGTTCCATACCTTGAACAGCATTGATCATGGGGATAAATAAGATAAATAGATTAAATGGGCACTATAATGTCAATTATATTCATAAAATAAGAAGTCCAGTGAAGGTTAACTAACACTGAAGTCCATTCATTCACTTCAGTGCACTATAAAATCATCAGCTGTGATTACTTTATGCATTCCATTAACACAGCTAATTTACAAGGTGTTTAGTTAAATGAAATTACCAAAATATATAGTTAAACTCTAATTGACAGTATTTTTGACTGTGACTACAGCAAATCTAGATTTTTCTCACCAGTACTTAGGCTCAGATGAATGTTTATAATCCTCCCCTCCTAAAGCTGTGACATTTTTCTATTCTGATGTTTATACAGCATTTATGATGGATAGACATTGCACTGACAGTATGATTACACATAAATTTAAATTGTCACAGCATAAAAAAATGTATTAAGAGTAATCAGAAAAAATATCACCTACTGTACCTACTCTTTTCCCTTGTTGCTTTCTTTTTCCCCTTCTTCGAACTAGAAGAGTCAGTAGGTGTATGCACTTAAAATACCTGGCTTTCTTTAGAACATCACATGGAAATTATTTTGAGAAGTTGAAGTGCCATAATCATTTTTCATCTATGGAAAAACAAAATGGAAACTTATAGTATCTATATGAGCAGATAGATACAAGCTGTATTCTTTACTTTTCTCTCCACAAAATACTAAATATGATAGAAAAATAAGTGTTATTTAGCTATGTAATATCAGGTGATAGACAATAAAATTATCATATTGATCAAATTGCAAGGAGGAATATTTAGCAGTGTTTACTTTGATTCCTTTTAATCTAGCTAATAGTTACAATGTTGTGTGTCAAACAAAAAACAGAATAAAACCAGATTCAATGTTTTCTCTAACAAAATCCATTTCTAATTAACCAGATTTTCCTGCACTCTAGACTGCCAGCACTAATTTGGTTTTTTTTTGCAACTGCATAGTGTCTTTCCTGCATTTTTGTGCTTTGATATAGAGTGCACAACAGAGACTTCAGCAGTTTAAAATTCACTTCTGCAAAATAACAGAAGTTGATGAGTATCTGCCTCAGCTATGAAACAAGGAGTACTTTATGATCACATCCTCATACAGCAAACTGAGGACATCAGGCAGATTCCTTCCATTCTCTCGTCCTTCATGACCTCCAGTCTACTCTGACTCCTGTTGTTTTTCCCTAACCCATGGTTAACCTCTCCAGCGCAGGTTTCCTTACACACAGTGAGAAGTAGTATAGGCATATGCTAAACATTACAACCCGGAATTCCCATGTCATCGTAGAGAAGAAATGAGTAAGAGGATGAAAGAAGAGAAAATAAATTGCTGCCTTCACTTTAACTCCTGTTTATATATAGAACCTGAGGGCTACAAAAGGCAAAACAGATGAGAGAAATTAATGAAGAATAGCCACCCACATATATGTGCCCTGCCATACCTCTTCCCAGAGACACTGCCTCTTAACTCCTCTGGTCACATGAAGACAGCAGATGATACACAGCTTTGTATCATTATCTCCACTTATATTTCAGTAGATCAATAAAGACTCTATAAAAGACTCTTTGTTCCCTACTTCCCCACAGCTAAACATTGATTTACAGTCACTAGAGAAGGTCTGTCCGTCTCTGTGCACATCTCTAGTCCTACATGATAAAAGCACTTTTTGTAGATGGTGAAAGATTTTGTTATCCTCATCAAATGCTGTGAAGATATTGGAAGTCTCTGTGAAACACAGCAGGTTGTTAAGCATGGTTTAAAAATAAATATGTGGCTAACTTAAAAATGCCTACCTGTTTTCTGAGAATTTAAATTATATTTACATTGCATAGCTGTGACTGTACAGCATGTGTAGACACTTACTAACTTTTGGGGTATACTCCACGGATTTATTTCATTTACAGAAACGGACCTGTGGAAATGGTTACAGATTATTTTAATTTTATATCTCTTACAGTTTTCTTGCAGCAGATGGGAAGTATTAAAGTTATATCCCATAATAAGTCAATGAGTACCCTGAGTGGACAGCGGGGAAAACACATTCCACTGTTTGTTTTCTAATAAAATAAATAACTGAACATCTGATGTTCTGATTCTCTATTTGAGAAAGCAGGCTAGACTTCATTCTTACTAGCAATTTACTAGCAAAATACAATAGACTTGTATTTCAAATTCACTTACTAAATGATGACATTTCAAATGTAAATTGCAAATGTGGTTTTCTGTTTATACATATGCTTATTAAGATATAGATTGAAAACAATATCCAGGTTTTCCAAAGTAATTATTGAGCATTACACAACCTCAATACTCACCCAATTCATGTTTGAAAGATAACAAAAAGCAGTCCATGCAAAGTTAACAGAAGTTTCAATTCTGTTCCCAGCCCACCAACATTTAGAAGAAAAGGGAGAGATTAAAATATTATTTGGATATATAGTCTTGACCGATATTTATTGTCTATTTTCACAGCCACCTGAAGTGTTTTGAAAATTCAAAGCCATTAGGAATAACACCTATAAGTCTCTTGACAGACTCAAAAGACAGATACTTTATAAAAGATCCTTCTTACACATGGTTGCATCACAGCAAGTCCTTGAGGACTACTGCTTTTTCCTTTCTGGCAGCACTGTACACATATGTTGCAATATCTGCGTGTTAGTTAAAAGCATAATTTCAAGAGAAGCATGTCTTCTGTTACGCAACCGCAGCAGACCATGGGTTTTTCCTATTAGACCATAAACTTTAGGTTCAGATGTACACTCAAGCTACAACATTATGAGAGTGGCTAACAGATACACTAGCCAAAAGCTACAGCACACAGAAGAGCAGAGATGCTTGGAGAGAAGTATTCCCTGTGAAATCTCTTAAATCACTCACTCTGCATTGGAACCAGAGAAGTTTTTTCAGTTGGCAAACTTTATTTCTGGAAGTCAAATACTATATATTGGAAAAATTTTTCCACAAAAAAAAGTCACAGTTACATATGACTTCATCAAATAATTGTCAGATGTGTACAGAAACAATACAGAACTGACCCCTTAAGCTGGCATGGTTCCCCTGCAAAGGAATCAGACCCATAATAAACAGCTACATAAAAAGCACTGCTTTGTTACATCTGGAAAAGCACCTCTGTTGCTGCACATATCTGTGCATACTCATGCTATTTTTCTAATTGTTCAAACCGAAGGGCATGCAAGGCAATATCATTAATATTCTTACAATAAATGTAAGAATTTTTGTAGAGGAAAAGCACCATATGTAAATATTCACTTTTGAATGACACTGAGAAGCAACGCTAACAATTTTTGAACTAGTTTGAATCTTCTCTGGCTATCCTCCCATGGCTGAAAACAAGAGTGAGAGCAAAGATGTGATAAATTTTGGATTTTACTATTCACTTAATTATTGAATCTAGCATTTATCCTAGTGCCTATCTAGGAGGTATTGACTCCATTACTGGTGAAAGAATAAATTGCACTTCATCGGGAGCTAAACCTCAAATAGCACATCAAACAAGGTTTTTGGTTGCTGAAATTTTCAAATCTGATTTCTGGAAACTGCATTCAGTATTACATCTAATTTTTGGTGATGGGGAGTGAACTCCATGGAACACATTATGTCAAATGCTTAATTGGTGGAAATTAGCACAAGTCTACAGGTGTCAAGGGAGCAGTATCATCATAGTGTCACTTTACCCCCCCCAAGTTCCTGAGCCTTTAATTCAGAATATGTAATCAAATGCAAAAAGAAAAAGTTGATAATTATCTGCTTCCAAAATGCAAATTCCAATTAAAAAATACTACCCACTGAATGCACTATGACTTTCTAAAAATGTATGTGAGTGTAAAAATTGGACTACTACTCATTTTTCATTAGAATATTTTTAACTTGACAAGAACATTCACATTTCTATAGCAATCCTTTCCATTTCATCCCTTAGTAGATGAAAAGTATTCAGACGGTTCACCAACTATACAACAGTTCAGTCTGTAAGTGATTCCAGTTCTCTTACTCTGACCATGCCAAAGCAGCTTACAAGTTTTCAAGAGTACCTAAAAAATAATAATTCAACACAGGGTGACTACAAAGGTCCAAGAAAAATGCTGAGGTACTTAATACAAATAACATAGCTATTTGAAGAAACAAAGCAGCCTGATGGTTTCATTAATTTAAACAGTTCATCAGCTTTTCCATAAAGGGGGAAAAAAAAATCCATTAGCATTAAGAATGTAAAGAACATTTTTAAGGGTGAGAGACATCTGCAGCCACACTGTTAGCAAACAGCTGAAACCTCTAGTTAAGGGATTTCTCAATCTTCCCCATTCATGGCTCAAATATGTATATATGCCAACAGTAATTATTTCAGCAACATACAGTGCCTCTTGTGTGCCTGATACAACACAAAATACCCATCTCAGTCAATGTTTATTCATTTCCTCTCAGTTTGCACAGCTGAATGAAATGTTAGTTCCAAGCATAACAAGAATTGTTCCAAACCTCCAGACAAACATGTTGCCTTAAATACAAAGTAAAGGAGAAACTTTTAACAAGGTTTTTCAGAGACACCTCATCTCTGGTGTATTGCCCGTGAAACTACTCTGCTTCTTAAACCTGCTCATTTACCACTTACACAGGCATCATATATTTCATTGTTCATGTTCTTTGTTCATCACACAGGTATTGAGCTTTAAGAGTCCAAACTGATTCTGAGCTTATAAGAACAGTCCTATTAATTAGACCACAAGCGTATGAGCATAGGCTCCATCAGGATACAGGAGTGTAGAGAAGCAGAGTCATGCTTCTCTACAACTCCGTTCGGTTTTCTGAGTCTGGAAAATCACAGGTTGACAATGAGTTAGAAAAGAATTAGAACAATAAATCCAAGGTCCAAATCAAAGACAGGGATATAATCAATGTTGCAGCACATACTGTTTTTTGGGTTAGTGACATAGATTAAAAAATCTGTTTAGAACAAATAAAAACCCTAAAATTTGATATGTTCATACACAGAATATTAGTTATCATGTGCAATGTTCCATTAAAATCTGTCCTACTACAGATATCCCATAGACAGAGTCTATGCAAATGATTTACACGTAAAATTTTTTTAACTTAATGTTTTCAAATACCTACTGACACCAATCTCCACTGATATTTCCTTGTAGACAAGTTTTAAATAAATAAATAAAACTAGTAATATTGGAAAACTAGCAATGTCTGAAGTGAATTGGACATATGCTTCCCGTTGCATGATTTGCTCATATTAACAGGATTGTGCTGAAAACATCTTTCGTATAGCACTTCATTTGTATCAAACACTATTTCTGAAAAATCTTCCTACATATGTGAAGCACCTATATCTGACTTTCTGCCTTTCAGTCAAGCATAATGGGTAGTGTAAAAATATTCCTGACCCTAGACTCCATACATACAAATTAATTCAAAAACTAATACAATTAAGTCAAATTCAATTAATTAAACATTGCCAAGTCTGAATGCAGCCTGATAGCACCTCATTAAAGTAAAACGATTTTAGCCAGTTCTGCCTAGATGCATTCCACCTCTTTAAGCACCTGAACAAAATTACTAACCTAGAAATGTGGTGATCCTAAACTCTGTGTATGTGTAAACTCAACTCATCTAATCTCTCAGGATAACAACTTCAGGGAGGTGTAATCCTAGCTTTGGTGCTGCAGACCACCAGGGATAGGTGGTCTTAACTGATCTCCCATCTACATCAGTACAAGATTCAGGGCACATGTGTGCATTCAGTCAAAGTGTGTGCTGTTGTCCATATTTTGTGGCTATAGCCCTCTTGAAAGAAATTGTGGAATTATTTAAAGGACCAAGAAACTGTGGCAGTGAGAACTGTTCACATTCAACTGAGGACACTGTATATTTTGCTAGTCATTAAAATAATCCAGTTATCAAAGAATAAAGGGAAAATTTACCCATAATGTTTGGCTAAGGAGAAGACATAAGTATATAAGATGTCATAATATACTATAATGTGTTTTCGTTATATTTCTACTGGAATTTCCTACAAAATGCCTACAAAATAATGTATATACAAGAACTATTCAACAGTTGCCTAACATTCTCTATCAATTACCTAGAGCCACCAAACTTTCCTCCAGTGCTTTTCATTCACCTGGTCCCAGCACCAGTTTGGGCACACAGCACCCACACCTATTGTGCCTGAGGAACAAAACATTTCTAATGAAGAGATGGCCATTTAGATGCCTCGGCTCTAGCCCCTATCTGCATTATGAAATGCTTCTTCTATTCAGCTTTCATTTTTGTTTTGTTAGGCACCAGGCATTTATACTGCATCCCTAGAAGGAACAATCAACTTACATAATTCCTACCTACAGCCCCTTTAGATGCCAAAAGTAACAGTCTCTGAACTGGCAAACACAGCATTTGTGTATCTGTGTTAGTTGCACAGCCATACCATTCCTTCCTCTAGCAGCTCAGGTACTGAATGCAACTCCCTGCCACTGGCCTTACTATTTAGCCAGGATGGATTTAAAAATTAAAGGAAGTTTTCTTCCATACTCCCTTTTGAGGATTTCAATTTCTTTGGCAGATATTCTGTATGGTTAAAAAAAAATTCAGCTGGAATCAATGTTATCTTCAAAACACTAAGTTAACTTCTACTTTGCCTACAGCCACAAAGTAAAGACTTGCTAAATTTTTTACTATTGTTGATAGCACAGCAGATCCAAACAAAGGCTGGCATACTGCTGGGAAGTGTAAGGCTGTCTTCTGATGAAACAGTATGAAAACTCTGGGGAAAAAAAAAGAAATTGTCAGAAATATATGCAATATAGAGCAATCTGTGTGAGTATAAAGTGCTATTTTCAGTCCACTATGAAAATATAGGGTAGCGATGACAGTTGTTCTTTAAAAAAATTTATTTAATTTATAATAATTTATTATTAATAAATATAATATAAATTATTGTTTTATAAAGTAATATATAATATATATTATTATACATTCTATAGCATTGTATATTTAATAAAATATTTATAATATTAATCATTATAAATATAATCATTTATATTAATTATTTAATTTAAATTTTTTTTATTCCTGACCTCCATCTGAAAGCAAAATTACAACTCTCATGATGTAAAAAAAAAAATCAACTGTGCTAATATGCATGTTGGTACATGTCACATACAAGTAGAGGCGTTGGACATAAATATATGAACTACGTCTTACAAGCTTTGGAAATCCATTACATAGGCTATAATGTTGTAGTTGATTTACAGCATCCCATTCAAGAAAGATGCAAAACAACTGGACAAAGCCCAGAGAAGATCATCAGGTCATCTGAAATCTAGAAAATATGACTTCTGCTTGAAAGAATTAGGTTTCTTTACTGTATGGGAGAAACATACAGTAAATTGAGAATTCACATGGTGATAAGTGATTATAAGAGACTGCTGTGAGGAAAACAGAAGTTAACTATACTCCATGTTCATTGTGGGCAGGACAAGTAACAAGCTTCAATTGCAGGACACTTAAGTTATGTGAAATATTCTCACTAAATAGATATGCTGCTCAAACTACTATCTCAAACCTAATCCATTTTTCTGGTAGTTAAATATATTTAATACGTGGTCAACCATTACATATGCTGAAGTGTATGACAATTAAAAAAAGAAAAAATCAGCATGAAAAAGGTGCCTATTGCACTAAATACAGCAGCAAAAAATCCCATCAACTTTTACAGGTTTAGGATTTTGTCCCATATGGATGCAATGCTGATATGGCTTTATTTGCATTTTCTTTCCTAGTTGATTATGTGTAAAAAGACTAAGAAATATTTTACTGAGTGCATAATCTCCACAGCAGAAATTAGTTACTAGCAGTAGCTGCAGAAATGATCTATTTTTCTAGCCAGTGGCACATCAAGAGGGATTCTGTACCGCTTGGAACAAATGGGATTAATTTTTTCCTAAAATTAGAACCACAGCTGTACTTTGAAAAACGTGAAAGGCAGTTAGTATGCTCTTTAATAGATTTCATGTCAATTGTACTACCATTTTCAGACACCTTTGTTCCCTGATACTAAAAAAAAATTTAAAAAAATCAGAACCTTCAAGAAACATCAAGTGCTAAATTGACAATTTATGGTTTTTAAGGCCAATAAGCATGTGCTGGTGGTGTGGGTTTTTTCCCTTTATAGCTCATCTTGCATAAAATCCAATCTTATTCAGTTTTCTTAAGTGCCCAAAAAGCAATAGCCTGGTAAGAACATGGTTGAAAACAGTAATTGAGTGAATCAGCTATGAATCCTAGGCCTGTGCTCGTCTAGCAAATACATGACATTACAGAATAATTGTCTTCACTTCGCAGTTACACCAAGAGCAATATTTTACAGATAAAGGCAAAAATACAGGGTGAAAAACCACCTTTATTTTCCAGCATTACTTGGACAAAAGCTCAAACCATGCTCTGTGAGCTTTTAACAATTTTGCTCCCAATTTTGTACATTTACTATCAGGCAATTTCAAATCAAATCAGGCTGAAAGTTTTCACCTGGGCTATCAGATCAAAACTGATGGGATTTTTGTTACAAAAGGTTTTCAATTACTTGTCTGAATTTATAAGGAAGAAAAACTCCTTCATTTTGGAAGCAGATTTAGATGCATGTTGCCAACTATAGTACCATGAGTTGAATATTTTTTTTTAATATGTTTTATTTTGAATTTTTAGGTAATAAAGTGACTAACCTTAGGGTTGGAGGCTTTAAAAAAAAAACCAACAACAACAAAGGATATTTAAATATGAACATTAGCAATCTAGTACAGCATATTTCACAGCTAATTATTTGATCAAGCACTCAAAAAACTTAGCAACATGCTGAAACCTTGTGACTGCATAGTGAACCTTGATGAGTGAAGCAATGGTTTCTATTTATACCTATTTTATTATATTGGTTTGAATTAAAATAGGTTGAATAGATTGTGTATCTGTATTTAATCTGCTGTAGCTGTTCACAAAGCAGACATCCCCGTAAAACTAAGACAAAATTGGATTCTGACTCATTCATTCCTCCTTAAAGTTCATAAGGCAACAGTGTTGTGGTGGCTGCCAAGACAGAGACCTGTTTTGAAGGGTGGGCTGCGTGAAGACAATGTCCAAGAGTGCCTGCAGGTAACCTGATCACTTCGAAAATGTAATGGAAACAGTTATCTGACTCTTCTCACTGTGACAACGTGCACTCATCTACATCAATCGCTGTGAGAAATGACATTGTGTTGCAGGTTGGCACTGTATTGACACTACCTAGCCATAACTCAACACAGACTTTATAAACACTGAACTTATTCTGAAAGTATAGCATTCAGAGCTATTAGAAGATTCTGGAGTTCAAAGAAATACACATACAGGCCTCTGCAACATCGGGGTCACTGTTTTAAGCCTGCCTCTCCACCCCAATTATCATGTTCTTAGACCACCTTTATGTTACACTGCTCTCTACTGGTATTTTACTGGTGAATAAGTGATGATTCTATATGCTGTCTGGGGATTACAAAGAGCACTTTTGAATGTTAAAACAGTGCAAGAGAATGATGCTTGCAGATGGTATGTAAGCATAGCAAATACCTCTCAGGTCTTCATTTAGATCTTCTAGATATTTTGTTAATTACTGCTGAGAACCAGCCCTTATCAAATTTCAGGTTAACATATGTTTCTGTCTGCTTATACATAACATAGGCTCTGTAAGTACGTTTTCACACCTACCTCCCATTGCTTGCAATTGAGGCTTAGATTTTAAAATTCTCTTGGGGATTTTGTTCCCTCTGCCACCATTCTTCACCCGTAAAATGGTAACAGAAAAATTTCCATTTCCACCCTTTTGTAAAACTTAAAACTCTTTCTGCCTGTCTGAAATGATGTGAACTTACAGAGTTTTACTGAACAGGCCTCTTCATTTTGAGAGCATAAATACTGCATCTTCAACATTTCTTCAGGAAACATCATCTCTGTTATTGATTTCAGTATGCTATCAACTGTATGCTGACTACACTTGTTACAAAGTCTTGTGGCAAAAGACAGTAACAAAGTTTACCATTTACACGAGTTACCCCTCTGAAAAAAGATTTTAGTGAATATTGCTAAAATTCCTCTAACCATTCTCTTGGATTCAGGCAATAAAGAAAAAAAATTTGTGTACAACACTAAGCATTTCATTAGGTCTTCAGTGTATTTTGCCTGCTTCTTTAACCAATAAATTATGAAGACATAGGGCCAATCTATTCAGTTTATTTAAACCTGAAATTCTTTTGATTCAAAGTTATTTGATTGTCTATAGTTATATATCATTCATCCAGTTTATATGCAGTCTATACCCTATTTATCTTCTTACTGAAGTGCCATTTTGTTACTGTGTTGTTAGAAATAACTAATGCTGCAGTAACATTACAGCAACACACACATACTTGACACTAATGGATTTGTTTTCATTGCTTGTGGATATCTCTCTACGTGATCTGACAGCTTAGCCTGAATTCAGTTGAAGAGTAGGAGTCGGTTCTACTACCAAGAACACAGCTCATTTATTTCTAATGATGCGTTTAATCAAAATATATTTGATACGATAGCTGAGGAAAGTAATACTGAATACAATGCCAGGGTCAAACTACTGAATATAATACAGGGTCAAACAATGGGCCAGAAAATATCCTTGCTCTTCATCCTGAAATGTGTATGAAGCAATTGTTTCAGACCATGAAAAGGCATCCCTAACTCGTAATCCTGACCATGGAACTTTAAAATAGCATTTAGATAAACCATAAATTAAATGATATCACAAATAAACTGAAGTAACCGCCAGGATGTATTGCACACCCAAACAATTCTGAACCTAAAGATTAAAAGTTGCTGTAAGAATTTCAGAACTGCAGAAGCAACATGGATAAATTCCAAGATGTTAGAGCTGTGTTTGTTCTCTTTGGAAAATATTTTGAGAGTTAGTATTATACTGGCACTACATTCTGTTTATTTATCTCCAAGGACCAAGAGTTCTCCATAATAGCGAAAGATTGTCTATTTATAAGGTAACAGTGCTTTCCCTTTGCAATGAAGTGACCTGACAGCAGAGCAAAAGGCCTGTACCAGACCTGTGTGCAGACCAGCTAATAGGAGGCAGTTGGCAGAAGCTGGATCCAGGATGAGATGCCTTGGAGTTGTCAGCTATGCTACGACTTGCATATTCCCTTGCAGGCAGGATAAGAATTAGCAGAAACTACTGAGAGGGCACAATGCTACAGTCTATCTCCTCTCTATTTTAACACTGTTCAAGCTGAAAGGAGGAAAGCATGAAGAAAACACAAGACTTCCATTGCAGTCTACAGAGCATATTTAAGTTCACCCTTACTGCACAAGCAGTGAAAGTAAAGGAGCAGGTTGCTATGTGATTTTTACAAAGGCAGATCTCAGCCGAGAAACTGAGAAGGAAGAGAAACTCCTAATCCTGCACTCGGTTAAGTAGACAACACCGTATCTACACACATGCTAAATAAAATTCTAGATTTTAAAACGTTGGCAGGGCTTCTTTGGCCTTTTAGATTTCTCCCAGCATAACAGCTAGAGAAATAAGCAGATGGAAAGAATCAATTCTGTATGTTCTCCAGATACTGACTGCTTGCAAGTAACTCCAGCAAAATTTGACTGTTATCAATACTTCTCAATGGAATGTAGTAATATGGCACTTAAAATCCTTTAGTTTGCCCCCAAGTTTCTTTATTTCGGGTCCTTTATACCACAACCCATATAGCTAATCAAATAATGCTGAGTTCTCCTTATTAAATGGTATAAAAATATTACAAAAAGAAATGATACATTATACTTTCCTATAGTATATGTCAAAGAAAAATGGATTCCGTTCTTAGGCATAATATTCTGTGAAGATGGTTTCCATTGTTCCCACCATACCTGTACAGAATGTTTCCCTGGAGACTCTGGTCATTCATTCCCATTCATGTCTCATTCCAGCCAAAGGACAATAAGAACATATCTCACCTCTTAAACACTCAATATTTTGCAAGTTCTGCACTTTTTTCTTTCTTCGGATGAGAAATTTCTCAGCAATTTCTCTAGTCATACTTTCAGCAACTATACTGTTGCACAATATATATGTCTCTGGAGCATTACAAGTAGAGTAAGGGACAAATCAAGAGTAAGCAAAGAGACCACGTTTTGGCTCTTAGCATTTAAAAGATGTCTGAAACATTGGCTTCATGAGATTCAATGGTCCAGTTTTTGGTGGAGACCCAGACTACATCCGAGACTGTAATTGCTTGCTGGATAGTTAATTGTCCATGAATACTGCAGGGATGGAAATGGATGGAAAGGCAGGTGCAACTTGACATGAATAACAGTACTGTAATGTTGATAAAAATACTTGTTTACAGGCAAATTAAAGAAGTTGACAAAACACATTTTCTGCTGATGTTGTGTGAAAGTAACTGGTTTCTAATGTGACTTTCAACACCCTTCAGGATGATACAGAGATTAGATAATTTTAAAATGTGCTAAAGAAAGCGTGGTGCTGGCAAAAATAGAAACCACTTGGCATGAAAATTCTGCAAGATGTTTTTAGCTACAATATTTTAAAAACAGATTAAAACAGGGATTGCAGATATGATCAGATACCCTGTCTGTTGGCTTTTTCTCGTTTCACCCCTCCTCTTGCTGGAACAGAGAATCACCCAGCAATCCATGTGCTATATGCTATAGCCTATGCAAAATTGATAGGACTATAATCATCATTTAGCCAGCTCTCCTCTGTTACTAAATCTTCTCATACTCAAATGTATTTAGAAATCTCACCTGCTGAAGTCACAGCCAAAGCTAAAGTCATACTTTACTGCAGAGAAAATGTATCTAAGAGATAAGACATGTCAATCCATGATTAGGTTAGAAAGTGATTAGTGACCTCATCCACCTCCACTTGTGAATGCCCAAAGAGGGAGACCTTAAAAAGAAATATTGGTAGGCGGAGTTCATTCAAAGACCTTTCCAAAAGACATAGTGTGTTGAAAATCAAAGTAGTCTTGGCTTGAGGATATAGACAAAAACAGAAAAAATAAGTGAACTGTCATTTGCATAGCAAAGGAAAACAATTCAGGGGACAGTTTCATTCCCTTTCTGACGCTTGTAAGTGCGTACACAATGTGAACAATTCAGGCCAGAGTTTCATTCCCTCTCTGATGCTTATAAAGACACATAGAGAATCTGAACTGTAAAACAGAAAACTGGGTTGGTTCCAGCTGCATCCTACAGTAAGGACAACCATGGCAACATATCAATTTTCCAACTATTCTACACATGCCATTCATGCAGAGACTCCGCAGTATTTTGTTTCGAAAAATAGAAGTGAAAGAATAATATGAGGGTGACTTCCTATTTTATTTTTGTAAGGAATTTTACAGTTTCTGAGACAGACTCATTACAACCAAGCCCAAAGGATTCAAATTATCATAGTTTTAAAAAGGTTTTGCCCAGAGGTCACAAAAAGTGGATTATTTTGACCCACTAAAAAAAAGTCTTTCAGGGACTCACTGAACATACTTAGTCTCTGATGTAAATTAGAGCAGCTTCAAAGCTACTCTAAATTCCACTTTGTCTGCAAAAGCCAGGGAAATTATGCCTGCCAGAGGCTGCTGCAATATAGTATACTCTGAGGATGAAAACAGAGCAGACAGCTAACCTCCTGCCTTTTTTCTGCATAGGGATTTATCTCACCAGTAGGCAATCTTAGCTGCTGAATTAGAACAATTTTTAGACTCATTTTTAATACATCAAATATACGTAATTTAGTGGTCCTGTACATGCAAATTTGTTTTTGAATAACAGCATAATAAAAGACTATATGGTGAGTGTTTTCTTATACTCATCTATAGAACATAAGTTGTTTAAAAGATGCCAGATCACAGCAGAAAGGAATCATTTCACCCCAGTCTCAACTGCACTGACATCTTTATGAAAACCCTGCCTAGCATTTGTGGCTGTGTGCAATGGTCCATAGCTCATTTCAGACTCCTGAAGAGCCACCGTAATAAGCAAGAAGAAATGTTTCAAAAACAGTCCTGGGTGGAGAAGCACCTGCACAGATATTGCCACAAACATTTGGTTACGCAGGTTTGGATCACTTCTACAGTGTTTCATAGCAACACCAGAAATTAAGATTTATCTTGATAAACCTTTGTAGAGACGGCAGTCTATGCTTCCAGGTTATGCCAGCTCCACAAATACAGAAGTAGTGACTGAGCAAGGAATAAAGTACAGCTTCTAGGGATCCTGCCTGGCTGAATTCCCACAGTATACAGGGATTAGCTAACAAAGTTATGAAGAAGGACCTAGGAGCTTCATCTTTCTCAGTTTCTCATAGGACCCAATAGAGCTCAAGGAAGCTGGAAGGGGTAAGCCTCCAAAAGGGATGAACTGCGAGCAGTATCAGAGCTACTACTCAGGATTGTTCTTTCTTAATTCACATGGGAAATATCCTTTTTCACAAACAGTCCACTTACCTTCACCACGCCTACCAGAAAAGTTAGCATTGTAGCATTTTTAATCATGCTCTATGGGGAAAAAGTCTGAGTTCATAAAACCATGCCAAGCTTGACTGTTTCTACAGAAGAATGTTGATCTTTTCAAAACACAGTCTTTGAAGTGTCCAAACAGCAGCTGCTGTAAAATAGGCGCAAGTGCTGCTTGCCACATCTCAGATGCACAATTCTAAATGAAAATACAAAATTCCAAGCCCAAAGTGGCAGGCTGAATCCTAGGACTAGTCTACCCCAGCAAACAGAAAATTCAAGCTACAGCCTTGTGAACATTCATTTTGGACCAGATTCTGATTAATTTACTTAACTTGAGCAGTGTCTTATTCCTCAAATGATTATGTTGAAATCAAAGTATTTGTACAGTTCAACCCAAGTCTGATGTATTTTAACACGTAGTATATATATCTCCATGTACTTGTTACTACATCTCTGTTATATATATTGCTGCTAGGAACAGATGAAAAATATTTTTGACCAAGCTTTTTTGCCATTAGAACAAATACAATTTATGATATTTTTAAGTTTTGATGTCATATCTTGACAAGAAGCTTAACTGTTCAGAAAAGGCTATTTTACAGCTGCTACTACTGGCTATGACTGTCCATATATATTTCCTGCTGGCAAATTAAATCCTTCAAAGTTGTCAAAGACACAAGTTATTGCCATTGGTTTGACAGTTTGCTGAATTTATAAGCACTAGATGTCACAAAACCTTTGCTGCTTATTTTCAAACTGCACTTGGTGGCAAAATATACACTACTGACCATCTTTACAACAGATTTTTCACTAGGAAGGAAGGGAGCAAGCCTAGTAGTTGTCTTTGCCTTCAGAACAATGGAATGAGATAAACCCAGTGAACTGCTGGTACATAGTGTGAAATACCACGTGTTGTGCTAGTCAAGAAGATGGAGTTGCCATCACACTCTCACTTCCCCCCACTTCTCAGGATCACATTTTCTCCTACGTGCTGTTTGTCTTATACCTCCACTTTTTCTTCCTGGTGATTATCTCCCAGTATTTTTAACCTTATTTTGCAATAACAATGAAGAAATAATGTAGAAGCCTTGGGGAAGACAATGCAGAGTGGCAATCAGAGAAAGCAAGACGCTTAACCACTACATAACTTACTCATTTTTATCTACGTTGTTCTATTACTTGGTGTTACGTTTAGCTTCCCATGATGCAAAGTAATGGAGAAAGTATGCACATAATTTCTTTTAATGGATTATATTTACATGACTTCTCTCTAAGATAGTAAATTAGGAATGCTTTTGTGAAGGTCATCTTGTTAATGCAGTAACACAGAATACAACGGGACCAGCTGCCATCCTTTATTAGTATAGAGTGGAACAACAGCTAATGAAAAAGTCACAGTTCTAGAATGGAGGTCTTGCCCAACGAACAGACATATTTCTGTGCACAGCATGATTCTGCTAATAGCACAGACTCACACCTCACCACGTATCAACACAAGCCTCTAAGGACCAGATTTGCGGAAAAGAACAGAAATCACAAGTGAATCTTCAAAAGGGCTTGTTTTAAAGAACTGTCTTTAAGAATTGTGATGGGAATTACTGTATGCTGGCATTTTATTTTTTGTATGATAACCATTAAGGTATTCATGAAAACACAGATTTAGTTTTGAAAATTTGGCCCAAGTTGTGGGTAAGTAGAACCCAAAAATGGGAGCTACTGCAAGAAACTGAACTCAAAAGGTTAATGAAAATCTCAGAAACCACAAGCTTTTAAAAAATATATCATTTCTTTTGGTGACCAGCACTTGGAAAAACTTCCCCTGAATTGTTCTTAAAACATACTTATTATTTGATTTATTTGGGGAAAATAGTTCATTTTGTTTGAAGTCTTCAATAATAACAGCTTAAGCTGCTCTGCAAAAAGCACCAAGTCAGGAAGCTGACTTGTATCCTGGACTTTCTTAGAATTTAACATTCTTTATAAAAATTAATTTATAAAAAATAAAGCCAAAAAAATCCATGTAAAAGGCTCAGTGGAATTTTTTCCTCTTAGATAGATCAACTGACAATGCATACAACTGTATGCTAATAAGAATATCAGAAGAGATTATTTTATGTTGAACACTGTCTATGGCAGTCTTAACAATATCTTCAGGGAGATAATTTAAAGATGTTATTCGAAGTGTTATATAGATACATTGCTGAGACAGAAATTTTAATCCACACAACTCAGAGAACTTCCTAACCCAAGGCAAGTTCCCATAGCAACTGCAATTATACTACCTTCACATATGCATTATTGCCTCTTCTTACAAGATAACAGAACAGATAGCTTGGCAGTCAAACTCTGCTGGGACATTGCTTTTACTACATTTGTAACTCTGATCTACAGCGTGCTACTATACTCTGAACTTTTACAGGTTTTTTTGTAGTCTACAACGAGTTATGTTTTATCTTGAAAGTCAGTAAAGCCCAGTTCTGACTTCACTACCACCACTATAAATCAAGACTGAAACAATAAAACCACGGCAGTTCAAATCTCACTGAAACATGTAACACACAGTAACATAGAAAGCTTGTTACATACAGTTTTTTTGAGAATAAGCTGTTGCTAACTGACGATGGATAAAACTTTTTTTTTTAAAATACCTATTATTTCAAGAGTTGCTATTCTGGAAATGTTAAGTTTCTCAAAATCAAACAAGACAAGGAAAAAAGTAGATTTATGTTTCTAGATGTCTGTGGGTAAAGGAAATTCTTAATAAAAGAAGAAAGAAAATATTTGGCTTTAAGCCAACAAAAAAACTGCGCTCTGCGTATTACAGATTACCATAGAAACCTCAACTAAATACACTGGGATTGCTCATTTTTTTCAAATTTATTCTGAAATAATACACTTTCACTTGCATTTAAGAATAAGTGGAATAAGTCCTCACATAATTCCACTGTATCTCCTTTAAATTTGGTTAGACAATGTAACCCTGAGCTAATAGTTCGGCTCAGGACAAAGAACAGTTGCAACTGCTGAAATCTTGATTTAAAAAAAGGAGAGAGAGATTAAGAAAGGATATTAGGATCCACCTAACATCCCAAGAAATATTATTTAAGCAATTTAAGAATTGGTATTATTCTAGAGTTTATATTCTGCCTTACCGAGTTAAAACCTCATGTTTTAACACACTGAAATATACCGGAGATCAGAGCTTTAAAGATACGTAAAGGTATACAGCTTCCACTGAAACCAGTACACATCACAAATCTGAATGTCTTTCATAAACTGGGCTTATTGACTGTCTGTGAGTGTGGTCAGTGGTGCTCATATACTGTCAAGAGACTATCAGAAGGACACTTAGTACAAGGATGCTTAGTACAACAAAAGGGAACTTTTTTCCCCTTATTCCGATACATAGGGGGAAAAAGACAAAGTATTTTGAACGACAGCAAGCTAGTAGAACTTCGACTATTATGTCTAGAAATTGAAAACTTTAGCTAAGAGCAATTGAAGGGTTGGCCGTTCCTAGAATATGTGAAACAAATAACCTCCACTTTCTTGTGAGAGCAGCAGAGACTACCTGTTTCCAAATCCATAAAAGATATTTACAATTCAAAGCTATGCTAGGAACCATGTCTTTAATGACCCACCTTAAAATTAAAAAAAAAACCCCTCTAAATAGGGCATCATGATGGCTATGGTATAAAGAGCGGATTATTGGATGACCATTGCTCTTTACCCAAAAGCTAAAAATCAGAATTAAATTTGAGCTGACTTAATATACTTCAGAACCCACACCTGTAAATGAAAAAAAAAAAATTATCCTGAATTATCTTACTAGAGTACTGTGTACATGAGCTCATGAGTGTTTACAGGTTTCAGGGAGGCTGGCTCAGAGCGCTGAGCAATTCACATCCTGCAAACTGTTCTGTGGGCCAGCACTACGCTCACTTGTACTGCAGAGCTGTTCAGACAACCTTGCCCTTCTGTATTGGACACTCAGATAACTTCCTCCGGGTATCAGACTTTACTCTGCAGAGGTCTTTTCCAAACCTCGTCTAACCTCCATTGTGATAAAACAATCCCAAAACAAAGCAGGTAAGACAGTTTCAGCTGGGTTTTTTGCATTTTGGTTTGGGTTGTCTTTTTTTTTTTTTTAATAGTATGAAAAAAATGTATTTGAGGTCTAATCAGTTCTCTACCCTTTTTAAGGAAAAGTGTGAAAAAATATCAGGCTATCACTAAGCCATATGAAAGAGTCTGCTATCTTGTATTTTCCCAGATATTTGCTGAACACAGAAATACCCACTCTCTCAGTTCCTTCCTTTGTGCATATGCCAAATGCTGGCACACCGGCTGCCCGAAGGGAATAGTATATCATCTCCGGAAAGTTGTTAACATAAGGCTGAGCATCTACCATGCCATTATTATGACAGCTTGCTCTAAAACAGAAGAGACACGCAGAAGGGAGGAAAAGTGCACAGCTCTTGTTTCTACCACATTATGTCTACTATTCATTCCTAAATATTAAGCTTACTATGATCTAGGATGCAGACAACTGACAGAAGTACAGAACACTTCATCAATTTAGCTTGCTGTAGCCAGTTTTGCCAATTTTTATCACTGACAATTAGCACAATCTTCTGCACAGGCAGAATTACTAACCTCAATCAAAATACACATCACAGAAATGTCTTGCATGACACAAAAATCTCTCGGCTCCTCCCCTCCTCTGAACTGTGGCATCATTTGGATACAACTTGCAGAGATTTCCTGTATTGGAAGAAACAGTAAGCTACAGCGAGAATCCATTCACTTAATGTTGCTTGAAGTGGCCAATCTGGATCAAACACAATTAGCAAACTTTCCCATGTCATTTAGTTATGTTATTTCTCCTTAATTCTTCTGCTTCATTGTATTCCCACCTCATAGAATTAGCCTGGAAATATTTGAAGACACATGACTTTCATAAATATTTTAAATGAAATATTAATGAATTACAGTTTCCATTAGCTTCTTGAGCATTCTCCCCAGAACACCCAACTGCAGCCTTGAAATACTGAAGAACTCTTTCTGCTCTCATGTTGACAGTTTTTATCACAGCTATCCTCTGCTCCTTTCTCAACACTACAGCAATCTCATTAGTCTCTGGTATTCCCTGCCCTCTTTCTTTCTTTAATAGGCCCCAAAGAGATATTAATTTTAATTTCCTTTCTACCTCTTGCATAATTAGAGAACCCATTATCTTCCATTCTGTGATTCAATAAAACCAAGAATGGTAAAAGCACAGTGTTTCTCTCTTATCAATACACAGATCTTTCTACCTTTTGGTATTGACAGTGTTTTTAAAACTGGGTTGATACATACATTTGACTTGGTTGGGTCAACTGCCATTTCTCTACCATTTGCCAAAAAACAACATTTGTTTGTACCTTTTATAAATAACTTCGATGCAAGGATTTCCCTGTTCGGGATAGAGTGCCTAGTCAGAAGAGGAAAGCTAGTCTTAAAGATGGGACAGCCAGAAAGCCCTTTGGGCTTTTATTAGGACACCTGGCTTACATGTGAGAGAAGGCCAGGTCCTTTCCTCACAGGAATCCAGGCAGGTCATGAAGATGACTGTCCCTTTGCAGGTCCCTACCCCTCACGCTAGCATTTATTTTGTGATCGCTATCTTTCTCTTTTATGTCCTCGGCACAAATGTCTCTGTTCTGTTCAGAAAGAAAAATCAAGGACAATAGGCTAGATCTGAATATATTTTACTTATTTGAGAGTCTTCTGGTTAGCTCACACATAAATCAAACCAGTTCCAAAAAAGATATTTCAGACATTGCAAAATGGTTGAGTTAAAACATTACACTACATCGTTGGCGTTTTGTGCATGTTTGTTAATCTAGGAGTAATATAGTGATCAGTTGGAAGAGTACAGCCAGATGCCAAAAGGGATCTCTGCAAAAGAATATATCAGACTGGTAATATTATGTGCTTTCTGCTTCATTCCCATTATTTTTTATCTTACAGATTACCAATAGACTATAATATTCATAAGTTCTACAGGGAAAAAAAAAAGGGGAGGAGGGGGCGGGGCAGGGAGGAACCAGAACCTGGGAAGAATGCTTTGTGTGATGAAGGAACCACAATGACGGACTGAGCTAAATACCTATGGATGTTCCCATACTACTTCAGACAATTTGGCTCCTCAGTAAACGATACTTTTTTTCTTCTTGAATGACATGGGTTATACTTGCAGTATGTAACCAACTTTCTCAGGTTTTTTGTTTTTTGAAGGATCTTACATTTTGAGAAATTAAATCTGAGGACATTTTCCTGCTCTCTCTTTCCACATTACTCCAATATTGAATATGCTTAAGTATTTGTGTTGTGTTTTATTGTATTAATCAATTCTTTCTAACAGAGCTTTTTTAATATATGCTTGCACATGTTCATAAAACATTAACTACTTTCCTTCCAAAAATAGTAGTATGATTGCACAGAAAACCCAGGTGAAGCAATTAAATGATTCATCCAGAGCCACATCTGTGCCATCCTTGTCATAAACCAGATGTCAACACCTACTACCAAAAATTAAATTCACCACCATCAGCTCCAGACTTCATCAACAGGAAAAGTATTCCCCATATGTGAGTGAAGAACCATATATGCACATGTATTTACATATATCTTTTAATACAAACTCATGTGTATATAAATATGCACTAGTCAATAAGGGGGAAGCTTTGGCTTATGATCAGAATGGGGGTTGAGAAACCAAACATGAAGGCACTACACAGAGAGGGAATAAAGAGAACACATGTATGAATTTTAGCAAGTACCAGTATGATTGAAAATTATATTATGCTTCTGGAAATTGTCATTTGCTTTGTCATTCATTAGCTTTGGGTCTACTAATTTTAGCATTAGTATTATATGAGACTAATATCTCTTATACTTTTGATCATAACTTCAAATTATTAATGAGACGGATAGCTTTGGGAAAAGAATTTCCTTTAATTCATGTTTTTCTTAATAATATAGATAAATGTGCTTCTCTAGAGTTTTTGATTAATATTTCATTAAGATAAGAAAATTCACTAAACAAGCTAATTATTTACAAGGTATTCTTACCACTGCATTTTACTAAAAAAAAAGAAAATTTTCTATTTCATCAACATTTTTGTGCTACAGAACATAGCAGAATATAATAACATCTTCACAACCCCTGATCCTCCTCCTGCAGGATAGAGTTAGTATGTCCAAACTGGAGGATGACCTGTTGCCATCCTCCCCTCAATCCCACAGGCACTATGCAGTCATAATATTCATGTGGAAACCCTCTTTACTCCAGTAGATTTCCCAAGGCATAAAATATTACGTGCTCTGGATATTAACTGCTTCCCCTATTGCCACTTATTTTCATGCTGCCTCCACATACAGAAAAAGCAGAATGCCAGCATCGTGGTTTTCAGTCTTCCACATGAAAGAGCGAAAGGCAAAGCCTTTCACATGAAAAGTGACATAAAAAGGAAACTGAGCACAGAGCAAAATAATATGTAATAATTCAACAGTTAAGCTTAATCAGGCTTTCTTTTTTTTCCCTTTTCCTTTTTTGAAGGAAGCTTTAAAAATTTCATTTGGCAGGTAAAAATAACTGCTCCAACAAACTCTTAGTCTGTAGCTATTTCTTGCCTAAGATTCCGGAACCTTCTTAAAGAATTTGATTCCTTGACACCCATTACTTAGTCACTATCTACCCCTGGCCTGACATATAAAGAAAATGAGCTAAAAAGCTTGTAATTGATTAGTATTTTGTAGCAGAAATGTGACTGAGAACACCCACAATATAAAGCCCTATAGGAAGGCTATCAGTACAGATATGCTGATGGACTTGTGCACCCTAATATGAAGGAAAGAAATCAAATAATACATGCTTCAGAGTTTGTTCACTGTTTAACTTGGTTTGAGCCATTTCATAATGAAATACTGCATGCAAGTAAAACCATGTACTACTTGCCCTTGTTTTGACCTTTTAATTGCCTTGCACTTCTCAGAAGACAATTTTCACTGTAACAAACTGATTTGAAACACTGATGAAGGACTTTTTCTGCCTTCCTGCCTACAAAAAGGGTAATACTGTAACCTTGATATTAGCTTATCGAAAAAACAGTTTGCACTCAAAACTAAGTGCTATGTTTTGTGGAAACCGATATTAAAAAATTAGAGAAATTATGCATACATTTTTTTCTTCTTCCCTTGGAGATTATAAACACCCTGAGGCAGCTCATTTTTACTGAGTGTTTGCTGTCAAGAAGCAATGAAGCACAAATGGAAGCCAATTGAACTTAGCAATTTGTTTACCCAGGAAGACAACAGCTGGAGAAAAATGGAGTATTTTAATAATTAGCCAGTCGTATTAGATAAGGGACAAACTGATATATGATCTAGCATTATAATAAGGAGACTTCCTTTGGGGGATTATAGAGAACTAGTAATTATCTTCCTTGAGGATCAAGGAATTTACTTCCCCTTATCCGAGGATGCTGGAAACTATGAGTAGTCCAAAATATCACTCGCTGTCTGTTTTTTTTCCAAACCTTCAGGCAGTACAGACTTTACAGTTTTTTACTTCATTGTTCAGCAACCATTCTGGTATACCTACTAGTCCCTATCTTCTCCAGAAGCAAAGCTTCATAAACCAGAAGTTGTTTAGTGTTTAGATATTATGTATCTGGAGAAATTAAAATTTGTGTTATCAAGCATGTATTGCTTTGATACCTCCTTCCAAATTATCTCTTGGGAATTCTTAAGTTTAAATAAAACTTTACTAATACATAAAAAGTAATTTACTCAAATAGAAACTGTGATTAATCCTAACATGTTGTGCAGCTCAATTATCCACTACCCCCTGGTACATACAAAAAAAAAAAATGTATTTCTGCATTAAAACGTCTGCATACAAAAGACTTAATCCAAAACCTGCTGCAGCAAATAGAAAGCTTCCTAATGCCATCACTGGCTTTCAAATCAGAGTCTGTCTTGCAGAATGACAGCTTGAACTCTCGTGGATAGCTCAGTAGATTTTTAATGTTCTGTGAGTTCAACTGAGATTGATTCTACAAGACGTTATTTTAGACCCTTGGCTAAAGTGACAAATTTTCTTGATATGTAGTTAGAAAAAATCAGAACTAAAGGCACAAAGACCTGAAAAGCATACAGAGGAGGTTGTAGAAATTACTACAGGACAAGCATTCTGAAAAAAATAATTGTTTCTTACCCTTATATAACAATATGCTTTGTATTGATTTCAGTAACTGACTCATCACTGGATAAATTAGAGAATGAGGACCAGCTCTAGTTGGAGTCTATCCTTTAGTCCTCAAATTTAAGGCCACTCAATTTCTGTTCAGCTTCCTATTTTTGCATGGTTATAAACGAGAAATAGACCTAATAATACACTGCAATGCATTAGGCCAAAGTTACTGCTATGAAAATTTGGATGTTCCTTAAGTCAGTGTTTCCTCAGCTGCTCCATCCCCCATCAGCCCAACTGTTCTCTTGTTCCAAAAATCCCACAAAATTCAGCTGAAAATCACAGGCAGACAGAGCAGCAGAAATTGCTATTTCCAATTAGGCAAAGCTCCTAGGAAGCAAGTCTCACATCTTTGTTGAACTAACAAATGCTAGTCCATCCTGCTTTCTTCTAATACATAATTACAGTATTCCTTGTTATTACTGTTGTTGCATCTTCAGATCTGACACCCTTACCAGCAATTTGTTTTTTATGTGAAGATGCAGCCCTACGTGTCTGACAAACACTAGAGAAACATAAGGTATCCCTGAGTAGCACCCCTATTTTGCCGACACTGCAGTTGTCGGTTTGGAGGGAATAACTTAAGCAATTTTGTGTTTATAGAAAAAAAAAAAAAAACAAAGAAATACCATAAGTCTGCCAGTTTTGGGAAGCAGTTGCATAATTCATACTAATTAAAATCTGGTATTACACAGAAGCAGCTGTAGTTAATAGTTGCTAAACCACTACCTCCACAATTTTATTTGTACAGTCTGTCATACAACACAGATGACGGGGCTTTATGAGACTTATGGTTAAACTAATTACAGCAAAACTTTTTTAAAAGCTGCCTCTGGCTTATATGCTTCATGATAATATAACCTCATTATTTTCTCCATTTTTCCATTACCAATCTTGTTATAAATGTATTACGGAAAGCGGTTCAACTTTTTTTCTGCTGATAAGCCAGTGTCCCACTTAAACTCCTATCTTCTTATCTAAAGCTAGTCAAAGGCCAACAGCCTAATCTAGTTTACATCAAATCACTTCCTGCACAGCCTGGAATTCTCACCATCTACATCCATGTTCTTTCTGTGACCATTTTCTGTGAGTAAATTGGAAAAGGGGCAGAAGCAACATTGACAATGAATTATAAACTAATGCAACACATTTTTGAAAGTTAATCTTGAATGCACCATGAAAGAATTTGTACCAGAATCCTGCTTTTATGAAGCAAACTCCCATTCCCATAAATGTTACTGGTATCAAATATATTATCACGAAGTCTGAGAACACTGAATCCTTATTTCTCTGCAGATCAAGAATGAATTAAAAAAACCAAACCTGTTCATGGGTAATTTGTAAGCTGAAAAGAGCACAAATACACCAAATACATTGTGTTCACCGTAAAACACCAGTGTCTCTAGTTGTTACTAAATAATTTATGATCACCAAAAAGAAAGATATAATTTTAACGTCAACCCAAGTGTGACCTCCTGTTCCTGCAAAAAAAACTACAAGTGTTTCTATTCAACAAAACAGAAAATATCAAAAAGGCACCAAACTAAGTTTAACAAGACACCTAGGTTCCAGGATTTCTAGAATTTACTATTTAACACATTCAGAGATTCATCCTGAAGGTGTGTAAATACCATTCTTCACTTTATTAGGACCAATTAAACCATGTTTTCATACTTATGAAAACACAGAACCAACTTCAAAGAAAAACACCAGCCCTGTAAAGGAACTTTTTCTTTTAAGTTTGTGTAATTGATAATTCCTCAGATTTCTAGAAAACTACAAGAGATTAACTCTTGGTAAATAGCTGATAGGATATGAAATTTGTGCAATATGAAGCAAACGGAAGTTTCAAATGTTGAATTATTCATTGTGAATCACATTCTTGTGAATTTAGTCTCCTCTCTTATCACAAATTCTCCAGTAATTGAACATAATTTTATTCAAACATTCATTACCTGCAAGTATTTGCTGAATATTTTATGTCAACAAATTTCAGTCCTTGGGATGCTTGTAAAATCTTCGCTCAGTACCATACTACCTTTGTTATTTCTGGAATATTTGGCCAATTTAATTATATAACAATGTTTCTAGTGCTCTTGATTGGATAACTAAAATGGTTTAAACAAGAGAATAACAAGTGATGAACACTGAATAGCAAATAAGGAAGCGCCAGAACAGATTTTTTTGGGGGAGGGGGGGAATCAAGCAAACATTTAAGGCATAGGTATAAGAGTGGAACACTAATATGTTTAAATTTAATCACTGCCTCACTTAAGAGTCATTTGGTATTTTTATGTCTGTCTACTTCTTTACCTCCAACTTTTTAATGGTCTTGAAGTTGTATTTTCAAAGGTGCTTACGTATCTGAAGATGAAAACAAGTTTAAGAAAGGATTTACACATGCATATAAAACCCTTGATCTAAAGATGTTTTTGAAAAATCTCATTTTGAGCTTTTTCACATCACTGGACACCAAACAAGCTTAAAGATCTGATCTTTCTGTGTGTCCTACACCTCATTGGTGTATAATTATTTGTATTTGATGATTAATAACAGCTCTATTGAGATTATTTGGGGAATTTAGTTAGCTTATGCATAGATAGGATAAACACTGGGTCTTGAACCTCTATAGATTGACACAGTGCTGAAAAAGGAGAATGAAGTTCTGCCCAAAATATCAGCAGAATACAACAGCTCAGTTCGTTGTCTTCAGTCAGACCAAGATTTGACTGGGAGTCAGAGAGAGACGGCATGTTCCTCCTGATATTTTAAAATCAATTATGAAAAATAAGTTGAAAGGATAAACTGGAAGAATCTCACTACACGAGACTTCTCTTGAATATGGAGTAATTGATGCCTCTGATGGCAGAAATCGATCTTTATCTGCTTGATGAAAATAAATTTAGTTGAACTGCAGTAGGCATCAGTTGAAAAGATTATGATGATGCTCTTTGTTTCCCCCCAAGGTATTCTTAAACGTAAGACTAATTCTACACGGAAACAGCATTTATGCTGACTTTCTCCAATTACATGACAGCTGGACTAAAAGGCATATTTTACCAAGCAAGGCATACACTTTTATAAAGTAAAACCCAACACAAACATTTCAAGTTTACACAAGACATTGCAGCAACCCATGCATTAACACATTGTTACATTTCTCTGAAGTTCCAAGAAGCAGTAGTAGCCTATGAAAACAGTGAGAGAAAGGGGGTGCATTCAACATTTAGCTTTATCTCCTTAAAAACGGGTCATCTTTCTAATATTATAGAACCTCGTTTTAAAACCTCGGTCACAAGCTCCCTAGAACCAGGCACAATGTCAAACTAGCAGAATAAACTCCTAAGTCAGAAATACAGTCCTGGT
Organism: Phaethon aethereus; assembly: GCF_964289735.1. Classification (NCBI taxonomy): domain Eukaryota; kingdom Metazoa; phylum Chordata; class Aves; order Phaethontiformes; family Phaethontidae; genus Phaethon; species Phaethon aethereus. Next base: position 14,046,139 of record NC_138584.1, read on the forward strand.
CTTACACTGTAATATTCAGTAACAAAGCTCGTAAGCAGACATTTACATTCTCCAGAAAATACTGACATGCTTTAATTTCATTTTGCTTTGAGTCAGAATCGGAATTAATGTCTTTAAGACACACATTTGAATAGAAATTAGTTCTATCTAATGCTGGGGCATTATACCTCAGTAACACTGAAAAACTACTGAACTTCATATATCAGCTATACCTGTGATATCGAATATGTAAAAAGTGAAACAAGTAGTATATTAATAACATACTTTAGAATAAAAACCTAAGCAAAGCGATCAGGATGGAAAAAATATATGTAAATTTTTAAAATATCAAAACGAAACACGTTTGCAGCCTCTATTTTGACTTTTTATGTAATCCTGTGACTAGTTTCAGTTTAATAAAACTGCATTTTCTGAAGACTCTGCTTAAGCTGAGCCAGCACAGAAAGCAAACTTTAGAATTAAACAACTTTGAAAACTCCCTGCTACCTTCTGTCAGACTTTATGTGGCCACAATGGCAATTGCAGAACCTCAGCATTTCATAAGAAGGATGGAAAATGAGCATACAGAACTGAATTCCAGTAATACCTGCAATCCAAATACATTGTTGCATTCAAACAATATATTGACGACGCACTCTACAAATAGTTCTGAGGAGGAGGACATGAGAGACGTACTCAGAGGTGATTAAAGCGTTACTTGAAAGTAACTAGGAGTACTGGTTTAATAGAACTTCTGTTGATGCTGACTTTCCAAATTAAATCAGTGTCACATATTAAATTACTATTCGGAGAATCCAAATAATTTTGCATGACTATTTATTGGAAACCAATAAGACATCAACACAGGGGCACTTATGATCATTAAAAGAATACCTGTGTAACAGAGCCAAACAAAGGGCAACGTGATACAGCTGCAATGCTGTGAAATACATCAGTGGGATTTAACAGCAAGAAAGAAGAAAACCCTAGTTTTTCTATTATCTTTTGAAACCGAGGTATGGATACTTGCTTAATTGAAAAATTTGCAAATTTTCTGTCTACATGCGAGTAAAAGACTAGAAATTATAGTGACTGTCGAAGAGAGTGAAATGAAGAACATGGAGAAGGTAGGAGAAGGATGCAGAAGAAATAACTGTGAACATTGTAGGCAGTTACAGGGAATGACAAAGCCTCAAAACAGCCACAGGAAAGAAAACAGAAAGTTCTTCAGTGTGATGCAAAATCATAACAAAGATGAAATTTTAGACCAGAAAAATCACACACCGCATAACTAAGTGCTAACTGGAGTAATCAGCGTAAATCCAAATAGGTATACAAGAAATTACAATGAATCAGACATTCCTTCTGTGTCCAAAAAAGGCTGAACATGCCGTTTCATTGCTGTTCAATGCTGTGCTCCTTACAAAAAAAAGGAGCTGGTTTTCCTTCTGTTTATGGTCAACTTCCACTGCAGTTCCCAGAGTTACAGAAATCACATACAAGTATGCATGAGAGATGGATGGATATGAATTGACACAGGTTGACGGAATGAGTCATATTCTGTGTCCATAATGTTGTATTGTTTCCCTGAACAGAGTTTAATCACAGGATCTTTTAAATATGGACAAAAAGAAATTCTAAAAGAAAAAAATCATTGTGTCGTTTCTAATAATGTCCTTATTTATTTCTTCACTGTCATTTATCAGAGGACCCTGTAAATAGAGATAAAGGAACTAATTAAAAAAAAAATCATACAAAAATGCTGAACAAATAAGGACATTATTAAATAAAACACAATGGGTTTTCCTTACTATTCTTTCTTTCTTCATGTTTACGGTCCTGTAATAAATGGCAGTAAAGAAAGAAGGACCTTTAAATACACACAGATAGAAGCAGCACAGGGGAGGATAGCTAAGCTTGCTGTATGAGCTTACATACTAACCACTGTAGCTTCCCATATAGTATAACAGTCACTGTCAACCACTTCATCCTGAGTGTGGCTGTACATAATAGATTTTCAAAATTGCGACATCATTTTCATCTAACAAATATTTCTTATAGGCTACTAGACAGACTGCATCATCAATGCTTAGGGCATTCATACCAATTGACTTCACTCGTCAGAAAGAGTGAATCATCCTTTCCTACTGTCCTGGTTTCAGCCAGGATAGAGCTGGTTTTCTTCACAGAAGCTAGCGTGAGGCTAGGTTTTGGATTTGGGATGAGAAAATGTTGATAACGTGCTGATGTTTTCAGTTGTTGCTAAACAGTCAAGGACAGTCCAGCTTCTCATGCTGGCCTGCTAGCAAGAAGGCTGGGGGTGCACGGGAAGCTGGGAGGGGACACAGCTGGGACAGCTGACCCCAACTAGCCAAAGTGTCATAATGTCATGCCCAGTACATAAACTGCAGTTAGGCGGGGGGGGGGGGGGGGGGGGGGGGGAAGAATTGCTGCTCGAGGACAGGCTATTGATCACCAGGTGGTGAGCAATTGCTGTATTGGGCATCACTTGTTCTTGTACATTCCTTTGTTGATCTTCTTATTGTTATCATTGTTGTTTCCTTCTCTCTTGTTGTCCCATTAAACTGTTATCTCAACCCACGAGTCTTTTTCCCCAATTCTCTCCCCCATCCCACTGGGGGAGGGGGGACTGAGCAAGCATCTGCGTGGTGCTTAGTTGCAACATGTACCTCACCGTAAATGATTAAATGCAACCTCAATTTTATGCCCACATACTGGAAACTAAACTTACTCTTAGTTTCTTACACCTCTATCCCATCTAACCACAAACATATCACCCTTACGAAAATCTGCATCTTTTTGAGCCTCCCCTTTACCATATGACTTAAATATGTGCCACACAGTATTTCCATCAGGTTTCACATTGTTGCATTTAAATCTCATTTAGCATCCCCTTTCTATGAATTAGAAATACTCAGATGACTTTTCAACCCCAGGTAAGAATTACTGTCATTTCATCTTAGTTTATGTCTCCAATCTAAGCACTGAACTCACTGTAAATCTAAATCTTCACAGATTCTACAATATCTCTTCGGAGACAGAATGAAACACCTGTATCAAGGTGACAAGATATCACTGATTTCTATAATAGACCTGTATTTTCAGGGTTAATTTGTAGCTTTTTATTAATAAAACATAACACCTTCTGTGATTGTAACTGATAATAAGCAATGAGGAGATACACTTACTGAATTACATAAAGTAATGCCAGCATATTTTTCCCTCAGTGGTTGTAGATAATTGAATTAAGCTGTTAATCAGTAATTTATCAGGCACACGACTGAAAAAAATACAGAAAGACAATATGAATATATTTAACATGAACATTATGGCTGAGATTTTCAAAAGCAGTCAAGTTTTTTTCCAATCCCATGGAAATTGATAGTAAAATTCCTATTGATTTCAGAGCAAGGTTTGAAAACCTCCCTTAAAATTCCACAATAAAACAATCTTTACCAAGATTTCTTTAACTGAACCAAACTTTAGATCACCATCGATCCTCATGCAGAACTGCAGACATCCCTGTTTTAAAGCAACTCCTCTAAATTAGACTGCATACAGATCAAAGCACTGTAATTAATATCTCTGAAAAATACTGAAAAAAATTAATAACTGTGTTTCCGAATTAACTTACACCAATTTCACACCACTTCTTGTTTTGCTTTAAACTAATGGCAAAACCAAGAAAGCAAAAGGCAGAGGAAAGACTGTGTTTTTGTACAGGTTTTGCCATGCTTCATGGTCAGATGCGTGTCACTGGCACTACTGAGTGGCCTTTGCACTTGTTGGAGCATACTTAGAGCAGGCAAGCCCTGTATCGAAAAAGCCCTGTCGAACAATTACAATGCTCTGATTAGAACGCAAGAAACATCTAACACAGCCGATACCACCACCCACCACCCCACCCCGAGGAAAATCAAGCCCATGCTTTGCCTGTGGGTCTTAAAGCAACTACTCATACCTCCACAGAGTGAAGGCCAAGGTTACAGTTACTTTGGAATAAATAATCAACCTCAGAGAGAAAAAAAATATATATTTTTTTCTAACATACAGATGCATCAGTTAAGCTGTCATAGCATCACTACTTCCTTTCTGTCACCTATCAGAACTTTGGTTTCGAGATCAGTGAATACGAGCAGTGCCTTCTCAACAGCCGTATGCGTAAGAGACGATACACACATAGTGTCCTAGAGTCCTCAGACTAACTGCATATGCAAAAATTCTGCCCTGTTGGCTTTGCAGTGTCAGCCCACTGCATCCAATACATGCCATATCTGCTGCGTATGAGCAGACCAGTAATGCAGCAAATACCCCCAGAGCAGTAGTGTGGCCATATTCAGCAAGTACTAGGCACATGGACTAGCTGACCTTTACAGGTCCCTTCCAACCCAAACCATTCTATAATTCTGTGTTGAACTTGAACGTGCACAGAAAAAATAGCTCATGCACAGTATATCACTGGATTCCTACTCTCTTCAGGGGAAATATATTTATTATTCTTTATGAACAATTCAACCAGCCTTACATTAAAAGACAAGTAAAAGGCTGAAGTAGTCAGTTTGCCACTATACTTTCACAAGAAGTGCCTGGGCATACAAAGACACAAAACGCATTGAATGAGGGAAACCAAAACAATTTATGACAGAGGAAAGTGATATCATCTGATGATGCTCTTCCTGCGCATTTCCTCATTAGTTATATTTCACAACACACCACTGATCTTACTATGTATTTAGTGTGAACTGGGTTGCAGCCTGCTTTTATGTAGGTATGAGAGAGTAGCAGAAAAGATCTCTTCTTTTTATAATTGTATTGTGTACTCTTATTATCGTTCCTACATTCAGGTGTGAGTAGGTTCTCCTCCTTTCTCCTACACCAGGACAAAGTCTCTGAAAAGAGAGGCAGAGCAAGGGCACCACATCTGGTGTCTGCAGCTACATTGCTCAACTCAGCAGAACAGAGATGCTGCCTATGACAGAATGGGCCTATGAACGTAAAGCACCTTTTTCAGAGCTCTGTATGAAATCAGGGTGCTACCGCAGTTCTTGCTATCCTGGCTGACAGCGAGATTACTTTTCTTCCAAAGCAGTAGAAGGCTGATGTGCTCAGAAGAGAACATGGAGGGACACCACGTTTGTTTGCAGGACAAAACACAAAGCTTTGTATATGTACAGAGCCCCTTCCCACAAACATTTAACTTTTTCATGGCCATGTGTGGGGAGATGAACGTTTCTTTATGAAAGACAATGCATGATAAAAATTGCTCGCTAAGGTCGTATCACTTCATTAAGGAAACTACAAATGGAGAGCCACTTAAATATACACAGTAAAGCCACTTAAATATTCACAGCATGCCTGTTTCATAAATACAAACGTGGCCTCCAGTGGGCATCTATCTGCATATAAACATTGTCTGCACAAATAAGATTTTTGCTTTATATTCTACAAATCTGCATTTCAGAAATTTATTGTAGAATTTACTGGCTACTAGTGAACAGTGATCTGGAACTAAGTTATTTTTACCGTCTATAGTAACGACATTCCAGCTATGGCACTGCAGACTTATTCCAGTAGCTGCAAGGAGAAAAACTCAAAAAATATGAGTAAGGCATTGCAGTTGGATAAGTAATTAGCATTCCATTTTACATGTGAAACTGCACACCATTTGGTCCAACTCACACTGATGGACATCATGGGCAGTGCCAACAAAGCCAGCAGAATTGCACTAATCTAAAGCTAATGCAAGTAAAAGAATAAGACTCAACATCTGGAACATGTACTGACCCATTTGTGTATGCTCAAGAGCCTACTTTTATTATCCAGTGACTGTCCCTGAAGTCTCCTTTCATAATGTTCAACCTTGCAAGCAGAGAAATCTCTAATTTAAGAGCTTGATGGTAAACTAATAAATAATAAAATCTAATAGAAAAATACCCAGGAGCAAAACTTCTGAGCCTGCAAAACTCTCCTTTTTTCCCCGCCCCCTCGCACTAAACGTTTCATTTGCTTCCCAATCCTGCCTCCCTGAAAAAAGAATAAGCATCAGTAAAATAAGCAATAGCTGTTTACTGAGGTTCAGGTACATTCAACAGTCCATTGCACCAGGAGGAGCGCTCCCCCAGCACTGATTGCATTACCCCTAAGGAGACTTCATCAGGTGGTTCTGACATGGCATACAGCAGTGGCAAGAAATGTTGCATGACAACTACTGCAGGCTTTGGAACTGCAGAATTTTGCTTGTTCCAAATTTTCACAGAAGCAATGGTTAGAGTATTTAAGCAATCCCATTATGATGTCTTTGCACACTTGTTACGCCCTGCCCAAAACTATTCACATGTAGGACCAAATGAAGCATTAAACTCAGTCTCCTGCTACAGTTTGCAAAAATTAGCCCCATTCGTAAAGCAAAGAAATTTTATTTAATAGCCAGGAAGGATTCTGCCCCTGCTACGATGACTACAAGGTTGTTCCAGGACCTAATTTCTCTGATTGTTAGAAACATTCATCCAGTTTCCTACATAAGCATAGTAATTAATATATTATTTATATCCATTTTTCTTCTGCAAGAAAATCCTGAAGTTGTTTTGACTGTGATTCCCCCTGCTGCAAGAGTATAATGAATTTACTAAGAGATAGGATTTTGCTTCCTGTTTGCTGAGCGGGTTTCAGTTAAGTACTTGGAAATCTCTGAGGATCTGCAGGACGCGATGTTTACTGCTTACAATGTTTGAAGTTCTGTGAAATGTCCATATTTCATCAGCATAAAGCAATATGCTCTTCCTGTGCCAATCGTGGGAATGACATGGCAATTGCAAGTTTCTAAGCCAGCCTAAGGTTTTTTGCCATGACATATACTTGACACAAAAAAAAAAAAAAAAATCATACCTTTTCCTAAACTATTATCTGCAGCTAATAAACCTCTGCCACATCAATACAAAACTGTACTGAGTTAACCGCGCTATATGCAATTTTGCTGTGATTTTGCTCATCATCTCTATCAGCCCTTTGCATCAGAGCACTGTTAGGCAACTTCATTGACACAGAGCTCAGTTCATTAAAGCAAAAGAAGTCATGTTTCACATTAACATACAGCAAGTAGGAAGTTTTCACAGCCAGAAATATTTTTTTTTCCTTATGAAATCACAACTGGTATTTTCTTAGCACACTGAGCATCTTCAGTGGACAACAGCATGTACAAAACAGGAGCAATTAAGAATCAGGACAAATAAAGCAGAGAAAACTGTAATTAAAATCCTTTCTTGCTTTCTATTTGAAAAGATAACCTAGAGACAAAAATCAAATATCATGGTACATCTGTAGTCTTTTTGAGCAAAATTCTCACTGAAACCAACACAAGACTTTTCAGCACAGCATGCGCACACCTTTACATTTTCAAGCAGCAAAACAGAAGCCTTGAAAATGGAATTGATTGGTCCCTACTGAAGACTATGCTTGAAAAAATTACCTAAATACATAATTGCATCTCTAATATGCTACCGATATTCCCATGTCCAGTGTTTCAGGTAAAAAAAAAAAATTCATCAACAATCACAGCCACCTTTTCAGCTTTGCCCAATGCTACTGTGACCAGTAGGATTTCTAAAGCAGCCTTTCACCACCATTCCTGAAGCAAGTGGAGCCTCAGCAACTTTACAAAAAAGGAATCATCTTCACTTCTAAAAAGCCCTAGCAGTTTTAACAAAGGACAGGAATTAATTCTTTTACATTCTCAGAAAGACTGTATAGGCAGAGTTCATCATTTCACTTCCACAACGTAAGACTTTCATATCCTGTTAGTAATATTTGCAGCACATTAGCAACTTTGCTTTCTTTGTTATTAGATTTAGGGCTAAACTCATCCAAAAACACTTGCAATAAATTGACAGGGTTTGGGGTTTTTTTTGCATTATCTGGCTATTTCAGTGTTTCTCCATAAGTATGTAACTATTTATGTAACAGATTTTACAAATAATTTATAATAACAAAATTCTGACATTAATATAACAATGCAGATTTATATAGATAACCACAGGTTATAATTTTGTGTAAATCAAACTAAGACTACAGAGGAGAAACAGTGGTATTTCCTACCATGGGTAGCACAGAATGTTAAAATGTGAAGGTGATTTTGTATTATCATTTCAATAGATCACTGCTGGTAGGTATAAAAAAACCAACCAAACAAAAAAACACACCCTCAAGCAGGGACAGGCACTAAGTCCTGCCAGGCCCCTAGTTACAGGTCGTTAGGTGGATAAAGAACAAAACTGCTGAACAGTGGAGTAAGGCTGGGGGGAATCTGTTCAGGAAGAGAAGGACTAAGAGGAAAAGAGATGCATTTATTCAAAGAAAAGGAAGAAACAAGGCAAGAAGAGGAGATGAAGAGGAAAGATAACAAAGATGAGAGATAAAAAAAATATGACAAAATAAGGCATAAGGAAGGCAATGAAGAAATCAAAAAAATGAAGTATGGAAGAACAGGGAAAACAAAAAGGGGTAGAAGTGCAATTTTTTATACTATTTTATTATATTTCTCTGACAGGCATTTTCTAATACCATAATTTTAGAGGGAAGTAGACAAAGAAAATCTAACATCCCCTAACCCATACTCTAAGTGTCTGTAGGGCAGATCTGTGCTGATACACAAACTAAAAATATTAAGTCCAATGACCTAGCTGTTCTGGTGAACTATTCTGTCACAAGTACTAATACCTTACTACAAAGAAAAAATATAGGAATAGATCACTCTTCTAAGTTAGTGTATCTACATACCTATTCCATATTTTGTGAATCAACAAACAATAGTTTGTTGATTCACCTGTAAAGGAAAGCTGACAATAAACACACATGCCAAAACATCAGTTTTCAAGTGAAAGAGTGAAATTATACAGACACTATTAGGACAGAGCTTTTGTTGCAAGTTACACACTATTTTATGTGTCTATTACCATAGCAATATCAGGACATCTCACAAACTGGACTAATTCTGAAAAAGCAAGCTCTTTTCCACTCCCCAAGTGAGCTAGTGAGAAATAAGTGAACCAACACCAAATACATGGGGAGCAGAACTAAGAACTTTGTGTCAGCCCACACTATCCACACAAGAAGACTCCAGTAGTTTCAGTCATTACAGGCTCCAGCGATTGTTATAAACAAATTTATAGAGAATACAGAAATACAGAACTAATACAAACATACGTACTAAGCATTTCAAAAGCCCCATCTCAACATTCATCTGGGCAAAGCAGTTCCTCAGATGAGGAAGAAACCTCACTGATGGTTTTGAAATACAAGCAACTTTGTTCATTTGCTCTGTTATGCATTGCTCCTGATCCTGGATTTATTCACAGAAATACTGAGCCTAAAAATTTTCCTAGGTGGTACCCAAGAAGATCTGAGGCTCACACAAAAATGTGTTCTGTGCATGTGTTATAAACCTCTCTCCATTTATTCATCTGCTTTAAAAAGCTTGCTTCTGAAAAATGAAACAGAAGCAATAACATGCGAGTTAGGTGACTAGTCACACACCATGAAAATTCAAAATGAGCAGCTCCCAAACAACCTAATCATGAAAATGTATTGGCTGAGCTGTCTGGCAAGTGCCTGTAAATTACAAATAGATCCCTAGAAATCAATAGCCATTTTCAAACAAACAAAAAATATTTGAACTAAATTGATATTGTAACTATTCTGAGCAGATCAACTATTTCTAACAGTAGGAATACAAATCAACAACAGATGCAAATTCTATCAAAAAATCTGACTTCACTCAACTTCTGAATCCAGAACCACACTCTCTCACACATCTGTTTTAATAAAATAGAATGTTTACTCTAGCAGCCAAAGCACACTCCTAGCTTCATTAGGAATAAGAAAATAACAAATACAAGAGCTGAAAAATCTATAAACTGTGACTTTGGCTCTTGCCACTGAAATCCTCTGCAAAGGAGAAACTGCACAGGGGAGTAGGGGGTGGCACCGCATAGAAGAAAAGGCTTCTTTTTTTTTTTTCCAGAATAGTATCTTAAACAACTTCCGTTTTTTAATTTGAGTTGCTAATGACTGGTTTGTAATCTTCTTAGTATCTTCAGAAATAGAATCAAGGTTTATTTTAGAAGCCATGTACATAGTTCACAAGCTACAAAAGTAAAAGCTTAAATACGCAAATTTTGTAGGTACAGCCCAGTTGCACCACACTCATGGTACACTACTGTATTCTGCAGAGCCATAGCCACATAACGCAATTCTCCCATTTGTCCAGGAAGAATTTTGGCACAGCTGTTCTTGGCAATGTCAAGAAAGGAAGAGTGGCTACGGCTTGTTATTCACCAGTAGAGCTGACTACATTCCCCATGGATAGCCCAACAGCCTCTGACACAAATGTGTTACTCTGAGTAGCAAGTGTAACTTTGAATTCAGTTCTCCAGGGTTAACTGCACTACGAACAAGGCAGCACAACTTTAGATTTGTATTCAGTCTTGAAAGGTAAATGTTCAAGAATAAGAAAGGGCCAACCACCTAGATGAAGGGATAGCATTTCAAGAATCCAAAATTACTGTTTCCTTCACTTTACTGCACGGACTCATTGCTGAAACTTCCTCCTCTCCTATACAGGGCTTATAAAATTCTGGCTTCTCTTTTTTTTGACCCTTCTACTTTCAGGAACCTCAGTACAAGTAACTGCCTCATTTGCTAGAAGACTGTGCCCAGATATTTTATGAGTAGGAAAGACGACCTTAGCTTATTTTTTACTGCACTGATAAAAAAATGAAACCAATAAGACCAATTTACACTCAGTTTGGTTCTAGTGTAAAAAATGCACTGCCTCCTTTGATGTCATCCGTTCTGCTGTAAAATAACTTGTTTCTTTTCTTATTGCAGCTTTCAAGTATCATCTTTTCCTCATGCATCTTTGTTTCAGAATCTTTTTCTTTAGGTGCAATAAATTATTTACACACTGTACTAGCCACATCCATAAACTGTACATATAGTGCAATGCACTTAAAAATCAAATGAAAGAAGCAAACTCCAGCTAGCCCATATTTTCTGCTATCATAGGTGAACAGACTGCAAGAGGATTACACGGGCAGCTGTGTAGGACAGAGGAGGACTGGATGAGGGCTAAGCATCCACTGGATACAGCAATTTCAACAATTACATACTCGCTGCAACATCATAAAGAAAGTAGTTGGGAAGGTTATTTTGCTCTGATTTTTTTTTTTTTTTTTTTTTTAAGACATTTGAGAAGTCATTTCGATTTGCCTTTCTTCTTAAAGATGCTTCTCATATCTTTCAAGCCATTATCTTTAGTACTTTGTCCATTCCCACATAAAAGGGAAGAGGACCTCGATTTGACTCTGCCCCATCCCAGGGGAGATAATCCAAGCAGAGGGAGAATGCCCATAAGATGATCTAACACCACAATGTGTGCATACTACATAACTCAAAGCTAGATTCTCTTTGCTTCCCAATTTTTTTAACACTGCTCACACTTGAGCAGTTCCATAAAAATGTATTTTTACAGATGTCATAAGCACATATCCTTTTCAGTAGAAACTAAAATATGAGCAAAAGCCTTCAAGAAACTTTATTCCCAAATTCCTAGTTTTCTGAGTGCCACAGACAGCATTTACTGTCCCCAAAGAATTCAGTTTTATTTTTAAAAGTGTATTCAGCTACCCATCTTTCTGATACGGGAATCTTCCACCTGACAAATAGTCTTATAAAAAACGTGACATCTCATTTTCTTCCACTGTATTTGCAAGCAGCTTGTGCAGTAAAAGGACACAAAAACCACACTCAAATTTCTGTTCCTAAAAACAAGTATTACGATGCTCAGGAACTTTATCTGGATATTGTTACAAAGCAGAAGTAATCAAAAGAGCTATGCTTGGGAGAAAGGCTCTAGAAGAACAAACTAACTAAAAATCTTTTCCTTGTTGAGAAGAGAAAGCCAAAGAGGGTGGGGAGGGAGCAAGAAACAACCAGGACCCACACTAAATTACAGGAGAAAAGCTGAGAAGAGATACACTGCAGGAACTGATCAGCTGATCTACAAATGACTCTGGAAGCTTCATGCTTGGACTACAAAATCTATTATTTCGCCTCTTCTTGAGGATAAGCATTCACATCTGGTGACTTCCCTTCTTTCTAATTTCCAGTGTTTTGTAGAACTTTTAGAACAGTACTTTTCACCTCAGAGCCTCTCTCAATGCTTGTCTCCCCTGCCTTTTTCTTTTCCAATGAAAATGTTTCTTACACTTTAATTATGGTTTCTTTTCAGATTCTCAAGCATTCTTCAACATAATTGATTTTTTACAATTAATCCTCTAGGGACCTAATAATGCAGTCTATGTGTTATAACTTATTAATTCTTTGCTTTAGGCCCTTCCTCTTGAGAGACAGAATTAAAAAATCTGCTTTCTTAGTAAATGGATTGGACGACATATTGAAAGTAAAAAGAAGTGATGTTGCATGCTGCTGCTATGTCTGATTCATAATTGTTCGTTAAAAACTCCCCTGGGACTCCAGTACCCTGAAGGTCTGGACAAGTTAAGTGTTAGACTAAAAGCTTCTCATTTCTATCCCTCAGTCTCAATTATCTATAGAACATAATGATAATATTTTCCTTCACACCCTTAAATTTGTTATCAGTGAGAGAAGGAATAACTATCATTCTCTAAGAGGAAGTTTATAGCTTGGTAGAGTTAAGGCAACTTGACACATAGAGTGATATTGCTCCTTCTCAGAATTTGCCTGCCCTAATAGCATACAGCAGAGCTGTAGTAGAATCATCCAAAGATGTAGTTTTCCCCATTAGATCATGGGCCTGCATCATATAGTAAAATACCTTATTCTTTTATGTTTCCCATACCACCACAGTGTTTGAATACAGGTATGCATTACGTTTGAATACCTAAGAGTTTTCCAGCAGTACCACTACTACTGCAAACACTATTTTTCAGGCAGGATAGTAATCTCTTACTGGTACACCATTCTCCTCCTCATGAAGTTACCTACTGATATGTTGTATGCCAATCACACATGCTTAGCATCAGCATTGCTAGGACTGCTCTAGCTCAGGCTGATGACACTTCAGAGCCTGAGAATTAAATCAGCTCTCCTATGTCCTTTACAGTTTCTTATTATTCAACCACTTCTAATTTTTAATCAGCTTGTGTGGTAGAGAGTACACTTTCAGAGATGTAAATGACTTTAAAAAAGTAAATACAGAAGAGAAAAAGGGACAAGTATCATATTAAATTCTCTCCCATCTGCAGTCACTTCTACTTGATATTGGCACAGTTATGTGAAACAAAACTAGTTGCTGATGTCAGACAATACAGACCTTGTAAAGAACATCATAGTGTTTCTTAATTAAAGCATTGAAGAAAAGATGTGATGTCCCTCTTAGTATGCTGCAAATAAATACAGTAGAGAATTAGAATATATCTAGCTTTCATAACCATGGAAAATTTTTCCAATCTACACAAAAGAAAAACTGCTACGCTTGTCTGTGTCATCTGTGGTTTAATTTCAGGATGCATGACTTCAAGATCACTGCCAAATACATCTGGCTTCTACAGAACTTTCAATCAAAACAAATTTACATTATAAAGCAGCCTTTGTGCACCATTCTAGGGCACTGAACAAATTCACTTTAAAAATAAGTGCAACTGAATATTAATAAGTCAAGCCAAACAAATATTTTTGTTTTATATTTAGAAATGCACAGTTCTTCTACAGTTGTCATACAAATAGGGATTGAATTTCACAACCTGAGATCACACTAAACAAAAGTATGCAGGCCCCAGACACAGACAAAATAAATGCAAAGCAAAAGAGGTATCCTGGTGAAAAATTAATTTGCCTGCAGCTCAGGTAGAGTGGAGACAACCTCTGAGCATATGATGATTCAGTGTCAATCTGGCTGTTGGCTAGTACAGTTGAAAACCTTAATCCAAGATTTTCAAAGAGAGGTGCCTCACTTAGAAGCTAAATTTATTAATCTGGGCTACAGGCTCATATTGACTATTACCAGGTTTGAGTTATCATTAAACACCATGCTGTCATGTAAATAACATAATTCAAGAGAAACAGATTTCCTGTTCTCAGGGCTCTGTTAGTCTGGAACTGTAACTGCAGATATAAGGATTTACATCTGCTCTGCACAAATGCAAATATCTGCTTACTTCTATGACCCCAACTAATTCATATGCACAGAGATTTTGACTCTCTTCACAGCTGACAAATACAAAGTTATGTGTATATGTACATGCATACACACACAGACAAAAAGTTTTGTATTTAGGAAGACTCCGAAATGTTAAGAATTTCTATCTACTAGTCATCCCTAGGAACATCAGCTGTTACAAAGTTTACTGGATGAGTCATGAATAAGAAACATCACTATTCAAATAAAAGAGAATAGAGACACATGTAACCAAACCATACCTGCGATTCAGTATTTCCACATGCAGAATAATCACTTCTAGAGCTTGCGTTTAAAATCTCTAGCTACAGTCCACCTAAATATTTAAACACTTGCTTAACACTATATATGTGAGTAACCCTGTCAACTTCAAAAGTACTATTCATAGGCTTAATACAAAGCAGGTCTTGAAGGATATAGTCTTACACCATTTTAGGTATGTCTCTGGTACTATAATTAAGAGATAATGAGAAGAATATAGGTCAACTGTTTAAAAGCACCTAATTAATTTAATCATACATAGCATTTATAACCCGCCCTTACTTAGCATCTCCTGAGACAGCTTATGATTTGAAATGATTGACAGAGGTGATTTTTTTTCCCCCATTTCTTTCCTTTATTATTTTTACTATATCATCTAAGCAATGCTACCATCAGACACCTCACCACTAATGACTCAAAATCTCAGCACTGTTAATAGGAATATTACAGACCTACATTACTATTCAAAAATCAATACGCTAAAAAAATAAGTATTAAGCTTCTAAAGACTAGCATTAAAAAAGACAAACTTTTTCTGTACTTTTTGTTAACTTATAAATGTCAGTTTGCTGCCTGAGCAGTGCTGTGGACATTAAGAAACCCCAGTGCTGCTGAACAGAATTTTTAAGGAAACTTTGCTTCCCAGCTTGCTGCAGAGTGCAACTTTGTGCTCATTAAATCTTAGAGCAAAATAAACTAAAGCGTTCATACAAGTGCCCCAAGGAACTTCAGAGACAGAGAGTGTGCATCATGCATACTTGCATCCTGTTTTTTCCTCACTCTTTTCTTCCTATTTTCCCCCTCATGACTGAGAATATATGCTAACTTCACAGGATTACTGCAGTCAGGGAAGAATGTACAAAAATGCATCCCCCTCTGGTGAGGACAAAGTCAGAGACGGCTGTGCAGTCTCTGGGGACCAAAAAATCAACACAGCAGGGAACACTGCAGAATCTAATAAAATACCCTGGCAGGGCTCCCCCTCAGCCATTGCCTGTTAGTTAAATGTTACTGAAGATATGTAAAAACAACAAGCAACAGAGCCAATGTGCACATCCGTGTGCACAGGCACAATTCCGAGCAATTACGAATGCCATACAACTTGGTGTATGCATTTTTAACTAAAAGCTTTGTTCCTTACACTACTCTAACTCATACAACTCATACCACAGGAAGAGACACAGATAACCCATTCTAACAGGGTAACATCCGAAAAGACAGGTACACTCAGGGTTCTCTACCAGAAGCTTGGGGGGGGGGGGCACAGGGGAATAGTCCCACCCAATCAGCTAAGAGGTTACAGATTAGCTCTCTACAAACTAGTCTCCTGTTCTCTTTCAGGAAAAAAGGAGAAGCCGGTAAAGCTTTACAGATGCTTCCCGTCTTCACCCATTCAACACCCAACATCCAACACCGAATATGGGAACTTGTCAAATATCAGGTTTGATATTCCAACTCTCATGTAGCAAAGCCTAACACGTTCTGCTGCTGGAGAAAATCTTCACGGCATTGCAGGTTGGGGTAGGATCTACCCCACAGCCCTCAGAGACCACTCATCAGTACAATTTTCTCCATTCTTTGCACACTCTTCACTTCTGTCTCCACCTCCTTCATTTTCCACGTATGGCTGTTTTGAGGGGTTTGTTCGGTTGTTTTTTTTTAAAACCCTTACTACTAGCCTTATCCTGATGTCAGCCAGAAGCTTTTTGTTGGCTTTAGTAGGAACTGGATTGGCCTTAAATTTGACTTTACTCTCAAGAGATAAATTAATTACATTGGAAAACAAAAGCTAATTTAAACCACCTTTATGTTCTCCTTCACCAATATGTTTACAGGGCTTGAACTTTCCCAAATAAATAGAAGTATGCCTGTTTTGTCACATTCATTCAAGATCTGGAATCTAAAGTACATTGGTTCCTAACACATTGAAAGGCCCTCATCCAAATGGAGCTAGAGCTGACACAGGTCATTCTTATTAACTATCACAGGCTTTGGATTAGGTTTATAGATATCACTGCTGAATAAAGGCCCACCAAGAACAGCATGAAACATGGAAACAAACTACCTATTACTAATCATCTTTCTATAGCTTTCTATCTCTATACTTGAAAAGTCTCTTATATAAGGCTTTTCCCCAATTTCTTCAAGGAAAAGCAAAATAGATTTTGCTACTTCATTATTTTTATGCATAACATGTTAGTAGAATTTGGTTCTCCAGTTAACACTGATAACGACCCAAGTCACTTCTACCATCTCTGCAAATATCCTGTGACCTAGTTTATGTACTTGGTTGTTAGGAGAAGTCTAGCATCAACAAAAATGACTGAAAGCACAAGATACCACAAGCCAATCAATCACCACATCTCAGGTAAGAGCTATTAGGAAAAAACAAAGCTTCCAATAAACAGATCAGTATGTAAAGAACACCATGGACTGTAGGGTGCTAACTGGGCTACTAAGGATTGCACATGAGTTTGCTTGTCTCTCATGAGTGTGAAGTAATATTTGTCTCTTTTTCCACCTGTGTTTAATTAACAATGTAAGACTTGTAAGAGGCCTAGAAAGCCACAAGCAATCTCACCAAGGGCATATGCATTTCCTTGTAGATAGAGCTTACACTTGTGACAGCTGACTTCAGGGAAATTCGTTACTACAAGGGAAGAAAAGCTACTAAGAAACAAGAATGAACAAGATTTTACAACAGGAATAATTTGGGATAAACACTGTGAATAGCAAAAAAACTCCCAAGACATTCCATAATGTGTAACAATCCTGCAGAAATCAAAATAGAGACAACATCATCTGTGCTATGTGATGCTAAGTGCTGGGAGTCCATGGAGAGGGATTTACAGTCCCAAAAGTATTAAGCAGTGATTTTAATCTATTTGTACACACACATCATTACTGAAGTCATAGGTTTGTGTACTGAACATGCAATGTAGTTAAAAACCTTTATTTCCAGCTAGTACTTGAAGAATTAAGACTGTCATTCAGTTAATACTCATTTAAAGTTACAAAACCATTGCCAGCAAGAACAATTTATCAGAACATTTGCCAAGCTATTTGGCTTGACTGTTTTTGGCATAGGTCTTCCGCAGCCTGCGTCATTCAGATCAGTTAAAATTAAAATACTCTCATTCACAAAACATAGCTCTATTGAAGCAAGTAAGTATTTTATTTTTCATACTTTATTTTCTGGGTTATTTCTGTGACATCTAGCACAGTTAGAATTATAGGGTTAGACCACAGACTTCGGGATCTCTGTGAATATAGTGGAACAGCACAAAGATTTCCAGAGCATACCTAACACTTACCCTTTCCACTTAACTCTGAAAATTGTGGGCTGCCTGCTAATCTCAGCTAACCTAATGATAAAAATAGAGCACACACCTATCTAGAATCATCATCTGTCTTTGCATCATTCTTTTTGAAAAGAAGAAACTCTGCATCTGAGCCTCTGAAAATTACATATGACCTCCACATTCTCCGGACAGTTTAGTCAGATAAAGGACAGTTTCTGTCAGCCTCAATTTGTGTCAAATCCTTGTTCAGCAAAACTTTCTCCCTTTGTTATCAGTATGGAAATCCTTAGGACTTTTAAAGACTTTCAGAAAAATCTTACTTGGTCCACAGTCTTGCACATTCTTAGTGCACAAACAGGCAGATTTCACTAATAGGACATGCCTATCAGATATGAAGGAAAGTGATAATGCTAGGACATAAAGAACTATTAAGCCATCAGCTATACTTCATAGCAATTTTTGTTACCACTTTCTTTTATATTCTCATCCATCTCAAATGTTTCTGCAATTTTTGGTGGCTTTTGCTTGAACACAGATGCTTGGTTCATTGAAGCTTGGTTCTGTCCACTGAGATGATGAAAGTAATTTCTTGAATAAATGGTAGATCAAAACCCCAAATGTTTAAGATTTAAAAAAGCAAAGTTTCAGTCTCTCCCCATTATGCCAAATTTTCAAAGAATATGTAACACCAAGCAGTACTAGTTTAAGTCTACCTTCTCAGAGGCAATAGATTTTCCATACTGGAATTCATTGTAAATTTACGTGCTCTGACACGTGAAGGCTCACACAGTTTTTTTGTGTCTCTCAAAGGTTAAATACTGTACACTGCCTCCATAGTCTGATCCCCTTTGATGTACAGCACTTCCTACCATGTAAATCCAAACTATTCAACCTCTCGGCAAGCTACAGTGCCAGCAAAAAGCCAGTTTGCTGATTTAAAAAGCAATCAGTGGAGGCGCATACTTCATTTTCATCACACTACAGCTTCACTGACTACATTAAGAGTGAAGAGGTGTATCTTCTATTCTAAGAGAATAGAAAGAATTTTAATTACCTAATTGCTATGTGAAGGCTTTGAACTAAGAGAGATTATGATTAGCCTGTTTTCACTAGGCTCTTCCCAGATATTCTATTCTGACCTTTGGCACGCATTTGTCTCAACTCCACGCAAGTCAGCGATAAGTTTATCCACGCAGATTGTGCTATTCTGGCTACCGTCTTTTGAGGTGTGACTTCTTGTAGCGACCCTTTATCAGAAATTTATTGTACATCAGGGAGTTCCATGTTCACCTCAGAGTTACCCCGGGGGGACACAAACTTGTGCTGCGTTATGCTGCACATATGGCTTGGCTGCCACGCCTGTGCGGTCCATACCCTTTGGCTGCAGGATAAGCTGATTGTAGCAGAGGAGCCTGTAGGCAATTCCCACTCAGTACTAATGATTACATCACCTGCATGGCCTTGCATTTATCCGAAACTGCAGTAACAAGTTCATCTGAACATCATTTTTGTTTGACAGTAGAAATAATGAAGAGAATTGTTTTCATGTCAGTCATTTTGAAAATAAGTATTTCAACCAACTCGGGCAAAGCTAACATAACTTAGAAATTTCTATTTTTGGCATCTATATGAAGCATCTTGTCAGCTAATACTAATAAAGGAGTTCTTTCTGTGAGTATGAAAGCACAGCATATTTCACATGCAGCTCACTGGCCAGACAAGCTGTGGAGCCTTACGAGCACCTTCTCCAACCCACTTTTTAGAAAGCGTCTTCAGATTCTGTATTTTAGACAACATTAAAAGACCCCAGCTATCTCCAAGTCTGCAGAAGCCTCCCTCACTCACACTAGGCACACAACACCAAGCCAGCTTCTGTGCTACATTCTGTTCAGTAACAGCTAACAGAGGAGCATTGCCTTTCCAATAAACTTTCTGCCAAAGAACGCAATTTTAAATGGGGAATTTGATATGAGAGCTGTATGAAGGAAATATTAGTTATACAGCGCCACTAAAAATTTATTCTGTATGTATTTCCACAAAAATGATAAAGCCCTCTTGAAGCTTTGAATTTGATTCCAGTGTAATATTAAACTGTTTAAGATGGCACTGCATAATTCAAAAGTAAAAGTGAATATGCTGTAGAAAGAAAATTGTATAATAGAGGCTTAATGTATGAGAAGTCAGCATTATCTGGATCTTTCTAATCATAATTTCAGTTGTTAAAGCACCAGGGACTCCATCAGTATAGACACTATATTCTGATTCAATTACATTATGCATTAAAAAGTGGTGGTTTACAGCATCCATTAGACTTGCTATTACCCTTGTGCCATACTCAATTGACCAAAGGAAAAAAGCTTTCTCCTAAGGGAGGTAAAAAGAAAAAAGCATATTCAGTGAAATGCATTAATAAGTACTCCCCAAGAGAAGTTTCAGTTGATTTCTTCCAGTGATGAGTATTCCTACAAAATGCATCAAAGCAAGCATCATGCCTCATTACCCCTTTGTATTGTTCAGACTCCACATATATAGGTGTAACATTGATTAATGGAAATAAGTTACAACACTCTGCAACTCAGAATAAGTAACTCCAAAAGCTTAGCAGGACTAATAACAGCAACAACAGAAAAAAAAAAACCTTGAATGAAACAAATTTAGCAGGAAGCTAATCCAAGCCTCATCCACAATATCCAGCATCTCATTTTTCTGTTTATCTTGACCCTCAAAGCCATAAAAATAAAATACTGCCATTCTTAGCATTGGAATTGATGGCAGTAGCCATGAGAAGATGTTTAACTTTGGTTGGACTGACAAGGTACATTCAGTAATAACAGCAAATAGTAAGATGCCAGTTTTGAGGTTCACCAATTTAGCCATCAATTTAACTCTGATCTACCATACAGCACTCTTCCATTTCCAAACAGACAAAAAAAAAAAAAAAAAAAAAAATCTGTTCCCAGACTCTGTATAGGACTTTCAGGATCTGCAATCTTTTAACTACCAGCAACTGCTGTGCTGAAGCCACTCTACTTAGTATTCAGTGTTACTGATCTCCAAATGAGATTTTAAACACTTTTAGAGTAATTCAGCCACAAGGTTAATTTTTTTTTTTAAGCAGAGTAGGTCGTGACTGTTCATATAACTACATTTATTACTAAATTTATCAAATAATTGCATTATTCTGGTTTTCAGACTTTACTCGATCAACAGGAATTAGGAGGAAGCTTTTTCCCAATCTTCTAAGAATTTGACATGTAAAATACTTCTCATTCAAAGAGGAAACAAAAATGTTACTTTTTGGTATGTCACTAACAAAGCAAAACAAGTGTTTTAAGAATCAACTGAAATATTTAATCTGGTCATTTCAAAAACTTGGAATTCTTGTTAATGAAGAGGGAAATCAAATCAAATTATGTTAAAGAATAAAACTTTATTTGAAAACTGAACTAAGAAATAAAAAATTAAATTACTGACAAAACCTAATTCTCACCAAAATATCACCTTTTTGTGCAGTTTTCTTTTTGGGTAGTGAGATTTCTTCAGACAAAAAAAAAGTCTCACTATTTTATAAATGTACAATATATTTACTCACAATTCATGCCAGTGACATAATGCCTTTCTACTCTTCTGTGGCAGCTGTAGATGCCTCAATTCCTTTACATTTCCATGTTTTAGAACAAAAACTTCCTACCAAAGTTATTCTTGTTCATGGAATATGAACAATATTATTCAGGAGATAAACACAATCCAGAACCAACTGCTTGTCACTCAAATACAGCCAACACTGACTATGTCTCTTACTGCTTCTCTCCCACGTTGTCTGTTCCACAGGGACACACAACTTACCTCACAGCCTTACAAGCCTACTAGGTTACAGCCATCTGTTTCTCTGCTGTAGTGACTCCCTTTTAGACATGTTATACAGCACGAGACTTCTTTTCCAGTTTGCTCAGGAAACAAAATTTCTGGCTGATAAATGCTGCCTGCTTGACAACACTGAACACTACTTACAAACCGCAGCTACCTTTAATCATCACACTTGTCCCTGATTCCAAGACATGACCATAAGTCATTTCAAGTCGGCAACAAAATTCTTGTTGAGACAGATTGCACTAAGTGTAAGTGTAGCCCCACTCCTACAGCAAACTCAAGTGGGGCCCTCTGCCCATGCCAGATCCCCACCACAATCATTATAGCTCTACGCAAGTTTTTGGAGTAACTGGTATGATGTTCATACCAAAAAAGGACATCAGTTAATGATTTCTCAGTATCAATACATAAGCTGAATCCCACACACATGCATCTTGCTCTCTGCAGCTTATACCAAGGCATATACCTAGCATACCATATGAAGAGGGAGTAAAGCAAACATTCTCTTCCAATGTCGGTGATGCTACGCTATCTGCTTTAAGCATCTGACTTCCTAACTGTGTAGGTCCTCTATGAAATCTGAGAAGGCACTCTTTTTGTTTATCTGGTGATAGAAAATATTTTTTTAAAAAGTATCAAACATGGACTTGCTGGGAGATTTTGTTTTCTGGTGTTGGGAGGTTTGTTGTTGGAGTTTTTTGTTTGGAGGGAGGTACAGCTTTAAAATATTTTTTCCCATAACATCACTAACAGAAGTTGCCAAAGGTTTGAGTATTTTAACAAACCATTGTAGGAAGTTTGCCACCAACCTTTTCCTTTCCCAAGGCAATGTGCATGACATCCAACAGCAGATGCCAACCTATTATTCTTTTATGTCATTAGTTTATTGCTAGAATAAAAAAGTCCAGGATCAAATTAGATGCAAAATAAGACTTGCAACAGGAAAGCTGAAAATAACAAGCCAACCAAGCATCTATTTATTTCACCACTTCTGATACCAAGAATATAAAATAATATTACCCTTCACATGCCTGAAGATGGCACAGAGCCATTGGCCCAATGAAGTAGCAATGCAGCATCAGGAATAAAGCATAAGAAATTTACTAAGGGACATGAACTCACTGTAAGTGACCTAGAGCATCAAATGAGCAAGACCAGCACCAGGACTGGCAGTCCTTGTTTTCTTGCTACATGTTTTATTGGTTTTTAAAAACTGTGGCCTGTGTCACACAAGGTGGAGTAGATAATCACAGTGTTTCCTGTTGGTTTTGAAATCTATTACTTTCACAGTGGTGTGGTATCCTACAGCAGGAGATCAAATGCAACATGTTTTTACTGCTTACTGTGCATAATACTAATAGCACGTGCCAAAGCTGCAATGGGTATCATTGCTTTGCAGAACTGAAATGTGAGTATGCAACAGTTAATATAACACTACTACAAATGCTCTTGCTGGGGTCATCTTAGACATTAAAAGGAATACTCATAAGTAGAGCATATACATGTAAACCAACATCAATAGCAAAATTAAAGTTCTCTTTGGATAAAAACACAAATGAAAGGACTTGAAGTTCACACTGACTGTAATACCAGATACAACTTTGGGCATATAGGTTTGTCCCATGCAAAGTGACTGAAATAAGACAGGATCATTAGCATAGAAAGTACATAAACTCGCAGTTGCCTGTAACCGTTACATATTTTTTTTTTCCTTATTAACATGCTCTAAATTAAATTCAAGTGATTTTCATATTATCTTATGACAGGGACTGTGGCTATAGACTTCCGTTTATTAGACAAAGCTACAGCTTCAATGTTATGCTTACAAGAAAGGGATCTGGTTCTCTAGTAACTGTCCCTTTTTGTAGTAATGTCCAGCTGTGCAAGTGGACAAACAATACTTCCTGATCTGATGGATAACATTCCTTGTTCCTTCAAATTCACTTGGGATTCACATAAATATACAAAGACATGGGATAAGATCCCAGTCCTAAATTTCTTGTCCTGAACACATGTCCTTACAGTCTAAGGGCCAAACTGCACAACACCTGCTCAGGAAGCATGTGGGTTTTATGAATAGATGATTGATCAGACACAAAAAAAAAAACCACCACACAAACACACACAAACTGTGAGACAAGTGTAAGAATAGAAACACAGTTAGGGTTTGGTTTTTTTTTTTAAGATGTCATAGAACTTGTGATTTCTCTTTCATTCTCATTGTAGAACTGTGTTTATGCTAATCTTTTTTAGTAAGTTGCATCAGTATTGTCTTCCAAAACTGGTTCCTCCAGACATTTAAAATGCACAAACCTGCCTTGCTCACTCAGTTCCAGCAGTATATTGATTTAAAACCCAGGCTTCAGAACCTAGTGATAAGGAATTCTTGTTCTAATAGGAATTATACCACTTCATTGTACCACAGTACAGAAATTGTGCTGAGTTTTCCACACTCAGATTTAACTATTCTAATGCAGAAAGCATTTATCTTCCTGCCTGTGAAACAGTATTGTTTAGCAGAGACCTAAGAGCCGATGAAGTTTTGTGGCCCTGCAAACAAAGGTACGTGTTTACGACCTTTAAAATCCGTCTTTCCGATTTATTCAAATGCTTGCTCAATTGTTCTCTGAAGCTTGTGGATGTCTTTGCATCACCTTTAACAGGAATTCACTTGAGTCCAGAGGCAAAAAAGACTAGGAATCCCATGGTAAAACATTAGTCTAGCAAATGTTGTTTAATGGAAAGTGAAGGTAGTTTTTTTTTTTTTAAAGTAATATATTAATGTTGGTGAAAATTCCAAGGAAAAATATTCTCTTTGATGAGGGATGCATTCTGCAATGGCAAAGAGCTGCAGGAAATAAAGTCCCTGATCAGCCTGAGTAAAACTGTGGATTTTACCCTGCATTCACCCCAAATCCCAAGGTGAATGTTCTTTTCAATAGACTGGCATTATTGCAGGACACTTTTGTCCTGTGAAAGTCTTAAAGGCTTAGTTATGCAGAAGCATGGTGGTATCATGTTGGAGTTACTTCTACAAGGCTTGTTTCTGACCAGTCACAATAAAAATTATATAGAATCACAGGCTTACTGGAAATTAAGTCAAAAAGCAGAATTAAAATTTACTGCTAAAATCAAATTAGTTGTTTTATCTTACTTTTCTTAAGGTGGCATAGAGAAAGAAAGTTGACATGGCAAAAATCATTCACATTGCCTTCAATAATGCTCCACAGATCCACATCCTCAGATATGAATTTTTCCTCTTTATATCTTACTTTCTAAGCATACAATCATACTATTAAAATAATAATAATTCTTATTGCCTAGCCACTATCATTAAGTTTATACAATCACCTATTGTTTTATTTTCTATAAAATACCAGTGACATTGCCATAACTGGAAAATATTGGTAGCAAGGAGTTACCCCACAGCACTGTGCCTCTATGTGTCTGTATGCATGTGTGTATTCTAGTGGATCACTTATTTTTAGAGTGAACTCTTAGTGACCTGAGAACTGAAACACAGTATGAGCTTTCTCTCACAAAAACATGTTACCGACACCTTGAGTGGCATGTAAGAAAAACAGATGTTGTAACAGTGGCCCCAAAAAACACAGGCAGAAAATTACAACAGAAGCCTTGAAATAGCAAGCACAGGATGATAACAGAGACCACAGAACTACCAAAACAAATCACACAAGTTTGATTTACAGTCCCTATATGCATGCAACTTCGGGAGCTGGGTGAAACCTGTTTTAGGATTAACAAAGAACAAATATCCAGCATATGTAAAACATAAGATAAAAAACAGATCTTGGATATAATGTCATATTATGAATCAATGGAGGAAATGCAAGTGGACAGACTGTGTTAGCAATCATACAGAAATGACCTGAAGAAGATGCAAAACCACAAAGAAACCATCATCACATTTCCCTCAGCAAAGGGCTCAGGATGCTGACAACTCATTGTAAAAGCACCTCCTCTTCCTTTCAAGGAAAATTAGCTTGTGAAACTTAAGAGCCAAAGCAGCATGGGAATAAAGGGTAATACCAAAAAATGGGGAGAGATGACAGAAAGTTTGTATATATCCACCTATATTACCATTGCAATTGAGCTGTAATAACTAGATAAGTTGGGTATTAGTATTAGTATTGTGACAGGACTAATAATAATTCTTCAATTAAATTATTAACACCATACTTAGATTAACAATAAATTCTTGGCTTCAAGTACATTTCTTCAATCCGCACAAAATGGAGAAGGTATTTAGTCTGGTATCCTGCCTTTGAAGGCTGGCTGTTAAATCAGGATATGACCTTACTATCACATTACCATGGTCATATTCTTACTAGAACTTCACTTTGTTAGGATTGATTTTGCTCAGTAATGAAGAGCAAACAACTGAAACATTCCACCTCAGCAGAAGATGCGTATCTATTTTTCTTTCCTGCAAATGAGAACATTTCTACTTTTCTGGATGACAAGGTAGCTTCTCCTCATCCCACACCTTGTCACACAGACACACAAAATGCAACTCATTTATACTGAGCTTCTCGGAACTAAGTTTTCCCTGATCATTTTCTGTCAAGCTGAAACATCTCTTTATGATCAACATGCAGATTAACACACATTTTCAAGTGTAAAAGGTTTAAAGGGAAGGAAAGCTATTTTTGCAGCCCATGCTACAAAGGTAAGCAAGAAATTCCATGTTCCTCCAATTAAATTGCTCTGCTGTCTCTTAAAAGAAACAGACTTAACATTTCAGCTAAGTTACACTGTAGTTTTGATGCTAGACAACACTTTGTCGCTTAATTTGTTCTGGAGCACTTCAGCTGAGCCCTTGCAACAAAGCTTCAAAGAATACAAAGAGTGATTTAAAGACAATGCACTACTACTTTCACTTCTCACCACTATAAGCTAACCTAAGAATGACACAGTATCTCCATAAAAGAGTATTTTGAACAGAACTGAGCCCAAGTGGACCCACACTGAAACAAAACAGTAAGGAAGGACTGACTCAGAGATCAGAGGAAGGAAGGAGAATTTTGGAAAAAAGGTCATTCTTTTCCTCCTATTTCTGTTAGCATTTTTAATTGCACTGTCCACAAAGAAATCCCATCTTCATTTCCCATCTTGTGTCTTTTTCATAATATATAATGGAAAAAAATTAAGTCACATGAAAAATGGCCGTAAGTATCCTGTGTCACTTCCTATGCCACTTGTGCTACAGAGTAGGCTGAATGCATGCACCAGTAGTTCAGGAATACAAGTTCTTTTGTGGCTTATCACTTAATTGGCAATTATAATCCTATAATTAACTACAGAAAAAAAGCCTCTGGCAAAGGCAGCTGGGCAATTCAAACATGAGATATAAAATTACTCCTAAACCCAGTCAGCAGACAGCTTATCTGCAAATACATAAACAAACCCCACTAGAGAGTTAGTACTGTCAATTACTGTGCCCACTCAAGCCTCTAGCCATCAAGAGGCCCCATCAGTTCAAAAGTGACATGAAATGGTTACAAAGCAGCCATCAATCTGATACCGGACAGGACTGATTGTCAGACGTTCCTCCGAAAAAGGGAGAAGGATGAAAAATCCTGACTCATCTTGTTGCTGTAAACACCCTAATACAATCTCCTAATTGACAATCACTTATACAAGTAGTGATGCAATAAATGAGCTCATGAAAGTGGCACTTACAACAAGATGCCAGCAAGCCAAAAAAGCCAAGCCTGACTGGCATCCATCCTGCTGCACTTGACTAAATTCTTCACATTGCACTGCAATGTTAATTATAAGAACACATGCATCTGCAGCCAACCTATTCTTTTTGAGAAAGTAGCAGATGAGCCAAAAACTGAGAGTGATAGAAATTAAAACCTGGTAAGATCCACCTCATCTTCTTTTTCTGATATTCAACACTTCATCCCATCTCCTCACCTTCTAAGCCCACTGCTGACTTACTTCTCTAGCTAGACGATAGTACAGTGGATCTTGCCATCTCTTCACACAACATAACTGAGCCCGATCAGCTTCTTATCCGGCCATTCGAAAAGCAGTTAACATGAGATTGCTTAAGTAATGACATTTTTTCTTAGGTGTTCTACAATATTTGTAATTCTGTGCACTGAACAGCTAATTCAGCAGTGCCTCAGAGAGACTCCAGCTACTGCAGCTAGCTCCAGAAAGACACCAACATACATCCCACCTTCTTAAAAGAGAAATTAAGTAAACCACGCAGCTCCTTCTCTAAAGGGAGGTTTGTGTTTGTTGTGACCTCAAGTGTTTCACTTCTCAATTTTTAAACAAAGGACTATACACAAGGAACTCACAAGGATAATACATATAATTGTGAAACAGCACTAGACTGGTAAAAGTTAAAAAAAAAAACCAAACCATTCCTACTTTGCATTCATAACATTAAACAAGAAAGGTCCACGTTCCAGCTCAACAAAAACATAGTATGGGTCTTGTAAATGTATTACTTTTCTGTTCTCTCTATCAAACAGAAAATATTTTTTTTGTCACATAAATATGTGGTCATGTATCATTCATTACTAAATGAACCTTTGCTTCAGACATTTCCAAGGAAAGGAAGAGAAATGAGGAAAGGATACATGGTGGTATCAGAGCTCTGCCTTCTCCCTTCATTGACTTAAGTCAGTTTCTATCTGAAGTACAAACCTGCTCATGGAGCAAGTCAAGATGTCCAGCAGCATGAGCTGGGAGCCCATACCCTCAAATTTTGACATCATTGCTTGATGTATAAGTAATTTGTCACTGGACTGGAATCCAAGCATCTCATCTCTTCAATTAGTACCCCTACCAAAGGCTCCAGGGTCATTCCTGCCCTCTTGCTCTATTTCTCAAATACTAGAAAAAGCGGAAGCATCTCCAAACACATTCTGGTGCTCAGGGCTTTTCTAATTAGGATAAACAGTCTAAAAGCCTTCAAAAATTGAAGCATCTGTCTCTCCCTCATCTGAACATGGCAGCTGCTCACAGGAGTACAGTAAGACAGGCTGCAGCACCTCCAGAAGCAATTTAGCTTCCTCCTTGAGTAGTGTGTCTAAAATTACTCATGTAATTTATCTCCACTTGCTAACAGTCTCAAGATTAAATTCACTAAAACATATAGTTTCTGTTACCATGGCCAAAAAAATATGTCGTCCAATATTGTTTAAAACTCCTACGTCTTTCAAATACTAATTCATGAAGCTGCTAAAATAAGATTTCTTGTTCTCATAAGTACACTGTAACATGCTGAAAATATAGGGATTTGATGAGTGGGAGTTTACTGATCTATACTGCTGGAATTCAATGTTAATTTTTCTTCATCGTTTTCTTTTCGAATGCCTTTATGATGAATGAATGAGTGATGAATTCTTAACTATTGTGCAGGATACTGTCTGCTCAGTTTTGTGTTGCTATCACATGGATGCATGGAGTTAAGACACAACAAGGTTTACCAGAGACCTCAATAGAATAAATAAGTAATGATACAAACAAAAATGTCCCATGTACACAGCTTCAAAGCAGTAAGCTAGCAGTAACTGGTTCCATCCAGACCAAAATGAAATACTTCTAAGATCAAGCCTGCAATCAGTGTGAAAAATCTTGGAAAACATGGGAGGTCTGGGTAAACTGAGAGGGGTTTCCAGGGTTTGTCAGTGCAAAATTAACATACTGGGAAGACTCAAGGGACAAGTGACTTACTGCAACAGACAATCAAGTTCTATCAAGTCAGACATTAAATAAAGCGGACCCAACTCTATGAACTTCTATCCTATAAGATGATGATGTTCAGGTTTCCATTTACTGACTACTGTGGGTCAGAAACATTTAGCTGAAATCAGAATAATAGAGAAAAATGGAGGGAGGAGGAATCAAACCATTGTTAAAAAAAATCAACTTTGTAAAATTAATTTAATTGTGGAAGAAAATTAACATTTACGTTTTCAATTGTGTTAGGCACCTGTTTAGAAACTATCTGTATAGCTACAGTATAAAAACATTTTCTTAAGCTTACAAAGAAAATAATTGTTTTCAATTTTTCTGAAAATGCAAGCTTTGGATCCATCTAAAAGGTTTTTAAAATCTTTTAATTAGAAATTTTTAAAATATGTTTATTGTTTCCTTTTAGAATGGAAAACATGTCAAAAAGAATATCTACTTCCTACCCAGCTCTACAATTTTCCCCGGGTTTAGTCCTTCTCACAGCATTCATCACTTTGCAGTCTCTTCACATGCCACTCGGGCTGATGAGCTAGAGTAAAAAAAGTCTACTCTTCCACTTTCTCAAAAGGCCAAAATACCACCTGTATAATCTCAACAGCTCCCAAAAGGCAAGAGAGTTGTGTGAGACTGCCAGTAAATTCCAAGGAAAAATTCTAGCTTACTGCAGCAGGAACAACTCTTGTGTACAAGTGAAGAAATCAGGTATTTGTTATAGAGGACAGCATATCTAACAATAAAATGTTGGGGTTTGTGTTTCAAGGGTTTTTGAGTTTTGTGGTTGGAGTTTTTTTAAATCCATAGCAACTTGGTAATAAGGCCTGCCATCTCCCCAACAGCATCCAAAGATTTGTATCCCTTAAAAAATTTCAAATGCAGATTACCTAGATGTGCTTGAAGTTCACATAAATTCTTGTCCCTCCCCGTGTAATACAGTCCCAATTCTGTTCCATGTTGCATTAGCACAGGCACAGTGATGTATTCATTTCACCGGTGCCCTGCCAGAATCACACAGGTATAACAGAGAGAAGTTTGGCTCTGTCTAAATAGGTTTCTTCATTGTTCTTTTTACAGTATGCCAGTTTATGAAGAGAATATTCAGTCCTGCTTCACTGTGATGACCTTAGTGGCATAAATCATCTCTTATAATTCAGTTTCCTCTTTACACTCAGCCTGGCTGCTGTATTCGAAGACTGAAACCGATTTGTTCATTTCTGACATGTGAAGATGCAGCATGCACCTTTCGATCCATCACTCAGGAGGATGCATTACTGATGGCAGGAGAGGCCACAGAGGCAGCCGCCTCTCTGGCAACAGAAAAAGCAGCATCTGGAGTTAACTGAGCTAAGGCACTGTCATTTTCTCATCCCATAATATGAAACTAGATCGTATCAGCTCACAGTGCCAAACTTATTTTGTGTGCTTTTGAATACTCTGCAAAGTAATGATATATTCCTCAAAACTGAATAATTCAGTAGGTCCATCTGAGAACTTTGGCACTTACCATTTAAGCCTGCTAGCTAAACAAGGTTTACGCCACAGGAAGCCTCAAGGAGAGAAATAACATGTAA
Source organism: Phaethon aethereus (assembly GCF_964289735.1). Taxonomy (NCBI): domain Eukaryota; kingdom Metazoa; phylum Chordata; class Aves; order Phaethontiformes; family Phaethontidae; genus Phaethon; species Phaethon aethereus. The sequence continues at coordinate 14,077,092 of NC_138584.1, forward strand.
GTCTCATCCAACTGATGCCCTCCATTTGCCATCTCTGGGAATTATCCTCAGCTGGAGTCAAGCAAGATATAAATACCACCACAACTGGAAGAAGAAAGGCTTACACTGAGGAAGACATCTTTCTTTTCCCTATTAAGGGAATGTAAATCACAGAAGTGCTTGAAAACTGGGAGGGCACTTGCGGAAGCACCATACATGCCTGCCCTGTTCTCATGCTCCTTCTTAGGTACCAGGTTTGGCCACTGTCAAGGTCACAATAACAAATTTGAGGAAACCTTGGTCTAACCCAGTACTGGCACATTCATGCTCCTATCTCTCACAAGAGCAGTTTGACCAACTGAGAGCAGCCATACTCCCTCATCTTGAATGTCTTTGAATTCATGTGTTAACAGTTTTTACTGTTTGGTCAGGGGGAAGATTGGGAGAAAGGCAGGTAAAATAGGGGATTTTATTTTCTAGCTGTTAAGGCAGTAGTCTGGAGTCAGGGAGAGACCTGCATTTCAGTTCCCATTTCAGTGACTACTTAAAACGATGGTGAGAGAGGCAGTCTTCCCTGAGCACTAACTGAGGATTTATTTGTGACATGATGCCTTGGATATCCAGAGTGTCAGGATATCCAGGTGGGACTAGGGAAGGAGGAGTGTACAGAAATTAAGTGACCATTTCCTTGCACTTTATTTCTACTTAATCCACCCCAAATGCAGGGATTCTGCTGGTTAGCTGCAGAGAAAGGAAGGGTTCCCACAGCTCCCACCGTATATTTAGATTTTTAAGAGTTGAAAAGGGACGATTTTATTTTTCTCCAAGGCATTGGCAATCAATCATGGCAGGAAAGGTTTGTAAATCTACAGAAAGACTATAAGAACTTCTGGTACTACTAACACATTAAATTCTCTGATACCTGCCCAACACTGGTTGCATGCTTAGGACTAAGTTTGGCCTCAAGTTGCACCAGGGGAGGTTTAGATTGGATATTAGGAAAAATTTCTTCACAGAGAGTGGTCAGGCATTGGAACAGGCTGCCCAGGGAGGTGGTGGAGTCGCTGTCTCTGGAAGTGTTCAAAAAACCTGTGGATGTGGCGCTTCAGGACATGGTTTAGGGGACATGGTAGTGCTGGATTAATGGTTGCACTTGATGATCTTGCAAGGTCCTTTCCAACCTAGTGATTCTGTGACTACCTGCTTGATTTACGTTTGGCAGCAGCAGGAATGCCCCCCTCTAACATTCATAACCATCTCCTTAGGATGCCAATAAACATACTATCTGTACTGTTTAATGTTCTGCACAGAAATTATATCTTTCCCAATAATAAACAAACTAATCTGATTAAAACAAATGCACTGCTAAGTAGTAAGTTAGGCTCTTTGGTTAGGTATTTCTTGTATTTTATGTTTATTCCCTTTCATGATAATAGCTAAGTAACAGACCCAAAGCACACTATCTTAAATTGAACTGAAATAAGACTTTTTGTTTAAGTATTAAAAAAATAAATTTAAATATAGAAATGGTTCAATCTGAAAGCTTTTGTTCAAAGAAAGCAAAAAGTTTTTTGTTTCATTTTAAGAGTGATTTATCCTTTGCACCTTCTGCCATATTTGCACATGTAAATGAAAAATTAAATAAAACTTGAATATCAAAAATGCTTCAGGCATGCCAAAGTAAGAGAGCTTACTTTAATTCCCCCCTTTTCTCCCAGCCAAAAGAATTTTTTACTTCAATTTAATGCACAAAAAGCACCTCAAATCACATCTCAAATCTTCTTTCTCTAGGTGAAGGACTACACTTGTAATTATAAAAATCTCTTCTAACATGACATTTGGTTCTTCTTTCCATCACAGGATGCAGCACTTTTCCACCAAGCACAGGAGACAAGAAGCTATAACAAATCACTTCAAGAATAAATATTTCAGACTGCTTGAAGTGATGTATTTGCTAAACAAACAAAAGCAACAACAACAAAACCCACACAACCCAGAAGAATAAGGTTTTTTGAGAAGTAAAGTAAATATTATTACCCCCTGCACTTCAGGAAGCTATGTTCATGTAGTTCAGTCACACCATACCCTGCCTTCAAAGGAGCTCCAGCCATGGTTGCCACCTTCTGTTCCTACCATTTCCTGGACATCACTCTTCTCCCAACAGCATCATCATGCAGCAGCCTTTGCATCACCATGTGACATACAGCACATGCTAAACGTGTCTTATCCACATCTTAGCCACCATTTTCCCCCAAATTTGATGGGGAAAAAAAGGAAGTATGATCCTTTATTTTTTAGACCTCACCTTTAACTCCTGAAGCTACCTGTGCTTCTTCCAGGACAAGTGTGGTTCAAACACACTTGAACTCTAGCCAAGGACAGGTGCAGGCTCATTTTATGGCATGAGCTAACTAGCACATTCATGCTGACAGACACACTGATGAATCTTTTAGGAAAGCTCCAGACAAAAGGGACAAAAATCCCACCTCCTTTTTCTGAAGGACAGATTAGTCCAATTGCAATTAGGCAAGAGGGACCTTCTCAGCTCTATGCATCTGCAAGGCAGTTTGTCTCACCTTGCAGTCTCTTTCAATTTAAGACACAAGGAGTTTGTGCAGACACTTAAAAATTAGTGGCACTGCAGGACACCTCAAAGACAAAAGTCCCCTTCACTTCAATGGAAGGCCAGATGCCCTAGGTAGAGAAAGGCAAAACCAGAAAATTATCCTCTACATTCACAGACGTCATTTTCTGTCATTAGCACCCAGGACTTGGATTTTTATTCAAGCTGGCAGGTAAATGAATAACGAACTCAGTTAATAAACCCCAGTTTTCAGGTTCTATCTTGCTTATCTCAGAAAGTATTTACTTCCTTCCTTCAGAGCAAGGTAAACTATAGCGGGGACAACAGGATGCAGTTAGGTTTTGATTTAACCACCAATGTCATATGATTAAACAAAGGCTCAATGTTTACTTCAGTGCACAAGGGCTTGACCAGCATATAACTTTTCTCTTCCAGCGCTTTCCTTACATCTATGGAAAAGGAAGCTCTGCTCCCATTCTGCCCAGTAACCTTTTCCTTTATTTGTTTTCACCACCTGAGTAGTTCATAAAATGAAGTGTAATGACTAGCACCTCGGCAGCAACCTGCAAGAGGCATGGAAACAAATCAAGTGCAGCAGTGCTCACTGGTTGGCAGCTGTAATGAATTAAATTGCCTATCCCACTTCAATTCAGTATGCCTTCCATGAAAAAAAGACCTAGATGTAAAATGAGCTATTCAAAAACACATTCTGCATTTCTATTAATCTAACAGAGTGAATTGTCTTCCATACTGTAAAGCTAACAACCCTTGTCTGCACAGCACTGCATCACAGCATAAAGCTATAGCACCTGCCCAGTGAGAAGGTACAAAGAGGCAATGTAGGGATCAAGAAGATGTCACCTTCTAAGGCTGACTTATAAGCTACCAGTCTGTAAAAAATGGGTTTCATTTGTTTAGATGCCTTCATGTACCTGCCACATCCAGGTCATTTAGTTCCTAAATGAATCCAGTATCCTTTCAGTTTCAGCGATGGAAATTATTCTTTGCTTTTGCAGCATTGGAATTTCAGACTGTTGCTCACTGCCACCTGCTGGAGTCTGGGGAAATTTAGTGGAAAATAAAGAATTAACAGCGGGCACTGCAGGGATATTTTGTGCATGCTTTTATTTACCAGATCCACCAACGTTATGTCTTGCTACTGTTCCAAAAATAGAACTATTTGTAGGCATGTTTTACCATTCACTTCTACATAAAAGCTTTGATCTCTCTTGCCCCAAGAATATCATTAACTGGCAGAAGCTGCATGGAGGTAATAGAAGGCAGAACATGGTAATTTTAACCATACTTTAGTTATGACCAGGTGTTCAGAAATATAAAGGGAGAGGCAAAAATAACAAAAGATAATTTAACATAAGTTCCATTTTCTGAGATAAGCAGCAAAATCTAACTCTACGTCTAATACAGCTGTGCATTTAGGGAATCTAAGGACAGCTGCTTCTTAATATTATCTTGTTTAAGTCCAGTTTAGAGACTGCAGTTTGTAACAAGCTCAGTCCCTGAGCTTAAACTGATTTACAGATATCAAATGTTTAATTAATATGGGAACTGCAAAAAGAAAGATATCTAGAAATGTAACGACCAACACACGAAACAGGACATTACTTTCCTGGTATCATAGAAATACTCCCACAAGTAGGAAAGTAAATTATATGAGGAAAAGACAGTCCACATCTTAGAAGCAGTATAGCTACCTCAGTGTAGTCAGTACAGCATTCTGTCTAGGCTGTTTAACCCTCTTGCCAACTCCGGTATCCAAGAAAGGCTGCTAGCAGACCCCAAGGATCATGAAACACCAATTATTTAGAGATGTATCACAGCCTTCTTGGGAAATTTGAAGGCCTGTTTCAGCTTCCCCGTCTTTTCCCTTGCTGAACAAAGTGTTATTTGGAGGTACGTGTTACGGTTTTCTGGTTCATTGAGGGTTGGTTTTTTTTTTTTTTAAGGTATGCATAAATATGCATAAACCTTACTATGCATAAGGGATTGTTTCAGAATCAAATTACAAATAGATGCTGAGCACTGTACAGTTACTGCAGCAGTGAAATGCAAGTCTTTTGCATTATCTGCTTAGTCATGTATGACTCAGCACATGGATATTTTCAAGATCATGGATGCTCACAATAGCCTGAAAGAGACTGATAAGATCTGACATCTAAAAATTCATCCAGACAGAAAGTCTTATCAGCTTATGAGGAAGGCCTAGGCCTCAATACTTCAAAGAGATTTGGATTGTGCACATATGTGTGCTTATTGACTTTATAGCCTTACCACATTGTCAGGACGCAGCTGAGACAATGAAAGGGCCTTTACTGTCTGGCAGCAGGTCAAAACCTCAGCCACAGTCTTGCATGTCAAACCAGACTGGCTGGCTTGATGTACAGCTATTTTAGCAAGTAGTCCAGGAATACACTAAGCATTTAGAGCCCAGCCTCAAAGCATTTGCTTCCAGAGCTGTCTGAGTTTATGCATATTAAACTGTCAAAAGTTGTGCATTATAATTTTCCCTTTCTTAGCTTTTCATTCTTCTTTCTCTATCTTACTATACAGTAGAACAGACAACTTACTTCTCTGCAAGCTGCCAAAGCTTACAGCAGCATGGGTACAAAACCTGGCTTTTACCCATAGCTGTTTTGCTTCTTTCCCTCAAATACCCTGACCAGCATTCAGCCTTGCAGAATGTTCACTGAAACATGAGGGAGTTACAGAATCACAGAATCATTAAGGTTGGAAAAGATCTTTAAGATCATCAAGTCCAACTGTCAACCCAACACCACCATGCCCCGAACTGCCACATCCACATGTTTTTTGAACGCCTCCAGTGACGGTGACTCCACCATCTCCCTGGGCAGCCTGTTCCAATGTTTGGCCACTCTCTCAGTAAAGACATTTTCCTAATATCCAATCTAAACCTCCCCTGGCACAACTTGAGGCGACCAAGAGTTTCTACTAATCATTCAACACCACTTAGCTCTAGTGCTCTTTTCCTGCTGTCTGTATGGAGAGGAAAGCAGTATTTGTCATTACTGTTACAGAGAAACTGAGGTATCATGAGGTGAAATATTTTTGCTCCTGTTACAGAGCGGGGCAGCAGCAGGACAACAGCTTTCTAAATACCAGTCATCTCCACTGCAGCACACTGCTTCCAAGAAAGATAATACTTCTTTAGAATAACATACATCTTACAGTAATGTCCAGGAGCCATGACCAAACACCCATTGCTCTAGATGTTGTTGCACAGACCAGGAGATTGACCTGCATCTGCTTCCAGGAGCTCCCCACAGCATACATCTATTTCTTAGAGCTAACTGCAACTCCACTGCAAGGCAGCAGCCACATTACGAAGTCTGCTTTTATTCCAGCATACAGTAAAAGAAGATACCATGGTTTCATGGATTTCCAAAACTGCAACCTTGTGACCTCAAAAATGTTTCCTAGAATCTAAAAAAATCACCAGAGTAAGTGGAAATGGAAAGCTGAACCTCTCTGCTGCCTGTCCCTCTGAATAGTTAGCACATAAAAAGTACAGTGAAGTGACAGCAACACTACTGAAATGAGATTATAAATAACGACAAAAAATGTTAATATATTTTTAAGTTAACTGTATATTGCTGTGACAGTGCCCAGAGAACAATGGAGAATAGTCGTGTGGTTCCCAGAACTGTACAAACATAAAATAAACTGACAACTACAGGCCTGATGAGATCACAGGCTAAATAAAAAGCTTACAAGGTTAAAGAGATTATTTCCATCGACTTCAGTAAGCTTTCAGCTGGGCACTAGGGCATCTGTGATGAGATAGCCACAACAGTCTCCCTGAGCATGCACTCCAGTAGCTTCCTGTGCTTCTGCCATTAAAGATGGGAACAGAACTAAACGAGGCATTTTAAACCCTATTTTGTAAAGGTATTCACAGAATCACTAGGTTGGAAAGGACCTTCAAGATCATCAAGTCCAACCATTAATCCAGCACCACCATGTCCCCTAAACCATGTCCTGAAGTGCCACATCCACACGTTTTTTGAACGCTTCCAGAGATGGCGACTCCACCACCTCCCTGGACAGCCTGGTCCAATGCCTGACCACCCTCTCAGTGAAGAAATTTTTCCTAATATCCAATCTAAACCTCCCCTGGCGCAACTTGAGGCCATTTCCTCTTGTCCTATCGCTAGTTACTTGGGAGAAGAGACCAACACCCTCGTCGCCACAACCCCCTTTCAGGTAGCTGTAAAGAGCAATAAGGTCTCCCCTCAGCCTCCTCTTCTCCAGACTAAACAACCCCAGTTCCCTCAGCCGCTCCTCATAAGACTTGTGCTCCAGCCCCCTCACCAGCTTCGTTGCCCTTCTCTGGACACGCACCAGCACCTCAACATCCTTCTGGTAGTGAGGGGCCCAAAACTGAACACAGGATTCAAGCTGCAGCCTCACCAGTGCCGAGTACAGGGGCACGATCACTTCCCTATTCCTGCTGGCCACACTATTTCTGATACAGGCCAGGACGCTGTTGGCCTTCTTGGCCACCTGGGCACACTGCCGGCTCATGTTCAGCCGGCTGTCAACCAGCACCCCCAGGTCCCTTTCCGCCGGGCTGCTCTCCAGCCACTCCTCCCCAAGCCTGTAGCATTGCATGGGGTTGTTGTGGCCGAAGTGCAGGACCCTGCACTTGGCCTTATTAAACCTCATACAGTTGACCTCTGCCCATCGATCCAGCCTGTCCAGATCCCTCTGCAGAGCCCTCCTACCCTCCAGCAGATCAACACTCGCACCCAACTTGGTGTCATCTGCAAACTTACTGAGGGAGCACTCGATTCCCTCATCCAGATCATCTATAAAGATATTGAACAAGACCGGCCCCAGAACCGAGCCCTGGGGAACACCGCTTGTAACCGGCCACCAGCCGGATTTAACACCGTTCACCACAACTCTCTGGGCTCGGCCATCCACCCAGTTCCTCACCCAGCGAAGAGTAAACCTGTCTAAGCCACGAGCCGCCAGTTTCTCCAGGAGAATGCTATGGGAGACGCTGTCAAAGGCTTTACTAAAGTCCAGGTAGACAACATCCACAGCCCTTCCTTCATCCACTAGGCAGGTCACCTGGTCATAGAAGGAGATCAGGTTGGTCAAGCAGGACCTGCCTTTCATGAACCCATGCTGGCTGGGCGTGATCCCTTGGTTATTCAGACACGAAAAAACATAAAAGCGCCTGGATCCAAGTTTGTAAAAGGTATTTGGGTGCAGAAGCCCCACTGAAAGAAATAAGCCAGCCCCATAGAAGCTTCAATACTCAAATACCTTTAAAAACTGAGATCTCAGTTTAAAAAAAAAAAAAAAAAATGCAAAACACACAGACCTCAACAACAAAAAAACCCAAAAAATTTTCCCTAAGAGTACAGTAGTTGAGGAAGCCATTAGCATTGCAAATTAAAGCTCTTCCTTAGCCGCTTAAGAATAGCGAAGGGTATAATTCTCACAATAACTCACTTTCCTTTTGAAAACATTAAGGACAAACACATATCATCCCACTACAGCTTTTCCCACTGAAATGCAGATGATGCTACACCAAGGTTAGTGACTTTTTTTGGGCTCCATGGCATGGGAAGTTAAGGATCTAGCTTTCATACCAGTAAATGTCTTAAAAGCATAAACAAAACATGACAGAATTTTTTTTTCTTCAATATTTTCAGAGAAAGAAGGAATACTTGCTGGCCTAATAAACTGAAAGACAACACACATAGTACTGAAGACTTTCACTAGTGGGATTTCAAGCTATAGAAGGCAAAGTTGGTAAATCAATTTTTGTTGAACAAACTTCTTTTTGAACCCCAATTCTTGTTCCTCTGTTCAATTAATAGCATTGCTTTCAGGAGAGGATTTGGGTGTGGGGCGTTTTCCCCCTCCAAGTAAGTACAACTTGCAATTTATTCCACTTTGAAAAACAAATCAGACATTCTGTGGGCCACACAAATATAATCCAGCATTTCCAGGATCTATTCTTCTGCACCCTTGATGTGTGGACATACTACTATCATTGAGTTATATGTTTGTCTCAAGCATAGAATACATCCCTCACTTTTTAAGGGTTAGAAGTTCATGCCCCGGGAAGAAACTGCAGCATTACATTCATCAAGCAAAGATGTAATGAGTGATGTTTTCCACAAGAAAACAATTCTTCTAGAAGATAGTATGTTTATGCATGAATAGAACACGAGATGCACAAAGTCATTGTTTGCATATGCTGCATGACTATTATAAATGTGTATGTGTAGAAGATTAACCGGAACTGGGAGCAGATATTTAAATCTATGAAGCTTGACAGCTTCTTCCACATTAGTAAGCTGCCTGTCTTCACATTACACACTTCTCCTCCCACCCATGGAGCAACATCCCACTTTCTTAAAGAGAAGCACTGCTGCCGGGTGAGGTAGCTGGGGAAACTGAAGGAAGAAACATCTCCCAGCTGAGATTCTCACTTTCATTCTCCCAGTTGTTTTGCTTATTTTGCATATCAGAAGCCCAGTTCTTTTAAGACACTGTTCACTGTGCTCCCCAACAATACCTCAGAAACAAAAACCCCTACTAGACTGCAGCTTTTTCTCCTTCCACATCCCCAGCCAGGTTTTCTGACAGCCCGCTGCCCTGGTAATTCCTCTGCAGTATCCCCAGCTGCACCAGAGCAACTGAATGTATTGTAGGTATTGACTGGAATATAAATATCATGTGCCATTACCACTGGAAACACAGTATAAGATGCACCTACCCAGAATAAAGGTGTGAAGAATATTTAATGAAACCCTGAAAAAAAAAAAATCCTTAAAGGTATTATATTATTTCTATCTTATTTTATGGACAAGGAGCCGGTACAGACCCTGGCATGCTCTTTTAAGTATTGACTATTATAAAACAAAAACTAAAAACCTCTCAGTAATCACAGCATGGTAGCAATCTGCTTCAGCTGTTACTCTCACTAAAAATAATTTAATGTCATGCCAGATACTGATATATCTGATTGTGTGCAAAACTGCAAATACATTTAAAACCCTGGCACTGGGTTTAGTGGGAATTCATTTTTATAAGTTCATATATAAATGTATGCAGATAAGGAAAGCAAGAATACAAAAATCTCTCCCGCACAGGCTAAAAGTGTGTGTAAATGAGTGCTTAAAGAGGTTTACCAGCTTTTATTTCTTTCTTACAGCTGTTAAGACTTGCAAAAAGCACTCACTCATTCTTTACTGCTTGCTGTCTGTAAGCATTTGTGGTCTGGCCAAGAAGAATATATTGTGCAATGACTGTGAGCATGTGTTTAATATGTTTAATAAACACCACCAAAAGCTTACATTGAGGAAACATTAAAGTTTAGAATCACTAGCAAAAGTACAGAAACACAGAATTAAAACTATTGCTCCATTTCAACTACAAACTCTGACTACCTTTACCTGCAGGTCATACTTAATAGTCCTGGTCCTTCAACCTTTGTCTACACCAGTAACCCTTTTTTTCGGGAAATGTCCCCTGGGACATAGTGGTGAAGTCTTTATTCAGATAAAACTCTCATTGAGCTGACCTGAATACATGGATTTTCTCATAGGAAAAGAGCATTCCTTAGCATTAGAATTATAGCATATGGTTCAATGTTTGTAAAAATACCTTGTTTAAATTAAGGATGGGACTGAAAACATGCACTTACACTCCTTTGCTTTACACAGATTATGCTATGCTGTATGCCTTAAACAACAGCTGAAGTACTTAGCTTTCATTATAACTGCTTACAATTAAATCTGAGCTTCCAGGCTCCAGTTGAAATGATTGCTAGTAAAATAAGCTGTGTATCTGAGAAGTTTTTAATAAACAAAGGAAGTGAGAAAGGAAACAATATTATGCACACTTTAGAGATGAGAAACTAAAGCTTGGAATACCACTAAACCATGTCCCTAAGCACCACATCTACAGATCTTTTAAATACCTCCAGGGATGGCGACTCAACCACTTCCCTGGGCAGCCTGTTCCAATGCTTGACAACCCTTTCATTGAAGAAATTTTTCCTAATATCCCATCTAAAGCTCCCCTGGCACAACTTGAGGCAGTTTCCTCTTGTCCTATTGCTTGTTACTTGGAAGAAGAGACCAACACCCCCTTGCTACAACCTCCTCCTTTTACGTAGCTGTCAAAAGCAATAACATCTCCCCCGAGCCTTCTCTTCACCAGGCTGAACAAGCCCAACTCTCTCAGTCTTTCTTCATAGGAGAGGCGTTCCATCCCTCTGATCATGTTTGTGGCCTTCCTGTGGACGTGCTCCAAGAGGTCCATGTCTTTCCTGTGCTGAGAGCTCCAGAGTTGAACGCAGGACTCCAGGTGGGGTCTCACCAGAACGGAGTAGATGGGCAGAATCTCCTATCTTGACCTGCTGGCCACGCTTCTTTTGATGCGGCCCAGGATACGTTTGACCTTCTGGGCTGCAAGTGCACATTGCTGGCTCATATCCAGCTTTTTGTCCACCAGTACCCCCAAGTCCTTCTCGGCAGGCTGCTGTCAACTGGGACCTCCCTGGTTAGCCAGGACTGATGACAAATGATTGAAAGTTGCTTGGTGAGCACTTCTGTCAGTTCCCTCACTACCTTGGGTGGACCTCAGCCTTTTCCTCATGCTTTCTCACTGTGTTTCCCTCCACATCCAATAAAGGACAGAAATTCTCCTTAGCCTTCCTTTTACTGCTCATGTATTTCTAGAAACACTTTCTATTGTTTTTTACAGCAGCAGCCAGATTGAGTTCTAATTGGGCTTTGGCCCTTCTTATTTTTTTCCCTGCATAACTTCACAACATCCTTGTAGTCCTCCTGAGTTGCCTGCCCCTTCTTCCAGAGGTCATAAACTCCCCCCCAATGAATTCCTGCCAAAGCTCTCTGTTCAGCAAGGCTGGTTGTCTTCCCCACCAATTCATCTTTTGGCACATGGGGACAGCCTGCTCTTGAGCCTTTAAGATTTCCTTCTTGAAGGATGTCCAGCCTTCCTGGACTCCTCTGCCCTTCAGGACTGTCTCCCAAGGGACTCTGTCAACCAGGCTCCTAAACAGGCCAAAGTCTACCCTCTGGAAGTCCAATCGTTAATTTCTCCTGTTTTCCCTCATTTAATAAATTTGCTTATTCATAATTAGATTCAGCAAAAAAATTTACTGCTTAGTGAAGTGAGAGGGTAACTCTCAAATTAAAATGGTGAAAGAAAGTTTCCATCTCTATTCCCACAGAGCTGTAAAATGCACTTCTGCTCCTGTCAGTGTACACTGAAAAATGTATGTTTTTATATATACACTATTAAAGATATTTAGTATAGGGAATAGACAACTTTCTAGCTATAAATATAAATGAAAATAAATGCTGTGAGTACTTTACTAGCTTAGGAGAAACGCAAGTTATGGCTAGTGTTTACAGGGAAACTGAAGTTCAAGACAGCAAGGAATGAAAAGGAGGTCGAAGAAAGGAGGAAGACTGTGACAAGACAGACAAGAGGATGAAACCTCCAAGGATGACTCATGGAATTTTAGCAGAAAGACAACATGCAGTAATAAGTAATTAAGCATAACTTTATGTGATATTCTTTAATCCCATTATATATTGACTAGATTATTGTATATTAATTCAGAAGCACAAACTTTGCATGACAGATCATAATAAGATATGACTCCACAGTTCAGAAAGATAAACTCTGAACAGCTGCAGGTAAGAATTGCAAATTATATGATTATATTAGAAGCATACTCCAATCCTATCGAAATAATTGCTAGAATTGAGAGACTGATGGTTAATTTTGTAGGTCATTCTATAAAGCTCTACCTCAAACCACCAGAGACAAGTGAAACAAATATTTTTTTTTCTGAGGAAACAGGATGTTAAGCCTGTATTTGAATTCTGCTTTGAATTGTTAATAACGTTTTTGCAGCATAGAGTAACACAGTAAACAGTGATTCTCCAAAACAACTCTTTACACTCTTCCAAATCTCCCCAGACAGCCATTTGCCATGATACCCATCTAAAACCTGAACAACGCGCAGGCAGCTGTTGCTGCGCTCTGATCCTCCTGATGCTGACTGCTCGTCTCATTGTTCCATTTTCCCATGTCTGCTGTACCCACCTGCTGCCTGTTTATACACAGATTATAAAGTCTTTGAGACAGGGATCACTCTTTGTTCTATATTTGTACAACATCTGCCACCTAGTAACGAAATACTGAATTACTTCTCACTGAAGGAAAAAAAATGTAGACAGGCATTATTATGTATTTATTTATTATAATAAATATAATTAATATATATTAATTATATATATAATTATTGTTTCCTACTTTTTCTTTCATGGTCAGAAACATTTTATAAAAATATTTTTGAAGTAGATTCATTAATTAGTTCAGCCACCATGAGACAGTTGAGAAGGCCATTGTTCCACATGCTAAGAAATACGACTCCAAATTACTACAATTATTTTGCACTACAACTCCTTTGAATTCTAAGAGCTTGTAATGAAAAATAGCATGAACTGGAATACCATTTTAACATGAAAATGGTTCTTGCAGCAAATTGAGATGAATACTGGCTAGAGACTCAAAATTCCTCATGCATCACAAACTGGAAAAAAAAAAAACCCAACCACACAAAAAGACATAACTCTGCACTTGGCACTCCTGAAAATAAAACAGACTTCAAGTGTGTGATACTGGATGCTCAGAAATCAAAGCTTCCAAACTGCTTCTGAATCTCGGTCTTTTGTACTAACTTCTTATAACATTACCTGTATTTACAGTGAACATAGGATTGAATTAAGTTATTGTCAGGGTATCATTATCCATCCTGTTCAAGGACATGCCATCCAAAACAAGGTCAATCCTGATATTTGGATTTGAGCATAGTAATTGAAGGCAAATCATGCCTCCCTCTGTCACATCCTCCCATGCTCACAGATCCTCTACTGCTGTTCTACTCTGTATTTTTACTTTGGTATTGACAGATTTTACAGCAAGTCCCTAATACGATGATGACAGTATTACTTATGAGTACATTACATTACATATACCCTTAAGGTCTTTGCCTTTAGAATGTGCAAGATACACTTATGTACCAAGCAAACTAATAAAGCATAGTTGCATATGTAAGTCAAAGAATTTCATCGTATGTACTTCAAGGTTTAGGCTGCATGCCTTCTTTACTACAAGTAGATTCTTCATGTACATATGTAACTTCTACTTCTGTGTAATCTACTCTCTATTTACTTATTGCACCTTCCTTTATCAGTGACTATAAACTACTATAAAGCACCAATGTGCCATTTTTCAAGTCTGCCTTTCAAAAATTTTACATTAGAACACAGCAAGTGAAGGACTACAAAAAGCCATCATACAGAAATTGAGAGTCACCTCTATGTTCCTGCTTCAGCATTTTGCTGATTTTCCCCACATATCTCTCAGTGCCATAACACGTTTTTGTACCGTGTTCCTTTCTCCAGTTTATTTCTAGAGCAGTTCTGATACATTGTTTGACCTCTGAAAAAACTACCATGTCTGAGAGTGGATACAAGGCCTGCTTAGACGGATGTAGGATTACTAGGAAAGCATAAAACAAATGGTGAATCATGGTAACTTTCATTGCTTCAATCAGTTACATGTTTCATATGACACATACTCATCTCCTTTTCTTCAGTTATATAAAACTAAAAAAATTTTACTTAGAATCTCTCACCACAGAGCATCAAGGTAAGCTTTTCACATTCTATTTAGTCTATCTTTTCTTGTTTTATTGATTATCTGCATAAGCTGAGACAATAAAGAAAGTGAAAGAAGTTACTAAACAAACATTATGTTGTCCTCAACATGTCTGCCTTGGCAATTATACCCAAGAAGGTCATCATATTCCAAAACATCATCCTTGGTGAAGTCAGAGTTAGTAGTTCCATTATTCCAAGGCAACCACCATAAATATTTCTTTAAAAACTTGCATACACCAGAAAAGAAACAGCTTGTCCTGAGATAAACACACATTTGATATACTTTCTGTAATGAAATGTTTTTTCCCCTCACCTTTGTCTTCCTTGGTGCAATAGTAACTACTACATTTAACTTCACAAGCCCTTTTAAACAAGTTTGCCCTCAAGTATCAGACTGGCTACTTCAGATTGGAAAAGACAGACATATTTCCCTATACAGAATATATTGCCAGATATTCCATTTCTTTTATATTTCAGGGAACCCAGACTCTGGGGATCTCAGATGAGGTAGTATATCAGAGGAAAGAGACAGTTTCTTCAGTAGGAAGACACCGTACCTTTTTGGCTTAAGGTGCCCTGGTACAGCAACAATGCACTGTCAACATTGTTTGGACCTTCTAACAGGTGCTACTAAATCAGATGTATCAAGTCCGGTCTTTATCATAAAGACTTAAAGGATTAAGACATAATTTAAAGACTTAAAGGATGTAAAAGACTTAAAGCCTTTGAAGAGGCTTATTCCTTCAGAAAGCACCAAATGGACTGAGTTCCCATTGAAAATTCCTATGCAATCATATGCTTTCATCACATACTGGGAATATAGCCATCCTACATTCCCCAAACTGCATCCTACCTGTCTCACATTAAGGTATATCTATATTCTAAAAAATAAAAATAAGTCACTCCACAGCTAGACGCATTTCTTTACAGCAAAGAGCAAAGCTGAAGTGATTTCATACACAATACAGACAGAAAGACACTGTACCATGGGGGATACCTTTTCCTGGGGGTTTTGGTATCAACACACCTCTCCACACCCATAAGTTTGGTAGTTAATGCCTTAGCTGTGATGGATCCCAGCACTTCACATCATACAAGTTTGCAATTACCCTATAAAATTACTTTCTGTCCGTCTAAAGTTTCAGTGGCAAGAAATATTTCTGACATATAACCAAGAGCCTGGCAGCAGGTCTAATAATACTGTGCTAGATTTAAAATGCTGCAGTTATCAGTCAGTCACACTACAGAGCAGGTCATGCATAGCAAAGAGCTGCTTTATTAGCCTGATGGAATATGCAGCATGTATGAAATGACAGGATGCAGCTACAGAGTAAAAGCCAAAGCTGATGCAAAATATGCTATCATGGCCCAGATAATGCATGCCATTCACAATAATACTAGAGATCCATTCTAAACAGCGCACGTTAGTTAACAGTAAATGCTTGAGAGACGAGAGTTATGAATCCATTCAGGCTCAAAGCCTAATTTTGTCTTCTTTCTTTGGGTGAAAAGAGGAAATGGAACTAGGAGGAAATTAATACATTCTCCTGCAAGCTGCAAAACATAATAGAGACATAATACAAATAAAGATGAACTTTTCTGAGACTATTTTTCACACTAAATTAGTAAGCATACTAGTGATTTGCTCCCACCCCACTCCCTAGACTCTCCTGTCCTTTTCCAAAATGGACTGAAGTACTCCTTCTGACATCACCAGCCAAGTAGCAGACCTTTTATTATTCAAAAGGCATAAAACAGTTATTAAGGGAAAGGAATGCAGCCTATTTAGGGATATAATAGAGAATGACTAGAAGCAAGAGGCCTCCTTTACTAACAAGCAACAAACAACTGCAATTCACTGTTGTTAGACTACTTTGTGCAAACCAGATAGTTTATTAAAATGTATTGTATACAATGATTAGCATTTATGAGGTGATCAGCCTCTATAGACAGTCCTGGGACTTACTATGTCTTCCTGGCACTTCGCTGTAGATTTCTATTAATACTGTTACAAAAACCGCAGAGAGAATTGTTAAGTGTTAGATGCTGGGAGGTTTTTGTCACAATTCCCTCTGGTTTGTTGCAAGAAAAACAAAGAGAAGTACTCAAATAGCTGCACAAGTTCCACCAAAAAAACAAACCCAAAAACAACAACAAAAAAAAACCCACCACACCTTGAAGTTCTGTCTCAATTGATATATACCAGATGCAGCAATGCCAAGTTTGCAGTTCCTTACCTGTGACCTAAATGGTGGACAATATCTTTGACTATCAAGGTATTACCAAGGAAATATTAAAAAACCATGATCTTTTGTCTTCAAGATACCCTATATTCAAAGGTATCCATACTACAAATACATTTTCCTCTTGCTTAATTTAAAATTATTGCAAGTTCTGATGTGATATCACAGAATCACTAAGGTTGGAAAGGACCTTCAAGATCATCAAGTTCAACCATTAATCCAGCGCCACCATGTCCCCTAAACCATGTCCTGAAGCGCCACATCCACACGTTTTTTGAACACTTCCAGAGATGGTGACTCCACCACCTCCCTGGGCAGCCTGTTCCAATGCTTGGCCACCCTCTCAGTGAAGAAATTTTTCCTAATATCCAACCTAAACCTCCCCTGGCACAACTTGAGGCCATTTCCTCTCATCCTATCACTAGTTACTTGGGGAAGAGACCAAACCCTTGTCACCACAACCCCCTTTCAGGTAGTTCTAGAGAGTGATAAGGTCTCCCCTCAGCCTCCTTTTCTCCAGACTGAACAAGCCCAGTTCCCTCAGCCGCTCCCCATAAGACTTGTTCTCCAGACCCCTCACCAGCTTCGTTGCCCTTCTTTGGACACGCTCAAGCACCTCAACATGCTTCTTGTAGTGAGGGGCCCAAAACTGAACACTGTATTCGAGGTGCGGCCTCAACAGTGCCAAGTACAGGGGCACAATCACTTCCCTACTCCTGCTGGCCACAGATATGGAACTTTTTTCATCAGTAGCAATACAAGATGCTAATTTTTGCACCCTGCTCCTCCCTGCATCAGCACACCTGAATCACTGGGCTCAGTGTCTATACACATAACATGACTGCAGCAGTACAGAGATAGGGAGTAATCTTCCAAACCAAAACTGAGGTCATCAAAGAAGCAATGTTAACTGTAATCAGTAAATGAATCAGCATCAAGGGTAGAATCACAGAACATTATCTGCAGCATCTGATGAATTTTTTTTCTTCTTCTCTGGCAGACAAAATTATCTAAATAATAGATCAGGTACACTGTGACTCTCAATGTTTTATCGGTGTATTTGGAGAAAAGACCTCATTTATAACTGAGGAACACAGAGTGAAATAACTACAATTTGAAACCACTAGCTGCATCCCTAAAAGCTGCAGTAAAAGAAAGTTCTACTACATTGTTGAAGGAAATTATACAGCTGAATATTGGTGATAAATGATACATGTTATTATTGATATTTTAAACTAAAACTACCTGATGTATTTTCTTCACTAGAGGGACATTTTAAAATCTTCTGTGTAAAAAGTGTATTATGCTATGAGTCAACACGTTAATATAGATGTTCAGCATCACATTAAGTTTTCTAACAAATTCATACAAGCAACTTTATTTTTAATTTGGCACTTTTGTGGCCAATGTGCTTGCATATTTGCAAACACAGCTGCAAAGACCAATAGTAACATGGAGATCTACAGCTACGAAGATCTACAAAAGCACTATAAGTACTTCCAAGCAACCTTAAGGAAGGTCTTTAAACACTTGCATTTGTTATGATGTGTTAATTGTGCACAGATTTCATATCACCATATATTCACAGTGAATACTGCACACAAATAACATCAATACAATTTGTAAGTGTGGAACTCAAATTCAACAGCAGGACCTGGTTATAGACAGCAATGCCACCAAGTGAGGAGACAATTTCCAGCCTTGTTTCTTTCAAGCCTCATTGCCTTGAAATTGATTGCAACTACTACTTCTTTTTATATTCTTGTGAACAAGTCACTCAGCCCTCAAATTTTAATCATTTTTTGTCTGTTGGCAGTTTCATAAGCCTTGTCTTCACAGGCCCCAACTCTTTGTTTTCCTCACCACTCATTACAGTACCCTGAAATCTCTGTTGCTCAATTCTTTTCTCATCCCCTTGCTGTTCTCTTGGAGAGGCCAGCTTCAGACAGTCTCATGGAACACCTTGCTCTTACTCAATTGCACTAACCAATGATTTGTCATACAAGTGACTCCACCAGAGCACTTAAGGGAGTCCTCATTGTTGAGTACTCACTCAACAATCAGGACATGTGAAGCTAGAAATAAATTACCACATCCTTGGCATTACGGTTAAATTTGATACTCATCCTGCTACAGCAGCATTTACTTTCCCTGATGACTTCAACTCAGTGTTCTGCTTGCACAGGAAGGCTGGATCTAACAAAAGCAGGGCTGTCAAAAAGAGTAAATTAATTTACTGATCAGGGGACCGGGAAATAACCACAGATCCTAGAGGTAAGGACTTTTTTCTGCTGCTTTTATTTAAGTTGCATATCTTTATACCACCTTTGCAGTTCACAAGCCTAGAATTGGCTCCACACACACGGAGTCCCAGAGCAGCTTAGAACACACTATAGCTTGCTTGTGCAATTATGGAAGCCAGCTCTGTGGGGCTGTGGGAGCAGCTGAGGGCTATCATCAAATGCTGCTTGAGCCACACACCCAACTTTTCAGGAACCAGTGCCACAAAGAAACAGCATGGAGCTCTTAGAAGATTGTTCACTGCCACTGAGTCTCTTCATGAAGAAAGGTACATTAGACATTTTATGGGCCATACTCTGAAACTCTGGCCTTATCTATAAATACCCAGTAGAAGAGTAAAAAAGCATTTATATTTAATAGGCAAGATCAATATTTTCAAATGTAGGCTGTAAAGCTAGGCATCTCCATTTGCACTGAGGACTTGAAATAAACAGCCTAAATTTCTGAAGTGCTTAGAACCATCTGCTCTTACTGGCCTCAGTAGTTTCTGGAAAATAAACTGTTTAATTAGATGCTTTGGCATCAACCTGATTGGCTAGCTTTTGACACTAGAAGTTTTTAAAAAAAAAAAAAAATCTCTAGAGTGGAATGCTCTCATCTAAAGAAAATATTGTTTCCACTCACCATTTGGCCTTCTCCATGTCCTTCATTCAGCCCTGGAGTAACCATAAAATCTCAACTGTTCTTCCCCCCATCCCAATTCTAAAATGTCAATAAAAGTTTACATGTTAAAATGGCAAATAGAAGTTTTTTCCTCCAGGCAGGAAGTAGCTCCAAAATATGAAATTTGACTGTGCTCCTCACGAGAGCTACATGCACCATGGACTGAAATATATGCAACTAAATTAACACCTCAGACTATCATGTTTTGTCAGGCATGTCTGTACCTCAAAAGGAAGGGCAATGCAGAGATATCTAAACTAGCAGAAGCACTAGTTGGGACATATAAATTGTGCAGTGAAGCATCATAAAGCCTTATACTACTCTACTGCACCAAGACTAAGCTCTGCCATCAATCCAGATTTACTAGCTTTGGTACTGTCTCATTCTGTTATGGTCACACTGATTATATTATGCTTTGTTGCAGCGAATACATGCCTTTGATTCTCCTGGAAGGAATTAGCACAGACTTGCAAAGCAACTAATAAGAATGAAACTTTAAATCTATTATCTTTTCTGACATTTAAACATACAATGAAGTATTGCTTTTAATGCTTTTGTTTAGTACTATACCTTTTACGTCTACGCAACCACACACAGCTAAAAAGCATGGGGGTTTGTTTGGTTTCGGGTGGGGGGGATGTTTCTTTTAAACGCTCTACAATTTTGAGGAAGCTTGAGCTCTGCCTATTTAGAGCTGCTACCTGGAGGTCTGAGCATGAACTACTGGCTATATACAGCACCTTTTTAATTCTATTTGCTAATCATATGAAGCCCTAATCCCCACCAACACCCCTACGAGCTGCCTCAACAGAAACAGTCAATAGGGTATCAAAGATGTTTGTGAATCTATGAGCTTAATAAAATGCATTTAAGTGGTCCCGTATGATAAGCTGTCTCTATGCTACAAAACAGTAAGCTCTGAGATACATCTGTCATTTCCCATCATCTTTCAGCTTCAATGCTTGGGTTCCTTTCCAAAGGAAAGGAGTGTTGGTTGGGAGATGTGACACTGACAGGAGTTAGGATGTGACATCAGAAATAAGACAGAGCAGGGCACAGGAGAGCACACCTGGCCTCCAACACAGATACAGCCATTCTATTACTTGGCTGTGTGTAAATCAAAATCTCCCCCAGCTGGCAGACTTCAGCCAAGAGATTAGATCAGTATCACTGTGCATCAAGACAAAGATGCAGAGAAGTATTTTAAAGAAGTTTTGATAATGTCAGTAGGTACTTACTTTAACTGAAAACAACTTTAGTCACTCGTGGGTTCTTAGAAATAAAGCATATCATATAACAAAATAGCTTTATGCTTGAATAATTTTTTAATGTAGTGAGTCATGCCAGTATACCTAGCTTTTGAACAGCATTATTTACCAGTAGATCACAAAGTGATTAACAAGTGGGAAAACATTATTGTTTGTTACACTTGAGAACAGCAAGTCTCAAACAAGCATAATGCATTATTACCTTTGAATACATTGCAAGCACATGACAGAGCCCAGAATGAGACACAGATTTCCCATGTCCATCTCCAGAGCTCTTACAACAGACCTGTTCTTTAGGCAAATAAGCATCATTAACAGGAAAATTCCCTTCTAGATGTTAAATATGACAAAGCTTCTAGTTTCATGTCAGAGATTTAAATACTCGGCAACACAGAAGCACAGCTTCCTAAGTTCAGATACAAGAAAATGAGTTTTAGTGTTAATCCTGAATATAAAAGAAACATACACACACACACAAAAAAAAGCATGGCTTTCAAATGCAAGGAAAGAAATTTAAACCCATTTTGAGGCTTAAATTAAGAGAAGATGGATTTTTAAAGGGGTAATAAGGAGCGCGATTCCTCCAAAGAGCAGTCTACCAGTCTCCTAGAACTCCTCAGTCTGTCTTAGCCATACACAGTAGAACTGAGGAATAGCTCGTATTTTTATGTTTTAAAAGCAAATTCCCTATACAAGTGGAACAACAATTTATTAATTTGCTCAGTTTTGTCAAGCTATAAAATGTGAACAGTCTTTTCCCAAAGTAGCATTAACCAAAAAAGTAGATTGAGGTCATCTGTGAGACAAGACACATTGAACAAGGTACCACTGATAGCCGGTAGACTGTCCCTGGAATACAGAGCCTGATGCAGTCGTGAGGAGAGGGTTGTGTTTACAAGGAAAGGTCAAGCACTACACATAGCCTCCACACAATATGGTAAAAAGCTTTAAGCCCCTTGCACTTCTACTCTTTCACTGCTGGAAACCAAGAGTATGGAAAACGTCAGAAGATTTTGGGATGATACAGACAGGATGCTTAGTGTATAATATATCGTATGCTTCATATTCAGACCTTACTGCTGCTGCCAAGCAGCCATATAAGGGCTCCAACTCAAGATGACAAAAAACCTTCCTTCATCCAAACAGAAGCAACTGAAAGCAGTCACCACCATCTGATCCAGACGCTGCAATGCCTAAGTACTGCCTCAGGCATACAACAATGCTGGGATCACTCAAAGCAAATCCTCTGTTCTAGTTCATCACCCAGTTGGAGAAGTGCTCATATAGCACAATTGATGAGATGATAGGGAAGAGAGACCCAGAGCCATGCTGTGACCCTTTGCTCATGTCCTGGGCTATCCAGAGGCAGTCTTCTGGACAACTGTTACTTAAGCAGCCAGCTATTCCCTTTGGCAACCAAACTAGACACAACAGATCTGTGGGAGAGGCACGTGCATTCACTCTCTCCCCCCACTAAAATGTAGTTACTCCTAATAGAGCAGCCTGCTCTTGACATTAGCAAGCTAGAATTGATATATTTCTCATCATGAAATCTTGATAGCTAACAATTAAAATGACTGAATATTCAATAAAATAACATTACACAGATGTAAAAACAATGTACCTGTACTCAGTTGTATTATATACATTCTAAACGTGTAGGTTGGCAATTTCTAAACTACAGTTACCATAAGAGGATTTCTAAACATGTATTGAAGGGTTGAAAATCAACTTCCTCTTACCAAGGCCATGTACTTCAAAATTAATATAAAATTGCTATTTTATGTCAATATGTACTTGCTCAATAGTATTCATAGTCCACTGCAAAAATCAAATACATTTTCTTCCCCCAAAAAACCCTATCCTTTCCATATGCCTTGGTTTCAGCTGGAATACAGTTAATTTTCTTCACAGAAGCTAGTATGAGGCTACGTTCTGGATTTGCAATGAAAATAATGTTGATAACATACTGATGTTTTCAGTTGTTGCTAAGCAGTCAAGGACTGTTCAGCTTCTCATGCTGGCCTGCCAGCGAGAAGGCTGGAGGTGCACGGGAAGAGCTGAGAGGGGACACAGCTGGGACAGCTGACCCCAACTTGCCAGAGGGAGATTCCACACCATGGGACAGCACGCACAGCATATAAAGCTCGGGGAAGAAGGGGTGGGGCGGGGGGGGGGCGACATTCAGAGTTATGGCATTTTGTCTTCCCAAGTAACTGTTACGCGTGATGGAGCCCTGCTTTCCTGGAGATGGCTGAACACCTGCCTGCCCATGGGAAGTGGTGTATGAATTCTTTGGTTTGCTTTGCTTGCATGTGCAGCTTTTGCTTTCCCTATTAAACTGTCTTTATCTTAACCCACAAGTTGTCTCACTTATCCTTCTGATTCTCTCTCCCATCCCACCAGGGGAGAGCAAGTGGCTGCGTGGTACTTAGTTGCTGGCTGGGGTTAAACCACAACACCATCCACAGCTTGTCCTCCTGCACTCGCCTTCAAGACAGGATTCATTCATATTAGACCTAAAACTGTGACGAATAGTTAAATAATTCTGACATCTTATCACTTATTTCCACTCTAGTCCTGCCTCATTTACGGAGGTACAACTGCTTGGAAGAGTATACTGCAAACCATACAAGATGACGGCTTTTGAGGTAAAAAGGCTTGCTTTTTTTTTTTTAATACATCAATTAGTTGCCTAATTCAATTCACTAAATATTTCCTTGAATAATTACAATGATCAACTGGTAACAGGGCGAAACGGGAAAAGACAACTGTCCTGGTTTTGGCTGGAATACAGTTAATTTTCCTCAGAGTAGCTGGTATGGTACTGTTTCGGATTTGTGACAAAAACAGTGTTGTACAAATTGAAAACTTGTACAGAATCTTGTATTTGTTTCTACAAAATTCCAGAACATCCGATGCTGGAATCATCGCTTTCTAATGCTTTTTCACAATTAATTGACATACCAGCAAAAAGGAGCAATTCTACAGAATCATGGCCTCCATGAATTCATTTGCAGCTGTATCCTTGCCTCTTCAAAGTTTGAATTCCCAGGTTTTAGAGTGATTCAAAGCAAGAATCCAGGTTTAAGAGTATACAATGCCCTGTCCATAGAAAATTCATATGTCTAAATAGCTTTAAGTTCTTTGGTAACAGCTGTATTCTTACTGAATTTGTGTTACCCTTGTGATCCTCAACCTATTCTCAAGGATGCTTTTCTGCAGTTCTCTTCAGCAGGTAATATCTGAGAGCTTCCAGCTTAGTCTTGTTTCCATGCCCTTCCAAGCATGGTCTCTCCTTAGTTTTTCCAAAGGAAAAAAGTATAAAGCAATTTTATTGCAGAGTTGGGTCTATTTCATTTTTTAAAAGCAGGTTTTGTTTTTTGGGGTTTTTTACCTTTCTGGTCACCCATGTATTCCAAAGGCTCATGTTTAGTGAAGTATAAGATTACAAACAAACAGTTTCAAGATCTCTACTCTGTAAATCTGTGGCAAGAGTTACACTCTGCACTGGAAAACACCTCACTGATACTGTTGCTATGGCAAAGCTTAATACTAGTTTAGCAACTGGGCATGCAGCCAAGAAGAAAATGGGGAGGGCTGACACATGACATTTCCCCCTCCGTTCTTTTCATACAATTTGCTTTCTGCAGCTCTTCTCGAGAGCGTAAGAAATGTTTCAGCTTCAATTATCTCCACAGGAGCTTCATTCCCCACCTATTCTTTCTTTGCTCTAAGACAACAGTCAGAGCTATTGTGACTTAGATTTTTTTTTTCCTTTTATTCCAAATGAATTACATGTGTTCATAGTAAATAATTCCTACAAAGTTTGTTATCACCTATGCTGTTGATATCCTTTTTAATAAAAAAAACCCTAGATGTGAAGTTGGGAACACAAACCTAGTGGCTTGCTTTCAACTCCAGTTTAACTTGATAGCCTACAAGGATGACATTTTCTGAAAAAAGGTACCAGCTTATGGTAAAAAGCAAATTTTTTTGTTCATAAACTGAGCTTATAAAACCCATCACTTTCTGTATCACTGCTTATGTCCCATCATCTTCAGCCAGTGTTGGGCAAGGTTGGTGTAATCTGATTCTATAATTGCATCCAGTTAACTTTAACATAAACTGTACCATCAAAATTTAATATCTTTTTAAATATAAGAGACTGCTGCTTGTAGAAAATACTGATACAGACCTACACAGATGTATTTTAATATAGAATAGCATTGTAGAATACAAGCCCAGTACAGGTTTATGTATATATCTCAAATAAGGAAGGTAAAAGAAGATTATAAAAGGACATTAAATGATCTTTGAAATGCCTTGACAAGTCTAGGAGACCTTATTTTCTATAGCTCCCCAAGCATTGGTATTGTTGAAACTGCAGAGTTAAGCTGGATTTATGCACTGTGTTAACAGAGCACCATGAGACCACTGCAACAAGCATCACATCCTGGAAACTGCCATAGCTACAGAAATTAAGTGTAGCTAATACTATTGAGTAAATAGAAATTAGATGCTGAAGAGACAATTTATCTGTGCATCTATATGAACACGCCTCTGAAGGAACTGGACACAAAACTATCCAAAATGACAAAAGGAAAATAATACTAAGGAGGAGCTGAGTAATATGGGAATCACAGGGTCCAGGGACAACCAGCCTCCTCCAGGTGACAGAGGTATTGACTCTGGAACTAGAGCATGACAAGGAGATGGACACTAAGTTCTTCGTTCCATACCATGCTCTCACAGGGAGATACATCACTGACGCTCTTTGAGTGGGCTTGTGTACATGGGAGTGGTGTATAGAAATCTCTTCTTATGCAAGAGCGTACAGCCTCCAAGACATTTGATCCATCAGACTGTGAGCGTGGCCGAGGCTATCACTCTAAAACTGTATTCTGGCAGACACAAGGAGTACATGACCACTACCAGCACAGTTATAGAGCAGCCCTGGTGTATAGGTAGGGACAGAGGCTATATCCGTCACTGCTGCTGAATACCTCATATAGTCCTGCCATGCTGTCTGCTCTGTGCGCTACAGCTGAGGCCAGGTTCCTCTTCCACCTTCTAGCCCCAGGGCATCCCAGCAGAGCTCCAGCAATCACTTGAGCATAGTCGTACAGAATTTTACACTTTCTGCATGTCTGAGTCCTGTTGGCATCATGCCACAATTCAAGAAGTCTTCCCTAACTCAGAGAGCAATGATGCTCAAGGTTAAACACATCTAAAGTCAAAGCCTCAGTCTGACAATGGAGTGCAAACTGAACTTAGTGCCTGGCAACTATAGCCTGATCATACATCTTTATTATTCTAAAACAAGTGATTCCAGACATTCTGTTCTTTCAAAGGTACCGAGGTTTCCATTTTGTTCAGACTCCAAAATGAAATTTAAAGTGTCTTTTACATCAATGAAATTTTGTCTCCCAACTGATTTTAAAAAATCCATTATAAAAGGAATAACTTCATGGCAAAAAGGAAAGATTTGAGCTGTTCCACTGTATTCTGTGCCCTCACAGTAATTAGTCGTGACCCTAGACTTCAAAACTCTTACATAAAAAGAAGTCTATCAGACATTCCTCTTACCAGGATTTGTAGCAAACAAGTAAACCCTTTGAGAAATATCCTAAAAACCTAAAATACTTTAAACTCGTACCCTGACCAAAATAAGATAAGGAGGAAGAAAAATAATCAGTAGGCTAGTGCACAGTAAATAAAATTCTAAAGCAGGTGTAAGGTGGACAATCCTTTGAAACAATGAGAGCTATCAATGGCTGTTGGGATCACTCTGCACGGCTCGACCTTAAGGAGAAGGAGCTGCAGCATTGAGAAGCTGGTAAACAGCTGGATATCTGCACGGCTCGGCCTTGAGAAGAGGGAGCTGTGGCACTGGGAAGCTGGTAAACAGCTGGACATCTGCAGGGCTCGGCCTTGAGGAGAAGGAGCTGTGGTAAACAGCTAAGAAGCAGCACTGTATAAGAAAAACAGGATGGAACCCGGACCACGTAGCAGTAAGCGCAAGTAGGAGGAGTATGATAATGCAATCTTTAGAGCTAAGCCAATGATTGTAAGACAAGTATGCATAAAGTAGAACTTAGTGTATAAATATGTGTAAGGTTTTGCAATAAAGTTGAAGCTTGCTTTATCACTCATATTGAGTCGACTGCATGCCTTCCCTCGCTCGTCGCAAATGGCAATATTAATTTAGGAGGATATGAAATAGAAATACGAGGTACTTACTCATTAGCTTATACATAAGGATCAACAGTCACTATCCTTAGTTACAAGGACAGCCATTTTCCCTGTCACTTGAAAGTAACTAACCACTCAGCAGCAAAAGCACCTGTAAGGATACTATAAATGAAGAGTAAGTGACACACAGGTAGGCATTTCTGACTAGATCAGTAGCACTTCAAGATTTAATAATATTTTAATAGCAGTGGTAACAGTGCTCTGCTGAAATAACTGAATGTGGACTGCTTTCAAAAAAGCACCATATAATGTGATGGCTTTATGAACGTAATTAAAACACCACATAACAGTATAGAAGGGTTTACAATTGCTGCAATCCATTTAGCCATCTGCCCAGCAAAAGGTCAATGTAATTAACAGTTTAAAAACACACACGATGGAAAGGTAGAGACCAGACTTTATAGGAAAAAACCAGAGAGGATCTAAATCAAGAAAATACATACTTTGATTCCAGAGGTAGTACCATTACTTTCTTCTTGAAAGACATATCTATTTCCATAATAAAATGTTGTACCAAAAGGTTGTTATGACCCTTTAACAGATGCTGCAGCCATATTAAACACACCAAGGATGTCAAGCTTTAAGACCTAGTTCTGGGACATTACACCATATTAAGACGCTTACAGTCACACACACAAAGCTACATTTGATCAGACACCAAAACCCATTCAAGAAACAACTCTACAAAGTCAACCCTACCACCCTTTCAGCCACTTTTCCAGGTTGCCAACTTGAAAACATCACTTGTATTTTTAATATACGATTACATTGCATAGAATTAGGAAAGCACAAACAAGGTGATCACAAGAAATGCTGAAGAAAAAAAATAAGCAGCATCAAAAGGATACATTTCTAACAAAATGGATTAGGAATGGCTAGAGGCCAAGAAAAGATAATTGTTTGGGTTAGAAACTCACACAGCTGAGATTGCAAGGAAATGTCAGAGGTTTCCAAACCAGCAGTGGTTTATGGAGAGCTCCTCAGATTCATGGAGTCAATTCCTTTGTTTTTGCTACCTGCAGTAAATTTCTGCTCCCAAATACCTGACAGGCATTCTGCCTTGGACAGATCTTAAGGTGCATTTATAGGAAAGCTGTATCTGGCCTTCTGCACGTGCTATCAAGCACGGCACACCACATCAAGTGCAGTAGCACTTGAGGACTGCTACTGGTTTGGAAATCCCAATGTTACCACTGTAGAAGCATTCAAACTGTTAGGGCCCCAGACATCTAGAAGCTTTAAGCAAATCTATGCCATCTTTAAAAATCTACCAAGGTAGAAAACACATCCAGGAAAACATCCCAGAAAACCCAGGTGTACAGCAGCCCTAAGACAAATGAAAATGCATGTACTAGATCATATTTCCATACTAGCAGTTGCCGAAGGGATGTTTCCTGGCATCTGTTAAGCTTAAATCTCATGGTATTAAAACAATATGGGAGCATACAACTTACAGCCCCACAATGTTCAGCACAGGCACTACTCTCTGATTTGCACTGGTGGGCAAGGCAAGATCCTACACCCTCAGGGACAAACTGGTGTCACCAACCCAGCAAGCCGCTTAAGGTGCTTAAGGCTCAGAAGCAAAGCCTGCTCCCTTTTGTCTTTTGGAAGGACTGCATCTGCCACAAATCCAGGAAGGAAGCAGCTTGAGTGAGAACAATTCTGAAGCTTCTGATAAGCATGTGAGAGAGAAAGTTCCAGCCAAAGAAAAACATTCAGACTGCTGAGCAATTACAAGAACTAATATCCAGTATGGATTTTCTTAAAAATACTAAAGCTATTGAAAAGATTAGGCTGCCTAAACTTAATCCTTACTTGGTAGAAATCTATATAGCTTCACTGAACTCAACACAAGTACACCGATTTTTCTCTGGCTGAAAGTCTAAATGCAACTTCAACACAAGCAGAAAAGTTCTGTGAAATTTCATAGGAATTAGGCACACAAACTTCTACAGAAATTCATCTACAAACCCCTAGAGATGGAGAATGACTAAGAATCTCTACATAGGATTTTTGATCTATCCTCAGGCCAAAACAGTCTTCTCAAATGCCCTACAGTTATGTTACAAAAGAAAAAAAGAAAAAAAAAAGCTACGAGGTCAGGCCTACTTCATAAAAAGGTTTTAGCAACCCCATGAGGCATGTAGAAATAACATAAACTCTACTTTGCTACCTACTTAAGAAGAGAACTCAAAATGCAGCTAGGTGACTAAACGCAGCCTTCTCACATAAGTGTGCAGCTGGTGTTTAATCTATTTAATAGGTAGCAATCAATGAGAAATTATGATTTTACAATGATGCTTATCCCCCTCCTACTTCCAAAGATTGACTAAAGTGTTAGTCAGCTGCTACAGCACCATAATACTAATTGTACAACTAACAGTTGTACAACTCAGCTTTACTCCATTATTAATGCAGAAAGGTTTAACAGTTCTGTTAAACTGCTCACTTTCACGCCAGTGGAAAGTAATGGAAATATGTACTAAACAGAACTGCAGACTGCATCAACAGGTTTTGTTTCTAAACAACTTTCTGAAATAGTGTAAATTGTAACTTAGGGACCACTTGTGTCAATTACTTGTTTGAATACCTGTTACTAACAGATACTCTATGACAAGTAAAGTTTTCAAGAGGTCTTAGGAGAGCAGAAGAAAACAGAATAAAAATTTTCTCAAAACAGTAATCTCAGTTTTCATCAAGAAATGGGGGAATCTTTTTCTATCACTACTTGTTACAGTTTTAAAGAGTGAAAGGAAATATATTTAAGCCTATCTAGTTTACCATTCTAGTGTTTCTGAACTACTGCTTCCTATTTATTTATAGGACCCCATTCTGCAACATCCAAATTAGCAATCCTACCACCTACTAAGAAGCTCTCTTGACTTCAGACATTGAAAACAGGATTCAGTTGTCTAAATACAGGCAGGTAGCATCATTTTGGACAACCAAAGTAATCTCAGACACAGTCTGAGTATGTTATACTACCTACTCAGTGCAGCATGCCCTGGAACTCAGGGCAGAGTTCCTGATAAATGTAATTTATCACTATTTTTTTGCTTTTTGATACAAAGCTATAAATAAATGAAAGGACTCTGACTCATGCAGCAAGCTGCCATTACCAAATGTGTAACAATCACTTTTACAATCCACTTCAGATTTCACAGGAAATACCAACCTCACTGTCTAACCTGCCTTATCTGAGACTTTGATCTAAGCAATGGTGAAAACTGAAGTACAGGTAGAGAATTTTAAGGATTCTATAGGTTCAATTCTTATTAAGAAATATATGGCTCTGCATATCCTGCAGCTGTTAATGATCATGAAATGTCTGCCAGCTGCCATAATCAAGGAAACAGTAAGTCAACTAGTTAAAATACCAGAGCAAAAGAATGATGCCTGCTAAAGCTTATTTAACTTCAGGCAGTACCTCTGTAATTGACAAAATAGACATCCATTTCAAAGATAATCCTCAAATTACAATCTTCTCACTTACTGGATTTTTGTGATTTAACATGCAGTCATTTTCTCATTAAGACTTTGTTGCGTTAAGAGGCAGAGCAATTTGGCAGAAACCAAACCCCCTTGCGTTCCAGTCAATCCTCACATATCAGAGGGACTGGGGGCAGCTGAGCTTAGGTTCTGAGTGATGCCCAAAGTCAGCATTAGTAGTCCGGTCACGCCCAACACCTTCGTTGGACTATCATGGGTCCGGATGCACTACTAACATCACACTACCTGCTCAACCGAACACCTCCTGAATTCACACGGCCACACTCAAAGGTACAGTTGCATTCAGGGACAACACACTCGGCTGAGTCAATCAATAGTGCGATTTATTGAAGCAACAGATGCACAAGTTCTTTTAGATTGCCGGTGACAAATTCACCGTCTGCAAAGCACATGCAATAAGTTAAATACGGTCTGATTACACACGCATGGGGTAATAAAACAATTCTATAGAGATTCCTAAAGTTCCCAGGGGTTCACTTGGGATAGATGAGTGTTCGAATCTTACCCAAAGGCGTCCCAATGGCGGGGAAGAGAGGGTCAGCCCATCGGCGGATCGTAAAGGTCAGGAGTGATGGTGTCTTCCCTGACATCCAGCTCTTTTCAAACTATTTTATAGTGTTTTACTTTGCAGGTGGAGCTTGAGTGACTCTAGTCATACATATCTTTATTAAGATCGGTCCAAAATTCTCTCGCTTCACATTTAAAGGCACAGACTAGGAAAAATTCAGTGGGCAAGCTCATTGAGGGGTGGTCACACCTTGGGAGGTGGGTAACCTTTGAGATGGGTGTGCATTTTGGTATTATAATAAGCAAAGTTCACTCCAAGTACAGCATTTCATCAAAAGTTGGCAGACTGCTGGCTCAGGGCATTGAATGAGCAGCTAATTAATTATACCATGTACCTTTAGGTTC
Source organism: Phaethon aethereus (assembly GCF_964289735.1). NCBI lineage: Eukaryota > Metazoa > Chordata > Aves > Phaethontiformes > Phaethontidae > Phaethon > Phaethon aethereus. Next base: position 14,108,575 of record NC_138584.1, read on the forward strand.
CCTCGTAATCACAGAGCATGGCCACGATGCCTCCACTCTGCTCCACCCTCCATGCAGTTTCTCCCAGAGTCAGCACACCAAGTTCCCCTGATGTTGCCAACATCTAGGGTTGCCTAGGGAATTGCCATGGTACAGATTCATTGTACATTAGCTGCGTTCCACCCTGCTTCAATGCTGTTCTTAGAGTGTGAATAGAAGTTTAATTTCTAAATTGCCCCCCAGCAATTGTTCCACAGACTTAAATATACAGTACTCGAACAAGTGATTGCTGTGTTTAAACCATAATCAAGCCTTTCTTTCCGGTTGCTCCTGCCTGCGATACCCAGAGCATGTAATGGTTTGCTTTTAAAATCCAACATGCTGCAGGCATCAGCCACCCTCAAATTACTTCACACATCCAGCTGTTGTAGGAAACAGCTACCCACTAGAGCCCTGAGCAAAGAGTAAGCCATTAAGACAGTCAGCTTTTCCACAGCCTCCTTAACTGCAGGCCAAGCAATCCCACTGCAGATATCCCATCTAAGCCTTATAAAACCTTTACCTTCAAACCTTCTTGTGTTCTCTCAGGGTTCTGGCTTATCAGATGACCCTACAGCAATGACAATTGCCCCACAAGAGCACACATCCTGAGCAGAGGACCTGGTCACTGCCAAATGGCCTTGTAGCCTTCCCCAGGGCAACTGGTAACAGCTGTATGTGAACATATGTACATGCTCCCACAGCTGAAGGAAGAAACTGTGATTGTTGAAGCCTGCTGACCAGATTAGCGACATCTGTTTTGGAATTAGCTAACACCAGATGGATAACAAGAGACTTAATTTACTGAAGAAATAAAAAAAAAAAATTAATTCCTTTTTAAGAAAGAAAATGTTTCACCTTGTAGGAACAGCGAAGCATTGGAAAATTTGATTTACGAAAGTGACAGAATCCCTTTACATGGGAGATGCTAAGTACATCTTAGATGAACAAATATCAGAGATAGTCTAGACTGGGATTTCTTAATTTACAGCTCACAGGCCCCACATGATTTGCAAAGCAATTTAGCCTGCTAACATATCAAGCTACTATAGGAATAACAAGCTCTAACACCACCTTCCCCCCAACCCCTTCTCAGAATTCACATAATAGTGTAGCTTTCAGTGAAAAGCAGCAGAAAAGTAATATCCAGATCTCTTTAAAGATTAGTGTATTCTTAATTTTCATTTGATGAAAATTAAGTAAAGCATGACAGGAACATACTGGATCACACTGCTTGTGAAAAGAGGAACACTCCCTGAATTTTAGAGCTTTCAAGCATGCAAGTGTATTTCTAGCACAATGTGAACCAAGTTTGAGATATGACATAAAATGAAGATGCTTTTAGGAATACCATTTCTGTTCCTCATATTCCGCAAATTCAGAGTAAATGATGCCACATATATCCAGCCATAGTTTCAAGTGATGACATTGCAAAATAAATTTCTAGGGTTTTGACAAACAATAAACCTTTAATACATTTCATCAAAATGGTGGTTATTCACCTATCAGAACTACCTAGGTAGCATGGGGGTTTTGGGGTAGTGGTGGACAGGACAACCTGCAACAAAAGCCACTGTGAAAAGGAGAAGTTTCAAATACTGAGGCACTGAAAACTAGTAACCACATTTAGAAGTCCAATTCTATACTACTTAGCTGACCAGTCACACTTAATGAAAAAACAGCCGAGTCAGGTACTCTGAGTTCCTGCACAAACAGCAGTCTAAAAGTTACCTGTTAAAAGATCTACCCAGTAGTGACCACTCTGTTACAAGAGGATTTGCAGAAGCTGGGACTGGTTAGCAAATGATACATAAACTAAAAATGTTTTCTTAATTAATACTCATAAAATAATTTGAACAGCTCTATTATCTATTAAATAACAACCCTTATAATGAAAAGCTTTTTTCCCCTCATTCACAGCAAAATGAGATATGGTATTTCAGTGCTGTTCTCAACAGGCGATCATTGCTACTGCACGGAATAGATGACATACACTTTCACATTTAGAGAAAGGCTATTAGTGACAAGTTGAGAGACCTCTTGACATCAGTATCTAACAATACAGCCACACTCATTGGCTTCCCATTTCTTTTTGACGTATTCCGTATTTGTGAAAACACCCTAAAACTTCCAATAAGAGTTCCCAAGTTGTTCAAGGATTTAGCATTCTATTCTATATCATTCTATTTTATTCAGTTCTTTGTGTCCTTTAATTAAAAGGTATGGTTTTGCTGCGCAAGAAAAGCTTATCTTTGGGGTCACGGAAACAACCTACCTAGCAAACATGTTTGGAGGTTGTGGGAAATGTCAGAAAAAATACTGAATGAGCATTATGAAGAGCTTGTAATGGGTGCTGGAAACAGGAAAGTTGGTCCTGGGGGGGGGTTTCCACAAAATTATTTTAGTGACAAAAATTCTCTGCTGTTGAAAATGAACGGCTAATAGTCACGCTGTCAAAGCAGCACAAATCCTCTAGCTTATGGTATTACTATGGCTTTGGAAATGGCAAATCCACAGCTGAGAGCAGCTACCCACTGACCTTAACAAACAAAAGGATAAGCTTTTGTTACTGGTTCTTCTCTGAACTTACTTGAGGCACTGCCAATTTTTAAGGAGAACTCTCTATACAAGGGACTTGCTTCTTCACAACTTTCCACGGAAATCAGTCTCCTACATAAAGGTTCCATAGAAGAGATTTTTTTTTTTTAAAAAAAAACATTTCACAACGTCTCCCTACAAAATGCTTCCTTCTCCTTGTGCAAACAATCCAAACAACCAAAATATTCTCTCTGTGAAAACGGAAAACAGAAGAAACCTGCATGCCCTTCTTCCTTTACAGCATATGCAAGCACCAACACAATCCCTCTTGAGACTACTTCAATGGTAACAGCATATATCAAAGCCACATCAAAAAGACAAAATACATCTCTTCTACAAATTGCATAGTACACATTCTGCATGCTGCACCCAATTGTAGAAACACATAAAAACAAAGGTCACTTTCTAATATCACAGCTGACTTAGCTATGATTTAAAAAGCTTGCTGAGGTCAAAGAGGGGAAGAGAGTTTGCATAAATCTCAATGCAATTCCACTGAATTACACATGAACTCAATTCTTCAGGCAGATTATCTGCCACAATATTGTCTCTCAAACTCCTCTCAGAGTATAGCAAATTCTCTGCTTATAAAATTACCACAGACTATCAGCTATGATGGTTTAGACCCACATCTACCACCACACAGTACCCAACATCCTACTACAGCTGCCTTCAGTGGGTATGTACCTCTAGGCTGGCTGCCGCTCCGTAGTTGACGCAGGCAGGAGAAATCCATTTGCAATTACTCATACCCATAGTCATCATCACAACACTGCAGCACTCATGTTCAATTGGAGTCAGGCCGAACTTACCCTGTGGATTAAAAAGAGAAGCCTTTCAGAAAAATATCAACACAAGGACACACATCAAGCTACTGCTAATGGAGTGGCTGAAAGGAGTTCATAGGCAGGAGGTCCTGCAGATCAAAGAACTGAAGGACATTTGCAAGACAGCCAAGAACAAATCAAGACAAGACAGACTTCTGGCAGCAATGAAGCTACTTGTCAATATTACAGAGCATGCGTAGAATTCTCTCCCAGCGGAGAGGCACAGTACGCAGGCTGCTGAGGACACAGAGACTCCCACAGTGATGCTGGGGGGAATGTGGGGAGTGGAAGATTTCAACTGCTACTCCAATTCTCAGCTAAATACAAGAGCCAAAGGCAGTCTAAACTCTAGGAAACATTTTGTTGAGACAGGTTCCACTTGTACATTGGGGCAGGGGGGAGGAGCATTTCCCAGCACTGCACTCTACCACAGTACGAAGCATAGGCCACAGCACTTCATCCCAGCGTTTTAACAAGTGTATTTCCTAGCATTAACAGGATATTTCAAGTTGCACAACATATTAACAGGCAGGAGAGATTATTTTGGGAGAATATGATATAGCAGTGATTTGCACTCACATGAGAACTCACAAAAGCAAAGGGATATCAGTGTAGCAGGAATAATAGGCTGAGAACACTTATCCTCTCGTGTTCAAAGCATTGCTTGCAGAACTGTATTTTACCATATTTGCCAAAGACATAAAATGGATTTTGAAGAAACATTTTATAATGGTGGTAACATTACATGGCAGAATTGCCCTGCCATTTGCTCTAGACTAGACAGCTATGCTTTTCCTCATAGGAACTAGTCTGGCAAATTATTTCATTCTCTATCTTTTTGTGCTCTTTTTTGACATCTAAACAAACATCCTTCCCGCTTCCTGAGCACAAAAAAAAAGAAGTAATAAATAATTCAAAATGGGTACCTACACTATTACCAACCCTGTTAATGCAAGCTACTAAGTCCTTCCCTCTCCCACTTAAAAAGACTCCACAGCTCTGCTACCCATCTCAATGCCAAACTCCTCTGAACAGCCACATGCAAGCATATGCATGCACACCATACGAAGACACAAGGGGCAAATTTTATTTCAAATAGAAATTACAAGGAAAGAGATATTAAAAAAAAAATTTCCAGTCTCAACACTGGGAAAAGTCCGTAAGGATGGTAGTTGAAATATAACAATATTTTTTTTCTAATCTGTGATGGAAATTGGAAGAGTAACAACCATGTGCTACCTTCAGGTCTATTACAGACCCTGTATTTAATGATGCAATGTTTTGCCTTCCAGAGCTTCAAAACTGTGCAAGGATCTGCAGGGGAAGCTGAGAGGGGGAAGGAAGAAATGAGACTGAAGATGGCCCCAAAGTCAGGGCAGGACAACTCAGCAAAGGAGAGTCCTTGGACTGGCCAAGGCAGCAGTGAAGTGATTCAGCAGGACCTCGCTGCAGCCACACAGCAATCACCCTGACTGCTCAACAGCTCACTGCAGAGAGCCCCACTGTGAGCCAGGACTCAGTGGAAAATAACAGCAAGAAGCTCATGAACAAAAAGACCACTTGACTTGAGACCATGCTCCAGGCAGAGGGACTCTGCTTCTCCAAAAGCAGCACAATGCAGTCCCTCGGCACTGGAAGCAGCCAGCTCCAGAGAGTTTCTGCCTCCTGCAAAGCCTGAGCCCCTGGCACTGCTCGAAGCGCCTCTGGTGCCTTGAGCCTCATGTTGGTGCTTACTGACACAGCTGTCCTAGATTCTCCGCAGAAGGCCAAGCTTAAAGCCAGTTACACAGTGGCAACTTCAAGACCAAATGTAAATGCATCTTTTTTTAATTAATCAATCCAAATTATACTTGCACTTGTTCCTGTGGTATTTATTCATACTCTGCACACTGACCTTTTCCTAAACTTTAATCTTTCCTTGAAAGTACTGGTAAGTCTTATTCAACCCAGTTATCTCCACCTCAGCCATGGGCAAAGACAGCTTGCCTGCTTCACTTGATGCAGTCCGCATTTATCTTTCCATTCCCATCAGCCCTTAGAGAGGCTCATGGGGCAGCCCCTGGCAAATTGCTCAATCTTTCCTCTTCCCTATACCAACATTTTAAAAGTTCCTATTGATCTTAGTTGCAAGTCTAGGCCAATTAAACCTCACCAGAGTAGCAGAAGCTACAAAAATAAATCACAAGTTTTTTTCATTGCTTCCTTGTCCTCAAGGACCCTAGTCATTTTCTGGAGTGTATCTTCTCATAGACACTCTTTCAGCTCTAGGTTTTAGTTCCAGCCCTGTTCAGCATAACCCTGAACTCTGGCAGGAAGTCACATGGGTAATCATAAGTACCTCATTTAAAAAAGCTAAATATTTACACACAAACTCTCATTCCTACGTCACAAACAATATGTATTTCCTAAATTAACACATATTTCAACATCTTAATAATACACCAAATCAAAGCCCTGCACCCACATACCTTCTGATTTTATAGCCAAATCATATTTCTGTTGTGGATGTTTTGCTTTGATAAAGTTATCTTAAATTTAGTTTGCACTACAGTTATGAAGTCATGCAGTGGTATTTTTTTCTTATGCTTCTCTAGGTATTAAACCAAGACGACTAGATGGATAAAGCCATATTTCAGCTTCTAATGATTTGTCTTAAATTTGGATACATTATTTTTTAGCTATACAGAGTCATGAGTTATAAGTACTCTGAAAAATCAAATTAGAAACAGATACTAGGTTTAGGAGACAGTAGAAGGAACTTTCTGAGAAACATACATCTTTGTATGAGAAACAAAATACCCTAAATCCAACACAGCTACCAAACTGGCATAAGGTTTAAAACAACTGGATTTATAGAACTTTTTTACTGCTAAAATTTTTAGTTTTAAGATGCAGACATAGCAGAAAATGTCCCTTCTTATCGATATCCTGCAGCTGTCTTTTGCTATTATGCATGCTGAACGCTTCTTTGTGCTCCTGAATTAACAAGAAATTAAGAACTATTTTCCTGAGGTCTTGGGTTTTAATAAATGTGGTTTTATATGCATATGAACTAGTTAAGTAGTGGAAGATACTAGGTCCACAGATGTAAAGGTTTATGAGCCCAAACTAGCTGGAGGGGTGAACTGGGATTACAGCAGGACCCATCCCACAGTACCTGACAACAAGAGCAGGGCAGCTCCGGAGATAGCAGCTAGCTTTAACCATGAACCCCATCCATCAGGTAATTTCAGGGTGATGAGGCAGGTCTGAGGCCAAGCTGAGTAGTCAATCCACACGTCATGATCAGATACAGTCTAGAGATTGCCAGACAGACCCACAGTGACAGGACAGCTCTACCTGTAAGACTAGAGTCTACATCAGTAGAGTCCATAGACAGAGACAAGCATAGTTGTGGCTAAGCTGAAGACCAGCAACCCTACAGCATTACTCAAAAAGAAAGGAGTGGCCCAGGGCTGAGTTTAAATAATGCTCCTGGGTCCATGGATGGGGCTGGAAGGCCCCAGGTGAAGCTTATCAGGGCCATTAACACCTATCAGTGCCTCAGGGCACCTGAGAGCAGGTTTCTTAAAATGAGTGGGCTGCTGGCTTGTTGAAGCTTACTGTCTGAAGAACCGCACCATTCACCCTGAAGAACTACAGCCAGTGACTAATAAAGCTTAAACTGTTAGCAGTGCTCCCATTCAGTATGGTATCATTTAAGGAAATCAGAAAATTAATCTTTGGTGAAAATGGGGCAAATGAAGTTGCTTATATCTCTCAATTTGCCTAAATACTTTCTCCATAACAATTTAGCAGCTCTATTAACATTTAGGATTCCACACGCACACACACCCCCCCCCGCCACTGCCCCACCAGTATTTATGTGGAAAGAACGTTGCTCAAAGGACAGCATAGCTCTCAGTAAAAAGTAAAATTAATTGGCCCTTTCTAACAGGACAGGTTTCCACTGAACTCATTCTACACCACTACTCACTGTGTTGTACAAATGTCTACAAGGCATTCAGAATGCAGGTAAGGGTGTGCTTGTGTATAAATGGAGAAAAGAAAAAAACCTACAATCATCTCAACCCAAGGAGAATCAATCTCTTCCAGAATCAATTAGGTGTCTTCAAAGGCATATTGCTTTACAGCAACCAGAAAACCAATAAAATTTAGAGAAAGTTCCTACTGGCAGATATCTCTAATAAAAACACCTCTCATATATTGTTCATATATATGTTGATGATGAACACATATATGTTCATCTCATGTTCATATGGCTGAGGTTGTTTTCCTTGTAGTTGTTGGGCTTGTCTGTCAGCAGAGTTTATTTTCAACTGGTTTAAATTTAAAAAAAAGAAAGACAAATGTAACATGGCCACTACTCAATACATAGTGATTTTTCTGTTTCTAGCAAAGCACACATTTGTAACAGTGACCCCAGCTATCTCGCTGGGGCCAGAGAATAAAGGTCACCTTAAGAGTCTTGCATGTTTTCTAAAGCCTGCTGTTGGAGCCATTTGGAGAGGCTGCTCATGGTGAGCTACCACAGTCAAAGAAGAAAGGAGGAATAATTTCAAAACCCCATCCAAAACTCTTAGCACAAAAAGCCTATCCTTAATCCCTTGCATAATTTTATTTGATTTGAGCATAATATAGTCCAGCCTTTCCAAATGCCTTTTAAAACTGATTTTCTTCCTGTTTGCCACTTTTTCATCTCTACAGTGGACAAACTTTTTGAACATTAGGAGGGAGCAGTCTAACCTATACAAGCATTAGCACCACTGAGCATTTTAAATCTGTAGAGTCTAGAGCAATTAACTCAGAGTAACAGTTTATTTCACAGTGTTTTGGAAATGACACAGTGTGCAGACAGTTTCACAGCTCATCAGTTTTACAATATTTTATAAACAAGTGCTTGTAATTTAAGATCAATTATGATCTAACTCACATATGATTTTCTAATGAAATCAAATGATGAAATAATAATTTAAAAGATACTTTTAATTCCCAGTTAGGAAACCAATAGTAAATCTAAAAACTATAACACGTTTCCAACAGTTATTCTTTCTTTAGTGCTTTTGGCTTATTACTGAAGGCAGATTTTGATTTATCTGCAAAATACTGTTGTGTCTGTAAGCGATGTGTCACAAATGGAAGAAAGTTCATTTCGGTTGGATGTTTAAATCAGTTTGGTTTTCTGCAAATTTGTAATATTTAGTGAAAATATTTTTAAATTCTGCATAGCCCTTTTTAATAGACAGCATTTATTACCTGCACGCTTCTGATTGAAACTAGCATTTACTTCTTTTTTAATTTCACACATATTATTGGCCAGTTGTATTTTAGCCTGACCATACTCATATCTTGAGCTAGCACAAAGAAACCAAATTGTCCACGCAAAATTCAATGCAATGTTGTCCTAGTTTTAACACAGTTGGAGGACAGATATAACAAATGACTCAGGGATATTCTGAGTAGCAGTAAACAGAAGGTAACTGCTAGTGCGTGAATAAAGCCATTACTTCCCTGTTCCCCTATAATTTGATTTAAAAATTAAAATTGGATAATTACTATATGACTCTTTTGACAATGTCAGAATTAAAAGTGTTAAGACAATAGCAGGCATTTCTCCAAAACCATGCTACTACTATTTTTTTCTTGTCAGTTTATGTTCAAAACAACTGTATACTCAAATTCTCACTTCTGTAGTTTATGGCTATCTTCTAGTGTCAGTCAACAGTGCTTGTCTACATGGACAAAGGGCCCACAAAGACTACATCCGTATCTTTCAGAGCATTCCCTGCAAAGTGGCGATCCTGTTTAATACCCACACTGAAGAGATGTTGAGCCTCTGGTACAAATGGGTTCCTCAACAATGCAGACCTGTGATATAGCTTAAACAGCCACATCTGTTACAGGGATTAAAATCACCCTGCAGCAGCAGTTACATAACATTTGGCTGTGAAATGCTGAGTAACATCAAGCGAAAGCCTCTGAGATGTTGAACAATGGAGTGGCGGTGCTTGGGAGGCAGCGGGGTTTGAGATGCTTAGTGCATGCTGCCCAGCCTTAAACTACTAGCTGATACAAGCTTCAGAAAGGAGTTGTGGCCATATCCCTTCCATTCCTCCATTCCCTAATGAAAGTTCTATTGGAACTCTTAACTTGCACATTAGAACAGACAAGCCAAGACTGTCAGAGCTCTTTGTGTGACCTTGTAGGATGCCAAGTAGAAGAAAAGAATAGTTGTAAAAAAAAAAAAAAAAAAAAAAAGAAAAGGCTAGAAATCAACTGTTAAATGATGCAATGTAAGTTAAGTTTAAATAAAAATAAAAAAAATTAGGGCCATGGATAAAAATGGGAGCCTTTGCCCCCTAGGTTTGTGTCTCTAGACTAACATAACACAGTTAGTGAAGAAAAGTTACAAGGAAAAGATGCACTGATAGGCATAGCCCTTAAGAATTTTGAACAATGAAATCCTACATGTTATTTACCTGGTTTCAAGTTTCCCTTCAAATCCCAAGTGTGGAGGATTTCCCTGTGATATTATCTAGGGTTCACAAACTTTTCAAGAGACTGGAGGATCCATTCCAATGGACTGTTACTTCAGTGCTGTGGAATGAACTAGCTATGTATACCTCTTCACCATTTAAAAAGATGCCCTTACAAACTGTGCATTCCTTCCACTATTTGCATCTTTGCTGTTGCCAGTGTCATAAAAACTGGGAGTTGGCAACATGGAAGAGAACAGCAGCTTTGGTTCATTTGTCTTCATCAGTTTTTCCTGTTTGTAGACAGGGTTGTTATGCTAGTGTGTAAGCATAACGGATTAGATTTTTGACAAGATGCAAACTCATGGAGAGAGAAGCTTAAAATTCAATTATAGTTAAAGTTTAACTTGCCTTCCGAACACCTGAAGTTTAAATCAGTCCTAAACAATACCTCTAAAACTTGATGGAGAAACTGTGCCATGTGTCTTTCTGTTCTCATAAAAACTTAAAGCCAAGGCAGGAAGAAAGACTTTGCTCCAAAGCTCCATACAGTAAAAGAGCACCTAAAACTATATAGAAGTCTTTTGTTCTTCATGTAGCCAATGCAAATCCAAAATGATTCTTTCTCCTAAGAATAACCCACATTGACACTGTGCTGTGATCAGAAAGAGACCAACCCATGAAACAAAAGAGAAAGCAGTGGTTTACACAACCACTGAAATTTTCACTTTGTTGAGTTTTCTTCATCCATATTTCTAAAGAATCAGTGCCCTGTTTATCTGTATCACTGCACACTTTATAAGCCTTTACATGCACACAGGGCCCCGATCATCTATTCTTGCTGTTGATGCAATTCTATCTCAAGACTCATGCAAACAGGAAAACAAGGACTTTGTTATGAAGACGACCTTACCACCTGTATGATGCAGCTGAAGAAATTTAAACCTAATGACAGGACCTGCTGAGCCATAATGAGCTCTGAGTACAGGAAGTCCTCAGGTTGCAAAACCCACTTGCCACATACTGCAAAAGAACTAGAGGAAGTTGACATGTTTCACTTGCAAAATAATGCTCATGCAATAGTAAGGCAAGATGGAAGAAGTTTCAGAATTCATCCAGTAATTTTGTTGCAGAGCTTGGGAGTGGTATTCTAAGAGTAAAATTCCTGGAGACAGGGACTGAGACCACTATCATAATGAAATCACAGCTTTTTCCTGGGCGAGTGCTTTGGGGAACAGATGTTTACCAGGGTTTCTAACCTGCCTGCAGACTGATGGTTGACCTCCACATGGGGCTAACGTAGAGGACGTAATGGCTACTGCTCCTGATAAAAAAACATGCTTTTAGTCTGTGTCACGTTTAGTCAAATGCCACAAACTCCACAATGAGGAAAGTCACACCACCTCCTGCAGTACTGGGCGTTCAGCAGAGGCCCTGGAGGGACAGCCTTACATTTCAAGGAGAGCTTTTGTTTCAAATTTACTCATAAGCACGGGACTAAATATACCATGGGGTCTATACTGAGGATGTACAGCTCAGTGATACTCCATCACTGCATTACACTGCAGTTAAGGCTTGCTTTAATCTGTGTCACATCACAACAGGCTCTGAGGGACCATGTACCATTCAAGCACAGTCAGACTGAATGAGTGGGCTACAGACTTCTCTGTGCCCTTCCTTGTCTCTCTGATCACAGGTTGAGCTGCAAACTCCAAAGGCATTCCCACAACATGGCAGTGATTTTAACAGACCAACTGAAATCCTAACCTGTCCATTCAGATCTGACTAGCTCATTATTAATGTATTAAGTAACAAAGAGTATGTCAGAAGTGTTAGTGGGTGCTGAAGCAGGCATCCATATGCTGTTACTTACTAACACAATCTGTGGCAGAGAGAAACCTCAAGAAGATCCACTAGCCAAGTCTCAGGCAGGCACTGCTGGGTAGCAATATTTGCTCTATCCCCACAGACACTGGCTTGCTGAATATTTAAGCGTCACACACTCGTCACTAGCAGGAAATATTTTTTGAAGGAAAGTTGAATTACTTTCATATAAAACAACAACAACTCACATTTTCTCTGGCTGCTAGAACAGCCAACTCTTTCACTCTTGCATAATTAAAGAATCACACTGTTCTTCCTGTGGTTTTTCTTGCTTATGATTTTCCATTGTAATCCATTAAGTCTTACAGTATTAGCAGGGGTTTAACACACAAGATTTAATCAACAGTACTCATACAGTAGCATTTGTGCTCAGACAACTGTATATTAAATAGTGTTTTTAGTGAATTATCTGACCTTTCCCTCTCAAGCCTGCACCTCCTAATTACAACTTACTTTGTTTTGGTGTAAAATATTGGCAAGGTCAAACCCTGCCACAGCACTTGCAAAGTTCCTCAAGAGGCTCACAGAAATGGTCTATCTGCTTGTACAAACCATGACTGCAAATGTGTTCAGATTATCTATGTGTTTTGTATTCATGAGGTTTACAGTTCTAGCTTGCAGCCAGGAAAATTGCTTTGATTTTTTGTAAGTCTCTGAGCAGAAGGCAAATAAAAAATATATATAATATGCTTACTACTACACACAGTTCCTTACACTCCTGCTACATTTCCCCTGACAATTCCTTTTCCATCAATCCTCTTGTCCTGAAATATCTCCCTGAAATTTGCTGACATGGCAGCAAAGGCCATCTTCTGGTTGAAATCTTTTAAAATTAATTCTACTAAAGAACATTTGTTTCTTCTCTTATACCTAAAAGTAACTGAACTTCATTCCTGGGTCAGAGAGAAACAAACAACGTGAATAAATGGTCTTCATCTTCAACACATCATTATTTCGTGACACAATGAGTACCTTTATTTAACTGTAACCGTGAAGTCCAAATATTGAGCCCAGCTCTCATCTCACAGTCATTGGGCTAGCAGGAGCAGAACGAATGCATTGTTACTGACAAACATTCCTCCACTTAAATCAATACAGGCTCAAATCAATACAGTGTGCATCATGGATCTATTTCCACAAAAACATAGACAAAAATGTGACCTAAAAAATGAGCCACAAATAGCTTAGCAGTTAGGGCATTCAAAAGGTCCATAGAATGCCTCCAAGTGTCCATCCCATTCTGGAGCAATTAGAGAGTGTATGTAAGGTCTTTAACATTGCTGGTTTGCTCCTGGAGTTTGAGCATGACTGGAGTCTGTGAAACACTTCCAGTCCTACCAATGGGTCTGGACCAGGTTTCAAGAGTGCAATGATACATAAATGCTTTTTGTCCCCTCCTCTGAAAATCAGCTGAGAGGCAGAGATAAAACAGCAAACTCCAGTCTCACTGGTTTGTGCTTTACTTGTTGCACCTTATGTCTGTGTCACACCCCTACCTCACCTGCCCTCTGCATCCCCAGCCTATGACCGCACACTCCTCCCCAGGCCTTCATCAGGAAAGCAGCAAAATGATATTGGAGGTTTTGAAAGTTTTCCTTCTTATACCATGATTCAGCTTCTCTCATCTCATATTTCCAGGTAGTTTTGTGGCTGGGCAAAAGTTTTTCAAACATAAAGTCTACTACATGATCCTGTAACACTATTTTTCTTCCTAAAAAACTGCATAGCCAGTTTCATCTAAGAGAAGATTCATCTACTTTGATTAAGAATATGGAAATCCCCATCCTTCTCCTTCATTTTGTGTCTTCATTTCCAATTCTAGCTCTAAATACCTGACCTGAATTTCAGTAGGATGCTAGCATGACTCTGGGGCTCTCTGAGGAACAAGGGGGTATTTCAACCCTGGCCCATCACTACTTCTGGAATACTAATATTTTTTGCTGTGTGTATTCCAGTCCATTTGATAATTATATCCACCATTATGAGGTGCAAATTCCAGGACATAATTCAGAATACAGTTGGCACATTTGCACTTAAGAAAATATCATATATATATACACTATATATACACACACCCTGCTGGAATTTTAACAGCTTTTCCTCCATGAAAAGACTTCAACAGCATTATGCTATTGGTTCATTTTGTCCCTCTGTGACTTACATCAATAAAGTAATCATGTTTTAATAAAAGAGAGTGCTTGTTTAAAAGACAGTAAAAGGAAGATGTTTTCTTGATTTAGTTTACAATTTGGAAGGGCTTCAATAAACACAGTACACCAAGTGCTGAAGCAAAACAGGTTAAAAAAGAGGCTTTCTTTCCATAAAACACAGAATGACATTTACAGATGTATGTCCACAGCACACAGCACTAACAACTGGGTAAGGACAACAGTCTGTTCAGCATCATCTTTGATACAATTTGCTCCCTTAGAAGCTTAAAATCTCAACAGACGATGCAGAAGAAAAGATTGTTTCCTGCTGCCAACTATTAGTATTTTGGCCCATTCAGGCAGCAAAGGAAGATTCTTCTAAAGCTGTAACAATGAGTGGGTGAGAAATGTGTTTGTCCTGGATGCAAAGTGAAAAATGAAGGCAAATGTAGCTGTGCTCACTGACTGCTGCCCTTGCCACTAGAGAAGGCAAGCTGCAAACTGCAAGCTGCCTGTCTTTTCTCCTCTAAACAGTTATAAGGAGCCTGGCATCTAGAAAGAGTCCACAAAGGGCTACCACTCTGGCAGCTCCGTGAACTAGATGTAGAGGCGATGCCTGAAGGGCAACAAGCCCACGCTATCAGCACACAGCAGCATTGCCAGCTGTCCCCCTGCCAGCCAGTGCAAAGGACAACCAGGAATTCAGGGCAGAAACAGCCAGAGAAGATGCTGAGACACAGGCTCGAGGGAGAACCAAAGATGCTGAGTTTTAAAGATGAGGGAAGAAGAAATAATGTGGATCAAGGGTAGCAGAGAAGGCATTGGAACGGTAAGACAACCTGGAACTTGACCATTAAAAAATTAATTGTTAAAAGTAGTGAAATGCATATTTGGTGAAGTGAAACTGCAAAAGGTATGTTCAGTGGAGAACAGAGGAATGGGCTGTATAAAGCATTATCAAGAAGGTGGAAGCAAAAGCATGGGAAGACATGAGAAAAATGTGAAAATTTGTTCCCAGTCTAAGATAATTTTTTTTAGTGTGATATATGGTCCTGTTGATGCTGACAGGAAGGAGATAATCAAACAGGTTTTCTTTAAGAAAAACTGCCTTCTGTACTACAGCTTCTTTGCAACTCAATCAGAAGCATTTGAACAAGACAAACAAACACACGTAAGTCACTTCTCAACAGAG
Source organism: Phaethon aethereus (assembly GCF_964289735.1). Taxonomy (NCBI): domain Eukaryota; kingdom Metazoa; phylum Chordata; class Aves; order Phaethontiformes; family Phaethontidae; genus Phaethon; species Phaethon aethereus. The sequence continues at coordinate 14,123,720 of NC_138584.1, forward strand.
CAAATGAACTCATAGCTCCTTACGCATTGAGTAGATTGCTGTCTATACCTGAGCTACCTAACCTGAAGCTCATTCAGGCATCTCCATGCTGCACTGCAAGTCAGCTTGTTACTATAGCATTAGCATGACCAAAGTCTAAGAAATGTGCGCCTTTACAGGTACCTGTACACCTTCAAATCCAGAAGGCTTGCCATCTTCTCACTAATTTGTTGTACAGGCTACTGTACTTCATAGAACTGATTTGTGGAAGATCAAAAAAAGCTATTTGTTGTCATAGAAACAGTAGGACTTTGTGCTACTGTGCAGACTGATATGTGGGGATATTATTGTTTGGCCTTTTTCCAGGAAACCATATTGAGAAACACTAAAAAGCTTTAAAAAAAGTCCCAGAATTTTTGCCAAACAACCAGATCTACAATTTCCACAAACACATTCAAATATTTACCAATTATAGTGGATAAATTTGAAAAGCCCCAGGTATGGGAAACACTGTTGGAAAAAAATACATTCTTGACCCTAAAAAAACCCCAAGCAATGGACATCTTGTAAGACTACAGGAAATGTCAAAAAATCCGTAAACAGTTATGAAGAGGCAACTAAAACAACAGCCAATTGTCTTCAACTCCCACCACTTAGTTGAGGCTAATATTTTAAAGGCCTATAGTTAGCCCAGTAATTAAGGTTAATACCGCAAAAGCAGATATCCCCAGGGCTTAACAGCTGCCGAAGAGCATCACTGAGAGGAAGGTAAGGTGTTTATGGCTTTTCCTTTACTTTATGGTCTTTGTAAGTGGAGAATAACAGTGCCAGTAAATCATTAAATAGAATTCGTAGTAGTGAACAAACCTCCTAACACTCCAGGTAAACAGCTGTGTTCCCCTAATAGCTCCAGAGGAAGACAAGTTTACACCCGAGTTACAATTCAAAGACCACATAAATATAGGGCAATTGGAAGTGTTTTAGATCATCTCATTTACTTTGGACAAAAGAAGATTTCTTTTACTGGAACACCTTTTTTTTCTTTCCTTATAATTTTTCCTAAAGTATCTTCATCTTCCACTTGCAGAGCAGTATTTCTTGGCTATGACAGACTGGAAAGATAATTCTGAAGGTGTTATTAGTTCACAGAAAAGATGGATTTTTTAACTATTTGATTTGGCAAAAGAGTGAGTATGACCAGGATAGATTATGCAAAAGTTTAGCTGTATGCTGGGCACAGGTGGGAGGAAAGAAAGCAGTTTAGAGTGTAAAGGTGGCCATCTGCATTGAAGCTTCCCATTCTTACTGCAACAGTCCAATTTTCTCTCCATCTGTTCCAAATAGTTCAAAGCTCTGTCCCATTTAGCATAGAAATCACCGCTCCCTTGCTGGAAGCCAAACAAAATGATCCAAATGGCCTTACATGTCCTGTGTAAAGAAAAGAAATAGCCTGTGGCTTGCCAACAGCCTGTCTCTGTCATGCAGGCATGACATCATCTGACATCTATGAGTTAATGTCCAATTGTTCTATTGCCCCATAAAAATATTCTTCATTCTTCTTACTGAAGAAATCTGCTTCTATTACAGAATACATCTTACTCTTCTCCTGCCTCCACAGAAACAGTCAGAATACCTTAGGAATTGTAAACATGCAATTAATCAACTTTCAGTGCTCTCAGGCTATGAAACTGGACGGATGTGACACTAAATGGAGCCATGAGGAAAGTAAAGCAAAACTGCTGGAGGAGCAGTTCAGGTGGGAGTGCTTTTCTCACATTAATGTCTAATTTCTCCTTGGACTACAGCATAGGGCTGCAGCCAGCCAAACAGCCTCCTCCTACACCAGATCTAGCATCCATCCTCGATTCCAGCTTCCTTTTGCGGGTTTAGGCCCTTCATAGTCAACCTAATTGCCAGCTCCAGGAGCAATCTAATGTGATGCAGGAGGGCATAAGCCTTTGGGAAAAGAATAGCATGTGAAAGACAAAATTGTCTGTAAAGGGATAGTAATTTACACTGTAATTTGTTTTGTATTATGTGTATAATTACATGAAACAGAACAGCAGGGTAAATGAAAAAAAAAAAAAAAAGCTGCCATTTTCTAAATTGTCCTTACTTCATTGACTATTCAGATTGATACCACTTGTTGGAGCTCAACAAAAGAGGGGAACTGAGAAGCCTGCAGTGATAATACAGTACAATCACACTGTGACTTTTAGCCTACGCTACCCTTCAATAGCAATCATGTGTGACCACCAGCTGTGGAAAATCCAGACCAAGTCCTTTTCCTTTCCCTCCATATGCTGAATAAGTACTTTTTAAAGAAAAAGACAAACGGAGCTTCCAAAAGAGGAGAAGCCATGAGTTTGGGCTATATACTTGATCAGCAAAACAATCCACTTCTTGCCAAAGCCCTGATTATCCATGCAGAGTATCGTTGTATGCTCTGCTGCATCTGTAGTTATTAATTGACTTAGTAGTTCTTCACTGGACTGCACCTAGACAGAGCCATCTGTCACTGGAATTTGTAGGCATCATGATGATATAAATAAACAGTGACATCATCATGCAGACAAACATGGCAAAGTCCAGTTGGTTTTGGAATTCTCTCTCATTTACCAATATTATAACAACAGCTATTAATTAAGGTGAGACACTTTTACTTTGCAGAAAGTCACAGAATTATTTTAATGTGATAAAAATATAGTTTGATACGGAGTCTCTGGACACCACTTGGAAATGCGGAATGCAGTGAAAAGACAAGCATATTGCATCTAGACATTTCAAGAACTGTAAGTCAAGTATCTTTCTTCTTTTTGTTATATACTTATCTTTGTTAGCTTAAGTTTAACAGGAAATTCAGGTCTATTTCAAATACACAAAATAATCACATGGGCATTCTTACACTGACTTAGGTCCCAGAAATGATAGGACATGTCCACTTCAGGACATATGACACAAACTACAATGACATAGTAAAAATCATAGTGCTCACATTATACGCATTTGTGCCACACCTGAACATGAGAAAATGGCAAATTTATTCAGGAGAACACTTCTTCAGAATATTTTCTTAAAGCTAAAATCAAATTCTTGAAGGTTGCATGGTCTTCCCATTACATGACAGGAAAATGAAGGTAGTCTGTATAGAAAAGACAAGGAGTCAGACAGAGACATAAGCGGCAGGTATCACTGGGCTGAAGTGAACCTCTGAAATTTCTCTGCATGACAATTGCAGGATTGTGAAATTCCTGTAGCTACAAATTTTTCTTCTGTCATGTCCTGAAGAGGGGCTTTCTCTGGCTGGGGAACAGTTTTTGGCAGGAAGCAAATTAATTTCTTTGCAAGAGTGACATCCTCCTAGTCTGCCACAGATTCTATGCTGGAAGACACCAGGGCCTGTTATACGGTCAGTCTGGTGAGGTATTGTAAAGGTAAATTGCTTATAACTAACCAAACTGAAATTCTCAGATCCAAAGATTACTCAGATTTTGCTTCAGGAAAGAAGTAATGGGTGTCCAAGGAAGAAGCATATGCTGTGCTTGGGTCAGACGATGAGTGCTGCAGTATCAGCTGGAAGAAATCTGGCAAGAAACTTGTGGATAACCAGAATGTGCAGCTAAGGAAAAATAAAGAGTAGACCTTGCACAATAGAGAACACTGACAGTAGATATAATTTCTCCCTCCTTATGTATCATTTATATAATGCTACAAAATTACAGTACTAACCAAAGGGGGAAAAACTGGAAAGAAAACAGCTGATATCATGAGAGTAAGGTTAAATATATCAAGAGAGTAAAGTTTAAAAGAGGATGATGCTAAAGCATCAACTGAAAAGCTGATGTTGCAAATTTTTGGCTCTTGTTTGTATTAGCTTTTATGTGAAAAGCTTGTTTTGATTTTATTTCTTCTTCTTTTTACAAATTCATAATTTATTGCTGCAATATATAAAACTTGCTGCTCTTTCCTTTACAAATATTACAGAGGTTGGAAAAGGTGTATTTATCTGCCCTCTGCTGGAAACATACAGCAAAAATACAGCGCTGTCTTACCTGCACAGTATAGAAATGGTTCCCCCTCCACATAGAGAAGACCAACTTCATCATGGATTCAGCAGTTACATGCAGGTTGGATTTTGTTTAACGTACTTAGTCAAAATAAACTTTGTCTTACTTGTCCAGTATTGACTTCACTCTACTATATAAATGCTGGGGTCCAATCTAACCCCACTTAAACTGGAGTAAATAAAAAGTATCGCTGTGGAAATCGAGGAAATTGTACTGTTACAAAACTGTCTAAATGAAATCTGAATTATACTGTTAGAAATGTACCTGGTAAAATATGGATTGCCACATTCACAGATAGAGGCACTTTACACACAGAGTGTCCATGTCTGTGGAAATACAGTACTGATCCAAGCAGATAAAATCGTACATCACCTGAAATTAAAAAAAAAAAAAAAAAACAAACCAAAAAAAACGCACACAGGCTGCCAGAAATCTGATTATTATTCATCAGATTTTTTTTTAAACTTTCTGCAGACACTATGTGTGTCTGAGTCCAACCAAGCTGCTCACAAGAGCCTGCCACATACACATTACAGGATCATTAGGAATGACTGATTGGTTTAAAGATGAAGTGAAAAATCACAAGAAGAAAGAGGGCTCAACAAAACCACATTCAGAAAGGAGCTAATGCTACTAATCAAAACCAGAGGTGGACAGGTCTATGCTATACTGGCTACCCCTACAACAGTGAGGAAGCAAAGGACCTGCCAAAAACACTAAACACATTCAACCCCGTTACCACATTTACCATTCTTCTGAAGTCATTCCTCACCATAATGAACATTACCAGAAAATGTTATTTTTCCTTCAACATTTTCTTCTATTTTTTCTTGACTTACATCAGTTGCTTTAGCTTGCCTTTTTTTTTTTTTTTTTTTTTGAGGGAAGAGTCATACAGGGATTTAAGCATCTGAGTGAAACACGCATTTTTCCAGGAGTTCTGCAATAACTTATTAGTGATGGCAGTCACAAGACAGAAGATTTTCTTGCAGTACTACTACTTTTTTTAACCCAGGTCCAGCTGCGATATCTGTTAGACCATCATCCTAACCCAGAATTCTAGCTAACATACAGGAAAAAGCATGGTTAGTTAAAACTGACAGAAACAACCCACTAATTAGCAAGCAGATTGTATTCTAAAAACCATACTGTTTCTTTTGCCTGCTTTGCATCATCTCCTCCTATAAGTTGATTCAGACCAGCCAAACCCCAAAGACCCCAGATGTTTTTTTCAAAGACAACCTTTAGGATTATAAGGCATATATGCAGCACTGCTCTTCGTGCTTCGCTATATAGGCATTTACATTAATTCAGTTAGTCCATATGTGGTAGCAGACCTATAGCATTTAGGAGGTGTATATTATCATAATGAAAAATGCACTGGCCATCATGCAGCACTTCTTCTGGGCTTGGCTTGGCTTCACGTAGTGAAAGGCTTTACCCTTTGTGTTTTTTTCTTACTGATAGAAAATTACATCATATTCAAAACTAACACAACTGTCTCCGAATTTTATTGCTTTACATGACGCTTTGATCCTGCTAGTCTTATATCCGTGAAAGATTTTTTTTAAATTGCTTTCCTCAAAGAAACATTTCACACACACCCCCGTGGAGGCTCTGACTGAATTGCATCTTATGGGCTTCGCTTTCATAACAAAACTTACACTAGAGAAACATAGGATGGTAAAGCTATTTAAATAAAACATTAGCCTGTCCTCTTCTACCTTTCATGCTGTTATTGTAAATTAATTTTTAATCAGTTCCTACCCCAGATGCATTCCTCCTTTAAACATACACTTATCACGTACTGTTAAAAGCATTTCTAAAAGGGCAGTTTAAACACAGTGCCAAAGCTGCTCCTTAGAAGCCCTCTAATTCACATTTATCTCTGGTATCAGCTTCAGCCATGATGCTCTTCCTTTTTACAAGCTTCTAGATGTGTATTTGAGCTGTGCTTTGGATTACAATCCATTTCTGCCTTCTGGGCTTGCTGAAAGGGATTCTGTATTAAACAGGAGGCTTTCAAAGCTGCAAAGAGCAGTTAGGAATCCATCTACCACACATATTTGAGAAAGTTCCTCCTAACATTTTGTTTTAACACATACAAGTTTAAAAAACAAAAAAAAAAATCAACAGCTAGCTACGCTGCTATAAAGTTTGGTCCTGTTCTGTACGGCTGAAGCTTTCTGTTACAAAAAAGGGGAGGATGAGGTTCATGATTCACAATACATAAATGAAAAATTACAAAATATACAGACAACACTGCTTAGTAGTTGTATTTTCATTGTCAACCTTCCTGTTAGCACCTGCTTCTCATCACTGCAAATTTATCACTTTCACTGGGAAGTTCTAACATGTCTTCCTTTGAAGCGGGTCCAGCTGAGAAGTATACTTTTGTTATGCTTTGTCATCACCAAAATCTGACTAAATCCTCCTAGAATCTTAACCAATGCTAGTTCAGTAAAAATTTAATGGACTTAGGGAGCTGAACTATCTGAGGAGTCTCTCCCACTGAACACATTCCAGCACTTCATACCAAGCAATGAAACCATGAACACACCAGGCTATAGACAAGGCTGCAACACCCGGGATGGGACTTCCCAGGCATCACTTGTCAAAGTCAAGGCTCCCCTGTGGTGCAAGGGGTACTCTGGGCTTTCTGACTTCTTGAGTGTTTGGCTTTACAACTTTAACGTTATATCCAGGTAGCCTTTATTATGTAATTGCACAATACATGATAGCGGTATAAGATGCATGAAAACATACATGCATTTTGTAAAAGCAATCCATATTATCACTACTAGGTCAACTTCCAGGGTAAAGCATTAAAACCTTGCCATAAAAATGAACACTAACAACATTAAGTATTTCAGGTTAACAACTGTTTCAGAGCAGCAAAACTATCTACTGCATTTTTTGATGCTGCAGGCTGTATGATACACAGGTTAGCAGCACACATGTGCGTCTGCACACATCAATGCTACAGACACACACAGATTCCACGCAGAAGGAACACTGCACAAGTGACACAACCTGCAGCAGAGCTCCTCGCCTTTGGGGGGGAGTTTCTTCCGCCCTTGTAGTCTGTAACAGTGTAAATGTATTAACCATCAGGATGCAATGCAAACCCATCTTTTTCTCTGCAGCCAGGCAGGACATGACTAATAGGTGAGGCTCAGCAGAATATGTGGTGTCTAGTGGGAATTTATTCCATTAGGACAATGCTGTGCAATACTTGATAAGACTGTTTGTTATAGCAGTACACTTCTAAGCTATTGCCAGGGATGTCTGGGCCAATCAAATTATATAAATAAATCACATCAGGCATCCAACCTATAACTTGGCAATCTTGGACCAAAGTGAACATATGAGGTTTACAGGCTGGTTGCATCCAGGAGGGGAAGGAAGGAAAATTTTCTTTTAAGTAATAGTGACTGAGGCAGAAGTTCATGATCAGCTGACAAAAACTGATGGCACAACATACAACCAAGCATCATTAATCCCAGCCAGTTACTTATCTCCAGTGTATGCCCTGTACTTCAACTGTTATTGTTGTTTTAAAAGGAAAATTAAGTAAAACCTAGAGGGATATGGATTTTTGTAATGGCTTATACAGCTTCAGCTGACACAAGCTGTGTACAAGATATTTCTAGAGACTTAACATCTCACTGACAAAACCGTAGATGTTAGGGATGGATGATATCTGCTAAGCCATCGGTTCTATTTCATTGCCAAGGCAAAACTGTTCCTACTGCTTATTTATTTGACTTTTACATTAGTTTTAAATGCTCCAGCAGGTGGAGCGTCCACTATTCCCCTGGTGAGGTTGGACTCACTACTGAATACCTTTCACTGGCAAGATATATTTCCTGAAGTTCAGCTTAAACTTCCACTTTCTAATTTCATCCTATGACCTTCATCATCTTCTATTTGTGCATGTGCAAGTTTCCATGTTTCAGCACACAGGGAAGAGAAGCTGTACACATCAAGGATTGTTATGTAAATAGGTTTTTAAATAGTAAAGAGTGCATATACAGCAGGTGTCAGAGAAAGTAGCATCTACTCCCCTCCTAGAGAATGTCAGGGCAGTGAAGTCTTATGTTTCTCAGGTACAGGCTATAATTATTGCAGTGTCATCCAAAATTTCTGGTAGGAAGGGACAGACAACAGTTTCAAGACACCAACTGTTTCTTTCATCTGTATGAAAGCAGCAGAGGCAACTTGTTTCTAGGCCAGAAGCTCTGCAGAGGCACAGTAAGCAACGTACCTGCAGTTCTCCTCTGTTTGTGGAGGATGGAGCCAGAGAGGCTGCAGACACGGAGGAGAGCTGGATGCAGTGTCCCCAGCCATCAACCTTGACTTAGCACAGACTAACAACTGACCCGGTGTCACATTTTCCACCTGATGCTCAGACAGGCTCAGAATCACACAGCAAGTCTACCATAACTATTACTCTGTGTGAAACTCTCAGGCTAGCATTTCAGTGTACTCAGTTTGTTTTCAATTGTTACATGTCAATATTCCTTGAATCTGGAGTGCTGGTAGAAGGATACTGTGTACAGGATTTTGTACTGCTATATATCTGCCTTGACTACATTTTGCTCTCCCCAAAACTGATTAAGATCTGACATACTTAATGCTTTCCTTCATTGTTTGCCTTTAGCATCTTTCTCTATGCATAGGTTGTTTTCCAATGTAAAAGACAGTTCTGTAATTAGGTTAACAACAAGGGTAGTTGTTTGGGCTGCTTTGGGTTGTGTTTTTTTTTTTTTCTTCACTTAATCAGCCTCCTACATCCACACTAATTTGGCGATTAGGTTAACTGACATTAATTGAAATTAATCCATTACAAAATTCATTGTCTATTTTTGCCCTGGTTTTAACAAGAGTAGAAAAACCTTTCTATGTAGTTAAATCTCATTGAACTTGTATATCTAAGTAACATTTAAAAGCAACTTGTTCATAACTGATCATTTTTCTACTTAGCTTAAGGCTGGGGTGGGGTTGTGGTTTTGATTGTTGGGGTGGTTTTTTTACAGCAGGTGAAGCTGACGAATTTAATTTCGGATAATTTCACCACAAATTGCCACTTTCACTATTTCTTGCTGTTTCTAATGAGAACATTACTTGTTTTCAGGGAAGACAGTGGCCCATAGCAATACTGAGAATTATCATTAGCAGAGGCATAAAGTTGATAAATATATTTTTAAGTTTACTACTGCATCTAGGTACCTATATGCAGAGTCTCCATAAAAATCCAAGGAATCTGTGAGAGTTATTGTCTCCGATGAGATTCTGTAAGATTCAGTGGCACATTCTAGCTAATATAGAAATAGATTTGCAGTCACAGCCCCACAGGTCATTTATAAAACTAGTACCTCAACTTTTCTATTGCCTTTACAGACAAAAATCTGGTAACAGCATCCTCTCTTCTGTTCACACCTCCCTCTTTTCCTGACTAGATCAGAATAATCAGAACAACAGAAACATTAAATACCATAAATCCAAGAACAGAAGTCCGGAGGCTTTCCCTATAAACAATGACGTTTTATAACCTATCAACTATTTTAAAATCCTTTCACTGTATACCTTTGATTTTGTACCACACTGCCTTCTTTACCAAAACATCACAAGAGACCAAGTCATTGCGCTACATAATTCCTTGCCCGTAGCATTAATAGTACTCGATTATAAGGATCAGGAGAAGGAAAAGTTTAAAACTCCCGTGTCCAGCGATTAGTTGAGCAAGTACCCACCCGCGAAAGCGAAACGGCCCAGCCCCCGTCCCCGCCCCGCGGGCGGGCCGCCGCTAGATGGCCGCCGCGTCCCGCCCTGGGCAGGCGGGCCGGCCACTGCTCTGCCACCCGTCCGGCAGTTTGCTTAGAGAGGAAGGGCTGGTCATTGCCTCTCCCTCAGGTAGCTGGAGGCTGGCCAGGTGCACCGGGAAGTATCCTGAAATACTGCTGCTCCCGCACGGTTCCCCAGGCTCCAGCACCCGACCGGTCCAGCAGCGCAGCGGGGCCTCCGCCCGGCTCGGTGCCCGATGCGGGGCTGGAAGTTAAGCTTTCTCTCTTCTCCCTGCCACTGCTGTCACGGCGGGAGTTTGTTTGAGACACTATGACTAAAGCATCTAAGATCTGTAGTGTTATTAACTTGGATGTGAACTAATTAATCCAGTAATCACTTGTTACCGGATTACACATTACCTGATCACAGGCTTGATAATTAACTCTTCTTTTTGCCTGGGTGTATAAATTGGCCAGTTGGTACCTAAGGAAGGTCAAACTAAACACTGCTTCTAGACAGAACTCAGGTGTGGGAGGATAAACCAGGGATAGAACAGGAATGGGACAAGGACTAGTGACAACAGTTTCAGGCTCATGGGAAAATGAACTTTTGGGGTAGGATCATTTTCCCCTCTCCAGGATGGCAATGCACGTCCCTTCTTTCCCCTCACCTCCCCCACCTCCCCAGATCAGTGCTGTAAGCAGCCCTTCCTGGCAGCTTTCTTCTGCCATACAAAGCAAGCACTTTTTAACAGAAAATGAGAAGCAGAACAGACTAGAAGAAATAGTGGGTCAGCACAGGCAGGTGGTGAAGGTAGGAGGAACAAGAAGATCCTGAAGCAGTGGGGTTTTCCAGGGCTGTCACTATTGCTAAATCCTGGAGGAGCCCTCTCCCTAACCTGGTCGTTGCGGGGACACAGAGATGTCAGGGAGGCCATAACAAAGATGAGGGCAGCTGAAATGATTGTATTGGGCAGGCACAGAGCACACATCCAGCAGAAAACACACTCCATTGCCCTCAGCAGTCACAGAGGAATGTGGTTTTAAATTAGATTTTGGGGCACAAAAAAATGAAGACAGGAAAAATTCCTGTTTGCTAAGTTGCCACCAGCTGAGCTGATTGAACAAATTCTCTGCAATCTTTACAGGTGACAGGCTGCAGGCAAAGTAGCAAGCAAGAGAGGTAATTCACTTATACTAGCACAGAATTTCCTAACTTTTCACTAGCAAGTACTGAGAAGAAACAGACAACCCTTTAAAAGAGCATCTGTCTACAAATCCAAATGCAGTCAGAACATTTCTTCTGCTTCTATTAGAAAACTGTGCCTGTGAAGTAACCAGTATTTCTCATTCACCTGAACTGACACTTATAACAGTTTTTGATAAGCTGATGAAAAAGTCTGTAACATTTGGAACAATCCTGTATACTCTCATCACTATTGTTTGTTAAAAGGGGTCATACTCATTATTTTTTAAAGACAGTTCTAAAACTAGTAACATACTGTCTTCACATAGACATGGTTATCTGGTGTGCACAATACTATCTGTTCAAAGCTGTAAGACCTTTTCGTTTATTCTTAAAAGCTCACATAAAAATATTATCCAATTAAAGACAGCAGAGAGGAAAAATAAAAATCACTGGAGGTCTAGAAAAAAACCAAAACTTTGAGGAACAATTACATTAATTGGGACCAGTTAGTCTAAGAGAATGAGATGGCAGCCTGCCAGACTTTACATATATAAAAATTTTCCTCAAGTGCAAATGGAAGAATAACCTCTGTAGGCAGAGTAGGTGGAATATGAAGTGATGGACTTAAATTGCAAAAAGAAAATTTCAGGGACTTTAGTAGTAAGGATAGCAAAGTGCTAGGATGGATGGCCTGAAGAACTTGCCAAGTCTTCACCCACAAAGATCTTTACAAACAAGCAAAAATTTGTTTCTAGGATAACCTTGCATACTCATTGTGATTGAAGGTACAACAATATATTACATAACTTTTCTGTCATCTTTTCTGTTATACGATTTTATGCACCACTAAGATTTTCGTGACATTGCAAGATTCATAAAATACCGGTTTGTAGATCATGTTGACTGATCCCTAAGGGAACACACTGCAGTGCTTCCCCTATGTCCAGTCATGCTATAACCCCATGGGAACACTCATTTCTCATGGACTTTTGCCATTTCTCCTTCCACACCTGGCAGAATCAAGAAAGGCAGTGGTGGGTTCCAAAAAAGTGAAAGAAAAATAGTAGCCAAGTTCCAGGGATCACCTATGTTTAAGAATGAGCAAAAACTCACACTCAGTTGTTGTTCATCTACCCCAAAATCTGAATTTCAAACAAAGATGCTAGTACATTATTGGAGATTAAATAAAAGTAAAATGTATTTAAGTGGATATTCCCATCCTTCATAAAATGTGTGAAGACTTGAGACAGAAAAATTCCATCTGGCACAGAAAGAGGGTGCAGATGCCCTTGATCCACTGGAAAACCTTCAACTTCACCTCCTAAACTGCTAACCTAATAGGTAAGCATTTAATCTCCTACAAGGTGTGAGTTGTGAGCACTCTAGACTCACACTTTTTTTTTCATTTTTTAAAGCACATGGAAAGAGTAGCATGTCATAGCACTGATCACCCAAACCTTACTAGAAACCATCACTTCATTTGTAAAATACAATGATTTGTCTATTAAAAAAAAAAAAAAAAAATCCTGTAATTCTGCAGAGAAGTGCACTCTAGTTGTGCGGGTAACATGGGAAGTTTACTTCAGCGCCTGTCCTGACCAAGCAGCTCCCTCTTCTGATCTCCCATAACTTTCAGCTCGCCAGCAGCCCCCCTGCCTCACCCTTTCTTCTGGGTATGCCTTTGTGCAAGTTAACTGAGTTAGCAGAGACTGAGTTAGCTCAGGACATAATTGTTAAGTACTTGTACTTTCAGAGAAAGAAACACACCATTTGCCGTGCATGTTCTGGAGCATAAATTGGGGCAAATGTTATTTGACAAAATACCTCTGTATGACATGAATTCCATTTCATGGAGAGAAATAAACACTCACACAGCTGCCATTCACTCATTTTGCACTTTTCTAGATTCTCAAGAATGAGTGAAGAAAACAGTTTATTTTCTGCTGATGTAGACTTTCTGGGTTTGCTCAAATAAACATTCAACCGTGCCTGGCAGGGTGGGGCTGAAGTTTGGTTTTTCTAAACATCTCATATTGTCATTCTGAAACTCACAGGCGTGATCAACTTTGCAGGATTTCCCTTTCATGCTGGGAGCAACAACTGAGCCAGCATGCAAGGAGCAGCACAGGAAAAATTAAGAAGTGCAACAACCATTCATTTTTCACCACAGTTCCAACACCAGTCCCATGCAAACTGATGGTAAATCTTTCATTGACGGCAAGAGTTCAAGGTCTGACCCAGAGCCAGCATCAATGTATTAGGCTGTGACCACTGAAAGGGTCAGATGCAAGTCTGGTATAAGTGGGATGAATTTTTAACAACTTCAATCGAATTTCCACCACCTTCTTCCAAGAATAAATTTGATTTGAGCATATGATCTGCATTAAATGAGTACCATCCCTGTACAGCTCTTGCAGTCTCCGTTCTGCTTTACTATGCTCTTCATTCATAGTCTCATCGCTAATTAACTGTTGTATAATAACAAAGACTAAGCAAACATGCCTTTTAAAGACCAACCAGCAGGGTCCTGTGACAGACCGCTGAACAAGGAGTAATGGGGAACGATGCCTGACCTGCTTAAAAAACAAACCTAACCAAAACAACAAAGCACTTAAGAAAAGCAAGACAAAATCATAAATTTTCATCCTTCTCCAGAGAAGACCAGTAAACAGTGTAATTTCAGCTTCCCCAGCACTTTACATACAAAAGCTCTCTTTTGAAATACAGACAGCAACCACAAACGGAACTGTAGTAATGTCTCTGCAATCAAAACAGTTCTGGGTACATCTGCATGCCTGGGGGCAGATAAATTAGAGTATCTAGGGCTGGCAGGATGCACGACAGATCAAGTCCAGACACCAGTTAGCCATGTTAGCACTGTTGAAACTAGTAAGCCACACAAAATATGGTATATTAGCTTAGGCTGCCTTGTGGTTACCCAGCTATACAGCTTTCAGGCTCGGATGACCAGGTCAAAGCACAGAGGAGATATGCCTGCACTTGACATACCTTCCATGTGAAAGGTAAATTAAAATCAAACACGAACCTCCAGAAACATGTAGCTACAAATGGAAACAAGAAGGGCAGCCTGTTCTTCTGGTCTCCTTTTGCTTTTCCTCTCACTTACTGTTACAAACTTCACCTTTGCAAACTCCAATAAATTCACAGGATACTGTGGCAGCATTTTAAATATTGCTAGGATCAAGGCAGATGCAAGTCCAAGCCTTTTTCCTTAAATCACTCTCCAAGTCACACTCATTTAACTCAAATGCAAACGCACACACAGCCACTCAGAACAAGGAGTCAAAGGCAAATGACTGACAGTGTTTACATTCTCCTCTCATGTATCATCAGTGACAGAAACTGCTGTACCTCAAGAACAACTAGTCAAACAGGCCAGACATTTATTTGTAATGGACACTGCACTAACATACAACCTGCATGTGACTGAACCCCTGAGTACCATTCTGACAACATGGGAAATCTGTTCATGAACCCTTTATGAATTATGTTTGTGCCCATCTCTTAGACCAAAATTTTATTTAAATTGCAGGGCTTTTTGAGTCCTCCACTACCTCCACCTTCATCTAAAATTGCAAGTCTAACAGCAGGGCTGACAGCAGAGTATTACCAACCTTTAAGGGCTGTCAATTTAAATAGACTATTTCCAGGCCAGCATGCCATGTGCCAAAGGTGGTCATGGTCACAGACCAAAGCCAGCTCAGTAGCCACCTACCCTGGAATAGGACCAAGCAGAAACCTACGACATGTTTGTTTCTGCCTTCATGTAAGGAGTTTGTATTTTGTCATCCTTTCCACTCCTATAGCACAACAAATTGTAGGGATTACAGTTACCTGTATCTGCAGTTTTTGCAAGCCTTTTAAATTCAATGCAAAGCATGCATCAGACAAAATGTCATAGGCTTCATTCAGTATGTCATCAAAACTCTGAACATGTTAGAGTCATCATTGTACTACCTCCAAAACCCAGGCAGACATGGACCTGCTTGATGTATCCAGGTAACGCTCATAGGTGACAAGCTTTTTTCAGTTCCTTGGCTCTGAATAGGAGGTCTCATGCATGCAATTATACCAGTGAAAATCCTACTTCTAATTTGTGGGAACTCCTCCACTTTCAGTTTCATTAAATTATTGCCAGATTATGAACACAATGAGGAAACACAGTTAAAGCATTGCAGTTGATTGATGGACAGGGGGAGAACTCATGCTGGTGGTTACACTGCCATTATTTTGTGGTTAATATTGTTGCTTTTCTGACTCATTGTATTATAACAATGACATTCATTTAGAAGGGAAGGAGAAGTTTTATTAGGCTGATTTCCCATACGAGAAAGAGAGTAGAGGCCACACACAAGGCTAAGGTTGCAAGTGACACATATTAAAATACCTTTAAACAGCTAAAAACGCTTTGCTATTTGTTCCACTTTGCTCTGAAGACAAGCGTGGTTCAGAGCCATACTAACTTCATTTTGTGCAGGGACACAGTCAAATGGGATGAAAAGCGTGATCTCTAGAAATATTTATACTTTCTCCAGTGTACCTGGGTGGATTTGTTTGTTCGCAGTCCCTTCTATCCCCACAAATAAACACTTCGATGAAATGAACAAGTCCCAAGGAAACTTCTTCAGGATTAAAGATCAAAATTCTGGTTATTTTATGAGCAAATCATCTGTATAAGAGTGTGGATACACAAGACCGACAGAGGCCAGTGTGAAGGCTGCTTGATAACCTGTGAGAAAGCTGGGTCCTCTGCCTGAATAAGCATTAATTTGTATCATAGTTCCCAAGATGTCAAGCTGGGGTGGCACCGACCTGTTCTGTGCCTTCCGTCTTTAATAACCTGTTCCCAAAAGGCTGCCCACAGGTCAATCACAGACAATACTCACTAAGTTGGAGGACCACAGTAAAGACAAGACTGAAATAAGCACTTTGTCTATGATCTGTGCCACAGCTTTTGCACTTGTGCTCAGTGGATTTTGTAATTAAACTCCAGCTACCAAGACTTTGTTAGTTCGGGCTTTAATTTCACACAGCATCGTCTACTCTCACCACACTTCAGCGGGGGAAGTATCTTGCAGCCACACATTTAACATGAGCACAAACACACCACAACTACTGTAGGTCTACACCGTTCCCACACAACCACCACAGCCCCCCATGCTGTGAAGGGAAAAAAATCAAGCTATACCCAAGGTCCTCCTTCCTCTTGGGCACAACACCCAAGGGACACGGCCCGGCCTCACCCACCTTCTTCGTGCTGGGCCTCAGCCCTACCTGCTCTCCCTCCTCACCACCTCCAGGGCGCAGGTTTCCCGCCGACCGCCCTGCCCCTCAGGCGGGGCCTCAGCTCCCGGCTCCCGCCTGGCAGCACCCGCGCTGAGCTGCACCCAGGGCGCGGCCGGAGTGGGGGCTCTGGCTGGAAGGCCTCGGCCGCACCGCGTCGTACGGGCGGCTGCAGCGTCAGTGCTGCTTCGGCCAAATGAAAATAAAAAAAAGATATTTCAATAAAAATCCTTTCATAAACAATCCAAGACCTGCAATGCTCTTCTGGGGGGAAAAAAAAAAAACACCTTCAGTTGTTTTTTTTTCCACGTTGCCCCAAAAGCTCACCCAGGGTTGCTTTGTACTGACAGAAGCTGTCAGGTGGAGCCGGAGGTGTCCGGGGGCGGGAGGGGACACACCTTGCTGCCACCTGAAGACAGTGGGGTCAGTTGGGCCCGCAGGGAGCTGTGACTGCATCTCATCTTCTCCCGAGGACATGCCTGTGTTCCCCGCAGCCTCTCAAGCCTGCCATTTTCCTCACCGCGCTTTAAAGGCTGTGTCTGCTTTAAGGTGTGTGCTCCTGGTGAAATGATCGGCAGTAAATAGAAGTGTTTAAGTACTTCCCAACAAAAATACTAACTCTGTGAAGGCCTGGCCTGCTTTACAGCTGCTGCGCTTAAATTCTCACCTTTAACGTTCAGGCTTAACACCCATTAACCCAGCACTCACGGAGGCTGAGCGGCATTTCACGCTTTCTCAGGCGGTGGTTTAACCTTTCAAGAGCGGCGAAGGCCAGCGGGGGCTGGGGGGGGGGGGGGGGAGGCGAGGCGGGAAGGGGGATGTGAGGCGGGAAGGGGGATGTGAGGCGAGGGACGGGGCTAGGGCGGCCTGCCGGCAGCGGTAACTGCCGCTGCTTCTTGCTGCAGGACCCTTTAGACTTCCCTCCCCGTTGCAACACACGCTTTTCATTAATATACTTAGTACCAAAATAAAAGCGTTTTCCAGTGGGTTGGGGTTTTTTGTTGCTGTTCCCCCGCTGCCGCGCTCGGCGAGCTTGGGGTTCCCCGCCCCGCGGGGCTGCCGGCCGTGTGGGACCTGCGATGCCGCCCGCCCGTCCCGGCTGCGGAGGCGGCAGCTGCCCGCCGCCCGGGCCCGGAGCAAACCCAGACAGCACACGGCGGGAGGGAAGCGGCGGGGAAGGGAAATGCAGCGCAGGAAGAGCCGGGCCGCGCCAGCAGGAAAACCCGGGAGAGCGCAGGAACAGCACAAAGGAAGGGGGCCGGGGGCGAGGGCAGCGGGAGCGTTTTCAGTGGCTCCGAAAAGGGCGGGGGGGAGGGAAGAGAGGTTGGTTTTCGCCTCAGAACAAGCAACGCGGAGCTGCTCCTGAGTTTCTGACGGCGGAGAGCCGTCCTTCCCCGCAGGCTCCGTGGTGTGGCGCGGGCGGGGGGCGCCGAGCGCCCCGCTCTGCCCAGCGCCCCCCGCAGTGGGCAAAGGCCCGCCTACGGACATCTTGTTCCGAGGAGGGAGGTGGTGGTGTGTGACATCGGGTGGCCTAGGACAGATCTCAGGTTCAAACACAGGAGTCGCCCTTCTTCAAAGAAGTAAGAAAAAAACCCCAAACCCTTAATTGTGTTCTAAAATACTAAGGTACTTTGAGTCTTCAAACATCAAAATTCAGGTAAATCCTAATCTGAAATACTTCACACGTTCTAACTGGTTCTGGTTTCTATAGGCAGAGTCTGCTTTTTGTCTGGAGCTTTAAAAAGTCGTCTTTCTGTATTGCCCAGCACACTTCCATAGCCGAGCTGCTGGGTCGAGTATTGTGTTTCCCCATTCTCGTCTCTCTGGTGGGAAAAGGCTTTGCTCACTGATCCTTTTATGTTAGTTCATCCCATTAAAGCGCCTTGCTTTGTTGTCCTCTAAACCCTCTTTAATGCCTGTGCATTTTTCAGCAAGTTCAGTGAAAAGCAAAACTTCACCCTGTATCATTAAAGAGTCCTGGCTAGACCCGCTTCTACTGACACACCATTTCAACTTAAAAGATTCCGTATTCCTTCACTACCCCCTCAGTTGTGCAGACAAGTTCCTCTCCCTTACACCTATGTTATTTATGAGAAGAGTACAATATAACCACTTTCGCGTGGGAAATGGACAGCCTCTGACATGAAAGTTAATCGTAAAGATTTCCTCAAGCACTATTTGCAATAGGACATCAAAACAGTAAGAGAGCTGATAAAATGCGAAATTTATTGAATTTCTAAGACCAGGGGGAAAAAAAAGAAAAATTTATTAACACTTTTTGGAGCAGAGTTGTACACCGCTTTGAAGTAGTACCTCTATGCCAACATAAAGGATTTGTTCAAAAAGTGCGTTGATCAAATAACCCTGATCAGAGAGAGAAACTACACACCAGCTACAAACAAGTTCTTATCTTGCGCCTAAACCAGCAGTAGAAGTGGGAGTTGTGATCTAAAAGTGCCTGGTGTTTGGGAAACGGCTCACATGTATTCCTTTGTGCAACTGGCGTCTGAATGGTCCCCAGATTAGGGGAACTCGTTAGACCATAGTTGTGTCTTCCCTGAAATCAAGAAAGATAATAATGCAGACTTCTGTGAGTTGCTTTTCAATAATAGCACCTCTTCAGAATGCGTTTTTCAGCCAAGATCTTGATCCTTCTTCCAACTATGAGGATAGAGTTGCACATATCACTAGAAACTATTTTTTTTCCTCCCACCTTACAGTAACTGTGATACAGCAGCATCCAGCTCATCAAAGCTTAAGAAAATATTGCAAATAGCTGGGCAATAAATGATCTGGCAGACCACTCCCATTTTCAAAATGTCACAGATACCAGTTCTTTGAATAGTACCACAAAATTAAAAATATTCACTTGTAAATATCCTTTTGTATATATATTTTTTTTGTGGGAAGGTGAGAATTCATGGGACCTTGCCCAGAGTTGCTCAGGAAAGAATTGCAGATCTAAGGATAGAGTTCACAAGTGAAAATCCTCTGCTGTGTGTCTGTATTACTGGAGAGGATTCCTTCTCTTCAAGTGGAAAATACCAGACCATAGTCCAACCCTCCCGACCAATCCCAAATTGTCCCTGGAACCTGTTTTCCTGTATACTTTCAATCAAAATCTTGTGCTAAATCCAATTTTCACATCATGAAAATTGTTATTGCACTTTCTTTGTAACCATGTAAAGTCCATTTCTATTGCTTACAGCAATCCACATCTCCACCTTCACATTATACATCTGTAGGTGCTTGATAATGGGCAAGAATTTGTCTGAGACAGTATTCCATCAATTTATACCAGTGTCCTGCTAAGTCAAGAAGGCTTATGCTAAAGCATATCTATGCTTAAGAGAGCAAAACTACCATTAGGAGACAGCTCAGGTCAGCACCACGGGTCTCAGCTGTCAGCTATGATTCAAACCATAGATTTTTCCCAGGTAGTGATACTGATTTCGTCGATGATTTCATGGACCCTAGCAGATAATTTTAACCCATTGTTTATTCAGTGACTTCTCCCTGGCCTGTGTTTTCCAAATGTTCATTATTTATAAAAAATTATGCAGTCTGTATTTTGAGCCTGCTTTTAGCTGAGAAGAGTTATTCCAAATAAACACTGCAAATGCTATATACACATGTTAATATTTAATGTGGCTTTGGTCACATGCATTTCCAATGAGCTGTTTTGATGTATAGTTATTGTACCATGTATTTAAAAATGGAACTTCTCCAAGCAATCACTCACATAAGCTCAAAATAAATACTGGCCTTTGTATCAGGTTTCCATTATGTGACTACTAAACCAGGCTTGGTAGAAGGTTCACAGAGGGTTGACAGCTTTGTCAGCTCTGCTTTATTAGGACTTTTCCATGCCGGAGCATTCGTGGGTGTGGCTGATGGTATTTCCTGCCTTTTTGTCCCATGGAGGTAGCACGGAGGGTCCGAGTACAAGAAAATGGTTCCTGCTTCACTCCGGTGTAAGATTTTTTTGGTAGGGTAAGAGATCTGGCCGTGCAGAGCTTTGCTTGGGAGGGTTGTTTGGAAACTGCTGCTTTGACACAACATCTCTCAGAATTTGTGGATGAGCAGGGGAGAGACAAGGAATGCGTCACCCTGTTCCTGCAGGGGAGAAGGTCCTTAGCATTGTAATTCTCTTCAGTGGATCACATCAGTCTACACTAATTACGTTACCAACTTCCCCCCAAAACAATTTTTTTTTTAATTATCTTAATTTCTATTATATGCTTAAGTTTCAGATCTCTCTAGACATGTCTTATTTCAGCAGAAAACTTACACTGGAACAAGTTGGCTGTGCCACATGTTCTTATATCTAGCTCCTGTGTGTAGTGAATTTGATTACTGTTAATTATCATAGAAAATCCTGTGCATAGAGAAATAATTGAAGGGACATTTCTTGACCTGATGCAATTCTTGCAGAGTGTATAAAAATAAATAAGGTTCTGTCAGAATAAATTAGACTACAGAGAATGAGCAAACTCTTTCCATCTGTAAATGTAAAGATGGTATTAGAAAGGTTTGTAAAAGCAGATTACAGGAACTGTATTTAGATGGATTTTGTTGGTTTGCTTGTTTCCTAAATCCTTGAAGGTTCGGTAGTGGTTGGATTCATTTTGTTTTCCATGAAAAACAGTATGGGGAATTACTGAAATACAATAGATGTTTTTCTGGGGAATTTTAGAACCCCATAAATGACAAAGCCTGTCCTTAGGGAATTTCCAGCATTTCAGAGCTGAGTAGGTTACACAGCTCTGGTCTACACATCCACATTTTTGGATGCTTTGTCAATCTGACCCTTTTTACAACATCTGATAATGCCTCAGCCCATACAAAACACAATCAGTATTGAGATCTTCTAGGTCAAATTAGGCGTTGGGAAATGTCACAGCTGGGCAATCCCTATATTTCTTAGTTGACAGAGTAAGAAAAGGATGGATAACAGTATTTTTACATTTTTATGTCCCCTAGTTTTGGTCCTGGCTGCCTGCATTGTACAGCAAGCCCGAGGTTTGTTCCCGCCAAGCTGGCTGCAGGGCATTCTGGCTACAGCTCCTCTGTTGCCTGATGTACATCTGGGTCTCACACCGGCATAGCTACTCAGGGGAGCAACAGACAGATCTTATGATCATTTTCCATCCCTGTTCTATTCCTTACACTGGAAGAACCGCTAGGAAAAAGAACATAAATCAAAGGGCCAGGTTACTCAAGATAATTCAGGCTATTTTATTTCACGTAGACATTTGGTATAAAGCACTTCAGTTCTCAGTTAATTTTCTCTGTCCGTTTGTCACATGGCCAACAACAGTACAAAGCTACACACTCTTTCAGTGCGTACAGAAGGCGATCCGGTGCCTCGGAAGGGTGCTTTCTACACCGCACGCTTCAAAACTGTGCACTACACATCTGGCCTAACCTGCCCGTGTATGGTAATCATGTCCATGGCCAAGGAGCTGCAGAGTTCCTTCACAGGAAGAGCAGTACAAATGGCCCCTCTTTTATTTTTTTCCCAGCAGGAACGCTTACTTTTATTCTTGTTATTACTTATTACAGTTATTGTTCCCTGTCTGAATCTTGTGTACATGTGTAGATGTGGCCTGTCTATGGAGGAAACAGATTTCAGTCATCATGATCAAGAGCGTAGGAAATGCTTCCCATGGCCCACTGCCACACTCTGATGTTTGCATTTCTTTCATTGCGTGAATTACGTAGGGCTTTGAGTTCCCTATCAAAACTGGGCTCCCATCACGCAGTCACCTCCATAGGGGAAACAGTCATTTTCCGCAAAGGCCCACAGTGCAATTAGACGAGATAGATAAGCAAGGGATACAGAAACAAAGGCAAAGTGAAGGGAAGTGACTCACCTGTGGGCTATCAGCTACAAATACAGAAAGGCCGGTGGTAGTCACCAGGGGCCAGTGACACAGCCATGCTGTGACATAGCTCATCCCTTGTCACAGGATCTCAGACCCATGTGGGACAAACAACCTTAATGCCCATAAGGCTTCAAGAGTGGAAGGGCCCTCGTCCTTTGCATAAAACCACTCATACAAATTCAGATGTCCCCACATATTGCCTCGTCCCCGTACATTGCATTTATTTACTCGCTGGTAGCATGTTGAGGGCTTTACTTGGACTTTCATGGTTTATATACTTTCAGTGCTCTGCACAGAGTGACTTTATCCCTGGGACAAAGCAGCGCTTTCCCTCATGACTGTCAGCACCCAGCATAAACCATCCCTGCCCAAATGAAGGCTTGAGCCAAGAGAGCCCGTATTATCTTGTGTGCAAATACAGATTTGACGTTTTTTCCAGCCCTGCTCAGGTCACTAATTAAAAGCCTAGGAAGTGAGCACACATGAAATCATTCCTTCCGTACAGGCAGACAGATGGAGAGAAATTCCAGCCTGTTTCCACTCTTTTGTCTTCAGGGCATTTTTGGAATTTCCTTCAGGAAGTGAGGTTATGACCCAGAGCCTTCCTCAGTGAGTAGGCTCTCATTTCCCACAGTAAAACTTGCATGGCGATGACATACAGTACGAGAAGGTGAGGTTTATCTTCACACTCCAACTGCATCCTGTACGAACTCCATGGAACTTAAAAGTAATACCAAGAGGGAATGGCCGCAAGAGAGGAAATGGAAGTCAAGCCTTTGGAAGAAGGAATGCAGTGCCTATTCAACTAGGCTGCCACAGTCTTCGCTGGTGGACCCAACAGAGCTGCAGCAGTTACATAGCTGAGGCCGCCATTCTATGTTTCATAAACTTCCTTGATGTTTGCAATAAGCTAAGAATTAAACTTACAAGTTATTTTAGTGATAGAATTGAATTATTTCACGTATTCTACTCCATGGCAGAACTGGCAGGCATGTTTTTTCTTCCATTAGTACTTCATTAGCTGTTGGGAGAAAAATTACTACTGTGGAAGTTCTTTTAACGGCATTTCATCAATACAGCATGTGCTGAAGAAAAATTATATTCTAGTGTTCATTTTGTATTTTACATGATCCTGTAAGTGGCATTATGCATCTTATGTCCCCACAAAATTGGCTTAATCCCAGCATCTACTGCAATGAAGGAGTTTTTTCACTGACTTCTGTCAACAAGAAACCACACCTGTCATGAAACCCCCACAATAGTACAAAACTACTAGTAATCTGAGAACAGAATCTTTAAAAAAATCAGTTTATTAATGTTTAGAAGTCAATAAAGCTATGTGCAAATTGAACAATAAAGTCAGAAACATTTTAAATACTATTTTTTAAACCAGAAAAAAAAAATCAGTTTAATTGCACTGGAAATTTTACTACAAAGGCAATAAATTTTCTTTACAAAATACCACTTCTAAGAATTGGCAATAACTGTAAAACAGTCAATTGCTCTCAGCTACCCCAGATATACCACTTTTGTTATAGTAATACTCTAGGTGCATGAAGACTCCTGCATCTTATTAACTTATTTACATTGTACACATTCAACCCCATTAGCACATGTTAGAAAAATAGAGGAGTAAAAATGATGCTGTAAAACAAATACATTCAATTTAATGACAGATACTTCTTCCATGAACTGATAAAATACAGACATCTTTGATGAAATTATAGACATTAATAAAATGTGCCAAAATGTATTGCATTTTGTTATGGAAGTGCATTTATCTATAGTCATTTCACTTCAGCTCTCCTTTTATTTTTCTGAAACTCAAGATGTTATTTTCGGATTTTCTGATTGATCTTTACCTTTGGAAAGACTGTGAACCTGACACTGAAATGCCCCTTCAGTTTTTTACTGTTCTTTCTTAGGCAAAAATCTTGCTGTTGTCAATAGTATCTTATACTATTAGATTTACCTCAGTCATCTTTAGAGAAATGACCTTTAGTTCTACTTTGCATATGTCATGATAATGCAGTTTATTTAATGCTATAGAATAACAAGGCAATCAACGTATGGGGCCAAATACTGCTCTGAGCTACTCCATAAAATCTGACAGAGTCAACGGAATGGTACAGGTGAAAAAGTAACTGCAGAGTCTGGCTCATGGTCTTCAAATGTAATGTGGACCAACAGCAAAAATTCACAGCTATGATCTTGCTAAGTAAAACCCCAACAGCTTTGGACTCTGCAAATAAAACCTTACAACTTAACTAAAAACTCTGGAAAGTGATGCCAAATTATGGTTGTACATGGTCTAATTTGTACTTGTGTGGTCTCTTTCCTTGTTATGTGCTAAACAAACGCTTCTGACCAACTATACCAGAGCCACCACTAAACTCAGTACAGAAAGATCTTTGTGTCAGTGGTTTGCTGCAAGTAAAGGAGAAATAACTTCACATTCTTCTCACAGGGGGAAAAAAAAAAAAAAAAATTCATTCTCCCTCTCTCTCCTCCCCCTCTCTTTCTCTCACACACACCAGGCATCATTTCACCAAGGCATCAGTCTTTCAGAGTTACTAAGGAGATTTCAGGATATGAATGCGCCTGACAATCCTGAGCTGCCTCAGTGCAAAGACAAAACATGCTCCAGGGAAAAAAGATTTTCAAGCCAGAACAGTCTGTCCCATTTCTTGAACTCCAGCCTTGCAAGTGCACCATTTGCCTGATTAGAACTAATGCTACTTGCTCACTTAGCCCAGCGCTGCCGCTGTGAGCAGCAGGCATCTCAGCTCCCCGATTTCAGAGGATGGCTCTGAAATACACCCCCATGGTTACTCCTAAGAAGACGAGGTAACATTGCCTGAAGACATGATGGTTTCAGGACGGTCACCTTCCTCCTTCTGTGGGTGTGAGGAGTTGTCAGACTTACTCCGGCTGAACTCCATCCCTCCGATGATCGGCCTCTTGAATTTGGTCCCAGAATCTGCTGGGGGACATTTGCAGCAGCACAGAATCTTGATGAAGGCCCTCCGCATCTCTTTGTTTGTCAAGGTGTAGATGATAGGGTTCGTGGCTGAATTGAGCACGGCCAGTACTAAGAAATACTCTGCTTTATACAGGATTGGGCAAGTCTTCACTCTACACCCCACATCCAGTAAAAGCAGGATGAACAAGGGAGCCCAGCAAGCGATGAAGGCACTCAGGACTATGATCACTGTCTTGAGTAAGGCTAGTGACTTTTCTGAGCTCCTAGTAGCTTTGGTAATGTTTTTCCGAAATGTCAGCCTGCGGCTCCTAGTCCTCACCATGGAGTAGATCCTGCAATAGAGGACAACAATAGACAGCAAAAGGCCAGTGAAAACAGTGGTGCAAAAGAGAATATAGTGCTTGTGGTAGAGAGGCAGCACGGTGGAGCAGTTGGACAAGAGGCTGATGCAGTTCCAGCCCATGATTGGGAGTCCCCCGAGTATCACGGAGATAACCCAGCAAGCACTGATCAGCAAGAAGGAGCGGAAGCTGTTGCTGCCATTGTGGAGTTTCATCTTCAACATGGTGATGTATCTCTCGATGGCAATGGCCAACAAGCTGAACACAGAAGCTGACAAGGCAACAAACATGCTGCCTTCTCTTACAAACCACTGGGAGGGGGTGAGGCTATAGGTTTTGTGTCCAGATAGCAGGAGGTTGGCAGTGTAAGCCACACCAGCCAGCAAGTCTGAAAGAGCCAAGTTCCCAATGAAATAGTACATGGGTCTGTGAAACTTCTTGGTTTTCCAGATGGTGAGCAAGACAAAAATGTTCTCCAAGATTATAAAGCAGCAAATGATGATAAAAACCACCGATGTCACTTTTATTCCACTGTCCGCATTCTCATTTAGCTTTCCCGTGTAATTATAATGCTCTTTGATGACATAGTTGACATCAGTGTTGGCAAGGTTGCTGACGACCTTCAGTGGGGCGGTGGTGCTGGAGCTCATGGTGCCCGGCTGGGCGCCGCTTCCCCAGTGGCCACCAGACAGTGACACTGAACACAAATTGGGTGGCTGCCCCGCAGCTCCTTGGCCCCGCAGCCTGCCCGGCACTGCTGCACTGCCTCAGAAACCGCAGCCCTGCGGACGAGAGGCACAAAGCCCAGCGTTAAAAGAAGGCAGGCAAACAATATAACAAACGATGAATGGTTTAAGATAATCTCCTAGTTTTAACTGTACATCAGAGTTGCAAATGTAATCCCACAGGAATCAGTTTCACTCAGCTGTTAAAATACATTTAAAAGATTGTTAGGTGTATTCAATAGGTAAAGCGAGCAAGACAAAAAGCGTTCTGCCATGCAGAGCTGAACAGGTAAACTGGAGTCAGCAAGGACTGTGTTACAGGACTTTTTCCAATGCGAAAGATCTCAAAGCTCCCCAGCAATAAGTTCTAGTGTATCTTTTTCTTCAGTAGGGAACACACCTTGCGATACAACAGCAAAGATTTAGAAAGAGAAAGGGCTTGATTTCATTTAACTGCAAAGGCATGAAAGCCCACGCAGAAATTGTTTTGACAGGAGACCTGTATTCTCTCTCCTCCATTAATAAAGACTAAACATGTTTTGGAAGGGGGCAATTATGCAATTTACTGATGCCATCTCAAACAGCGGTGAATTCGCTGATGTGTATATAGTAAGAGATTATCTCAAACCTGTAAACAGGAAAGGGGTGCTCTTGCTAATTAAAAGTAAGATAATGCTTTACAAAACCTGGAGCAGTAAAAAGTTTAGAAAAATCAAGAAAAAATATGTAAATAAGCTAGATAGCAAGCCCATTCTGTGGTTCTGAAACAAAGAATGGAAAAAAGACACCTTGCATTTGAATTATTAGCATTGCAAGCATTTGAAATGGGCACGATTAAGGAATGCAGATATGGAGGAAACTCCTTTTCCATAGAAACATTTTCTAGTGGGCATTTAAGGAGAATTAAAGACGTGAAATCACGCAAGGACAGAAGAACGGGCAGAGTTACTTTACCGCCTCAGCGGGGCAAAGCAGGAGGTGCGAGGCCAGTGGCCACGGCAGCCCGCCCCGCTCCCGGGCTCAAACCCGCCCCGCTCCCGCACCTCGCCCTTCTCTCCGGCTCCATCCAGCACGGCCTCCGCCGGCCGCGGCGGGTCCCGGCCAGCCCCCGCACCGCGTTGGTTGCGGGAGCCGCGGCGCTGGTACTTCGCGGCGGCCCCTGGCACCACAGGGACGGCCCCGCGGTGCTGTGCGCGACTCCCCGAGCCTTACCTTGCTCAAGCGCGGCGCGGAGCCCACATCGGCCCTGCGCATCTTGCGTCCCCGCGGAGCAACTCCAGCGGCCGGGCCGGGGGCTCGGTGGTTTTGATGTTTCTGCAGCGGCTGCTCTCCACCCCGTTTCCGACTGTTCCCGTCTAACTCCTCCCTGCTGGCGGCCACGGGGCGGCTCGTCCGGGGCAGCTGCGCGCCCGGCCCGGCCGCCCGCAGCGCCCCGCCGCCGGCCGGGCACGCCCCACTGGGAAGGGGGCAAGCGGCGGGCGCTGCTGTGCCGGGGCTTTTATAAGCCCCACAGGCCTAGGGAAGAAAGAGGGGCGGCGGCGGCCGGCCCAGGAAGGCGTGAGGCGGGAGCTTCCCCCGCGGCACCCACCTGCCCTGCCCGACCGCGGGGAGCGGAGCCCGGCGGGGCTCCAGCCGCCCCCAAGCCGGCATGCCGCGGGCCCCGCGGTAGGGCGGCGGCTCCGGCGGGGCCCGGCCGGCTCCGAGCACGGCCCCTGCTCGCCGGGGGTGCCGGTGAGCATCTCCCGCCCCCTCGTTGTTCCCCCTCCGAGGAAGCACAGCAGGGAACGGCCAAAGGAGGCCCCCCGCGTACCGCCTCCTTGCGCCGCGGTGTGAGCGAGGCTACGCACGTACCCGTCCGAGGCTCTTCCCCGCTCCCACCCTGCCGTGCCGGGGCCGTGCCGAGGTGCGTGTTCGTCCCGGCAGGCCCAGTGGGCGCAAGGGGGCTGGGGCGGCCCGCAACCTCCGGCGGCGCGGGCACCAGTCCCGGCCCGGCCGCCTCACTCCGCGCCACTGTCGCACACGACCCACAATGCAAACAACGTCTTTGAGCGTTCAGAGGATGCTGTACAATACCTACGTGTTTGAAAACACGAATAAAAGTTTTAAATTCATTTTTTAAAACAAAATTGGCACGGATAACTACTTACAGTGGTAACAGTGTTACTATACAGGGACTGAGAAAGAAGAAGGGAGCTTAGGTTTTATAACTCCTTCTCTCGTCAAACTTCTAAAAGAAAACACACCTCTGTATGTGAAATGCTAACTCGGTCGGTAACCTACTGTTGTGCTTGCTGCAGAAATTTTCCTCTTCCTTCCTTGCTCTGTTCTCTTTAACACCACTTCAGATTGAAACGCAAGACTACCACAACAGACCCGAGCTCAGTATATTATGTCTTTCAGTTCATAGCATCGCACCAGTCAATAAGCAGTAGCAGTTGTTACGGGGAAGCAGCTTCCCTCTGAAAGAGTGGCTTTACCCTCAGGAAGAGAGTCCCTCTCTTATTTATGCTAATCGTCACGCTTCAATTGCTCCATGCCTCTCCCAGAATGACTCAGATAAATTACACTGGCAAACAGACATTTACTCTTCCACCACAAAGCTAGAAACTTGAAAAGATGTTTAGCCTCCTGAGAGCCTGGAGGAAAATACAGCCGTTAAATTACAACTGTCAGAAAATGCACGTAAGATAAATCATGCTTGAGGTTGACATATGCATCCCCTGCAACTGCCTGACATACCCTAGATATTTCAAGCTTTTCCCCTTATTTACCTATTTTATAGAAGATATGAAATAAAAGTGCATTCATTAAGCATTTTCCTCTAGGAAATAATTCTCATGTAATTTTAAGCAAGAGGAACATATTAAAGGAACATGCTTTAATTAAAGGATAGAATGACTCAGGGTTTCAGTAGTCAGATGCACTGTCTTTCATGTTTAGGTTATTGGTTAAGCAACTGAGAGAGCTCCAACTCAGAAATGTGACATCCAACAAATTATTTGTCAGGGGCTGTGTAAGATACCTGGGCAGTTTCACTTCCACTCCAAACAGCTGGGCATTTGTATCACAAAAAGCATCATTAAAATTAGATGACCACATACCTTTATAGCCCTCTTGATACCTCAGCAGAGAGGAAACTGAAATACAGCCTCATCCTTCTCAGGCAAATGCAGCCAGGCCAGCTGGATTTGCACTGAAGGCTATCTAAAAGCCTCAGAGATGATACGTTAATGTGGCTCAACTGCACAGGTTGTAGCCTGCTTACAAGGGCTGAACCACAACCAGGGGTAAAGTCAGGTTGGTCCAGCCAACTCTACCAGAAGTACACTGGGAAGAATTAGTGAGGAACTTACCCGCGGGTTATACTCCATCCCCACCAAAAGAACAAGAACTCTTTTCTCAGTACCTCCCCAACTGCCAGGTCCAGCGTTAAGGAAGTTTGTACTTCTATGAAATATGCTACAGAAATCCAGGGTATATATAGCTCCTATGGGAACTCGACTTTGGAATTGCCTACAGTCAGAATAAGGAGAAAGGACAACGCAGTGTTATTCATGCACCGTTTCAGAAATAATCAGAACGCAGGTCTCAGACGAATGGGAGGGGGGAGCGCTGTGCACATCAGGACACCAGACTGATACGTAACAGCTGCTTGATCGAGGCAAACTAGTTAAAAAAATGTTTCTGCAACATTTCCACAAGCATACAGGCGCAGACACTTTTGTTCATAGGGATCCTGAATATGTATGCGCTTGTAGGTACTCGAGGCTTTAGGATGAGCAGAAACTCATGTCTCGGGGCACGGCAACAACAAGAACAACAACAAAAATTGGCTGCCTGTGACAACAAAAGTTCTTGTGGAACTTCCGATAAGAACTTGGTGTGGCGGGTATTTCAGAAACCTGGCTAGTCACAGGGCAATTTCCTTGCAGGAAGATGCTTTGATCTTGTCAGAAAAGAAGTTGCAAGCTGGGGTACTCCCAAAGCCTGCATACTAATAGATCAGTGGCCTCTGACACACCAGAAGACTGTGCTCTCTTAGTGCTAGCACCGCTGGTCAACTCACAATTGCATCAGAGGAGTGTCTGAACCTTATTCTATCTTGAAAAGATGGAGAAAATCCCTGCAAGACAGATTAGCAAAGGATTTTTTCCAACGCATTACTCTTCTGCACCTTCAGAAATCTTTATCTATATAAGCAAAACATACTTTCATTCGTTCTGACACAACTTAGGCCACAAACCAGACCTATTCTTCCCTCATGTTGTAGGTCAAGACAGGCAATCTGGGAAACTGGACGAACAGAACAGGTTTGCTCACCAAGAAAGTACCCAGAGTGGCCTGCAGAATCCTCCAAAATTCTCATGGCTAGAAGAAATGCAAAAAACAGCGTAAAAAGTCAGATTCAGATTTCTGCTGCAATCCCAGAACAAATATTCCATAATTTGAAAATTTTTTCAAGATTTACATGCATTGTAGTATGCTCTTACCTATGCCTTTGAGTAACTAATACTTTTCAAAATCTGTAAGAAAAAAACCCAACAAACTAATTGTTCAAATGGGTTAAAATGACACCTTAAATAAAGTACATGCAGGCAGAAGAAACTTAATTACAATATCATGAGGTGGGTCAACCCATACTGGGAGAATATGCCAGAAAATTCTGAGAAAGCAGAGAAAATGCAGAAAGGAAGCATTTCTCTATCTGTAAGAAAGCAACAAAGAAAAGAGTAAACTAAATGATTTTATTAATTTGTTAACATAACAGTAAATACAAGCCATTGATATTGATGTCTGATTATTGATTAATATTTATTAGGTACTCTGAGTACCCAAGAGAACAATTTACATTTATTGTTCAGTTTAAAATGAATTAATGATTCAGTTGGATCACTTTTGCAGTATAGAACAATCTGGTTTTAAAGTATCCTTTTCACAGTGGATAGATTAGATGAATTAATTTTCTGTTGATATTCATAGTTTTCAAAAATTCCGTATCTTCTTCCCTCACATTAAAATCAAAAACCTGGTTTGGAGAAAAAAAAAAAAAGTGGTAAGAACATTGCAAAGGCTAAAGCACACATATTTGTTCAGTATTAGCGTTCTATAATTTAGGTGGTCTGCTTTTATTTTAAGTTCTTGATAATGAATATTAATTAATACTCATTAAATGGCCTTTTTTGTTCTAAAAGGCTATTGTAAAAAGTTTGCTATATTAATTTTTGTTAGAATTTGTACTTTATTTTTAGATCACTAAGCTGACCATCACATTAGGAAAAGCCTAAGTCCAAGTGGAAAGAATTGAAGTAGTTGAGAAAGTGACATGCAATAGTTCTACTGGATATCATTGCACCCAAAACCATAACACACTTTAATATATCTAATCATGATACATGTTTTCTTCCATGTGGATTAAAATATAGCAGAAGTTCTGCAGTAATGAAACTGTATAATGCAGCATTAGAAAACTTTATGAAGGCTAATTTTTCATTCCAGTGATACAGATCAGTCAACTAAAGTCCTACTGTATGTTTTCTGCTAGGGTAAACTAAAGACATTAATCGACATGATAACTGAACTTTACATGCTATCCTGGAGAAACAGAAGTCTTAGATGGAAAATCCACAATTATTTGGCAGACTACAGGTATTACTTGTATGTAATACTGGGGGGGGGAGGGGGGGGAGAGAGCAGTAAAATAACAATTTCCTGAAAAAAACCAACATGAAAACAAAGCCACCTGTGATAATTTTTTAATTTTTCAGACTAATCAAATGTACTTATATCTGGTTTATAAGGCTTTCATGATAATAATGCAAAAATCTCACAGACCATGTGATATAAAATAGCTGGTTGCTCTTCCATTAATATAAAGAGTCCATTAAATGTATATTTTTCAACATTAAGGAAGTGAATTTATACTGCAGTATACGTATGACTTGACAGCTATGCTTCACATTAATCTTCCACCACCTTCATACTGCACCCAAAACAAGTGATTTACTGTAAATTCATCTTGGCAACATTATATTTATGGATAATCAATACGATTAATCCAGGTCATGAAGAACCATTAGGAAAAAATTAATTAGTAGAAAAAAAGAAAAACAAAGCAGAACAAAAATATTCAACAATCTCTGCTCTCCTTGTTACCAGGAAACTGTGAAAGGAATTGTACACTCCCCCCCTTTCCAAATTTCACAGCCAAGTTATGAACTTAGTACTAGTCCATTATACTGCAATTTTGAAGCCTCACCTAGAAAGTCTTGGAAATCTGTTTTGCTTGAGAAAAACGTAAAGCAGTCATTAAAAGGATGATAACGGTGCTAACATACTCTTGAATTTCCTATTAGTAGTTCAGCTACAGAATGGTTCTCATAGGGCACTGGCTAGCAAAGCCACTATGAAATATTCCTCTTGGGCACAGCGATTGAGATTGGTAGAACGGATCTGTGCAAAGTTGCTTAGAGAAGCTCACCCTGTAATGTTGGCCATGCCTACAATGTTTACAGCATGATACATGTTATATCACTGGGAAGTAGTATCAGCATCATTGATTTAAATTCATTTCAGCTTTGGGCTTTTTTTTTTTTTCCTTTTTTTTTTTCTCTCCAATGAAAAGTGGCAAGTTTTGGAGATAGTTCTCATGCTCTAATCCCTTAGAAGTCATTACTGTTCTATAATGTCTTGGCAGTTGTTATTAGTCCTACGTGATGCTGTAGATGGATAAGCAGCCATTCATAAAGACAAATAGTAAGGCTGCATCATTTATATAATAAGTACAACATACGCTCATTACAAGGCAGTACAAATACTCAATATTTTCTTTCGAAAGCGCAGCCAACTTAATGGAGGCTGCACAAAGTGCCAAAAGATTAAGTACAGAAAGATTCCCAGTACAGCAACACAAAAATTGCCAGAAGGTTGGCTTATCTGTTATTTTTACCCCATGCGCTATAATCAGAGATGAGCTTCAAAGCTTTGGAAGGGGTGTGGCAATATGGAAAGAGTTAACTGCTTGGATTCAATTACTGTCAGCAAGAGCTACTCCACCTTTGTCCCCATTTTCAAAAACATGGGGTTAACGTCAGCTTTCCTGTCAGACAGTTCAGCACTGGTATTTTAAAAAGAAAATCAGCTGGTGTTAACCACAGTGCAAAAAGAAGGGTGAATGTTGTGCAGTCTGCTTGGCTTAGTGGTCTTGTGAACTTACTAGTATTGTAGTTTCTTTATTACGTGTGCTAGTCAAAAGAATAATGTCTTGAAAGTTATGTTTGGGGGACAGGTGTGGTTGAAACACCTCTGCAGCCTGATTTAAAAGAAAAATCCTGAAGTATGCACTTTACAAAACCGTTCCAAATATTTTCCAGTTAAACATTCTTGGGCACCTTCATCTCCAATAGTATAAAAGATGAAATTCAGAAACAGCCAAGAAAAAGGAGAGAGGCAGCCACTCAGACAGGAAGCTACTTGGTCGCACAGAAAATGGCCTCACCCTGTCCACTGACTTTTAGTTTTTTTCCTTTCGTTATTTGTTTGAAGAGGGTTCCCTGCCATTAAGAGTCACAGTGCTCAAGCAAAGAGGCAGCTGATTGCACTTAGGTAGATAACACTGGTAAATTGTATCTTATTTTACATGATGGTTTATCTTAACTAGAAGGGAGTGCCCCAACCAGTCACTACCAAAAATGACATACATAATATGGAAGAAAAAGTAGCTTCAATTTTCAGGTGTATTCCCTGTTCCTACTGGCAAGATGATGGGTTACGCTGATAAAATGGGTGCATTGCTGTATCTTAAAAATGGTCATTGTAGAAAGGTGAAAAAGTTTTCTCTCTAGAGAAAGCTTGTCTTACATAAATATGGACAAGAGGAGGAATTTCAGCCCTGGGGAAGAACATGCATATAATTCAAAGAATTTGAGGGATGAGTTCTGAGTTTAAAAAAAAAAAAAAAAAAAATCTTAAAAAATTAGCACCTCCAGGCTTTTTATGTCTGACCAAAGTAGACATAAAAAATGGAGTTAAATTTCCTGGTTTTATATGCTCAGCACTTTTATATCCTTTTGGTCTTCCAGGTTCTGCTTTTATTACAGAACATCACTCCTCACTGCTACCCCTAAATCTCACTACTGTTCACTTTCCAATTTCTTATTAGTTGTCTTACTTCTTTATACTATGATCAAAGTTGTCAGTACTTTAGGAATGTTCATTTATATGAGGTGGTGTGGACTTACCTTCAGCAGCCTTTGCTTAAAAAGAAAACTATCTACCACATCTGTAATGTCAACTTAGTTGTAGAGAGGACCATAACCAACGAATGCACCGAGTCTGTCTTTCACTCTGCAACCTGATCAAAACTCAAAGAGGATTTGCTCAATAATTCTAAACTAAAACTAACACGGTATAAAATTGTGAATGCCGTATTCAAAGGAAGAGGCTCCAGTGATATAACCCAAGCACATGGGAGATAATAGGGTTCCAGTCGTAGGGCAATTACAGCTTCTGGCAGAAAACAATGACTATTAGTGATGGCACAAGGTGCAAAACTGCACACCACACCTGGGAGAAAGCATGGGGCAGCTGAGTCCTGGCACTTAAAAAGCTTATATTGTCTCAAATTACACTCGACTTCGTACATAGTTAAAATTACACTCTTCCATAGTTCTAAAGCCACTACCTAGTAGCAAAGGAATTTCTAGGAAGTATTAAACAAACAAACAAAGCA
Source organism: Phaethon aethereus (assembly GCF_964289735.1). Taxonomy (NCBI): domain Eukaryota; kingdom Metazoa; phylum Chordata; class Aves; order Phaethontiformes; family Phaethontidae; genus Phaethon; species Phaethon aethereus. Next base: position 14,158,710 of record NC_138584.1, read on the forward strand.
CAAAACCCAGAAAAAAGTCCTGAACTGACAAAAACTAAGTCTGAAGGAACTTAGGAAAGTAAGTATCAGTTTAAAACTGTAACTTGCCACACCTGCTTCTTAACAAGAATGGTTTTTTAGTAAATACTCTTTCTATTTGGTTATTCATTCCATTACTCATTTTAATGCTTACATACCATGATCTCAATCAGAGAAAATGGTGGCTTGACTTCCTAGCAAAAGCAGAGACAAAAAACATTGTAAAAATCTCTTTGACAGAGGGAACAATGAAATATATCAGTGAATTAGGACACCATCCTCACTGTAGCCTGAAGGCATCTACATAGAGGATTAGCAAGAAAATCTGGTTTAGTTCTCTTTAGCTCAGGACAGGGAGGTGGATCAGTCAGAAATAAGCGCAGAAAAAACCTGAGCTGTTCTGACCAACATGGGACTTCTAGCCACATAGCTAGTCCTAACTGATACTGTGCTGGTAACACTGAAGCTAGAATTTGCTAGCATACATAAAGATTTGGTTCACTTTGTATGCATCGTTTGTGTTGAAAATAGCATGCTGATGTCTGCTTCTTTAGAGAGAATTAGAGGTAAAACTCCAACTTCTCTTTTGTAGTTTCTGAAAAAGTCTTCACTGCCAAACAGTCACACTGAGTGAATACTACGCACATGATTCACCTCTAGTCCTCGTTTTATGAATTCAGATACATTGTGAAGCAAAGAGTCCCTCAAGAGCACAGTAGCAGGGTTTTTTTCCATATTGCTAAGGTATTGTTCTATAAAGTGACTTTTCAAAAGCAAGATTAACTGACGACCACTGGTAGAAAGGTTTATTTCTGGGCAATCTTTCCAATTTTCACTTAGTCATTGCCATAATTTTCTGTAAAAGCTAAAAAAGCCTAAAAATTACCTTAATTTTATAAATAAGCCTTACTTTTTGGAACTATTAATGAACCCCTCATCATAGCTAAGTGAGGTACATAGCTGTTCTTAGACACCTAAAACGGCATTCCCAGATACTGAAGCACCTCAAACTGCAGGCCACACATGAAACTCCAGAAAATAACCTTACTGTGGAGATTGTGTATCTTCTTCGAATAGTACATTGTACAGGGATTAGTGAGCACAGAATTTCATACAATACTTTGTATTTTAAAATAATAAATAATACATTAATGATTCCAGAGGCAAATCTAGACAAATTTCTGTGAAAACATTTACCAGGAAAAACCCAGCCAATTATTGGATCCGTGACCAAAAAGGTACGTTTGTCTGTATTTTAGCCAAGCTGTGTAGAAGCTCTACTTTCAGGACAAACAATGCAGGCTAGAATATATGATTGCTGTAAGTCACTTGATAGAAAACTAAGAAGCTTTGTTTTGCAATATGACTAAAGCAGAACAGCACTGGGAAAACTGCCTCAGGAAGTCCACACACAATATAAATCATAGTCAGGTTTTCCATACCTTTCTAGACACAGGAACTCCTAAAATATCAAACCAATGTGACTAGAAGTTGAATACTTGGCTGATAAAAGATTCTGCAGATATATTTCTCAAGAGATCTGTAAACTACATGTATCCAGAGCTACATCTCTCTCTCTCTACATATACATATTTTATAAGAAAATCTGAGGAACAGTATAGTCTCTTAATGAGATTTCCTGGACAAATCTAAAATGAAAGCAAAACTAATTATCACTAAAAGCTACACAAAACTCACCAGAATTTCTAGGAAGAGAAAAAGATCCGCAGTAACAAAGATGCCTCTGGCTCTTCGACCTTGCTGCTTAGCATTCTTAGCCATGCAGATAGATTACTTGTACATAGACTTCTCTGGAAAGATTTCTACTTTGTTATACCTACAGGCTTGTAAATAGAACTCTCTGGATCAATGCCATTATTATGCAATAGTATGCATACAACTTTTTTTGGTGATGCTCCGATATTGCTTATTACAGTGAGATTATATTTTTGATGGAGATTTGCCATATATTGTATATTATAAATACTGTAATAATAATGGTATTAACATTTTTTTCACACAGCTTTTTCTTCTTCTTACATTGTATCCCTTTAACAAAGGGAAAATTGAAAAAATAATAGAAAAATTATTTTGTATTTAACACTTGTGTTGTACACTAGGTAGGTAGCATTTTTTCTTGTATTTTTTAAGAAGGGGTATCTCCTTATGCTCTTTGAATAAATGGCCTCATGCAGGGTCAATGGTATAAACAGGAGGCTTTGCATGGGCTTCAATGAACTAAGGATCAGGGTTTGAGATGGAAATGCAAGATCTCTGTACAGAAGTGCTACCCTCAAAAATATCTTTTGTCTGTTATCAATGTTAAGGATTTCAAATCAGTTATTAATAACAGACATTAATCTTACTATTATATTCTTATTGTAAGCTTCCCTGAATTTAAATTACATGGTGTGACTCACTGATCGCTGAAAGGAAAAAGCTCAAACCTTCATTCACTCAATATGGCTTGGGTCCCACGAAACATGTCTCCCGTCATGCATTCCATTCAGAATTTCAACATCGTCTTCTGCTATTGTAAAATCAAACACCTATGGGAATGCATATGTAGTTAACATCATGAACACAGAGAGAATCAGGAGTGTTTCTGTTATTTAAACTGACCAAGATTCATTTAAATGTGAGGCAGAATTTTTCCATATTTTTCCTTCTGGAAATTCTTCTATTTTGTCATAGACAAATACTCCATTAAACTGACAGGCTCCACTGGGTCCTTTGCTCCTTTGTGACTCATTTTTATTTGTAGACTCTGTTAAGACGGTTTTGTACCACTCTGGTCTCAGGCAAGGGTCCAAGATAATGGTAGTATCAAAACTGGTTTTGACAGCACTCTATATGGTCACTGCCAGAGGTATATGAATACCCTGACTGCAATCCCTCTGGAAACCTGAGCTCAGTATTTCACTTATATCCCAGTGTTCCCTTTAGAGTGTTATAGTTCTTTTCCTCAGGATTTTAGCCAAAGAGAATTATTAGAAAGTATAAGGACATTCACAAAGCTAGCAAACCACAGGCTATGTCTATCTTTTCTATGCGTACTTAGACAAAACACTCACGGATCAGCTAGTACAGAAACAGACACAGTGCTATAGTGCCTCAGTACTAACTCAAACTTGAAAGCAACCACCTGTCTTCATGCATAGGTTCTTATAGCCACCGACTTCTCCTGTGGTGAGACCTGCAACATGAATGACTGTGTCAGTGTTTTCTTAGCAGTTGTCTTATTCAGACATTATCACTTTGGAACTGAAGTTGCTTTAAGTTGGTCTGTTGTCTTTGTCAGAGCCCCTCCATACTCAATAAAAAGATCATGTGGAGCCTGAACTGCTGCCAAAAGAGCTCCTCCCATCCTGCATTATCCAGTGATCACTCTCTGCTGGAATGACCCTTGTAGTCAAACCTCAGTGCTCATGCTTTTTAAACCTAAACGAGGGACCAGTCACAGAACCAGAAATACTGCACCTTATATTAAATACTAAGGGCTTAATGAGGTCCATGCTTTCACCTACTTGACTAGAAGTGGTAGAGACTCAGGCCAACACACTGGCATTGGGAAAAGGAAAAAAAAAAAGAAAGGGAGATGTGATAACATCTGATAACAGTGCCAGTTCTCCCCTCCTCCTCTCCACCCTAAGCATTTTAAGTTTTACTGAAATGCATTCCCTCCATTGTGCAAAGTGAATTGGTAGAGCCATACAGTAAACCCTGTAAAAAACCCAAAATTAATCTGGATCTAAAATATCATTGGGAAAAATAAAATAAAATCAAGTAAAAATAATATGGAAGGATTTTTAACCTGGTTTTGTTCTCTGATCTGGTTCACAATACAGTACCACAAACAGCTACGCTTGTACCACAGAAGGCAGCATGCATGTCAGAATAGATAGTCAAGGCAGGAGCTATATAAACAGACATAGCCACCAGGAGAAATCCTTATTACACATACATTGATTTACATCTCCACACACACAGAGTGATTTAACTACCAGACAGAAGTTTCCTATCTTCTTGTAAAGTTTCTTCCTGATTTGCCAAACAGTTCATACCCCTATGATATTTTTGGAAATAACAATAAGGTAGTTGCGGTTTCCTCTCCCCTCCCCCAAAGAAAGCACACTTTCAGATTAGAGAAATGGAGAGAAAAATGAAGTAATGAATTAAAAAACATTTGGTATGAAAAGGAAATTAAAAAAAGGGTGGGGGGAATCATGCTGCCAATCCTCATTCATTCCTCACTTATCTTTGTCCCTTCATGCTGGGACCTTCTCTGCAAGTTGAGTAGAAGTAAGAAGGTAGGGGAAGAGTCAGCTCTGGCAGGAACATGATTTCCTTAGAAAGTCTGTATCTGGGATATCCCCAAGAGAGTCTTACAGCTTTCATACAGTGTTAGGCACAGCATACAAACTCATTCCATTTGACTTATGTGCCTCTCACAAAGAGGACCTAACCATAACCAGGTTAGGATGTTCTACAATCAGCCAAGTAATAAATACAAATATTAATAAAAAAAAAATCAACTGTGAAAGGTCTTTCTATGGATGTATTTTTTATACACAGTGATTATTAGCTCTCCAGTTGATTTCTGACGTTTGTGAATTATGGTTTTCTACTATATTGTAGTAATTTTATGGTACTATAATCTGCCAGTTTTAACTGAGTTGCCCCAATATAAAACTTGTACAGGAAAATGGGCAGGCAAACCAAAGTGTTAAAAACAGTAACTCAGATGTTAGTCAGACTTGAGTGCATAACCAAATCTTACCTTGCAGTTTTCCTGTATCCTTTCTGCTTTTGTGGACTTTGGAATAGTGACAATCCCATTCTGAAAAACATAATGCTTCTCATCATTAAAATTTACATAGTTTCAAAGAAAATAATCTTTTCAAAACATGTGAAGATATTCCTCATGTCTTCTGAGGTTTTAATTTCATTTTTCAGAGGATACTGACATTTCTGGATGCTATTTTTAATTGCAGTTACATACACTGCATTAAATTCCAACAGATTATGTGGTTGATGTCAACTTAATACACTATTTCACTGCTTAGTACTTCATGTTGAGTGACAGAAATGGAACAGTGCCCCATACTGCTTATAACATTTAGTTTGGAAACATCTCTTTTATTGGTGGCTCTTTTCATTCTCTACAATCAGATTATTTGCATATTGAAAAGACCGCCATGCTTTGTGTACCACATTCCACATTTCCAGTACAGCACAGTTAGTTCATGTGATACTAATATACTGAAGGCAAAAATACTTTCTGTATAAATTCTGGTTTGATGCACAAAACTCAAAGTATTTGCATTTTTTTTCCTGAGAGAAGGAGACATGCTTTTATTACCACCTTCCATTACCTGTATACTCCAGCGTATGCAAATCTGTGCTGGAGTTCTGCCATATTTCTTTGCCAGCTGAATGATACTAGGATGAGTGAGTGCTTCACCTTTGGCTAAAGGACAGTAGCCTTCAAAAACAATATCTCTGCTCCTACAATAATTGACCAGCTCCTGAGGTCTTTGGAAAGGGTGGTACTCAACCTTAGATAAACAGAAACAAACTTTTAGTAAAAACCTTGAGAGTATATTTAGCAGAAGCCATCATTGATAAATGAAAATATTTTTTCTCTCCTTTTAAAAATACAACATGAGTGAAATCACTGCTTCTGGGAGATAGATGTAAGTTACTAGTTTTAGAAGACATGTGAAGGACATTAATCCACAAGCATTTTGCCATTAATTGGCACAGTAGTTTACTACGTATTTTACACTGCCCCCAGAAGTAAGGTGCACGGAGCAGCTGTCTGCCCTACCTGCAGTCGGACTGGCACTCTTGTTCTGCTCTGTGTTTGAGAAAGATATGCAAATGCATACTGGAAATCATTATCAGGTCATTTTTACTGGTGATCTGAGACTATCTTCTCTTCCCCAAATCTACTTCCCTTCCTGTCTCTTTACTAATGATCTTTGAGTTGCACAGGCAAGGGGAGGGGGCTGGGCAGGGACTGCATTTGCAAGAGACCAACCAGAACAATTTGCTTAGGATGAGGGTCTGACCTCAGAAGCAAAGCCTCTTGGCATGGATTTCACCTGGAAAATCCCGTATTCTGTGTGTGATGTCACCAACAGCTTATGCAGGGAAGCAGTCGCACTGTGGAATGAAGTGTGAAGGAGAGACCCTTTGTAGGAAGGAAGATAATAAATGGCCAAGAACCAGTTAAAAGAGGAAAAGTAACAAGCTACAAAGATGTAGCTGTTGGAAGTAAAAGGAAACAGAGGTTACTGGAAAGTAAGGATCTCAGAAGAGCCACATATTCTGGCATGTAGCAAAAGCCAAAAGAGAACCTCTGTAATATTCCTAATGTTATTCAAATACATATTTCACAGTTTCTACATTGTAAGAAGCATACCTTCCTCTGCATTCAGATGAAAATGGATAGTGTTATTTACAAAATACATAAACATGTCATGTATTTTTGTGATTGGCCGTCACCATTGTTCCAGTGATCTAACTCTTGCACATTTTGAAGAAAATTGCTCTTCTGAACAATTACCTCAACACATGGAATCTGGAAAATTTCTTCTGCCACAGAGAGGACAAATGAACATTTCCTGTTTCTCATCTTTAGTACATGTTGTCTTTTCAGAAAACAATAGTCGGGAACAATAGGCTGGCAGTCATTCAATATGCTCTAAGAAAAAACTGTGCCCCTCGAAGGCTGGGCTGAGTCAGCCTAAAGCTGCTGTGATCTAAATTACTAGGTGGACTCGGGAACATGGTTCAAGCAACAGACACATCCATGTCTTCAACCTTTGATGTTTCTTGACCTTTGAGTAGCCTTTGTATTTCATGTTTATATGTGTAAGACCAGTGTTTAGGTCATACAGTTACTCACTTGTTTGCACCTGAGCTGACCAGAAAATATTCTCATTGTTTTTACGCAAAACTATGAGAGAAAAAAGGAAGAGCAAGCAGGGTGTATTACTTGATTATTACAATAGTAATAAGCAATTTTAGTAGATGTTCTTTACACTAAGTGTAACAAATAACCTAGAAAATATTAAATAAAGAATTATGTATTTAGGATCAAATGCTGAAAAATCTGTGGTACCCCTATGGCATCAGGTGACTTATTCAGCATTTATTATTAATATAACTGCAAGCAGAATTTACCTGCTGGTCTAACAAGATTTCTAGGCAGCACATTTCCAGGTTACACCACAAATATTTAAAGCAAGACAGCATGCTGAGATGTAACCTGCCTGCTTCACAAGCAGAATACACAGCAACAACTACTTCCCACCTGAGAAGATTGTACTTTGTGCCTTTCACTGAATCAGGAGACTCCCCAATTTTGTGAAATGATTTTTAGCACATGCAGTTATCTGTTGGTAGCAGCAAGTATTTTTCTTCTTAAATATATTGCTAAAATAATCAAATGCATAAAATAATTCTGAATTTATTTTTCTTGTGAAAACTTTCTGGAAGGTTCTAGCAGCATTTGAATGCAAGGGACTAGCATCCTGAGCTAGAAGAGGCATAGGGTGAGTGGCCAGCATGTACTTCCCCTCAAAATAATAATTCCTACTTCCTGGCTTGCCCCACCCTTGCTATTTTAGTCACCAAACTTTTCTCAGGCAAGGTCTGCCCGTCATATGGTGGTAGAGGAAGATCTTGATTTTTTCTGGCACTCTAGCCTGAATGATTTGTGTGTAAAAACTGCCATTTGTCTAATAAAAGAGTTCACAGTTCACATTACAGAACTCTTCACCGCTGCTACTTGGTCAGCCACAGGGAAAATCTAAGTGCGTGCTGTGTTTAACAGCAGTCATAGCCTAATGGGGAAAGGTTGAGCCTAATAACAATCCTGTCACATGGACCTAGAAAGTCATACCTCGGATGACAGTATGCAAAAGCCCTGCTCTTTCCACCCTGCTGTGGGTTCTTTTCACCTGGTAAAGCCTCCCTGTGTCTGGACTTCAGTCAGTTTCTCAAGGGGAATGCACAGTCTTACAATTATTTCTCTTTATAAAACTGAAATATAAGCCTAGAAATGTTTTGTCTATAGAGGAACAGTTCAGGTGAGTTTATGTACAAAGGGGTTATTTCCTAATAACTCAAAATACTAAAATACATTTCTACCTTGTACAAATTTACATAATAGAGCTCAATATTAATGACAATATTAACATTACTAAATCTCTCTGAGGTCATTACATTAATTTGCACTTCTACAAAAGTAGAAATAACAGTGAGGATACATGGAATTCAGAGAGGAACAGTTTATATTTGGTTTCAGTGTATCACTTTATCAAATGAAACATATATATTCATTAAATTCTTATAAAATGTAATTTTTTTCCCCCTAATGAGTGACAGGCATAAGAGCCTTCAAAGACACTTCAAAGACCTCTTGAGCATAAATCCAAACTTATTACTGCCAAGTCAATTACAAACTCTGGAATACAAACCTGCAACTTCTCGGTTGTAGGTTTCATTCTACATGATGCTAGAATAAAATATTTATCATCACTTCACACAGTGTTTAACAGTATTTTTAATAGTCGATTGTAATTTTAAAAGGTGCTTGCTTACTACCAAATATGTTAACAATACTATATTCTTGAAAAGACAGGCCTTTCCTAGTTCTTTAAAAGCTATGATGATAGTGTTTTTTCCAGGAACCAAGAACAGAGGCAGTACTTACAACTTGATTTGTAAAATAGAAGCATTGAATACTACCCCATTTGCACAGACTATAAAAGTCTAATAAAGAACATCCTTTCTCCTGCTTTCCTATATACTCTACAGAAGAAATACATTTAAATTTTAACATCATAAGAACTGTTGGAATTGTAAGAACACCCTAAATTCTTTATGCAAATTTAACATAGCTAAGAGGGAAGTGATTTTCCTTCACTTGTTTCTTAAATATCTAGACTTTGTATACAGTTATTATTCACAATTGTTTTGTATATGTATATTATGCATATGTAAATGGAAGTATAGCACTTCCATTCCCAATTTAAATTTAGGAATTCATTAGTTATTTTATAATGCTTAAGTAGTCTCACTGTCAGACTCAGCAACTCTCCAACACTAAGCAAGAAACAGAATAAAGATGCTTTTGAGGATAACCTGAACTATGGTTTGTAAGACTCCTGTAACTCTAAAAAATCATAAATTAATGCTATAACCAAACTGTTCAAAGTAGAGCAGTTTGCAGTGGCATGGATATTTCCTTGTTGGTTTTTTTGGTTTTAATTTGGAACAATGCTGTGCATCACCTTAAAGAAATGGCTATGTGAATACAGCAGGGGCACCCTCCCACCTCCCAGTATCACTACCATCTCAGCTTTCTGTCTCCTCTTTTTCAGCCATGGAAAAAGAGATGCCATCAAATAGTATCAAGAAACAACTTTTCTCCATTACACTAGTTACACAGTAAGATTGGTAACATTTTGACACTGTGGGCAAGAGGAAATTTCAAAACAAATCCAAGGTCACATTTTTTTCCTTGCAGTGATTTAGTAGGACACTGAAAGGCTATTCTCATTTAACAGACAGCAACAACTTATGCTAAACTCCAGTAAGACTTTGAAGATGCATATTTCTGAAAAGCAGTCAATTGAACCTTGGCAAACTCACCGATTCTTAAACAGTCATAAACCTGCCCATCTTAAGACATATTTCAATGGTTTATTTTGAATAATTGAATTTAAGTATTTTATATAGTTTTACATTAATTTAACATCACTCATAATTGTCCTTTAGTAACCTTTAGTTTAGTGGACAGCAAAAATCAGAGATGTTAGGTTTAGCCAGTCACGTTCTGAGCAACCTTTTTGTGGCTGTTTATGACATTAAAGCACAAACAGCTGCCAGAAATCTTCACCACCTGTACTAAGGGGAAAAGCACGCGCCTGCACTTCATGCATTCCAGTTCCCAGTTCTGCGTTAGCATAAGCACACTTTCACTGGCAGGAGGCGGTAGGAATGGGAGCACGAACTTCCAGCACAGCTGTGGGCAGAAAACTGCAACAAGGGAATAGTTCTCAGTGCCCTGGAAGTCTGCCAGTATGTAGGTGGCCATTTTTTATCTGCCTAGGGCAGCAAAAAAATTTTGCCAGGGCCCTTGCAGCACCTTCCTAAAGAAGTTCACTGAATGTAATGTGATCTTGAAATATGAATATGAAATAAAGGAGAACCAAGGGAAACAGCACCCTTGCATGGATATGTAATCACTTGAGGCTTTCGGTGTTGCTTAGAGCAATTATAAATAGTATTTGAACACAGCCTCTCCAAAACCTTGTTCACTCTGGAGATGCTAAATGTTCAGTGCTCCCTGAATTTTATTTCTAGTTTTATCATCAAAAACTGACACATGGACCATTTGTGCCTTAAAACCAGTCAAAAACAAGTAGCCTGGGAGAAACTGGGGAAAAGAAAGGAGGAAGGACTTCCCTGCTCTCCCCTCACTTCAGGTCACCTTCCTGAATGGTTTTCAATATCTGTATAGAAATGACAGAGAAGAAACTGTATGACTAAGGCGAGTTTGGGTGTAGTCTTTCAGGCACAGGGGTGGAGAGGAGATTATTAAACAAAAAACCCAAAGCAAAACCCCAAACCCAGATATTTTAAATATATTCATCCACTCACCTGATTAACATGTGGAGTAATCACACAGTCCTCCTTTAGTTGCTCAAGATGACTGATAAGAAAGTTGCTTACACCAATTGATCTACACAAACCTAATGAGAAACAGAACAAGAAAAAGCTTGGGGACAATTCTAACTATTTAGGAGGATGACTTGAAAAATATCACTTTCAAGAGACAAAATGCTTGTACACATCATTTCTGTATAGCAAAATACTGCAAAGAAACACAGAAAACCAGCACCGAAATCTAGTTTGACGGTATTATCTGAAAGCAGGGTTCCGTCAGTCACACTAGGAAATCATTTTATAATCTAAACACACTGGAAACTCCCCAGTGTATAAAAACTCCAGGCTAAATTCTGGGAAAGGCTAATGTAGTATAAGCAAAGAACAATTGGACTCCACCAGAATGAAAAGAAGGAAATGGTGTTCTGAGCAGCTTGCCAAAACTAAAGAAAAGTGGAACATTTGCAGAAGACTAATAAGGTGAGCGCAATACAACACAAGGACATGCAGCTCAAATGAACTATGTAACACTGCTTATGTTTCTATTCAATCATTACGAGATGTTATGTAAAACTCAGTATAAAAACTTTAATTCAGCAAGCAGTATCTAACAAGAACAAAGAAGCTTTAAAATGTAGCTAGATTTCTCAACTCCTGTTGACATGCAAATACAATTAAATGGCACATAGGTGATATGAAGGTTTTGTTGTTTTTTTTTAAATAAGCCTTAAAGTGTGCATGCATGTGCATGCATAAATTAAATGCTGACAGTCCTGTAATCAGCTGTCCTCCTTCAAACCTCAGATACGATAAAGCACAACTCCCAGTACTGGCCTGCCACCACCCCTCAGCCCTGACTCATCTTTGGTTGGTCCTTACCCTGTGCTAAACACAGTTAACAGGGAAACGAACTGTGGTCAGGCCAGTAGTGGTCTCCTTAGGCTGTGGATTCTGTGGACTATGAGTCAGACTAATTTCTTCAGCATGTGAACTTCGTCTTGATTGACTTGATCTGCATTTCAATCAGTAACTCTGCAGATGGAAGGCCTGTCTCAAGGTGTGTGAACACAGAAGTCCGATCACTGTTGCTGTTAGTCCAGTATTTGTGCTGCCCAATATAGTGTATATGCATGTGCTTATCTATATACATACATACAAATCTCTATAGCAAAGAATCAAAGGAATTAAGCCAAAAGTTATACTGCTATTTTTTCCCACAGAAAAAGAAGTCATTGGACAATTTCAGCTATTTGATGTCAAAGGAATGATTTCTGGACTGAAATTGCCCTCGTTTCACATTTAGAATCACCAGTTTCTTGAGGTCAGCAGGGAACTATGTGGAGCTGCCTTAACTTGAATCTGGAATACAGACACATAGAAACAACTTATTAATGCAACTGTGAGATGTGAACTTAAAAAGAAGAATTTCACTTGAAGCGAAAGCTAATGAAAATGTTTGAGAAAAATGTACTAACCAAGTGCTTATTCCTAAAATGCATATGTTTTATGTCTAAAAAGAATAACTCGCAAGTGGACTATGAAGTGGCATATAAAAATACAAGCTATAAGATTACAAAGTATCTTGAATTTTCAGGTTTGGTTTACCTGGACAAAACAAAGATTAAATTTTTCTAGTCTTCTATGAAATTCTGTAAGTGACGTTATAAACAGATTGTTAAAGCCCTGAAAAAAAAAAAAATCATGTTTGCAGTAGAAAAGCCACTAACCATATAAACGTAGGCAATTTGACTACTATGCTGCTTTCACGTATTTTAGCAGCACAAGCAGGTAAGATGGACAGTAGCAAAACCTGCACACATACTATCAATTTTTATGTGGTTTCTTTTGTAGAATACAGAGAAGAGGAAAAAATACATTAGCAGCTAAAATGCTAGACAGCTTTCCCTTACAGAAACGAACATTGTTCAAGATGTATAACATAATTAGGTTATAACCCGCACTGTAGTGATTTGCATAGTTTGTATGTAATCTGCCGAAGGAGCAAAACCTGAGCTTTTGTCTTCCACTGACAAAAAGCCCCAAAGTGTCAACACTAATAAATCACTGTGCCAAAGAAGTCAGAAAAACACTTGCAGTTTTAACACAATGGTGAACCAAAATATTATACTCTATTGTTGAAAGCTAAGGAGTTACAAAAAACATGCTGTTACTGCCCTTGAAGAATAAAGCTTTTATTTCAGTCCAAAATAAAACAAAACTCAATCACAGACATGAAAGATGAAAGGGCTTATTAAACTTGTCCATTTGCACAGAAAGCTTCCATTCTGCCTCCCCCAGTATACTTTTAAGATATTTTGCTTCTAGCATACTTCTGGTAGGAGACTTTGAATTCTATTCCATAGTCTCATTGCATTCATGGTAAGTTTTTAGTCAGATTTGCCATCAGGAAATTTCAGGTCAGTTATGTTTTGAGTCACTCCTACCAAAATCAATATTACGGCATTCCTGTATGTAGAGTGATGTCACACAGAGAAAGCCAAATTCAAAATTGCCAAGAAAGTAAAGATTTTCCCAGACAACAGAGAAAAACAACAATTAGAATTTCAATGTGTTTGTGGAATGAACATTTTCTTAACACTTTTTTTTTTTAAAGGGAATTAGTTAAAACATTGCATTTTCATTAAATCCACTATTTAATTTGGGCAAAGTTAGAACCCTTCGTTTCAACTTCATTGCTTTGTTTTTAGTTTCAGTCTAATACATGAAAGTGTTTTGACTTTTGTATTAAATTACCATATAAAATACAACAAATATGAAAACAATTGCAAGCCTGACTGTATTAAAAATATTATTTCAATGCATGGTGGAAACATGAATTCAAAACACCGGAATTTCCTGAAAAATATAGAGTCTAAATTTCAGCGAACAATTGGTGGATTCTACTCTAGAGAACTGGTTCCATCTGCTTGATGGAAGATTAACACAGTTGCTTTGCATTGTCCAAATCTGGGAAAGACTGACTTAACACAGGAGATTATACAGAATTACTTCCACATTTGCATCTACTGGATCAATCCCTAAGAATGTAGAATTAGAAGATGACAGACAAGAAAATGAAGGTCAGGTTAACTCTTGGGCTTTATTCGACAGAGCAACACTTGTGGTTATGTGTATCAAAGATCCATGAAGTGATCACATCAGCAGTAGAAATAAAAAAATTGCTTATTGAGAAACTTGCGTAAAAAGGTCCTGACTCATTGCCTTGAAACAACTCGGGCGTGGGGAGGAGGCACATTTCCTTACATTTCCTCTCACAAAGCTCCAACAATGGTAGGTTCCCCAATGTTTGTGCCATAGGTCTCAAAGCCACCAGACTGCTGTTGAAAAGGGGGGAAAAAAAGCATTTATTTTCAATTTAATACCTGTTTAGTGTGCCTAAAAATCCTGTTTCAGACAATTCAGGCACAATCCATGTATTGCTGTTGTGATAACAGGTGGTTTTAAAGTCTATACTTCTTTTTAGCTTAACCAATTTAACTAGTCCTGAAGTTCAGGTCCTCTGAGATAAAAGTTGCAAAGCGCTACCTGCAATCCCTCTAGAAAGCACACTTTTAAAATATATATTTACACTGCCTTATTTACAAACTCAGAGAGCTTTGACATGGGGAAAGCATCCTCCTTATCTGCTTGAGGAAATGAGTGGTTTGGCCCCATGAAGCAGATTTTGAGAAAGCGCCGGGTGCAATAAACAAAGAGTTTGCAATTCCCCATTAGCTCCCAAAGCTTATTGAGGCTTGTCCTACTCCTTGCGACTCTGACTTCACAGACTTGAAGGAAAACTTGGCAACGATGCTTCTTTTATGCATGCTAAAAATTGACTGACCACAATGGTGAAACAGAAGTTTTCATCCCACTTTAAAAATTACCATGAAACTCTGCAAGACACATTAGAAAACATACTGGCAAAATAGTGATTGATCGTATTGGGAAAAAAAAAAGCATCTTTTTTATTCTGCACAAAAAAAACCATGGCCTCCACCACACTGGTAATTTCACCACACTTACTACTCTCGGCTGCCGTGAAGCAATATATCATGCTAGTGGACTTGTTTGCAATGTAGCTGCATATTAAGCTTAAAGTGTTTTTTATGGTAACCTAGAGAATCATTTGGTGTTTTTTCCTTTACTTAGTATAATACCAAATTATACAAAGTTTGATGGGCACTGTTAGTCTTGCAACAAAAAAAAGCATAAATACACTGTCTTGGCACTACAACATTGTTTTAGTACAATAGTGAGCCTTATCTTTCTCTAGCACTACTATGGACTTTTATCAAACTTCTAAATAGTCTCTGGAATATTAACTGTACAAAGTTCAGATCAAAAAAGTTTTTTAAATTACAAAACTGGATACTGGGTTTCTGGAGCCCATTTTCTTCCCCCTCCCTGCTGCTCGACATGAGTCAGAGCAGGGGAGAATTCCCACGTCCAGTGAACAGTGCCCATTCTGTTATATCTTCTATTCAGGCCAAAGAATAAAAAACCAAATAGATCTACTTTTCACAAGAGGTCAACTGCAGCAACTGTATCTTTATTAAAGGAGGTTACACAGGTTGGAAAGGTCCACATTCTCTGTGATACACACGCTAAGAACTTCGCCGTGGGTAAATGGCATTACTCATGTCAACCATACAAGATTTCATTTCAGCACAGCTTGCTAAATCAAAGCTGTAGGCTGAGTGTGCCCTACATGCAGATTGCAAGCCAAAGCCTTGATAAATAAAGCACATGACTCTTAGACAGAACCAATAAGGAATTAAGTTCTAAATCTATGAAATAATGTTCCCATTACAAAAACTTGTTCCTATTTCACAGGCTAAAAAACATAGACTCCAAAAAGCTAAGTGTCCTGTCTAAGATACACAGGAAGACTCTGGCAAAATTGAAAACACAAAAATCATGCTTCCTCCCCCAAAAGATTTCTTTTTATTCTATTCATTACCACAGTATAGGTGCTTATCTGCCTTAAAATGACTTTTCTGCTACTACAATTCCATGATCATTGCTCCTGCTACAGATCACCTGTGAACCATGAAAACTGAAGACAACAGGAGAGGAGACACAAGTAGAAGTCAAACTGTCAACTTCTATGACTGAAGACTCATTATAAACATTCAGTTTACTCAACTGTTAAATGGCTAACTAAATAGCAGAATGCAGCAATACCAGCTTAATGTAGTCTGTCTTTTTGACCCTGGCTGCTCATTCTCACTACTTCAATGCAACACCATCTTAGTTATGTTGACGTATTTCTTTCCTGAGTTGACATTACAAACCAGATCAGATTAAAAAAAAAAAAAATCCACCAAAAAGGCTGTTTGTCTGGTTGTTTTCAAAACTGAATCAATTCCCAGGTATTCTTGTGGATTTTCCCTTCTCGTATGCCAGTTTTAAGCATGTAGAATCATACTGTGAACAGAACACAGGCTTAAAAAAAGGCTGAAAATATATTTTTATATCTAGAACATTGTGCAGCTGCTCACAAACAGTTGGGCAATCAAAACTGCAAAAGCAACATGGTACAGCTTCAATCCCACTACACCTTAAGTCAATATTGCCACCACACACTATGTTGTGAAACTATGATCAAAATCATCTGCAACTCGGCCCAGTGCTTAAAGTCTATTAGAATATGTACCTTCAAAACTAGCGCTTTGAAAGTATTATGGAGAGCACATAGTAAGATTCCAAATAGTTCGTACCCCCCTGTAACTATGAGGGCAGAGTTTCCTGAACTGGGATATTTTTTGGACTTCTGTATCAGGAGGGATAATGACTCGCAACTTGCATGAATAACAGCAACCCAACTGATGTCAAGAAAGCAATACTGACTTACATTAGCTAATAAATTAGGGCTTAAATTCAACATATGCAAAACAGATAAATGACACCTTTTCCCCAAATCATGTACGTTATTATTGAGACAAAAAGTTATTTTGGACAAGGTCTTTCCTTTGAAATGTATTTCAGCATTGCCTTCTTCCCAACAGCTCTTGTGTTCACATTGGCACCTCTAGGCCCTTCTGTGTGAAAACAGATGTACGCATTTGTGTACCAAGCAAGCTAAGCAAAAAGATTTATCTAAATTTTTGATAAAAAGGATTCACTTGCTAGTAGAAAAAGCACAAACCATACACTGCAATAAATCATGAAACAAAGATGTCTGAGGGCTTATTTTTACACTTAGAATTACCCATGAAGTCCTTAAAATTAAAAAAAAAAAGAAAGAAAAAAGAAAAATATAACAAATGAGAATAGACATTCATGCAAGTTTAGATTTGTTCCCACTTTTACATCTGCATTTAAATGACTTATTCGACGGAAATTTCTTATTCTTAAATAAGATACTGCACACTGTGAAGACTTCTTTATGATCTTTAGCATAAATATGTGTAGAGGTTTTTTCTTCATACATCTTTAATTGCTGTCTTATCTGATCAACAGGGTGTGGTGCAACCAACATCCTCACCAACTGCAACCACTTTCAACCCATGAAAACACATCTCTGAAGTACACTTCTGATAATAACAAGGCCATAAGACATCTTCATCTGCACAGAGAAACTACTATAGAAAATATGAAAAATACGTGTTGCTAGGAAGATTAGTTACTTGCTTTTACTTATTAAAACTTTAGTGCAACTTATGTACACACATTCATATATGACTTCTACCAACATAAACACTCTTGAGACAAACATTTTATGGAGCTACAACACAAATGTTTGTGCATTGTCAGCTGTTCATAATTTGACAATATAAGCATAAAGTAATTTTTCAGTAGAATAAAAGCAGAATATGTCATCTAGGAAAGGATGTACTAGAAATTTGTGCCACCTACACAAAAACTGTATTTGGTTTACTGAACCCTCATTCATACTTTTAAGAACCGATAGAAAATGAAGGAAGAAAAGATGATGATTGAACTGGTCTATGCCTAAAGATGAAAAGGACAAGAATATTGTTAAGGTTGATTAGATTTCTTCTCTCACTTGGAATTAGGCAAAACATATTTTTTTTCCAAGAACATAGTGACATGGCTTCAATTACTGGGCTAAACAATTTCTGTTAATTTATGGGACTCTCTTCAAATCATACATGAAGACTGTTAAACTAACATATTAATGGAATACTTGTATTTATTTTGAGGAGCATTTCTCTATGTTTAACAAAATCATATGTTAACACATTAAGGAGTTTCTGGTGCAATTAATATTTCATGTAAGCATAAGCTGCACTGCTTACATGAAAAAGATAAACAAAAAATTTTACTCTTAAGTAAAATGGCATTGAGTCCCAGTGCGATCTGAACCCAGAACAACCACCATGTTATTACTCTTGTCAACTTCAGGCAAAAGCTGGCTGGAGGCCTTCATTCTTCCCAGCATTTTTAGATGGAGGAACAAGTAATCCTGTGCATGTGTGTATGAAAAGCTTGCCGAGATGATGGGCTAGCCACAATGCCAAAATCAAGGTCATTAAAGACACTGCATATGGAAAGGGTCATTTTGCTAGGAACAGACCAATTACCAGCAAGCATATATAATGACTATTCATGTCAAAGCAGCTTGCCACACTGCTTTCATCTGCCAGCAGACCAATGCCTATACAAGAACATTGCAGCTGTCAAGGGAATATTTGACTCAATGTATGTATCTTGGAATGGGTTCTGTAGGCAGTCTGGCCTCTGTCCTGAGGTACTGGAGAGGATAATTCCACAAAATGACAATGTACGAGACCACAAAAATTCAGACCATAGCCTTGTTATTACAAGAATCCTAGCTGATTTCAGCTGTTACAACAGAAAGAACCAGCTATTATACACAAATGTCTCACTGACCAAAATGAATCTTTTTCTCCCTTTTCCTTGAGCACTGTTTATCCCATAACTCTTTAAAGGAAAACGTGTATGCAGGCTGTTGAACAAAGACACATGTCTAGAATTCTCTGCCTCTCAACACTGCAGTACAGATAGAGACTTCTTTACTCTGACTGCGACCTTAAGACAGATGCAGGTACGACAATGGAGTCACCTGGCTCCTGTGAAACAGCTCCAATCAAACTGGAGCAGATTAATAAGCCACAGAATATAAGAAATGGAAAAAAAAAAAAAGAAAAAAGAAAAAAGAAATGTTACATTCTCAGGCATAACAGCATTTACAGAAACTAATTCTTGAAACTGTAAGGTTGTCCTCAGCTAGTAGAAATTTGTTAGCTATCAGCTTGGTCTATCAGAAGTCACCCAGCATCTTTAAACAGGAGTTTTTAGTGCAGGTAGTGCCTTTATCCTCTACTTTCAAGTACACTACAATTCTAAAGACAGTAAAGGAAATAATTATCCTCCCCCATTCATTTGTTCCTAATTCTCAACATAAAAAAGCTGCAATGACTGATCAGTGGAAATTGCAGCAGTTCCTCAGGAGCTTTTCTATTAGAAAATCTTCCGATCACTTGGGCTGACTACCAAGACCAGGTGCAGAATTCTGAGCCCCGAGCCACCATAAGAGATGGCACAATTCCCTCTGGAAGCAAGGCCAGGCCTGAATGCATACAAATCTCAGGGTCTGAAGATTTAGGGAAGACAACAGACTGTAAGACAAGATAGAAATCTCTGCACTGAATCCTTTCTTAACCAGCATGTGAATGTCTCATGAATCAAGCAGTGCTATAACTCATTAATATGATGAATAAGCATTCTAATATACTTTCTGTATTATTTGGGGAAATGTACATACAATTTATAAGTTTGGTTCATGTTATAGAATGATACAATGCTATAGGTTTGCATACCGCTGTAAATACCTATCTACCTTTGCTGACCAGGACTGTATGACATTTTTCCCTGGAAAGATATTACAGGAAACCAGGAAATTTAAGGACTGGGCTCTGGCTATGCAACAGGAATATTTAAAAAGCAAACTAAAAGTATAACCTTGCCTTGTTTGTATGGGAGAGAGGATAGAGGGTAAAAATATACAAATTTCAGGTTAAAGAGGGAAAGATCCTAGTAGGACTTCTAATGGACTCTACGAAACATACCAAAGGATTTAGCCAGGAGAAAATAAGATGAGCATGTTTAGCCAAAGACTCTGTAGCTCAAGGGCAAACCAGAAAGACACAGGATGATGTTTCAGACACAACCCAGAGGGATTAAAACACCTGAAGTGGGTAAAACTTTCAGGGTGTGTGATTTTAACATAGATAATACATGTATTATGTCATACTATTACAGTAAGGGACAATAGCGGCTTCAGAATCCCTACGAGTGTTTTTGGGTAAGCTCTCATATCTGTCATGGTCTCCCTCATGACAAATGTCCAGCAAAATGTCCAGGATTCTGGGAAATTGTTTTTAACCCGAACTGAGATCTTGAGATAGATGCTCAGTTGCATTAGGCAGTTGAACAGTGGATTCAAGCACAAGGGTGAGTGCACTAAAACATAAAACCTTCTTTCAAGTGTGTTCCTGAGACCCCAGCCTTAGGGTAATAACCAGATTATGTTTAGTTTCCAAAAATACAAAGCACATTGGGTCCAAGGAGTGCAGCCCAAAACTTCAGTATGGTAAGTAATCAGCTGGAGAGGGTAACAAAATTTCTAACAAACATTGCTCAGATTCTCTTTTTAAATTGTTTGTGTTTCCAGTTCAAATCGTATCACGACAAGAGATTCTTTTGAAAAATGTTAACCTCAAATTCCTTTTGATGAAATACAAAAACAGTATAGTGGTAAGCCACAGTGGGGATTTTTCAGTGATAGCAAAAGATCGCTCTCGTCACCTGAATCTATTATTTTCTGTTTACGATAATATTATGATGTTATAGCTCAACTCTAAACCTTCATTAAGACTATATACAGGAAGCAATACTTAGCACTTCACTTAAGGATGCCCACACATCTCCATGAATGCACATCTACCAGTTTACACACCAATTTCATCGGCACATGCTGCATTCAAATAACAATAAACCTGGTATTTCTTCTACAGCCAGAGGTACCTAGGAGTTTACTAAAACTGCACTCACTATAATCTGAGTTTTGTTTTACTTTTTATGCAAGTTTTCTGCTCCCTAAAATATTTATTTTAAAAATTTTGACAAATAATTAAGGTTTTTTTTTTTTTTAACCTGTCACACAGTTTTAATTATCTGGGGGCAAAATCTTATAAATTAGTGCATGCTGACCTGGACAGGGGCACAGACCCACAACCTCTGGTCTCTCCTGAGCTAGCTGGGTGAGAGGATACTTCAGGCCAGAAGCCCTGCAAGTTGTTCTCCAGCAGCCCTGTCTCTCAGCTGCTATGTGCTGGCTCTCAGATGAACCTGGTTGAATCTATCTTTGTAGACATGATCCCTCCAAAAAAATTGTCTCAAAGCTATGAGTGTAGATGCCTTTGGGATTTTTCTTGTGTCAAGTTGTGACAATTGTGACCAATCTAAAGCTTAACACAACCTTAAAAAAACCCTGCATTAAAGACTTTTACAGGCTTGGGTACTAACAGTTTATTTACCCTCCTCTTAAGCAATCGGTAATAACAATAAAAAAGACTACTAATAATTGACAGTATTTTAAAATGTTGCTTGCCCCTTGTAAGTGGAATTTTGAAGAATAAATATTAACCTGGATTTAAATTGAAGTTGAAAGATTAAGATTTCACATATCTGCACTCAAACGATCTGTGAATACAGAGACATGGTTAAAGAACATCTTGTTAACTTCAGCCAGACCAAAGACTTAGGTCACTTTAACCATCTCCTAAGTCTCTTGCAGATAGATATGATTATCAGTCCCATAACAGAAACCATTTTTTCCCCATGGAGAACAGTGCTTATTGTCACTGCACTTTCAGAAACTCTTCAGTGTGGACACAGCTACTTGCTAAACACACTAGCAAGTTGAATAATTTCAATATTTCCTTCATCAATCAATTGCAGAAGCATATTATTCATTTAAATGGTCAATCCTCAAATGGGATTTAGTTTTTACTAATTTTTTTTTTCCAGAATAAACATCCACCCCCGCCAAGTGACAGGATTGCAAACAGGAACCAATGATTACCTGAACCAACGTCAAGTTCAGAGAAGACAAAGAACCAAATCCTATATTCAATTCATACCAAGGCTAACATGTTGCTCACATAACACATAGCAAGTCACATAAAGATATGCAGCAAGTGTTCAGTCTTCAGTGGAAAATCTAGCGGTTAACCATGCAAACAAATTATTTAACATTTTCCTTGGGATTCATTGCATTTCCATCTCCAGAGTGGTTAACATTTGTGTATCATTTCAGTAACACACGGTTATGGTCAGGACATCCAGAGCAAAAATGTGGAGGTTAATATTCTAAGGCACTTGATTCAACCAGACTAATAAATTTTCCTTCCCGTGTAGATGATTTAACTGAGGTAATTTAGACAACCACAGCTGGAAAACTTATGCTCAGCTAAATGAAACATGAGTATACAGAATGCTTAAATCCAGAAGACGACTGAGGATAGCAACATGCAAACTGACAAAACTGTTGAAGAAATGCAATCGCAGAAAAATAAATATAACATGGGATGTCGGTAAAGAGGTATCATGCATAGGAACAAAAAATAAAAGTAATTTTTCATCTGCCTCTGAGGCCAGAGATGGTATTTCCAATGCGTTACTGGAAGACCACTGAAGAGCTCACAGGCTTTCCCATTAGGAAGATATATAGAGAAAGAAAGAGTTGTGTAAGACAGGAAAGATCACAAATACACAGGCAAAAGCAGAATAAAGCCAATAGGATAGGAATAATAATAGAAGGTGAAAATACAACCTATGTGCATCAAATTAGGATGGCATATCTAGGCACAAATGTCATGCACTAACTTAAATACTCATCAGAAAAGAAAACTTCTCAATGGAAAGATGAAGTATCTTGTTGAATAATCCATCTTTGGACTTAAAATGCACTGATGCTTTGAAACATTAGGTCTGTGTAGTGTTTCTTTCAAAACTGAATGTTGTAATCCCTTACATAGCAGAAAATATTTTTTGCAACTTCCCTTATGCTGAATATAAAAAGCAAGAACAAAAGATGTATCAAAGATAATTTTCTTCTGTGTTTCCAGAGGCAGACAAAAAGTAACTGAATCGTTGAAGTATAAGATAACAGGTTTATTTATTGCATTGATAAAACTGATAGCGGCACAGAGCCTGTAATTACTTTTGTACAACTCTCCTACTACAATCACTATTTCAGTCACTCTGGGTTAGCAGATAGACTACTTAACCCAAGAAGTCTTCTCTCTGTCTGTGGAACTTCTCTGAAGTGTAAACAGGGTGGTCCACATTGCCCAAGAACTGCATGACAAGATCTTCTCTTACGACACTATTTCTAATAATACTGTATGCTTCAGGAGCAAATCCTCCTCTTAAATCTGCAAGATAAATTTTGATTGGGGCAGTCTACTCTTCCTATTGCTATAAATGTAAACTGAAGTTTGCAGCGTACCAAAAATCAAATTCACAGTTATCAGAGCTTGAGACAATAGCTCCCTTCTTTGAAATTTTTTTTTCAATAGTAAGTACCAAAGAATCTGCAGTTGAGTATTTGTTCCTCATCTAGTCATAGCTTTGTTCACCTTTTCTAAACCACAAATTAATCTATAAAGTACCACAATATATGATAAATTGGAAAATGGCATCATACAATTAAAAAAAAATCTAAAGGAAGTAAAACTTAGCATGATTTATACTTAAAACAAAGGAAACTGCTAAAATCATGTTCTATAGTGTGATATACATTTCAATGTAATCTGTAGATTTTCTCAAGAAAATATGCACACCATCATTAATCTCACAGGCAGAATTTGGCAACGTATTGTTTATAAGCAACACAAAGCTCTCTTATTTAACTTACCAAAATGCTAATGCTGCAATTTCCAAAGAGATTCATACAACTCACACACCCAAATCCCACTGAAATATGAGCATCCAGTTCAAATTAAATTTTTGAACATCCCTCACTATGAATTCCCCAAATCCCCAAATGCAATATAATTCCCTCTGCCATGATAGGTTTTCATTATTGTATCACCTTTCTCATACAGCTCTTCCATTGCTCTCCAGGTTTCAGCTCGGACCTCTCGATTGCTTTTACCCAGAACATGTGCATCAGGCCAGTGTATTAAATAAAGATCTAAAAAAGAAACAGAATCAGAACACACATTAAAGTGTCAAAAAAAAAAAAAACCACCAAACAAACCAAACAACCAAAACCCCACATGAAACAGCATTTTCTCTCCATAACATTCCCTAACATATTATTATCAAAATAGTTACGATTACTACTCCATGACCCTTACTGTATACATTCATTTAGTTTTAATAAACAAAATCTACATTTCATTAACAAGTAAAGGTAGCAGAAGTTGTACATGTGCCACAGGTTTAGGTCACTGTGATCAGAATTTCGTGGTCACATATGTACTTAATAAACTTTCAACATATAACAAGTCCCATTTAAATAAAAGACATCTTGGTCACTGGAATTAAGACTGGACTACTGCTGAAGTGCTACAAGTCTTCGAGTTCATGGAAGATAAACATGTTTGGCAGTTCTGCAGACATTTTATACAACCAGCAGTGGGTCTGTTTTTTCCTTTCTAAAGAATACTTCCATTTAGGAATTTCTGTTGGAAATTACAGCACATTCTTTCATATAGGGTTTGTTTGGTGGGGGTTTTTGGATATAATTTTGTGGCAGCATTTGTGATTTTTTTTTTTAGGCTTTTAAAAAAATACTATTTCAAGGGAACAAAATTATGCTTTATTATATTTTACAAAATGTTAGAACCGTTTCAAACACAATTAAGATTTACTGCTGACAAAATTATCCAAGCTGCTACTGAAACTGGATGTCTCAGGAAAGCTTTTTTTTTTCCATTGTCTCCATGCAAGAAAAGACGATCCTGCTAATGAAAAAGGAAGCATTTCCAAGAAAAATTAGAAGTGAGAAATTTACATATATTGGGCTCAGAGTTCCAAATCAAATTATCTAAATTTCAAAAATGATAGGACATATAACTCCTTTATAAGTTTGTAGACACTGCTAGACATTCTGAAGGAGAAACTTATGAGATACTTTGAAAACAATAACATTCCTATTCAAATCCTAATGGCAGATTAAACAGGTAACTGCATTCATCGCAGTCAAAGAGGTGTTGGTCTTTGCATCATATGTTAGTCTGATACAAACCAGAAAAAGAAATAAGTGCATGACCGAGATGTGCATGGTTGTCTTTGTGCTTTATAATATTCCTTTTTTGGCAGTTCAAATAGAGTTAAGAAATAAAAAAATCGACGCGTTTGCAATGATCAATGTTTTTTATTCTTTGAATGCTTGACATCATTTATTTTCAGCCCCTCTTTGTGAAAACAAACTCTGCCATATTTTTTTATTCACATTTAAGGACTGCGCTAATGATTACTATACCACCGGGCTGGTACATTAGCTTTCCACCTCAATAAACACATACTCAACCCCGATTTAAGAGTTAAAGGTGACAGGAAATTAACTATAAATGCACCAGTTCCCATTTGGGTACATCATTGCAACACTGTTAAAGGGAGTATTTTGCTTACACTAAGAATCTAATTAGTACAGTACAGAATTTTGTACAGCAAGATACATTACAGATGTATCAAGGAAAAAATTATTTTGGGTGTATCACAAAAATAATGAACTAAATCTGCACCTTCTGATATCAATAACCCATTAGACTTTTAAACACAATTGCTCAGACAAGCAAATATCACTCATATATAATGATTTGCAGCATCTGTATTTATGTCACATTTGAAGAGAAAGTTGCTCATTCTTTGCCCCTATATACGTAAAATCCACTCCCAATTTAGAAAAGAGTAGAACAAACCACATGCAGTCTTGTTCATCACTGATCTGCGAGTAATTACTTCTTCTCTAATTGCCCTCAGGAAAGAAGTTGTATTTATTAAGAATAAATACCAATATATAGTATTGGAATAAGTACCAATTTCTGTGACATTTAAGTGAAAACTAATATTGGGATATTGATTAAAGCATTTGGTAAGGTTATGTTCAAAACTCAGCACTACTCTAACTCTGTTGCCAATAAAGTCTCTTAAAATTTCCACTGATTTGTGTTAGACATAATCCCAAGGATTAGCTTTAGTAATTCCTAATATCAAGTGTTCATTTGGATGCAAAATTATATATACCATTGGCGGTACTTACTGCATAAAGACTGCCATGTTTTAATATAAACATTTTTGCTTGGATAAAGCAAATGTCATATATAAGTAGGTATAAGTTACTGGTATCTGATGTCTACCTCATGTGAAAATGGAAGAATTATGTATCTTTAATCGCTTCTTGTTACGTTTTCCAAATCAGACTAATAAGAATTGCTTAACTATGCAGAAACATGTCATATAGCGCCACAAAAAATAATCATTAACTTGAGCAGAATTTCACCAAAAGCTACTTTTCCAAAAGCCTGAATATTCAATTGGAGATCACAGTTTGCAAATGTTCACAGAAATAGCTACACCATCGATATCCACATACAGATGCTTTGTACTGAGCCCAAGAAATTGAAGCACTCTCAGATGAATGACTTTGAAGAGATTGATAACTGAAAAATCTCTGGCTTTGGATATTTACAAAACGCAGTACCTCACCCTTCCCTGTATTAGTGTCTGAGACCTCTTCAATGCAACCATGATTAGCTGTTAGTCCTTTATTTTAGAAAGGTGATGTTATCAGTATGTGATATCCATATCATCCTATTATGTTTATTTTAATTGAGGCTTTTTGTTGAAATAAAAATTACTTCACAGTTAGAAATAGATGCATTCAGGGCTAGAAAGCATCTACTGGACCACAAAGTGCAGTCCTCCTGAGCGCAAGAATTGTTTGCGAAAGATGTGGGGCAAAGGTACCTTATCTGAGAGACAGAGCAGAACAGTCTTTCTGCCAGTCACGCACAAACCACCCCACCACAGCTCAAAACAGAAGGAATACAGTGTACCTTGCAACGAGTAATGGAGCTGCCACTCAAATAAACTAAGCATAGTTCATTTTAAGTTAGGATCTGCTTACTTCTGTTGCATCTGTTAAAACAACCCAAAACTTTCCATAGCACCTGTAGGCCAATAAAAACAGTAAGCACCTCACAAACCAAAGTCTACGATTTCATCTTCATTTGCACACACATTCACACCTACACCCACGCACTTTCTTTTGCTTAAAATATTTCCCCTCCTAGGGGATTACATGAACACAAACACTCTTATTTTCATTTTGGAGGCAAGAAATTTGTTTTAAGTTATTTATCAAAATAGTTTAAGGTTCCAGTAGCCAAGAAATGTGTAACTCTATCACTGGAGGTTTTTAAGAACAGACTAAATTTTTATCTGTTGAGAACGATGTAGCTGTGCCTTGTAGTGGGGGATAGATTAATCAATACTTTAAGATGTCTTCCAACCATATTTAAAAACAAAAATAATCTTAACTAAAAAAAAAAACAAAACCAAAAAGCAATGATTCACAGTATCAGGATGCACTTGAGGAAGAAGAGAAATACCCAAACATTCACAATCGAATTTTGTATTTACCAGCTTTTTATGGCATCCTTTACAGACAATCAAGCTGTAGTGGTGCAGTGGTAAGCGAGGGCCTGAAGTTCATTCAAATGTCAACACCACAGTGCTGCAGGAAAACTAAAATTAACGCATGAACTGCTTTCACACAGACATTTAAAATAGAGTGGCTTATTACTTCTTAGTTGTTGCAGCACCTACAATTAACACAGTTCCTCTTAACTCAAAAGTACAAGGACATTTTACACATTTAAAAGCCAACAGCATGTTGCCAGGGAAATAAAAAGTTTGCAATCCTATTCAAATTCCTAATACAATATTTTAAAAAAGGGTCAAAACTCACTATAACAAACCTAGTTTTGAAGAACAAGCCCTGGCTCATCTCAAATCTAAAAGCAAAAGTATATTTATTCAATATTTAGCACAATTATCTTAATGCAATGATTGTATTTTCCTTGTTTTTCTTAATCGTCACTGCACTTTGTAGGTACACAACATATTTTTCTCTCCTGCACAATTTTTTTGTTGTTTTTTATTCTATTGGAACAAGAATCAATGTGAAGCAACCCCCAAAGTGTTCTGAATTCATAGACAACCTGACCCAGGTGTATTATCATCATTCACGTGATTCACCTATTACACTGAATATGCTTATAGAACATTTGTCCAAATCCAGCTGGGGATTTACGATACGTTAAATTTGCCTGAATGTGACAGACTCTGAACAGTCAAAAGGAAAATAAAATTCTTTATGAATTCAGTAACCCACAAATCACACTCAAGAAGAAGTTACTTTGGAGGTTTGATCCAAAACCCAAGGAATGTATTCTGCTGCTGCCAAACCTGTAAGATTTGCTGCAATTTCATATTGGTTTACTGTGACTTCTACTTGAGGACCACATCTGGAAAATGCAAGGAGTAGGATATCTGTTACAACCACTGCCCACAAATAATAAAGTTTCCAGCTTTCTGTGGATATATAATCTACTGATTCAAATAAAAATCCTGGAACACTGCTCTCCTAAACACTTTTTGGGCAAATGGTATTATCAAAAAGTTTTCATAATAGTATTTTACATGGTACACTTTTTCTCTTAAAAAGCTGTGACTGCTTTCAGCGGTTCATCTATTTCAACAGCTGGCATTCTATATACTGCTAATGCAAAGATTTATCAATTCCTGTTATACTATTTCCCAAGTCTCTAATTCAGTCTGCATGGGTAGACTGTGTAGCCCATTAAGGATCCTCAAGAAAATTAACAGGAGCCTCCTTGGAACAAAGAGCTTAGCTGCACATTTAGCTGCCAGGGCTCCTACAGCTTTTTCTTTTTGCAGCCTTCTGAATGACTAGCTTTCCCTCCAACCTAAAGGCCTAACTTCATAGATAGAATATTGACGGATCCTAAATAACATATCTGAACCGTGTATCTTTATGGAAATGTTGGGAACCACCACAGATTTGGTTAATATCATATAATGAAATCAGGAAATTCTGCTTTAGGTACATTTAATGTACCTTTATTTTCTATTTCATAGAAAAACTGCCAGCTTTAACACATGCTTGTAACTAAAAATTTACTTTCCTAAATAAGCTTGGACACAAAATGCCCTGTTATTACCAGATCTTTTCTTGTCATGGATTTCATGTCCTCTCTATTGTATAGATTGGCCAGCAGAAAAGGGACATAAAATGCACGTATGAATAAAAACAGAGCTAGGATATCTAAGCTGAGTTCTACAAGCTTATAACCGTATTTTCAAACCAATCTTCTGCATTCCAGTTACTTCTGTTAGACTTGTGATAACCCCCCAACAAATTTCCAACAAAAAGCTCTAAGCATTCTTGAAACACTTGAAAAGTTCATGTGTTAAGATATTGCCACTTTTTGCCTAAAAATGCTTTCAATAGCACCTTCCAGCTGGGTGCTTTCAGACAGGAGGCATAGGACTCCTTAAAGCATGATGCTTTGTATGAACACCATGAAACACACCATGTATTGTACCTCCTCTAAGGGTCTACTTCACCAGCATACATAGCACTAAACATAGAACTCAACTGTATCTCTTTCACATGAGTGCAGATCATACTGCGCTAACAAAAATGGTCTGTGGTGTCGATCCAACAGAGATTAAATGTAAGCAGTCAAAACCGTTACTCCATTTGCCATCCCATTCTTGCAGAGGTCACGATCCTCACCAACATATCAGTGAATTGCATGTGAAGTATTTCCTAAGCCATCACAGTTTACAAATCATCAAGTTAAAGCAAACTGAAGCCAGGACTGATTTAGGTCACTATGGCAGAATAAGTGGTGGTTCAGGAAGAGGTTTATAAATTTTTCAGACTTCTCCACATCAGTGGAAGAAAGGTGAGGAAGGAGGGAAGATGGGTGAGGGTATACTAATAATAAAAAAAGCGGGGTGGTGGTGGTGGGTGGAGTCTGGTATGGAGGCCAATTGCACAGGCAGTTCTAATACTCCTTAATTGGTCTTACTAATATGAGCAAAAGATGTCTCAGAGCTGAACAAATCCAACAAACTGAAGTTCTGTTTATGCCAGTCCAAGGATTCACTCACACTGTAACAATATTTGCGCATTTCTTGCTCTCAAATTTTTTTTTTAACTTGTCTCACATATTTCTTCTTAGCAGCAATATGTAAACTGAGTATTTGTGTAAGCATCTACTTTAATCAGTCTACTACCTGAGAAAATAAAAGCAAATTACGGTACTAAAAGGAATCACAGAAAATTATTTCCTGGAAGTGAGTCAAGTTTTTGTCTCATCGACATTCAGCACCAGTGCCATAGCAAGCAGAAGGAAAAAGAAAGCAAACACAAAACATAAGCTGAAAGCAGAGGGGAGGAAACGTTATTTCTTAATTTAGAGGAGAAAGTCTGGGCTTGAAACTTTGTTTATGGAAGTCTCCTTGCAGTGACCCCTATTTGCACAGGACAGATAGAGATTTTAATTCATTTTGCATTATTCTGTACCTGTGCAAGAAGTTAAGGGATACGTTTCCATGAAGAATGGAGCCAAATATTTGCAAACAAATATTTCAGTCTTCAACAGATACAGATTTTTTTCCCTTCATCTTGCAATGTACCCAAGAAAAAAAGCCAGTGAATACAGCACACAGCTGCCACTAATATTGTATGCCATTAATTCTGCAAAATCTGTAGTTCACAAAAGCTGTTCACTTCCTCATTAAAGTTTTTATACTGGCAACAAGGGGACAGGGTGAGGAAAGAGAAGCAAAATGAGGCTCTTCAGGACACTGACATATAATGTCTGATGGTTAGGTCAGTTATTCCTTGATTATCAGCATAAACACTACCTCCACCTGTGTCATTATTTTAGATTAGTACTTTAAATTCATCTTCCTCTACCTCCACTTTCTTTTAATTGCTTTAGCTAGGGAAGAAGCAGCAAAAGCATTTTTTAAAAATACCATGTTTACCAGGTACCTCCTCTCCTATAACCTGTTGAAAAGAATTAATTGGCATCATTATTGCAGCTCTTTGCCTGTCTAATAAGGGAGTAACAATATCACATCTTTGACTACAAGAAGTTTATGGTCAGGTTAAGTTTGAAAGCGCAAAAGTCTAACTTAGTTAGTGTTAGTTATATTTAGTATTCTAAAGTCTTGTAGATACTTCTAATGTTTTCCCTAAAGTTTATTGCATCAGACCAAACCAAAAGCAGTTATTCAGAACTTTTACCATTTAATAGACCTACAAAATAAGTTTTAGAAAGGACTCCCATTCCTTGAGATTCAGCAGACCACACATGTAATTAGGCATTTTTGTCACCTTGTTACCAATAATTTATTGGTAACGTTTATGAATCCTTATTTCATATTTTCATCTGTTTTGCTAAAACCACCTGAAACTCATGTACTGGATCCTCAAATCAATTTAACAATGAAACATAACTTTACAAAACATACCTTGATCTGTTTCAAAACATTTGCAACAAGGGAAAATTGTGTGCTCTCATTTATATGCATGTGAACTTCTCAGAGAACAAACAGAAAAAGAAATCTACAAATGTGTAAATAAGGTAGAATTCGGTTTCTGTGATCTATCTGTACTACATAATTTTTTTTCAAGAATTCATTCATCTTTGCAAATACTTCCATGGAAGGCACAATAAATAAGCGATATGTAAAGATTCATACCAAGATATTTAACACCAAGTCTTTCACATGACTCCAAGCAGGCTTTTTTTGTGTTTTCATAGCCATAATCACTATGCCAGAGTTTGGTAGTTATCCACAGGTCCTCCCGCTTCACACCACTCTCTTCAATGGCTTTTTGGAGGAGAGATTCACAGCCATATCTTTTTGCTGTGTCAATATGACGTATGCCACATTTTTGTAATGCATGGACCACAGCATCATGGGAATAGCCACCTTGATGGGAAGTACCTAAACAAACAAAATGAAAAGTGAATTGTCAGCAATGAATTAGGAGTGACATATTTTATCATGCTTTTTAATTTTTGTTTTCTTTTTTTGTATATTGTCACAGAACCTTCTTATTTAATTTTCATTTCTTAATAGTAAATTAACAGTAATTTAATTTCTTAATGGTAAATTACTTAATAGTAAAGAAATGGGAACTGACAGATCTCTAGGCTGGGAAAATTTATAAAGTGCTGGAATGTTGATGCTGATCAGAAGTGACTCCACCGAAATCAAATATCAACAGCATCTAACTGTAAAGAAGTGATTTCGGAAGTCAGGCTGAAGACCATCAAAAAGAAAACACACACTTTATGGAAAATTAGTATACGGCATTTAATTTTCCTACAGGAGCACAATATTTACAGATTAAAATATTAACAATAAGAAAGAAAATATAACTTAAAACACAATTTAATTTGCAGAAAGCATATCCTGGAACATTTACGCTCTTGAACTCCTAGTAGCTTCAAGTTATTACTGCATCGTACAACCCCAGACTGGGCAGTACTGCAGGTGCAATTCACATAACGTCAAGCAAGGCAGTAACCAAAACAATGGAATCCTACACAAGAGTTAGAGAATGGGCATAGAGGGAGTTTCAGTTACAAAGTACTGTAACTCTCATTGTGTAGGTAGTCTCTGGATGTGTATTTTGCATGTCAAGGGGACGGAAGGAGGAGGGGACTCAGCAGGAAAAGCGACCAGCAGGAGGACTGTCAGATAAAGAACTGTTTGAGAGCAAGGAGGATGATGTTTCTACTTACCCTTTCCTGTTAGTTGTTTTTCCTGCCATGAGCCCCTCACCCATTCACCCTCACTCACACACTTCTCACAAACAGTATTTTCTACAGTTTGTTGGAGGAAATGCTCAGTCAGTTCCAGTCAGCTACCAAAGCCACCTTCTAAGATGATGGTTAGTACTTAAAGGCCCTAGTTCTACAAACAATAGTTGGCATGCAAATGGCTGTGTCACTAACTTCAGAAGGACCTTGTGTAATTGTGACAGTCGACAGCAACAGGGTCTTCAGCCACTGCTGAATCTAAATAAATAAAGGACTCCAGGTCAAAGAATGATATAAAGTGAAATTTGTATCTGCTGTTGACTTTCTCTTTCCCTCCAAACATAATACTTATTTCTACATCAAATGCTACCTGCATGTTATGAAATTAATAAATGCATACGGCCACCCAGACCATCAGGGAAAGGAAACAAATGAAAACACACTCAGGTGGCTTAGATTCATCCTTAGAACCTCCCATACCCAAATGGGGACAGAACACCCACAGGAGTCTGCATGACTTTCTCACACACATCATAACAAGGCACGCAAGAACAAGAACTTTCAAAAGTCCTACTTGCATGTAAGGCAAGCCAGGTACTGCTAAATGCTTGTCATTTTTGTTCATTCCCAATCGTAGAACGAAAGCCACTGATACCTCTGTAATTTTGCTCAACACCTCAAGTAATTTAAAATAAAATCTAATATGGTCTGATAGCACACATGTACACCTGAGGATCAAGACATTCTGCTGATCACAATGGGACAATCCCCACTTTATGTTCATGACCTACAAAATGTGGAACATTGAATTCTTGATTTACCTTCATGGATTTTAAAAGAGATTAAATGATAATACTATATTCCTACCATTTTGACATGTGTATCTTAAATACTTTACCTTCCAAATGTAAACAAAGTTTTAATGTTTTAATAGACAAAACTTTAAAACTTTTCTTCTCCATAGCCGCTAACTATGATTAATAACTGGCTTAATTTGAATCATCTAGAAATAATGTCCCTATAACTTGTTTTACAACAAAATAAGTCAAGCTAGATCAACTTACATTTTCAAAATAGCTATTTTTAAATCTCTATGAATGTTTCAGAATGTTAGATGAATGCAATGCTACTACATTGCAACTATGGGCAAAGGACATATATGCAGTTATTACATTATCCAGATCCTAAAGGAATTTTATAAAAGAATTATATAACTAGCATAGAAAAATTACTATTTTTTTATAACAATCCCTTCACTTTTAATAAGCTGGTATTGGTGCCAAATAAATGAGGTTGTAACTATTGTGTCTGTTTCTGGCTGAATGGACATTTCTAAGCACAGAATGAATGGAGTTCATTTAGAGGTCTTGCAAACGGACTCAGACTCTTTTCATGCATAATGGATTTCAGTAAGAACATTTAGGACAAACAACTTTTTTTTTTTTAAATTTAACCCTTTTAAGTTAACGGCAGAGAATGGGAAAGAAGGAAAATTCAGAATAATTTCATTATTGTTCCCCATTCAGTGATGGCATGCACACTTGTTTCACAGGAAATAGAGACCAAGATCAGTCTGGAGGGAATTATCTCAATTTCAATGCCTAAAAATGAACTACAACAGTCCTCATACATTAATAATTTTTTAAAAGGCTTAAAATTATTTAATATTACCACTTTGCAAGCCAAACTTAATCATGAACAACAGGTTTCTAAGTTAATTATGCTGCTAACGTAACAGCTTCTAGACTTTAGAAATCAGTTTCCTGGTGTTTACTCATGTGAATAAATATGTTGCAATTCACAGCAGAAGGTGACAAAAGAAGGTGGAGTGACATAAATTTCCATTTTTTTTTTACATTTTAAACCCAGACTTAACATTATTTGAACACATTAACATTCTTACGTGTTTGGGATTACCCTTTGTTCACAGAGATGCAATTCACACTGTGTATGTATATTTAAAGACAAAATCCAATCTTGCATTTAAAACTAATATGAACTAGCACCCATTCCATCCCCCTGTTGTTTCTGAAAATACTGAATTAACATATTTTTATTTGGGAATTCTCTAATAAAAAATTGGAATTCCTTTTAATAAATGAAGTCAAATACAAATAAGTCTGGAAAAGCTCTCTATTTTTTAGCTAGTATTTTAACTTGTTTTCCTAGGGAAATCGCACTGTTCTCTCACTGAGCGAACTAACCCAAATTTGACAGAACTGAAGATGCCTGTCCCTGCTCATTGTGAGGGGGCTGGACTAGACCTTTAAAGGTCCCTTCCAACCCAAACTATTCTCTGATTCTATGTCTGAGATAATTACATTCCTACAGATTATTGGTGGTTGTGAGAGACAAGGATACTGCAGTAGAAACATGGATAGGTTAAATGACACAAATCCATTGAAAACTAGGCTTAATCATTTACCTTGTTCTTTTTATCATGATTGCTTATCAATTCCTTGATATCCTGAAGAACACGGCTACCAAAACTGAGATGAGAAACATGCTCCAGCAACCCATAAAAAGTTCCAAAGATTATTAGGAAGGCAGAATCCTATTTACAATGTGGTTGTTACAGGAGGGGAAAAAAAAACAACCAAAAAACCCCAGCAACACCCCCCCCCCCCCCAAAATCACTCCCCTTAATGTAAAACAACTAACAAACCAAAATGTTGTCCCCTCCCTCACAGTTTTATCCACCATCTCAGCTGACTCTCAGCCTCATTAAACTTTCTATTCTCTTTCACAGAAGCTATAGAACTGCAGATAGAGATCCAAAGCACCAACAGTTTTTCAAAAGAGAATCAGGACCTACTTACTCTCCCTGCTTTCTCCCTCTCTTTGTGGAGGACTGCATCTTCATGTTCTTTATGAAAAGTGAAAGTATTATTTATCTTAATATATAACAATGTTCTGTGATATGTGTAACTTTGGCTGCTTGAAGTCAATGGAATCATTTACATTAGAAGAGGTCCTGCTAGTGAAACCGCAGCCAGGATATTTAGAGATAGTACCATGGATTAATTATCTTCTGACATCAGTACTCAGTACTAAATTAAAACAGTTGACAGACAAAACACCTACAAAAAATGCCTGATCCTATGCTGATTTTTTTATCTTCAAGTAATCACTTGAGAAAAGAACTCTCAAAAGCAAAAATCTCAAACATCCTTTTACCAGTGTTTACATACTCATTGTGTATATATGGTATTGTAACCATAATAGGCTTGAAATACCTTGTTCTATTAGTTTTATATCTATTATGTCAACATGATGGCCATATAATGCCTCTTGTGAATACATGAAAGTTTTTGTTGTCAATACAGTTTGATTTCACTAATAATCTTATAAGCAAATCTGATGATAATACATAAAATGTTGCCTATACATACAGGAAATTAACATATAACACATTTAAAGGTTTATTGCTAATCCTTACACAAAACCACATGCCTCTTCTATGGAATGGCTCAAGGATAGGCAATCCTCACTTACTGTCCCTGCTTACTGTCTTATCTCCTCCTCCTTCACCTGCTTCTGCATTCATATGATCCTCTGACAAGCTGATTCAGATGGTTAAATGGCCAAAAAAAGTGTACAATTTTAGAATTATTCAAAAACTTTAATAAGTCCCCAAAGGGGAAAAAACACTAAATGTCAGGCAAGGGATGGGGCAAGAGAAGTTCCCCCTTTAGCAGCAGCAATTAAATAATTTGATACACTTAGTGTTTTTATTAAAATAAAAAACCCAAATCACAGTTGTGTCCAAGTCAACCACCAAATGATCAGAAAGACCTTCTCCACAAACTTGTCTCCTGCAGCCTTTCTTTCCATTATGCTCCCCAATACCATCCTTCGAGCTCCTCTCAGACAGCCAGATAATGTCACACTAACTTTCTACAACCATAGCACTAAACCCCAAGTGTCCTTACCGCTATATTTTGGCATAGTTTTTACTTAACAGGGGTCAGTTACTCTGAGAATCATCATATTTAGCATCACATGACAAAGTATTCATAGCATCCTCTCTTCCTTTGTAGAGCGCAGGGCTTTCCTCTGCAGCAGGTGAAATCA
The DNA here is from genome assembly GCF_964289735.1 of Phaethon aethereus. NCBI lineage: Eukaryota > Metazoa > Chordata > Aves > Phaethontiformes > Phaethontidae > Phaethon > Phaethon aethereus. Next base: position 14,195,369 of record NC_138584.1, read on the forward strand.
AACGAAGTCAAGCTTGTTATGAATCTATTATATTTTACAATTTTCATAAGGTGACTACAGAGTATTTCAAGTTATAGGATCCAAATTTAATCACAATCACTTGGATATTTTACTCAAGAGTCCAAGAGTGGCATCTAATGTATATGTAATGGAGCAGCTGCCCTTGCAGGAGTAGAACCTATAGAGCTCATGGGCTTCTAGAAGAACTGGAAGGACAATGTCAATGAAAACCAAAAGGCACTGAGCAGACTTATATAACGAACGCTTTGGTCAGAACTAAAGCAGCACACAGGTTTATCTAAAACTCAGTCACTTAAGGCCGTGAAAGCTGTATAGAAGTTGCAGGAACAATTGCATTTTGTGAGGCTACAACACGAAAATGCCAATGCAGTGCCGTAACTCCAATAAACCGGTGCTGACAGAGGTTGTAGTGTACAAACATCATGCAACATGAGCTAAAGGAGTTTAAGCATGGGCATGAACTTTCTTCAGCAAACTTCAAAGGACAGTGAGGACCACCCTGCCAGCACTGCAGTAAGGCAGGTACTTCCACACTGTAACAACATATTGGTATAAGAAGATTCACCTGAGAATTCCTGATAGAGGTCTTCATTGCACTTACACACATTTTCAGGCATTACAGCTGTCCTGTATGGATGTCTTATTTTCATGTTCCTAAATAACATCACTATGCTAATAAAACATTGTTAATTGACCTGGCCTATGTAAAATCTAGAGATTAAATCATGCAGTTTCTCTTGCCTCTGTAAAAACTATTTGGATTATGGATACTACCAAAGTAAAACTTATATTAAAAAAAAGTAATTTTTCTCTCTCTCTCTCTCTTTTTTTTTTCCTAAATATGATCAACTGCTTAGTGCAAAGGGGTCACTCCGGGACTATGTTTCTCCTGTGTGACTCGGTTAGAATAAGCTCATAGAATTCAATAACAGGTGGAAGAAAAGCAGGCAAGCATGATTTTAAACTCTGCAATTCTACTTGGGCAACTTTACACAGGCACTAAGAAACAGAATGGAGGAATACAGCCTTGCCGCAATGCAAAAGGGTAGGAGAGCGCCATTACATGTTTATTATGTATCCAGGGAAAGGGAAGCCAAAATTGCTAGTTTTCTCTCTTCCTGAGAGGAAGGAAGAAATGGCAATGAGCCACTGTTGACAGAAGCATTCTATTCCCTCCATCCCAAAGAGGCTCTCACTGTAAAAGATATTCAGATCATCTACTGTAAAATGAACATACATCTCTGATCACTGACCTACCATTTATCTAGTCAGAACTTTAGAAAAGGAGGTATAAAAGCAAGTTCTCAGAATGTGTCTCTCAACAAGCCCAGAAGGTCTGCAAACAGCATCTGTCATCAGTGGGATGCTATGGCTCTGATATGGCACCAATTCACTAATGTATTTCTGGCAGCAAAAATACACTATCACCCAAAAAATGCAAATATTTTTTCCACAGGAGGAAAGAGTTTTCCACTGGAAAGTGCCAGCTATTTAAATTATTCACCTGTTGTATACAAATATTTTTATCATGCAGAACTTCTCAATTAAATTTATAGGGAAGGACAACTCTAGAAAGTGACCTATACATTTGAAAAGCAATTATGAATGTGTAATCCATGTAGAAATTTCATAAGCAGAGCAGCAGCACACATTTATTTAAATGCCTTTACAGACAGACTGCCAAATGTTGAAGCCTTTTCTTTCACTCCACACTTTCCCACCACCGTGAGAACTATTTCTCATTAACAACCAAATTGGTTTCAGATGCTCTGCTATAAGATGTTACCTTAGAAACCATTTGGTAAAAGACTGTGGCTTCCTTCCATAGAAATCTCAAGCAGTGAAAAGGCAGATTTTCTGGCATAAATCAAATCCAATTTCTAGGGTTCACTAAACCTTTTCTCCTCAGAATAATGTTTTGTGACTAGATCTTAGCAGTTAATAGTGCACGAAGAATTGCTGGTGTGAACCAGTTTTAAATTATTTTCATTCTATTCCCTTTGTTAACTCAATTGAAATTACTTCCAGTATGTACCATACCTTGATAGTACTTTAAACTTCATAACTAATAAGGATATGAACTATGTACAGCAAATAAATATACAGAATATATTTTCCTCCCCTTTAATACATCTCCTTAAACTACTCTGTCTGATAAAGATTACATTAATTGATTAACAACATTAAACATTTGGAAATACTTCACAATAAATGAGACAGACCTATGACAATTTTTTTCCTCCTCTAAACTTCCACAAAATAGAATAATCAAAGCAACAAAAAAATGAAGCCTATACTCTGTACTTAAGACATTACCACAATCATTCCTGCTGTGAAAGTTTGACTTAAAAGTTAGGTAAAAAATTTACGATTAAGCATAATCAGCATACAATTAAATACAGGGACAGCAATTTAAAAAAGTGTACTTGACCATGAGACCAATAATTCAAAAACACAGTACTCTAAAGATAATACTATAGAAAAAAATATAAAGAGAACTGCAATTTGTAGTGACTAGTAGCTTACAAGATGAAAATGTATGTACAATAACTCATCATTGTAAGATCCTAATTCAAGATGACGGCTAATTTTTGGCATCATAACGGTGCCCTTTATGCCTACCAGACTACTCACAGAGTAAGTGCAACTGTGAATTATGACAAGATCCTACTCCTGCAATATCATGTGACACTGCAAGGTCTGAGACTTGCAGTGTCCTGCTGCTAACTAACTGCGTTCATGAGTTCCAAGGACAGCAGCAACCCAGCTATCCATAGTGCAAACTAGAAGTGAACAATAAAGAACGTTTCTCATCAAATGTGTGGGGTTTTTTGCACATCATCAAAGAATTTAAAACGCATTTTCTCAGGGTTTCCAAGACAAACAACATTTCTTGTAGCCCCTCCTCTCACATTGCACATTCAACCTTAGAATAGTATGTATTAGAATGCAAAGCACTTCCATTCAGGCGTTAAGCCTGGGGTACAGCACTTACAGTTATGAAACTGATTTAAAGCCACAAAGATGGCTTTCCCCTTTCTCTCCCCTCTCCCCCAGTAACGAGGATTTTGTATCACTATCTGTGCTGGAGGTACTTGGCATAAACATTAGAAGAACTGAAGAAGGTTTAGGAATCAGTACTTCCCTCCTCCCTGTTTGGAAGCATGAGGAACTACTGCAATTTAGGTTACAGCAACACATGACATCACCATTCACTGCTGCTAAAACTATGCTAGGGAGCTCTGGCAAAGAATGAAGGTACAATGACTAAAATCTGCTATATGAAGGCTGAAAGATAAAAGTCAGCTTTCTTTTTCTCCCCACAAAGTTTGGTATAATTTTTCTACATTACAGAAACATGGTGAAAGACAGAAAGTTAAATACACTTGCTTCTCTGTCCATTTCAAACTGGTTACAAATAATTTGCTCATCTAGTGGGCAATTAAGCTTGTAACATTTAAAAGTACCAGCGGCAACAGCAAATTTAAAAGCATACCCATAAAGTGCCTCTGCTTATACTGATAAAGGATTTAATTATTAAACAGTGATAGAAACCTAAAAATTGGTTTTTATTACTTAGACTTAGTGAGGGGCATTTAAAATTCATCCACATCACATCAGCAACAGTGTGATTGCCAAAAAGAATCCAGCATGAGAACAGAAGCTATCTTTTGGCAGTTAAATCACAGTTTGTATGTCAAAATATAAAAAAGGTAAAATCCCCAACAAAAATATCAAAAGCTCACCTCATAGACCTGTAGGTGTACAAAGAGTAGAGACAAAGCAGCAATTTCCCCCAGAAAAAGAAATTATTTCTGTACTGTGTATACTCTGAAATAAGCAAAAGTTGGCCCAGCATTTTGCCCCAGATGCATTTACTAGTACCCTTTAAAACAACATTTGTACAGCATTTGGTCTTTTTTAGGGAATAAAACACCACCAGATTGGAAGCGGGTGAAGTCAGAAGAAAGCAAGGAAGGTAGGTGCTCAGCAGGTTTAGTCAGGTTAGGAGAGGATAGTGCTTTGTTCCACTGCCTACAAATACACAGCTGCCTGGGATATGGCCGCATTTTGTACATTGAGAGAAGTTAAATATCTGGAGGCCCTCAAAGCTCAAGTACAACTTCTCAAGGTCAGATCTACTGAAACGGTGGATGAATTGAGACAGAAAGATTTATAGGTGTGGCATTTTGTTCGTCACAAGAGGCTATTAAGGAAACTTGGTAACCATGGGTGAGAAGCAAAGTTCTGACAGAATAAAAAAAAAAAGAGACATAAAACAAAGGGAAGAAATAAACAGCCGATTCTTACTACAGGATAAGATTAATAGGTGGGAGCATCATAGGTCTTGGTATCAGGACCACTGTTCCATAAATTTCCTTAAGAACTGAAGCCATGAAGAAACAAGAGCCATGAATAAAAAAAAAAAGGCAGCAACAGTGGAAAAGTGACAAAACGTGAAGGCTTGATTCTGCTGCCGTTAAATTGAAAAGCAAAATCTCATTTGATTCCAGTCCCAACAGGACGGGGTCTTTTTTGACCACAGCTAAGTTTAAGAATGAATATAAGCAACTCTAGGATTAATAATTAAGTAGTAGGTAACTGGATTGGTAATACATAATGGAAGGAAATGTTAAAATGCTCCCACTCAGTTTTAAGATTTAAGTTATATGTGGCATTTTGACAAAAAAAACCACAACACAACCTGACGTAATGAAAGTGGAGTACTCAGGTTCTCTGTTTTTCTCCAGAAAAATCCCACTGTGAAAAGAACTGGGAACAATACAAGAAGTCTTGTATGGTTACGAGGCAAATGATGCAACGTCTTAATGCAATCAGTGAAGTCAGTAAAAAATTACTTTTACAATTTGTTTACTTAGATCAGTAAATGGCTTTATAGCTACAGCTGAATATCAGGAATCTTATCTATGGAACACACTGAAACAAGGACAGAGAGATTTTAACGGTTTCCCTTGAGTATGGAGGGATTTTATGTGTGTGTCTGTGTGTATTATTTTACCATGTTAGCAATGCAACATACTGACAAATACAGTAAAAATGCAATTTAAGCAAGTCAGTAGTGCTGTAAGTTAACCAACATATTACTTATTGAGATTAATTTTTATTCCTCCCAGCCTTTCGCTATTTGACTAGAAGCTGCTCAGAGCAATACCTGTCTGCTTTCCCAGTTACAGTGCCTACCATAATGGCACTGTCCACTCTTGAATGATCTACCAGAAAGAACACCTTTGCTAATAATAAAATACTGTGTGAGACATGGGTAAGGCACAATGAGTATAAAGACTTGATTACTTTGTTTAGTAATTGCCTGTCCTGAAGCTCCTTCCCAAACAAGCATGCAATTAATTTTATATTTTAGTAGGAGGGAATCATTAGAGAACTTTTTATCTCATCAAGCCATTATTAATTCTAACTACCCTAAGGATTACATAGAAAGCAACTTTACAAGAAAACTTTCTATGAATTTTTGGTATCATCAGCACATCTTGTCAGGAAATCACATGCTATTTGGCCACCCCCCAAATCTAATTACTAGTGTGTCATCCACCCATGTCCCGTCCCGCCCCCCCCCCAAAGAAAAAAAAACACACACAAAAAACCTTTTCTAATGGGAATATAACTACCGTATCAGAGGGATGAAGATGGTTTCACTAAAGAGAGACAGAAGAAGCCTTAAAGAAATATCTACAATTGGTGTTTTCGGGACCTTTTGTAACAAGGGAAATTTTTTTTTTTTAATGGAATAAAGAATTCATAGAAGTCATATTGGTAAAGTTCATGAACAAATCAAATACTTTTTATCACTACGAGACTTTATCAAGTTTCTCTCATATCACAAAGCCTTCCAACAAAGAGTGAAGCCAAGAGTTTAACCATTCTATGACCTTGAAAAAGCTTCCTAATGTTTCAGTTACAGGAATAAAAACCCTTGTGCTACCGAATTATATACAAATGCTTTAGAAGGTAGCATTTTTACTCCTCAGACTTAAAAAAAAAAAAAAAAAAGAAAAAAAAGAAAAAAAAAGGAAGTCACAACTTTCTAAGTGAGGGCTTCCTACTTAACAGAACTAAGCATGAACAGTACAAAGTGTGTGCATTTTTCTTTCGAAGCATGAAGAGAATATTATGTGCACCACTTTGACAAGTGACCCACTTCTGAGGATGTTGCTTTAGATAAGCACCAAGTATCCTGTAGTTAAATTAATATAATGTAAGAGTATGTAATTCTGTACTGTAGTACAAGGACTCTAAGTATGCAATTCTTGGACATGCGTATCTCCTATGAAAAAGTATCACTACACCAACTTCAAAACAGTGTCATTTTATAAGAGTTATTTGCCCTATATTTCTGAAACACTACTAAAGTAAGTCTTGCAAATATGGAGAAAAATTATAGCTGTCTTACTAGCAAGATAGTGAATGCATCCATTTTCTAAAGCAATCTAAAGCCACTATGAGGTAATCTACTCTCTGGGTCATATCTTTACACCTGTATCAAGTATTAGGGCCAAAATGCCAATCCATTTTAGACTTAAGCCTATTCTAGTTGAAAGAAGCCTTTATAATGAAAATTGTCATTGACTGTAAACAAGCCTGACACTCTGCATATGAATAATACTGGCTAACACACAATTGTTAGAATTGAACCATAAGAAACAAAGTTATCAACCGTTTTTATAATAATGCAATAAACAAGGGCTAGAATATTTTTATTTGTTAATTAAAACTTTAGCTATTCAGCATATTTCTAACACAAAGGTGGGCTGCCTTATAATGATCAGTAGGTGTCTTAGGAAAGTCAGCTTGTTTTACTATTACTAGTAGACTTGTCTTTCTGCTGGACACAAGACAGATACAACACAGTATGAATATGCATGTAAGTAAATACAGAATTTTGGATTTACAGAATTTGGCATGTTATTCCAAGTAACCTTTCAGACTGATCATAAATTTTGTATAATACATAGCCTCCTCTGGTGTACAAATGCATCTTCCTCACTAGGTATTTTAATGGAAACGAATCCTCCTCACCAAGAACACTTTGTGTAAGTGTTCTACTTACAGAACACAGAGCATCAGAAAGAGAATGGTAATCCAACAAAAGACCACTTAACCTCCTCCCTTCCCATCTCCCCTTTTGCATCAAACCTTGACCAACTTATTAAACTTCTCCTATACAACTCTGTAAGCCAAAGCAGCTGTGACACAGAAACCCATTAAAAAAAGAAAACTCAGTTAAAAAAACATCACCACAACACCTTTTGACAACTGAAGCTTGAACAGAAAGAGCAGATATTTTTGACAGAATACTATCCTATGCTGCTGTTGCACTCTCTCTCAAGTAACATGTTCTGGCTGAGAAAAGCATTACATGTCTCCTACTCCAGCTCTCAGCTGCTACGAAAAAGGTTTCATCACTTGCAAATAACTTGCATATCTATCTGAGCTGCCTCCCAGTTGACAAGACTGGATAGTTGCAACCATCTTAACACAGCATATTATCTCTCTCTCAAGCTTTTAGAAAGATTATCTAGCAACAGAGGCAACATACATATCTGTCCTCTCAAAGACAACTTTTCATAGATAACAATTATGTCTGCCTGTTTAGAAGGATAAGAAGTAACAAAGAAACAACCAAATCTTAAATTCTACAGAAAATGGCCTTGCAGAAAACGCATCCTCACTGAAGAAAGTTCTGAGTAAATTTTTTGCACTGTAAACATTAGTTAATGCAGTAAGGTTGTAAGAAAAATAAGCCATTAATTTGTAAAAGAGTAGTTAAGTGGGAACACCTACCATAAATAAAGATCTCATTCTGTTAGGCTGCATATCATGGTATTTATAGCTTGACCACAAATGCAAGTGTGGCAAGTCTTGAGCTTCCCTCCTCCCCCCCGCTTCTTTTCTTAAACCCGCAATGTTCTGCAGCATATATCAAGGGTTTCTTAAAATTACCTGACTGGTTCCTATCTATTACGAGATCTTCAAAAAGCCGCAGAATGTATAGGCAATATGTCAAAGTGTTACTCTAACAAGACAAGAATAGGTAAGTGAAGTCAAAGAACCAAACCCCGCTGTTCATGACACCACTGTAAGTCAAGAGCAGCTCCTTGAACGCCATACCTGACAGAAGTTATTGAGCCAGAAAATGTCAAACTCAATTCTCTTGATCTTCTATGTTGCTACACATTTACTGTGGTTTGAGTTCAGGCTTGACAATCAACTACTAAGTACTTACTAATGTAACAAAAGGACAGCAAGCAGCATGCTACTTGATACAGAGTGCAAAGGAGTTTTGATGTCAGTTTACTTTCTAGTCAGCTTATTCTTCCAATCACCTAACAAATGTATTGCAATCTCCAATTAAAAAAGCAAACAACAGTGTTTGTGCAGATAGTGTGAAATATAGTTCAGCATATACAGAAACAGTGGACATAAGATAACAGAGTCCATTCCCTAAAAAATACTATTTACATTTTTTTTAAATTTTTGTAAAAAATCTCTAAGTTAACTAAATTGGCAAAATGTGTTCCAGATTAAAACACACAAACACCCCACCTACCCAAAACAGTGAGAGGGAAAAAAAGTAATTTTGAACAACATAGGCCCTTTTGCTCATTATATGGGGACTGCGTAAAGGACAGCTGCATCAAGTATTCTTAAGGTTAATAGATAATGAAATAACAAATTCATACACTGGGCATATACATACCACATTTTTATGAACATGTGTTCGCACATAAATACATTGCAAAAGCAGTTATCAACATTTTGTAGACTTTTAAATTATTTGCTTTAATTTTTTTGGCTGATGATGCTGAGTTGCTAAGACTTTTTAACAGCTCAAATATGTGCAGCTCAAATGACTTTGGGTACTCCAAAACAAGCATTACAAGCTCCATCTATTCACTTACTGTTTCTGGATGAAAAAACAGCCCTGTTAAAATGAAAGGCCAACTCCTATTGACTTAAAGTGGCTTAATAGGGTCTAAAATCCACAGCTCCAATTTTGCCTTCCTTTATACTAATGAAAATCCTAAATAATTGCCGTGAAGTCAGTACACACTCATAGGATAAAGATGAAAAGAGCACAAGGGTCATTTCGTTTTATAGCTTAGCTTGATACTTTTGTGACTGATTAAGTCCAGTGTTACAAAGAACATAAGTGCCTTTGATTTGTATGTTTATGTAAAATAGTGGAAAACCTGGGATATCAAATTGACCCACGATAAAACTGCATCATGAAAGACTGACTGGGAAGGGCATTCATGTTTTAGAATATATTACAAATGAAAGAGGCTTCTGGAATGACTGCTAAGAAGAGACAGAAAGAGATGCTCAAATACTGTGCCAAAAGACTCTGAGGCTTTAATCATGAGACAAATTAACTCTTTACTTTTACAAGAAATGAAAACTCATGTCAACTACATACCAACACAATATTCAAAAACGCCAGAAAAATCTGATCAATTATGCAATGGTCATTGGTATGTGCATGATACCTGTCTGCCTCTGTGGCACACCTTCCAGGCACTCTTTGCTACACCTCCTGTTTTGGGAAAGTTAATGGTCTCTTTATCTGTTATGCCTATAGCATGGAGAGTGCTCTAACACCACCAAATTACTGGTATTAACCCTCCTCTGCTCACACAGTCCTATGCTGACTTGGAACAATGGCTTTTAACCATTTAACAGTCTGTCTCTTTTGAACCACCAGCAAATACACCAATTAGATGGATTTGGAATTCAGAATAGCATAAAGACAATAGTCCTACGTTTGCCCAACTAAAAGTTTTCTGCTGCAAGCCAAGCTTGAGTTTACACCACAGTTCAGTAAAAAAGAAAACCCTTTTCCCCTCTTCTCAAATAGCTAAGGGAAAATAAATTCTTTTAAAAAGAAAAAAAGGAAAAAAAAATCCTTCTTTCAAGTTTCACAGACACTTTCATGCCCAATTTCTCACTGCAGGAGTGTATTCTGGTTAGCCTGTAGTCTTGTTTTGCTAGGACTGAATGCAATAGCTTTCCTGAACTATCACTAGCATTAATTCACACAACTAACATGCTCTTATAAGGACTCTTATAATAAATTTTTGATGCTCTTATAATTTTTTCCCCAGGTTCACATTTTAGAAAACAAATTCTTTAAGAGTTTCTTTAAGATTCTATTGCAGAACTTCTCACGGCACAATTGATAACAAAAGTAAATGTAAATTATAAAAAAGTTAATTTCTCTTTCCATTTTCATATTTTCAAGCATTTTTTCTCCTAAAAACATATTAAAAATGCCATACACATTTGTATGAGCAGCAAAAACGTGCATTTGTTAAAGTTCAATATAGTTGAATTGAACAATTCAATGTCACCAAACCTTGGTTTTCAAAAAGAAAAAAGAATAATCACACAACAGATTCTGATGCACTGCCAGGGTTTGACAGTACTTGGATTCTTTCAGTACACACACAGGCCATGTGTTCCTGCAACCACAAGGCACAGAGTTCACACAGGCCTTCTGACTAACATGAAGCTGAGATTCCAACTCAGGCTTTTGACTGCAACAGGTGCTGCTGACAAAAAACACCTTCCAGTAAGATTAATTCAGGCTCAAAAATCTGCTTTAAAGAGAAGTCTGCTCCCAAGCCTTATAAAAAAACCCCACTGAATAAGACCTTGGGGGAAGCGGGAGGAGAGATTTGTACACCCAAGCAGAAAAGCACCTGCTCTCCAGCTCGCCTTGCTGCGGGGCGACCGGAGGAGGCCCAGAAGGTCCCATTTAACAGGACCATGCAGATTCACCCAACCATGAATAAGCCTTTGGAGCTCGAAGACTGCCGAGCTCAGCGCAGGCAGCCTCAGCCTGCCCTGAGGCGAACCCGGGTGTGGGCCAACGGTAGAGCCAAACCCCCACACACCGGCCTGGCCTTGCGGTGAGCCCCCGCCACCTCACAACGTCTCTTAGAGGGAGGCGTCCCCGGCGCGAGTTTCGACCAGGCCCGCTGCCGGCTCCGCCGCGTGGCGCGGCACTTACCGAGCCCCAGCACCGGGATACTCCGGCCGTTAGCGAGCGGCAGCGCGGGGCAGCCGCGCGCCCCGCCCCCCTCCGCCGCGGCCATGCTTCACGGCCGAAGCTCGCGCGCTCCCCACCACGGGGGACTACGGCTCCCGGCAGCCCCTGCGGCCGCCGGGAGCCGCAAAGCGCGGAAGGGGCGTGGCCGCTGGTGGCGGCGCGGCCAGTGGGCGGCAGGTGGGAGACTGGCCGGCGGCGGGTAGGCGCGTCCGGGCGCGTGTGAGGCGGGAGGGAGCGAGGGAGGGGTCGCGCCCGGGCGTGAAGGGGCGAGTGGCAGGAGCGGGGAGGCGTGGGGCGAGGAGGCGTGGGCGAGGCCTCGGCGGCGTGTTGATCCCCATTTCCCTGCCGTGATAGGTGGCGGCGGCGGCAGTGGGCCTGGCGGCTGTAACGGCCTCCCCAAGCATGCTGTATCTGGTCGGGCTCGGCTTGGGCGATGCCAAGGACATCACAGTGAAAGGGCTGGAGGCGGTGAGGCGGTGCCGTAGGGTGTACCTGGAGGCCTACACGTCCGTCCTCACGGTGGGCAAGGAAGCGCTGGTAGGTCTGGCCGGTGCTGTCGCACGGAGTCCTGACGCCTCTCGTACAAAGGAATGAGGAGGGTGCTGGGCCTGGTAGGTCAGTAACATCAGCGGGAGAAACCAACGATGCGGGGTCTCGCAAAAAGCACGTACATGACCTTCACATACGATGTTTTATAGGAGAAATTGTTTTGCTACCTTGAGAGAAGACTGTAATGAAAACAAATTTTTTCCTTCCTACAAGTAACGTTTGTATTTTGACACTAGTTTTCATCTCAAATTCTAACTACATGGCAATCCTGAAATGTTGGACAACTTGGTCAGAAAATGTCTGATCTGATTTAAAAAAAAAAAAAAAGAAATGCCAGAAAAATATCTGTCTTGGAGCCTTGAACCTCTGTATCAGCCTTGAGGTGTTATGGTGCCTGCTGGGAATAATAATTTTAGTGTCTCAGGTTTCTATATTTCCTTGTGGGCCACGCCGTCTCACCATCTTGAGACTTCCAGAACATACTTAAAGGGGGTTTGCAAGAAAGATGAGGACAAACTTTTTAGCAGGGCCTGTTGCAATAGGACAAGGGGTAATGGTTTTAAACTAAAAGAGGGTAGGTTCAGACTAGACATAAGGAAGAAATTTTTCACAGTGAGGGTGGTGAAACCCTGGCACAGTGAGGTGCCCAGAGAGGTGGCAGATGCCCCATCCCTGGAAACATTCAAGGTCAGCTTCAATGGGGCCCTGAGCAACATGGTCTAGTGGAAGATGTCCGTGTTCATTGCAGGGGGCTTGGACTAGATGGCCTTTAAACGTCCCATCCAAGCCAAAATATTCCATGATTCTATGTACAGTTCAATCAGAGATGGGCTGTTGAGCAACATGGAGATAAGCTTTTTGTTAGTAAAGACACCTTATGGAAGAAAACATAGTAAAATTGTACAAATTATAACTCTGATGGGTTGACTGGTCATAGAAGGATAAAGTTTAATCCTGAAATAATACCATAATACCAAAAAATGAGCTTACCTACCCAAAGAACAGGGATCTCCAAATAAGCTGTGTAGTACTACACAGAGATGCTATCTGGGTCTTGGATGCTGTATAGCCATAGTGTACTTGCATGCATATCTGTATGTATATATAGCACATGAGACTTTTAGCTTGTAGTCAGCGTTATGTGGTTTCTAGATAGAAGATAGGATAGAATATTTGAGGCCATCTCTGGTATCTGCTGTATTTTGAAATGAAGATATTTTCCACATTTTTCTGGGGTTTTTTTCAATACACTGAAGCAATCTGAATTGAAATTAATCCATTCAAAACCAAATGTTATTTTTTTGTTGTTGTTGGATAGTTGGAAAATTGCAGAATGAAATGATTACTTGGACATTTTTACTTTGCAAAATCTGCATTTGCTGTTAAAAAAAGATGGATTCCTAGCCAGCTGAAAAGAAAACATTGAATAATAGAAAAATGCTGAATATTTTTGGCATGTATTTTGGGGGTTTATTTGTTTTGTTTTTTATTGTTTTTAGTATTTTGCAAACCTTGAAGTCTCAAAGATAAGGTATTTGGGAAAAATGATCAATAAAAACAAAGCATAAGTGGGAATATTCAAATTAATCGTCAAGTGTTGATAATACAGCCCATTTTACATACAAGTGACAATGTGGAATGGTTTATTTAGTAATCTGAAGAATCTCCTAAGCAACATGAAAAGTTATGAGAAAGCTCTCAATAGATAAGGAACAGATTCTTTCCTGCAGGGGTTTTCTAGAAATCCTCCTGTGCTGATTCTTTTAAAATCAGATCTCATAATTCAAATGACATGACTTGCTTAATTTATCTCTTTGACCTAAAACATTTATTAAAAGTTGTTTGATGTTGACGGTCTAAATAGGCTGTCAGTTTGGTGAAAGAACTATTTGGACCCAGTGACCTCCCAGGGAGTCCACATTTTAGTTTTTGTCAGGAGAGTGGTTTTTATATATTCTCTAGTTAATGTGCTTTGATTTGCATTGTGGAGCAGTCTCAGTGCAAATAGATTACATTAGATGAAAACAAACTGAAAGGTGTGCTTCTGGGAATGTACCTTTTATGCTCTATGGTGTGCATTTGCTTATAGTACTGGACTGAAGTTAGTCTGGTCCAATGGTAAACCCAACAAAATGTATGTAGCATTGTTTCTGAGTTCTTGGCACTAAGTGCTTTGTTTTACAGATCAGCTCCTGTTGCTGCTGTACTACTTGCTAATGTGCCTCTTTATTAGACACCTAATAAAGACAAGTGGGGTGTCAAAATTTGTTTAGTACAGACCTCAGCAGTACTCCGGGGTGGCCATCAACCGTTCTGAATCACAGATACAAAATTTGCTTATACGTTTGTTTGGTCCCCTTTCTATTGGATCTGTACAGATTGCAGTCTTTTTCACAAGAAAAATAATATCCTCATTTTACAGAGGTAGAGAAAGTTATCCAAAAATGGTGAGGAAGTAATCTTTAGAAAAGGGAACTGAACCCAGTAACTGAGGTCCCATATCTAGTACTCTAGCTATTGGATGGATTTTTTTAATGGAAGCACTACTCTGCTTCTGTGCAAGTGTGGTGGTTCTCTTGTCAATTCGTTATTCTTTGTGAGCAAAGATGAAGCATCACTGAAGTCAGAGGAAAATCTTTCTGGACCATAACTGACTTAACAGTTTTATCAGTTTGTTAATATTTATAATACCACTCAAATTTTCTGAATACTGTTTACAACACAAACACCTTTTTTTGGTATATGCCCTGGAAAAAAACCTTTATCTAATCATGTAAAGAGTGGGTGAAACATATGGTGAGACATGACTTACGGAGACAGATAACATGTTTCTAGAACTAATTGAAATTTTATTACGCATGTGAGGTTGATCCTGGAAATAAAGGCATTTAAAACATACAAAGAGACACAATGATTACTGAGTTGCTGAAGAAAAGCAAAGGACACAATCAAATACATGTTTACCTGTATACATGGTAAAGTATTTCTCGCAGAGAACTTGAAGATGAAGGATTAATATGAAATCATTCCTTAGATGTGGTTAGTTACAATGTACTAAGGAAAAATCTAAAAAAGTAGGTTGTGGTATAGCTGGTGTCATATTTCTGTCTGGTTTGATGACAGTATTATAACTAACCTAAGCAGTTAGTCTCTGAGTTGTGAGAGGGGATGCCTTACAGTACGATGAGTGGTTAAATTAACTATACCTAGAGTCCATCCAGGTACCTTCAGTACACAGGTGTGACTGGGCTACTTCTGGAGCAACTCCTCAACTGACACAGAAGGCATAAAAAATCAAGGCAGTATCAGAATAATGTGCTTTACTATTTTTTTCCAACTCAGGAGCTGCTTTATGGGAAGCTCAGGTGTTCTTGCAAAAGGAGGCAGGGTTCTCTTAAGACATGGGTCAGACCACTGGGGAGAATAATAAAGTTGGCCTTTTTAGTGTGTATTGTCTGTGTTCCTGAATGAGCACCCAGAGAGATACGAAAACACTCCCAAGTGTCTTATTTTGGTGTTTCTTAATTTCAATTTCTAGGAAGAGTTTTATGGAAAAGAATTGATTTTGGCTGACCGAGAAACAGTGGAACAAGATGCAGATAGCATTTTAAAAGATGCTGATGTTTGTGATGTCGCATTTCTTGTAGTTGGTGATCCTTTTGGGTAAGACAAAGCAACGTTTTAATTATTGCTGTAGCTTGATCACTCTCTTTTTTCAGCGGGAAGGAGCCGTGCTCCATAACTGCAATTTTTTATGAAGAAGCTGATTTTCACATCAGAAGCACTTTTTATGTCTTTGTATATTTTTAATTGCATTAAAAACATACATGCAATTGTCTACACTTTATCTTGCTTTGGAGTTTGCTTCCCCAGATGACCCTTATAGATAGGGATGTGGACCCTCCAGGATGTATAAATGTTTCTTCAGCAGTCACTTATAATTTCATTCTCCATGCTAGCTTTTATAGAGCATATTTTTTTTTTAGCAGGTTTTATCTGCTAACAGAAGAAATTCTAGGATATCACATAATTAAGAAATGTGCTGTTTTTAGAGAATATTCTTTTAGTTGCTTTTTGTACATTTGCAGCTTTATGCTCAGTTGTTTTAGAATGAATACTGATTGTTGGTTGTACAGTGCTTCTGCTTTGATATATGCTAGTTTTTAAAATCATTTAGGTCATTATAAATGTGTTCGCATTTTGGTTTATTAAGCCTTTTGTTTCCACTTTTTATTCCTGCTGAAAAGTGTAGTCTTTTTCTGTCACCAGAAGGATCTCCTTCTGTCTTTTCAGTCAGGCATCATCAGTCTGTAATGTCAAGCCATACAGAAGAGCTTTTAGTCTCCAGCTGGTGATTCAAGATTTATACCACAGTGTTAAGGGGCACAAGAAAAATCAAATCACTGAGCACCCTATTTGTGAGTGAAAAAAATAGAGTTTATGAAAAAGAGGAGCAGTGTGCACATCTGTCAAAACCAGATAATTTATGTAAAGACAAGTTGAAGGGAATTGGCAAGAGAATATATTAAACTACTACTTATGGGCAGATGATGCTATATTTCAAAAATATTAATTATACCTTCAGTGCATGTTAACATTAAAATTAGGATTCATGTAGACTGCAGAGCCATATTACCTGTACCCTTGTGCTGTGATCCAAACTGATACAAATACACAAGGTAAACCCAATAACCTACATGTATTGAAATGTAATCGCTACTTTTAAGCAGTATCTTGATCTGCCTCAGTTATCATTAGTTTCAGTGTCAAAATACTTCAATTCTGATTAACATACTACAACATCGTAGAAAACTACCCTTTTTTTGAATGAGTTACTTTTCTCTAAAATGTTTATGTTCTTAGCTCTTAATATTGCAGAATATTAATCAATTTTATTAATTAATAGGAGCAGAAGAACTGTTCCTATGCCCACATAGAGCCCTAAGGATTTAGAGGTTCATGAGGTTACTAGGAAAGAGTAGTGAGTGTTTCTGTCTTAAGAGAAGCCATAGGGGAAGATAGAAGCCATGTGACTGCAGCGGATCATAGAGTTTCAAGTATATTTGGAGGTAAGAAAAGTGCTCGGCAGCCTTGGAAATCTCAGGTGTTGGTGGCTAATGGTTAAAAGGATAAAACAGGCTGTGCCCATGTTGTTCTCTGCAAGTTTTTATCTGCATATGTGGTGACAGCCGTGGATGTGCTAGCATGAACCTGACAATTTTAGTAGTATAATGGAAAGCCCACCTTCATCTAGCCTAATGTGCTAACACTCCTGTTATTACTACCCATAAAACTTAAAATCTGTGTCAGTGACAGAAAATACTAATGTAGCTCTGGGTGCAGAGGGTTGACTCCATGAAGCCTTTGCTGGTATTAACTGAGTGCTCATGAGGGCAATTCTGCTATTAGCTACAGTCATTATGGACAGATCTATTGTAAGAAAATACTGGCCGGAGCAAGTTTCAGTGAATAAAGCCAGCTGATCCCTTCGTCAGTATTAGCATAGCCACAAAATCCTCTAGTGCTCCTTATCCTATGTAGGTGAAGGGGATAACGCAAGGTCGCAAAACTAGTCCCCTCTTGTCTTATAGCAGGCATTCTTAAACCACCTTTGCTTATGAAGTTAGGAGCCTAGTTTGTTTACTAACCAAATTGTTGGTTTACATTACTTTACTGCATTCTCCTAGGTCTGGGAGCCGGTTTGTACCAGCATCTGGTTTCCCAAATTTAGATTCCTCTATTTTTTTTTCTCCAGTGAAATTGATTTCTTTTTTAAATTATTGATCCTTGCAGCCTTGCCAGCTGCTGCCACATTTGTGTTCCAGTCTGAAGCACCTGATCTGCTGGTGCTAGTCAGACATGCATTGTGAAAATTATCAGACTAAACATCAGGGGAATTCTGCTAGGGTAACTGAACAAGGCCAGGGTGAAAGCAGTTTTCCTATTTAATTACTCTGATCAGCATATGCTATTTCTTTCTTTGCTTCCTTCTTTGGAATGGCCACACGGAAGTGTGTGGTACATCTTGGGAATGAGATGGCTAAGGCCATTGTTCAGGTTTGATAAATTTAGGCAAGGGGTAGGTACATTTTCGTATTTCACATGGTAAATGGAGTGCCTAGCATGTATGTAAGCATACATGCAAGCAAGACACATAGGTAAGCATTGCTGCAGTTCAAGGATTTGCTGGATCTATATATGCTTTCCATCTTAGCAGGACTCAAATCCCAATTGCCTTAACTACAAGCTCAGTAATTCTTGGACAAATCACAGCAAGGTGGTTATTGAGCATTAGACCTGGAGCCAAATTTATCTCAGTTCTAAGCTTAACTAGAATTTTCTTAATTATTTCAGAATAAACTTGGCCACTCAAACTTAGGCATTGTTAATTTGAGTAATTTGGCTTAAATACTATAAAAGTTGATTTAGTCTAAGACTAAATAGTTTTTTAGTAGTCTTAGTAAAACTAATAGTTTTTTTTCTAAGTACTGCGTGCAGTTTACCTCAGTCTGTTCAAAGTTCTTGTTTGAGCGTGTTGCTTTCCTAGCATGCAGTAGGTGCAAACGGGAGAAGACCTGGCTGTCCAGCGAGCAAGGAAATACTGGTGTTTTGTTGAAGTCTATGCCAAATAGAGTTGACCTTTACAGTTCGACAGATGTCCAACAGACACCTGCAGAAGACAAGGGATAAATGGAACTTTCCTTTTCATGTAGTTGCCAAAGCTACTTTAAAAAGTAACGTGTTGCTGTTACAGTTTTAACGATGCCAGAAAACTGCAAAGAACTGTAACATACTGAGGATGGCTGTGTTTTCAGCTGGGGAAGGTGACATATGGAAGCCTTATTGGAGTTTTTAATTTCTTGTAACAATTAGTCAAGTTATTGTTGTCCTTTTGGCAATTCTGCATTGCCATAGTTGTGAAGGGTTTAATTTTACTTTCAAAACAAACTATAATGCTAGTAACACTTGGTCACTTTATCTTTTCAATCTTTAATTCCTTTCTCTTCTTAACACAGGGCCACGACACACAGTGATTTGGTACTACGTGCAGTAAAATTGGGGATTCCATACAAGGTCATTCATAATGCTTCAATAATGAATGCGGTGGGCTGCTGTGGTTTACAGGTAACATTTTTGTATAAATGCTATTCCACATCTGCTAAACTTACGATTAGTGAGCTCTTCTACTGCTGTAGCAGTGCATGTTGCAATCTGAAGTTTGAAGATCTGTAGCAACTGTATACTTCTGTTGTCAGAATTTGTTAACACTTCCTTTTGAGCATACTGCATATCAGCAAAAGTCCCTTTTGATGAGCGCATGTGTAAATGAGTAGTAACTCTTCTGTTCTTCTCTGCTCTCTGACTTCCCTCTGCCCCAGAAGACTTTGATATTTAAGTTATTTTACAGATAAGGCTTTGCTTATGTTGGTTTCCTTCTAGTGCTGATGGTCACCATATAAGTTAATTCTTAAATTAGGTTGTTACCCTGTTGCGAAATATGATGGTCTTGTCATAAAAGGAATGCATGCACAAGCCTGTCTATATGCCCAACTCAGATCATAACTAATTCCAAAATCTTGTGTATGATGCATTCTTTCTCTCTGATGTTGACCTGTCTTCACTTCCTGCCCACCTGCTGAGAGAGGAGGGATTTGCCTAGCCAAGGACTTAAAGAACAAATGCTTCTTGCCTGGCTAAAGTAGAAAAGGTCTAGTGTCCCCCGAGAACATACTTCCCTACTTCCTTTTACCTGTGTATAGGTCCATTATTTACTTTTCCTGCGTATATCAGTATATGTATCATAACTAATCAGATATATATTAGTTGAAAGCTTCCTCCTCTTGTTTTCATTCATTACTTTAACACAGAACCTTCCCTCTCAAGGTTCGGAATGGTTCCCTCTGTATGGGAACCCCTAAACCAAGCTCCCACTTTACCAAAACCAAAAGCAAGCACAGGAATGTAAGTGTAATACAGACAAGAGTAGAGGGTTTGAACAATAAGTTATTATCACTGAAGAAGGAAGCATTCCTTCCTAGCTTAACATAAAAGAATACCATTTTTAAAATTTCAGCCAACAACCATCACCTTCAAACTTAGACTGACAAACTCCAATAGACTTTTTTAAATGCTGCCCAGCAGCAGAAAATCTGTTGCAGTATGTTGGGTGTTATCTCTGGCTTTGATCACATCTGAACGGTTTGGAAATACGAGAGCCCTGTCTGATCTGGCGTTGACAGTGCATGGATACTTGTTCTGAGATGTCAATGCTAATGCTAAAGGGAGTGCAGTACAGGGTAAAATTCTTCCCGTGAGCACTTTCTTAGTGATACCTGTCTATTGCTGTAAGACTTAGGCAAAATTATCTTTTAGGAAGGAAATAGGCTCCTTGGTGTCTGAAATCTACATGTAGAGCAGACAGATGCCAGCTGTCGCATGACTGCACTTACTGGGGCGGGTAACACAAGGGTTGAGGCTGTGGCTCACCCTTTCTTTCCCCTTTTGGCTTCATGGTGGCGCAAAGTTTTCTTTGCTGTCAAGCTGTTGACAAGTGGTTTCTACTACCCGCTATCTTTTTACTGTTCTTTTATGTTCATTAGGAAGGGTGATGTAAGGCTCATATTCCCAAAGAGAACAGGTGACTTAAGTTTTCTGAGAGTTTGCTTCCCCTACAACTCCAGCTAGTCTTAGGAAGGAAGAGTATAGAGCTTCTAAGTTAATTGAAAAAAAGAGCAGAAAACTAATTGGGATTATATTGCAAACAGTCCATAAGGTTTTTCACATACACAGAGTTTTGGAGATTAGTTTACTATTTCCTTATCCCGTGCTGAAGAGAACAGACTATGAAGGAAACGTGATGCTATTCACTCTGGCATTAGTCCCCTTTTCCATTCTGGCTTGGGAGGGACTGCCTTCTCATAAGTCAACATTCCTGTTGTTGTATAAAGCATTTTAGGAAATAGTGATTATATTCTATTACCGGACAAACTATAACCAGCTGTATGTTTAACTCTTCATTGCTCCTTACAGGCATAAACAGCAAGTGAAGGGTAACTTACAAAAAAGCAGCCTGTGATTTAATTAGAGTTGTGGTGGTTTGTAATTTCTTTCAACAGTCTTTATGTTCATGGCTGTCTGCTGCCACCGATTTAGTTTTGGCGTTACTGTGTTTCAAATTGCAAAGTTGCTGTCAAGTATAGCAGGGATTCCTCTTTTGCTTCACCACAGAAGAGGCTTGGCTTTCTTTTTTTCTTGTTTTAATCTGATTGTGATACAAAACCTCTTTCTTACTAGAGAAAAACAGGAAACACCTTTATACGCTGTTCTGAAAGCCATGTGCGTAGTGAGCTGTAACTGCTGATTAGGCTCTCAGTAAAATGCAGCTACAGCCCAGTCTGTTCACAAAAGAACATGTCTCTTGTCATCAGAGCAATGCTTCTGTGCAGCCAACAATATTCTGGTAGTTGCGCCGTTTTTCCTGTACAGTATTGAGTTACTGAAGACCGTAGAGAATTAATGATGGTTTGTCACCTTCGATTCGTAGATACGTTGTTGCCAAATTGTAAAGAAGAGTGAATATATCTTTGCAATTTTTTTTTTACTGCATTGCCCATTTAACGGAATCCGTGCAGCTGTTGTTAAGGCTGCACAGGTGAAGATCATATTTGTACAAAGAACAGGTTTTTTTTTTAGTTTTGAAAAATCAAACTTTTTGAACTTCTAGGAAGCTCTCACAGGTTGATACAATGAGCTACAGTTATTGAAAGCGAGGGATAGTATAACTTGGCAAAATATTAGTCTGACTGGGCATAAGGCTGTATGACTTGCCGTGGCTCCCTCTTTTACACTGTTCTTGCTGTGCTTCACTGTGTCAGGCTATTTTTTTTTTCCAAGGCTGAAGAACATCTTTTCCCTCAAAAGTCAATGAATACAGCCAGGGTGCAGAAGCCAGGAAAAGTGCCTGTCTGCGAATGCCTCTTAGTACGTTCTCTGCAGGTTCACCTCTCTTGTCTGGAATCTGACATGTAGGTATGTTGATCACTCTGACTCCTGTTGTAGGGTGGAGCAACCACCAGTGAGGAAAATCATGCAGTTTGGTATCCATGCATACTGCCAGCGAAGTCAGGGAGAGGGGACAGAAGTCCCCAGGGGAAGGCCAAGATTCTCTGAGAGCACTTCTAGTGAACTAGGGAGGCAGTTCAGCTTTCCTCGTAAGCAGCTGCATTGTAGTTCCAGGGCTTTGGAAAGCTTAGTATTTTAGGTAACAGGCTTGCCTCTGTTCTACCACTGCTCAGCTACGCTGTGAGCGAGACATTGCCTTGGCTCCAGCTGACTAGGATTCAGCATTGCAAGCTGAGAACAAAGGGAGAGCCTAGCCTGACTTCCATGACTTTATGTGTACCCACGCTCAGATTTTTTGAATAGGGCAGATTGCTAAGGCTTTTAGCCCTAGAATAGAGAGGCAGAAAACTTAGGATCTCTAATTTACACCTTCTTCCTTCCTTCCTAATCTGCGTGACGTCTGGGTTAGTTTGGGAAGGTCACTGACCAGAATGGTGCTCTCAGGGCAATTCTCTCTGACTCAGTTCTGATAATGTATCGTTGAGGTAGCAGTATGGATGGTCAAACACATGAGGAGGACTCTGCATCATACTGACCTGTGATGGATGTGAAGGAATGATGCAACTTGAAATGGCTTGAGATAATGGCATGACTGTGAAAAAAGAGGCTTGAGAACTGAAGTGCAAAGCTTGACACAAGCCATGGGATGAGACAAAAGCCTAAAATGAACCACTCATGTCTGGGAGAGTGGTGTTGCTAGTTTCGAAAGCATTTACTTTATAGTTTGGTAGGGTAGCTAGGCAAAAAACATGTCATGGCAAAGACCTGCCTTTCTTTTGAGACATACCCACTTTCCACCTGAATAGCTTCAGAACAAACATCTGCATGTGCCCTTCTTTCTTTCAGTGACTCATCTTGACTTTTTTCATTTGCAGTCCAGTTAATTCTTGTAAGACAATTACAGTTATAAACTAGTTTTGTCTTTTCGCTACTAGCTGATCACTTAAATGCAAAAGCAGTGCTTTACTATGTTATTTTTGAGTCTTTGCTGAACAGGTGAGTACATTTTCAGCGTCAAGTACAAAAATATTACTTACATATAAGGAAGCTGAAGGGTGCTATCATTACTCGCTATGGTCATAGTCAAATAGAAAACCTGTAGTAGCTGCAAGAACGGAACCTCTGAGTTCCACCCTCTCTCTGTGCCCTAATCTTCAAAAATACTCTTTGTTCTAATAGGAGGGGCTTTATGCAAAATGTTTTTTTTTTTTTTCAACAGCAGTTAAACTGTTTTCCATCACTGGTTGGTTTTCTCACTTAGCATCAGCTTCTGAGTCTTTTAGAAGTTGACATTTGTTTCTCAAACAAATTAAGGCTAAATCAGTGCTAGTCACATTACTTCATTACTTACAATTGCTGTTCAACTTAGTGCCATTTGTCACCAGCAAACATGACCCAGAAACATCCATTTAATCAGAATAGGTTTTTTTTCCTCCATTTAGATATCTTAATTTCAGATTAGTAACCCAAGTCACCAGAGTGGGAAAGAATCATTGTTTGATATTGCTGAGAAGGGTGTTAGGAGGTTATTAAACTGCAGGTGACATTACCTTCAAGGGAAAATCCTGTCCTGTTCAAGTTTGCTTGGAGTTTCTGAGTCTTTTGATAGCTGAATTTTGTTCTGCTTGTGGAGTGGCTATTTCCTAAGTGCTGATACAGGAAGCAGCTAGGAAAAAAATGTGTTCTTCCTTTCAACTGGTTTTATATTATTTGTCTCAGCTGCCTCCTGAAGACTGCAATCATGTGGAGCGGGCTTCCCTCATCCTTTTCTTCACAGTTCCTTTCGCTCTGGCATGTACTAAGGGGACCGGAGGTTTTTTGAACAGCTGAGCCAATCTCTTGCCTTGCAGTACAAAAAGGAGTCATAGCCCCTTGTGTGTGAATGGTAAAAACTTTCAATTTCATGTGAAGGTTCTCATGAGAGGCATTCAAAGTTGCTAAACGTCTGTGGTACTAAATAAGATAGTGTAAAGGGCTAGAGCTAGGCTTGTGGTTGTTTCATATGTCCAATTACAAGCAAAACTGAAGCTTGACTGATTCTTGCTACCTCTTTGTTGATGATTGCTCTACTTCCTAAGCTCTTCTCTGGCAACAATATGTAATATACAGAATGGTAGGAGCCCTTTAATCTGATGTATATGGTCTGGAGGGTTGTTAACTGGTTAAGGAGTATAAGGAAAAAAAATCTGACTTAGAATCATAGAACAGTTTGTGTTGGAAGGGACCTTAAAGATCATCTAGCTCCAACCCCACTGCCATGGGCAGGGACACCTTCCACTAGACCAGGTTGCTCAAAGCCCCATCCAACCTGACCTTGAACACTTCCAGGAATGCGGCATCCACAGCTTCTCTGGGCAACCTGTTCCAGTGCCTCACAACCCTCATAGTGAAGAATTTCTTCCTTATAGCTAATCTAAATTTACTGTCTTTCAATTTAAAGACATTATCCCTTGTCCTGTCACTACATGCCCTTGTAAAAAGTCCCTCTCCAGCTTTCTTGCAGGCCTCCTTCAGGTACTGGAAGGCTGATATAAGTTTTCCCTGGAGCCTTCTCTTCTCCAGGATGAACAACCCCAACTCTCTCAGCTTGTCTTCATAGGAGAAGTGCTCCAGCCCTCTGATCATCTTCGTGGCCATCCTCAGGATCTGCTCCAACAGGTCCATGTCGCTATTTTGGGGGCCTCAGAGCTGCACACAGTAGTCCAGATGGAGTCTCATGAGAGCTGAGTAGAGGGGCAGAATCACCTGCCTTGACCTGCAGGCCATGTTTCTTTTGGTGCAGCCCAGGGTATGGTTGGCTTTCTGGGCTAGAACGTTGCATAGCATCACATCAAAACTCTTAATGACAAGGATAAACAAAACATCTTAACTTTTCTGTGTATGTTCATTGGGATTTATCAAGAAGGAACCTGGGATAATGCAAGATGCTCTACAGTCTCCAAATTTCACTGAGGAACAGCCTTAGGAGAAAAAGCTTCTTGGTGTCTCAGTGGGGTGTGATCAGGCTGTGCAGTATCTTCATATGCAGAACACACCTGTCCTCTGAGACCTGTCTGCAGCGTAACCTGTGACCATGTCAACACAGAACATAGCTGACTAGCGTTTCAGTCCTACAGGGTTTACAGGCATTTGCCTGTGTATACAGGTGCCAGAGCTGAAAAATGTAATGATAAGACTACTGTTTACCTCCTTCCCCTGACATGTATCCAGTCCTGAAGCTGTTTGAAATTTTAGGAAAGGAGGTAGGGTTGTAAGTGAAGAATTGCTTTGTCACCATTGCAGCTGATACAGCAATAATTCTGGGAAAGATGCTCTAAAAATAAATGTCTACATTTTGAAATGTTTACTTCTTGGTTTCTCTGCAGCTGTTGCCCTACTGACCTTTAGTATTATCTTGCACCTTCTCTCCTGCTTGCTTTAGTACTTTTTAGAGGGGATGGGGGATCTTCCTTTTTTAATTTCCCTATTTAGTCTCAGCTTGTTCCTTCTTTTTATGCCCTATATTTTTGTGGTGATTAGCCACACCAGTATTTTAAGTGAGGACTGTTGATCTGGACAGCTTCAGGTGTCTGATGTCATCCAGACTGGCCATTAACAAAGTTGCTTAGTAGTTTCATTGAAATTTCACTTGCATGCAGGCTTTCCAAGCTGAGATCGTGGTATAGCACTTTTTCTCTCATAGTTTATTCTGGCCTCTCAATTAGTAATCAATTCTGCTTATATAAACAACAAGTAAAATAAGAAATATCATTAACAGAAGGGTTAAAAATACTAATTGAAAACAGGCACCTCAGTACCAAAAGTTGTCGGACATTCTTTCATATTATGTGTGTAAATAAAATAAGAAGTTAGAGCTTGTTCTGAGGGGATGAAAGTGTGAGTGAGTTGAAGAACAGCTTTCTGCAGTATTTTATGAGAGGCAGAAAACTCGAGAAGACAGAGCATTGCCTTGGAGCAGAGAGTTCTGGCTTCCTTTCCTGACTTCAGCTATTGCATTGCAAAATTTAAGTGCACAAAGCTTTGCTTAAGCCAATTACTACTTGTGTGGGGGGAGGGGTATTTCCAAAGACTGAGGTCTTTCAAAATGACCTTTTGAAATTTTTCCGTGAAGTTTTTGAGCATTAGGGACAAGGTAAGGAGGTTAGTTTCCAAGCTGAGAGCATGAAATGACTGTCCAACCATTTCAGTGAGCCCCTTTGAAATTCTGGCACTTTTGTGCCTGAGCAGAATGTAGGCACTCTAAGAAATCCGATGATTAGTGCAAGTGTGATGCTTGAGGTGTTTTAGCTTGTATAGAACAGATCTTGCCCACTCCTAAACCCCAGCTGCTTAATGTAGAGTGCTGCACACAGAAGACTGCTGTGAAACTTCATTTGCCGTTGCCTCTCTTTAAAGCTGTGCCAGCAACCGTACAGCATGATCATTTCACTGAAAATACACAGAGCTCTTCATTGCCTTATTAAACTTCTTTTTAACAATCTCAAAGCATGACATTAATCCTTGTTTGTGTTGTAATACACCTTAGTTAACAAACGTGTCACAGCGTTATTCCAATGACAAGCAGGATTTCTGGAATTTTGGGGCCCTATTCAGTCTTTTGTGGTTAGTGGAAAGAATCTTTTTGCATTTCAGTGGGTTCTGGCTCTAGTGGACCTGCCATCCCCTGTAATGGCTGAATCCTTAGGATAGTAGTGGAATTTTTGGTACTTACTGCTCTGTCTGCAGCAAGGCTTTTCTTGAAAGTCTGATACTTCATGCTAGATTTCAAGAGGTAGAAATTAGAACACAGCACAGGAAACTGTATTAGGAACAAATTGAACCTGCACGAGGTGCAGGGAGAGATTTAAAAATGTAAATTCTGATACAGTTATGTGTTGCTTCTTTGATGCAGGCTTGCTCTGGTGGAAGAGCAGTGCCTGTGTTTGCATAAAAGTCACACATCTGCAGAGATCAAACGCTGGATGAGAAAGAAATACTTGTTTGTGTCTGTAGAAGTGCTTGTAAGGTAATTGGTTACAAGGAGTCGAGCACAATAGGGGTATTCGTTTATTGCTTCAGTTCCATAGCGTTCATAGATTGTTGGTGTACCAGAAAGTTTCCAAAGTAGTATTTTCCGCTCTTTAAAGTAAAAATATGTATGCGTTAATGCTAGGAAATCCATTCTTTAGAAGTTTAGTTAGTAGAGGGGGATAAGTTGCAAAGGCATTTCTAGGAGGTTAATAAAATATGCCCCATTACACCTTGTTGGTGTAGAAGCTACTTCTGTGATGTCTGGGTGCTGAGAAAACAAGTGTATTTTTTGTGAGACTGTAAGTACAGTTTTCTATGATATCAATACTTCGCGAAGATATTCTACTGAATAGACAGGCCATTTCTGACAAGAATGTTTTATTCTTTCTTGACATTCAGACTTCAGTTTTAATGCAAAACTTGATAAACAAAGGACAGATTCAGTGAATCCGACTGGCAGTGCTTGCACAGAAAGGATTAACTTGCTTAACTTCTTGTTGGCAAAGATGATGGAGAATCTGTAACGATCAATGGAAAAGAGAAGAATAACAATCAGAACAAGTGCTGTGGGGTGTAAAGTTGGGCATTCAACTTGTTTTTCATATGTGGCAGAATGGTTTAAAAGATCTGATTTCCAACAAAATACTTACAGGTAGTAACATTTTGCCCATTTCTGCACATCCTTTTCTTTGCTAAAAGGCAGAGGTGGGAGTTTCTCTCCTTCAGGTTATCAAAATGCCAAAGGGACTGGGATAAGATTGGAGGTTAATTGAGGCTACTTTCTGTACTGAGCAAGAGCTGCTGCTTTTGGGAAATGACTGCAGTGGCTTTCAACTAGCTAGCTAGGTTGGTACTGGACATTTCAGCAGTTGTTGATGACTGAAGGTATACTACCGATGAGATTAAAGGTTAACTTGCTCCAGATGCTCTAACAGGGAGCTGGAAAAAGGGGAACTCCTTGTTCTAATAGTTTTTCTTTGGATTTGGTGCAAAATGGAAAGAGTTCTAGCTAGCCACATGAAAAATAGGCAAAACGGCTTGTTTTTTTTCTTTTTCTAGAACACAGCCTTGAAATAGTTAACAAGTTACATCAGGAGCAATTCATTTGGTTTAACCTATACTTAGTTTACTGGAAGAACCTTCAGGTTGTGAAATGTACGCTGTGTGTTCTTGTCCTTGTGCTAGAATGAAATACTTAAAAGAGGAAATGTTTTCAGTAATATTCCAGGAATCTTTGAATAAACACTGTTCCTATCAGCATAAATGGTTAAAATTTGTGCTTTTGGTCCCTTGGAAACAAACATGTTTCTGCTTTGATTCAAATTCTGCTCTGCCAGCATAAAGGACTTAAAACCGCAACCTAATGCCACAGTAAAATAAGTATGTATAGTGAAATTCCCAGATGGCACAGAGCTGCATCTACATAGGGTCCTCTTCTCTGCTAACAGCACACACAGTGCTTCCTATAGTGAGCTTGGAAAGGCAGCTTTTCCTTTCAGGTTTACAAAGAAAGTGGGGAGGTTAGTCCGTATAGCCATTGATTCTCTGGTGGGTTTGAGCAGATGGGATATTGGCAAACTACATAATCCATCTGGCATGGCCCCATTCCAGAGCTGAATTGACAAAAATTGATGCATGGTTTTGCCCTTTTTCAAGTTGGTCACAAACACTTCCAAGCAAAATGCTGCCTTAGGTTACATATAACTTTAGTTTTTGCATCACTGGAAATGATTGGCAAGACTGTTGCTTCAAATGTTTTCACCAAGATTAGGGACTTCAGTAATAAATAATGCTTGACTGAGAATGAAATCAGTGAGTATGTTTGACATAGAATCTGCTAGCAAAATTCTTCCTGCCATATGTGCATAAAAATGTTGCACCTCTCTGCTTCATGCACAGTCTGTCCCTGTCTTCAGATTGTCATATCCACTGTCTCTTTAGACTGTAATTTCTTTTGCATGATACAGCTTCCATCTGAAGGAAAGTGTTGTTTTAATACAAATACTACTGTATGAGTAGAATCAAAACTTTTTAAGTATCATGGCATTATTAGAAGTTGCCTAGCCTTAATGAAAATAAGAAATAATAAGTAATAATTTTGGTGCTAATTTTACAAAGTTCTTGCCCTTTAAAGGACTTCAGAATTAAGTAACAAAGAATAGAAAGTAGATTGAAAATTAATATGCATTGGAAAGGTGAATGAAGAGATAGGTAAAAACTTTACAGGTAATTCATTAGTCATTAACATGCTTTACTGTTTGGAGAATAAAAGAACAGCAGCACATACCTATTCTGAAGAAGAAAAACCAGTTCAGTAATTACAGATTTCGTTAAAAAGAAAGGAGGGAATGCAAAGCAATGCACTAAAACTAGTCAAGAGAGAGAGAAGCATGGAGCAGCTTTTTTAAAAGGAAGCAACTTTTTTTAATGCAATGTTTTGTATCTACAAAATAGCAAACTTAAGCATCTCATAGGAGGGTACTCTCCCTGTGGTATGAAACGTCTGTCTTAACTAGGCTCAGGACTTTTCAGTGTTGTCAGTTGTTCACGGTTTGCATAGCATGTTACTGCAAGCTCTGTTTTTTCTTACTGTGTATGTGTGTTAACTGCATTTGCCTTGTTTTACAGTTATACAATTTTGGAGAGACAGTTTCTATAGTTTTCTGGACAGATACATGGAAGCCAGAGAGCTTTTTTGACAAGATCCAGAAGAACAGGCAGAATGGAGTGCACACACTGTGCTTACTTGGTAAGCAGCAGCTACCCTGGTTCCTTAGCTATCATCTTCCGCAGCATCCAGCGACAATAGTGATAGGCATGAGTTGAAGTCTGTGATTAAACAAATGTTCTTAGCTAACATGCATCTTTGCAAATATACCAAAAATTGGAATGTTAGTGTATGTGTACTTAGAGTCAGTTCAGCCATTGTTCATACTACAGTGGCCAGAAATTTAATTCCTCTTCAGAAAATCCATAAGAAATTATGCCTTTGTAGAAGTGAAATAGGAGCAGGAGGCCCATATTTGCTCTAAAGATCACTGTGATTTTAAGCTAAATCTAGCTTCAGGATCCAAATTAGATTGCAGTGAATAGCAGCTACCTTTTATTGACTTAACTAGGTTAGAGCTCAACACATTTGCCTTTCTGGGGAGCTAAATTGTACATTTAACCACATTTCCATTTTGTAAGGTGATAGTCTTTTTCCTGAATTATCTTACCTAAGGATGTTTTGGCAAAAGGTGATTGTGACGTAAGAAGCTTCAATGCTGTAAAACATCTTTGCTGATCATGGAGCTGAAACAGAATACAGCTTCTAGCTGACCACTGTCCCCAGGCTCTCCCATCCTGCTGTCTGATCTTTATCCTACCCAACAATCCTTGGCTGAAAGCCACTTTCTGAGTAATTCTACTAGTCTAGGTAACTCCTTAAAGATTATGGAACTGCCTCCATATAAAGTGTAAGGCACTTGCATATTTGTGTATATACTTACATACCTTTCTGCATCATGTTTTAGATGTAGCTGGGATATCTCAGTGCTGAATAAATTAATATTTTAAGTAAAAACAAAGTCTGTGGTACTGGAGGATCCTGAACAGGAAACATTTTAAATGTGTAAGCATCAGTGCACATCAGACTTTCCAATGCCTTGAAAGTTGCTTGTTTTCAAAACTGGCCAAAAATCAGAATTCTGGTAGTTTGTTTTAAAGAAGGATCACTTTACAAGTGTTTTAAACAAGGATTATTGCAACTATAATATGTTAAATTATTCTTTAGATATTTTGTATAATCATTTCTATGATCTCCCTTTTATTTTTTTTAATACCGTAGTGAGAGAGTAAAAATTTTGAAACCATAAAATTGCATTATAAATCTCATGTTTCAGGGACAGTTGTGGTACCTGCATCTAATTGTAGCTCACAGCTGAAAACTACCATTTCCAAAGTAATTGTAATTGTAAGTAATGCTACTTTGTCATTCTGGTCTATGTATTGATTGTTTATCCAACTAAAATAGATTACCAGAGAAGCAAACATTACATAAAAAGGTTAGTGCTGATAAACTGCTGAATTCAGAGTGACTTCACAGACATATAAGCAATGTGGTAAACTGTGCACCAGTAATTTTGCAGCTCTGCATTTTAAACCCCATTCTTCAGAGTCACTTTGGTTTAGGAGCTGATTGTGTAATTTAAGCAATACTTTTTTTTAAAATGAAGATTAAAATATATCCAACTTTCACTATGATAATATTTTGGAGGCACCTGAATACAGATAATGTTCGATTGCTTCTTGAAGAGGTTGTGGTCAATTGAGTTTCATAAAAGTGCAGATATACAGGGTCTTACCTGACCCTTTCGCTATTTTATTTTTGCCCAAATTCTTTTTTTTCTCCATACAGAAGATTGTTCTAAATTTTGATTGGGACAGGAAGGAAGTGCTAACGAAAGTTAGGTTCCTGCATGGCAGTGATGTAATCACTGTTGATCAGTCATACTGCTTTACCTTTTGTGACCACAATGTATTCATAATTTAAGAGTACTCCCAATACCCTGGTGTGCTTAACCATGCTGGCATTTAGTTATCCTACGGTCAATATGCATACTATTTGTATACTTAGCAGTATTTTTATTCATCTATGTTGCTCTGAAATCTGTGAAACTTGCCCTATCTTTGGGTAAAATCATATGCATAAAATCACAATACTTTGTGATTAACATATAAAACAGTAGAATGTAATCCATATTCCTTTCTCGTGTAATAGCTAAAATGTTATAAAGTTTCTAGAATGTACTAATTAAGTTAAGCTTTACCTACATAGAAAACTAAGTGGGAAGTTGGTAGGGAACCTGTGTTTTAATATCTGGTTTGTTCTACAGATATTAAAGTGAAGGAGCAGTCTCTGGAGAATCTAATGAAGTGAGTCCCCATTTTGAAAATATATAGAAACACACAGTGTATTTAAAAAGGTTTTTTTTGTACAAGGAACAAAGTTTCTTTGCCCATAGTCCAATACTGAACTTACCTGCCTTTTCCTCTGGTACTTCTCATTGGCCACAGTCTTTTCTTTCTTACAAGGAGAGGAACTTTTTTGTTCCTTACAATAGGATCTGGCTTGCTTTATAGTAACTGAATGAAGTTGCAGCAGAGCATAATCTTTTTTTTTACCTGTTTCTGTGAGAAGCACTAAGTCAGAGTGGGGTAAGCTTTCCGCTTGGCAAATGAAGTGTTACTTTATTACTGTTCTGTCCCATCCTGAAACAGATTAATAGCTGAAACTCTGTTCTGAATTAATTCTTCCTTACACTGGCTAGAAAACTGAATACATACCATCCTTTTTAAACAGCTAAATAAGCAATGTATAGAAAATGCTCTTAAGTTCATTTAACTGTATTCAAAAAAGCTCTTGCCACATCTTAATCATCTCTCTGTACTCTGTATGTTTTGACAGTGGTGAATATAAATGGTTACTGCATATGCATGCTGTAACTCTGGTCTAAATTAACATTTGTGAAGTCTCACAGTATCATTGAGGTTTGTTTATTCTGGAGTTTCAAAATAAAATCTGTCTCAATCCACAGTTGGCAAAGAAAGCAGCATTTCATTTAAGAATGTATTTCTAGTCTGTAATCATCTATCTACAGGGCATTTGACAGAAAAACAGTAGTTTGCCCTTGAATTTAACTCTAATGCATCTTTCAGGAGTAGCTGCACAACCTGCATATTGCTTCTAGCAGCTGGATTTGCTTTTAGGACTCAAATGATCTGCCAGCTGGAGGCCCTGCTGTTTCGCAGGTGTGGTGAGAGCACAAGAGACTTCTGTCTTCCTTAAAAATTCCACTGCTGTCTGAAAAGCCCAGCCTCAGAGCCTGGGTGTGTTTAAGTTCAATTTGCTGGTCTAGAGGTTTCTGGAAATAAACTGTAAGAACACTAGGGATAATGAAATAGGTTATATGTGAAATTTCTCTACTTTTCTTTCCCTGCAGAGGAAGAAAAATTTATGAGCCACCACGCTACATGAATGTGAATCAAGCTGCAGAACAGCTTCTTGCCATTATTGAAAACAGGAGGCTCCAAGGAGAAGAACCAGGTGCAATGTTTCTATCTGCTACTACCCCTATCAAGTCACACCTAGTGATGGGCCTCTGAACCCTACTCCCTTCCTCTTAATCTTGGCATTCTCTTGCTCTGCAGAGGAATTGGGCTGCCTTAAATCCTAGTCATGAGATGGATTTGGCAGAGCTTGAACAGAGCGTAGTTCAGTGAGCACAGATGAATGAGCACTAGTGGCTCCTGGAGATTTAGTCAAAGCCTCAGTTTGGTAACCGTGTACTGTTTCTATCCACCTTTGTGAGCTCTTTGATGCATTAGTTGCAGGAGGTGGAAGGATTCTGAGCATTTCAGATCAGTAGAGCTTCAAAGATCTGTGCTATGTTTTATTTAGACTGGTCTCACTCTGCTCTGCATGAATACCAGCCTGAATCTAGGTTAACCCAACGATGCAGAACTGATTTTGACCTTGAATTCTTAACACTAGTCAAGAGCAAACTGTGAAAGATGTCTGTTGAGACCAAGGATGAAATCACAGCAGCTATAAATATGATTGTATCACAGAAAAATCATTTCTAACAGAAATTTATCTAGCTATAGTTGTCCTTTTAAAATGTTATTCCTTAAATACTACTAAAATGAAAATACTTTCATTTTATGCTTTATATAGAATGAATCGGAAGCAGCAGTTTCCTCAAAGTGAACACAATTCCTGAATGAATTTCATATTCTACTTCTGCTGCCTTCCCATTCTTGCTTATAAACATCCCTAAGATAAAGCTGTAGTTGCTTTGAAGAATAAGCTTCTTTCTAGGCCACTCCAATGATTTATTCATTGGAGTTTTAAGAAAGCTGTGTTAAGGTTTAAGCATTTTGACTACTTTTTATGATAGGACCATTAGTCAATAAATTAAGCATTTAATCTTCTTTCTTACAGAAATTACTGAAAACACAATTTGTGTTGGCCTCGCACGTGTGGGTGCTCCGGATCAGAAAATTGCTTCAGGCACACTATATCAGATGTCCACAGTGGAATTAGGCGGTCCACTACATTCTTTGATTGTTACAGGCACTATGCATCCTCTGGAATTAGAAATGCTTAAGCTTTTTTCTGTAGAGAGTTCCAGTTTTGAAAATAATGCATTTCAAAGGGCCACTTAAATAAAAATGGGGCGCTTAAATTTTTATTCCATTGCATAGACTGTATATTGCTTCAAAAGACAACCGTGTAGGAACATGGACGTGCTTTTACTTGAGGCTGCACCTGCTGGTATCAGCTTCTAGCATGTAGCCACCTCCAGAAACCCTTTAAACCTTAGAAAGCCTTTGCCTGATTCAGTTCATTGACATCTACATCAGTCTTAGGTTGATGATTAGGATTAGAAATGCAAGCAGACAACTGAAGAAAAGTACCAGATATCTGTCTGGCATCACTTTTGCTGTAGTGCATTAACCAAGCCTACTGCATACACTGTTGTAAGTGCATTTTACATGTTAAATTTTGCTTTTCAATTTTCCAGAAACTTAATAGTTCTCTCACCAATCGAAACCATTTTGGTCTGTATCCATCTTTACACTTGGGAGAGTGAATACAGACAGGTGAGCATGTTCTTTATGTCTAAACCAAGAAAAACAAGAACTCACCCTTTGGACAGCTGGTAAAACAGAGAGAAGCTGCACAGAGTATTTTATTTCAGAAGGCTTTAACTTAAAATAGAACTGGATTTCTTCCGATGTTAATGCTAGCATTTATGAAGTACTGGACTCAAACTGCAGCAATGACAATTAAACTCAAACCAATTCTCAGAAAACAGACTCCAAGAATTCTCTTTAAAAATCAGCTAATGGATGATGGTAGTTGCAATTTCAACTAGTGTTCACAGTATGTATGACAACAAAGCAGACTTGTATGCATATTTTTTTTAAACTGAGGATTTATTGGAAAGAAATTTGATCCCATATCTTTTCAGCAATATAGGATATTTAACATTTTATATAGACTGTATTCAAGTAGAAAAGATTACATTAAAAATTTCTAATATTGCACTTGGGACAAGTCATGGCTAAGCTACTAACATTAGCATTCCAGAACAAAATCATATATAGTCTTCAGAATTTTAGTGAGCTGCCTTGTGTTATCATTTAGATTTTTTTTACAGATATTTTGATGTACTATTCAACTTGAGCTCACTGCTAAGAGTAATTCCTGTAATTTAAAGGTAAAGGCAAGCAATATGCTGAATGCAAGCAATATGCTGTATGCTACCAGGAATGATTTTGGCAATTTCTTCATTCACAGTATTTCACACTTCAGCCAAAATACTGTAGCAATTCATTTAACTCTTGTACAAGACCCCAGCATACACATGAAAGACTTCAATGCACATGGGAAGTGAAATACACAACTCCTTTTACACATTATTTCCGCCAAATTACCACATAGGCAGGAACCTTTTGTGGCTCACTAAAAGCAACAAGTGGATTAACCAGCATTTGCACACAGCGAGACATGCAGTCTTCACATGCCAGACACAGCAGAGGAGTGTAACTGGCATCTTTTCACATTATAGCAGTCTCTGGCCAATGAAGTCCCAACAGGGATGGTCACTGCAACAAAGCCTGAATTGGAGAGAAACCCAAAAGGGAATCCTGGCAAGTTGCAGATGGGGATTCTCATAGAAGTGTAAAGGAGGAATTAACCATTGATTATTAGTATTAGGGATCAGTGAAATTGATTATAAAAAAAAAAATCCCTCTATACTCATTCCCAAACATGCTTAAAAGGGGAAGAATAATCAGGAATCATAGCAAGTGGCAGCCTGATGGCTGCTGGGTAAAACAGGACAGGGCTTAATTAGTAACTAAAGCTGTTGCTCTGAACTGGTATTTAAAGATCTTGCTACATGAGTATTGATTAAGATTTGCATTTTAAAGAAGCATGAAGGTTTCTGCAGATGAAATCTGCACTGTGAGAGAAAAGCCATGAACTTTACAATTTGGTTGCACAGTGGGTGCAAAGGGTGGAAAACTGCAGTTCAGCAGCAGCTTCTCTCCCCTCTTGTATCTTGTTCGCATTCCCAAAACAGGTTCACTTACAACAGTTAAAAACCTGTTAAAGATACCCTTTCTTTCCTTCACCTTTAAACCCAGCTTTACTTCAGAAAAAAAAGAATGTTAAGCGTCACTAAGGTCCACTGTATTAGTAGCAGGAGTTTCAATTTTTATGTAAAAATAGCATTCACAGCTCTTACTAATGATGCAATTAAACTTTCGCTTTAGTAAGCAGTATTACATAAAAAGCAGAGTCATTTACTTGGACCAGCACTTTTTGTCTTAGTTTAGCAAATCGCCCAAGTAATCTAGCTCTTTGTAGGGGCCCTATTGATGCAAGGAACAAGTCTACCCGTATGTATAGACTCAGGATTAGCCTAACAAAGGACCAGCCTTCACTGTGCATGCCCTTAAGAGTAGTAGTTTTCTTCCACTGTTATTTACCACGACAAACGTTTGGGGTATTTTAATACAATCCGTAGTACTTGTTTTATTTTGCTGTAGGTCCTGTAAAAATCATGCAATCATATGGTTGCAAGTTACTGTTTTCAGCCACAGAACCGCCCCCCCCTCCCCCCCCCAGGTAGACCAGTAACCCCACAGTAAGCTGTGGCTACATGAAAAGATGAGCACATCATGCTTTGGAAACTTGGCTCAAAATTCAGTACTGGATACCAGGAAGCTGCATTTTAGCAGATGATCTGTAGACATTCATCCATCTCTGGATGTCAGTCATTCACACAAATCTTTGTTTAAATGATGTGATGCATCTCCAATAAAGTGTTAAAAGCAAAGTGTTACATAAGCAGCCAAGTGTTAGGTAATTAGCAAAACACAGAATAATGGAGCTTTGACTCTCAGGATAAGAAAAGCTGCACTTTCAATGGTATGATTTGTACTCTCCTAAAAACCTGAGCAAGTATCCCCATAAGTGAGAAAAATAAATCAGATGCCACTCTCTTTACTGATATACTAGATGTGATTGTAGTTACCTACTGGACATGTCGTCTACTGTCTTTCATTGAATTTTGTGATGCTTTTCTTTTCAGAAAGCCTAAAAAAGCTTAAATTCTACTTTGAATCTGCCTTCCCTACACTACCCTCAAATATATTTAAGGAGCAAATGATACATGTCTTACTATAGAAACATCAAGTTGTCCTTAAAAATAATGAAGAAAGTGCTGTCTTGGTTAGAAAACTCAGACTTGTACATATGCTTCCCACAGTCAGATAAGTCATAATAAGCAACAAAAAGATGTAAAAAGTTATTAAAATCAATATGATGTAATTATAACCAGCCTATAGGTTTTTTCACTCAATTTCCCATATTTAAAAAGTTTGTAGATACACATCTTAAAAAACCCACCACCACATCAAACCAACCCAATTCCAAGTGAGAATTTGCCTGAATGGCAAACAAATTGTAGCAGTCATCTTTTCATTAAGAAAACTAAAATAGTGGCCAAACTCAGCAACTTGGGCAGCACTACAGTATTTCAGCAAGTCCAGGAATACTCAGTCCCAAAACACGCTGGTATGATTTAAAATGATTTAAACCAAAGCCTGTTCTTGGATCATGACACGACTGCAATGAAGTTGGTTGGTGCTTGCCTTTAAAGTGATATCAGTTGATAGTCTCCAGCCTCATACAGTAGTAATATTAACGATTAAAAAAAAAAAAAATTCAAATCAAGAACACTGTCAACCAAGAAGAAGCAGT
Organism: Phaethon aethereus; assembly: GCF_964289735.1. NCBI lineage: Eukaryota > Metazoa > Chordata > Aves > Phaethontiformes > Phaethontidae > Phaethon > Phaethon aethereus. The sequence goes on from NC_138584.1 coordinate 14,232,976, forward strand.
CTGTATGCACCATACTACAAAACGATACGAGGGATCTCGGCTGCATAATCACAACCACATTTTAATTACTTTTTCTGTGAACATACATGCAAACGGTACCTTAAACTGCAATACTCATGTGCTTAGCAGATGCTGGCAGCCCACCCTGCGCCGTGTAACGTTCAGATCCCATCCTGCAGTCAGGAACTCCAGGCCCAGCAGAGCACCCGCACGGTGAGACGGGGAGGGAGCCGGACAGGGTGCCAAGCAGGAGGCCGGTGGAGAGGGATGTGGAACAGTGCAGCCAGCAGAAAAGGCACTCTGCATCCGCATCCCCAGGAGACACGAACAGGATCAGAAACCAGCAATAGGGATAAAGAAGGATCTGAAGACTGGAAAAGGCTGTAAAGCTTAAAAGCAGCATGCATGTGACTTTACGGCTATTTTTCTTTACACCCAGTTTTCAGTTCCAAGCATAAGAGTACACCCCAAGCTTTGTACAAAACCAACATTCATGTTTCAACCTAGAAAATTCAGGAACTACCTATCAATTTGGCAACCATTTTGTTTTCACATGAAAAGAGATCAAAATTCAGGTGCTATATAGGAATGACAGAATGAACACAAGAAACTCTTCATCTCTATCAGGAATTCAGCAACATCAGTGGCAAACAAACCATTTTTGCAAATTGGGTCTTCGGTAGTTTCATAGTGCCTAGCACTTACTACACAGACATCATCAGCTTCTGAGGGCCTTGATTTCAGTATTACCACCTATCAGGTACCAGAAGAATGCTTAAAATCCGTATCAGTCAGTAGTGGCTACGACTTATCAGAAAAATGCCTGTCTTATTTTTTACTCCACATTGTTCTGTTTGTAAAATGTCCTCTTGGACATGAAAAGTCTTCCATTACTAAGTCAACTGCTACCGGACAGTGGAATTATTATCTATAATACCAAGTATAGCAGATTGTCTTTGAAAAGAAGGCTCAGATCCGAAAGTGTAAAATTATTGTAAATGCTAGAAAAATATGACAGACTAATGTTTCTGGAAAAAATGACTTACTGCACTGAGAATTTTTTTTTTCCCCACGAAAACACACAAGGCTACAGTAAGATAGCCAAAAATACCAGACTTGTCAACCTGGAAAAAGCATAATCTTAAAGAGCATGAACCATGGTCCTTGTTTCCATTTCAGGTACAACCACCAGGAACAACTCTTTTCAGTATTTGGAAAGGCAAAAGTTATCTCACCAATCACTTTAATAAAAGTTATTACAACCTATTAAAATTAAGGAGATTTAAGTTTTCACAAACAATTTAGGGATTTTAGTTTTTCCCGACACATTATTTGGAAGATAAAAAACTTCAAGCATTGCTTTTATCACCGGCATCTTCCCTCAGCTGCCTGTTGTTTCAGTGATTATGAACATGAGTAGCATCATGTAATGTGTCCTTACTCTCAACAGTATGAAGAGACCAAGAATTGAAGTTAAATCTAGTATTTTGACTGAAATAACTTCCACAAGATATGTGCAACAAAATATCCAGCTTGTTTTGGAAGCAAGTCTCTTCACAACAGCTTTGCCTTTTACATCTAGCATTTTTCTGTCCGTTTGGTAAGATGCAAGTATAAGGGAAGTCTAACATCTACAGTTATGCAAGTACACAAACCCCCCACATACAGCACTAGTAAATAATCAGACTGCATACAAGATATTTGTAAAAGTAATAAAACCCTTTGATGCTCCATATTTATGCTGGCAAATACCTCTCCTGATATAAAAGGCACTTTGAAAACCCAATATGGTTTGGTTCATTAAGTTTGCAAAGTGCAAACAATTGTACAAACATACAATTATATTGAAGCATGTCAGCCATTGTGACATTATCTACAAAACAAGTTTCCAATTGTTGGTAACACTGGTTTTATGGGAATGAGCAGTGGTTTCAGCAGCTTCACTGAAGACATGACAGGGTTTCCAGTACCACAATCTTAGTAAGTAAAAAACCCTCAAAAACGTACAAGTTTAGGGGCCACAAAAAGACAAGACCCAAAGTCCATAACATTCATTCAATATTTACTCCTTAGAAGTGAACTCCATCCATAGCCCACGGGCAGAAATCTATTCAGTCAATTCCAGAACAGTGGAGGCAAGCTCCGTCTTGAGCAGTACGTTGGTACACTGTTACAGTACAGAAAACTTTGGTCCAACAGCACAATTTCAGAAATTCACTACATCGCTGCGACATCAATCTGTATGTAAAGCTGTCTTACTCCTGCCTACAGAAAAGAAAAGAAGAGTTAAATTGTAAAACCAAAGCAATTTAACTGTCCTGAACACCAGTCCACATCACCAAGTTAGCTAAAAAAAAAATTCAGTATCTGAGTTTTCTGTAATTCATCTTCCACATTTAGCACATCATTCACTGAGATACTGGCCATTTGGAAACCTACAAACTATGAATACCTAGTGCTTCACACAGCCAAGCGCACATACGTAGTTATATATTAACATTAGCTTTGCTACATTTTCTGATTCATCCTAAATAACTGTCACAACATGAAGCTGCATAAAAGCAATTCCAACTTTCTTTTGTACAAGTTAAGCTTCCTGGAAAGCAAGCTGCTTGAAGAGCTGTCAGTTTAAAATGGAGCTAAGCACAAGAGCGTAACATGGGATTTGTTGTTCAAACCAGTTCTACACTAAGATTTTTGCAAGAAACAACAATGGCTATAGTGAATTTACATGACATTATGACACACCAAACTAAAAAGGTACATGAATTGTACAAAAGCATTTATCTCCTCAGAAATCCTATTAAACTATGCTCAGATGGACTTGCTTAGTTTTATCATCATTCAGTATAAAACAGCATTAAAAAAAAAATTTAGTTATTCATTTTAACCTCAGTTGCAGACCTGCAATGATGTTGTGATGGTCACTGGTTATGCAACGTGATCTTGAAGCATTAGGCTGAACACTGCTAAAGATCAGATTGTCTTCAACTATCATCACCTTGTTTTTAGCTCAGTTGAGTGGCAAAACCAACTATCAATTATATTAAGATTAATGAGGACCAATATTACTGAGAAGAAAAAAACCAAATCTCTACTTGCTCCAACAGTTCCTCCACTTAATACCATAGGTCAGGTAAGAAAAACTGTAGACCTTGTTCTCCCAATCCCGTTCCTAGACACGGCCCGATACCTGCACATCTACAAAACAGCAGAAGATCTAACGACGCTTGGAAAATGCAATTCTTTGGTGACTTGACATAGTCCTTCCCCAAAAAAAGTTCTCTTACTGGAGAAGACTTTTCTATTTTATGTTAATAGACTCTGAGTTCTACTTGTAAACCATTCACATCCAGTAGCTATACTGGAATAGGCAGCCGAACTGAATTTCATGTTTCATGGTTAAAAGTATAAGGAAGCAACAGAAAAATCTTTCTGAAATTTGTAAGATCTGAGTCTTAAGCAAGAACTATCAACTTCTAATAAAGTTTCTGTTGTTCACAAGAATTCCAGTGTTTCGTATCAGCTACGAGCGCTATCAATTACATCACTATCTATACAAAAAATACAACCTGTATGGAAATAAATGGTAACACACTGGTCATATACAACATCATAATTGACAGCTACATTTTAACTAGTGATCATCATAGCACAGATGTTACTAAAAGGCAACAAGATATGCAGACCATGGATTCTTAGAGGGATAGAAGTGAATGACAAATACAGCATCAGCACAGTGAAAAAACCTGAGCAGGTCCAGTCTGTGGTCAGAAGCCCTATCCCAAGGGAAGCCTCAGCTACTTTCTTGGTTCCTCATAGGTCAATATAGGGTTACAACTTAATCTGATACACCTCAGACAACTACAGCTGTTATTTCCATTAAGTGGCATCAAAAACTAACGCAGAGAGGTACAGTAATTCCATCTACACTACTGAGTATCTTGAAATTGTTCTATACAGCTGGACTGAAGCAGCTTTTCAAAACACAATGATACCAAAACCAGAAACATTTAGTTGTTCTTGTTAAGAACTATAATGTCACATCATGTAACAGCCAATTTACGCTTTGAGATGTGTTTTCCATTGATGAGACATACCTGAGTAAAAATATTGTGAGTCTGGCTTAGAATCCACCTTCCATCAGCATCAGGAGCTACTAATAATTTCAAAGTCCCTATGTAAACATCAGTACAGAGAGTCCAGAAATGCGGATCATGTAAACTGTAAACTCCTTGCAACTGCTGCACCTAAAAATACAGGCAAATTTTAAAAAATAAATTTGAGAAAGTGTTTGTCTGTACTACGTTTTGTTTGGCTTGGTTTTTTGTTGTTTTTTGTTTACAAAAAATGTTATAAAAGACAATGCATTCTTTTACTTCTAGTTCACTGTGCAATTAGTGATACTTCACTTAAATTCCTTATTACTATCTCAGTAATCGTAAGGAAGGTGAATACATACAAATTGTATGTACGTGTCACGATTTTGTATCTTGCTGCAATTACATTCTACATATATTTTACTGAAACCATTTCTGAAAACAGTGGTGTCCAAGAGAAAAGTCACAGTTATTAAATTTGAGAGGGCATTCAAGTAAAGCAGAGATTTTTTTCAAATGCAGGAATTTCCCCATAAAACAACTTTTTATAGATTCTAAGTATTAACATAAATGTATCAATACATTAATATTTATGTAGATATTTCTGAGGGCTTACATTTGTCCTGTCAAAACCCTTCTTTTTCCTCTGTCCAATTTTAGTAAACCCTCCTGTAACTTCCCAAGGAAAGATGGCACTCCTACAAGCACTTTGTATTAACTTCACAAAGGTACTTCTGTGTTCACGTCATGACACAGTAATACATGTCCCTGCTCACTGCAGGGGGGTTGGACTAGATGACCTTTAAGGGTCCCTTCCAACCCAAACTATTCTATGATTCTGTAAGTTAAACAGGAGTACCAGGAGAGGTCAAATCCAGAGTAATCTATATATTCTTATAAATACACTTCCAGTGTTACTCCACGTCGCTTTACTAAGCTAGATTTTGAGGGAGACAAAAACTGAACAGAACAGAAAAACGTTACGCACTTTGTATCAGCAAAAGTACTTTGAGAGGAAAAGCTGCAGGATCTATGTTTCTAAGCCAACACAGCACATTTTAAAATGCATACCCGAGTTGAAGCTACATACAATTTAGGACTTCAGAAATATAAGAAGCAAACTGGTACCTCCAGATTTGTATAATCTAAGGAACCTTTCACAGGCATTACTGGAAAAACATCACAAAATATCCTCATACACAGAGCTGAGACTCATTCAGTCAGCAGCTTGATCTGAAGCAAAAACAGCCTAAGAGCTCACCCTCTGGTAGCACTGAGGCAAGGTGTTTTCCAGGGAAGGAGGAGTTCGCTGCATCAAAATTCCAATGGATTCTTTTAAAAGTGGAACAATACTGGAAAGAAAAAAGGAAGGTAGTTACTATTACATTTTCAAAAGATGCAGAACAAAGAGCAACATAACATCCCTTAATGCTCTTGAAGAATTTTTCTTTAGTCGTTTCATCAGAAGCTGAGAAAGTGGTCATGAAAACGTGGTACAGAAAATAAAAGGATTGACAAAATTGCTATGGTGTCTTACTGAAGGCAAGATTATTTCTCCCCAAGATTTTCCACAGAGACAACTGGTGGACAATCACAAAGGATTAACGTTGTAATCATGGGATTTGAGACGAAATCTCTTAGTGTCTTAAAAGTTGTATGACAAAGAAGCTGATCAGTATAGCTCAAAACCTACTCCAATGGCAATCACTCACAACCAACCATAAAAATATGCAACTGAAATGGTTTTTGCTTTTGTGTTTGGCTTAAGGCATATTTTTGTTATGAACTAAGATAATAATGAGGCAGTCATAAAACCAAATTAGTATGGACCAGTCCAGCTATAACAAGGTTATTTTGTCAGAAACAGACAACTTAGCATATTCTTGAAGTAAACTAAATGTAGGGTCTCGTCCAGGCTCAAGGATTAAACATTTGGAACCAATTAGAGTTTCCCTCCTGGCGAAATGATCTTGTTTAATCAGCAAACTAAGACGATACTTAATATCCTTTATTATTATTATTACTTCCTTTTTTTTTTTTTGGTTTAATAAAACCAGAAGACCTGTAAGCCTATACCCTGAAGCTACCACTAAAAATTTATACTAAGTATTCAGTATGGTGATTTTTTGTTTAGGAGTAGTACTGTGGCTCGTGTCTGGCTCTGTAGAGCATCCTAAGACTCTAGACGAAAAGTGATGATGTATTTCAGAAATTGCAAGCTGAATTTCAGTGTTCAGCACTGGCATCGCAGCTAGAGTACATGGAGTGACATCCAGAAAATATTTGTAAGAGATTAATTGGGCTGTCTGTTAGAGGAAACCGCAGAAGCTTCCTTTAAAATCTCATGAAGTGACATAGAACGCACTGCACAGACCAGCTGTATATTTGCCGATGGTGAACAGCATGACCTAACCAATTCTTTCCATTTTTAAAAAGAGACGGTTCCATTTGTACATGGAAGCAGTGCTGGCTGATCGACTGCTCAGCTCACTCCTTGCCTAATCCTTAGCCAGGGGATTTAGGGATGGAGTTAAGAGGGTGCACGACTCTTGTCTAACGAACCCCTGGAAAAACAGCCACTCTAAAATTAAGTCTCCTTGCAGGCACACTGCTTATTCCAGACAAATTCACTGCCTGCTGCACTCCATCACGTGGCCTCACACAGTTGCTCTGCTACTGAGGAATCAGTTCAGAAACAGGAAGCAGCAATTAGGAGCAGGCAGGAGTTGCCTAACTGGACCTGTCACCAAGACAATTAAACATTTAGCAACGCAGTAACTGTCAATCTGTCTAAAAGAAGCTTAATTGGAATGTCACATTCTACAGACAGTGGATTACAGACGTTTAGGGAAAAAGGTTCTCTTATCAATGGACCCATCTCACTAAATAATGTACATGTCACAAGTATGACATCAAAGGGAACTGGAGCTGCCAAAATACTCCACTGCTGAATTGATTTCAGTTTAATTCACTATTTAAAATTCAGGTTTGCTTCTTAATAAAAACCTTGAAAGACCAATACACAAGTTCAGGGTGCAAACTGAATACAAGATTTTTGAACACTGACTCCATCCCCATAAATTTAACATGACCCCTCCAACATACGCATCCAAAGTCTTCAGAAAACACGCATGTACAGGCTGCATATTTTTTTCCCAGGGAAAAGACTAAAGGAAGGGAGAATGTAGGAGCTTACCTTTTTATTGGAACATGTCACTAAGAGTGAAAAAAATCCATTAAATAAATCTAACCAAAAAAATGTTGGATTTGCACAACTTATGTACATTATTTGATAAAACTGATGCACATTATCTGATGGAGTGGAAATTAATTGGCAAGTAGGAGATTTGGAAAGACAGCCTACAGAGATTCAAGACTAGCAGGTTGGGCATGTTAACCCATTCCAAAAAAGGATTTGGTCAGTGAAACTGGTTGATTCATTCTGGAACAGGATGAATATACACTGAAAAGAGGAGGTTAAAACCCTGTTAGAGAGCTCTTCAGCTGAAGATGCATTTAAAATGAAGATCTGCTTCATTCTGAAAACCTTGTTGCCTAAAAAACTGATCTTCCAAGGTTAAGTCTAGGCAATCAGCAGGGTCTGTACAAGCACCAAAGACTGTCTCTCCTTGCCAGGCAATGGGGTGCAGTTTTAAGCAGCACGTATCAGAACCAGTAGCTCAAAATATAAAAAAAAAGAGAGTGGGGAAAGACACTCCACTCCTAGTGCAGGTGGTACAGCTTAGGAGGTAGTCTCCCTGCTGGCAAGATTTCACCTATTCATGTTTTTGTAATGGCTCCACACGAAAGCTTTAAGAGAGAAAGCTCCTGTGCAAGTTTTTTTGGCAATAATGCCGCACAAGTTATGCTTTTATCCAGACTTCACAAAAAATCTAAAGCCATGGTGTTGAACTGAAACAGCAACATCTTATCTTAGTTGTCCAGAGAATAGGGGTAAATCAGGATGTGGCTTGATACTGTAGGTGAAAGTTGAAGCATATCCCAGGTCACACCTCCCTCCTCTAAATTCAGCTCAAATTTATCTTCTGCAAAGCTGTAAAGGCCAAAAGACAGCTGCAGTGATGTGATATGTCCTCACAAATGCTGTTAGAGCACAGAAGCCCACGCACGCGTCTCTGCATCCAAACGGACACTATCTTACAACATAGTCTTTAATTGTAAGCCGAACTAACATGACACACTATGGAATCCAGTTTTCTGATGTCTCAGGTTTTCCATTGTTTCATGCATACTACTGAAGTACGAAACCTTTAATTAAAAACCAAGAGCATACTGTGTGGAGTTTTTCCTCAAACACTTAACTAAAAAACAGTATTACTTAATCACCAGATGGCACTAGAAATAATAGTTCCATCTCATGTGACTGAAGGAAACACTAGGAAAGATGATGATACCAAGCAGGCTGAAAATGTGGTTTGAGAATTTGACTAAGCTTTCCTTTTTCTGGATTAGTCATTAGTGCAAAATACATGTGGTTGTCTCTGCAGCAACTATTGCACTGGTACTTCCTCCCCCTTTTTTTTTTATTTACAAAAAGATTATTGAGGAAAATAAGTAATGCTGAATTCTCACCATGTGGAGAGTTTTTTCATGCGTTAAGCAGTCTGTAAGCTTTGCTGCTAAATCAGACACAATTTTCCAATGGTGTCTGATTACCAAGCCTGGAATCTAAAATATCACACTTTTACAAGACAATTGAATTTGAAAGAGGCGCTAACCCACAGCAAGACTTAGGACATAAACATATCCTCCGCAAAATTTGTACCAGCAAAAGCAGCTAAATGTGTGTAAAATGAGTTGGCAGCACATCACACCTTCACATACAGTGTTACAGGGAAGCGAAAGGTCTTCAAAAAGATAAAAGCCATTGATTGACATGAATCTGATAAACCCAGCCTGCCACTACTACACATGGCTTGATTAGAAATTAAGAGTGAAAGCATCAAACTCTTAATCAACTTGCATCACATTCAGACAATACTCATACCCATTCCAGTCCCATCCCATTTACACCACTGTTTTTGTAGTCATAGCTAGCAAGACTCTGGCGTTGTCACGATCTTGGACAGCAAGGCTGAAAACACTGCGGGGTAAAGAACCCTTTTACACAGTCATTGTAGACAGAACACAGCAGGAAATTCATTTAGTGCTCTCAGCACTATAGAAAATAGAGGATACTTGTGATAGATTTTGTGGAAAGTAAACAAACACTGCCGAGACTCAAGACCAGCTATTCAGTTCTTCAAATACCATAGCTGAAAATCTACAGACAGATTAAAAAAATTTTTTTCCAGCCACCATCCACACCTGCAGTGCCAAGATAGTCAGCCTATTTCAGAACTTTAATAAAATCTTTCTATTAGGCAATGGCAATTTTAATCAGACTGCAGGCTTTGCTCAAGACCAGGATCACAGGTTTAACATTTACTTTTCCAATTTTAAAATTGTCTGTTCTCTTAATAATGTGGTACTTTGATTCTCAAGCAAGGCTGGCAGGTACCATTACCCTGTAAATAAAGGTAGTGCATGCCATTTAGCAATAATGGCTCAAAACACCACCAATGACAAGCATGGTAGTTTGGGGGAGATTTGCTATAGAACATTCCTTCTGAGTCTTAGTGAATGCAGCACTTCATTTTAAAAAGTATTTTTTTTTTATACTGTTATGACCCAAACATTATAGGCATATACCCCAAACGTTGCAGGCATATACCCCAAACGTTGCAGGCATGTCCTCCCCCAAAGCTCGCTCTTGTTGCTCAGGCTCAAACAGCTCAAGCAGCTCTAGACTTTATGTAAAAATGATGTAACCCATGGAAACAACTTCACTAAATGACTGAAGTAAATTGCCTCATTTCTTTAACCACTTAATATGTAGTCTGCATGCTCTGTCCAGTCTAGTATCATATTTAGTCTATGGTGCCATTCTAGAAACATGTGGCTCTAATAGTGGTTTTGGACAAACTTCTTGCTTTAGACTGGAGCTGTGGCTTTTGCTTGATGACTAATTTCACATAGCTGATCAAAAACCTAAAATTGCTTCAACATTTCAGAATAAGGCTTAGAATACTAAGGCTAAAAAGATAAATGAACATTTAGTTTTAAATATTAAAAGCAGTTTAGGACTTGCGAAATTGTTTATTGATTCAAGCACATCAAATTATGAGGAAAAACAGCTTGGAAAAAACTTGATGCGTGTCAACCTGAACAGGAAAAGTCCAGCTTTGTTTAAAAAAAAAACCAAAAAACTTCAGACAAAATGCTACTAAACCAGACTTGTCTATTTTAAGCATGTCCTATTTATGCTTTATATTAAATGGACACTTGCATGAGATAGTACAAAAAGTAATTAAAGAAAGATTCATCAGATATTAGTGGTAGCATCCAGGAACACTCAAGAGCTATAACCCTCCCCCCCAGCTTCACCCTTCAGAATTGGCCATAGATTTATGATGCCGAGATTTTAAAAGATTACAGGATATATCCCTCCCATTGAGAAACCACAAATTACCAAGCCTTGTGCTTGTCAAGGCTCAACAGATAAATAAATACATGGAGAAAACAACTTTCTACAGCAAGTAAAAGCATAATGAAATTTGCAAAGTGGAAAGTAACTAACTTCGTGCCTTCTTCTCTCTAGAGCACAACAATAATACATGGGGTATTCTTCTTCCTCCAGAAAGATAAATTTTAAAGCATGAGATATAATAGGTATTAAAAGACAGGCTTTTACTGGGATGTAGACAGTCACAGTCTACTAAAGGGAAGTGGCTGATCTTGCCTCTCTATACTCTAGTAAGAGCTACCCAATTTCTGCTTCCACTAAGCTTAGAAGTGCATTTATTTGTCAGTGAAAACAACCTCAGAAGAATCCCACGCTGGCTTTTCACTGTGCAGCCAGAATGTTCTGCACTAACTCATGAGGAGTTAGGCAGAGAATATGTCACCTTAGAGCAGCCTTAGTGAAGTATCACAGGAGCAACACAGGGCACCTGTGCTAGTAGTTGACAATTTGCACTAATTAAAGATGACATCTGGGGGAGGGCTCAATCATTTGAATTAAAAGCACTGCTTGACTTCTCTGAAGAGGCACTGCTCAACCCTTCCTGCATCTGCACAAGACAAAGTAGGCTACAAATTAGAGACTGTACAGCTTTATACTGCAATGATAAGTTCTTTAGTCATCCTATACAGATATTTTTGTGATTTCCTTTAGCGAGTGTTGCCATCATTTCAGAAAACTGAACAGAGCAGAAAACCTACTAGCAGGAATAGGCAAAACTTGAGCAAATCAGAGAGCGCTGCCCAACACTGAAGCAAGCAAACAGTAATCATAAAATAAATGAATGCTTATTTCATCTAGACACAAGCAATCTTGGATTGAGAGCAACAATTCCACTCTGCACTCGCATGCAACTGCTTTGATATTCTACTGGCTTATTAAACATAGTTCAATGGAAGGGAATAAGGATTTATGTTCTGCCTTTATGCCCTCTTTGGATACATAAGTATCCCAGAAAGAATACAGATTTAAAAAAAAAAAAAAAAAAAAAAAAGGAGCCCTGGATCAAATCTACCCCCTACCCCACACTCTATAATAGTCAAACTCAAACCATTATACTTGGAGCAATAACTTGGAGGATATATGATTGAAGCCAAATCACTACCAGGTTAAGTGGTATATACACATTTTATTCAGGAAGAAAAAAAAAAGGCAAAAAATAAACTTCATTAAACCCTCAAACAACTAAAAATGTACCAAGTATTAAAACACTAAATTCACCAATTACACATAATTTCTTAATTTTAGTTTGTCTTTCATTTTTCATGTAACATTTTTTTGAAAGTTTTGAAAAGCAAGCTATTAAAGTGCTGCTTGAAGGGTGTCATGAACCAACTCTAAAGGCATCCTATCACCATCACCTTATTTAGCTTTTTATCTCAAACATTAACTGTACATGAAGAATCAAAAACTTTTGATTTTACAGTGTCAGTAAATTAAAACGAAGTCTATATAGCTTATGCCTTTGCCTGATACATTTGGACTACACAAAATATTTTATACATACTGCTAAAATATATGCATTTTGTATTTAAAATCTAGTTACCTGTTTGAACATAGTATCATCAGACTTTCAACAAAACCACAGCCTACTGCAATGGCATAAATAAACTGTAACAGCTACTTAAACACCGTAAAGTATGCTAAAAATGTAAGCGCACTACAATATACACATTTTGATTAAATATTTGCTTGGACATGCAAAGCGTAACATACTAATGCAGATTTACTGATATATATTTTTAAATTAAACTATGTGCAATCATCAGTTTCAGGAAAATTATTAAATTGAATTGCAAAGTATTTATTTTTGTAAAATGTGAGACAAAATTCAGTGAGATAATTATTTTCAATTTCAAGAAAATTTCAATACATACTCAGTTAATGAAACTGCTAGAGTTGAGAACCTGAAAGATCTTGGTAATAGCTTTGTTAGTCCACTGTACTCATTTGCTTATTTCAAGAAAGTAAGTGCAAGATTTCATAAACACTATCCCACATCCAGTAACGGATACCAAATTCAACATCTGCTGTTCTTCCATTTTAATCTGATTACTTTTCTAGATTACTTTGTACTATGTGCAACACAGTATCTTTACAGACTATAAAAGCTGCAAGTTGGTTATAGAATGGCACCACATTAATGCATTACTTAGATTTTTCCAATGACAATGTCTCATCAGGCCAAAAACCATTCCAATGCAATTTGTTACAAAGATAGAATGGATTCTTACTAGTCTCAAAGCCACATATCTAACTACTGTCACACCACTATCTTCGCTCCTCCTGCACCTATTACCACAATTCCTCTTTTAAATACATATACCTGAAGCTCAGAATCAGAAAATAAACCTGATTTTGTTGAAAATAATTAAAACTTGTTTCTTAATACGTATTTCTAATAATACCCTTCATACTGCAAGAATGTAATCTTTCCCAAATCCCAGTAGTGATAGTCCCAGATTGTTCAGCTGATGAGGAAAACTACTTTTTAAAGTTAGGAATCCAAGGACTTCTTTCAAGGTACCTTACTATACTGTTTAACAAGAATTCTGCTTATTCTATAGAAGACTCCTGCCTCGAATTTGCATCTACAATTCTGTCCTAATGCATCTCTATGCAAGCTCATTCCAGCTGGAAAGTAGTTTACTAACTACTTGGACTAAACACACATCCAAAGTGATACTGTAATCTAGACTGGTCTGAGGATCCTTTCTGTAAAGGAGAAAGCCACCAACCAACATAAGTAAAAATTCATTTATGACTTTGTATTTTATTGGGAATTTCTAACTTTATGAAAAAAATTTGCTCAATGTATACTTTATTTTCATATACAACCAGCAGGTTGTAAACAAAACATCCTCGTTATCTACAGATTAACAGAAAAGATTCAAGTCTGGACCACTCTCCCACCATGAGTTTAGATTTACACTCATGTAGCCATCTGCACTATTAACAACTGTTTCCTGAGATACCTTCCTCATGATAGAAAAGCACCTGTACTATAGGCAAGTCTTAATCCCATACGGTAATTTGGCATTTGAGAACAAGTGACAGAAGTCCAGCACAACAAGACCTCAAAGACATACACACACATAAAAAGACATTCTCCTAGGAAAGAAGTCTCCCTCCCAAAGAACAAGTTGACAGCCAAGAGTAAAGGCATTTCCATACAGATTTTGACATTTCAGCTGCTTTATTTTAAAGCTTCAGAGTACTAAAAGACACAGAAGAAGATCCATGCTCAAGGCTTTACTTTCACTAAGAGCTGTTTGTTAACATTACCAGCAGTAAGGAGAGTATTGCCTGCTCTAGCTCATCAGTCAGTAACTAATACATTTAATGTAGAACCAGAGGTCTAAGCAGATAATTAAAATGGAAATGGACAATTTAATATACTTAAAATGTGGAGTCATGCAAAAGAGCTTTGGAAGATCAGCAATAAAATACACTACTATTTAGATTTAAACCAGTCAGCTGAAGTACTCTTGTAAGAAGAGAGAGCACCTCCAGGCTTTCATACAACTCTATCTGAAAGACGCAAAGCTTTACAGTCCCTGCTAGGGGAAATTCCCCAGACAACATTAAAATTTTTGGACAACTTTGTATCAGACCGGCTTTTGCATCTCTGACTCAAAACTATGCTTGTTTTATCACAGCTACAAAGAACAGACCCTGATTTTTAAACACGCATGCATGGGCCCACTTGTTGGGGCACACATGTACTCTTAACCCACTCCACCTTATCAAGTTTGGTTTAACTAGTAAAAAGGGACACGAGAGGGCTACTCCGCACAAGTAAAATTGACGAATATTCCTCTGAAAGAGCAGATAGTTATTTATTCTAGAGCCAAATCCCCCCAAAAAGTTATTTATCAAGGTTGCAAATAGGCCCACAGAAGTGGCCAGGAATCCCTGTACTAGATACTGAACAACCCACTCCTCCCCACCTCAAAACCACACGCACGCCGTCAGCAAGCAGACAATTCAAAAACACTAGACACAGCTCTTGCCACTATCAGTTTAAAGTCTTTTTGCAAATAAAAAAAATTTTAAATTTCACAAAATTTCTCCAGGTTAGATTTAAGTGACTTGATTAAGGACAAAACTTGCTTCTACTGCCTATGATGCAGCTGACTGCACTCAGTTAGCATAATGATTCTAGAGATGATTTATAGTGTCATGGACCAACAAAATAATGTTACAGGCTGAGGTCTGATATCAGGTCAAAAGACACATCAAACAGTAAACTTCTCCAGCATTTTCAGCATTGAACATGGACCTCAGACATTGCTCCTAACTGCGCTAGAAGACCTATATACAGATTCAGTATGAAAGCTCTGTTATGGAAGGTAGTCTTCTCTCAACTTCTCTACGTATGGAAGAAAAAAAAAATCCTCATTCACGTGGTATTTACCGATCAGCATGTCCACATGTGCTTTGCTGTGCACAAAGCTAGACCCTTAAAATACAAAGTGTATGGAAACCTGTGTGTTTTACTCAGCTATTACCTCAGCAATAGTTTCTTTCCCCTTGGTAACCTGCACATTTTTTTCCCAGTTTTTACAATTTCAGTAATAGAATTAGTTTGTAATAAATTGTCCTTTACGAAATTACAGGAGACATAAGTCAAAATATTAAGTTTATATTAAAGTGATAATTTAATAGTGATCTGTGGGCATCTAGCGCCTGAACCATGTTGCCCTATTCTGATAAATAGGGAGATTCACATCAATAATTCTGTGAATGCTGCCATGCATATGGTGTAAACATGCTATATATGGTATAAGCATAAGTAGCTGCAGTTAATCAGATGGTATTCACCACTGCTGGAGAGACAAAGGTGTTCAGTTATTAGGTTGTAACTAGAGTTGTGGCACTCTGCCCTATGCCACCATTGAAATTGCTGCCAGAAGAGCCTCAATAACAGCATCACTGAATGAAATGTTTGCTTGTCCAATCGAATCCAAATAGCTTCACATGTATAGTGATCTTGGTAAGCAACAACCAGGAAAGTCCAGAACTACTTGAAGCATTTCCATCAGATCTTAAAAGGAACAAGGTTGTCTCAGAATACAGATACAAAGGAAAAGACAGTTCTCACCATGTGGGGGAATAAAAAAAACAAACAAGCCTCAATTTGACAAGGACAAGGGCGCATCCTGTGCCAGCAGGCTCAACTCTGCTGCCCTGAAGCCATTCTGCTCCATTTACTGGAGTACATTGGTTTATATAAGCATGTACTAAATACAGAGAGGAAGCCTTCTAGAGTTTGAAACTGAAAGACATTTTTGTAGTATTATGCAAACAGGGGTAAAATATGCAATTTAAGAGCAAAAGCTGTAGAAAAGGAAAAGAAAGATAGCTCATGTAAGAGCACACCAGAACAGCTGTACAGAACAGAGGTGCCACATCACTCTTGGAAGAAAAGCAAACGTCCTAAGTCATAAACATAATAGACAAACTTTTTCTTCCGAGCTGTAATTTGTGCTGTAACTACCATCAAAAACACTACCAAACATCAGTGATAGAAACACTTACCTTACGCCTATAAGTAGTGCTATCAGCATTGAACAAATAGGATCTGCTATCATTAGACCATAGTTCTGCATCAATATAGCAGATATGATTACACCAATACTTCCAAGCGTGTCTGCAACAATGTGTAGAAATACACCTGTAGGAGATTAATTGATATCATTACAACTTGGTATTCTTAAAGCTAATGGAGTATTTCAAAGACAGTTTATGGAGAAGAGTTACAAGCACTAGATAACATGGTTTATGCTTGTTAAATTTGTGGTCAATTTTTGGTCAAACATAGAAAGCAATCACAGGTTTTTAACATATTTGTAGAATTTGCAGAATATTTGAAGAATTTACATTATTTTCTGCACTTAGCAGTAAGGGGTATTTCATGGCATGGCTATCAACTTAAGCAGTGATTAAGAGATGTAGCTAAATTTTTTTCATTCAATACCCACCCATATTACAGTAAAGAAAATCATGATGCCTAAAGACAATTATAAGTACTGTATAAGAAGGAAAGACTTAACAGAAACAGCTTTGTAAAGCTTTGAAATGTGCTAATGTTTCATTGACAATATCTTGTAGAAGTTATTTGGCAAAGACATCCAAGACAAATGATTTTGAGAATTAAACAGTACTGCAGACATTAACAACTTCACTCTTTATTTCGAAGAATAACACACTACCATAAAAGACAAAGAAACAAGGACTTTGCAGCTAGCTAAAATTTAGCCTTTGGAGCTCTCTGCTGGCAATGACAGGAACAGTCATTCAGAAACAGCTTTTTGCATACAAGTCTCCAGATTCAGATAATCCCTCCTCACAAAAACAACTCACAACTATAAATCAGCTCTTCAGTGATTTTTCCAAGTCTACACTGGGTCCAGCTGGGATGGATTTCATCTTCTCCACAGCAGTCTGCATGATGCTGTGCTTTAGATTAATGACTAAAACTGTGTTGATAACACACCAATGTTTTAACTATTGCCAAAGCACTTGCACAGCATAAGGGCCTTCCATTTCTCCCTCTGCCCCCACAGCAAGTAGGCTGGGGTGGGAAAGATGCTGGGAGGGCACACAGCCAGGACAGCTGACCCAAACTGACCAGAGGGGTCATACCAATATGGTATACATATATAAGGGTCACACCATTCCATACCATATAACATCATACTCAGCAATAAAACCGGGGTGTTGTCTTTCCAGAAGAGCTGTTGCTCAGAGACTTCCTGGCCATTGATCTGCTGGTGGGAGGTGTGGTGAGCGATTGTCTTTGCGCCACTTGGGGTTTTTGGGTGTGTGTTTTTGTTTTCCTCCCTGCACTTGCTAAACTGTCTTTATCTCAATCCAACACTAGTTCTCACTTTTACTCTTGTACTTCTCTTCCCTGTCCCACTGCAGGAGTGAGCAAGCAGCTGCTTGGGTGCTTAGTTGCTGGCCAGAGCCAGCCCATGACAGTATTGAAAAATGAAAATAAATTTATATAAAATTGAGTCTTTTTAATATGCTTCAATTAAAATGTGCCTTTCATGAAAAGACTGACTTCTAAATCTCTTCTACTGAAGTTCTGAGTATACATATACGTAATTCGGTATACTATAAATTCTGGAAGAGGTTGAAAATGTTCCTTTTCAAGGACTACTAACAAGCTAGAAAATCATCCAATAAGAGAAAACCGTATGTACATCTGGGTATGCCAAATAATTATTACCTCTCACATTACATAATGTTCTCCCTAACTTTTGAACACTTAAATAAAAATTTACATAATTTAGACTGACATCTAAATTATCAGCAATTTATTTACACTAATGGTCAGGAGATCATGGACTCCAATACTCCTTCAAGCAATTTAGAGTGAATTACCATCTTGTCTAAACCAACTGTATTACCTTGATGAAATGCAAGTTTTAAAGCTTTTTAAGCTCAGGTACCCCTTAACAATTATATCAATCTGCATTTTTCAAATACATTCTGTCTTAATAATACTGTTTTTCACTTTCCAGAGCATACACTGCAGTTAGGCTCCTTAGGCTTCTACCTTTAACCACTCTTTCCTTGGTTTTTATTATTTCATTTTTCAGTTCCAGTAACAGAAGCTGAATCCCAGCTTTTGGGGTCTCCCTTTTAAACATCTTGGCACTGCATTACATTTAGACTTCAGTGAGTGTCTCCATGCCTAGCCATGCACAGGGTATGGCACTGCTCTGTTTACAGGCGGAAGGGGACTTCATAAAATAGCTCCTCAATGTAAAATGCACCATTTACCCAGAGGCACCCTCTAAAACAGATGTGTGACAAAGAGTCACAGGCAGGCAGATGATGATAATACTAATAAACCACTATACTTATTCTCATTGTACCTTGTAAAATCTGTTTGCTGGATCCAGCCATCCCTTCAAGAGAATGGTCATCTGCAAAGACAATTATTGGCAAATTAACCTACAGAAAGGCTCTCTCTAGTGGTATATTTTGTTATGGTCTTTATTTCTGAAATTTCTTGAACAGACAAGCTGCTCACAATGACTTTTACTGTAGCTATTGTTTTTTAATGCAGCAGTTAAGTTAAAAGTCTTAACACTTTTTAAAAAAAGAAAATACAGCTTTATATATATATAAAATCTATTGTATAAAAAGATCAACACTTGTTTTCTAATGAAATCAAACTGAAAAATAAGACGTTTCTAGTATTTAGCAAAATAAGGCCCTCTCAAGAATACAAGCCATACACACAAGCAGGAAGAGTAAGGTCAAATAAATTTGCTAACCAGAAATATTTCACTTCAGCAAGCATTTATACCTAATGTAAAACAACAAGGATAAGACTTGGAGAAGGTAGAACTAAGTCCAGAAATCCTCTCATCCAAGCAGATTAATTCTTCTGTGGAACACATCAGATAGATATTTAAAAAACCAACTCGTTAAAGGATGCAAATGACTTCTACTGAAAATATGTAATATTTTATGCAAAAGTTGATTTGAATATCAAATTGCATAAAATTCACTGGTCCGCTGGGGTGGGGGACATGGGGAGAGCAAGGGAGAGGCATGAGGGGTGAGCTCCTGCTTTCTAACCAAACTCCAGAAGAATATTTGGAAAACAAGCACCAATCTCCTACTAAAAATAGCAAGGAAGGGACAAGCAAATATTTTAATACTCTCTGTCACCTCCTGTCTGCAAGTTACCACACCATTCCCTGCTCTGAATGTACACATTTTCAGTCACATCAAATTCTAGTTTACGGCTTAGGCGGGCAGGATTGACAACCTTGCGTTACAACAAAGCTTTCATTTGCATTGTTTCAAATAGGTCGTGACCACACTGTCTCTTCTCCCATAGTGAAGGCATCCATGCAAAATGACTGGTAATCTTTTCACAGATTGATTGCCTTTATAAGAAAAGACCTAAGCATAGCTAACAAGTACCTTTTTCATAACTGGCTTTAAAACAGATTACAACTACACAAGATGAAGAAATCTCAAATATGAGATCACAAATGAAATACCACATATCAATCTTTAAGTACACAAAGTAAAACTGCTTGTTCATCTTTCCTAGTTTCTTGAGCTGTAAAATGATTCAAATGCAGAACACTGGCTAAGCAGCTTAACTTTGTATATTGATTTTAATAAAAAATTGAAACAGAGCATCTGATAACTAATTTCATTATATTGCTATAGCATACATCTGTTAACTTTTGCCAACACATAACATTATAGTGAACATTCAAAAAAAAGTAGGTAAAACAAAACCTTTAAAAACTAACACTGAACTTACTGCAAGTGAAAGAGCATTTACCAAAATGAGCCACAAAACATGGCAGTGGCATAGCATCCCGCACATTTAGTGAAATTACTTCCATGTATGCTTGCAACAAGCTGCCAGCACCCACTTTTTTTTTTTTTCAGTAAATCTTTAATAGAAAATTTAAATTGAGTCAAGACAGTTTATGACATTAACTAAGTACTTACCATGACAATAATCCTGACCGTGAGAGTGTCCATGGCTATGGCCATGATCATGAGTGTGTCCATGGACATGTTTATGTTCATGGCTGTGACCATGACCTCCGTGACTGTGTCCATGGCTGAGACCACCATTAAATAGAGAATGACTGTGTTCATGCCCTATAAACAAATATCACAGTCAGAGTATACATTTAAGTATGCTTAGATTTGTTTCTAAGCTACTCGAAACCTATTAATTTTTTAGGTCATCTTAAGATACGGCTTTAAATAAGTTAAGAAAATAAAGACAAGCTGTTTGTCATGTAAATCTATGCTGTGGAGCTGTATAAAATATATACCTGATTTGAGAAGTCAAGTGCTTCTATACATTCCCACTTCTGAGACAAGTTGTGCTACACTTTTAGTACAATTTGAAAAATGTACACGTAATTAGATACAAGCACATTAAAAACAGCTATCATTCACATGTTAAAAATTCAAGCTTAAATTGCTGCTTAAAGACCAAAGACTAGTTTCTTCCACTAGCCTATAACAGTTTATATGTTAAGCTGAAAGAGATACCAATTAGCTTTGTAGGAAAAAAACCAAACCAAAATATTTGCCACATACATTTAGGCAAATAAACTCTGCATTTAAATTCAAAAGACACTAAGCTGAGAAGCACGTGAAGCTGAATCATGCCATACTTAAAATTTGGTTTAGACACCATTTTGTAAATTTTCCAGCCAAGATCTCACTTAACTCCAGCTTAATTTTATTCAAAAGGCACGCTGCAAATCTCTTCTAATAAAGTGCAGAAGAGTGCATGTTCCAAAAAGCAGATTCTGGAGTTCTAGGTCTTTCAGTTAATGGATATTAACATGAGAAGTACAGTAGTGACATACTAGGGCTAGTGATAAAACATAAGTGTCAATATTGCAATAAGTCACATACACATTCGGCTAGGATTGCCACTAAAAAGACATTAAAATTTAATACTGGGGTTCTCATTAGAGGATTATAAGGTCCTGGAACACAGGGTGCCATGAAACGAAACAGTACTGAAAATTATAGACTTCCTACCAGAGCCATGTGAATGCCCATGACCTCCATGTTGAAAAACAAATATTCCTATAAGATTTACAATGAATCCTAGTATAGAAACAGGAAGAAGTCTCTCATGATGCACATCAGGAGGCTCAAGCGCTCTCTAAAAAAAAAAAAAAACAAAAAAAAAAACCAACCACACACAAACAACCACAACAAAAAAACAAACCAACGCCCCCCAAAAAACGAACTAAGCAGCAAATGCAGAGTTTTACAATCTCTCTACATTATTAAAAGGCACTGAAAAAAATGCTTAGATACACAAGCAAACAGGCATATATAAAGACATCATCAGAAATTACTCAGGACTTCCAGTTTTTGGGATGATAGAGAGATTAATTCTTACTGTCTGAAGTTGAAGTTTTATTATTAAAGCTGTGAAAGTATAGTAGAATATTCTGATAGTCCAGCTAACTTTTATCATGAGATTTCATTATGCTGTGGGATGTGGCTCAATACCATATGAAAACGTTCGAGCTTTTTGTGGTATGTGGATTGCCCAAGTCATTCACACAACTTCCAAGCGTCTAGAATGACATTTCTTCCCTTCTCCTTAGAAGGGTGAGGGGATGAGGGGAATGAAATGAAGACTGAGAACAAATCACGGCATTTTAAAAAACTTCTAAAATCTAGATCGAATTTTTTTTTAAATTCTTTTTTACCCTACTTTCTTTGGAAGTTTTTTCCACTGATATATTATAGATCGAACACAATTTGCTTCTGAAGCTAAGTGTTGAAGAGTGTAAATTATTATTGACAGGGGAGAGAAACATTCACCATCTGTCCACAGGCATGAAAGGTACAGGCAACAGCAAAACAATGAAATTTCAGCAGATATAAAATTTTGAAGTGACAGAGAGAAAAGAAGTCACCATCACAAGCAAAAGGAATACTTAGCATGGGAGTTCAGATCAGCAGGAAAAGAATGATTCAACATTACCCCTGACCCTTCCTGTAGTAGTTTTTAATTCTATTAAGTTTTGTTGCTGTTTCTAGATTTGGAGTTAAGTTTCCCCAAGTTTTTAGGCCATTTCAGTCCAGTTTGTACTGGTTTTGAAGTATATACAGGCTTATCGATGTAGAGGGTATGTTCATGAGAGAACTGGTGAGAGCTTTATTAGTTAAAAAAACCCAACACTAGAATGTATTCAAAATTAGAAGTCTGAAGAAATTTATGGTGCATCTCCCATTAAAAAGTGACATCATTAATGCAAGCTGATCCGAATCAGTTATCAATTTTACTCTTAATCCTACGTCACTTCAGTGCAGACACCCTTGATGTCTAAATTTTAATCTTGAAATTATCACCTGAATCATCTTGTAGAAAAAATAATTCAAGAAAAGTGCCCTTGTGAATGTTAAAGCTATTACTACTTGCCATTGATATCAGATTTCAAGACTTGGAAGATAACTTCTTTAAGAAGTTAGTCCAACTTCTTCACAGAATGTACCTCCATTTCTTATGACTAACTTCTCTCCTCTGAATGACTAATTTTGCCTTTTCTTTCTTGGCCTCATTTGTCCTTTAACAATGAGAAGTAAAGATCTTTCTATGACATACTTAACTGGCTGAAAAAAGGACAGGGTAAAGCTCAGAATCTTTACACACAATGAAAATACACTAAGCAGCTAGTACAGATACATGGAAAAAGCTGGGTTTCTGTGTCACAAAATAGCAATTTCAGATGGCCCTATTCTCTGTTCAAATCACAGACTTTTAACCACTTATGAACATAATCTATTTCAAAAATTTTATCCCCATTAAATATGCTCTACAAATAGAAATGTAACAATTCATAGTGTGATTGGCTGCATAACATACCTCAACGCCTTCTGAAAAAATGAAGAACGCTGTAAAGATGAGGAATAAACCATTTACAAAACCAGCAAGTACTTCTGCTCGAACATACCTGCAAGAAACAAAAGAGCAATAGCAGATATTACCACTTCCATTTAAATGCTGAAAATTAAAAGTGGAACTTAGACACTGGAGTACAATCTTCTAGTTCTCAAACAGTTGTATTACACAGAGACGTGCTAAATGGAATATGCAGTATATGAACTACAGATAAGTATATAAAATTCACTATGTTGTATTTTGATAGAAATTACCTGATCTAGATCAGCCGTTACCTGATCTAGATGAAAGAAAACCTTCAATACATCAAAATCTTCCCACTGAAGAGCATCTCTACTGGAAGTTATGGTATAAATGTACATTTGAAAGCCACAAAGTAAGATAAGCATGCAAGATGTAATCAAAGCCTGCTGATGTAAAGTTCTGCTTAATATCAAACAGCCATACACTAATTTGCTCCCCCTATAGTAGGGGGATTTTTAGGAAAAGTTTTAAGTAGAAATCAATTATTTCAGCTACTAAATTTTTCCAATAAAAAACAGCCAGATTAGAATAACATGTAATTCCAATGTAGCAAACACCAGACATAACAAATTGTGGCTGTTTTGTAATAAATGGAATACCAGCTGTTTAAATGCAGAGCAGTAATTAACACAGAACCTGCTTCCATTGCAATTAGTACATGTTACAATCAATTCTTCCTGAATTGATTTCTAGGCACACTGGAGTTTCCACCTTAATTAAGCAGTGCTTTAAGTTAAGTTTCAAACTACATGATTTAGGCAAGACAGCTGAAGCTAAATGCTGACATTCAGGTCAGTAATGCTATGGGGAATGCAGCAACCCATGTTACAGCTCATTTGCTGTTAATTAATCAGTATCACCAATTAATAATATTGTATCACCAGTATTGTTTTATAGGGCACAACTGCACTCTGCAGTGGAACCAAATGCCCTTGAAACAGAACCAGCTGCAGCAGCTATATCCGTGAAGGGCGGTATGGGATGATAAACCTCAGCCTTGAGGATCTGTGTTAATGGTAGCCACAGCTGTTGAATCCCACTGGTTCTGAGAAGCATGGCTTATAATCTCAGGTGCAGCATCACTGAGACTTACAGCAGGAACAGAGTTAGCTACTTTCAAAAAAGGCATGGGGCACCAGCAGTCTGAGATTCCCTGTAATGCACTTCACTGCGCTGTGAGGACAAACCCATGATGCAGCTGCTCTCGCTCCACTCGTGCCATTAACGTGTGACAATGCAGGGCAACCTTCTGCTGTCTAACTTGTTTCCACTAGTATGATCACAGAGATCTTAGAAGTGATAAATCTGCTCCCCAAAAGCAATGCCTTCACGTTTCTACTATTTCTAGGGGGTTACTAACTTAAAGGTTTATGTAACTCACCTTAAAAAACACACTTTCAACATAGCTTTTCCATGTTCTGCAAAAAGAGGTTTTGTTTATACAGTGAAAAATTACTACCTAGACATTTACTAAAATACATTAAGGTAACAGCCTGAAGTTTCTTACCCATATGAGAAAGCATCGTTTGACCTCCATTTTGAAATGACTGAAGCTGCTAATCCAGCCAATAGAGCAGTACAGTCAAAAAACATATGAAAAGAATCTGATATTAGACCTAAACTGGAAAAGAACAGGAAAAAAATGTTACGTTCCATATGCTACATGTTGACTATGAAAAAAACAGTATTTAATCTTTTACACACCAGCAGAACAGACTGCGAGTCTAAGTTTCAGCCATGGGGAGAAGGCCACACTAGATCACCAATACAAACGATGACAAAACTGCTTTTGTCAGCTTAGGGAAGACACTCTGGAAGAGCTTTTGGCAAAAAGTCCCCCTAGCATATGATTTTGGTGGTAGTGGAGGAGAGTGGTTTCCACTGACACAAACTGAAGCCTCTCGAGTAGATATACCCACAGCTGCATCTCTCACCAACCTAATTCTAGCAGCAGGTATTTGTTCTTATATTTCAATTTATAGTTTGACCATATTAGCAAATTTGGCTAGAAAAGTGTATACACACAAGTTGCATTTAGATACTGACCCCACATAAATCTGTAAAAGTAGTATTTCACATCTAGTTAAAAAAAAAAAATTGTGTTTAAAGACACTGCTTTTCAGTATCTATTATATGCAGTGTGTATATACAGGTTAACTAGTACAACACCACTAAAACTGTTCTGCTGAAGACTACCAGTACCACCATAGTGATGGCACTAAGCATTTACAAAAGCGGTATTCTCAAATCCATTTTCAAACTTTATACTTTGGAGGAGTTTTCACACACAGGGAAAATTGGTCAAAAATTCTTTAATGTCTGCAGTAAAAAAAACCCCCAATGATGCAATCAAAATAAAGTTTCAGAAAATTTTGACGAACGTATGCCTGCGACAAAATATTTTAGGCCTGTAAAGACTGAAGTCTTCTACTTATAGTTTTAGTTCATTATGTCAAACATTCCAAAAACTGCAAAGTCTACTTCAGCATAGCAGTTTTCCTCTCAAGCATCTTATTTCAGAACTAACACATCATCAGATGAGAATTTGTCTTTGCTATTCATTCACGTTGCAGCAACTTGACACTCTGAGTGGGCAGGCTGAAAAAATGGTTTCAGTACACACGGAATCCTAAGATCATATTCTCTTTTGCCTGAAATAAAAGCAGAACAGCAAGCAATATACTTGGTAAGTACTTTTGACTACTACATACCTTCACTAAATATCCATCTTTTGTGTTTACATCTGTTTTTATATTTTACCCAAGCAGAGAAGCCAGTCCCTGATGGCATGGCCAAAGCACCACACCTACATTCTTCTTAATTTATTGCTGCTCAGTCTCCAAATTTCCAATCACAAACCTTCAGCCAGGGTTTTAGCCTGAATCATAAACAGGTATAGAATTTATCCAAGATGCATCTAGTTCTTCTCACTATAACAGACTATGATGAGAGAGGGATAAGCAACTACATTACTTAAGAGCAAAAAGCAAAGTTTCCAGCATCCTGATCTCTACCAGGATCACACACATCCAAGGTTAACATACTGCGGTGAAGCTACACTAAATAAAAGGAAGCAACAGTAGTATTCCTGCGAGCACAGAGCTCCATCAATGATTTAAAAAAATTAAAAATGCAGACAAGAGTGCAAAGTTGCTATCGATGGCTGTTTCTTCATTTTGCCAAGTGTAAAGATAGCAGTCATTTGCTCCTTTTGCTGGTGATCACCATTACTCTTCCAGTTTGACTGGAACATAGCCACACAGAAATAAAAGCAAACAGATACCTGCTCCACCTGTGCTTTCAGCTGAATGAATCCAAGCTAATTCCAGTTCAAAAATGACAGAATGGTATTAGAACGATGAGCCACTGCTTGTAAACCTTAACAGTCCTTAAATTTTTGCCTTATCAGCTGCAAGGCATTGACTAGAAGATGCTCTCTCCCCTTTGATCTAGAAGCTGAAGGAAGCAGAGGCTGAAAGACCACTTTTTAAACTGTTTCTTTCAATAACCAATGCACAACTACAATCTTGACTGATAAACACAGGAAAAGTTTAGCATGCAGTTTTACCCTACAAAGTTCAAACCAACTTAACTTAGTTCATAAGTTACCCAGTCAGTAGAACTCACATCAGTTTGTAGGCTGTACGTAGATTGGATTTAACACCACACACAACAGTTGCCAAATTTTATTACAAATCATAAACAGGTTCTGTAAGTCTGCAAGGAAGTATGTGCATCAAAACACAAAAATTGTTTCATATTTGAAAAGACATTTGATACAGAAGTACTGATGAGCATTTGTTCTTATAATTGTCCCAAAAGTTCCGTTTTCCCAATCTTTGGTTGTCTAAGAACAAGTACGTACACAACTCTGTTCTTGGAAACTGAAGAATAAAAAGCAATTACTGGTAGTAGTAGAGGACTAGAGGACAGTCACGTTTTCACACTGAAGTCAAATACAAAGTTTCATTAGCCAAAGTTCAAACTACTTCACATTAAGAAACCAAACCATTTCACAACCTGACTGAAATAAATTTCAAGATTAATCTGAACTGTTTCAGATGAAACACTCAGCTGCTGAAGTGGGTTTGGAGGAGACAGAACATACGTTTGCTCTATATATTTACATATATACTTTAAGAACACATACAGACATATATATACATACAACTATAACACATTTAAGGCCGAGGATGATGGTATGATAAATTGTCCTTAGGTGCTCTAGCCATCAAAGCACAAAACAGATGAAGTAGTTCTGAACAAACTTTAAAAGACCACCAAAGGTTTTAGCTGCATGCCTATGAAGCAGCAGAATGGAATTCCCTATTGAATTCTTAAAGGGTGTAGGTGAACAGCTTCCTCCTCCCCAAAACCAGGTGGCATCGCTAGGGAAACAGCTCATTTTACATTTGGTCCTGAGCAGTAAGGAAGATCCAGTGGGGAAAAACCCACAAAACACACCAAACATTCAGGTAGAAGGTAATTAGGCTGACAGTAACCAGAAGTTTATAATGATTATGAAATGGAAGAAATAAGCATCACTAAACAGAGATAGCTAGTGGTTTCTGTGGTTTGGTGTATGGTTTGTTTGTTTATTTGTTTGTTTTTTAAGAGTCTCCTGGGAAAGAGAAGAGTATATAAGGACTGCTACTGAAACAAAATCCCATACTGGCTCTAGAACCAGAAATCATACAGCAAGTTCTCATAGCACTGTGCTGACACCTGCAAATCCCACAGAGGTGCTACTTGCCATAGGTAGAGCACCAACACAGCTGTGCTGCTTTCAGGACCTAAGCTAACATCTCCAAGTAGCCAGAGGCACATGGATTTATCAACAGAGGTCAGTACAGACTGAGTCTGCAACGCAATTCGCTACATGGCATAAACATGCTCTGTATTACAGGTACACCTGCAAGAGATCCAACTGCACAAACGATAGGAAGTCTAGTAAGAGGCCAATCTGATTTCATCTGAGGCTTCTTTTTAAATGACCTGTAAATCAAGAAGACCTTAAAAACCTAGGTGCAAAGTGATTACCACAGTAGACAAGCAATCCAGTCAACCACTATCAACATATGACGTATGCAAGAACTTCCATTAGAACTGGAACACATCATCCAGAGTATCATCTGGTAGAAACCCTGTACTCAAACACATTGTTTCTAAATGAGGACGCTTCCACAGCTGATTTAGTAACACAAGTTTAACACCACATTACACAACTATGCACATAATAGTATTTTAAGACAGAACAGCCCAGGTAGCAGATTTCAACTTTAAACAAGCTCTCAGATAGCAAAATACCACATTCAGTTCTGTTGTCTGTGCTTCAGTAACATCAACATAGCAGAGTATTTTTAAGAGGATCACACAAAACAGCTATGTGAATTCAGGAAACAACCTCCTTGGCAAACAAAAGCTAAGGAGAATGTAAAAAGTAAGAATTAAAAGAAAACAAAAGAAATTAAAATTGAACACTTCTAGAACTTGCCAAGAAAAGTTTTGGGGGCTTTGATTTGGAAAGAAGAATATCCTAGTAAAACAACACAGCAGCCCGCTTAAATTTAAACGGATAAAAGTGTCGTAGTTTACAGAACCACAATTTCAAAGAAAGTCCTTAGTCTGTGGAAGCCAAGGGAAGAATCATCTGAATAATCATGGCAGCCTGTTAGCTTTGCTATCTCACACTTACTGACATCATCAAGGAAACTAGAGAACAGAATTCAAGATCATGCTTCTAAAACTTGCAGCATCAGCCACTGGCCATACCCAAGACAGGCCACAGTGGAATAAAGAATTGCTCCAAGATGATACAGAAAATCCCCTTTGCAAAGATTCTGCTTCTGCATCTCTCATGTGGCGAGCAATGGAGCTGTGTTTTTCAAACTCGAGAAATAATTTTCCATATAGAGGGCTCGTTTGCTTGTTATGTGTTTGTTCTTCCAAGGCATGAACCATCTGCTTTGAGTGAAGCCATTCCTCATCATATTCTCTGCTAGTCCTCTCTATTAAAGAGATACTTGCTAAGATACTGTTTTATTCTAGCCCAAAATTTAGACTTAATGTAAAGATACATAAAATTAGTGGCTTGAAATACAAACAAGAAGTCCAACTAATGACTATTGAGCAAACCCCAATTCTTAATCTCTATAATGAATAAAAATAAGTAAGAGTCTTCTCAATTCCAGTAAGCCAAATTCTTCAGTGACAAATTTCTTGCAGGCATCACTTCAGTTTCTCAGTTAATTATCACGTATACAGGACTTTTTCTGGTATAGATTTCATTTCTGGTCACACTACCAAAAAAATTATTATGCTTAAAAGAAAGACATTGGACCAAACTCACATGAACATAAAGCTCTCTATACCTGAACCACTGAGAAAAATAATTGCATCTTCTGTGCTATTAAAAAAAAAAAATCTATACATGAATAGACAGACTATGCCTACAATAATCATCACACAATTGCAAAGTGAATCAACATGAAAATCAAAACCAAGCACATCCAAGATGGTCAGCACACTGCCAAGAGAGCCTGTGCCCAAGATACACTGTGTTCTTACTAGTGCAGGGGTAAGGATTTTACAGTACAGTTTGAGACGTTCAGAGCAACATGATAAATAGCAAGATGCAACTCTTTCCAAATCAGCATTCCTGCGGTCACTCAAGACTCTCTAAGAACCCCAGTAATCTGTGTCCATACTACAGCTCTTGATAAAGACTAAAGTCCCATATGGAAGGACACACTGCTGGGCTTAAGCCTGTCCACTTCGAACTGAAATACTGACTTAGAGACTGTCATACCACCATAAAACAACTCTTACCAAGGATGAAGCATGATGGAGATACTACCACCATTGTCTATTCTCTATCTGTAAGCCATACATCAATACTAAAGTTTTTTCACATTTCTGCTTATGTTTTACAGATTTTTTAGTAGCAATTTATTCAAGTCCCTCCCGCTTTTTCCACCTTTGTGAATTTATGTGCTACATAAAGTACCACTCAGCTATACCTGGATGTGTTGATTCCTGTTTCTCACCCAGAGACAAGGATGTCTCGTGCAGTGCTGGTTTCTGACACCCAGCTATTAACTTCATCTGAAGCCAAGACCCCAGACAAAGGGTGCCTGTGGCGAGCGGCAGGCACGAAATGGTTACGACCCCTGGGTCCCGTAACCCACGCAGAGGCCAGGCTTCTTCCTCAGCACAGCCGGCAAGACCGCGGTCTCAAACATCAGCAATCCTTCACGGTGCGCCGAGCCGCGCCCCCGAGCAGGAGCGCCTCCCCCCGAGCCGCTGGGGTCTGGCCGAGGGGTTGGCGGAGCCGGGCGCTAACCAGGAGAGCGCTCCCGGTCGGGGGAAGCTCTCCAGCAGCCCCCCGACGCTCTGCCGAGCGGCCCCTCCGGACGGCGGGCAGGAGGCCAGGCCCGGCCGCACGGCGCCGGCCCCGCCGAGAGGGAGACGTGGCACTGGCAGCGGCGGGAGGCGCCGCTTCCTGCGCGCCGGGAGCCGCTCCCGCCCCGCCAGCCGCCCCGCGCCGCGCCCCCCGGCCCCAGTACCTGTTACTCCAGATGCCGTAGAGCAGCTCCACGAAGGCGAAGGAGAGATTGAGGCAGAGAAAGAAGAAGAGGTTGCGGGAGGTCTTGTCCGCCAGGATGGACCTGCGCACGGAGCACACGGCGGGTCACCCGCCGCCGGCACAGCGGGAGGCAGCGGCGGAAGGCCCAGGCCCCCACGGCATCAGCCTTCCCCAGCCCCTCCGCGAGGGCTTGGACGTGGCCCCGGCCCCCACTGCGCCCGTCCCGGCCCGCCCCGCCCTGGGCCGCTCACCTGAACCAGCCCGACACCTTCCTGAGCAGGTTGAGCTTGGGCGGCTTGTACTCATCGTCCTTGATGGAGAGGGGCAACATCTTGCCGGGGCCGCGGCGAGCCCGGCCGGCGGGGCAGGCGAGCGGGGCGGGAGCGATCCCCCTACGGCCGGCCCACACGCCAGTCACACTTCCGGCCTACCACGCGCGCCTGCGCGCCGCGAGGGCACGAGGAGCGGCGGGGGCGTGGCGGCGGCGCCATTCGCGCGCAGGGGGCGGGCAGGGGTTGCTGGCCGTGGCTGCCGCTCGGACCCTGGGGTGCTGGTCACGCAGGGCAGAGCGCGCGCTGCCGACTAAAAAACCGAACCAAAACGAGCCCCAGAATGTGAGTTCTCATCCGTCTCGTGCCGGCCGCTCGCCCGCGTTCCGCGTAACGATGCCCGGCGCAGCTGGTGCAGCAGCCCTCGGTACGGGGGTTGGGGCGGCGGCCTGCCCCCCCGCGGCCGGGCCCAGGCTGCGGCGTAGCGCCGCGCTCTGGGAAAGTGCGTGACAGCCAGAGCTGCCGGAGCCGGGGGAAAACTCTGCCCGCGGCAGGACCCCGAACTACAAACCGGGGCTTGCCGGGAGGAAGCGGAGGGACGCCCCACAGGAAGCGGAGCACGGCGGCGCCGCCGTAGCGCTGCGGCGGTCGCGCCCGGGCCGGCCCTGAGTCACTGGAGCGGCCTGCGCGGGCGGACCGAGCCGCGGGGGCCCGGGTCGGCACCTGCCCTGCCGTGCCCTGCGGCCTGCCGCCGCTGGTGACGCCTCGGAAGCACAGCCCAGCCGCGGGCAGCGCCGCGCCGCTGGGGAGGCAGGCGGCAATACTGGCGCCCTCCAGAACGTGAGCGAAACCGCGCGTGGGGGGGGGGCGGGCTGGGCGGCGTGCGGGGGGCGGCGTGCGCTGCGCAGGGGGGAGGCTGTTCGCTTCTGCATGGCATTATGATGAAATGCTATTATGAGGTGCTGCCCATGGAGGGAGGGGAGCCCGTTCACGAAGTCTCTTTCTTGGAATGAGGATTAA
This sequence comes from Phaethon aethereus, assembly GCF_964289735.1. Lineage (NCBI taxonomy): Eukaryota > Metazoa > Chordata > Aves > Phaethontiformes > Phaethontidae > Phaethon > Phaethon aethereus. The sequence continues at coordinate 14,264,999 of NC_138584.1, forward strand.
AGTACAGTATTTTGACGTGGAGTTTTTATTTTCGTCAGTTTTGAAGAGGTGTTCCCTACAGAGGGTATTGTAAGAATTTTTTAAAGAGGTCAATCTTGCATTGCTAGTTCATAACTTAATTGGCAAAACTGATAGACACTTTCTTACTGGGAAGTGCCATGATGCTAATTCTAACGATTTTATATAGACATTTACTTTAATTAGAGAATATATAATAATATCGTCCTTACTTATCATTACAGCCTATTATATGCAATTGAGTAAACGCAAGAATGTATGGCAAGCCAGGAAGTCTCATTACCACAGTAAACAACACTTATACTTTCATCTTAATTATGCTTTTAAATTTTAAGTAATTAATTATTACAGTAGTATTGGTAAGTATTGTTGCGTCTAGGTTGCAGTTGGGGAAAGAGAGTCTAATGTTCACCTTTTTAAAAGCACACATGACCGAGATATGGTGGTCGTAAGAAATGCTGAGTAGCTACTGCTGCCAGTCATTTTTAGAAGTCAGGCATGACCGTTCACACCTATAAAATGAAGCAACCAAAACAAGTGATTATTAACTTCTGGAAATAGTTTCAATGACCTCTCTAGCCTCACAAAATAAGTCAATGGTAAAATTGGAACTCAAACTTGGGACAACCTGTATGTGTGGATGTATTCAGGTTGGTATCCACACAAATTGGCAATTCTGTACTCTTAAGAAGTAAGTGTATATAACCTTAACAAATTACTCTTACAAAATTTCACATGGGTTCAATTACTAAATACAAGTTCTTGCACTCATTCCTAAATAAAAAATAAAAACTCCCTTTCTTTGTTCAACTAGTCTTAAAAGAACAAAAATCCGTCCAACAACCTAGGAGCCTTGACAGACACAGGCTTCTTAGGTTGCAGTCCTGCATCTTATGCATCCTTCCTTTTTGTGCTTACAGTCATATTTGCCTTCCTTTCTGCCAAGCTGCGAAACCAGACGGGAAGAACAAAGTGTTGTGTCTTAAACCTCTAACACAACTGGTAAGCTTACTGGAAGGAGAGTGTGAAGGGGATGAGCCAGGAAAGGAAATAATTTTATTGAGACTACTTGCCTGACTGTGGTAGCCAAATATATGTTTTAGTTGTGCCTGGGGAACAAAGCAACAGTCTGTGAGGTTCTGGAGACCTACTTGTATCTCTGTAGGTGACCCTAAGGATGGAACACGGCATTGGTACGAAGCAACAATTTTACAAGCAGAGATGTATGCTGTGCTTTTCTTTCTAACCAACTGGTGTAATAACTTCTTTCTGGAGTGTTCACTGAAAGGCAGAGACGATTATTCAACTGAGCAATAGGAAAAGGGATTGGATAATTGCCAAGAATGCATACATCAATCAGTAATTGAGAGGAACGTTCACTTGTAAAAGAATGCTGGGTAGCATGTGGGATAACGGTTGATCTTCAGTTATAGAGTCCCTTTAATTTCCAACAGATTCAAAGATCACAAACAACTGTCCGGTAAAAACAAGAGGGGAAAAACAATCCTACTTGACAACCATGAGGTAAGTTGAGAAGTTATTTTAGACTAAAATAATTTACATTCATATTTTCAAGCACAGTATATGCACTGTGGAAAAAAATGTGAAAGAACTCACTTTTTAAAACTTGTGAAAAGAACTTGTGAAACAACACACAGATACTCTTTCGAAAAGTGTAATTGGTGGGGCTGTCCTGGATCACTTAATTTGATCAGAATTCCCTACTGAAAGCCTAGAAATTACTAACAGAGTAACATGAGTAATATGTATAGATGAGTAACTGTTTCCTAGTAAGCTTAGAATAGTCATCTTGTATTCAAGTCATACTAATATGGCGAGTAAAGGAGGAAGAACAGATGTGGATGACATATTTGAGGGGCAAACCATGGAATGCAGTGGCTGCTGGATCCTGCTAAGATTACAATTTGGAGAACTGTGAGTGCTACCTAAGAGGCATGAATGTCAGGGATACCTCTGTAGGAGCCACTTTTTAGGAACTCCTGTTTAGTTCCAAAATCAGGAGGTTCCAGAAACCCCTGCCTTATGCTAAGGCTGCTCCCCCAGTTAGCTGATACATAGCACCTAGCATCTGACATTTCCAGTTTCCACTGAGTTCCAGATTTAGCAGACCAGCTGTTACTGATGATGTTGCATTCCTATTTTACTCCATTTGGCATGTTTCTTCTGCTCCACCTGTGTTAATAGCCTCAGTTAGTATGATCAGAATCGTATTTCCCACATTAATAACCACTAGCGAGCAGATACACAAACTATTGACAAAATGTCCAGCAAATCAGTGATAAAGATTATTCCTTCTGTGTATGGTGCCTGAGCAACGGAAAAAGAAAAAGCATTTAACTTCCTCCTTTCTGCCAGAGCTCTTGAGGAGGTACCTTCTCTTCCTTATGTTTCCCAGCTAAGGCAGAGCTCCTGCAATGCTGAAAATACTGAATCTCTACAAATTTGCTTTCTAATTTCAGCTGGATGGGTTTGGTGAGGTACATAAGTGTTCAATCAAAAATGCAGTACTGAGAAAATACAAGATGATGAACAATCTAGCGTTAAAGAATTACTCTAGATGCATTTTCACAAAACAATGAAATTCAGAGTTTAAAAAAAGTGAAAAGCAAGTAAACATAGAAACTGAGTACCAGAAGTATCTGTCTTGATAGTTGAAAGTACTTAGCCCAAGTCCTAAAATCCTCCTCTTTTATTTACTTAAACAAAAGTCTACTTAATATTGTGAGAGTTTCGGTCAAGTATGGGAGATAACTATACAGGACATTAATGACTTTTCCTTTCCTGTTGTTTTAAAGGTATTTTCACTTCTGTAAAGTTCCAGGAAGAGTTATGGGAATCCGACTGCTACGCTTCACTTCTGTGGTGATCATTGTCTTACTTCTAGTGGCAGGTGCTTTAACAGCTTTGCTTCCCAATATCAAAGATGACAAAATGCCCAATTTGAGAAGGGAACCAAAAACCCAGAGTCAATCTGCTTTGGATTCATTTACTCTTATTATGCAGACATATAATAGAACTGACTTACTGCTAAAGCTTTTAAACCATTATCAAGCCATCCCCCAGCTGCATAAAGTAATTGTTGTGTGGAACAACATTGGTGAGAAGGTACCAGAGGAAATGTGGAATTCCTTGGGGCCTCATCCCGTCCCTGTTGTCTTTAAAGTTCAAACTGTAAATCGCATGAGGAACAGACTCCAGAATTTCCCTGAGCTGGAAACAAAAGGTAATCAGCAGTTCATATCACTACTACTAATACTATTTTCACACTTAAAACATGAATGCTAAGAGAGAGGTGGTTTGACTTATACTATGTAATAAATCCATGTATCTGTTGGGCCACTTAATAGATTGTGGGTAACGTAGAAGAAACCTATGTTATGGTATCAGATGCACATTAGCACCACCACCAGCAGGCTAGAGGGGCTGACAATGAAGAGTAAGGGGGGAAAAAAGAGGGATGTCAAATGCATTTCATGGGCTTTGCAACTCTGTTCTCCATTTCCTTTGTCAAGCAAACATAGGTAGTTCAGCCTCTCTTCCCTTTATCGTGTAAACTGAAATTCATAGTGCATGCATTTGTTGAGTCTCTGCATTAATTTGGACTTCAGTCATCTGGTAGAGACTTGATTTAATCCATTCATTTTAAGACTAAGTTCTCAAGCATGCTCTGCTCTTCAGAGAAACTTCCCTCCCTAGCTGGCTGGCTTTCTACCTCAAATTATGCATCCTTTTTAAGAGTATTTTCCCTAGTCTTTTGGCTATTCATCTAAATATTCTTCCTAAGCTCTTTCCAGGAGAAGCACAACAATAAGCCCTGTTTGTTTCAAGTGGAACAAAACCCCCTATGTTGCATTACAGACCTGACCTAACTCATGATTAGTAAAGGTAATTCTATTTACTGCCCCCTTCCTAACATGTCTTGCTACTCAAAACCCATGACTTCTAGGAAGACACTATAAACTTCAACTTCCCAAGTGTTTTATTTACTGTAACAGGATTTATGCTGACTATAAACTTCAAAAGCTTTAATGTGTCTGGAGTTCTGATCTAAGAATATCTTCCCTCTTCCAATTCCTGATAGTCTTTTGCCTAAAATTTAAGGCAAAGATCCTTCCTTCTGTAGTTATTCATATTGAATGTTGCCTGTGCAATTCATTAAGTTTGCTTATTTAGAACTTGCAAGTACCGACATGGGTAAAATTTTATATTAAGAATCCCATATAAATCTCATACACTAAGAATGGTATCTATCTCTTCATTTTAGTTGTATTTTTACACAAGATTAGTAGAATTTGAAGTTGCTTTGCCAGACACTCCAAGTTTTCCAACACATACCTGTCTTGCTGTACTACAGATGATTAAAGGTTGCTGAGTTTTGTCACAGCCTGGCAAATAATCTAAAACTTATGTTTGCTTCCAGTTACCACAAAGCCGCAACCTTGCTTTAGCTTTGAAATCTAAATACGTTTTCTCAATCTGCTTTCAAGGAGTTACAATTCAGTTCTGCAATTCAGCTTAATGGTTATAGAAGTTTCACAGCTAATTTGTCAAATACTGTGCTGCATACTGTGCTCGTGTATTTAATCTTTTGATAAGTTAAAAGTTTTTCTTTTTTTTTTTTTCCTTCCCTTCAGCTGTTTTAATGATGGATGATGATACACTAGTCAGTGCTCATGACCTTGCTTTTGCCTTTTCTGTTTGGCAGGTAATGTTTTGCACGTTGGCAGGCAGTTATTTGTGAGTTAGAATTCAGATTAATGGTTTTAATTAGAGTAATACTCTATCATGTTTTACCATTGATTTTCTAGCTATAAAGTTAAATTTTAGGAGGATTGAAGCATTGAATAGTAGAAATTGAAAAAATATTCTTCAGTAGCAGCTATACCTGTAATCTGTAACTTTTAACTCTTCCTGTACATGAACACTGAAATTGCTGACTGCTGGATTTATTTGAATTGATAGTAGGCTGCAAAATGAAAGTGTTTGTTTTTTTTCTCTCTAAGAGAAATCGGCTGTAAACTTATTTTGAGTGCCAAATATACAGCTGCAAATTGTGGATAGATGTTTCTTTGCACGACATGATGTGGAATGAGGCATATTGTGTCAGTTTTGCAAAATTGTATTTAATTGCAATATTTATGCAGATCAAAGGTCCATATGCCAACAATTTTATTCTTTCCTGGCAATAATCTAGTGCTTCTGTCATTTTAAAAAAAGCATATATCTCTTAACGAAAATACTTAACACGCATTTCACAGTGTAGGCTTCATTTTGATTTTTTAAATTTCTTTTTTCTTTCAGCAATTTCCAGAGCATATAGTGGGGTTTGTTCCTAGAAAGCACATTTCTACTCCTTCAGGTGTATACAGTTATGGCAGCTTTGAATTGCAGAACCCTGGATTTGGAAACGGAGATCAATATTCTATGGTTCTTATCGGTGCAGCATTTTTTCATAGTGGGTATTTAGAAGACTTTCAAAGACAGCCAGAAGCTGTTTATGCCTTAATAGATGAAACTCAAAATTGTGATGATATTGCCATGAATTTTCTGGTAGCCAAGCATACTGGAAAGCCTTCAGGAGTGTTTGTGAAGCCTGTTGATGTAAGAAACTTAGAAAAAGACACTAACAGTGGCTATTCTGGAATGTGGCACCGAGCAGAGCATTTGTTACAGAGATCTTACTGTGTAAATAAACTTGTTAATATTTATGATGGCATGCCTTTAAAATATTCTAATATCATGATTTCTCAGTTTGGTTTTCCTAATTATGCCAATCACAAAAATAAAATGTAAGCCAATGAATTTAAGGGGTTGGATGTTAAACAATACTCAGTAAATTGTACCGAGTTCAAAGAGAGAAGAAGGTATAATTACTGCATCTTGGCCATCCTTCTGTGTAGCCTCTGAATTTTTTCCATCTGGCTTTTTACGTGCAGGTTTTTTTTTCCCCTTCTTACTAATTTTCCAAGGTAAGTTTTGAGAAAACTTAAAGAATATATACTAATGTTTAGCTGTGATAAAATCATCCTCTTTCCTTAAAACCTAAAAAGCTCTTACAATTAATTAGGCCAGTTCTTCAGAAACATGCAAAGATGCACTCCTACCCTATGTTTTGATTTTTTTTTTTTTTTTAATATACATATCTAGTCAAACGAGATCTGGGCATTTTTTTGATAGGTACATGTTGAGATGTGTCCTTGCCTTCTCCCTCTTTTCCTCACCACCTCTCACCCAGTTCCTAGTAAAACTACAGAAGGGCTACAGTAAACTGTTGGCCAGGCTTCTAGTCTCCTGTACAAAACCCCTTTGCAGTTTGTATATAAGCTATTCTGTATTCTGAAATGTTCCTGAAGCTGCTATGAAAGCAAGCCAGAGAAGAGTACTTCACCTTAATCTCAGATAGTCCTAAAACAATTGCCTGCAGTATCTACTACTGCTGAGATAGTGGAAAATGATCTCTCATGTGGCTTTTTTTCCTATTATTAATTTGCCTAGAGTTGCTGAAACACTGCAAGCAGCTGAAAGGTAAAACCTAGCAGTCGGAAATGTAAGAAACATGAATACACAAAATATGAAACTTATGTAAGCTTATATAAGTTTATATGGATGGGATATTACTTATTAATACTCGCTTTAGTACTTAAGTTTTATTTTGATACTTTGCATGGACATTGTTACAAAGATGTGACCAAGAAAATCCTCACTTCTAAAAAAATGTCTTATTTACAGTTTCTAATAAGAGCAAGCTGTTCTACATTTGTTACAGAGTGTACATTTTGTAATATTACAGGTCTACTGTTTTTTAACTACTCTTTCAAATGACTATTTACTTTACTTTTTGGTTCCTTTCATCTCTGTTTTTGGTGGGTATGACAACAGAATTAAAATGTGCAATGAATGGTTAAAGCATTATAAAAAAAAATACTGTAAGGTACAGGAGTATCTGACAGAGCTGGACTGTTATCACTGTCTGAATTTCCTGGCTTTATCTATAGCAAGAAACAGAACTATTATTTACAGCTTTTGTTAGATTCGGACTCTGTAGTTCTGGAAACATTGTGTTAACATAGACAGGACAAACCTTTTCCATTGCAGTTACAGAACTTTTTTGTGGTATGGAGGAAAGAACAAGAGACGGTGATTTTCCTGGATCACAGAGTAATCAAATCTGGCATCCAAAGTAGATTTAGTTTCATCTGCATCAGCTTTTAATTTTTTCTTAGTTCAAAGATATCTATGGGCAGTCAGTAACAGCTAATACCTAATACACAAATAGCATCTGCACAAATTGCATATAATTTTATCGTTTTTTGTAATAAGTTAGCTGAATAAAAAGTGGTTGACAAATGTGCAAGTTCTTTACAGCAGGGCTGATTGTGGATGTGAGTCTTTGGGTTTATTCGGGGGAACAGAGGATTCTTTGGCCTTGTTCTATCAGTGTTAAAGGATTTGGTTTCTGTTCAGTGAAGTCTTCCTAGTACTTTTGCAAGATTTAAGGGGCAAAATCTTAACATGGCAATGTAAAGTCTGCTTAATTTTGTTGTAATACTGAAAAGTAGATTTTAATTATTGTGCTGTAGTGATAAGTAGTATACAAACAGGTCTCTGATCTTTCAAGAAATGCAACCTTCCTAGTAGTAGTTTACTGCATTTCACTTATTTACTGGTCTTCTGCAATTTCTGTTCTGTGCAGTATCGACTAGAATTGTAAAGCCTCACAGATGTTGTTTACCCTACTTTTAAAATGTGAAATGAACTGTTAACTCAGCCAAATCTTACTAGTGGGTTCTTTGTTGGGGGGAGGAAATTGTTTTGGGTTAGTGGGTTGTGCTTTGTTGTTTTTTTTTTCTTTTGTTCTTCTGTATTAGTGAAAGAATTAATAGAACAAGCTTTTCTTATACTGGTAAATTTAATTTGTACCATTGTCAAATAAAATACATAAAAGAGATTTGCAGTGTGTTTTTTTTCAGAATATTGACCAAGTTTTTCAGTGCTAGATGTCTAAAGTAAGTTCACAGTTTGCATAGAGATGAGCAGCACCAAGATTTCACTTTTTAAAAAACGTGTACTTGTTGGCACATACGTTCACTTAATTTAGTTAAGGCCCTCTCATGAGGAAAAAAAGTCCATCAAAAAACACAGCCTTAAGCAATTAAGCTCAGATAGCAAAGAAAATGCAAAGATAAGACTTCAGCTGCAGCCATAATTCATTGTGCTTAGGAACCAAAAGGGGCTTGTTTGTTTATTTTTTAAAGACTGGTAACTTTTTATCTGTTGATAGGTATAAAAGTGCCTTAAGATTCTTTAATTAATTATATTACTGAGAATTTATATTTTTTACAAAATACTATGCATGTGATGACCTCTTCTAAGAGATTATCTAGATGTCATTTGGAAGTATTTTGGAGTCTAAACAGATTCATCACCACCTCTGAATATTCTGTAGAAATTGATGTTTATGCAACACAGGATTTTAAAAATTGTATCTAAATTGTATCTTAAAAATTCACTGTTGAAAAAAATCAGGATATAGTCTTAAAAAGATGCAGCAAGACTACAACAAAATCTCTGCTTTACCTACAGTTAAATAAATGCCACAAGATGTCACTGTAGCCTTGATATTTTGTATCATTAAATGTTAAAAATAGTAATTGGAATTGATTATAGTAACAAAATTGTATGAGGTGAAAATGTTCTTAAAGGTAGCATTTTACAGGTGAAATCTGTTAGATAATGGCACTAAAATGGAATGACACAATACTGAAACCGAAAAAACATGGAGGTTAGTTTGTACATATTTTTACAGGGAAGAAGAGAAAGATTATTTTAAGTATTTTCTGTGCTTACAAAGGCTCTAGCTAATTGCTGCAAACAAGAACTTGTATGCAACCAAAACAATATTTGTAATTTTGCAAAAGGTATATAAACGATATACAAACATTTGACAGCGGAGCTTCGGTTTCTACTCATGTTTGCCTCCTAGATCCACCAGCCTAGCTAGATGGATTTACAAATAATAGGGTTTAACACAAACTATGTATCTAGGGATTCTAGATACTGGATAGCTGGCTTGTTACACTGTGCCATCTTTGCTTCTGTTGCCCAAGATACTTTAGTTAAAACTAATTTGAGTACGCTCATACAACCTCCCCTCAAGTAGAGTGCAGCACAGACTAAGAAATGTACGTTACCTTGAACTGTATTGAAAGTTTGCGTAAAAAAGGGTGTTAAAAGAATACGTTTATGGAGAAAACACATCGATACCTCTTTTCTTACAGAGGATATGTTACCCCTTAAAGAATTGCTTGTAAATGAAGTGAAATGTTTTATTTAATTAAGGGTTAAATACAAGTGAAAGTCATATAAGAACAATATAGGAAAAGATAAACACATTGATTTTAACAAAAAGCAAGTACCCTCCTTTATTTAATTTGCTGTATAGAAGACTGTGGTCTCAGTCTTGCAAGCATCTTGTATGGAATAGTACTTTCTACTGAGAATGAGGTTTCTTACCTAAGTTCACAGGACGAGGCCCAAAGAGGGTCATATTTAGGAACATTAGTTCTGGAGCTATGAAAAAAGAGGAAAAAAGAAATGTAAGAACACCAGGTACAAATTATCAGAACCAATGTGAAAAACGAGCAAGAACTACAAAACAATTGCATAAGAAAATAATTTTATGTAGTACTTCAGCATAGTTGTAAGGCTTTAAAGGTTATCCAGTGCTTATGACACTAGACTAAAATGGATGCATCAGAAGTGTTTCACACTCGTGTTTAGCCTCATCTGCAGACACATTAGAATTCATGATGTGAACTGGTAGTTACAGTAGGTTGTAGTGTTAGGAAAACATGGTGGTAGTAATGTGGACCTCAGGGCTGCATATTGCTTTGTATTACAATGTCTTTTTAAGGTGTATCAAGGGTGGGGTTTTTTTGTTTTGGGCAAGAATAGCATTTTTTTTCTCTCTTCAAGGTACTTCTCCTTTGCAACCTTTTGCTTGTTTAGTTGTAAAAATGAGGTGGGCCGTTTGCTCTGTTTGACACGAGTTCTTTCTAAAGGGGAGGGTGGTACAAGAAAGGCATTTCTAACACCTTCAATGTTTCTAATTCTTTGGCAGGAAGTTAATTGCAGACTACAAGCTAATTTAGCTTTTGCAAATGAGCCACCAGAAAGCCAATCCTTCACTTTTTAACTTTGTGTAGTTTTATGACAGCCTTAGACGCTTACATGAAACTCGTCATCGCTGATCGACTTCGCACTAAGAGCGCGAGCCCATCGCTCGAACCAGTGCGGCAAGAGCTTCACGCGGCAGGGGCGCGCTCCGTCCCTTTCTGTTCGCAAGCAGCTTCCCTGAGATCTTGTTCCCCCTCAGCTCTGCCCAGCGGCCGACGCCACCCGACAGACACGACTCCTCACCTGAGGGCGGGCGGGCGGGCAAGGAGGCGCCTGCGTGTGCCCGTTGGGCAGGGGGGGCTCAGCTGAGAAGATCCCCGCTCCGAGGGGTGCGCCTGGAAGCAGCCCTCCCTTCACCAGGCACCGCTCGCTCATTGGCTGGAGACGTATGAGGGCAACTTTTGATTGGTGGGTCGCTTTGTCTATCAAGCTAAATGTGGTTGCAGACGCGGCCAGGCCGAGACCCGCGCGAGTGAGCATCCCAGGTAGGGGAGAGAACTCCGCCGGCGCAGTATAGCGCTTCTCTTCTCCCGTGAGGCGGCCTCCCGCCCAGCCTGCGCCCCTCGCTCACCTCCATCCTGAGCGGGATCCGCGCTGCTGAGGTACTAGCTCCGGCTCAGGTCTGCTTCCTGCCGCCTCAGGCTCTGCGAGGTGCTCGGGGCACCCTCTGTCTCGCTGGGACGTTTTGCCACAGGCCGCCCGCCGGCGAGGGAAGAGGGGCGGGGGAAAGCGCCTCGGGGCGCGGAGGCGCTGCCCGGGCGCGGAGGAGGCCGCGCTCCACCGGGAGGTGGGCGTGAGAGCAATGCTAAGGCGGAGGGCGGAGCTGTGCCGCGTGCAAAGCCGCTGCCCGGCGGCTCAGGGGCGCTGGCGGGCTGCCTGCCCGGTGGTTAGGCGCCGTGAGGCGGAGGGCGGGGCTGCCGGACCGGGGGGGATCACTCGCACGCCTCGGCCCCGGGCCGGGCGAAACAAAGGCTCTGTAACGCGGTTGCTAGAGCGCCGCCGGTCGCCTGGTAACCGCCCGCTGCCTCTTTATCCGGGGGCGTCCCCTGGCTGGGGGCGGGGTGGAGCGTAAGTCCCTGCGGGTACCCGCCTGCTGGCTCGGCGGCTCGCCGTGTCCCGGAGCTAGTTCTCGTCCCTGCTCCCGTTCCTATGCGGGCTGCGGCAGCGGCGCTCCTAGTAGCGTGGGCCCTGGCGGGCGGCCCCTCCGGGCAACGGGTCACTTCCCAGCTAGCGGGCTCCGGCCCCGCCGGGGCTGCCCGGGAGCGCCATGAGTTCGGAGCCGCCCCGCGCCTCGCTGCTCCGCGCCTTGTTTAAGATGGAGCCGGCGGCAGCCGCCTCCGAAGTGCTGGGGGGAGCCTCGGAGTTCGTGAAAGGTGAGAACGTGCCGGGGAACTGTCCCCTGGCCCCGGGGGTCCCGCTCGCCGGAGCCTCCCTCAAAGCGTAAACCCGTTGGCTTCTTCCCCGTCCTCCCCGCCTCCCTCCCCCGGCTCCGGGGGCTTGGCTGCGTCCCCTCCTCGCGCGCGGCTCCGGCCCCACCCGCCTTGCGGTTTGCGCGAGCCGCCTGCCCCTCGGCTGCCGCGGGGCACGCCTGAGCGGCCCGTTCCCCCTCTCTTTTCCGGTAAGAAGCGGGGCCAGCACCTGTTGCTACGTGTTGCTGCGTTCTGGGTCAGGAACCTTCCCCGCCCGCCTGAAGTCGCTCCCGAGGGGTGTCCGGCCGGTCAGAGTGGGGCGGGGGGGGTTCCCGCGTGGGCAGGGCCCACGGGCAGAGCGGGTGCTGCCGCTCCCGCCACCGCTCACGCAGGAGAAAAAGGACGAGCGGTGCCTCTTCCGCTCCCGGGCCGCGGCGGGGCGGGCTGGGCCGCGGGGTGCGGCGCCCACCGGCGGGGTGACAGGCGTGCCGTGGGGAAGTGGCGATCTGCTCTCTCCGTCTGACGCTGTTGCCCTAATCTGTCTTTCAGATCGGTTGTACTTTGCTACTTTGCGAAATAAACCGAAAAGTACGGTAAACACCCACTACTTCTGTACTGACGAGGAACTGGTCTATGAAAAGTAAGTGTTGTCATCTGTTGTGTTTTGCATGTTCAAAGTGATCACCTAAGATTCTTCCCAATGCGTTTTAATACTATATGGAATATTTTTGCCACATTTAGCTACTTGCACAAAGCGTGAGTATGAAGTTAGCCTGAATAATTTAGAAGTTAGCTAAAACTAGTTTAACAAGATTGATATTTTAAAGAAAAACAGAAACAACTACAAGACCAGTTAAATGGCTTAAATTGTGTTTGAGCTAGGGGAAGGATAGCTGAACTTTGTAAGTTTTGTTTTTTGGTTTTTTTTTTTATAAGGTGGAGAAGATCTCTTAGACTAGTTACATCTTATTAAATGGTGTCTTTAAATAGAAGGCTATTGTTTGGTATGAATAGATGAAACAATTTGTTTTATATGTATTTTCCTGTGTAGAGATTATGAAGTGATCACCTTTTATAGAGGCTCATAAGAATACAAAGCTTAAACGTGCTTTTGAAGAACATCTGCAACTGTTTCTATAGTCTGCAGAAGGTTTTGAGATAGCACTTCCTGTTGCCTTTTGTAGCTCTAGAACAGCAAAAAAAGTATTTTCTCTGAAGTAAAAGCTTCATGTGTTTGGAAGACAGTGACAGCGCATAGAAAGTCAACACTAAAATTGATGATAGTTGTGAATACTATTAAAGGACGTAAAATACAGTAAATGCATAAAGTAATAGCTCTATGCCGTGGTTAAAAAGTAGTTGCTCTACTGTGATCCCAGATCAACTGTTTCATGTGTGACGATATATCTAGCCACTTGACAAGCGGGTTGCTGCAGCACAAATGAAACAAAAATGTGCCTTAGTTAAAATACAACTTTCTTTCCATATGAGTTGAAGAGCTTGTGAGCATCAACTATTCTTCTTCCCCGTCTCCAGTACTGCTTCTGTGAAGATGTAAACCAATCTTCTTTGGTTTCTAGCTTACTTGCTATGCACAGCTTATAGTTTTAGGGTTTATTTTCTACACATGTTTTTGAGTCTTCCTTATCTTCATCTGTGTGTCTTCTACTGGAGTTCCTAATGATTTGTTCCCAAAGTTGACTTTTGTAATTAATTGCTTGGGTTGGGAGTAGGTTATGAAATGATCACTAGCTAATCTAGGTTGGAAGGGACCTCAGGAGTACTCTAAAGTCAAGGCTGACCTACTATTAAAAGCAGAATTTAGCTGGAGAAGGTCCTGAGCAATTTGTCTTATATGAATATGTTCCACTTTCTTTAATGAAAGAAAAATTTGATCTTGTTTCTCTTCTAAGACTTCTGTGTTATGCTTGAAACATAACTTTGTTTGTAATTCTTAATATGCTTCTAGAAAGGGTGAAGGAATCTTATATGGGATTTGATCTTGGAGGTAGGAAGGGGGAGCAGTTCTGTACTCTCTTAGTTTGTATCATATTTACCAAAAAAAAGTACTGAGAAATTTGAGGGGGGAAAAAAGGTTATGTTCTTTAACATGTATACAGGAAATTCAGTATGTATACTCCTTAACCCAAATATATGTTAACCACATACTAGAGTGTAACTTGATAGCAGATACAATTAAAAGATAATGGAAGGAAACAAAGTTTCCTTTATCTTCTAGGGCCCAGCTAAAGATTTTGGATGTGTAAATTGTGGTGTATTTTCTGAATTGATAGTTTCTAAACTATTTGGTCTTTTTAAAAAGTACAATCCTATATTTGATACAGTAATAGTGTGCTCCCTTTTGTGCTCTCAAATTAAAATACTTAAACATAATATGAAGTATTCCCCTGATATTTGTATTGCAGCACCCATCACTATCAGTGTATGCAATATTTGGTAGTAAAACCATGCCTGATCTTATTTTTGTTTTTTTCTTCTCTTTTTCCCCTCTCATGTCCAAGGAAGTTTGTATTGTCTCAGGGAAGTAAAAGCAGGTGTTAGCAGAAGAAAATACAAAATGGTAACCCTAACTATCTCTCTGAAATTAGAAAGCTAGAGGCAAAATGAGGAATAGAATGTGAGTCTCTTGGTTCTTGGAGAAATACTGATTTTACTACAGCTCCCCTTTTCCTTATGGTCATGGGTGAGCTTGACATCAGTCTGTTATGTTTCACAGGCTGCACAGCAAGGTGAGGGCCTTGACATCAGGGGTTGTCTGTAAATAGTAGTGGAGTGTAACTTTAATACACCAGATTGGATCTTCTAATTTTCTCAAATGCAGCCTTCTTTCTGAGAAAGTGATTCAACATATTTGTTGTGTGATAGCAGAATAAACACTTGGAAGTGAGTTTTGGAGTAGCTTGGAACAGTGGTTTCCAGAGTCTTCATTCAAAATGGCCTGTGCTGTTCTTGCTGATCAGAATTTCATGTCCACTTCTGCTTTTTAATCAAATTAGTTGTTCAGATTGTTACAAGGAGGAGGATAGGAGATGTCTACTCAAGGACAAAATCCTCAGCACCTCCAACGTACACAACTTTGTTAATACGACTGTTCATTGATTTAAATTTGTTTAGATGCATCATCCTAGTGACAAGAATGTCATACTTCATCGTGCATGGAAGTAAACTGCTTTTCTTTGGGCTGTTATTCTGTTACTTTAGTGATAACTCTGAAGTGTGAAGTATTACAGAAATTTATTTACCCAACTTTACTGAGGTGTCAGTTTGCTTTAAATGAAGCAGCATATGATCTAAAAACCCACGAATATGTAGGTTTGGGGTTGTTTGATTCTGGAGAGCATGTTATTGGATCACATGGTACTTTTAAAATCTCACTGCCTTGGTTCCCTTTTTTTCCCCACTCTTGAAGAGACATAAGGAAGTAATAGTGTACATTAATAGTATATCCTATTCATTAAACAAAACAGCTGTAGTGCTAATTTGGAAGTTTGGGTCTAATTACTTCTGACTTGCTCTTGCAGTTTGTCATGTGACTTATTCCTAAATTGTACACTGAGTGTGGTTATGTAATTTTGAGTACTTTAGTCTTCAGTTTTCACTTGAAGTTGTCAACTGTTCTAATGAATTCATAATACTGTCTTCACTTATTTAAACATTCACACTTTTAAAAATAAGAAAGATAGGCCTAAATGCTTTTAAGAACATCTCAAATGCTAGCTGACTAGGAACTTGCTACTAGAACTGTCACTATTTTGGTTAAATGTGCTGCAATTTATCTTTGAACCTATTATGCTAGGGGAAATGGTATGTGAATTCCACAGCTGAGAGAACAAGGAACTGAATTAATTTATCCAATTCTGATTTCTCTCTTTTTGATCTGATTCTGTAAGATTGTCAGTCAGTCTCTTTCTGAAACTGAGGTCCCTCCTGAGAGGTCTGCACTACTGCTTAGAAGGGAATACAATTTTTCAGGGTAATGTAGTGCAGGTAACAATTTCTTCAGGAAAATTGAGTTAATGAGAAATAATCGAGCTTGATGAAGACTGTCATTTGGCAAATAGACAAGCCTTGCCTTGGCAAGACCTCAATTAATGAATTAGGCACTAGTAAGAAGCTTTTTCTTCTCTAAGAATAGCTTCTTTCATGTTTCACCTTTCAGTAAACAGATCTGGGTTGAGAATACTACACTTGACTGGTTAACTTGGCTTTCACAGATTTTCATCAAAGCAACTTTTTATGTCCTTTTTATTGTTGAGTAGTTTTCTCAAAATCAAAATTTAGATAATGAGAAACAGGAATCTCTTACTGATAACTTATAATAGCAGCTTTCATAAATCATAATGTTTTTATTCAGTCATTTGTTCTGACTTTGGATCTCTTATGAACAGCTTTTGCAGATCTAGTCTCTGACATCTTATGAGCAGCTGTAGAAGTAATGAATATGATATTCTCTGTACAACCTATGTTTTAAAATAAAACTCTTCCAAGACATGGTATGTTACTTGCCCGTTTCATAGCAGTCTTAATGTTAGCTGCACTTTGAGTTCAAGCAGCAGTAGAATAAGACTCTCATATGCTTAGCTACAACAATATTCAGTGAGTACTGTTTAGATTTCGACTTGTAAGGACTCATTTCATTCACTGCATTTGTATATGCAAAGAAGCACTTTCTCTTCCCTGTGACAAGAGTAAGGGTTAACTTGTTTATTTTTACTTTGGCTAAATGATTCTTTTCTGTCGCTATCCAGCAACAGTACTTTCATAGGAAACCTGAAATTCTCCATCGTTCCTGTGGCTTATATCATTTGAAAGGAAAGAGAAAACTTAAACTTGTTACAACAAACAGAGCTGTCACTTCACACAGGGAACAGGGAGCTCCTTGTTCACATCAGTAGCTTTTGAAGACTTGAACTTGACCATCAGATGACCAAGATAATTTAGTAAGCTAAAGTCCACAAAACAGGAAATTTCTCAACTTCTAACATCTATCAATGTGAATGTAAATACAAACCAGAAAAAGTTCATATACTAATACCAGCTTTTGTATGTCTAATTCCTACAGATTAATTTTAAGAATAGTACTCCAGCTTTATTTTGTGTTCCATCTTAAAATGAGAGACTTAAAATTCACTGCAAACAAGAATATCAGAAGATTTAAGAATGGGGAGTGGCAGTTTTTCCTTTAGACATGATCTACTGACACAATTTTCTATATGAAATTTGTGAAGTGCTATGCCTTAACATCTGTGGTCTTCTCTTCAGTCCAGCAGTTTCATAAATTTTATACCCACTCATTGCTTTACCATATTTGTCTTCACTTCTTTGTATGGAAAAGATAAAAGCAATTGCCAAAAGTATTGAGGGATTTTTTTGTTTGCAGGAAATGAGTACCAGGATAAAACAGACTTGTTTTCCAGGCTCCAGTTTTATACTGAACAGGAGTGTAGCTTGATATAAGAACCTCCTTATGAGAAACTTGGCTCGTGTTAAGATTACTTTTTTCCATACAGAGCAGCTTTTTAACGTGACCTGAAGATTGTTCTACAGGAAAACTTTTTATGGGAGAACCTCTTCACTGGTACTTTGTTCTTGATGTCAAAGAGCATTACATCAAAAATGCATATATCTGGAATAGCTCTTTAATTAGCTGTAGTTTGGATCTATGAGTTCTTGTTGGATTTTGAAGAATCAGGATCTTGAGCAGGATTTGGAACATTCAAGGGGAAATGGAGTGAGTACCTGGTGTTTTGCGTAATGCAGAGCCTCTGCATTATTCCTACCTTTAGATGCAAGCAGTGAGGTGATATACCATTTCTAGGGTTATATTTGCTGTGTCATTCTGCGTCTATTCAGAAGTGTGCAATCCCTAATTAGTATTAGTGTGGACTGATTCTCTTGGCGTTCATCCAGTAACATTTTTGCATATAAGATGTGTTCAGCTTATGATTTGAAGCATTTATCTGTAGTAGCCACTTAGGTACTTCTGCAGTAGCTGGTTCTTGTACTGCTTAATGGCTAGATTCAGAGCACATGCAGCAAGGCCTTTACAGTGCAGTGACCTGAATGTTCCAGTAATCCAGCCTAGGAAAGGGGGAGAGAAAAGCAAGTGGAGAATGTTCTTCTCATTCTAATTCAGCCTCATTGCTTAATTTCAATAGTAAGCTGGATTTTTGTAAAATGCTGAAAAATTAGTGTAATTTTGCAGTTAGGAAGCTGTATTTCTGCTAGTTTCTGAAGTTCTTGTGGTTAAATAATTTGCTCTGAGTAATTGAGTAAAAGTAATGAGCAGGCTTGGGGTGCTCCTGTTTTTGGCAGGAAAAGGACTTCATATGGTTGGTGATCTCCAAGGAGGCAAGGTTCCTACCTAAAAGAGAAGTTTGTACTTCAATTCTGGTATACATACTCCAGAAAATGATTGCAATTGCTAAACTGTGCCTCTTTTCAAGTTACTAAACCAGTAACTGAGTAAGCTGCTACGCAAGTAATGTCATCCCCTCTGAGCATTATTGCATTGTTAGTTCTAACTTGGTGTATCTGCCCTATTTCTACCCCCACATCCCCAATACAGTAATTAGGCTTTGGACCATATTCAAACCATTGGAAATGCCTATGGTAAGAATGTATGCATACGCTCATTTTCAGTGTAGCAGTAACACTGAACTTGCACTGGTCTGTCATGAAGAAAAGAACCCTGAAACAGCTTTTCAGGTAGGAATCTCCTATCCTTTCATCTGTACCTCTGGTGCTGTATCAGAAAACCTGTAAGTGAATGGCCACATAAAAATACTGCTCTGCTGTATTCATCTGTGCAGGGAAAAAGCAGCAGGCTTCTGTGGTAAAGTGCAAGCAGAGCAATTTATCTTTGAAGGGTACCTTGATTATCTTGGCCATAAAAAGATTGACTGTGATGTTAATATGGAGGTTATCAATTAATTTCAAAGTCTGCCAGGTTATAGTATTCCTTCATTGACTGTAACCAGGCTCCATCCAATAGTTCAAGATGTGGAAGCTGTTTATCATTCTAGTGCTGTACTAGATGTAGTGGTATTCAAACACTTAGTAAAAAGTGACTTTAACATTCAGAAGAGGTGCCCAAGGCTTCAGCTGACTCATGGCTCCTTCACGTGGCTTCCAATAGAACTGCAGACAGAAACAATAAGTTGCTGTCCAGGAGAGTTGTGGACTACACTTCTTTCACCATTAAATTCACTGGAAGAATGTACAGTAACTGCTTGCATAACAGAGTAGACCAACAAGCTCTTTATGGGCTGGCCGTTCTAGGTGGATGACCATTCCTATGATACAATACAGCAAATACCTCGCATGTTACGGTATCAGAACTGATAGGAAGGATTGGTTCTAGGAGTCTATTGCAAGGAGAATACAGATTCCAGAAACCTATGGTACTGCTTCCAGGTAGTGTTACAATAGTATTTTTGAAGTAGAGTATTTAAATATTCATCTAGTATGTTCTGGGCGTTTGCTACTTCTTAGTTTGAGAAGCATAAGTATAGCAAATATCCATGGGATGAGGGGGAAGAATAATTTAAGCTATCATCTAAGTACTTGATTAAAACAAAATATAATTAAATGTAGATTAATACCATACTTTCCTTCTGTTCCTCATATCTGGTTCCTACCACCATTGTAAATGACTGCCTCAACTGGCTTAAGCTTCAGAGGCATCCTGACTTCTTATTGTGTATAAATGCTTATTAAAACATCTAGTAACAAAGAAAGTCTATTAGCTGTAAAAGAGATGGAAGTAAAATAATATTGGATAGATTCTTATCAGTAACTGTCATAAGACTTGATTTCTTTTATGTTTATTTTCAACTTCTGCCAGATAGAAGTCTTTATTCAGATGATGACTTGGTGTGTCATTTCTTCCTTATTCCCTGTAGCCCCCATTTCCCATCTTCCACTTATATTTAACTCTATGTCAAAATTCTCTTCTTAAGAATATCCTCTGGGTGAGTCGGGATCAAGTGTGTCTCATTCAAGTACAAAAATGTCCTGTTATAGTAAAAGTAACAAGGTTGCATAAGAGCAAACCCTTCTGTTTGGACATTTGTAAAGCACTTGTTTCACTCCCATTTAAAAAAAACCCTCGATCTTATTCCAATTTAGAGGTATTAAGTGGAGAAAGTTAAAATTATACATGTAACAACCTTTCTCCCTCACATATCTACCACAATGTTTTATCAACTAAGCCAATGGCTGGTTAACACTGCCTACAATGGTGTTATGTAAATAGCTTTGGAATTGCCAGTGTTTGGTGTATGGGTAATAATGCTGGTGCAACAGTGACCAAAAGTGCCTTTCCTTTATGATTGTGTTTGGATTCTGAGAAATACCTTCTATCTGCAGCATTAGACCAACAGTGGTAGTACCAGAGTCTTAAACATTGATGCTTCCCCTCCACCCCGTGTTAAAAGCAGCACAACATACTTAATGGTAATAAGTGATGGAGAAATAGTCAGTCTAAGATTTTGACATCTTTAGCTTGGTGGCTGAGAGGATCTGAATAGCTTTATTTTGTAGAAATATAATTACTTCATGGATAGACTCAAATGTATTTTATTGTTATCCCTACCAAAATAGTAAGTACTTTGTCTGTTGTAGATAAATTGATTTGTAAATTAATTTTAATGTGCTTTTTCTACACTTCATTTGAGTTGTATCATGTGGAAAGGTAGAAATGGATATGTGACTTCATATTGATGTACTTCTAGTAAATGAATAGTAATAAAAACCTATTATCCTAAAGCACGGCTGTAGTTCTTCAGTGCTTTTAGATGAACTGTGTGTTCAGTTATATCTTTGAGCTGATCAAAGCTGCTTTCCTCACGCTGATTTAAAAAAGTATTCTGTATTGTAGTAACTATCGTATACCACACTTTTTCACAATACTTGAAAAAGTATTTTTCACAAAATAATCTTAAAATCCTAAATTCTACTCTTCATCGTATATTTAAGTGAAAGAATACTCTAAAAGTTAATGGAACAAGATAGGGTTGTGTTTTTGATTTGGAGAAGGTATTAGTGCACCAGAATGGGAAGAGATGTTAGTAAGCCTTCTATATAGTTTTTCTAGAAGCTACATTCACTCTAGTGTTAGAGCTCCAGTTTTAACTTCTTACTTGTAATAACTTGTCAGTCTTAGAACACTTTTTTTCATTTCATCTCTATTAACTGTATGGAGGGTTTTGTTTTAAAAATAACTAACTGTTGACCTTATCTGTCAGATTTATCTAACAAAGGATGAGGAATTCTAGAGTTAAACCCTGCTTTACTGCCACTGCAGTTTTCCCTTGAGTTAGTTAACTTCTGTGCAACCTACCAATAAAGTCCTAAGAGTTAGACAGCTTAGTCTTTGACTCTGCTAATGAGCTTCTGTAATTAAGCATTATGTCCTAATATTTTGTACTGAGAGGTTGAACTGAATCTTTACAACATCAAATAACAACATAAATGTTTAAGTAGGTGATACTGAAATAGCATTGGTGTGGCAGGCAGGCTACACAACCTAGACAGTAATTGGAGTGATGTAAGTGTCTCTTTGCACTGGGCTTGACTTTTTTGTTTGAGAGAATGTGGGGAGGAGGATATTAATAAAGTTATAAACACCAAAAAGATAAGACACTCCTACTTCGTGTCCACTTACAATAGCAGAATGGCTGAAGCTGGAACGCACCTCCAGAGATCTTCTAATCCAGCCCCTGGGCTCAAAGCAAGGTCAAGAACAACAGGTTGCTCAGCCTTGTACAATTGGGTTGTGAATCTGCAACCTCTTCACAATGTTTGAATGCTCTCAAAGTAAAAGTTTTCATCTTATATTTAACTAGAACGTAGTTAGTTTTCCTGAAAAATAAACCCTCTGCCATGGGGAAGAAAGCTTGAAAGGTACTACCACGTAGTCTATCATCTGATTTCAGTAAATTTTCACTCCTTCAAAGCCCAGAGGTCATAGAGCATAGTTACTTTTTTTTCTTTTGTTATTCTCCAAATTACATGCATTCAGATGCTGATGGCCTGTTTTGTTTGTCAATAGGCAAGAAGTGTCCTGTCACTTATCAAAAGACTTAAGGCAGAACAGGTTAAAATAGTTTAAAGTACATTCTCACTGTAAATTATAAGCTGTGCATCAACAAATTTTCATAGACCATCAAGATAAAGACTTTCACATACAAAAAGGAAATATATTGGAACCCTATAGGAAGCGTTAGGTAGGAAGTGCACTGTGAATCCCTACCAGGAACTTCTATTGTGCAATAGTTCTCCTGTACAGACTACTGCTATTAGCTCTTATCCTAAGGACAGTGATTGCTGCTTCAAAGGTAATACAAACATTTAAGAAAATCTAGAAGAGAGGAACAGGAACAATCAGAAGACAGTAAATGAATAATGATTTGGAAGAACAGCCTAGATACAAGAGGATTGGGGAGACAAAAAGGAAACATAATTACATGTAAAGTGTATATGTAATCTCTGGAAGAGTGGAGGATGGGATAAAAAGAAATAAGCTTACATTTCAGATGGAGATCAAGACTGGATACTATTAAATAAATTTTCTTATGGGTAGTAAAATTTATGTAGCTTATTCATCATGGTATCTAATGATACATTCTTATCTTAAGCAGTTGTAGAACCTTTATCTAGGGTGACATCAGCATGGCTTAAAGGGGAGTAGATCCTGTCTTGAAGTTCTTCACTGTCATTTTGTCCAAAACCAGACTGGATATCATGGGATGAAGAAAATCTCTGTAGTCAGTGTGTGTATATAATGGAAGAGATACTTACTGGAACACCTTAAACAGAAGCTACAAATGTTTTCACATTAATTGTTACTATTGCCCTCTTAAATGAATCAATAAAGGACTTATCTGTTGCACCATATATATTGGCTACTTGGTATCCCCCAGAAGTTACTCATTTGCAGGTTTATCAAGAACATGCATGCTGAAATTTGCTTAGGTCTTTTGTATAAATAATACCTTTTTTGTTCTTTTTCTCCCAGTTTCTATGGAGATTTTGGACCTTTAAATTTGGCAATGTTATACAGATACTGCTGTAAACTAAATAAGAAATTAAAGGTAAGCTTCGTTTAAAAACAATATTCCTATATTTTTGTGTTTTGAAACTCACCTAAAATATATTATCCAGTTTGAAAGGGGTTGTTAGGTGCTCATTATCTAGATGGTTACCACTAAGCTTTAAGGTTATTCTTTGTTCTGAATTCTTTTCCCTCCGAAGGATGGAAGAAATGAGTATGTCCTCATTGTTGCTTAGCCAGTGAGGCACTGAAGGATATGTGGTGCAAAGGTAATTACTCACCACCTCCCACCAGCAGACCATGCTTGGCCTGTCTCTGAGCAACTGTTAATTTAGAAAGACCGTTCCTCAGTTCTATGGCTGAGTGTGATGTTATGGTATGGAACAGCCCTCTGGTCAGTTTGGGTCAGCCATTCTGACTGTGTGCCCTACCAGCGTCTTGCCCACCCTAGCCTACTTGCTGTGGGGGCAGAGGGAGAGACAGGCAGCCTTGATGCTGTGCAAGCACTGTTTGGCAATAGTTAAAACATTGGTGCATTACCAGCACAGTTTTAATCACAAATCTAAAACACGGCATCATGCAGGCTGTGGAGAAAACCTAACTCTATCACAGCCAGACCCAGTACATTGAGGACATAGCTGTATACTTAACCTGGTCCCCAAATGCCTGTGAAAATGATTTGCAGCATGTACAGAAAATATAACAACTGCAAGAAATGAAACAGATGTTTTAATTCAAAAGTACTAATTAATATCGCTTGTGTGCAAATATTTAGTGAGTTTCTCCTTGCTATTACGGATTTAAAATAATTATATTATAAAATATTAGACCTGTTAATGACAGAGAGGAAAATGGGACAACAGATGTGATAACATTGGCCACTGTATAGAGCATTCCTGCATCAAAAATGACATTATGTTTTGGGACTAATGTTTGCTGCACAAATTAAGCCAATATGCAAGTTGATTCACGCTATCTGCTGCTTCCAGGAGCATGCTGACTTAGGTAGTCTTAAGAGGAGGCTCTGCAAACTGAGGGGTTTGTAGAGTTGCTATAACCTTTCTGCAGAAAAGTGCTTCTAGTGAGAATTTACATTGCTTTGTAATATAGAAAGTTAGTTACAAATAAAATAGTTTAAACTCTAGTATTTCTAATTTTGAATGCCTGTGTTCATATTGGGAGTACATTGGATTTGCCATTTCTGTGTTAACACTAAATAGGCTTATAAATACACTATCACCCTATTTTCCAGTGCCACTGTCCCATTCAAACACATGACCAATGATAGTCACTCACTAGGAATCTATTTTTCTACCTTAATTCTGCTGTTTGTGACCTTACATTTGAGATATTAAGGACTGTGGAGAGTGCTTGCTCTGTCAATCAGTTACTCCAGAGAAGTAGAGGAGGAGAAGAAGAAGAAGAACCAATAAAAAACCTACTATTCTAACTTTGACTGTGCCTATGAGAACTAGAGAGACTAGTTCTGGTTTTTCCAGATTCACATTGAGACTGTGATCAGTTTGGGACCTGAATACAGTCTCGGGTATCACTGTTGAAGTGTACCTTCATACTTTTATAGTAGAACTAGAACGCCTTCAGACTGGACTCTACATACCAAGGGTTTCCTCTAGAAAATAAGAACACAAGTAATAAATATCTCAGGACTTGGTGTCTTTTTTAAATGATTCAATATTAAACAGGAATGTCTCTACAGTCTTTAGTCTTGTTATAAGACCATCATCTGCATTGAATGAAGCCAGCTGCTCCTAAGTGGCTTGTAATCATAATGATAAAAAGATTGTATATTATAACAGAAAAAAATACCCAAGAGAGTGAAATTGAAACTAAATTAGTAACTCTGACATTTGCAGGGTTGATTTAGCAAACCGTGATGTCACTTTTAATGTAACTTTTATATTTTTTGAAAAAAGCAAACATTGGCTGTTAGGTGAAGAGTACAAATGGCCAGGAACAGGTCAGGGAAATCTCATGCAGATCAGCTGCAGCCTCAGCTGGGATGAGGTGCTGTCTGTTGCTTCTACCCTACCAGAGGCTAATTCCAAATAGGTTAATTTAAACTACTAATTATACTAGTGCATAATAGAGAAGGGTAACCTGATAGTGCAACCACTTGAAAGTAATACCTGAAATCAAACAGGCAAAGCTTGGAATACCACCTGAGTGACACAGAAACTTGCTCATTAATAGATTTCAGTCTGGCAGATTGGCACTACCCTTGAGGTAGGCCAGTACCTGCTAATGTAAGCTTTGCTCTTCTAATAGTTAAGATATATGCCAGACTCTGTCCTAATTTAGATACTATCTGCAGGAGTAAGTAGGCTTGTAAGACCAAATCCCAGGGCTGAAGCATGCATCTGATGGGTACTGTAGGCAAAAGGCTACTGCTCAGCTTCACTAGTTGAGAATTATGAATTCACAGTTTCTACTCTTCTACCCCTTACATTCTCATGCCTGTCCTTCACAAGTGTTGCTGAGAGGATTCCTCAGGCCTGAACTAGTGTGTGTAAGACAGACATTCATGACCTGTGAACAAGGTATTGATGCAGTGAGCAACTGGCAGCAAAAGTATGGTAATTTCTCACGTGGCACCAGGGGGACAGGTACGCAGCCTGTAATCAGTGTTTTGGAGATGGAAGGGCGATTGGACTAATAACATGGAGAAAGAGTCCTGTTGGGCAACCTGCTGCTTGCATTCCCTTGCATTAAGGCTAACTGTGCCCTGTGACTAGAAACAGGAGTTGGCTCATCATAGGAAGTAAAAGGCACTGCAGATTATCACAGAATCGCAGAATGGTAGGGGTTGGAAGGGACCTCTGAAGATTATCTGGTCCACCCCACCCTGCCAAGGCAGGATCCCCTAGGGCAGGTTGCACAGGAATGCGTCCAGTCAGGTTTTGAAGATTTCCAGAGAAGGAGACTCCACAACCTCTCTGGGCAGCCTGTTCCAGTGCTCCATCACCCTCACAGTAAAGAAGTTTTTCCTCATGCTGAGGTGGAACCTCCTGTGCTGCAGTTTGTGCCCATTGCCCCTCATACTGTCACTGGGCACTACTGAAAAGAGACTGGCTCCGTCCTCCTGACAGCCACCCTGCAGATACTTATAGACATTGATAAGGTCCCCTCTCAGCCTTCTCTTCTCCAGACTAAATCATTATCATTCTCTAGAAATACAGTCTGCTGAGGGATGGTTGCAGTTGCCATACTGCAGCACTTTTAGAACCCTGAGGCAATAACAGTGCTTAAGCCCAGATGACTCCTGCCATGATTTGGTATATACCTGGTTGGATATGCACTTCAGGTGCTCTTATGAAGACTCTTTAAAAGAAGCGTGGTATTAAAAAAGTCCACACAATTTCAGACTTTGGTGTCTGAAAAAGAATTTAAGACTTAGACTTTTATTAAGTTTAAAATGTCTGTGAATAGGAACAGGAGAAATGAGAGTATAAGATCTCATTAAAGCAAAAAATCCCACAAGCTTCTCCTCCAAGTCTCCCAGCTATATCTATTTCTGTTTTGGGGGAGAAATTATAATAGAGGCAGTTTTCTGCTTTCCCCTCTCCTTTCTTGGGGGACAGATGGGGAACGAGAAGGGTACCAGTCTGAAATGTGCTAATGGCAGGCCAACATTTTAAAGTAAACTATTGTAACTTTATGCTGACTGATTTTTAAAAACAGTAAATAGTTCTGTTCTGAAGAGCTGAAGAAAATATTCAGATAGCCATTTGCTGAGAAAGCTGGAGGTAAAGTCCTGATTATGCCTTACAGGAAAACCTTTCTGACCTTGTTATGTTTGTAATGTTTTGATTGCTGATTGCTATGGAGATCATCTTGGCTAGTCAAAGTCAACAGCAAGAAAAAAGGCTTGGCAGAGCTATCTTCCTACTTGTTCTTTGAATTCTGTTTGGGGGAAAAAATGTTTGACTAAGCAACTGTGATTCTTTTGTTTAAAGAAGTCTGATTTCATTAAAACTGCTTTTAAAAAACTGCTATGTTTTATGTGTGTGTAGCCTTACACAATCTCAATAAACTCAGAAGCAGGGGTAATCAGAGAGGGAGTGTTGCTGAGAAATGATACAAGTACAGAAGATCACAAGCAGGAGAGGGAAGGTTGTGACAAGCTTATGAACTATGGGTTTAACATTTCTTGTATGCTAACTGTATTGCTGCTGAATCACAGAAGGGTTTGGTTCTGTTTTAATATAAATAAACTGTTGGGCATACCCAGGGAACTATAGTAATTGCAAGCATCTCCTTTAAGACAGCTTAGATTTTGAGGCAGGTTGCATGTACATGTTTTAATACATCATTTTATATGAATCGTTTACCAGCCTTGTACTCACTGCTGTTTATATTTACATGTTACATATATGTATACACATGTGTGTGTATATATATATATAAAAATAGCATTTGCATTGATCCAGACTTATTAAACACATTGCAGTGATTTATTGCTTGAACAATGCAAGTATATTAAACCACACCATTAAATAAAATACTGTCAAATAATCTGGTGATTCTGAACAGATATCAATCTAGTAATTGTCCATGATGACAGGCTTAGAAGGTGCCATTAATTTCTGTGGGCAAGTAAATGTCTCGTTAAGTCTTCAAGAAACAAGCCCTGATCTGTTGTTTAAAAAAAAAGATAGTCTTACAGTGAAAACATGTTCTTGAATCCTCTCATACACCCAATCAATTGGGTTTATCACCTAAAACAAAACCTACCGCACTTTTCATGTAACTTCTGCTTTTAGTTCAAAAAATTGTCTTTCGAGTGTGTTCCTCTGGGATATAACTTGACAGATACCGTTCTGTTATATTGTTACATTTTGTCTTCTAGTGATGTGTGAAACTGCTAAAATTTTCTTACTAGTAAAAAAAAGTATCTTTAGTGCTTCACAGTGCATGCATTAGTTTTGTTTTAGGAAAAAAAAGATTATTTGCAACTATGTTGCTATGTTATCTCTAATTATAGTTATTCTGTAGACAATCTGTACTGAAAAATTTGGTGTTGAAACATTTTGGGTTTTTTTGAGTTGTGCAGCATCTAAGGGAACTAAAGCCCTAATCCATACGGGTGGAGCTCTGGAGCTGTGAAAACAGTGACCTTAAAGAACTGTCTTTAACACTTGCTGTCATTGAACCTAGCCAAAGGAATAGACTTAGCTTATTAAACATGATCAGAAAATTAGTATTTTTAAAAATAGATCGTAAAGCTTAGTATTCATATTGAATGTGCATTGAGTTGAGAGCTTGTGTATTAATGTTAACAGAGGCATTGCACTGACACTTAGGCACTTACTGTAAAACTTGTTTTTCTGTAACTTGTGTGCAAATAAAAACAGCGGCTTGTTTTATAGGCTTCTGCAAAGTAAAATCCCGGTGCAGTTTTCCTCTGGTTGCTATTCTATAAGCCATTAATTAATGTTGGTTTTCACTTTTGTGTTAAGGCTTTAGTCAGGATTCAAAAAACATTGAAATACTTCATATAGCAATATGGCTTATAAGGGTTAAACACATTTTGAAAATGAAGGAATGAAAATGATATATTGCTTTCATTTAAATGTTCTGGGAACTTTTAAGGTGAGCTGTCACTTTGTGGCTACTTCACATACAAAAGCATCTCAAAATTGGAATGACTTGACATACCTATATGATTAAAAAAATTGATTCTGTAAAATAAAATAAGGAATATGGTCTTATTACATAGAACTTCTGGCTAGCTAGCAGAATGTGCTTTTTGCAGTTTAAAATAGTATTTCAGGTGAACTGTAAACTCTTACAAAGAACTCTGCTTTAAGTAGTAGTCAACAAGTTAAAATTGAAGTTCTGTCACTGTTGCATAACTATTGTAATCTTATCCCACCTACACATCATGGGTGGAATTGCAGTTAGAGAACACTGAAATTAAAAAATTGAGGAGGGGGAAGAAAGGAGGGATCTTAAAATACTGCGATTAATTTTGTCAAGTTTTAATAATAATTGAATGCTTCACTAATTAAATAACTACTTGTGCTTTGTATGTTTGCACATACACTGAGGGAGATGTTGCTGTTAGTCTCAAGATACAACCTCTTCCAGTCAACAGCAACCAGCTATCTCGGGGATTACAGTCCTACTTAGATATGCTCAGTTGCATTAACTCTCACCCCTTCTACCCATGGAAGCTGTGGGTAATAAAACCAGCCTGGAAGGTACAGTTAGAACTACTATTAAAGGGGCTATTTTTGTTAGGGTGGGAGTAAGAAGTTCACTGTGATACATAAATCTATTTTCTCCTGAGTTTATCAGCTATTTGTTTTTTTGCAAAATTTGATTCTGTGGTTAAAGCTGTCCTAAAATTTGCAACAATGTTTACAGATTTCTGGAAGTGAAATACAGTTGATACTACTTAAAGAAAACACAATTCGGCAGCAGCTACCTTATCTCCCACCCCCAAGTGTTATCAGTGCCAAGAGTAGGAAAAGAAAATAAATTGAAATTGTCCAATTGGAGTTAAAAACCTGAAGCTGGGTAGCAATAGCACTGGTATGAAGACAGTTCATAAAATGTGCAACTGTTAAAAATAGAAATGCACTTCAAACATTTAGAAGCAGAATCCAGTATGTCTATTGATGACTTCCTCAAAACTGTAGTAGTACTTCAGCAATCTGCCAGGAAAAACATGAGTGATAGTGTTGCAGAATATAATGGAAGTGTAGCAAGTCATGAAGCTAAAAAAAATAACACAATAAACTGTCCAACTTGCCATTTTTACGTGTCAATTTTAGCTTTCTGGCTTTAAGCGGTTTTGCTGCAGTTTGTCATTATTGTTCTTTTCTGGTGCTTGTTGGTCTTGTTTTCAATGGGAGTTTTGTCCACAGGATTCTCACAGAGGCCTTTTTTTCTTCCTAAAGAAAGAAGAATTGCAAGTGTTACTGGTTTTGTCTCTGCCCAGCCTTTTTTTCAGGCCTTTCACTTGTGCAATCACTTTTTTTATAAATTCGTGCTGTTGAAGCTTTCTAAAGATGCCTGTCACCACGTTTTTAGGTAGTATAGATGGAAGAGTGGTGTTGGACTTAAAATGCTTGTAAGATTGATTGTTTCAGTTCTTCTCTTGTCGTCTTCACAGAATTATGTGCTAAAGAGATTTAACATATAGGACAGTGTTTTAGTCTGAGAATTTCAATGTCTTTAATCAACATTCGTAAGCTATTGTTCAAATATTTAAACTTGGGGGGTGGTGATGAGAATCCACTATTTTATATTGAACATTTTGGTTCAACTGTGTTTTATAGGATATTTTTGCACAGCAGACCAAGAGATCTGCCCTGATACAGTGGCTGTTGCCCTGCACTTATTTATAATTTAAGAAGATTGTTCATGGTATTGGTAATTTTTTCCCTACAATTTTAAGAATCTCTCAAGATTTTTTTTTTCTGACTTATTTTTCAGTTTTGGAAATGCAACTTTTAAAGTGTATTCTTCTCTCAGTAAATATGCTATCTGTCTGGTCTTTTAACAGTATTTCAGCCTATCAAGAAAGAAGATAGTCTACTATACCAGTTTTGACCAGCGGAAACGAGCAAATGCAGCGTTTTTAATAGGTGCATATGCTGTAAGTATTATTTATTGCATGGATACTTCTAACCTTCCTTGAAAGACATCTGTTCTGTGTAAAATAGCATCTCAAGGGATGGACCTTTAGGGAGGTAGGCCTGAAGGAATCTAATCATATTCTTCAGTAAAAGAACTGTACTAGCAGTTTGATCTATTACAATTTGAATATCCAAACTGTGACAGAAGTATATGTACTCTTAAATTTAAGATCTTCTAGATTTTATGTCTTTTCTTCAATTATACAAGATTTTTGAGACGAGAAGGTCTTATAGCTATGAACTCTACCAAAGTGTGGAAGTTAATTGAGAAGGCTTGTTTTAGTTGTCCTGGTGTTAAAATATTAAGTGTAAAATGAAACGTGGAAAACAGTGGATCAGGTTCTAGGAACAGGTTTCCAGTGGTGATTATGCAACTTGGATTGTTGCATTAATCAGCTTCTTAGACACGTTGAACAGAAATACCCTAAAGCTATTGAAATATTTTAATAAGAGTCCTAAGTTTAAGTGAAAGTTAAGTCTTAAAACTTTATTACCAATATGCTGCCTGTTTGTAAATTGCATCTCAGGAAGATGAGTTTTTTTAAATTTCAGTTTTTGCAATGGACTTTAAATACATTTGGGCTGATCATGTCCAGTTGCTAAATTACTGTCCTTGCTCTTAAGAATTCTGCAAAGGTTATTTCTGTCATAAAATTCAGATTAAGAAAAAAAAAATATTTGAAGTCTTACAAGAACAGAATAACATGCAGACTTCTCGGATCTTATGGAGAAGTTTAGTGTTCCTCCTAAATGGCCAAGACTACAACATAAACTGTTCAGTGATGTCAGAAACAGGGTGCTGCTAGGTTTTGCAAAGTCTTACCAGGCACCACAGACAATATTTTGATGTTAGTATTGCTTTGCTTTTCCCGTCATTTGTTTGGAGACTTATTTTAGTTGTAAGGGGGTTTTAGGTAGTCTTCCACGATAGTTAATTTAAACAAAAAAAGTCTTTAAAAATAGTTTGAAAATAGTATTACATGTACTTTCATGCATACCAAAACTAAAGTAGCCTGGTTTGACTCAATTTGTCCCTGGTAGTTTTTGTCTGAGGGGGGAGAGGGAGTAGGTTTAACTGAATTACACTGACTTGATTACATGATCTCCCGGTTTGTCATCAAAGAATTCATTCATGTAGAAATTTATGAAGGAGAGTGCATTTTCTCCTGTCTGATAGCATATGAATGAATTGGAGGGTGGGTCCCTCTTTCTGCCTTCTTAAGGTATTTGTTATGTTTATTTCTGTTTGGAAACCAAGGAACCCCTACCTGGTTGTGTACTCTGCAATCTCGTAAGGTTTGGATTCCCTGGGGGAGAAGAGCAGGAGGAATACTAGACTGTACCAGTGACTCCCCCAATGGGGCAGGGGGAAGAGAGAACATATATGCATGACACTTGTTCCTCAGTAGCAGACAAGTTCTAGTGATCTCTTTCAGTTCTTCAAAGATCAAAACTTTAGTGGACCGAAATCTGACTTTTGAGCGGTCATGGTGAAACACAATGCTTTCATACTGTGACACACTCTGAAAAGAGATCCAGTGAGCTCTTTTTCGTTTTCCTTGTAGATAGCAGATGGGCTGGTCATATTTCTTTCTCACAACTACTTTAAGTATGTATTTTGGTAGTAATAGCTTTTATTAGACTTCTGTAATGCCAATAAAGGGGAAAAGCTGTTGAGTTCTTAAGTTTGTAATTTTATCACAGCAAATGACTGGGTAATAGTGAACTACTATGGCATGTTCTGTCATATGCTTGCAGGAGTGTTTTTCCCTAATTTAAAAATATAAATTAGACTTCTCAGCCCTATCTGAAGCTTTAAGGGTTTGTTCTTTTGTAATCTTAAGCGTATCACACTACTGCTCAAATCTGTAATCCCTCCCTTGGAGGTTCAGCAAGTGCAAAGGCTTTTCAGTTACTGCAGTGTGTACAGCCTCTTTGCTGTTTCAAGCAACACCTTTCTTCAGATTGCTCTAGATTGGCTTCACAGAATTCTTGTGATAACTTAGCAGTGTATCTCTAGAGCGGATCTGTTCTATATACTTCTAATTCGAAAATGGCAGGTGGGAACAAGATGAATCCAAATTGTATTTGAAATAGTGTGGCTGAGTGTTAAGGTGGACTTGCAAAATACTAATTCCCTTCTTGTTCTGTAAACTTTTTAGGATAGATGGTATGAATTTTCTTGGAAGTGCGTATGTGGACAGTATTGCTACATGTCATGTGCCTGCACAGTGTCCCAACTGTGGAGAGCTTTGTCTTTCAACCACATAATTATTCAGGAAGTCAAGAACATAAGAATGGAAATGTCAGAGAAAAAAATATTGTAAAATTTTCAATATTTGCTGAACCTGTTTTTTTACAGGTAGCAGTGCCACATGATATGAGTTAGAGTAGTGACAGTGTGGAAGAGGGAGGAGAACCTTGTCCCTCATAAAACAACTCTTGTAAGAGAATAGTTTCAATCTGGAAGGTGACTGTTTTTTTTTTTAAAGGTTGTCACTCTATTTCTTAGATACAGGTTCAATTTACACAAACTATTCAATACAGGCTCTTTGGGGTTTTTATTTTACTTGTATATGTTGCAGAATGAAAGCACTCTGAAGATTCATTATATTACATTAAAAAATGAAGCTAAGTTTCAGTTGCTGAGTTTTCATTGATAAAGATGAGTCAGAAAACAGTTTCCTGCAATTTTCTTAATGGATATAACTACTTTTTAAGTACTGAAGACATGTACTGTGTTGTTTCCTTCTCCATTTTGTTATCCTTCCTCCATCAGTTATTGCATTGTTCTTGACATCTGCGATATTTTTGCTTTTTCAGGAGCCCTGTTCAGTGTTTTTTTCCCTCCTTTCCTTTCTTTTCTGCTCTTAGTATCTTTTTCTTGTTTCCATCCTGGTGTCTTTATTATGAGCTTTGTGGACAGACAGCTGTTTGGTTAAAATGTCATATATACACGTCTTTGAGCAGAGACAGCTTTGAGGTACCCTAACTTCTGTGAAATAAAAACTGCAGTGTTGAGAAAACATTAATATAGGACATATTTGCCCCTACTTCAGATTTCTGACTCTCTACTGTGTAAGATGGAAACTCATCTTCCCCTGAAGTCCTCTGAACTACCCTCTGAGGATCTTTTGACTATAAGCAGGAATTTAGGCTTTAAATGTAAGCTAATTATTGTGATTATTGACATTGACACAAATGAAAGCAGTATTTTTCTCTGAAATAAACCCCTCTCCCCAAAATCTATTGCACATAATGCATTGTTCTTAAATGCAAAACCTTTGTGGTGAGGGGGACTATAAAGGAATTATAAAGGAGACTTCTTTTACAGACTAAAGGAATCTTTACAAATGACTGAAAACAGAATAGCATTGCTATGCTGCAGGGTTTGAAAGCATGAAGTTGGTGCCATTAGTGAGCAATTATTGCTGTAGACAGACCGTTACAGCTTAAAAATAAAAAGCAATAGGCTCCTCTACTTTTTGAATTAAGTAAATACATATATTCATTAAGTAAACCTCTGAATCTGCTTCAATGTTAGTATTTACTGGTTTGACCCCAAAAACAAAGAATCCAACAAATGAGTTAGAAATAATTGTTCTGATAACACAGAATAAAGGGAATGGTTTTCTCATAGAAATTGTGGTCTGTTTAGATTGTGGAAGTTTTCAGGAAACCTTTGCTTTTAGAGGTTAAGGATGGGGGAATATGGAAGTTTGGGCAAATACAGGGACATTAATTTTGAGAAACATGCAATTTGGGCATTTGCCAAATGAAACTGCGATATTGATAATGCCACAGTATTGAGATTTAATATTTGAAGGTAAGTGGGATTTGTTCCTCCTTTTGGGTACTGATTATACTGATCCATGCTATCAGTGTGACTGATGAGTGGAGCAAGCAACATTGGAGGCTGAGACTGAAATACAACTTCGTGTCAGGGAATTTATCTTTTGAAGACAAATCAGTTTGTGCAGAGGGTTTTGGTCCAAAATTAGATCAGTTGTTCAAAGAAGTGAAATAGGTGGTAGCTCTGGAAAAACAGAGATTATTCTGGACCCTCTTTTCATTGTGTCATGGCAAAGAGGTTTTTCAAACTGTTTTACTTGAGTCAGGTTTTTTTTATCCTTACCTTGTCTCTTCTGTCTGTCTTGCCCATGCTTGAGGAAGAAATGCAAGAAAATCTACCTACTGTGATGGCATCTTACAGAATACTAAGAATGCCATTAACTTGAGATATGACTCTAGACATTAAGCAAATTGCAAATATTCTGGGAGTGACCACCACTTACCTATATTCTAATGTGTTCAAGGTCAAAAGTTGAATAAAGCTTTTACATCAGGAACTAGCCTATGTCTTGGTTAAGAAAATAATTATTAGAATGCTTTATAGTTAAATACTTTATAGTTTTATGATGCTTTAAGAATGGTTTAAGAATGCTTTATAGTTAAAACTAGTTAAATGTGCGTAGAGCTAAAAAGTAGCCATGTAGGTGCTGGTTGTAAGGTGCATTGCGGGGAAATGGCTAGGAAAATTGTATGGTTTTGTTTACAAAACATGTTTGTGCATGTGAAATATGCCACTCCAAACTGGATGAAATATTTTTTTTGTGATTAATGCACTTGCTTGGTATGTATTCCAAGTAAAGTTTATTTTAGGACCAGTTTTATTGTACAAATAGGATTGTAAATGCAACAAGATATGGCTGTATTCTGATTTCTTACTTTAAGTAAGCAAGCTGAGCTGATAGTGTTCAGCGATAGCAGAATAAGCCTTGGCTTAGGGTATTACGTTAACTATATGTTGGTCTCATGGTAACAGGTTCAGCTTGCTGAATTGGATATTTTTATTAATTAGTACTTTGATATTGACAATTGGGAATAAAAAAAATATTTGTGTTGGAAAAATCTTCCACTGAGCTGTGGTGGAGAAATGTTTCTATTGTCAGCTGCTGTGGTAAGGTTATGATTCATGTGAAGTTGGACCGAGAACTCCTAGCATAGATGCCTATTTTTCATCTTAGTACGATGCTGAGTCTGTCTTAAAGTCAGTTGCAACAATGTGATTTTTTTTTTTTAAAGGGGGGAATGACACAAAACAGAAATCCCAGTTTCTGTTGATTTCTGAATCTTTTACTTTGTGTAGGTATGTCTTTTCTGACCTAAAAATGTCATAGGAGTTGGTCATAAAGGAGTATAGTATACATTCTTAAGAGAGTTTAGTGGGCTGGGAGAAGTGTATATATGGTTAATCACTTTTTGGACTCAGGGCTTATTTTTTTAATCTCTTCCCCTCACCCCCTTTAGGTAATATACTTGAAGAAAACACCAGAAGAAGCTTACAGAACACTTTTGTCTGGATCGAATCCACCATATCTTCCATTTAGGTATGTGAACGTGAGAAATGGGCCTAACTTTTGTGTTTGGAATTTGTTAAATATAAATTTTCCAGATTGCCTTCCCAGAAAAGGATTTCATGTCTGATATAGATGTTGTGTCAAAATGACTGATCTCCAGAAGAAGTATTTTTTACTTCCGGTGGAATTACTTGCTCTGTGTTGGAAGAATAAAGCCATTTCAATTTATTTAAGTTTTAAGTAACACTCCGAGTCTTGCAAACTGTCAGGTTAAGAAAATAGTTCTTAGCATGTTTGTGATTTAGCAATTAAAACTTTTTATGATGTATCGTGTTTTACTGTGGGGAAGTCATTCAGATCTTTTAAATTACCTAGTACCTAACTAGCTAGACTTACATGAATAAAGGGGATTTTATGCTGTTATATTGTCTCTATTTTACAGACCAAGTAGTGATGTTCCATTATTAAATTGCTTTGTCTTTCTGTTTTCAGTGAATCATAGATGATTTCTACCAATCTGTCTTTATTCTCTGTACTAAGGTCATATTGAGACTTCGATCTGAGGAGTTTTAGCTATCATGCCTATTTAATAAAGAGACTTCCAGATTTTTTTCATGGTGCGGACCATGAAATGCCCTTGTACTTCATGAATGAAAACACCCACACTATTCTTAGCAAACACTGGCAATAAGACTAAGGCAAGAAGGTCAATGTCCTTTTTTTTTTTTAGGGGAGTTGGTGTTTTACAAGTAGTGTTTACTGTCAGCTGATGCATTTGTAAATATAGACCTACCTTG
Organism: Phaethon aethereus; assembly: GCF_964289735.1. Taxonomy (NCBI): domain Eukaryota; kingdom Metazoa; phylum Chordata; class Aves; order Phaethontiformes; family Phaethontidae; genus Phaethon; species Phaethon aethereus. The sequence continues at coordinate 14,301,521 of NC_138584.1, forward strand.
CCTATATCAAATTTGCCTGATTCTACAGCCACTCAGCAAAGGAAGATCAGATTGTCTCTCTTCTCACAGATTGTACAGGAGCCAGATACAGTATAAACTATTGGGATGGTAGATTTGTATGTGAAGACTACTTTGACTTTGAAATCTTAAACCATTGAACACATAAAGATACTTGGTACTATATATATATATAAAAAATCAGTTATTTTAAATATGTCATTGGTTTTTAACATCTCCAAATTCTATATAAAATACAGGAATGATGATTTAAGTGAAACGAAGGATAATGTATAGTTTTTCTCCACCTTTTAGGTTCTTTGGTTTCTGATCTTGTCCAAGTTTGAAATAATTACATTGCTCCTTTTCCATTTACAGAAGGTTCAGCTATTGGAAAATTGCTGTAAGAAGTTCTTTGAAGACAGCTCTATTATTTGGAGCACAGAAATGGTGTCAACACATTCTTCTGTCTCCTTATCATTTTGGGGAAGCAACAAGTGAAATATTTCCCTGCAGTATTTCCCTTCCTTCTGGAAATTACTGTGTAGCATTTTAGTGGAGTCTAAAAAACCCTGATTCTCCCTTTCATATCAAATTCTCAGCGGTTCAACTTCAGCAGGAATATTTCTTTCATATAAGAGCTTTTAACAGTAAAGTGACTTAAATTATTCAGAATCTTAAGCCTAGTTTATTCAAAACTTGCTTAAAAAGCAAAACTCTCTTAGTAGTGGGGATGTATGTTACCTGAGAGTAGCTGTACCTTGTCTACCAATTAAAAAAATTTACTCTTTGGAATTACAGTAAATTGCTATGTCTTTCAGTTTCTTTCTCTCTTGCCAAAGTAAAGATTAAGGTGTGTAGAAAAGAGGTTCCAGCAAAGCAAAGAACCTTAGTTGTCGGATTCCAAAATTATAAGCCAGAAAAGTTGGGAGGAATAATGTGTTTGCAGAACAGTCTCATATGACCCTATTTGCACAAACCAAAGGATACAGACCTTTGCCTTGCAACCAATTCCTTATAAAAATGATGATGATAATAGTAATAATAATAAAATGCTATTTCTGCTTAACTGGTAGGGAATAGCAAAAGTAATTGGCTCTGTGACTTCTTGTGAGGTTGATAAGAACCAGAGTAAGAAATGTAATCACATGAAACCATTTCATTTTAAGTGCTAAATAATTATTCAAAGCAAATCCTCATGAGTTGGAATTCATGAACTTCTATTCTAGAACAGAATAGTTAGTTACTCTGGGATCAGCAAAGGAGGGGTCAAAAAATACAAGAAACAGGAAGATTTTTTCTGAAGATTGCTTCATGCTATACAACAAAGAGCATTTCATGTTTCCCTGGGGAGAGAATACTGACTGAAAATATTGAAGAAAGCAATGTCCAGCAAAGGGACTAGTCAGTTTTTTGCAGTCTGGTCAAAATGATTACAAAAGTATAATCACTTCATTCCATTTGTCAGCTTCAGGAGAAGAGGGCAATAAATGTATAGAGTAGGCAGTCTTCTGAAATGTAACTCCTCTGCAGTCTTTGTCCATGTGTTTCAAGCCCTGGGTTGCTGGGAGATAAATTATTGGCTAAAACTAAAGTTTTATGGGGAGGATGTGGCTTTTTTGTGGTGGGTTTTCTGTGGTGTTGTTTTTGGTTTTGGGTTGTTCTTGGTATTTTTTTTAATGCAAAGCTTTGCTTATTTTAGAGGATGGGAGGGAGGCAATTTTGAGCAGAGCCTTGCTGTTTCTAGAAGGAATATAGTGTTACGAGCTTTTGCTAGAGTTTCAACATTTTTATTTCTTGAGCGTTCTTTCTTATATGGTGTGGGTCTGGAAAGCACTTAAGTTTCTTTCGGATCTGCTTTGGGCTACGTCAGGTCTTGGCACTGCGTTAGAGCCTAAGCGGATTCTGTTACCTGCAACACAGTTTGTCCTGCTGGGAAAGCAAGCTGTGTGTAATCTCACTGTACTGGAGGTGAGATGAAGAAGGGTGAGGAAATAACTGAAGGATTCTGACAAGACAGGGTGCTAGCTAAGAAATTGTGAGGCTGATAGTTAGGGAGAGGATATTTGGGAGTTGAATTTATAGGAAGAGGTTGGGATACATAAGGAGCTTAAGAATTACTGGGGCTCAGAGAAGGACAAGATTTGATGAGGGCCTGCAGTGGGACAATCTAGATTAGCTGGGAATGGGGAAGAAATAATTTCTTTCTCCTTCCCTGGTTTTCTAAGACCTTTGAGATTTTTCTCCCCCTGTCCATTCTAAGATATTTGAGACATCTCTGGTGCAAAATATAGCATGATACAGAGGCTGAAGCAAATGAACCTATGCTGGAAGCAGTAGCACTGCCGTAGGTAGTATATCTGCTTGACATTGAGTAAAGAAACAAGTTGGTGCTATGGGAAAGTTTGCACTCCTTCCACATCTTTAGTGTCTTGAAAAGGACTAAAATGGCTCTAACGTACAATGAAAAACATAACCCAAATGTCTTGCCTCTTCCCTCCTATTCCAAGGTCTAGGAAGGAAAGACTGGTCAAAATGATTACAAAAGTATAATCACTTTGAGATACTAATCATTGGTATTCAGTACTTACTGACTCAAATTTATTCTTGGAGCCTGGAACTAAGACATTATATAACTTCTGTATTATAGGTCATCTCCATTTGAATAGTTTCAAGTGCAAGAGTTTATCAGTGAGCAATGATCAGTTAAGTGTTACAGCTAGCCTATTTAACAAGTCTGTTAATTTGGTATCTGAAGTGTCTTCTATCTGGAAAAAAACAGACAACTTTCAATATGTAGAAGCTGTGGGATTGTCAGATTCTTTATGGAGTACTGGGATATGTTTACATGAAACGATCACTGGGAAACTGATCTGCTTTCATCTAGTTCAGTGACCTCAAAAACCCTTAATCGGCTTAGATCTTCAGCTGGTATTTCACTTAAAGACAGCTTCAGCAAATATTGTTCAGGGGTGGAAGGGAATCAGAACACCGCTCTTACAATATATATGGAAAATTTTTGGTTTTGTTTTTATAATAGAAAAACTAAAGACAAAGCAGGAGGATAAGGCACTACTGTCTTTGAGACACTTTCATCTTATTTTTGGCTGATTCACTGTCGCTTGGTGACGCTCTAGTCTTTTGAAGATCTTGTGCTGTATCTTCTCACTTCCATTTAAGAAAACAATTCTATGACCATTTTAAATCATCATAAATGCCAGTTTCCTATTGTGAAACTAAGTTTTAGATTTTTACCTCAAACTACTCTTTATTCACTTTATATTAAAGAGAAAAAAACAAATATATTTTAGTATTACTGTGTTGAGTCTCTATATAGGACATGAATTTCAGAGCAAGATTTTAGTTTGTAGCTTTGGGGTTTTGTTTCTTTATTGGCAAGTGCTGGGGAAACAAACTGTTGTTATTGACAGTGTTTAGAGGTTTGATGAAAGGGAAAGCATTATGCAGTATTGAGGTCAGCTACAATAACCGTGAAATCAGATGTGGGATTTGCAGCTCTGTAATGCCAGCTTAGATTCATACTACATCTGTATTTCGTAGAAATATTCACGTTTTTCTCATTTTGAAAGCAAATAGAATACTATCAGGTAATAGTTGGTAAAACAGTGTTTGAAAATCAAGGTGGTTATGCATTTGGCCATAAAAGGCTCGAAGAATATGGTAATGAAATATGTGATCAGCAACAGGAATCAGAGTACCCACAACACTGTAAAACTGTGCAGGAGATGTCTGTATGTGATCTGTTCTATTATTCTGATATGAAGTGAGGGCTTCCTTTCTCTTCTATGTTTGTTTTTTTAAACACAGACTTCTGAGTTGAACAAAAAAGTATAACATTTGGAATCTGAATAGCTTGGTTTCCACTGGTAAAAACACCTAAATGTTTTTGTATTTGCATAAGTAGTCCCAGTAAGTTAAAAATTACTACTGTCTTAAATGTATGCACATGCTTTAGCATTCTGTAGGATAGGATGCTGACTGTGTACAGTGGATAAAAGAGGAAAATAAGTTTAAATAGGAAAAATGCCTAGAATTAATTTTTATTTTGCCTAAAATTTTATGTTTATTCAAGGTTATTAAAGGTATTTTTTTCTTTACAGTGCTCTTCCTCATAACTCTTAGTGTTTGCATTTGGTGTTCCCCTGGTACAAAGTGTGTCCCATTCAGAATCTTACTGTTTTTTATGCAAGCTAAAATTAATATTATTTATATTGCTCTAAAACTTTGAAATACATCTGTCACTGGTAGAAAGAAAATGCATGCCAGTGGATGTAGTGCTATATAATTGACATCTTGAATCAATGTGGTATGAGGATAGCTGTATTTCTTAACAGGATTTTTGTAAAGGTTAGTACTAGTTCTGACAGTATCCAACATTTTTATCCATGGCCTGGAAATTTGTACATCACTAAGAGGACAGCTTGACACAAAGAACAGTGAAATGGAACTAGCTGTTCTGCCTTAGTTTTTAATTATTTAGTTTTCTCCAGTAAATATGTTAATTCAGGAGGAAATAAGATCATATTTTTTAAATATTTGCAAAGCTGCATAATGATTTGACATGACTTCTGACTGATTTCTCTGGGCTAGAAAAAGAACTTGATAACTCTGCCTCAGTCTGGAGGAAGTCCTTTAGGTGGCTGGGGGGGAGATTTGCTTTGGTTTTACTTTTAACAAAGAAAATAAAAATAATTAGTGACTTAAAATACCTTAGACAACTCCCTCTAATCAAAAAGATACTTTACTTGAGGAATTTATTTAAAACGTTCAGGAAATCACCTCACAATAAACTCTTAATCTTTGCCTTTTGGGTATTTCAGGGCCGTTCTAGACATGTAGTTGGCAGTAAGATTGGCATTAAGCATCTGTCCTCTCTAATACTTCTGCAGAATGCTCTTTGACTAAACTCTAAAGGAATACTAACACTTCTCTGGAATAATATGCAATTATCTATTTTATGGGGAGATTAAATATAAAAAAGTCGCTTCATAAGTACATTATGGCTTTGTTTCATAAGTAAACTAGCTTTTTATATTGTTTTAATATTTGAAAGAGCTCTGTAAAGTGCATTTTGTTGCGTGCTGTGTGTTCTAGAATTGGTGGCGTGGGTTTCATCTCCTAATATTGAGTCCATATGCACTTGCCTTACCTGTAATTCGGATATCTCTCTAGAGTATCAATGGATCCTTATGCAGAATCCTCATGGATTATACCTAAAAATTCTGCCAGATTAATTTTATTTGTTCTTACACCTAAAATTGAATACCTGTAGATAGCTTAGCTTAAAATTCTGGAGCAAAACAATAAAGTTTCAGAAAGGGGTTTGCATCTGGAATTGATTCTACCTTCTAACTTTTCTGCTTCTGAAAACTAGAAAAGAAAAAAAAAATACTCCTGGATATACCCTGAACAGGATTTGGAGTCCTAAAATAAAAATGTTTGTGGCTTGAAGGAGGAAAAAAAGTGCATAGATTTTGTTCAATTTTCTTGTTTTCCAAATTATGATACAAGGAACTTTCATGATTTGCTTCTGTTTTCTTACCAGAAGATACTAGAGGGGCAGAGGGAGAGAAAGAGAGAGACTATGGCAAGGTCTGGTATAATACGCTCAGTATTTGCCATGGTTCATCAAATATCATGCTTTCCCTTGAAGCATTGGGTACTATTAAGCCCTGCTGCTAGGTGTTATTTCACTACCATGCTGTACTGTCATGCAAATCTGGTGTTTGTTTATGGTTTCGTTACATTATCGCATTCTGCCACGAAATATAGATAGGGGTGTGAGTTTTTCAGTGTGTGCTGCATTTCTTAAAAAAACAAACAAAAAAACCCCAAAACGCACATTAGAATACTGCTATTCTTTGAGTTTCTGGGAATTTGGGATTAGGTTTAAACAGCTTTTTATTTGTTCATTCCAAAAGTTTGCCTATTTAGATATTTCCTGTCTTTCAGTCTTTCTATTATTTCACTGTGTGTGGATGGAAAGTGTCAGCAGAGCTGTTTTCTCCAGTCAGAGTACACCTACTTTAATGGTTAGGTGCACAGCAACAGAAATAAGATGTTTGAGGCATGGATGTAGGCCATAGATGTTAGCTGCCAGCATCCATGTGCAGTCCCCTGCTAATAGCTCTCTGTGGGAACTGTAGCTAAGAATATTGTACACCTGGAGTTGTGATAGGCTTATCTTGTGCATCTAGGTCACATTCAACATCCTACCTCTTACCCCCTCTCTCACTCTTGCAGTGCTGCTTATTAATGGATTAGAGATTATGTGGCTTTTTTACCCAGTATTGTTTTTATGTACTGCAGTATCAGATGCCATATCGGTTGAAGTAGTTATATACATAGAGATAATATTCTTGTTATAGCAAACTAACATGTAATATAGAATGTGTTTGCTACAATCGTATCTTCCATTCATATTTCTCTAAATACTTAATTTTGTGGTTTGCATTGTTTTAGGTTTTGTTGTTTCTGTCAGACCCTTCAGAAAACTGTTTCAGTTTTTAAAGATTTTCTGCTATGTATATGTTCCCATTGGGACCTTAAGATTTTTTTTTTTTGCTCTGAAGACCTTTTTGTTTGCTAAAATGCTTTTGTGTTAAAATGATCTGTTATCCAACTTCCCTCGTAAAAAATGTATTGTCTATAAAATTTGTATTTTACAGCTTTAGTATGTTCTGCTTATCCAATGTAAAGAAAATACTTTATGGCTTTTCAGTTTGAAAAACTTCTTTGTTGCTTTTGGATATTGAAGGCTTATTCACACTTTAAAGTTCCCTTTCTAAAACATTGTGGCTAAGTATTTTTTACTAATCTAGTAACTTGAAAGCTTTTCTAGAGTAGCCTGCCTGCAATATGACACTACCAAAATTGTAGCTTTTAATTTTCTTAATACATTTCCTTGCACTGCTAGCTCAAAACTGCTATGCTTACTCGACTCTTAAAGAATGGGTAAGAATATTCCACTCTTAAAGTACTTGGGATTGAAGAGGCATATCAATATAATAAATTTTATACTACTTATACCAAATAAACTATCAAAAAATGAAAGTTTTCAATGGAAGATTGAACTTTTGAATCAATTATAGATTAAAAATGTATCTGGCTGAAACCTAAAACTTTGCTATTCTGATAAATTGCTGTTCTTTGCATTCTGGATAAGATAGCTTAGAACAAAACTAAAAGATTTCTTTAATGAGTGATTTAGGAAATAATCTGCCCAGGCAGAATTTTGTTAAAATGCGAACTGGTCTGAAGCAGACTTTGAAAAGTACTCTTTCCTCCCCTCCCCCCAATACATTTACTTTTTTGGTGGTTTTATTTATTTTTATGTTGGTGTCTCTTACTAGAGAGATACTTGCTTTGGGGTATCCTGTCATCGTTTAAAGACAAATTGTTGTTTTCATAGTGGCAGAACTGAGGTCAAGTAATTTTAAATTCAATTAAATCTGGAGAATTTTTAATCACATCTGTAATCAGGCATCAAAATGAGAGCTTGTAAATGAAATCCAAACTAGTAGTCTGTTTGCCTTTCCTTGTTAGTGTAACTCAACTGAGACTTGAATAATGGTTAAAGCAAGTTTTGCTTTATCCTTACATAACTGAGAGGGGATGCAAAGCTTCCTGTTCCAGAATGGCGTAAATATTTTGGTAAAGGGCATGTAGATAGACAATGTAAAATATGCACTTAAAATAATTTGCAGTATCTAACAGCATTTACACTGAGCTACATCTTTGGCAGGGGAATGCTTTAGCATGAACAAGCTTCTAAAAAGATGTCGTCTTCGAACTTTAATTCACGTTTCTTAGAGGAGACTGGATAACTTGAATGTACTCTGTGTACTGCCTTTCCCTGAGTTCTTAAAATAATTGTGTATATTAAATTAATTTGTATTAAATCTATAGGGATGCTTCATTTGGGAACTGCACGTACAATCTTACGATCTTGGACTGTTTACAGGGAATAAATAAGGTAATAACACTTTTCCTTAGCAAAACATTTAAATGGACTTTTACACCATGAAGGAAAATACTGTTAAAATACGTTAGAAAATCTGGTTTCAAAGCAAAATGTGTGTGAATGAGTAGTATGCTGTCATGAAACCTAAGTTACCGAGGACTGTATTTGAGTAGTGAGAGAAGAAGATTACACTTTTACCTGGCTGGCCTGGCCTTTGACAGCTTTCTGAACCTCACCTTATGAATCAGAATGTGCAAACACACCAGGCCTGGCTGGGGGCCCTTCTAAACGCAGCCGTGCGAGGCAGTGCACTAGATCTGCTAATAGGGCATTTGTAACCACTGGTAAAAGGGAATAGCATGGGTTGATAAAGTCAAATGGGACAGACACCTTGGTATTCTGTGATTTGATCTGAGCAGTTTTTGCGCATGCTTGGCTCCAAATTCCCCCAAAACACTTGGTTCAGTGTTTGACACTAATCTTTTTCAGAACTGTTTAAAAAGAATGAAAACTAATGTAACTTACTGTTGTTTTGATGTGTCGCTTTCAACAGTCCTGGTTCTGGGGAATATTAAGCTCCAATATTGCTTTTTAAAAAGCATCTTAATTTAGAACTTTGTGCTATACTATATACTTCATATGATAAGCAAAGATTAAATTTTGTTCGTCATTTCCCAGTGAACTCAATGAAGGGAGCAATGTATATGAACAGTTCTGTACAGACATTTTATAGACTATTTGTAATTCTTAAAAGTATGGCAAAACAAATGTTTCTTATAAACTGGTAAAAGAGAGATCCAGCTTAATATTTTTAGTTCTGTGGGGGTGGGAAAGGAGCTGTCAGTTAACAGCAAGACTCTAATTCATGGCATTCTCCAGATCCTGAAGCTCTGTGAAGCAAGTCAGTGCAGTCACTGTAATTTATCTGCAACAAACACATCAAAAGGACTTTGAGAATCAGTTTTTCCTCCTTTGTTCCCATAAAACTTATTACTGAATCTTTGTCCAGTTCACCTACAGAGATAAAAACGCTTTGAACAGAAACTGTATGCTTTAATCTAAAGTAAAATCTTAGTCTATCTGGGTAACTTTGATGTTTGCATGCACATATATTGTATATGTGTAATTCAGGGGGTCTACAAATTCTGGAGTGCAGCCAGCCAATGATGCTTAAATGAAATACATTTTTCAAAATCAACGTTCAGACAAATCCCTCAGTATCTTAGGTTTCATGACAGGTCCAGTTGTTGAGTCTGTATTGTCTATAACAAAGATATTTTTGTTTTGCTTTAAAAAAGGTGCTCTGTATGTAGCAAATAAGCACAGACTGATTATTTTTTAAATCATAGATCTGTGGTGTGCTTTTTTTATCACACCTTAATCCCAGAATGTTGTGTAATATCTATACTTCTCAGAATGCATTAGGTTCAGTAAACATATGCTGCAGAACTGTCTTCCACATATTTCTTGGAAGAAATTTGGGCTATGAATTCCTTATTCATAGAATTGTTTTTAATATGGTATTATGCACAGATCTTTGGTACAAAATTGGCATATTTAATTATAGTACAGTATTCAAATACAAAATGTCTTTCAATCTTGTAATAAATACTAATGTATTCTAGTGAACTTCATTCTATCAGTGGAATGTGTATTAAAAACAAATCATAAAATACAGGTTATACACAGTACTGTGTTCTGTACATGCCATTTTGCCTGGGTATCATAGTGATAAAATCAGAGTATCATATTAAGTATAGAAAATCAATAAACTCTTAATGTTCTGGTTTTTTTACGTTGAACGGCATGAGAATGTATTCAACTTAGAAATCATTGAATGAGTATATGACAAAAAGGGAATTGCTTTTTAATTTGACATCTGCCTTACAGAAAAAAAACCAAACTGTACATAGTGGGGTTGGGAGAATCAATTTTATGATTTAAGTGATATGCAACAACCTTATGTCCCATCGTAATGTCTTTGAACGGGAAACGACGAGTCTGACATGCTTTAGCAACATTGTTGGAGTTTTTGTTGTCTGTGGTGTTAATCTGTGCAAAATGTAACGTCTTAACATAGAAGCTTCAATAAGCTAAAAGCACAAAGATACAGTGATTTAGTTTTGATTCTCAAAAACAGTATTATAAAATGAGATTATATATCGTATTTCAGAATAAACTGACACCTTGTTGCCTTTTAGGCCTTGCAGCATGGATTTTTTGACTTTAAGACATTTGATGTGGATGAATATGAACACTATGAGGTTTGTATGCTCAATAGTGAGTTGAATGTGTTTGGTTTACGTAAAATAAGTTAGAATATACAGTATCCCACAACTTAAAACATACTGGAAACACATTTTAATTCAAGTAAAACCCAGTGTTCATATGTAAGGTATGCACATACAAACCTGTATATGAAAAACATGCAGGATAAATATCCTTGCAATTGTACTGGACCTGGTCTTTGGAACTGCCTGAAGTTCCTGTAGTTGCATTGGTTAAGGAGAAAGATTTGTAGACTAGAGGTGTACTAAACATTTGAACATATATTAAACTCTAAAAAGAGAGTTGTGTTGCTTTATTGTAGCCAGTATTCTTCCCCCCAGCCCCTCTATTGCAATTTTCTCATTATCTCCAAGTTTTCTGAATAAATTTGCTTAGTCTGAAAATGTCTATTTTAAAATTTATTATCTTAAGTTGAATATTTCTAATATCAAGCAAGTTTTAGGAATAACTGCTTTTCTCAAATCTTTAACATTTGATAAATAACTACTTTGTTTTACAAGCAGGAAGATATGGGTGATTCAGTATATATCTGAAATACAGCTACAGGAAACGTTTCATAAATGTTTAAGAAAGAGGGTGAAGTCAGGAGACAAACAGTGGAAAAAACTTAATTTACAACACAAATCTGCAATAGGCATACTACAACATATAGATATTCACAAAACTTAAAAGCATTTATAAAAGGATTTCTGTATAGTCTAATGTTCTGTAATGATTAGATTGAGAAAATGGTATAGCTTTTGCTGAATTACCGAAATTAAATGAAGAGTAACTAAAATTTGAAGTATGAAATTGCTGCGGTTTTGCTTACTCGATGTACAAAAGGAAAATGTTTGTTCTAAAAAACAAATGATGGCTGAGAATTCTGGGAATTAGGAATAGGTGTTAATCTGACTGAAAAAGTATTAAAATAATTTATTAAAGCTATCAGATTATCTTGTTTAATGCTTAACATTATTTTAGTTTGTGAAAAGTATGTATGTGTGAGTGATGTTTAAAGTATGCTGCCCGCTGTCTGAGTTTAAGAAGCAAGAACTTGGAATCATCTTTAATTTTTCATCCATTTTTGGTATGTCTTCTCTTATTTTACACATTGTGGTCAGCTTTGTATGTCTAGATATGTCCTGTGCTGTATTTCTAAAACTTTAAATGTTCCAAGTTTTTGCTATGTTAAGTCTTCAAATGTGTAGTTATGTGGAGAAAGTTGCATAAGACTTAAAGGGAGCAGGCTAAAGGAAATTCTATTTCATGTTTATAGTTCTTTCATCATAATCACATTGTCAAGGCAGCTAATTCCCCTTTTGTTGGACTAGATGTAAAATACTCAAGTTATCTTTTTTAAGTTGTTTGCATGTACTGTTGAGTGTATATATACACACATATACATATATATCTGTAGTTCAGATTGGTTAAAACTTAAAATATTCACAGCAACCCATATTTAACTATATAAAGAACTACTTAATTCACAAATAAAACTGCTAGTACAAATAAAAAATTACTCTTAAATTATTGAACAGGGCTTCTCCATTAAAGGGGGTAGAGGTGCTACAATGTTGAGATTGCAGTCTGTGATACAAATTTGGAGAGGCGAGGGGTCCTGACTTGGTAGTAAGTTGCATAAGGACTAGTTAATTTACAGGAGTTTTCACTGGGTGAAGACATTTGGACCAAGCCTGATGGGCTTAGCTAAGCAAACAGTTGGTGAATCTATTACAGTAGCATCCATTATCAGAATTTTTCACTCATTGGGATGTTTTGATTTGCTGAGAGCTAAAAACAGAAGCTTAATAATGCAGTTGAACCGAGTGCCATGTCCTTAAAAGTCATGCTGAGAATAACTGCATTGCCAAACAAGGAATTGAGTGCTCTTCAATTTAAAAAAAAAAAAAAAAAAGGTGGCAGTTTTGAACTTTAGTTATATATTTCCAAGGAATCTTGCAGTTTTTGCACTGATAAAATTTGCACAGCCTTTTTAAAGTTTTCATTTAAAAGCGAGCAAGAAATGCAAAACTTCAATTTGAAAGCATCTTTTAATTTAGTCTTTTTATTTAATTTATACTTTCCTTCTATGATTAGTGGCTCATCAGAGCTGAGGCCAATATGTAAATTTCAGTTTCTATAGGGAAAGGCTAATTGTTTTTGAAGGCTAATTGGTTTTTAATTTGTTTTCTGTGAATTGGGTGTTTTAGCCAGTGCCTTACAGGGAAGCATTTTTCCATATTCTTTGATTAAAACATACAACAATGTTGATGTTTGTCAGTGTTATAAGTAGGTGACTTAAAACACTGAACCTTCCAAGGGTTGGATATGAAATCTTTCTGCTTTTATTGGAAAACTTCAGCAGATTTTTTTGTGTTTCATTTTATTAAGAAATTTCTGAGAAGCAGCTTATAGTTAGTTAGTTTCTGCCATATAGGTAAGCTAGCTAACTACATTTGAAGTGTTTTGTTTTAATGCAGCAAGACCATAGTAAGAAGTACAATAAAATCTTGAGTAATTTTTTTAACCTTGTATGTGCCGATATAAAATGCTTGTTCTCTTCTGAAATTTTTATAGCGAGTGGAAAATGGTGATTTCAACTGGATTGTTCCAGGAAAATTTTTGGCATTTAGTGGACCACACCCAAAAAGCAAATTTGAAAATGGTATGGTGTACACTTTAAAGTTATTCTACAATCTTATTTTTTCCAGCATGTTAAACAGTCACAGCAAATGAGCAGAAGATGATAGAGGATTATAGATTAATTTTCATCTTCAGAAATAATCATACAGTGAACACTTTATATATGATCATAGAACTTAATTCCAAAGCTTTTTGAATTCTTCTTTGCTACAAATAGTATATCATTCAAAAAAAGTTTTGGGGACAAATTTTATTAGTAGGACTTTGTACTTCATTTATGACATTAAATGATTGTTGCTTTATTTTACAGGTTATCCTCTTCATGCACCTGAAGCTTACTTTCCCTATTTCAAGAAACATAATGTCACATCAATCATAAGACTAAACAAAAAAATTTATGAGGCAAAACGCTTTACTGATGCTGGTTTTGAGCATTATGACCTGTTCTTCATAGATGGAAGCACACCAAGCGACAGTATAGTTCAGAGGTTCCTGAACATCTGTGAAAATGCTGATGGTGCTATTGCTGTACATTGTAAAGGTATGTGCACTTATTTACGTAAGTATAAATACATAAAGCTTATTCCAGAAATAAAGTAACGCTTTCTGGTTGTGTTAATATTAATAATATAATATTGCTTCATGATACTTGAGTAAGTATATGAGAAATATTGGTTATTTTCATGTGCATATTAAGTTCTTTCATCCTGCACTACTACTTACTGCAACTGACAATCTGTTGTTCATTGTTCTGTTTTTTTCTTAATATCACTTGAAGGCATGAGTTTTAGTTGATGGAGGATTCTCTTTTGCATTATGCTTTCACAGCGTTATGATAATTGGCTAGGAAATGCAAAAGACTGAAAGGTTTTCTCTGTACTTTTAGATTGTTCTACATTTTTCTGTGAGCATGACTTCCACATTTCAAGTTAATGTGAGTTATTGTGATGCCAGCATATCAAGCCAGCCTATTTCAGCAAATCAGCCAGAAAATACACAAAGCATGCTTAGTCAAGAATGATTAACAAAAGCTTTGAAGGGTTTGGCTTGACTTATGTTTAGAGTTGTGTAAGGACATTGTCGAGATGAATGTCTTGCTGATCTGAAACAAGAATAGTGCTATTCATTCATAATTTTTCCATGGACAATAAACATGCATATCAAAGATAAGTAATTTTATTTGTTAACATGTTGTTACTGTGGCCAGAACCCAGAAATTCTGGCATTAATAAGCTGGACATCTGCTAACTGACTAAATGAGAGTATAAATTATGGATTAGTAGGAGTTGATTGTTATTCTCCAGGCTTAGTTGCTAAAAGAATAAAATATACTTTCCTAGTGACTTAGATATGTACTTGCTAAACTGAAATATTTTTGATCTTTCATTTGACCATTTCATAAGCAAACCAACTTTGCTTCATTATTTTCAGGTTTTTTACACCCTTTTATATAAGCCTGTTCAAAGTTAAATCAACAGTTAACTCAGAGTTAATGTATTGTCTGTTGTTTTCTTGTACTCTTATTGCAGAAGTATTCCAAGCACAGCTTCCACACTATATATTGCTTGTCCCAGAAGTTACAGAATGGTTTAATGCAAAGGGTTGCTATGGAAAAATTTGTACATTAGCAGGAACTTAAAAGAACTGAAGTCTTAGTGATATATGCAGTTGGTAGGTGTTACCTGCAGTTTTCAGAGACAAAGACATTTTCTTATTCAGGTGTATGTTTAGTATAGTACAGCTCTGGGTTATCTATTTGCATGTTGCATTCCTTTTGCATTTAAAAAAACCACCAAAAACCAACAACCACGAAACAACCAAACCAAAACCCCAAACTCTCTCTAACAATACTTCCCCTTTTGAATGAGTCTTCAGTTATTCTTCCAGTATACAATGATGGAGTCTCGCTATTTGTTTTTATTTATATATTATTTACCTTCATACTTTTACCTGAATCATATTAACTCCCCAAAAAGTTACAGCAAGATTTAGTTATTGGTTAAATGTAAAGAGCTTGTAGTTGTATATAGAATTGCCAGCAAGGATGACTGTCTGCTTAGAGGGCTTCCATTTAGACAGTTGTTGGTGCATAAAAAATAGCTGGCCACCATGAGACTGTAAATTGCAAATATTGTATTTGCAGGAAAACAAGGTTTAAACACGGAGACACTTTACTAGTAGATAAGACACAGGGCTAGAAAGAGATTAATTCTTACTCTATAGTTAGAGATTTGTCTGATAGTAAGAGCTACTTTTTCTATTTCTCTATTCTCCCCTTAAAACCAGGATTAGTTTGTGATTTGGGGGAGCAATAGGTTAAATTATTTTAAGCTATGGATATATAAAATTATATGCTGGCCAACATTCATAGCTGCTTATATAGGTAGCAGTGAATAGTTTTATATATTGGTTTCACAACAAAACTGATACAAAAAGAAAAAGCCACTGGCTGAGAAGACACATGCGGCTATCTGTTCTGATATGTACATGTATTTGATATCAAATACATGCCTGTATTTGAACCTTGATTTGTTAAGTATATGTGTTGGCCTCTCAAAGGTACTTTGATTTTGTTGTTTACTGGTTTTATAAATATGAAGTTTGTATCCAGCTTGGTCATGGCTTTTTTAAAAATATCAGCCTTTTTTTTTTTAAATTTAATTGTGCAAGTGCCAAGAGTGATCATTGTTGCATGTGTTCTTAAACACTGTTAACTTTTTGTAAGTATGATATATTTATTCTTATATCTACAGCATTGAAATCCAATTATATGATAAATAGGACACTGAATCAGAAATTATTTCTTCAAATATTAAGTTGGTAAATAACATTGCAAAGAAGTCTTCTCATATCCCTTGTTTTAATTTGATAATTATGAAATGCTCATGACTTCATATGTGAGTGTTGATATTTTTGTTTCTGTAGCTGGCCTGGGGAGAACAGGAACATTAATTGCCTGTTACATAATGAAACACTACAAGTTCACACATGCTGAAGCCATTGCTTGGATAAGAATATGTCGACCAGGCTCTATTATAGGACCCCAGCAACACTTTTTGGAAGAGTATGTATACTTTCTTTGCTACTAAGAATCAACTGCTTCTCTACATCCTTACCCATCTAGCACTATTTATAGGATCTACTTTCTGTCTACAGATGTCATATATTACTGCCTATTGCAATATATTTAAGGTTAGTTAATTTGGGATTGAGATTAAACTTAGTAGCAATCACTTTCGCTGGAGTTCTATGCATTTTGTCACTGTAAGGGACAGAGGGTCTCAAGAGTCTACTTGTTTGTTTCTGGGGGATTTAGGAGTTAGATGAAGGTGTTGGAAGTGTAAAGTCCAGATGCAGACAAAAGATTAAATCAACAATAAGGATTTATGTTAAAATACTAACATAGAAGGAATAGGCTTTATATACTTTATATATAGCCTATGATGACATTTAAAATGAATCTTACAATAGTATAATTTATATGTTTTCTCCTTTCTTGTAAGTAAAGATTGAATAAGTATGTAATGGACAGCTTACGATCTCTGTCAGATTCCTCGCGTAATGTATGAAGCGTTTCTGATCTGGAGCTAATAATCATTAGCAAAACAAATACATGGTTTTAATACAGCTCGTTCTCAAAATTGACTGTATACTTGGGTTGAGAACACTTCATGTAGAGATAATTTGAATGGGTGATGCAAGGTTTGATCCTGACTGGAAATGAATGACAAAATTGCACTGGCTTCAGTGATGCAGATGTTAAGTTTCATTTCACAGTGGTTTCTACATTGTGCATTTGCTATTATAGTGGTTATGCTGATATTTTTGAGTTGATACCATGATGATATTGGAGGCATTTTCACTGTTATGAGAAAAAAACATTTTGAGAAAATCCACCACAAATTGGTCTCTCTTTGGAAAAAAAAAAAAAGAGAATGCGACAGCTCTGCTAGATACTGTATAAATACAATAAAACATGCACGGACCTTGCCTCTTAAAATGCATAGGATATCAGAGAGAAAGAAGGAGTATTACTGTAATTGATAAGAGAAACTGAGCATGAGTGAGGATTCCTATTTATTTTCCAGTGCAACTAAATGGGCGCTCTGTTATTTGAGAGGTGACCCGCCATTATTCAAAATAGTGTGAATCTCAAACTTTCACAAACCGTTTCAGGTGCTCACTGAAGGCAGATTAAACTTCTCCACACTGTGCTGATGCTTGGATGATGCACACTTAACAATAACTTCCACAGTAGAGCAAAATTAAGAGAGAAAGGTAGTAGGTAGTGTGATTAGTAAGTCCTGTTTACTTGAAAGATAGGAAAAGCAGGGACCGTGTCTTTTCTGAAGTGGCATATAAATACTTGGTTTGATTTTATAGATAGGCAAAGGTCCTTCAGATTTTTTTAATTCATACCTACATTATTCATAGCGAAGAGCTCTAGTATTGTTCAGTAAGAGTTTTCTGTTGTCCTAATGACAATAGAAACCTGTCTTGACAATTGGACAAAATTCAAGCAATGCCACCAGTAATGTCAAAATGGGATTGAGAAAGAAGGAGCAAACATCGGTTGCATCATTCGAATATAAAATATCTTGCCCTCAGGGCCGCAAAGTTGCATCTGACAAAAAGATAAAATCTTGCAACTTGGATCTGCCAGCCTTCATAGATGCCAAAGCTTCATCTCTTGGCTTCTTTGAAGTTTAATAAGAGAGGTTTGAGTAGTCTTTTTTTTTGTAGACGCCCACCCACCCAAGTATGTATCAAATCAGTTTGTTACTGTGAATGTAATTAATCTTGAAAGATTTCACAGGTATTTAAATTTAGGTATGTTTTCTAGGCTACTTCTGTTAGGTGGAGTAAGTGGAACTCCCGCTCCCTCTCTTCCTCTTTGTCCTTTCTCTTGATGTTTTCTTGGGATACAGTGAAATTTTTCTGGAAGTGCTTATCTTTCCTATTATTCCTGAGCAAGTTTAGACAGTTGCTCAGACTACTTGGCTCTTAAACTTTGCCATAATATTTTTTTGGCCAACAAAAAAGTTTCCAATAAAAGTATGTTCTTATTTAAGTCTTCATTCTTTTTTTCTTCTGTTCAGTATAGGAATTTAATTTTGTTACAATAATATGTAATGGGATCTCAGTTCCTGAATAGAACTAGCATGACAGGTACCTACCCAGCAAACTTCCTCACTGAGAAATAATGCAGTCTCATCAACAAAAGCCTGATTAGCTCATGTGCATTGTAGCAATTTCTTTTTTGCCACCTGTCTGAAGGATATAATCTTTCATTTTCTGAAAATTGATACTAGAGTCCTGTTCAACTTTACATGACTATTGTCACTTCCACTGTGCAGGTCAGCTGTAGTTTTACTGCACAATAGCTATATACACAAAACTGATGCTAATAAGAAGTTGGAAAGTGCTGTATTATCATTTATCCTATACATTATTTATAGAAAAGTATTATTTTATATGAATTTTTAAGTTGTGTTTTAAAAGCCTTTAAAATACCATTGCAAATTCCTGTTTAGTTAATCTTTTTTTTTTCTAGTAGGATTTTGTAAAATGAAGTTTTAGTTTCTGTAATATTTCTGTGATGACTACAGACTTACTTGGTGATTCTTGTTTTTTGTTGTTGTTTTCAACCACTGAAAAGGTTTGGGGTTTTTTTGTGATAGACATTCAATTTTTTTTTTTCCAGATAAGATGTACAGAAGATTCAAATGTTGGCAATCTGTAAGAGTAGCATGTTTTCATATTGTTTTTTATGTGTATGCAAATTTGTTGATACGAACTGATTTGGTTTTGTATCCTAAAGGAAGCAAGCAATGTTATGGCTGGAGGGAGATCTCATCCAATCAAAGCAGAAACGACGAGTAGTTGATGGAAACATTAACAGAGTTCTTTGTGGCTTGAATGACATTTCAATCAGTGACAGCTTGAATAAAATACAAGACTTGGATCAGTACAGGGAGGTAAGAGTTCTCGGGGAAAAAATTTTAAACAAGCAGAGATGGAGCTGATCTTTTAATAACTAGCTATAATTTTTAGAGTTTTTTAGGCTTGTATTAGTACTAGATTGCTTTTTCACAGCTAAACTTTTTTTAATAGGTCATAATTAGAACAAATCTCTACTTTTTTAAAAAAGCTTAGGCTGTATTTAAAACTTTTACAGGTTAGTTTGCAAACTTTAAAAGGTTTGCATTATTTCAAGTCATTCTTTCAGGATTTTCAGTTGTTTATTGGAAAATGGAGGAAAAAAATTACAAAGTTTTCCTCCTGGAAATCTATTTATTCCAAGTTTCTAGCTAATAATGCATGAGTGCATAGATGTCCATCCCTTTATCACATTGTTATTGATTACTGATGTGATGTGTACATTTAGGGTAAGCACCTTATAATCATTTATTAAAGCATGGGCATGAAGTGTGAACTAAAGTGAACATACTTCTGCTTCTGGGCTAGTAAAAATCTTAAACTGTAGCTTCCTAAACTGTAGTTTCATACAGTGTCTGTGAGAAGCCATTTAGAGGAACTATGTACTTGATTAATCCTGTATTAACTCTGTAATAACTAAAGAGCATTTACATTGCTGGTGGAATCCTTTACTTGATGTAAAAGACCATGGACGTAGTGTGCACCTTCTTCAGATAGTTGTTAGTATAAATTAAAATAATCATCTATCATGTGATCTATCATAATCT
This sequence comes from Phaethon aethereus, assembly GCF_964289735.1. Classification (NCBI taxonomy): domain Eukaryota; kingdom Metazoa; phylum Chordata; class Aves; order Phaethontiformes; family Phaethontidae; genus Phaethon; species Phaethon aethereus. The sequence continues at coordinate 14,321,123 of NC_138584.1, forward strand.
GGAAGAGCACCTTGAATGTATTTCGGAAAGGTACTATTTCTTTTTTGGAAGTTCAGTTTCAAACAGCTGGCACACAGCCATGTAAAAGTAATGAGTTTTGAGTATATATGAGTAAAAGTAATGTTTTTGAATCTGAGCTACTACTACAACTTTACTGCTTCCAGTATTCAGGGCACCTTTGCAAGTAACTCAACTACCTGCAGAGTGTGTAGTAGCCTATGTAGAGGTTTAAAATATAAATTCACACTGCTGCTTTTTTCTACTGTAGCCCTCTCTGTAATATGTATAGGTCAGTTTTCTACAGATGTCATAATGCTGTTTAACACTCAGTTTTCAAAACATTTTAACTTATCTCTTCAGATAGTTGGTTATAGTTCAAGACCTCATTATACTAGGCTCACCAGAAGCTCAAAACAAAGTCATGTTCTCCATCCCAAAAATGCGTAAGTTCTAAGGCTCAGAGGACAGAACAGCTATGTGCAATAACTGTTGGGCAGGTAAAGACAGTGAAACTTTATCGGCATTGAGGCTGAATGACAGGGAACAATGCTCTAGCATATAATCTTCAATGAAATCTAGCTAAAATATAAATATTTTCCTATAATTAATGCAACACTTGGACCCTCATATGATTTGATTAACTTCTATCGCATTACTTCTTCTGTTAATCTTTCTTCTTGGTTAATAGCAGAAGCTATTGGTCTGTTTTGTGCAGAGCAGTGAAGTCACTTAGGCACAATAGGAACTGCAGTCATACAAACAAATACTTGATCTGAGGTCAAATGAAGCATAATTGGTATAAGTCTTTTTCATCTGGCACTTTAAAACAAAAAAAAAAATTACAGTTCCCTTCTTGCTTTGTGTAACTTCCATATTTCTCTGCTACTTAATATATTGTCTCTACTTAATACTTGGGTCTTAGAAAAGTCTATTTTGAGATCAGTCAGAAATTATAAATAGGCATTGAAACAGTGTTGGCATACATTTAGTATTTCTTAGAGTTTATAATATTTTCTAAAGCTGGAAGTAGTAGGATAAAACTTTGAAATGTGTTTATCCTATATTCCTTATTAAGTTCTCATAGGGAATTTTTTTTCAAAACTGTATTTTTCTAGACGTGATGAGAACTTTTTATTTAAAAAAAAAAAAATCTAGTAATTTAGGAAAGTTGATTTTTAGCTCCTCTTGCCAGACACACAACTGTATCTAAATTTCTTCCTCATCTTCTGCGTATCACAAAATTTTGTGTTACTGTTTCCCTTCCACATTGATGGTAAGTTTAAAAGTAGTTAGGAAGGAGTTGAAGTTTAAGTTCTATAAAAACAGACTCCTTTGAAGTAAATACTGGTGTTACTCAAGCATCCTGAACTGACTTTGTGGTCAGATTCTGCAAAAAGGCTCTGTGAATGTGCATTTGTGCTGTGACACATTTAATTTACTGGAACTGTGCAAAGACAGAGTAGTGCCCCATGTATGCAGCAGACTGAAGATTAGTCTTTTAAGATACAATCTTTGTGAAGGAGATGTTCAATACTCTGAAACTACACTGCTCCTAAGGATTTGATATGTTTTCTTGCTTGCATACTTTGTGTTTCCTAGAATGATTTTGAAGACAAAACAGGTGTGGAAGCTCAGAATGGCATGACGCAGGGAGATAAGCTTAATGCCTTAAAAGGTCGGAGACGGCCATGTTCTGCTACAACTGGAGCTCTGAGGTAATTAATTAATTCTGAGGTAATTTGCAATTTTAAATTCAGTCTGTGCTATCAGATCTTTATGGCAAGTACATGGCCTTGCTTAAGGTAGTGGCACTAGCTGCATCACCTTCTGTGGTGGAAATTTGTCTAGGTATACATCTATTAGTTGCAGATTTGGTTTATTAATTTCTTTTTTCCTCTGTTTCCCAGTTCAGGATACCTGCTTATTATGTAGCAGTAAAAGACAAAGTACAAAAATATTTCAAAACCTTAAAACTTATATCTGTCTAGCACTATAAAACTTGTGTCTCAAATAAAATATTCTTCAATGAACTTAGTTATCTTTCTATGATTACTTTTCTAGACTCCTTATATAAATTCAGAATTTTTCAGAACCAATAAAAATGTGAAGCTTGAAAATAAACGTTTGAAGTACCTCTCTATTGTTTAACTGTAAATTAAAATAGTGATTGTCAATAATTCTTAACTGTTGTTAGTCTTGTACTTCAAAGCCAGTATGAGACATGCAAGTATGCTTTGGGGGAGGGGAAAGGCTTTTTATTCTTTGATAAAGACTGCTGCTTTGGTTTCTTTAGGCTGCAAGACATGAAACTGCACACAAGGTCAATATCACAACCTTTCAGGTATTAACTTTAAAATTATAGTTCTAAATGTATACTACTCAGGTCTTAAATTTTCACTGTTTCAAATTACACTTATCACATCAGTTGATTAGCAATTTCAGAATTCTGAGAAGTGGCAGGTAACAAACTTTTCTAAATACCTGTGAATGGGGGGTGGAACTTCAGGGATATCTCGAATTTTTCCTAATAGACAATTAGCACATACAAGTAACTTCCTCAGTCACATTTTCTAATATCTATGCAGTTATGCTATGAAGGGTGACTAGTTAACTCATAACCACTTTATCTCTGTAAAATTAAATACTTGTCTAGAAAGTCTACATTGGCTACATATTGCCTGCATATCACAATTTTTGTCATGTGTGTTTCAGTAGATGAACTAGAGGTATTGCTTAGTGGATACAATCAGCCTTTTTTTTTTTTTTTTAAGAAGCCGTACTGGATAAATATTGAGGTTTAGTACCTTTTCATATTTTAATACAAGGTCCTCATTGTACACTTTACTACAAGCTTTGTTCAGAACTTTGTGGAGCCAACAATATTTTCTTCTCATTTTTCTAAATGTTTATTTAATTTATGACCTGTACTAATCTCAAATCAGTACTGACAGTGCCCCTCCAAAAGAAAATAAAATGTAGAAAATTGACTTAATTTTGAGAGTTATAGGAATGGCAGAACTGAGTCTTTCGGGTTTTTGTAACCATTGTATCCTTTACCCCACTGCATCTAAAATACAACATGTAAGACAAAATATCTGTCTTTATAAAGCATTAATATTGAAAAGAACTCATTATCTTCAGTTTTGTGACAACCTGGATTTTTGAGATTGATTAGTCCAGATGTCTAACCTTGGAGATGTCCATTTACCCTTTCTTGGTGTAGAATTAAAGATATTTCTGCTCAATGTCATTCCTTCTGTGCTTGTAGCTTGTACCCAAGGTCTTTCGTCCTTTAAGAGCTCATCATGGTAATATCCCCTGGTCTAAGGATGGAGAGCATTTCATTCTGCTGTGAGGCTATTCATTTATTAGTTTTTAATAAACTAATATGGACAGCTATAATGCTAACATTCTTGAGTAGTCCAGTGTACCATACTTACAGCTCATTATCTATGAAGAATTTGGTTATTGAGAGTCCCACCCTAGAAAAAAGAGCTGTATGTACTGTGCAACTTTATAAAAATATTCTTGCTGTCACCTGGAAACAGTGATGTTCTCATGAAAGCTACAGTGTTGGTTTTTTCTGCTCGTACTTGCTTTATAGCACAAAAAGTGTTCTTTCTCAAATTTACAATATTTAAAATTTATAATGAAATTTACAATAAACTTGATACAAAATGGACACTTAACCTTCACAAATTATCAAGGTGAAAAATAGCCTGTAACTGTATAATATGGTACAGCAGGGGAAAAACTTGAGAGTGGAATATTCAAAAGGTTTTTTGAAAAGATATTGGAAAACAGCCAAACTGTTGCATTTTTGTTGTTGATTTCTCAGTAGTCAGACTTGAGAATTCCCACTTTTTAAAATACCTGTCTATGTATTGAAAGATTGTATGTGTTTGAGATGTATATTTCAATTTTTAAAATCTTGCTCCTCACTAAAACTCTGCACTCTTTAGACTGAATACTTCAGGTAGCACAGAAGGATCCACGTCTCCTCTGAAGGCCTCCAAAGTGATGGCAGTTAATTCACCATCTGCAGAAAGAATAAGCAGAATTCCCACATCCTCAGGCTCTAACCTTAAAAGGTTTTTTTTTCTTCTTCTCATTTTGGTACACATAATTACTGTATACTACAATGGTTTTCACCACATATGCAGTCTATAAAGCACTTGCTCTTCTTGCGTGTAAGAAGGGTTAAATTCACTCACAAAGTGACTTGCTGTTCCACTACCCAAACTTTAGTTGCCTGCAGATTTAAAACCAAACAAAATCCAAAACATGAACTGTGAGAGTTTTGATGGGATTATATCAAGTCAGAAATAGTATTAGGTTGCTCAGTTTGTTTTTTGATTTTTTTTTTTTTTTAACTCATGAATTTATTCAAAATTTTGCAAGTATTCCCACAAGTCTATTAATTTCAGAAGAATACTGAGTGGTAATTAATTTTTATGAACCCTTGATTTATTGCTACTTAATTCCATTATTACTATTGTACCAAGTAATTATGGATGCTAAATGAAATTTAGAATGATGCATTTTTAATAACTTCTGGGCACATATATTTACTTGAAGAAAATAACTGACTTTAAATATAGGGTGTCCTGAAATACCTTTTTCTCAAATTTTATCATATTGCTTCTTGGTTACTTGAGGACCTGTATCACATTACTGGTTTCAAGAAACAGAAGAGGACTTCTTAAACTGTTACGTGTACACAAAGTACTTCAATGTAGATCAGACACAGCCTAAACCTTTTAACACAATCTCCTGCATGGGCATATGGTCTGACAGAGGTGAAAGCTGGCCATGGTACTGCTTGAATAAACAAAGTTTGGGAACTCCTGACAAAGAATTCTGGTTTTCGAACCTGTGTGCAAACACAAATTATTTCAGAATGGTCTGTTATTATCTAAATCTTCTGAATTGTCTGTTGTTTTTTATACATCTGTACATACCTTGTGTGTATTTTTCCCCCCCGCATGTGTTTTCCATTCAGTGTTTCCATAAGCTCCAGACTAGCCAGTTCACTAGGGAACCTGTATGCTGCTTCAGATGATGATGAGAGCAAAATGACATCATCGTCCTCTAAGACAGGTTTTTCTGTAAGCCAAATCTCCAGCCACTTGAATGGCAGCTTGCAGCTGCCTCGCAGAAATAACCATGAACTGAACAACAACTTATACAACAGAAACAGCACTAGTGGCAACAACCTGAGCAGCCAAACCAGTTTTCACAGCGCCACGACAGATGAGTACGCATCAACCTTCCTTTATGGGCCTTACAACTCCTCCAGCACAATACCAGACTCAATCAATTCCTGTAAGTTCATAGTCACAACAGCACTTTCAGGCATCTGATCAATGTTTATCAATGCTTATCTTCCTTGCTTCTGCGAGCAAAGCTGTCACAAAAAAAAAAATCTTAACCCAGCATAATTTTCTGACTTGCTTTAATGTTTCTGAGCAGCACCTTTGTCTGTTACCTTTTTAAGTAATTATCATTTCAGCTGCTTTATTTCCCATCTCTTTCAAGCATTAGATCATGGAGGGTTCACAAAAATAAATTGCTCTTGAACTTAAACTAACACCTTTTCTGATAGCTTTTTTTTTTTTTGTGGACCTGCTTACCCTTTAGACTTTTTTTATTTCAAATTATCCATAACATAGTTTATAAGTTTATGTATCCTAATCTTCATGCAGTAACAGATTTAAAGAAACCTTTGTATGTATCATACTAAATGGAAGGTACAACATTCTTAAAGATAGGGCTCATTTGAAAGATGAATCAACTAGACTTGAAACCTAGTCCTTTTCTAATACCAAATATGAAAATTATTTTAGAGAAAGATATTTCTGATGGACTCACCATTTTAGTTTTCATTCCTCAACAACTTTGCTGCCTTGGGCTTATTTTGTGCCCTTTTTCTGTATGAAAGAGTCTATAAAAAGGATGCACGGATAAATTAATGCAATTTGAAAGTGATTCTATACAAAATTCAGAGAAGAGAGTAGAGAAACTTCAGTTATGAAATCTGAAATAAGTTCAGCTATTTTAGGGAAATAATAAACATATTTACTACTATAAATCCAAAACATGTTTAAAATATGTGGTTTCCAAAGATCTGATATCTTACTAATTATAAAAATTAGTGCAGTGTTTTTAATAGACTATATTGCCTACAATTAATTAGACCTGTCAGCCTTTGTTTAGTAGTACTGACACTTCAGATTTTTATTTTTTTAGCACTGGAAATAAAATTACTTCATATAAACTTAACTTCAGAATATTACACTTTCTGTGTCTTTGCCACTGATAAATTGTTTCTGTACAAAGAAAGTTTTAGTGTTATACCTGCTATTGTTTTTGAGTGTGATGAGTCCCCTCTCTTAAAACAGCTAATACACACAGTGTATGTAACTAGGATGTCAGCCGAAAAGATCATTTGTGGCTTGTGTTCTTTTCCTGAAGAAGTGGGGGAATCTACCCTCTTGTTAACGTGGCACTCCTTACAGTTCGGAAGCCACGTGTTTATAGCTTGAGAGTATGAATTGTACTTTATGAGGATAGATGACAGTAGGAAATAAATTCTTACTGTTCTATTGTGGAATAAAGTTGCATATGTGACTGAAACCTAACTAGTACATGAAGTACACTGAAAATTAAGTTAGTTGAGAGAACTTAATTCTGTATTCCCATAAATTTAATGGATACTTCCACTGAAAAAGGAGTAGAGTAACTGTGCTAGGATGTGCTTGACCTAAAGCAATGCTTTCAGACACCTTGTTTGAAAGTACATTTAACTTCTTATCTGCTACAGCTTATCTGGAAATAAATGTTAATATTCCATGATTTTAGGATCACTAAGTGTCTCCATTGAGTTTAAATTTGAGTTTAAGCTTTACTTTAAACATCAGCAGTAACTTATTTGCATGGGAATTCTTGAATATTGCCACATCCTTTCAAGTTTTTGAAGTTGTTTTACGTCTTTAATTTGGCTGTGTTTTTACTTGCTACATGGGATTGAGGTAAACTATGTATAATTGAGATTTTTCTCAAGTTGGATATAGAAACTAGCCCAGTTTTCTTATGATGAAACCAGTTCTAGAACAAGACAGCTGTTTTAGTTTAACTAATTTGGTTTAATTACTCCAAGTGTAAAGATGAGAAGTGAAAAGCTGTGTAGCAAGCCGAGGATGTTTGATTTGAGATACATCCATGAGTGTTGTTTCTTCATGAATTCTGATGGTTCTGGAAAGTCAACTCTTTTAGGTGTTCCCAGTCTTTTATCCAGCATGGTTACAGAAGTTCAGTCCTCAGGAGGACTGACAGAGGTTCCAGTTGAGTATACTAGAACTTAAGTCAATACACCAACAATAGTAGAGAGCACACACTCATCTGAATAACTACGTGGTAAAGTTTCTGATATCTTTTTTTAATTTCTCACCTTCAATATTGTCTCATATTTAATGTATTTGAACATTAATGCTCTAGAAAGTCAACCCATCCCCATTCTTTTCTGTTGTACCTTCTATAAATTACATGCTGCCAGCAGCAATTCCTAGAGGTTTTTTCCATATTCTACTTACAGCTGTGTATTATGCATAACTATGTAAACCTACATGTAGAGCCCTAAGGGGCAGAAACGCCTTAACTTGTAGTGTAACTCAGTCATGAAAATAAGCTGATACTGTTCACAATAGGCCAAAAGTTACAGCAGTACCAAATGATAACATAAACTATTACAGAAACAATCAGCACGTTTCTTCAAACAGCTGAAAAGGTTGAATGAAACTATAACATCTTAAAAACTAAGAATTATTGTCACCTTTGGAAAGGTAGTTGCCATACCTTTATGCTACAACTAATTTTTAATACTGAAAGCAAAGCTAGTGGGCTTGTTCCATAAGCATAGGCTGAGAAATTAAGTAATGGTTGACATTTTTTCTTCTTTATGTCTTGATATTTACAGAACTCTAGGTTAGCACTATATTTCTATTTAATCTTGTAAACCCTCAAGGTTCAACATAATGGAATTGACACAAATTCCCCAAATATATGTGGGCAGAGGGGCTGGGTTGACAATGCAACTGTCTCTTCTAGTATTGTAGCACGCGTTTCCTTCTTAGATAAGGGTGACTAAAATACTTAGGAAAAGGGAGAAAAGCGAAGAATGTTGATTACTGCTTAACCTAAGGAAGAGGAGAAGAGCAATTTGTGCACAGGTGAACAGCCATCTTGACATTAAAGAGGGACAATAGCTATGTGCATCTTAGTAAAGAGGGGAATGAATTGTTCCCTTGCAATAAAACCATTGACTTAAAGTGATTTAAATGAAGTATGTTAGGCATAGTTTGAAGCTTTAGGTTGATTGGGAAACATTTTTGCAGAAAAAAGTAACTTTCTAGAATGCATGTTTCTCCTGTTTTAAGAACATTTTTAATCTTACTACCTATCTTAATGACTTAGTAATGCATGGAAGGATGTAAGGGTGTTATCTTTGAACACTTCTTGGCTTTATATCATTTGCTGATTAGGAGTAGAGGTTATACACAGTCATGTTTAAATGAGATGCTATATCCATATATTTTTATTTTATAGGTTTTTATATATTGTGATGTGAGAAGCAGCATTTCTTGGAAAGAATCATGCCATGCAAAATCTATGTAGCAAAATACAAGTTTCTGACTTATCTGTAAAATAATCCTATTTCAATATAATAATAGTTTAACTGCTTTCCTGCTTGGAAGATGTTTTTCAAATGTCCTGAATGTTGCATGTGCTTCTAAATATACCATATGGCCCTGTGTATCTATCATAATCACAGTGGAGCACACTAAATTGTTACCTGTTTTATGTACAATTGACTAAGTTTAGTGCAGTTACTGTGATGTCATGGTGTTTAAGACAAGAGTAGATTATTTGATCATTTAATCTCAGAATGCCTTTAATCTCTGGTAGTGAACCTCTGATTTACTGGCTAATACAGATCCATCTTGATGGTGGTTTATTTTGAAGACAATATAATTTTTCTTGCTAATTGGTCCCACTGGTTGAATAGAGTCATGCTTAAAACCATTTCACTTCTAATCTGAAACTTGCTGTATCTCTTTATTAAGTCACTTTTATAGTCCTTTTATTACCTTATTTTCTTGTCATTAAGATATTTCATGCTAGTCATCTCAACTTGATTGTCTTTTGATAAGCTAAATTGGCTCAAAGATCCTTTTGGAAAGTATTCAAATACTTTACAGTTTTTGAAAATCCTTTTTCAAGATGTAGATGCAACACTCTAACATTTGTCTTCCAGGTTGAGAAAGCTGCTACTCAGTGCTGTCCTGCTTATAAATCTATAGCTTGTGTTAGCTTCTTTAACTGTAATGCATTGGGAGTTCATGGTGGGGGGAAGTTCTTGCCATTCAAGATACTGACTTGTATCTTAGTCCAATGTCCTGCATTCCTTGGGTTTTTTTATGTGGAACTCTGCATTTGGCTCTATAAAAGCATCCTTTTTTTTCCTCCCCTTTTTTTAATGGGACCAATTAACCAATCAAGGAAGATTGTTTTGTCTTACCACTGCAGCCACTAATATCTGCCTATTTTGGTTTTGATGATATTCCTCAGTGGTCTTAAGCTCATGAACAAAATATGGAGTAGCATCAAGCCTTAATACCAATTCTGGCAGAATTCTGTTTAATGATTTCTACTTCAATGCTTTAGATTCTGGAATTACTTGGAAGTTTTGTCAGCCAAATCTTACTCTTGTTGCAGTAAGTGTTTGTATTACATTGCCCTTTTTTCTAATTGGAACACATCAGATAATGACAGAAGTCTATTACATATACTGGTGGTTATGTTTATTCATTTAACTTGTCTCATCAAAGCACTCTTAAAATGATATGAATTATATTCCTCTTCTTTTTATTAACAGAATCTAATTTACCAGAGTTAAATATCAAGCTAACCATCTGTAATTGTATAGGCACTCTATTTTAGAAAATAATCTATCACTTTTGTTTCTCTTTCTCAGTTTGTTGACTATCAACATCAGTGGTGCAGGAACATTTTAAGATGGTTAGGACAGTAAATTTTCAGTTCTAATTAATGTTCTTTAATCTCATTAGTGAGGAAATTGTGAACTTATTTTTATGCAATGCAAGTACATCTTTCTCTTGCGTACTGGGGGGAGAAAAAAGTTATTCAAGTTGTTATTATTTCGTCAGTTTTGTAATGAAACATTAAAAAATTAATAATGTTGTTCCACATTCTATTTAAAACGAACTAAAATAACCATGATTATAGCTTCCTATTGTTGTCAGACACATATTTTTTCCTAATAGTTTTTGTCCTTCATCAGTGTAAGCTTTATAATCCACTTCCTTTTTACCATATTTATGCTGTTGTATGCTGATGAACTAGAAGAAAAGTTTCTTTTCATCGAATAGAGACCTTGCCATTCTAGCCAAATAAAATATTTTATTTGCAAATTTTACACATTGGATGTTTTGATTAAACAGAACCTCTTGCAATTATAAGTTGCAGAGATATTCTTATTGAGTATAATCACATTTAAAGTACCACAATAAGATTTTTACTTTGTTCTTACAGTAATTATGAATCCAAATAGGACTCTTTAAAATGTATTTTTATTGAAGAGTATGTAACTGGGTAGTCTTAAGATGAGTCACCTTTTGCTTCTATAGCTGCCATGGAAACTGGCAAGATGGAAAAATTTAAAAAAATTGAGAAGTGTAGCAGTATTTTAAAAATCATATACATGATCTTTATTCTTATAGCACTGTTTTTCTTAATAAGAACTTACCACTAACGAAGATAGGATAGTCTTTGCAAAAAGAGACAAACAATAGTGCATCTTACTGATCTGTAAGTACAGGAGACTCAGAGGATTGCCTCAAGTGCATATGAATTTTTTATAATATATCCTGATTTATTTTAGTAGATTTTGTGTACTCACAGTAATTCTTGCCTGCTGCAACATTCCTGTTGCAACAGTGTTTTGGGAGAGTTGATGCACAATTCAAAAAATTTTAAATTAGTTTTTGAAATTATCTGGAAAAAGTGCATGTTCAAGTCCTAACAGATAGCCCTAAGTGCTATAGGGTTGTTCCCTCTTAAAAGTTAACTCACCACTGACTTGGTCCTGAAGTTGAACGCATGTGAATACGGTTCTAGTGCTTAGATAGATCTGTGGCTTATTTTTGCTTCCAAGAGGCTTTATGTGCCTCCTGTTGAAGAGTAAAAATTATAGTGATCTAAGCAGTTGCTTCAGCATGAACTTCAGTAGATATCATTAACTGTAATGAAGCTATTTAATTCTTATTTCTATCTTTAAATGTCTTATACTTGGGTATAAAATGCCAAGCTTGACACTGCATGGGACCACTGTAAGAGTACACACGGAGATTTCTATTCAATTAACTGTTTTATACTCTCATCATTGCAATTCAGCAGTCAATTTCCTTTGTTTTTTTCCTTCTATTTTTACCTCTATTTTAAATAAGATTTTGTTAAATACCAGCATGTGTATGTGACTTGCAAAGGTGGATTGGGCTTTTTGTTTTTAATAAACCTTTCAGAATCATAGGCCATACTTCAAGTCACTGCCAACAGGAGATAGGAATGTAAATTTTAAAATGGAAAACTTCTTGAAAGATTTAAAAAAAAAAATCACAATTACAGGCTTTGAAATATTACAGTCAATCTCTTTGGACAATGTGAAGACATTTAAGAGCACAAATTACTTAACTGCAAAAGACAAAAAAAACCCAAACCCAAAAAACCCCACACCAAACAAAAAACCTCCCCACCCTCCCCAGCTATAATATAATTTTTCAGACTCAAAATTAGTCTGCATACTTTACAACAGCTCAGTAGTTATGGATATCACCATGTTTTTAGTAATAGGAACTTTATGGGAAGTCACATCAATTAATCTTAATCTGGAAAAAATGCTGCTTTGATATAATTCTTTCCTGTATTCAGGAAAGGCTTTGAAACATTAGGAAGAAGTCATTGCTATGCGAAGTAGAGCTATGGTGAGAGTGGGAACACTGAAAAACATATTTCACAATTTGAAAATAAATAAACCCTGTCTACCCATCTGTAATGAAAATTAACAAAACATGCTATCTTGTTTCCAAGCAATCTGTGCTGCATGGATATTTGTTCTTTTTATATGTTGCCATTAATTTTCTCCATATTTCTGTAAGTTGGATTCCTAATAATTTTAAGAATTTCAGTTTAAACTTCAGAATCTTTAGTTTATGGTTTGCTTTTTATTTAAATTATAATGTAGACTTCATGGTTACTACTGTCTGCTAACTAAAGGGCTGCTCTTCATAGTTCTTTGTCAACTAATGCTAGCTGTTCCCAAGATCACCAAAAGTGTACAGTGCTTTCTGGCCATCTTTCATCTGTCCAAGCTTAAAGTAATCTGTTACTTTAGTACAACATATGAAAGTATATAATTAGTTTTCATAATTTGTTAATCAACTTTATTTGTTTTGAAGGATCCATTTTAAATACTGCTCTAGTTAAGTGCAATCATCTTTCTGATTCTTAAAATACACATCTGAAAATGAGAAAGCTTTGAGGGTCATTGAGAGCAGAAGTTTCCAGTGCTCATTAATGAAGGGCTGTTCTTTCTGCCTCACTTATGCACATGTAATAAACAGCTTGACAAATGCCCTCATCAAAGCTAATAATCCAGAATGATTATTACAGAATGGAGTGGGGAAAAATAAGCTTCTATGATTGTGTATTCCATGGTGATTCTGAGCCTATAATGAAAAAAATACTTGTTACATTCATTTAGTTCTACAGTAAAGTATTTTCTAGTAAATGATACCCTTCATATTGTGAATCCATTCAGTACTAAAAACAGACCCTTTTTAGTCAGTGGTATTCAAATCTTTATATGCTGACAGCTCTTCTTTCAATCTAGGAAAGAATATCCAGATGGTCTCAGATCTTAAAGATGTGAAAATGCATTTAAAAGACAACTTTGGAAATATACACAGACTTAAGATATAGGAAAAAAGTGGCTTTGTGATATTAATTAGAGCTCTAAACATCTAAACAACATAGTGCATCTATTATGCACTTCTAATAGGTTTCACTATGGATGCCAAAGAACATTTCTATAGTGACTAGTTAGAAATAGTAGGGAAAATGGAAAAGATGACTCCAAGGTTGTGAGCTTTCTTGGGATTCATGTTGTTCTCCAGTAGTTCTCTCTAATTCTGATGAATTGATGCAGTTTTAAAATATGGTTTGGGTTTTTTGTTTGTTATTTGTTTATAACCATACTAGTACAGCAAAGAGCACTCTCAGATAAGACTCTTTATTCATCAAAACGACTTCCTGAACACATCTGTATAGGAGGTAATAAAACGTTTGGATGCTGTCTAAAGTGATTAATTACTTTATAATAAAACCTTCAACTTCAGTAGAACCAAAAATGTAAATAAATAGAGTAGACAAGGTTATGCCTTCCTCTTAATTGTACTGACTGCTTGCTAATCCAGGTGAACAATTTGCAGTGCTTCGGTTTCATCTGGTTTTAGTAATCATAGATAAATTTACTCATGTGCATAATAGTACTACTGTAGCTTTTTTTCTCAGTAATTAGCTACACCCTATATGTTTCCTATGTCATTACCTGAATCAACATCTAAAGTATCCTGTATTTTTTACAGTAGCACTTTGATTCTCCTTCAGGATAAATGGAAACAATTCAATTATAGTAACTGCAATCATACGTCTTTTCAACATGTTTTTAAGGTATTGTTTTAAGGTAGTGTTTTAAAGGGCTTTTAACACTTTCTTCAGGAATCTGTAAAATTTGTTTTGAAAAGTAACTGTAGATATAGGAAGGCTGATGGACTTTATCCAGTTTTTGAGTTTCTTCTATTTTATTCATCTTTACCTATGCAGAGATTCAGATCCCCTCCAACTCTCTGTTCATTTTTCTTCTTCCTGTCCTTCCCCTACTCCCTATCCTTAAGTGCAAAATGCATATTATATACAAGTATAACCTCCCCAGTGGGTTTTAATCAGTTTTTCTTCTCTGCACAGTCCCTTCAGTCTGAGTATGTTCAGTAGTAAAGCCTTGCTGCTTTGGTGAAACCTGTTGAGCTCTTAAAATCGAAGTCCTTCATGAAGGAGAAGAACCTAAGGAAGGAAGCTGCTCACTTGGAGGAGGAATCTTCAATACAAGACATTAAAACCTTAACACCAAAATGAGACTTCTTAACAGGCAGAAATTTCTTGTTAATGACTACTGCAGATGCACTGATGTTGAATTTATGGAAATTATTTTACCCCATATTATATACAGATTTAAATTTTTAATGTTGAGACAGCTTGAATATCTTTCTAATGAGTTTCATTAAGACATTTATTAACTTGTGTACAGTGTTAAAATATGTATTAAGAGAATATTTTGATAAACAATATATATAAAATTATGTAAAAATTAGAATATATTTTAATTTAGTGGTGTTCACTTTGCTACGAAAGAGTATTTTAAAGAATTTTTATGTGTTTATCGAAGATGAACTTTTTTTATGAACAAGATGTTTTTCTTGTTTTATGGGTCCATCGTTATTGCTAAAAGCCTAATGTAATTACTTTTTCACTAATCAGTCTTTTAGTAACTTATTGGAATTCTAACTAGTGAGAGACTAGTTATCACACTGTCCACTGAAAGCACTTGATATAGATAGTTTGCTTTCCACTTCTAGCTGCTAGTAAGGAAAGGTTTCATAAGGAAACACTATGAAAGAAAAATAAAGGGAAAATATTTGTTGAGATGTAATATAACTTACATCTTCCATTGCAAAGAGAAAGTAATTTATCTGATTCAATTGTACAATTAATGCTTTCTTTCAGTTTGTCTTAAAGGAATGTTTTAACTTTTTTCTTTTCAATGTAAAATGTTACATTTTGCTATGCAATATATACTGCAAAAATGAAGGCAGACCAAACTTAAGTTGGTAAGAATGTGTATGTACAATGAATTTGGCAGTGCTGCATACTTACATGTCTTTAACCTACATTTGGCAGTATGTGTACAGTTTCATTAGCAAAGCATACTAAAGTAAATGTTGGAAGTATATTAAATTTCCACTTATCAATTTGATGCTTCATAAACTTTTTAATTTGAAAACTGTTGTTACACATACAGCTAATGTAACTTCCTGTATCACAGAATGTTTTTGTCAGTGGTAAAGATGCTCTTTAATGTATAGTTTAATCAGTGTGATTAGGAATGAGACTTGGAATCAAGTCGTATTACAGTGAAGTACTAGAGATCATGTGTAAGATTTACAGAGCTCCACAAGTGCATAGTAAACAAAAAAAAAAGCAGCTGTGAGGACTTGATTTGCCACTAATTTAGAAGACAAAAACAAAACAGACTTTTTACCTATAAGTTTTTCTGATATCTATGAAAACTTGAAAATAAAACTTGGTTGAATCATCAGTCTTTGTTCCTGAAGACTTGTGAATGCCCAGCATTTGCTTTACAACTGAAATTAAGATAAAGTGCCACATTATTTTTTTTTTTTAATACCAGATCACAAACTGCTTGGAAAGTTGTACTGAAAGTGTTAATCAATACTGCGAGCAGCTATATAAATCACTGAGTAAAATTTACATGCAATACTGCTTTCACAACTGTGTATATGTAACATATACACACACGAAGTAGCATATGTGTGTGCGTATATATACAATATACTGTATATGAATTATAGATTAATGGTAAGGTAATTCTACCTCTTAGAAAGAATTTTGTCATGTACTTTGTTATAAATAGTTTTCCTTAATAAAATACTGTTTCATTTTGAAATGTTGAGATATATATATACATACAGCTAATTGATAATAAAATGCCTATATCATCCAGCTTCCTTGATTCTTGGCTTTTCTTGCTTAGATCTTTTTCTTGCTTAGAGGCATCAACCTCTCCCTTATCCTTTTTCTATTGATTTATTATACAAAATACAGTAAATGCCAGCTAATGTACAACCCATTTTTTTGTTCTTAAAAATGAATGATAAATATAGACAGTATTCTGTAGCAATCAGCTTCTTAACAAGTTTAGGGACAGTGAAAGGTCAGGGAGGTCTTTAGAACGCTGTAGCTTTTAAGAAATACCTTGAAATTTGTTTCATATACTCTGTTCACTTATCCTTGAACTTTACCATTTCTGTTGCCTCATATATCTCCTTGTTCTGGGAGAACAAGCTGTAGCACATGAGATCTTTAAAAAGAGGTTTGATAAACATGTAAGGATGGAAATAAATCTAGAGGTCTCTACAGGGCCTATGATTGTGTGGCTAATGCCTTATGAAACTGTTAATCATCTCTTTAAAGTATGCTTTATGGAGCTTTTTGGTTAGGGAGATATTTCTTGTTACAGATTTAGAGAATATTTTTCAATTACAGTACTGTAGAAAGAGGCGGATTTTAGTTTCTGTAATAACTGTTCTCTACTGACAGCTAAACAATGAAAGGCCTCAAAAGGTTTGGCACTTGATTAGATCTACACTGTAAAGTGCAGCAGGCAAAAAATATGGTAATTAAGGGCCTGATCAAGTAAATCACTCAGGTATGTCTTTAACCTTAAGCACATGAGCAATCTAATTAATTAAAAAAGAAGATAGATGTTTGTGTTTGTAACAAATCAACATTTGGATCAATAGTCCTGTCAATTGCAAACATGAGCCTTTCTGTCAAATAAAAGGTGTGTTATGTTGCAACAAAATAATCCATTGACCCACACAAATGAACTTCATTATCGTAAAGAATTGATACTGTAACTATAATTACACCCTAATATATTATTTTGGTATTGTCATTTGTTAGCATTGTGAGTTTAACACTACCTAAAAACACCTTATAAAGATACCCTTGGTCAATATACAGGTCATACCTTATGAGCTGAGATTGCTTACTTTTGTAGGCCACATGTAACTCAGCTGTAAAAGCAGCTTTTTTCCTAAACTCACCACAAAATTAATCAGCATTCCTTTTCTGAAAAGCTGTTGAGAGGAAATGCAAGTTTTTACTCAGTTTCTTATTAAGTCCTGTCTAAGGTAAGGTGAGTTAACATTTTGTCCCTGTTTAAGTAAAGCACTGTAGAGTTCCTGGGAGAATCCCACTACTAAGTCTTCTCCATTTGGGAAGGGACTGTTAAGCCCTACTCTTCAAACAGCTTTTAGTCTGCCTAAGAACCTGTCACTCACTGCGGGAACTTGCACTGTGAATTAATTTTGGTGCGAGACCATTTCAAATGCTATACTTACTCTGTTTTATCTGTGTGCTTGCTGACACCAGCATTCATCTCCGGCAGGTTGGTGATGCAGGATTTCCTGCAGCCTGAGACAGGCAGAGTTTTTTTGAAGAAATGTAGAATATGTAGATTGAGGACCAGCTTCCTCCGAGAAGTACTGTCTTACCAAGGATCTGTATATTCTGTTTGAAAGATTTAATTTGGAAAGTATAGTGTTATTATAGACCAGTTCTAAAATTAACTTCAAGCTTGCAGAAGCGTAGTGTGCTTTCTCTTAACAAAAATAAGATCAGAAAAAATCCATTTAAGTATCTAGCAGAGGAGTTTCTACAGTAAATGGATTGTATTTCAGACAGAAGTGACTGATACTGGTTTGAAAGCTTGCTGCAAATGAAAGTTGTGTAAATGGGTTAGAACCAGGAAACTGGTAAGGCAAAAAGAGAGTCAGACTGTAGTTGCAGTATTTCTGGAGCGTGATGGGGTTTGGGTTTTTTTTCTTCTTGATTTAACAAGTTGAAAATCTGCTGAATAATTCATGAAGAGTGGAAGGGCTGAATCTTCCTGGAATGATATACAGTGTACGTACTGTGGCACAGGAGAAACTGCAAAGCTTTGTATCGGTTGCTGCCGTTTCTGCTGCCGATTGCAAGGTGCTGCGCTTTTGGCATTTTTACAGCTACAGACTCCTTAGTCTGGTCTGCTAACAGCTATCTGCTCCCTATGGACCCACCTTCGCTAGCTACAATCTGTGGGATCTCTTGCTACTTACCTGCCTTGGACATTGCTGTTCTCTGGATCGTTATTGCAAACTGCGTTTTCTGGACCTTGCAGCTTGTATGACTGAAACCAGCCTTAGAGTCCCTCGGCTGCACATCCTCCCTTGTGCTCAGTGGGGGACTCCTGCAGCAGGACCTTCTGACCCAGACAAGGATGGGATTTACAGGGAGAAGTCAAAACTGAGCTGCATTCAGCGAGATGCCCAACGCCTCTTCCTGGAGTGCTAGCTCGCCTCTGCTGCTGCTCTGGGAGGACTCCTCTGGGACCCGCATCTTCCTGTCGCTGCTCTATGCGGTCTTAGCTATCTCAGGGACTTTATCCAATGTGATGGTCATCTATTTAGTCTTCTCCTTCAAGAAGCTGCAGACAACCAGTAATGCCTTCATCGTGAACGGCTGTGCGGCGGACCTAAGCGTGTGTGCCCTGTGGATGCCCCAGGAGGCTGTGCTGGGGCTGCTGCCCCCCAACGCATCCTCCCTTCGCTCAGCGGAGTACAGGCTGCTCCGCGGGGGGCTCCTTGGCCTTGGCCTCACCGTCTCCCTGGCCTCTCACCTGCTGGTGGCCTTCAACAGGTACGTGCTCATCACCAAGCTGCCCAGCGTGTACCAGGCCCTCTACCAGCGGAGGCACACGAGCTGCATGATCGGGCTCTCTTGGGCCCTCGCCCTGCTCCTGGTCCCGCTGCTGCCCGGGCTCTGGACCCCGGGCTCTGCCCAGCAGCCGCCCCCGCGGCAGACGGACGGCAGCGCCCGCTACACCGCCCTGCTCCTCGCCCTGGCCGTGCTGGCCCAGACCGCGCTGCTGCTCCACTGCTACCTCGGCATCGTGCGGCGGGTGCGGGGCAGCGCCAAGCGGGTCAGCGTCCTCAACTTCCACCTCCTCCACCAGCTGCCCTTCCCGGCCGCCCCGCCACCGCCCCGCCGCGCCCAGCGCCGCCTCAGCAGCGTCTCCGTCCTGCTGCTCTGCTGCGTCTTCCTCCTAGGCACCCAGCCCCTGGTGTGGGTGAGCCTCCTGGGCTTCTTCCTGCGGCCGGCGCCGCCGGCGCTGCAGGCCGCCAGCTGGCTGCTGCTCTGCTCCCTCTCGGCCCTCAACCCCCTGCTCTACACGTGGCGCAGCGAGGAGTTCCGCCGGGCGGCCCGCTCCGTCCTACCGCGCGGCGAGGGCTCCGCCGCCGCCCCGCGCCCTGCCGCCGCCGCCGACCCCGCCACCGCCCCCCCCTGCCCGCAGCTGCCGCGGCGCCGGGGGACGGCGGGCAGCGCCAGTTCCGCCGCGCCGCGCTGAGGGACCGCGGCTGGGCGCGGGGGAGGGCGGGGGCGGCCGGGCAGAGCGCGGCACCTCCTCCCCGCCCCGCCGCTTGGCGGCGCCCGCGGGCCCGTCCCGCGCCGGGCGGGAACGGCCGCGTGCCCTCACGCCGCTCCCCGCCCCGCCCCCGGCGGTCACCTCACGTCCGGAGGCCCGCTCCCCTTGGTGCTGCCGCCCGGTCCCCTCCCCGGCAGCGCGCCGCTCCTCACGCATACCCTTGCCGCTCCTTTCTGGCCCCACGCTCCTCTTCCCCGCTCCTGTTCCGCCGCGCTGACAGGCAGCCCCAGGCTCCGGCTGCTTTGCACGGGTAGCGGAACGGGCGCTGAGGTGAGGGTCGCCCGCCTGCCCGCCCTCCCGCAGCGCGGCCCTCGCCGCCCCCGCAGCTCCGTTCCCGCTCACGGCAGCCGCCCGCCGCCGGGTGCCGGCCAGGATTCCAGCCAAAAGCGGTGGATTTAGAAATCTGGGATGACTGGTAAATATGGCAACGTACGTAACTGTTGTTAGGAGATTTTAGTATGAGACAGGCACCTAGACAGCTCTTTTTGAGACTTGCTGCAAGTTTGTTTTTATAAAATTTATGTAATTCTTTCAGCATTTGAAGTAAACCTCTGAAGTGAGCTCCCTGAACACAAGGTTCGCTTGTGAAGGTGCACACACACGCGCGCGCATGCGTACACACACACCTCCACCAGGAACTGCTTCCTTTCCCCCAGGTTTCCTAACCTCTCTGCTCCATGCAAGAGCCTCCTTCAGTTTTCCCCTGGCAAACTTCTGGATGATGCTGTCTATAGAAACTGTTAAAAAGAAAAACACATACGCCTTTGTGGTGATCTGGTTTGGATATTTCGTTTTGAAAGCTCTTTATACATGTCCTGTTTTGACAAAGGCCTCAGCTTTTCTAATGCACTTGATAAAATACAATGCAATATGGAGACCAGTGTTGTCCATCTAACCTTGTCACCTGGTCAGTTATCAGTTTGTTATGTTTCTATTAAATACATTATTGCTGAAGTGCGATTTTATGGCCTCTGCTAAATATAAAGCAACAGATTCTGTGTGGCATTTGGAAGGGCGACAGCTCCTCGCACTGAGGGTGGCGAGGGAAACAGACTGCAGTGGTGAGTGCTGCAGCCTCTTTCATCCTAGGAATGGACCTAAAATCCTTGTGTTTCCTTTGCTGTTGCTTGACCACCTTCTTCCTCTTTTCCAACACAGTTGCTGTTGTTCTCGTGGTGATGGTACTTAGTGCTGTTTGCCTTTTGGCACAAAGAAGGTAGTTGTTTTCTGAATCCATGGGCATCAACGAGCAGTATCACCTGAATTGTGCTATCTTGAGAAGACAAATGGACACATGGGAACATAGGAAAGTTCTTCACATCAAGAGTTTGTTGCATTGGGTGACAGGTATATGACCTCGGCAACTCTTATGAGGATATTTGTGTGATGGGACAATAACAAGGAAGAGACGAGCACGATGGGTGTAACATAAAAGGCCCTATGGCCATATTTTATAATGCTCCACACTTCGCTTGCCTTACCTGATGCGATTTGCGTTTCAATAGAAATTACTTTAAAAGAAAAGGAAGAATTTCATTTTTTCCCAAGTCTAAGACCTGTTAGGCATCCGTGATACAATAGTATATCTAAAATCCCCATACCAATATTTTATTTTTCTAAATAAAAAAATTCCTCACCATCACAGAAAAGATTCTTCTTGAGGTCAGGATTTGACAAAGACAAGGAACCAAGGCTTCAAAAGGAAAATTAAAAAAAAATAAATTACCTCGACATCCTGAAAATGTATCAACATCTTGAAAACAGCTTTAGCCACTTGCAAGGACCAGTGGAAAAGTAAGAGAAGTTTCCTAGAGTCTGAGGCTTACTGAGCGCTTCTTCCTCCATCTTGAAGACAGTGTGAGAGACAGTGTGCCATTGAGTGACAGCATCAGAAAGATGGGGAGGGCTGGCAAGGAAACACGAACATACAAGATATGCAAGATTTATTTTTATCAACACTGTGCACATGTGTTGGAGAGTGGAGGAGCCACTATATCCATGTTGTAGTCTCTCATCCTAATAACAGCAACCATGCTTTTGCTCCCTTTGTGCAGCAAATGGAGAAGGAAAACTGTTCCAACCACACCTATGCCAATTCTGGAAAATATTCTGCATGACTGCCAAAGTAAAGCTAAACCAAGAACACTCAGGGGTAAGACCCTGTTCTACTATAAAGTGATCCTTAGGCTGGAACCCCTAAAAGGATGCACATTGCCACTTCCCACTGTGGCTAAAGGAACTGAAGACACTTGGTAAAGCTCGGTACTGGGCCCATAAACAAAAGAACAAACTTTGAAATAAAAAATTAGGCAATATCTGCCCCCTGGTTTTGGCTGTGGAACATGTTAATCTGGAATTTAAGCAATAACCTGTTTCAGAATTCAATGTCCAAACATCAGGTAACTGGAACTTCTGGGCTTCTTCCCTTGTAAAATAGCATGCAAGTTGAATCTGAAATGCCTGTATTTTATATAGACCACGGTTTAAATGCAAACATGTATAAAAAATGCTCTCATGTACAAAACTCCGGTCAGCTATCCTTATGCTATGCATTAATTCCAGAGAACAGCTGGAAATCCCTTGGAAAGTTTGATGTAATTACATCTGACTGTAAATCTTTGACTGTTTTAATATACTCAGGTGACCTAAATAGCATTACGCAGAAAAGAGTTTTAATTTGAAGTAATTAAGAAAGAGTAATTGTCTTAAGATCAGTTTCTCTGAGAAATTACTGCTCAGAAAAGTCCTGTATGCCTTGTTCTACAGCCATAATCTTTGTATTTCCACATTGTAAATACTCCGTGGTAAATCACAATGGAAGCTCGGCTTAGCTCAACGTCTCCTGGCTCTGTGGTACTGCTTCTTGGTTGAGAAAATTGATCTGACTCTCAGTTTTTGGCATCTATGCTTTACTTTTGCAGCTGATTCAAATATGTCCACTGCTAGTTTAATGGTGACTTTTCTTCAATATGAATTTCTGTCATGCCTAAACAACTGATTTACAGATGGAAGGGATATGTTGCCAATTGTCCTTTAAAATGTCTCAGCCAAACAATCTTTCAAGAGGTGTAAATGAAGATGGTGGGAAATCCTGTCAGCAAGTCAAGCGAGGTTTGCTGAAATTGAATTGCTCCTTTCATCTGGTGTTGTGCCAAGCAGGTTGTCTGAGCATAGGCTAAAGCTGCCCTGCCTAGAATGGCTGGTCAGCTGGCTTCACATATGAGGGGTGTGATGGCGTTAAAGCATTGTATTTATTGTACAGTAGTGCAGATCAGCCGCTTTGTTCATGTGCAATAGGTGCCTATTCCTTTGCTATTTTCTCAGTCCTTCTGGAAACGAGAGCACCTGGGAGTTAGTAATAGCCTGGGTGATTTGTGGCTAGTTCTACTGACGTGGCTTGACAACAGCCATTTGGTGTATTATGGCTTAAGTAAGTCTGCCACTCAGTTTGCAGTTTGTCCATGCCAAAATACATGCGGGACCTGCTTTTTGAAGGTAAAATTGTGATGCCTCAGAATAACACCCTAAGGGAGAAATGTGGTTATTGGTGAAAATTTCTTGCAGAGGGTGTTCATGAAGTTACAGTTTGGATTAAATCTTTTGAAGTTACCCTTACTTTAGCATAGTTGTAAAAAGCCATTGAGCTGCTTTGTGGAGTCATGTAGCTACAATAATATGAGCCTCCACCAAAACTGGATAATCGTTGCCCTAAACAAAGGTGCGTAAAAAAGTGCAGGCAGCAAAGTGAAGCTGGGAAAATACAACAAGAGGAGATAAAGATAGCAGGACAGGGGCATTAACAGTGTGATCCTGAGAAACAACACAGAGAAAAGTCTGAAAGCCGAAAGAGGCCTGGGATTATGATGAAATAAACCATCTCAAATTATTTGATTCTTTATATATGTGAGAAAACAGAATTATCTGCTTTTCGTAATAAATAAAAACATGCAATTGTATTCTCAATTTCTTCTTTTAACAAAGCATTCCATACTTCAACAAATTTTCTTTAACCTTTGGAATCAAAAAAGCCTAATGGTATGAATTGCATCACTGTTCTTACGGAGACTGCGTTCAACAGCATTACTGGACTTAACACGCAGGGATAACATCTTAGCTAACCTCCAGATTCAGTCAGCCATAAGCACACTGTGAACCTTTTTTTTTCTAACTACCAAATTGATGCTATTTTTAAAAAAACCCACATACAGATTATTTTCAAATGAAGACGTTTAAGTGTAGCATTTCATTAAAGAAAAAAGTGACAACATATACTTTAGCTTTCTATTTCATCTTAAATCACATAACTGGATTATTGCGGTATTCTTTAAATTCAGAAGTCCCTTTCCCAAACGGCAGCAAAAATAGCTTTTCTCGTGACTGCTTAACTTCTAAGAAAGCTACCTTTTTTACTCTTTTTATGTCAATCCTTCCCATGCACTGTCATCATTTTACCAGGGTAATAGTCTATTTTCTTTCTTTCTTTTTCCCTTTCTTCAGTGTTTTCTGCAATTTCCTTCACTAACGGAAAAGTACTTGATCCTGCTGATCAGGGCATGAGTCCTTGAGCATTGTTAAGTTTTGGGAGAAAATTGTAAAGTAAGACCAAATAACTGAGGGACAGGTCCCACACATTTAAATTTCTACTTAAAACTGAGTAGGTTTTGAAGGTGGGTTTTCTCCTGTGTAGAGTAGTGGACAAATGCTGTGTCTATATTTACAGGTACTTGCATTTGATTAAGGCTATGTAAAAAACAGGGGTAATACGGAAAAAAGTCACAAGTAGTTTGAAGGCTGGAGAAAAAACTTCGTAGCTGAAGAGCTCATTATGATTAACTTGTCAAAAGTGACCTCATCACAGAATACACACTCTTATGCAAGTATTCAAACCAATCTGTAATCATACAAGGTGATTTAATAATCTCTTCTGGCTTGGAAAACATGACCTTAAAGGAAAATAGCTCTGCTTTAAGAGTGTGGGCCACCTTGTTTGTTATTGTCAATGAGTTCCACGGCAAGGCTTCCTGTGCAGTCTTTGCCCTGCACCTAGTCTGGGCAGGTATTCATGAAATTAAAGAACTGGAAATAAAATAATCCTGAAGAAAAACCACTTGTGACTGCTTTCTGGCCTGAAGCTTTGGGTTTCTGAAGAAACATAATACTAATCCCTCCAGGAAGGTTAATGTTTGGTGTTTAGGGCAAACGATAGGGTATCTAACCCACAACCCCACACCAAGCTTATCGTAAGTATAGAGCCAAGCTTTTCAGAGTTGTTTGGAAGGAAAGCAAACTGCCTGTTGAAGGAGGAGCTCAAGCCAAACAAGTGAGCTCTGTAGCACCATAGGCTGAACTATGCCTTTGTGGGACAACAAAGGTTGAAACAACGAATAACAAAAATGTGCCTCTGCCAAAGTTTTTCAGCATTCTTTAAATGCCATTTTTTCCTGTACTTCTGTGAGATCATCCTCTGCTTCAGAAGTTCCCCTGCTGCTCTGGAATTGAGAGCAGATAAAAACCGTCTTTAGTATTAATTATTAAAGAAACACAAAGGAAGAAAGAATAATTCTCATTCTCACTGGACAGAACCAGCTGCTGTGGCTCAAAGACCAAGGTACAAGGAACAAAGATGGAGCTGCTGTTATTGAAAAGCTTCACTTAAGACCAAAGACACCTTGTGTTCGGAAGCAGCCCTACAAAGTGAAACAGCTGCTGGTGAAAAATGCCATCGCAGAGCCATACCAGAGGTGGTTGTCACATTTGCTGTTTTCTGAATGGACATGGTGGTGGTGTTTGCTTGTGATATTGCTGTTAGAGAAGGAATTAATATTTGTAAAAACTAGCTGTGCAGCTTGGGCTTCCTAGTAAGGCCAAGTTTTGATGACTGCAGCAGGACTTGGCCTTTCTGTTCCTTCTCTTCCTGAGAGTTCAGAGAGCAGCTGAGTGAGGAAAGTGGAAGTGCAGTCCTGGGGGGAGAAACAGCAGGAACTACCATACCTGGAAGAAATATCTTTGATATCTTGCTATTTTATCCATAGCTTCATGAATCTGCCATCTCAGATGGAAATTTCTTAATTGATGTCATCAGGCTGCCTGGAGTCTTAACCTGTCCTGCGACAGTCTCAGGGAAGAATTAAAAATGCAGATATGCTTCAGGCAAAAGCTGCATCCATCCTGATCTGTTCTGAAGCTGATGATGCGATGGCGGTGCAATGTCAGTCTGAAAGCGGCGAAATGCGCATTAACAACAGAAGAAAGCTATGAAAGACAGAGCTTGAGAGACGAAGTTGATGAATCAAACAACAGCCAGAGTTTTGCAAACCATTGCAACAACTTTGCTTCATGTTTGTTCCGCTGAGGTGCCACAGTGAAAAGTCCTCTTAATTTTCTTATGCCCCCTTTGTCTGCCTTGCCTCAGTGTACCACAGTGCTGGGATAGCCACTTTCATCT
The DNA here is from genome assembly GCF_964289735.1 of Phaethon aethereus. Classification (NCBI taxonomy): domain Eukaryota; kingdom Metazoa; phylum Chordata; class Aves; order Phaethontiformes; family Phaethontidae; genus Phaethon; species Phaethon aethereus. The sequence continues at coordinate 14,347,027 of NC_138584.1, forward strand.
CACCCTAGAGCCTCTGACACTGACTTTGATGTCATTTCATAAAACGCTGTTTCTCTGATTCTTTATAAACTTCGCACCTTTCATTCTAAGGTTCAGTGAAATGGCTGTAGCAGTGTTGCAGCTGTGGAGACAGGAGCAGCAAGGTTTGAACAGAGGTAATAAACAGAAATATTGTGAAGATATGAGAGTAGTACTTCTTCATATGTACATTTGAGTATTACACGTGTGTCTTCTGTTGCATTTAATCTGTTTGCTGTCTACACATATTGGAATAGCTTCATTGCAGGAGTGTCCTTTTCCATTAAAAAATCTCTTTCAATTAATCCTTTTTTATAAAGGTAGTGATAAAATCTTGCAGGGTTTGAAATGTGCAGCCATGTTAGCTCCTCCAGTGAGCATAATTGTCCCTCTCTCATTCAAAAGAGCTTCTTCTTATTTTACTCTAAATTTTTTTTCCCCCCGATTTGCGGCATTATTTCTCCCAGACTGATTACATGAGAGAGTTGGTAGACTGCAACATGGGAAAACAAAAGAACAGCCTCACTACTGCTTCTGTTTGATTTCAAGGCAAAGGCACTTTTCATAGCTTTTGCTGTGGCTATCAGCTTTTTTTGCATAGTATTAAAACAAGACAGTAGAACTATCCATCATGTTAAAAAAAAGAGATAAATAGGAACACAAAAATTATTCGTTGTATGTGATGAATAAATGTAAGCTCTCTGGATTCCGCAGTAGGTATCTTGCGTGTCTCTTTGCTGGCTATTGTAACTGTTATGTACATGCTAGCACAATTAGGAAGGTCGCACACAAATATAACAAATGATGGCTCTGAGCTGAATTAAAGGCATGAATTAATTTCTATCTCATGCATCATTAAATATTGCTATTGTACTGTCTACTGATTATCTATATTATACCTGTCACCTGATAGCAACCATGGTCGTTATGGTAATGTCAAGATTATAATTATAGTCCCTTCTGCAACGCAGTCATACTATGCTAAAAAACGTATCTTTGAGATGGTAGTGTCCCATGCTTGGTCTCAGCCCAAACACGAATACATTTTGAGATTTTTGAGGGGAAAAATATTTTGTTTCTGAGTTATTAACATTCAAGGAAAATTATATACTTATATGTACATATATGTGTATATATTAAGACAGATATAGCCTTTTGTTGACATTAAAGGAAAATTATATAATTACATGTACATATATGTGTATATAATTAAAAAATAGATAGCCTTTTGAACTATGGCTTTACTTCATTTGAGATAAACAAAACTTGTCAGAACTTCTTATCCCTTGCCGAACAACCCTTTGGCTGAGTTTGGGAATTTAAGAATACTAAAAAATGCAGTTATTAGTCAAAGATCAAAGAAATCACATGAAAACTTGTTTGGCAGCATGTGTCGGGGTGGTAGGTAAGCCCATACCCTTTTGCAGTACAACACATGGTGCCCCAGGGGGTTCTGGCTGTACCTCGCAAGGTCTCTCTTCGTGGCAGAGGCTGGTGACCTCTGATGCCCAGAAGCTGATCTGGGAACCAGAGCCCAGACTCCTGGGAGATACACGTTTATGAGAGTGCAGGTTGTGGGCGGCATGTAGAGAGTGACTACCCAGAGAATAAAATTACATGCTTTCAGAGAATGATCTGATTTCTGTAGAATGTAAGGGCAGAACTCCGAGAACAAATTTCAAGTCATTATCTGGTATCTTCTTCAGGCTTTATTACTATCATTGGTCTATTTTCTTTTAGATTTGGGAGACAATTGTTAATTTAATTCTAAAGAATAAATTATTGTCTCATAGGTATACAAATGTAACTCTCTTTTCAGTAGTGCCCAGTGACAGGACGAGGGGCAATGGGCACAAACTGCAGCACAGGAAGTTCCGCCTCCACATGAGGAAAAACTTCTTTACTGTGCGGGTGACGGAGCACTGGAACAGGCTGCCCAGAGAGGTTGTGGAGTCTCCTTCTCTGGAGACCTTCAAAACCCGACTGGACGGATTCCTGTGCAACCTGCCCTAGGGGATCCTGCCTTGGCAGGGGGGGCCAGATGATCTTCGAGGTCCCTTCCAGCCCTTCCAACCCCTACCATTCTGTGATTCTGTGAAATATATAAAACAATTCTCTTCCCAAATGTAAAAAGGTTCTAGGGAAACCATATTGAGGAATCTGTGCGAATGCAACTCAGGGAGCAAATAGTTCAAAATAAAAACCCACTCTATGTAAATCTAAGCGTCTTGTAACCATTGTCTCATTTAGGAACATCTAACAGGATAAATATTATGTTAACCTCATGAATAAAATAGCTGATTATATGTTAATCTCATCTGCAATTGGAAAATAATTATGATCATCATAATCCGGATAGAATGGCACGTTCAAGTTTTTATCTTTAAATGAGATATCTGTAGAAATACTGCACTGTTGTTTTCCTTCCTATTCTCATCACTTACACAGTACTATATTGAAACATTACTTTTTATTAATTGATTTTGAGAACCAAGTTGCTGAGTTCTTGTAATATATTTTTGGAAATATTTTTACATTAATATTTGCTTTCAAGCACGAGTGTACAAAGCTGTTTATGTGCCAGCCATTTCCTAGGTTGGCGTAGGTACCTATTATGTAAATACTTCTCTTCAGATTGCCTATAAACAAACTATTGCCAAGAATGTCCATTAAAACATTTGGTGATCACAGGGTTGTCTGATGCTGGTGGATGCTGTAAGCAGTGAGGATAGCTATGTCTGTGTGCTCTTTAGTAACACAAAGGCTGCCAGCCTGCAGCCTACGTTTTACAATGGCCAGCCAGGGATCTGACAGTTTTCTCCCTCATTTGCCAGTTGCAAAAGGTCACAACTACTGAATCCTTCCAACGGGTGCATGTATATGCCACCTTTACACGCTCAGTAGCACATTTATGCTTCTATCTTCGCAGACTTAAAGTGGTTTATGTGAAAAGGAGTAAGGGTAGTGGAATCTCAATTAGTTTATTGAGGAAAAGACTATCACGGAAAATCTTTATCTTGCCATTGAGACTGCAGTGAGAGTTTGAAGACTCGACTTTTACTATGGGGCTACTACACCTTTGTTAAGGGGACTGGATTTTGTTGTATGCTTGCATATAGGTTGGTCCTGCATATATTGCAAAAGCAAATGTAACACAGGCATCTTTGAGTGGGTCTCAGATTCCAGATGTATTACAAGGAAATCCATTACCCAAAAAGTGTTCCCATTTTGCATAACGTGTTGCAAGGAGTTATGGTGGACCATTTCATGCCTGCTCTGCTATTCTCATAAAAACGTCTTTGTTACTAAACGAAGAGACACACACCTCCTCACCACGTGAATTAAAAGTATCTTTCTCTAGCATTTTTCCTCCCTTGACACCTCAAGGAATCTTCCAAGTCTTTTCAAATATTGCTCCTTTGAGAGCAAGGATTTTTCTTTAAGAGACAAATGCCTTCAGCAATGTGAGAGGATTTACCCATGTTGCCCTTGATGTCCTGTGAAGTGCGTATTAGTATCGGTATGGTGCCAGAGCTTTTGCAAAGGCACAGGCAGCTTGCCTAGAGCATCGGTATGGATCTTGCCTTTCCATTTTGGAGGGAAGCAATAAGACCTATTCCAAAGAAAAATACATACTGTTGTCTCCCATTTTTTTAATGGATGATCAAAGAGTTTATTGTGTTTGCTGAGAGGCTTGGTGAGTAATTTCTTCCCCTTACTCAGCTGTGTGTCTAGATAAATAGTCAAGACTAGCTTGACAATTATGTTAACAATAGCTCCCTGGACCTCCTGTTGCTGCATCACACGATTGTGTTCAGCACACAGAATTACTGAGGTCAGGAAAAGAGAAGCTAGATGGCACTGTGGTCCAAAGAGATCATGTGCTGCTGGTGAACAAGGTGAAGCTGTGCAAGTCATCTGGTCTAAAAAGCCTCTAGAATTTATAGATATCAGCAAAAGCAGGGTCAGAATTCCTGAAGTGGCATTAGGGAGAGAACAGGATTTCCATTGATGCAATTATTTAGCTTTTGTTTTTTATAATGCTAACAGGCTTAAACTTAAGCATACAGACATGAAAGAGAAGATTACAGATGTAAAATGGCTTTAAGATTGCCTACACAGATAAAACTGTGAGAAATAGGTTGTGCATCATTGCCTCAACATAACTTAAGCATATTTGTGTTTTTTTAAACATACATTCATATATTTCTGCTCAAATATTTTAATATGTATGGAAGGAGATAAGCAATGCACCACATGTGTGCAGTTAAAGGAAATCAACACACTCATCTTATTTGGTCCAGCAAGCTAGAGGGGAAAAAGATCCACCCTGATCCACTCATAAAACTTTTCTTTGATGATATTTTAAGGATGGAGATAAAGGGAACTGCACTGCCAAAGCAAAAATTTTGTACAAGCAAATATCTGGGGTAGTTACTGTAAGACATTCATTAAGTTATCATTATATACATATATTTTCACTTTCATATGTCAGTTTTCCTAATCTCTATTTTTAGAACACAACAATTTCTTTACTAAGTTATATCAGTTTTTAGTTAACTAATATATGTAATTCAGCCATTTGTATTTTTATCAGAAATGAAAGTCAGACAAGATTATATTAATATAGTTTTTATTAAAATTATAAGGCAAGCCAAAGCCTTTACCTAACCTGTAATTAGTATGTAAGAGTACAAGTAGGCAATTTAAGCTTAGAATTCCTTAGAAGAATGTCAAAGTTATTAAAATGCAAAACAAATAAACAAAAATATCCCTAAGATTTGGAAGTCTGGGGAGGTCTTATTTAATAATGACTTTAAAGAAGGCCTCAACATTTGAAAGTAAATAAAATTCAGGCAGCCAAACAACTTTGCATCTGTAGTAAGGCCAGCCTCTGGGCTTTTTCATTAGTATATTTTGTTTGTGCAATGAAGGGGTCTGCATTGCGTCATGCTTTGTTTGAACCAAGGTCTTTTGCTAAAGGAACAGTCCTTTTTTTTAGAGGGGGTCAATGGTTGTTGGCTTAGAGGTAAGGTGTTGGCTATACAAACTGGCAAGTTACATGAACATGCATCTGTCACAAAACAAAACTACTAATTTTGTAGTATTTTATCATGGCAGAAGGTAACCATAGAATACCATGCTGTTCCTTCAGAGTTCAGTATGTCATTAACGTAAGAGTAAGGAGTATGGATGGGCATGTAACTAACTTGGAAATGCTAGAAAAGCTTCAATGTTGGTAGTTGCTAGGGAGGTGCTTGAGGAGCTTCTGGGAAACCTGCAAAAAAGGATGAGGAAGATTAAATTAAAAGCTTGATATAATTACAGAATTTAATGCTTACACAGTTGCAAAAATGCATATGAAGGTCAGTGAAGCAAATTCACAGAAGTGCAATCCTACAAGGACAGTGTTAAGGAACTAGCAGCTGGAAAAGAAATAGAGCTGAGGAGTAGGAATGAAGAGGTGAAAATGGGGTCGGAAGGAACAGGAGAACAAGATATCTCCTTGGAAGTGAAAATGAGACAATGGAGATAGCCAATACTGGTAAGGAACTAGGAAGTTTATTGAAGATGTTTAAAGAGAGGCTGGAGGAGAGGGAATCATGTGTAGACAGAAGGCATAGTGGTCAAAAGTTTTGGAGAAAGTGTGCAGAGAAGTAGGTCCATATTAATTGGCAGTGGGATTAGAAGTTTAGAAATTTGAAGAACCAGGCTATTAGAACAACCATATGCTGGAATAGCAAAACAAATTTCACTTGGGCTAGCAAAGAGCAAAAAGTCAATTACTTTTAATGTGGCACTTTGTTTAAAAATAAGAAAGAAATGAGATTAATTTCACAGCAATTAATTTTGAGATCTTCCTCCCATTTCAGCATACACTGAATTTGTCAGCTCCTGCTTTATTGTGTATTTGATGATTCAGGAGTCCTTTTTAGCTCCTGTGCTTAGTATCAGGTTTAAATGGGAAAAATTAGGCTTCCCAAGAGATGGAAAACACAGAAGCCCTTCATGACCAAAATGGCTAACTGGAGGTATTTAGGAGGAAAATTTAGAATAAATTATAACAAGTTACAAAATCTCTTCCTTCTGTCAACAACATGAAAAACTCTTATTTCTGTTAACACCTTTTAGAAACACTGCCTCCTTGCTGATCTGCCCCGTTTGCATTGAATACGCAACTGCCATATATTACCCAGAAAAATGAGCATCGTCCAGTAAGTAGTATCATTCCTCCAGCTTACATTAAGACATGGCAGATCATAAGCCTTGTCCTTAATTAACCATGGATTACTGCTGCTTTATTCCATGCCAGTCTTTGTTTTTTTTATTTCTTAATAAATTTTTTAACCTTATGGGAATCGTACAGTTTTTTCCCTTATGGGGACCATGCTGTGCAGTTTGCCATTTGGCTCCAGACTTCTGAGAACTGACTGCAGGTTTCAGCCTTCAAAAGCCCTCAGAAATACAGCAGTGCTGATACAGTACTTGTACAGCTGTGAGTTTTGCTTTGTGCCGCCTCAGCAACAAGGGGAAGGACTGTCCACACAGTGCTGTCTGACCTAACAATGTTTCTGTTCTTTTCTTTTTTTGCCATTCAAGTGCTTTCCCCCTAGAATTCAAGGAAACTCTTTTTTTTGATGATGTGTCAAATCCTTTTAAAGTAGTGTGCATAGTGGCTGAACCTTCTGCAGGTTCAGTCTGTAATGGCTAAACTGAATGAAAGCCAAGGAGTTCTCTAATGTCCATCATTAAGTCAAGGGTCACGTTGTATATGGAGCAAAATACATGTATAGTGACAGGAAGCAGAGTTTTCCCTACATTTTAAATAAACAATAGCAGGTCCAATTCCTAGTTGTTGGCAATAGGAAGATCTCTTTGTTCTATCAGATTTCTGTTTCCTGCGACACTCTATAAGGTACATCTCCTTCATGTTTGCTGGCATTATTTGTATTTTCTAAATGTGTGATGCAGCAAATTCTTAAAAATAACCATCAACTTTGTATTTGTTTTCAAGAAAGTGCTGATGCTAAATAAAGTATTAATTTTGGATTGCAGCAACTGCCCTAAAATAAGCACACTCAGCAAGAAATCCAACGTGACTGTTTTTTGGATTTAGTGTCATAGGTGAACATAGAAAGCACAAGCTGATAAATTCAGATAAATCTATGAGAATGTTTAAAAATAATTGTTCTAAAAATTAATTAATTTTTTAATTGCTTACCATACACTGAAACTGCTCATTTTACTTAACTATACTTGGATGAATTTATGAACATGGTTCATCAAAACAGTATTTTTTGAGGGAAAACTGCAACATATTTCTAAAATACTAAAAGTAATAAGATAATTAAATTTTGACTGTTCACGGGAAGTCCAAACAGGGCCTATGAAACAGGCCTAGGGCATTGTGAATCTTCTAGCAGAAGACGCAGACAGTACATGAAAATATTAACATTTCTTAAAGGTATTAATTGCTCTGAATTACTGAGCAATTATTTATTACAATGAAAATAGTTTATGAGCAATACCAGGCATGTATTAGAAATATATGACATTGCAGTGGGATGTTGAAGAGGCTTTTCATTGACAGAGCATTTTGCACCACACTGGTTTGGAAGAGTGGATTCGTATTTCAGATTATTATTATAAATGCATTTATACTGCAAAAGCCGCTTGAAAATCACTATCCTGCTTACGAAACTGGTTCTGGTAAATTAATTTGTTTAACATTCTTGGAAGGTGCCAAATTAATTATGTTTGTTTATTTCAATCCTCTGTGAGTATTTGCTGCAATATTCCATTGCAAATTACTTGACAAATTCCCAGCCCTGCCTCAGTATTTCCAGAGATACCCTAACTTAGCTGCAGTAGCTCAGCTACGATGCGTCCTCCAGGCTACCTGCTGAAGGCGGCAGGCTGGAGGGCAGAGCCAGAGCTGAGGTGGAAAGACCGTCTTTCTGCTTGCCCCAGTACTGTAGGATGCAAACCCCAAACCTGCTGCTGCATTTGCAGATAGAGAGACAGCTTGTGGAAAGCCACACATCTTTCTTATCATCGCCTATTGAAACTCTTAATTTTGCTGGCTGTGGTCAAAGCTTATATGCAGGTGACTCCAGTCAGTCTGCCCAAGCATCTCTTTCCTTTACAGCTCTGAAATCGGCTGCGGCTTCTGCGATTGCTCCCCACCCACACGACAGCTTCCCGGGAGCGGCAGCCTTCCTTCCAGGGCCCACTGCGTGGGGGAAGGACAGAGATTCCCGCTTGCTTCTCACTTGTGCATCGCTCTTTTTTGCTTCTCTTCTTTCTCTTTTTTCTCTCCAAGTGTAGGCTTTGACCGGTAATGCAGCCCTAAACTACAATATTTCCGTTATGAGCAGGAATGTCTAAAAGCAACTTGCTCCAGCACAGGTGAGGTCTAAAGAAAAAAAGATGAGAACATTCATAACCGGTGGAAGCAGCCAGAGAAAAGAGCCTCGCCTCCACGCATCTGCTTTGCAGTCTGCAGCATTTGGGTGAAGCGGGTGTTAGTTTGACCATGGACATTCCTTTTCTTTTTCTTTCTGTTCTCATGTAGTTTTGCGAAATATAAGAGTGATTCCAACAAAAAATAACAGGACCAATATCTAACAGAGATGAGTTTTTTCCTGGGAAAGAACAGCTGTGAGCAGGAGATTTTTGGAACAACATAGGCCCCTGTGGATCTCCACAAAATATCAGGAATGCAGGAGGATTTTTCCCTATTCCTAAACATTTAGCCTCATTCATGACTCTGATATTAATTTTATATAAATAAATTTTTTAAGTGATAATGGATGTGGGGGGATTTCCATTTCCTCTCTTTTACAAGGGTATTTCCACAGCTTTTAAATCCTCATTAAACATGTCTGCTCTTAGTACATATGTACAAAACGTGGTCAGTGCTATTAAGATGTGATTGCTATAGTAAAAATTTGTTCAAGTTTTTTTACACAAAGCCTATGAGCCTCCAGGTTCATTGGTTAGTGCTCTACCAACTAAAGGGAATATTCTTTAACATTTTACACCTTCATTTACACTTCTTATTTAATGATAGGAAGGGCTATTTTAGGAAAACTCTTAAGCATATATGAGACTTCAGTTACATAGTTAACTGGAACTGATATCTTCACTGATGTTATGTATATATTTCAGTATTTTTTGAGAACTAATAACAAAAATACTTACCTGCAGAGTAACATCTAAATATTGTTTCCAATTAAATATTACAGTGTGGAGCCTACACTAAACTTAGTGTGAAGAGTATTAAGAGATTTTTTTAAAATCCTATTTTGTTTTGTTTCACAAATAAGAGGAATCTTTATTCATTATTTCTTCTTTTTCTTTCGTTTTTCTTCTTCTGTAGAAGGTTTCAGTTTCAATAACTCAGATTTTTTTTTCTGGTGGGGCATTTCCAACAAGATAACTGAAAGAAAGAATAGTAGGAAATCTTAATCAATTTAATTCTACTATTTTTGTACAAATGAACTAGCTGAAATGACAGAGCAGGAACTAGGTGGGAAAAGAACAATAGCATGTTTACGCAATACTAGCGAGTAATATGTGGCTAGATTTGGGAAAGATTTGGAAGCAAGGAGTTTGAGAATTCAGCTAGTATTGGGAGTCATAAGAAATGTAAACTCCCATAAATGGGAGTCATAATAAAATGTAAAATGTTAAATACCCGCAAATATTATGCTACAAAATATCTTACAGTTCTGCTCATTTTAGCTGTCAGAGCAATTGCAGGCTACATTCAATAGTGGCTTGAACCATCAATGGCATGTAAAAAAGTAGTCAGCTGAGTTGTCTTGCTCACTCTTTTCAGGTACAAGTGAGGAAATGTTTACAAAGGAGTAAGAGAGACGTTCAGCATACTGAGTAAGAGATTAGCTGTATTTCAAAATGTTAGAAGCAGGCTTCTGGTAAGGCATATTGGAAAAGAGAGAACATTTAGCCTGTGATCTTGAGAGGACTGGAAGAAGGTACAAGAACAGTTAATGGTGATAGAAAATGTGAGAACTCTCCGTGTAGAAGAGAGCCTTTAAAGAAAAGAACAGCAGGTTTTTGAAGCTACCCTCAAGAGAAAATAAATATGCAAAGGGAAACTGGATGTGCTGAAACTCGTGTATCAAGTTGCAGATGATTTCATAATTAAGGAGAAAGATAGTCAAACTGAAGTCCTGAAAATATGATGAAAAATTAATTACCAGCAAGAAGAGTTTCAAAATAACTCTTAACTTACTGGTAACTGAAAGGAAATTGAAAGAGGAGAGCCCGGGTACTTAAAGAGACACTTCTGCCAGAAAGGTTCAAAAGTTTCACACACCTGATGTGAATTTAAATGCTAGCACTTGCATCTGTTCTATCACAGGAGAATAGCCAGGGTTTGGGAATGCACAGACTTGTCAGGATAGAATGACAGAGCAAGTTACCTTTGTCAGCAGGCTGTCTTCATCATTCTAGGTTATTGCTGTTTGCTTGGACAAAAGTGCTGAACAGTTGCAGGGAACCAGAGGCTGCTAAGGCATGTGATAATCAAAAGGGAAGTACAGGCATGTGGTAGTGAAGAAGGAAATATTTCAAGTTCCTTTGGGTCTGAGAACAATTTTGAACACATGGAGAACTGTATGCTTGTGAGAAGTAGATCTTCCAGATACTTTTCAAACAGTAGTGTTTTAAGTGTTTCAGTGCTTTGCGCTGTGGGGCTTCCTCAGTATTGAACTTGCCAAAATAACTTGGGGCATTTACCATTGCAGTACTGCAAAACTGCTTGGCAGAGAGGCAGCTTTCTTCCCAAGGGTGAATTTCTCTCTGTAGCTGTCTTTTCATAAGATACTAGTTCCTTAAATGTTTGTGCTTGTTCGATATTTATGCTGTGACTTCCTATTCCCCACTGCATGAAGCCATCAGTGTAGTTGGAAGGAGTTTGCATGACTTCTGACTGTCCAAAATGAAAAGAAGAAAGAGGAAATTACTGTGAGAATGTGACCTACACCTGTCTGTGTGCCTGAATAGGAAAAACTATGTACATATTCACACAATGACAAAGGTGTCATCGGGGATCGGTCATTGGTATTTTTATCAGGAAGGAGCTCTGCTTATGTGCATCAGTCTAGCAACAAGTTGTTAGTAAATGTATTACTATGGGCAGTTTTTTTTTCCTGGGGGTAGTTAGAGCATTTAGGAAAAAAGGAAATTCAGAAAAGATTATGTTGAGCTTCTGCACACTGTTGACAAAGTAGGCTATTGTGCAGAAAATTCTAGAAAGAGTGGTAAATTGTGTATGTTGTGAACATATTAAAATGCAGACTATTGTTTTTGCTGTTGTGTAATGTAGAATATTGTGCATGGGACATACAGCTGGGAGTGATTTGTGCCACAGCTAGTTGAAGCATAAGTTTTTAACATGAGCAAAGGTTTCACTTGCAGCATAGGCCCATCCGTGTTTGAAAATAGAGATGATAATAGTAATGTGCTGAAGCTTTTGAGACCTCCAGAGCATATACTTTTGTATGTTTGTTGTAAATAAATCTTTTTAAGGTTACAAATAATATGAAGTTATCCAATATTAAACAAGCTCAATTCCACTAATTTTTTCCATTGTAACTCCCTACTACAAGTGTTACATCACACAAAATCCCCCAGGAATTTGGGGAAATCCCAGGAATCATTGATGAATCTAAATTCTGCATGAGGTCTTACTCTCCATAGTCCAAATATTGTTCTTTGGTTGATGAGCTCTCTGGATAGATTCTTCATGGTCAACTTTAAGACTTTCTTGTAGGAGCCCAGCGGAGCCTGTGCTGTGGAGGGGCTCACAGCAAACACCGCTGGCTGCTTGGGATTGGGCACCTGGGTTCTCCAAAAGTGCTGGACTGTTATCTGTGAGTCATTCCTCATCCAAGCTTCACTGATCTCAGATTTATCATTGTGTTTTACAAGATGGGATTGTCACAGAGCGTTATTTCCCTTGAGTTCTCTGGAGTTTCGGTGCACTTAGTACAGAAAAAAAATGTGAACTTCTGGAAAGAGAAGCTGCTGTGAGGAGCTGGGTCTTGCTTGGTGTTCTTTCCTTGTCGAAGTGGATGTGTGTGTAGGAAACAGGACAAAGGGGTGTCACTTCCCATGTAAAAACTGTCTAGAAGCTGGATATAGCCTAAAGCTGTTTTTTCACTTGCTCGGTTAATATGCCTTCTCTTTTCATCTGTAATCTCAAAACATTTCCTCATAATCATGAGGATATTACAGCAATTCCCATTAGTAACAGCATTTAAAAACTTTCCCTTCCCTTGCAGCTTATTCAGACGACAGTAGATTTACTGAATTAAACACATGTGTTTTTACTGTACCTACGCCCACATAGCTGTTGTAGATTACCAAAACATGGAAGAAAACTGCCACTGATTAATTTATTGGTTTTTTTCCACCCACTTCGCTGGAGCACCCCAACACCATTATCTTTGAATGCCTAAGTTGAGCACCCGAGTTTTCAGAGGAATAAGCATTCCTAACTACTTTAATTAGGCAAAAGATAGTTCTCCCTAACTTTAATTGTGGCTAAATGAGGCAAAGTTCACATACAAAGAGTCTCCCTTGTCCTGCAACTCCTCATTCATTCCCACAGTCAATCTATCTCCTACAGTAAAAGAACTGAAGGTTTCCTGAAGTATGTGGGCATGTGAGTAAACTTCAGTTATCTTTTTTCCCATTTTATAACGTGGATTTGCAACCTTAATAGCATTTTTAAATATAATAGCTCATTGCAGATAACTCCATCATACCTTGTCATGATGACAGAGACCATGGGAATGCCTTAAACTTGCAGCTCCACCAGCTCAGCTGTGCTATATATATGTGCATTTAGGACTATCCTGAGTACAAGCAAGCAAGAAGTGAAACATGTTTGCTCTGAAGGCATGGTCCGTGTATGATCTGGTCATACACAATAGCTAGATAATACCTCCATTTGGAAATAGTTGAACTCTGGTAAAAAAAAAAAATTGTTAGGATTTGCAGAGTTGTAAGTGTTTTAAGGAATATCTTTAAGTAATGTGAGTAACTACGTATCTTTGGCTGCAGGATATTAAAAATTATGTTGTGAGAAAGAGCAGTATATATACCATGAAACCCACTGAGGACTTAGCTATGGCCAGTCTGTTTTATATGGAAGTTGCTACAATACTGGTGATGTGTTTTAAACTCTAACATGGTTGAATAAGCAAGAACCTGAAAATGTGTTTTCCGCTGTATTTGTAAAATATGTATGTACACAGGCATTCATATGTGTAGGGAAAGATCATGCCTCAAAGCTTCACAGATTGAAAAAAAATTATAAAAGATCAGAAATTATAGTGAGAATTCTCAGATTTTGCCTAGGAAATGATTCTGTAGTGATTCTTAAGGATATTGGTAGTATGGAAAATTTACACGATTCAGTGGATATTGTGAGGGTACAGACATTTTCAACATAGTCTTAATTACCCAAAAATATCTCAAAGCAAAAAAGCCTTTATAGGAAAAATGCAGTCATTCCCATCAACCTGTTTTAACTCATGTACTGTAAAGACAATGACTGGGGACTGGTGAGGCTTTGTATGTCTGAATCAATTTTTTTTTTTTTTTTTTTTTTTGGTGGGTGGTGTGTGTGTTATCATTAAAGTCTGAGAATCAGATCAGTGCAGTAAAGCAGCATGGGTCTAATCAGATTTCATGCTGTTGCAGCCTGTATTTTGAAAACCATTGGTTGAGATATCAGGGGAAAAAATATATATACATTAATCAAATTGAGAGATTCTAGAGAAATTCTCTTAAGCAGTATTCATACTTTACCAGAACAAATTTCAGAGATCATTAAAAAGTATCTTAAGAGCTTAGACACAACTACTCTTCAGGTTTCTTAAAAGCCTGACTCATTCTGTTTTTATCAAAGAGAGAAAATGGACTAAAACAGGAGACATACTTTGGAAGGGACCCTGAGACAGATTTTGTTTTATCAAATGATGTCAATACAGAATTTGACTATGTAATTTTTTTTTGTTTCTACATATAGCTATTGATGTGGGAGTTTCTAAGAAAGTGTTTTGATCAATAGTCATCTCCACTAGAACAAGTTTGGAAGTACAACGCACTTCCATTTTATTAACAGTATTTGATCCATGACTAATTGCTTTTATCCTGTGAAGCTGTGTTTCTGTAAATGTATCTTTATGATTTTAATGAATGTTTTTAAAGTCTAAAGCTAATCCTACAGGTGAATGAACAAACTCACCAAGAACTAGGAATAAGTTTAGTTCAATGGTTCAATTTTCTTTTTTTGAATATTTTTAAGGCTTTTAATTATTACTGTAGCACCTCCAAAATATGAGGTACCCCACAGGAAAAATGAGAAGACAGGTCCTTAATTCAGGTAAGTTCATCGGGTTCTGATCTGGCATGTACACAGTGATCAGTTTGCACGGAACTCACAGCTGTATGACAGCTTAATTTCAGTGACTGAGAAGATTTACAGAGTATAGAGGCTGTACGGAGATGAACTGCATTAAGGTGAATCTTCTAGCAGTTAGCTGAGCTTTTGAAAAACAGGAAACCGTTTTAGGGTGGGGACTCCTAAAGCACCTACTGTTCTTTAATGTGATTGTGTGAAATGCCTATGTTTCTGTGACCACTATGCGGGCATTTGGGGTCCTTTATTCTTCTTCTCTTTGCTTCCTCAATATTTTTAAGCTTCTGCTGATGTTACCAACTAACTGCTCCTTCACAAAATGAAACAAAAGCTTGGAAATTACCTTTAGCAAAATCTTTGGAAAAAGTATGGCCATAGCAGAGAGAGGAATTTTGTCATGCTCCTATCACAGAGTTGATTCTCAGTACAGCCGGTACAAAGCAAGACTGACTTAAGAAATTAAAAAATGATTGGTCCTAAAAAGCTGTACTGAAAACCAAGACTAAAATTATGCTGCATCTGGGAACTAGCTGTATGTTAGCTTGATATGTATCCATACCGAGTAAAAAGTAATGCAAAACCAATCTAATTGCAAAAGTAGTATTACAGCAGGTTGGCTTGCCCCTAAATGTAACAGTCCTCTCTCCTAACTAAAAAATTCTTAGAAACTGCCTCATTCCACATGCCATGGCACAGCATGACATATACTGGAAGCTGTATGGTCTTGCAACATACGTAAATGTTACCATGTTTTGCGAAAATGTGTCCTACCTGTTACCATGTGCTATATGTTTTACCAAAACCATTTTTCTACTTGTATTTCATATGGAACGGCTCATCTTGAATTGCCTAGAGCTGAGCCAGGGGCATGGTACAAGCCACAGTGCATACACTGACAGCTGCCCTGAATATCGCCCGTGGTAACAGGGGAAAAATTTATTCTTTGCTACTGTTGCTCCAGTTGTCTTAGTCCTGGAAGATTTTCATTAAACTGGGGACACACAGCGGGGTTGATCAGAGTAACGTTGTGAAAGAGAACAGACTGTAGCAGCCCAGTGCTACAGAACAGTAGTTAGTTTCCATCTGTTCTAACAATATTTTTCATTTTAAAACATATTTTAAATCATATTCAGCTGGGTTATATTGTTTCAAATAAAAAGCCTGCTGCCCAAAAGGTGGCATATAAAAAAATTTAGAAGGAAACTTCCAGTGACCTATTGCATTGTTTTAACATTACTTTTCCTAGCAAAGACTGCTTGTCTTGGCAGTCATTCATACTTTTGAAGTCCTTCCAAAGGAAAACAAGGCTCCATCCTCTTTGAATTGGTCCAAAAGAATTGAAATTCAATACCTCATGCTAATCCTTGCCAATAACTTTCTGAAGTTATTGCAAATAAAGAACTTGCAATGCCTGATTAGTGGCAAGACTTACAGGGCCCACATCAAGAAAATCTCATGAATGTTTGCAAGGCCAAATCACTCTAGTCACATATTTCTCTGTAGAGAAGCAAATAAAATATTAGTGTCTCTTAATTGCCTTAATTTTTTTTCCAAATGAGTACTATCTCTATTATTATTTATAATGGTAATATTAATAAACTCTGATGCTTTACTACATAACAATGGTGGATGGTCATTTATAAAAATATGACTAGAATGTCATCTTAAAACATATATAATGATATGATAAGGAATAGAATATATTACATAGGGAAAACAAACAAACAAAAAAGGTCAGGATATTGAAAGCAATTGTGTACCTGGATAGGGGAGATGACTTCTGTGTTCTGCTGCTGAACACACATGACAATTATGTCAAAATCAAAATAAGATATGGGTGAATTATTATTTTTTGTAACTGAAAATGTTTTTCAACCATTTATTAAAGAAAATTACCATTGAGATTGAGTTACCTATTTGCTTGTACATGGACTTTATGCGTAGATAATACAGTACTTCTGAAGCTTGACATAATTCAACATATAGATACATTAGCTCAGCATTTGAGTTGTCTAGAAAGATTCCAATGGAACTTGGAATGCTTTATTATTTTCTCTTTCTTTAATACTACAATTAGGTCTTTAACTTTCCTGTTTAGTTCATTCATAGTGAGTATTTTCGATTCCAGTTTGAATAGCAGCACACATTTCCTCTGAGCGTGTTAGACAAAGTCAAATAGCAGTCTCCATCAGAAACAGTAGTCCATGGCCTCTGCTTGTACATATGCAAACAACTTGGTGATAAAGGCATTCACCACCAAACTGAGAAAAATATTTATAAATGAACTTAATTTTCAATGAATCTGAGATAACTTAAACTACAAATTCCTTGTCTAATGGAGAATGGAACTAGTAAGTTCATTGTTGAAATGAATTGAGTTTCTCTTTTTGGTATGGAGTTTCTTAATACTGAAAAAATAAATGCAAATGTAGCACTCTTTGTGCCACTAGGAAGCAAATTATTTGTATTATGTAGCTTTACTGAAAGATTATAGAAGACATTGTCAGTAGTCTGCAGTATATACATAAATCACTAAGTAAAAACTTAATCAAAAGGAATGATAACATATGGAGAAAGAGCTGTGTATTTTTTCTTTTGTATATAGTTAGTTATTATATATGTCACTTAGACATTAATAACTTATTATATTGATATATATGCATATGTTTCACGTAAGACCGAATATTTTTATAATATTAGTATAGACCATAAAGTTTTGTGTTGTAAGGAGTTTTAAACTGTAACTGGGAAAGAATATCTTCAAAGGGATATAACAGGATGGGATTAAACTGTAGACATAAACACCTAAGTGTAGGATATCTGTAGGTGTCCATATGTCAACTCGCACTGAAGTCCAGTGAAACTGGTCTAAGTCCTACAGCTAGGTGGAACATATAAAAAATAAAAATAAATATAATTCAGTTTTTGCATGGCAATGATTTTAACTTCTAGACCATCATAAACCTTAAGTTCCCTTTTTTAAACGTTCTCTCTTTGGTCTTTCTAGAACTTATTTTGACTAAGGGTCAAATATTAAGCTCACAGCCTAAATACAGGCAATGCCAATTTTATAAATATCACAGCATAGATGAAATGAGGAAGATTACTTTTCCTATCTGAAGAATAGCAAGCACTGTGCTTTGATAAGTGAGAATTCCTCTCATTTCCAGTCAAAAGTTTCACATTTCCTTGAATTAAGTAGGTTTTGATTTCAGCTATGATACTGTCTGATTATATGATACATTTTAGTTGGGAAACTTTCAGGAAGTTTCTTGTTGTTTTCAGAGATAAAATGCTGAAATTTTATACAGATTTATATGCTACAGTATTTACCACTCTTTGTATGTATTATTCATTCTGCATGGGTTTTGACTTAAAAAAAAAAAGGTGTTTTTTCACTGTTGGAGGAATAATATTTGCAGTAAAGTAAGCCAAGCTAAAGAGGGAAGTCATACCTCAAGTAAGGGGACATAATATTCTGTGCAAATAAGGAAATTATTTAAAGCACTGCATGGTGAACTTGGCCTGTTATGTGTGGTCTTCGTCTTCCGCTGAAGCACCCGCTGTTGCCTATGGCTGTAAGTTAGACAGTGGACAGTGGACCAACAGTAAATGCTGCTGATGTAGCAAATGATCTGTTCCTCAGGCAGATTTTGCCAGAGTACACTATAGTCTTGCACTTCTTGCCTAAGAATGATGAGTTTCTCTGTCCAGGTGGCCAACTTTGTCAGGACAATAAATCGATGTTCTTTCTTCTCTGTCCCGGAGGAAGTGTGGAGGAGGGAAGATGGTCTTCCTTCCAAAGGATATTTGCCTTTGCCATAGTGGTAGAAAAAGCTGATGAATAAATCAACCAGAAAAACAAAACAGAAGGGTCAGAAAACCTATGGCAAAGGAAAAAACAGTAAGAATATTGTATATGTCAGGACTCTGGTTGCCATTTCATAAACAAACTTCTTCCTATTTTTGTATATTTTACTTGGATATCCTGTTTCTTTCTTTATACCCTGTGTGACATTGGGATTTTGAAAAGTACTGAAGCCATAGAAAGGTTTCATCTATGGTGTGTTTGGAGAAGGTGGAGATTTTTCAGCTAAGACTGAGAAATGTTTATAGAGTGATAATAATGCTACTAAAATGCTAAGTGCCAATTTTGTCCCAAAAGGAGAACGGAAAGAAACATATCCGAAAATAAAGTGATTTTGACTATATGCATTAGAGATTTACTATTTTGTATGTTTCCTCTGAAACCTCTTTGTATTTTGAAATCAATTTTGACATGTATTTTCAAGCTGTGTTGCAAAGCCAACTTTTACTCATTAGATAAAGATGTTTATTCTTTGTGATAAAGTTTGCAAACTTTTGTACTATGGCAAAGACAACCTTCTGAACTACAGCCATGCTTTGTGCTTGAGCCCTGGGTTGGGTGGCCTGTCATAGCAGGAGATCGCCTGTAAAATACTTAAGAATCTTGTTCCTCATGACTTCAGTTACACAGATCCCTGGCAGCAAAGTAGCTCTTTAGTCTTTCAGTCATTCCAGTTTTTAGTGGTAGTAAATGTGATGCCTTCAATGTTAAGAAATCAATTAGTAAGTCATTATGCAGCTGAAGGGGACAATGCAAAGTCTAATAGTGTCTCTAGAAGATTCTCTATTTGAGTACATTGGATTTTAGATTAGGCCAGAATGAAAACATAAGTAAGAAGGTGACATAATTAACTTAGGGAAACCTTACCTTTAGAGGTGGATGCTAATAAGCAGCTTTGTAACAGCGTGTGGTGCAAACTCAGCAGATGGAGAAGCTGTAGAGGCAGGCAAAGCGTGGTAACGGGACTGTGCGATGGCCTGGGAGTAATGCATTAGCAGCAGCTGGCAGATAACAACAGCTGTTTTGCAATGCAAAAGTATGGCAGAGTCTCTGTTCAAAATTGGGATGCTCAGAAGAGTTCATTTGATAAAGTTCAGTGGCATTCTAGAATGACTGAGGTTCTTTATCTCCATGCAGCTGCAAAACAGATTTTGTAGTAGTTCAGAGGAGAGCTGTATAAAGCAGCAGAGTTGGTTTCAGAGTAGCAGAACAGAGTAGGTGATTCCAGAGTTCTAAATGAACTAGTGTTAATTAGTAATATTAGTTTCTATTTTTCTACACTGGTTAGGATAAAATTTTGAAAGGCTACAAGCTTTAGGAATACATGTCAGTAGGCTTGTGTTTCCAAATCTCTTAGACATTTCTCAGATTTCTTTCCATTTGCTTGTAGGATTTTTCTTGTATAGAATTATGCTCTCAGAAACACAGACTAAATGCATAGAAACCATCTCTCTGAGTCCCTGTGTAAGCAATGGTATCAGTTTTGCTTCCCCCATTCCCAAGCATTTATCTTTTCATTGGCCTTTGGCCAGTGTCAGAGATGGGATTCTGACTTGATAAAGTTCTGACTGATCCACTGCAGGTGTTTATATATTCTGATGAAAATCTAAGTTGAGTAAACCAAAACCTTAGTGGTGTGTCAAAGTCTGGATAATGCCATCTCTCTGTCCTTATAAAAACTACACTGATGAGCACATTCAAACAGGATTTGAATTCAGAAATATTGTAAATGGGGGAGGAGGAATGAGATCTGGGGTACTAGCTCTCCTCTGGCCTACTTCCCATGATTCTTATGAAGATTCAGAGGAATATTAAATTAACTGGAAAACCCCTCTTTCTCTCACAGAATTAGACCTTTATGTCAAAAGTTTTGGTGTAGAGTTGCATTTCTCATAATATATTATGGAGGAGATCACAAGCAAATAGTTCCAAATAAATGTAAGGAAGAAACAGCAGCAGAATTCATGGATGAAAAAGGTTCCTTTTGCTGTAAGAAGAGAAAAAGTGTAACATCCAACCCAAAACACACCATGTGTTTTATAATACATGAAAATAAGAATAACAGAATAAGAATATTCTCTATAATATTTTATTTTATCTGAACTGTACGTGGTAGTACCATTTGTCCTTCCATTTGAACTACCTGAGAAGAAAAACATTTTTCCTAAAATGTGTGAGACAGTGAAGGCTTAAGTCTATGTTTCCAGAAGAGCTTTTTCCTTAATATCTATTTCCTGTTTTCCATTTTACCTGTGTTTTTTGTTCTTGTATCTATTGCATTATATATTGTGTTTTGTGGAGCAACTGTAAGTGATTCCTGAGCAGAAAGCTGGGGTTTGTTTGGACAGATTTTAAGTTTTAGAGTAAAAAGAACTTACGGTGTTTGTAAAAATTTGTTTTACTACTCTTTCAAATAGCCTCACACTATGTAGATCCTGGAAATTTTACGAAGAAGTTTGTGGCAATGTCTGGCATTCATGCAGACGAGCAGTAAATTTCTCAGTTGAGTAGTAAGTTTCTGACAGAAGAGCCTGTGCCATTTATCTCTGTGGAAAGCACTATTACATTGGCAGGAATGCTAGATTTCATTCCTCTTTAACAGCAAGATTTTAAAGCTGCCTTGGGCTCTGGGCACTTACTCCATATTCATTTGGGAAGCACAAAGCTGCCCTCATTTTTACCGAACACTTCTGTGTGTTGTAAACCCAGATGTGACAATGCAGACTGTACTGTCTTTCACTCCAGGCTCTTGACATTCCATGTACTTGAGAGAGCTCTCTGAATAATGTAGACATTTCTCTTTTGAGAGACAGCAAGCAATTAAAGGCAAGATAAAACTGGAAGTTCTCTATCACATCTCAAGTTAGGCTTCCATAGCATTTCACCTTCAGTGACCTTAAAGAGTAGCTATGAAATTCTTACAACTGATATAACTTGGTTATTATGAGATTACCAAGAAATTACAGATGACTCCTTGCTTGTTTTTATGTCCTATTTCTTCTAATTAGATCCTGCCAGGATTTCCAGTTATTCACAATGGCTTGCTTTATAGCAATGTGCCAGAAAAGTGCTATTCCCAGCCATGTCCAGTAGATAATTGTGTCTGTCCGCCAAAGCACTGAACCTGGTTGTTGGAGTTTTTGTTGTCTAAAAAAGGATCAGAAGGATAAAGTGAATCTTAAATGGCATATTGTACAATATGAATCCTGATGGAAATAGATGAATGCCATAGTCCATAGTATGAAATGCATTCATTAAAAAATTAGATTTTATAAAGAGTAAGGAATTAAAAGATCAAGGTAAGTTTACAGATAATTCAAGAAAATGAAACTAGTTTCACAAAGAATGTTATGCAAAATTGTCAGCTCATCTTTTATTCATCTTTTTAATAAGCTGCAGCTTTAGCATAAATTAATGGCCTTTTTCAACTGTACTGTCCAATACTTTTGATGACTTAGAAAGTAGTGTTGTCACTTGTATTACAATAGTAATATGATGATCTAGTAGGCACTAGTAATTTAATTAATTTAATTAATTTAATTAATTAATAATAATTTAATTAATTTAATTAATTTAATTAATTTAATTTAGGAATTGCCTTCTCCCTGGGTAGTTATGGATCTTTAAACACACTGCTGACTTTTCAACCTGGTGATAAATTTCTCTTCATTCTTGTAATCATTCTGTACTATAGACTCCACCCAAAAATTTGTCCTCCTTTATGTTAAATATTAAAACCTTCTAGTAATAATTTAAAAATAAGTTTTAATAATTAATTGTCCAATTAATTAATTGCATATTTTAAAAATTCCCATTAATAAATCCAATTTGCAGGATAAAAGGAAACAATTTTTTCTTAAATTGTCTGAGATCCTAAATTGTTAATGGAATATAATTGCTGTGTACAAAAACATTTTCTGAAGCCATAAACTACAGCAGGATCTGTATGCTGTCCTTAGAGGTAGAATGAACATCTCTTCATGGCACAAAATTCAATACAGTCATGGCACAAGACGCCTGAAAGTGCAAGGAAAGCAAAGTTAGCAGCTGGATCTTGGCAGCATAGCATACAAATCAGTGTAATAAAATGTAATAATAAATCACATAAAGTTTGATAGATTTAAATCAAAGACTTCAGATCAATAATACAGAATTATTAAGACAGTATTTCTTTTTAGAGTGACATAATTGTATTGCATTCATTCAAATAGTCTAGGAAACTTAGTGTAAGATCATTTGCTCAAAATCTTAATTAATTCACTCTTGAATATGCCCTTGGAAATTCCTGTGCCTTGATCCTGATGGTCTTGCAGATACCAAGTCACCATGCTACTTGACAACCTGAATACAGTTACAGAGGTAAGACTAATCTGAAGCTTATGAGCCTACCAGAACTTAAGTGGATTTGGTTCTTGATTCACAAAAGGTTTCAACACCACATATGCAACATTTACATGTCTTCCTTATGTTGTAGAAACTGTGGACTACACAGAAATGTTTTGTTTCCTATTAGGGTTTCCCAACTTCCAAGTGAAAGGTCTAGCAGTAGCTGCATGGTTGCCTGACCCAGTCAGTAATGATTTCATTCAGTGGGCAGAGAACCTTGGCCAGAAAACCATATAGGTAGAGCATTTGTCTGAAGCTGAGCTGTTGGAAGACGGGTACCAATATCTGTTCCTCATGCTGTGGAGCTAATTATAGTCAGAAATGAAGTCAATAGAGGCAAAATTTATCCAACTAAAAGGGTCATTAAACCATCTGCTTCTTCTGAGTTGGTATTCACATATAATTCTGGGAAATTTCAGGAGGTATCCTTGGCTAAGCAGCATGGGAATGTTGAAAGTCAGACATTTCTCAAGGTAATTCAGCACAGACCTTTTTCCCTGCCTGACAGCAATTTCAAACACGCGTCACATTTCTCAAGTTGCCTTTCTTATCACTAGAGAGTAACATGGTCTATGATAGAGGGTGACACAACTATGAAAGTAATTCTTGCTCAGTTGTCTATATCAGACAACCAGGATTGGGGCTTTGATGCCTAGCCAAGTAATTGCCTTGAAAGGGGAAATAAATCCCAGCAACTCACATCTTTCTTACCCTTGCTTGTCTAGTAATACTCAGCTGCCCATGGTTTTTATCACTTAGATACTCCTACATTAGCATATTCCTTTACTGAAAGTATTAACAAAGCCAGTAGTTAAAATTATACTTGGCTCTGGGGAAAAAAAGAAAGAGATAAATAGTCTAGGTAACAAAACAGCATGTTGTTAATTTAGGGTAGAGCACATTCAAGAGATAAAGGAAAGGTGCCAGGTCCTTAACAGACTTGCAGCTGACTTTAAGTGTCACTCAGTTTATTAGTATATGTACACACACAAAAACACGTGTATTTTGCTACTGCAAAATGCTTTCTCTTGGATACTTGCCATTTCGGTTTGACGGAAGTAAAAATCAGTTCATTCCTTCTTATTTCTGTTTGGAGGGTCATTTCCTTTAGAACTTTCAGTCCATTTACAGAGAGGGAAAAGTGACAACATCTAGATAAAAGAAAGATTTCCTTATGTGTCTTTAATTAAAAAAAAAAAAAAAATAGAGCAATCCTTGTAAGATTTAATATCTTCCAGATCCCTGGAAGATTTAAAAATTGTGATTCTTGAATCATTCAATGTTAAGTCATTTAATTCCTTTCTGATATCTTTGTAATATTTCTACCCGTTAGTAAGCCAGTCCACTGTGGGACTACAAAGATAACATTTATATAATGCAGTGCAGCAAAAATAACACCTATACAGCTGAACACAGCTCTTCACAATATGAACCACAGTAAAAGAATAAAGAATACAGTCTGTGATAGACAAGTTGAAGTGTAGTCAGTTAGTAGCGGTGCAGTTACCAGTAGCGTGTCCAGGAGAATCCAAGTTCTGCATTTGTTCCAGCTGGTATTGTTTGTTACAGACTTTGCTCTCATCATTCCCCTTTGTCTTTCTGGGCCCATAGGGACATACACGTACCTCATGACTGAAGAGCAGGAAGGAGGTGGGAAAGAGGGAAGTGACTGATATCCATTTTCCCATAGTCGAAGATCTACAAGTGCTTTGGAGAGCTGGTGAGTAATAACAAAGTTTGATCAAAAAATTCTCCACCCTTTTCTTGATTAACTTAATCTGATCATGTGAAATACTGGCTTTAATGAGGGACACAATGATATTTAGTGGTATTGGAATTTCATGTGGAGTGTTGGGGGAATTAAGCAATTTAGTCATATTCCGTGTTCAATGTTTTCAGCTGACTTTATCTTGCCATATCCCAGGTTCTAGCCAGAACTGCACTTTGACCAAAATCCCACTTTATTTTTTTAGTCTGACAATTTTGAATGAGTTTTGTCTGAAAAACTATAATTCCAATGAGAACAAACAACTTTGACATGTCTCGGTATATTTGGCTCAAAATAAAAGTAGATCTGAGCTCTCACATCAAAATTCCCAAGGAGATTTTGAATACTCCAAGGCTTGTATTTGAATTTCTTCATATACACTAGAGAATATTTCAAAAGGAAAACATAATTTACATATGTCAATATGAAGACAATAGAAGATCAGCTACCCAAACTAATAAAGTTTGACTTACAGTATAGTACTCAGCACTCTAAGAAGTACGTGGATTTAAAGTCTGTTCAACAGTTTCACTTTTGGATCCAGCATCACTAAAATCATACCTTTTTTTGTTTTTCAGAAATAAGATTTGGAATTTCCACAGCTTGTCTTTTGCCAGCAACTAAGAGTAAGATAAAAAGTAGGGACTTTTTTCTCTAGTGGTCTTCTATTTATTTTTTAGATTAATTTCTTGTTCCATCTGTGAAATGAAATAGACAATGCCTCTGGATAGAAGCAAATAAGAAATTAGCTATTTTGTAGTCTATGCAAGTTATCATACTTCTGTATTATTTTATCTGTCATCTTTTTTGATAAAAAAAGTTTTTTCTTTTTTCTCTTTTTTCAATAGATGACAAGTTAGATGTGGAGTACAATTGTAAGATGTGATGTGGGTTACAGGGTAATGCGTTGGTGTTCTTTTTGTAGCTAGGAACAAAGTTACAATTCCTGAAACAGACACAACCCTTTAAATAGATCTCCATGTAGATCTCATCCTTCCCATCTGGAGATGAAAATTATAGGGAGTCAGTGATGCTCTCCTCCCGCTGTACAGGGGCTATACAGAGGTTGTAGTATGAGAAAGTGATGGTGATGAGAAAGGTGGAGGGAGTTAGGGAAAGCAAAGAGTCAGGGAAGCTCTGGGAACCAAAAAGCCAGTAGGCACTGAGGAAGGAAAGACAGTATGTAACCCTATTGAAGTTGCTGAGAACTGAACATTTTGAAGCTGGCAGATCACTATCTGCTGTATAAATCATATAGTCAGCAGTATTCATACATGTCTTCCAGATTCATTTAGTGGTATTGGAATTTCATGTGGAGTGTTGGGGAAATTAAGTAACTTGGTCATATTCCCTGTTCAGTGTTTTCAGCTGACTTTATCTTGCCGTATCCCAGGTACTAGCCAGCATTTTTTCAGTTACTTTATCAAGATATGACCATATTAAAGGTGTTACCTTGGATGTGGTGCCTGAAGGGCTTGGCATTTCTTCTTTGTTGATATTTTTCCCTGAGAGAATAGTTCTCATTTGAGTTACAGCACATTCTTCTTGCTTTTATTCTTTCGGTATGATCATACTGTGGAGGTATCAGACACTCTTTGCATAGGGTGAAAGCTCTTCATCCCAGCTGCTCCCGTAAAGCATCAGAAACTCTGTAAATGCTTTCTTATACTCACAAGTCCAGTGCACATCCCAAGGAGATCTTCCATGAGAGGAGTGAGGGCTGCAGTTTGAATAGGGGACCTAAGTATAAACTTGCTGTAATACCTCTATGATCTTATGCTGAAGAATTGTTGAGTCACTTAGCTGCATCTTCTCCCCTGAATGCCATGCCTTCTGCAGAAGGATTCTGCCCTCTCAAGCTTATGGGGCACAAAGATGCTTAATAATAAACATGTTGCATATGTTTCTGTGTTGGGGGCCTGTAGAAGTTGTAACTCAAGCACTGGGTAGTTTAGCAGAAATCCCAAATGGTGGCTCTAGGTGCAGATGTTGGGGTGAAATGCCATGAAGCGTTTTATTATTGACACAGGAAACAGAATGCCAGATCAGATGAATTTTCTTCTACCTTTTTAATAAATCTCTGCCAAAAGAGAAGGATTAGCCTTCTTCTCCATAGGTCCTGGGCCAATAAGCACAAAACCGGTGGTGAAGGTTTTAAGAGACCATATTCTGCATGAGGTTTAGCGTTTCAGCTTTCCTCTAATAGACTCCATGAGACAGTGTAGTACATTAAAAACTGCAGGAAGAGGGTTAGAAATGTTGGATAACTAACATGTTGCATAACATGCGTTTTGTTCAAATAATTCATTAAGGTATCAAGACTTGGTACCTCTTTTGTCTAGAGGAAATTAATTGAAGTTCATCATATAGGTATTTAACAGGGTTGTGGAAGTATGAGTTAAAGCAAATGCTTAGCACAGTTCTGAAATGCTTTGCTTTTCTTAGATTCCAGAAAAGTCTAAAGTAAGTTTCAGTTTCCTGAAGGACATTTGTGTTTTCTGATGCCAGGCCAAAAATGATGTGTTCAGTATTTCCAAAAACTCCCTTCCGACACACAGTTGTTTTATCTTTGTCCATCAAAGCCTGAGAAAAGTCTCTTTTGATTACTAGATGTATTGGAAAACATATATTTACATCCCTGTGCTTAATTCTTTTAATCTTTTTTGCCTTTAGTAATATTTTTGTAATACTTGTTACATTCCAGTCTTCATTATGCTCTGCATGTGTCGAGATTTCTTCCAGTTGATTCTATAATACTTGATCTCACCGTGAATCTAGATGCATCCCTTATTTTTATCCCCAGGATCTTCCTCTCTGCCATTTGAATAAAAAGCTAGATTATCTGAACTCTTAAGGTCAACTTCTAAAACTTGTCAGCTGATCTCTATTTATTTTCAGACAGAACAGCCAGTTCTGAAAATAAGCAAACTTGATACTCATTGTCTTATTTGCAGGTTGATGCTGAGGATAGTAGGAGCAACAATAAAGTACATGTTCTTTCTAAATACATCGAAGGCTCACATTTGTAGTTGGGTAATGAGCAAGTTTTAAGAATTTTTTTATTTTCTTGGCAGATTTGTACTTCCTTTAATAATATTTCTTGGCTAACCCTGCTGTTACCTATACTGTCGTGAGTTAAATTTGTCTGATCACTCAGTATAGTAGTCACTCTGGTAAGGATCCAACTCCAGTAAAGTTAATGGCAGCTGTCCAGTTTAATTTACTGAGAGCTGGATCAGACTTATTTCCTATTTCATGTTATCTGATGAAAGACTTGATTACAATTTTTCCAGCATGCGGATATGGCCTCCTATGTTTATATCTTTTTGTGTCTAGAAACTGATTTCCCAGAAATAGGGAAATTTTGCCTTTTCTCCTTCAGCTTAGCCTATGATTATTTAAGCAGTCAAAGCAGAAAAGTTTCACTTCTTGCTTCTTTCTGCCTATGGTTAAAAAGTATTTATTTGCAACTTAACTAAGAGAGTACACTTTTCTTCAACAAAAGAAGTGGAGTAACATTCTGTAGATGTGGTTTGCTACCTACTCTGGATAGATTTTGGGCTTCTGGATTTGGTAGCAGTACTTCCAGAACAGTATGCTGCTTGCATTTCCTGAGACCTATGAGATTATTTTGTTCCTTCCTCCTCTAATAAAAATAATGATAATACAAATAATACATTATGGGAGAATACACTGTGGCAGTTTCAGTGAATTTCAGCTTTAATTACTTTTGGTTAGGCCTTGCTAGGTGCTTCAGATTTCCCTGTTTTATTGTATTCTGGGTACTTATTTGGTTGTCCTGTTTAGTTTTTCCATATTTCTAAATATCATTATTATTATTATTAATTATTATTATTATGAAGACATACTTCCTGCCTGAGATCACAATTTTATCTTTCCACAACCATGACATGACTTTTATATTTATGAGTTTATGATGTGTATGAAAAAGTGGTTGATGCTTCTTATTTTGCCTAGTGTAAGGTCTTTGACAGAGTCATAAATATATTTATTACAATGTGCTTTGATGTCTCTGTAGCAGCTTGTACTGTCCAGTGGTCCTTTGATGAAGATGCAAATGCAGGGGCAGCTGCAGTTAGGGGAAAAGCAGAAAAAAATAGTTCCTGAAGAAGACATGCTGCCTGTAGGTCAGCGGGAGCTTTATATCCTCTGGTACTACTCTCATCTGAACATTGTATTTTGGAGTTAGCATTAGGTTATTAACCGTGAAATCTGCTTGACTCAAAAATGTGTTGGGTTGTTGTAGTGCCAGCTTTTCAGCAAAAATATTTCTTTTATAATTTACAGCATTGTTACTTCAACCTTTATTTTTCCGAGTTATTATTAATTTACTGGTTATTTGAATCTGTGTTATTTATAAAATATACTATATGATGACAATATTTCATCGACATCAAATGACCAAACTATTACATACCAAATGATTTGCCAGAGACATTTCCAAAACATATATATGTATTTGTTTTGAATTTCTTGCTGCTTTCTTTCTTTTTTTTTTTTTTTTAGTGATTCATAATTGACCAATATTCAACTACTCAAGTAGTTGAATAAATAAACAATTGAGATTTGGAAACATTTATCCATTCTTTGCATTCATAGCATTTCCCAATTGAAAATTAAACACTGAACAGGTTATTTTACTTTTTTATAACATTGTCTCTATATTAACCAGTAATAGTTGTCCTCAGAAATATTCCAAACTGGATTTGTACACCCAATGGAAACCAAATATTGAAAAGGTTCTATAATTAAACTGCTAAACTTCAGTTATACATAAACAGGACTTTAAAGATCTGAGAGGCATAACAATAACATAATGCATACCAGCAGCATCTTGAAAGAGGGACATTTGAGAGGCATTTTTAAAGTGGAATTGTGAAAATTGGTTCATTCAATTAATCCAAACAGGATGAGCCTGATTCAAGCTGATCAAGTTCTGACCTGAGATCTGGAGATCTGCTCCAGACTTCTGTTATCTGACTTATTTATTCATTTTTAGGGATCAAAAATACTTAGGATCATGAGTAACATCACCTCTGAAACTGGTAGCAGAGTTTTCAAAGGGAATACTCAGTTAGGTAAGATTATTTGCAGAATCGAGTATTGTTGGAAGTATTCTTAAGGCACAGCCCTACAAAAATATTTGCGCTAAAAGCAAACTCGAATAACTTTTCTGAGATATAGTGCCACTCAGTTACTTGGAATTACCGACATTCTTTCATTTTATCAGTTGTGTGCAGGATGAGACCTGGGGTTTTTTAAGTCTGTGGTCACTGTGTTACGAGTCTTAATAATTGTTTTTTTCCTGGGCTTAAAATTCTGTATTAAAAAAAGGCAGCAGAGGGCGCTGAGCCCCCCGGCACAGCCCGGCGTGGATCCCTTCCTCCCGGCTCTGGATTTCCCCGTCCAGGGATTTCCCCCTCCACCACGAGGAGAGCCTTTATAAAGAGCACACTGGCTCTATTCCGATAAACTGTTGCAGAGCAGCAGGATCTCACTGTGCTTCTTCACAGAAAATAGAAAGTAAAGCTTTTGAATTGACTTTCTTTACCTAGTAACAGCAATTACAAATGTTAAAACAGATGGGAAGAACAAGCCAAGCCGTGCTAATAATTTTGCATGTGTTAATGACTGGTAAGTTGGTGGGGGTGGTGGTTTACTTTATTTGTTTTTATTTTTGTTAAGTGTAAACTGACCTACAATTTACTGTTTGATCTTCATTTCCCTTTGTTCCAGTTGCTTTTACATTTCAGTGAATACAACTGCCGATTAAGTAGTTTTGACAAAATGTCAGGAAGCTTTTTTTTGACATTTACTTTGCGCTTTTGCAGTGCTCTGGAACGACACAGTAATTTTCTTGTTGAGTTTGCTAGAAGGCGGTCTAGGAGACAACTGCCGTAAATCACTGCCTGTTTGATTTTTACTGTCATCCCTGACAGTATCAGTCAAGTTTAGTACTAAATGTCCTGTTGAAAGTGATTCTGCAGTTGTCCTTGCTATCTTTCTTACCACCCCTCTTCTCAAATGTTACAAAGTTTTAGAACGAGACCCATCTGACAAAAAAGTTATATTGTGCCGATGCATTCATTTGCACTGACAGCATTGAGTTTATGCCATTTCATACATGAGAACTGTCTGTTAGAGTCATCTGAGTCTGTATTATCTTTGAGAAAAATAGCAATGTTTATGGTGCATTTTGGAGATGTAAATCATTGCATAAGCTTTATTACTTTATGGTTGTGTGGAGGTTAAACAAAACTTGCAAAGTAATGACTTCATGTCACAGTAGAGCATGAGAAGAAATGGGAAAATAAATGTTGAGAATACTGCTGAGTTTATGTATATTCTCCTTATTGTAGTTAAAGCTTTTGAAATGGACATTATACCTGCTAACAGAATTGTTGCACAGATTGGAGAAACACTCATACTCACGTGCAATACTACTGGCTGTGCATCACCAAGTTTTTCCTGGAGAACCCAGATGGACAACCCCCTTGGAGGAACAGTGAGCAACCATAGGACATACTCTACCTTGACTATGAACCCAGTTAGCGTTGTGAATTCTCATGATTATCTGTGTACTGTCTTCTGTGGTGAGAAAGAGAAAAAAGAGAAGAGTATCAAAGTTGAACTTTACTGTAAGTAAAAATGTAAAATTCTCTTTAAGTAGTACACATTCATAAAAAATCAATAATTGTTTTTAGATATCATGGTTGGTAGTTAACTGATAATGCTATGATAAAGAGTCTGGTATAGCTCAATGTATGTTTCCTTGTAAGATTCCTCTATCTGTCTGTTCAGGACTCTTTCTCAGCCCCTTTCTGCTTAGCTTTCTGCATCAAAGGTAGTACGTACTGGTCTTATTTATTCTTATTATTGGTAATACTTGAAAGCCAAAACATAGACTCCTTAAAACATTCATAGAGTTGGAAAAATAAAAACAAACACCAATGTGGTTGAGATGGATGTATCTGGGAAACCTGCAAGTGTACAGCACCTAATCAAAGACTTTGCAGTTTGCAGGGAATGATTCAGATGTCTAAATCTACCAGCACAGAAAACAGGATACCACCAGTGTATGGATTGCTCTGGATGCCTATATTTAGGCAGCTGCATCACTACCTAGGTGCCTTGCTGGTTCTTATTAGATCATTTGTGATCATATTTCAACAATTGTACAAATATAATTCCTGTTAGTGTATGAACTGCTTATAAAAGACCTGTATGTCTTCATATCAAGATATGTCTTGTAATAACATTGATATAATGTCATGTTCTGAATGCCTCTAAACTCAAGATGTTTGATGTCTGATTATTGCTCTTATGTTGAACCTAGAGCTCGTCTCTGCTAGATAAAGAAATTAATTTAATTCTTTCAGCTTTCCCCAGTGATCCTATCATTGAGATCAGCCCGTCCTTAGTTGCTGGAGAACCAGTCACTGTCGTGTGTAAAATTCCTGATGTGTATCCTTCTGATCACCTGGAAGTACTCCTAAAGAAAGAGGAACATGTTCTTCATGAGGAAAATTTTTATGAAGATGACTGCACAAATACAGAGACCAAAATTGTGACATATTCATTTAATCCCACGGCTGAAGATATTGGGAAAGAGATTACCTGTGTGGCCAAGTTACCAATTGCTAATATGGACTTTGAACCCAAAGAAAGAGTAACTTCTCAGAAACTGAATGCAAACTGTAAGTATTTTTATTCTAGGGCTTTCACACCAAGTACACTGTTTAATGTTAAGTTTCATGGAATGGGTTTAGAAAGTGTGTGCTATAAATCATTTATAATCTGCACTTCTTACCTATATTATTTTTGTAGATAATCTATTGTATTCAGCTGAATTCTGTTGTATTCAGTAACAGTCATTGAGTCATTAAATACCCTCTGTTGTTCATGTCAGAAGTTAGGCAATGCTTTAGTAACTCCTCTCTCACTCTCTTACCTTGGGCACTGGTGCTCAGTCAGAAAGTGAAGACCAGAAGAAAAATGGCAGCATGCAGATAAACAATTGTTTTTAAAATTGCCATTGTATGCTTAGCAGTTCCAAGTTTATAGCCCTAAACAAATGTAAGAGAAAAAAAAAAAAACATATTTGTACACATTTTGTCTAGCTTAGCTTTCAAAGCTGTGAGCTAAATGTCTTATCAAGTCTGGAAAAATTGTTCTGCTGTGTTACTGGAGTACACATTATTCATTTTCACTTGGTACTGTGTGAAATGTACCTCCAGAGAAGCTAGTGTTAAAAGATGTGCATGTCATTCTTCATTAACTTACTCACCTAAACTCTCTTTTGTTCTCTTCCAGTTGGTCCACAAAATACTATCATTACTGTGTCTCCAGGCAACTCGCCAATGGAAGGAGATCCTCTAAAACTCACTTGTATGACTGAGAGTAATCCACCACCACAAATAGTTTGGAGAAAACATGTGGCTGATGAAAGCATTCAGCATCTGATAGAAAACAATGTCCTTTCTATTTCCCATGCCCGTTTCACTGATTCAGGACTGTACATATGTGAAGTGATTAATCTGGTAACTAATAAAACAGAGAAAGCAACTGTGGACATTGTTATACAAGGTACAAGTCTGCTTGAATTTAACTTGTATTATCCAGTACCCAGCTGGCAGCTGCCTGTTGGGTTGGAGGATGCCATAACGCTTCTTTGCTCTGTATTCAGGATTTAGCTTTCAATTTACTGCTGCTCTTCATGGGCTGTGCTTTTCATTTCTATGCTTTATTTTCAGCTAATTCTCTCTGTAATGCTATTGTACATGCATACCTTTATACATTTCCTGTAATGGAACACTCAAAGTGATAAAAGAAGCTGAGAGTGGTGGTGTGGGGGACACTGTTATTTCCTTGAAATACTAATGTACATAGCAATTTCACAGGGACATCACAGTCTCCTTCTTTGAACTAATAGTTTTACTCTTTAGTAGTAAATTTAGTAGTCATTTAATAATAAAACTATTTGGGGCATTATTATTACTTATTACTACTGTTTCAACAGAGCCAAAAGTCTCAGATGGAGCCTGGGACCAAAACTAAAACAAACAGATCCTTGAACAAGCAATTCTTGTTTTCTTTAAACCCTCTCCATCTTTAGTACTTTTGCATTAGTATAACAGCCTTTTCGTTTGTCATGCAGGTGCTCCAAACATAGCAGAACTCTCCATCGAGCCTTCTACAACAGTTCGAGAAGGAGAAAATGTTTCCGTACAGTGTTCTGCTGAGAGTAACCCTCCTCCCAATATTATTTTAAGGAGAAAATCTGACAGTGCAGACATGGGGCCTTACAGTGAGGGGAGAATTCTCCTTCTTCCATCTGTGACATTCCTAAATGGAGGAGACTATGAATGTGTAGCAGAAAATAAGTTTGGAAAAAGCAAAAGTGAAATAACACTTAATGTGGAATGTAAGTATGTGTAATGTTACTCTCATAAGAAAAGAGCAGTGGTGATGAGCAAAACAAAGACATGAAATCTTTAATGTAATGGTAATCTTAAGTCAGGATCTGAATGAGCGAGAAACTGATCTACTTTCTTAACATTCTTGGTTAGAAGTACTTGATTAGCTCTGATACTGTGTGCTTTACTTATTCTGAGAATGAAAAAGGAACTAACTTTGGGAGGCTGACAACCTAGCATCCAGTAGGATATGTTGGATCCATCTCTAAAAAATCCAGTTATAATTAACTACAGGATTCTTCCTTTCAGATGGACCAAAGAATACAATGATCTCTGTTATCCCTGCTACTGCTGTTAAAGAAGGAGAAACTGTCATGATGAAATGTACTAGTTCTGGTAATCCAGCTCCAGTGATCTCTTGGAAGAGAAAGAAAACCACTGGGGAGGATGAGAAAATTTTTAAAGGTGCAACTTTAACTATACAGAACATAAGAAGTCAAGATCTGGGGCTTTACGAGTGTGAAGCTTATAACCAATTTGGCAAAGAAGAAAAGGCTGTGAAATTACTTGTTCAAGGTTAGTAGAACAAGACAGAACACATTTTTTTTTGTTTTATGTTCTCTAGGTCCAGATCTCGTTCTGTGGAGGGTGAGGGGATTCTGTCTTCGATGTCAGTGGAGTTAAAAGGTGGCCCTAATGTCATTAAGTCATTTAGTAATTTTTAAACAATGAAGGGTGAAATCTGCCTTAGTACAGATAGCTTATGCAAAGCCCTCAGTTGAGCTTCCATCACTCCTTCCAATTGGCAAATGTATGCATGAGGGAAAGAAGTTATGCAGTGCCTATATGTTCTTCCAAATGGGTCTCAGTGAAGGATCCAGATACTTGCATACAGAAGATTCAAAGGGAAAGCACATGCTGAAACTCCTCTGTGGAGGGACTGTATTATAGCCTCTTGGCTCTTCTTTAAGTTAAGACTGTATCCTGTTAGCGCAAGGTACATTTAAGCTATACCAAATGCTGATTCCTCAACCTACATGCAATGATAGCAAAGTTTAATTTTCAGTAGTAAGCAGACTTTCTGCTTTAGCCCTGCTGCTTCTGTTTATTACATGGCAACAGTGTATTTCTTAGGGATCGCTTCTGCAACTAATCCATCTCTCTTCCTTTTTCTTTACTATTTTTGTAGCTGCACAAAAAAAATACACTTTCAGTTTTCCGTTCAAGTGCAGTGATACAAGGACAAAGTGTTACCACCTCTTGCATGTCTGTGGATGTTACATCCGTTCAGAGTACCATGTGAAAGAAAATAGGTGATGGGATCGCAACCCTTGAAACAGTATATGGCAAATATAGCATAGACAGGGCTCAGCTGAAGGATGTAGGAACATAGGAGTGCATATCATTCATGAACTGGGAGAACAGTCTCAGCACATAGTACTTTATGTCAAAGGCTAGTTAAAATAACTATTGTACAGAGTTAGCATTAGGATTTGTTTTAGACAGAATGGCAGCTTCAATTCTATTAAGAATGGATTGTCTTTAAACAAACAAACAACTGAGATGAGTTGCACAGGTTCTTGTCATAAGTGGTAGGATGTTAGTGCTAATGAAAACTTCTGTCCAAAATGGCAGATGCACAAAATAGTTGCTGCTTCAAATTTTTTCATAGTTCCACTTCCACCTTTGAAAACAGGATGTAAAATTGTGGAACATAGTGAAAAAAAATACTATTCTAGGACTCCTTCCTTTGCCTTTTTTCCTATTTCTCATCTGTTGAAAGAGGACATCAACCTCTGGGTCCATTGGTCTGTGTCCTTTCATGAACTCAAATGAATAAACAGTGAATTTAAAATAAGAAAAGAAGAAAAGGCTTGATATCATGTAAAAGATATGCAACATACTCCATCAATTGACAAAATGTTCTTTGTTAGCTGCTGATGACTGCAGTGTGTGAAGGATAGCTAGTGACAGAGTAGTGTCTAAAGCTATGTGCTTGAATATTATAGTGAGTCCACTAACTGGATTAGTACTGTGTGTGTACAAGCTGCTGATACTTTACAAGTGTTTTGCTTCTGTTCATTGCTAAATCCTACCTTGCATTTCTTTTCTTTTCAGTTCCTCCCCAAAATATTACTGTGTTAGTATATCCATCAGAAAATGTTAAAGAAGGAGAAAATGTCACTATTACATGTAGCACATACAGTAACCCACCATCACAGATGGTCCTGAAAAAAGTTCATCAGGAGAAAGAAATTATTCTGCCATCAGTGAATGGAACCTTTATACTCTACAATGTTACCAAAAATGATACAGGCAGATATTTGCTTGATGTTTTCAATGAGGTTGGAAACAACATCAAAGTGATTGAGATAGCTGTTGTAGGTAGGTAGATCTATTGCCTTAAACTTATCTTGTTTGTCCTTTCTAATGAGTTTTGTGTCGAGGTGAGCACTAGTTCATGGCTGATCCTTGTGCAACAATACTGCAGTTAACCTAAAAAAAACCCCAAAATCAAACCAAGTAACAGAACAGTTGGTGAGAGTAAGCTGTATTTAACCTCCTTTTAGCGTGGATGTTATTGTCTCTCTTACCTGAGTTCGTGCAGTAGCTTTAAGGATAGGGCCAAAAAAAGGTAGAGCCTGGCTGCATTTCTGTCCATTTGCATGAACAGTGAGACTAATCCAGAGAACGTTCCGTTTGACAAAAAAATCTGAAAATCAGGATTTTTAAACATGGTCTTCTCCTGAAGCATTGTTTCCAGGATGTAGAAATGTCCCCAGATGTTTCCTGCATAAAATACATGATATTCTTATATTCTTCATGAACT
The DNA here is from genome assembly GCF_964289735.1 of Phaethon aethereus. Taxonomy (NCBI): domain Eukaryota; kingdom Metazoa; phylum Chordata; class Aves; order Phaethontiformes; family Phaethontidae; genus Phaethon; species Phaethon aethereus. The sequence continues at coordinate 14,383,795 of NC_138584.1, forward strand.
CCATGGTATTCATCATTGTAGATGATATCAGATGTGTTTGAACCTGCATAGCAAATTCAAGACCAAGATAGTGGCTAGGAATTAATGTGTGCAATATGGACATATTAAAGAAAAAAGCATAAGGAGAATGTTTTGAAATGTGCTTTGTGCATGAAAACAGAAATAGTGTTCCAAATGAAGGTCATTGATAACACTGCTTTTTCAGTAATATACATGTATCTGTTTCAGTCAGTTTTTACAGAACTTTTTTCTCCTTCTGTCTCCATTTGCAGGAAGATTGGAAAAACCAGATCAAATGATACCACTGATTATTGCATTCTCCTGTGTAACAGCAATAGCAGTACCTGTAGTTGCAATTTTGATCTACGTGTCAAGAAAAGCAAAGATAAATGGATCCTACAGTCTTGTAAAAGCACTTAGGCTGAAAGTGTGATAGTGTGAATATAAGCCTAAGTTTATAATAAGCAATGTTATTTATTGTGACTGGTTCTACTCTTCTATAACATGTGGTAACAAACAAGTGAATTAAGAACACAGCCATGTGATAGCAAATGGATTTTTTTCCCCCATGTTTTGATAAGTATTTTGGTATTTAAATTAAAGGGAAAGCTAGCATCCTGTCCTAGAAATTGGTAAATCACTTCTGTGTTGAAGCATGTGGAACAGAGAGTTCCTTGAAGAACTAGGTTTGTACATAGTGTATAATTTGTGTTATAAATATGCTCAACTGAATATCAGTTTGTAAAATTGCAGTCTTACTGCAACTGTACAGAGAAATGTTGTTAATTCAAAGATATAAATCAGCATTACTTGAGCTGATCAGATGATAATGTTTTATTTTGTATTACTCTACAGAGTGAATGTTTTTAATACAATTTGTCTGCTTGTGGTAATGTTTGGAAAATGTTCCCTTTTCACTTGTATTGCCATAAACTCTGTACCTTCAATGAAGTTATACAATCACTGGGCTATGCATTTGTAATTAATTTAACTTCAAGGCTCATTTGTAAAACATGTTATTTTAAATATTCAGAAAGTGTCTGGGATTATAGTCTAGTTAGTTTTAGGACAGCTGAGGTGTTTTTGTAGGGTTTGATTTGAGAATCATTAATGTCAGAATTCTGTTATTTTGTGGTGAGACGAATCAGACCCTTCATTTAGAATATAAGCTACCGATAAATATGCTTTACGCATTTTTCACTGCAAAATAAAACTACCACTAGGTTTCTTTGACTAGCTCCCCCTAGTGCTTCTTGATTAAGATTATGTCAGAACACACATTCCTGTGGAAGGAACCAGTGAAAACTATTATCCTTAGCTAATTCGATTGTCAGGGGAAGCCCTAGCTGTAAAGGCAAAGCAGGTAGCAACCTAAAAGCACAGGCAAGGGGGAGAGGGAAAATCTATGCAGCTTCAGCAATGGTGGTTGAGCTTTTCCTGAAGAAATGCCCTTCCCAAGCTGCTCCCTGTGGAAAACTAAACCACTTACCTGACACCTTTCCTTTTAATAGGCAACTAGTGCCTGCATGCTTCACCCTGGTTAGTGCCTTTTTTCAACCAAAATGGCTGTGAAAATAGTGGGCTTTCTGTGCAGAGGCAAAGGTGAGAGGGAAGGAGAGGTGAGTTTGATGGTATTCTCCCTTACATCCCTTCTCCTGGCTAGCAGTCCTGCTTTGACTCATCTGGTTCTTGATGTTCAGCACTGAAGGCAAGGTTGTGAGAGGTGCAGGCACCGTGGCTGAGATGTTCAGGTCCCTTCCAACCCAACCTATTCTATGTTGAAGTGCATCTAGTCTCAGCAGCCCTCATCCATTGTGTTAGGCACAGTAAGGTGGGCTTGGCTCACCCAAACTTGCGCACACGAGGTCAGGCAAGGATATGTGAAAAGTTTCTTTACATTATTATACAAATGGTAACAACTGCCCCCAACAGCAATACAAACACAGATGTCTCTTGGTAGCTAGCTGCAGGATGAGGCAGTGGTACAGATCTCCCATATCTTTTTCATAGCATGTTCAGCAGTGTTTTGTGCACAGTAAATCAGTGCGTGCAGGATCCTGTGCTTATCTACAGTTGGAAAGGGAGGCTTGGAAAGTGGGGGTGTAGCAGAAAAATAGAAGTGTGGACTTGGCTTGGAGGAATGTGAGCATGCAGTAGGAGGGTGAAGAAAAGATTGAAGATGGAGGAGGAGGAGAGCTTTGACAGGCCCATGACATAAATTTCTTGGAGGTGGTGCCAGGCAGATTTATTCAGAATAATGTCAGGCCTGTCTCAGTGCTGTCTTGTGAACAAACCAGAAAGCATGATTTTTCCACTGTGCAAAACTGTTGCACACATATTTTGTCTACTGGGTATAGTTCTGGTATCTATATTACAAGAAGGATAGTTAAAAAAGATACAGAGAAGGAGGACTAGAAAACAGGAAAAATGAAAATGCCTGGGACTTTCCAGTTTGGAGAAAGAATTCTGAAGGAGGAGGGGATGAGACTGGTGTTTTCCAAATTGTGAAGGCAGTTGGTAGCAAACAACAGATGCAGAACTGCTGTTTGCTAAATCATGCAATGTCAGAACTGCAGGGCATAGAACCTAAGGAGAGAGCAGTTTAACGAAAATAATAGAAAGTACTTCTTTACACAGTGAGTGGTGAACTACTGGAAGCTGCTACAGAAGGTTGTAGAGGATAGCAGTATCAATTGGCTCAACAGGGGAACGGTAAAAATAACAGACTAAAGGTCCATAAAGAAATACTGAAGGGAATAGGCAGAAATGTAGTGTATAACATCCTTAATCCATTGGCCATTGATGCTGAGCAATCCTCAGGGAATACACTGCAGAAAGTGGCCAGGTTTGCATGCTCTCCTGAAATAGTGTCTCCCACTGCTGGAGACATACTGGGGTAGCTGGATCACTGGTGAGACCCAGTAAGTTATGTCTTGCCTTCTTATGCCTTCTCTGAGCTGTCTTGGGCCAGGCCTACTTGGAGAAGGGGTGTAGCAGTTCCTGTGCTGTTTTTCCCTCTCCTGTAGTCGTGTAGAAGGAATAAAAAGATGAAAGATGAGTGGGTGAGAAATAGGAGTCATCCTGCAACAACGCTTTGGTGCTTGTGTCATCTTTCCTGGAGATTCCTCCATGGGTTCCCAGCATCCTCTCTGCTGCTGGTTTCACCAGGTTTTGTGGTGTAGATACGGACTTCAATGTCTACGTGGCTTGTCTGCCCTCCATTAAGTATTAAGTCATTTAAGTCAACAGGAGTTGGCCTGTGATTTCCACGGGGCCAGTTTTTCACCCAGAAACACTAAGTGAACAGATAGAGCTTGTAGTGCTCATTTCAGGAGAGGCTGTTCTTGTGTGGGCAGCAAGCTTCCTCTCAGTGAAATCACCACGAAGGACCTTGCCAGGGGATCTCCTCCCCTACTGCCTGATCCTCGGTATTTTCCAGTACACTTATGATTCGGGCAGAATCTTGCCCTATGGAGGTTAAAAGTTCACAGTCAATTAACCTCTCCTTTTATTGAAAATTACAGAAGGAATATTGTTTCTCCTGGCACAGTTTCTCAACAAGCAAAATATGCAGCCTCTGCCCTGGCAAAAAGGCATGAATAGCAGCTCCAGCCCAGCAAGCCCTTTCAGAAGGGGTCGGCGCGGCCTGGAGGTCTGGGTAAGAGTCCCTGCCACAGGGCCTGTCTTTATGACCACAGAAGTGGTCTGTAGAGCAAAGGGCTGTGGCAGGTCTGCTCAGGTTTTCTCTACTTTTTCACCCTTGCAGGTGGTGGAGTTGCATTTTCCCCTGCCTGGGCCTGTGCTCCAGCACACCAGTCGCCCTGGCATCCTCCGCAGAGCAGGGCCTTACCCCAGCAATACTACGGGGCAATGCTAACGCTAAAATGAGCCTGGATGTTAAAAGGTGATTGCAAAATCTCACTCCCCACAGCTAGCTCAGGACATGCTCTTCCTTAAAATGTAAAGCTCAAACAGAAGAAGGTATGTTTTTTAAACTTCTTCAAGAATGTTTTCAAACTATTCTGTAGGTATACTGAAGGGAACGGTTAATATATCCCGTGACAGAGGTGCTGCTATCTGCTGGAGATAATACTGGAGGCCTTGTGTTTGCGGGGACAGGCTCCCTGCGGTTTCGGGGACTAGCAGGGCCCGATCATGATGTTTAAGGCCAAACGATGACCGGGTGTCTCTGGCTGCGGCAGGCCATTCAGCTTCATCGACTTGCTGCTGTGCTGGACCAGGTAACTTCTCTGAGCAGACCATGTGCCCCTGTAAGGAACCTGATTTTTACTGGAAATTCCTCACAAATGGAAAATATACCATTGTCCTTGATAATTAGCTGTGCCCTTTCTGTTGTATATACATGGCCTACTTCCTAGTCCAATTTGTCTGACCTTTTATGCCTTTCTCCCCACAAGATAATTGCACCCTGTAATCAAGACATCTCATTTCTTTGATAAACTAAACAGACTGAGCTGCTGTGAGCCTACCTTTCTCTATAAGGCATTTTCTACAGTGGTAAATAACCCTAAGTCTTTTCTAAATCCTCTCCAGCACTTCAACATAGCCTTTAACATGTGGCAAAAGATCTGTATATGATCCTCCAGTGCTGTTTCTGCCAGTGCCAGAGGTTATTTTGCTTCTTTACTCCCACTCTGTGCAGCTCTACTTCCATAAACAGCCTTTTTTACATTTTCCGTTTTTTTTTGTCAGAGGATCACTGCAGGGAATAAAGACTAAGTCAGTTCCTTATTCCCATTACGGTTTCTCAGTCCTTTGTAGGATACAGTACCTCAGAGCTGTTCATATTATGCTTTTTTGAAACAGAAAGCTATGTGATACAAAGTCAAATGCCTCATGAGTCAAAATACCTTAAATCTAATTTGTCTGATAATGCTTATGTTCCATAAAACCATGCTGACCAGCACTAATTATGTTTTCTATCCTTTAATCGCTGTATCAGCTTTTCCCATTATTTAAAACTTTGCCATACCAACCAGTCTGAATTTTACCCAGGCCATTCAGCTTATCAGTCAAAAACTGACAGTTTTTGACACTACTCTATACTGAGTTTAAAGGCCATTTCACATTTAAAAAAGAAATGAGAGAAGCAGTTGTATCAGGAAACTACCTCTCTTGTTCTGCAGTCTGTTGTGCAGCTCAACAGCCTTTAAGCCTCACACTTTTTTATATATAAATTATTAAATATATATATTATATGTTTATTACATAGCATGTGGACACTTTTTGGGGTGATGTGCTTTGCTGTGAGCTACCAGGCATCTTAGTAGTTAAAATGTATTGTTCTGAGTACCTGGGTAGCCACCAGGTACCAAAGCAGGGAATCTCCTGTCTGTCCCTCTGCCCCTCCCACCTGTGGAGTCCTTCTGATGCTGTCGAAGAACACAGAATGGTCAAATGTATGTCTGTGAGATATAGGGGTGTGAAGTTCCCCTTGCTTACTGTGTTCTTGGTTCCTCTTGGCGATTCTGCTGTCTTTAAGTTTTGTTGTGAATTAAGCAAGGGGAACAGTTTTTTGACTGGTTGAAAACTTTTGCTTACAAGGGCACCTTTTAGTTTTTGCAATGTGAAGAAATTTAGACATTAAAATCCTAAGATTTGTGCCAGGACTAACTGAAGATTTATTTTTTAAAAAGGCAAATACATATCTTATAAATAGATGCGACACAGGGTCTGTGACTCTGTGCTTATGTGACTTGAAGTAGGACAACAGTGACTTTTTTTATTCATTGCAATAATGAAAGCTATACCTGTCTGTGTTAACTGAAACAGAATAGAGCATATGAGGAAATTGCTCTTCACTGTGTTTAATTGTAAAACCCAGAATGTTGTGACCTAATGCTGTTGATTTTTGATCTTGAATATTGTACCTTTCCTTTGAATGAGATGCAGATATGGGATATCTTTTCTCAACAGTTGAAAGAAATGATGCCATGAATGAGTGAATCCATGTTCCCAACACAGATGTCATGTCTTGAACACTCCCATCTATTTTAGACTGTTATATTTTATGTTGTTCTTTCATATTTACTAAGGGCTCAGAGACTTGCAGTGATGGAGACTATCAGTTTTAAGTGTGATGCAACTTTTGAGACACTGCTGCTGGTTGAGCCACAGACCCTCTTTGCTTTGGCTAATCAAACCTAGTGGATTAACTTTTTACATTCCCATGCACTTGGTGTGCATGTAAAAAAACAGTGCTAGATCCTTTAGTGCTACTTCTAACATGCAGCTGAAGAGACAACTTCAGAAAATGGGGTTGGGGTATTTACTGGCATTGTATCTTGACCTCCAGCTAATGGGTTTAAGCAACAAAATCTTAATGGTGCATTCATTTGCTTGTTTCAACATCAGAAATACATATAAAATAGAGTTAAAACAGGACTGCATGCAGTTTTTAAAATTACACCAAAAATGTACCCGCTATTGTTTCTATTGATTTCTGTTATTTCTAATTCTATTGATTCCCTGTTCATTCCCTACTCATAGGAGCAACATTTTGTCCCTCCATATATATACAAGCATCGTAACAGTAGGCACTCTTATCTGAAAAGCATACTGAAATAAACATTTTAGGGAGATAATTTTTTTTTTGTAGATAAGCACCGGGAAAAAGGAAAGAAAAATTCCTTCTCACGTAAAAAATGTAATTTCAGCACCACATTGTTGTTGAGTCTTTTGTTCTAGCTCGTAGTCACAAATGGCCTTGGTGCTGATAACAGAGCAGGGGTGGAACAGATAGCAAAATTTTCTTTGTATTGATTAAAGAACATCAATTCTTTTGAGCAATTGCGACAATGTTGGCATAAAGCACTCTTCCCAAGTTGTCTGAGTTGAACTAAAAAGTAAGAACATGGCAGAATAGTGCTCTACTTGCGTTGTCTCCCAGCCAAAAAAGTGGTATATCTGTAGAAGCAGCCAAAGAAACATACAAGATACAGGATAATTTATTTCCATACCTACAGGTAAATTCATAGGCTGAAAATTCAGTGTTCAAAACATAAATGTACAGAAATACCCTGTTTATTAGATCTATAAACTTATTGAACTTAATTCTTCTTTGCCTTGTTCCCTGTTTTCTAGCAAGTATCTGTAGTAGCAAGCAGTTGAAGAGCACACTTTGCTAGTAGTCCACATGTATGATTATTCTTTTTTCTTTCCTGTGTCTAGCTCGCTGTTAATTCAATAGAGTGGGGCTGTATAAACCTCCAAGATCTGCACTTCTTTGGACATGAAAATGCACCTCCTAAAAGCTGTTGTGCTTTTTGCTAGCAAAGCCCTTTTGTTGCAGAGGTGAGAGACAGGTGAGTAGATTTGAGTTATGATCAAGTCACTGGTTTACTCTTGGGCTTGATTGAATAGGGAAGTCGAGGTAACTACTGGGTGAGATTAATGCTGACTGACCCGCAAAGTTTCTGCAGTCTTTTTATGAGTGCACACACGTAATTTTGGAACAAGATCCAGGTAACTAAGTAACAAGATAATTGTAGAAAGACCCAGTGAAAGGGAAATGAGGCTCACTATGATGTAGAGCATAAAAATGACCACATTAGGTCAGACCAAGTTTTTTAACCAGCTGTAGGTAAAAGTTAATGCCTAAAAAATGCTGTAAAAGCAAAAAGTATTGTAATATATTCTCCAAATGCACTCCCAGCTGCCAACAGTTTTGAAGCTCAGGAGTTTCCTGAGTTAGAGTTTGCTTCACTGCATTTAGTAACTTGCAATGGATTTGTTTTCTGTTTGTTTTGTCACTTGAAATTATGTAAATTCATAGCATGTACAAGATCTTTGTTTGCAAAGAATGAAGTACCACTTTGCTGAGTTCAATATCTTGTTGTGGTATGACTGGGAGCTTTTGAAGTTTCTGGTTTAGACTCTTTTGGTTTGTCTTTTCAAAATGGAAGAAAGCATGATAAAGCTTAAGCAATCTTTCAACACTGAGCTATCTAGATTTCTAGATAATGTCTGGGACACAAGAGAATGTAGTGTGAAGAACTCTGCACAGCATTGCCACAAGCTGTCAGCAGCAGGAGCGAAGGATTTGGCAGTGATCCCATAAAGCATAGCTGGAGGCCTGAATGTGCAAAAACTATTAAGGAGTAATTCTGCATATAATCTGTATTGACAATTACTGTATTTAACACAGTACAAGTAATCGATTACTTTCTCATTTGAAGAACTCTCATTTAGATATTTAGCATTCAAATTATTATTTTTTAAAACAAATGTAAGCAAATTGCATGATTACTTTAAAAATTAGCTCAGCAGTTTTCTATAGAATTAGGATTGGAAAGAAAACCTGATTTTTTATTTTTGAGGAGGGTAGTCATACTACTGATGTGACATTATTTTTATTAAAAGTTTATATTTGAAACAGTAGAATGTTAAAAACTTTTTAAAAAATCAGTGTTTTCGTGCTGTATCTCTTTGGAATAAAAACTGAGGTAATTTTATTGGAAGAGTGTTGCAATCACATTTAATTTAATGCTTATCTTTAAAACCCTCACCTGGTCACTTTTTGGACTGCTTAGAATGTTATGTCAGTTCACAAAATTTCTTTTCACCTGGCAAAGTTAAAATGATTTCTTGTCCAGAAGGTGTACAGCAATTTAGAATATAGCTCCTTTGTGAGACCTGGGCCCTTCCAAGGAACTGAAATCAAGGTAAAGGAGGACAGTTTTGAGGTGGGGGAAGTTTTGATTTTTTGATTCATTGAAGGATTGCAGAAGAGTCCCGTTGGGTTTGTTGCAGAGGGATTGTTTGGCGTCTTTTTTTTTTACTGTTATGCTGTGCTATCCTGTTCCTTTTGTGGAGTATAAAATGAAGCAGAGGACAGCTGTGGCAGGTCCAGGGCTGCCAGGAGTAAGACTAGCCACCACATCTTCTCTTGTTCATTGCAAACAAAATTAAAGCCTTCACTGTGCTTTTCACAACAACTCTGGGAAAAATGTTGATGTAGGTTATTTGGATTCTAAGAGAGTCTAATGTTTTTGGCATGTAGAAATCTTGGCCAGAGAGTGTTAAAGGAGAATGTCTGATATATTGTTAAATGTTCTAAACTGTAAAATAAGAGTAATAATAAAACAGGGTAGAGAGTAGAATAAAACAGATAAGAAGGAAATGCTTGGAACCTTACTGAATTAGTAGAACACTTTAAAAATCTCATATAATTTTATAAAAGATTGTTTATGTAGGTATTGTTTCCACTGTTAATGACAAAAACTTAGTTTCAAGGTAGCATGTTGTATGATTTATCAAAATTAATATGTGAAACAATAGACCAACAGCATGAAGCACAGATGAGACAAGAGTTTCTTTTGTTGGAGCCTGTGAAGAGTATGTAATCAGAGCTCAAGTCTATGACACTTGAAAAGAAAAACTGTCAGTTCTGAACCACAAGATTAACATCCCTCCCTGTACTTAAAAGACGAATACCTCTTTTTAGTTGTACCTTTCCTGCATTTGAACTGTCAAGCATAGACATCTTGAAAGCATGGGTTTTGAGTGTCTTAAAAGAGCCATCCTCAGGCTCCTGGTATTTTATGGAAAGAGACAGAAGTCTGCAGCCTAGATAAAGGAATGTAGTACAGTGCACCTTCTAGGTGACCCTGAGATTATGGCCCACACACAAGTTGTACAATGAAGCACCTTAAATTTCATATAATATGATTGATCAGTTTACTTCTTGAAAATTTGATTTCCAAACTTTAAAGAGGTCACAATTAGATTGAATTAAAAGCATAGACTTTTTGGAAAATATACTGGTGGCAGGTTTAAAAGGCAAAGTATGAAAAATGTTGTGGCTAATGTAGGCCTACTTTTCCATTCCATTTAATCTGTTTCGCAATTTGAGGTTTGTAATCTGCAGATATGTCTAAATACTTTTGCCAGATAAAAACCACATCTTAGAAGGATGAAGTGTATTTCTGGACTGGTTGTAGTCTTTCAATATCCATCCACTTAGCAGGGGTTAGAGAGAACACAGCCAGTCTCTTCTCAGAGGTGTACAATAAAAAGATGAGGGGATACGGTCAAAAAGATGTGACAAGGGAAGTTCCAATTTTATGTAAGCAACAGATTTATGGTGAGTATAGTTCAGCACTCAAAACACATTGCTCAGCAGCTGTAGAACTTCTGTCCTTGAGGATTTTTGCATTTCAGCTGGAAAAGACCCTGATCAACCTTATCTAACTGTAAAGTTAGCCTTGCTTTGAGCGGGACATTGGACTTGATGGTCTCCTGTGGTCACCCCCACCTAAATTTTTCTGTAACTATGCATGAGAGTCTTCCACGAGATACCATTGCTTGTTTTGTAAGAAGCAATGTAATTCCCATACAAGATCAAATGAAAAATATTCAAACAGTTCAGTACACTGGTCTTTGGCGATAAGCAGCAACTAAAATTTCACAGGAGGATGTAAGAAACACCTCTGAAGACAGATTTAGGAACAGCTGCTTCTACAGTCTTGAGTTTTTTTTGATATCTGATATAGATTGCTTAAATGTAAGTCTACAGGCATAAGACTTAGTCTCTCTTCCAAATCACTGGCATTAGTCACAAGTCTAAATGTCCATTCATTTCAAGACTCCTTTTAAAGTGCTGTCCTAAATTACTTCCTGTGGAAAAGGGTTGCATAGTTTAGTTAGACACTTTGTAAAAAGTATTTCCTTTGATTTGTTTAAAATACTTCTCCTTTTTGTCCCCTTGTTTTTGAATTATGATGCAGGAAGACTAAAAGTTTGTCATCTATCATTCTTCTGCTAATCATTGTGTGCAATTTTGTCTTACTCATATCTTTTTTCTAAATGGAAAAAAAAATCACAAAAATACCACTCTTTTAAGTGTTTATATTTAGAAATGCTTTCCACATGTCAATAATCTTTGTCACCTTCTCCAAAACTTCTAGTGCAATGTCAACTTTCATAGGCGGTGATCAGTCTGGTACTTTCTATTCCAAATGAAGCTCCATCATTTAGATACCGTAAGGGAGTTATAATGTTTCTTATATTAGTATCTGCAAGGAATGAGATGCAGAATAATATTTTGGGATATTGCTGTCTTAAGCTGACAAAGTCTGCCTGATACCAAAATAAGACATTTTGTAATTTCCAATCCCAGTTGCCCATGGTAGACCAAAAGGAGAGTCTCCTTACTGAAAATTAATTTCTCACCCATCTGCCCCTTTTTTTTTCTGCTGGGTTAATTTTTGACTGGATCAGGTCCTGAATCCAAATTGCTGTAGGGTCTTGCTCATTTTTAGGCTAGTGCAACCAAACTAGTGGTGGTGATCATCAGCACGATGACAGATCCGTGTCTCCCACACTTGCATGAATTGAAAGTGTCTGTGAAACCAGTTACTCTTGATAGCTGACCTTTTTTTAATGATAGATGCACACTCAACAGAGACCTTTACTGAGCTTAGAACAGTGATTGTTAATTGCCTACTTAGTAACATGCACATTAAACTTGTAGTGGGTTTAATAACTTCATCTAAGTGGTCATTGTTGAGCATGTCACACACCAAAAATTTCCTGTAGGAAGTTGAAAGCAGTTAGCTTCTTTCTGAAATTCTTTGGTATTTCTAAAGTTTGACTTGGATTTTCCAAGTAAGTTGATTGAAAAATACTTTCCATTTCCCTGAATGTTTTAAATGTATTCGATAACTGCATTTAGGACTTCCTTTAGAGTATCCTTGATTGAAAAGTGTATTCAAGTAAATCTTTATTCCCAGAAAGCACCTAAGGTTGTCTTAACATTTTTTCAAATGCAAAGACATGTAGTGAAGAAATAAATGAGCCTTATCAGGGATTATATAGGATTCAGCCCTTAGAAGGGAAGGGGTGATGATGGGCTGTCTCTCTCCTACCGTGACCCTGCAGTGCTTTGCAGCCATATCCCTTTCTTTTTCAGATTATTGCAAATTGCATTTAGGATCATCCATCCGTAAATCACCAATATCATCAGAAGCAAATTAAAATATAGATTTGCTCACTATGGAAAGTTGTAAGAACTTTTGATGTCGGGGAAGGTCAGCATATTCTGTTTTTAATGAAAAAGCATTGAGTAAAAGACAGAAGTTTTCACTTCTCATTAGTATTAGTTATAGAAAGCACCTTTTCTGCTCCTCTTCTGTTTGAAAGTTCTCGCTTGCACATCTGTTCTGAATTACCTCTCTTATGACCACATCAGCCACATCCCAGGTGGAGCCATGAACTCCAGTCTGTGCTTCCCTATGTTACTGAGATTAACAGCTCTTCAGTGTCTTCCGCCTCAGTAAATGCATTAACTAAGAGTCACTCTGGGTGGAACGGCAGGACACCGCGTGCACAGGAGAAACCCAGGGCTGTGAGCTGCATCAGGATGGTTCAGTGTTCACTGCCCTTGGAGGAAGCCTGCAGCCTGGAGCCAGGCGCTTTCCCTAAGGAACCTCATGAGCAGATCTAAAACTGTAGATGAATGTGCGCTCTGAGTTACTTTCAGCAGTTTTGCCATACAAGTGATACATATTGGTATGTCAGCAACTTCCCAGCATTGTTTTGAAACAGCAAGTTGGTTAAGAACACATGCTGTTCCTGTCATCTTGTATTATCACCCACTTGCTCAACAACGACAACAAAAAAACCAACCCCCCCTCCCCAAACTTTGTGTCAAAATCCATGAGTCAAGAACATAAATCTACAAATTGCTGCTGTTTGTCTTCCTACTGTCTTCTCATAAAGAAATTGCTTAGGAAATAATTTTTCTGTGATAATCTGGAGTCAGCTGGTTTAGACACATATCTGTGTAACGTCAAAATTCATGTCAACCAACAGCTGTGCCTTTTTAGAGAAGCATAACTATAGTGTGAACTGACAACTGTCCTTGCAGCTATTTAATCCCCTGACCTGAATTTGGGTGTTTGTCACCACTGCCAATACTACTACCATTTGCTTCTAACATTAAAGGGGGAAATAATGTCTTTATCTGCATGCAGTTGTGAAGCTGTGTGTTCAGCTGAAACCAGGACACTGTGCCAGAGTAGGTTTTACTCTGTTAATTACTAAAATCTGTAAACTCTTTAAGTAAAAGCTGGTGCTGTTTATGATGGCTTTTTTGATAGTAGAAGACATTATTTTTAATATTATTAATAGCTGCAATTTAATTTGATGGACCTTTAATTTAACTTTTTTAACAAATTTGTCTCCTTTCTAAATGGTTGAGTTGCAGTGGTATTGACAAGGTAAGAAGTAACTAAATAAATTGATGCCTCATTTTGTTGCACCAGACATAAGTCATCCCAAAGGCTAAGACCCATTTTGTTAGCCTTTAAAAACTACCATGATGCTCACATGAAGTGAAAATCTGAGCCAGAAAACAATATATTAACAAATTACAACATTTTTTAAATGTGTAAGTAAATTCAGTGCACTGCATTGAGGCTTCAGTAAGTCTTTTCAGGACTGTGACCCAACCCTATGCCATATGCAAGATGTGTGACTGGGGTTGTAATTGCAGAAATGTTGCGGAGAAGAGACAGGGTAGCATCTTGTGAGACAGTGGAAGGATGGCCATGAAAGTGCCAGGTGTCATGGCACACAGTGACCTACGTTCTCAAAAAGCTTTCCAGATGCAGCAGTTTCCCTGCAAAGGTTTTCCTCTTCATTTTGTGCATAAAATCCTAAAAATTGCCACAGAATTGCACTTGATCTTAAGTTGAGACCCCCCCCAGACTCATAAATGAAAGTTGTTTCTGTAATTCAGAAACATTCTGAATTTTCTGAGTTACAATTCTGTAACCTCTTGTCCTGTTTTGATGCTGCATTCTTATTTGTAAAGAGGCATTAAATGTGTTCTGTGTGCTTGGGGGTGTTAATGCTCTGCTGGAATAGCTGTGGTACAGCACACAGGCTAGGTGCTAGATTTTCAGAGAAGAAAATTGTGCTAAATTTGAACAGTACATGAGGCACTTTTGGACTTTTGAGAGATCTGCTAGCATGAAAAATAAAAAGATAGGTTTTTAGTCCTATAATGGAGAGATTTAAAATATCATTGCCATCAGTGATGTGTGGAAATCTTCAAAATAGTTATAAATTTCACTGACATTACAAAATAGTAAGAGCAGCCAGATGGTGCAACTAGGAACTGAGAACCAGGGATCCCAAAACCTACTTTTTGACTCAGTCTTTTCTAATATGCCTTTTAGCAATTGTTTTCACTTGTCCGTCTGTCCTGTATCTTGCCTTGTTACACTGTTTTATCTTACAGGCATATAGTGAAGCTTAATTCATGTAAATCACTTTGTAACTACTCGGAGAAAGACACTGGGGCAGAAGAGTGCTCTTCCTCATATGGTAGTAGTTTGAGTGTGGGGCAGATAAAGCATATGCAGGAGAAAAATGCTGGGAAAGGGATTTTTCTAAAATTTGATCAAGTTTTCTTTAATCTGTTTCGTTTCTGGGCTTTTTGTGGATTTTGCATATCTTGGTTTAATTGAAGGCCAGTCTTACATTTATGTGAGAAAAGCCAGTCTTGTTCTTTTCGTTGGATGAAGTTGGAAACCTCAGGAATCTCCTGTAAGTCATTTTGTGACATTTCCATCACAGCTTCTCAGCAGTTTAGATACAGTCTTGGGCATACTCTGAACAATACTAAACAAGGAGAACTAAAAGAAAAACATCCTTCTTTCAAAGATGTCTGTTGTCTATGGGCTAATAACTTATTTTGCTAAGTACTGAGAGGTAGTTGCAAGCCTTCACAAATCTCCATGTATACAATGGGGATTCATTTTTCTAGAATGGTATTGGGACACTTGTTCATCTAGACTTTATTTTTTAGCTTGCTTTGAGCCGGAATTCCCAGATAATTCATGCTGCCTACATGTTAGATATCACTTTGTCTAAGTTGGGTGTAACCAGGGCTCTCCAGGAGGAGTGACTGAGGCATGGGGATAGCCAGGTTCACAGGAAAGTCCTACCCCTCTAGGCAATGTGGGTGCAGCTGGCTCCAGGAACTTGAGCATAAACTCAAGTACAGCTACAGCATCATATATGTGATCTTAATTTGCTTCAGTTTCATGTGGTTTAAAGAACAAATTGTTTGATGCAAAAAAACCCCAACCAAACTCTGCAGGAGGATGTCTCCCTCCTCTATTCATACAGAAAGAAGATTAATCCCATATTCCAGTATTCATTCTATTCCGTAAGATATCAAGAACCGCCATGTACTATAGCTGTCTCTGCAGGCACAGGCTAGTGCTGCATTCATAGGAACTGAACCTCTGTCCAGTTAAACCATAGGAGGGGCTTGCAGAGATGTCCTTGAATGCTTTCTGCATCTCCAATTGTTGTAGTTTGCAGGAAGTGAACTGGTTTTGCAAGGACCAAGGTTAGCTGGAGCCAGACTGTACTTCTAATTCTGTAGTTTAACAATACTGTGATATTGTAATGCTTCTGTAACTAGATGTGAATGTGAGAAGAGGGCGGAGAAGGGAAGTAAATGTAAATTTGGAGGGAAGATGAGAAAATGCACATAAAGCAGGAAAGAAATGAACTTGAAAGCAGAGCATAGAAAATAAAAATAGAAGCAGAAAAGGAAGTAAAAAAACAACAAGAAGTAAAAAAGACTTTTTTTTTTTTTTTTTTTTAATTTGATCCTATTTGTCATACGAGCTTAGTTCCACTGCAGCTGAGTCTGCAAGCTGGAGATGCTGATAGTCTGCAGTGCAGAAAAAGAGCATTGGGTTGCTCACTTCTCCACAGATCCACAGGTTACAGCCAGTGATACAAAGAAAGTGAATAGTGACTGGGGAGAGAGAATGAGAAAGAAGGCAAAAGAAAGGCTTGGATCAATAGGGTGAGACTGTGTAATTTAAACTTGCTAAGTATCAGAGATTTTGTAGTGTCATCAGATCATATGGAAAATTGTGCAGTTTTTGCTGAGATTTCCTTATTTTCTTCTGCTGAATTTTGACCTTATTTATCTCACCTGTACTCCTGACATATCCAGGGGAGTAGTGGCTCCTGGAAAAAGGCTGCCTGTGATTTACTGGAAACTTGAATTTCATGCAGTCACATGGTGGGAGAAGCAGCTTTAAGGAAAAACTGTTAAGATTGCGGTGGCTGGCTCCAAGACAAACTCCTGGACAGTGGGAGACTGGATTTGTCCCCCAGGCTCACTGTGCAGCCCATGAGGAGTGGAGCAGGGAGCCATCCGAACTCTTGGTGATTGCTGATGAGACCTAAGCAGTACGTGGGTATGTTCCAAACCCAGTTCTTCCTGCAGGGATGTCTTTCTGTCCATTTGTGATCTTGTAGTGTGACAGACCAGAAACTTTTTCATCCGAGAGACAGCAGGAGACATTTAACAATCGGGACAAGAGGTGGTAGGGTAATGTGTGAGTTAAAGCATCTCCCAGGCAGACAGACACCCAGGTTTAACTTCTTTCTCTGCCGGAAAGGATTTAAATAGTTTTCCCTCTAAATTGCAGCATTCACTATTGATCCAATTTGCTGTGGGAGAGAGGCTCTCCTCTTTTCCTGCATGATAACCAGAGTGGCTGAGGCATTCATACAGAAGAAGGTTTCATTGGTTCTGTTTCAGGATTGTTAAATAATCATGGGATAAAACACATATCTAAATTCTGCCTAGTGGGCTTGGGCTTGATTCCTGATTGAGTGGCAAGGCATTTGAATTGTGCTTATTTTACAGAGCACATATTAAATAATAAACAGGATACAGGAATCTGGCTGGCATTCAGAGGACATAAATCTTGTGGTCCTGGAGGTCACCATCTTCCAAGACGGAAGCAAACAAATCTATCTAAAAGCACAGTTTCAAAATTATTTGTGCTGACTGACCAAAATATGTTAAAAGCAAGTTAGTTCAACATCACACTGACCTTTCCTCTCTGACGGTGGTTATCATTGATTCAGTTACTTTAATTCTTTTCTGCAAGTACAAAGGGTTAATATATAAAGTATTTTTGTTTAGTATATGGCTTTTTGGACTATATAAACCCATTCTAAATATTCTATTTCATTATTACTAATGAAATCTGTCTTCAGTGGTGCAGGTTTTAAAAATGATTTAGTAATTAAAAAAAAAAAAAAAAGGCAAAGCAAAGCAAACTTATGTAAGTCCTCAGCTTCAGAGGAGCTGAGCACACTGCCACACGTGTAAACTTCAATGGGAGCACTAGTAGCCTCTTCTGAAAATAAGACTTCGTACAGGCATGTAACTATTCTTTACTTTACCTGGGAGCAGACTCTGTCCTATTGAAAGATATAAACTTCTAAATCAGTTAGTTGCTTTTAAATTTTACTCCAGCAGTCCAACAAATTTGAAAATTTTGTTCCAGTTGTAATTAATAAGGTGAAGGAAATCAGCATATTTGAATGTTTTCATCAATTAGCTGCATAGGTCTTTCTTAGCCTTCCAGCAAAAGCAGCAGCTTAGACTGATTTTTTTTTTTTTTGAAATTGTTTCTTTTTTATTACTGAAAAACAGAGAAAGAAAAAATACAGAATTAAGAGTTACTTTCAAAGATTTTTGAGACCAGACTTTTACATCTTGGAATGGAAAGAGAAAAAAACAATTAATGGTGTTATTAAGAATGTCTCAACTGAGAAGTCAATTGTGTGTGGCAAAATCACTGGTAAAGTTAAGGAGCTGAAGTTTAAAGCCCAGAGCTATGATGTGAGGGGCAATAAAAAGATGAAAGGTTTGAATGGAGGGCCCAAGATTTGCTGTGCTTTATGGAATGTAATTAATTTTTAAGTCCTATTTTGAGCTCATACAGTTCAGCTTAACTTGCAGAGTCTTCCTCTACAGTTTTACATCTGATAATTTGATTACGAAAATGAACTCTCCCACGTAGAAGAGAATGCTAGCAATCTTGTTTTGATAAGAGATATTTATACAGCACCACCAATTCACTTAAACGTTAAGGGGCCATGTGCTTATCCTCATTTCTGATGACGAGCCCACTGTAGCTATCTAAGATTTGTCAGCACGTGTTGATATTCCCTGTTCAGTTGGTGCCAGTGCTCTCCAGTGCTACTTCAGAGTAACTTCTTTGGCTTGGATATTTTGTGAATTTAATTGCAATAAATTGAGAATTTTTCTTTACACTCACACCTTTAAAATGGTACTGATAGAGAACCTAACTTTTAACATATCCTTGATCAGGGAGAAAGGAAAAATCTAAGGAATCTTGGGAATGGGAGATGGGGAAGAGAGGACTAACTTTTGTAAAAAGCAATATAATTGGTAAATTTGCACAGCTGAAAGGTAAGTGAGTGGCATAATTCATTTGCTGTGGAGTACTCACTAGCAAGCCATTACAGCAAAATATAATTCAAAATCATAGTAGTCTGTGGCTAAGTTTGGGGGCATGATGGTAGAACAAAAGTGATGGAAATGCTGTTTACACTCACTGCTTACTCTCCCTCCCTTTCTTTGCCAAATACTGTAATCTGATAATCTTTTTCATTTATGCATGTAGCCCAAAGCCCATCTTCAGTTATACAAATGTAAATTCCCTTAGTCACAGTTTCATCATATTATAAGCAAAGGTTTGCTGTTGTATTAAAGCAGCAAAGTCTTGACCACTGTTTCTAAAATACAGTATACTGGAAATTGTCCTAGTCTGCACAGCCTTTTTGTGTAAGACCCCATTCTGATAAAATGCAAATGCTTTATTCGTAACTTTTTTTTTTAATGGAATGTAATACCAGTATAAGAAAGAAGTCTGGGATTAAAACAAGCCTGACTTTGTTCAGATGCTACAGGCATTAATGGCTGAGAAAACATACCATCTACTAGTGCATTCCTGGATTACAAGAGTTGCATAAACTTCAGGTCAGCTGGAATTGTATAAACTAGAACAGTGCAGTGCGTGTAAAATTCTCTGTTTATAGAGAGGTTTCCATCTGGAAAAATCGTTAAACCCTTTCACAAATTGTCTTTTTACACAGGAATCATTCATCCAGAAATGAAAGTCTGAAGTGGCTAGACAAATATATTTGGAAGGAGAGAAAGAGAAACAATTCTAGATGTTTTCTGAGCTAGCAAGATTTGTTCTTGTTACGGATCTTTGAAAACATGCATGGTGTGGCAGAAAATTTGTCTAAAATTTCATCCTAAAATACTTCTATGTGAAGAAAAAGATTCAGTTATTATTTGAAAGTGGGATTTTCAAATCAGAGTTCCTTGTTCTAACAGAGAGCCTGTCACTACAGGATTACGGTATCGGATTTGGAAAGCACCGGGCAGAAAGCCTCCTGGGCAGAGGAGAAACTGTGAAACACCTAAGAGACAGCTAGATGGTACAAAAAGTCAAAATCACACAGCTTGTAGTGTGAGCTTCTCCATATGCATACTCCATAACAGCTTTAGCTTTTAAGTGGACTTATCAGTAGGTTTCCTAAGCTTTGAACTTTGGTCTAATGCACTAGTAAATCTGGGATTAAAGGAAAAATTCTGGTTCTGCCTAAGTTTACACAGGAATGTGTCCCCACTTGTTTTACCTCAGTCTTTGCAGACTTTTCTGCAGTCAAACATTAGGGAAGGACTTTCCAGCTGACCTATCTTACTTGATTTTTAGATACTGATATTGCTTCCTATTTTCTCAATCACCAACAGATTGAAACTCTGTGTTTGCATTCACTTGTTTCTAATTCAAGATGTAACTCTAATGCTAAAAAAACTTGTCCATTGTTTCCATTGTAAAGAATTTAATTGGGAATTTTTTTTGCTATATGCACCTTTAATTTGTATAGTGTTTTATTCATTTTAACAATGTTGGTTACAAATAACCTGTACTGGAATATTTTGGAGAATTCTTCTGCACTATGTTTGGATGACCATTAGTTGCCAGATAGGGCATTCAGGATCATAGGGTAATTGAGGTGGGAAGGGACCGCAGGATGACTCTGGTCCAAACTCCTGCTCAGTGCAGGGCCAGCCATGAGCTCAGGCTAGGTTGGTCAGGCCTTTGTCCAGCCTGAGCACCTCTTATTTCAGTTTACTACTGCTGCTTCTCGCCCTCCTGCCATGCGCCAGCGTGAAGGGCCTGGCTCCATCTCCTCCACAACCTCCTTGCGGGCACTAGCAGGTTGCTGGTAGGTGCCCGAATCCATTTCCTCCCCAGGCTGAGCAAGCCCCCTTCCCTCAGCCTCTCCTCACAGGGCTCCAGCTCCAGCCCAACTTGACCATCGGTGTCTTTCTTGTACGGAGGGGCCCAAAACTGGATGCAGTATTCTCAATGTGGTCTAGAAAAGAATAAATTTTTTACTAATACTTTAGTGACCAGAAAGAGACACATAGGCTCAGAAGAGGAACAGTTACCAGCTGCAGTAGATCTAAGGGCATGAGAGGAGAAAAGGTTCAAAGGTACTCTTTTTGAGAGTAACAGGGTTCAGTCAGAACCCGAGTGCAGTATTTCCTGAGGAACTTTGTAACCAGCTGCATATAACGCCCTTGTTATTTGTCTTGAGACTTCAGTCCCTGCGTATCTCAGCGCACTGCCTTTCTCTGATCCTCGCCTTCATCTAAACACAATTCTCTCTCATGGAAGTACAGTAGGGACATACTGTTTGAGAGGATTAATCCCATTTCCTCGGATATATAGAACTTGTGAGTCATCATCACTACTTGTTTGAGCAGTATTAAATGTAAGCATCTTAGTTGTATCTATACACCCACACTGAAGTTTTTATATGATTCAAGTGCGCCTGATTAACATAAGAAAACCCAGTGCGTATTTGTAGAGCAGGTGCAAGCAATGTCTCATCTCTTCCTGAACAAAAGGTTAATACATTCCCACAAGTGACTTAACCCAACCTTATCGCTAAAAATGATATGATTGCAAATGGATATAAATGAAAGCTAAAAAGCTTCAGGTAATGCACTGTTATTAGTTAATATTCAAAAAGGGCAGGAAGTTTAAAGAAAGAAAACTTGCACCACTAGCTACCAACAACTAATTTGCACACACTGAATTAATGTTAAGAATTAATTATGCTGCAAAATTTAAGCTTAAGTGCAATGTAGGAGTGTGATGTAACAAGATCTGCAGCTCATATTTTGACTTGTAGATTTAAAATCTCAGTGAATGGAAAGTAAATGTAAACCCAGAGGATTTAAGTTTTATAATGTGGAACCCCGTTGAAAAGGGAAAATAGCAACTTGGTAGAAGATGAATGATACTAGTAGTCCCAAATTCATGTTATGAATTTTGTTACCTCAATTAAAATTTCTTCAAGTATATATGCAATGAAGGGTAATTAATTATTGTATATAGCAAAAGAACAGGAATTATGATAAACGTTTCCTGGTAAGAGGGCACCATGAGGTGACAGGATGTGAATTGGGCCTGGGTAATAAAATTCTGTGTATGCATGTGTGTGCACGCATGTACACCAGGGAGTAAAAATTGTTTTGGGAATTTAAACCTACTGATGAGTAAAATCTGTTGTGGGTGTTTCCCATTTAGAGATTTTCTAACCCCTGAGGAGAAGAAGGTTGCGTGTAAACCCTGATCAAATCAGCACCAGGTTCCTTCAGCCCAGGAAGCACTGCAGGGATAAGGGGACAGCCATTACAATGACAAAGGCGAGCAAGGAAGGGCCAGCTCACCAGCCTCCTCATCCGTCTAGTGGTGGCCCCACTAGTCATGTCACAAGAAGAGGGGGCTGGACACTTGAACGGGCCTGCAAGGAAGCTACCAAGGACGGCCAGTTATTAATGACCAGCTGCATTTTTTGACAGCCTTATGGAGAGCGGGGAGGTGCAGTAGTACTCGACAGTATTGTTGGGCTGCTACTGATTGTACATTTACTAAAAGGAGGTTGAAGAAACTTTTTTCTTCTGGTAACCTGGGTTTTGTTAATCTTTGTTAAGTATGTTGGCTGAGCATTTATATGCATGTCTGCATATATATGTGTGTCTGTCTGGAAGACAGGGATTGCATTTCAATTTTTTAATGGGAATTTTTTGTTCATCTGAATTTTGTTCTGTCGTGTTGATTTTTTGTTTCTATTCTCCTTAGAAACAAAGCCTGCACATTGTAAAATTATTTCCAAAGGAAATTTTTAGTTAGATAGACCTGATTTCAGGAAGTGTTGAATAGAGCTAGGAATTCTAACATGAGATAGTTCTCTCAAGGTTTTGCTAGCTCTTCTTTTTGTTGCAATTGTTCCAAGACAGTCTTTGGCATTTGTGAATGCGGGAAAAATTTTGGTAGCACTGCAGACATCATCTCAGGTGTGCAAACTGGCATAGTTTTTCAGAAGCAATGAAAAGCTGTGAAAAAGCTATGAAAAGGTACTCCAGCCACCCTTTGAGCAGATATAAAATCATGCTGAAGCTTACCCTAATTTTCATGCATAATGCAATACGTATATGTGCACAAATATGTAAAAGCCTGCCTAATCTAGAAGATTTAATTTAGCTGTGCTTTCATTCATAATGTTTTCTTAACATGACAGGAGCTAGTTATGCTGATTTATTTACTCTTTAAACCATCTAGGCATTAACATCTAAGTATGCTTACAGGCCACAAAGAATCTACTAGGCAAGAAAGTGGGTCATTTTTATGCGAGTGCTAAAGTGAAGCAGTGATTAGAGGGCAAGAAGGCCAAGTGTGCAAGGCAAGGCACTCTCTAGGGATGTTAAAACCTAAAGGGTTTTAAACCCCTAAAGGGTTAGTTGCTGGATTGTAACTTATAAGGATGTACACAATGTTGGCTTACTTTGAATAATAGTACAAAGAACATTTCTCAAGGAGCATAATTTCTACAAATGTTTGAATTGCATAATAAAAAATAAATTTAATTGCCTGCACTCTGTGAAAGTTCCTTGATTAGATATTGGTAAAAAGATATTAAATTACAATGAATCCATCGATTGAACTTTGAAAGTAATAAAAAGGAATACTTTAACTGTGTTAGTTACAAACTGCATTCAATGTGCTTTTCAGTATTAATTTTAAGCAACAATATGTAACTATTTGTAATTAATTTTTGGTTTTAGGGCTTACTGAAGCTACCTTGTTCTCAGCTGCCAGAGCAACCTGAGGATTCCCCACACACCAGAAATCTTCTGAATAAGGTAGAATTGATTATCTAATTTTCTTCTGCCATGTTTTCTTCTGAAGAAATAGTGGAGAACTCATATACTGCTAAGCTCACCTTCCCAATATGTTTCCTGTAGCAGGCAGTAACTTCCATTTAAGAAGCAGTCCCTCTGCTTAAGAAACGAACAACAAAAAAAATCACAAAAAACTAAACAAACAAGAAGCATAACCCTTTTGCCTGCTCACATTAAATGCCAGCTCCGCGAGTGGTTAAGCTCTGTTAACAAGTTGCCCAGAAAAATTGTAGAACATCCATTCTGAACATTTTCAGAACTTGACTGGACAAGGCCCTGAGCAACCTGATAAAACTTTTAAGTTAGTGGTGCTTTGATCAGGAGGTTGAATTAAATTACACCCAGCCATCCTTTCAGCAGGAATCTCTCCACTAGAAGTAAAATTTGTCAAGTATATTAATTTTTTGAATTGTGGAAGCAGGTAAAGATCCATTCAAATGTGGTTTAGAAGAGCTTGTTTTCTTAAGCACAAGACAACAGCTCCTTGGGAGCTTTCTTTCAAGTATTTTTTTTTAAGTACATTCCAAGTTCTTCCAAACGAAAACACTGAAAATCATTAGCAGCACAGACCAGCAATTCAGAGAAGTGCTCTTCAACGACAGCCGAGTACCAGCGTTACAAAATGTTCAGCGGGTGCCTGCTGCCCCCTTCAGCCATTCCCAGTACTGCAGAAAAAGAATTCTCTAGCCAGGCATTAACAGCATCCCGTTCTTTTGCACTGTTTTTTGGGTGGGGAGAGGGGAAGAACCCTAAGAAAGATATTGCTAAGTAGATAGTCGGTGAACGTGTTTGTGTATCATCAAAGGATTCTGTCGTGTTAGAAATGCACAGTAATGCAATTATCTTAATGAGTAAGACAAACCATACTTCAAGTTACATCTTTAGCTGTTAGATCAGCTGAAGGCACAACTGAGGGAAAAAAGATCTTGGAGCAAGGGCTGAAGACTGGGCTGGGGAAAACCTGGAAATCAATTCAAGCTTCCAGAGGGCATTTATATAGTTGTGGTTAAGTGATTCCAACTCTGTGATTCAGTTCTTCGTTTGCAGAACAAATTATGTCCTATCTCTCCTTTTATCTTCCTTTTACTTCAGAAAAAGCTTTTGTAGCACTATCAAGGCCAGATTGGCAGAAGGTCTTCCTTACTTAATCCACAGATGGGAGATAACCCAACTGGATTTTATATGCCTAAATACACCTGTGTGTATATGCAGTGCTGTGCATATACATGTATATATTTGTGTGTATATATATATGTGTGTGTGTGTGTTCAACAGCTCCCTAATCACAACTGAAATTAAGTACTCCCTTTAAAAAGAAGACACCACAACAGCTTGGTGAAAATGTAGACCTAGTTAGTATGCTAACAAGGACTACTGTAGATAGAAAATCCAATCATACCATAAAGTTAATATTTCATGCTTGGGATGTAATGTGGCACTTTTCCTTTTAGCTTGCCTGAGAAGGTTTTTTGAAAGTAGATGAAAAGAGAAGATTTAAAAGAACATTATTTTATGAATTGACTAGTTTTTTTCTGTGGGGAGAGAGAAACAAATTATGCTTCTGAAAACTTACTTTGTATCCACCTCCCACTAACACAACCTGCTGAGGTAACAGCAAATATACATACCAGGCTTTCACATGGTGATACCGCTTTATTATTTCCTCACACGCAATTTAAGCAAAATGGTTAAGGAAGAACAGCAATACAGATTTGATGGTGCACTTCATTCCATCTACCTCATAACATAAAGGTTGCCACAGAGAAAACTTAAATTTTTCATGCTCATAACATTTTTCAAAAGGAAAGCATGTATCAGTATTTTTTCCAGACTAGAATAGTTATTTTCTACTTTGGTGAATCTGAATTTTCAAAGCTTCTCATCGAACCTCCCAAATACATACAACGTATTCTATTTGCTGTCCTGTCTGTACTCATTTTGCTGCTACTAGTAAAAAAAAACCCAAAAGAAAAGTGTTTTTTGATGTCACAGGTTCTCAACACACCAAGGAAAAACTTGACATCATCCTTGAAGTTAAATCACTCAGATGTGACAGAAGGCTCCTCCTGTTCACATGCATATTATACATCCACTGAAATGTAGTGCATTGAGGTATGTTGAGTTTTGCTTTTATCAACTTGCTGCTTTTTTTTTTTTTTTTTTTAACCCCTATAAATTTGGGTTTATCATTCCCATTCCTTGGCACTCAATGATGTAGGTATCTTTGCTGGGATCTTCTTCTTCAGATTTTGTCACAGTAAATTTGGCCTAAAACAGGATTAGAAATATATCACTAATTAAGTTATAACATACATAAGTTTAAATATTCAGTATCTGATGTCCCATAGTCATGTTGCCATGTGTTTATGTATATTATAGCTTTGACTGATTTCATTAAAAACCATTTAAATAAAAGTGGTAAAAGTATCTAACCATTCTAAGGGCATTTAACTCTAAACTATGTTCACTTTCTACATGTAAACTTCCATATAAATATCGTAGCAATTATTTTGTCAGTGCTTGTCCTTCATGATCAAGTTCTGTTCACAATGCCTGCTAAACTGCACATTTCCTAGTTACTGGACGACAACTGATAGGTGAAACTTCCTGAAGTTTTGGACTCACCTTTGTTAGCTGCTCTGCAAAGTGTATAGCTGTTTGAGTATGAAGCGTAATTGGTCCACTTTTCACTCTAGACACCCCCTTTGCTAGCGCCATAAAAATGATCAGCTGAAAGGGAGGGAAAGGTAATAATTAAGTAACTCTTCAGATCCTAGGAGCTTATTGATTAAAACAAAACAAAAAACACCCAAACAAAAAAATAAAAACATGCAAAATGTCTGTAGATGTAAAAATGTGGTCTGCCAAGTTTCATAAGAGTTCATGGTGCTGAGTGTTAAAAGTGATCCATGACTGAAGAAGCTTGGAAATTGCTACTATAACGCCTATTACAGAACGGCTGCTACTTTTCCACAGTGGAGTTTGGCACTGAATTTCTGTTATAACATTTAACTTTGCTCTCCTTCAACCTTCCGCCCAGACATTCCCCAAAGTCGTGTCAGACTCCAATTGGTAATTACTTTTGCATGGAAAGAAAAACTCAGGAAGGTTGTTTTTTTTTTAATTATAACACTTTCTGATCATGTATTCACCAGACAGATACTTAAAAATCTGATTTGATTTACAAACATCACCATGACAGGTACTCTGTAAAGCGCCATGGAACTCTAAGTAGTTCCCATACACACTGAATCTAGCTGTGGCATGTTTCCACCAGTTGTACTGTGCACGTTTTGGAAAAAGTAGGATGAGTCCAAGACCTAAACACTTCCTATTATACTACATAATAGTAGCATGTGGCCAGGTGTTTACAGCTAAGAGGTAACATTATCATCTTATCTAGAACAGCCCAAGATTCTTATGAGGCTGCATTATTGAAAATAAGATAGCGCAGGGTGAAAGGTCTTCATTCTCAAATGAAACTAAGTGAGCAAGACAAACAGGAAAACCTCCTAGATATTCTGTTTTCTACTAGCTTCACTTAGTATCATTCTTAATATGTAACCAGGGAGCTATTTTTACTGCACTACATGGAGTGCCAAACAGAAGCCAATTCTTACTTCTGTCTTTCATACCTACTAAGATTTGCAGGAAGGGAAAATTTAAGTGTGTTGGTGCAAAGCCAGGAGCATCTGTGGTTCCTAAGAACAGTAGGTAATTTGCTAATACTAGTGATGTTGTGACCACAAGACTTCTAACTATCAATTAATTATGTAAAGCCATGCCTACCTGTGGAGATACAATCTAACTTTGAAATCTACATCTCATTCTTTGCCTGTTCAGATTTACATTCTTTACAAGTAATACATACGTGCATGTTCTTGCTACTTCAACTTCATGTAAACCCATAGAGGAGCCTTACTTGGTCTTGCAGAGAATCATCCACAGTTCCACCATGTTTAAGATTCCTAAGCAGTATCTCTGCTGCTTCAATGCCAACCTTGTCAGAACTCTTTCCTACCAGAGAAATCCAGAAGATTAGGATGCTGCCAATTATTATTTAACATTTAAAACATACAGAAGGGGGGAAAAAAAAAATCAAGAAATTATAAACTTTTAAAAACTTTATTTCCATGCTCTTGCCTCAGATATCTGCTTAAAAAACCCTCCCATCTTATGATGACATACAGTTCATCTGTCTTAAGCAGTGGGAAGCAAGTAGCCCCACTTAGAGTCAGAGAAATATTTTATTCAAACCATTTAAAACCAAAATAACTTCTATTCCTTTTAATCTAGATACACATCTAGACTCAGTGATGAACAAAAACTTCACAGGTAAACCACAAAGATTGTATGTTCTTAAAGTTCAGAAGCATTTTCCACTCAGTGATCTTTAACAATCCATTCTGATAAAAGGTAAGTTTAATGGTTTTGTAATTTTTATCACTAGGCAGAAGCAGCTTAGAAGTATAAAGTGTAAGACTCCATTTACTAAGTTTAAAGTCTGCTTATTTCCACTGCCCTGTTTTACTAAACAACATTCATTTAAAAATGCAATACTCAAAGCATCAGATCTCTGATCAAGTTACACTTCAGATTCCTATTTGTTAATAGTACATTAAGTTAAATCTGAAAGAGGTATAGTTAATACAACTCTTACCTCTCTTGCCCAGTGATGACCCAGCTAACAAACAACCTGTTGAAGTCTCTGCAACAATGCTAAGCAGCAAAAACAGAATCAATATTAAGAACAAAAATTACTCTCATTACACTTTATTTATCAGATATGTAATCAAGGTCTAGCTAATCAACCAGCAAGGCTACAGGTATCAGTAGAAAGTTTGGGCTCATCTTACATTATTCCACTTCCAGTCCCAAAGGCTTGATCATCAGGTTCTCGAACAGGCTGAATGTTAATGTAAAGATCTCTGATTTCTTTTCTGATGCACCTCACTGCCGCTGCTGACATGTCTTTTGCCAGCTAACAAGAAAAGAGGTAAACCCATTAATTAAATTATGTAACTATAGTAATACTTTTTCCTCATAAGTCTAATTATTACAGTGGATCCTTGAATAAAGGGGCTACTTTATCAAGTAGAAAAACAGAAGATTGTTATAAAACCCCTATAAGCAAGCACTGAACATCATCTCTTCTGAGAATTTTTGCACAAATTTAAGGTAACATTAAATGTTGAACAAATGACAATTGCAGTGCTATACGTAGGAGCTTCAGTATCAATAGAAATTGAAGAATTTTTCTCCAATCATAGAGAGAAAGATTTGATTTTAGTCTTGACTAGCTTAAGACATTAGATTGTTAAAATAAAACCACCACCACAATTATGTACAGGATGTACTCTACAAGATATAATATATAAAATAACAATTTTAAATTGCAGGCAGGTGGGGGCAGATGAAGCATTTTAGAAACATCCAAAATTCTATTCTACAGCCTGAATAACTGAAACCATTTAATAAGGCTACTTAGTTTGTATGTGAAAGACTGCAGAATACAGGAACAGTAGAATTATGTTAAGCAGATTATGTGCAATTTTATATAGATATATGAAGTTGGATACTATCAGAGCTATTATCAGCACTTACTTTTATAGGCAGTGCTCCAGCAACAAATGCCCTTCCATATATCTTTGTCACTATGCCACGTTCTGTTAAGTTTATTGGGCTCAACTCTTTGACTGGTGACATTTGGACTACAACTTCACCACCTCCCTGAGGATAGTAGCCCCTATTTAGAAACAGTAATCAGATATAATTAAATGCAAAGATCACAAGGAAACCAAGAAGAGAACCAGAAGGCTCTTCATATATTTCATCATACATTTTTATGTTGCCTGTTACTGTACATAAGAATTTTGTCAATGTGTGCCTTAGAAAGCCTTACAATAGAATTATGTTCTCTTAACACTATTTACCTCATCACACACATCATATTAATTACCTAACACCAACATAACTGGCACCTCAGAAAAAGCTCAGTAATGGAGTTGGAGTGCCTGTTCAGCATGCGCTTCCCTCGGAGGTAGCCCACAGGAAACATTAAACAGCAGCTGAAGACTCAGCAATGAAAAAAGACAGGAAAGAACCCCATCACATTCATTGTATGGTGACACTACATGAAAGGGGCAGCTAATACAGATTAGTTAATTTATTATAAATTCAACCCTCAGCTTGATTCAGGGGACCTTATTTGTGTGCCTCCATGCTCACACACTGGTTCAGTAAAGGCCTGCCTCTGCTACATGTCTCCGTAACTCACCTCTTTTTAATGTCACAATTGAATGTGAAATTGAACTTTTCAACTATTGGCTTGAAAACCTGAAAAACAAGGATACATTAAAAAATTAAAGTGAATCTATTTTGCATTTATAATGTCCTACTATTTTATAGTCTTCAATTAAAGAAGTTCAATACAAAAATTTTAGTTACATTATTAAAAAAGATAACCAGTCTCATCCAGACAGTTTCTTTGACATTCCTCATACTTCACGCTGAATGACACTTTGTGTAAAATTTTCTTATGGAAAGAGAAAGATGAAGTCTTAACAATTCACAGCACTTCTAGAATAAAGTTTTATTTTAAGTGAAATTTTCTTTAGCAGTTAAAAGCAAACAGATTAGTTGCTGTTTCAGGGAATTTCATGAAACACTGGTTGCTCTCTACATATAGTACACTAATAGTGTAATATGCCTATGTCTAGTTCCCTAATTACAAATAAACTTGCAATAAGAGCAACAGAAGTACAGTAGTTACATTGCACATATATGCATGAAAGATGCACCAAGCCAAAGAAATTTTTCCCTACCATGACTGTGTAGTCTATCTGAGGAGCCATCTCAGCATTAGTCCCACCTTTTAAATGAAGTTCTGATGGGGAAGCAGCAAACAGCACACAGGGCATTGCTACCTGCATCAGTAGACACACACTCCTAAAAGCAATTATAAGATACTCAAACGTCATGCAGTCATAATCCATAGAATTCCACAGACTCATTACATATCAAAGGCAAATAACTTTCCAGAGCATCTACATAAGTATTTGATTTTGAACATTACCTATAAACTTACTAGTCTTTAAAATACTAATTAAAAACTTCATGTCCTTAGCAAGCCTAAATATGAAGGTTTTTGTTCCACAGCAATTGCATCTTTAATATTCCTGTTTGAAATAAAAGTAATGTAGCTGACTCAGTATACTGATGGGACTGTGAAAACTGTTAAGTTTAGCTAGTAGATGATAAAAGCAGAAAAGGCTTAGGCAATAATTTTAACATTTTAATACTTGTTTAATAGCAAAATATTTAGAAAACTACAAAATTGCTTAGAAGCTGGTCAGCATCCCACACAAGAAAATTCAGGAGCATAGAAAATACACTTTAGATACAAGATTCCCCTATCATTGAATCCCTCTACATTTCATACGTAATAAAAAAACCTCCAAAATAAATTTTCCAGAAGTAAATTTGTTCAGCAAAATATAACAGTTATGTCACAGTGGTTTCAAACATCATTTTGAATTGTGAAAACAGTAATCACCACTGAACTGATGAAAACATGTTTTTGTTTTCTAAATAACTTCCAAATGTTTGTGAACCATACCGTTTCTCTTTTTTTGGGGTTTTTTTTTCTTGTGCTTAATTACCAATTCTGCTGCATTGTCGCTTACTCAAGCCTTCCGTATTAAGTAAAATGCATCAGCTTGGTCATTTATACTATGGCAGCTTGGAAAAATTTTTCTCTTAAATGAAAGGAAACTTTAACTTATGCCTAAGATAGCTTATGCTTCCAAACAACTGTTCACACCAGCCTTCCGTACCTAAACCCATTTATTAGTTTTGCAACAGATCCAAGAACAAAGGACTCAACACAGAAATACAGGATAGAAGAAACATAGGAACAAAGAACCATGGATAGAACGTGCTCCCAGTTCCAAAAGACTAGTATCCAGTATTGTACCATTACGTGCATAAGTAAAATATCAAAATTTACTTTTTTATATGATGAGGATTATTTCAGATATCACAGATTTGAGATACTTATCTAATTTGATGCATTTGACCTGATATGTAATATACTAATGTGAGAAAATAATGGATAAAGTTTTAAATACATGGGGCAGCTGTTTTTTGCTTAACATTAATTCAGTGTTAAACTTACATATCAATTATAATTTTAAAACTATTACACTTGCACGTACTTTATTCATACATATCCTGCCTACACTCAAGTTTCTTTGGTCACATACTCCTGGCTCAGGCAGCACAGATTTTGGCTCATTACTCATGTAGTAAAGTTCTTTTTTTCCAACGCTCTTGTGTGATAATTTTAAAGCTACCAAAACGCCTTCTGTCATCATTTTAAAGTTACCAAAAGCAGTTAAGAGCAGTTACTGGTCAGTCATTATCCACGTACAAAGACATACCCTGCTGTTTTTGTATCTGCTATGTGGGTTCCACCTCTGATCTTCCCAGGAGTGAAAGTTATTTCTGTTGAGCCAATTTCTCCACCTTCCAGCCTCCCTTCACATAGATCTCGAATGATCTCCAATCCAGACAGATGCTGAGGCCTTGGAGTGACAATACAAAGTTAAAGACACGTGCAAGTAGACTACATACGTTACATTAAAAGAACTACTAAACACCAACTAATAAATACTACCAATTGCAAAAAAACCTAATAAATACTACAGTAGATCCAACATGGATCAGAAATTTGATCTGGTTCCTGCAGTGCTTCTGCTGAGTTCACAGGAGCCAAAGGAGCAGCATTCAGGCCATTCTGGAATTTGCAGGATTCTGATGTGTTTTCCATTAGAATGGGTCCAGACAGACAGATGAGATGCAGGAGCAGTCGCTTGTCCTAATGTGATAAACGCTTGGGCAAAAATGCAATGGGATAACGATGGCAACACTGAACTGCAGCCAAGCCAGTAAGTGGCTGGCAGAGCCACAAGAGAGCTAACAGTTCTGTTATGTATCTGTCTTGCTGTGCTTGCATTTCCATTTGAGTAATTTAGACAGGAAAGAAACAACCTGTTCTTAACGCTATGCGCTCCGAGAACCACGTTTTGCTGCGGCGTTTCACCCCGAGCAGCCTGCTTAGCGCCCTTGAGAACGCTTCCGAGACCGTCTGTCCGCCCCGGCCGCCGGCCGGGGCCCGGGGCGGGAACCGCGCTGAGGGGAGCGCGCGAAGGCGTCCGAACCCTCTCGGCGGGAAGCCGCGGGGCTTTCGCTTCACACCCTGGCTTTCCTCCGCGCTCAGTCCTTCCACGTGAGTGAGCCACATACGGGATTTTCTGATAAAAAGGCCCTCCTGAAGCAATGGAAATACACGGGGTTTGTCCTCGGAAGTATCTCCGGCAAAAGCAAGCCAAGGCGTTTGCACGGCTACGCCCCCGGCCCGGGAGGGCCTCACACACGCAGCGACGCGACCCCGCTGAACGCGGCCGGGGACCCCGCGCTCCGGGCGAGTGCACGCGGCGAATGCCATTACCTGAGGCCGGGCTGGCTCCTCCCGGCGCGGATCCGGCGCACCCGCAGCGGCAGGCCCAGCAGGCAGCTCAGGGCCGTGGACACTCGCAGGATCTGGCCGCCCTGCACGGAGACACCGCGCTCGTCAGGCGCTACGGCACTTCCCACACAGTTGGCCGCTACCGGCCCGCCCGTCACCGCTGCCCGGGGCGAGGTAAGGCGAGGCCAGCCCGCTGCCGGTGCTCACCCCCTCCATGATCCCGCCGTCTATCTCCACCCTGTCCCCGTCCATGACTGGCGGTGAGCGGAGCTGTCTCTCGCAGAGGCCCCTGCCGCGCCGATGGGATCCCGGAGGGGTCCTGCAGACGGCGAGACCGCGGCGAAGCAGCCTCCCGGGACCGCGAACACTTGGCGAGGGAGGCACGCCCCAGATACGCTCGGGTGGCGGCGGCGGCGCCTCAGTGGTGCCGGTGCCTGAGCCGGGCGGCGGCGCTGGAGCAGGCGCAGAGCGGAGCCCCCTCCCGTGGGTTGGCAAGGGGCGGCTGCGGCTGCGTGCAGAGCAGCCGCCGGATCCCAGCGCCCGGGTAGGCGCGTAGCGGGCGGGGATAGCTCCCTTCTCCCCGCGTTAAGGGAGGACGGGGCAGGGCTGCGGCGGCTCGGCGTACCGGAGGAGCCAATGCCTTTTCCCCTATCCTGAGGCTACGGTCGAGGGCCACGCATGGCCGGAGCGCTGACAAACGCGGCACCCACAGGCCGCGACCAAGCCGCGGCTGGGAAAGCTCAGCCTCGCGACGGCCTGTGCTGCCGCCGGCGGCTGGAGGAGAGTGGCCGAGCTCCTGCCGTCGCGGTCACAAGCGGGTAGTTTTCCCCAGAAGCGAGGCCGCTGAAAGAAGCACGGAGAGACACGCGCCCGTTGGGCTAGCAGGCGCACTCGGACTTTATTACAGGTGTCCCGGGAAGGGCCGGGCCCTTCGCGCTGCCCTTCACGCCACTTCGGCCAAGGGAAGACGTACCCCCCTCACCACCACCAGCGGCTTCGCTAGGGGAAGTCCCGTGAGGCGCCCGGGACAGGTGACGCCTTCCCGTTACTTCCCGCGGGCGTGTGACGGCTCCGAGCCGCCGCCCGCGTTTCGCGGGGCGGCGGCCGGGACTAGCCGGCTAGCCCCGCCGCCGCCCTCGCTGGCCCCTGCCCAGGGTGGCCGCCCGCCGCCTGGTTGGCTGCGGCTGGCGTGGCTGCCCTCCGGTTGGCTGGTCGGTGGGAGGTGTGCGGGGCGTGGGGGCTGCCTCTTCCCGGAGTAAGATGGCGGCCGTGACCGCTTTGAGGAGCAGCTGCCGAGCCGCGGGGCGCCTGGTAAGGGGAACAGGGGACCCCACGGGTGGTGGCGCTCCCGGTCAGCCGGTGAGGGGGTGGACAACGCGCGGCATCTCTGCGCCCTGTTTCTTCTTTCCAGCCGGGAGCGAGCGAGGACCGCGCGGCAGACCCTCGGAGCAAACGTGATACGCTCGCGGGCTTGCCGCCGCTTCCCCCGCCCCTGCGGGCGGGCAGTGCCCGAGCTTCCCTCCTCGCCTTCGCTTCAGCCTGCCCGGCCGCCTCAGCCGCGCCTCCGGGCGGGCAACGCTCCGGTCCGCCCCGCCGCTGCCCCCCGGTGCGGTGGCACAGATGACTGCGTGCCCCGCAGGCGGTCTGTCGGCAGCGCCCGGCCCGCCCGCTCTGCGGTGCCGCTCCCTGGGGGTCAGAGTGTCCTCGCTCCCCAGGGACCCCCAGCACAGACTTCGTCCGCCCTGTGCTGCTGCCCCTGAATGTCTTCCCCTTTGCCCGTGTTTCCCGTGAAAGACAGGTGTGCCTTCTGTAATACGCCACTGACATCCTTCTCTTCTGTTATTTCTTAGTCATCTGATTCAGTGCATTGCCTATACGTTACGCTGCCATTGCCGCTCCTCCGCCCATGCACCAGGCCCCTTTGCATACCGTATCTGCACGGAGACCGTGTAGTTACACAGAAGGGGGAAATTTATTTCTTTGAATCCCAGGAGCCTTGATGTTTGCAAATTAAGTAGAGATACCTTTCCATACTTAAAGAAGTGAAGCTACTTGGTTGCCTTTTAGGACACTTACAATCTTGTAAACATATATCGTCATGAAGACTTAATTCATGCTTTCTTCTGCCTTCTTGTATTATAGTCTTCCAGCTGTAGTGAAGAGTGTTGGTTTCCAGTTATGTCACTGCTGTTTTGTGGAATGTCAGAAAAAGAAACATCTTTTTGTAAGATAATCCAAGTGAAAACAAAATTAAGGATCAGTTCTAGTTTCTATTATTATTTTTGCTCTTAATAATAATTCATATTGTATTTTGAAAGCATGGTAGTGAGGACTTTTTCAGTGATACTTCGGTAACTATCTAGCTTTAGGCTACATATAAGTAATTTTACTAATTAAGAATATTGAAAATAGCAGCTTCTTTTTAGTTTTCTTTCTAACTAAACCATCAACTCTTAAATCCAGAGGGAGATTCTGGTAAGGTGAAAATGCTCATCTTATCTATGTGCATGGCTATTTATAGCATGTGTTTCCTGCAAGCACATTTTGAATTTTGCTAGATAGTAATTCTTCTTGTGACCGTCTACTGTGAAACAGTGATAAGATCCAAGAAATAATATGCTTATTATAATATTAAAGGACGTTATCTCAATGCTTTTGCAAACACTTTGGCTAGCAAGAGGAAGAAGGACGAAGTAATGGTGGTTGTGCATGGGGGCTGTAAGTTGTGAAGAAGAAAAGAAAGGAGTCTGGGGGTCTTTGTGTTAAGTAGTAGGGAAATAACAGTTACCTAGACGCTAGGACATGGTGCCACTTAGGTGAGGAATAATGTCTGACTGAAACACGCTACATTGGTTTAGTATATAGTCAACTGTGTACATGGAGATATAGAATATGTATGCAAAACAAATCCAATGTAAGTAAATGTTCATTAAAATGACTCAGTGGGTCAGCAAATCAAAAGAGTTCTGTAGTGGAGTATGTTGTAATGTAATGAGAAGTCATTGCCTTTGAGCACAAACTATTCAATTTGACTTTGAAACTCAGTGTTACTTCATCAGGTAATCGGTTGCCTGCAGGCCGCATAAGAACATTTTGTTTTGAGGCCAGCAGTAAATTTTTAGGATTAGCGGTGATTTAGAAAAGCACAGTTGGCTTCTTTATAAGGAAACAACCAAAACTGAACTAAACAGGGGCAAGGCAATTCTCCCCAGACAGCATACAGCTCCCATGTTTTCTTGGTTCAAATGACAAGTCTTAGTCAACCAAGTGTCACTGGCTGATGGGTCCTCAGTATTAGTGAGAGACCGGAGTGGGCTCTTGGTTTCTTCTCGCCATAGTAACGCCACACTTTGAAGACTTACACAGAAAAGGTGTTACCTTACTGTGGCATTATTGCTTATTGTCATATGGTGTAATAGTGGTGACATAATATATAACTGCTAGTAGTACTGTGCTTGTTGGGTTTTTATTACTATATTTTTCCAGACGTTGAGATACACAGATGGGTATGCTATGGATATTAGAACTAATTTTGTCTATTGTATGCTTTTGTTATTTCCTTATTCAGCATTACACATAAAGTAGTATTATGGTGATTAAATATGGAAATTAGTAAGCACAGCCTCTTTATTTCAAAGGTTTAGAAAAGAACACCGTTCTATAGAGAGATTGGGTATTTTATTATTGCTTTAACATACTAGGACACTAGGGAAGAAAAATAATATTAAAAGTAGGAGAAAATAGGCTTGTGAAGATGTACATTATATACCAGTTCTGTAATGGAATGAGAATTTTTAGTGTGTTCATAAAATAAGATTTGTCATAGCTTAAAATTACCATTTTACCTGATTTTTTAATAGGGAAAATTATTTGGAGGACTAATGAAAGGACTTGCTGTTCGCTCATTATAGGAATGATAATACTTACACTAGATCAGTAGATACAATCTTAGTAGCAGGCTGAAAAGTAACTCAGTTTGTGTGTCCTTTATGGTAGATTGTATTGTATAAATATTTGTTCCTAAAAGAAAGGTGATACTTAATGTAACTTGCAACAATAGATTAAATGATACAGAAAATGTGTACATCATCAGTTCAGAATTGTACAGTTTTTTGAATAATCTGCTTTTTAAAAGTGTAATACAAAATCAAATAGTTGAACAGTTTGGGGGGTGGGGAGGGCAATCAGGAAGTTTCATATGCTCTGTGATTACTGAAAGGATTTTTTTAAAAAGAAGTTAAAATGAACTTTCCCATGCAGGTGTGCTGTTTTCTGGGTCCTCTAAGAAGATAATTTCTAAATTTTACAGTTTTGAGCTACTTGAGGTACATTGTAGCACCTGAATTTTTTTCATATCTCTAAATTAATTAGAGATAGTATATACAGATAAATTGTTATTTTTATTAATTTTACAGCACTCTAAGACAACATAACACCAGAGTTACATTAGATTTAAGAAATCTTACTAAATAAGAAGGGGTCTGAACTAACTTCTGTTGAGATTAATGATAAAATGCCTGTTTATGTCAATGCAAGTGCTACTGGCTTTGCTTTTGACCAAAATCATGACTGATTACATGATGCTTTACAGCATAAGGTTTTGTCTGAAAAACCTATCAGAAAATTCCGTTGACCCTTTAAGTTGATTTCTGGATAAATATAATTGTAACCATGAAAAAAAAATAAATCTCAAGCCCAGTTCTTAAAAAATGTCATTAAAGTTGATGTGAAATGATATTTACTTGAAGATGATTGCCTCCTATATATTAACAGAAATAAAAGGGCAACTGTCTGTACCCTCTAGTGTGAATTTCCTTTCCAGTTAGTACTTCTGATCAACCTTTGATTGGAATAAGAACTGACAAAGAAAAATATGCTGATTTTTCCTGCAGTCTAGGGGATCCTTCCAACATTCATTCTAGATAAGAATGTATCATATGGCTGATGTAGTTGATATTATGTATGCTTTTTGTGTGTGTGTCCTGATTAAACTAATTGTTTAGAGAAACAATAGCAAGTGTGAATCTCTTATCAGATCTTGTCATGTTTTTTTTTAAGTGGTTACGTTACTGTGGCTTTGATGTCCCCATGTGTTGTGTTAGTGAAAGAAGTTAAAGATCTGACAAAGCTTATGCTAATTTAATGGTTATTGTACATTCAGTATGTATTCAGTATAATTGTGTTTCCATAAGAACTTCTTTTATATAAACTAGAATTAAACTATTTTAGTATTACTGTTGCATCAGGCATATTAAATGAGCTCTACATTCCTCAGTCCATTATATTAACACTTGAGACTTTTCTCCCCAGGTTTGCATTCACCGTGTTAGATCGTGCAGCAGCATTCGCTTTATAAAATCAAAATATGTGTGCGTGTTTGACAAATCTGCCCTCAAGTTTAGTCATCAACAGCGATTATTCAGAACATCTGCTGGTAATCTTTTTCATAATAAAATAATTTATTTTATTTTGCTATTTTATGAGTGTTATGTTAGCGGTTTGTATATGAGTGGTATGTAGACTATTTCTGATGCATTCAGATTTTTCTATCTGATATCTGGTATTTAATATTAAACATGCTGTATTTCCTTATTGTGTGTTTTAAGTTTCATGTGGCCAAATTGTCCAGTTTAAGCTTTCTGATATTGGAGAAGGGATTACGGAGGTGACTGTAAAAGAATGGTAAGCTCTACTTTCTCAGAAATATACTAAGAAATCAGCAAGTAGTTTAACAGCTGTATTACCAATTATTTATCAGAGAATATGTTTTCTGGGTTAGTAGTGAAGTTTTTCAAGTTTCATCTTCGACATTTTAAAGCCTTGTATATACTTAGCTTTACATTTTACGTATTTGCAATCTGGTTTATTTGGGAGTGGAAAAGATGGAAGGAATGGGATGCCCTAACTGCACGTGTATATGAGCTTTCCTTCAGTGATTAATGTTTTTAGAGTGCAGGAGGTCTGCCTTTTAGTATACTTCCTTAGGCTGAACATTAGAAACAAATGACTAGTCTGGAGAATCCACGTAATTTTACCCTATACCCTTCTCTATTGACTTTAGTAGAGGATTTGAACATTTAAATTGTTTGTAAAAAGCCAATGATGAATGGATTAAGCAAAATCAAAGTGTATAGTGAAGGAAGGCCGCGTTGAAATGCCTAGTTCTTTGACAAATAGGTGAAAATACGCCTCTGCATAGATGACAGTGTTTCCCACTTTCAGTTTCTTTTCTGAAACTGATCATATATTGAGGCTGGCAATTTGAAACTAAGAACTTCCTTAGGTTCAGACTAAGCTGGGCTTATTTTTATTTTTAGATGGCTTATAATCTGTCAGGAAAACTCTGCTTTACTAAAATAATGGTAAAAATGTATGTGTGATGATACTCTAAATCATTGTGTCATTTCACACAACAAAGGGTTCTGGAGCAGTCTGGCAAAAGGGTATGTAGCAAATGTATCCATTATGTAGAATTTGTCTATCTGGAATGCATTTTCATGTTGTGGGGATGTACATAACTTGAACTTATCAAAAGAATACACAGCATAGATTTTTACACTGTGTATGTTTTATACTAGCCTGTGTCTTTTCTTTTAGGTATATAAAAGAAGGTGATAGCGTGTCTCAGTTTGATAGCATCTGTGAAGTACAAAGCGATAAAGCTTCCGTTACTATTACTAGTCGTTATGATGGCATCATTAGAAAACTCCATTACAATTTAGATGATATTGCTTATGTTGGAAAACCTTTAGTGGACATTGAAATCGATGCTTCAAAAGGTATTGTAAGCCATTTTTTTCTCTTGCGTATTTTATGTTTGTTGCCATAAAACCATCAGTGACAGAGGAGTTTACTTTTTCCTCCTGCAAATCTTGAAACTGAATTATTTTTTTTCCTTTATAAAGTCAAGAAAATTAAGTGGAAAAAGCTGTGATATTTTATTAGGTTTAAAATCTAAAAAGCCAGACATTTCCTATTGAAAATTTAGCTTAAGCAGCAGCCTTGAGCATGCTATGTTCCCATCCACAGTAGCTCAAACTGAATGTTAAAAACTTCAGCTGTCACAGAATCACAGAATGGTTGAGGTTGGAATTTAACAAATGCTTATAATGTAGTAAAGTTAAAATTTTTCTTTTTGTTTGCAGGTGTTGCCCCAGAAGAAGATGTTGTTGAAACACCTCCTATGTCTCATGAAGAGCACACTCACCAAGAGATAAAAGGTCACAAAACATTAGCAACCCCTGCAGTTCGTCGTCTG
Source organism: Phaethon aethereus (assembly GCF_964289735.1). NCBI lineage: Eukaryota > Metazoa > Chordata > Aves > Phaethontiformes > Phaethontidae > Phaethon > Phaethon aethereus. The sequence goes on from NC_138584.1 coordinate 14,423,731, forward strand.
GCCATGGAGAACAATGTAAGTTTGCTGAATCAGGTCCTGCTGCATTTTATCCACCTTTTATATAGCAGTTTGACTGACTAGGAGAACATTGATCTAGAGGAATTGGTTTTGAAAGCTTGTGGTACATTTTTAGGAGAAAAATAAAACATTAAGCAGAGGAAATTAAGTGACAAATAGCTTTCCTCAAATAAATATTTCACTATTGATCCTGTGCGGTAATTAAGTGGTAAGTAGTATTCATAGTTCCTCCTTAAAGTATGCAGTTAGATACATAGTGGGCCTTCTGGATGATTTGAACAATGTCAAGTACCTAATAAGTCATATAAAAGGGAAAGAAAACTGTATGTTTTATAGATCAGTAACTGGAATAATTTTTAACCGTAGCTTACAATACAGGATATTTTTATGTTGCTGTAAAATGAAAGTGTCATAGCTTGTTATGTACTTTTCAGATTAAATTGAGTGAAGTTGTTGGAACAGGAAAAGATAACAGAATCCTTAAAGAAGACATACTCAATTACTTGGCCAAACAAACAGGAGCTATTTTACCTCCATCACCGAAGGCTGAAATTATCCCGCCTTTGCCAAAATCAGAGACTGTGCCAGCTGCTCCAAAGGACAAAGCACGCAAAATTCCTGTACCTGTTTCTACACCCATTGTGTTTTCAGGAAAAGATAAAACTGAACCTATAACAGGTAAATCATGAAATATAAAAATCTTGAGACCATGTTCACAGTAGACTACCAGTAAATGTTACTTGGTGAACAGTTGATTTCTTTTGTTGGGAGTGTTATTGACATGCAAGTGAGCAATAGGAAAACATGCTCTGTAAGAAAGTGTTGTATGAAATTTTTATTTTATGAAATAGTTGTTCATGTTTTGGTTGGATGGCGTTGGGCTGCAAGTTGCACTTGTTCATTTTTAATCTGTGTTTCTTCAAATGTATGCTGAAACAGGTAGGAATTCTGAAACACATGTGAATTTGTCACAGCATGACTCATTATGCAATTAGTGCCAAAATGCAGTGAATTTAAGGTTTATCAGTGCTTAATAATAGCGTACTTCAGCATTCACCCTTGTTCTGGAGTGCAACGAAGGTAAGAAAAATCACATTAAAAGAGGAAGATAAAAGATTTTGGCTTGCCTTTCAGGCAATGTTTATTTGGAGAGTCTGGAAAGAGTAGTGCAGATTACTGTATTATTATTTCAAATGCATACATACATCCATACATAGGAGAGAGATGCAGTAATATAATCTGAAAAATTACAATTGTAAAAATTGAGTTGCATGTGCTGAATAACTGTTGATCCTAAAGTGAGCTTCATCCTGTCTTTTTTTTTTTGTGGTTGTTTTTTTTCACATTGTGTAATTTGTTTAATGGAAACAAATAGAAATTGAAATGTCACCATAATTTCCCTGAAGCTCATTTTGTTGGTTTGAGAAGTCAGTGAATATTTTTCAGGTTTTCACAAGGCAATGGTAAAGACTATGAGTGCAGCCCTGAAGATACCCCACTTCGGTTATTGTGATGAGATTGATTTGACTCAGCTTGTTCAATTGCGAGAAGAGCTGAAACCTCTAGCACAAATTCGTGGAGTTAAGCTTTCCTTTATGCCTTTCTTCATAAAGGTAAGATGTGCAGCAGAGCGCTGTATGGAGTACTTATGCAGATTTTGGCAAAGTCTGATCAGTGATTGTTTTAAGTTTGGAGCACCTCGCTATCATCTGAATAATTACAGATCACAAGAGAAGTCTCAACTTCTCTTGTTTATTGAACCACTTATGAATTTATTGTTGGAATTGTAGTTGGGGTTATGTAATATCATGGACATTTTTTGAAATATTAATGGGGAAGGATAGAGCAGGTAAAGCATTATTCATTACAGGGGTAAGCATCACTGTGTGTTTGAATTACAAAAAACAAATTTTGGAAATTTGTCAGTATTTTTTATGAGCTCCATTAAAACGAACCCTATGTGAAATGCATCATTATTGTTATTATATTTTTGTTGGTAATGAATCCCTCGGGTGAATCTGCATGCCTCTTCTGTTGTTCAGGTGAATGAGTATGTCTCTTCTGTTGTTCAAAAGACCAGGCACTTGCACTCATTTAGTTGCCATGGTTCTGTTTCCAACTGTTGGCATCAGTGAAGGCTGATGCACTACCTAAGCTACGCATTGAATGCATAACTTGGTCTGAAACTTCTGGTAATGCTATTTCAGTAAGAGTACTAAGTAAGCACTCATTCTGCTCACTCTCTTTAGGGGGAATTAGTATTTCTTCCTTGAAATAATTGTCATCTAAGTGGAGAGCTGAGAATGACATTGCTGCTGAATCTCATAACTTTTGTCTTGGGATACTCAATTTGAATTGTGGAACAGAAATAACAAATGCAGATTCAATTTCAGTTATACTTAGGAAAGGGATTATCACTTTTTATGTGTTTGTCTGATGTATATTTGGTTTTTGTAAGTTGTCATATCCTAATAATGATAGAATAACAACAGACAAGTCTTAGGAGAGTTTAAGCCAAATTTGATTGCATTGAGGAAATCTATATTGTTACTAATCTAAATTGTCTCCCACTGTTCCTTCCTTTCCGTGCAGCTCTCGGGTTATAAAACATAAAAATCTATCTCTTTTTTAATTTATTTTTTGTTTAATAGGCAGCCTCTCTGGGATTATTGCAGTATCCCATTCTTAATGCTTCTTTGGATGAAAGCTGTCAAAATGTCACATACAAGGTTTGTAAGCTACTGATAAAAGTTGTGAGCGGAAAACCTAAAATAACAGCTAACAAGGGCTTTTCAGAATGTCTGAGCTAATTCTAAGAACGAAAATTATGATGTGGTGCTGGAAAATAATTTGTATGTCCAGATTCTAAGATTGGATTTGATTTATTATTCATCTTATTTCAGTAGTTTGTTTAATGAGAGTCACTTTGTTATTCAGGCTTGCCTCAAAAACACATACAGTGATTTCCTACTTTTTACCTGAAGATGGGCTAAGCATTTAAAATGAGAATATTTAAAATCTAATACAGTAATTTTTTAGTAATGGCATAATGGTTCCACTGTTCCAACACTCAACCCTTATGTATAAAAGTCATATTTTAAACTCAGTTTTGATAAAAATTACTTAATTTTCATACAAGGTGCTGGATTGATACTTCTGGGCAGTGAGTGTCTATTTTCTTAAGTGATGTGTACATACTCCGTGTGGTACAAACTCCTTTTGTGCTGTTTTATCAATATCTTTCAGATGAATCCTTATATATTCCTTCTAGCAAATAAGGCAACTCAGTTTCCTTCTTTTTTTATTTTAGTGTTCTCTCTAAAATCTGCTGGTCATGTTTTGTTAACCATATAATCATCCTAAAGTGAAATATTTTTAGTGCAAAATTGATTCCAGTCTTGTATTTCCTGGATGTGAAACTGCCAAAATCAATTTGCACTTTGCAGATATGGAAAGCTAATATTTTAAAATTCACATCCTCTTCCCCTCTCAAAGTTGTATAGAGGAGTTGCTTACTACAGACAGCACTTTCTAGGTTAAAAAAGATACATAAAGAAGACTTTATTCACATGTTTTTTTTAATGTAAAATACATTTTATGTTGACAGCTTATGTTAATGACTGGTTAATGAAACTTGTTGCAGGCTTCGCACAACATTGGAGTTGCTATGGACACGGAGCAAGGTTTAATTGTCCCAAATGTGAAAAATGTTCAAGTCTGTAGTGTGTTTGAGATTGCTTCTGAATTAAATCGCCTGCAGTCCTTGGGCTCTGCAGGCCAACTGGGAACAGATGACCTCACTGGGGGAACATTCACTCTTTCAAATATTGGCACAGTAAGTACAGGAAAAATGAGAACTTAATATGAGAAAACTGCTTTGGAAATTAATACCTTAGTAAAGGTATATATGCAATATGTATATTTTTGTATTTTTATATATTATATAAATTTTATATAATATATATAATTTTATATAATGTGTATTTTTATTTTGCAAAAGATATATATTTTGTTCATATGCAATGAACAAAACCTGTAGCAATTAATGCAAGAGGAAATCTGCCTTTTTTTTTTTTAAGTTAACTAATATCCCCAGCTGTTTCTTTTCTAGATTGGTGGAACTTATGCCAAACCAGTGATACTACCTCCTGAAGTAGCTATTGGAGCAGTTGGAAAGATACAGGTATATTAACTTTATCTCAGTGGTGTGAGTGTTTAATTCTAGCTAACTAAGGTCATCTGTAATGAAAATGAAATGTGGCGTGTCCCTTTGTTTTGTTTTTCTTATATAAACATTTCTTCTTTATATTACAGAAACTGCACAGCTTGTGATTGAAAAGTTTTGTGATGTTTTTAGATGACTGTGCAGACACACCAAATGTTTAAATAAAGTCCCTTATGCCAAAGGTTCAGATGTGTTTTTTGGAATCCTGTTATATTTTACTCACATTTATGTATAGCCTTCTAGTTACTAAGAAACAACATAAATGTCTTTTTACAAGTTTTGCAACATGGCAATAGCATTTTTGCTATCATCAAGGAGAAAACCTGAGACTAAAAAAGTACTCTGACAATGAAGTTTAATTTCATGAGCCAGATAGCTGGATCCATTCAGAAATCTGTATGGTGAAGGCAGTTTCCTATTTTCTTAATTTCAGGCTCTAATTCTTTAATATAGACAATTGAGATCAATGCTGGAAATGAAATTAGTGTTAATTTAAAATACTCTTTTCTATGTTATTCCTGTGAGCCTTTTATTTAGGGAATGCTGTAAGGAAACTGTCATTTTGAGCACTAAGAGTGTAGTAAACTATTCAGAAAGAAACTTTTGAGTCATGAAAGGTTTTCACCTCCAGTATTTACATGATGGTGTAAACAGCATATGACTGTTTATTATGTAGGTTTGCAATATATTCTAATCCGTAGCACAATCAATAATGCAAAGGTCTTTGTTTTTTGAATGGCACTACTGCTGTCTGTCTAATTTAGCAAAATGTTTAAATTTAGATTAACAAATTAACAATTAAAAAATACAGATTTTTTTAATGAAAGTATTTAATATTTCTATTTCTTTCCTTCCTCTGATTTTTAGGTTCTTCCTCGGTTTAATGGAAAAGGTGAAGTATTTAAAGCACAGATAATGAATGTGAGTTGGTCAGCTGATCACCGCATCATTGATGGAGCTACAATGGCCCGGTTTTCTAACTTGTGGAAATCTTACTTGGAGAACCCTGCTTCGATGCTGCTAGACCTTAAATAAAGGAAACCATGGCTTGAAATGTCCATGGCTTTAAACTTTGTGGATTAGACTGAATAATTATAAAAGCTGGCTCTGCTAGCACGTGCCCTTTGCTACTAATATTATATATAATTTTATGTGGTTAAAAGTTCTCAAGAGCTGATATCAATCTATCAATTAGTTGTTACTTCTTTTAATTATTAGTGCTGTAATTTCTTCTACAGCAGACTGTCAGACTGAATAGGTCATGGTGCGACTTCTGAATACGGTGATGGAATGTCTTTATTTTGCCTTTTGTAATACATATGGTTGTGAGGCTGGTGTGACCGAATGACAGTGATTTACATTTGCAGTATTTATAACCTGATTAACCTGTTTTGAAGGGAAATACTCATAGTTCTTCCTTGTTGGACACGTAAATTTATTTTAACAAATAATATCCAAATTCCCAAAAGAAGTTATGCAAAAATGATATACAAATAAAATGCCTTTTATGCTTCTGCTGTAAGATGTCCAGAGAGCTTTTTGTTGTTCAGCTGAGTCAACCTCTCAAGTCTTTTGCTAGTCCACTTTTTCCTGGCAATTACTTGCACAGGTACTCTTTATGAAATTACAAATCAAGAGGCCATATTTATTCAAATGCTTACTGATAACATTTATTGATAACTATCAGGGCCTTAATACTTTCTAGACTATCCTGCATTTTTAGAGGCTGGAAGTAGTTGCAGTCCTTAAATACTTTCCAGTTATTTTTGTTTCATATAGAAAGCATCTGTCTGTTTAAAAAAAAAAAAAAAAAAAAAGAGGATCTCATTTGTTATTCTGTCATTAGGTAAGCTTGACAGTAAGCAGAATGTGTTCTAAAAGCTTGCATCACCTTGTATTATTGATGTACAGGTAGTAGAATTTGACAGATTAATCCGATACAACAAAGAATTAACATTAAAAAAATACTATGTGAGAGAAATCCCTGGAAACATTCCAGGTCAGGTTGGACGGGGCTCTGAGCAACCTGGTCTAGTTGAAGATGTCCCTACTTATGCAGGGGTGTTGGACTAGATGGCCTTTAAAGGTCCCTTCCAACCCAAACTATTCTATGATGCTGTGATAAGGCTTAAACTCAGGTATGAGGTACATCATGAACAGGTTCAAGTTAATGCCTTCAGAACAGACAACACTTATGGGGCTTTAAGGTAAACAGATGCTGAGAATTGCACTGGTTATCTCCTTCATAACAGGAGATATGAAGAAAACTGTTGGCTATGAATACCTTCTAGAAACATAAGTTGCAAACAGACACAAGAAAAGACAGTTACATGGCCTTAAAAATTAATTTGTGAGGCAGAAAATGGACATTTTCTCCTTTCTTTAGATATACCAAAACCTGCCTCTACAGGAGCATTCTCCAAAATTGTAGACCAAAGTTGTCTATTGCCTTTAGCTGTGAAGATGCAAGACACAAGCCACCAGAGGTAGAATCTCTGCTATCCCTGATGCTGAGACTGAGCAAGAGGAAAGCTGGTAATGTAGGGGAGGGAGCATGGGAGCTTACATGTAAGGTGCTATTTATATTTCTATTTTGGTATAGGGGTCTTTTATATATAGGTCATTTCTTGCAAAGTTTGACTAATATGTCATGCTTATCACCTATTTCATTTTTATAATACTTTTTTATTCCAAATAAAAAAAAATTAAAGCCACAAAGAATTGTAGTAATATTGTTTCTATTTGTGAATTTTATGCAGGCAATCCTGTACGGGTGACTCAAACTTCTGTTTCTTCTTACCTTAAAGAACCTACTGCACTCAAGACTAACAAAAGAACACAGCCTAATGGCTACTTTCCTACAAGTATATTGTTGTGGTAAGGGCTTAGTCTGAATAGTATATTTTTCAATCTGATTACCATGGAGAAAAGAAATTGAGGAAGTACAAGTGTATGATAGAAAGCAATAAAGTGAGTTTGAAATATTTGAGACAGAATAACTTTGCTCACACAAGGAGCCTGAAATTGCTTGGTCTTTTCAAAATGCGAATAAACGGGAAAGGCTGTTTTTTGTTGTGTTTTTTTTTTTTTTCTAGCTCTGGAGGAAGAAATTAAATAGTTAGGTTTTTAGATATTACTTTTTTAGATCAAGAAAAAACACTGATTAAAAAACACTGTGGGGAACTAATCCAAAGCTGAAAGCAGAAATACATATACCAAAGATCCTGTTGGATCACTTTTCCTTTTACATAACTTAAAAAAAAGAAAAAAGCTTAGAAGATTGAAAGCTAAAGGAGTTAGTGTGTTTTTAAATAGGTATTGGTGTTCAGTTGGTTATGCACTGGAGAGGGTTTTTTGGTTATAAAGTTCTATGTAGTAGTGCTAGAATCTAAGGCAAATAATGAGGAAAAATTATTTCTACTGAAACAGGGTTATAACCAAAAGAATTATATTTTTAAAATTTCATCTTCACATTTTATACTCCAGTGCAAGAATTGGTTAGAATCACCCAGTTTTATGGCTTCTGCCTTAAATAGTGACCTGTGATGATTGCTGTCTCTGTCTTCATTTGGTGAAGAAAAAGATTCTGACAAAGTTGTTCTCCTTTTATCTTCTCCAAGGGCTCTTTGAAGAAATAGAATGTTAAAAATGTTTAATGTTTGGAAGCATGAAAAGGAGTGAGTAATAACCCCTCTGCATATACTGGTAAAGATTTCTTTTCTGTCTGGACTTTGACAATTTGCACTAAAATTCTTGACAAAAGAATTCTTCAGCACGGGCAAAAGTAATGAGTAAAATACTTAGTGATGTAACACTTTTTGCAGTTTAATTAGTAAGTGTTGCTCTTTAATAGCACTTTGAAGCTCAGTTATCTTGCAGAGAAACGTTACTAGAATAAAGCAAATAATTGTCATTTTTAATTCAAAACTAGCTTATTTTTCATTGTGGAACATAACAAGTATTCCTTTGTTCTTTTTGTTCACAATTTGTAACTTTTGTTAATGGGAGTCCAGGTGTTTATGTGAGTCCACTCATGTACAGCAAACTGGGAAGACATTAAGAGTGGTAAATGCTTGGGGGGGGTTTGCAGAAGTGCTTCATGTGATACCTTCTATTCTCAGCATAGGTTAAAATTAGAACTAGACTGACATTGCGCTGGAGTCTGAGTTCTAAATGGTTTTGGTAGTGCAGACAAGATTCATAATTTATCTCTGTTCCTGCCCAGAAAGCAATGAGTCACTGAAAATCCTTGAAAACCAAATAATTGAGGTAAGTTCTTAAATTTTTTCAGATGCTTGGAGGTGAAGTTGTTGGGAGATGTGATTACTTGGGAGTAAATTTGTGGTTGCTTTACAGCCATGCTTGGGAATTCACTTCTGAATTGTTGGCTGTGATGGCATGATTATTATGGTTTTTATTTCCCTGACAAATAGTAAGATCTAAGAACAAGAAGCTTTTGATGGTAGTCCTGTTATTATATAATTAAATGTCTTTGAAAACAAAATCAGATACTTAGGCCCTGTTCCATATTTCATAGTTCTAAAGCAATGTTTATTGAATAGTACACTTTGCACAGCAAAAGAGAGTTGCCCAGTGTAAACTTTACTAAAAATAAGTATAGTTTGATAGTGGTTTTAGTAGTACAAGTATTAACAAATATCTCTTTAGAGATTGGCACTGCAGTGTCTCTTTTCTGCACAATTTATATAAAAAGATTTTTAATTGTCTACCTAAAAAGTTTTATAGCTCAATAAATGTCTCTAAACAACAAGAAATGATAGATCAGATAAAGCACTTAATCTCAGTAAAAGTTTAATTCTGAAGAATAAGACAATTTAAATTGTAACCACTAATCAGAGGAAAAAACCTGACACAATGTCTTAGTCACTACTGGAAAAGGTAATTGCTATGAGGATCACTGAAAGAGGAGTTAATCCTTGAAACTAGTGAATGTGATCATGTTGATGTGAAGGAGGGAAAGAGGATAGAATCCTCTCTTTACAGGAAAAAAATTAATCCCATTTTAGGAACCCAAGTTCCAGACTGCATTGTGCCACACTGTGGTTGCCATTTGCGTCATCTGTCAAATCCTGCCATTTTTCCTTAACAGAGAACAGTTAAGTATCCTTAATATTAAATTATTGGACCAGATTCTTCTTTATTCAAGCATTATGATTTGATCTTATGCTGTCTTTACAACAGGAAGCAATCCTGACAGTTTACACTTCTTATTATTGGCTTGCCTATACATTTTTAATTAAGAGATTTCAGTATAATCAGGCTTTATAAATAACTATGTTAGTGAAAGGTATGGTAAAGGAATGATTGACAGTTTGAACACAAAAATGTTCACTAAGCAACTGTGGCACATCCATGCCACACAAAATCATAATGGAATAAATATGATAGAAAAGATTGCTCTAAAAGACAGACCTGCAGCAAGTATTGTAGGGAAATATATGTATGAAAAGACCTGAAATTCCACTTTTGTTGTTCTCTACCTGCTTGTTTGGAAGAAAGGTATCCTTACTTTTTTAGTTTGAATGGATATGCAAGATGTTTTTCCTACTTGTCCCTGCAAGTATTAGTAAAAAGTTTGAAAGGGAGCGTTCAAATCATCAGTGTTCAGAGTACACTGCTGTTGGCATGAAGTTTAGCCCTCCAAACTTAGCTGAATATCAGTATCATGGCTCCAGTTTATTTCCAAAAAACCTCTTCCTCAAATGACTACAATAACAGCAATAACAATGCTTTTTAGAGGGATGCACTGAGTATCCTACTTTGATGCTTTTCAGGAAAATATGTATGTATTATTTCACTAGGGAATAGATGCTTTCAAAACTTTAGGACAATTTTTTTTTTAAATGTGGATCCTGACACTCAGCAGGGCTACAAGAAGATTCAAAGAGAGATCTGAAGAATTTAAAAAGCCTTTTCTTAAAGGTAATGCATTACTAACTATAAAATATATTATAATATGAGTTAAACTATGAAGAAAATGAATGCAAATAAAGTATACTAATTTATTTCCAGCAACAGTTCAGTTTCTCTAAAGTGCAAAACTCCTTTAGTTACAAGTATTTATACCAGGTAGCTGCAAGGATGCAGCTACCAGGATTTAACTGCCATAAATTGCAGGCAACAGCTTAACTTCTTCCTGAGAGGGGAATGAATGCTCTTATCTGCATTTAATAATTATGGTCAATTCTCAGCCTACCATTGGAAGGAATTGAGAAAAGCAGTTGTTCGCTAAGAATGCAGAGAGATTGCAAGAATATTGTTTCTTATTGTAAGAAAAACTAACTAGGTGTAATTATCTATTTTTATAAAGAGAAAGCAGTTGGTAAAATTCTGTCAGCTCTAGACATCAACTAAATTTAATAATATAATCTAGTGGGTATTGCAGTATTTTAGTTTTCACGTCACTGTCCCCATCTGGTAGCTGATACATGCGGTGATGCATTGAGCCTGAAATTCACAGTCGGATTCCTGTGACTGAATCTGAACATGTGAGGAACATGACTGAAACTGCAGTTTGTGTTGGAACATTCACTGCTGTGAAGACACTTTGGGAAGTGAGAATACACAAGATAAATGAAGAATTACAGAGAGAAAAGGAATTCAGAGAGAGGTCTGCAGGAAGGTAGGTAAATTCTAGATCTTTAAGTATGTGAAAAGCTAGGTCATGTGTTACATTTCAGAGGACATTAACTGGTCTTTTCAAACTCATCCACAGTCTAATTCTTTAGTCATTACTCCAGCAAAATTACCAGTGTTTAGAATCTAGCAGTATGGTCAGGTCAAACCAAGAACTGTGTTCTGTGATAAAAATACTAGCATATGTACTAAATCTCCTAAACTTAGATATTAAAATCCTCTCCTGTGTGGATATTCTAACCAGTCGAGATTTAATTTATTATGCTTTCTTATCAGTGGAGGCATTGACAGGGTCACCTGGTCTTCTGCCTGGCCAGTGATTTCCTAAAATGTGAAGAAATTTAGCACTCTATTTTTGGAACTCTTCCTAACTTGTCGGATACGTTTAAAAGGGAATAACAAATTCAAAAGTTACTAATGGAAAATACAAGCAGAAAGAAAGATAATTAGCCTAATTTTCATAATTCTTGTTTAAGTCTCCTTTGGAAATCAAGCTAAAAGAATCCTAGCTGATTGACCTTGTTTGAATGCACTTACATTTGGTGAACTGAAGGCTTTCTTTTAGGAGACTGCTTCAAAATTAACGGCTTTGGAAATTAATTCCACATTACTTCATATTCTGTTGCCCTGCTGCAACATGATGAAAGTGAATGAAGTTATGTCTTCCTTCTGACTGTAAATTTGAAGAACTGTAAAACAGAATTCCTATAAATTACCTTAGCCAAACACTACTTTATGGTCTTGTCTTCCCTCAAATTGATAGTATATTTAGCATCCAGATACAATAAATGTTGTTTGACATTCAAAAAGACTACTGTCTCTCTGTTCCAGGAAACAGAACCAGTAGTAATTATTGCCTGTATTCATTGTTGCACCACTAACAGATCTCCTTTCCCTCGTAGACTACTACTTGTCTGGGAGGAGAGAGCTGCTTTAGCAAAGCTCAAAGAAAAAGTTATTCATGAAGATGGAAGAGCAATTTTAAGGATAGAGGAAGAAGAATGGAAGGTAGTGTTGATAGGAATGAATGTGGCTTGGGTTGAATGACTGATGCATTAGAAAACTACTATTTACAACTTTACACTTACAGTTGTACTATTTTTAATCTATGAAGTGCTCACTGTCTGCTTTGCTAACAATTAATTGAGACACACTGTTGTGAGAGTGTAAAAACAAGCTGAGTTTTTTTTAGTACTGAATAGTAAGCATTACTCTGCAAAATTATAGCCTGAAAGGCTTTTCTGCATTAGAAATTATTTACACTGCAAATTATGAGTTTAATTACCTAAATCCTTGTTTAACACACCAGAACTAATGAAATGTATCAAGGTGAAAACCCTCTATGTTTAGGTGCATGAAAATATTTCTTATTGTTGTTTACTTTCTCTTTCTAAGAGTGAAAAAGAGGAGAGTCCCAGAATACTATTATTCTTGTTTCTAATGCATGGGGGTAAGCAGCTAACTGTAGAATCAACAACAGAGTGGAAGATAACAGTCTGTTCTGAGCCACACAGAAATGTAGATGCCAGTTCCAATGAAGTGATGAGAATTAAACCATGTTGAGGCCAGTGAGAGAGTGACAGCCACACCCAGCAATACTCTGGTGGTCCATATGCCAGTGCTCCTTGTTCAGAACTTGTAGCATACAGACATTGTAGTTTTTCTATCTCTCAACTCTTCTGCTCTCAGCTGCTCACTGTTTTTCTTAACAGAATAGGAAATACCATTTAGATGACCATTTAAATGCAAAAAGCTATTTAGAGCAGTTTCGCCTTCGGTTGTATTGGCTTTGTTTAAAACAAAACAAAAAAAAAAGAAACAAACAAAAGCAAGCCTGAGGATTTTCAAGCAATGACAGTAGTGCAGATATCTAAATCCTGGGAGCAGAAGTGGACAGGTTAAATCTGTGGTCAGAATGACCCGTGTTGATGGTACTAATTTCGGGAGGTAACAGTATAGCTTGAGAAGAAGGAAAGATTTTTTTTTTTTTCCCCTTTTTTTTAATCATAAGACTGTTACTGTTTCAAATAAAACTTCTACCTAAGCCTGTATTTTTCTTGTATGCTAAGCTGAATTTCTTCTGGTTCATATTTCTTGTCTTAGACACTACCTTCGTGCTTATTGAAACTAGTCCATCTCCAGGAATGGCAGCTTCATAGAACTAGTTTGCAGAAAATTCCTCAGTTCATTGGAAGATTTCACAATCTTGTTGTTCTGGATCTATCCCGGAACGCAATTGAAAACGTTCCTAAAGAAATTGGTGAGCAGTGCTTTCTTTTATCTTAAGCTGCTTTTCTAAGAAAATTAATCTTGCACAAATACGCCATTTTTGCACACTTTGCCTGTCTAACAATCCTAATTGGGTAGTTAGAAAACAGACGATTTAAATCTGACAGTAAGATAGAGATCTTAAAACCATGGATTCCCTGTAAATTTAAAAAAAACAAAGGCCGGATGCAGGAGACAGATCTTTATGAAAGCTCCCCATGCAAAAAAAGCTTGTAAGCGCAGCAGGTACTAGACATCAGAATGCAGCTAGAAAAGTGATATTGAAAAACAGGCTTCATGTTCTGAGCCTACAGCACAGGTAGCCTATGTTCATAAGTGCTTTTTTTGAGTTCTTGGCGGGTTTTTTTTTTGTAGCAGTGAACTAGAGTGCAGTTTTGTACTAAAAAGTCCTGAAGTTCTACTATCTGAATTTCAGTGAATCTTCTTTTTTTTTCTTTATTAGTGAGAACACAGAGCACTTGTATAACAGTATAAGGATAACACAAAACAACTAATATTGTATTTCAAATAGAATGAACATGAACATTTCTTAACTCTTCTTTGTTTTAATTTCATGAGGCCTCTTGGTTCTACACGCATGCTTTCCTTGTGATTAACTATTTACACATAGCTGAAATGTTAGCATTGAGGCAAGTATAGCCTAAGGACTATGAGAGTAGGTTGTAAACATATTATCACACAGTTATAAGGCTAAAGAAATCTTTAAAGGCTAAACTAATCATGTGATTAATAACCTTCCAGAAATTACATAAATGTACCAAAAGCTGCCTGGCAGAAGCAGGGCTGTTGGCCAGTGTACCCAGATGGCCAAGAAGGCCAACAGCATCCTGGCCTGTATCAGAAATAGTGTGGCCAGCAGGAGTAGGGAAGTGATTGTGCCCCTGTACTCAGCACTGGTGAGGCCGCACCTCGAATACTGTGTTGAGGATTTTGGGCCCCTCACTACAAGAAGGACATTGAGGTCCTGGAGTGTGCCCAGAGAAGGGCAACAAAGCTGGTGATGGGTCTGGAGAACAAGTCTGATGAGGAGCGGCTGAGGGAACTGGGTTTGTTTAATTTGGAGAAGAGGAGGCTGAGGGGAGACCTTATCGCTCTCTACAGCTACCTGAAAGGAGGTTGTAGTGAGGTGGGGTCGGTCTCTGCTCCCAAGTAACAAGTGATAGGACGAGATGAAATGGCCTTAAGTTGCTGCACCCGGAGAGGTTTAGATTGGATATTAGGAAAAATTTCTTTACTGAAAGAGTGGTCAAACATTGGAACAGGCTGCCCAGGGAAGTGGTGGAGTCACTATCACTGGAGGTGTTCAAAAAAGGTATAGAGTGGCACTTTGGGACATGGTTTAGTGGGCATGGTGGTGTTAGGCTGACAGTTGGACTTGATGATCTTAGAGGTCTTTTCCAACCTTTATGATTCTATGATTTATCATTTCTCATTTGTGCTCTCTGCAGGCCAGCTGACTAACCTCCAGGAGCTGCTTCTCAGTTACAATAGAATAAAGTCTGTTCCTAAGGAAATAAGTAACTGTGTCAGCCTGGAGAGATTGGAACTGGCTGTTAACCGGAGTATCTGTGATCTTCCTCCTCAGGTTTTGACGCTGTTTTGTTTAGTTTCATTTTGTTTAATGCATATTTTGAATTTATCCAAACCCAATTCTCATTAAACGTTGCACTCCATGTTTTCAGATTTGCTTTGATATTCTGATTTCACAACTACTCCACAGAAACACATATGTGAACAATATTTATATGACTAGTCAAACTGAAACCACATGAGAAGGATGTACATATCCCTGAGTAGTTGAAGGAGCCAATCTTTATTTTGTCCAGATAAATGACCTAGTTGTGCATATAGGACAGTGATACACTTGATGTTAATTTGGTTAGGCTGAAGGGCTTCCCTGATTTACCCCACTGAGGATCTGATGCCTTAGCATAGAGAAGTTCCCTTCTGTGGTTGAGAATACAAATTCATACCATATGCCAGGACACAACTGTAAGCATCTTTACCAGAGCTGCTAGCTATGAAAAGGGTTTGTGTGATTTATACAACTGCCTATGCACAAAGAGTCGAATGAGTGTTTTTCTGAGATGTTGAAAGAAATTGAGAGAGAATAAAGAAACTGCTCACCGACTATTGAGCTTTAATTTGGTCTGACTTAAATGTGAGAGACACCTGCATCTCTAAGTGTTAGTTTGTTAGATAGAGATGACAAGTATGTAACGACATTTACTTGTTTTAATTTATTTTAAAAAACAGTAGTGGCAATAGTTGACAGCAATCAGTGCCTTGCAAAATTGAGTCAAGTCCAAACAGTAATACCTAACAACAAATCTTCAGATGAAAATATACACTATATATCGCACCAGGGGTGGTTGAGATTGGATATTAAGAAAAATTTTTTCACTGAGAGGGTGGTCGAGCATTGGAACAGGCTGCCCAGGGAGGTGGTGGAGTCACCATCTCTGGAAGTGTTCAAAAAACGTGTGGATGTGGCACTTCAGGAGATGGTTTAGGGGAGATGATGGTGCTGGATTAATGGTTGGACTTGATGATCTTGAAGATCCTTTCCAACCTTAGTGATTCTGTGATTAATCAGAATCCAGAATTTAAAAAATCTATGTGGATACAGGTTACGTGGTGTAATGTGGAGTGATAGCTTTTTAAATTAATAGCTCATAGCAAATACATAGTTCTGTCCTATTGAGACTACAGTGATGTAAACACCATGAAGCTTTGGTTACATGTACTGGAGTGGCATTCAGTCTTTAGACAGTTGGACTAGATCTGCAGTAAAACATCTTTGCATCACTTGAACATTGTAAAAGCACCTGAAGGCATGCTTCACCAAAGGACTTAGGTGTTGCAATACTGAATGATGCTAAGTTTCATTTTTAGAATATCTTGCCATAGTAGTAGACTTCAAAACATGGATGATTCTAGGTTCACTCTAAAATACAGTCCATGCAATTTCATCCATAAAAATCTAAATATTTGACTAATGAAAAATGGCCTATTGCATGGAGTATGAAATACTAAGGACAGTGGTGTGTTTAAAATTCCTTTTCTTCTCAAGGCTTGAGGTGTATCTGCATTATAGTCATGGCATTCAGCTTCTTAGCAGCTAGGGCACTCACTACCAGGTGGGAGATAAAGTTCTTCTGTTTGATCAGTTTCAAACCTACCTACCTTCCAGGCCAGAACTGTAATTGTTATGTAGTATCAGCTAAGGTAACTCAGAAACCATTCTGTGTTTACTAACTCTAAAACATATTGTAATGTTTTTAAATTGGGTTGTTTTTTTTTTTTCAGTCAACGTTATTACAGCACTGCTGTAATGCAACAGTTATACAAACTTGCATTAAATCTCCCTTTCTTTTCAGCTCAGTGATTTAAAGAAGCTTTCACACATAGATTTGTGCATGAATCAGTTTACTACCATCCCTGCAGCTCTTCTCAACATGCCAAATCTAGAATGGTTAGATATGGGGGGGAATAAACTCCAGGAGCTTCCCGATGCAATTGACAGGTAAATAAAGCTCAAAGCTCACATCTTAGTCTCAATTCCATTGCATTGAAATTCTAATTATTAAATTCTACTTCAAAAGATTAATTTAATGTTAACGTTACTGCAAACTTAGGATTTATCAGCCCTAATGTGATATTTTGGATGAGCTGGAATAATCCATTCAATAAATAATAAATTCAGTACAGCTATCAAGTTAAGTATTTCTTGCCAATGACATTTTCAACGAGAGGTTAGGTGATTAACTTAGATATGGGATTTCCTTTGAGAATTGTTGTATTCTTTATGAAAGTCCTTTATGTGTCTGTAAAAATTAATCAATTACTTTGTATTAATGATTGGTAACATTACTTTTCGCAATCATGATTGACTGCACAAATACCTATTTTACAGAATGGAAAATCTCCACACTTTATGGCTCCAAAGGAATGAGATAAACTCTTTGCCAGAAACCATTGGTAATATGAAAAATCTTAGTACTCTTGTTCTTAGCAACAACAAACTTAAGGATATTCCAGCTTGTATGAAGGACATGACAAATCTGAGGTAAGAAAATGCAACAGAAATAGAAATTAAAATACTAGAAGCTAAGTTTTAAAGCCTCCCTCGAGTTGTATATCATAGAGTGATACTAAGGAAGTGGAAAAGTCATGTCCACAGTTGTACAGATGGACACAATACCAAAAAAAATCAGCATAATTACACAGATTCATAACAGCTGAAGATCTGGTCAAGAAAGCTTTGTGTAGCAGAACTCATTTAAAGAAGTAAACTAGCATAGTTACAGTCGCAAGTGAAAATGAGACTGTAATACATTTTCTCATTTCCGAAAGGTCCAAATTCCGACTTCTAACTGGCCTTTTAATATCCCACTCCAAAGCCAAGAGCTAGGAGTAAAAATATGTGACAAGCTTTTTTTTTTTTTTTGAGTTGTTGGAGGTATTTTTTAGCACTCAAGTAGAGTGCAGTTCTGTACTAAAGGGTCCTGAAGTCCTACTATTTGAATTTCAGTCAATCTTTCTTTCTTAGTGAGAACACAAAGCACTTGTGTAACAGTATAAGGATAACTTAGAACAAGTAATATTTGTAGAGAAAGAGTAGAAGTTTGGCATTGAGAAGTCAAGCATTCAGAATTAAACAAAAGGGATTAGTTATAAGGATTTGGATTAAACTCTGCTGTAATTGGCTTGAAAAATAAGAGAACGAATGTCAATTTTTAATTAGTAGAATTGGAAATATTATTTTGTACACTGTGTCAGAAACTTTCCTGTTGTTTGAATTTCATTTGAATTACTGGGTGCTGGCCATTTTAGAGAAAGAATAGTAGTCGAAATAAATAAATCAATCATGTCTGACCCAGTAAGACAATGCTTGTTTTCAGATGTTTTGGAAGAAGCAGCACCTCTTTAAACAGATACATACAAGCATAGGCGCAGGGATGGGCTAAGAGCAGAGGGAGACAGGGCCGGCTAGTGCCTTGCAAAGAGTGCAAACATTTGCACTCTTGTTCTTATCCACCTGTCTGTGGAAGCTCTATAAGGCTGACAATGGGGTGAAAACCTGAAGACAAAATAATGAGGACTGCAATGTTTTCTCCCACCACAATCAGCTACTGTTATTATGGTGTCGTCTTAGCTTAGTTTACTTAATAGTGGTGAGTTTAGTATAAGAAAAGACTTATTTTGCTCAAAATAGAGTTTCAAAAGAGTTGTTCTCTCTGGACAAAACCTATTGCAAGAGTAACTTTTTCTGGTGAACTGTCAGATTTGTCAACTTCAGAGACAACCCACTAGAGTTAGAGGTAATACTCCCTCCGTGTGAGAATACAGAAGAGGAGGAGCAAAAGGAAATGTTTGGCATTGAATTCATGCACTTGTATATCCAGGAGTCACTGAAGAAAGCAGGTATGTCTTTTTTATTCATTCTCATCTTTCTGGAATACAGTGAGGAAGAGAAGGATAAACTAGAACACTACGATATGTGTGCAAATGAAACGTGAATAATCTTCTTAATAAACGAGCAACATTTTCCAAAATATCCATAAACAGATTTTTACTGAGGGCAAGGGCACTTTTATCAGGAGTTGGCACAGTAGGTCTTCACATGAACAGCATATATTCTAGTAGGAACACACTGGAACCATGGAACATTAGAATACACATGGCTCAGTTACCTACAGCTTGGATAACTCGAAGTTGATGACTGTCTCTTGTATTTGCAAATTAATCAGAGTTTACATAGTGTGGGTCTTCTAGCACTATTTGTCTCATGAAGCTCAGCTTTCCCTGTTTTTGGATGTTGTCCACATGGGGACTACCAAAGGATGATGTTAAGGGAGAGATGCCTATGTTCCCCACATAGAACATTTTTTAGCATGAAGTTTCAACATCTGATAAACCCTGACAGAAAATCCAGTTACCTAAACAAAACAACCTCCACTTTCATCCCATTTCTAACTCACTATGACAAAAAAATGCTGTTAGTGGTCTCAAAGGTAACTTACAGGTTAAAGGTTGTGGTATGAGATCAAAACAAGCACTTTTGAACAAATGTCCAGGTGGCAGCTGTTACTTGCAGAAAGAACTTCACTGCAGATGTAAAACATTCTCTCTGATCTTTATTCTGTTTATCATGAAGGCTTAAAAAAATGAATTACTACAATGCTCTTGATTTAAAATCCTAAGCAAGCTTTTTTTCTTATCAATATTTCAATGAATGAATAAGTAAATTACCAAAAATATATCAAGATGACAGTTTACAAAAAACTTTTCTTCCTTAACAGATTCCCCTAGCAGTACGGGCAAAAGAAAGTACATAGGCCTACTTAAATAATTTAAGAGGAAATACAGAGCTATCCTGAAGTTCAAAGTGAAAATAAAGTATGTTAATTTCTCTTATTTTAACCCTTTGTCTTTCAGGAAATTTGGAAAGTTGTACTTCTGGTCATTCTCCTGTCATAAATGCTAATGAATAAAGAGTGTACTGTGAATGGAAGAAAATATCAAGTATACTTCTTCCTAGCAAAGAGGCATACAACAGATTTCAAATATTCTTAGCGATTTTATTTTTCCAGTGATGAGAACTGGTTTGCCTATTTGTAAGTCCTAGTGAAACTAGGAAATATAAGACCTTTTTGTGCGTACAGGAAAGACTAAAACAGGTTTTTTGTAAGCAATGAATTAGCTTTTTAAAAAATCCAGCTAAGTTTTATAGGCTTTTTTCCTACGACTTCCAAATCTATCTCCTGTCATGTAGTTGGCTCTGGTATCAAAGATGGACTTGGGACAGCTGTCAACAAGACATTCTCCAAGGACACAGCAGACTCTGTATAATACTGTAGTGCAGCCTTGTATCCTCGTTGTTGTAAATATTCAATCCGTCCATGATCAATCAGCAGTTTACAGAGGTGACCTATCTCCTTTCGTTCTTCAACAGTAAGTATCCTAGTTTCATAAAAAGGAGGAAAAGAATGAACAACATGTCAGAAGAATAGTTTTATTAATTAACATTAGTTAAGCTTGGAAAAACTCTTGAGGTTGCTTTCAATTCAGGCAAGCATGACTGTTTAAGTATTTTCAACATATCTCCATGAAAACTGTATTTTAAAAGTAGAATATTTCCATAAATTTAGTAATTAAAATGTTTCTGTAAAATGAGTCATTCTAAGAACACAGAAAAATTTCATATACGACTATACATAGTTTTGCTTTTCTGTGGGAGTCCATTTGCTAGGAAATTACATACCTTTGTAAAGTATCGGACCCACTCTCTGTCTTGCTGAATGTTTGCTCATGTTCTTCTGTGTCATTAGTTTGACCTTCGCATTCTTCATTTGTAGAGGCTTTGGTTGTGGTTTCTCGCATGCCACAAGTGGCCCAACTACTCATTCTCTGAAAATAATGAAATTCTCCTGGTCCAAGTCCTACTGATTTAAAGAACTCTCTGCCTACATAATGTGTCCAGTCACACTTGTGATGGCAACACAGTGCAATAACAATTCCAGCTACAGGCTTACGCTCTTCTTTGTTGCTTTCATTATCAGCAGAACTGTTAGATGCCACCTCTGTCTTATCAGTCCTAGAGCGTTTTGGTGCAGGCTCTTCATTTTCTCCATCACAGCAAGTTGTATAGCTTTCAACCAAGCATCTCAAAGCAAGATCTGGGAAAACACAGATATACCCCCCCAAAAAACCAGCAACGAACACAATGCTGTTATATAGGCTGTATCATGGTTGGGAATGTACTTCCCCCAAAGAAGGATAAAAGCATACACAGAATCATAGAACGGTTTGGGTTGGAAGGGACCTGAAAGATCATCTAGTTCCAACGCCCCTGCCATGGGCAAGGACACCTTCCACTAGACCAGGTTGCTCAGAGCACCATCCAACCTGGCTGTGAACACTTCCAGGGATGGGGCAGCCACACCTTCTCTGGGCAACCTGTTCCAGTGCCTCACCACCCCCATAGTGAAGAATTTCTTCCTCATATCTAATGTAAATTTACCCTCTTTCAGTTTAAAGCCATTACCCCCTGTTTTATCACTACATGCCCTTGTGAAAAGTATCTCTCCAGCTTTCTTGCAGGCCTCCTTCAGGTACTGGAAGGCTGCTATAAGGTCTGGCTGGAGCCTTCTCTTCAGGCTGAACAACCCCAACTCTTTCAGCCTGTCTTCATGTAAGAAAAGTCAAGCCAAAACACAACTTTAACTAAAAATTACAAGCATGCTTTGAAAACATGAAAACCCTAAATGTGAAATGGGTATTATGCGACCTCTGCTCTTGAATATTTGTTCTACAAAAGTGAATTTGCAATCCTTTGGTTAAACTGGCATATTGCAGGAAGATCTCCTCCCAAGTATTTGCTCTAAAAGTTTGATATCCAGGGCACAATCTATTTAATATGTACATGTACTTCTTAAATGCTTAACTGTGTCATCTTTGTAACAGTACCTATATAGGTGTCATATTTGAGATGTCTATCTTTACTTAGTAGACATAACATTAGAAAAAGTGTGTTTGTTTCTGTCCTGATAATTTTAAACTCATTCTTCTAATTTGTTTGCTTGGGATACACATTCAGACAGCCAATACAAATTTAGAAAGAAAAGTATTTCGGAGTAGAGGCAAAGACACTTTCAACAGTTTACAAATGCATGACCGATGCCACCACACACTATTCTTTGTTCTACTCTATAAAAACAAGAAAGGTTTTACTTCTGTCTAAAGTAGCTTTGCATCTATTATCCATCTACCATTCCACTGAAGTCAACAGATGTTTAGAATAGAGTTGCTACATTTACCAAAAAGGGGTTTAAGAGGGCAAAAAAAGCATAAAAGGACAGTTCGGAGGAACAATCCATTCGGATTGTAAGATTTAGTATCCCAACTTTCTGCAATTAACACATACATAATTCGTACCTGTTGCAGCACCACACAAGTGCTTCCCAATTCCTACCACTGGTAGTTTTGTCTTCTCCAAAACAGGTACCTTATCTGGAGGGGAAAAAAAAAAACCCAACAAAACCAAAACACACACAATCCAGAATCTTTATTATTATACTTGAGGCAGTATCTTTTCTGGGTAATATAATCTCAGCACACTTAAACATTTATTTCTTTTTTTCACCACTACTAAAAATATAGCGGTCTGTACATAACAGTTATAAGCTATTCAAAGAAAAGTTTATTTCTCTAAAACAAATTAAGAGAATTGGATGCTGTGGCCAAGAAGCCTATTTAACCATTTCAGCCTTTCTATACTGCCTATGAAATGTAAATGACATTAATGCATCTCCTGATGACAGATGTTCCCACAAATTCTAATATATTGATATGCATGACTTGCTTCATTCCACATGCCTAAAACAAAAGATGCAAAGGTGTTTAATCCTGCAAGTTCTAAAAAACCTTCAAATTGTTTTTGTTTTGTTATTTCTCACCTATAAAGATGTCCTATAAATAAGAAGCAGAAAATTTTAAATCCTCATTTTATATATATGTAAGTGTATATGTATATATACACAGCATTAATGTGTCCAAGCAACCACTGAGAATGATCTTCAAAAATCAAGTATATTTAAGCGTGCTACATACAAAATTGACTTGAAGTCCAGTATGCAAAATCCAAAGTTAAGCCTCTATTTCAAAATTATGCAAGCCAAGAAGGAACTTACTTAAACATAAATGTTGAATATCAACTTGAAGCCTTTCAAATATGGAATCTCTCCTCTTATGTTTTCCATCCACCTGTGTAAACAGAACAAGATCATCATAGGGCTGGCTGCTAATAATTGTAATTTTGCTCCAGGTATTAATGCCAGACTTCTTTCTTGTCAAGTCAACATCTGCACATTTCCAACATTCTACACAAAGATTTTTTTCTTAATAAATTTGCTATTGGCAAAGTAGGGAATGTAGGCAATCACATTTCCAAAACTTTTAAAGGCTTTATGTTATTTTTGAAGATAAAAAGCAAATGTTAGCAGCTTCAATGACAACAGATTAAAAATTATACTCTGCTAATGTGACAATATTCTCTCTTACCTTGAATCTTGTAGTTGCCCTTTCCACAAGTAAAAACTGAACATTTTCAACATTCTGTAAGGCAACATCAACCCAGTGGGACAGCTTTCCTCGCCCAGCTCCAAACTCAACAAAACATCTTCCTGGAACAAGTAAATGTAATTTTTCCAGGTTACCTAAAATAGAAGCCTAGAAACATCAAAAGGTTATTTACGAACCAAGCAAATACATACACTGTGTATTGTAATGCCTGATAGAAAAAAAGGATTACTTCAGCAAACTGCAGAAGACTTTTTCAAGCCTTCCCTTCCATGATGCATTTAGGGAAAAGATCTTGTGTGACCAGAGGAAAGGGATTATAAGTTCTGGCTAGTCAGCAGCACCCTGCCCTTCTTCCACTGCTCACAGAACTCCACACAGAAGTTTCTGGAATTAATTTTTGGGATCAGGTACACATTATAGTATCATTCTCTGCTGATTGTCCAAGTAGCCATCCAAAATATGGGCAACGTACTGGATTTTCTGTGAAGCATCAGTGCCTGCAGAATCCTCTCTCTTTGCTGCAGTTTCCTATGTATTACAAAATGTGTAAGTGGAGCACGGGAAGAAAGTACAGGAAACATACATTTCTCACTTTTAAATTTTTCTTCCCAACACTTTCTATTTTGCTACAGTGTGCAATCCATCTCCCTTAAAATTCCTGCTGTTCAATATACATTAAAAAGGCAGAAGGTAAACTCAGGCTTTCCAATTCATTTAAGTATCTGTTACACAATCGGGTAATCTAGGACTAGCTCTTACAGAAAAAGTAAAAAATTCCTTTGACTTCTTAGCAAATACAACATTTTACCTGTTGTAGCTGATTTATTATGAGTTAATATAAAATAACAATATATAAGTAAAAATTCGTAAGAACACCACACAATTTGTAATTTATTTCAGTAGTCTGATAAACTTCTATTACTAATACTTAACAAAGCAGCCATTCAAAGGTTATATGTTTGCTATTATTTAAAAGCATGAAGTTACAGAGCATATCAGATTTCCTCCATATGAAGTGACTAGCATTATGCATGCACAGTCACTCGAATTTACAGCAGTAGAATTCCACATGTTTAAAAACATCTATAGCTATTAGTAAAGCAGTGACCATACCTGTTGCTTCAAGTGTTTGAAAGCGGATTCCCCATTCTTTGGGTCATTTAAGGCTTCTTGTAAAGCCTGGTGGGACAGTATTTGTTCCTTAAGGCGAAGTTCCAGGCCTGCATGCAAATGCAAAACTTTTACGTATAGCTTTCCAGTTTCCAAGAGTTTCTGGTTTTGTGACACACGTTACAATAGTCAGACATAAGCTCTATTTGTAGCACTAACAAAATAGTCTGTTGGGAGCATAAATCTATCATCACATGTTTGTAACAGAGCTGTGTTGTTATCTGTAGTGATATTTGAGTGGAAAACAAAAAACATAAAAGGAAGGGAAATGAGCTGTGTGAGCAAACACCAGTGTTTTATCATTCAATCTAGTTTATTCTGAGTAAAATTTAGCTATTGGGGGATTGCCTACACCTTGCTGATAATTACTCCAGATGTGTTTAGTGCCAAATGTCTCACAGTTTCACAAGATATCTACCAACAAAAATAAAACTGAAATATTTAATCAATTCAATTTAAAGCATCTTATTTTCAGTATTAAGTAAGCTCACCATTACTTGCTTTTTTCAACCTGACAATTAAGTTCTCCAGCTCTTCTTTGGATAGAGAAGAGATAGGTACCTTTTTAAGGAGGGGAAAAAAAAAAAAGCACAACCCATAAATAAGAGAATTTTTAATTTTTGCTAGTTCTTAGTCAAATGATAAATTGCAACATATTACATAGGGACTGAGCTTTAGAACAAATAAATGTACTCACTTGTTTTTCTGGTATTTCTGCTACATCTTTTAAACCTGCATTAATATCTTGAACAAAGTAGACCTTTAAAAATCAAAAGAAAAGAAATCTGATTATATTAATTATCAGGAAGCAAAAAGCTAAATTCTTCAGTGTTTTTATCATAATGTGCATAGCAATAGGTATCCACTGCAAAAGAAGATATTCCAAGTAATTTTTTTTTTCCCTATAGTCTGATCCTGAATCCCCAGGAGGAATGACTGTTCTAGCACATTTTGACAAGACTGAACACGTTCATACGAGTGAAGCTGTCAATGCTTACTAGACTGATTCCAGACACCATTTTAAGGTTTCCCAGGTAACACTAAAGATGCAATACTGATAAGGCAGAAAGGCAGATAGGAAAGAAACCATCTTCTGTTTTCTTGAAACAGCTGTTGAGACATATATCCTATTCCTTCCCTCAGCACTGGCTGCAACTGTCAGCCTTGCTTTCCATAATTCACTGCTAGCTTGAGTGAAGCAGGCAGTTGGCTAGGGCAACAGACTGCCACAGGTAGGAAAACACCCAGAGCCTTCCTGCTGGCTTTGCTTTCTGAGGACAATCTCGCACCAGAACGAATGGCATTGTGAGAGACTGTTCTTAGAGAATGTTTTTGAGAGAAATTAATTCAGCATTTTCATTTGTAACTAAGAGAACTGAAAAGTTGTGCTGAACTAAAGTGAGACGGGACACAGAAGATGAGGAGACTGGAATGTGAATTCCATTTCAGCAAGTACTTATTCAGCTTCCATAATGTCCTTCTATAGTGCTTGCTAAGACTGCTGTCTTCCATTTCACAGCTGCTGTTAGCACAATACATTCTCTGCAGAGCTGTAATGTTTAGGGGCTTAAATACGAGAGGAAGTAGTGCTGAATTTACATGGCACTTACTGGCTTTGGCTTCTCTCTTGAATTACATTTTTTTAAATGTTTTTGTAGTTGGTCTTCATATACAGTGCTAAAATCCAAATGGAAAGAAAAGTATCAGCATTTATCGTGTGAACTCTGACAAAGAACGGGAAAAGCATCTACATATACTTACTGTTTTGGATCAAGAGGGCATGGAATTCTTTTTCTGTAATTTTCTTCCTAGTTATGAAAGAAAAGTTTTAGACAACACTTCAGCATGTCGTGCTCCTGTTTTAGAAAAGCTGTGGAGGGACATCTGAGTTACATAAAACATCTATTTTGAGGTAGGTAGGTTAACCAGAATGGAGACATTAAGACAAGAATACTTGTATAGATCCTAAAAGAATAACCCCACAATGTAATGGCAGCGTTACTCCTGGGCTGAACCGATGGCCTTAGCACATCCAGAGCTCAAAGGCAGGCGCAGCCTCTCGTGCCCGTGCTGCGGAACCAGCCCAGGCGGACATGCCACCCCCAGGCCCCCTGCGGTGCCGCCGCGGCTTCCCCCCTACCCCAGCCCTTCCCAGAGGGCCCGGAGCTGCCCTGACCCCAGGGCCCACCCTCCCCAGGCGGAGGAGGGGGCCTGCAGCTCCGCCCGGCAAGGCCCGGTACCTCCTGCTGCCCATGCTCTCCGCAAAAACGCCTCCCAGGAGCCGGGATCATCTTGCAGAAGCGCTTCTTCCTCTCCACAAAGTAGGCACATCGCGCAGGGACCGAGGCGCCGCTGCCCGGCTGCAGCCCCGCCATCTCCGTCCCAGCACGCTCTGCGGGCGCCGCCTCGGCTCCATCTTGAGGCTCCTCCTCCGCGGGAGCCGGGCGCCAAGCTCGAAGTGCAAGATGGCGGCGGAGAGGATGTTCAACCGGCCGGTGTGTATGCAAGTGAGGTGCCAGGGCTGTGAGGAGAGGTGAGGGGTTGACTTGAACTGTGCGGCGGGCTTTGACTTGGTTTCCTCAGCAGCTGCGCGGAAGCTTTATTGCATTCTTTAGAAGGGCTGCCGAACGACAGGCTTTTTCCTTCTGCCCTAACAACTGCTGGGCGAGAGGTGAGGCCCTGCTCCTAGTGCGAGCAGTGAGCTGAGATGCTGCTTGCGTTGTTCATGCTTTGGGGCTGTTTATGGGAACCCTCTGGGTTAGAGGGAAGGGGACTTGGTCGCAGCAAGGCTGGAGATGGTTAGTGGGGGCTGGAGTGGCTGCCGCGGGTGCCTTGCCAGGGGAGAGGGGGCGGAGAAAACACGTAGTGGCTTTACAGAAACGCCTTAGGGGTACGGGGGCAAGCGCGTCTCTGCTGCAGGTTACACGAGGGTCGGGATTTCTGCCTCGCCCCTGCACGGGCCCTCGCAGCGCTGCAGGTCCGGCTGGCCGGGCCGGTGTTTACGCGTCTCCCAGGCTGCAGCGGTTGCACCGCGGGCAGGCCCGCCTCCTCTTCTCCCTCCTCTTCCTCCTCCTCGCTGTCTGAAGCCGGCCTTACCGCGGCCTCTTGGCGCCTCTCAGATCCTTCGTTACTGCCCCTATGGCGTGGGCGAGCCCACACGTCCGTCCCGATCGGTTTCTGCCGAGGGATAAGTCGATTTGGGCTCCCCCGTGTGCGTGTGTGCATGGCGTAGCACTGGTGTTTGGGAAAGCCCAGGGAATATTTTATGTGAAGCCTCTACTCAAATACAGTAATTTTAGTAATACAGCTCCTACCTGGATTAGACAGTGTGTGCGGGTGTTAGGGCTACTCTGGCTTGCCTGTATTGGAAGGCACGGAGAGTCCGATGTCAGTGGGTGTGTTTTTGTAATGCAAGTAATTTCTCGGCTTGCTCAACAAGAAGTAAATGAAGACAAGGTAGCACTGTATAAATGATTATCAAAAGTTTCAGCAATCATTAATAAATTTCAGCAGGCTTTTCCAAAGGTTCTAGTTTCTGGACAAAGTTTCCAAACTTTGCTGTTTAAAGTTTGGTGGCTAACAAGCCACAAAAAAAACCTGAGCTGAGGAGCTGTAATGATAACTGAAACTGTGGGGCTTTCAGATGTCTTAGTAGTAGTCATCAGTGGGAACTTTCTCGGTACTTCTGCCTGAACTTTTGTTTTAAAAATGTCATTTGATTCCTGTAGTGTAGCAATGAACAAGTTATTTGGGGAATGTTTTCTTGATTTGTTACTAAGTTTCATCTTTTTGTACACAGGAGATTAAATGTTCGAGTGAATATTGAGCTACTGTCAATTTCTAGTCCTGTTCATAAAAAGGTTTGTGGATTAGTCATATTTGTGTCATTCATTAGGTATTATCTGGATTTCATTGTATAAGAGGACAAATAGGCAAAGGAAAAGCAAAACAGGATTTCAGTATGTTTGTCACTTGACCTTATTTTACTTTTTATATAAGTTCTTGAGTAATTTAATTGGTTTGGTACGGTGGTGTGGTTTTTTAATAGGTTTTTTAGCCCTCTCTTTTAGTTTTGCTAAATGGGTCTTAGTAATGGGTCTTAGTAAAGTTGCAAATTAAAAGTATTTGGAGACCCTCAGAGGAACCCAAGTTAGACCCTAAGAGCCATCTCGCTTTAAATATACTCAACACTTATTTAAGAATGTAGAGCAGCAGTTGTCTTTGTAAAGGTCTCATCTTAACTAGCAAAAATGACAACTTGTACGTAGACGTAACATTTTGCTTTTTATTTATAAGTGTTTAGTCTTTGAATGTTTGGAATTCATCCAGTCAGAGTAGGAAGGAACTCATGTACTAAATTTGCAGTAAGAAAGTCTTATTAGGAAAAATAGCAATGAGATTACTACTGGAGTTTTAAAATCTTTTTTTGTTATGTGTCTAATTTGTCACTTAAGCAGTGCTTCCACCTACCATGATGTTAAGATTAGTCATTAGTTGGTTATAGTGTTATTGAGTAAAGATTTGTTTGTAAAGGAGTACAGCATTTTTTTGTAAGATTCTGCTAGCTGTGACAATGATAATATTAAGTGTGAAGATGCAGTTCAGTTAAGAACTGTGTACCAAATTGCAGCCTCTGTCAGCAGGAGCCTGGAGATGCAGTTGGGTACATCAGTGAGTGATGAGTCTAAAAAGATAACTTCAAATGTTTGTATCAGTTAATGGGACATCAAACCAAGCAGGCATTCTTATCCTACCCGCCCTAGTTGGTTTGGGGTGGCATTAGTTTTAACGTAAGCTAGCTCCACAGGTAAATCCTGAAGTTTGTTTATACCTCTCCAGCTGAGAGTTTTGTTAGTGTTACTGGTATCCGAATTACTGAAACTGGTTTCAGTTACGTATTATGTACATATGCTGTGGTCACACTTCAGTGATGTTGGGTTTCTGCTTCCTTCCTTTCCTCTTCTAGGAAATACTATATTCTTCACACAGGTTTGAGCCTTGTTATAGAGACAGGTGCCTGGGCCTGATGTACCAGGTGTTTTGCATAACCCCAGCCTTGTAATGAAGGAGTAGTTGTTTACAGAGAAGGCAGTTTTTCCAAAATCCTGTGCAGACCTCCAGGGAACAAACGAGTTAATATCTTAAACTTTTAGGAGCAATATGCTCTGAAAAACTTCCAGTTACCAGAATGATGTGGTTGTGATCTGTTACAGCGGACTGCTAGTGCTACACTCTATTCCATGATGGGGAAAAATAGCAAATAGTTTTCTTTCTGTAAAATGATGAAGACACGTTGAATTTTGAAACCTTTGCTGCTCAAAGTTGAAGGTTTTTACTTGGTTTATTTTTGTGAGAAATACTTTTCCTGTTTTTCCCACTGTAATATTTGAAGCTGTGTTAACGTTAATGCTTTCCACCTTCTGAATTAGTTGCTGCGATGCCATCTTATTTTTGGTTAAGCAGTAAAAACATTAAATATTGTTTGCAATAATGGTTTACAATATTTAAGCAATCCTACAAGGTAGTTTATAGTATTTTTAATTATATTTAAATATCTGTCTTTTCAGGATTTAGCTGTTCGATTGACTGATGATACTGATCCTTTTTTCCTTTATAACCTTGTCATATCTGAGGAAGATTTTCAAAGGTAAGTGAAATTATAATGTGTTGTCTGTGAAACATTTCTAAATGGAAAAAAAAAAGAATGAAGGAATATTTTTAGCTTAGAATTGTCTATATTATAATTCAGGTTTGGGCATTTTTCTCTTACGGAGTTTTGTCCGTATTTGGATAGTATTGTTCTCTTCGACCAGTTGGTGAAACAGTCAGGTACAGAAAAGATTATATGCGTGACAGAATCCTGATGTTAAGTTCCCTGCATAGCTACAGTACCACAGTTTATATTACTGCTTACATCTTCTGTTTATCATAGCTGCTTCTTACAAACTATTGTATGTGTGTGAACTATTTTAAGAAATAATTGCAAGAGGAAAGTCTGTTTGCATGGACATGGATTCACAGACCTGAGCCTTTGTTTTACGGGTTTCTTACATACTAATTGTACTGTTGGCTCTCATTTTACTTGCTCAGAATTTGTTGTCAACTTTGGGCACCAGCTTTAACAGTTGAGTTTTCTGCTTTGTTGTTTGGGTTTGGTTTTTTGTTGGTTTTTTAATTACTTAAAGAGAAATATGATCAGTGTGTGGATCAAAAGGCAAAAGTGAAATAGTATTTATAAAACAGATTTGCAGAAGTGTTTTGTTATACAAGGTATGGTTTTGTGCATACACTGTTGAATGCCTGTTTTTGTCTTTGAGTTTACTACATCTATGGTGAAGGTGTGCAATTAAATAAACAAGTAGGCAAATGAAGTCTTGATAATGGTTGGGTCTCCCCTCATTGTCCTTTGCTTCTTCCATGTGCCCCTATCCAGTAACCATACCACTCTGTGCTGCAAGGAAGATGTTTACTCAAAGGAACACATTTGTTCTGCCACAAAACTTTTTTTTTTTTTCTTAGTGCAGCCTATTTGCAAGAACTCTTGAAATCAAAAATACCCTCTGGTGATTATTGTCCAGAAGTAATCACATTTCTTCTGTGTTCAGGATTGAGAATAACATGATAGCAATCTTTAATGACATGATCATGTTTACTAGTGTAAAGAAAATATTTTATGGGAAATAAAATACACTTATATATACTGTTAATTTTTTTTTTTTTTCCCAATCTGTTTATGTAGTTTAAAATCCCAGCAAGGTCTCTTGGTAGACTTCTCTGCTTTCCCACAAAAATTTATAGATCTGCTTCAGCAATGCATTCAGGAACAGAACAAAGATATCCCAAGGTAGGTAATAAGTGCTTATCATTAAGCATAAATGCTTATCAACCACTCAGACTGAGAAGAGTCAATAAAACAAGACTAATTTAACCATCCTCTGGATGCATCAGTCAGTGGAGGTTGCTGATAAAAACTAAGTTTAGGGAGGACAGAGTAGTGGAATTGATGTCTAGTAATAGTCTCCCCATCTGAGTTGAAGCTGGCAAGCTTCGCAAGCTAGCAGAAGAGCAAGGATGCAACACTGGTCCTTTTTTTCTTTAACAGTTTAATGCTGGAGAGCTAATCTGAATTTGATGGACTGAGGTGTAAATCATTCTGTTTCGCAGGAGAAGGCAAAGTTATAAGGCATTCTTGTCACAGTTTTTTTCTTTCATTTCAGTGTTCAGATATTAATACGTGAGGGGGAGACCTGAGATCCACCCTTCCTGTAGTGGCCTTTCCATATGTTATTTTTGTTTGTGTGGGTACCAAGGAAAGCCTGGTCCGGAGTATCTAGCGCCACTCCGGTAGTCAGCTATTTTCTAAAGTATGTATTGTGGGCTATGAATTTTACTACGTCATAGGATACCTAAAAGAGAGGAGTCCGTTTTCCTTTTGAATTTGGTTACAAAGACCTTACTTGGCTTTGGACTCCTAAGTCTAAGATGAGTTTCTGAAAATTTTATAAATAAGCAAACTGATTAGTTTTGTACATTTCTTATGATAAGGTGCAAACATTTTAGTTGGTATTTGTAGTATTAACTACATCATAAGGATTGAATTTCATAGTTCTTTTTCAAAGAAAAACTGGACAGCCTTTTATTGCACATATTAAAATGTAGTTTATTCAAAGTAGCTTGTAGGATCAGGAAAAGAAATACACTAAACATTTGTTTATTTTTTATTTTCCCTAGGTTTTTGCTGCAGTTAGTTTCTTCAGCATCTGTTCTAGATCACACACCTGTCTCTTTAAATGTAGTGGAGACCAACCCTTTTAAGCATCTTACCCATCTCTCTCTAAAATTCCTACCAGGAAATGATGCAGAAATAAAGAAGTTTTTAGCCAGCTGTTTGAAATGCCTTAAGGTAAAATGAAGGCTTGTCGTAGCTGCAACTAGGCCTTGTTGCTATGTGTACTTCAGCATTTTTTCAGTCTTAAGACTTCAA
This sequence comes from Phaethon aethereus, assembly GCF_964289735.1. Lineage (NCBI taxonomy): Eukaryota > Metazoa > Chordata > Aves > Phaethontiformes > Phaethontidae > Phaethon > Phaethon aethereus. The sequence goes on from NC_138584.1 coordinate 14,456,160, forward strand.
AAGTATATACCAAATTTTATGCTCTGGTTTATTTTTTATTTTAGCTCATATATGTCATTGCATGCTGTTATTTGGGTGCATGTTCTAAAACTAAATTGTTACTGTCACTCTAGCAATGAAAATACCACATGTATATTCAACTAGCTGCTATAATTTGAACTGGCAGAAAATCGGGTATTTTACACGTGCAGCGCATGTAGTATGCAGCTGTTGAATGCTTCTGAATGCTTCAGTGTCTTGTGCTTCATAGCCTTGTGCTGATTGCCACATCAACTGCAAAAGTAAAATACTGTAAACTTTCAGTGTCTTTGTTCTGCAGTTGGGTTCAGAAGAGCATGCATGTGTGTATAATTTTGAGATTTTTATGGACTTCAAAGGGCTAGTAGCTATAAATACCAAATAAAAATGGTAGTGTTGATGCAGTTGGTAGCATGCTAGGTTTTATTTAATGAGAAATAACAGTCTCATAGTTTGACTGTGGTGTCTTTCATAGCCTGAGATTGGTGTGTCTCCTACTGTGCTGTGATGTTTATAGCCACCTAATAAGTCATTTTAATAATATAAATTTGCAGTATTTCACTTGATTTGTTGTTCATGCAACTCCTTTGTAAACAAGCCTTTATGATACTATTTCCTTATAGAAACTCGGTAAGAATTTAATTACCTTGTGAGCTAATGCCTTTTCTTTTAAACTTATGAATTATATCTTATTCAAATGAATCCTATTTAAAAAAGATTACTTTTCCACAGATGTCATGGGTATGTGGTTGCTTAGGCAGGGTATGCTGATAAAATGGAAGCTAAATACTACTTGTATTTTGGGAGCTAAGGATTTGACTTGATGTCAATGTGTACATAGGAAGACAAAATGGTATTGGAAGAAAAGCTTCAAAAAACTGAAGAGGATCTTACCAGACAGCTGAGCTACACTCAACAGGTAATGTACATTTTTAACTTTCCTGTTGTAAGTTGTACTGGTTTTAATTTGTGGAAAATGTGCCTTCTTTTGGGGCTGGTTGGTTAGCCACTACCTAGCTAAGATAATGGACTTGGGAGTGAGTGAAAAGAAGAAAAGTAGTCTAGTGTAGTTTTCAGAATGAGTGAAGCGTGCAACTGAAGAATAAAATTTAGTTCTTGCAGTGCAAAACCAGACTTTTATTTTGTACAGGCCTCTGTATAGGCACACACAAGTTACATACTAAATGTATGGTAGTGTGAAGATAAGTGTAATCGACATATTCCATGAATGGTTGGAAATCCTTATATTTGGAAAAATTACGAAAAAATTCTGAAATAAATTAGAAGTCTTGGACTTCATGTTACTCTACTACTTTTCGGTTTTCTGTGGTCAGCTCAGTAGTGACTTCACATGTAGGTTTCAACAGGATGATTTGGGTCAAATTCTAGAATTATCAAGGTGACTTTTTTGACTATCATGAAACATAAAAATTCCATTAAAACCGCTATGTGTAGCTTTTTTGGAATGGACTGCTTGTTTACCTCACCTTTGCACTTTCAGTTGGAGTTACTGGAATGTGTTTGCTGAATTTGAATGTAGAATTACAAATCAAAAAGGAAACGATGCTGCTGAAGAAATATTCCCTCACCCCCCCACTCCCTTCCCTTTACTAGAGCACTTTTTGTTATAAGGGTAGGGAACATCAGCAGACTGTTTTTTCACTCTTAGATCGTGGTTGGAAGAAAATACTATTGGAAACGAAGATTATTCTATTCACAGTGTCAGAAAGGTGTTCCTTAGCTTCTCAGTGCCTTACTTTCCTGTTTACAGAATGAACAGGTATTTTGGCATCTGGTGCTGAAATTTAGACTTTTCATAATAACTCCATGTCCTTTTAAAGAAGTAACAGTAAAGAATCATTCAGTATTGACTGAAATGCTTAAGTTTTTAAAACTCATGCTTTGTCAAACAGAGCTTGTCAGAGAAGAGCCGAGAACTAGACAAACTGAAAAATGAATGGACATCATACACTACAGCTCTAACGAACAAACACACACAGGAGCTGACAAATGAAAAGGAAAGAGCTCTCCAGGTATGACAACAGAAAAGAATTAACAATATTCTTGTATGTGAATAGTTTCTTGGCTTAATTTTTAGATTTGTTGAATAACACTTTACTTTGCTTCAGGCACAAGCTCAGTACCAACAACAGCATGAACAACAGAAAAAGGAACTAGAAAACTTGCATCAGAAAAGTATTCAACAGTTGCAGAACAGACTCTCAGAACTCGAGGTCGTCAATAAAGATCTAACAGAAAGGAGATACAAAGGAGACTCTACAGTCAGAGAACTGAAAGCAAAGCTTTCTGGAATAGAAGATGTATGGCTTACTAATTTCCATAACCAAACTTACTATTTTTAGAGCATTAACACTGCCTGCCTATGCATGTGATAGAAAATATAGGATATTAAGTTTGTTCAGCTTCTCTTTATTCCACATTATGCTTAATATTTAGATATATCTGTTTAAATTACTATTACAGGTTTTCTTAAATTCTTTTCCCACATTCTAGGAATGTCAAAGAGCAAAGCAGGAGGTGCTGTCACTGCGTCGGGAGAACACTACTCTGGATGCTGAATGTCATGAAAAAGAGAAACTCATTAATCAGCTACAGACACGGGTCGCTGTTCTGGAACAAGAGATCAAAGATAAAGATCAGCTAGTTATTAGAACAAAAGAAGTATTAGATGCGACGCAAGAACAAAAGGTTCCTTCGAGTTTCAAAATAATTCTCTGTAAAGCTCTGTAGAACCTTAGTTGCAGTCTCTATAGATTAGCAGCTGACCAGTTTTTATGAATACAGCAAGTAAGCTTTCAAATGTAGTTAAAAATTCTAAATTATGGCACCAAAAGTACACTGGATTCAGTTTTACAAAGGTCACTACTGTTTTAATACTGTGGTACTGCAGTAAAGCTAGTGGTACTTTTTGTAAACAAAAAATGGATTGAGATCCTGTGTAATTTGACTGAAAAGCAAGGACTGAATTTCTTGTAAGGATTATCTCTCAAAGAATTATTGAGGCTCTAGTTGAAATCATAAATGATGTCTATCACATAACTTTATTACAATATTTTTAATATTTTAAAGGTGATACTGGAAGAGAGTACAGAGAAAAAACAGAGTCATATTGAAAAACTAGAGACAACAATTAAGTCCCTGTCAGCTGAACTTCTTAAGGTTTGTTTGAACATGCCATTATCCTTATGAAACTGTTTCCTTATTTTTAGATGTTTATTTTGAGAATATCTGGTTTATTATTTTTTTAATAGGCCAATGAAATTATCAAGAAGCTACAAGGAGATTTGAAAACTCTAATGAGTAAATTAAAATTGAAAAATACAGTAACAATTCAACAGGAAAAACTATTGGCAGAAAAAGAAGAGAGACTTCAAAAAGAGCAGAGAGAATTGCAGGAGGCGAGACAATCTCTTCGAATGAAAGAGGAGGAGGTATTGTGATAGGTTAACGCTCTGTCCTGTAAATACTGCTGTATGTAGTGTGTTGGGTTTTGTGTTTAACTTATTTGTTTAGAGCAATAAGGTCCTAAATCTTTCCATGGAATAGAATGTACTCTTTTACTTAGTTAACACATTTATTTAAACGTGTAGTAACTTTTCTTTTTATGTTAAACTGACTTATAAGAGCCATCCATCCATAAGGAAGAAAACTAAAATTGTATTAAGAGTACAAAGCAATATAATGATTAATTGCCATGCTTTAGAGGGCATATTCATGTGAAAGTTGATGGAGGAGGCAAGAACAGGAACAGAGTGAACTTTTTTTTCCACTAAGTATATTCCCCTGCTTGGAGTCCTTGCATTTATTTAACCAGAGAAAAATTAAGGTCGGAAAGGTTTCTGGCTGTTGTCGTGTTGAAACCCTCGCTAAAAGTAGGGCTTATTTTAAAAGAATTACCATATTGCTTTTGTGAAAAAACAGAGTTCAAACTTCTCTAAGTAATTTTAGAACAGCTTCATAGATCCTTTTTATTTGTATTGTGTTTTTTCTTCAGTTTGTAATAGTAGTAGCTCCTGATGATGTTGTTACGGGAATATTGTAGGTTTGCAAGCTACAAGAACAGCTAGAAACTACAATACAAAAACTAGAAGAAAGTAAGCAGTTGCTGAAAACCAATGAAAATGGTAGGTTTATACAATTTCATGTCTCCCTCTGTAAAAATGGCGTAGTGATCTAGCTGCTACTGAAAATTAAGGAAAGCAACTATATTGCTTTACCTGTGTTCTTTTTTTGTAAAAAAGAGCTGCGATTATTGTCATTTATGGAAAATAATATGACTCACTTCTGTCTGTAGTGAGTGTGCAACAACCTAGAGCTCCAAGTAGAGACGACTTCCCTTGCAGTTGGTGCTTGTGGTTGCATGCACAGGGGGCTGCTTCTAGCGGAAGGAACAGAAGGGCATGTAGGAGTGGAGGAAGCTTGAACAAAAAGGCTTTTCATGAGATGAAGACTTCTAGTCACTTGAGCTCAAGGGGGAAAAATAGCACACTGAAAGCTGTCACTTCTTTTGAGGAAGGGCCACTAGCTGTTTTAAGCAGCTTGCAAGAGGTAGGAAGTGAACTTGACCTTTTTCTTCTCTCTTCAGTAATCACATGGTTAAACAAACAGCTGAATGACATTCAGATGACGAAGAAGCTGGAGCCTTCTGCTGGTGCACACAGTGGTGTTAGGACTGCCATTTCACCTCATGGCATGGTAGGATGCAACTATAAATGACATGGTTATGTGTAGTTATATTTTCCTGAAATGTATGGCCTTGAAAGGAAAAAAAAAAAGTGCTTTCATCTTTTTTTGGCCCTATAGTTTTGGGTGTGTGCAGGGTTGTTTTGTTTATTTTTTTAAATAATGTAATACCCTGTTGGGTGCTACTTGATGCCCTGGCCTTCTAAGTGAGAACTTTCTCAGCTCATTAATTAAAATACACAAAACAATGCAAAATTAACTTGGAAAAGATGGAAGTGCAGGGTGAAAAAGAAAAGCGGCATTTTTGTGTTGTGAGGTAAACTTACATAGTAATTATCTTTCTTTTTCAACTTAGACAAAGTGTACTATTTGAATATTTTTATTAGTGATATTTAGAAACATGAAAAAAGGGGTGAGAAACATTACCTACTGTCTCTGTTAAATATCATAGCATATTGGTTCTTATTGTTTGTTGTCTGTGTACAGATGTCCCTTGTCACCTACCAGTTGATGAGCTGCTTATTCAAAAGTGGAAGGGCATGTTCATGCAAAGAGGTCTCCGAGTTATAGCTAGATACCTTTAATATATTAATCACAGGGTGTGTAGCTTACTATGAGCTTATAAATACTAGCTAGGAGTGCTTAACTCATCTGACTTATAAAAAGTGACATTGTCTTCCTGTGAGGAAGACTCAAATTTTAGCTTTGCAATTGTGGTTAGTTGTTAAGTTTGGAATTTCTACAAACAATTACTTCAAGAATTGTTTTTCTCCTCCTTTTATGGATGCATTCTATTTCCCTTACAGCCTGACCGACCATCCTTTCCCAGCTCAGGAATCAATCATCCCATTTCTCCTCTGTATGCCTTCCAGAACTTTCCAGAACCAGCACACAACTATAATGTCAACTCACAATATCCAGTACCAAAGGCAGGCACTTTGCCTTTTCTGTTTGGTTAAGAATGCGATAGCATAAAATATCAAAGCTTAATGTTTTTCATATTTCTCATAATGCATAAATATTTACTGCATATCCTAGTACTCTTAAATGCCCTGTCTTGAACATTATCACTGTTAGTAATTGTAATAGCTAATGCTTGTTGTTAAGTCGCTTAGTTCTTGTGTGCTGCTCTGCAAGGTATAGAAACATCACTTCTGAGTACATTGACTGGTGGACCGTCATATCAGGAGTAGCTCTCTTTAACCTGCAACTCTTCTGTTTCTGCAGATTCAGTTTAACACACAGCTTTCTAAGGTGAATCGATGTTCAGATGTTCAGACAGTGACTCCTGCAAGTAGTCATCCAGCAAATAAGGAGAAGTAAGTTTAATTATTATTTTTATAAAGCCATTTGTCTTCTATGCGTGCCTGGAACTGAGCAGAACACTTCCAGTAGCAAGCTGGTGCTGTGATCTGCCTTTCTCCATCAACATGCTAATGAATTTTAAGTTGTGGCAGACATAATTGGTCGCTAAGCAGTTTGTAGGTAACAAATGAAGAGCCATGCTTTCAGGAGTGGGTCCCAAGGAACAGAAGTTCATTGTCCCTCCTGGTGACAAATCTAAGGCTATCAGGTGATAGGTCAGTCAAAAAATTACTTCTAGACTGTTCTTAACCTACTCAGTGATGGTTTACCTTTAAATGATAACATTTGTAGGAACACACAGTAGTTCCACTTCAAGTTAAGATTTTTCTGAATGAGTGTGTATCCACACCTGTTAATGCACTGCTAACTATGTTTGGCTTAAATTTTAATTAATCTTTTTTATTTCTAGTGGTGGTAATTTGGGGCTGGACTCCAAATATTTAAAGAAAAAAGATGACAGCATTCCTTTACGTGGGCTTAGTCAAAATACACTTAACTCGGGTATGTATGGAAATAGTAAAACAAGACCTCCTTTGAAATGTAAAGGCTATTAATAGTTACAGTTCTATGAACAGTATCTTGCTTCTGCTGTTCTACAGAGCACCTGAAAGCGTATTTACCAACAAAAGCCCAGCCGTCACCAAAAGCTGCAGTAACACCAGCCTCGGCTTACTTTCCTGGATAGTAGACAGGGTTCTTAAAGTAAGAGTCCTCTTTTAACTATTTGGGGGATTTTTGGATGTCCTGTAATAATGTATCGGTGTGAACTGACATAATTTGTAAGTAAGTCTGAACCCATCTTCTTCAAGAAAGATACCTTGACTGACTTCTCAGGATACTTGAGCCTAAAGAAAAGCTAAAACTCCAAGGCAGCCTCGGCCCTAGGGGGAACACCACCTTCGTGAAGTCACGGGGGTGTGCAGAACTTTCCCTTAAGTGTATTGGAGACCTTGTAGTCTTCCAAAAAACCCACTTTAAGTGCGCTGACGACTTTGTTAGAGGAATTAACAAGTGTGGCTCTGTAAATACTTTTTTGACTCCTTTCAGAGAAAGGATGATGCAAAGAGAAGGGGCTGGAAAACAGCGTGATGCTGTCATTTTAATAATGGCATGACTGCCTCACTAATCCTCCCTTACACTTTTAATTTTCAAAAGTTGTGTAATTTTGGAACCAGCTTATTTGAATTGCATATAGACTTACAAATATATTTAATACTAAAGATATTAAAATTATTTTACTGAAGGTATAAAATGATAATTTAAAATTCTCACTCTTGGTTACCCTAACTTTTCTATCAATCTGTCAGCGCCACCATGCTTAAGAGGTTCTAATGGTGTAGTATCTATCTGAACAGTTAGAAGTTACAACATCTAAAAGCCACTTTATTTTTACTAATCATACTTTTAACAACTGTACAGTCTTACAGAAGTTGAAGATACTCCAACACCCAAATTTAGGTGGACATCAATTATTCAGCTTGTTCTACTTACCCAGGTTCAAATGCTAGAATCATGTTAACAGCTTCATTCTGTGCCATCTTTTATTTGGTGTCCCCAATAAAGAACTGGCATGCAAGTATTTGTAACATACAAAATACCCTTTTTAAAATTACTATTACTTACTTCTGTGGTTAAAGGTATTTCATACCTTCTACCTTTGTTACTTAAAGTGCATCCAGAGGATTGTATGTTTAAGTTGTTTGTTTTGCAGTGCAAAATGTGTGTATTTGTTTATAAATCAGCATGATGTTAATGTATAGTCTCTTGTTTTGGCACATGTAAGTTTCAGTGGAAATATTAAAAGGTTTTTATCAAAAACTCTGACTAAGTAATGTTTTAGGAGTACTAAACCAACACCCCCACTGCACTGAAAGTCCAAGCTGAGGTAAGTGCCAGAACAGTACTATTTTATCCATCGTACCTTCTTCTGGAGTTTTCTTCACAGCTTATTCACGCAAAGGCAGTGCTACTGGACCAGCACTATGCTGCACCTACACTCCCCAGATGGCAGCCACCCAGTTCTAAGGTCTGTGCTTCTGCTACTGTTTCTAGTTAAGTTTTAGTAGGTGTAAATTAATGTGAATTTGGTCTATTTCTCTTCAAGTATATATAAGCTGTTATCAAACAGGAAGTGGGTAATTAAATTGTGGCAGCTTTCCAGAGCTCCCAGTCCTATTTACACCTAAAATGAAACAAAGCTGTAATGGGCCTGAGAAAGGGAGGCAGAGCCCGCTGTGTACTGAAGGCGGACTGTCTTTTGTTACTGACCTGTTTCTTGTAGCCAGCATCTATGGCCATCCTGTTCCACCAGCTCCCCTGTGGCTGGCCTGCACTGCTGAACACCACCAGGGAGAATAGTGACAGGCAGAAGGCAGATAAAACACAGTGCTGGACCTGTGCTCCAGCCCTTTTTTCCCCCACTTGCTGAAGTAGAACACACATATGCTACAGAACTCCAGTTCAGATCAAGAAACATTAACAATTATTTAAAAATTCATTAAAATATTCAACTTTATTAACAGTATATTTACATATTTTTTTCCTGCTCTTGGTCAACCATGGTGAATGTTCAAAGGTAAAAAAGCATTAAGCAATAACCACAAGATGAAAACATTTTAAACCTATACAATACTTTATACACAAATTTATACAAAGGAACACTTAAATAATACAACTGGACACAAAAATATACACTTTTAGAGAAATTCACATCAGTAATTGTATAAAGCTCTCTTCTGTACTAAGGGTCCTGAAAATTTAGGACTAAAACATTAGCTCTGTAATGCAAAAGGGTTATTGTGACAGTCCTCAAAGGCCACTATATAGCACATGGACAGATTCAAGGCTATCAGCTTATATTTCAGTCTGTGTATTCAAGTTTTGAGGTCCTTTATGATTACGCAAACATCAGAAATATAGTAGTATAATAAACGGTACTTAGGAAAGCAGAGGTTTTGAGCCAGTATTAAAATTCGTAGGCTCAAAACACCCACTTAATGTTTAAACAAGTGTTTGATACTACCGTTTATTCAAAAGTAGAAAGAGTAAATGCACTTACATAAAAAATAACTTTTACTGCTCAGCAAGCGTGCTCGGGTGATTTTTATATTAGTACAAACTTAAAAAAAACCTGCCATATGACTTTAAAGATAAATGATACCAATTCACCTTTTCCAACTTGAGTAGATTTACATTAAGGCTTTGAATCATCTGACCCAAAATTTTACAACATTAAAATGAATGGGTCTGCACGGATGCCAGTGTGTCTCATTGAGACTTAGCACAACTAGAATTAAAGCTCACCACCTTAAGGAAACAGAAGGACACATGCTCATGCCTTGACTCCCTTCTTTGTTGTCTCTGAACTAGAATGTAAAGTTTAGTAGTAACAGTATTTCATGGCAAGATACAAGTACGTAACAGTTGGTTTTTAAAAGCAAATTATTAATTCAATGGCAACATCTTTGGAGAAACTTACCTTTTTTTTAATTCCTATGAATTTCATGCAGAAAGATACTTCTTAAGATTACACCTTAAGAAATGACATTTTGGATGTAATTACTGGAATGTGTATCCCAAACTGCTGATGGAAAAAAAAGTCTAAAAGGTCTTTCTGGATTTTTGTCATACATTTGTATCTTGCAATAATGGTTCTTTAGCTTCACCAGGAGCTTGTGGACTGTGGGGATGGCCATGGCTGCCACAGTGTTTCTTCCAGCTGCTGGATCGTACGTTTAGGTTTGTGTGTTCAGGAATAAACAAGGCAACGAGTAGTGCCAGCAGCACAGAGCACGCGCCAAATAAGAATGGGGGTCCGGGAATTATAGAATTCTGAAAACAACAACAGTAAGGCCACAAAGCATTAATGACCCTTCAGACACATGTTAACAGACTACACTTGCTAACTGCACACATTTCAAAAGTGGGAAGAACTTTTTCTTGCTCCACTAGCCAATGCAGCATTTGGCCCCATGTGCACTCTTTTAGAAGAAATAATGTTACGTCCTAAGACTCGGGAGAGGGAGCGCGTGGTTCTTATCCATGTGTGCCAACTTCCACTTCCAATGCAAGGCCTTACTGCTGAGTTTCCTTAACAAATTAATAGCTTGGTTAAAAGGCTAAAGGACAACAAAACATTAAACATGTGAAAGGTGATAACAGTAGTTATTAGTCCATCCTTCCCTCAGTCTGTTCTCTTCACAGGGTCATCAGTTGTCTAATTACTACCAACTGTAAGTTAAACCAAACCTTACCATCCAGTTGAAGAGAACCCTCCCCAAGAGTGATTTCAGAACCTCTTTATGTGCTTCATTCACAGTCAGCATAACAAAATGTAATACAGCATCATACTCAAGAACATGATCCCTTCCTAATGTCTTTTTTTGGAATTAATAAGTAAAAGAATACCTGTTGCAAATGGTATTGTGTGACCACACTACCTCCTGCTGGCGATTCAGGCATAGGGAGTTCATTCAGTTCAACATGAAATATGTAGAATATAAAACCATAAAGTGCTGGTCCCAAACCATTACACAGTCCTCGAATTCCTGTTATCATCCCTTGAACAACACCTGGGAAAAGTAAATGCACCATTATCTATCTATATTTATACATACATACATACCTATCTCAGAGGACTATGAACAGATCAGTAAGACTGGTCACCTTCAGACTGATACAAGCAGGAAAGCTCCTCTGAATGGTGTTGCACTATAGATAGCAATAAACAAGGGGCACAGAAAAATTGCCATTGTAGTCTATTCAGGTACCTTTGCCACCTCCCTCTAGGGACAGAGTAGTACTTCCCATGCTATGCTCATTCACAGACCAGTATATATACACAACATCCTTGCTGTCTCATGCAGGAGAGAAAGCAGTGGATGCAACCTGGACAACTAAGCAAACTTTTGTCAAAAGTGAGGAAAATCAACAGCATATTAAGTCTGCAAAGTATTTCGCCACTGTTGGGACCCATTGAATGTTTTCCCTCTGTGCCCGAAAGACACGATCCGCACACATTACAAGTGACTTGGATTTCGGTAAGATGTTGTGACCTGTGCTGAGGTGTGTGGCCCGCTCTGTGCCAGGCTGCAGGCTGACTGACTAGCCCTACGAGGGAGGACACCCCGACATGTCTGTCTTCACAGTGTTCTTTGCCTAGAATTCCACATACTGGGACAAAACCTACCCTGCTGGTCTGCATCAGCCGTTCGTGAAACCAGTGCGCTTACAGCTGGGAAAGTAATACTGGACATGGCTGCAACCGCTCCAGCGGCCCACATCATCCTGCAAACAATACAAACTCAAAGTGATGGCTCTGCATGGAGGGCGTTCTGCGTTTGGAGCGTATCTGTGTATGTAGGTGTGTACAGATAGATACACGTACACACACTTCAGTGTCTCCCTTGGATAAAGGAAGAGATGCAGAAAAATACAGTATCATTCAGATATTAAAATGAAATTTACATACCACGGTTCTGATCCAAAGCCATACCACGCAAGCTGTAGTATTTGAAATCCTAGGCCCAGTAGGATGGTATTTTTATTTCCAATGGACCGCATGAGTAAACTCAAAACTATTGTCTGATGGGGGGAAAATCAAAGAAAAATGACATTCTATTCTAAATGTTAAATGTATGCAGATAAATTAATGAATTAAAAAAGCAACAAAAAACCTCAGACCATTTTATTCTAAATGTTAAATACATGCAAGTAAATAAATTAATTTTTACAAGCCAGGTAAAACTTTCCAAAAGCAGTACTGGCTGAGTATTCAGGAGCTTCTACCAAAAAAATAGCAATCACTCAGCCAGTAATACGAACGAACTGTCACCCCTTCTTTGATTTAGTTTTCCCAATGCAATACAGTTTGCAGTTAATGAGCCAAACCCTAGTTGGCAAGTTGTTTTTTCATCTAAGTTAATGTAAGAGTGTTCATCAACTGTTAGAGACTTGGAAAAAGAGCTGCGGAAGCAGCGAGTCACATTTCTGGAACCGCTCTTTTATGGAAGTTCTCTACAGTGCTTAGCTCTTTCAAAAGTACCAAATTGGTGAAACACACAGCAGTAACTGACCTGTGCAATAATGGAAAGAATCCCAAGAACTGCTATAAATGCTGCAACACTTTCAGATGAAAATCCCATTATCTACATTAAAAAAAAGACAATGTGATCATTAACCGAAAACCATGTATCATGATGTCACAAACATCAGTGAGGGAACACACAATGCAGAAGACGGGTATTGCTCAACTCCTCCCTAACTTCAAAAAAAAAGTTGAAATCGACAAGTATACAAAAATAAAGGGGCATAAATAGAAAAAAAGTAAATGGTTCCATCAAAAAATTAAAAATGTTTAACATAGTGAACCTCGTAGTCCAAGAATAATGCAAATAATTACAAAATATGAGAAATTGTTTTATAACTCATCCCTCTCATCTCTTTTTCTCTCAAAACCAGAACAGCAAGAGGACTTAAGTCAGCTGCTGTAAGCTTTCAAGTTGTACTAGTTATCTGTACTTGCTGTATTAATTCAGCGATACTGAAATCTTCCCTATAGATTTACCTCTGTTCAAATCCGTATCAAAATGTTAAGTTACCTGTCTGAGGTATAGGAAGAAGCTGGAATATTGACCTGCCTCTGGGAGGTAGGAAAGAAAGACTGTTATGCAGATTAGCAGCACAATTGAGTCCTGGCCGACTTTCTTCAGTGACTACAGCAAGAAAAAAAATATAAAACGTTTAATCTTCATATTCAGAAAAGCATACCGAGCAAGGATCTGAAAAGCAGGTGAATTAATGAAGCTATTATGTGGTACCACCAAAACTTTCCCTGCCTGCTTAGCAAGATCATTGTCAAAAGTATTGGCAGCGATGCAAGGTTAAACTTGAAGAAATATGGGCTTTTTTTTTCAAGCCTGAAATGTAGTAAATTCAGTCCCTTCCCTGTCTCAAAAGCTCAACATTTACAAATAACAACATATTCCATATTTAAATAGCTTACTGCAAAAGGGTCAGCCTGTTCCCATGAGATAGGTGCTCCCCAGGATGCCGGCCTCATCTTCTCCGGCAGTGATTCTGGTACAGCAACAAGAATAAAACAAATGTCTAACAAGGCTATTGCTGTAGCCAGGACCACAACCAGGCTGTCTCCGTAGACTCGACCAAGGTAGGCACCAATAGCAGGGCTGGTAACTAAACTTGCCGCAAAAGTTGCTGAAACCTAGAACAGATAACGGCCAGTAAGATTTTCCGTGATTGAAGTCAACAGTATTGTTCCCCATTCTGCCTCACTTTCAGACACCTAACCATTTTAATCAAGGAACAATTAAAAGCAACCTTTTTCCTGTGACTATGTGGTAGCAGCTGTGTATTTCAGACAGACAAAATTTTTTCAATAAAAGCTTTTTTTTTTTTTAAATAACTGGACAGCAAAGTGAGACTCACAGCACTCTTGCATGTACTGACATAATTAGGTTTGATTAACTATATAGTCTGCTGATATCTCTGGGAAGTAATGACCTGTATTTAATCTTTGTATTAGTGAAACATGCAATGTCTGTTAAGAAGAAAAAAAAAAAAAAAAAATCACATGTTGCAAAGGCATATTAAATTTAATATGCTGGTTAATCCAACTCAGCATAATGGATCTTCAGAAAGTAGTTTCCAGTTCACCAGCTGGCCTTGTCGTGAAAGATGTTAACTTCAAAACGGAAGGAGCCTTCTCAACACCTCTCAACCCCTGATGTGTACAGGCAGAAAGAAACTGTTTAGTTCTACATCTCTTGCTTTCGGCTCTTCCTGCTGAATATGACAGTGGACTCTGTAACTTGAACGCAACAGATAATTCTGCTACTCCATAATACACAGGGCTGCGAAGGCTCCTGAGATCTGGCAGGTTATCAGGAGGTAAAGGAGAAATGGAGGTGAATTGTAAGAACTTAAGACAGATGAGTTACTCAGCTACATTTGATCTGAACTGGAGCACAGCAGCGTGACTGGAGACACGAGCGGGAGCAGTCAAGATATCAAACAGCAGCAGTTCCAACATTATACAGGAACAAAAGGTTAGATTTTTGAGAAGATGACAGAGTAGTACTAGTGTGAGAAAAAAGGGAGGAGTAACTAAAGCCCCTCAAATTACATCATTAAAACTGACAATAACCATTAAGACAGACATCTGAAAGACAGCTTCTAACACAGTCATATTTTATTTAAGTTAGAAGCACAATATTCACGAGATGCAGGACTGGATGACAAGAACAATTAAACAGAAAAACCTTACACCAAACTAAAGTCAACTTGCCAGAGAAGAAACAAAAATACAATTTTGAAAAGCTTTACCTACTTAAGTGTTTAGTACTGAATACCACAGGAACAGAGCCAAAAAATACGTACCAAACCATAGGCCATGCTTCTTTCATGTTCTTGGGTTATGTCTGCTACATATGCAAAAACCACAGAAAACGTCACTGCAAAAACTCCAGAGACAGAGATAACAGCGAAGTACCACCTAAGGATATTACAAAAAATTAGAAGAGAGCTAAATAGAAACAAAATGTCTCTATTTACAATCCAAGTGCAGCTCAACAGTAAATAATCTTGTCCAACTTTTTCTGACAAATACTAAGATAAACTCGGATAAAGCCAGTGTGAATGTGTCTCGACACAGTCGTGTAATTCCTCCTTGGCGCACTGAGTACACAGATAAATAGCATAATTCTGATACACCTACAAAAAGCTGCTGTGATGAAGTACTTCTAGGAAACGAGGTGTTAGACTAACTTCAACTGGATGCCTGTGACCCAACGCTAATTAGGAACTTCAGTATTTTGAGAATCTGGTCATTGAGACGTCTCAATGACTTATCAAGCCTTATCTTTACGCTACAGACACTAGCGCTCACCATTTGAAACATCAATCTCCACTTAGAAACGAGCTGCTTCCCAGAAAAGGGATGAAGGATCCATGAACAATCCGTGTGACCGGAGAGAAAACTGAAAAGGCTGACTGAGCTACCTGAACAGTAGTCCAACAACACTGAGTTCTGACTCACGCGCTACCTGGGGAATGTACGTGCCAGTTAAGAGCTTACTAACTTGCACACAGTGTGAAAGCTGTCGGATCTTAAAAATTGCAGCAACATTTTAGGTTACAAAAGGTTATTTCACGCTCTAGCTAGCATTACGTTTTCATTTCTGCATAGTTGGTTAGTATTTGAGTAATATGGCCACAATAAAGACCTGCACAGTTCACTGCAAAGCAGTCTAATATCTTTTGCAAATGTGCTGGAGTAGGAAGTGGGGCCTACAGCACAGAGCTCAAAACCAGCAGCTCTTAAAATTCTGACCAAGGCTTTTGACCTCATGGCAGTGACTTCAGTTTGACTCTGTTCTCCAACTTTGCACCAAAGTAATACAAAAGCCTCAACCTTCCATGGAGCACAAACAGTATTTTATCCACGGCGCTACAAACATAAGCATTGTATGGCAACCTTGACAAGAAATGGCAAATCTAGTGTGAAATAATTTACTAACCATGGGCTGATCTTCATTAGTGGTATCGGTGCACAGGTGAAAAATACAGTTAGCAGCAAGAAGGACTTTCGTCCCCACACATCAGACAGGGCACCTATGAGTGGGGCACTAAGGAACGATAATAAGCCCTGAATGAAACAAAACATTTTAAGTTAGACCTAAGTGGCTGGAATCACGATAGCTGACCGTACCCTAATCTGATAGCAGGCTGGGCTCTATTTTTATTAAAGTTGATGACTACAGCACAACACGTAGAGGGCAATACGGTCAAGCATTACTGATCTTCTGTCCCATGTCTGATTACATAAAGTTTGAGATTTATTACCTCAGAGCTCCAGAAAATTCAAAATGCAGATGATCCACTCATACTAGAAGTTTTATAAACTGTACATCACAGTTTTCTACATTTAGAATTCACATAAACATAATACCCTACTGGAACAACAAGCTCCAAGTAAAAAATTCTCAAATTTTAACACCATGTATGTTACTTTGGGATTAGTCACCTACCTTTCTATTTGCTGAACCCAAACAGCAGGTACAGACCAAGCAATATCTTACTAAATGTAAAATGATGCATACTTGCATTTTTAGTAATCATGTATGCCCCTGTTTTATTTATACTGTTAAAGCTATTCTGAAAACCCCCTCGAACGTTTCTCTCAGCTGTCAGTCATTTCTCTCACCATCCACTTTAAATTGTACTTGTGATTAACTTTTGTCACCTTACCTTTACTCCTTGAATTAGTCCATTCATTAGAAATGTATGTTTTGGGAAGGTTTCATGCAAAACCTGGAGAAGAAATACGAACATTGTAATTTACACAATATTAACTATAAATATGGCTCATGATGCATCCAGCTTCTACAGTGGCACATCCACAGTAGTTTTATCTTTTCATAGAATATAGAGAAAGAAAAAAAGACACACCACAAATAATCTATTTAATCTTTAATTCACATGGACGGTACTTTTGAGATTTTAGCTTTACTTGAGAGAGGCCTCAGTTCTTTCAACACTTTGGGAAGGATTCATGTCATACAACTTCAGTGTCTGAAATCTTAATAGAGCACAGAGAACCTAGAAAACTATCTCAGCCCAGACTCTCCACGTGTTACTGCGTCATCTGTAGGGGGCTGTGGGGAGAGAGGAGAGACATCATCATTCTGAAGTGCCTCTCAGTTTGGTGACCAGAGCCCAGATAGCAGGTTAAAACAGGCACCTTTCTCGGTCTGTCTTGCATTATGCAAGATGGATTCCATTTAGTGACCAATGTGCAGTTTATACCCGAGAGACTGTTCGTGGTCAACGTCAGCTTACAGAACTGCACCAAGACTGCATTTTAGGTGGAGTTTGCTTGGAGATCTTTAAGCCTTCGCTCCTTTTAATTTGTAAGCATGTGTCACTCTCAAAGATTAAATCCAAATGGAAAGCAACCAGCTACATTAGGAAGTAATTTGGTACAAACACGTTGGTATGACTGTCTCGCTAATCACAGGGAAGCTTTGACTGGTGTAACAGGGTCTGCGCTCTGAAGCTTCCATTTAAGGCAAAGCCAGGTCAGCAAAGATCTCCCTACCTACACACACACACGCTTCCATAATTTTCCCAAATTTCAAGTGTATTTTTGTCCTTACATTTGTGAAGTGGCAACTTTTTGTAGCATCTTGAAAGGAAAGATAATTTCATTACTGCCTTACTGTTTTCAAGCCAGAAAATATTTACATGTAAGCTTGAGTATTAGCAGACTTGCACATAAACAGCTATGCTGCAGGATTACACTGCTTTAATGAAATAATTTTAAATTCCTGATTCCATGTAAAAATATAAAACCTTTCACTTGCACAACAGCGCAGCTCAATGATACATAATTTTGGTTTAATTCAGATGTTCAGTGCCCTGGCAGTAACTGCCCCATCTCCCATACAGTGAGAAAAAGATTAAGCACATCACTTACCACCAGAGTGGGTGCTGTCAAGAGTCCCCACGCAAAAAACTCCAAGAAGATGACTATAACAGCGTGGTAGACACTAGGTGATCCTATTCCTTGAGGCTAAACAAGAGAAAAAACAGGCGATTAAAACATCCATCAGTCTATCACAGTCATGAGAAATGCCTCTGAACACTATAAACAGAAGGATTAAGAAATGAAACAGGACTCAAAACATTGGACTACAGTTGCTCAAGCTAGCTGGTACTGAGAGAAATTCCTTTTTTAACCCTTTCTGCTAACGTCCTCAAGTGTTTTAATCCTCCGCAGAATACAAAGTGCGTTCCCATCTTCAAATGCAAAAATAAACAGACTCTTCTTCAGATAATTAGTTCCTTTTCTGTGAGAAAAATGCTTAAACCCACACAATGCCACATGGAAATCAAGTTTTCATAATTTCAAAATATGGTAGCGTTCACACTCAGCTATCCCAAGGTCTAATTACCTGGTCTATCAAACAGCTTTATAGTACTTCTGTTACTAAAGGGCACCATGGCTACGTACAAAACTTTGATAGCTCTAAATCAGGAAAGAAAAACTGAAATAATGAATGCCAGAAGTGAATCTCAGGAACAGCACTGATCACTTCCCAAATACTGAGAAAGAGCCCTATTACCTACAATATGCTTCAAATGTAGGAAGAGATCTGGATAAAAGACTTGAAATAAGGAACTTCAAATTCTTTGGTGATTTAGTATAATCAAGAAGTACCTTTTGAAGAGAACAAAAAGCACGTGGGTGGGACAACCTGCTCATCTCATATAGTCTGTAAATGCTACCCTGCCAAACAACATGCCACAGTTCATCATTTGCAAACTGAGGAAACTGTGCACTAATTATTTTCAGATGAAGGTAGTATGAATAACTCATAAAAAATCTCATATACATTATTTAAACTTTAGGGAAGTGCTGCCTTAATATCTACTTTCCCAGCTTTGTGTGAAGGTGGGTTACTAACAGAGGATACTCATTTGATTAGACCATGCACTTAATGCTGAGCAAACACACACAGGCTAAGGTCCTCAGCTGCTTCTCAAAAAGGCTCAGGGGGATCTTATCAACGTGTGTAAATATCTGATGGGAGGGAGTAAAGACAAGACAGCCAGACTCTTCTCAGAGGCGTCAGTGACAGGACTGGAGGCGCACACTGAAATACAGGAAATTCTACTAAAAGCTTGAACAAAACCAACCCCTGGAAACAGGCTGCCCAGCAAGGTTGTGGAATCTCCATCCCCCAAACTTTACTGGACACAGCCCTGAGCAAACTGCTCCAGCTGAGCTTGTCTGGCGGAAGAGGGTGGGCAGTCGGATTAGAGGTGTTCAGACGTGCCTTCCAACCTCAAATACGACACAATTTTAAGTTTCAGTTAGGTAATATTTGAGTCTTTCTTTTATTACAAGATTTATGCAAGTCATACCTAGCTTTTCTTTCCAGATTCCAGTATTTCCAACACTGGAAAAAAGACAAGCCTTTTGAACAACTGTAGGAAATAAATATAGGAAGCCACACTGGCTGTTCACCCCTATCGCTAGGAAAGATCATAATTTTCAAAAGTAACCATATCAATATGTAAAATGTGAGCTACTAAAGCACCTTAGCACTGTGCTATTTTTCTTTTCCAAGCTCTTTTCAGTAAATACAGACATACCATACAGATATGTCTGCTATTTTTTCATCCCATTCTCTTAAGGAGGTAAATTAACAGGTACAGAAAGTGGCTGTAATTATCTTCACTTCCCACAATTCCTTTCCCTTTCCACCCACAACCTTTATTTTAGTTTTGGGTTAAAAATTTATCCAGCTCTGCACAAACCATAAGTAACAATCTTAGCTGTTCAGCTTAGTCCGATACAGAAAATCAGGCTCATTCCCACAGCCCCCAGATTCCCGTGAAGTTATTGGCTCGTGACCCCCCAGGGTATTACAGACGGTGAGGGAGGAGTCAGGAACCATCCCTGTCCCTCCAAGCACCAGGGGTCAAAAGCACCTCCATTCTGCTCACATACAGCAAACACGAGCTCAACAGCCAGCTGTCTCTATGCCGCCCTCGTCCAGCTCTGGGCAGCTACTCAGAGATCACACAGACAAACCAAAACAACAGAACGAAACCAGTGGCTGTTCTGCCCAGCTAAACTGTTGGCAATTTTAGAGGCACACAGGTGGGTGACTGCTGCCCTCTTGCCATGCCGTCCAGCTGTAAGCAACCTGATCAGATGTTCCCATTGCATTAGCAGAAACAAACAGAAGTGACATTGAGATCACTAGGGTTAAACTTCCTTCCTTTTGTGTTGCTAACACTCACTTATCACAGATACTGTTATCTGTTCTTATCTATAAAAAAAATAGTAATTTAGTCACATTTAGATCATCGCCTCTATAGCTGTTTTTAAAGATGGTTGCAGCTATAAAGTAGCAAAAATACTCCTGAGGTGGAAGAAAAAGGGAAGGAAGTTTATAAGTGGTTACATTACAGTGCATTAAGACATATTATGTGCATTCAGTCCACAAGACTTAAGTCTAGTCTGATGTACCCTCCTACCCCAACACATACAGCACAGGTGTTGGGTATTCAGCCCTGTCTTAGTCTACAAACCCGCCCCGCTGTGCTTTACAAACTGGCTAACCTAGCGTAATGTAATGTAATAACCTAAGCGCAACCAAATCAGGCGGCCTTACACCTGGAGATAAAAGATAAGGAGCCTTTGTGTGAACACCCTGGAATGGAGATGTTCCAACCTGAGTAACAGCAACCCTTCGCTGCAACTGTGCAGCCAGAGCAGAGAGCATTTATGTTTGGCAAAATCCGTGGCACAAAACAGTGCTCTAAGAATGCCCCTTTCTCTAGTTAGAGAGAAAAGGTCTTTACCAAACACCTTGCACTGTCAGTCATGCCGGTGATAACAAGTGTATATGCCGGGCAACCCTAAGAACACACATCTGATAACCACAGGATAACTATCAAAGCAACCAAGGCATCAGATATAAGATCACTGCTGCTGCTCTGCTGCTGGAAAGGAAGAGGCACCAAATAAAGTACTAAGCTCCAATTCTCTCCAGCATTGCCCAGGCGTGCACCTCCTAATTCATTTCATGAGTGCTTGAAAAATGCATAATCCTATATAAGATGAATTCCAATTGGTCATAAAGGCAAGCAAAATTAAGAACAGTGTTGAAACCACTTCACTGGTGTTACTGCCTCTCCTCTGGTGCATCTGACAACACAGACTTGAGTACACACACCACTACACATTGTTTTCTGTGATACAGCAACTAAGCTGCAAAAAGACCACAAAAATACCACCAGGCACCAACCCAACCTCTTGCAACACCCATCGCCTCGCCAAGGGGACCCAGCGTAACCTGCGGCAGGAGGAGAGCCTTTGCAGACGCAAGGGGTGGTTTTTCCCTTTTGCTTGTTTTTTTCTTTCTGCATCAGAATCAGTGATTAGAAGTGACAATAAATTAAATGGACTGAAATTCTTCCCTGTCAGTAGGCTCTTCCTGCTTGTGACACTGCCTCAATAAACAGCTGTATATTCTTGCCGGCAAGACAGTCACAGAGTTTTCTTTGATGTCAAATAGTTTCAAAATAAACCAATCAGGCTGGAAACTGTACACTTAGATACTTGATCAATTTCTGGTTTGCCAGTTGGAGACATTCAAGACACAGGCCATTTTCATTTACTTCTTTCCCATAATGTCACATAGCATGTTGGGTAAGCAAAGAAACTAAGGAGACTGAGCACAGAAGGCTAATTAAATATTTCAGCAAACATTAAAAAAAAAATCCAAGCATAAGGTTTTTGCTGTCATTATAAAGAATACCCTGCTATACCACACTTCATAATTTTAAAAATATATTTAAAAGAAATAAATTCTCAAAACATTTATTTGAAGGCAGAAAATATCACAAGCTGGTATTTTTGTTATATAAACAATCTACAAACCTTCATCTAATGTTTATAGCCCATTTTTGCACTGTTTGAAAAACAGCTGAATATCATACAGAACTCATGAAAGTTTGCACTCTGCTTTTGAAACTGGTGGGAGACACTGAACGCAGCACCATAAGTATCACTGAATGCAGTTGTTATAACATCCTTTCTCCTCTCTTGGCACAAGAAAGTTAAAGTTGAGAGATAAAGGACACTTGGAAGTATACTGTATTTTAATCAATGATTACTCCAGAAAGAAATTCTGAAGCACCATGTCTCATGAGGAACAATATTTACTCTGCTTTTATTAGTCATTCTAAAATATTTGCATTTAACATTTGTACAAGGTAATCTCGTACATTTCTGTCTTTACAAAGAGCAGGCAAACATGAAAACTGAAAGACATCAACATCCATCACTGGAATTAGTTTTGCTTCTTACCACTAAGTAATCCAGACAGTTGGACACTAGTTCAATGAACAACTATAGTGACTCTGACACCACCCTCTTCTCCATTATTGTTCCAAAACGACAAACTGAAGGGCCACCAGCACTTTAATCTGTCAAGATGTCTATTTGAAATAATGATACTTCATTTAGAAGAGTGCAGAGCAAAGCTGTTCCACTGTTACACAGTGGAAAAAAAATCCAGGGGCAATGATACATTGGAAGTAATGCTACTCATCAATTAAAAAAACCCGAGCGCCAACAGCCAAAACACTTAACAGCTTCCTTCCTTTTTAAAATTTACATATTTAGAGGAAGCAAGACAGTGGGAGGGAGCTGCAAAACACTTCTTCCAGACACCCTTTTCGGGACTGCTCTGATGCGGGAGTCTGTCCCGCTCGCTGGCCTATTCCTTCTCGGGCTATAGAAACCGAGAGGACAGGAGGCTGCTGTGACGGCGACCCACGCTTCCCGCGGCGGGCTCTGCACCACCGGCAGCACGGCACCGGCCCGCGCTCGGCGCCGCCCGCCTGCCCGCACCGTCCCGGGCTGCGGCGCAGCCAACAGCTGCTGCTGTGCGTACAGCTGCTGCCCCGCAGCTCCCCCCTCCGCAAAGATCCCCTGAAAGGCGTCTCAGTGCAAAGTTAGGGTCAGAGACGTACCACATGACCTCGGACAAACGAAAGCGATCCGCAACCTGCTACGCCTAGCTCCTCAGACGACACTGTTTCGCACACTTGCTCCCGAGTCCGAAAAATCGTCCCACCCTGGGAAAGCGCCTTTCCGAAGACGACCCAAACCAGCGTGTCACCCGCACAGGTGTTTCTCGGGCAACTGTCTCAATGAGGAAACCGGCCCGGGATGCCGGAACGAAGCTATCGGGTCTGCAGCAATCCGCAGCATAGAAGAAACCGAAACCTCGCCACAGAGCTCAGCCCGCCGCCGGAGCAGGGCCCGCTCGCAGGCCGCCAGCTGCGGCTGCCCGAGGCCCGCCAGCCTGGGCCCGGCCGCACCTGCTCCGGCCCCGTGCCTGGCCGCTGCCAGTCCTCCGCATCACCGCGGGACGCGGGGCTCCGCCGCCGCCAGCTCGCCCCACAGCCGCCCCCCTCCCCTCCTCGGAGCGGCCCCGCCGCTCGGCGCCCCCGGCCCCGCCCGGCCTCACCGTCCCGCCGTCCTTAATGATGATCTTCTTGGCCAACATGATACTGCGGTTCACGGCGCGTTTCTTCTTCTTCCCCCCCTGGGTCATTTTACCATCCTACAGCCCCGGGGGGGGGGGAGCGGGGGCAGCAGCGGACCCTCCCCAGCAGCCAGACCTTCGTCTCCCCTCCCCGCGCTTGCCGCCGCCACCGCTCACGCACTCGGCGCCATCTTGGCCAGCCACCCCCGGGCGCAGCCGCCGCGCATCACGCGATCGCCCCATTGGCCGGGCGCCGGTCACGTGCACAGGATGCGCCGCGCGGGACGCCCCCGGCCGCCGCGCCCGAGCCCGGGCGGGGCCTCGCCTTGTTGCCTTTCGAAAAATTAATGGTTGGAGTTGGGAAAAATGAATAAATGAGTAAAAGAGAAGAGACTGCTGCCAGGCGCCGTGCGGTTCGCTGTGACGCGGCCAACAAGAGCCAGTCCCCCGGCTCCTGTCAGCGGGCTCGGTGCGGCGGTGCCCAGCCCGGCGGCCGGCCCGAGCGCGGTGCCCTCTGCCATTCTGCGCCACCTCTCCCTTAACGCCTCCATCTTTCGGCACACCGATGGCCCAGCTGTACTGCTGGAGACTCGTGACTTTTTTCCCCGTCCAGGCAACACTGGGATATTAAAATACATTGTCACGGCTTTTTCTGCCCCTCGGAAGCCTCAGTTTCTCACACACCTCCAGCCGCATCAATCCCCCGAGCTGCTCCCTCCCAACCGAACCTAAGGGATCCCCTCCAGACCCTTCAACTGGGAGGCCCCAGTTCGCTGAGGGGCCTGGAAAAAAGGAGCAAAAAAAGGCAATTCTTACTAGATACACCTGTTAGACATCAAAAGACGTTTCTAGAGCCAAAGTACATAACCACAGACACAATCCATCTTAAAAATCCAACTTGGAGATACTCTGCTTACTCTCAAGTTTTAAACTTTGCTATAACAACTTTAAATGGGCAGGCCATTTCGGGTTCTGATTTACCACACGTCCTGCAGGTAGTAAGATAACAGGGGTCAGCTTTCCCACAGCATCATACCCACTAGAGGAGAAAATCTTTTAGAAATGTGTACTATTATTATTAATTATTCTGTGGCTTATAGTTTAAATTCCTCACCGCTGATGTCTGGCAGCACTAAACAGAGCAATACCTGTCCACATCCAGTAATACTACATTCACCAGCTCAGACATAGCTCTCCATGGCCATATCCACATACCAGACTTCTCTTCTGTGTTCTTCTTCGCTCAGTCATCCAACTTGCAGCCCTCTGCCTGCATAGCCCTATCTCCCCAGCTCCTGCAACATCCCCGTTTCCCCCAAAACCTCAGCCACACATTAACATCTCCATACAAACAGCGGCTGCTACGCTGAACCTCACCCTAATGTACAGACCCATACGCTAGCTCCCTTACGGCACAGCCACCACTATGTCAACAAAAGGGTGTAAATCACTCACCACTTAAGATCATGTGGGCTTAAGTTAAACTATTAGCCTTAAGACCAAGTACCCTCTTATCAGAATGCAGCTTTTAAGGAATGTAGAATTTAATGAGGCATAGCCCTAGTCAGGCCAATGGGTCTACTCTGCTCTCACAGTGAGACAAAGGCAAGTAGACTCTAGCTCATGACACAGTGTGGATCTACTGGGCTACCCATAGGGGAAGAAGGATGTCTGCAGCCATTGCTATTATCAGTCATTTGTTACAAGTCTTAAGTTATGCCAAGTATGTGACAGTTCTGTTCCAGGGTTTCTCACCCCTTTTATTTGAAAAGGAGAGGACTCTTAAAATTTTGCCATGGTTTCAAGTCTGCTCCGTGCAGAGAGTGCTGTTACAATTTGGTGGGAAAGTCACACACAGACATGTACATGACATGTAAGGAACTCGTGTAAAAAAGTTTACAGAACTACATCTCAGCAAAGACATTTTGTGACTAGGCTGATTAAGCAGCTGTTTTTCTATCCACACCTTTATATTAGACCTACCTCTATTATTGATGTCATTAACTCAAAATAAATGCATCGTAAATGTCAAGTTTGCACAGGTAGGCTGAGCAGACGATTCAAGTAAGAAATCCTAACTTTAGAATAAACTCTAGATAAATATGACTTGCTTTTGCTGTCACGAATTTCAGCCAGCTACACATTTTCAAATATCAAACTCCACTTACCTACGTAAGTCCTGACATAATCCGCTCTGCCATTATTTAACTGAGAGACAGATTCCTGACATTTAATCTCCTGAAGAAGAGAAACAAAAATTGTTGGTTACATGTAAACACCTGTAGCGTTCAACCTTCTATACAAAGCAAATGCATAACACCACCCGCTAGCTGTAGAACAGATTACCATCTTTTCGGAAGCAGAATGAAACTGTACAAGCACCTCCCCAAGGGAAACCCTTGATTCTAAATCACAGACAGATGATGGTTTCAATGGTTTCAGTCAAGACTCCTGTAGATTACTTTTAGGCCAAACTTGAAGAACACTGTCCCCTGCATCCCAGTACTCTGTACCAGCTACGCTCCTTTGGTTAGCTGATGAATAATTAATTTCTGTCACCTAATGGACTAAAAAGCTCAGTTTAAATCATACTGCATGTGATCACTAAGATCAAAGCGGAATAGACAAAAGGAACTGACAGGAATGAAGAGTCATGAACATTACTGGTGCATAGCTGGTGAAATGACCTGATGTTACTATGTATTTCTCTAGAAAGGACAGCGAAACATGTTATCCACCATCTATAGCAATGCGTTTGTGAACTCTGTTCAGGTCTTCATACAAAACCTCAGCTTCTAAAGTGTAACATGAACCAACAGATTGTGTTGTATTCTAGAGGGTGTATTGTATAGTACTTTCCACTGCTGTCAAAAATAAGTATCTAAAACAAGTCAAAAAAAAAAAAAAAAAAAAAAAGCTACCGAATCACCAGCTGCCTCCCGGTAACTTTCTGGCAAAACTCTTCTACAAAGGATTACAGTGTTTTACAGTCACACAATACTATAAACTCGGTACTTGCTACCCAGACGCTCCCTACCACCTCCAGTTCAGGA
Organism: Phaethon aethereus; assembly: GCF_964289735.1. Lineage (NCBI taxonomy): Eukaryota > Metazoa > Chordata > Aves > Phaethontiformes > Phaethontidae > Phaethon > Phaethon aethereus. The sequence goes on from NC_138584.1 coordinate 14,482,390, forward strand.
ACCACAGTCCTGAACAAGGAGACCAGGGCTTTCAGACCAGAAAAGTGCAGAGACAGACAGCCACGTGAACACTGCTGGAATGTGATTCACAGGAAGTCATGATACAGTGGTCAAAAAGAGGCATGTCTCAGTCAAAATTGAATTTCTGGCAAAATTCAGTAAGCTACATGTTAAGAGACACCATTAACAAACATCTTACAACAACCTTCTGGAGTTTATAGAAAATTATGCCAAAAATTATATCCTGAAATAATAGCTGTTAATTAAAACATTGCTTTATTTCTTCCAAAATATGCATAAGGCAAGCCTCTCCATTTACAAAGCTCTCAAACAGTTTTATATCATATTCTTAATAAAGCCGGTGCTTAATTTTAGACAGTTTATTACTGTAGTGACATTATCTACACATACAGGAGAAAAAACCCAGCATTTTACCTCAATATGGATTAAAAAAAAGACTGTGTTAGATGCATTCCATGGCTCAGCAGTGTTATACCAAAAAAATAACCTGTTTCCAAACTGCCTGGAATCACCATATATTAGAATGGTATTCAGTCTAATCACACACAAATATCAACATCAACATATTAAAAATCCTAAGACTAATTTAAAATTTTTGCTACAATGTTTGAATATATATGTGGGCTCATATATTTAAAATTAAATTTAAAATATATTGACAATAAAGACAAACTTTTAAAAAAATCTAAGAAAGTGTTACGCATGGCAGCAAATATAAACATATGCTTAGCATATAAGCAATTCTTACCGAGCTATAAATTGCTAATTAAATAAATATGGCTAATTACAGTCAGAACAATGACGGAAGGTTGAAGGCAAGAGTTAAAAATGTCATGTCTACCCTTGGATGGAAATGTGCAGCAGACATTCAAGAACAAGCACTGAATGGCATCTCAGGACCGCTTTTTCTGCTTCTAGAAAGAGTTATAGATTCACCAGATAGGAAATAATTAGAAAAAAATATAAATTCAACTGAACAGAAATTTGGATTCACAGTAACAGAAGCAGAAGATATCATCTAATTAATCTCACTTATTTTGTTGCATTTTCCCCTGCATTTTCCCAGTAAAAATATCTTAATTCTAGAGATCTAAAATTGTATGAACTTACCTGGAAAGAGTAGGACTCTTCAGCTACTTCCTGTGGAAAATAATCAGCATTAAAACCGAACAAAACAATGTAAACAAAGGAAACACTTCTTGGACATTCTTACAATAATTGAACACTATAGGTAATGATACACTACCACATGTATGGTGTGATACCGTGTTACAGATATACCTTTCTAATACACAAGAAAACCCTTAATGTTTTTTAATATCTCATTCCCCCAAAATATAGATTTCAGAGAAGAAAACGATGAATAATCTTCCTCATTCACAATATCCAGCAAGAAACACTGTCAACAAGAGGAAAAATGAGCAACAACTTCAAATTTGTAAAATGACGACTGACTTAAATACAACAGAACATGCACGGACAATAACGAAATACATTAAAATCTGAAAGTTACTGACAACAAAAAAACAGAAGAAATGCAAAGTTTCATTTACCAATTTTAAAACAATTTAACAAAATCCATTACAGTCTTTTGTATTACAGCCATAAGAATAAGTTAGGAACACAAAACAATTACGTACTTCTAAAAATCTGAGAGGGGACTGTATGAGTAACTGAAATGCAGGCATATGCTACCAAAATAAGATTTTTTTTTTTGGAGGAAAATGAAACAATAGTTTCGATAAAGTTACAGTAAAAAAAACAAGGTGTTATCTTTTAGAAGCTGGATCTAGAACAGTAATCTACCCATTATTAAAGCAAACAAAAAGATAAGTTTTCTTATAGTTTGCCTAAAACAAAACTAGTTGAAGAAAGCTATAAAATTATCTGAATTCTTTGAGAAAAAAGATTATTGGGCACTTGCGGATAGCACAGAAATACAAGGTTTAAAGAAAAGTTTATCCTACTTTATTAGACTAGAGGTATTTCACCATCAAACTACTGATTCATTTTGCTTTGAAGATAGTTCCAAGTTTATTGTTATTTGTCTGTTCATCATGTATCCCAGAGGTTCTCAAATAAAACTACCAAATATCCAAGTATTCAATAAATACTAGTACTTCCATTATGCAAATCTTAAAAAAAAAAAATCACATAATTCAACTTATTGCAAATAAATACCTAGCTATAACTTTATAAATACTTAAATAAAATTCTGCAAAGTACAGATTAGCCTCCTAAATATACAACTAAGCTAACAAATCCCTTGTCTAAAAGTCAGAAAAATAGTTCAGAAAGGTTTATTTTTGGAAAGTTAGACACTTATAGATTGCTTTTAGGGCAAACTCAAAGCACACTATCCCCTGCTTCCCAATGCTCTGTGCTAGCTATGCTTCTTTGGTTAGTTAATGAGTTAGTTAATGAGACTTAAAACCGCCTTTTTTGTTGTTTAAATTTTAAAATCCAGATACAAAAGTATCTCAATGAGAAAATCATAGAATCATGATATGCATATGCTCTCAGATTGCAGGTTACAGAAATCAGTAAATCCTCCTCAACTCCTTTCTGTTCTCAAGATACATATGCTGTTTTCCCTCTGTCTAGAATAACGTTCTTCAACATGGAGGGCCTCAGCTAAAAATGCAAATTCCTATTTCCTTTACAGCAACAAGTGTATGAACAGATCTACCCTCTACCAGAAAATTTAATGGAACTGTCAGTTGAAAGCATGGAAGGGTCACTGATCTACGACAGGAGTTACGGTTAGTACAGGAGACCCATTGTTTTCCAAAGCTGTATGACATCCTATTCAAAAGCAAAGAGCACATATTCATTCTTTCCATTAAACTGATGCTTATTGACATGTATTGACAGGCGCACCTGAAGTATTAAAACTGGGTTATACACAACAGAACTCCAGCAACATGGTGATTATTGGCCTATTTGGTCCCTTCCTGCGCAACTGGCTTTAAAGTGTTCCCAACCCGCTGCTTATGTTTTCTGGAGAAATGCCCCAAGGAAGTAACTAGTTATATCACCTGAACATTCCTACTACTTTGATTAATGAAATTAAAAGTATTACCATGTAGGCCAAACTGCAATTCAGATATTACTACCAACGCTTCTCCAATCATTTCAGAGTCATGTACTTCCCATTCTACACTAAGCAACGCTGCGAGCCACTGTTCTAATGCATATATTTTACCTCATGTTGTAGTTCAGTGGCAAAATGACTAAATGCGACTTTTCAAAGACTTTGCCACATTTAGTGCTATAGGTAAAAGGTTTAATATTAACATAGAATGCCAATTTAGGGTAACACAAGATAGTTTTGACTACCAAGTAGCAGAGGTCCTGCAATTATGGCATCCTGAGATAGATTCACAGTTCATAAAGCTTCACAAGCCCTTAGCATAACTCTGAAATTTTTTCATGTCTTGCTCTGATACGATAAACAAACAAAAAGTTGATAATCCATGCCATTGCCAACAGAAGGGAAACTATTTTTACTTGGCCTACGTAAGTGGAATTTTTCCTTTCCCGTTTACAATACTTCATTAAAAAAACTCAGAGCACTCCTACAGAATCTCCTTATCAATCCACCGCTAAAATGTGGAAAAGAGGATGAGGTACTTTGATAAACATTTTAACACACCCCTCTCTTCACAGCGTGTTCATTAGCACAAGACAAAAGGGAGAAGGAGGGAGGAGGAAATCATACATTTCTACCACTTGCCATTCTATAGGCAAGGGACTATTGATATGTAGTCGTATAAATGTGTAGCTTTACAAGTGTAACATGTAGATAAGAAGTCACTGTACGTTAATATCCATTGTGAATAGGTCTCCTGAAAACAAGTAGTTTTTAAGACGGCTTTTTTTTTTGTTTATTAGTTCTGGCTTTTTTGTGTGTGTGTTTCTGGCTATGTGCAAATAATTCAATAAATGCAGTGTTTGTAACAATTTAACTGATCTAAGTTCTAATCGCATCTGGGTTTCTTTGTGAAGTTGGTTTTTTTTTGGTTTAAAACAGAACAACAGTATCTTTTTATATTTATCTATTGCACAAGTAATTACTTTTTCCTTATGTATCCTATTAAGTAATTCCACTACTAGACTGAATAGCTCCAGAGAACACATTTTGGTCTGTTGGCTGAAGGACTCCCAGAACAAAAGAAAAATAATAATAATTTAAAAATCTCTAATTAAGCCATTACATAGAAATGTACTGAAAAAGCCTTGGAGAGTTCATGTAAACAACACTGGTTTAAAAAACACCTCTGTAATAAAGTACAGTACAGTATACAGATGATATACCATAATAGCTCCATATGGAGCTGTTACAGACAACAATAATGCATTTAAAATGTTTATTATGCGCTTCTTTTTTTTAATTGTGGTTAAAAAAATCCCCAGAGGCTATTTAAAGCACAAAAACTACTTTAAAGGTTCTACTGAGAAGTTGATTTGTAATCAATAAAAATAAAAGGAATGAACATTACCTCTGAGCAAGCACCCCATCATAACCCTACTCTTAGTACCAGGTTAATGCAGCAACCTCTGGCCTGTGTTCACAGAGTTATTGCATCTGTTGGAACACTACAGGCTGTCCTGATGAAGGCTGGAGTATCAATCCAGATTTTCAGCCTTCACTCTGAATTTCTCCCTTTGTTAACTTTCTCACCTAAGTATACATTCTTACAATAGTTTTATATAAGCAACAGAATTATAATATTATAATTTAATAACAGATTTATGTTATTAAATCAGCCTTCTAAAAATATAAAAATATTTGACATTGTGAAAGTGTCTTTCAATCATATTTCAATGTTCACAGTTTTAATGAGAAATACCTAATTAGAACCATCACTTTAGATCTATGATGTATATTCAGCTGATTTAATGTAAATAGACAGTTAAAAACATATCTACTATGATTAAATATAGTCAAATTGCAAAAACATACAATCTGACAATGTTGTCATGTGCTCTTTCAAAGAGTGCATAGGACATATTTCTGCAGCAGTCAATACAGTAAATTCTTGTGATGCAATCCCAGTCAAAGCTGTAAACATTCCTAATTGCAGTTTCTCAGAAACTTTTTGTTCCTTTCAAGTTTTTATTAGCAAGTTGCACTGGGCATTCCCCTGCCATTTTTTTTTCCCCCATCAGTTACAGACAGTATCATGATCCACCTTCAACCCCTCTGGCTGTTCAAAACTACTCATAAGCATTTCTTCAATAGATTCCGGGTAGTAATCCTTTCCTTGCAGCGCACAATGATACTTTCCACATGCCATTGTTAGCAAGGACCCCAATGCATGATCTTGAGAAGCAGGTTGATGAGGAAGTCTGCTATGCCTTAATGGGATTTCCTGCAGGTTTGGGATCATAACCGTATAGGAAAGTGGCTGCTATTACAAGGACGGCTCCGAAGAAAAAGACACTGAATAGAATAGGGATGAAAAAAAAAGTTACCTCGTTTCAGTTGATGCAATTTTATTTATGTAATAGAATCGAAAGAAAGGATATTTTTCCTGTGGGAACACAGAAAGATAAATTACATTTGTCCAGTTTATAAAGAACAAAATAATTGGCATATTTTTATTATAGACAGATACAGGAGGAAGTTGAAACAAGAAGCTTACATCTACAAAGTAATGTATCATTATACTGACGTATTCCCAAAACTAAAATTATAGTTTCATGGAACAATTGTCAAAAGTAATCAGAGCAATCTTTTTTTATGTTGCCTAAGGCTCTGTGCAAAATGCAAGCAGAAACTAAAGAAGTGCAACTACCGTGGTTACCCAGCCATTTTTAACATCTTACGTACATCATGTTGTTGGAGTTGTGCTTGCTTTGAAGTCCAAAGCTTATGTCACAACAAATTACTGCTGCCCAAGAACCAGTTTGCAAGTCAGTATGATCTAATTTTTGGCAGATACATAAAGATTTACGTAAGGAAAAGATAATAAAGACATCTTTTGTATTGTGACATATGGGCCTTTCAAGTTGTTTTGATAGTTACAAGTCTGAAACAAAATATCCAAAGCCAACAGACAATCAGTACACATTTTAGAAAAGAACCTTGTCATAAAGACATGACAATGTTGACAATTTGATCTTCTGAATCAAACACTAAAAAAACTGTGGTGCATGTCATGATAATCCTTCAGAGAATACAGCTAGCCCATTTCTGGACACCATCCATTGCAACACATTCAAGCACTTAAGTACTTTACATCTATTATCCCAATCAAAAATGTTTGTTGAAGTGAGAGAAGCAATTACTCAGTTTCAGTTCACATAAATTCAGTTGGCATAAGCAAGGTACTAAAGATTAAGTTTGATTAACTCAAGTTAATCAAGTTCTCTGAAGTGAGATGGCTTCAAGTTCTACATGCTGCTAGTTGGCTCTGTCTCATTTAATTATTTACCACTGTTTCCATTTTCACCATATTTTCAGGAGCTGGTAAGTTACTTATTAATTTTCCATTTGAGCACACATGAATTCTTAAACCACTTTCTACATTTGTTTTAACAGGACAAGTATAGGGTACTTATAATTTAAGTTCAATGTCTTCCACTTTTAAAGTCTAAATAGCTGTTCTACTTCCTTTTTTGAATGTTTAAGTGAACTCCTGCTAATATTGTAAATACTATTTTTGGATAAAAAGATGTTTCTTTACATCAAATACAGAACTTGTGAATATTATTCAAAAGATTTTTACACTATGAATGTGTAACACATGTGAGGAGTGTAGGTCAATTGTAGGCAAAATCCTATTAATATATCTGAAAGTTGGAATGTTACTTCTATGCTCCACATATGAACATGTACTGCCAAGACAAGCACTACTCCAGAACCTACGCACGTACAAAACCTGCACTGTACAGAGCCACTGAAATCTGATTCACAAAACGTCAGGACACAGTGTATTGGGCCTAGAAGCATATGGCAAGCATTCTTCTCTCTTTCTTGGTTGTCTGTTTTCACTAATAAATATGGTATTGTCTTTAGAAAAAACCTCTGCTTTTTGCCATCTGTGTGTCCTTAGGCAATTAATTGCTGTAGTGTAACTTCCATGTATGTATGGTTGCAATTATCTCTTTTATAGACTGTTTTGATATTGGATGAAAACCAGTATAAAAAGATTATAACTGTTCTCATTGTGCAGCCATTATGCATTTTGCATCAATGAGATGATCTGTGGAAGATCTGTCCATTTAGAGGACAAAGAGAAAATGAGACAGACAACCCCTGTGTCACCATCTCACTCAGAACAGCCAGCAGGGGAGGCTGGTTCCAAAAGCAGAGCGAAACACAGCACAAGGCAAGCACCAAAACTACAGAGGACTGGCTTCAGCATAAACACAACGCAGGAGCTGAACAGACTGAGGGAGATCAGGTAGGCAGGAAAACAAGAGAAAGGGACAGTGAACTAAAACACAGAGCCTGCACGAGAGTGGCTTGTCAAAAGCCAAGATTTGAGATTCAGTTATTCCTGACTTGTGGGGGTTGTATCTTAGAGAAAATTTCATCTTGACAAATATACTGAAAAAATTAAGTATTAGTTACAGTATGTCAGGAAACTAAACTTTCATGTGCAAGTTGTATCTAAACATTCTAAAAGTGTGGCTTGGGCTGTTTTTTAATTTATTTTTGCAGTTATATCTGGTAAGCATTAAGTTTTTGACTGATTTTTTTCAGCATACATGGAAAATAATTCTTACCTTGTAGGAACAAAATCTTGCAGCCAGAAATAGGAGATCAATGTTGAAAGTATAATAGAGAGAGAAGTTGCAAATCCCTTTAAAATGTTGTCCGCATATTTTATAACAGCAGCAATCACCAGCCCTCCAAGTGCCTGAAAAATATTGAGGTTTGGATTTGCAACCTGATAATTCCACTGAAAGCACCTATTTTAACAACATGCGCTTACTTTAGGAAAAGCTTTTGTCTATGTTTAGGAGCATTGAATTTATTTTATGTTATGGATATGCATTGTTGAAGATAAATATTGGAGGGGTTCTTCTTTCCCCATTGTTGATCATATCACCATCATTAAATTAGCGGAAATGCTTGTACTATACATTTTTATCCACAGGAGGAAGGGCATGTTTGTTTTTTTTTTTTAAACCACAAAAGAAATAATGCTACCATGCTTTTATGTTGCACAATACTTAATCACATACTTGCTATATATTTTCCAGGTTTTTATTTAGAGGTTTATTCAATAGTGATAGATCTGACTTTTGACTATAGAATTCTCAGTGGCTTCAATGACACCCATTAGTTTCCCCAGACATTCATAGAACTGTGAATCCCAAGTGCCTTCACAGATACAAGGTTTCTCACCTGTAGAACAACAACTATCCAAGTAAGTTTATTGTATCCTTGAAAAAACCCATTCTTTGACAGTTGTTCTCCATCATAAATGTATACACCCATCAGTCCAAATATGCTACCAAAAAATCCTGAAAGTACAAGATTGATTTAAAAGCTTCAGGTGAAAAGCATATAAATAGGTTCCTTGTCCTCAAGGACAGATCACACTATATGCAATTTTAAAATAGGACTGCTACTTGCAATACTATCATGTTCAAATGCAATCAGATACTCTCTTTTAAAAGCTATCTTCCACATTTATGACAAGTTTTGACTGTTTCTATTAGGACATTCTTATATACTTATCTTCCATTGCTTTCTACTGGAATGGGGTGATTTTTGTTTATGGCATATAGCAAAATTCACTTAAACAGAATGCCAGTTTTCCTGAAACTAGTCATGACTGAAGAATGTTTTAGAAGAAATCATTGATTTTTTCAACAATTATGAATGTTTAATTGGAAATTGTTTCAGATATCTGCACTGTTGCCCACAAAAACGCTTTTAGCATGCAAATTGAAAGTAATAATAATCATCTCTCCTTGGCAACATATTTTTAGATTGTAGCTCCATCCAGAGCACCATATCTTACCTTAAACGCTGGACCAAGCCCCAGCTACCCACCCTTCTTTGCCTCCAAAATTCCCTAGTGTAACCTTTCCTGATGTATCCCCTACATCCTGTTCAAGAAAACTTAGTTTTAATATACACAATTTCAATAAATACTAGCAGCCAGTAAGTAGAATTTTTGATCCCCTTCTCTATCCTCAAGTTTCAAAATATTATGGACATGTAAAAACATTAAAATAAAATAAAAATGCAGTTCTGCATTTTTACCTGAAACCATTTATAATTAAAACACAGCAACAGGAAAAGAAAGGAAAAAATATTGCTTGTATTCAGACTTTTTTTGACCATATCAGTTTTTGACCAACTGTCTAATTACAGAAAAACACACCATCTCCTGTTTTTATGGTACTTCATTGCATTCTACCAGACTCAGTACATAACCCTCATCCACTAAATCATCCTCATGACTTAATTCTACAGTACTGTGGATTTGATCAAGAGTCCATTTTAAGGTACTGGAGAGTTCAAATTCTGCTGAAAGCACTTATTCAAATATGCAATAAATAATTATTGCCTACAGGTGAAGACTAGAGGGATTCCATCAGGGAAAGCAGGGCAACTCCAATAATAAGTTTTGTTTCTGTTGCAAAACAGGAACAAAAAGATATTGCTGATGTCACATTTCCAACCCTATAAACGGCACAAGATTGCTTTGAAGTGAGGGAAAACTTATGTAGGAAAATGGATCAACTCTGTCACCATTAATACCTAGGGTCTAGAAGACCCAGAACTACTTTGGAAATTGAAGGTATTCTCTTACCGATAAATGCACAATAGGTAAGGGCATTAAAATAGTTAAGATAAACTGTCTTTTGCATATGCCTCTTTCCAGTGATTATACAGACAACTAAGTTATACTGAAATAATAGTAATTCATTACCTCAACTTTATTCATAAAGCAGGTTTTTTTGTGTTTAAAGTGCCAACCTATAAAAACTGCCTACCCAGACACAAGAGAAAAAAAATGTTAATTTTTAAACATCTCAAAACATTGATTTAGAAACATACTTTTTAAAATGTTTCTATATTCTTAAAAAAAATTTTTTAAAAAAGGAAAAATTAATACTATCTATATTTATCAGACCTTATGAATGAGTGCAAAAGACAATATTTTTTAAACACAGAGGATATATAAAATTCTGCATAAGATAACATTCTTTAGAAAATTTTAAATACAAATTCAATCGACAGATTCTGGACAAACTTACAGTCTATAAGCAAGTTAAATCAATAACTAGGTTGAGATCAGAAAGCAACTTCTAGAATTCTATCTAGCAGAGTTTATACTCTTGGTTTTAAAAGTACATTTAGGCAGAACACTAAACTGTTGGTGATATTTTTTATTTATATATATAATTTTTGACATTTATCTTAACTCTTCAGAATGCAGTATCTAAGAATTTACTAAAATTAAACTTACCAAGCTGAATGTTTCTGATCCACACAGACTGCTTAGTTTCCTTTAAAATTTTCTCAAAATAAACCCCAGCAAATCCACTAGAAAAGCATGCTATAAGAACTGCAATCAGGCCTACAAACTGAGATCCTGCTGAATGTTCCTTAGCAGCTGTTGCTTGAGAGTCTGAAGGCCACTGGATGTAAAAACAGTTATACAAAATTCACTGATAAAATCAAGTCATGAGCATCTATAAAATGCAAATTTCATTTCTAGCAACAGTAACAGTTACTAAATACAGACAATCACATGCTTGTAAAGTTTTATATTTTGCACCATAAATACTTTTAAAGGATTGCAAAGCCATAATTTTTCTTTCTACACATTTGTAAGGGCTAAAATTGTGCCTGAACTGGGAGAATACCCATCAGTTTAAACAGGTCCAGGACTTCTGTTTTGTAAGCCGGAACTGTTTCTGAATCCCAGCATGACTTAACATGGTCATTCACAATGACCAAGTTTTGCCACCCGACAGTTAGTTACCTCACAAATATAAGCACAGTTAGAAAACCACTTATACCAATTGTCTTTAAGATGGAATGAATTGTCTTTTGCATGTGCCCCTCTTCAGTGATCATGCAGATGACTAAAATAAGCTGAAATTTATTAAGCTAAATCCTGCAATATATCTAATGCTAACAGAATAAAACACAACATCATACACAAAACCATAGTGAAGAGCCTGTTAATTACGATCAGAATGTTTTGTTGTCATTTTAACTACTAAATTTGAAAATGCTAAAATTTAATCCTCAGAATTTTTTTCAAATCCTTAAGTTTTAAAATAAAAACTTCTAGGATATGCTAAAATCTGCTAAACATTTTTACAACAGTCTCTTATCCCATGATACTACCCTCTGAAAACTACAAACTCCTGTACCTCCACTATTTAGAGCAGAGGCCAAGTCTGCCTCCTGAAAAAGTTCAAGTAAATTTGCCATGATGAAACTGTTATCACAAGGTGAGAAGCAGGACTGTGCTGGCACAGACCTGTGAATTCCTGACGTCTGAAGAACTGTGCTAATAAATACTGCTGTCACTGTTATTTGCAGGTGGCTCCAGAGGCCCTGTCACATTCTACCGTAGAGCACTGGGACACAAAAGAAGCGTTATCTTCTGCCTTTGCACCATTTCCGGTGTCCTCTAGCCCTGGTGAGTTGTGATTCGTAGCTCCCAACCATAGTCTGGTGCTCATGTGCAGCTGATAGGATCAGAAAGCTGTGTAATCAGTATAGAAATCCATGTTCCTTGAATAAACACATTAAGTAAATAACAAACCACCTGTTAATATTTACCTGCACAAATGCCACTCCTGTCATCAATATTACTAATGAAAGCCACTGGTATACACCCAATTTCTTGCTCAACATGGACACAGAAAACAAGGCTGTAGTAAGAATTTTCAGTTGATATGTAACCTAGAAGAACCCAGAAACAGTTACTACCACAAAATTCACTGTGTTTTTTTGAAACTTCCAGAGAAATCTAAATGCACAATACCTGGTATGTGGCTGCATCTAGGTTTGACAATGCTACATACAGCAAGTTATTCTGAAGAGTATAAATTCCTGAAGGAATAGCAAGTTTAAGAGTTTCCATGGGTTTATTAAGGATTTCATCATGTAGCACTCTGTTCAGAGTCCGTAAATTGCACTCTACCCAAAGAAACAATAAAAGAAATAGACATTCACTAAAAGGAGAAGGGGTGGGGGAAGAGAGAAATAGCAATGTTCTGTTCTTAAAGATTGTTGCCCACTTTTTATAGCTATCACTGCTATCAAGACCTCAAAATACTGTCTATGTTTGACTTTCATGAGCCTCGTATATGTAAGAAAAAGAGGCTGCAAAGTATCTTCCTGTGGCCTGGAATATCAGGACTAGAACAATGATTCAAAATACTTTAAGTAAAACTTATTGAAACCATATTGATATTTCAAGATGATACATTAAAGAGTATCACCTAAAAAGTGCACATTTAGAAGCCTACAGTCACCAATATTGATGCATATACAATGATATTTTTAAGCTGTTAAAGATCAAATATATATGTCAAGGAACTGGCTAAGTGTATAAAATGTACGAAATAAGAACTAGAGTAACTCTGAATATACTTTTTTTGAGCTTAAAACTGTGTTTCCTCCCCAGTTGCATCTGCTCTTTATTATAGACTTCTAAATTATTCTTCATGCTTCGGACACACTTAAAGCTTTTATTTTTTTTGTACTTCTCCATACAAATTTCTTAAAATGACTGAGCAAACACAAGCTTCAAGCTGCTAGTAGAAAATATATTCTTGCACTCCTCATTCTTTAAAGAGAACTCTCTTCAGCAAATATACAGTATCTTGTATCATGTGTTGAGGAGTGAAGTATGATTAGTGCCTTTCCAAGACTATTTCTTACATGTTGTATGCCTGTACTCACATGACTGCTTTGCAGTTGCCACTACAATACAGCATTTTGATTAGGAAAATTACTTGGTGCAAAATTTGACACATACTGCTGTCTTTGTAGACCAACAGAACACAGGCCAAAATCTTCAGAAGTTCAGCAATAACTACTGCAGTAGAGGATAAGTAACGAGGTCCTTCTTCTTTCAGTGTCCGAGAATAACGCATGGTCAAGACTAAACTTGTGGTCTGAAAAACCAGGATGCCCAAGGAAAGGTATTTTAAATTGGTAGACATTTCTTGACTTTTTTCTTCCTGAAAACGAAAAAAAATCAAACCCAGACTTAAAAGGTAATATTGCAGATAGATGCTTCCCTTGGGAATCAGCATATTAAAAAAAGTTATCCAGGGAGCTCAGCCAAACGAAAGCAACAAACCTAATCCGATATTTAAAAAGAAAAAGGAGATTAACACTTTCAAAATGTTTTTCAAATACATGATTACTAATGGGGAAGCATGTCAGAATATTCGGAGAAGTGATAACTAACAGAGAAATGAAATGAAGTATTTCTTATCTGTAATAACAACAACATAAAATAAGGACTATCAACTGATAATAAGCTTTCCAATAACTGGTTTCACAAAGGAGTCTCCCAAGTTAAATCAATCATGGATTTCTTTATGTAGGTTAAGGCTCAGAAGGTATTTTCAAAGCAAAAAAGCCCCACAATGTGGTACTGCAAAATGCCCAGTACCCTGCTGCTATATGAGCTATTCCCAGAATGACGAGATCTTCTCATTCTTCCACCTCTCCAAAGTTTTTTAGGTTACAGTCTCTGCCTTGCCAGATGACACAGTGCCAGCACAAGACAGGGTGAGGGTTGGGCTGTGAATTTAAATGAAAATGAGAGTTGTGGGAAAGCAGGGTTGGATAGGAAGACATGGGATGGAGGAGCTGCAGGGGAGACAGCACTAAACCTGTCCTGCTAAATACCTGCTCAGAAAAAATTAGCTGAATATAGATGAGTAGGTGATTGCACCTACTTTCTCATACTGCACTGACTATCACAAAATTTACATTACTAAAGCTGTATCATCCTCATCTCCACCATTCAGCAAGCTGATGGGGTTTTCTTTGCCCTCTGTCACCAGTTAAAGCACTAGCGTAGTGCAGGAGACTAACAGAGACAGCAACTTTCATTTTGCAAGCCAATATATTACAAGGAAATTAAAAAATGCATCACTGCTATTCAGAATATCATATAAATTTCTGCTATTCTTCATATTAAGAATTCTCATATACACAGAAATGAATGCTTTCGACAAAAAATTTGCTACTGCCTACACTGACCACATATTCAAAACCAGAGCAGTGTTTTATAATGCCAAAGTAAAATCAAATCAGTAATTTAAAGTTAACAAATATGTTTTCAAGTAAAAGAAAAACAGTAACAAGTCAAGACAATGAATGCAGTTCTCACTTTTAGAAGTCTAGAGATGGCATAAGCAGTACTTATTGAATGCATATGCCAGAGCTGTCCCTACGCATGTTTTACACCTACAGGCACACAAGTTTTGACCCATTAACTATCCAGTTTTGTACACACTGCTGAAGGATGTGTTGGTACCTCTAAGTATTTGTAGCTGAAACTGAAGCTGTTTCTTGCTGCCTGAATTTCTCTAGCTCAAGATGCATTTCATAACAGTTTTCACTGCTATTTTTTCAAAGATATGGAGAGCTGTTCTATTCAAGTATCTCTGACTTGCCTTTATCTTGTCTCCAAGCATTAATACATTTTCTCCAGTCAAGTACACAAAGTCAAATTAATACCTATATGGCACAGATACTTAGAGAGACATTGCAATAACCTGCAAACAAACATGAATTGCCAACAGCCACAGAGATATGAAGTACATACTTGTATCCTGCACAATAAAATTATTTACCTCAAGAATCATATGGCTGTAAAAATATTTGTAGAAGCATATTGGCAAAAGGAGGAAGGAAAAGATGCCAGGATGCAGAAACTGAGGAAGAAACATGCGGATTCTTAATAGAAGATACTTTTGTGTAAACTATGGTCTCATTTAACTCACTGAAGAAACAAATACTAAAGACACAACTGCACTGGACAATATAAATCAGACAGAAACGTAAAGCACAAAGGAGAAGAAAGCTGCAGACAACATCCAAGATTTGCTAACTTTTTTCCACAGGTTCTGGTGGAATAATCCTTTACATGAGGATGTTAACTGTGGAATTATGCATCCCCAGAAACAAAATGGAGATCAGTCAGTCAAAAAGGAACGTCTTTGAAGAATAGAATTGCTATAGCTGAGACCAAGGAGGAGAAACAGAGGAACAGTTCCTGCGAAGGCATGAAAAGGGGACATGCAAGGTCAGAGATCATACTCTGGAGAAATACCAGCAGCATAAAGATAGAGGGAGATAAAGGGAAAGCAAGAAAAAAAATCCACTTAGAGAAAATACAGAACTGAATTTCATGAAAAGGTCTGCCTATTCTGCTGGAGAAAACTGACGTTGCAAAATGCACATTTATGTGAGCCAACTTGCACAAACAATTTCTTCCACCTTTTCCATCCACTTCTCTTTTCAGTATTGAGATCTGACAATCTGGAAACACGAAGAGGTTAAGATGAACAACACTAAATTTCATGAAAGCACACTTACAGCTAAGTACATTTTTAAACTTTTTGGTTTTCAGTTTTCAAAATGCTTCTGAAAAAATACAGATAATGGGAACACACACCTCTCCTGAACTCAATTTCTGCATTCTGTGAGCCTGTGAAGTGACAAAGGGTTTTACAAACGTTCAAAATTCTCAGAGGTCAATTCCTTAACCTTCAAAATAGGTCACAATATCAGAAAATAATGTTCACATGAATTTCTTGTTGAAATAAAACCATCTATTTACTAAGCAGCTTAAAATGTAATTTAAAAAGTAAATCACTAGTACCTTGTTTATGAACAAGTATCAAAGCATCCATCATGAAATCATTCCAACAACCACAACAGTTTAATAAGCACATCAGTAAAGCCATAACGAATACATACCACAATATTATCTTCACCTACAGTCTTGTCTTCATTAGTAACCATGATAAAAAAAAGGGAATTTTCCCCAGACAATGTGTCTCAAAAAGGTGCCAGCAGCAGGAAACATTTCTCTACCGTAATTCACTAAAGCAGTTTCAGGGTTTCCAAAATTCACACATAATGGACCTTAAGTGTCCAGTGTGATTGCTAAAATAAGAATATTTGTTAAAAGCTGTCCTGTCAGTGGACAGGCTTGTAGACAGCAAGTGTGTGAGTTCATGCTGTACTCACAAATAGTTGGTTCACAGAGCAGGAAAGTCCTGAAACTTGCGTATGCCAATAAAATAACCACTCTCTACTGAGCACGCGTGATATCTTATCAGCTCTCCTAGTCCCTGTTCCATTCTTTTAAAAGAGCTGCATATCAGTTTGTAGAACTCAGTGCAAGCTGGGGACTGGATCCAGAAAAGGAGCCAAGTCCTGAACTTCAAACAGTTGAACTGTCTTCAAGCGCAGTTTCACAGCAGGTTTAGATTTACAGAGTAGTACCAGAGGTATAAACGCTCTCTTCTACCCATGAGTTCCTGCTACCTTCACTGCAACAGACTGTGCAGTCATATACTAAATGAACTACTGTCTTCAGTAACAGCCCACACTTCAATTGTCTTAAACCAATAATGAAATGAAAGTTCCCAATGCATTTCCTGTACAGAGTTAAAACCAATTTCTTACTGGGCTTTGGACAGACTATTCAGTACTCTGCAGGATGCATCTGTTCCAAAACTCAGATTTAGGTTTGCTAATTCAAAGCAAGTGAAGTTGAGCGGTCACATTAACTCAGTGACTTTTGAACTGTATCTTACAGTGAGAGGTGCCAAGTACCTGTAACCCATTGACTGTAATGTAGCCTATCACATCTATTAACTCAGTGACTAGGCTCATTATTCTTTTTTTTTTTTACCTAGACTAACAGAAGTAAATGGATTCTGCATAGTTTATTCAGTGTACCATGCAGACACACCCTATAGCCAGCAATACAGAAAGCAGGGGAATAGGTTAAAGCCAGGTCTATATGGGAAGTCAACATGCAGTAAGCCAAGATGGTATTTACAGCCATGTAACATTCGACTTCAGTACACACAGGTGGATAAAATGCAGATGGATACTACCTGAAGAGTGGTTCTCCTTAAAAGTATAAAGGAAGATGACCCTGGAAAGGTTTTATAGACTCAGAAAACAAACCAAAACAATCTATACAGGAAATAATCCCTTCAGCTCAAAGTAACCATACTGTGGTTATCAAAGTCTGAAAAATACCTGTTCAAAGGAAGCAGAATTTTTTAAAAGTGAACAATCATGCTTCCATTTCATAATATTCATTCAGACACAACGAATACATTTCTGACTTGCAGATTTTCATGTCCCTTATTAATTTTCTCCACCACAGGCTAAAATTTCATGTTTTACATTTTATTTTTATATTGTCCCTACACTTGCCCTCCTAAAATACTGCTAAATTCTAATGCTTACAGATGAAATACATTAGGCCACAAGGAACATAATCAGTTTGACAAAATGAGCAATAAACATACCATATATATTTTATCTTCCTCTATCCATTCTTAACAAAACTCACTAATATTAATCATATTAATACTACATGAGCAACAAGAAGATTACAGGACTTAACCTTAAGATATTTGTCTTTTAAAGATCTGATGGTATAAACTTTTGAGCTTCTCAGCTGCTAAACACCTACAGTAACAGAATTTTGTGCAAAATTAGGGATTAGTTTATGAATTTATCCTATTCTTATATTTGTAGGAGGTCTCAAAATCTGACAATTACTTTAGTTTGAGGTATCTAAAACACTGAAAAAAGAGAACTCTAGAAGGAAATGTGACTAATTTCTTTTAAATACTCTTTAGTTAAACTCAGAGACTGTCTTGAGACATTTTCCAAAGATGGTTGGAGTTATACTGCATATTATGGAGATCCTTCCAGCAAGCATGGCCTAACACCATCTGCAAGAACAAAAGAGCAGGGGCAGCTCCACAGATCCAGGCACTCCCAAAATTTCACACCATACTGATACAAATACATTAAGATAAAGTGAGCACAGAACTGTTAAGACTCAACTTTGCCTAACATCAAGTATTTAGTTGATTAGCATGTTTTAGACTCATTGAATTTTAAGGTTGGGGTACCTTACATTTTCACATATTATTTTATAAATAAAAAAGATTATAGTTCTTGCACAAATGATCCAAATTTCATTTATTTGACTGTGCATTTCTCCCGCATCAATCACATTGAACGCTCTTTCACTATCCCAAACTATCCAGTATTCTCCATTATATTTCATTAATTCAGCCTGAATTACTAAGAAAGCTTTTCTTAGTCACTGCAGCTGACTCACTTTTTATTATATTCATTAAATTTAATTTTTCTTAAATTTCTGAAACTTCAAGAGAATATCAGAGAAAACTTGAAAAAAAGAAATCAGCATCTAAAACCACCCAAGCACTCAACACTATCTCCAGAAGTAGCTAACACAACAAAAAAAAGCAATTAACAATTAATTCCAATAAGTCACATAACAAAAAAGCAAATTAAATTCACAGATTTAAATAACAACATCCTCTCTGTCAAATGACTGAGCAATCCACAGTAAGTGTCCTGCATGCAAATACTACTAGGTAACAGATGTGACAGGCTACGTCACAATCAACGAGTTGCAGGCACTTAGCCCTCTCACTGTAGGATACAATTTAAAAACCACTTAAAATAGTTTTGGGGTACCTATGGTCATGATGTCTATAAATCAAGGTCCACCTACCCCTGAAATATCTTTGGAACAAGTCCATACAGATAAAACGAGAGGAATTCATGACAGAGGGAAGGTAAAACCACTGGTTTAGGCTCCCATCCTGCGATTTACACCTCACTGGCAGAGGTGTAGGATTCTACACAGGCACAAAAGCAAAGGCCTTCCTAGGTGATGGCCTAGGGATGCACCCTGCTGAAAACAAACGCATACAGAGTAACAGAAAATGGTGAAATGAGGCCTTTCCAACAGGCCACATTTGTATTAATTCTTTGTATTAATTTCTACCCATTTACCAAAAGATTTGACGTGCAAGTAACTCCTACTGGCAACTGTTTCTTTACTCCTCCCTACCCTGACACAAGGAAAGGTAAATAAATAAATAAATAAATAAAAATTACTAGTATTATGCTTCCAATCTTCACAGTAATGACACTACACGAATTACATTACTTCCAGCCTAGCTGTGAAATATTTTCACTGCTTATAGTCTTTTAGAGTAAAAAGCCAAGTTACAGGAGTTACTGCTATTTGCTAGCTCTTATTCCATTTTATGATTAATGAGTTTTAAGACTGCTTTACCAAACAGAAGGCACTTGCACATTAGTTAAAATACAAAGCCAAGCAGAAGCAGACAACCAGCCTCTAAAAACTGCAAAAGGCAAAATTTAAGTTTTGTGTGCCAGTACACCAAGTTCTATGTCTGGCATCTGCCAGAAAATAAACACTGATTGAGTCTGTCTTACAGAAGGAAAAACAGAGCAGAAAGTAAAGTACACCGTTTCAGCGGGGCAGGTACGGACTGGGCACTTCCTGGGCATTTGCTTTGAAATCTGATTAAAGAGACAGGATTTTGTTCTCCTATTTCTCAAATGAAATCATCAGCACTGAGCCCAGTGCTGATGCTACACCTATACAAATATAATAAGCTGGCAACAAAGCGGGAGAGCACAATTGCAAGGCGGAGCAAGAGCCAGCTCACAGAACCTGAAGAACCTATTTTTAGAAGACTTCCTTCTATGCTTTTGCACATGCATTTCCCTCTTCCCTGTGCTGGATAACACACAAGTAACGTGCTACTTTCTGTAGCACAACTATATTCCTCAGAGGAAAGATCTGCTCCATAAATCTTTCTATTGGACTCAATATAGCCACCTTTTCACCAAAAGTAGTATCTAATACAGCAGATAGAAATAAATGGATCGAAGGAACCTCATGAAGTTTAACAAGGCCAAGTCCAAGGTCCTGGGCATGGGCTGGGGCAATCCCCAGCATCAACACAGACTGAGGGATGAATGGATGGAGAACAGCCCTGCACAGCACTTGGGGGTACTGGGGGACGAAAAATTGCACAGCGGTCAGCAATGCGTGCTTGCAGCCCAGAAGGCCAACCATATCCTGGGTTGCATCAAAAGAAACACGGCCTGCAGGTCAAGGGAGGTGATTCTGCCCCTCTACTCTGCCTTCATGAGACCCCACCTGGAGTCCTGCGTCCAGCTCTGAAGTCCTCAGCACAAGAAAGACATGGACCTGTTGGAGTGGGTCCTGAAAATGATCAGAAGGATGGAATATCTCTCCTGTGAAGACTGAGAGAGTTGGGGTTGTTCAGATGGGAGAAGAAAAGGCTCTGGGGAGACATTGTTGTGGCCTTCCAATATATAAAGGGGGCTTTTAAGAAAGACTTTTGAGAGAGACTTTTCACTGGTGCCTGTAGTGTCAGGACAAGGGGTAACGGTTTTAAACTGAAAGAGGGTAGATTTCAATTTGATATAAGGAAGAAATTTGTATGATGAGGATAGCGAGACACTGGAACAGGTTGCCCAGCGAAGTTGTGGAAGCCCCATCTTTGTAAGTGTTCAAAGTCAGGTTGGACAGGGCTTTGAGCAACCTGATCTAATGACAGATGCCCCTGCCCATGGCAGCAGGGGGGTGGAACCAGATGATCTTTAAAGGTTCCTTCCAACCCAAATCATTCTATGATTCTATGACAAATATCCCAGATGGTACTGAAGGTGCATAGAGCTTTCCAAAGCTAGTAAGTGCTGCTGAGCTGGGTTATGAACAAGATTTTACACACAGATGAATATTTTAACTGCCAAATTTTGACTGCTATCATTCAAAAATGCATTTCTTTCTCCCCCCATCCCATCAGTTATGTAAACTTTTATGTCTATATAATTTTTTTTAATAAGGCATAATATTATAAACATTTCTAATCATCTTAAGCCTTGTATTTCTCACTTTAAAATATCACTATCAATGTTTTCCATCTTCCTCATACTTGATACAGGCTTCTTCTCTGTTCCCTCACATAAAGTATCTATAATTGTCAGCTGTTCCTCCCCAAATACATGGCACTTTTCAACTAAACCACTGCAAATCACTTCCTCACTTTAAAGCTTACTTTGCTCCTCTTATTTTTCAGTTTGTTACTCATTCTTCTTGCCGGATACATTAGAATGCTTACCAAGTACACTATGGAAAAAATAAGCTATGTTTTTCTTAGAGCTTGTATTCTTCAGAATTCTTCAGAAGCATTATTAAAAGTGAAATGTTATTAAAAGCAAATCTTCTAGCAAAGTTTTTTCCTTACTCTTCTAGGAGAAACTGAGTAACAAAGATTTTTTTTTCACATGAAGGTTTCCTTCAGGCAGTATTTTCAATTTCTCCATTTACATTAAAAACATTCTTAACTGGTGAAAAGAGTTAAATGCATCACTGCATTCAAATAATATTTTCATGACAAGGGTATCAAGCACAACACAGTAGAACACCAGTGGACGTTGCTCCTGCAATGTCATCTAGCTCCCTAACCACAGCCCTATCTCAGCCTCTTTAAAATCATGCAGATACTTTCTAGCACTGGCAAGTGCAATTTAACGTGTAACTGCTAAAGATCAACCAATGATTTCTTCTCAGCTTTGCTCCAAAACCCTAGGCTTTGCCCAGGATAGTAGTAGCTGTATCAGCTCAATCAGGAAATTCCACCATTGCCAAGTCTAACAGCAATGCAATTGCATATTAACTAATGTCTAATTTCAGACATTGCTATAAATTGCTTGGGAGTCAGGTGAGGTTTTTTTACAGGTTAACAGAAAACCTAGCAGAAAGGGAACTTAACACTGCTGAGTTTTTTGATGATCTCACAAAGGTGGGTGGTTTTTTTTCTTTTTTGTTCGGGTTGGGGGGAGAGGGAATCACTATTCTAATCTATGTATTAGACAGGAAAAGTTGGGCATTGTGAAGCTTAAATGTGAAATTTGTGGCTAAATACTCTTTAAGTCCACCCCCTTTATCCTTTACACCAAACCTAAGAATGCAAAGATAAGATTTCTTTGACTAATGAGAATTTAGTTTTATAAATATTAAAGAAATCATGTATTGAGTATAAATATTCAGCGTTCAGGCAATTCGGGCCCTCATTGAGCTAAACCTAACACCAGTATTACTTGTAAGATGAAGACTTCGACTATGTGCACAGTAGTGCAATAGTTTTATATCGACATAACAGTCATTAAGCCAAACTCTGCCTGCCAGCATAGAAATTTGATACAACCTGCCTTAACCGCCTCTCTCTTTTTCAAACAGTACATACACTGCATTCATTGTATAGATCACAGTATAGAAAGTCCTCGTAGTCACATTCAGATTCTGTGAGCAAGGAGGCATTCAGTTCTCAGTTTTAGTTCAAATGCCCATCCCTCCTCAAGCATACAGGAGTACAATGCCATAAACTGAAGCACTGCCCAAAGGCAACTCCTGCAGATGTAGCAAGTCCATGAAGGAGCTTGATTTAAGGTGCTGAAAGGCTGAACACTGAATACAGCCGGGGTTCAGCTACAGCTTACACTTAGGCTATTTATGAATTACTAATCAAGTCTGGGTGCTCGAGGCAATGCAGCCACTCTCAGTCAAGGTGATCTAGTTTGAGTAGAGTAACACAAACTAGATACTATAGTGAAAATAAATCTGTAGTCATTTATTGCATAAAGCTAATAATTACAAATAAAATTAAGACATTTGAACAGTGTACTGAGGTGTATGAATAAGACAAGTAGGTTCAAAAATTAATGGGAAAATCCTGAACTCCTAACCATCTTCCATTATTGTAACAGATCCTAAGAGGTACACCTTAGGAACCTATCCTCCCCTCTAGAGACACCCTCAATTGATGTGATCCAGCTGTGCGGCCTCCTTGGTACCAATGAAGGCACTGAGCTGGTGCAAGCAGCATGCATATGGGTACGATCTGAAGCAACTGGTGAAGAATAAGCCCAGGTGGCAAGCAATTCAAGAAAAAAAGACAGAGGAATAACTATATCTAGCAAGCCTATCCAAAAGATCAAGTATGTGTTGCCCTCACTTAACACTGCCAAATCTGGAACTGTTTTAAGCAGACACATGTGATTTGATTTCCCTAGGCAGCTGGTTCAGACGATCTCTGCCTTTTTCTTGCTATTGCAAACAGCAGCATAACTAGCATAAAGAGTTAGACTGTGTAGGGAGCCCATAGGATTCTTGAAGACATAGAATCACCCCTAACAATACATCGTTCTAAATAAAGCAAATTTACACTTACCACCACAGTCTTTCCTCAACCCAGTATTTTCGCTACACATTCTACTTCTACATACCAGAACATCACGCATCCCAAACCAATAGATCCTTATCTCCCAGAACTGTTGTTTTCACTCACAAGTTCTCACAATGCCTAACAATGTACAAGGGAATCATGAGCTGCAATTTCTAAAGGAAGAGGTTATTGTAAAACAGCTTCTCCACAACTATCACCTCCCACAAACTCACCCTGCAGGCTCTAAAGAAGTTTGACATTGCTTATTCTTTTATACAAGAAAAGCATGCATCACAGAGCTAGAGCCTACCCTAGCAGATGGTCTATACAGCAACAGTTTTTGTGGAGCAGGTCCGGTGTACTAACTTAACAGAGGAAAGCTGAACAGGTCAGGCGCAACTCAGTCCACGTACAAAGAGTTCAGATAAGTCAAGTACAGTGCCTACGAAGAAAGACAACACCACAGATTTTGGGAGAAGCAGTGTGTCACCTAATGTTCATTCTAAAACCTATTTTGTCAGTTTGCACATACGTTCTTTGAAGAGCAAGGGTTCCTTAGATCCCAACCCTCCTGTGTAGAGGCCACCATGACAGATAAGCATTCCACTATGGTGCTCACTCAGTTTTAGAAAGGTTTGTTGCATATGGTCTTTAAGTCCTAAATAACACATCCCTCTTGCACAAAGCAGTCAGAGTCTTCTGCACCCCACCATCCCTTAAAAATCCTTTCTCTGGTATCCAAGTCTTTCTCACTCTGATTTAAAGTACAGTTTATAGGAATCAATGAAATTAAACAACTTGGAGTACCTTTTCGTGTTTATCTTTTACCTGCCAGTCTATTGCATAATATGTATTGTGCATCTTCCAGTTTTCTGACTTAATCTATAAGCTTTATACTGCTAAAGCGTTTCTCATTTCAAAAACCCAGTATGAAATTGTGATGCCGTGAAAATACTTGTAAAGTGTGCATTTCTGTTAACTTCACACACAGCACTACATCAAGCAGAGCAAGCACCTTCCCTCCAGAGCACCAGCCGCACCTACACCGAGAAGAAACCCTGCAAGCGAGCCACCACCTCATCAACCACACAGCTGCTGACCCGATCCGTGTGCCTTCCCAACTTCACCTTCACCCCTCCCCTCCCTCTTGCCCAGACCATTCCATTTAGACATTTCTCTCAGTACCTCCTCAATCCCACTCCTCCCCTCTTCAGCCTTGCTCCCACAGATCTGCTTCCCCCCACATCCACCAAGCCCAAACGTCTCCCCCTCCCACACCAAAGGCCTCCCTCAGGCTTCTTCCCTCATCCCTAACCCTTGCACCGCTCCCACCGGGGCAGCCTCAGCCGGGCTCTGCTCCTCCCGGTCCCAGCCCAGGCCTCCCACCTGCAGCCCCCGGCCGGCGGCCCAGCTCGCCCCTCGCTGCCGGCAGAGCTCGCACCAGCCTCCCGGTGTTTCCGGGTGCCACGGTCCCGTCCCACAAAGGCTCCGGCTGCAGCCGCGGCCCCGCCCGCGCCGTTCCCAGGGCCGCGGCGGGCGGCGCGGCCCGCTCGTGACGGGCCCCGGAGCCGCAGCGACGGTCCGCGAGGCAACAGCCCGCCCGTCTGGGAGCGGCCGGGCCCGCTTCTTGTCCGGCGGAGAGGGGCAGGAGGCTACCAGGGGCTACGGAGCCCGGGCCACTGCGTGAGGAACGGGGACGCGGGGCAGGAAGGGCCCACAGCCCCCTGAAGCGAATACTTGCAGCTGGAGCGGCAGCTGGGGCCGAGGGGAGCCCGTTTCCCGCCGGGATCCGCCCATACCGCCGCCTCGCGCTGCCCGCGGCCCAGGCCGCCCCGGCGGCCATTGAGGGGGCGGCGCGCGCGGCCGAGGCCACCGGCGCCAGCCGCCTTGCAGCGGGCTCCGGTCCGTCACGGGACGGAAGCGGAGGGGAAGTGTTTCACCCAAAAAAGGGTCTTCAGAAGGGTTGTTCAGCAGTGACCGACACGAGTACTTTGTATGAAATCCACGATTAATTTATTAAAGTGCCAGACTAGATCAAATTAAGATACGGACCTCTCCCCGAGAGCCTTGTTGCGTGTTCCAAAGGAACAAAATTTGAAGATCATATTTAGGCAAAACGCCTTTGTGCTTCAATTACAGCTTCAGATACTTAGGTTGATTTACTGACTGTTGGGAAAGGACAGCGTGTCCTGCATGGCATAGCGCCCGAGGGACAAAAATGGGTGAAAAATCCCAGGTGGTAGCAGAACATGAACAGAAATACATTTCACAACTACAACTGTAAACCACGGGAGAGAAGCATACTACTATTAAATGTAATTTTAATACTAGGCACATGTTCATTAAGACATTAGTTAGAAGTATGCTTTAGGAGAATGCACTTTGCCAACACCAAATGAGCACAGCCCGTGGCTGACGCAGGAGCTGTGGGAGCAGCAGTACAAGGGACACGCCGCTGCTAACTATGTGCCAGAGCAAGGGTCACTACACAAAGAGAAGGGTGCCCCGGCAGCTCCAAAAGAGTTCGCTGCAAGATGTGGAACTGCTCCTGAACTCAAACGTGGGCTGGGGTCTTTCTGTGACCACATTTACTGTACCTGCTTGCAGGTGTCAGCATCATTCTTGAAATTAAACTTGCAGATATATTGGGTATCACAGGTTAGACTAAGTACTTGAGAAGAGAAACCAAGATACTATCAGGTTTATGAACTTAATTAAATTTCCAATTCTTCCCAAGGGAAAATACATTGCTTTTCAGCAGCTTTTAGACTATCGACCTAATCTGGAGCGCATTGCCTCATGCGCTTCTCCACAGAACTCTAGGTGTTTGCAAGCAGTTTGAAGAGAGTTCAGTATTTCTTTGCTCTGAGCTGTTTGGCTTCTCTAATGAATAAACTTTAATTAATTCCTCAAGATTTCAGTCCTATGGAAATTTTTTTTTGTTTGTTTTGCTTTGCAACCTCCATATTAAACTTGCATTTGATTACACTAGACTAAAAACAATACTCTGGTATTAGTCTGTCATCTTTTCTTCTGTCCCATCGAGGACTGCTTATCAGATGTTTACATTAGCCTTATTTTATGTGGTGATGACCAGGCACGGAGCTCAGTTTGCGTATGCAACAATTTGTTTGACCTCCTCTGCTTTGGTTAATAACCAAGTATTTTCTGAGTACTTGTTTGTCGCACCGATCAGATTTCAGGTAGGCGTTCATTGCATTTCCCATCGGAAATAAAAATAAAAATAAATCATACAGGTAGGGTACGATATGCTCTCTTAAAATTATGCCTAAAACACTGAAAAAACTAACGATACCTACTAATAACTAAAACCAAAGGTAAACTAATGAGAGGCATGACATACTAGCTAGACTTAAAACATAACAGCCAAGTAGCATCTGCCAATTTGACTTAAGGGTATTTTTTTTTTCTTACATCAAGTAATTGATCTAATATTACTGAATATAATCCATGTCTAGGATGCCAAGCAACTCTTCAGAAGTTCACATAGACCATTTTGATGTAGCAGCAGAGAGAGCAAAGGCACTCAAAACACTGAATAACAGCAGGAGTCGGGGAGTGGAGTGTTTCCCAGCAGAGCTCTATAAAAAAAAGAGAGAGCAATTTGATAAACCCAAATGAAAATAGTTCTATTTATTACTATTATAAAAGTTAGCCCCTCCTATTACATAGACACTTCTGATGTTGAAAGATGATGAGCCATATCTATGGTACATGTAAATCAACAGGTGTTCAGTTTTCAAATGATAGGCAGCATCAAAAGTATAAAGCATTTATGTGGTCCCACTATTCCTCATTTTTTTTGATACTACTCCCATTTATTACGCTGCACATATATTCTCAAACATTTATTCAGGTATAGGAAGTCTGACAGATACCTCACAGTATAAACAATACTTTCATTTTTCTACAACATGTATAGGAAGAAACTAGTAGAAACTACAAAGAGGAAAAGATCTTACCACTTGACTGCCGCCCGAGGAAGATGAATTCTGCAAACAAACAAACAAACAAATCTAGAATTGTTCCCACCCAGTGGTTTTGGACACAGTTTTGCCTGTGATCAACAAAACTTTAATAGCTTAACCCACACCATGGTTTTAAGTCATTCAAGAGGAAAGTAGCTTTGCATAGATAAAGTAGTGTTAGTTACACACTCTATCTCATCTTAAATCTGAAAATTTCATCTAAAATTGATGAAAGGGCAAAAGTCTATTTTCCTCTCATTCCATTATCATATTCTATACAGAGTTTTATAGTTGAAAGAGGATGTTAAAAAATTAGTACAGAGAAAGAAAAAAACAACCAAAGAAGAAAAGTGCAAAACCAGGTAATCTACCAGTGAAATACTCAACAATCTAGCTTATGAAAAAAAAGTGAAGGATTAACTGAGCAGAACCTATAAAAATCTACACAGAGAACAGGAATTTTAAAATAGTGGACAGTAAAATGTAACAAGGCCACTAACTGGAATGTGAAACAAGACAGATTCAGATTTAAAATAACTGCTATTGAAATAGCTTTCCCAGGCTGAGGCCATATTTTCCACAGCGGTTTGTTTAAATATGCTCGAATAGAAATGGAACTAATACAGAATGTTCTCTTCAGACCAAATCATCCCGAAATTGCTTTATCAACCACACAGGTTCTTTGTTTACTAAGAAAAGATGATAAAAATGCTGTGATGAAAGTATTCTTACCAGTTTCCCAGAGTAAGTGCTTCCTGAGGTAGAGAGGCCCTGTAAAATAATTATAAACCATTTATTTTTGTTGTACAAGACTCTTAGTGAACTGTGCCCAAGAAGCACACAGCAGTCTTGAAAATGCCCTAGATACTAGTAATTTTGATACTGCCTTTTATTTTACCTTTTTCCTTGCACTTTTTTCCCTATTTAACCTGAACAGTCTCAAGTAAGCACAGCTATGTCCTCTTTATTCCATGAATAGATTCAGAGGATTTTCAAAGCAATGTATTATTGACTGAACTACAAAGTTTGAAATTGAAATAGTTATCCTGATATTTAAATATATCATTAATAAATAGAATGATCCAAGCCTGTTGCTATGAGTATATCAAAACAGAGTATAACAAGGAGTATATCAAAACTTTCCTATGGGAGGAATGAATGCTGCCTCATCCTAAGGTTCAAGTTTGAACAAAATATTCCAATTTTTATTAGTCATTTTTTTCAGACATTCACCATTGTAACATAACTTTAAATTTCACCGTCATTATTGTTATCTATTTTAAATACCAATATCCACATTTCTCACTTGGTTGTGGAATATTGAAAGAAGAATATCCTTACTGGTTTTCCTGGATAACTACCTCCTGAGGAAGATGAACCCTGAAAAAAATTCCCTGTTTCTGACTCTAAGCCTATTTGTACTTTTTGCTCTCTAGAATAAAGGACCACGGGAGAATGAACACTATTTTGTGACCAGTCATCCAAAAATCCCAAGAAAAAGCTTATCTGAAATACAAATACTTAACATCTTTCCATTACAAGTATTCTTTTGAATGACGTATTAGTCAGAGAAATTATTTCAAAGTTCTGAAGAAGAAAGAGCTGTTTTGTAGTTATGTGTTTAATATATATAAAGTAAAAAATAATAAGGTCCAATTAAACATTAATTCACCTGGAATCAGTCTACAGTTAGATTTGGGGAGAAGAAAAAGCAAATGTTAATGTTAGAGTCCTTTACAGCTCTACTTGGAGAAAGCTCTAATAAGGAAGGTAACTGAAAATAAAAGTGGATGCTGAAAAATCAGATGTTCTACAAGAGTCTTATTCAGATTTCTGGCAAAGTTGCTCTGCTTATTCGAATGGCATTGCCAAACAGGAAATCTTACAAGCATTGACTCTTTAAGAAATGCCATCAAATACAGTATACAGAATGTCTTACTTTTATGATTCATGTATAAGAAAATGTAACATTTGTGCCCACTTTTTAATAACAGGTGGATACACCTTATTTTCTATAAGAGATAAGCTAAAACATTGTGTGTGCTTATTTATATCTCCTGGTATTCAATGACAACAAGAGCAAGGTCTGAATTACATAGTGAAAAAGTGATCTGAAATGGGAGAAGATGAAAATATGCATGGTCAAATGTCAACTATTATTTCCTTCAAAAAGAAAAAGAAATTATTTTCTTCAAAGCAAGCCAAAAACACTTATGACAAATGTGTATAAAATGAATGAAAAAGTGAGCCCTGAGCACAAAGTGTATGATTACTATAAATTTAAATAGAAATAACTGTTCAGAAGTCTCTTATGAAAAAAATAAAGATCCTGTAATCTCATTCTGTGATTACTAGAACTAATCCAGAGATTGATTAGAAGTTCAGTTACAGGGTAAAATGCTGTCTCAAAGCTATGGAACTGTGTGAAAATAAATACTGTGTTTGCATTTGTTGAGATTATCCCAGATAAGTAAATCATGTGACACTTTGCATATTTAAGTAATTCTCAGAAAAATGTTTAGTTCATACCTAACTGGATATAATTTTTTAACCGGCTTATAAGAAAAAAGAAAGGTAAACTTGAAATTTTTTTACTTACTGGTTTACCATATTGTCTGCCTCCAGAAGAGTATGAACCCTGTAAGATGTCAATCAAACATCTATTAGTTGGATGAAAAAATCTTCTATCACTGTCTTGAGACAATTTGTGCAGTACTTAGGACAAAGTTATTTGGATGTTATTTGAACAAAAGTAACTGGGGTACCTGAAACTTAAGCTATCCACTGCACAACAGAACAATGGCAATTTGTTATTCTTAATCAAGAAAGCGTTGTTATGAAATACAGTATAGCGATTATAGTATATTCAAAGGAACATTTTACACACAACAGTAATTCATTGTAACCAATTCTTTTATTCAGCTTACTGAAATGACTTTAATGGATATTGCCTCAACTATTTAAGCTCAGTAAAATGACCAAATGAATGTATCCTTCAGCATCAAGTAACTGACCTGATTCCGACAGTACAGGACAGAAGTTAGGAGTAATGGGATGGGAAGAGAATATACTCACCTGCCCACCATACTGGCTGCTTCCTGAGGGAGAAGATCCCTATTAAAAAAAAAAAAAAAAAACCAAAACAAAACACAGGAAACTTAAGTGCTTACGCGTTGGCAGAGTAACAGCAGAATAGAGAGTAACTTTTTTTTGGTCTGTGCAGAATGAAACATCACGAAAGGACTTTTTGACAGGAGATCTCAGTAGGAATCTGGAAAGCATATTAATCTAAAAACTTTCAGTGAAAGACTTCTGGCTTAATTCCTCTAAGTTCCTTAACAACTGAAACTAGTAAATGTGGCAAACAGTCACAAAACACCTGCTAAAACTATGCTCTGGCATAAATATATGGATATAAAGTGTCTTTAAGTATGGTTCTGTTCAAGAGAAAAAAAAAATCTACTTTATTTGTGATTTTCTGCTAGGTCAAATGTGTTCAGAGAGCAGCATGTGTATTATTGTAAGAGCATCCTTATTATTCCAAATAGTTAATTTGGGAAATATTTGTTTTGCAGCTTTTAAAAACCCTCCCCATGCTACATGATGGCTGAGCCCAGAGAGTTGTGGTGAATGGCGTTAAACCCGGCTGGCGGCCGGTCACAAGCGGTGTTCCCCAGGGCTCGGTTCTGGGGCTGGTCTTGTTCAATATCTTTATTGATGATCTGGATGAGGGGATCGAGTGCTCCCTCAGTAAGTTTGCAGATGACACCAAGTTGAGTGGGAGTGTTGATCTGCTGGAGGGTAGGAAGGCTCTGCAGAGGGATCTGGACAGGCTGGATCAATGGGCTGAGGTCAACTGTATGAGGTTTAATAAGGCCAAGTGCCGGGTCCTGCACTTTGGTCACAACAACCCCATGCAACGCTACAGGCTTGGGGAGGAGTGGCTGGAGAGCTGCCCAGCGGAAAGGGACCTGGGGGTGCTGGTTGACAGCCGGCTGAACATGAGCTGGCAGTGTGCCCAGGTGGCCAAGGCGGCCAACAGCGTCCTGGCCTGTATCAGAAATAGTGTGGCCAGCAGGAGTAGGGAAGTGATCGTGCCCCTGTACTCCGCACTGGTGAGGCTGCAGCTTGAATACAGTGTTCAGTTTTGGGCCCCTCACTACAAGAAGGATGTTGAGGTGCTTGAGCGTGTCCAGAGAAGGGCAACGAAACTGGTGAGGGGTCTGGAGAACAAGTCTTATGAGGAGCGGCTGAGGGAACTGGGCTTGTTCAGTCTGGAGAAGAGGAGGCTGAGGGGAGACCTTATCGCGCTCTACAACTACCTGAAAGGGGGTTGTGGTGAGGTGGGTGTTGGTCTCTTCTCCCAAGTAACTAGTGATAGGATGAGAAGAAATGGCTTCAAGTTGCACCGGGGAGGTTTCTATTGGATATTAGGAAAATTTCTTCACCGAGAGGGTGGCCAAGCATTGGAACAGGCTGCCCAAGGAGGTGGCAGAGTCACCATCTCTGAAGTGTTCAAAAAACGTGTGGATGTGGCGCTTCAGGACATGGTTTAGGGGACATGGTGGTGCTGGATTAATGGTTGGACTCAATGATCTTGAAGGTCCTTTCCAACCTTAGTGATTCTGTGATATTATCTTCTCAACAGAGTGATACTGAACTCAAATGCTTGCCAATGAAGTAAAAAGAAATTAAATTATTTTTTAGTATAGCAAAGTGAAACACTGTGAAGAGTAATACTAATGAAAAATAGGTTCCACCTTCTTATTAGATAGCCATCCATTACATCTGTTAACTATTGGGTCTAGTAAGATTTCTCAATCCGTGACAAACTGCTAAGTCTACAAAAGGTACATAAGGACCTGCTTACAGTAAGAGACTCAAATGGCAGCTGAAGATGAGGAAAGCAGTATTATCGTGGGTAACACACCAGAATTTATATTTTCAAAGCAATATTGATTGGTAAATTTTGTATCAAATTTCTAAGTATTTAATCTAAACAAATACCAAAAAAGGATAATTTCAATATAATAGAAAAATAACACAGAAAACAGATTTTAAACTGGTGCCATAGCAATGTGAAACTGAAACATAAAAATGGTTCATTAAAATTATCACTTGAGCTAAGAGGTATTCTGAGGTAAAACAACTAAAACGATGATCTATGCAGTTTCTTTAAATTGACACTTATTCATGCTACTCCATTTCAGTTAGTGAGAAACCAATCCTGTTTTCAGATATTTATTAAAACAACACTGAAAAGCTGACTGGCAGTATATGCACTGCATCATATTTTTCATTTAAGAAATAGCAAGTAGGAAGATCTTGAAAACAAAGAAAAGTTGCTTGCCTGTCCACCATACTGACTGCTTCCAGAATACGACGAACCCTGTAAAAAGGATGTGAAATTTTCATAAATAATTTTTTTAAATACCACCTGGCATCAAAAAACCCTCGAACTAATCTAAACAATACTCATGACACTAATTAATTGGAAGAACTTTACACAGTTGTTAATGCAGTGGCAAATAGCCAGTTATCCACACATCATATTAGTCGTTTATGCAATGACATGGTTCTTCAGTATTTTTTCAAGGTAAGAAAGCTCTAGAATATAGAAAGATATAACTGAAATGCCAGGAATGATTCAACAAACGCCACATGCACTCTCTGGAATTATTGTCCCTATCTCTGTGACTAAACTGAACTTAATATTTAATGGCTTCTGGGCAAATATGGTAACAGAGCCATGTTTATTCCTGAGGAACTAATCTGTAGTAAGACTGCCTACCTGTCCACCATGGTAGCTGCTTCCTCCAAAAGAGCCCTGTGTTCAATAAGAATAGCAATGTTTACTCTCTATTAAATACAATGTCATGTAGAGGAAAAACAAGAGAACGTATTGACCTATTGCAATGATCAGGTCATTTACACCGATTACTAGTGTACTTTTCTATTTGGTTGATCAAACAAGTAAAGGATTTAGTTTCGATTTCTCCTTACTCCTTCAGATTCTTTGCTTGCAAAGAGAAGTAAACTGGTAATTTATATGTTCTTTTCAGCACTTCTGATTCTCAGAAGTGGCATATATATCATGAGTGGTATTACTCATGGCATGTTGATTTTGCTTGATTTCATAATCCAAGAAAAAGAAGTTGTCATCTAAGCAATTTTGACTATACTGAGACAACAGATAACTGAACTCTCCCCTCAAAAGTGAATTAGCTTAATTTCAGAAAAAGAAGGGTTGTGGGGGGGGGGGTGGGGTGTTGTTGTTGTGTTTTGTGGGTTTTTTTAAAAGTATTTACAAAAGTATGGGAAATGTACTAATTAGGCAGAAAAATGGAAATAGCTTTAACTTTTTTCATGTGTTCCTCTGCTCCCACTTGGAAGCATTTTGAGCCAAGATCAAAGATCTAAGTTTCACTAGTTCAATTATACTCTTAATAACTATCATAAAAGCAGCATTATTACATGTGTCCAAAACCCAGTAGATATACCATGAGATATTTGGTAAACAGATTCTTAGAAAATGCCAGGCCTCTCTTACAAGCCAAAAGAAATTAAATGCTTTGAAGCAGTTTTTCATGTCTGGATATTTTACAGAATTAGCACTAGTCTTCCTTTAATACAGATACTGGAGAACATTACTACTTGTTTAATCCAGGGTGGGGAAAGTGCAATTTCTTTCCCATGTATTTGTTTGAATACAGTACTACAGTTGCAAGTCACTTAATATTTTTGTCCTTAGCAGGTTCAAAATTTCTCATTTTCGCACAATGTGAAAAAAACCTTTCATCATACATATAAATTCATAGAGAGATTTATTTCAAGAAATGCTGTTCCTTGGGAAGTTTTTAATATATCTCTACGTATTATGAAAAACATACAAAGAATACTTACTGAGCTTCCACCAGGGCACACACATCCACCCTGTATAAAACACAATGAAACTTATTTTCCTGAGTCAATCACTGGAGGAGACCTCTGATTTAGTAAATCAAACTCACTTTCTCCTACTGCAAGGAAATGGGCTATAAAATCCTGCTCATAGACTTACCAACCTCCATCTAAAAAGTAGCACCTTTCTCCACTATTCTTTCAGGCTAGCTATGCACTTACTGATCCAATTTTTAAATAGTCTAATTTCTCATTTAAAACTTACAGTAAAAACCTTACTCACCAAAAGGATGAGTAAAAAATTCTGAGAAGTACTACAGAAAGCAATTTTTTTTTTCCTAAAGAGGTCAGAGCACTGGGAATACAGGTAGTACTCTTTCATGCCACAGATGTTACAGAAAACACTAAAGGTGACTTCCAGTGGAGGCCACTAGGTGATTTCTACTCTGATAAAACTAACCGAGAGGTGGCCAGGGGTTCACCATTCAATGTCTCACTTTCCACATTCTACCTGCATGAAATGTCTAAGAACAACAATGTTTAGCACTGAAGCAGGTACAGAAGCTCATTCAGACAGGCTACTCTGGCTTGCGGGATGTCTACATGACATGGAAAAACAAAATAACGTGTTGCTGAGGCTTTGGGCAAAAAGGACAGGGGTGAAGGAAAACAGTTCTTGTGAAGGAAAGGGACGCGAAGTAAATTGTGAGTGCCTGACACTAGCACAACTGAATGGTGTGGAGGAAGAAAAGCATACCTGTCCACCAGACTGGCCGCCTCCTGAGGAAAAGCCCTGGAAAAAATGAATAACTAATTGTTACTCAGTAACACAGAAATATTCTCACTTGTTCTTTGTGGTCCTTAAGTCTTTCAAATTGCTTCTGTTTAAACATAACAACAAAAATGGGCTGCTTAGAACCACGATCTGTTTAAGGAAGCATTTCCATGCAGTCACATGGGCCCCTGTATCATTTGCTCATATCATGATCTGACATACCAGGCAGACCCATACTTAGCAATCCTCACTCACTTTGGCTTAAAGCCGTTCTTTCTTAGAATGTTTCTTTTTTGCAAAAAATATGGGTCAGTTTTCCTAATGAATTGTGTACCAAAACCACAAGTACTATGAAAGTAGAAGTTTTACCTGTCCACCATACTGGCTGCTTCCTGAAGAAGCTGTACCCTAAAAAAATTGAGAAAGCATTTATATTTGTTGCACACTCTTTAACTTATTGACCTGTCACACAAAAATACACTTTCATTTCTTTTTCCATGGATTTAAGTGTTACAGGAATGTGAACACTTCCTCTATAACCATACTGAAATCTGTTGGCCTTTACAATGGCTAGTATTTAAACAGAACAATAAAGTTTAAATCAGTCAGCTTCAGGCAGGTGTGGAGTAGTGCTGCTGCACTGGATTGTGTGCTCAGGGCAGCCTCCTATGTTTTACTTTCCCGAGTGGCCTGACAGTCACATATTCATCTATTCTGCCTAAACACTGTTTTGCTGTAAGCCACCCCTTTATAAAATATTCTGTTCTTCACAAAACAGAAAAAGAAAGGTGAACAATGGAAAAAACAACCCATAAATAGAAAAACAATTCTCACCGGTCCTCCATAACGGCTGCCACCTGAGAAAGATGGACCCTGACAAAAAGGTGACAATTATTTCTCTATCAAAAAGCTTCTTTAAGCTTCTTTTTTGAAAGAAAACCTATTTTCTTTCTCTGCTGTACAATGAAAGAATACAGGATAAACACTCATCCTATTCCTTTATGTGTTCTATGCAATTAGGGATTGTCTGTAACATATGGATCTTCCATAATACTGATCATGAGCTATTAGGATTATATACCTATTTTCGGGAGACTGTATTTGGACTGAAAATCTCTTTCTCCTCTAATTCCCTCTCCAATAAATCTGACAATAAATGTTTTCAGAGGCCAAAGATGAGTTTGTTGGGGATTTCACTCCATATTAAAGGCTATACCGCTAGACTGCGCTAGGCACCCTCTTCCATCATCTTTCATTTCACATGGGCATGGAACACCTTCTCTTAACAATTCCTGACCTTCTCCCCAGTTCCCTTCTGGAAACATACTGCTGCTTTGATATCAACTCTGATATTGCATTTTACTGAAGGAAGTAAGCTGAAGGAAGTAAGGTATTCCATAGGTTGAGTTAGAGGAGGAATGCAATCTGCTTCCAGCCACTTCTTACTGTTAGAGCTAAGAAACCATGACAGCACCAAAAGAGAAATGGGTCCAGAATGAGGAGGGCAGGTTGGAGGGTAGAACAAGGCCAGAACTGCATTTACTGTGATATAACAGAAATACTGTCCCTTCCTCATTTTTGTATTGTTTCAGATCATATATCTTCAGATACCTGATCACCTATTACCAGATTAACAGAGTTTACTCAAAATATTATTTTTTCAGTCAATAGAAGAGTACCAAGTTTTGATGTAGAAGCTGGGTAATAGGATAAGGACTACACAGGAAGAGATTCTCACCTGTCCTCCATACTGGCTGCCTCCTGAAGCAGGTGAACCCTGAACAAAAAGAATTAAATAATCTCTACATCCATGTAATAGTACTCATTTAAACCATGCTCCATATGAAGGAGAGGTACCTAATTTCTTTCAGTGCAAAACTGTGAGTGTACTGAACCAGTCTGTGCAAGAAGGAGCAAGACTCACCTGCATTTACCACGGTGCAGCAGAAATTACACTTCCTAAAAACTCTCCTGTGGCTTTATATCACCTACATTTATAACTACTACATACCTAGCAACAAATTGACATGAAAAAAAAAAAATCAATCACCTTATTAATATTCTTTTACACAGAGAAATACCAAATCTTGGATAAAGTAATAAACACTACAAGGGAAGAATTCTCACCTGTCCACCATGCTGGCTGCCTCCTGAGGAAGGTGAACCCTGAATATGAACAAAAAAGAAACTGAAACTTCTTTACATCCATTTCATAGAATCATAGAATCATTTCATGAGGCTTTTAAAAATTTTGGTTAGCTTCATGAAGTACAAATTTATTTCATAAAGACATGACGTCTAGTCCTGCAAACTTCAGGAGCCAATTGAGTCAGTGTATTGCACATTCTGTTTTTTCTTAGTCTTAAACAATGGTCTTCATCTGAACTTGTTTTGTTTAATCACAGTAGCACCATAATACTACAGAGAAAGATTTGCTGAGAAGACTTTAGACTAAGATACATAAAGCTAAGGCAGACAGCTGGGTAGACAATGAATAAACTACAAGTTTGCATAGGTCAAAACTACGAAAGTAGGGACTATTAATGCTTACTTCTCCACCATAATGGCTGCCTCTATAAGAAGATGACCCCTAGAAAAATACTGATGATCAATTATTTCTGTTTCACAAGGAATATCTAATTCATGGAGATGAGTGGCAAACATATCTGTATTTTGTTATTTGACTGTTTGCAATCTTCTCAGAATAAACTCCACATTTTTGTCTTCCTTGAGTTCACATTAATAGAACAGACCACTATAAAGTTTCTTGAAATATTAAATCGATAGCTATCTGGATAATCCTTTACTGGAGAAGAGTCAAATAATGGTAAATATATAAAATATTAAAAGTAAGAGCTTACCTGTCCACCATACTGGCTAGCTCCAGAGGAATATGAATCCTGTAAAGAATACCAAGCAAGTGAATTACATGCTCTAGGAATTCCTTAAATCAAAACATGACTATCCCAGGCCAAAACGGAGCAAGAGAACAAGCTAAGAGTGAAGGCAACTGAGCAGGACTTTCAGTATGCTTTAATAACTAGAGTTCAAGCCTTACAAGGTAGCTTGGGGAAATACCTGAGTTCCTAAGCAAGGGTGGAAAGCAAAACCCCTACTGCTTGCTTTGTGTGACTTGCTGGCAAGGTTAAAGTAGCATTCTTTCAAGTTCTTTCTCTACTTATTTCTGGAGAATGACAGAAAGCTAAATCCTGGGCCAAAGCTAGCAGGAAAAGATTGGCTTACCTAACGGGACCCTGAAAACCAAACCAAACAAGTTTACTGAAACCTCATACAACAAGAAGTCTCTTTAAAGAGGGGAGATGGGATTTTTTTTTTTTTCCCCCTTAATGAAATTAGGTTCACTAGGAATTAAAAATGCTGTATTTTGATTCATTCTTGCCCACATGTATTATTTGTGTGAGCTTTATTATGCAGGATTCACAAAAATAAGGGCACTATTTGCTAAAAAAGCCATAGTTTATAATTTTTAGGACATGTAGACTCAATGATGAATTTAATTTACTGAGTTTTTACTCTTTAGACATAGTTCCCATATCAAAACTGAATTTAATTGAGTTTGTGAATAACTATCATTTTCACAAGTGGCAAGCTGGCTCTCCTTTTGGAATGAGTGCTTACTTGGCTACTGTACTGGCTGCCTCCAGATGATGATGAGCCCTAGGGAAAAAAAAAGGAACCAGTTATTTTTCTCTAACAGAACTATTTTAAAGCAAAACTTCTTAAAGGACAGCAGTATATAAATTTCTATTTTAAACTTTTTTGCTTGGGTTTAAAATCCACTCAAAATATAAAATCTAGCCTTCCCTACTTTGTTAATACATCTAAAATTTAGTGTGTACCTGTCCACCAGAATGGCTGCCTCCAGAGCCCTTTCAGAAAGGAAATACCAGTTATTTCACTTCAAATGATCTGACTGAAAGATAGGCAGCTTATTTCTTCCAGTTTAAAATCAGCACACTGAAGAATGACCTCCCCACAAAAAGCTTTTCATATTAATTCTTGCATAATACTACAGATGTTTTGAACACTCTGAGCTTCCACAAGATCTGCTAAGCTCATAAATTGAACTATTTTGTGTTTAGGATATAATGTTAAGCATCGATCAGATACGTGTCCTTCGAAAGGAATCTTATGAATGACTTTTCAATTGCCCTGTAAAGAAGATATTAAAGACAATGTTCTGAGGTAGATTGCAACATATAGTTGAGGGACAACCAAGATCTACATTCAGTATGCAAAAGCCATTCTCCAATGCTGAGGTACTGGGTGCATCTACGCATTTTAGTACGGATCAGGAGTGTGCTTTTGAGACAAAACTCATACTCCCCACTCATTGTAGTTTGTTTTGCATCATGGAGTGGTCTTGGAGTGAATTAATTGGATGCCTTTCAGATTAAACTAAATTGTAGAATGCTCTCTATGGGCACACTTAATGCATTCAGGTAGTAAATGGACTTTTGGTCCATGGGACCAGACCAGAGCAAACCCTTCTTGAAATGTGTATAGTGTGGCCATCGGTTCATCAGCACTGATTTTTTCACTCTGTAGAGTAAAACAATCCTAGCAGTTTGCAGTACTGGTCAATGTAGACATAGCCACTATGTGCCCTCAATCTTCACACACAATCCCTGATTCATAACTGCTGTCCAAATATGGCCAAGTCAGTAAATCAAAAACCTCAG
Source organism: Phaethon aethereus (assembly GCF_964289735.1). Taxonomy (NCBI): domain Eukaryota; kingdom Metazoa; phylum Chordata; class Aves; order Phaethontiformes; family Phaethontidae; genus Phaethon; species Phaethon aethereus. The sequence continues at coordinate 14,522,103 of NC_138584.1, forward strand.
TCCCAATTGGAAGTTTCAAAGGAAACAAATCTCAACACCAATAATATAAAGGATGAAGAACACAGGTGGGTAAAAATGTTTTCCTGACTGTAGATATATACACATTCCTCCCTCCTACAAGGGAGCACAAGACCAGCCCTATTTATCACATAATACTAATTTTTGTATGGTACATTTATGTAGCTGTGTCCAAGCCAGCTTTGTATCAGCTAGCAGTCTGGTAACAATGCCACAGAGTTGTACTATGTACTAGATACAAAAAGACCCAAATGTTTTTTCTTCCTTTAGTGCAGCACATACAGAGCTCCAGTGTCCTACACTGCATGACTTTCAAACCTAGATGAACAGAACTGGTCTTGGGAATGCTGCAAACAGGTCTCTCCTGCAAAAGAGTTCTTATCCGTATGAGAAGGCTAAAATAATGAAATTACTGATCTATGAATACTAATCTGTCTTGCAGTAAGTGATCTAAGGGGAATACAAACACATAAATCCATGTCCTTAGGGGATATTTTGACATAATTCCAAGGAAGCCAATGGAACTGACTCTCAAAGTAAATATTTATATTGTTATGTACCTGTGTTTGTGCCAAACAACATTTTTCATTCAAAGACTTCTCTTTGAATGAATACTGTTTCAAATGGCAATAGAAATTGTGAGTGCTGGATAAATGTCCTGTCTGTACTTTTAAGTCTAACTAAGTTACATTATTTTTACAGATGTAAAATTGTGTATGACTTCTATTACGTACTGACTCTTTTTAACCTCTGTAGCCATTATATTGACAAAACAAACACAGGGCAACCTTACAAGCTTATGAACATTGCTTACATTTGCAGAGGAATCACTTCTGACTAGGGTAGGGGATCCACCCTGTAAGGGGAAGGCGGGGGGAAGAGAAAAATTAGCCTTTGTCTTTGATCATAAACCAAAAGTGAAACAAAAAAAAAATGAAAGAAGTCTTTTTCAGCCTGGTAGACTATAAATCACAAAAGTATCATTTTGTATCTACCCATGACTGACTGCCTAGAAAATAAGAACACTACCCAAGGTGCAAGAATGTCCTTTACACACTACATGTTGATTGACCACATATGATTTGCTTTGGAAAGCATGTATTACCCTATTTCACAGTCTTTAAATAATTTCATATGGACTTAAAGCACAAATGAGAAGTGGCTCAGTTATTGTTGTTGGGGTTTTTTTTGGTTTGTGATTGGTTTGTGTTTTTTTTTTTTAATTTGGTAAAGATTGATTTCTGAGACAACTTTTTATGGTTGGCGATTTAGTAGATTATATTATTTTAGCTTCCCTTCATGATAGGTCTTTTGTCAATTAATTCTGCTATTTAATGCAATCAATTTTTAAAATTTTTTTTTTTGAGAAGAGATACACATCTCTCTAAAAACTGTATGCTGACTGAAAAATTACTGCTCAGAGAATACACCCTGCTGCCAACTTTGCGGGTTCTGAATTCTTCAGCTTGGCTGAAGAATAATAACTGAAGAAATAACTCCTACCATGTCAGTAATATGTAAGTCACCAAAGGGATAACGAACATAAAATTAAGAATACATTCAAATAAGTAAGTTAAAAATAAATAGGACAACAGATAATTTTCCAGTTAAATAACCTGGTAAAAGAAAACGTATAATGAACAAATAACACTTACAGAACTTCCCCCAGAACAATCACATCCACCCTGTAGAGAATGCAGAAAATATTTAAGATATCAAGAGTCCAGGACTGAAAGGAACTCTAGTTACAACTCAAAATTACTTCTACAATCCCAGGTATGCAAGCCATATGTTACGTACATAACTGCCCAAACGCCCAACTTCTAGAAATTAGTCTATTTTTTGTTCTCTTCATCCTATGCAACTATTCCTGCACTTACTGTTCTGATGGGGCAAAAAACTTCTAAATTTGTTACCTACAATCTTTACCTTAAAAACCTTAATCACCAAAAGGATGAGTAAAAAATTCTGAGAAGTACTACAGAAAGCAATTTTTTTTTTCCTAAAGAGGTCAGAGCACTGGGAATACAGGTAGTACTCTTTCATGCCACAGATGTTGCAGAAAACACTAAAGGTGACTTCCAGTGGAGGCCACTAGGTGATTTCTACTCTGATAAAACTAACCGAGAGGTGGCCAGGGGTTCACCATTCAATGTCTCACTTTCCACATTCTACCTGCATGAAATGTCTAAGAACAACAATGTTTAGCACTGAAGCAGGTACAGAAGCTCAAAGACAGCTGCCATTCAGACAGGCTACTCTGGCTTGCGGGATGTCTAAATGACACGGAAAAACAAAATAACGTGTTGCTGAGGCTTTGGGCAAAAAGGACAGGGGTGAAGGAAAACAGTTCTTGTGAAGGAAAGGGACGCGAAGTAAATTGTGAGTGCCTGACACTAGCACAACTGAATGGTGTGGAGGAAGAAAAGCATACCTGTCCACCAGACTGGCCGCCTCCTGAGGAAGTTGAGCCCTGTAAATGTTGTATTTTAATTTAAAAAGATCGTCTTTAAGTTTGACATATATATTTGATTACAGTGTATTTTACTCTCTAAACTATGTTTGAAAAGATTTATCTGGTTAAGAACATGATTTTATCTATATAAAGATTAATGAGAACTAAAAAAACCCCACAGTAGTCTGGAAACTTATGTATTACCAATCTGTTAATATTTTCTTGAAATATGTACATTGGAGAAAAAAAAAACAAACTAAAAAACCAACACAGAAGAAAAGTTTCCCACCTGCCCACCATACTGTCTGCTTCCTGATGAGGATAAGTCCTGAAAAAAATTCAAATCAATTAATTTCTACTTAAGAAATACTCTTAATGGAAAATATTTATTACTGTCATTTGTTTCCTGGTGTTAGAACATCAGTTAATACATGAATTGTATTTTGACCACTCTGTGTACACTTGGACTTTTACGTAGAGATAGGTAAGAAAAAGGTGTTTGACTACCAAATTAATTTTGCTCCCAGATAAAAAATTACTGTAATAGAATATGAGGACTCAAGCTTTTGTATAACAGATACTTCAGGTCAAAACCACAAAGAGTTAGTATTTACCTGTCCACTGGAATAGCCACCACCTTGAGAAGATGATCCCTGCAAAAAGCAGACCCAATTTATTGTTGTTTAAAATGGCTTCTGGAAAACAAGACTATGTTGTTGAACAGTCACACACTTTTTTTTTTTTTAATTTTTAGATTTTTTTTTTTTTTAAAGAAAACAGTTTGTCATTTTATTTCACAAGACATGATGCCAGATGTCATGAGCAATTCTAGGAGATAAACTGTTGGATATAATTTACTTGTTGGGATAATTTTAAAATAGAACAACCATTTTGGAATGGAACTGTAAATAATGAATAAAATAGATGCTTACATGTCCACCTGACTGGCTGCCTCCTGGGGAATAAAAATCCTGGAAAAATGTATTGAAATTACGTGAAAAACCCCAAAACTTCCTTTCTTTTGTAGTATGGAAAGGTCAGGATACAAGCAGAACACTCCTCCTTGCTTTCCCACATTCCTTAATTTTCTCTTATGGATTGTTCAAGAACAATAAAAAAAAGGTCTTTCCGTATAAAACAACACATGCCCCTTCATCCCTGTTGCTAATTGCTCTTTTCGTGGAAGATGTTCCTTTGGATACAATGATTGAAGAGTTTTTACATCTCCAACAAAACAATTTCTCAGTCTGTGTCATTTAATTCTCATTAAAAGTTAAATGGGTGCCATGTAAAAATGACAGGAAAATGGAAGCCCTCATAAGTAAGTCATACAGCACAGTAAAGGGCTTCACTTAGAATAAATGCTAGACAAATCATGGTATTGAAGCCTTTTGCAGTCAGGCAATGACTTAAAAAAGCGCGGGAACATGAACAAGTAAATTGTGGTTTCTAGTGTGAGCTTTTGATTCAAGACCACACCTCAGCATCAGTTGGGATTTCTAGCGGTACTTTAATACTTTAGCCATATCCTCACTCCCTCTGTGCTCAAAGATTTTCTTTCTCACAGTGGAAGCTGCCACACCAGCTTCCACACAAGATGTAATGGAGGTGGCTAGCTTCCTTACTGGCAACAAGTAAGGAAGGAGTGCTTACCCGTTCACTCTGCCGGCTGCCAGGTGGTGAGGTGGAATCCTAAAAAATATTAGAATTTAATTACTGCATTGAAAATATTTCCGTTTTTTCTAAGCAAGGTTGGAAGGCAGAGAAAACTACTGCTTGTTTGCACGACTTGTTGGGAAAGTCAAAAGCTGTAGGATAAGCACCTGTAGGATAAGCAGATAAGTTCTTTCTCTGCTAATTTCTGGAGAATGGCATTTCTTTATTTGGAAAGCTGAATCCTGATACAGCATAATAAAGGAATGAGATCACATCTCAGTCTATGTTATTTCCTCTCAGAATGCTATGTGGGAAAACCATCAGCACTTTTAAAGTTGTCTTGGTTCTTGTAAGACCTTGGTGGTACGCACCAATGTCGTTATACCTTAGATTCTTTCAGAGGACCTTGGGGCCCTGTGTAGTATCATATTTTAGCTTTGCTGAATATCTGTAAGAAGATTTTGGTACCGAAACTGTGTAGAAACTAACAGCACACTATACTTGCAGCTGAAGTGCACAGCTGAATTTATAAAAATTTGTGGAGAGCGTTTTCCTACTAAGCAAGACACTGGAAAACAGACTTATTAGAAATCCAGTTATTGTACAATAAATTACTCAAGACCCCGAGAAAATGAGACATTAAACTTGGAAAGTTTTATAAACAGCTTCATCAGAATTAATAGGAAATATACTTTAGTCAGGAGAAAAGGCATGTTTTTAAACAGAAAAGCAAGCACTTCTCATGATACTACATGAAAACAGAATTCCTATGCAATATGTAGATGAAGGAACTTGAATCCTTTACGTCTGGTATTGCAAGAACACAAATGAAGTGTAGGGTGAATTGGAGATGGAAAGAGAAAGAAGTAGTCTGTTCAGTATTGATAAGGGAAGTTGTGTTGTTAAAAAACAATAAATGAGATAAAGATTACAGGTAAAATATAATGTGTTTTCTCAAAAAACTGAGGAAAAGTTGAATTCTAAAATAAATCTGTATTTTAAGAGCAATTAAGTTTGAAAGTCTTAATTTGTGCAAATTGTTATGAGAGTCCAGAATAGAAAACATATATGGAATATACTCTTATGGAAATAAATCACAAAAAATAACCCTTAAGAACAAGAATGGCTGATCTAACATATTGATAGCACTGTTGTTACAATGTTAAGTTAATGTTGTTGTATTAAATTAACTCAGTGAAAAAGTAGCCAAAATAAATCACTGGAAGTAAGAAGTGTCTGGTTGTTTTATATACCATGAGCATATATTGAGTTGCAATGGAAATTGTGAAATAAAGGAAAAGCGCTTCCTTTGTAAATGCTACTTCCAATAACCAATTTAAAAAAAAAAAGTATGATTGTTACAAGTCAGTAACTCTCATAACTGCAATTTTAATTTGCCAAACTCTTATCACACCATAGCACAATAATATGACATAATTTAAATCTACATTTTCCTTTATCTACAAAAACAATATAATTTCAAAGAAGTTATGGCAGAAAATTACTAAACAACAGAGATGATTAGAATGTATTCTAAAGGAACTCTTGAAGATAAGATGATGAGGTGAAGGTCCATGTAAGCACCTAGATACTTTAAAAGACTGTAAATTCTGATATTGATATACTTGAGAAGAAATACTTACATTGTCATCAGATTCACCGCCTCCTATGGATGGTGAATCCTGTAAAATAATGGAAAAACATTTATTTTCATATAAAAAGGACTCATACGTTACCTTACTTGTGGAGAATATAAAATAGAAGAATAAAAATAACTAGCCACTTAGAATCTCCAATTTTACCTAAACCAGGGAATGTGCGAGAAAAGCAAAAACATGTAACTTTACCTGTTGCTTAAGCAGAAGAAGTTAAAACCCCCTCTCCTTGTAAACATGCATTTTTATAAGGAAAAATTTTAGATAAAGTCAATTTGCAAAATTAACCATTCTTTACATTCAAAAATCCCATTACCTATGCTTTCTTTCTAGATCCTGCGCTAGAAGCAGCAACACGACACAATTTCCTATGAAAAAGCAGTCTGGATTATATGCCTTTTATTTTTAATAAATAATTCTGTATTACTTTGGCTGGTTAAAATGTATTGCTAAACAAAACATAAGATGGTCCCTACAGAATGATCCCACAATGATATTCACAGACTTCAAATATAGTATGTGCATTCCCCTGGACTTTCAACAGCTTCTGCATAAGCAAGGTGTGTAAAGTAAATGCACAAAGTGTTTTCCTTTTGGATGAGCTAATACATAAACAGTAGAGTAGTTAAAGGACTGACCAGTCACAGTGGCACAGTAAGCAGGATGGTGTATATACTGCATCACCTTTCCTCCCTTATGGAAACATTTGGAGTTGTAAAGAGGTAAATAAAAGTAAAGAGAAACAGAAGGTAAAATGGCATTTCCATGGTCATCACTTAAAAATAATTGAAATACAGAACCCAGTGCATGTAAGAACCAACACAGCAAGCTTAAGCTTTTGATGTATGAAACAAATAAGATTTACCTGACCATAAGATCCAGCACCACTATATGTGGAAGATCCACCCTGTTCAGAAAACATAAATTATTTTCGTATTGTAAAAGGACGACTTTTTTCTTGGACACTTATTGTTGGGATTCCCTTCTGGGGAGATTTAAAAAATATTAATATTGACTTAGTTATCAGAATAGCTATTGAGCAACTCATAGATATGTCCCTGTAAAAGACTAATTTAATATATATTTAACTCAAATTCTATTTCCACTTTTGAAGAGACTTTCATCTGGCAGATGATTCAAAGCTAGCATTGTTGAGGAAAATGAACTTTAACGATTGGAGGCACCACACTTTTTACTCCCATAAACAATTCAAGCTTGTAGTTAAAAGTATATGCAAATTCACTCTGCAAAGAAAAAACATACCTTCATTAAAATACAGTGAGATTCTGTATAGTGTATTTCTGTATTTCTGTGAAATTCTGTATAGTGTACAGAATAAAGCTGTATATAGGAACCAGGGTATTGGCCCTCGGCACCCTTTATACAAAGAGAAGAAAAGAGTATCTACCTGACCATAGGATTCACTGCTGCTGTCATAGACAGAAGACCCTCCCTGTAGAGAAAATAAAAAAAGTTTATTATTTTGGTTCCCTCAAGAAAGAGTTTTCGTTCTTTCAAGGGCATTATAGAAATGAAAATAACAGAAGTCTGTTATATTTACAAATGAGTAAGAACACTTACCTGTCCATAAGGTCCACCAGGATAGTAGACAGACCCTCCCTATACAAAAAACATAGAAATTTACTGTTTTGTAGTTGAAATGGTCTCTCAGGGAAAACTTTTAGACTGCTCCTGTCCAGGCACAATGACCAGAATATTTACCTGGTTATCAGAATAAGAGCTGTGGGAAGAACCCGGGCCCCCCTGAAAGAAAAACACAGACCAGCTATTTTCTTGCAGACCAGGTGAGTATTTAAACATAAATGTATCTGGTTCTCACTTTGCACCCTTTCTTCCAGTTTTGAGTTAACTTCTATGCACCTAAATAAAAATCAAGGCCAATATTCTTAAAGTGGAAGAAGTCTTCTGGCGGTAATTTTCTTAGCCTGCTGAAATTTGAATTCTGCAAGGGAACTGCAGATACCATTATGTACTGTTCTCTGTCAAACTTCACACCACTAGGTAACATCAGGGTTAATTTATGTTTTCGATTCTAAGGGACAACTGTCAGGTCTGTAACTACAGCATGTCATAGCACCCACAATATCGGGAGTCTCGGAACCAGGACGATGGGAATCTGTGTTACCCTGGCAGCGGGGGGAGAAAACTACCTGTCCATAGGATCCTCCAGGATAGAAGGCAGGCCCTCCCTGTGCAGAAGACAGAATGGGTTACTGGTTTATTTTCGGCTACCCCTTCAGGGAAGGTTTTAGATGGAGCTTCTGAATAGGGCATTTTATCTGAATGTTTACCTGGTTACCAGAGTATGTGCTGTGTGAAGAACCTGGCACTCCCTGAAATGAAAACACAGACTAGCTGTTTTCTTGCAAGCAGAATAGTGTGAATAGCAATGTACCTGACTCTCACTTTAGGTCAATGCTGTTAAAGAACAAGGAGCTTTTTATTTCTAATTTTTTTATCTGGATGAAAGATTATTCCATGGAAGTTGTAAACACATTTAGTCTTTTCCTCTAACAGACTTCATGCTGTAAGTTATGTAACAGTTGATTCAACTCCTGGGTGTTATGATATTTCACAAAAGCCACTATATAGGGAATATAGGAATGAAGATAACAGAAGTCCATTATATTTACAAATGAGTAAGAACACTTACCTGTCCATAAGGTCCACCAGGATAGTAGACAGACCCTCCCTGTACAAAAAACATAGAAATTTACTGTTTTGTAGTTGAAATGGCCTCTCAGGAAAAACTTTTAGACTGCTCCTGTCCAGGCACAATGACCAGAATATTTACCTGGTTATCAGAATAAGAGCTGTGGGAAGAACCCGGGCCCCCCTGAAAGAAAAACACAGACCAGCTATTTTCTTGCAGACCAGGTGAGTATTTAAACATAAATGTATCTGGTTCTCACTTTGCACCCTTTCTTCCAGTTTTGAGTTAACTTCTATGCACCTAAATAAAAATCAAGGCCAATATTCTTAAAGTGGAAGAAGTCTTCTGGCGGTAATTTTCTTAGCCTGCTGAAATTTGAATTCTGCAAGGGAACTGCAGATACCATTATGTACTGTTCTCTGTCAAACTTCACACCACTAGGTAACATCAGGGTTAATTTATGTTTCGATTCTAAGGGACAACTGTCAGGTCTGTAACTACAGCATGTCATAGCACCCACAATATCGGGAGTCTCGGAACCAGGACGATGGGAATCTGTGTTACCCTGGCAGCGGGGGGAGAAAACTACCTGTCCATAGGATCCTCCAGGATAGAAGGCAGGCCCTCCCTGTGCAGAAGACAGAATGGGTTACTGGTTTATTTTCGGCTACCCCTTCAGGGAAGGTTTTAGATGGAGCTTCTGAATAGGGCATTTTATCTGAATGTTTACCTGGTTACCAGAGTATGTGCTGTGTGAAGAACCTGGCACTCCCTGAAATGAAAACACAGACTAGCTGTTTTCTTGCAAACAGATATTTGAGTGAGTCCATTTCTGAATTTCTATTCTTTCAAAATATAGCTTTCAAAAAGGACACTACTGCAATCATTAAAAGAGAACACTGGTTATTTTTTTTAGATATAAGGAAACCTTTAGCAGGTACTCTTCTGTTCAGGTTAAAAGACCTGGAAGAAATAGTAACATTTCATTTTACTCTTTCTAGTGACAGAATCCTATGTTACAACCTGGTAGAAGCTACCTTGTTATCCATGATAATGACCCTTACTGTGTTTTTAAAAACTGCCAGAATACTGAACTCCCAAATTGTAAATAAGCTTTGGGAGAGCAGATTTTTTCAGCTCACCACTTAAAGACAACTATCTACCAGTACATAACATCCATTATTACTGTCACATCTCCTTTAAATAAAAAATAGACAAAGTATTATTCTATGGTCAGGCAGCTTCCTCAGGGACTATTTGTAGACTGAGCTCTTGTCTTTAGATGAAGCTTAGAGAAAAAGTGGAATAATTGCAGTGTGAGAGATTTGGGGATCTACATAAGGAAACCCATTGTTTCCTTTGAAACAAGATGGTTTAAATATGTATAGCTTTGACTCTTAATTTATAATCTTTTTGAGGTTTGAAGAGACCTTCATGTATCTCATAGCTTTAAGTTCAGAAGAAAGCTTTTTGCAGGTATTTTCCTGGGCTAAAGAATCTTCAAGGAAGTAGATGGCTGTCTCTTATGTAATATTTATGAATGCCGGTTTACTTATATTATATATCTCTATCTACCTACCTAGATCTATCTCTATCTCCACCTGTACCTTGCTTTTTTAATGCAGAAGAAAAAACCTGCCTATGATGGCCCATGCATTTACATGCTAATCTTAGGCACTGCTACTGCCATATGTACAGGATTGACCCTGGACAGAAAATGAAAATAAGTCCTGCTTTTAACTTTGTCTTTTCCTTTGTAAAGATCGTTGAACATTACTGTTAGGTGAAGACAAAGATCAAGACTACTGCTATCTAGTTTATAATAAATTCCATCAGCTGATACTACCACAGACGGAAACACAAGTCTCTTGTGTGTGAAAGTGGACACATCTGCAGTAAGAACAGGTTTTCTAACATGTCCAATTTAGATATCTTATTTTCTTCATGTTGAAAATTGTTTGATAGCAACTAAATACTGTTTCCTCCCCCCAGCCATGCTGTGGTGGCTTGCTGTTAAAAACTAAGCCTCTTTTTGCACCAATTTGAGCATGCAGTGAAAAAGGCCCTATTAGAATGAAAACTTGCATAAAGACGTCCATCTTTTTCCTTGCCAATGCTTACATAGCATTACAATCACATGACAAATAAAAAAGTTTTACCTCGATGAATTTTCAATATTAGTTATTTTAATAGACTAGCCTATATTTTAAAACATGTAGGTTATGATTACTGCTCAGCCTCAATTATATGAAAGAAGTGGTATTTTACCTGACCAAAATTACTGTTGCTATATGTTAAAGTTAATGGCACTTAAGTTCAGTAATTTCTTTATACAATTAGTTTAAATAGTATGCTTTTTTATAGAAATAATAATCCACATTATGATTCATGTTGAAATTGAAAACTAAAAAAAAATTACACCATTCAAATGGGTTTATGTAAATACAGCTCCAAGAAAAGCTTCGAAACTTTTCAGGTAGAAGATAGGTGACTTTAAAATCCATGTTCACCTGGCAAAGCCAGGTGAAGCCAGAAGCCTGGTAAAGCTAGTCTATTATCCCCATGTAACCACCTTCCCTGGGCTTTTTCCTGGCATGGAGGCATTGCCCAAAAGAAAAGTTTATCCAGTGCCACTGATCGTGAAATTGCAGTGATTCTCTTTATGGGAAAAAATAGTTTAAATATTGATTTTAAGAGACTATCTTTTGAAATATGTATCAAATTTTGAAATTTTAGTCACAATACTTTATTGTACCAGTGAGAAGGACAAGGAGCCTAAGCTGGATGCAATTAAATTCTGTGGTTATTGCAGTGCATATTGACTCTGGTTTTTGAAAGTAATAAATTAGGACACAACAGTCAACTGACAGAGCATCTGGATTAGCAAGCACAGATACAGAAAGTTACTGGCCAAATGGTAATTATGCAGTTAAAGCAGAACTCATTCTTTCGTTTCATTCTATATAATTCTATCCATACTAAGGAAATTATCAATAATGCTTAGTGTTACCCAAGTGTCCCTACTTACTAGGTGATTAATTCAAAACAGTCCATTATGTAGATGAAAGAATAAACTCAGGAAAAATTATTACCTGTCTATTACCACTGCTTCCATCAGGACAAATGCAACCACCCTATAAATTAAAGAAAAGGAAACAATTATTGCTTTGTAGAAGTTTAAAATAAAATTTTATTTCAGATGTGAAACTGTGTTTAGGGGAATAAAGACTGTGGGACAGCAGAGTAGCTGTGACCTTTCCTATACCTAGAACAAATGAGGGGACAGCATAGGTCTATATATTAAACATTTGCTTTGGACGTTAGACTGATGCTACATCTCTCAGTGCTATGGCTCAGTAACAGATGCCTCATCAAGACAGAATTATCTGGGCAGTCAAGAGCACAGAGAATCATCATTATGCTTTCACCAGTAAACCATGTGTAAAATTGAAGCAGTGTTAAGAAGTGATTTCAGAAAGCCGTTTCAGATAAATTGAATCTGAACAGAGTCACTTCATTTACAATTTCATGAGTAACATCACCAATCCCCTATGCAAAATTGCTCTGACTCCTGAATTTAATTAGTTTAATTACCAGGAAGTTATCTGGGCAAGACTAGACAAAAATAGAGAAAATCCTGACCTGACTACTTGATCCACCACCAGTTGCAAAAAATGATCCACCCTGTGAAGAAACCAATTATTTTTTATAGAAGCATTTTATCAGAATCTAACAAGTATAATATTATGTAGTGAGAAGTAAGGTGACAAACTCTTTGTACTACTTCCCTGCACTAACAAACATTATCTGTTCAGAACTCACTGTATGAATCATTGTGAAAACATAAATTTGCATGAAACTTAATTAGTAACTGGATACAATACACAGGGAATTGGTATCAGGAAAACTAATTAAGAAAACTGTTATTCTCTGGAGCTCAGAAATCTGACCTTACAATTGAATTAGACTTCAAAACTCCCTGAGACAGAGGACTATGCTAGTGTTACATCTACATAACACTGGGCATAGTGGGATTCCGGATCTCTGGGAAGCTGATAGGTATCAATGCAGTACAAAATACTACGAAAAATAGAATCAGGTGGCACTCTGGATCAGTTAGATTTCACATAATTCGGTAACGTACACACCACTGCAGCAGTACATAAGTCTACAGAATATGAAAGTTAGACCTACTTTTGTAACAGAAGTACATAATCACTAAGATGTACCTTGTTACCAAATTCTAAATGAAACAGAATTATATTTCTGGCCATTACCATCACTAAAGCAGGACTGTTTCTACAAAAAATCTAAAACTCTTCCTTTTGCGTTTTGCAAACAACTTTTACAAAACGTTGTGTAAAGAAACACTTGCAATGCTTACCTGGTTAGTGGAGTGAAGGAACAGAGGAGACAGTATATTCTGGGCCCATTATCATTATTTACAACCGTGTAAAATTACAATACTATAGGGAAAATGCTGCCAAATCAAAATAGTATCCTTCAGCACAGATAAATTATATTTCTGAAAATTAGGTTCCACTAATTTATCAGAAAGCTTCTTGCAATGAGATCATGCAGTAGACACTGTTATTACCTGGAGGTTAGTGTGGCTGCTATTTGACGTAGAAGACTCATTCTGTGAAGGAACAAGAAATTACTCATTTTTCTGTAAGGGTAATAAATTAAAATACATAGTTATATTGGGAAAGAACTGTCTAACCCTAAACAGAATACACTGTTATGGAAACTAGATCCTTATTCTTCTTTCTGTAGGTAGTACACCAAGGAGCTGTAATACCAGCAGTAGCTCAGAAAAGCGACCAGAATGGTTTACCTGTACATCATAGTCTCTTCTGCTCAAAACATGTGATGTATCCTGTAAAAACAAAGACATTTACTATTAGAAGGTGAAAACCCCATGATCAGTCACAGGCCTTCTTTTTTCCCCCTATTATTTATTTATAACAACTTCAGACCCTTTAACACATACATTGAGTAGGAACTATAAAATAAAAGATTTTGCATGTAATTTTTACAGGTTTCTGCTAAGTCTGACTTGAAGCTATACAATACACACAGTTGTATCTCCTCCACAGCATGCTGAGCACAATAAATTACCAAATATTATTCTGTCTTACTTCAGCTAAAGTTTTAGCTGTCCTCTGTTTGTATGACACATTTAATTTTATCTTGGATCAACTCTGTATGTGCTTCCTGAAGAACAGGAATTTGAGCTGCCCTATGCCTCACAGCAGGATTTTCATGTCATTTTTCATATATATACTTCCTTTCAAGTGAATTCACCCAAAGAGCAAATGGCTGAGCTATTTTACTTTACTGTTTCCTTAAACAGAGAATATTAATTAGGACAAGCATAATTGGGTAAAAATTAGGCATAATTCAGACAAATTATGTAGAGTTGGGGCAAAAATCCTACAAGCAGTAAAAAAAGAAATGAAAAAGTTACTTACTCGGGCAACTCGAACTTTCCTGTTCCCACAACCAGAACTCTGTAAAAGGAGCCAGAAACCAATTATTAGTTTATAGGTGCAGCCATCCACACAGAATACTTTCAGGAAAAATCTACCTAAACTTGTCAAGGTGGCATATTTCAGGACAGGCAAATGTGCAGAGAATTGACCTCACTTTCACTAAGTAACACAGTAAAAAATATTGTATTAGAGTTATTTGAAAATAAAAGTAACTTACATTGATAGACTAATTTTGAAGCAAGAGAGGAAAGTGTCATTTATCTGCTGAAACCCTCATATTGTAAAAATAGTAATCCAAACCACATCAGCCTATTCCTGTGGAACCAATACAAAATTCAGACTTAACTGCACCATAAAATACATCTATTAAATAGTGACGTAGCAAGATCTCCCTTTCTTTTAGTTTTCTTTTTTTTTCTTGTCACAATTCAGTATGAAATTGGGAAAGTATAATACAGTTTGTTTACCAAGCTATGTCTACAGCATATTCAGAGGGCGAGTACAATAAGTAAATTGGCTTGAGTATCAGTAAAGGATGTAGTAACAAAAGCAAGAAGTTTGCTTCAAGCCTCATCACCTGAATTTTGGCCAGTTTCTCAGGACATCTGTGGTCTGCCATCAGCTACATTCTGCCACAGCTATCATTTGACTATCAGTGAGAGTCTTATAAAGCATGTTCTTCATCTGTTTTCACCTTATCACTCCATCAGAAGTTCTGGCTAGTGGAGTCTCCCTCAGCTGAGCCATTGTGGCTTAGAGAACAACCTATATAATGCACTTTGCTGAGGTTTTTTTGAACATTCTCCACCCGTCTTTGTGAGAATGTTTAGAAGCAAACTCTTCTACAATGAAGTTCAGGAATACACACTGGATAGGGATAACTAAGTGTCCTGGTTTCATCTGGGATAGAGTTAACTTTCATCCTAGTAGCTGGTATAGCGCTGTGTTTTGGATTTAGGATGAAAATAATGATGATAACATACTGATGTTTTCAATTGTTGCTAAGCAGTCAAGGACTGTTCAGCTTCTCATGCTGGCCTGCCAGCGAGAAGGCTGGGGGTGCACGGGAAGCTGGGAGGGGACACAGCTGGGACAGCTGACCCCAACTGGCCAGAGGGATATTCCATACCATACAAAGTCATGCTCAGTATATAAACTGAGGGAAGCATTGCAGCTTGGGAACTAACTGGGCATCAGTCAGCAGGTGGTGAGCAATTGTGCTGTGTATCACTTGTTTTGTATATTCTTTTATAATTTTTTTTTTTTTTTTCTGTTCTGTTAAACTGTCTTTATCTCAACCCACGAGTTCTATCTTTTTTAAACCACAACAGTCCCTTTTGGCATCCGGCGTGGGGCATGAAGGTTTGAGATAATGACAGATTTGACCAGAGCGTGTTAAAACAAATTTGTTATAAGCGTTCGTTGTATCAGTTTAATATTCCCATACAAGGGACTAAGAGCATCTTTTGTGAACAAAGGAGGAAGTGATGAGACCCTTAAACAGGGCTTGCTGCTGAAGGATTTTTTGTGCAGAACCTTTTGCATTAAACCTAATGCAATGTATTCAAGGGAAGTACAAGCAAAACCAAAAGATGTTTTCAGAAGGCCTCCTTACTTCCCAGTGTACATGGTTGGTGCAGTACCACAGGACTAGAGAAGAAAAATAGGGAAAATAATGAAGCAGTAAAGTATATGGCTGACAACTGAAGAAAAGGCAAGTAGCTGAAGACTAGATGGCAGTACTACTCTAGATGGCAGTAAAACAAAAGGAGGCTGCAACAGATGGAAAAAGCTTTTCTATGAACAGAAAGTAGTATGGAAAAATGTCATCATTTACACAACAGTATATTTGCTTGGTTACGATCTATCCATATTAATCACAGTTTCTGCTTGTAGGACAGATGGAAAGTCTTGACAGAGTATTACCAGGAGATAAATGTTACTTTATAATACTATCATATATATGAGTTTAAATTAGAACAAGTGGAAAAAGCTTAAGGCAGCTACATGCCTCATATACACAGATGTTTAATTGCTAAATAACTATCCAGTCAAAATTCATATACCACAAAAATACTGGTTTAGTATATATCCTTAGAATTATTGTGCATTTTTACAAATTGTGCAGCAGCATTGAAAATGGCTAGAAGGGACTGACTAAAGAGAAATATAACATCAAACAGCTCATTCTTTAATTAACATTTTGAAGGGTGTCATACACTGCAATTAGAGGCCCACAGGTCTAATGTAGGAGTGTTCAATTACTAACACTGTCATTAATCATAAAAATTTGAACACTGCAGAAGAAAAAAAGCACTTACCTGACCATTGGCACTATAGGTAGTGTCATTCTAGAAAAGAATAAATTATTTCCTTCTTTAAGAATAATTTAAATACAGTAAGCTTACAGAAACCTGATTCTGAAACTGCAGACAGACATAAAAATAATTTGTTGCTAACATCCTCCACAGCCTTGTCAAAATTAGTTTGAAGTCCTACCATTCCAGTCTGAAAAACATTTTAATAGCGACTTTAGATTGGTAGAAATGTAACATAAAAAGCAGTAGCATATCTGCCACTGTATCAATCTTCTTTCTTTCATTGTATGTATTCAAAACTTGGCTTTGGGATTTTCTTTTTTTTTTTTTTTTGTAAAATTACTGTAAAATATTGTCCCTAGATTTTAGGCAAAATCTATTAGTGCAAAGCCACTAAAATCTTTTTATCCATATTTCATTCATCAACTTAAATGCATTTAAAAATCACAAAATGTATCTGTAAACACTTACTCAACAATTTTCAGTAAGAAAACATGCAGTTGCTGAAAGAGCTATTAGTGTGGGAACTCAACATTCTTTCTGGATCATTCCGCTCACAAGACTGGATGCAGCGGAGCAGTATTTTCCCATCCACGTAAAAATGTGACGAAAATATATTTGAAAAAGCATACTCACATCATCACAACCATTGGAATTATCATCTGAGAACTCCTGTGAATCCTAGAAGGACATCAGATACCAGTTATTTCCTCACAAAAATGGACTGCTAAAAAAACCACTTTAATGTCGTACTCTGCAAGATATCGAACTGAAGCTCATGCAAAGAAAAAGCTGCTCAGTTAAAATCAAAGGAAGAACTTTGTAAGGAAAATAAGGAGCCAAATACAAGGCCACAATAGTTGCTTGCAGGAAATGTTCCATTCTTCAGTAAAGAAAAAAACAAAACTAACCCAAAACAAAATAGCACAGAAACTATTACGTTTTATTACATCTATAAGAAAAATGATGCAGGGACTACAAAGATTAGCATGAAGTAATATTTAACTATGAGAAAGAAAGAACTAGTTACCTGACTATCATAATAGTTGTCTGAGGAGGATGATCCACCCTTTAAAACAAACACACACACAAAAATCAGAGAAAAGCAGTATATAGAAAACCTGATTCTGAGCAGAGGCTAAAGCTTGTATGAAGTGACATACAAGTAGGGAAATAGAGTATTATTTACTTGTCCACCGCCATAGTTTTGTGAGAAGGATCCTCCCTATGAAACAAACAAATATAAACCTTACTTCAGAAGAATCTGTGATTTTGTTCAGGGGCTGTAAAGCTGCAATAAATAATTGCTTGGGATTCCTTTGAACAAATACAATTTTCTAGATATCTAGATAAATTATCAGATATAAAAACCCTTAGAAGGAGAAAATCAAAGTCTACCTACCTGGTTGCCACCATAATTCTGTGAAGATGATGATCCACTCTGCTGACAAAAATTAATAGTGTTAGAATTAATATTACAATATTGCAGATCACACATGGATCAGCCATCATGGAACCTGTGTGAAGTAAAACCTCAGTGGGAGGAGATAATAATCTGATACTTACTTGGCTACCACCATAGTTTTGTGAGGAGTATGATCCACCCTGTGAAAACAAAACAACAGTTATAATGCTGGAGAGATGAATTTGATCAGAATCCACAAAGCTAGCTTTATTAGGCTGCTGAGTTCTTTCTGTGTAAGTGGAATTTCAGGGCTGATAGAAGGCATGTTTGAAGAAAATGAGTTACAGGCTGGAGCTGGGGAGACTGCAAGAGTGTATACCCCCATAAGCAAGAAAACTTTACTCTGGATTAGAACTGCTTAAATAGTTTTTAGCAATGGATAATAAAAAGCTACCTACCTGACTACCCTGTGATCCATCCTGTAAATTAGACAAAAAATATGCATGCTTTAGACACTATTTGGTTATGGATTTAATGAAAGCTATGATACTTGCTTAGGAGGAGTAAGGAGCAGAGGCAGATATGCAATATAGATATGATTTCTAATGTAGTAAGCACAGATTGCCAATAGTGAAAAGGTAACGACTAGATGAGACATATGTCAAGGAACCACAAACATTTATCTTTAAGTAATGCCTAGTACATGGATGAATTTCATTCTGAACAGTCTCTAGACAACCTATCTTTTTTCTCCTGTAAAAATTCAACTTTATACAAATGGAATGAAAAATTCCCCTGGTAGCATTACTACACAGAAAGCTGAGAGCTGTGATGTACAGTGGCCTTGAGGAAAAGGTTTTAAATAAAACACTCGGTATGTTTCAACACACCCTCCTTAGAAGAGGAACATAACTCCTCCAAGTGAAATCAGAAGAGACATTTGTAGAAGTATTAGTATCAGAAGTGCATAATGAGAACTGTGCTACTGAAGTAGGATATTTGCCATGGGGCTGAGACTTCATCCAGAAGGGGCAAAGGAAAATTAAATGAAAAGTATTCTCTTTCAATGTTCTAGCAGTTTTTAGAACAAAATCTAGAGTGTTTCCTTTAGTTTCAGAAAGAAATAGTTCCTCTTTATAAAAAAAAATTGAAATGCTATTATAGAATAATTATATACCTATATCATATAATATTATTTCAAGTTACAATAATACATTACATAGTGTATTGTATATACTATATCACATTATAATAATATAGTAACATCTATGTTGCTTGTATTTATATTGCTAAAACATGGTAGTTGTTAATACAATGAATCTATCCGATTTTTCAATTTCTTGTGAAAAATAAGCACAAATCAAGAGAAATATCACAAATAAAAAGCCAGATAATCTATTGCTGTTTTCTTAATACTTTTTAACATTTACAGAGATTGTTTCTTTAAACTTAATAGACATCTTTTAGGATAGTGGCTTTTAGACATCTAACACTGAAACTTTTAACAAATACACATGTAGCTATCTATTCTTCACTGCACAAGCTGAACGAATTGTTAAGCCAGTCTTTCAAGAATCTCAAGTGGCAGTCCTAAAAATATTTTCTGACTTTTGATGGGAAAAGTCCACAGAAAGACTGGTGAGCTCCAGCCCTGATTTAAGCAACGCCAGTTGAGCAGCTCTGCAGCAGACTTGATCTTTCCAGAATCTGGCCTTAATATCCTATAGAGGTAGACATTTCACAGACATTATGCTAGGAAAAAAAGGGGGAAAAAACCACACCAAGCCCCTGTGATGCTCCTGTGTATAGGAAGATAGCAAGTTCTAATCTCCTAATTGATTAGACTACATGGATTTGCACTCTATGAATCTGAAGTTGGTACTAACTGAGTTAGTAGTAAAACTAATTTTGGATGCGTCTTAAAATCAGAGGAAGGCCGTTTACCTGGTGGCAGGGATTGCTATCGTATGAAGTACCCTGTTAAAAAACAAACAAACCAACCAAAAGGTAAATACCCAAATTTTCATTTTCTTGCAAAGTAATTAGCTTTCTTAAAATTTCTTATGTGAGCATTAATGTATAAACAAACTCAGCCTAAAACTTTACAGAGGGTGAGTTTAATTTTATTTAACCCTTTAAGTCTGTGACTTCACCCTCTGTCGCTCCTATACCCACATACTCACAAGCATCAAGACACATGCACACAGATGATCCGTGCAGGACTACTTGCGTGCCTCATGGAAAGCGAGGTAGGCTAGCACCTGATATCTCTCTGTATCATCCTAGTTTCTCTTGAATAGTAAAGAATACATGTTTTCTGTTTGGGGTTTGTTTTTTTTTTTTTTTTGACAGTCCTTTAGGAATCAACAGTAACTGTTGTTTCAGCTACCTCAGAATCTTCCCAGATTCACCCACCACAGGTCTTAGGCAAGGCTGCTGCACAGTGCCTTTCATTTTCCTATTTTAGGTATATTTTGGCTACAGCTAAATACTCCTGCTAAAAATTTCGGTATTTATACTTCTCTTTCATTCTCATTGCTTTGCCCAGTATATTTATCTGGGCATAGGTTTACTATTGTGGCCTCATCCATGACCCTTTCACCTGGGATCTCCTCATTGAAGGCACCATCTTTACACTGTTGTAGGCATACACAAGTTGAAATGGAACCAGGATGAAAATTACTGATCTCATTCATATTCCACAGGAGCCACCGTCTGATAGGATCACTTTCTATAGGAACTAAATGGAGCAACATCCCAAGCAAAGATTTTGTCTGTTTACTGAGTAGACAGATGAATTACTACTTGATTGTCTTCTGTGTGTAACACTACGTGGGAGAAGCCACTTCATTTTGGTTACAGTGACCTACAGTATCAGCCTTTCTTGATCTCTGTGCTAGGTAAATCCCATGTAACCATGAAAACAAAAGATTCCAACTAACAAATGTTATATGACTTCTTGAAAAATATGTTACTGCTACAAAGAAAACTGTCTCTAGTTTTCAAATAGTTTGGAGAAAGAGCACGTACTTGTCCACAACCACTGCTGCCACCTGAAGAAGCATATCCACCCTGCTGGGAGGAGAAAAAAAAAAAAAGTGGCTTAGTAATCAAAATATTGGTTTTCTCCATTTAGCTGCCTAACTGCTTAAAAGGTAGAAGAACAGCCACATCCTACTGTGTATTTTCTTGTAAAATATTGTGTATGTTAAATATTACAGTGCATCAAAAAAACTGACACCAACATGCACTACCTTCTGTGGAGGAAAGAGCTGCTTCAATGAGCCTACCATTCCGAGACATGTGAAAAAAAGTTCACAACACTTAATTCTAATGAGACCTTACTACTTATTTCAAGAGACAAAGCATAGAATTCTGAATACATAGATCGGAACATCACAAACATGTTATATACTGACTGGTGACTAGCTGATGCTTACCTGGCCATAGGAACTGCTACCTTGAGGCTGGTAGCCCTGCAAGAAAGGCAAGAACTCATCTGTAAACAAAGCCATGGCCTCAGCACAGCTGTGACAGAAAAACCCATTTCCACTACAAGTCCCCCTCTACTATGTTCTTTTGCCTTCACAGCAATTCAGTGGTACAAACCAAATCAAGGAGCACTCAGCAACACCAGGGAGGAAAAAACACCCAGCCAAACCCCAAAGTCCCTTTACAAGGCAGGCTCCAACAGAAAAGCTCAATACACTTCAGCAAAAAAGTCTCACCTGGCTATAGGACTGGCTGCCTTGGGAACCCTTTAAAAAACCGAGACGTTAATTACCACCTTGACAAAGAGGCTTCCATAAAGAGCATAATGTTTATGGAACTACAGCTGCACAAGGGTTTCCCAAAAAGGGTCTTCCTGAGCCAAAGGAGACAGAGCAGTACACTAGCATCTGTGCAGCAGATTGTCCTAGTCTCAGCAAAAGCCACGAATCAAGCCGAGATGCAGATTACCAAAGGAAACATCGCGCTCAAAAAATCTGCCAGTCCTGCTGGTCACAGAGACATCAGTGAAGACCTTCCTACAGAATATACAGTTTCCTTACCTGGCCATAAGAATTGCTGCTGCCCGAGTAACTTGGCCCACCCTAAGACAAGGACACCATTTGGTTGCTTCCCTTTTGGAAGGGATTGAGCCTGTATTAGGAAAAGCAAGCAACTACCTCCTAAAGCTATGCAGGGCAGTGTGACGAGCCCAGACTTCCTCCTGGCTCTCACAACGATGCTGAGTGCGATGATTTCACATGCTGGGATTCCAGATAAGTAGCTAGCATGTGGACAAATTCTAAGTGTGAGAATACACACTCTCAGAGAACACGTCCTTTGAAGTTCAAATTCTGATTGATCGCTAAGTGGTCTTGCAGTGCCGTGGCACCCCACTTTCTGAAATGCCATATTCTGAGTGATGCTTACCTGGCCATAGGAACTGCCACCTTGAGGCTGGTAGCCCTGCAAGAAAGGCAAGAACTCATCTGTAAACAGAGTCATAGCCTTAGCACAGCTGTGACAGAAAAAAAACCCATTTCCACTACAAGTCCCCCTCTACTATGTTCTTTTGCCTTCACAGCAATTCAGTGGTACAAACCAAATCAAGGAGCACTCAGCAACACCAGGGAGGAAAAAACACCCAGCCAAACCCCAAAGTCCCTTTACAAGGCAGGCTCCAACAGAAAAGCTCAATACACTTCAGCAAAAAAGTCTCACCTGGCTATAGGACTGGCTGCCTTGGGAACCCTTTAAAAAACCGAGACGTTAATTACCACCTTGACAAAGAGGCTTCCATAAAGAGCATAATGTTTATGGAACTACAGCTGCACAAGGGTTTCCCAAAAAGGGTCTTCCGGAGCCAAAGGAGACAGAGCAGTACACTAGCATCTGTGCAGCAGATTGTCCTAGTCTCAGCAAAAGCCACGAATCAAGTTGAGATGCAGACTACCAAAGGAAACATCGCTCTCAAAAAATCTGCCAGTCCTGCTGGTCACAGAGACATCAGTGAAGACCTTCCTACAGAATATACAGTTTCCTTACCTGGCCATAAGAATTGCTGCTGCCCGAGTAACTTGGCCCACCCTAAGACAAGGACACCATTTGGTTGCTTCCCTTTTGGAAGGGATCGAGCCTGTATTAGGAAAAGCAAGCAACTACCTCCTAAAGCTATGCAGGGCAGTATGACGAGCCCAGACTTCCTCCTGGCTCTCACAACGATGCTGAGTGCGATGATTTCACATGCTGGGATTCCAGATAAGCAGCTAGCATGTGGACAAATTCTAAGTGTGAGAATACACACTCTCAGAGAACACGTCCTTTGAAGTTCAAATTCTGATTGATCGCTAAGTGGTCTTGCAGTGCCGTGGCACCACACCTTCTGAAATGCCATATTCTGAGTGATGCTTACCTGGCCATAGGAACTGCCACCTTGAGGTTGGTAGCCCTGTAAGAAAGGAGTTATTGATTCATAATTATTGTATTTGTGAAGCACATGCCTCTCTCATATTCGTCTTTGTGGGGAAAAAACCCCTAGAATAATAGAATCAGAATCATTTAGGTTTGAAAAGACCCTTAAGATCATCAAGTCCAACCATTAACCTAGCACTACCAAGTTCACCACTATACCATGTCCCTAAGCACCACATCTACACCATCTTTTAAATAGCTCCGTGGATGGTGACTCAATTACTTCCCTGGGCAGCCTGTTCCAATTCTTGACAACCCTTTCAGAAAAGAAATTTTTCCTAATGTCCAATTTAAAACTCCCTGTCACAACTTGAACCCATTTCCTCTTGTCCTATCTCTTGTTACTTGTAAGAATAGATTAACACCCACCTCACTACAGCCTCCTTTCAGGTAGTTCTAGAAAGCAACAAGGTCTCCCCTCAGCCTCCTTTTCTCCAGGCTAAACAGCCCCAGTTCTCTCAGCCACTCCCTGTAAGACTTATGCTCCAAAAACCTCACCAGCTTCGTTACCCTTCTTTGGACATGCTCCAGCAACTGAATGTCCTTGTAGCGAGGGGCCCAAAACTGAACACAGTATTCAAGGTGCAGCTTCACTGGTGCTGAGTACAGGGGCACGATTACTTCCCTAGTCCTGCTGGCCACACCATTTCTGATACAGGCCAGGATGCTATTTGCTTTTTTGGCCATCTGGGCACACTATTGGCTCATGTTCAGCCGGCTGTCAACCAATAACCCCAGGTCCTTTTCCGCCAGGCAGCTCTCCAGCCACCCTTCCCCAAGCCTGCAGCATCGCATGGGGTTGTGTCCCAAGTGCAGGACCCAGCACTGAGCCTTGCTGAATCTCATAAAATTGACCTCAGCCCATTAATTGACCTTCCAGCCCATTCAGATCCCTTTCCAGAGCCCTCCTACCCTCCAGCAGATCAACACTCCCACCCAACTTGGCGTTGTCTGCAAATTTACTGAGGGTGCACTCGATCCCGTCGTCCAGATCATTATGAAGATATTCAACGGAAGTGGCCCCACTACTGAGCCCTGGGGAACACCACTTGCGACCGGCCGCCAACTCGATTTAACTCAATTCACCACAACTCCTTGGGCCCGGCCAGCCAGCCAATTTTTTTACCCAGCAAATGGTACATCAGTCCAAGTCATGAGCAGCCAGTTTCTTCAGGAAAATGCTGTGGGAAACAGTGTCAATGGCTTTACTAAAGTCTAGGTAGACAACATCCGCAGCCTTTCCCTCATCCACTAAGTGGGTCACCTGGTCATAGAAGGAGATCAGGTTGGTCAAGCAGGACCTGCCTTTCATAAACCCATGCTGACTGGGCCTGATCACCTGGTTGTTCTGTACATGCCCATGTGATGGCACTCAGGATGATCTGCTCCATAACCTTCCCCAGCACCAAGGTCAGATTGACAGGCCTGTAGTTCCCTGGATCCTCCTTCTGGCTCTTCTTGTAGATGGGCATCACACTTGCTAACTTCCAGTCAACTGGTACCTCCCTGGGTAGCCAGGACTGCTGACAAATGATTGAAAGTCGCTTGGTGAGCGCTTCTGCCAGCTCCCTCACTACCTTGGGTGGATCCCAACTGGCCCCCCATAGACTTGTGTGTGTCTAAGTGGCACAGCAGGTTGCTAACCATTTCCCCTTGGATTATGGGGGCTTCATTCTGCGCCCTGTCCCTGTCTTCCAGCTCAGGGGGCTGGGTACCCAGAGAACAACTGGTCTTACTATTAAAGACTGAGGCAAAAAACAAAAAAGAATTAAGTACCTCAGCCTTTTCCTCATCCTTTGTCACTGTGTTTCCCCCCACATCCAATAAAGGACAGAGGTTTTCCTTAGCCTTCCTTTTGTAGCTCATGTATTTATGGAAACACTTTCTATTGTTTTTTATGGCAGTAGCCAGATTAAGGTCTAGTTGGGCTTTGGCGCTTCTAATTTTCTCCCTGCATAACCTCACGACATTCTTGTAGTCCTCCTGAGTTGCCTACCCCTTCTTCTAAAGGTCATAAACCCTCATTCCCCCCCCGCAAAGCGAGTTCCAGCCAAAGCTCTCTGTTCAGCCAGGACAGCCTTCTTCCCTGCCATCTCATCTTTCAGCACATGGGGACAGCCTGCTCCTGCGCCTTTAAGATTTCCTTCTTGAGGACTGTCCAGCCTTCCTGGACTCCTTTGCCCTTCAGGACTGTCTCCCAAGGGACTCTGTCAACCAGGCTCCTAAATAGGCCACAGTCTGCCCTCCAGAAGTCCAAGGTGGCAATTTGGCTGACCCCCCTCCTTGCTTCTCCAAGATTTGAAAACTACCATTTTGTGAGAGTGCTATGCCCAAGACAACCTCCAACCATCACATCACCCACAAGTCCTCTGTTCACAAAAAACTAGTCCAGGGGGCACCTTCCATAGTTGGCTCACTCACCAGCTGTGTCAGGAAGTTATCTTCCACAGACTCCAGGAAACTCCTAGAGTGTTTCCTCTCTGCTGTATTTTATTTCCAGCAGACATCCAGTAAGTTAAAGTCCCCCATGAGAACACGGGTTAGCGATTATGAGACTTCTCCCAGCTGCTTATAAAATATTTCATCTGCCTCTTCATCCTGACTGGGTGATCTGTAACAGACTCCCACCATGGTATCTGCCTTGTTGGCCTTCCCCCTGATTCTTACCCATGAACCCTATTGTCAGCATCATTAAGCTCTAAAGAACCAAAACACTCCCTAACACACAGGGCTATCCCACTGCCTCTCCTTCCTTGCTGATCCCTTTTGAAGACTTTATAGCCATCAATTGCAGCACTCCAGTTTTGTGAGTCATCCCACCATGTTTCCGTGATGGCAGCTATACAGTAGTTTTCCTGCTGCACGATGGTTTCAAGATCCTGTTTGTTGCTCACACTGTGTGCATTGGCGTAGATGCACTTCAGCTGGGCTATTGATCCTGACACCTTTTTGGGGGAAGAAGCCCTAATTCCTATGTGACCATTCGCAGGCACTTCCACGGTTTCCAACCCATCAATAACGCTTGCGTCTTTGCTGCCGCATGGACCTCCATTCCCTACCTCCACTGAGACAGCAGACTGAAGGACCTTGATGAAGCACATCATCCCTCAAACACTGGCATGCCGAACCCAGGCTTATCTCTAGTGAGCCTGGTTTTATCCCTTTCTCCCTTCAAATAGGCAGAGAATGTACAGACTCTAATGTTTAACTAGAATTATTTTGCTATTTCTAATTCTGGATGAATATCTGATCACACTGTAATTTATCAAATGACAGTCATAGAGTAGTTTTACATCTGTCTCAGGTGGGACTCTAGTCTTATGAAGGTTTTCCAGGACACTGAAGGGTAGCAACAATTTCTTAGTATGTTTCTTTTGCCTGCTGTTTCTCAGACACTGGGCTTAGATGGCTAATGGTATGTGAATACTGACTTCCTATATTTGTATTTTTGTTGGGCCGCTTTTGCGGAATTCCTTTCCTCTTAGGGAAAATAAAGGTGAAAAATAATTTTAAAAAATTAAGAAAGAATCCTAGAAAAAAAATTCATAAAATAGAAATAAAATAATGCAATTAGAAGTAGCAGGTCAAATTAATTAGTCAAGGATGCCAGTAGCTTTTGAAAAACTGTCAGTAATATAAAGTTACTGTAGGTAACTATAATCTGCTGATACAATCTGCCTTCAATATAATGTCAAAAAAAGCAGATGTTTCAAGTACATGCAGTCCCGTGCCACAGCTGTCTGGGAGAGTTATGAAGGCAGGGACTACCAAAAAGGATTTGAACTATCTTGTCTATGTCTGCTGACAAAGATCCTGAAAAAATTCATAGCTATCTTAAGGCTGCTTTAATTCACATAAAAACTGTGAAGGGAGGTAAATATTCATCAGCTGCAGGCTCTAAGACTCAATCTTCCTGCAGCTGAGGAACAGACCAAATATTCTTTAGCTCCTCAACACTGTTTCCCTCTACTGAGACCAAAGGAACTGACTGTAAATTTGTCTCATACCTTCCAAATAAACTGGAAAAGGAATAGCACCAAATAGACTATTTCTACCATAAATTTTAAAGTTCCGAACCCATGGAAAATATCAGATAGCAACAGGAAACCATGCTTCCTGCAGATAACCATTAAAACCACAATTCTAATTTTCACAACAAAAGCTTTTAAATGGATTCAGAAATTTTTTTTTAAGAACTCAATATAAATTGAAAAAAAATATTTAAAATCTACTACCACTTGCAGTGCCATGGCACTCCACTTTCTGAAATGCCATATTCTGAGTGATGCTTACCTGGCCATAGGAACTGCCACCTTGAGGCTGGTAGCCCTGCAAGAAAGGCAAGAACTCATTTGTAAACAAAGCCATAGCCTTAGCACAGCTGTGACAGAAAAACCCATTTCCACTACAAGTCCCCCTCTACTATGTTCTTTTGCCTTCACAGCAATTCAGTGGTACAAACCAAATCAAGGAGCACTCAGCAACACCAGGGAGGAAAAAACACCCAGCCAAACCCCAAAGTCCCTTTACAAGGCAGGCTCCAACAGAAAAGCTCAATACACTTCAGCAAAAAAGTCTCACCTGGCTATAGGACTGGCTGCCTTGGGAACCCTTTAAAAAACCGAGACGTTAATTACCACCTTGACAAAGAGGCTTCCATAAAGAGCATAATGTTTATGGAACTACAGCTGCACAAGGGTTTCCCAAAAAGGGTCTTCCGGAGCCAAAGGAGACAGAGCAGTACACTAGCATCTGTGCAGCAGATTGTCCTAGTCTCAGCAAAAGCCACGAATCAAGTTGAGATGCAGACTACCAAAGGAAACATCGCTCTCAAAAAATCTGCCAGTCCTGCTGGTCACAGAGACATCAGTGAAGACCTTCCTACAGAATATACAGTTTCCTTACCTGGCCATAAGAATTGCTGCTGCCCGAGTAACTTGGCCCACCCTAAGACAAGGACACCATTTGGTTGCTTCCCTTTTGGAAGGGATCGAGCCTGTATTAGGAAAAGCAAGCAACTACCTCCTAAAGCTATGCAGGGCAGTATGACGAGCCCAGACTTCCTCCTGGCTCTCACAACGATGCTGAGTGCGATGATTTCACATGCTGGGATTCCAGATAAGTAGCTAGCATGTGGACAAATTCTAAGTGTGAGAATACACACTCTCAGAGAACACGTCCTTTGAAGTTCAAATTCTGATTGATCGCTAAGTGGTCTTGCAGTGCCGTGGCACCCCACTTTCTGAAATGCCCTATTCAGAGTGATGCTTACCTGGCCATAGGCGCTGCCACCTTGAGGCTGGTAGCCCTGCAAGAAAGGCAAGAACTCATTTGTAAACAAAGCCATAGCCTTAGCACAGCTGTGACAGAAAAAAAACCCATTTCCACTACAAGTCCCCCTCTACTATGTTCTTTTGCCTTCACAGCAATTCAGTGGTACAAACCAAATCAAGGAGCACTCAGCAACACCAGGGAGGAAAAAATACCCAGCCAAACCCCAAAGTCCCTTTACAAGGCAGGCTCCAACAGAAAAGCTCAATACACTTCAGCAAAAAAGTCTCACCTGGCTATAGGACTGGCTGCCTTGGGAACCCTTTAAAAAACCGAGACGTTAATTACCACCTTGACAAAGAGGCTTCCATAAAGAGCATAATGTTTATGGAACTACAGCTGCACAAGGGTTTCCCAAAAAGGGTCTTCCTGAGCCAAAGGAGACAGAGCAGTACACTAGCATCTGTGCAGCAGATTGTCCTAGTCTCAGCAAAAGCCACGAATCAAATTGAGAGACAGACTTCACACACAGAGTTCATACTATGAATATCCTCATGCGTTTCTCTGCAACAATTTGTGATATCATTATGTTAGTATTTGTTAAATTGATACACTTGTTTGTCACACAAGTCGTTTTATCTGCATGGCTTTAAGTAACTGAAAGACATTGCACATAGGTCCACAGTTACAATTCTCCATTGTTCTTGATATGGATGAGCAACTATCTTTCACACCTTTGGGAAATTTGAGATTTAATATACAGGGGGTCTGCATCTACCAGTATGGGATTTATGGTGTGATACTGATCCTAGAACCACTTCCTCAGTGGCATGACTTTTACGCACCTTTCAGAGGACATATTTAGTGAAATACAGTCATTTCCATTCAACATTTCCTTTTCACACATGAAAATTCATTTATGAGCATTCCAGACAAAAATAGTTAAACACCAATACCAGGTGACAATTTTATGAACACAAAAAAAAAAAAAAAAATCAGAGAAATAGAAATATCTGCACTCTGTGAAATACATTTAAAAATGTAAGAAACCATTTGTTTCCAAGTTGTGCTGGCCCCGTTTTACTGAAGTCTACAGGAAAATTTTGAGTCCTTTTTAAGTTCACTTACCTGAGCGTAAGTACTGCTGCTTTGCTGTCTTTGTCCGCTCTACACAGGACAAAAAAAGGTTATTTAATTTTAAAAGGAATTGCTTACATACTAAGACATTTCAAGAAGCTACTCTATCCTTATATCTACTAGACAGTTTAAAAGCCAGAAAGAGTTCCCTATATCCTTTTTGTACTTTCTTTATGCCATCTCCACGTGCTACAATGTTCAATACTTCAGTATATAAAGATCCTGCATAAATAAAGTGCTAAAAGTATTTATACATCTTGAGGTCATTTTCTTAATGAAAATTCATCATATAATACATTATGACACATGTGTGTCATATTGTGGTATTTCAAGTGAGTTTAAATAATTCTGCCCTTAAAATGTATCACACAGACTGCCATTAAACTTGTATCCATTTATATTCATATTTTGGTTTATTTTTTCATAAATAAGCACAACAAACTTTTTATAAACGCTTTGTCAAAAGTTGGAAAAGCCACAGTTACAATTTAACCAAAGGAAATGTCACTGCAGAAAATCTTTAAATTCCTATGAAGTATGTGGATTATGAGAGCAACCAAATATTCTTTAGTTTTATTTATATATACACATTGAAAATATTTAACCTGTGTAATCAAAACACTATACATTTAAATTCAGAAATAAAATAATAAGGAAATCTTATTCCTTTCTCTGCCAGCATTCAGCACTAATTATGGAAGACTCTAATGGTATACATTTTGAAAGCAATTATTTTCAAAAGACAAATTTCAGCTTGGGTAACCTGCTACTGATCTTTTAATAAAAGTGAGAATTTGTTGTCACAGGCTGAAGGACCATCATATAAAGGAAGGAAAGCCTAAACTGTGAAGAGTGGTAGGTAGGTTAAAACTGCAAAGGACCCAGAAAAAAATATGCCTGAGTGATATCCATAATATTTTACAAACATACTTTTCATAAAGTTGGATTGTAATCAACTTTCCAAGTGCCTGATATCAGAAGCAATGTTATAAATACAACAGTGAACAAAAGTTCACCTAAGCACTAACTAGCAGGGTTTTAAGAAACATGATGCTAAACTAGTTGTTTCCATTGAAAAAAAAGATGGTTTAAACTAATGTGGAACTGTGCAGGTTATGATTTATACATATTTGATTTACTACTACATTCAAGCTCAAGTTTTAGAATTCCATCTGCCTTCATGAGCGGATTGAGATGGTTAAATTTTGAGAGCACTATGAAATTGGCATACAGAGGTATTAATATTTCATGACTGTAGAAAACAGCTACAATGGTCATTAATTGGCAACCAAGTAGGATATCCACTTTGCTGTAACCACAGAAATGCCCTACTCCACACCACTGTAGTTTGTGGATATCTAAGATATCTGTAAGTCATCCATTCTTATTTATTCCCAGGAAGATGAATCATTATTTAGTTTACTGAGACAGGGCTTCAGTTAAAACTCAAGTATAATGGAGAAAGAATGTCTACCTGTATTATGATCCTAGTAGCAGAACTTCCCAAACTCTGAAAAAAAAAAACAAACCAACACAACCATACAAACAAAAAAACCACAACAGAAAACATTTAATTTGACTTGTTTAAATGCAATGCAGTTGAACAGAAAATACCAAGTTGTACTATTTTGCTTGGGAGAATAAAGGGAAAGGTCAGACGTGTGATGTACTGTGTATCAAATTCTTAAGACCAACATTACACTAGTTTATCCTCAGCTCTGCAGGTTTGGGGAGGCAGCCTGACCCTACTAAGTAGTTTTCTACACTTTCATCTGCTTCTATTACAGCTTATGCGGAGAGCAGCAGAGCACAGGCTATGCTGTTTTTGCACTACCAGTAAGCTTAGCTTTTCCAAATGTGGTGAGTGAAGCTAAGATACCATCATCCCTCCAACCTGTCTCACTGTCACCTGCACTGGACATGTATCACCACACACACAACGAATTCAATTTCTGATCCAGTCATTTGTTTACCGAATACTGGGGCATGAGGGTCAAATGTAAAAGGATAGCAGACACTATCCGGAGGCAACTGGCTTAATCCCATAAAAACTATATTATTATTATCAAAATGTTAAGAAAAAAGTATGTTTACCTGGGGGTAGGTGTGACGCTGCAAATGAAACAAAACAATCTAATTAATTTGCACAAGTGCATGTCCAAACAATACTACAGCAGAAAAAGGGCCCTATCTTTTGAATGCAATACACAACCAAATATGAAAGAAATATATGGAAAGGATAGCATAGAACAAATGCATCTTAATCTTCATTTAAGTTAGAACAACAACATGTTTGATTAGAAACTAGACAGCAGAAAAACATATGTGTGTATATATATAAAATCAAACTTTATTTCATACAAACTCACTTTAACCACCTTAAGGCTAACCTTACTTTTGACTGACTGTATGAATTCCACATAAGCAGAGTGGAAACTTAATAGTTAAAAAAAGAGAATGGAAGTTAATTTAAAAAAGAAAATTGCAATAGAAATGGAAAATCAAAGCTATTCAGGAACACAGAGGCTGTATGCATCGAGAGACCTGGAACTGCAGCTAATCCAGTATCTCTGCGAGTACTAATAGAAATCACAGAACCACGAGATTTGAAGCTATCTTACTACTGGCTTTCCCTGAAGATAATTATGCACCTACAGTAAACCCTGCCTGCCAAATAGTTGTCTCCATACATCGGGAATCATTTTGACAAATTAAGCATGTAGATCTTTGAAAGCTTTTGAGTCAAAATTCTGAGCATTGTAGAGAAAAAACTGCTTACCACAGGTGGAAAAGGGTTGCTGTTGGCAATGACTACTACCTATAGAGAAATCAAAGAAAGCTGTTTACTCATCAGGGAGTTTGTTTAAATAGTTAAATATGTTAGAAAACTGAAGAACACTGAATTCTCTAAATCTACAAACTCTGATAATAATTCTATAATCACTTTTTAAAAATCATTTTTTAATAAAAATTGTTAATGCACATTACCAAGTAAAGAAGAACATATGCGTTTACATGGTTTACACGAGAGTATAAGGAGATAAAAGACTTGCTCTCAGTCACACAAAGACTCAGCTGTAGAGGCAGGGGCAAGATTTCATGCATTGTACCATATTGACTGGTCTGTATTGTGCGTCCTTTTTGATCTTCAACTTTCTACCCCAAACTGGAATATAAATTTCTTTTCTTTTTTATGCTAAAAAAAGACATTGAGTTCATTAAAAAAATTAAGCCAAATGCAATAGTAGTATCTTCTGTTTAGTTTTTAATGTTTTGTAATTAGAAGCGTTTGTTTTTTTTTTTAAACTGGAAACAGTTCATCTTATCCGGTGGTGTAAAAAGGAAGAGCAGAGTTGGTGCTATCAGAAGTAAAGAATTCTGGTATAAAACAGGGAGAAGTATTACATTTTTAAAACTAAGTTATTAAAAAATAATCTATCAGTATGTTTTGGATTATTAAAACAATGGGAAATTAAAATTAAAAAAAAAATCTGTGAGGACATGAATGGGTACACTCTGTGTTTACTGAACACACCATAGTATTTGGCCTGAGCTTCCTGGGGACTGAACTGAGAGGAAGAGTCCATGTAAATATTATGAGCCAAATTCAACAGTAGTATGAATTCTATTGATTTAACTTGCTTTGAGTCACACTCATTGTCCAGGCCCATCTGAATTACATAGTCTATATCCTTAAAAGTCCTACATCACAATCACTAGCCTAACTTTTTAAAAACAAATCCCCATAAACATGTATGAAATTTTATTTTATATACAGTTAAGTCAACTATCAACAAGAGACACCACAGCAACAACTATACTATAAGTTAGTATAAGGCATCTAAGAACCAGACTGATTCAAACCGTATGGATCAGTCTGTGTTAAAAACTTGAAAAGTCGTAACTGGTAAAAGGAACTTTAGTATGACTGAAATAAAAGGAGTCAAGCCAAGTTATAACTGTAAGAATTTTTTCACTTTGAATTGAAAAGAAGTGATTACCTTCTTACTGGAATCGGAACTGCTTGAAGGGACAGACTGTAAAGAATACAGAATCCATTTTTTGCTTAGGTAAATGTATGACAAATTAACCACGGCACTATTTTCTACAAGAATACTACAGCTAACATCATTTTTAGAGGAGTACCAAACCAAATAAGATTCTGAAGAAAAATATTCATGTACTGGCAATTAATAAATGAACAACTGAAATAAATCAACTTTTTAAATTTTTTCTACAGACCCCAGTTATTTTGCTAGTTTTACACAGTGCTCTATGAAAACTGCAACTAACATCAAATTGGAAGTTTGTTTATAATAAAAATACTCTATTGGTAGGGGGAAAAAAAAAAGCTATTCTACCTTCATCAAAAAAGAAACCAACACAAACCCCAGAACCACCCCCCCAAACTAAAAAACCTACTGTTGAAATATAAACTGGCATAAATAGGATGCACCATAAGAATAGAAATATTTTAAATTAAACATAAAATAATGTGCAAAGCTTTCCATTTCATCCACCTCCACGTACAATTGCACAGGCAAATACCACAAAAATACTTCTAATTCTTAGTAACTATCAAAGAAAGCACTGACTTTTGGAAAATCATAATAAAAGTAACTGGTGTTCATTTACAGAATAAATATAATTGAGTTTCTGTGTAAAACAGAAACAAATAACTTCTAACAAAGTTGATATTACAACATACACCAAGTATGTAACTCATCTGTTGACGTTATTTCCAGATATGATTATTACTTAACCATTTGAAGACAGTCTTCCTTTAACCCCTTCTGATTTTTATTATTGTTTGGTAGAAGTTGTGGCATAACTTCTTAGTTTCTGAATAGCTTTACGAAGCTGAAAATGAAAACATGTTGTAGTTACCTGGCCATAGGTAAGACTGCTGGATGAGGATGCACTCTGAAATAAAAACATAAATCAGGTATTTATTTATATAATAATTTGTTGATTATATCTACAAATCATCATTTTTTCCTTAGAGAATGTACACTTTGAATCAGACCGATTTCAACTATAGTTAAATAAATCTAGGGCAATACTAAACTATACTGAACTTGCTTAAAGATAACTGAAGTAAAAATTTTCCAACATTATACTATAAGGTATAGGATTAATGTTGCTCTATCACAAATAAAGTTTACACTTACATATTAAACAAAGATAAAATATATTCAATATTTAGGAATTAATATAACTAATGATGTATTTAAAGTTAAGCATATGACTAAGCAGTTTCTTGCCTAGGGTTTCAGTTCCTAATAAACATTAGGGAGTGTATTGTCTTTCTGATATATTTTTTTACTTTCATGATTTTAAAAATGGAAAATATGTCAGTTCTTAAAATAAATCAGTTTTCAGGTGAAAATAAAAGAGACTAGTAGAGAAATTTCTATTGTCAATTAAAGAATTATTGGATTAATACACAAAGATTTTTTTAAAACCCAAATAATATTGCACAACATGCAATATCCAAAGACAACTACTCTAACAGATAAAAAGTTTTACACAGTAAGATTTTTGACATTTTAGTAGGCTAACAAATTAATCATTTGTAATAAATGATGAGTAGCCCTATAACTTAAATGAATACAGTTGAAGGAAGTGAAAGTGTAGTGCCTTTTATTTTTGGTGTTTAATCTCAGAATAATACCTCAGACTACCACCATTTTCCTTAACATATTTAGGAAAAAATAACATAGCTCTGTAGAAAAGAATCAAATGCAATTTCCAATAAGGAGATAAGTTAAGAAGTATAGTAGTAGACAATCAGTAAATACATATATAATGAGCTTACATCTTTACAGGCGTATTGACTATATGCACCAGAAGCACCTCCCTAAGAAAAAAATGAAACCAGTTATTTCTCTTCTATAATTGTTTAAGAAGAAAAGGCACACTTCAGACACCTGCAAAAACCCAATACACATTGTAATGAATTTTACATTTTACAAGTGCTGATGACATGAATGTTTTACATTTTTTGAAACATTGTCCTTGTTGGTGCTGAGTCATCCCCATTTTTCTAGTTTGCAGTGGCAACTGATTGTGCTTAGCCACAGAACTACGTGACTAGCTTATTTTTGTTTACTTGCTATACTATAAAAAACAAGCAAAAAACCCTGTCATTAACATCAGAAAAGTAAACTTGACCATTTCATTAACCTTTCAAGTTTTCTCTCATTTTTTATATTGTTTGAACATAGTAAATTAAAATTAAAAAATAAAAATCTTGCAAATGATGAAAGGAAAGCAAAATAACTATACACATTTGGCATAAATCTGCAAATATTTTAGTCCATTAACTAGTCACCGTCTTGATAAAAGTGCTTCACCTAAGTTTTTAATGCAAGTTTTCTTGCATCTTTCACCTGTTTCTGGATGACTGGCTTGACCTGTTTAGGATTCATAACTTCACAAGCATCCCTGCCACGCGCAAGAATGAAAAACTGAAATAGCCTTAGTTATCGCTAGATATCTGTGTGATTACTTCTGAGAGCAAGAACAACTTAGAACATGCAGACCACTTTGCAACTGTCTTGTCTTGGGTAGAAGGGGAGAATAGACAGCCTGTATAATCAGTGTAACGTAACAGGTAACTCCTTCCAGTTCTTTTTCGTTATTCTATAATCTATATGTTTCTACTTAACTTTTTAACATCTCTGTCTGCCAACTACTTCAAATCATTGAATAAACTGTAACATTCATATTTTAACTCTCTCTTCATTATTTTCTTTTTGCAACAGAAACTCCCACATGAACACTCATATAAATAATGCAACTGAAGGCTAGGAGTTACTATAAATATAGTTACACTGGGGACAAAAAAAAGGAAACGTTAAAAAAGTGCTTACAGGGCCACATCCACTCTTGCTTATTGTGTAGACTACTCCACTCTGAAATAAAAAAACAGAAGAAAATTATTTCCAGGTAAAAAAAGGGAGGGGGCAGAAAGAAAGAAAAAAAAGCCCTGCTGTTTATGGCATGAAAAACTATGCAGCTGACAATGTGTATGTGCAAATATGGAATCAGCAAGTGCAGAGGTTACCAGTTCACTGGCAACTGACTGTAACAGTTCTCATTTAGTAGGAGACATTAGTCATCATCTGGATTTCATGTAACTTTGTCAGTAGTCATGTAACTTTTCAAAATCCACAAGTTGTTTTACTAAATGGTCTACATTTTAGAAACAATTAGTAACTTACAGGAAGTTATGTGACAAGATGAGAAACTAAACTCTTGGAAAAGAGTATGTATTATATATGAAAGAAATACAATGAAGAAAAGCAGGATTTTGTATATACATAAAAGTAATTGCTATTTCTCAGTCTGGTAATTCCACTTACAAGTAGTGAAGATTGAACAAATGGAATATTACCAGATAATTTACTAATAAATATAATCACTAGCAAGTAGTAAGAAACATATCCTTGAGAAGCTCAGTTCAAGAAACTGAAGACATACCAGAAAGCATCCCACAGTTCAAGTGTAAATAGGCACATTATGGTAGTGGAGATAATTAACTAAAAGCCAAGTGTACATTTATGTGATTAAAGAAGTGAAAGTCATTAGTGAGAATGCAGACATACATTGCCGAGAAGTTTTAAAAGGCTAACTAGACAGTGAAATCCCCAAACTTTTAACTATAAATATAATCCGGTATTAAAAGTGATACAAACATTATACTGGAGTTTTAATATATGAATGAATATCTGGTGAAGTTTGGAGAAATTTTGCAATTTTTTTGTGGAGAAGACAGCAAAACACAAGTATAATTAGTCCTTTTATTTTGATTATCAAAGAAATAAGAAAAACA
This sequence comes from Phaethon aethereus, assembly GCF_964289735.1. Taxonomy (NCBI): domain Eukaryota; kingdom Metazoa; phylum Chordata; class Aves; order Phaethontiformes; family Phaethontidae; genus Phaethon; species Phaethon aethereus. The sequence goes on from NC_138584.1 coordinate 14,559,484, forward strand.
CCTAATAAATCAACAAGTAGAGTTTCATTTTCATTATGCCAGATGTTTCTCAAACTGTAAAACAAATGGTTTGTGACTGTATTTGCATGTACACGTGCACACACCGGTAGGAATCCTCTAGGAAGATGGAAGATTTTTTTTTTTTTTTTTCTTAAAAGGATCAAGTAAATGCTTGGTAAAAAACCTTAACGTGTGAAATCAGAGGCGGTGAAGCATCTTGTAAGTAAGAATACTGGCAGCAAGCTAAGAGTTCAACAGATTGTAGGTAGTTGAACCTAGTCCAGGCACTGAACATACAGTTTACTGGATGAAGTAGTCTGGGCATTCTGTGTTAACTAGCAGAGATGATATTTCAGTACAGTCTTAAATCACCTCAGTATTCTGTAGTTGTTCAAGGTTACTAAAGGAAAATGTACAAATGCTGGAAGTTAGGACTCTTACCTGACTGCCTGAATAGCTGTTCTGAGAGGAACTGGAAGGTCCAACCTGTAAAGAAATTAAAATGCTATTTATTATATTGCAGAAAATGGATTTTTATACAAGTGATATTCAGGAAAGAAAGATCTACTTGGTGCTAAAAGGAAGAACACACAAAGCAGTTTTTTGTGACTTCATTCCATACTATTACAATTATTTCAGAGATCTTTAAAGCCAAATAATCAAAACTATACCAACTGGTGCACCTGTTATAAATCTAACATAGTTCTGCTGCTTGCACCCTTTTTTATCTGGCCTCATACACTTAATATGCACCACTGAGGAGGAAACCTACACTGTAAAGATCATTAAAAATTAGATGAAAACTTTTTACTGATATGACTATGTAATCACTAGACACTACAAAATGTAGGGCATATTTGTGGGGAGGAAGGAAAGAAGAAAAAGAGGCTTCTTCACTGAGCTGAAAAAGATAGTTTTCAGGAAAAAAAAAAAAATCAAATAGTTAAGTTTTATACCTAAATCATGATTTGCAGAAGGCAAGGTTTCAGAGCTGTTGAAATAAGTGATCTCGAAAAGCAAACAAGCACTATGACTAAGAAGTGAAGACAGAAAAAAGAAAACTTCTATTAGAAAGTTACTGCAGATTACCTAGAGAGAACCTGCAGGAGGAAATGGTAACAAATCTGACAACCATTTCAAAAACTTGGGATTTTAATCAACCAACGTAAATTGCCAAAAAGAAAAATAAATTGAGTGATAAGAGGGATATAGATATGACTAGAAGCAGCTTTTGAGAAGAAGGACCTAGATCTCAAGACCTAGAAGCAGGTCTTGAGATCCTGGGCAATTAGCAGTATGTCAGTGCTTGGAGAAAGAATATTTACCATGATGCATCGGCCTTGTGTTGTGTAAGTCCCTCCACGCTGCAAAAAAGTACAGGTTCCAGTTATTGCTTATTGACTGATGTATAAATACCAAATTATTTTAAACAGGAAAACAACTGAGTTCAAATTCCTAGTCTGAGTGAAGAAGTGTTTAATTGCTTACAATACCTTACACGTTGTAACAGGCTGATCTGAGAACTGACATTAACTAGTTAAAAATAAAAATACGTTCAAAACTGCATTAAAAATTGTAAACATAAGTGAGATCTCTCCAGGAAAGCAATTTGAATGGTATGATAGAATCTTCATGCTACAACTGTGAAACAAGTGGATCAGTAGGACAGGACTTCTAAAATCGAGGTAACTGAAAATTGGCAAATTGAAGAAAAGTTGCTCTTACCTTGTTACATTCTACTTCTATCATAAGCTGTGAAAAAAAATGAGGAAACATTTACAATTTATTTACCGGAAAAAAAAAAAAGCAGCTTATAGGAAATAGGAAATACATTGGGCAAAGCGAGGGACAAAAGACAGGTGTTCACTCTTGGTTAGATCTCAAGATGACATCAATCAGTGTTGCTACAGTCAAGAAACAATACAGTAGATATGAACAGACTTTCTTTACTTTAGCTGACTATTGTGTTTAAGATGTTTAATCTAAGCATAGTTCTTGGCCAAAAAATAAACAAACTCATTTCTAAGAATATTCTACACAGCTATAGTTCCCAGGAACTGAGGCAGCAGTTAAGAACAGCACAGTACACCAGAAGTACAGTAGAGTTCTCCTTATGATCAATTTTCTTTTCTTTGTGTTCATGCTAAGGATTGTTTTGATAACTGGATTATTAGTTTCCTTACTTCTGTGGGGGGAAAAATAATATTTATTTTGTTTTCCTATCAATTTAGGAAGAGGATTAGGCAGTTAAATTAAAACTGTTGCAAATATCTAATGATTTTGGCCATCTTAGTTAATGAATACATGACAAGGAATGTATGTCTTGTATCAAGTTAAAGATATTTTAATTTACTGTATTAATTTCTAGTATGCAAATACAGTCAAAACATACCTTCCTCTTACTTTTTCCTGTCCCATTAACTGACACTGAATGTGTAGGTGTGAGAGTTTTGCTTTGAATTCCAACCCAAAATTTCTCTAGATCTTGAACAACAGTTGCACTGGAAAGATAACAAAATAATCATTATTTTTCTATCAAAATATTTCAGTATAAAATACCAATAAACTCTCCTCCCTGCTCCCCCAGCCAAGAAAATCCACTCTATTTTCATTTTAAGGGTATACAGTACAAGTTTGAAAAGAACATCAACATTTTCCAGAACACTTTTCCAGCTACTGTCTTATCAACGATCATTTTGAAGATAAATAAAATAGATGCTGAGAAGGAGCCAGAGAGACATGAACACTAGAAGAAGCACTGACTCCAGTAGGAAATATCAACTCATATGTCCATAAAAAATGTCATACCTCTTTCCTGCTCTGACAATCTATATCTATGACAGTGAACTGATTTTCATGGCATTAATAAGTGGAAGGGATCATGTTTTTAATTTGTGGTTTTTCGCCCCTTTTTGTATTCTTCACCATTTAATGAAGCAAGGCCAAGATGCCCCTATCGTAAGTCTACACTTCAAACAACATCAAGGTATCAAATATTTAGATATTTTCCAATTACATCAAGCATGCATTTTGTTAGACCAGGTGATATTTTTACAAGCTTCAAATCTGCAAGAAAAGTAGCACTAAATGTAGGATAAATTTTTCTTCTCCTGTTTTCAGCAGTTAGTTTATGGGTCGTAAACTTATTTTAAAATTTATCTTACCAGCATTTGCTTCAAACTACTAATCTTCCACTGTTCAAAATGAAAAAAGTTATAATTCAACATTCTGAACTTCACTTATTCAGGGAACTAGTTACATTCATATGGTTGCTCTTGTAATTAAAGAGGTGAAAGTGTAAAAGGTCGTTACTCAAAGATCCATTAATAACACTGTGCTTAATGAAATTATTTACATAGTTAACATCTGTACAACAGTGTTTACCTTTTAGAATTATAACTTGAAATGGAAATCATGTTATTTAATGGACACAGTCAGAAGTTATGACAAACTAAAAAAAAACATGATTATGGCAAGACAAGAACATCAGAAACAGCAACACAGATCCATGTCAAAATAATCCATAGAAATAAAATTTCAAGGCAAAAAGAAAAATAATTATTTACATAAATTGAAGATCTCTAACATCATGTGGAGCAATCCATGTTGTTGTAACTTTCTGTTTTATATCTGAATTCGCATGACTTACTGCTGAATTCTGCAATTAAAAAGAAATACACAGAATTACAGAAAATATAAAAGTGACTTTTGCCTATATTATTAGGCGAACAGTCTCTACAACAGGTAACACTGATGTCCTCCTAAAAAGTGCCAGATAGCTTCTACGTTAGATTCATATCACGTATAGAAGATATATATATTTTTTTTGAGAAAGTCTAAATTTTTAAATTATACTGATGAAATAACTTTGCCATATAAAAAACCGCTCACTTCTTCAATCAATTCTGATTAAAGTATTTAAAAGGCAACCAAGCCTAAGTAAGTATTCCAAAGACTGAACACATACCGTCACATTATGACATTCCAAGCCTTTAGTGTTTGGATCTGTAATTTTAAAAGTACCAACAGGAACATCTCCTTCTATTTCTCGAGCTTGTAGATTAAATGCTTTAAAACCAACATCTTTAAGTGCTTCTAGAGTCACTGTGAAAACAGACATTTTGAGAAATTTAAGTTTCCTACACAACTAAAACCTCTTAAATGTTTAACAACTAATTTCCCTCACTCCAAAGAACAAGACTGCATGTACAGAAATTACTTAAAACCTTTTATGATTTTTTAAAAATGTTGGGATTTATTACACTTTTTATTAATTATCAAGAAAATGACAATAAAGGAAAAGGAATAAATTTGGAGAGGCATTTCTGTGTAAAGTACCATGAAATATATCATTAACTGAAAATTGTAAAAGTAATTCCGCTCTACCAAATGACTACAACTTTCTTATTAATCTCACTTGCTCCCCACACATACTCAGAATATTGGCCAGTGGTCCTGCTGCTGAAAAGGTTATTTATTTTCTGTCTAATTAGGCCTACAAAGTCAAAATAGCTACAGGAGAAAGAGAATTCAATTTCTTTCTACCTCTCTTTCAAAAGAAAATATTAACTTTTGCCTAAGGCTGAATTGCAGATCCATTTTTTTTAATGTGTTACAGTTGGAAAAAAGAGAAGCTAGACAGTTTGTCTCATGTTCTGTATTAAGTATGAAAAATTAATAATGGTGAACTACTCAATTTTACTCAAGTTTTGTTTCTGAAGGAGGTCAGAAAAATATGGAAGAGAGAAGTTTCATGCTTTGTCTATATCAAAATCGAAAGTAAATTTCAAGAGGCACAATCAAATTTGTTATTTTCTATTATAAACTTGCTCTGCTAACACCAATATTAGGCACTTTTGCTAATAAAATCACAATAAAGGTTTATGCCCAAAGGGAATGACAGAGAAGTCAAGGCAAGGACCAATCATACCTCAACAATTTAACATTTCCAAGCACCTGCACAATTAGCCTTCCAACATGTCATCAACTTGCAGTCCTAATGCACTAACTTTTCACAGGTGTCACAAGAGGGATGACATCCAACACTTGAATGCAGTGTTAAATCAAGCACAGATGCGACTGTAAGAGTGTTGGCACATGGCATGTCACAGGTGAAACTGCAACATACACAATGGAAGGGTAACCTAATGCAGCTCCCTGAGACCAGGTACTGGATGCTTACAATTTGAAGCAACAGAAAAGCAGTACTAAAGAAAGAAAAGCACGATTAGGAAAAAAGGGGGAAAAAAAAAAGGTAAGGTTATTAGCCCCTGAGATTCAACAGGATTCAATGTTTATGTGATGGTAAATCCCATATAACCTCACAGAGAACAGTCTGCATATACTTAAATCTACCCATCATTTTGCTGGCAATACTGTTTACAACTAGCTATCAGTAATCAAACAGCCCTCCCATCCTTGAAGGAGCTATTCACACATGTTTTTCCAAGAATGGCAGCTATAATAGGACTCTAACGCTTCTCCATTCTTGTCCCTATATATCACTGTCTGTAGAAGCACATGCATGCTACTAGGTTCAGGTAAAACAGTCCCAGCTAGACAGTAGCTACTCAGTGAATATTGCTCTTTTTCAGCTACTGAGATACAGCAAGGGACATGTAATGGGTTACAACTCACTTCCACACTCTTCTAACAAATGGTTAGGAAAAGAAGCATTCACAAGCCACTTAAAGTGTGACAGCACCATGAGATGGCATCATTGTGTGGCAAAACAAGGCTGTCAAGGTGTTCCATCCAGACAGCAATTTGGGATTAGGAAGATAAAAAGGTGGTTTTAGCTCCACCCCCTGCAGTTTGATAAAATCTGGGATGCAGCTCTTAGAAGGATGACTCAAAATGTCTCACTCTTGAGTTGTCTTACAATGCACCCTGAATTTTTATTTTCCTGTAAGATGACAGCATGTGAACATCTAATGAGTAGGATCCCTCTGTAGAGGCCTGATAGAACAGCAAATACTCAAATACGAAGTTAAAGAGCAACTAATTATTAGTCCAATTTCATCAGCTGTCCCATTTAATTTTAAATTTGTCACAAAAAATATAGCATGAAGTTAAGATATATTTAATAGGGAAAAGAAAAAAGACAGAATATATTTTCAGTTATACAAGTATATGCATATATATCTCTAAAACATTTCAAAAAAGATTAATATCACAGGTATAGATGAACAAGACTGAAAATAGAAAATAAATTTAACTAGACTGAGAGGGCAATGAGGGAATTTTAGTGAAGATTGGCAATTCTGGGAGACAGGTAAAGATTTTATGTCATTCAGATTACTTACCCTGTATTTCATTTCCTGGCTCAAAGTTATCAAAAGACACAGCAATAATATATGGTGGTGCAGATGTCTGTGGTTCAGCTTCATAGTTTGGTAACAGAGAATCACAATCAATTGAGCTATTTGTCTGTGGAAAACCAAGGATTCTGGGCAAAAATATCCCACAAAACAAAAAAGCAAAGCAGGAGTGTCTCCTCATCTGTAGGACAAAAAAATCAATATACTTTATAGTAACTTCTTTTTAGTAGTTGCCATGTTTGACAAATACCTGCTTTTGTCCAGAGTAAGAAACAGGACAAGCATAAAAAGCCGGGCTTTCATTGCATTCATGTATTTTGAAGAAAATAAATTAAAATAAAATACCTATATACCCTGGCAGAACAGTGCAATAAGTGACACAAATATTTCCATTTAAAATTACTGAATTATTAATGAAGTTTAAATTCTCTGGTTACATGACAGCAATCCATTAACAGCCATGTCTGCTGCATTAGAGCTTCGGACTAGAAAAGGCTTTAAACAAACTTCCTCGTTGTTGAGCTGGCAGATTTAGCTCAGCTCCTTCATTATTCAAGAACTAAGACACAATCCTTGGTCTCTCAAACTGCTTTTTGCAGGTATAACCATGACTAGCATGCTCTCTTTGACTGCTTTGCCTACTCACACTTCCAAGAGACAGCCAAGAAATCTATTGTTAAATGCCTTAGAGAACTCTTGTAAGTTTTTCAAAATATGTGTTTCCTGAAGGACTTAGGAAAAGGACTTCCATAAAACCCCTTGGAAATTCTGAAAAATTTAAAAATACTAAATTGTTAGTGCATGCTTCTTCTGGGTTAAGAATAAATTATAACCAGTACAGAAGTTTACAAAAATAACTGAGAGGCAGGATTGAAGTCCAGTCTTCAAGGATTGTCAGTGAAAAGAAAATGTATTTTCTTTATAATTGACTTGTAGTACTGACACCAATAGCAAACTGTTTCCAAGAAAGAAAGGAAACATTTCCCAGCAGTTCTCAGGTGTTTAATACTAGATTTTATGGCCCATGATCAAAATCTAATCATTCAACCATGGCACCACATAATTTGTAAGGCTATTATATCTTATGAATATCTCACTGTTCCAGTTACAAAAATGCTGATACAACTGTGAAATCACAAGAAGTATTTAATAATGCTATTTTTCATACTGTCTGTGCCAGGATTGCCTCGTGTGATAGAATAAGCTGTAACACAAAGAAGAGATATTTACTTGACATTTTTTAAAGCATTTCAAACACAACGCAAGAGATATGTTCAATTTGTATCATCTACCTGTGTATCTTAATTTGTGCATGAATGCATTTGGTTTTGTATGGGCTAATAAAATAAGTAACAGAAGCATCTAGATGCAGAGGGGGAAAACTTCAGAACATAATCCCAAACACCCATGCACTTAACTCTGAACTTAACTTTTTAGAAAGCCAGATAATAAAACAGGTGACTGTGGAGTGTTGAAAGATTTCCTATAGCAAGATGATGAAGATTTGCATGGTGTCACAACCAGCAAGTGCAGCAATCAGGAAAGCTATATATGCAAGTTATCATGTCTTCAAAGCAGATGAAGACTATCCCTCCAAAAAGTGTCATGAAAATGTCACTTGAATGGGATCCTGGTAAGCATTATGTTTTGGTATCGGTACACTGGGTGTGGTTATACAATCTCTGGTGACGATTTTGACATGGCCCACATCTCATTACATTTTAAATACAGCATGTACATGCTATTATGTTAACAGATGTGGTAAACAGTGATTTAATATGAACCAGTCTACGTGTTGTTGAAATCTTTGTCTGACTCATGGAGAGATGGGAAAAAAAAAAATCTGTTTCTAATTAGATGTTCTATTTCAAAGCAGAGAGTCCTTCGCACTAGTTCAGCTGGGATTGGAAAATTGTCTGGAGCTGCACTCTGCGATGAAAGAAAACCAGTCTGAAACCTCCTTTCCTTTTTTCCTAGCTAGAAGAGAGCCAGAAACACAAGCACTGCAAGTTGAAACACACCTGAGATGCCTTCTCTTTGCATCAGCTGTCCAATTTAACAGTTCAAGAGCTATCCTAAGAGTCTCATGATGCCATCCCTTGGAACAAGGTTTTAGATGAGGAAGAGAGAAGTATTAACATCTTACAAAATTCCAAGTCCAGACTTGAGGCAGAAGCAGAAAATGATTTCCATGTTCCAATACATATTCAATGCAATCATGTTATCTTGCATCACAAATTTACCTTTTCTCTACGAAAAATTTAAATAAACTAAAAGTAAATATTTATAAAATAGAAGCATAGGGAATTCTGGCCAATAAATATTATTTGCAAGTTTCTAAGTGGATACAATTATAAAAAATTAACTGTATCCTCAGTTCATTCATGTGATGGAAAAATTCTAATTCTTTTTTTTAGTCACAGATACAATACCTTCTTCCTATGAGGCTATACAGCCCTCATCTTTGCAGTACCTGAGCTGCTACCTTAAGAATCCTTTTCCACATATAGTCTAATATGACTTCAGGCCAACAATTAAATCCCTGGGTGCTAGTTAGTTAGCCTACTGCATTCAAAGTCTAGTGGACTCAGGAAGAGACACTTTGGTGGTTTGCTTCTTCAGAGCCTTGGGCAAACTTCTGAATAGAGACAAAAGTTGTTTTAAATGCCTTTAAACATAGAGCATTTAATTAATATGATAAATACTTTTCTGTAATTTGAAAAACACAGTCCTGGCAAGTCCAATCTGCCAACAGTTTAAGACTCAGTCCTGTATACCCCTTTTCTAGTCCCGTTCTTTATGAGCATTTTTCTCCTTTCTTTTCTCTTCCTCAACGCTCTTGATGAGCCACAGACTTACTCTTCAGGAAGAAATACCACCAGCTAGCGTGCACCCTGTCCACCACATCCCCAACAACACACCTTATCGACTGAGTGCTGATACGTGGGCATCCTCCAGTCCCTCTATGGTCAGTGTGGAAGAGCTGCGGCCAGGCAGCACAGGTGCCGCAGCAAGATGAGAGAGAGGAGGCGGAAGGCTCGGCCAATCCGCAGTGAGGCGGGGAGCCAGCGCGGCCAATCAGGGCCAGCCGTGCTACTGCCGTGGAAATTAGGACACCGCAGGTGGGACTCTCTTGCCCTGATGGGGCGATGACAACACACACTCCTCACAGGTGAATCATGCCCCCTCTGACCTTTAACTAGGCATCTGGGCTAGGTAAGTCCTCTGAAGGTTGACAGCCTCAACTAACATGTTGACTAAAATCTACAGAATTATGCTATACAAAAGACTTATATTTCATGAGCGTTTTGGGTAAAATATTCTATACTAATCTGTTTAGTCTGACCTCAGAGTACTCTGCTGCTCATTTTTCACTTTTTTGCTCCTTTCTTACAGTTGGCAAATACATAGAAAATTCCAATTGTCGTAATACTGCCAAGTACCTTCTCAGAGCAAAGAGTTAATGAGGCTGTTTTCTCTCATGTACCTTGTGGTTATTGCATCTGACCTGTACTAAAAATGAAACTTTTTTCTTTTCTTTTCAGAAGCATTTTCACAAGGTCTCTGCAGAAGATTTGGAGAAGTCCAAAAGTTGGATGACAATAGAATAGAACAGAACAGAATAGAGAATTTTCAACTGGAAGGGACCTACAATCATCTATCTAGTCCAACTGCCTGGCCAATTCATGGCTGACCAAAAATTAAAGCATGTTAAGGGTATTGACCAAATGCTTCTTAAACACTGACAGGCATGGGGCATTGACCACCTCCCTAGGAGGCCTGTTCCAGTGTTTGACCACCCTCTCGGTAAAGAAATGTCTCCTAATGTCAAGTCTGAACATCCTGTGGTGCAGCTTTGAACCATTCCCACACATCCTATCACTGGATACCAGAAAGAAGAGATCAGCAGTTCCCTCTCCACTTCCCCTCCTCAGGAGGCCGAAGGGAGCAATGAGGTCACCCCTCAGCCTCCTTTTCTCCAAACTAGACAAACCTAGTGTCCTCAGCTGCTCCTCATAGGACATTCCTTCCAGCTTTTTTGCTCTCCTCTGGACGCATTCAAGAATCTTAACAATATGACAGACATTTCTATTTAACCAGGGAAAACCAGGAAATCCATGAACCAAAGACTGTTCACAAGAAAATTCTTCAACTTCTTGATTTTTGTGCATTTAAAATGTACTTAAAATTCAAAATGCTAATGGTATTTTAAGAACTTTATCTATTTTTAAGATTTCGTGTATTTAACTAACTGTATTCTCTTTCAGTTAATCACCTTTAATTAATGAGTAGCGTTTTATTTACCTTATTCAATTATGAAAGACATTACTTCCTATCTGCTACTATCCATTGGGGAAGAGATCATAATCTTCCTCTCTTATTGTACCACCAAACTTGCCATTGATACCAATGTTATAAATAGCAATGAAAATGCACGCTACACACCACAAATGCAACAGCATACTGGTAACACCATCAAATAAATAACACAGTAAAGGAATGTCAACTGATTGCACTAGAAACACATAAACAAAGAGATGGGATCTTGCAAACCCATATATGCAAGCCCTCCTTCACTACCAGCAAGGAGATACTGAGAGGTAACCAGAGCGATCAGAACTATTACTCCAGGCTACTCTGAGCAGCAATGAGTACTCCATAAACATTTGGTTTGACAGGCAGATATATAAATGTCAGGCAATGAATTGCTGTAATCTAGGTAATATTATGGTTACAAAGAAGCATAGATAAGACAAGCAATATGCTTATGTTGGCTGTAACACTGATAAAATACTATATTGAATAAGCTGGTAAAGATTCAGACCATCAGTTTACAATGTTGAGAGTTGTAAACCTGCTGTCCCAGCTCTTAAACTCCAAGCAGTATGTTGTGTATTTCCACTGAACAAACATAGGACACTGATTCAGTATTAATTTACTTGTACTCTAGAATTGTCAGTCAAAAAAAAGTCTTTTTCAGGTGTCCACACTTGAAAGGACAATTTTGAGATCATAAATACTGACTGAACTAGTGGTGAATTCCTGACTCTGGTGAAACCATGATTACAAAGTTTGCTACATACTGAAACTACTGTGCAAGTGCAGATCAACCCTATGCTGTATGCACATGGACTTCCCCGGTGCTTAGAATGCCTTCAATGCATATTCCTGTGGGAATCTTAGCCACTTTTTTTTTTTTTAAAAGATCTCTGGTTGTATGGTAGTCCATATAGAGTTAGCTGGTCTTTCTTTAAAGTAACCACATTAGACCTGTGCACCAAGGGTGAGTTAACTAATGTTACGAACAAGCCAGGGAACACGGGAGAGAGGCCACAGTCCAGAACACTGAAAGGAAGGGGATCCTTATTGGGCAGTGGGTGAAAATTTTAAAGGGTACATGGTGGACAAATGGGAAGCCAGCTACTCACCTAAGCAAAAAAGTATCCTCTTGAACAAAGGACTGCAAACCCTGGCCAAGTTTTCTAGAAATACTTTGTTTCTACTAAAAGCTGTTTAAACAAAGTCAGACGAAGCGTCCTGTTCCCTTTTTCCTCACTGTCATTAGGACCTCCACCTGCCTTCATGACACTCAACAGCTTTCAGCTTGCTCTCTGCAACTTCTGAGCCAAGGATTATTTTTGATCCAGTAACTTACATTGCAACTGGAAATGCTAAAAAGCATAACAAAGCTTCAGATAATGTCAACACACATACATAAATAACAAGGCAAAAGATGTCAGGGTTATTTTCGTCAGGGTCTGGTATCCTTCTCAAGCTGCTTTGGTGTTTTGAGTATGCAGTACTGATATACCACTAAGTCTTGGACCTTGCAGGAGAATTGACAAACTATTTGCTTGGATACCTCAGGTGTGCTGGGAGACAATGAATGATAAAACAGTAACAACTCCAAAATTATTTCAGAGAAAATGTGCATAAGAAGTGGTCTTATGAATATGAAGAGGTAAGATTATAACCATATACATCTTTTGCTGAGTACTCCAAACTGACTCTCTGAAACAACAGAAGTGAGTGGGAAGGGAGAGAAAGAAATGTTATTTCTTCCAAACACTATTTTCCGTAATTCTGGCAAAGAAAGCAATTATTACGGAATATCCTTGCCTCCTCCTAAGTGCCAGATGCCTTCCAAGATCTCCGAGTCCTTTTCTTTATTTCTTCCTCACTCAAAGAGGGAAGGCCAAGAAAAATTACTATAAATGTTAAAAATAAAATTTGCTTTCCTGACACCTACTTTGAAAATCACAAGAAATTTCTGTAATATCCTACATTTTATCTCCAAATGAAAGTGGTTTGCTCAGCATACAGTATTAGTCCTATTAAGAACATGTTATCATTGCTGCAATCCTCCTGCCTACTTTCTGTAACTGGAAAGTACGCAACTGAACTTATTTTGAAACACATTCTAGTCTAAATGTAGTGGTGAGAATTCTCAGTAGGTTATGTGAATTGTATCATGATGATTATATGAAGAGATATATTTATTTACTTTTCCTTCAAATGCAGTATTTCTTCTGCCTTATACTAGTGTGTCAATATTTATATATTTCCAAGGCCTTTAAGTATTGCCACATTTTTTATTTATAAGGGAACATTATACTTTCTACATTCAATAATTATATTCCCTTCTTCAAAATACACCAACATATAATACAGTAGAATTACTGCTCAAATTAGCTCTAGCTATAAGTAACTATAGTGATGTTCTTCAGAAAAAAACCGCAAAAAACCATTAAAATAGTACATTGTAAAAGCAAATGAAAATTTACATAGTATATTTTATATTTTTCAGGAAATATATTAAATGTACTCTCGATAAATGTGTAACTATCCAATAATTCAGCAACCCAGTAATTTATACATTTTTCTAGGAAAAACAGAAGATGTGAAAATTATCCTTTCCCATATATTAAAAATTTTCAACTCCCTATTGTCTTCAGTTTCCTGTCTTTGCTCATGTTAGCGCTTTCGTCTGATTTAAACCCTGCAAACATTAGTGTAAGTCTGCTACTCTATAAATAACAATAATGGTCCACACCCCGAAAGTCCTAGTTAGATGATGTCACTGGGAGCCTTACATGAGAATTAGCAAGCAAAAAAAAGGTTTGACTTGACCACAAAAGAGTAGAAAGGGAATGATCAAATGGATTACTTCTACCGAACTTTTTTGCCACAGTAGTGGTGAGGGCGAAAAAGACTCTGCATAGCTTATCGATGCCATACATTTATGTGCTGCTCAGGAGAAACACCTGACGTGAACAGCACATACAACAGCAATGACATATGAACATTGCGTCATCTTATCTCATGCATTGTGCAAGCTAACAAATAGTATTGTCCCTATGTACTTTTAAGGTGAGTGCTTGGGTGTGGCTACAAACATATGCAATACTTCCTATAAGTCACAGTGACTACCATTTGTTAGTGATTTACCAGACTCTATATTCAGATTTAAGTAAATGTAAACATCTGTTCATGGAATGGAAGACATTACAGAAGAGGGAACCCACTACCAAGATATGCAGTCCAAAAGAAAATTGGAGCCTTAACATTAACAATCAAAATTCATTGTTTTCACAGTCACAGAGAAGCTAAATGGTCTCTCTTACACGTATCACGCACTGGTATTTCTGAAAAATACTCTTTGTATGTAATTTGTATCTGTGGATCCAGAATACTTCAAGCACAGCTGAAATATGTTTACAGGCTATTTGTAAGTCCCTGTGGCCTGGAGGATTTACCTGTATAGCAGAGTTAATGCAATGCATACACATGCACGTGTGGTCCACTCACGAATAAGCAGTTAGGGTTCGGTAATGTAAGTTTTGCTTTAGAGCTTCTACCAATCCACCAGTACATGGTCAAAAATACCATAGCTACATGATACAAAGCACTGACTGGTATAAACTCACTTTTCTGGTGCACTTTCATTCATTCAAAAAATGTAACTGCTTAGGCTAATTGAGTTTTGGCTAATTTGAGAGAAACGTTGTTGCATGTCCGTATCGGATACCCATGAAAACTGCACATGTGATCAGACAATGCACAGGTCTGGTATTAAGAAGCATAGAGATGCAGTTTCTAAGAGTTTCTTTCAATCTCCTAGGGCAAGAGGGAGGTGCTCACACAGTGGACATTCCTCTGGACTTCAAAATCAACTTAAATACTTGGGATTCACTTCTTTGAAACTGTAACTAGAGGAAGTTTATTACTTATCTTTATGCCAGGATGTTTCTAGGTAAGAGAATGTGATTGTAGCTTTGAGGGGTCTCAGGTTCATCATTCATAGAAGCCAAAAAGCAGCCATCATAGAAAGAGGCATACTTTTTTGATAGGCAGAGAGGTTGACTGATTTTGCCTAACAACATGTTCACAACTACTTGGATACAAGAGCATAAAGGAAGGAAGCAGAGGAAAGAGGGAAGGTATGATGGGCTCATGCAGTTTCTGATAATATCAGATTCCCAAGCAATACCCAGTTAACAATATATTTTCCAGGACATGATCAACAAAGTATTTGATATTGTATAGGCTTCCAGCAATAAATAATAACATTTCGACTGCATCTTTTCTATGTCTCTGAACACACCTTGCAAACAGTAATGAAGTAATCCCCACAGCTCCTTATGAGGCAGGGAAGTATTATTATTTGTACCTAATTCTGCAGATGAGGAAACCAAGTCACAGAGGGATTAAGTGACTCGGCCAAGGTCATATAGAAAGTCTGCTGCCACTCATGGTATGTGTCAGTCCGTGTCAGCACTCAGTGACACTCCCTGAAAAGTTCACTCAACCCCTTTCTCTGCATAGGCCAGCATCTTTAAGATTTCATAAGTATCATCTTCCACCCTAACCTTGACTGAAAGAAACTTCATCAGGACAGAGTCAGGCTGAGCATGATATCCAGTTAATGGCTTTCCTGACATTTCATTTAGGACTCCAGGATTCTACTTTATTTTCACCTCTGCTAGGAATTCCTCCTAATGGACTCCTCTAATTTAAAACTATGTAGCTAGGCAGGATAATAATGCATAAATAGACCATACGATAAATACGTGAAGTAATCATTTTCAAAGTTACATACGTATTTCAGAACACGCACAGGACACAAGCCTCCCAATTTCTACTCCTGTACTTAAAAACCCCCACCTTTCTTCTCTACACAATATAAATCAACTCAAAGTTTTGTACAATTCATGTCATATTATGTATGTATTTATATACACATACAGACAAATCACAAATAGCATAACACCTCTTGTATAGACAGTGTTATACTACAGATGGAAATCTCTAAGTATAGTAAAAAATAGCAAGAATAATCTTAAAGAATTAAAACACACATGCTAAAGTATTTCACTTTTACAGTAACTTTCCAACCAAAACCTCTGATGATTTTTTTATGTGTAAGCATTTATGTGATACATTTCACACATTATTGTTTCATTGTATGTTTGTGTATCAGAATAGTTAGTGTACTTAATTCAGGTGATGTCTTTGGGTGATAAAAAACGGAAATGCACATCATGCCTCTTTCTTATTGCTGGTAAAGCAGAAACCTGAGCTTTGTCTTAGATATTCAGTTGCCCAAACTTTCTTAAGAAATTTCTTCATATCATCCTCACTTTCTCATTTTAATTTTTCTGTTCCTGAATTTGAACAAGCACCCTGAATCTCATTTCAAAGCTCTCCTTTGTGCACATAACAATGGAATATTCTTTTTTTTACTGCTTAGTAGTTTGTTAAATTGTACACTTTGAAATTTCAAAAGACCTTGATAGTACAAATACATTTGGTAATTTTATTTACTTTTAATTTACATTATGTTAATTTGCATTCCATATGCATCTTTGGAAACAGTCTTTCCTCTGAATGCTGGTCTTTTTGTAACATCGACATGCAGATAATAAATAGAGCAACCAACTCTGCGAAGTACAAAAATAGTCAATGTGAATTTGGGGAGACTGTGGTTAACCCATAAGGAAAAGTTAGCTATGTTGGGTGGGGAAAGAGAGAAACATTGCTTTTTTATCTGCGTTAAACTGTAAATTGAGAAACTGGAGTTTAATTGCCCATGAGTCAGCAATTAAATACGGGCATCTTCATATACAGTAAAGGAATTAACATGGATACATATATAGGCCTCAGAAGTGATCTATGCCTTTTTCACACACTGGGGAAGAGAAAACACCACCATCATCCCCTGTGACCCACACAGTGAACACTGCATCTTGCTCAGTTTAAAACAAAATGCTGAGATTCAGCCACAGCCAAATCAAGAAGCCCAAGAATGAATCAGTACGTTCAAGACTCAAGACCAGATTAACAGCTGTCTCTTCTATGCTGGTCATACCAGCTTTCTGGTGCTGCATCAAACTGCTGAAAATCCCCTTCCCCTCCCTCATTTTCTTCAACTTCAGGTCTAGGATTCTTGCATTATTTATAACCTGTCTCTACTGGAAAGCACTCCTATACCACTAATAGCTCAGTTCCTTCATTATAGTAGTAGAAAAGAAGCAGAGTTGTGCATTTTTTTTTTTTAACTGATTCCATAATCCATCTTTTCAGTTCACGCATTAGTGAACAATTAGTGCTGCTCCAAAACCAGGAGTGCCTTTTCGTTAGGGACAGAAAGAGTAATTCTGTAAACAAAAGAATAGGCATGAGAGCTGGGGGAGTTGCCATCTATTCCTTGCTCTGTCACAAATTTCCTGTGTGACTCTAGCAAGTCATTAATCTCTATATGCCTCATCTAGAAAATGGGATAATGATATTTAACTATTTCATTGGGAGTCTTAATGGTTGTGAAATGTGCTGAGCTCCTTGGATGGAAGGAAGCTGCTGTCAGACTACACAGTAATACCATGATTATGTTTGGTGGGAAGGTTTTAGAAGAGTCACTCCGTAATATCAATATCACAATTCTGCATTACACAGACAAGCCTGGCTGACCGAGTGAGTCACACAGAAATTTGTGTTTTATTTCACTTGTGGTATCTATGCATACTGTCTGGATCCCAAAGTCAAGATGAATTGTTAACACCCTGTCATTCTGTGGAAAGAGATACCTTCTTTAGAGAATGACAAATCCTTTCTCTAGTCTTCGAATCTAACTGCAAGCATCAGCCTACAAAAGGTTTAGAAACATGCCTACAGGCTTTGAAATCTGCTGCAGGCTAGTACATCCCACCATGTGACAGATCAGAGTCATAGACAGTAGTACAGATATTAGTTCCTTGTTGATTCTTCCTCTAATACTCAATGGGTCTTAAACTAACATATCTGGCATTCACATGCTCTTAGACTGGAATGTAGCTACGGATTCGGAACACATTTATGAAAAAATATCTAGTTCGTTCAGCCAGTGGGAACCACAGATGCTTAGAATCTCTAAAAAAAACACTTGGAACTTCTCTATGGTTGTAGGTACCTAATGTTAGATACACATACTCAGTAGTTCTAACTTCCAAAAGTCTCACCTCTCTCCAGTGTCTCATCTTCTCCCTCCTCATCAATATTTCCTGGGTTTGGTTTTTTTTAGATTTATATTACTTTAGTTGAGAAGAGGATGCGACATCAAATAACCTTCTATACTGCTTTTGGCCAGCATAACATGAAAAATGTCATGTCTATCTTCTACAACCTCAAACAATTTTTGAGCAACAACTTGAAACTGACACTTTTGCTTCCTCCAATGCAATCCTCATTTCATTTGTGATAAGGGATTAATACTGGCCACCTAAATCCTCTGTGATGTTTTAATATCGGTAAAATATCAGTGAACATGTGTTGCTTTCCTCTTCATATTAAATGGTCACCTGAATTAAATACATCTGTTTATAAACACTGTTTGGAAATACCTAATACCCCACTATTGATACCTTTAAAAATTCTTGATAGCCACAGCCAGTACCTTGACTATAGGAATAACAAGTCACCTTTTTACTTGAAAAAGGAACTTAATCAAGCATTCACTTTCATCAAATGCATGTTACTAAATAACAAGGAATTAGAACAGCGTTACATAACAGAGAAAGCAGTATATAGGAGACAGAGAAAGCTGTTCTTGTATCACTGTCCACAGAACATATTCCCAAAGGTAAGGCACGGCTTTCATGGGATTTACTAGGAATGTTATTACAACCATAGCAGAAGTAAAGTCTTCTAATGATAGTGGCACTAAGAACTGTAGCATTGGTCTATCTAATCCATTCAATTCACAATGCTTTAGAAATTTAACTGAATTTTCTCTAGGAAACATTATCTGTCCACAGAAGATCCATATTTCAGAAAAAAATATGAGATCTTGGGATAAACGTGAAGTTCACATATTGTTCTGTCAAACACTGGGCAACTAGCTAGCTAATCCATTTTTAAGATTTCATTACACCATTCTGCAACCTGTCCACAGTAACACATCTGAATAAGGATCCTCTCACACCTAAATCACATTTCATAGTTTTATACCTTAAAGATCAGGAGATTCCACAACACCACACTAGTGCCTATTGAATTGCTGTATCGCTGGAAAGTGAGAAATTCTGAGTGGATCCAAAAGACATCATTCAAAGAGATTTGTAGGTAGCTGCACTTTTGAGTTCCATCACCAAATGACTTCACTCACATCAACCCAAGTAAAACAAAAGATCAGTTATGATATGTAAGTGGCCAGAACTCATGTAGTGGGTCAACATCTTAAAACATTCATTCTACAACCAGCACTTTGGGAAACACACATAAGATAATTAGTCAAAGTCCCCAAAAGAAGAAAAAATTTACCATTTACTATAGCAGTTTTCAAAAAATCAGAAATGAGTGTTACAAATTCATATTTCAACACAGGACCACTGTGGTTGTTTAAGCTTGGTCGTACCTGAATAATGCAAATTCTGTTAGTAGCAGTACATTAAGTAGATGACAAATTATGAATTATCATGTTAAGGCTACAAATTAGATGTAGGAATATGTGAATGGACCAGTCCTGTTCTCTTACTGTTTTCTAACTGCTTCTGTGCTCTGGTATGCCTTTGCGACAAGAATAATTTTAATATGCAAGTCTTCTAAAGAGCTCAATACAGGCTCTTGCAAGACAAACTATAGCAGATATACTACAGCGGACAGCATTAAACCTCTGAAAACTCTTAGATTAACTTTGCTCCAGATTTTAAAACAAGGATTCACCTGTTTTGCAGATTGCTGAAAAATAGACGTACTGTGACAAGGCCTACCACCTAACACCTAAAACTGATCATCCACTAAAGATGAGTCTTTTCTAGTATGTGTTTATACTCTAGAATCCGTAGTTTTAAAATTAAGTCAGGGCATGTAAGTTCCAAATATTCGCTTTCAGCTAAAGGAATGCAGTAACTACACTGTATAAGCTGACATCATTGACAGGTTTGTACAAATCTACACTTGCTTATAACAACACAGAGATTTAGAACTGAGAATGAGCCCTACTTTCAACTGAGAAGGCAGTGTGTGCCAGCAGGACCTAACACTCAGTAGAGAAAAATGTGAGCTTGGCATAACTAAGGTAGGCATTAGAAGATGTACACCTGGGAGTGGATAAACTGGAATGGGCATGGTTGAGAGTATTAAAATTTGGCCTATTTCTTCTATTGAAATGTTCACAGAAGGATTGTGCAGGGACAAGGTACCATACAGTTGATATGTAAAATATAGTAAAAATTAACCACTCTTTAAAAAAAAAAAGTGTTAGAAAGAAAAATGTGTATCACAAGTTCATGCAAATTAGTAAGAAGATTTAGGAAAATGTGAAGAGGCATTTAAAACACTAAAGGAAGAAGTTACAGATTACTTATTTTCCCCTGAATCTTGCTCTTGATACGTATTTGGTTCTATAGCTGGAAAAAAAGGATATAATATTATATATCATGCCCAGCTCATTCTCAAACTCCCCAGTTGATTCTCTTTCCATCTAATTTGAACTATGTGGAATTATAAAGGACATACCATACCATGCAGCTACACAAACTACTGTGCCAAGACTGTGGATCTCTTAAATTGCACAAACTCTTGTGCCTTGCTAAGAAGGTAGGTGCATATAGCAGTTGAAATAAGAACAGTAAAAAGGGAGAAAGGGAGCCAGAGAAGCAACTCCTCCACTGGACTGAGACCTTGAAGTAAGAATTGTAAACAATACAGAATTACCAGTTTAACATTTTCAAAGCTTCATGTCTGAGTGACCCTGAAGTAGCTCTAAAAGACTGAGAGGAATATGAACCACCACCTTCAAATGCAGGTCTTTCCCACTCAGCTTTTGGTAAGAGAAATGAGAGGTCTGAAAGTCATAAGTTGTCTATTTTCTCCCCATATAAACCCACCATACAGACAGTTACAAGAGCAAGTCATAGATAACCAACAAAACGATCAACAGCCTAGCTACCCCCTGAATTATATTTCCTTTTTCCTGTATCAATATTAAATGTTTAATGGGTAACTATAGGAAGTTTATAATTTCAGAGCATAAATATTAACTTTCATTGGAATTTATATTTGTAATGTATGGTGTTAGTAAGTTTAGAGTAGAAAAATTAACTTACTTTATAATTCATATACGTAATAAATCTCAAATTGTAATGTTTACATGGTTAGCTGCAAGGTACCTAAAGTTTTATACACTTATAACTTATACTTTGAAAGTATTTAAGTGTCCTTTAATTGTAGAGGGCCACTTTGTTGGAAGGGTGCAACCCAAATTTCAAGTGCTGACACTGACCTGTGTGGTGATGACTTGGAACCCTAGGGAACTGGGATGTCCCTTAATTTGTTATGATGCTGGCTGAGACACATCACAAAATTTTCTGGCCTCTTGGTTAATGGTAACCTTGATTCTCATTCCCTTGCTACAGAAACACTAGCTAGTTAGGTTATATGTGTTCCTCAGTATGCTGTGTCAGCTTCATGCAAATGAAGTTGAAAGCATTAAAAAATAAACAGAAAGTCTGGGCAAATTCACTGGGAGGCATCCAACTGACAGGCTTTTGCAAAAAAAAAAAAAGTTTAAATCAGCTGTTATTTGAGCAACACAGTATTGTCAATTCTCATGATTCAATAATGAATTTCTTAAGAGCCAGAAGAAAAGTGGTTACATAAGAATATCAGCTTCCTTTTTTCACTCTAGTTATGCAAAAATAATAATTGAAAACATCACCTGTATTTTAAATACTGAGAATAGTGATTATTATTTTTCAAACCTCAGCTTTGCATGGTTGCATGTACAGTCCTGGATCTAATCTCAGTGCTTTTGCTTTTATAGCTAAAGGGGAGACTCTTCTGCTGTAGAACTTCCTCATGTCAAAAATGAGATTGGACCAAAATGTAGTCATTCCCTTGGCTTTGGCTTAGGATGTTAGCCATGCTACAGGTATAGATCTGTAATGCTGCATGTGGAAATGACAAACTGGTTGAGAGTGACCGTTCACACCATTAAATACCAATTTCTTAGAACTGCTAATACATTTAAGAAATGTTAGTATTTTCCACTTACCACTAAAACAGGAAGCATATGTTCAAATGCCTTCAAGACACGAACTTCTAGGTAGGTTCTTATTTTAATCAGAGCCTTTTTGACCCTCTTCTTGTATATCAGAAATCTTGCGAAATAAAGCTTTTTGAACTTTTGGGTAAGACAAAACCTAGATACTCTACACAGGCTGCGGCATTGCTAAGCAAGACATTTTTCACTACAGTGCAAAGTTTGGAACAGAGTGCAACCGTGAGTTTATAATTGCAACATGGGAGCAGGTTTAATCCTCACAGTCCTAAAGAAATACTGGTCCAGTACGACCCTGAATTTCACAGAATCACAGAATCGTTAAGACTGGAGAAGACCTTTAAGATCAAGTCCAACCATCATTTCTACCTAAGCAAACATAAATGGTTGATAACAACTGAGATAGTTTCCAAAATCAGGAAGAGAGCAAACAGATCGGAGACAGATGAAAAATCACATCTATGCAAGTCCCAGTCTCCAGTATTTAACAACCACAGCAACCCAGAAACTAAAATGGAAAGTGTAGCATTAGTGGCACTTTCCTTCCAACTATCCACAGCTATTTATTTTGAGAGAGAATATAGAAGAGGAGGGAGGGATTTGTGAGCGAGCTGAGGGAGTGCTCTGTGTTTCACCATATCCTGTTTTGAACAGTTTCATTAGGCTTACCCTACAATTAATTTTAGCAACAGATTCTGCAGCACCCTAAGGATATCTACTCTTTCCTGGCTCTGTGCTCCAGAATCTCGCACTGAACTGATGATACTTCTAGACCATAAACTTTTTCCAAGCTCATCAACAGTCAATAAAGCCAGTTATTTGCTGCATTCCAAAGTTCTAGGTGATAGCATTAGTCTTGAATTGGACTGTTGGAGAGTTGGCAACACACCTTAGTAATCTGAGTTACTTCCTACTTAATGACCTATGACCTACTGATAATATTTTGGACCTTGGAATGAGAAAAAAATGAAACCTTTCAAGAAATCGTTTGCTTGACACACAGAAAGCCAGTGGATCCTACAAAACTGAAGTGCTACTAAAGAATGAAAATTAAAGTCATAGCATATACTATATGAGGGCCTAATGTAATTTTCATTAAGAAGACTAAACCTCATAAACTATCTGTAGAGCACATTCAGTATACTGGAAAGACTAGAAGTAAATAAGTACAGAATCTACAACTACTTCTTAGAATATTTCTCTCCTAACAAAACTATTTCTACAAAATTATAAAAGGTTGAATTGAATGTGACAGAATATGTATCATTAACTGAAGTTTTAAGTAGCTGTTTTTTTCTGGTACTGAATAAAAGCAGGTTCCTAAAAATGAAGCTTGGGAACCAGTAACAGCAGTGTCACTGACAGTACTGGTAATGCTAATTATCCTCTCCACTTGCAAGCATATCAAAATGATACCTAGTGTTATGAAAATAGGAGGGTGCCTGCTTCAATCTATCTGCTAATCTAGATGAAGGACCCTTCTTCGCTCAGAAATAATGGGACAGGAGGGGTGTGGATACACTTGTATGTGCAAAGAAGGCTATTTATTTGGCCTGGGAAACAAGAAGTTAGGTGTGACAGGCTTGAGCAATGCCTATTATCATTTCTGCAGATAGCTTGCTACACTGAAATCAGTCCTGTGATAATTATTTCCAAGGGCTTCATTGGGTGGCATTGCATCATAACTCCACGTTCAACTTCATACCCAAACCATTTTTACAGTTCCAGAAGTAGATTAATCCCAAAGCACTTGACAGTTGTATGATGACAGGAGATGTACTTTAAGAAAATGATGAGGAATAACACAAATGATGTAGGAAGAGGCATATGGCACTGATCAGTGGCACTACACATGGTATGCTTATTCTGTATTGATAAATTATAAGAAGTCTGATGCACACCGATATCTAAACTGATTAAATGTGATTAAGTCCAACTGAAAATAACAATAATTGTTTCATCTCCATTTATTCATCTTTTGAAGCAGCAGAAGAAAAAACTTGCTGGGTGGATCAACTAATTAATTAATATAGATTAAGATTTCTCAATGTCTTGGAACTAGAGCTATTTCTTGGATGTGAGCTACTTTCACGTTTTAGGCACAAGTACATCTTAGCACAGCTAAGATCTACTACTGCTGATGGCCAATAATTTCTTCATATCCTCAGCTTTTAAGTTACTTCTAGACTACCCAAAGGAGCATTATTATGCAAGAAATCATATCCTAACACCAATTTGACATATTTTTAAAACCAACGTATAAAATGGTCAGTCAGGAAATACAATTTCTATCTTTATCTTCACCAAGTTTTCATAAGACAAACATAACTCAAACATTTTTTTTTTATTTATAGTAATTGCTATTGGATTACTTCTAGAATTTTTGATGCTCAGAACTATGTATAAGATTACAGGATCTGACTTAACATTTTCAAAAGATGACCCTAAATAATCATCTATATGACTGTGCAGATCTTGTCAAATATGAAGCAACTGGAACCACAGAGGAAATAATAACTGAAGAAAGTGGTTTTATTATGGCTTGCTTTCTCAGAGAAGCATTCCATTCTCACCACAATAACAGTGACTTCTTAGAAAAAATATAGAACCAAAATAACAATTACAACAGAGTAGTCCAAGAAAGACAGCATCCAAAAAATGTCTGCTCAGACATTACAGACTTTGGGAAAAATGCTATCATTGTTACCTAGTTACTTCTGATAAAAGAATGAAGCCAGCATAGCTAATTTAAAATAAACAATCACCAGTAGAATCTTTAGCTCTCTGAATCAAGGAGATTTGTAAAGGTGTACCTACTCCTAAAAGCATCAGTAGCTTAACTTGAGTTTAATCAAATAAGAATTTAGTAAAGAGCTATTGGTGAATGTGATTGCCTAAAAAGACATTCCTTTTCTCTCCTAAGAAGTCCTGAGGAAGTTAAAGAATGTACTTGAAAACTGAAAAAATCTCCCTTACAACCTAGTCTGCCTGTCTCAGATTGGATGAAGGAAATATGTTTTGTAAATTCAAGTGTAGATTAAAACGTCCAAATACTAAAGACTGAGTGTTGTCATTTAACCCCAGCAACCCATTTAACCCATTTAAGCCAGCAACTAAGCACCACGCAGCCGCTTGATCACTCCCCCCACCCAGTGGGATGGGGGAGAAAATCAAAAGAGTAAAAGTGAGAATACTCATGGATTGAGATAAAGACAGTTTAATAGGGAAAGTGACAGCCGCACGCACAAGCAAAGCAAAACAAGGAATTCATTCACCACTTCCCATTGGCAGGCAGGTGTTCAGCCATCTCCAGGGAAGCAGGGATCCATCACGTGTAATGGTTACTTGGGAAGACAAAATGCCATAATTTGACCGTTCTCCTCTTCCTTCTTCTTTCCCCAGCTTTATATGCTGAGCATGACATCATACAGTATGGAATATCCCTCTGGTCCGTTGGGGTCAGCTGTCCCAGCTGTGTCCCCTCCCAGCTTCTTGTGCACCCCCAGTCTACTTGCTGGTGGGGTGGGGTAAGAATCAGGAAAGGGCTTGACTCTGTGTAAGCACTGCTCAGCAGTAACTAAAACATCCTTGTATTATCAACACTGCTTCCAGCACAAATCCAAAACACAGCCCCATACTAGCTACTATGAAGAAAATTAACTCTACCCCAGCCAAAATCAGGACGCTGAGCAAAAACATTTTGAAAAATTTGAAAACCTTTGCAGGTTATTGATGAGTAAGTGGGTAACATGGAGATGCTGCATGTATCTATTGGGCTAAATTCCTACTAGCCTGACTTATTTAAAGGGGTTTTAATTTCACTGGATAATGAATTAACATTTTCAAGCACTTGGAGTCTTTAAATTTGTGAAAATAGAGAGACACCTATTAAATAAATAAAAACAATGTTTGCGATCAGAGGTAGTATGCTTATTTGAGCAAGGGTTATGACTGCTTATGTCATCCTACTCAGCACAAGAACACCTCCTTGGGGCTTCTAGATATTGCCTTAACACAAATATATTAATATCCTGACAGGGACTCAGAAGGCACAAGAGAAGCCCACACAGAAACAGTTTAACTATGGCCTTTCTCTGTAGAATCAGCTGATTTTTATTGTTTAATATTCAGTGGTCTCCTCCAGATGTGTCAGGACTGGAATATGTGTCTTGGCACTCAGGACTTGTCAGTCAGTCAGAGTCTAGATAGATTCAAAGGTATTCCCTGACTGTTTCCCAAGCCCTTCCTTTCACTCTGCATAGCAGTGAGAAGTCACCGCAGGATGTGTTCTCATGATGCTATGTCACCAGGGTTGCACTGAGTTTTCACTTTCAAGGGCAGAAGCAGGTGAAGTCCCACTCCTTCAGCAGCTAACACTTTAAACAATACTCGGGTAACAATTTCTGTTCAATATTCTTAACGTTTTTTCATGGTGAATTTGTAATCTCTCTACTATAAGGAAAAAACCAACATACTTTCTATAAATAGTAATTTCCCAGAGCTGGAACAATGTCTTCCATTTTGTTTCATAATACTAAGCATGCCTGGAATCATATCTGAAATAAATAGTTAGAAGTGCAGTATATTTAGTGTAGCTACGTTTTCAGGCACATCTATGCTCACCAGTCTGCAACTGTTTGGTTCAGACAGTTAATGTCTACCAATATCATTCCCAGAACGCCCACCAATTCATTCTCAAAACAAAACGATCTGGCTTCTGTTTGGCATTCCCACTGCATGGCAATAGACAGAAGTGCAGTAATGGATAAAGTCTCAGAACAGCTAATCCATCATACATGCAAGTAGCTACAGAGCCTGGTTTGCAAAGACTGCTCATCACAGATAGCTCAATATCAGACAAAGGACCCAGAGGCTGAAGACGAAACACTCCTAGTAAGGCCTCTTAACCTTTCCTTTTTGACTTTTTCTTTCCTTCACTCTTAATCACTTTCCTACAACATCACTGTCTCCTCCATCAGATAGAACACGGTCCTCCTGTGTGAGCTGTGGCTTATACCAACTTCCTGGCTTGCAAAGTCAGCTTATAAACCTTCATGTTCTTCTGGCAAAAATTTCAGTCATGAGGCTTGATTAACAAACCAGGCCTTGGAACATCCAAAATTCTCCATCCTATGGACCAAGCCAGAGATGACATAATTTTTACTAGACTACGGAATCTTTCTTAAGTACTTGACTGTCAGGTATTTTGGTCTCCCATGTAGTATTCAAGGTATGGCAAAATGAGTGACATATCAAAAATGACGTGATTTCCCAGATGAAGTAATAACATAAGCATATACCGAACTCCTAGTATTTTGAGGAGGAGAATCTGTTTTGGAGGTCATTGGGAACGGAACATACAAAGAAGTCCAATTCCTGTAATAGTTTCATTATCACGTAACCCTGGGTTTAAGTGGCACACAGAGATTGAAGCAGAGAAGAAAATGCAGAAATGAACTGAAGACAGCATAGCAACAAAGAGGTCCAAATAGGTGAGGGACAGGTATGTAAACAGAGTCTGTTCACAGGGAAGCATGACTCACAGGGTACCTTTCCGTGAAATGAAAAGAAGTAGGCCCTGGTGTGTATGCCAGCCATCCAGTTTACAAGACTGGTGAAGTGCACATGCTCTATACATTGGATAAATACAGCTGCCCTCAAGATAACTTGAAATAAATAAATAAACCACTTCACACTAGTAGTATTCCCTTCCATATTCTAGTCATGAAAATGCTTTGAACTCAGAGTTTACTTAATTACAAATACCTAGCTAGTTAACTAAGGCAAAGATCATGTGTTTTTGAAGTGGTCACTCTTGTCCTTCCATCTAATTGTCCCCTTGTCTCTTGCTATTACTCATGGTGTTAAGCCTAAATGTAAGTTTATCACCTTTGAAGGCAGAGACCAAGTATTATGTCTTTGAAGCACAATGAATCCTAATTAGGTATAATCAATAATAATTGTAGTTATGTAATGGAAAATAGGAAGGTGAGGAAAAGGAAATGGCTGAGATCATAGTAATTACTTTGTATTATGGCTAATAGGGAGAACTAGTGTGCGAAGCCAGCCACCTGAACAAACAGATACCTATTTATTCGGATTTTCCTCAGCGTTGAAATAGCTAAGTTAAAGTCTACTAAGTGTCACACTAAACATGATTTGTAACTTTAACAAGCTCTGGAAGTGAAGCTATACTTTCTTTCTACTTGAGGTACGTGTATCTCTGAGGGTTTTGCTGTGGTAACCTCTTGGGAATGCAGCAATTACCACCTACGTGGCAAATTGGAAGTGTTACATTCCTCTGCTTAGTAATTCACTCCTCCATTTAGCCAGAGGACAGGGAGGAGAAGGAGGTGACTCTAATGGAGGGAACATTCAGAGCCACAGAATATTCTACTGGAAGGGCAAAGAAGCACTAGGCATTAACTTCACAATATAAGATTTAAAAGCCCTCTGCACGGAATGTGAAAGCTCTGCATAGCCTTAAGATACAAGATAATTTGGACAAAAATGGGAAGTGAGCTCCATGACTCTTGTGATCTAATGCTTTATGTTCCTACTGACCATTAAGCTCTAGCATTCCCAGAAAATTGCTCAATGCTATCTTGCTAACACAAGATAGGGATTTTTCTTTTGCTTTTTGACAGGCTTACAGTTAAATGCTATACACCCAAATGATAATTTAATCCTACAACTATTTTTTGCTTTCCAGTCCAAGAGGAAGTTACACTGCATCTGTGTAGTGGTATCATCATATATAAATATATTTACATACGTAAATAAATAAATAGCAGCATGTATCAGCATAACGCTACCGTTTCAGTACTCAAATTTTACAAGTAAAATAATGTTTTAACTCCCAAATAGTTATGGATAAAAGGCAGAGTTTCAGAATGGTTATGTACTTTAAAGTAAGAGACAGTATTGCTGCACAGACATAAGCTGCTTATTTTAAGAACCACTGTGTTATTCTGAAGAAGATGAGAGCGCCGCAAGAATTTCATACATAAGTGTTCTTCCTAGTCCAGTTAAAACAAACAAAGAAAAAACCCCAAACAACAAAAAAACCCACACCCAAACACATAAATCTCAATCTCTTGGTTGCAGTTCAACAACTTTATGCAATCTCCAAGACCATCCACAAGTGCTCTTAGTTCTCTACCTAATTTGACACCTATGTTTTAATGACCATTAAAAAAAAAAATCCTATGTTAAATCCATGTTTTCTCAGTTGTCTTTATCACTGTTGGCCCATATCCAGTTCGTACGCTAACAAAGTGGTACTCATGTTAAATTTAAAAACCATGTTCTGTATTAGCTTTCCATATTGCACAAATTCCTGCTCTTGCTACAACCTGTAGACTTATATTAACACTAAACACAGCACAGTCAGAGATGAGCATAGGCTGCGAGGTTATGGCTGATCACGATATGATGTGACAGATGTGACAGCAAATGAGCACATACACAAGCAGACCTTCAGGTCGACCGCAAAGCATCATGAGACTGGGCATGGTGTAAACTGCTGTATAATCCCTGGCACATGTACAGTAAGATTATATATCAAGAACAAATGGAGGGTGAATCCAAGGTCTTACCACTCCTCATGACAGTCCTGATGATAGAGTAGATATAAGTAGCTCTTGATGAGTGCAGTGCTCAGACAAATGTTAGTGTTACTGGTACGCTGTGGAAGTGATCTGAGCAGGCAACATGAACACTGTATGGACGGGAAACTAATTCTTGACTTCCTATTTTTAAATGTCTGTGTTCTGCTAAACTTAACACTCTGTAAGTAGTACCACCAGAAGTGAAAGTACCAATATTTAGAGAGCACATCCAACAGCAGCAGCAAAATCAATGGTTCTTTGTTTAGAAGATACCTGTTCAGCCAAGCAGGAGTTCAGCTAGCAGCATTCTTGTTTTCAGCAGAGAACGATTACTGATGAACTGGGAAGGGCAGTGAAAAAGACAGAGCAGGAAACCTAAATCAAAACTTTCCAAAAAGAAGTGTGTCAATCAGCTAGCACTAGCTGTCATCCATTTCCGCATGTCCTGAAGCTACCAAAAGTTCTCAGGGTACAGCAGTCACAATTTTCCAAGAAAGGAAGTTTAGGCCACAGAGACACCTACATACTATGCAAATATCTCTTCAGTTAATTCAGAGCAATCCTTAAATTCTTAGCACTGGAAACAGACTAGTGTGAATGGTGTGTTCTAACTAATGTCACAACTGTTTAGCATTTCAAAGCATCCTCATGTCTGAGTTTCATGCCAAAATTTTAATGTAATACAATACTTAATAAAGCATTAATACTAAAAAAGATGTTGCAGTATCCTTGACTTCTACTGCTTTCCCGTTTGAAAACATACATACATCAAATATATATACATGTTGAAAGAGTATATTTATTAGCAGTACATATAATTATAGCAAATTAAATAGAGAACGCTGAGAATTAACTTTGAGACAAAAGTTACTATTATAGTAATTACTGTTATGAGTTGCTTTTGTATATGACATCAAAAGACTTTAAACTGTGAAGTTCAAGCACATAAAACCTTAGAGTCTAATGTAGTACTTACGTTTCCAGTGATTTTGCTGGTTTCTGTGTGAAATTCACAGTAGTATTTTAGTTATAGTGAAGAAGGGTGAAGCGAAGAATGGAGAAATTGAGAGTCCTCTTTAAGACACCATTGTGAAATGGCTGAAGAGCTAAAAATAGTGCTGAAAAGATAATGCAGAATTTTGACTGCAGTCAAGTGGAAAATGTTTTTTCAGCTTCTAGAGGAGTTCTTTTTCCCCAGAGATTTCAATATAAAAAAGTATCTATTTTTCAAAAGGGAAAAACAGATGACAATTGAAGTAAGTTTGGAAATGTATCCATGGTTACAATTAGTTCCTCAAGTCACACTTCCCTTCTGTGGTCCAGAACACCTGGTCAGACTGCTATTCCATTTTGGTATAATACCACTAAAGCCCTATGACTGTGATGCCTGCCAGGACATACTACGTCTATGGACAGCTCTCTCTATCAAAGGGACTCTTCAATTCTTACAATTATTAACATCATGGTAACAGACTGCAGATTACCTTTGTTGTACAGCCTCAGCCCATACATTAATGGACACTTTGTGAAAACTTGAGAATACTCTTCTTGTTCTTCATTTTACTGACTTTTTCTTAAGTCTCACACATGACTTATTTTATTCCAGGCTGAATGGTGTGCTTCCTGTTGAACAAAACACTATTTTTTTATTTGCTTACAGTATAAGTGAAACTAGAAAAAAACCCCTACATTAATCTCTACTCATGTTAAAAAAATAAATAAAATTTTTTAAACTGTTGAAAAAAGTTACTTTGCAAAGGTTTCTCAAACTGTGACTCAAGTCTCTGCTTTTTGCATTCAGCTGCCTCATCTCAGAATTAATCTATTAAAAAAAGAAGACAAAAGCCATTACTTCAATGCAACATTAACAGAGGTAGTTTAAGCAACCTCAGTTTAATAATTTCAGTGATATTATTCAGGATTACAGAATCTGAAATAGATACAGTTGAAGAATTAAATTTTAAAAGCTAATTTACTTGTCAAAAACCTTTCTGATGAAAGACTTTGTAGTACAAAACCAATTACAAACAGATCTCTTATTAGTCTAACAAACTGTTGAATCGTTTTTCTTTTATACAACGTGAATGTAACGAGCTAAGATATTACTGTACATTTAAAAAACACAAAAAATTCTTAAAATAAAATGCCTGTTCTTTTTAAAAACTTCTATGACATAATAAACCTTTGTTATAATACTACTGAACGGTAGGCTGTTAAATTACATTTAATGACTTTTTTCAGAAGAGGACCATGAAAAATCAGGGCAAATGGTACAACCTAGAAAACATTCTAATTTATTCCAAAAATGGCAAAACAAAATTCGAAGAAAAAAAGAAGAATGTCGGCAGTGTTCCTGAATCCTTGCTCTGCTGTGCATCAGATATTCTCTTAAAGAAGTCTCCAACTCTGAACAGCTTCCTCCTTCTGCCCTCCACTGAAATACAGGGTCATACAGACCATCCAGTAGGCCCAGACTAACATTAAACTGCAGCTTCCCCCTCTCCCTCATTTTTGTTGTACTACAGCATGCAGCCACACAAGCCCCTTTCCTTCCTCCTCCCTTTGAAACTCTCCACAGCTGAGGAAACACCCTCCCTGTCCCTGTTTGATGTCCTCAGTACAAGTCCGTCTCCCTTTCCCGCATATCCTGCCCTTAGCCATCTCATCTCTGACTTTCCTGAAGGATTCACTAACCACCAAGCAGCAAGCTGCTCTTCAAATGATCAGTCTTAAGTTAAAATTGAGGCACTGAAGCATGGACTGACACACAGAGCCTTCCAAGAGATTCTCTTCAAAACAGCAATGCTGCGGCTCTCCCTCTCGACAAATGTTCACGTGCTTTATGATTTCAACTCTGGTAGCGGTCATAGAAACACCCACCCCCTGCAATTAAATGGGGACTTTTCTGTTAAGTTAAATCAGGGAGAAGGATAGGAAGCACGATGACATATAACAGCAACATTCAGTTTAGAACAATTACTTCATCACTGATAAAACGTAAATTTGGAAGAAAGGTCTAATTACCTGACTGAAGGTTTATCATCTCAGCTACTAAACTAATAAACACTTACTTTTTGAGTATTATAACTTTCAAACGTGTCTAGTCAATCTTCCAGCACAGACAGAACAAACTTTCTAACAACACAAGCACAAAATCTCCAGACCCTCCATGTTTTTAATGAATTTTTGTGCAAAGGTCAGCTTTGAAACAATGACAGAAATAATCAGACTAACACCTGCCTACTCCTACTAAGACTTATACCTTATTATCAAATAGGTTTTATTTGCTTTTAATATTCTTGCACAGAATGTTTTTTCCAATTTGATAAATCCAAAGTACAAAATTCTGTCAGCTTTTTGGGAATACAGCAGAATTTGGAGTCTGTTCTGTTAGATTCCCACAAAGATACTGACTTTATAATTCAAGGAAGGCAAAAACCCTTTAAATATGACTATTTTAAAGAACCTATCATGACAATGTATGCAATCACAGTAGGCTCCCCTACCCTGGAACAAACAATGGCTTACAGCATTAATATTTCTGATTTCTACTTTTAACTGCTCTTTGTAAAGGTGTATAAACCATCTAAAGCCAAAATTACACACAAGTAAACCTGCAGTGACTCAAGGCATGGAAATTAAATTACCGTATATTTACTCTGATCCAGCTGATAACAGAATCTGGTGCTTAAATTTAACTGAATGGTGCCTGGAGACCTTGGGAAAAGCTGTGGAGTAACCTAACTGTACCAAAGGCATCAATATGGCGCCCAGAGGCCTAGGGAGAGGCCTGGAGCAGTACTAGCCAGACAGCCATTACAGGAAAACAAAACCACCTCTTTAACAGCTGTCACAGTAGGTCTGATTATAGGCTTTATAAATCACAATATTACCTGGAAAATGTGGTGTTCCCACCCAGCTTCAGCCACTGGAATAACTGCTAGAAACTGTACCCCATTAAAAACACATAAAGCTGATGGCCAGAACTTAAAGCTGTAGGACAGATGCACCTGGATTTTTTCAGCTACAGACTCCGTATTTTTTCTTTTGTTCTTCTATTATATGGAAAGGTGTTCTGAGACACTTAAAGTGATCTACCATTTCATGTCACTGTGTATTCTTTTTTCTTACTCTGTCTCAGTGCCTGAGCCCTTCTAGATACCTTCCTACTGTGGTATTCTTATCTAGACTTCTCCATTACTGGCTTTCATTCCTAGAGTGCAGCGTTACAATTATCTTTAGCTAACAATATCACAACATAAATCTCAGGCCTATGAATATTTTATACTCTGTAAGAACAAAGGCATTCAAAACAAACTCTGGCAACTAAATCTAAGCACTACACAGTTTTCTTAAGTCCCAAATTATTAATTCTCAATTACAGTTTCATCATTTTTGGCTTGCAATTGATTGCACACAGTGTTTTTCTAGGGCAAGCTGAATGCTGTTAAAAAAAAAAAAAATCCATGTAACAAAATACTGAAGTTCAAATAATCACAGTTACAGCGAAAGATTGCCCAGGCAGAATTATTTTCAGTTTTCACGTTAAGTTTATTTGTACATAAACAAAACACATAAGGAGACAGACACAAATGTGAGCAATTACAGAATCATTAGAAGAACTATGATGCAAATAATAAATAAATGCCTAACATACACCTAGCTTCATATCCCAGCATTTCCCATTCTTTAGGATAAATAGATTCTTGACCTTTGCAATAAAACAGATAAACAGATTCCTGAACTTTTTAATACTGAGATCTACTCATTAGCTTCAATTATCACTTTAAAACATCAAACTGTCAGAGATGTATTCCTTTCCTCTTCCCCTATATAAGAATAGATTACAAAACATTTTCTGAACATCTAAAAAAATTATTACGCTTGTCACCAGTGGGAACGGAGACTTCAGTCATTAAAACATAGACAAGTGAGTGTGGCTGTACAGAAATACAGGGACTTTCTCAAGAGGGAAGAACCGCAGAACCGAATGGCCCAGCCTGGCCTTAGCATGAGTCTGAACACGGGAAGGCAGCGAACTGGCACCGCCCTCGGCTATGAAGCTGGAAATGTTAATCTTTCAGCTGTGTTAAAAAAACATCATTCTTACCCGATCTATCATCCCCAACTTTCTACTAAGATGTTTGCCTCAAGCCAGGCCACAGTGCTAGTCTCTAGGTTACCATACATTAAAGTAAGATCCTTTCTAACATATCACCCATGATATTCAAATCAATCATTCACAGCCACAAGATTTATACACCAATTTATTTCAAAATTCTGCTCCAAACTCTCCTTAGGCACAATACTACAAAACATCTCGACAATAGTTAACGTACTAATGCCCTCCAACGACTGTTCTTGCCAAGACAATATTACCTCATTATTTTGCTACTTTTCAGGGTGTTACGCAAGCAGCTGTGAGCCTTACTTTTGCATTTGGAACCAATTTTTCATCGCATGTTATTAGAGCAGATACCACTCTCCAAGTCTAGGCTGTGCATAGGACCCTTATAGTCAATGGCCGTAAGAACAATTACAAAGAAATTTAAAAAACAGCCCCTGAATGTACCCCACAAAGAACAGATTGTTCATTTTGTAGAAACATTTCCCTTGAGATGCCACTTGCAAGAAACCAATATTTCTTTCAGCTTTCCTGAATTTTTTATGTGACTGTGACTGAAAAACACTTTAAAAAAAGAGACTTCCACTATTATCATTTAACCCCAATTTAGATTGTCATGCTTTAAAATAACTATACATGCAAGTCTGTGAGTCCTAAGTGACTGCAAATATCTTTCTTCCTTTAGAACTGATTAGAAGATGTCATCTTATGTTTCTCATCACTACACAAAATTAGGCTCCAGTGTACGTGCCAAAGCCAGACTTAGAACTCAGAAATACAGAACTCCGTATTTAGAAAATTTCATACAAGCAACTCACCTCTCTTAGTACTTGGAGCCCGAGTCATCCAACTTAAGGCCCTTGCCAGGCCACAACACAGTTCTCTTCCTTCATGGACAGCTTCCACTCTCATTGCAAAAAGGCACTACAGGGAGAACAGTGTCTGCGACTGAAAAGATACTGCTATGGCACACACATGGACACAGAGAAGGGAAGTGCTCCTGGGCCTCACAAATGACATACGCTTACATGAATCGAGGTCAACAATTTTACTATTTGTCAAATACAGTCAATGGCACCAAAATTCACGTGTATAGTACTCTGAGATTATTATACAGGGTGAACAGCCACCGGTGGATGAAAGGTTGTAGGTAGCACAGGCATACCACAAAAAGCTAAAGATTTCTGAAAGAAATGGACTCAGGGAGGCATTATACAATGAGACAGATATATCACAGGCAACAGGACTCTTGTCATTGCCTACAGAAACCCAGGAGACTGCGACAGCACAGATGGCTAACAGCGGCACCTGACTAACCAACAGAACCGAGTTTTCTTCCCATATTGCTCTCAGGTTCACTTCCCTACCACCACAACTGCTGGCAAGTTTGCATGCTAATTCTGCTTTGGAATTTGACCCTGTGAAGAACAGCGACTACTAAAGTAAGTAACAGAGAAGTAACCTGGCTCAGGATTGCATGTGCTGCTCATGCTCTGAATCAACATTCCCTTTCCCCAGTTTAAATGGCCATTGCTCTGCTTGGACAGCTGCGCCTTTAGGCAAACTCAGAGCTAGGAAGCCTCTGCTTTAACATAACTGAGCACCTTCCGTGAAATACCCAACGCAGGGGTAAGTTTCACAGGCTGTGAGTAACTCTGAGGGTTGAGCACTCCCTCATGCAGCTCCATTAAATGGCAGGTGTACAAGCTCCCCAAGTTTGCCCAACAAACCAAACGCTCACTGGCAGATCCACCTTCCTTTTTACGGTTTACAGGCACTTCTTGTTTTAAACAAAAAAAGAAGTTTTCTGTCAGTCAGCGCAAGTTTCAGCCGTGTCCCTGGCCGCCCTGGAGCTCCCCCACAAGCAGCCGCGCTGCAACAGCTCCTCAGGCAGCTGCGCGCGAGGCCTCCCTGCGCTGAGGGCGGGGCTCGCGGCGCTCCAGCAGGGCCGTGTTCTGCCCGTCCCTGCGCCCTGATTACGAGCCGCGGCGCTACCCCGCGGCGGGAGGGGTAGGCACGGGCTGTGCCCGCAACGGGACGCTCGCTCAGGAAAGTAACCCGAACAGCCTTCTCAAAGTTAACTAATGCCCAGCGGCGCAGTAGCCGCAGCAAATGGCAGACGCAGCTGAAGGCTGGTTTGAGCACACGGTTATGGTTATTTGCACCTCTACCAGCCTGATGGTCACCCACTTGGCGCTGCTTCGCACGCCGCCGCCGCTGAGGCGCACACCGGCCCTGCGGCCCAGCTTCCCGTCCCGGGCCTCGCCGAGCCAGCGAACTGACCGGGCTCCCACCGCCGCCGGGCCCAGCGGGCGCTACCCCTAGCTGTAGGCCCACAGCACCCACGCGCGGCTCCCACCCCCGCCTGTCCCGCCTCAGCAGGAGCTGTCCGACCCCCAGGCAGTCTGCGCCCACACCGCGCCCCTCGCCTCTCCCGCTGCGCGGCAGGCGCTCAGCCGGAGACTGAGGCGCTGGGGCTCGGGCTGCCGCCCGGCGCAAAAGCCGCGGCCCCCGAGGAGGGTTGCGGGGCTACCCGCTTAGAGCGCGCTCCGGCCCGCCGTCGCCTGGGAAAGGGAAGCCCTGGCGCAGGCGCTGAGAGCAGCTGCCTCTCGGGGGTGACCTACGGTAACGCGGGCAGATGTCAAGGATCCCCACTACAGGTGCGTTTATCGCTACCTGCGGTCTCAAAAGCAGCATTCAGCAGAAACCTGCCCCGTCACCACTAACACTCCATCCATTTATTGCTCCATTTAGCTGCCGTGAGGGTGCAGAGGTTACCCACCCTCATCCTCCTTGGCAATTTTTAAATAGGGTATGTCATTAAAAGTATTATACAAGAGGAAAAGAGAAATTACTTTCTTAAAGAAAATGTTTGCATAGAGGATTAGAAAAATCCTGATTTTATAAAGCATGCTATGAAACAGGGGAGTTGCAAAACATTCTTCCTACCCCATGCACCTGAGCTGTCAGACTTTGATTTTTACAAAGCACAGCTGGAAAGTGAAATCCCTCCTCTGCAGTGATAGATCTTTTGCACAGAAAGTTAACTAATGACTGTGTAGCACTTGGGCAGCTGTTAAGCAGTATACCTGAGGACTGTTCGCTTAGAGAATTTGCAATGCCATGACTTAAAATTACATAGTAATTTATAGGAGAAGGGACATGCAGAGCTCTTCTAGCCCAGTTCCACTCAAACCCAGCTGTGACAGCTGACTGACACTAACATAAGAATCTGTGTATAGGACTCAAGTTTATGTGGTTTTTTTTTAATGAGTTGATTATTGTTGTTAGCACTTTTTGGTTTTAATATTTGACCTGAGGTGTTCATGATCTCTCCCCTGTGTGTAAAATTACCAGCAACTGAACAAAGCAGCAGCATCTCTAGTGTTTGGCTTTTTTCTAACCAACCACATGAAAAGGTTAACTCTGAATTAAAGAATTTTATTTTGTGCATTTCAGAAATAAATGAATAATGACATTTTCTAAAATCAGTTGTTGCTGTGCTAGACAGACACATTTAAAACTCATCTTTCCATTTTACATTACAACACGCAGTGTGAGAATGATACATTATTTTACTTGAATTCTCAAGTTAATCATCTTTGAATAAATCAAGAGCCATTAACTGTACAAACACTGGTAACAGTCAAAATTATTTCAACTGGAAGAAAAAAAAAAAAAAGATGTCCGAATACCATATAGATCAAGACACACCAACTGGAACACAATGGATTCACAGTTCTTACTAAGTTCTTTAGTTTATTTCTGAAAGATATTAGTTTATTTCTATAACCTATTTTCCTGATTATATCTTTGCATTACTAGAAGTTTTTGAGTACATAATACAAATGATACTAATGCATGAAAATACAGTTCAGGATCAGTCAACATAAGTCAGCTATTTCTAGGTGATAATGACTTAGGTAGAGAGTTTATCTGGATGAATACCAGCTCACGTAAGTGCCAGATTTAACACTGCTTTCTTCCCTCTTCATTTTTTAAACTGTCCGGCTTGACAAAGTGTTGAGTAGCTTTGTTATTAAAAAAAAAAAAACCAACAACCCTAACAAAAATAAAACAAAATCAATAAACCACCCTCCAACAGTTATAACCTCAAATCTTACTTGTGTTGCTACTTAACAGCAAAGTCAACCAATATGATACATATTTTTTTCCTATTTAAAACATTTATCTGTCACTAAGGCTAATCAGTGCAGAAGCAACATTATAAATGGGCATGTTTAGAAATTCCGTAACATATGTATATTTGTGTACACAATGGTGATTTATCTTTAAAATTTTACTATTAATATGAAAAAACCACCTAGCAGTGACAAATATGCAGTCTCTATCAGCAGTGCAGTTCGCAAAATAATGGAAAGTCATCTGTAATAATGTAGGAAGGTTCTGATGAATAATTTCTCACTTTTTTTTTTACCAACACTGAAAGACTGTTATTCCCAGTGTATATAATTTGACACCTTGTGGAAATCTTTTTCAACAGTCATAGCTCTTAAGCTGCGCTTCCAATTTAAAAATGTTTCCATGAAGTAAGAACAATTTATTCTGCCATATTGTTCCTCCTTTCTAAATCACAGGAGCTATAACACATACCTGGAAATAATAAACAAGCAATAATTAT
This sequence comes from Phaethon aethereus, assembly GCF_964289735.1. Taxonomy (NCBI): domain Eukaryota; kingdom Metazoa; phylum Chordata; class Aves; order Phaethontiformes; family Phaethontidae; genus Phaethon; species Phaethon aethereus. The sequence continues at coordinate 14,598,716 of NC_138584.1, forward strand.
CCAGGAAAACAGTAAAAAGCTAGTGATACAGTAGGACATAAACCTCAATATCAAGAAATTTTGAAAGTTCAGTACATTATGAAAAATACTTTATATGCCTCTTGCACATTAAAAAAATAGACCATGCATGACATTTCAGTAACATTTTTGATCAAATGACAGGTCTCATGCATTGTGTCAGAAAATAAAAATTTCCCAACCCATGTACTGCAGCAGCTCGAAAGTTGAGGTACAGTGTGACTTCTAAGTACTGAACACTTCCCTAATCATAACTTGTAAGTACTGAACACTTGGGCAAGCGTTCAAACACTTATTAACCTTTCAAATAAACAGTGTGAATATAGCCACTTCTTACAATTCATTGATCTTCAGCCTATTAACTTGCCCTTAAATGTATCTATCTATAACACATCTTCCTGAACAAGACAGCACACTTGCACTGTACTTTAGACAGGGTACAGAAACTTGAAAATACACATATAATAAAATCTTGACCTACGTGTTATTAGTGCATTATAATTACATCCTGTATATAATTTTTCAGCATACGTTGTCTAACATTAAGAAATGCAATATCAGTTTGTCTGCCGTGATGTGGGAAGTGTTGCCAGCCTCACTCTCTGCCTGTTTATTGCACTAGGATGGAAAAAAAAAAAACACACATGAATAGAGTTGAGAATTACCAACTGCACTTCTGTCAACCACCCTTCAGTTTGGGAACACTGAACTGAACTCAGTAAGGGCACGCAGGCATCCAAATATGAAAGAACATATGTGTTTTGCATCATGTTCACTGGATGCTGCTCCCAAAGAACAACACATAGAGGTAGCATGCTTATTCTTATTGGTGTAATTTCAAAAGGCCTTGAAACCTCATTTTCTCCAGTGGTAGGCTAATATCTCTTCCCACTGATGTTAAGTGTCTCCACCTGCTTCAATAGAGCCAGGATTTTCCTAAGAATAAAGGGCTGAGGTGACCATACCTCTTCAATAAGTTAATTTAATTAAGCAGTCAAGCACATTGACTTCTGTATCTTTGGCCTCCCTTAACTTTGTAGGCTATGCATTGTAAGCACATGCACATGTTTCTTATGGATTCCTCATGGTCAAAACCAGATTTAAATGAAGAAACAGGTTTGCTGCATGGCCTCCAGTATTTAAATAAATTTAAAAATGGATTAGCATAGGATATTACCTCATTATTGCTTGAGTTAACTCTCAAAGTAGTTTAAAGTTTTTGAAAATTTTATCTATAACCAAAGTTTGGTTTATTACAGTATTCGTAAACTTTATTTCTGTGGCTGCTTAATGGAGTGTTCAACTGAACACAAAAAAAAAATCCCCGTAGTACAGTTCAGAGACAACATATTATGCCTTCGCTACAGCACAAAGTATACCAAACTCAGAAAGCTATAGGTTAGTCTACTCCCCTTTAAGCATGCATTTGCAAAACATCCATTTACTCTAAGAGACAAAGAAAAAAAAAAAAACACCACACAAAAAACATAAGAGCTGTGCTACTTATTTTTAGCTCAGGAAAGAGCCACCTCACTTTGTTACATTAAGATTTTGATTTGAAAAGTCTAAAAAAACCCAAAGCTAAAAATTATGTTTGTGCATATTCTTAAAATTGCTCCTTACTAAAAGTTTCTGCATCAAGTGTGCACTGCAGTTTTGTTTTATTGTCATGGCCTGATTTTCAAAAAACAACCCAAGGCCCACACAGTTATAGGGCCTAGGAGCTGCTGGCATACAGCATCTTTGAAAGCCAGGATGCAGCTTAAGTGATTGTGCAGAACAGGATATTTCCTTTGCAGAATAAGCCAAGTGTTCATTTATGCCCAATAATAAGACCACAGAAGTTTCATCAAATCAATCAAAATAAACTTTTACAAGTCATAAAGGATTTCAAGGATAACACCAATCGACCAGGCCTGAGTTTCACAGCTAAAAGGGCAATACTGTCCATTTTCATTGGTCAGTTCTGGAAGCCCTTTCCAGGATGATCTGATAGAAGAAAAAACAAATGAGTATTGTTGTTAGATTATACATTGAAATTAAAAGAACATGTAATTTTAAAATCTTTTATAAGATTAACTCTGTAGGAAACTGAAAACCATGACTAAAGGTGTGTTGTCCTACAGGCACAGTATGTTCTTTAGTAACTGAGATGTAGTTTAATTTTTTTTTTTTTTTCCCCTGCAGCTGGGAATTGTAGTTTTTTGTGGGGTTGCCTCTCCTTCAAAGTGAACTCTCTGCCACTAATAATATCTGAACTTACACTAGTGGCATGTTGCTCCTGTTTCTCATTCAGGTAGTTTTGCAGTTGGAAGAATACAAGTGATCTTTGAGATAACTGAATGGTATTCAAACTACACTTGAAACTGGATTATGGCGATAAAAAGTGATAATGGCTGGAAGTCAGCATGACTACATAAGCCTTTTTTTCCCCTCCATAGGATTTAAACCCCTCCACAAACTAACATAAATACAGAAATACTCATAAGTTGAGCCTACATTATTAATTCTGTACACAAATGAAATATCAAAACAGAGTAAAAGTACACTACTTCAGTTGTAAGGCAGAAGAAACAAAGAATGTTACCAAAATGCAACTTATTTGGTAATACCAACTACCAAACACTAATACCCAAAGACACTGGGACAAGACACTACTTAAGGCAAAAAGTTGCTTAACAAATCCCTTTTCTTCCTCTTGTGGTCAGACAAACCCTGCTGTCATGACCAGTCCTAATGAGTTACTCTTTTGGGTACAAATAAATGCATATTCGATGTACTGCAAAACAGATTATATGGAAGAGATATCAAGGACAAGATCTTTGTTTTGTTTGGTTTTGTTTGTCTCAAATCCTTAAGAATTAAAAATATAACAGACACAAAACAGGGAAAAATAGCGTGTGTTTGGTGGTTTGTTTTTTTTAAGAGGGACAACTCAAAATACAAAGGAACATTTAAGATTTTGAAATACCGTCATACTATCTTCCTCATTTATAACACAAGAAATCCTATCAATATTTTGCATCAGCTTATCTGCCACAATATTAATGTCACTACTAGACCTTTAATTATTTTATTTTGCACAGTTTTGAAATACTTTGATTTTTTAAAAACAACTCACCAACTTTTTTTTTGAAAATTAATTTTTTGCATGAAATTAGATCCTGATTTTTACATAAGGTTTATTTCATGCAGTCTTTACGTGGGTAAGTATTAGTAATTCTGCAATCTAGTGCTTTTTATAGATCTCAGCTGTACTTGACACCTGACTGGAGATCTGCAATAGCACATATAGTGGTGAAATTTATATGTAGAAAAGAGATGCTGTTTATATTATAGATCTGTACTTTTACATGCAATTGGATAGTGGATATCACTAGCTTGATTATTTTGAATGTGCTACTGGTGTCTTACCTTTCAAGGTGAACATAGTGGCGAGAAAGAACATTCTTAATCATAACTACAGTTTTTGCATGTATCTCCGGACCAATGAGCTTTGAGAAGTACAATTTGGCACGAAGAAAATATCCAATTGGCCACAGCCATTCCTAAGCAAAGAATGAAAAGATTATTATTATAGCTGTCAGTTTGAAAAGGTGACAGACTTTTTCTAAAATTGAAGAAACTGGCTCTTACAGGTCCTTGGTGATAATTAAAACCTCTGGCTACATTATAGTTGTCATTGTCAAGAGCATTATCGTATATTCCACAGTAAACCATATCACTGCAAGAAAGAAAGAATAAATTATGCAAACAAAGCCTTAAGAAAAATGATACATATGGAAATGATACAAATGGAAAGCAGAAGTGAGACAAAAATTTGTCATGGCATTTACATTTAATGTTAATTAAGTTAGGCAGATGGTTAATGTCTTGGAATGATTTGAATTCATAATTTTGCCCTTACGCTTTTACTCAAACTGTAGCCGTATACACCGTATCATATATTAAGTATGTATAAAAGATGCAAGTCCAACATCTTTCATGATTGCACATTTGACTTGCTTACTGTGTAGTATCCAAAGACACCTGGTGATTGTCTACACAAATAAAAGGAATTGCATGTAGCTTTAAAACAGCAAAACAGTTGTTCTGGAAGTATTTATTGCAGCCTTATTTCACAGGTTTACATGAGGATTTTAACAAGAGAAATACTACCCCCACGTGTCAAATAATTCCTACTGTCATGTCTTGTAATTAACACTTATTCTTATCTCTACTATACTTACTCTGGGTCTAAGGTTTTCATGCCTAATGGACCAAGCAGTTTTTCCTCTGCTATCTGCAGAGCTTTCCAGGCTCTCTCAGGTGTGAACAACTCAGGGGCCTAATAAAATAATAAAGATTTAATGAGTAAATTCTGTGCATGTACACACATAAGACTGTACACACGTGTTAAAGACCACAAAAAGTCTAAGTTTTTTATTATTGAATCAACTTCTGGAACCTACAAGTCAGAGAAAGCAAGCAGACAGAAGCTATCCAATGTTTTTTTAATTTTTGTTTTATTTTAAATATACTTGCCAAGTATTATTACGGAAGCTTTTTAAAAACCTGATAAAGACAAACAACCCATGCTTTTTGGCTAATTTGACAGGAAAAGCGGCCTCCCAGACCTAACCTTAGAAGACATTCCGAATACAGTGAACACTGCCAATTGTCCTATATACACTGGACAGCAGTTTCATTTAGGTAAGTCCTGTCAAGGATGTATTTTTAGGACATACTCCAAGAAAGACCAATATTAAATGCATGGAAAAGAAAAGCTTTCAAGAAGTTATTCTAAGCAACATATGTTCGTGATAGAATGCCATGCAGCTGAACCTTACAATGCAAGCTTAGTTCAATAATAAAGAAAATTTTAAGTGCAAATGCTTCCCCCCACTCCCCCTCACTTACAACAACCATTGCTATTGTAAAATTTGGCCTCAGTTGGTAATCACACCACGGACTTGAAGCTCCATAGCTGTCCTTATAAATTCCACGTTTGTGGACAAGATTTGGATGTTTCTCATTAGGATCTGCTGGATTCTCAGAGACAAAGAACAGCCTTTCAAAGTGTCCTTGAATTTTTCTGTTCCATTCATCATACGTGATAGTCTCCTCCTTTCCTGTAAGATATTGCATACAGGTTTTATTTTCTGGAAACAGCCACAATGGTAACACCAGAAGTATGCTTATATCTATTTTTACTGTTTTGCTTATTGAAGTTTTATATAAGATACCCCTAATACAATAAAGACATTGCAAAAAAGTCTTTGCATTGCAAAATGCAGATCAACTCCAACACAGAACTTTTTTTACACATTTTCTAATTTGCAATTAGCTAGGAGCAAACAGTATGAGGCACTGTAACCTACAGTAAATATTTAATTGAGTAAGTTTAAAATTTTAATTGACATTTCAGCATGGTAACTTGTCAGCTTTTCTATAGTACTTGTTATACATGTTCTTGCTATTTTGAAGACTTCAAAGAGTGTCAAAACATTAGGACTTCTAAAAGCTTTCTCCTCCTGAATTCCTGACAACACAACAGGAGCAGACCTAGGATGACCTCTCTCCAGCTGGTCATTCCCCACGTTTAGGCCAACTCTACAGTTCACAGGAACAGCTCACCGAAACTTCAAGTGAGACTAGAAAAACATCAGGTTTTAGTCCGCAGAATTGTGCTAGGGATATCTTCCTGAGATACACATACATCTTAAATAAGCAATGCTTTTATGAGAGAACCAAAGATAGTGAAGAATTGCACATTAGTTTTCCATTACATGAGTACAGGAATATTACCTGTTTTAATTAAACTACAACTGGAGTATAGCAAAAAGGACAATACTACGAAAATTGAAACACAGTAATGCCAGAGGAACAAAAAACGCTAGAAACTCTAACACTAAGCCTGCTCTTAAGAAACAAGGCATAGATTGTAAATTAAAGCTGGTTTTAAAATAGATTCATCAGTAGATGAATGAAATTTAAACTGAGTTACATGAGGTTAACAACAGTAGGGAGTATACACCATCACATTGAATCTAAAAACGTTTCTTATGGTTCTGGAACAAAAGACAAGTCCTATAAATATTATTTCTACATCAACGGATTATAATATTGCTGTATACTGAATTCTGAATTGTCTTACTAAAGCCATATATTTTAAGAGATCCTGAAGTCACAGGTAAGTTCATGACCTCAGAGTGCGTACTGTCTAGGACCAGCAGGAAAAAAAAAAATCCAAACACTTACATTCGCATTTTCTAAAACAGAATAAGAGAACCATGAAATTAATTGTTTTCCAATTAATTATCCTTTACTGAACAGTAAAAATATTTTGCAGAGCATGTATATTCACTTGGGCTGGGTAAGCTCAAAGTAAAGTAAGATTGTAACCAGAGCAGTATCCCTCTGAAACATAAGGGACATGTAAAGATATTTATGTAAATATTCACAAGAGGGTTTCTGTGTTGTGAATATTGAAAAGAAAAAAAAAAAAAGAAAGAGAAAGTGTCTTGTAATGAAGCTTCTTGTACAAGAAGCATTCTTGAAATGAATGATGTGTATCATCCTAATACATAATAATCCTATCACATCCATTTTGAGAAATGGTATTTTTAGGCTCCAAAATGCTTTTGCAATCCACACCTTAATACATGGAATAAAATATTTGAAATATTGACAAGACAATATCAACTCTTAGTAAGTTTTTGTAGTAAGAGAAGATTTTACTCATACAAGATACTTTCCCAAGTTTTTCCCCTTTTGCCCCTAAACCTTCTTGAATAGTTTGATAATAATCCTTGATGTTATAAGGCCATAATTTCATTGTTTTAGTTATTTTTATACTCCAGTAATACAATTACGAGATGTGCCTGTTTTTACCATGTCTTTTTACGGTGACTCCATGGAATGGAAACACGTTTTTCCCAGATAAATCCAGCAACCAGCGAACAGTTGACTTGCAAAGGCCAACAATTTCCACTGCAGAGCCATCTCTAAAATAATAATGATAAAAAAAGCCCAAGAATTACGTCAAGGACGCTATTAAAATTCAGTAACTGAAAAAAAAAAAAATCTGTAAGTATCTTATTTAGACACTTCATTTTTCCCTATTCTCCTACTATTCCCCTACTTCTCCTGTATGAGCATCCCAATGTTCTACAGCATTGCAGTGTTTTGTGAATAACAGCTCCATCATCATCACTACTGTGGTGATTTTCTAAGCTTCAGTCATACCTCTCTCACCCATATTCTCTTGAAAACGAGGAGTCCTTAGAGATCCCAATCTCTTCTTGCAAGTCAGCTAGGTGCCCTTCTCTGTATCACCCTTTATTATGTCTTTCTTGAGATCAACATTACACATAATACTCAAGATACAAGTGCATCTTGCAGGTGCAAAGTTTCACAAAGAGGCAAAATGATGCCCTTTGTCTTGTTCTAAAAACCTTTACTGATGATGCCCAGTATTATTTTTTATTAGCTTTTTTGGCTGCTGCTGTACATTAAGATATGGTTTCAGAAAGCTACCAATGACTCTGATTTCCTTCCTGTGTTGTGATTCAGTTCTGACAGCACTATGTAGGCATAGTTTAGACTATTTTTCCCCTAGATGCATTATCTTAAGCTTTGGCGTAGATAAAGTTATCTGCCATTTTTAGGCACACCCAGTTTTACAGGGTACTTTTGAGTTTCATGAAGGTCCAAGAGTAAGAGAAAAGAACATTAGCATAAGCAGACTGTGTCAATTTACTTTTATTTAGATCAGTAGGATTCCATCTGATGAAGAAACAACTGAGGAAAGGTGAGAGAAATGAGGTGAGGTTTTTTAAATCAGCTAACAGTCAGGGAACAAACTTGATTGTAAACTGGTTAACGGATACTTTTTTTCTGTACAATAGACTGAAGTGGTATTCTTGTACCCAGTTCATTTGCATAGATTTAAGCTAATTTTATACCAGTGATTAGAACATGAAGAGAAGATCAGCCCCAAACAACTTAGCCCTCTGATGTTAAAACTGTGTTCAGTACAGAGGTTCTCAACTCCACATGCACTTTGGTAACCTAGGTAATACTTCTGCCATAACAGATCACTCAAGTCAAAAGTGAAGCATGAAAATAAGCACTAAATGCACTTCTTGGACTTGCTTCTTTTTCAGGTGATATTCAGATAATCACCGTATGCATAAATTTCATATTATATCATATTGAGTTTAACTGCCTGCTTGATGTAAATTTTTTCTCCAGGATCACTTGATTTAGCAGAGCAGGTACCTCAACCTCTTCTGGTTCCCAATTAAAATGCCTGACTTATCAAAAGCAAGATAATATTTTCCTTCAGTTCTCACCCACAGATGACAACTGATTTGAAACTAATGCTGTAGTAAACTCAAGCAAGGATGCCTGCAGCAGTCTGCTAGCAGATAGCAAAGAGCCTATATTTAATTTCAACTTTAAAAACTTACATGATGTAGATATTTTTGAATTCTAAATACGAAGTATTCAAACAACACAATAGTTTCCAATAGATATCTCCTATAATAAATCTAAATACCAAAGTACTGCTAGTACTACAAGCATACAGTTCTTCCTATATTATATTTCACTACTTGAACTCAAAAGTCGACTCTCTGCAGGGAGCTAAGACCATGCCAGAAGCTGATGGCTTCACCCAGTAAGAACATACATTTTTTCTTCAAACAAGTACAAAGGAAAAAAAAAAGACCATTAATATTCAGTAGGCAGAAACATTTAGAATGTTTGAGAGAGCACCTCTCAGATGTGTTCATGGAAGGCATAGTAGTTCTGCAGCAGAAATTCAGTTTAAAAAATAATTTTAAAATGCCCCCAGAAGCCTGGATTTTGCACCTTGGAGTAGCTGGAATTCCTCTGTTGCGAGCTCTGTCGCTCTCTCCCATTTTATCCATCCAAGTGCCACAATTGAAGCGGTTCCCTCCAAAGACAAAACCAGTTTCACGGTCAACACCTGCAGTTACATTAAAACCTGCCAAGCAAGAATATTACATGTGAAGTCTGTATTTTAAACAAAAAAAAAACCACCCAACTGCTCCCTCCCAGCCCAAACCTCCAACAAGAGATCTGAGGTGGGTTTCTGTGAAGGCAACTGTACTTTAAGTGAACTTTTCTTTCAAGATAACTCGTACCGTAACATATCAATGGTTGCTGATAATAAACATCTAATTAGGCACTTTTAAAACCTTAAATGTATTTAAAATAATATAGTTTTAGTTGCATTAAACATAATTTAATTTTTCAAATTATACTCAATAGCTAAAGAAATATAAAATATAATCATCATCTTTTGAATTGCATAGTAAGTGTTCTATATATGTTACCTTCATCTCTCATGTTTTGATCGATCTGCGGACCAGCATTCCTTTCTCGGAAATTTATGCCTTCCATGTGTCGTTGCATTGCTTCCTGTATTACTTCATAAAGTGGCTGATCCTAAGTTGATTGCATGTTTGGATATGTGAAAGGCAAGAAGAAAAATTAGTAGAAAGGCTCTATCTAATGTGCAAATAGTAGCAATTCTTAGCATTAGTTTATGATACTTCAAAAAGAAAATCATCTAACATTTTCTGTAGCATCTTTCGTCAATGACAATACATTGTACACAGTCTTTAACATAAACATTTTTTCAAGACAAAAAGCAAAAAAAATTTAGAATCCAATGGATTTTTTTTACGCATCCCCAACCCCCTGCACCCGTCTAATCATGCGATGCAGATGTAGTGAGAAATGCCTAAAATACGGAATTCTTGTGCTATAATCAAATTTCACCATAAACAACAGACAGTGACAGGTTCTTGTTGTTAGAAAAATTACATCCTTTCATTAAAAATTTATAGTTGAGTTAAACACTTAAATCAGAAGTGAACTTTACCATACTGCCTGCAGGCTGAGGAGAAGAGTCATCTCTTGGGTACATCCTCGAAACAGGACACCTGAGAATGTCTAATCCATTTGGAACAATTTTACAGTAGTCCTGGATACACTGAAGCCACCACCATACAGCATCACGACAGTTGTATCTGGCATGTGTCCCCTGGCCAAGCAGATTGGGAATGAGACCATGTCTTAAAGTCCCACCAAATGATAAAATGATGTTTCTAAAACAAAAGAAAAACACAGTCTTGAGTAAGTTACTCTCAAGGCCATTACTGGATCAAGTATAAAGTACAAAGCATACAAGTTTACCGTAATAGCAAGGTAAGTCAAGGAGACAAACAGAATCTTGAAGACAGATGCCAAAAGTCTGCTATTGAAAGCTACACATTACTTCATTTAGCATGAACTTCTTTTCATCTTTTCAGTCTTTCAAGAAGTCATCTATTCCCTACAAATTCCCCAATGTAAATACATTTAAATCAGTTTGTACAAAACATACAACATCTAGTAATACGGAAAAGCTAGTTTGCTTTTTCATAGGTAGTGACATAGAGCCTAAATCCAAATCCCACTGAGGTCACAGGGAAGGTTTTTATTGACATTGTTTATGATTACCCTGGTATCCATTCTGATGGGTGGGGTGGAATGGGGACGGAGGGCAGGAGTAGATGGGAATTTCCTATTAAAATACAGAGAGGTGACAGCAACTGAGGTTATGAGAAGTTTCATTTGAGAACCGTTGCGCATACCTTGCAGAAAACATGGATTTCAACTAGCTTTAAAAAGGGAATATAAACATACTAGTAGACTGCAGATCTTACTGCATGAGAAAGGTAATAGCTGGCCCAATGTACAACAGCATAAACACACGCTAATTTAAAACAACTTATTTTTATGTTTGTATCATGTGGCAAGCTCCATCCAAATTAAAAGATTAATGGAAATATCAAATCAATAGATTTAGCTTACATCTGGCTCATTGTCAGGTTAAACATTTACAAACAGATATCAGACTGTAACAATCAATAATTAGCTTATTTCTAGTATTAATAGACAAATATTGGCTGTTACAGAAAAAAAAGTCATGATAAATAGGCTATCATACATTTCAGATAAAAATAGTATTCTCTTCCTATCTCGAATTTTTAAGTAATTTAAAAATTATTGCTCAGCAATAACGATGCAAGTACATGTGAAACACAATCACTTTTTTTTTCTTTGAAGGACAAGCACTAGTGTTACAGGGGTTAAAACTACCTTATCTATACAGAACATCCGCTTCATATCAGTGCTAAGAAAGCAAAAAGAGAATCATTTAAGTAGTATTTTTAATTCCACTTAGAAAGAACTCCCAAATCTGTCTAGGTCCATTAAAGTTTTATACTGCACATCAACTGTTTCTAACAGCTTGTGTGTCATCTCAGGTTTTGAAAGCGTGCCATTTTTCCTAATTACCTGCAAAACCAATAAGAACTAAGAATAAGTCAGTCTTACCTTGCCTCTAGATAGCGCCCAGTAACTAACATTAGACCTCTCAGTGCAATAAAGGTATCCCTTCCCCAAGAGCGAAAAATTCCTGATGAAAAGTGAGGTAAACCTAAAAAGAAATCACAGAATCATTAAGGTTGGAAAAGACCTTCAAGGTCATCAAGTCCAACTGTTAACCCAACACCACCATGACCCCTAAACCATGTCCCAATGTGCCACATCCACACGTTTTTTGAACGCTTCCAGTGATGGTAACTCCACCACCTCCCTGGGCAGCCTGTTCCAATGCTTGAGATGTCACTGTTCATCTCAGTTATTGATACATCAGAAAACTCCAAGCACACATGTATGTATAAAATAACCAGAAATAAGATATTCACATTTATATTTTTTCTAGATTAAGATATTTAAATGATTTTCTAGACCAAGTTTTTTATGAAATGAAATAAAATTTATCATTTTAGAGCAGTATCTTCTAGAATTTCAAGATCACACAACAGAATTTCTCATATCAGTAACAGTCACATTTAAATTTTTATTAAATCACTTCATAATTTAACCAAGTGCCATCCTTTAATTAAAAGAAGCAGAAAGAAAACTAACAAACAAAACCCCATAACTATGACAAGATTTATAACACTTTGTTGCCAAGAGTTTACATATGAAAGCCATGCCATCTCAGTAGCATAAAGGGAGTAAGACTGGAGAGCTATGAATGTCTTCTGCCCAAAATTATTCTCAGCCACTATAAAAGAAATCCTGATTCACTCTTCCAGCAGCTTCTGGAACTACATCTGCAGTAACTGCATACATTATAACATGTAACTTTAAGAATGAGTCTGACTGATAAAGCATAATAATTATAACAGTAAGGTCCATCCTTGTTTTTTTCTTCCATTTATTAACTTTTTCAATCTAACAAAAAATTCCATATGGTAAAGTTTCAAAACAGCAGTCTCTTGTGCATGCCCGACAGAAAAACATTTTACCTTCTACCACTTACTTTTCCAAAGTATTTGCTAATACTCAAATATGGCCTCCACACCTCTGCAATTTTATAGTATATGGCAACAGCACTTGAGAATTACAATCCATGTACAAGTTAGAAATCTCAGATGCAACATCCGTGAATATGTGAAGGGAATATTTAAAACCAAACCCGTTAGTATAATTAATCTTTATGACCAATTTAAGGGAACATTGTGCCTCTCTGCTTCTAGGTAACACTAAAGCAGGCAAATGGAACGTTACTAAAAACCAGAAACAAAAAGCCGTAAAATTCCATGAGAGAAAGACAGATGCCAAAAAGAAGAAGGAAATAAGCACCCCAGTGAGACAGATGCCATAGAATCTGTGGATGTTAAAAGTTTCTATGGTTTCAGAAAAGGAATGGGCCAACTCAGAACAAAAATAAATTCATTCTAAGCCACTAAACACAGCAGATAATAATTTTGACATAGGAAAGTGCCCAATTCAAAGACTGCCAAATGCTGGCAGAACATTCAGAGGTACAAACACTCTTTGCTGACTGCTTTTATGTTCTTTCCTTTTGGAGATGGTTTCAGATCAGGCATTCTTCTGGTCTGCTAATGGTTCTTTTTCCGAGAACTTGTAAACAGTAAATTCACCCTTGTACTCCATTACAGTTCAGTCTTAAATTCATGTTTAAAAAAGATGAACTAAAACCTATTATGTCAAGTATATTTATCTCAAGCAAGTCTTCTGGAAAGAAAGAGAACATACTTGTAGATCTCCATATATGATAAGAATGGATATAGTTAAAATAAAGTGTTTATAAGCTGCCCCACCCATCAATAGCAGTAACAAAATGGTTGTCCCCAAGAAGTACTGCTAGACAGAACTCCCGTATTTTTAACATTTGCAAATCTTTATCTTAAACACAAGTTAAAACACATGGGAAGAGTGAAGAAAACTGCTACCTACATTTTATACATGCTTGCTGACATATGGATCCCAAGCACAACGGAGACAATTTTAATATAGTTACTAAAAACAGTCTAACTATTTTGGAAGGCGCTTTTTTTTTTTTAAATGTTTTTTAAACATTTTTAAATGTTGTTCTCACTTACCAGCTGCCAAGGAAACACAACACTGTTCTTTCTCATTTGTAATCTCATTCAGCCTATAGGGAACATCATGTAAGGAAGGAGACAGATCTGGCAGACAGGAATATTTTCCTATCCCACACATCTGGACTGAACCCAAGGAAAGGTGTTTAACAAATGTTGATCCATTCTGCACAAAGCTGTAATTCAACATGATTAAATTAAAATAATTTTACATTCAGCAGTATCAGTCTATAAAATGTGCCCTTTTTCATTTACAGAAGACTATTCCAACTATTATGCATAATAAATATAATAAACTAACAATGAGTTAATATTAGTATTTATTAGTATAATATTACCTCATTTTGTACACAAGATCTAATTTGTAAATAATTTTTTTCCCCAAAATGGGTGCCCAATGTTAGCCTTAAATTTTAATTTATTAATGCCAAAGGGAGTGTATGTCAAATACTTCTGGGGAAAAGAGTAAAAAAAGAAATTGGTTTAGTTTAGTTGATGCCTATATACAGGCCTAAGACCTCAAAAATATGATAAAAGATATTTTATTATGAACAAAAGTTTCTGTCAAACATAGTATTTTTAACATCACCACATTTTTATATATATTCATATATAAAAGAAAATTGTAAACCAATATATCAGTTAACAAGTTGTCTAAAATAATGCAACCTGCATTCCTGACTAATTCATCTCCAAGCCATTTTTTCATAAAATATACTACTTCCCACATGATTTCACAGCCATACTAAATTCTATTCCCATTTTAACATCTGTATTTTTACAAAACAATTGTACAAAACTGATTTGTTCAGAATGTTCATAGTGAGAATAAAGCATCCATTAAATCAATCTCCATCCCCTTCCCAAGAAACAAAGGAGGAGCAGACATTGAAAATTAAACAGTTATTTTGAGAACTAAGCAAAGTGCTCGGTTAATGAAGGATATTTAGCCGTGTTAGAGAAGAAATGTTGAACAAAGCATCAGCATCAAGTACACTCTGGAATTTTCTTTTTCCCCTGAACTTTAAGGAATCCTTGCAGTTGTACTAAAATTACAGCAAAAAGGGTTTCTGAAGCCTGGCAAAGAAATGCTGGCTTAAGGTCTCCTCCTCTTACTGCACAGTAGTTATAAATTCAAACCTGAATAGACACTTGAACCCTCAGCCTTCCAAATCACCACTGCTGGAAGATGGATTTGGTCTTCACTACCAATTTTACCCTTTTACATTGGACGAGTATGAAAATATTCAAATTACATTATGCAGCTGATAAAACTTTAAAGGTGCAAATATATACAGATACCTCTATAGCTCTGATATGCCAAGCATACCTAGACATCTGATGCCATCCCACATTCAGAAGCGTTGTGTATGCACCCACTAATATGGCATCAAAGTAACATGGGATGAGGTAACGTGGAATTCTCTTTAAGTAGACGAACATGGCCTTCAACCATTTACCAACCTATTAAAAGACAATGTAATTAGAACTTGATAACACTAGGATTGAAAAAACAGTGCTTTCAGGATGCATCTAGTTAAGAGTATTTGTCATAGTTTTTGTACATTTATTGCACCCAGGTTATGCTTGACCACCACAAAGATGAGGTTATCTTCAGTTATTAATAACACCACTAGCCTGCAGTCATTCATGTCTAAGAAGTTGTTCATGCTAGATATTTGTGGTAGAACTGCTGTACCCTCCTGCTCCAAAATTTCAGCTGAGAGATAAACTCTAATTATTAAAGTAGTAGAGAAAAATCTGTACTGTATCTGTACTATGACATAAATGGACACGAACATGAACTATATAAAGAGGTTTTTTTGCTAGTCTTGTAGGAACAACAAATTATCACAAAGGAGTTATTACAACTGAGTAGCAAAGGAAAGCTGCAGCTCAAAAGGCATCACTACAACCCAAGTGTGGGAAGGAGGTTTCTCATGAAAAAGACAGGACTCAAGAGAGAAGCTTGAGACCAGGGATAGAAAAATTATCAGAAGGCTAAATTATGTATGGCCACTAGTGAAAATGACTGCAGATCTGAGTCTGGGACTCAGGATTCTGGAGCTTCACCATCCTTGTTTCACTGCAAAATGTTTGACAAAGGGGAAGTATTTCTCTTCTTTCCTTCTAGTACTGTTAAAGAACATAATGACAACCTACTAGAAAGACACTAAAGATTTAAACCTTGCAGATGAAGACTGTTCAGATGAAGAAAGTATGCGTCAATAGATTATATGATGATACTATATTTTTCACCTGAAAATTATGAAGAGAAAGTTATGTAAAAGTATGGTAAAGTTTATTTTCATGTGACTTCAGTATAGCTATAAGTACTTTACATTTTCTGCAAAACAGAATGCGACACTATGAATTAAGAACTCAAAAAAATATACAGAAAAAAATAAGCAATGGTCTTTGAAGAGCAGTAAATCTGGTGAGTATCAGACTATCTCCCTTTTTAGAAAAGCTCTATCTCTGAGGTCAGATTCAGCATTCGCTTCAGTACAACATTAGACTGCTTTATCCATTCTTCTGCTTACCTGTTCTTTATACAGAATTCTGTTTTATACTCTTCTCTTCTAAATTTGACCTCAAGAACAAAATGAAACAAAAATGCTAAAGCCTTTATTATTATAGTCATGGTGTAAGTTACCCAAATCAGGTCTTCATCTTGTCAAATAAATAAAGCAATTGCTGTACAGGAAAATAAAATATGACAAAGAAAAGGACTGTATTGTAATGCAGCTATACATATAATATGAATTTCAGTAATTCCTATCTTCTCAGTGCTTGACTGTGCAATCTTACTATAACTGTATCATAATCATGTATGCCATAGTAGTACTTAGGCTCTCTTTTTAGAATCTTAAAAGTTTACTTAAAAAAAATGGAGGAAAAGTAATAAACAGGGAAGGAACCCTGCAGGCCTTTATGTAAGAGCTAACAACCCCTCCATGCCCTACATATTTTTCACTTCCCATTTGCAGTCTATTCTTCAATAGGGTTGAGGAAAGGGAAGAAAAACATATTGATGGTTTGATCTCGTAGAAGAAATTGCCTAGACAAGAAATATGTTATAGACAGACTGATTTAAAAATATGCCAGTAAATGAAAAGGAAACAAACTAGTAATTTAAAACCCCAAAGTCACCAAATAAGTATTTTTACTCACTTCTGCACAGGCTCCTGCACGTGAAATCAGACGATTACTGACATAATCAATCATCCAGTCTCCAGATCTTAAATTATCACAAAATGGATGACCCAAATCATTCTTTGGTCTAATGTCTGCCAACACTGACATTAACCCTGCAGATAGAAACACAACTCTGTATTAAAAGACACACCATTATCACAAGCAGCAATTACAATTCAGGAGGAAAAGGTACACAGCAACAGATGTTTTAACTGGATTTAACTGTATTACTTCTCTTGATCTACAAAACGAGTTAGGATACAACTTAATTGTAGTTTCCTCAGCGTACACCCTAGACAGTTATGAAAATCATTGTGGAATAACTAGCATGATACAATTGATACATTTGATAAATGATCGACACACCTCAGTAATCTAGTAATGCCTTGGGCTTAATTAATGTGACTTTTCATTGGAGATATATGTATTTTCTTTTATTATTTCTGTATTTTAAAAGCAGGGGCATTCCTGTTAAAACACATACTGAAACTTAATTTTGTAGCCCAGGGCATCATGAGAGGGTTTTTGTTTTATTATGTGATTTCCTGGGTACAGCCCTGATTAGTAGCATGGTCAAGCAGAAAAAAACTTACTGTTTTTTATCCAATGGCACTAGCCATAAAACAGCATTAAGGTATGATCTAGATCGAGCAGCTCTATTTCACTTTTTTTCTTGACAGAAAAAAGAATGCTGAAACTACTACCTTGGAGGCCTGCATACTTCAGTGGTGACCAGTTTGGTATATTATAACAACCTCCGCCATCTTCTTGTTCTTCTGCCTCACACCTATACAGTACTTGATTTAGGTCAGCCAAAGTTAGTTTTGATGCAATACTGAAAAAGCAGTGGAGGAAAAAAAATTCCAAATCCAAAAGCAACATTAGTAGGGAAATAGAGAACAGATTTCACAAACAAATCAATTTCAGATTTACATTAAAGTAATCAAATGTATATAACACTCTCACCACTTAATCTTGGAAATTAAGAGCCTGATTTTTCAGATGTTCCGAGATGTTCTGCTCAGATGTTTTGGTATTTATTTAGAAACACAGTGTTAAGTACAGACACCAAACAATGACACCCCAACACTGACAAGCACTTCATGTTAGTAAGTCTACTTTAAGCAGCAATTACACAGAATTTGAACAAAAGAGCATGGGAAGTTTTTAAGTATTAACCCTTCTTAGTATTATACATATAAAAAGAATATCTCAGAGTTTTTATTGCACTCTGATGATCTAAATCCATCCACAGTAACAAGCAAAAAAATCCTCACTTTAAGTTTACAGACTGTTCTTCGCTCCTACTGTAGTGCTCTCAGTTCTACTTCAGAAACTTAAAGAATACTCACGAAGAAAATAATGTTTTTAATATAGGTGCTGAATGATCATCAGGAAGACTTCCAGATTTAAAATGAGGGCTGAATTGGATCAAGTGGTTGCGGAGTACACCAACAGCCTCTTGTGCCTTTGGGTCAAGACTAACTCTGTAAATACGAATGCATAACTTATAGAAATGTAGCACTTAAAATAACTATTCTCAACTCTCAAACAAAGAATCCTATGATTCTGTTTTAACTGACACAGTCATTTGGCAATTATAATAACGTACCTGAATACTATGACACTTCCTGGTGTTAATTTCTCAAATTCTATTTCTTGAACAAATTCATTTGGCCCTTTTATGGCAGTTCCAGCTTGCTTTATAATTTTACTGTCTTTAATCTTAGAAAAGAAAACACATTTGCAACTGAAATTCAATGTTTTTTTTCTAATATAAAATATCACAAATTACAAAATATTATATCAGAACACAAGTGAAGGAGGCTAATTACCTGGATATGCTCTCTGAGTTCCATTGTGAAATTAGGCAATCCATTTATAAAGTGTTCATCTTTTTTGTAAGGACTAGCATTTCTCTCAATAGTCCTAGCCTCAAGTACTACTTCTTCTATTTTTCCTAAGAAAAGTTAAATCATGTTGTAGTTGTTAAGGTACTTCAAATAAAAAGTGATTCTTTTGAAAACATGAAGCAAAACATTAAACTATAAACCTAAACAGTCAAAATCCAAGCCTCCGTTGTACAGCTAAAGAACAACCAAACATGACAAAACAGATGGGGAAGTGTTTTAAATACCCTATAACCATTCATTGCACATTCACTGTATTGTATTTAAAACTACAATTTTGTTACTTTATAATAAATTGACCATAAAATCAGTCAACTACTAGTGAATTACAACCTGTCTTTTACCGATTACCAGCTTTGTTTGTTTCCTTATTATCTTTTAGGATACAGTATTAGATTGGTTTCCAAACTGCAGCTACATTGGTTTATCTTCAAAGTGTAACAGCTTATTATTAATATTCAAATACTCTAATTTTCTCTATCCTTTCAGTAATCTACAAAGTAAGGTACATGTTAAGATGTTTACAAGCAATGTGACTGACTTAAAACAGGCACACATGCACTCAAAGAACTGAGTTTACTTAAAAAAACAGTTTGGAAAGCTTCTCTTCAGAAATATGTCCAGGTAATGTGTAGAAGTTGTTATACTTTGCTACTACTAAGTATAGTAAATACTTTGCATATTTCATTAATATTATGTATCTTTTACCTACATATTATCTTTATGTTAACCTATGCAGTACCAAGCTGTTTCCTATTAAAATTTATTTTAAAACTACAAAAAGTCATATATAAGAAAGCTGAATAGTAATGACATGGACAAATACGATGATATTTTAGCCTTTTCCCCCCAGTATAACACTTAATAGTTATTCCCCCAACTCTGTACAATTAACCATCTTGGTGTTAACTATTTCTTACCAGTTCACAGACAAAACAGTAAACAAAACCACACCCTCACAGGGACCTTAGAGCAGGAAGTATACTCAATATGAATGCCTTTGAAAACCCTAAGCAAGGTCAGTTCGTTACTGTTTCTTTAACCACTTCTGGTGCATGCATGTTAGTACATATACAAGGAGTGTTATATCCTGAAAATTCTCATATTGATTTCATGTGTTTGAAGCTAAAAACTATGGAATTAGAATAACCTGATTTTTTTGTACATCTGCCAGCTCTTGAAAATAAATCTGATTACCTGGGATACACATTTCAGGTACTTCTTTACTGTAGAAGGAAGTTTTAGGATCCCTGAAGGCAGTTCGACTTACAGCCACAACAGACTGGTGGGTGTTAGGGCAGTGTCTTGTCACTGCCACTATATCTTCATCAACTTGATCTACATACACCTAGAAAAGACATACCATTGCAACTGTGCTCAGTTAGAACACAAATATGGAGAAATTGCAGTGTTACCCTCAATTCTTGCCTGATTAAAGCCTTTAGCCCCCAGCTCCTGATGCAGCCTGTTTATGGCCAGCCTTCCTGCTAGGATTCCTGTTTGGAAATTTACTTCACCAGCAGACAGGTGCGCTGCTGGATTCCATTTTGCATAAAACCTCTCTTCAGATACTACAGAGATCTGTAAAGAAATTAAGATTTAAGCAAATGTCAACCACTCTGGGGGGAAAAAACCCACCACAACAGCTGGAGGTCTCAACTGTCTAATTAATTCAAATTTCACATGACGTCGGACAATGCAAAGTAATGACAGATAGGAATTTCAAATAAAAAACCATGAAAATATATGTCCTAGGACAAGAATAAAGTTTACATTTTTAAAAGTAACTTAGGAGTTAAACTGTAGACACATACCTGGTGTGGTACTAGTTCATCATAGCCTTTGGTGCTTCCTGTAGCACAGCATGCCATGGAAACAATCATTGCACTAGGAAGAGCATCATATGCAGATCGGTGCTATGTTAAAAAATAAATAGGTAATAAATAGTGAAGCAAAGACATAATTCATCTCTCCCAGTTCAGCATACAGAAGATATACTCAGTTTAACAGAGGAGTTGCTAACCACATGATCATCATTTTCTCAATCACAATGGAATTATTGAAAAAAAATTACTACAAATACACCAAAACTTAAGGAAAACCCTCAGAAAGAAGAACTCAAATTCCCACCACACTCTCTCATTCTCTTCTGTAAAACAGGAGCTTCAGAGAACAGGTTAACAAGCAGAGACAGAACCACTTAGAGTAGGTGGAATGAAAGAATCTAAACAGCTTATTAAGTAGCTTCATATACTTTTTCCCTTGAAATACAGTGTCTTGAGCATCAGAGGGAGTTTCTACAAAATTTTATTCTCTGCATGAAGACTTGAAGATCTGAAACATGTTTTTCCTAAACATCACTCAGGAAAAACATCCAGATTACACCAAGTTCTCCCATGGTTCAGAACGATCAATTCAGAAAACATTAAATGTAAACTTTGTGGGTTTTTTTCAGTTGCTCACCTGAATTGGACATTCATTATCATGTGTAATATCCATAAACAGTGCATGAGCAATAGCTGGCATCAAAGGCCTCAAACGTGGCTGAACAAAAGAGCCTACAGGTTCACCTCCAAAACGATAAACTAACCTTCCTTCTTCATGGCTATTATAAGCAGTCATTGCCTCTACAGAACAAAATAGGTAAGTGTTTGCATAAGAATAACTACCATAAAGTACAGCAGGCACAAAGATGTTAATTCAGCATTTTACAGTTGTTATTTTGGTGTGTTCAATCATTTAAAAAAAAAATAATCACGTATAACTATATTCTCCAATGTGGGCCTTGGAGTATTCCATTTACTGTAATATATTAAGGTAGAGAAAGCTAAGGGAAAAAAGGGAGAAAAAAGCAGAGATCTGAAACGGTTTCTCATAGGCTTTAAGAAACTCATGCAGCAAAAATCAGACATGATGCAGCACTTGCATAGCAGAACTGTGCTACAACTTCCTTTTCTCTCACTAGAGTAAGAGTGAAATATTTAACCTCCTGTAAACTAATGCAGGATGTCTTCTCATATTTTACAAGTAGTACTGTATTTTTTGCTGAGTATCAAAAAAGTCACAATACAAAAACTATACTACTGATTACATGGAGTATGAAATTAAAAGTGCATAATCCAGAAGAAACCTTTTCCTTGGAAAAAGCATGTCATCTATAATCTCTTGTTGGAAAGAGACCACACACATAGCAAGCCTACCTCTTATTAAGGAGGTAATGCCCAGCCTATTCACAAAGATATTGTCCAGCTCCTCATTTCCTGTGAACAGTTCAGCCACTACATACAAATCGGCTCGCAATTTTCTAGCTGTGTCCAGCATGTACTGCAAAAAGCACAGCCAAAAAAGCCACGAAAAGGGGAAAGGTAGATACAAAAAAGGACAAGTTTCAAAGCTAGGCAGGGATTGGACAATGGAAAAACGCCATGCAGCAAAGACAAATAGAAAGCCAAAATCAAGGAACAAAAGAAGTTTTTACACAGACAAGGACACACAAACATAAGCAAAATCAAGAATTAGCATACAACACAGGAGAAGTTAAATAGTACATGAAGAAAAGGTAATTGCATAAGCAAAAAACATGAATATGTAAGAAAAAAAAGCATACCAATGTTAGTTTCACATTAAAAACTCCAAACCATACACAACAATCCTACATAATTTTCAACTGCTTATTGTACCTCTAATCAGGCTGGTAATTCCCAGGCGGTTGACAAAAACATTGTCAATGTACTCACTGCCCGTGAAGAGTTCAGCTATCACATAAAGATTAGGTCTGACTGATCTGGCTGTTGCTAGCATCTCCTATAGATCATAATACATTTTTAATGCAAGACATCCATTGTCAGCTATGTATATGCAAACATTAACATAAATGTTAACCAAACATAAACGAGTCATTTACATATGCAGTTCATTAAAAATACTAATAACAGGTAAGATTCATAAAACTATGTTTGTATTTTACAGAGATTATTTATGGACTGAATAATTTAGGAAATTCTCTGAAGACTTTAAGCTAATTACAACTTTATTTTTAAACAAACTCTTAACTCAAAATGCAAAAACAAAGGTTGGATAAAAGAGATACCAGTTAAAGTAAAAAAAAAAAAAAAAATTCTAAGGAAAATTTCAGTTTAAGCCTTCAAAGTTACCAAACCAAAACCAGTAACAATAAATGAAAGAATGCGTAAGTTTTGAAATGGCTGCATTTAAGAGACACTTAAAAGTTTTGTGTGGGAAAATCAACTTGTTTTAGAGACCTCTTCACAGATTTAAGTAAGCTCTGTAACCAAGCTAAGACTAAGCACTAACAAGCTGCACTACCTGGATCTATTTAAACCTAATTTACTAGATAAGTACAATTTTTGAATGTAGTCAGCTCCATGGTAAACAATAAGCACTAATCTTGGCAATAAGCCTACCAGACTAAACTTTTTGCAGGTGTTTTTCTACCAACTTTAAAATTCTGGGAAGCCAACCACTTCCTGTTTAATTCAGCAACAGCAAAATAGATGTATGGCAAAGAAACATTAAGACTTTCAACCAAATCTTGGGAATGATCCTAGCTAAAATGGGCATTTGGGACACTGACAGTCCATAGCTATGTGAGGGAAAAGTTTGCCGGGTCCATCCACATCCACAATATTTCAGCTGAAGTAGAGAATTAAAAGACACAATAGCTACACCACTATACTCACTGTTTAAAGTAGCTGAAACCATATCTAAACATTACCAGTCAAGAAACCTTGCTTATGCTATGAGGAAGATTCACTCACACCTGAACTCTAACATGTAGATCCTGCAGATTTTGTAGCAACAGTGCAGGACTTATTTCACAGAGGGAAGCTGCTTTATAATAAACACGCTTAATTTTGCGTACCTCAGCTACATGAATAGGTGTTGAGTGACAGTTGTCAAGACGAACACCATGGAAATATTTGGCAGTGATTTCAGTGTATTTTTTCATATGTGCCCAGAGGTATGGGCAGTCTTCAGGTTTATTACCATAACGCAGTTTCACGCTGTCTCCCCAACAAATAAGCTCTCTTCTCAAATAAACATTTGAACCTGTAAAGGAAATAAATTCACTATGGTGTGTATAGATATAGTATCGAGTATGCACCAAAATGAAAATGTGGTATTTCATTATCTACTGATGAACAGTAGGAGAACACTGTGATGAAGAATAAAAATTCTAATAACCGTATCAACTCAAAATTTATATACCCTACACTGTTGTATAATTTCAGACCACTCCAAGGGAATATTTAACTTCCTCAGCGATACTGAAATAATTCTTCAGATTGAAATCAAATTCTTTTTAATTCTTCAAAGTAATATAAAAACTGTACTTGAGGAAAAAAGGAAAAAGCAGCAAAAAAATGAACAAAATCAGTAGTTCGGTTGTTATACTGGCCCAATTCAAAAAAGCACCTCACTGTGTTACAATAAACAAACTGCCACAGCCACAATTGAAAATTTTATCTTCTGTTAACAGCAGACTGTGATGATGTAAGGCAAATTTCCAGAGTACTTAAACAGGTAGGTCACCTAAATGGACAAAGTCCCTAAATAATTTTTCTGTGTATGAAAATATTTATCCTCCATCTAGTCTAGTTTCATATACTATTTTTTGCCATCTTTTTTGATGCAATCGATAAAAAAAAATAAATCTTTAAATCTGAGTTCACATGTAATATACTTACTGCACAGAATATACTGACAGATTTAACTGTGACAAAGACTTAAATAATCAGTCATATCTAAAAAAAGTTATTTCTGTCCTATATAAATCATGTATTTGACAATGGCAGTAATATCATTTAAAAAACAAACCAACCAAGCCATCAAAAAACCCACACTATTTGTAATATGTAATATGCAGGCACAGCGATGTAATTGTAAGTAATCAAGACCCACACCAGAGAAATACAATTATCTTTGAGCCATCAGTCTTCTGAAGGTCTGTTTATATTCATCTTATCTAAACATGATCAAAGCATGAACAGGGTCAGCACCACTCAGGCTGGGCAAAACATAGCTACTCCACTGCTTTCTGCTACTCCTAGACCAGCTATATTGACACATCACCACAGATACTTTAGTGGCTGAACCTTGAATTAGATCAGGAAACTTGTTCAGCTGAAAAGCAATCCTGCCTTAACGAGATTATTTTTCAGCCAGACTACTTTTCTAAGGTTCACATTATGGACACCTAAGTGATTTAGCCTACACTATGAAAGATGCACAAGAGCATGGAGCTAGTAAGTGAAAAATAGGGATTGTAAGTCACCACTGTCTCCAGAAAACATTCACTTAAGTACAGCCTACCTTTTATCTTCACTAAGAACATAGCTACATGGACAGAAAAAATTGCTTGCTTTGGATGTACACCATGGGGTTTTTTAAGAGCCATTTACAGAACTGGCTGCATTTGTTTTGCAGTTCCTATATTTGTGCCCTTATGTATCATCTTTTCACACTGTATTCTCTGTTGAAATAATGTGTGGCATAAAACAAAGGTATAACACAAGTATAAAGGGCTCAAAAAGCTGTAGACAAACTAAAAGAGAAAGCTCAGTAATGGAAATTAGGTATGCTAACTAAAGCCAGTGACTGAAGAATAAAATACAACAGTCTGCCCAGAACAGGCAATTATCTGCAAGGCAACTGAACAAAACCAGCCTTGAAACACTTATCTTCATCCTTGCGAAGGAGAAAAAAAAAGTAAATAAAAAGCAGTGAAAGGGCTGTAGATTATTTTGCAGAAATTAGGTGTTTGTTAACACCGCATCACTCTCGAGTAGCAATCAGATTAGCTTCTAAAGCAGACTCAACAAATGCTTTGACAGATGTTTTTAATTAGAATTAAACTGCCCTTTGATTCAGTTTACAAAGTGAATGACTACTCTGAAAACACGAGTCATCAACCTTGCTTTTATTGGATATCAATACTGTCCCCAAAGGAGTTAGAATACAATATTTTAGGGCATGGTGATTTCATACCCTATTTTACCTTCTGCAAACTTAATCCAAATTAACAAGGTCATATCTTGACTGCCTAACTGCCACTCACTGGACCTTTCAAGGATTCAGCTTTTGCTTACTAATTGCAGTAAAATACTATCCACCTTTTTATTGCAATAGTTTTCTGCCACACTGTCATTGTCTCATGGAAAAGCCAATGAGCAGCGGTATTGGAACAAAGTAAGCAACAAAGACAATGACAAAAATGGGCAGACAGGATGTCCCCATTTCGGTGACAGAAAGCTGGTAATTTCCCTCTGAAATTTTGCAAAACTGTACTTTAAATCCCAGTTCTTACAGTTGATCTGCATGCTGAATGGGAAATAAAAGTGCTATAAACTGAGTATCTGCTATTCTGCAGTTTCATAGGAATATACATCTGGAAAAAAGATAGATTAAATAAAATCCTTTTTGCTTTGGCTAGAATATCAAAAGGTTTACAAGATAACTCAAAGTTCTTTTACAAACCTGGTTCTGCAAAGTTTCTAAGAGGATCATCTCCCATAACCCAACCATTATGGGCCATGAAATAACAAGCTTTATCTGGCTGATGTATCATAGTTTCTTCTTCCTCCACAGTCAGCTCTTTGAATGGGTAAGTAAAGTATCTATGGAATAGACAGGCAATTAAAAAAAACCCAAACGAAACAAAAAAACACATAAGGTAACCCAAGATGAAATTTGCTATATTTGAAATTAAAATATCTGCTATGAACTGGCTTGTAGTTAAAACAGATAACAAAAAAGCAGCTGCTAGACTATAAATGATGAGTAGTTTTCTATTTTGTAGCATGTCTTGAAGGAGAAAGGACAGGTGTTGCCACTATCTTGGTGTCAGCTGGTAAGGTAAGATTAAAGCCCTAGCTCTTCAGATACGAGTGGCATCAAGTACATCAGACTTTAAAGGTGTACGCCTTCCTATTTCCGCCCCTCTTCCACCTACAAGAGCAATTTGCACTATGTAAGGCTTCAATGTGCTCTGAGTATTGTTTCATGATCTCTGGTCACATTTGTTTATTAAAGTTATCACTGTTGCTTAAAAAAAAGACAGCCAATTCATTAAGTGGCATTGGTCCATGGGAAAGAAAAAAAATTAAATCTTTGTACATATAAATGTATACTTTTAACGAACTTTGAACTCACTTTTCCTGGATAGATTCTAATAGTTTCCAAACAAACACACCCCACCTCCTGCTCCCCCGAAACAAACAAAATATACCTGGTAACTAAAGGATATTTTCTACTGATAGGACCCAGCTTAGGACCATCACAAGCAAGTCGTTCATAAACCACAGTCCCCACAAGACAATTGACAGCCTAGAAGTAATTAAATTAAGCATTATTGAAACACCTGCATTTATTTGCAATTTAAAACAAATCAGCATTAAAACACAGTAATTTTAAGACCTGCTCTTGATGGTGATTAGTTTGTCTGTATTGTTCAGCATTCAGTTCCTCAATCCTCTTGCGAAACCAGTTACAACATTCTTCTATTGCAGCTGGTCCATTGCTTATCAGGGATGTTAAAAGCAGAGAACGATTAGAATAATTTATTTTTAAAACATGCAGTATACATAACTAAAAGGAATGAAAGATTATATTTTTCCCATCTCTGAAAAGAATTTCGTTTATTCAGTTTTGCAAATTTAACTTCACGTGTGATTTTAACTGGTAATCAATAATACAATACCTGTGTGGTATGAATGTTGCCAATGCTATATTCATATCTACAGTACAGCCAAATCGTCTATATTCAGGGTCCTGAACGATTTGAAGATGTTCATTTGGATCAGATTTAGTGCTCATTTTGCCTAAGACAAAAAGATAGGAAAGAGTATTCATGAAGTAAAAATAGGAACTACATTTAAGAGACATACAACTTTTATAACTCTAGTATAAGCCAGATATGGGTAGGTAAAGGCTTTGAAGGGGTGAAAAGTCTTCAAAGGCTTTCCTAGCCCTGAAAGTATTCTTGTATGCTTAAATTAGTGCAGTGTATTTCTCACATAGCAAAAAAAAGGATTATTTTGTTTTCCAGCTTACTGTTAAGTTTACCTATCAGTTTCTTGAACTATATATATATAATCCACATGCTTCAGCAACATACTCTTCCTTTACCTTGAGTTAGAAGGGTTTTAAATTGCTGCACAGCTTTGTTAACATCCACTTGGAAAAATTCCCATAGTTTAATTTTTGGATATATATCTTCACAAATTATTTTACGGATACACTGTAAGAATAAAAATTATGCTAGTTAATAACATTGATGATTAATATAATTAAGAAAAGCTAAGTCCTTGTATGAATTGTTCAGAAAAAAATACTGGGGAGTAAAGGGTTATTTCATTAAATATATCTGCTGACTATACACCATTTTTTGTGCATTTCCACAACCTTAGAAATATTAAAGATTTATTCAGCCATTTATAGTGCTCATTAGCTAAAACTTAGTTCTCATTCACTTACATTCAGCTGATTATCATTTTCAATCACGGGAGGGACCCCTTTAGCAGTACACTTTCCATCAGCTACCATACAGGTCAAGTGCCACAGAGCTCTATCCAAGACCCAAGCTGGCTTCAGGTGAGGAGAATTTACAAGGTTATAGCCACATTCTGGATGCATCCTGAGCCATTCACTGTTTGTAGCTTATTCCAGAAAGGGAGGGGGGAAAAAAGAAGAAGAAGTAAGTACACAAGCTGAACACTTAGTTGTTTGGTGCAAACGTCTTAACATCAAGAAGTTAAGGTACTATGGCATGTATAGTTAGCTCACATTTCAACTACAGTTTTCCATGCCAATAGAAAATTGTGTCTTATGCAGAGGTGTGCATTACTGATAGCCATTTGTTTTGCAACAAATACAGTTGCAGAGACTGCAGAGGAACTGTTAGCTACATAAACATGTACAATAGTACCACCAATTCTGAAACACTAAAAAAAATTTGAAAAAAACCCCACATTTTTGTTGCAGGAAATACATCAAATAAGGGACATGAAATGCTCTTTGCGTGTTGAAAGCCAAACATACATCCCAAACCAAGATTTAAGAAGGCCTCACTTGTTTATTTCTTAATATTCTTAACCCTGTCAGATGCTACACGCACATAGCCTGTGAGCAAGAGTGCACACATACCACCCAAGAAATAATTAATGAAAAATGTAGTTAAATGGACTTGTAAGAAAGGATTAGCGGTGACACTGTTGTGTGCATAATAAGAAGCAGAGCGGTGGGAAGCAATGCCACTGAGTCTTACACAGGAAGATGAGTGCACTGTCTGGTGCATGCAAATGGAACACCAGTTCAGCTCAAACACTACACTCTACCGTGGCTGTTTTCTAAACTTGCCCCATAGCATCAACAAGCACGAGAAGATATGCTGAACATTAAGAATTAACTCAGAGAAGGTAAGGAGCCTTCACTAGAAAATGGCTGTAACATTCTACTATAGACAGTAGTGTGCATTCAGCAGTATGAGTAAATACATATACAGCAGTGAAAATTTTGATTTTGGAAGTATGACAATGAAGAAAAAAATCCTGAAGAGTTCATTTCTTTCCATTTTTGGAACTGTCCTAAACACTGTTTAACTGAAAATAATTTTCATATATATTCTTTTGAATGAATGTCTGCAATTGAAAAACTAAAAGTGGGGGGAAAAAAAAAGCATGGAATGCATAAGAACAAACAAAAAAATTCTACTCAGGTTTTACAAGTTTTTTTAAAAAATCATTTTTCATAGATCATGTGTTATTAATCCATTGTTTTAGAAAAGCAGAGAAAAATAGTAGTACTACTTCACATGAGGGAAAATATATAACATTATATTGGAAAAATGAAGAAAGAGCCGTCAACGTTTCCAAAATTATAACAGAACAACTAACACCTAAAACCCAGGTTTGCTTAGTTCAAAGAAGTTTGAACAAAAACTTCAAATGGAAACAAAAGAGTGTACTCTCTCAGTGTATAGCATGAACAGCTCTTCTGAACACCCTCTTACATTATATATCAAGACCATTATGAACATGGCAAAATTCCATGTTTATAAGGTCAAACCATTTGTGGAAATTAAGATCTTAATGGTTTAAATGCCAGCTACAATTAAAAACACCGTACTTTAAAATTAAAGTTACATAAAGCAATAATGCTCAGGCTGTTTAAAGGCTGTTCTAGGCCAACCAGATCCACCCCCCCTCCCTTTTTTTTAATACAGATACTACTTCTGAAAAAAAATTTTGTCTCCAAAAGCAAAACTAGCTTACTCGATTCATCTAGCAAGAATCATGATTTACTACAAAGGACTTGCACGAGTAAGTACAGTTAATTCTAAAAACACAATTTATCATTTCAATCTAACATGTTAGCATGGGGGAAAAAAAAAAAAAGGTCAGCAGGCCATCCACTAATTATGGTATAAAACAATGTTTTCTGAACAGAAGGTAAGCTCCAATGATTCACAACGTAACACCAAAAGAAATCTAATTCTACAGAAAAAAAATTGCCCAAAACATCACTTGCAATTACATTTGTTACAGCTAGGGAGAAAATAGACATAAGGGTAAAAATATAGAAATATTAAGATAAGGAATTACAGAAAACAATTTCTAAAATTCATTACATTTTAAGAAAATAATTTCACATTTTTCATTTATGTAACTCATTGTTACATAAATTAAACACAAACCTAATATTTTATTAATATTAATAACATATTAATATTAATATCAGTAGGGATGTTCACTGCCCAAGACACTTCCCCCCGCCCCCCCCCCCATAAAGCTGACAAAAAGTGGTGTTCAATGTGATTAGTCAAGTGCTCGGAAGCAGGATTTACTCAAGTGTTAAATTGCAATTATTCAATAGTAGCCTCTTCTGAAAGATAAAGAAGATATAATTTATTTCAGTTTGTTTTTATTACTTTTTATGATTTATTACAGCCACTGAAAGCTCAGGGGAAAAAAAAAACCAACAACAAAAAACCAACTCTCCTTTTTTTATCTCCTGGTGAAAAGTAAATGCCAGCAAACACAACATTTCTTATTTGAAGGTGTTTGAATACCCTGAAGGAAAAGGCAGTCCAAAAAAGGCCTACCTACCCAGTTACCAAACCAGGTTTGCAAGTTTATCTATGATACTCCTGCTAACATGCCAAAGGTGGATCTATAATTAACATTAGCACATGCATCTACTCTACTTTTAAAGTCAGGCCATAGATACTGGCGTTCATTAGAGCCTAACAGAGACACTAACGTCAAAATCTCCCGCTGTTCTTTACTGCACAAGCAGCTTGTTCTCCATTCCTGTGTAAAAACCAAACACCTAAGCTTAACCACTTAGTATTGAGAGTGAGCTGCCTGTCTTTACAACAGGAACAGAGGGGAAGCATTGCCATTTTTATACAGTGGTCTCAGCTAGAAAGCAGAAACTACAAACAGATACAACTGCTGTAAGCTGAGGGGTCATGAGCTGTTAGAATTACCAGCATTAGAGGATTTACTGTGAGACAACTTAAGCTTTTAATGCAGACATGCTGCAGAATTAACAATGATGTGCAACTATCCATAACCTGCTCAAAATAACTGACTATACATTTTGTGTCTTTTATTTTCAAATGGGCATGTGAAACACGTTTTAGAGTTATTTAATTCTAAATTAAATTAAATTGCACCCTAATGTGCAGGAATGAACTAATTTAACTACTAGAAATTACATTTAGCTACTGTTCAATTAAAATACCAAGAAAAAAAGTACAGTTAAATTTCCATCTAAGCAAGATCCAGACAAAAAGAACCCTAAAAACCATTTGCCTATTTTCTTATTTCAAAAGCCCCCAAAAGAACTCCACAGGCATATACAACATTATTGCTTACTCATACCTTTATCAACATATCTTCCTGCTTATGCTAAATTTGGCATTTAACAAAGTTGGGAGTCAGCTGTAAA
The DNA here is from genome assembly GCF_964289735.1 of Phaethon aethereus. Lineage (NCBI taxonomy): Eukaryota > Metazoa > Chordata > Aves > Phaethontiformes > Phaethontidae > Phaethon > Phaethon aethereus. The sequence goes on from NC_138584.1 coordinate 14,630,292, forward strand.
TCAAGAGGTCTTGATTATGAACAACAAAGAAGGGGGAAAAAAATTGAGTTTAAAAGTTTGAAAGCAGGAAACAAAGCCATCAAGTATACCTTGCTTAATCATGTAAGTCAGGACCATGGTCATTTGACTTTCTATCCTGTTAGAAGACATTTCTAAACATCCTTTCACCATAGTATAAATGTTTAGTCATCCATCCCAATGAGGATTACTTTGGACTTTGAATGTAACCTGAAAAAGTCCTTCTACAAATGTAGCCAAATAACGTGACTTTTTCTTGTCAAATATATTTTGGAGTCTAATAGTTAGCTTAGAATTAGGTATTTCCGTCCATAAAAACATTCTCCTTTGTAGCATGCAAATATACATAGTAAAAAGATGACAGGGTCTCAAACGTGTGAGAGAAACTGGACTTCTAGTTGGTGAAGTGCAAGAAATTTTTTATCCGAAATTGGAAGAATGTTTAATAGCCTAATTGCCTCAGACACATAGCCAATAACTATTCTTAGTAACTTTTCAACTAACAGGGCCCACACTGCATTGCAGACCAATTGGATAGGAATGTTTGGATAGGAATGTTTGGCAGCAGTCAACACCAAAGAACTAAAGCAAATAAAGCTTGAAATTCAGAGATATCTGTGGGTAGGGTTTTTTTAAGCCTCAAAGGACTGTAACATCAGCATACATAACTGTTTGTTGTACTCTCCGTTATGACAATGCTAATAATTGTGTCTTTAGGATTACAGCATAAGATGAAAACTGCATTATAAACATAATCAAAGTAAACTCATTACCCAAATAATCAGCAAAATTACAAATGAAGTACTGTAATTTAAATTTCATCAGATCATGCTGAATAAAACCCAGTGTCCCTCAAGCAACTGAGAGAAGTAAAGCATTCAATGCATTGGCATGTCTAGGCTTAAAAAAATCTCACCTCAAACACAAAGCTATCTTTTTTTTTCCCCTCAAACTTTTCTCCACAGACTGAGTTGTAACATTTCCTCCATTGCTTAACCTAGCCTCTTGTTGTCCCTATTTTGTTTGTTGTCTGCATGTTAAATCCAAATTAAAGCAGTTACTTTTAAGCAGCTACAGGCATAATACTCTGTTTAACAAAAATGTACTCAGTTTCGGTTCACCAAATAGTTAATAATGCAGATTCCATTCATTTATGTGGGAGCTGCACACCACAGATCATAAAAATAAGCACATTATGAACATACAGACACATGCAGAGTTCATTAACCCTCTCCAAGAAGGGCTCTAGTCACTCTTTCCATAATAATACTAAATTTTTTTTACACCTGTTATGGAGACATATCAGTTGTAATTGTAAAGAGTTGTCCTGCATTTAAGAGATTCAAAGACACAGACAACTAAGTTGCTTAAAACAGCTACTAAAAAGATGGGTTCAAGGGGGAAGTTAAGGGAAATAATGAAATATAATTATAGGACCAAATCTACTTATTAAGACACACAAAAATCATACCAGTATGATTGTAGACTACATCTGTGATGCAAAGCATATTCCATTCATTTTTCAATTTCTCCACAAGAGCTCCTATATCACTCCAAGTACACTTTTTATCATGGCTTGAAAATTCAGGATTTATTTCTAACTGATCAGCCAGTGAATAACATGATCTAGACAGTCCGAGCTTCTGCAATGGTGTAAAATGAATCATGTTGTAACCTACGTAATAAGAAACCATTTATTTAATAAGAAGAACAAATTCCAGTGAAAGCTAATTGAAAGGAGCATAATAAGTTACAGTTATAACATGTACTTAAAGATAGTGTTCAGAATAACCAGGGTAAATTAATGTGAATCAGCCCCTTGAAATTCTACATAACACAAGCTTTAAAAATCATCCCATCAGTTTTACAAACTTCCAAGTCTATCTAAAATCAAAACAATAAAACAAAAGTGCTTTCTCATATTAGGAAATCCCTGAATTTTTGCACCTCTGCAAATATTTTAATGATTTCACTGACTCAATCTGTTAAGTAAATTGAATCTAGTGGAAAATATTTTGTCTACAAACTAAAGAACAAGTGAGCTGTTTACACTAAAGCTCTTCAGTGTAACTTTGTTTTTTCATCATCAGACAAAAGTGTATATTCTTTAATATGTGTACTGGCATTACCTGTTTCTTTTGCAACTTTAAGCCTATCTTCCCACTCATGAAACGGTCCCAGACACTTGGCGAGGAACGTCTGGAGTGTAACACAATCCAAAGGTAGCACATGATTATCAGCTCCAACATGCAAAATAGGATCCACAACTATGTAACCTCCACCACTTTTTTCATTTCTAGGAAAAATTAATTTTCATTGGTATTGTAAACACCCATTTCACCAGCCAGTTTCAGAAAGAGAATGCAACAAGCACAGCTATTTCAAAGACACAGTAGCCCAGTTACAGCGGTCAGGGACAGGTGGGGAACAGAACTGCAGGGCACCTGAAGAAAACAGGAAACACCAAAGAGGTGTTCATCTCTTACGCATAATTTCCTCTACTGGACTTACAAGAATACAATTGAGATACAGAGCTTTAAACTCTTTGCAAAAGTGAGATACCTTTGTTATTTTCTGAGAGAGAGTACTGGTTCCTCCTTTAGGATATGGACAGAAACAAAGAAAGCATGACTGCGCATCTTTTATGCAAAAACCTCCATTTGGAGGACCATACTCAGGAAGACACCTGAACTAAACACCCTCTTAAGCCTGATGGAATTTAACCACCCATCTTCCAGAAACTCAGAACACCAAACTACAATCATTACAGATACTGGCATTCTCTTCTGTACTGTCCTGTTGAAACAAAGGAGGAAGTAAAGAATGCCAGAACCTCTGTGCTAGGAAGACAGAAAACAACCTTCAAAGTCGATGAAAAAAAAAGTACAAATTAATCATTCAAATACTCAAAACGCTGATGACTGAAAACTTGTAAAAATGGCTTGCCTTTCCAACATTCACCAGAAATTGATGAACTTTGTTCTGTATATTCTCCAGAATATCTCTGCATCAGAAAGCATTAAACAACCACCACAGCTACTGTCTTTCGTTAGCAAATTCAGATAGGCCCCATGGTAGCAATTTGAAAAAAGCATAGAAAAAAATGTTGTTATTCTTAACAGTGATTTTTCCAGGTTAAAACGTAAACCAAGGGAGGAGGCTGCATTGGCCTCTAAGTATAGAATTTCACTTACCCAAGACTGAAATAGTACTGGTATGACCCAGAAATTTGGAGATCCAGCTTGCAGTATTTGTCAGAATCATCTTCTTTTCCTGTGGGATTATGCCACAATAGTGTCCTGAACTTGTGGCGATCAAACACTTCTCCAGAAGCTGGATAATTTGTGTACACAGTAACAGGTTTGCCTTGAAGAGTTGGGCCCAACCGGAACTGTAGTTCAAAACCTCAAGAAATAAAGATAAAATGATTATCAGGAGGACCCGATATTTCTATTCTGTAATTACAAATCATAATTCAATATTAAGTTAAGAAGGAAGTGCACCCAAATATCTGCCAAGAATTTTGGCAGAATGTATTTCTGCAGCATCATCTCTCACTACTTTCTTAACGTTGTTCTTTGCACACTTCACATGTAGTCCTTTTCCTTTACTTGTACGGCACTATTCATCTCCTTTGCAATTTGTTCTTCTTTACTATATAAAAAGTCTCAAAACCAAAATACAGCAAATCATCAGACTACACATAATTCTACGCAGATTTTGGATTATGTAGTATTTAAGTATTTAGGTTTACCAAGTCTATATATTAAGCTGACGCATGAAAACATCTGAAAAAAATTAGGAACACATTTTAAAACAGAAAATATTTCAAATCCCTTCATTCTCCATTGAGGGTTCACTAAAGAACACTAAATTCCTTATGCTTTTAACTGTAAAATGATATATACTTGTGTGTAATCTACAATGTACAAACAAATCGTTAAACTTGCAGAGAGCTCAACAAACGAAAAGGAGTTTTGCATATATGCTGCAGGTCACACACACATAGAAAGAGCAGTATTTAGGCTTAAGATACCCATGATAATGAGAACAAAATTAAGTTAAAAATACTAGGACCTAAAACGATACTGTGGTCTGTTCAGTTGGATATGAAAAATGCAGTTTAGTCAACAGGTTTCAGAATACGTTTCCACTTGCAGGTATGAGGGCCACTATCATGTGCATGGTAATTACAGGGTCCTTTCAAGTAACTGAAACTAGTATAAGAGTTTGCACAGTAACTTACTAAATTAAATTTCAATCATGTAGTAAGCCACCTACTAACCCTAGCAGTCTACAAGATTGGGACTAAAAGAAACTTGAGTATTTGTAAAGAAAGTTAGTTATTCATACACAGATAATTCATACACAGATAATGAATCATAAAGTGTAAAAAAACCTGAACAATGTCAAGTTCTAGTATCTTAAGTTGAAAAAAGCCACTTGCTTATTAAGTAGAATCATGGGGACTCTAATACCAGAATTCAGTGTCAGAATACATTTAAATATAAGTCTCACCAAGGTCGTAGTTTCTCTTACTAACATAATCACTACTGCACCAAAAACCACCATGTAAAGCAGTGGTTTTAGGATCTGAATGTCTGTCAAGTAAAATGAAGCTCATTTGATTGGGAAAAAAAAAATCTTACATGAAAAAAATCACTTTTGGAAGGTTACGTATACTCTCCCCAGTACTGTCTTGACATTTTGTTACAGGCATAACTAAAATTAGAGCACAGGGGTATATGTCATTGATATCTTATTTCCTGTAACAGTTATACTGACATCAGGAATGCTGTGCTCAAAATTAGTTATGCCCTCTCAGAGACTGCTACCAGTAGAGGCACTTTGAATGTTTGATAGCCATGCACTTCTGTGTGGCTCCTGCCAACAAAATTTACAGAACTGGAAGGATGAATTAAAGACGGAGGTTAGGGTCAACTCTGCCCTTCTTCACTACTGACATTTTCTTAGATTAGACTGTCAGAAAGTTTTGAAATCAATACAGTTGAAGAGAATTCTTATTCTCCAGAACAAAAATTTTGCTCCTCTACTAAACCACTTTGATACTAAGGTTCTTGGATCACAGTAACAAAGTAATAAAACACACAACATTTCATGAGTAATAAAAATTGTTGCATCATTAAAAGTGTTTTCTAAAGACAGTGGCTTTAGTTTTATAGTCTGAATTTGCTGACCAGCATAATAGTAGACCAATTAGTGGGGTGGGGTTTTTTTTGTTTGGTTTGGTTGGTTGGTTGTTTTCAAATAGACTTCACAACACCTTCAGAGAGAAATAATGTCAAGTTCTTAGAAGTACACAGCCAGAATACTAACATAGCACAGCTATAAGAAATCTGACAGGCAAGATAAGATTTAGGAGGAGCTAAAGATGCCATGTGCTGAAATATTACCTCAGGCTTTGCAAAATGTTAGTATGACTGATGTATTTCAAAGTTAAAATATTAAAGATGGGGTGCTGCATAACACATTGCAGATAAATACTTTTTTTAGATCACTGAAGCACAGGTTGTAAAAGGAGAGATCCTGTCCTGCAGGGCCTGTCCAAAAAATGCTTCGCGGTTCATTCCCATGAAGACTGATGGCTCCTAGCTGATCTGCTCTTCATTTCTCAAAATTATTATGAGTCAGACTGAGCCATGACTGGAGCCCATAGAGCTCTGCAGTGGAAGCGAGATTGTCAGCAATTGTTTCATATTAAAACACGGAAAAAAAGTTAAAACAATCCCAAACAACCAAAACACCACCACGGCAGGCTGAGCTCCCTTTCCGTTGCTGCTCGAAACAGGTGGCAAGCTCCTGGCCATTTCTCTCCCGCTGGGCCCCGAGGACTCCCTGCTGAGTAGGAAGAACAGGATAAGGAGAGGAGGTTGTGGAGGCCGCAGCCCCTACCTTGCTCCAGCCTGAAGAGCGTCTTGTCCAGCTTCTCCATCTCGCTGAGGTGCAGCAGCCGCGTCTCCTTACCGCTCGGCATGGCTGCGGCCGCCTGCTCGGCGCTGCTCCCGCGCCGGGAGACTCACTTCGGGGAGGGAGAAGCGAGCCCTGCCGTGAGGGAAGACAGACAAAAACCCACAGGTCAACGGCGACCCCCGGGAGGACGGCGGCCGTTTGGGAACGCCTCACGCCGCCGCTCTCGCTTACATGTTCCCCAGCCCCAGGAGAGTGAGGAGACGAGGCGCGGCAGGGCAGGGAGACGGGAGAGATGGGTATGAGGAACTGTCAGGAGGCACTCAGCCCTCCCCTGGCCGGGGACCGCCACCGGCAGCTCCCCAGAGCAGCTCCCCGTTCCGCAGCACGGCCCGGCCCGCGGCCAGCGCCAGCGGAGATGCCCCCGGCCCGAGCCGCCCCCGGGGGGGGGGGGAGCCTGACACCTGTCACTCTCTCCGCTCGCCCCGGCGCTGCCGGGAGTCACCGCCAGGCCCCTTATCACCGCCCTGCCTCTGGGGGGAGCGCTGCCCGCCTCAGCCGTCCCACCATACTCACGAGCGGGCCCGCAGAGCGGCGGAGGCGCAGCTCCCCGCTGAGGACGACGGCTGCCGAGGCCGAGCGGAGCCGGGGCGGGGGCTGGAGCAGCCCGTCCGCCCTAACCTGCTGCGGCAGCCCCGGGCTGGCCGGGCGGACGGTCGCTCACGCACTCGCCAGCAGCCGCGACGGACTCGGCAGGACCGCTTTTTTTCCTCCCCTTTTCTTGCTTTTTTTGAAACAAACTTTATTGGTTCCGCCGCGGCCGCGCACGGAGACGGGCGGCGCCGGCTCAGCTCCCGCGAGAGCGTAGGGCCCGCCCCGGCAGCGGTGCGGGGCGGCCGGGCCGGGCCGGGCCGGGCCAGGCTGCGTCTGCCCCGCCCCTCCCCTCTGCGCCCCGCCCCGGGAAGCGCGCCCTGCGGGGAGAGGTTACCTCAGAAGCCGCTGCCGTTCCCGGCGTTGTTGCGGCTGCCGGCGGCCTGAGCTCTCCGCCGGTTCGGGCCCCGGAGCACCCCGGGGCTTTCGGTGAGCGCAGCGTGGTGGTACCTGATCTTTTGCCCCTGCCTTTGCAGCCATAGCCCCCACCAGCGCCTTACACACGGCTCGTGCGTACCGGCGCGAGAGGGCGCCCAGGCACCTGAAACTAAAGCTCTGCGTGGTTTAACGGGCATTCCGCTGAGGAAAACGTGACCTTAAAGGCTGCCTGAAATAGCCCGGCCGACGCCTGTGTGCCCAGCTGCTCCCTGCCGTGCGGAACCGCCGCCGCGCGGCGCTTCCTCAGCGTTCCCGCCCTGCCGCCTGAGGGGCCGGCGCGGGCGCGCAACGGCCAGGCAGCCGGCTCCCGTCTGATAGGCTGCGCTGCCGAAAAACCATGATGTCAGCTAGGGTGTAAGTGCTATCTATAGTATGTGGACAAGCCTACAAACTCCGGGGAGCTGTCTTTGACCAAGAGGTAAGGTAGTTTAAAAAAAAAACCCAGCAAACCAACCCCACAACCCCACCACCCTTCTTTTGAAGGGTCATCTGTCGTCTGGACTGCTGTCACCAGACAACCCTTACCATTGCTTCATATTGCAGAACACCTGGGGCAGTTGCTCCAGGCCCCTCACCACTGAAGTCATTAACTGCACCCCACTGGAAAGGTCAGCCTTGCATCTTTGGAAGGTCAGTCTATTTTTATTGCCTAGAACTGCATTTAAAAAAAAATTTGTTCTTCTCAATTTACAGTCGCTATGTTTCTTATTTTTTTCTTTCCAAAAGTGGTATATTTTGTGGAATTGGGAGGAGTCTGCAAAACAATTTAGACTTAACCATTTACTTCCAGTCTTCCCATGCATACCCTTCTAACAGTGTCTTACTGCAATTCAAATCATCATCATCCAATTATGATACACTTAGGGGCACTCCAAAGGCCTTGATATCCGTGGAAACACTTCCACCCATTTCAAACTGAGTTTGTTATCTTTTGGTAACTAATTCTTTTTTCTTTACTCCTTCACCTGCTCCTCTCTCTGAACATTTTAAGATATGTTTGTTCCTCATTACGGTTCACATTTTTTTGTATTGTTGAGAAAGATTTTCATGTTGGTGTAAGTGAACACATCAACTTTTATGCGCCCTGATAATATTAGGGTCCCTAGACAGACTGGGGAAAAATTCCTAGTAGAAGCCACCCTGTGTGTTCGTGCAGTTCCCCTAACATGAGCAAGTAACATCTATGTAGCCAAGTCCTTTGCATAGGTAGTTACTCCATAGTGTATGCTGGATACCTTGTGAAAAGCAAGAAAAACTCAAAAGGGTATTACTGGAGGCAATTTCGCCACTGCTACTATCTTTTAAAATGTGGCTCTTTTGTTTTCCTTACTTAATAGAGAAACTCACCCTACTCTAATTACTATGTTTGCACTGCCACATCTCCACTATAATATGCATTTAGACAGGTTTTGAAAGGTATCCAAGTTTATGAAAAAGGATTTTTTTCTCAAGAGAGGTATCATTAGGAAACCAAACTAGCATACAGCCTCCTGATTCCCAATCCTGAAGCAGTTACTTTGACCAACATTTGTGACTATAGCTAAAACAGATGTCAACAGTCTAAAAAAAGGACTTTATCCACTACACAGCAAAAAAGTTCCTTAAGTATTACTAAATCACTTAATAATTAGAATGGTATCGTTTCATTGGCCTTCAATTCAATATGGAAAAAAATTACTATTACAAAGATACTGAATGAATATAGCAGGTCCCTTGATGAAGTTTAATCAGGAAAGCAGAGGAGACTGCTCTAATCCTTTCTCCATCAACATCACTCTTACACTGGCACATCCCTTTGGTCTTTGGGCCTGGGTTAATTTAGCAGATGTAAATTGAGCAGGCTTTCTGTATGTGGGACCCACACCAGCAAAGCATCAATGCACAAGTGCTACATTTTAGCATTGCCGATATTGTATAGGACACAGCTAACAAGCAATCACAGGTGGCATTTGCTAGTAATTGCCATCTAAATGGTGGATTTCACAGTGCCATTTTATCTGCAGTTTGCAGTTTCTCTGTGTGTGATACGGTATACCGCAGCAGGAAAAGGTCAATAGTTGCTTCAAAATAAGAGTGGATACCATATCAATGTCATTACCAGGAAATAATTTTCTAGCTTTTTCAAATATATTAATACCAGAATTTTTCAGTCCTTTTACACACACCTTCCTAGTAGTTCCTCCCTTTCCTCCTTCTGTTTTGCAACACAGTATTACAGAACACTTATCCTAGCAGTGTCCTCAGTGCCTCAATACACTTTGCGGACCCTGTTCACTAGGTGTCAGATCACACTCACGTCATATTGCTTATGCCTATTTTATAGGTTATGACTGTAAAGTGTGGGAACTTAGTGTACATATATGGCAGTACTTTTTTTTTTTTTAATAACAGAATAGCTCCCAGTAACAACAGAAAAAGCCAACTAGCACAGACAGAACTTAACTGAATATCTAACTAAAATAAAAAGGAGATTCCTTTGGCCTGTATGCAGGAGATATGAGACTTCATAAAATTTGAAGTGATAGCACAGTTTTTCTCAGTGACCCATGCTCATGACCTGTAAATTCATGAATTATCACTGTGCTGTTGTTCAAACAATAGGAAGCTTCAGGGGTGTTTAATCTTCTGTCTAGCTGTTGTCTTCTAATGGGGAGATCTCATCCAGAAACGCAAACCTGACTTTGAAAGAAAGGTCCTTTTCTTTAAAACTGTTATCTCTGCAATTTGATTAGACTGCAGTCTTTTCTACGAGTTAGACCTTTTCGACGCAGTGGCTGAAAACAAGTGCTGTTCTTAGACACATTATGTGCCCAGCAGGAATTTACATATGGCCTTGGACATTAGAATCTAGTATTGAGAGAAAATACTGGTCAGAATATTGCAGTACACATCTGTAGCTTATTTTTTAAAAATCCCTTCTAAATAGCTAAACAGATTTCAATAGCCTGATAGGCAGTGAATAAATAGCAAGCTGGAATAAAAATGTCTATATAAGTAAGAAATCAAATGAGATGGAGAGAGTAGGACACTAGCCTATGCAGTTTGTTCTTGTTGAACATGTAAATGCCCTTTCCTCTAGTTACTTGGCAGTGTTGGTTTGACCTTTCAAGGATGAACCTGGTGTCGTCATGAATTTCTGGATTGCAGAAACATTTTTGGTTTGTTTTTAATCCCAGCTTGGTCATTCTTTTCCTGTGTGGCCTCAAACAATCAATGCTCTCTGCTTTAACTTCTGCATAAAGTTAGACTGCTATTAAATTTTAATAGGAAACTGTAAAATTCAATGCATTTATCTCTACAGATGAAAAAAAAAATTATTACAGTTAAATGTAGCTTTTCATATAATTGCCTAAGATAAATTTGACTGCTTTAGCTAATCAGCATCACGTTAATTTGATTATTAATAATCTTCTGCAAATGTGGTGATTTGGCAAAAAAATTTTAAACAAGTGTCTGAATGGTATTCTTGTACCACTTAACTTAATTAAGAGTAAAATAAATTCACATGTACTGGGCCAATTTTTATTTTACAAGAAGAACATATTACACCAGCTTGTTGAATTACACCAGCTTGTCGAATCACACCAGCACATTTACTGTCCTGTAAATTGTTCCATTTAACACTGGTGAGATATGCTGAGATTTAAGACTTCAAAGTATCTGTTCCTAGAGGAACTGTAGTAATGTTTTATGAAGCAGATCTACTCTTTCAGTTTTATATTTACTCCTCAAAAATAAATATTTAAAGAGTGTTTCTTGCACACTCCATTTTCTTTATGATGCTTCTTCCTACTGTACCAAACTACAGTGAGAATACCATGGATATTTTCCTGGTCTATTAAAATAATAATTCTTGAATCTTATCTAGACAGCTCTTTAAGCTCAAATGGTAAACAAGCGATTGGACTTGTGTCTATTGTATAAAATTGACATCTGATTTTTAAGCAAAGAAATAACTATGTACTAGTCCCACATAACCTGAGGTTATATCTGAAAGCTAATACTGAGGTCTGTGGCCTGTGTTGTAATCTTTCAGCACAGACAGAATTCAAGCCTTAGCAATTTAAACAGTCTACTGTGCTGTAATATGTTGTAGGAGGAGAATATTTCACCAAAGTATGACTACAGCAAGCATTTGTTTTTAAAAGATAATTTTCATTTCTTCCTCATCTTCATATCTTGGAACAAATTCCTGATTTCCCATTGCCAAATCACTTTCAGTCCCAGACTTCTTTTCACCCAGTTTTTGCATTCTACCACCATGTTAAAAATTAGCAGGAAAAGCAGGGAAGATGATGCAAGAGTGGTTTGTACTAGAATGCTACAAAGCTAAAATTCAGACTGACAAATCTTCTTTTGCTATATAGCAATCAGTGCACCTAGTTCAACATTTACAGTTGAGCTATCACTAAAGAAATTCAAAGTCCTTACTTAACGTTTGTCTTAAAGGTATCATCAGATCTTTTGGTTAGCCATGAATTTGAGCTTAGGATTGCTGATCAGAAGTTGCTTGCTCATAACTGGGCAGCAGCTCCTATGTGAACTCACAGGAGCTAGCAATTACTGCTGTGTGTTGGGACAAGCTGCTGCTGCCCAGCCTTTTAGAGTATCCTACCTCTGCCCAAACCACTGGCCCTCCACTCCAGCTGGATTCTTGTTGGCGGAGGAATCACTGTCTCATACAGTAGTGCAGTATTGATATTTTGCCTCTGAGTATGTCAGTGGCATATTTGTTGCGTCACCGCAGGTGGTGTGCAGCAGGTTTCCCTGAAGTTTGGAATGTCCTTGGAGGTACCAGCTTGTACAGAGACTATGTACTAACCTGGCTCTGCAGGAGGCAGCTTTCATAGCATCTCTGGACTGGGTCACTTTACACCTCTCTTGATATTCCCCCGTGCTCATCAAGTGAGGATTGCTGTTTATAGGACTTGAAAGCTGGTATGAAACAACGTCCTCTCTTATTCTTCTCACATGAAGAACGTGTCCTATGTTGGATATGCCTTTTACCAGCTCTGTTATAGTCTGACCAGTTTATTAGCTTTCGAAAGTTTCTGCAAGCATTTATTTAGGTGAGACTTCCTAAAATAAGAGCTAAACTCCCTGCAAGCATTCCTACTGAGCATGCTCAAACATCACCACATGGTTCTCCCACAGGGGTACTGGGCTTGTACTAACTAGCATGCTGCTACAACTGACAGCATTGCGAATCATGCATCATCCCTACAGAACGGTTGCTTGTGCCTGAACTCAGAGCAGCCACAAAACCCACAGACATACCAGATCTGAACAAAGAATGCGTTTATAAGCCATAAAGGAGTCAAAGTGTGAGCTGCTGAGAAAAAAGTGAAAAACTGGAAACGGGTTGTCTGTGAAAGGACCTCTGAGATGAGATGAAAAAGAATGGGAAAATTAGTTCCTGAGCACAGGAAAGACATGGACCTGTTGGAGCCAGTCCAGAGGAGGCCACAAAAATGATCAGAGGGATGGAACATGTCTCCTATGAGGACAGGCTGAGAGTTGGGGTTGTTCAGCCTGGGGAAGAGAAGGCTCTGGGGAGACCTTATTGCAGCCTTCCAGTACTTAAAGGGGGCCTGTAAGAAAGATGGGGCCAGATTTTAACAGGGCCTGTAGTGATAGGACAAGGGGTAATGGTTTTAAGCTAAAAGAGGGTAGGTTTAGACTAGATATAAGGAAGAAATTTTTCCCAGTGAGGGTGATGAAACACTGGCCCAGGTTGCCCAGAGAGGTGGCAGATGCCCCATCCCTGGAAACATTCCATGTCAGGTTGGACGGGGCTCTGAGCCACCTGGTCTAGTTGAAGCTGTCCCTGCTCATTGCAAGGGGGTTGGACTAGATGGCCTTTAAAGGTGCCTTCCAACACCATGTGTTCTGTGATTCTATGACTTTGTCAGGAAAGTGGCAGGTTGTCATTGTATCATAGCACCTATACAGACCTGGCTCGACTTGATATCAGGAACCAAACTTAATTCTTTACTTTCAGACAAGCAAGGAAGTTCGGTGGTTTTTTTTTTTTAATTATCTTCAAGTCAAAGCCGGTACACATTTTGCTAGAAAGCTATTGTGCGTGAACTTCAGCTGTTGATGTGTCAGAATAGAGATGGAAAAAGAAAGTCGGCTTCTGTGTAGTGAGGAATGGAAAACCTTATTTTACTTAGTGGCTAATGCCACCAGGTGGCTATTTAGTGTAATTGACTGAAAGCCGTAAAATGCGTTTTTCCTTTACCTCTAGGTAAACAAGTATTTTCATATAAATACGTTTCCAAGGGTGAATTTTTATGTGTGAAATAAAAAAATTGAAAAATAGTGAAAGTAAAAAGGGCTGATCAGTAGAGGAGACCAAAGAGAAATATACATAAAAACGATATTCCTGGAGGTTGGTGGAATGCTATGAACCTACAAACTAGATAAATGTAAGTCAGTTGGTGAAACAGGTAAGTATGAAACAGTGCCAAAGCTCAAGGGGAAAGTATTAATTAATTATAGAGAAAAATTTGTCATCCTACACTGTGACTTTTATCATCATTTATTTCCTTTTAGATGGTAGGTATAGTTGAATGACTCAACATTCCCCTCTCAGAGAAAAAATCATGTGCAAATTGCTTTGTTAGGAAAAACTTCCTATCTAAGATATTATTATTATTTCCATAATACATATTTAGCTAAGACTATAATGCTGAAGTTCTTGAAAAATGCTGTAGTCTTGTCAGTGTAGGATACACAAGAGGGAGGTGAATAAATATGGGTGTCAGTACTGTTATCTTCATAGGAAGACGAGTATCCTGCATGTGTTTGGCCAAATCTAAATGCACTTCTTCAAACACATGTCAATACATCAAAATAGAAAGCAGTAGTAACAAAAACTTCTTAGATCCAAGTTATCCATCATCAAAACAATCTGACAGGGATCCAGCCTTTTTGCACATCACTTGATTTGACACAAGTGATATTTTACCACGATAATCTTGCCAGTAACGTAGAGAAACCATTGCCTAGTGCACACATATATGAAACTTGAGCAAGGGCTGACCTTCTAAAATACCCAGGTTAGCTTAATACCTAAAAGGAAAGTTGATTACAAGGAGCCACATAATAACACAGGTACTCTTCAGACCTAGCTTCAATGGCTTATTGTTTTTCATATTACTTAGGTCTTAAAAAATAGCATAGCTATCAGTATATGCCTTGGAATGCACAATATTTAATTTCCAAAATTATATATATTTTACTTAATTGTTTCCTCAATTCTTAAGCAACAGAATTCTCCTTTATATATTCAGCATGAAGTTGCCCTTATGAAATCACTGTTGCTTTCAAAATTACAAGCTTTCACTTACTTCCTTGAGGTCCTGTAACAAAGTATGCAAAAAAAAAAAAAAAACCACCAGCTTCTTTTCATGTTAGATGTTATGTTGTTCATTTGCCACTCTGATGTTGTCATCCTCTGATGTATTCAATAGTAGATTACATGACTTTTTCTCTCTTCAGTCTTGCAGGAAGATTAAAACAAACTCCCAGCCCTCTACGTCTCTAACTGATCATTTGGTTAAGCTAGAAACTTCTGCTTTGCAATAAATACAGAATTATTATGAACACATAACAGAAGCATAATTGTAGTACACGTTACAAAGAAGATGCATCTGTGGACTTTTTATTGTTCATATATCCTAATGCATTTTGTTTCCTTGATACATACTGGATATTGACACTTAACAAATCAGCATGCAGTACTCTCTCATGGAAATACCTTCATTAAGGCTGTAGAACTGTTGATTTTTATTTTTTTTTAAGGATACTAGTATGTTTGAAAAGAGTCCTTCCAGACAGATTGATGATTGCCTATGCAAAAGGAGTGTGGGTACTTGTACTCAGTAGTTAAGAGAGTAATTGTCTTTTCCTGATTCTCTTGGTGTTTTCCTGGTTTTGTTGTTTTTTAACTCTTTGGCAATAGCTAACACCTTCTGAAATAGGAGAAGCTATAAAATGAGAAGCAAAACAGTGTTCCCTCCCTTACCCACTTTACCTTTCACAGATAAGTGATGTTTTCTTAAACTCTGATTACAGTTTTCAACAGGATTGTAGCTTGCATTTTCATCCCTCCTTGTGGGTCTTAATGAGGAAATTCCTTGCATATATTCATATATTTATAACAATGTTTCAGAACTATACACCACATTCTGTCAATGAGCCAAGACCCTAAAATAAGATCTTGAAAATATTTACATATTAATTACACTATAATCTGTGTAAATTATGAACCTAAATATTGTCAAGAATATTGGTCACTGTGGCCACCAGAGTTTTCATACTGTAAATGTATTTATGTTAGTATTTGCCATACTAATAATGAATCTGCAAGGAAGACTGTTTTTAATCAGCATAAATTAACTAGAAACACACAAGCACTTCATAAAGCATGTATGTGGTTGGGCTTACAATTTTATCAAACTCATACTTTGGGGACTTTAGGAATGGCTGTTGTAAACTGATTTTTTTTTTTCTTAGGGGGAAATATCCATATTTAATTTTAAGCTACTGATTGTGCATTATGTTTCTTCAGTTGCTGTACACTTAGATCTCAGCTTCCCAGTGACTTCCATGAGTGAGATAATACAAGTGTAACAGTCAAATAATTTGTCTGATTAGGCAGAGTAGTTCATTGTTGTTTTTCATGTTAAATGCATCTTATAAGATGCTATTATAGAGTACCTCTAAGGTTAATTTTGCTTTTATAGAAACTGAGCAAACAGTAGAACACTAACAGAGCATTTGCAAGTCTGCTGTATCTTAGTAGGCAGTACTTTTTAAGAAAGTATGACTAAATTAATAGTATTGAGATCACTAGAACTGCTCAGACCTACTAACAAGCAACTGAATTACCAGAGCCCTCCAGTCAAGGTGTTTTTTAACACAAACACAATATTCATATTCTGTGGGAGGGCAAACCTCCTGTTGGATTTTTACTGAAGAATTACGTTTTTGTGCCGCTTTGATTTGTGAGCGATTGAGGACTTGGAACAAAACAACGAAAAACAGAACTCGGAGAAGCCTGTGTAAGTAACTGCAGTTTCTGCGAGCAAAACGCCAGTTCAAGCCGGTACTCATTTGCTTTCTTGGCAAGAAACACCTGATTTTGCAAGCCTCTGTGTGTGAACACCTTCAGGCATACGAACAGCTCCGCAGAGGAGCTCTGCGGGCCTTGGCAAGGACAGTCTCTCGGGAAAAGCCACGTGGCAAGACCCATAGTTGCAAAACCGGGACGTTCATCAACCTCTCCAATGTCTGGAGACCGCACAGAAACTACCTGCCCTGAACACGTGTCGCAGCACCCCCGCTCTTCTGGGGATTCACACCGGGCAGCCACCGGCGCCAGGACACGGAGCGTTTCTAACGTGACGTTTCGCGCGCACCCCCGGGGCGGGGCGGGGCGGCCGCGGGGCGGGGCGGCCCCGGCCGCGGGCCAGCCCCGCTCTTGGGAGCGGCCTCTTGCTGGCTGGCCCCGCCCCTCTGACCCGCTCCAGCACCGCCCCCCGCAGGCAAGGAAAGCGGCCGCAGGCGCGGAGGGAGGCTCGAGCAGCGGAAGGGGTCGACCCTCCCGCTGCTCCCGCCCGCCGCTCTCCCGCCGGCGCCGCTGCTCCTCCCCTTTTCTGCGGGAGAGCAGAGCAGCGTGTGGGGCTGCCCGGAGCGAGGGCGCGCGGCGGGCAGGGCTGTCCTAGAGAAGCCGCTGCAGCTCCAGAGCGCTTTGGTTAAACTGACGCCAGTGAGTGCTCAAACGTGTGGATACTGCAAGCCTTTTGAAACTACAGATGCTTAGTAGAATATCGACAGCAGCCCTAAAGCGAATTAAAATCTCGTGAAGCTTTTAAAGCACCTTGTAGCTGCAGCCTTTCATGCAAGTATTTCTGAACTGCTTTAAAGAAAACTCTTAAGCCTGCTCGCCTTAATATTATTTTACTTGTATTTTATCTGTAAACCGCACCAACCATGTTCTTCTTGCATCTTGTTTGCTTCTTAATGTTATGTGACTATTACTTATTTTGTTTCTTCATTCATGTGCATAGGAGATGGCTGTATGGTCACTGTTACAGGAAACATGCTGATCCTGTAGTAGGGTTTGCTTGTTGGGGTGACAGACTACGTTGGTCTTAGGTCAGCCTGCAACTTTGGGCTTTTCATATAGATAAAGGTTTGCAAGGTTGGGGCCTTAAAAATTACATGCAGAGTAACTGCCCAACAGAAAGGTAAATGATCAAAGTAAACAACTGACGAGGGCAAGATCCTTGCTTCTTGTTCGTTCTTGCTGGGATATATGGAAAAAACACCAAACTTAACCATATTCTTTTGTGAGATGGGCTTATCCCTCTTCTAAAAGAAAGCGTCTCTTCAATAGGGAATAAATGTATATAACAAGCTTTAAAATCATACTGCAAATTTGTACCAACTTGTGCTTTGATGAAGAAGGCATCAAAAGTTGTGTTTTCTTTGTGGTTCCCCCCCCCTTAACTGCACCAGGAGGTAATTAAAATAATTACATAATATTCCTTTCTGAGGTTTGTGGAAGTATGTGTCTGACAGAGCAAAGGGAGCTGCAGGCTTAGTGCTTCGTTGCAACTTCACACATTTTAGCTGAAGTGTAGCGTCTTAGAGGCTTCGCTTGGGAAGCAGTATAAGATGTGTGCCCGCAGTGAAGAACGCTCTTATAAATGTTTCTTTTTTTTGTGTGTGTACTGTTTCTTCTTTCAGACAAACTTCCTCTGATCTGGGGTATGATAAAGGTTAATACTGTTAGATGCAAGTCAAATAGAAGAGGTTACAATGTGATATAAGTTGTCTTACTATAAGTAGAAAGCCAATGGCAATTTTACTCAGACTTGGTCACTTTAATGGAAGGACTGGCTGTAAGGTAAATACTTACTCTTAAACTGTTACAAAAATTAATTTTGAAACAGACAAGCCTTGAAGTTGTCTTTGAATGTTTCCTGAGTAGAAAGACCAAGAGGCTGAGGTGTGTATGTTTTGTCATCTTGTGGACATGAGTGTGTGCGTGTGCATTTGTGTTCCAAAAGTAATGAGTTTGTGAATGTGAACACTACTTGTTTTTTGCCCTTGCTCAATACAGCTATTGTGATATGATGACATTTACATGGGCAGATGTTAACCCAAGCTCTGTTTCTGAACTCGGAGGGAAGGTGACTCTTAGACAGTAAGGCTGTCCACTTTTGCTTTGTAAGAGGTGTTTCTAAAGAGATGTGGCACAAACGCCTTCTGTTAATACAGCTTACTCTCCTTCAGATGGCATTTTCCTTTTCTGCTTGCCTTCTTGTCTGGTGGTGCTCAGGAGAAGGGTTCTGTCTATGATAGTTTTTGTACTTTTGAATTGGCAATATGTTTGCCTTGCCTCCTCCTCTCATCTCTTCTTTCTCTCTGAAACTAGTTTTAGATTTGGTAGTCTGCAGCTGAAGAAGTTCTGTTAAACAGCTGAAAGAAGATAATTTCTGTGAAGAGATCCTGAGTTTGTGTGTGAACATTGTGCTCTTGAGGTATTAGGATACTAGGGCTTTCTTAGCTGTTGATATGTGCAGGGATTGTAGGAGTGTTTTCAACACAGGAGGGGTAACTTACAGCTCTCCGTTTATTCAAATCCAGTTACTGTAAGATTGTGAGATGTAGTTGGGAGAATACATTCCCATGTATATTAAATATCATTAAAAGATTTGCATTAAATTTTGGTATGGTTGGTTCAGGCTTTTGAAGATTCTATTCCTAAAATTACAGCACTCATTTTTTCCAACCATTTCTTATTCTTTCATCCTTTTTCCTTAGCAGGAGAAGGACATGACTTCTGAATGAATGGGATGATAAATTCTAAATGTTAAGACAAGTGTAGTTGTGTTGCATTGAAACTTTACAGAAGTTGGTAGCTATTATTATAAGCAAATCGGAATTTCTCTTTGCAATCTGCCTTGCCAGGCAGTCTCTTGAGGTTAAGCCACAGATAATTACTTTGGCCTTTAACCATTGATGTTTGAACTATCATAGAGTTGGTGTTGTCCTGTCATACTCCATCATAACTATGAAGAATGGTAGCTACTTCGTCTCCAAAATTTCAGTGAGTTTTTTTGTCTGACTCATTTAAAACTACTGTTCTGCATCCTGCTACTGTTGGAATAACTGGCCATGCATAGAGTACCTTTGGGACCCCTGTTCTGATTTTTTTTCTGCATGACTTTCCTCCAAATTTCTGGTGGGCTCTATGCAATGCAAGTTCCCAAAAAAGGGCACTCATTTAAAAAAAAAAACACAACCAAAAACCCCACAAAACAAACCAAAACTCTGCTTCTATCTTGAGTTCTGATCTGCCCAGCAAACATAAAATAACTTGGTAGTATGGCTCAAGAAATGCTTGATTTAAAAGTCAGATGCTAGCATTGAGTAATCTCTATATGAAATTGAATTTTACAGTTATAATCAAGTTCCATATGAAATAAATACTGACTTTCTGATTACTCAGCTTCCTTGGAAAAGCTTAACTTCTTTCTAAAGTGTTTTGCCTGACTTAGGCAAGGGTGATGAGAAGATGACTTTCGCTCCATATTTTTTTGTCCCTCTATTAATTAGAGGGCTGTATTATAAATGGCTTCTGGTACACAAGTCTCTCCCTCCCTCCACCCCAAGAGTGACATTATATTGGAAACACTGTTAGAATCACAGGTGGATTAAAGATTAAGTTTCTTTAAATAAACTTGTTCTGAAGCTTTCTTTCCTGCCGGGGGTGTGACTTATGTATTACACTGAAGATTTAAGTAGGGAGGGTGAGGGAAGGGGTAACAAATCTGCAGTCATGCTTCAAACTAACAAGTATTGAAGTATCTTTTCCATTCCAAAAAAGGGTATGAAACATAGTGGCTTGAATAACTGTCTTATACTGTAACGGTGCGGTATGCAGTAGTACCTATATCTGTAGAGAAGGGACTTCTGGATCTTATGCTGTCTTTGGTTGTATAGAGCACATTGAAAAGTTTGTGTGTAGTACAAGACTAAGTAAAATCAACAATCGATGCTGCGTGATTGTGTTCTGGCTATGGAGCTAGTATGTGCTGTAGCACATCCTTGTAACCTTGACTGGGGCATTTACTGGTTTGTGCTACCACATGGTGTGCAGCTGGCATGCAGGCAAGATAGAGGAAGGAGATTATATGTAGTCTCAGGCCCTTGGTTAACACAAGCACTTCAGTGTAATGCATTTGTCTTGGAAAACAAGTCACTGCATAGTGAAGAAATCCTTAAACTCCCTGTTGTTCTTCCAGGCTGTTCAAATGGTAGTAAGTTGACAAAAACATTGGAGACTGTCAGTTGAAAAATGCTGCAGGAAATAGCTTTTATGTTGGCCTTTTTTTTTAAACATCATTATGCTTCAGTCCTGAAGTCAATTGTTCCTATTCCCCTTCAGTACAAGGAACTTGACTGTCTGCTAATTCATAGGCTGTCACCAATGAGTTGTTGTATTTCAAAAGGTTACAAATAAGCCACTATGGCCAGAGGTTCTAAATACAACTTGCAAGCAAAATCTGTCAAGAAGGGCAAATCTACAATTGATAATAAGTTATAGTGGAAACTGAGAGTATTTTCAAATACTATAGGTAATAGCAGGCTATTTCACAACTCATACACCAGAAAACTTGGGTTGACATAGATTCTTATTTTGAATCTAGTTTTAGTGGCATTACTTGGTGATTTAAGGTTTTGATGCAGTTTATGTTATTCTTATCTAGAAAAGACTATCTTGCAGAGATCTGCTGATTCATCTTAGACCTCAAATTAACTTTTTTTTTTGTTAAATTCAGCCATGTTCCTGGGAGGAGCAGAATGATAGAATGAGTTACAGTTCTGTAAGATGTGATGCCTTTGATTAGTTTCTCAGGCTCTTCCTGATAGAGGTGGAGAACTGTGTTTATTTTTACTTTTAAAGAATGAAGACATTTGTTCCTTTGTGGTGAGGTTAAGCATGATTCACATATCACACTTCAGCTTTCCTGAACCTAACCTCTTTGTAAGAAATCCTTTCTGTGCCATTAATCCTAACACTTTTTGTTTGGCCTTGTATTTATGTATGTAGTTGTGAGATTTAGTTGTTTTCCTTCTTTTTTATGATATTCCTCTTGTCAGGAAAAACATTGTATATTCTACACACTATTGTATGTTCACTTACTACAAACCCTTATTCATTTACCTCTGTGATTAGTTAAAACTTGAAAGATTGTTACTCCTCTAATTCTAAATTACTGTTCTGCATTGTGGTGTATATGACATGCTAAATGTCTAAAAAATGCAGTCATTCCTAAGAACATCTTTTGGAGGGAAATAACACTATCATGGCTGTAGAAATCTAATGGGAGAAAAGAGGAAACCATGTAATCTTACAGAAGAATAGGTGACTGTTTTATATAGGAGTGACTTTTTGCTTGCCAGTAGCTGACCTTGTTTTTTTGACTGTTTTTTTGTTGTTGTTGTTTAGCTAAGCAGATGATGATCTACTGTGCAAATACCTGGCTGAGAATGGATATAATTGCTTGTTGATCTTCAGCCTGAGTATGAAGATACTTCTTCTTGTACCGTCTCAGAATTGCTTATTGCTGGTTCATTAGTTTAACTAGATAGCTTCCCTGGGTGTTTTTTTAATATTGTTTGGTTTTGAACTACTAATGATATGTACTCAGCTTTCCAGACTAACTCACTTTTTCCTTTTCTTGGCCAGACTGTCATATTCATGAGGGCATGACAAACTGTTTTGTGCTCTTGAAACGGGTACTTTTTTTAGAACTAAAGGAGACATCTTAACCTGCTTAGATGAGGAAGTTCTGCACACCTCTTAGATTTCCCCTCTTCCTTCCTGTATACTCAGATTTTGCATCCTTGTCTTTTTTGCTCATTATGATTGGTACGAGGCCGAAAGCTGAAGGTGTCTGTGTGTATGCTGCAAAAGGGGGTAGGGAGGCACAGTGAGATCTGAGCTGAATTAGGGGCAGCAGGCAAATGATTGTAAACTTCTATTTTTGGCTATTCCAAACTACAATTTTAAATATGAAGTTCTACTGTGTTATAAAAAGGGGTTTACTATAGTATTTGTGTTAAAGTCCAGAGTTCTTTAATCTGAAATAAAGGAATAATTTCTTAAAGCATGACTTCTAGAGAAGTACTGTTTTGTCTACAATAACATTTAGGAGATATTTTCCTGAAAATACAAAATTAATCTTTAACCAGAGAACGATTTGCTATATAAAAGCACTTCCCATTTTCCCTCTGCCTCTTTTGCTGTGGAAGTAGAGAACGTAGAGTCCCACAACGTATTTCCAGATTAAAGGAGGAAAGGGACTTCTCAAGGCAACTGAATAAGTATTGTTTAAGGAATGCTAAATTAATATGGAAATCACTATTCTTCACAGGATTTAGCCCTCATAATTGAATGTGCATAGAGAAGATCGCTTTCTTAAAGTTAACCCTGTTTAAAAAATAAAAACTTTTTAAAAATTGCTCTTCAGTACAGTACTTCTTTCAGACTTTGGCCTTTTCATTCTTTTAGTCTCTGCTGCTTCTTTTTCTTCTGCCAGCTTTTAGTCAGTTAAATCTGACAAAGAATATTTCTTGTTTAGTTTTAAATCCCTGCCACATCTTCTGCTACTTAAACTAGAGTACTAACCTACTCTTTTTCTTGTCTCTGCGGTGTACAGCCTTATCTCTTCTGGCAGCAGCTTGTTTTGGAGATTTCACTGGTACATATAAAAGCTGCTTTAATGCCACTGTTGTACTGAAGCTTAGTTCTTAATTTTTAGCTTCCTATAGGCTTCCTTAATTTATTAATAATATCATGTTGATGTAGATTTGTGACAGTTTGGAGAAGTATTGGAACTAGAAGGAAAGGCTTACTTTAACTAGAAGTTAAAGATATTATCGTAATGTTTTCTTGAATATTTGGGAGGAGTTGTTGAGTGTTTTGGGTTTTTTTCTAGTTCCTGAAATGTAACTGTTCAACCCTCTTTCACCTCTGATTTTCTTTTATTTACTGATGTAAAGTTTGCCAAGGAGCTCTAATACTGAAGTACAAATGTAGACTTGCCCTGGATATTGTGGGTTTTTAGCACTGAATGTATGAGAACTTTGGACAAGTTAATATTGATTACTCTGAGAGAGTGTGTAAGACTAATGACATGCCTTGTCTTCATTTGACTGCTTTTTAGGTATCAGAGTTCAGCCTGAAACACCTCTGTGCCTTATCTTCATGTCCATACGTGCTGTCAGGGAACTTTATAACCTGACACTTCTTATCACTTGCTGCAAAATGGACATGGCTCTTCCAGGAGGCAGACCTACTTGCCTGGTATCAACTCCACTAGAGCTGAGAGCCCACTTCTTGTGCCTAAGGATTGAAATGAAGTTTATCTCTGTTCTCCTGGCCTTTTAGATATGCAAATGCTTTTTCTTGTGGGCGAAGGCGTTCTGTAAACAAGATGCAACTGTAAACCCTGCATGCTGCTGAGTAACAAAACAATTACTACAGCTTTTTTGAGAACAAGATTGTGGCAGAGAAAAACATTTATATGATGAATGCTGGAATTGGGGATTCTTATAACGGTTTTAGGCTCTTCGGTCCTACTACCCCACATGTTTTTCATGCATACTGTTCCCTTAACGAGAGTGTAACAAGCAATGATGTTGACTAATTGTCTGGAGGTCCAAGATCCAAAAGGAAGAGTTTAAAGGAAAAGTCTTGTACTTGTCTGCAACAAATGTGCATATTTCTTTGTCTAAATCTTCATACCAAATTCCCATTCTTTTACATGTATAAAATCTATTTCTGACACTTGTCAATTTTAGTTTTCCTGTAGAAAGAAGAACTTGTTACCTGGGAATTATTTGTCATATGTGAAGAAACAGACCCGAGTTGTGGAAACAAAAAGGCAGTCTGTAATGATGCACAATTTGGAGCTATCATTAGTAAAAGAGTGGACTTGGTACTAGCTGTGTAGTTCCTCAGTACCGTGGACCTTTATACATCAATGAAACATGTTCCAAGATCCATCTGTCCTATGCAGATGTTTAAGGGACTTGGATTTTTTTTTTTTGAGACAGAGGATGGGAGAAGCATAAGCAAAAGAAATTTTAAAAGTAATGTCAAAATGCACTGAGAGAAATAATTCACCCAGTGGATGGAGGGATCCATCTACTGTCTGTACTCTTGATGGCCTGAAACATGGTATCTGTGAACATTCTTGCGAAGTCTGGCAGTTATCAGAAGTGCACATTGCTTTTAGCTTCTGCAGTTGGGAATGCTGTCTTCTCATGCACGCTTTTGTTTTAAACATGTTTTGAAATTTTAGTACTCAACTGACTTTTCTAAAGATGACCTGTAATGCAAATGTTTGTAGTATTTAATTGCCTGTAACTCTTACTTTATATAGATGGAGCTGCCTGGCCTTGCTTTTGCTGTTTGGATGTTCACTTGCTTCTATGCATCTGTGGATGGCTATCCAAGTGGAAAAATAAGAAAAGCCTGCACTAGCATGATACCCTGTCATGGTAGCTCTCCACAGCTGTCACCTGAGCACACCATTACAGTGAATGGGACTGAATTTAAACCAGGGGACAACATAGAAGGTAACTCTTCAGTTACAGCTAAAGAATTTAATTTACTGTTTCTTTGTGTTGTAGCATGTCTTTAGTCAGTTAGCTGTACTATATCTATCTAAGCAGTTGAATCTTGTTCAGGTGATCCGTTTAGCAGTCACTTAGTACTGATAAAATGATCTTCTGGTAGTCATTGTTGAAATATTTCATTCTTCCTCTGGAGAAGAATGTCCTCTTATTTTTCTTCTTGCTTCAGTTCATCTGTCTGGACCAGATTTTGAAGGATTCTTCATACAGGCCCGGGATGCAGAACACCTGGATAGCCCTGCAATTGGTTCTTTTGTGTTAGTTGACCGGAGACTGTCTCAGCTTCTGACATGTGGCCACACCAAGGTATAGTCTAGTGTCTTAAAATGAGACATCAAGCACTGAGATGTTTGTACTAGGCGATGCTTGCAACAGGACAGAGTTAAACTATGTAATCTTCTTTGAGCTCAGTAAGTCTCTCCGGAAATTGGTCCAACTTGCAGTATAGAGGCATGGATCACTGCAACCCTGTCAGACTATTCTTACAAGCCATTTAAACTATCCTGGTGATTGAAGGCTATTGACTGCTCTAGGAAGATGCAGCATTCATAACATAATTTTTACTTGTGCACAATGAATGTAGCGTATTCCTGGTTATTGTACTTAAAAAGAGGAGGGCATGCTCTATTTGCTTTGAAGAAGAGAGTCATCAATCATTTTCCATGCTTGTTAAGGGCAGAGTAAATTTCTTGCAGCAAGGAAAGTTTAGGGCAGTTATTGTGGTAAACAAATGCTAGAATAGGCTGTTATCTTTACTGTTACTCTGTTGGTTACTGTTAATGGAGCCTTCTTAGTAACAGGTTAGATCACAATCTTCAATATCCTTTTTAGATAAATTGATTCTGCCTTGTGCAAGAGATGTGAACTCTGATTAGTGTTTCAGCAACCTGCTTGATCTTCATGAACATGTACATTGTCATCTGAGCTGGTGTGGATGAAGTTCTCAATCTGCCTAGATGTAGAAGTGGAGGAAAAAAAAATACTACCTGTCCCCCTGTGGCTTTCAATTAATGCATTCATCAGTGCTGTAAAGCTGTGGGGATGTCTGGGCTGTG
Source organism: Phaethon aethereus (assembly GCF_964289735.1). Classification (NCBI taxonomy): domain Eukaryota; kingdom Metazoa; phylum Chordata; class Aves; order Phaethontiformes; family Phaethontidae; genus Phaethon; species Phaethon aethereus. The sequence goes on from NC_138584.1 coordinate 14,656,109, forward strand.
CCCTCTGTGCTCTGAGGACTTAGTTCAGTGCTCCGATCTGTTTATCGTGTGCAAATAACTGTGACTCCAAGACTACTTTTGTTTTTTGTTCTCTGGAATACTAGTTCTGATCTATCTGTACAGTCATTGCACTGTCCCTTCATGCTCTTACTATCAGAAAATGGAGTATTATCACACCATTTCTGCATAAACGCTGCAGGGAGCCCTGTCTCATCACTGGAGTCTTCTGGATTGAAATATTTCTAGTTGTTCCTTTTAGCCTTGAAGTTTGTTAGTATGTATAAATTTCAGTGGTAGCCTTCATCCTAGTTGATCATGACTGGCTGAGGAAAAGCCAGTTGCACTGGGTCTGTGCAGTGTAAACAGTGCAGTGCCTGTTCAGAATTTAGCTGCAGCCTGTGATGACAGTGTTAGCTGAAATCTCCTTACTGCGCATCTACTGTGTAACTGTTGATATGTGTGTGTTTTCAGAATTCAGCTGTCAGTCACACAAGTAAAGCAAAAAAGAAATACATAAAAGTTTATTGGATTGCTCCTGGCGATGCACCAAAACGTGTACAGTTTCTGTAAGTAAATCTAATATTAGTTCTATTTTATTAAAATGCAAATAAGGTAAACCTGTACCATTGTTGCTGTCAAATATTGGCCAGCAACTGGAAAATATCCTGGGACTAATGGCCTGAAAAGTCAACACCTCTTGCTTGCTGCAAAGTCTATGTTAATGCAGAGACATTTTCTTTAGGGAAACTTTGGAGATGATGATTTTGATTTTTGTGGGGACAGTAGAAGGGGATTTGGAGGCCAGTTTCTTTAGTAGTTCTTTAGTTCTCATGCCTGTAATATACAGGGTTAATCTCTTTCTGTGCTTGTACCTAACAAAATGTTATGTATGCCCTCCTTTTATACTACTAGCTTTTTGGGAACTAATGGATAAAAGCTATGCAACTGTTCTCTTGAAGTTGTAATCTGTGCCACAGGCATGAATGTTTCTTCTATCCAGTAGAGTATGCAGTAGTATGTTTTATTTTGCCACTGAGATTTCAGATATTTTCATACTTTAATACCTAAAATGTTAGAGGTCTGCATAAGAATAAGTTGTTCAAACTATAGAAGTGTTTCCTTTTTCCTTTTTTTTTAAGTAACAATCAGCAGTTGATGTATCTAGTAATGACCGTGTGTGTTGTGTTTAAGAGCCACAGTTGTGACGAAATACAAGACGTTCTGGGTGAAGATTCCTGGTCCAATTGTTTCTCAGCCTAATGCACTGTCAACAACACCACCCTTGCATGCAACATCAGAGGCTATATCAACTTCACACCCGGTTTCCTACTTATCAAAGCCAGTAAGTAATTACAAACGTAAATAATGCTGTCTAACGCTTGTGATCAATGGAATTCAATGAAATCGCATTGATATAGCCTATTGACAGAAAAGGAGAGACGATGGATGAGCAACTTGCATATCAGAGACTGATGTGGATATCAGACAGTTACCCTCTTGTGTTAATTGAGTTGCCTGAACTTGTGTGGATTTAAAGTTGTCATGCCACATGCAGGTAAGAAGGTTGATAGAACGTTTAGAACTTAATGGTCAGAAAATACTATGCATACCTGGGAAGAAAGATGGGAAAAGAGTTGCTCTGGTCTTGACTAACAGCTTCCTATTTAGTAACTACAGTCTCAGAAACTTCCTTCTTTGAGTTCATGTGTGTTACTGACTTCCATTACTGATTCTTGAATGGATTGATGAAGCATCACTATTTGATCCAGAATAAGTGTGACTTTTAATCCATGTGTTTTCTCATTGTGTATCAGTGGAGTTCCTACTTCAAAAAGGAAACAAAAAGCTGGTCTTCCCTTCTTTTCTCCCTCATCCAACAGCTGATACTACCTCTCTGAAAATTAAACCAAAGGAAGTTTCTCTAAAGTTTTTTTACTTTCTTTTCATAGTTACTCTATTATCATGTTTTTAAGGTGAAAATTCAAGTTGATTAAAAGCACAGCTTGGAACTTGCTGTCATTTTACCTACTAGTTCTGGGGTAATTGTAGGGATGGGTTAAGAGATTGGTGTGTAGACATAGATGGCAGTTCTTTGCTATTCCCTGTATGCTTGATTCTAGAATGGGGTAGCAAGGTGGGAAGAAGAGGGAAACTCTCATTGTTTATGACTTGTTTGTTTGCTTGTCTAGTTTAATGCATCAGGTTGTGGAAGTATGAAGTTCTGCATTAGGAACCCTTCAAACTGTGATCCTGAGAGTGCTTCCTGTTTTTTTTTATCCTTCCAAGAAGAGAAGAGTTCAGTTTTTATTGAAATGAGTGGTCCAAGTGAAGGATATTTAGCATTTGCATTGTCCAATGACCAGTGGATGGTGAGTGTCCTATTTTACTTCTTTAGTTGCTTTTGTGATCTTAGTAAAGTTTGAATGGTGCTTTAGAAAAACATGCATATGGAACACTGAAATGCTGCTAGATGTCACACAAAGTAACTTCTCTCCCACAGTGCTGAAGCACAGGTTGCCTTTTATAGGTGGGTATTCAGCTTTATCTCAGGACTGACTATTTGCAGCAGAATTTCCCTGTGAATATCTGTCTTAGCAGAATTCAGCCTGTCTTATTGCACAGTAGCTGGCTGGAATTCCTGGTTAGGTAAATCTTTCATTGTTACCCGGACAAAACCCCTCACCTATTGCAACTGAGTGGCTATGCTTTCTGAAAACTATTTGCATTGCATCATTGTTTGTAGAGGAGTGACTCCATTCAATCTCAAGAAGTGTTTAGAGAGCCTTTTTTCTAACTGGTGTTGAAGTGAAGGGCTGATGCTGTTGACAAATGCATAATCCATAAACTAACTGTTGCACAAAGGAGATGCTGTTTATATTCATGTCCCTAGTGCAAGAACACTTAGTTCTTAACAATACTTTGTCCTTACAGCTATAAGAAAAAACATTTAACTAAAGAGGGTTTTAAAATAATATCAACATCCATCTCTGTCTTGTCTTGTTAATTTAGTAAATTCTGAATAATTAACGAAACTTCTGATAATATGGTTGCTACCCTGGGATGACGGGAGTGTAAATCATAATGTGCCTTACTATGTGTAATCTGTTTTACTTAATGTGGTTCCTCTTTAATACTGAAGTGTTTGAAAGCTGGGAAATAATAGCTTGACAGCTGGAGAAATCTGTTTCAAGTCTTATTGCATATATTAAATCAAAGAGCTTTTTAAGACTTACAAGAGTGGTTTTTATTGGGCTGTAAATACCTTTTTTTTTTTTTAAACTCTCCAGGGTGGTGATGATGCATATCTATGTGTTAATGAGGGCCACCATGTCCATGTAAGCACTGCCTATCTGAAGGGGCGAAGTCCTCCTGTTTTGTATTCAGAGGTACATTTGAAAACAACTAAGATACTTCCACAAACGTAGGTTTGCAGTGATGAATGGTATGCTGCTGCTTTGTGCTTTTACTTGGCACCGCAGCTCTAAATAGTAAGGTGGATCCGTAACTCTAAGATAAGATTGGTTGGACTCTTACTTTATGGTAAAATTGTTACCTTTGGAAGTCTAAATTTAATTTTTAAAAATAAGTCACATGGTGGGAGCTTACTCTACTGAAGAACTTTGTTCCCATTATTTCTTTGCCCATTGCTAGGGCTGTAGCTGCAATCAGTATATCCTGTGTTAAAGGTGGGAAGGTGAGATCATCATGAGCTGGAAAAATTGGTGGTAATAAGTCCAGCCCTTATGTTGCTGTGTTGGCTTACTGACATACCTTCTAAGCTGCAAGAGACTTTTATTCCACTACCCTGCCTCCCCCACAGTTATCTCTGTTTGTTCTTAGAGCAACAGTGACACTCTTGTCTTTTGCAGGGTTACTTTTAAGCCAGTTACTCTGTCAGTCTGAAAAGACTGTGTATTACATGTCTCCTGTTTCACAGAATGCCCTTGAAGATGTGTCATGGAGGCTTGTGGATGGTGTTCTGCAATGTTCTTTCAGAAGGAGTATTCGTCTTCCTGCTTATAAAGGGAGATTTAATATGGATGCCTATTACTACATCTTGCTGGCAGATGGGGAAGCTAGTGAAGGTAAACTTGAGTTACATATGGCTGCGTTTCTTTGAACAGCTCTGAGTTACTAATTCTCAGCCAAACCATATCTTACGTAAGGATTACTATCTGAACTATGGTTCCCAATGTCTGAGGCACTTAGACCAGTCATCTTTACTGCTTCTCTGGATCATGGGTTTTCTTTTGGAAGTTACAGTAAACTTACTCATATATGTGTGTTGTATGCCCCCTTGACGGTAGGAACTGTTAGCTTCTTGAGAGCTAACCACACCTTTTTAAAATGGAGCTAGCATCGATGGGAAATACTCTTATTTTGTGTGTGTAGTGGAGAAAGCTATTTTCTGTTGCATGGGTGAGTTGGTCCTTGTACGTTAAGTATGCAAGACAGCTTAGATGACATCTTAGGTTCTTACTATCTTGTGTGTCAGAAATTTAGTTTGTATGATTATGCTCAGTGGTCACAACAGGGCTTGCATTCATAAATAAGGAGTGGGTACACTTACAAGTGCAGTGGTTTTCATCAGCTATAAATAAACCACTTCATGTCACTGCTTAGGTGGACTAATATACAAACATCGTCGTCAGCCTCTGATCACCAATGGAATATACAATGTCACAGGCCTTCCTCAGGATATTGGAGGTTCCCGGTCCCCACGACTAATCAAGGCTCACGGTAAACTGCGACTTCTAGTTTTGTCTTACAGTTTTAGTCTTGCTGAGTCTGGAGTGTCAAGTTTTCCTCATTATTGCAGAGTATGTATTTCCTCTTGTCCTTCTGGCACTCATCTTGTATATACTGTTGGCTAGCAAGATCTGAAACTGTGAAGAGGGGGTAAAGTTATTAATTTTCATTTAAGAAACTTTTACTCAGGAAAATGAACCTTCATTTGCACTCTCTTTAATTTATAATAGGGTCTTGTTTCTGCTTACCTCTTTCTCTCTGGTTTAATTTGTTCTAGTTGCATTATTGGTTTAATTCTATTTGAAATGAGAAACGCCTCAACTGACAGTCCAGAGCCGTTGAATTTAATGAGACTTTTTTTGTCTCGCACTTTAAAGACTTTAAAGCCGGCCCATGAGAGATCTATCACTCACTCTTTGTGAAACAAATTGTAAGCAATGTCACCTTTCATCCTCTGACATCTAGGCTGGTGACAGAACAGCATCTCTCACCAGCATGTACTGACTGCACTGGCACATATGAAATGCACAATAGCCAGAGCTGCTCTGTCATGCTGTGTGGGCATAGTGTGATTACCTTTTATATGGATGTCTCTGTCCTCTAGCAAGATAAATTCTATGAAGTTGTAGTCTGAACCAGGTGATTAAAAACTTATCGCTGGTAAAGTCTGACCATATGTGTACAGACTTAAACTATTACACACTCTTTGAAGCTGTATTCATATGCAGCTAAATTACGCACGTTTACCTTGTATTCTTTTCAATTTTCAGGAGCGCTAATGTTTGTTGCTTGGATTACCACAGTTAGTATTGGTGTTATTGTTGCACGATTCTTCAAACCTGTCTGGTCTCATTCATTCCTGTTTGGAAAAGAGATGTGGTTTCAGGTGGGCAAAATCTCCCCATATCTCCAGCTGTATTTTCTAGCTTTATTGTAAGCAGAATTATAAACCTACTAGATACGAGAAACAGGAGATTAAGATTGGTGTAATTCTTATCTTTCTTTAATCTTACAAAATGGAACAATTACAAATCAAAAGTTCACCTACTTTACTAGTAACAGCAAAGTCAAGAACATTTTTAACTGTAGATCTGTTGAATGTATTGGCATATTAAGAAAGCTGTAAAGTTTCTAAAAGCAAACATAACTTTTCTAGGTGCATCGTATGCTAATGTTGACCACAGTCACGCTTACAAGCATTTCTTTTGTGTTGCCTTTTATCTATCGAGGAGGTTGGAGCCAAGTAAGTGTGTGCTTTTGTTTAACTCAAATGTAAATGTTGGGCCAAATAAATGAGAAGGAGGTCCACTGATGACTAATGTGTTACAACTATTGCCAAGGAAATTGCTGAGAAAGCTGTCCTTAGGTAGGCTGATTTCAAATTCTAGCAACACAGAAGAATAATGTTGCCTCCTTTAACTACAGTTGAAAAACCTCAGTACTTTCCTTCCTCTTTCTCACAAATAAAGTCTTTGCTTGTAGTTTATGTACTAAATCAGGCTTCTTCCCGTTTCCTCAGAGAACTTGAGTTTGGGAGGGGCATGAGGATGGGATTGCTGACTCATTAACATGGTAAACCCTCTGGGAGTAAGTGTTGTTATTAACTTGGACTTGAGTAACTGTATCCAGTGATTAAGCTTAGTCCGGAACATTAGATAGATACAGGTTGTATATGTATTGCTGTCACCTGTTTAATATGTGGTGCAGGGTGATAACAGATATTGGAAATTCTAGAGAGTATCTGAATTAAAGGTGGGAGAATGTGGTTACAGGTAGAGCTAGAAGCTAGGGAAATTGAATAAAATATTTTAGAGTTAAGATTAGAACAGATAGGGTGAGAGGGGAGACCAGTGCTGGGAGGACTTATGAAACTGGCCTCTTCTGAAGACGCAGGATTGAGGATGAAGAGCTTGTAGCATAGCTTCTACAGTCATAGTGCTTTCTGCTCTTCAGCTGGTAGAATTTCCAAATACAGCAAAAAGGTGGCACAAACCATGGACAGACTTACCAGTGTCTCATGTTGCCAAAGAAAACCATCTTCATCGAGCTGCAGGGCAGCTTACTGTGTCCTGTAGCCTCTGCCAGTCTAAACACAGTGCTGTTCCACCATTGTAACTTACTAATACAAGTATAAATAAAGTTATCAACTTTTTGGTATTTTTTCTATATCTTTATGTAGATATGATATTAAAGAAAAATGTCCTGTGTTTAGCAAGCAGGTTTTCATCCTTATCTCGGCTGTACTGTGATGGCTCTGACAGTATTTCAACCACTTATGGCAGGTTTCAGACCATCTCGTCATGCACCAAGGTACTCGCAACTAACTCATTAAGTTACAACCACAGGAATTAAATATGCCTGTTTCTTTAAAAATTCTTTACATAGAAAAGATATCTTTAAAGTAGGTAACAGTGTTCTTTTATTTACAGCCCCCCCCCGCCATGTAATAAATGTGTTTCATTGTTTTGTAGGAGGCAGTGGTTTAACTGGTTTCACTGGAGTACTGGTACAACAGCTAGAATACTAGCTGGTGAGTAGGAGTAATAGTTGTAACTCCCTTTTAAGTGATTTAAAGGAACTTTGTTCATTGTCTGGGCCTATTGCTCGTCTAAAACATCTATGGACATCCAGTCCAGGCATCTCTGAAGATTTGTTTTCTTGATGGCCACCTCCTGTGTGAGTTTTAAGTGGATCATCAGGTACAGCTTCAGGGAGAAAAAATGACTATGTAAAACCAAAGAGATTACAGACAAATCTGAAATATCTCTTTAATGAGGACCTGCTCCTATTTTGAGTTATTTCTTTTTGTCTTGGAAGATTTGAGGATAGCGTTCTTAAAGTAACATAGTTCAATGTTATTTAATGGGAGAGGGGAAACTCACAGAACCAGAAGCTGTGCTTAGTTCTATTAATAGTGACAAGTTTCCACAGGCAGCTTCAGCTTAAGCACCAATGTTGTTGTGACTTTGGTCTTGTTGGTAGTCACAAATGCTAGTGTTTATGTGACTGGGATGTGACAGAGCACTGAGCAGAATGAAAACTATCTTGGCCACCTCCTTTTCTCCCTGCCTTCCACCTCACACTGCCAAAAAAAAAAAAAAAAAGCTTTTTTGCCTGGACTCTTCTAACCTCATTCCCCAAGTAGTTGTAGGCAGTTCGTGGGAAAACTATTGCCAAAGGTGTCGAGTGGTTTTTTAATTACCCTGACACAGCACTCTTAGTGTCTTTTTATCTTGTTTTTACTGACTAGTGGTGACTATGTTCTTGGGAATGGATCTACCAGCACTTGACCTACCAGACCCATGGGACACCTATACAATGATTGGTTTTGTAGCTTGGCATGTCGCTATTGATGTTCTTCTGGAAATACACAGCTACTGTCTCGTACGTAAAGGTACAAACCCAACGAAACTCCTCTTGTTACTTGGCTTGGTCAGGATTGTGCAACAAATGTAACAGAGTGGATTGAATTTCAAGAGGTGTTCTTTGGCCTCTAATTTGGAAGCCGAAAGGGAATAACTCTCAAGTAACAGTGTCATATTTTCTGTACAAATTAATATGGGAATAAACCAGTTTTCAATACCCAAATGTTCTAGAAAAATTGGTTTTGTGCATTTTAAGTATTAGCCTCTTATTTCTCAAACCACAGTTCATAAGGGCAGACTGAAATGTGTATTTTCCAAGAATCTATCACCGTTTGCCGTGATTTTGTTCCCAGGTGGGTAGTTGAAGTCCAGGTTAATTGATGCACATTTAGTCTGCATTTTATTGTGACAAATCGCCGGTATGTATGGCTGTTATTGCATGAGCAAAATGATCAGAAACTTGAGCATAAATGCTTGCAATTTTGAGTGAACAGGGGACTGAAGGTGAAGTCCTGACTCCAATATGTCTATTGAAGCGACTGGTAGTAACTTCATTGGAAATTCTTAGCTTCACCGGCTAGTGTCACATGTAAATGACCTATATCTAAGGCAGGGATGAGACATCTGCAGAATTGAAGAAGCATGGTTAGTTAAGAGGCTGTGTAAGGTGGCATGTGGAGAAGGAGTGATTATAAAAGATGTGAAATTAAATTTCATTGCGGTAATTACTTCCTAGAAATAGAGAAATGAACCTGAAATATCTGAACAATGAATGTTCTCATGTTGGCTAATAGAAAATACTTCTTAAGGAAATCTAGTTATCTTAAACGGAAAAGGTGTTGGATCAAACAGATGTTTTGTTCAGCTCAAAACTCAGTGTTTTGATGGTTCACTCTAGCAAATGGGACAAAATGTTTTGCCACTTCAATGTCCAGAAGTTACTTTTTGTAGGTCAGCTCCAGAATAAGTTTTCACTTGTGCTGTGAGCATGATAGCACAGGCCATACAATGTCAAATGAGGCTTCAAAGTGCTTTTCAAATTTGATGCTGTCTAAGACTTAGTCACAGGATCAACACTTCTGCAGTACTAAAATGAAAAACCTCTTCCTCTTAAGAGCTGACTTAACTTTTTTTTTCCTTCCCACTAACAGTTGAAGTGATAGAGGATGACAGAGTACAGATACTGCAGTCACTCACATCTGCAGAAGCAGAGGTAAGTCACAGTTCTGTAAATAACTGCTATGAGATGGGATGATTCTTTGTTTAAACAAAAAGACTGACATATCTATGGCTTTTCTTCCCCTTTTCTTGCAGGGTCGTCTGTTTAAACAGATTGTGTTAACTATCTATGTCTGTGGAAATACGGTATTCCTCATTGCCTTCCTGGCAGCAATCAATCAAATATGAAATAAGTCATTCAGAATTTAGCGATGAAATACTGTGCAGTTGAAAAGTCTGCAAGGAATGCTTCCTATTACAACTTTTCCCTCAACACCTCCCTGAAGATGTAATTGAAGAATAATAGCACATGTGCGTCATGCTCAGTGTTAGGGAGAACTTGAATTCAAATCTATAGAAGGATGCTGCAGTCCTGCAAAAGCTGTCTTCTGATGGGACTTTTAATGGGAGTCTTCACCTGAGTAAGGAATGAAGTCTCTATTTTTAAGTGCAGTAATTAACTTGATTGAAGCTTATAGATTAAGATGACTGAGAAGATGTGCTGAAAATGCTGTTTTGATAGTCAGTTACCTAGACTTTTTGTTAATATTATTGGGAAAACTGGAAAGATTGATCTGGAATCTATCATATCTGTTCACTTCACTTTACTGTGTTCTAATGGCATGTGATGTGACAATTTCCTGCTCATGACAGTTTTGTGCATTAAAAAAACCCAAACCTTAGTGAAAAACTGTCACAAATGCAGGTTGATGCATGAGCTAAATGCTATTGTCTATCTTTGCAGTTAAATGCAAAAAATATTATCTCTGCTCTAAGAGCAGTACACTTAGACAAGCATATGAGTTTGGGAACTTCAGTCCTTTAGTAAAACCACCATTTGCCTCACTCAAAATACTGTGCTGTCCCATCCCATCTCCCTCAGTCCCTCTAAACCTTAAAGAGAAAATGTGTTTGCAATACAAGTGCATTAAAACCAGTTGTAGTTATCCAAAACTCAAACAGGAAGAACCTATCTGTGCATATGGATTTCTGGGTTTTGCTATCTTTAGTTGCTTGTGGCTTCTGAACTACTTTTCTTTGTGAATAAGATGGCTTTATGCCACGTGATGCTTCAATGGAAGTGAAAATATTTGCTCAGGCATGTTGCAGTTGTATTCGCACTATTGAGTGAAATGTAGATTAGGGGTTGGTTTGACTTCAGGAAAAGCAGCTTCTGTTAATGTTAAGTGAGAGTCCTTTGAGCTGGCATATATAGGAGACAGACCTATCTTCATAAGAATATGGGAGGGAATTTTTTTAGTCAACAAAAGATTTATCTAAATATATGAACTGGCACAGGGAATGGAAAGAGACTATATTGTTTAACTTTTTTGGTTCATTTTTTGCCCAAGTATAGAAGGACACTCTTGAAATGGCATCTCAGAAATGAATCCTTAATATGCCATGCAGTACAGTGCTTTGCATTTGTTTTTTGCAGCTCTGGATAGTTTGCTTCCACACTTCTTCATTTTTGATACTGGAAAGTATCGATTTCTAGTTGTAATGCTTCAAAATATATCTTCAGCCTAGGGCTACTAAGCTGGCTGGGAATAAAGGTGTTGAAGTATTGGACAGAATAGCAAATAGGCCTGGCTTTGTATAGATTATTACAGCAACATCTCTCTACTACTTGATGGCTAGCTCTGAAATACTTGTACATGTGGATCGGGTAGTGGTTCTCCATTTACTAAAGCTGCCTATTTCTGTCTCTTCCTCCATCTCCCCAAATCCACAGCACAGCCTATTGCAGGGACAAATCACAGCCAGAAAGCTACAAGTTTGTTTGTAGTCACTGATCTTTTTGGCTGCTCAAGTAACTCGTTTAGCTATAAGACATTTCTAGAGCTGGGATTAATCCCTTTGGCACTGGCGGCAGCAGACTGCATGTGAGTGTAAGTTGAATCATCCCCCTTCCTCCTGGAAGCTGTAAATGTTGTGCAGATTAGGGAAGGGGGACTGTGAAGAAATATGGCAAAACCCAGGCTGAAGGGCAAGAAGTATATGAGTAATTGCATGGGTTTGTGTGTGTTTAAGAGAACTCTGATCTCAAAAGCCTGGGAATCACAGGCGCATCTAGTGCTAAAGTTTTGGGGGACTCTTTTGTATACCATGAGTTTATAGAAGAAAATCTCTCAACCTAGGTACAATTGATGTCTAAATTAAAGTCAATGCTGGATTCTTTCTGTAATACAATAGCTGTACTATGTGTTGCTTCATTTGCATGTGACAATGAACATGGGGTTTTTAAACATGAATGTAAATATCTTAAAAGTTTTTTGCCTCTTTTAGTAAGGTGAAAACACTACCACATAGAAAAGAATAGTCTTGCCTAGCAGCAAAATTAATCATCAGTTTTCTTTGTAGATGGTGTTTTACAAATTAAAGCTATCTAAATGCTTCCTGGAGAAACTCTTACTGAAATTGAAGATTAAAATAGTTTCTCTCTGCAATGCAGGATTTCTTTTCCTCAAGAAGGGGGGGGGTGGGAGGGAGATCCTTCTTTCCACATCTAATATGGTTTTAAAGATGGCAAAATTGTCAGCTGCTCTTTGGATAACTTGTTCCTTCCCACTGCTAGCAATATTGCATAGTTTGTGAGGCCTTATGTGCAGTATTGTAACTTATTCTATGGAAAGACTTGTTAATTTTGTGCAATGTTTGTTCACACCACCACCCCTGCCCCCTTCCTGCATGACTAGTAAGAGGAAGCAATGTGTCATTGTATTCTAGTGACTTCCAAAATCTCTGGTGTACTCCTTTGAAAAAAAGAAGAAAAGAGTCTATGGAAATGTTTGACATCAGCAGGAAAATGGGTCACAGGCAGTTTGGTTCTAGAGACAATGATGGCTGCTGTATATATTTTTTTTTTCTTGGATGATAAAATATTATATAGAAGAAAATTCCCATTGCATTGCTTCATAAAGGAATCCTACTGAAGTCAAGAAAACTTCTTCACAAGAAGAGATCAAGAAGGTTTCATTGTTCTCTTTTACTGTCAGATTAAGCTTGTGTTGACAAATCGACATCAGCATATTTCTTTTTGGGTTCTTCTGGACAGGCAAACACTCCCAGTCAAGTAGAAACTTTTGATCAGTCTCACAACAAGTGATCTACTCTTTTGATGGAGTTCTTAGGTGCAGCCTCCAAATACTGGTCATCTACTCTTGATTTATCTACAAATTATATTTCTTGCATATGTTCTGAACAAAAGCTAACATGCAAATAGCTCAGATGCAATGGAATTCACTGCTACTTTGCTTTACTTGAAATAATTTTTTTTTTTTGCTAGTGTGACATCTAGGCTGGAGAATGAACTACGAAAAGTTGTGCTTTGTTTCTCTTCCTTACACTGAAAGCTACACTATTTTCAGTTTTGTCAAAAATCACAAGATGATGAGACTTCATATTCAGTGTAATGTCCATGTTTTTCCTTTACCCAGGTTTGGGAAGGCTTGAGGGATTGCCTGCCTTTTTGTTTTCCATTGTGGTTTGTAACACTACGTGGCGCTCTTGTTCAAATAACAGCATTTTTATTTTGCTAGCTTGCTATAATCTCTCACTGAGAGGCTGAGACATAAAGGACGTCCAAAACAGGAAGGGTTCCTAGATGAACTAGTCAGAAAGATTTTCAAGCTTTATTAAGAAACTTAATCTTTAAATTCAAGCCAGTTCATACAGATAGACATTATGAAATGGGTGTTTACTTGACATCTAAGCTTGAGCTTTTGTTTGAAAAGTTGCAGCCTGTTTTCTTTTGTCATGTGTGTAAACTGTGCTCTGTGTGGGTACAACCAACTTAAGATGGATGGCAATCACCGAGGAAAAACTGCAGTCTTCTGCATTTAAGTGCAGAAGTTAGTGTCTTGGTGATTTTAGACCTTCAGTGCTGGCTGAAGCAAGAAAGACTCCAAGTGAGTAGAAGGATGGTTGAGGGATGATCTGCTAGTAATTCTGAGAACTTCTTTCCTCGCATCAGTCTGATCCCAACTTCTCTAAGGGGTATATGTAAAGGGGGGAGCTGTTGCCTTCACTTACCTGAGGGAGTGGCACAGCAGAACTAGCACATGGCAAGTGCTTCAGAACGTACTTGGTACCACTTGTTTTAGCGCATACATGAGCTAATTCAATGACTGTATAGCTTCTGCAGGTCTGCCTCGTTCAGTGCAGAAGTGGCTTTATATCCTGCAAACCACAAAATCTGAACCAGGTATCTATGATAGTCATCTTGAACAAATGATACTGCACTAAGAAGGAGTCCAGCTTTGGCTTTGTTTTGGAGACTTTTGTCTTGCTGGAGCTTAGAAATCAGTCAGCTTTATTGATGAATTAGAATTTTGCATGGCATCTGTACTGCCATGAGAAAGATTATTTGCTGCTTTGTAATTCCATTCTGGTTGATATGGGATGTGGGGAAAGCTCTGGGACTGCAGCACTCAGATGACGAACATCCCTGCTTCCCAGAAGCACACAGCTCCGGAATACTCCATTTTGTGTCTTTGTTCCTTCAAATTAGTGATCCCATACCCGTGCTGCTACATAGCTAATGTATTAGTGTGGGACAGTTCAGATTCATCTGGCACAAACTGAGTAGTTTTAGTACACCTGACATTAGAATTGCCACATGGCAAAGCAGAGATCTACTGAGCCCACTATTGTCTCCAGAAGTGGTAGTAAGGACAGCTTACAGTGAGAGATGTAACAAGACTGCAGTGATATTTTCTCTTCCCACCAAGGTCTCCTTGCTACTTTCCAGAATCTGTACAAGGATGTCCTAAGCTAGAAACTGCAGCTGGACCGTGAACTTTTATAGTAACTGGATTTTATCTATGAAGTGTGCAATGAATTGCTTAAATGAGAGGGCAAAACAATTAATAGATTTTTTTTTTTAATTAATCATTGTGAGAAAGTGCTGCTTGTTTTAAGCCTGCTTCTCTGTATCATTGCTTAATGACGTGTATTTTGTTTTTATCTTTCTGCCTTTATCACAGTTCTCTAGGTCTTCCATATCTGTTCTTTATTGTCTTTTTCCCTGTATGGCTGCTGCTGTATTTAGCTATTTTGCACTTCTAATTATCTTCATTACGCTTCTCTATTTGTCTCTTCAGAGATGGGCTGACAAAATTCTACTCAAGTTGTAAATACAAAGTGCTATGACACAGTTGTATGTTGATTTTTTTTTTTTCCCCCATGCCTTCCCTAGTAAGTCCTAAATCTCGCATCATTTTCATGGCTTCTAGGCATGAAGTCGGTATTTTCAAAGGGCTATCTGAAATAATGCCAAGGTGTTCTGCTTCCTAGCTGAGAGATTTGTAACACCAACGTAACAGCTACTGCTTGTGTTGTGTATGCTTAAGGTTATTTCTATTTACTTTTTTAACAATACTTTTCATGTATTGGTAGTGAACTTCACCTGTAGATTTACTACACATTCACTGTTGTGAAGTCTTTCTTCAGTCCCCTTTCTTTTAAACTACTTTGAATAATATTATGTTGGTAGCAGCATTTTTGCCGCATTTCGTAGATCATTTAAGTTTAATAGCACAGATCATTGGGGAAGGCAGGGGATGAATGTCCGTAGGAATCTGTCGCTGTTACAAAAACTGCTCGTGACTACTTCATATCACTCTCCTACTCTTTTCACTTTTTTGTGTATCCTGTTAAGAACCTTTGAGAAGATTAAAAATAAGAGTGAAGGGTAACTCCTGCCCTCAGAACCAACAAATAACAGGAGAAATATAAGGGAAAAAACCCAAGCCACTAGAACAAGGCAAACAAAAAAAACCAGGAGAGACATAAAGAAAGTGTAATATAGTTAAATTTATTTGTTCTTATCTACTATTCCGCTCTCCAGGTATCCATCTCTGACAAGTCCTAAAATTTGAGATTATTACCCACTCAGACTGGGAGCCACCAAGTTTTTAGAGGCTGCAAGTCAGCTGATTACTACCATAGTGCCTCGGTATGAGGTAGTAGCTTCAGTTTCCTGCTCTGAAAAGAGGAAGACCAGCAAAAAAGTTATGGTGGTGGTTTTTTTTTTTTGCTGGTGCATAATTTGAATCAGCTATACTAGAATAACACAACCTGAACTTTATCTGTTTAGTGATTCAAGCCAGGTGAAGGCCTAGCAAAATAAAGCTATCATACTGTTTTGAATATTAGGATGTAGTGCTATGAGGCACTTTTTCACCCCCAAGAACTACTGGAAGAATCTGACTTGCATGTGATATTTCTAGGTGACTACTTTTTTTTTTTTATATACTTATGGCTTCTTTAAGGGCTCTTAGTTTCTCCCTCATGTGGAAAGAATTAACCTGTTCCTTGGTGGGAGCCTTGGACCTTGCTGGAGAGCTGTGCCCAGCAGTGGCTGCACCTATAACAACCTTCTGTTGCAGCTGCAGGACAAGCCATTGGCAACTCAGTATTTCTGATGAGAGGCTTGCACTAATTTTAGCTTCCCCAGGCAACTGAAACCTGTATATTAAGTAGTATTTTTTAAAAATTTTTTTGATGGACAGGCACTACCTGTCTGGTGACCAGTTTCCTGGAAAAGCAGAGCTTTCTGTAGCAAGTTGGGAGGTGAAACCATGCTTGGGAGGTCAGGCTGTACGTAGTGTTATGCACGGGATCTATCTGTGAGGTTATGGGTGGGCAGCATGTATGTGGCATGGGGAAGGGAGCAGGGTCTGACGATGTAAAATAGAAGGGTGGGTGGACTGTGGAGCTCTAGAAGGTGGCTAAACATTTAAATGCTGACTTTACTATTTCTGGTTTGTTTTGCTGTCACTTAAAAAGGAATGCTTTAAATTTTGGTCAGGGTGGTATGCTTGGAAACCAGCTTTTATGTTTACATTTCTTCCTACTCCTATCTCTCCTTTTTAGTTTTTTATTAACCAATGCTTTTACCAGAGAAATGCTGGGACAGCATTTTTAATCAAAATCAGGTAGACTGGCACACTTTGAAGTGAAACAATGTCCTGTGAAGTCCCCTGGAGATGGGTGTTTATGTGCTCTGTGTATATAGCAACAACGTATTCCTGATTGTGGGAACAGGTCTGCACGTGTCTTCATACTTTATTACACACTGCATTTATGGTCTTAGGGAACTTTCCACTACTTTCACCAAACGTGTGTATGTGGCAGTTGGTCAAATCTAAAAGTCTGTTAACGTCCATTGGATTATGCAGAGGGCAAAAAAACCCAGATGCATAAAACAGAGGAGCAAAACAAGCATTATGATCCAAAAAGGTGCGTTGGAGAAACTCTTCTTAGTTTTATTCTGCTTTGAGTAGTAAATTTTACTTCAATGTCATTACAGCTGTTAAATCACCTTTTTCCCCAGCTTTGCCATTCTCATCCTCAGAGCTGAAAAAAAGAAAACAAAGCCATTGAATTTTAAGACTAACTTTATATTTCTGATGCTAACTCTCCTTATTTAGACAAATGAAGAATACACGTACCTCCAGTGGTTAATCCAGTAGTATAAGCATTGTTTTAGTGTTATAGAAAGAAATCAGTAGAAGGCATTAGTTCTGGTAATTTTGCAATAAAGTGAGTATATTAAGAAATAAGTCCATTATCACTATTTGAAAATTAGCACAGCTCTTCTCTAACTGGTTTGTTTCTGTTACCTTCTTGAAGGCCTCACAGACAGAGAGTATTGTCCTTGACTAGATGCTGACAGATTAAAAGCATGCATGAATAATTAAACAAACTCTTTGTTTAAACTGAACTCCTCAGTGGGAGCTATAACTGTTTGGAAGCCTTTTTCTTTTGTGTTAATGTTCACAGAAAACTTTTTTCCTGGTGTAGTGAGTCAGAGTGGGACTTTGTCAGACTTAAATGAGGAATATGACTGAGTAACTTAGTATCTGTATAAACATCAGTATGGCTATTGTCTGTAACTGATTATAATGTGGGTTAGTTTGAAAGTGACAGTGCAGGGCTGATGATTAAATGTTAAGGTTGTTTTTAGAACAGCAGTATAATTCTGTTGTTTGATGTGGAAGAGCCTCCCCCCACCACGTAGCTGATCTGAGAAGGCAGTGGGAATAATCTCCAGCACTCTGACCTGTTAGTTTGCAGAGTCACCCAAAATAGCGTGTCTCATTCCTTTATCCTGCGTATGTCTCTGCTGAGACAGAGGGTCAAAGCAGCTGTTTGCTTGATTTATGCTTGTCAGCAAATGTCCTACTCGAGTTACGTCTTCGATGCTGTAGCTGTTGCGAATCAGAAGCATCTGAGTGTAACTTTATATCATAGGGCCACTGATGGTAAGCTTAGCTCTTACAAAGACCGTTTGTACTGTTTGCAGACCAAGGAATGCTGAAGAATTTGAGTCCTGGTCGTGGCTTGAGAGAACAGTCAGTATGGTGCTTCCCTTATAGCCAATAGTCTGGTTTTGTCTTGCTCTATGCGTTACAGAAACAGATGGCATGCATGAGGCTTTCTCTGTTAAGAAGTTTTGTTGCCTGTTACTTTCTTCCACACAAATAGAGCTAAGTCTGCACTGTGTTTTTGAAGCTTCCAGTGGCAAGGAAAAAAATCAGCTCATCTAGACTAGCCACCTGCCAAAAGCCTTGGACCTTCGTGTCCCATGAGAGCCAGTTCCACACTGTCAGTAGGTTTTACTGCCTATTTGGCTTCAGTTTTTCCTTTCCTTATTCATTCCACTATGTCTAGCCTTTGTTCCCCACAAGGACTTTTCATTTCCCTAATAAGTACTGAATCTTCAAAACGTTTGCACACTTAATTCATTTGACTGACATTTAAAGAAGAAAATAAGCCCTAATAATGCAAAACATTGGTGTCCTAAGTATTAGCATTGTTATCTGTCTCTCTATATGGTTTTTCTGAGGGAACATACTTTGAGATATTGGTCCCTCATCAAGCTCATGAGGATGGGAAAATTTTTCCCATATGGAAAAGAGGTATGTCCTACACTTCTGTCAGTTTGGGGGCATGCTGAAAGCTCCTAATTTAATCTGATATTCCCCTGTATAGATTGGCGCATGGAGCAATTCCTCTGCCTCCTAGTTGTCCTTGGCCTTCAATAACACTTTCAGTAACTTGCTCTGAAGGGTCATTTCTTTCCCAAAGCAAGATTGTTACGTAAGAGACCGTCTCCCTGGTCTGTCCTGTGCATCCTTGCTTTCCATTCTCTTTCAGAGAGTCCTCAGTGCCTGTTCAATGTTCAAATGCTGCAGTTGCCTCCCAAAGCTTTCATTTCGGAGAGGTTATTTTTTCTGTTGTACGGTTTGTTGTTTCAGTAATGAATGATGAGGTATCAAAAATAATTTTGACTGCCCTCTTTTTGCTGGTGTTTAGGGGGAACCTGCTAGGCTGGGCATCAGCGGCTGCTTTGGAAACAGTTTATTTCCCTAAGTAACAGCTCTGTGTAATACATTGTTCTAGATTTAAGAGGCTTTCCTAGTTTTGTTTCCTTTTTAGAAGTCGCAGTAGGATTGTGGGACTGTTTGGGAAAAATTGAGTCACTTCCTGGCTTTTTCCACAGATCAAAATGTCTCAGGGAGTAGAAATAAATAGGTGGAGGGGTGAAGAGGAATATGGCTTAGTTCCAAATTCTACTGGGCAGTTTAAGACACTCACTTGGAGGCAGTGGTGACTGTTAGGGTGTATTTTTGAGGCAGTTGCCAAACTGCTTTTAATTTAATTGGGACCAGTTATTTCCTAATTGGCTATTTCCTCCTTGGTAGAATATTTTTAAGTAAAAGAGTAAGACCAAATACAGATTAACAGAACAGAGTCTCAATTGTCTTTTGGTAGATTTATCCTTATCCCCCTTCCCTGACAGTGAGTTTTTTGGTTTTTTTTTTTCCCCACTAACCTCAAAAGAGAGAGAGCCCAGATTGTCTGAAGATTGCCTATGAGTGACAGGGAGAAATGAAAATGTTTTATATGCTGCTTTTGGGAGACAAAAATAAACAAAGATTGTTACAGATAGAAGTGCTCAAGCTAACATCTCATGGCCTATATGTGGCCCACCTGAATAGTACTGCCAGCTCATAGTTACTTCTTGAAAACCTCTTTCCCAGGACCTGTTCAGGAGCACTCAAGCAGCGGGCTGTAGGATGAATTGTTTCAGTAGCAACCAGCTGGTGGGTGGGTGAGTGTTGCTTGTTTGTTATATGCCTATACATATGTGATGGGGGAATTAAGGGACTATCCCCAAAAATACAATGGGCTGGAGCAGTTGCTGGAGTGGTTTATCTTGCCTGTGCCAGCTACTTCTGCTTTCATTTGCTGGCATAAGAGTTGTTGGCAGCAGCCTTTGGTCCTGGAGGACACAGGGATGTGCACAGACGGCAGGATTGGTGCTTGAGAGAAGCAAAGGTCCTCTCAAGTGGTAGAAAAGTGCAGTGGCCTCATTGATCAGAAAGGCTGGGCAGCACTACTGGACTATTTCAGGCTGTTGTGTGCGTGACTGCACGAGGCTGATACTCCTATAAACCGAGAGCATTACTTACTGAACAGCTCTTCCCAGTCAGTGCATACTGATGATAAAAAATTGAAAGTCTTTGTGATCCAATGACCACTCTCTTTCCTGACTTTATTTGTATTGTAAAGAAATGCTGGGCTGCCAATGCAGCTTTAGGCAAGGCCCGAACTTATACTTTTGCTGCAAATTGCAAAATTATTCAAAATACAGTCTGAAAGAGGAATAGGGAGAGAATGGGGGATCAGGATCCCTGATCTTCCTATAATTCAAGCACAGTGTTCTTCTCTTGAAGTGGAATGTGACTACTGTCTGAAATCTGCTGCTCTGTAAATATACTTAAATGCAGTTTAATTGTATGCATTAAAGTGCAACATAATCATAAAGAAGAGCTTTCCGTGTTTCTGGAAGATTTTGCTATTGCTCTTTCAACCTCTTATAATAAAACTTTATAGTAAGAAATAGACATCTTGAGTATTAGTAGACTATAAAAAGTGCTAAAAAATAACACTGGACTAACTACATGTGATGAAAACTGTTTCATTGTTTTTCAGAGGCTACAAAAATATCTAACTCAGGTTAACAGAAAAATGCTAAAACTTGCATAAACATTGTCATGGCAAGGTTGGCAATGCTGATTCCAGAAAAATGCAAAGTAAAGCTGGTTATTAAACAGTCTTTCTAATTTAAGGAGCAATTTGGATTGTCTAGGAAGTAGTTAGAATGTGGATAGGCACAAAAACATTCCAATGAGGAGACAGCATTAAGAAGCAATGCTGTTAGTTACCTGGTAGAAATTAAAACTAATTCTGTTAAGTGAGGTAGCATTAAAGGAACCTTTAATTGCCACTTGAAAGAGAACCACTTTTAATCTTTGAAGGTTACAGAAATAGATTTTCTGAGATAGTTTGGTTTCCAAATTTTGATATGGTAACTAGTGTATTGCTAAAGATTAAATAATTCAACAGTACCAAAATGCAGATTGGCATTTGTTAACAAAGAAGAGCAAAGAAATTATTAGTGATTGCATATTAGTCCATGAAACAATCCAAACAGTAAAGTGAAATATTTGCTAGCAGATAAGAGTAGTATCAGTTTGCTACATGAGCGAACAGCAGTGACATGATTTTCCTTTTCTGTTACCTGTTAGTGAGGGATCTTCGGTACCGTCTCCGGATACCTGGCTGTGAAGATGAGCACGGTGTGTCGGTGAGCTTAAGCGTTCCTCTTGTTCTCGCAGGGAGATGGAATTTTTGTGGGGTAATTTGTTCAGGCTTGCTCCCAGACTGTTCACAGGGTTCGTCTGTGGTACTTCGGTGATTTTCCTGCTTGGTGGCTGATAAACCTGACTATAGTGGCCTACGGGATGATACGCTGGTTTCTCAGATTTGCTGTCATCTTCATCATCATCAATGATAACTAATTCTGCACGGATAACCCCATCGTATCGTGACAACTTTTGGTCTGCTTCTGCATCGTCATCATCAATGCGCTGATAACCCATGAAAATCATTGTTACTGGTTCAGAATCATCCACGTAGCATGGTACAGCTTGAACAATGCTGTATTGAACATCTTCCTCATATTGAGGTGCAGGGGATGCTTGATTAAGATGGCAGGGACTTAAAAACCTTGTCTCATTTTGTCTTTTGCTTGTATTCTGGTAAGGTTTTAATTCCTCCTGTGCAGCTTGTCTGTCTTCATTATGTATCATCCTGTTCTCAGGATTAGTGTGTGCTTTCTTCTCTGAATGGGAAAGTACTGGAGAGGGAGACTTTGGCTGTATTACCTTTGGAAGATCAAGCCCATTCTCTTTATGTTGCTGCATAAAGGGCTCTGTTTTGGAGGAGTATTCTGTCTGATGATTGCTAAATCCATTCGTCTCTCTTCTGTGAGTGTCTTCCAGTTTTGGTCCAGGGATTATTTTGTCTTTCTGAGGAGTAACTGGCCTACAAAATTTGTTTGCAAACACAGGCTCATGATACTCTGTGGGAGACTGGGCATTTTTTTCAGTTGCCTGCCGTAGCAAGTCCTCTACCTCAACAGGAGCAAGTTCATCAATCCCATTTTGTGTTGTGCTGCCATTTGAGGACACTGCGTAGACTGACTTCCTGCCATCATCATAGACTTTAATTCCTGTCTCTTTAAACTCCTTTGAGGGAACAGGTATTGTGGATAACACTGTGTTTTCTCCTGTCTTCATATCTTTTTCAACTTTAATTTCCATGGCAAACAATGCTGTTGAAAGAAAACAAGTGCTTAAACTTGTAATACAGCAGCTGCAAGAAATATTATGGAACAGTTCTGACAGTGATAGAGAATGACCGTCAGAAAGAATTATCAAACACATGAAATTGTCACATACATAAGCAATATATCGGATTCTCATTTTGAATACCCCCTTCCATCCTGTCAAAACTTGAAGTGGAAGAAAAATTTTTGTTTGGATCCAATTCTGTGAGCAAAATTAAGCTGTTGAGGAGCCAGTTTTCATTTTGTGATTGTCTGAGAACATTGGATTTAACCTCGGCCCCTGGTGTTGTGCTGGGCAATAGCAGTTGAAAGAGCTCAGCGTGCTACAAGACTAAGGAGTCTTGGGCGCTCGGAAGGGTTAGGAGGTTTTGTAGTACTTGAGGAAATAACCAGACTACTGCTGGCTGCCCAGGAGGTGTGAGTGAGGATAAAAAATGTGGAATGTGTGATATGAAGGGAGGAACTACTGAAAGTTATGCTAAGTAGAGAAACGAAGTGCCAGAAAGAAGTGTGAATGCTGAAAACAGTTGATCCTTATTCTCAATGGCACATAACTTACACCAGCGTCCCACCTCTCAGTTTTGATGACCTCACTGATAACATCACACAGCTTAAATGAGAACAACATTGTCCCATATCTGTAATGTTTATCCTTCGCTTAAAGTGCGTTAGATTCAGTTTGTAGGAAATCTTTGCACGTATTGACACCCTTTGGAGTTACTAATAAGCAGTACCTTTTCTCTTTTCTTCATCATCGGTGGCAGCATGTGCTTTACTTTTCAGTATGGAAGGCCTGAAATACTTGGGAAGGTCAGGTATACTAGCGTATATGTAGTCTGCTGCCTCTGAATAAAGAAGATCCACAAAGTATTTAGTATGTTTTCACTGACTTCTACAAGAACCTTTTTAAAAATATTTTTTTGAATAAACATACCTTTTTCAACTCCTGTTTTTTCAGTCTTCACAGACTATGAAAGAGAATCATTAACAATAAATGTGATTAGTCAGTTTTAAGGTGTTAACTGGACAGTGCTTTGCTTTACCTCACAGTTTTAACTTCTTATATGTGCAACTGCATACTGAGAATGGGCTAAAAGTGAAACCTGCTTGGTTTGAGCATGCTAAGGGAGGAAGTGAAATTTTTTCCTGTCTTTATTGCCAGTATCCAAGTCACGCAGGTAAGGATGGGCCATTACAAAGTGTTAATCAGTGACCCACCTCACACTGTGGCCCAAGCTGGTTGGCTTCAAAGAATTTCAAAGACTCTGCTTTGGCTTTCCAGTTGTGCTTATCGCTCTGTGTTGCTTTAGAGAGAGTGTGTGTTTAAGAATAACTGGAGAACTGAAGTTTAGTTCCTTCACTTTATTTTTTGAGACAGTTTAAGATGATTTTCAAATATCAAAATGACCTATTGACAAAGACTAATGACTGATAATATTAAGTCATGTTTCACTATAACCTCTCTCAAGGACTTGGGGGAAAGCATGATGCAGTTTAGCTGGGCACATCACCTGAAGGAGTACGAATACATCAACCTCTGTACCTGTTATGTCTGTCTCAGGGGAGATGCAAAGTTGCTGGCTGGTGTCAGTGGCAGTGCTATTTTTTTTTTTTGAGATGTGCTATAGATAAGTAATGATAGAAATTGCTCCCCCACCTCCATAAACAAGCAAATGGAGATGTTTGGGCACTTGAACAGTATAACATCTTGACCCTTCTTGTATTTGAAGTACTGTCACTTTAGACAAAAGCCCATGACCACTCACAGGATCCAGCTGGTTCCCCTTTCCCTGGTTTTTATGATGAATGAGTAATGAGTTCTACTTCTGGAGTAATTTGGCACTAACCTTTATTATGTCTTCTGTTGTTTTCTCAACAGACTTAAGCTTCTTTAAAATTGCTTCTTCCTTAGCTGAGACTTCCATTTCCTCTCTTTCCAGAGCCTCAATTTCCTTCTCCAGTCTGCAATCACAATTCCCTTTGATTTAATACCAGGCGGAGAACAACATTGCAGATTCAATATGTTGTGAAGATGGACATTAGTGGGATTGGTTCTACTGATCCTGACAAATTTTGCTATATTATGAGATCAGCGTAAAATTTCACATGCATCAGGAAATACTGTGAAATAGTATTCTCATTTACAAAAAAAAAGTACCTGCCATAGATTCCCTCTGAGTCTACTTTGAAAACAGTGGCTGAAATCTATTCCCTCCTGAAAAAATAAGTTAATAAGGAATATAGGCCCTCACAGCATTTCCTCATCTCTAAGCAAATTTTCTCTCCTACATTGTCTCAAGAAATGTGATTAATATGTAGGAATCTAGTATACAGACACCAGGGTTATGACTTTATCTCTCAATTTGGTATGTGTACTTGTACACATGATGAAAAGAAGCAAATTCTTTTGTTGTAAGAAACTCGGAAGAATGGTCTTGTACCTGGTAGTACTTAAAGTGCTAGAGTACATCTCCTCATACACTCCATTTTAATGTATGTAGCCAAACTCTATTCAGGAGGATCCCCTGTGGAGGAAAGTCCTAGTCAATCCGTAACTAGAAGCTACAATTCCAGAAGAACCACCTCTATCAATGGAAATCAAATTGCATTTGTATTTCTGAGGGGTAGAACAGGTATTGCTTTTTTGATAAAAGAATAATGGCATTTGCAAGTACTTTTTGTAGATAAAAAAGCTTCTAACTAATTTTCTAATATGAAAATTAATACAGCTAGAAACCATAGTAGTGATGTGCTTTCCAGGCTACTTTTATGAAGTGATAACTTCATAATTGTGTGGATTTTGAAAACTAAGCAACCTGCGTAATGGGAGGATGCTTGAGAGACTAAAGCTTTGTTGTTTTCTAGTCTGTCTGGGATTGAGAATTAAGAATTTACAAACACCCAGGATGATGAAGGGGCTTTCCGAGGTGGAGGGGGGTGTGTGTGTGTTCAGCTCCAAGATGCCGAGACACTTCTCCACAGTTTTGCATGTGTGAATGTGGTTTCTGGGATTTCAAAACTCTTTGCTTTAGTAAAACACGTGTAACAGTGCTTGACTGACAGCCTGAAGCTTGATTCTTCATAGAAAAAAAATCCTGATTAAAAAAGCAAGATATTGCTGATATGGGGTGAGTGTTATTGTAGCATTCCTGATAGACTAGACCAGAGCTTGTGTAGCTACGGACTTAAAAATACTAGTAAGTTTTAAAGGCTCCTCTTTAGGGCTGTGCACTAAGGCTTTTACAGACATACATATGTCCTTAGTCACTCATTGGCATTTTGTGTACTTAATTCTCTGGGAAAAGTGCTGGAATCTTGTTTCTGGAAAACATTCCTTTTCAGCAGCACAGCAGTCACATAAGACACACTGGTTCAACGCACCTAGGGCAGGAAGCTGGGAAAGTTAATGTTTGCAGTGTTTGCTCAAGTAATTTTTTCACAAGTATTACCAAAGAATTTGCAAGAGAAAACCGGGTAGTTCACATAGGTGTGATACACGTCCCATCAGGTGCTAATAGCAATCACTTTCTAAGGTAGCGATTTCCAACACTAAGAAACAATTGTTAAGGGTCTATTTATTAGAGGAAGAGCCTTAATTTTACCCAGGTCTAGTCAGTGAGAGCTTTGTTTTACAAAGACTACCAGCCTACCTCTTATGAATACCTAATGTACTAACTTTGGATATGCTCTAAGACAGCAAGATATTCAGCAATTGACTTACCTCTGTCAGATTTTAGGAGTGCAAACGGAAGTATCTTGCCAGTTAAGACTTGGCTGATGGGCTAACTACTTTGCTAAAAAAACCAAACCTTTATCGTTATGTAAAAGGGAGTTTGAAGTTCAGAAGTCAAAATTTCTTTTGGGCTATTGACTCCTGCTACAGGTTTGTATATTATTTAAAAAGTGTCACAACTCCCTTTCCCTCCCCTTTTTGTTATATGTTAAATCTATGTAATATGGTTTCTTGCATGTTAAAGGTGAGTACAATGTTTAAGGCATCTTTTTCCTAATTAGAGTTTTTATTTTCTTAGCACTAAGATGTTTGACGAAACACTTCTAGACAGAAAGGTTCAGGATAAAATATCAAATCTCTATGTATATGAGAGAGGGAGAAAGCTGTGTTTGGTTAAAGAACACCTGTAAGGTAAAGTATCTTAGTCAAATTTTTTTCTCTAAGGCAGTGACTTAAGCAGGTGTCCAGTACCCTATTTTTTTCCTGTTTCTAGTCAAGACACGTCCTTTTTGCATAAGCGTGTATTTGTTGGGTTTTAGATAGAAATTTGCCTTATTAGCCTAGTAGTTGGAAAGTCACTTTTCCATGAAGATCTAGAATCAAGTCCAGATTTAACTCTGAACTGGGCCTTAAACTGGATCTCTCATGCTGTAGATGAGTGCCATATAGCTTCAGTTTCTTGGTTCTTCTATCTTTTCTTTTTGGGATTGGTTTTGCAAGAAATACTTTTAACTTAAAGGAAAAAAACAAAAGCAAATTTCAAAACCTTCCATATTTCAGTGAAATATGTCTTCCATTGTTTTTGAACCCGTGTCAGAAATTGATGACTGTAGGCTTAAGGCAATTGCTATCACTAGTTGCTGAGACCAGTCAGATGATCTGAGCCAAAGTTATAAAAGGAGTAATGATGGCCTATAATTTTTATGTTTTGACCTATTCTTTAGTATGTGCTAGTATCCATGATATACACCAAAGTCAACATTCATAATAGAAGCCTGTCATCCCTTTTAAAGTAAGCAGACCAGAAAAGTTGAATGCAGGGCTGGCAGAGAAGCATTATTTATCTCCTTTTGGGTGACTTGAGGAGTCTGAATTAATACTGTGGCTCTTGCCCTATTTAAACTTAAATTTATAGAGCTACAATAATAAGATACTACATGGACTTTTATCTGTTACTGAGAATATCCTCCTTTTTGAAACACAAAGGTATCACAAACCTCAGAACTGAGATGTGAGGAAAAAAAATATGCATTCAGGATCAAAGTAAAAGCTAAAAAAAAATTTAAAAGCAGATAACTCTTTGGACCTGAGCTCTGCAAGATGTTCTTAGGACCCTGCTCAAAGGTACTGTATATAGTGCTAAAATTTAAAAAAATTGTAATGAGGGGATGAATATTCTTGGAGGGCTATAAAAGAAAGTAATGCAATGACCATGTGGCATATTTCTGCACTTCTTACAGAATAGTATTTGTTTAATATATTGAAATGTATTTTTACATGGGACTTAATTGCAATATTATCATCATGCAAAAATTGATCATTAAAGCTCACAGAAGCATAATGAACTGCAGAATCATTAACCTTTACTATGGGTTTATTACAGTCTGCACTCTAAACACCCCTAGACACACAAGTGGAAAAGGAGGAGGAAAAATCCTGGAAAGGTATTTAAAAAAAAAAAAGGGGGCGGGGGCAGAGAAAGAGAAAACACAACCCCAAATAAATCATAAATGATAAACCCCATATAGTTGTCTGGGAGATCAAGAAAGTATTATTTAAGTTTATATATGCTGTCACACCCATACCAACACCCACTTCATATGGTAATTAAGACGACTGATTCAGTGCTTAGTGGGGTTAAGAAAAAATTCTCATACCATTTAATGGGAATTGGATCTAGACCTTAAGTATCTCTTTCGCACTCATACTTGCCTGTAGACATAGATTTTTATGGTTCATTTTCAGAAGATGTTGTGAATGTGCATGCTGGAATTTGTTGAAAGGAAACTTTTAAAAGATGCCATCTGTATAGTTCAAAGAAATCAAGTCCTTTTGACTTTGTGCAGTTGAAAAGTTAGGCCAGAATCTTTCTGGTGTGTTTAAATCTTTAGAAACTTCTGAATCGATGACATTTTTATGAAGCTACATCACGGTATGTATTTGTCTTGAAAGGGTCTATCAGCTACACTAGCAATTATAGGAAAATATCTTTCAATGGTGCTGCTGTGTTTTGTAGAGAAATGGAAGTATGACACAGCCAATGTATTAAATCAATCCTTTGGATATTTGTCCTTCTCTCCTTGAGTAGTGTTCATTATCTGAAAGGGGAAAGTAAGTAGTATGGAGGTGTGGATGAAAGAAGGAACCTTAGAAACTGAGATACTAAGTTGGAGGTTTCTCTGCCAAAGTAGTAGCTAAATTAAGAAATTCTACAGAGTATACCTGACTGCTGCTGGCCACCAGCTAATCTGCTGGGTTTGGCACCACTGCCACCCCAGAAGAAAAATAAACAGCTTAAGAATGAAAAGCAGATAGAAGGATACCACCCTGGAAAATATCAGCCTGAGAGGAAAAGGCAGTTTAGCAAGTCCTCACATGTTTTGATGCGAGTCAAATGCTTTAGCAGCTCTGGATTCCATCTAGCCTGAGCCTGCCTTCCTGTACCACATTACAAACCATTGAACAGACCTTAGTTAACTGTGATGTTGTTTGTGCCTTTTTAAGTATGTTGTGTAGCAACTAATTCAATAAAGAATGAGTGCGATTTGCTGAAAATTAAATGAGAAAATGGGACTCCTAATTCTTCATTCAGCTTGTACCCTGACCAAGGACATGCTCACTCGGCTCAGTGTAGCTTCTAACATGTGAAGAGGTGAAAAGGACAGATAATGTAAATGCTGGTTTTGTCTGTAACCAGAGGGTTATTTTTCTGCAAGGTGGTTCAGGTCGTTCGCTATTCACTGTTTTGTTGTTGATACAAAGAATGGAATTCTCCCTTTTATCAAAAAATGCTCAAATCTGAACTGATTAACAGACATGCACTAGCTCTATTTGATACCTGAGTAAAGAATGTTTTGAAACAGAGGTCCTGTTTAGGAGGGTGATGGAAAGGCCTATGCCACTACTGGAAATAATCTGCCTACAATGCCTATTATAGTTGTCCTCTCAGCAGAAAGAAACAAAGACAGTGTATTTAAAAAGTCTTTAAAGTGATTCAGATTTTCTTAACTGACAATAAAACCCATGCAGAATAATCATCAGAGTGGACAGAACCTATCTGAATCCAGGCAAGTGTAATAATCAGATGCCCAGAAGAAAGAATTCTACTGAGCTTCTCAATAATTCTTACTGCTACTGCAAGACATAATGTGTCTACATGACCAATTTAGCAATCTTTGATTTACAGGGCAGGTCAAAGGTATGACTTCACATATATATAGTCAAGCAAGCTTTTATTAGCGTGGGTGCTATCTATGGCATAGCAAAAGCACTTTGCAAGCACTGTATGGTGCATATTTTGTGCTTTTTGTTGGACTTTGTTCATACTGAACTCTATTACTAGGTTTGTGTATCACTGCTGGCTGGTTTGAAACTGGGCTGGGAATGTCTAAACAAAACATACTGATATCTGGAAGGCAGCAAGGATGTTTTTCTGGCCTTTGCTAGACAGCTATTGAGAAGTGGTAGGAAGTATCATTTATAGCAAAAGATGCTTGATGTGAATAAACCTGCCTAAATTTGTAGTTAAGAGAAGTTCCTACGTGACTCCAGGTACGTTCTGCTTCCATTCTACATCTGTCTGAGTCCTCTGAGTGTCATGAAGACAATAGCTGCCAAAGACTAAGGTGTGTAGATTGGTTATGAGAGTAAGTACATGAGTAATGAAAATAATTCTGTTGATATCAAGGCCTTACAAACCTCTAAACTGTCTTTAGAACTTCGGCAATGGTGAATTAAGTCCTCTTAATTCAGAATGGCTCAGGAATATAATTAGGAGCATTTCTGTACTGATTTTCATTTCTAGGATGCATTATACCTGTGAAGTTATCGTAAGAGTCAAGACAGCATGTAATTTTGTGTTATACTTTCTTTGTCAGTTAATCTTGATTTTTATGCTGATGTAATTTGTCTGATTCATTTCACTACAAATAAATCTGAAGTATTTCAGATGTATGTCAAGTAGGAATCATTTTAAAGAGGAAGCAATTTAGTGGAGCTTCCCAGGAGACAGTCACAGGCAGGAAAAGTTAGTTGGTAACACTGGTATTAACAACAAATGGCTGTGGAAATACTTAATTTGCCATGAAAAAAATCAATTGCCATGAAAGAGCAGCATATCTAAAAATAAGAGGAACCATTCACAAGTTCTGTTAAGCAAATGGAGTAAAATTAATAGCCTTATATTCTTGGAAAAAGAATGATATTTTTTAATAAGAGGAGATAGGTCAGCAACTACAATGAAATGTTTATTGCATTTTTTCCGCTGTAGTGCTTACAGTTGCAAGTAAACTTACTTAATTTCATTGTCATCAGCATTTAAATTGTTGGTTTATGGTCAGAATATCAGTAGTCTAGATGTACCAACATTACTTGTGCTTGTAATTAACTGAATCTGGAACTATGTAGGAAAAGAATTCCTAGAATCGTAGAATCGTCTAGGTTGGAGAAGACCCTTAAGATCATCAAGTCCAACCATTAACATAGCACTGCCCAGTCCTCCCAGAGCCATGTCCCTAAGCACCACATCTACGTGTTTCTTAATACCTCCAGGGTTGGTGATTTCACCAGTTCCCTGGGAAGCCTGTTCCAATGATTGACAACCTTCTTGGTGAAGAAATTTTCCCTAATACGTTTCTCCTAAATGCAGCCATATATATAGAAACTATTAAGCAAACCAAACAAACAACAAACCAAACCCGTCATACCTGCATCCCACCTACATGGGAAAGGAATTCTAAAATGGATTTTTTTTTTCTACATGCTGAAAGTTAACCAAGCCTCTGGCAAAAATTCTAGTGGGAAAGTAATAGGCACATTTCTATAGTTAGGCTGTCACATGCTCAGGCTTATATCAAGTGTATGAGCCGAGGAACCTCCACCTCGTTTGGTACAATATGTGTGCTCTTGGTCATGTGATGCAGTAGTAAATGTGCAGTTTTCCCATTGGCTGTGTATCTGCATCTAGTCCTTGTAATTACCAAAAAACAGAGATGGGCTGAGATGTTACTCCAGGATGCATGTTGTGATTTAAGAAAGAGAAAGCAATTAGGGACAAATGATGGGTTTGGCACGTTCATTTCTCCTTCCTTAAAGCACAAATTCATTTAGAAATCTTCCTTTAAATGCTATGGGCATCTTTTAAAAGACCTAGAAGCTTCTAACTGAGATAAACGTTAAAATTTATAACCCCTTGTCAACTTTTCCATCCAATCTAGAATTAAAGCAGAGGGAATATTCCTCTGTGATGCTAATTTACACAAATTAAAGGAGTTTTTCAGGTTTGAAGCTCCAGCTGGATTACTGTTTTACTATTTGTGATAGGGATAAATTCTAGTCATGCTAAAAAAAAAAAGTTTATATGGCTATATTCAGAGAAGTAAAGCTCACTATGTGTGTTCAGTTTTGGTTTCTGAGGAAATAAAAACTAAGGCCACTGAGCTGATGACAAATGCAGGACAATAATTACAAAACCAATATCAAGACTCTACAACTGTAACTATAAACCCAGGATTCTGCCTGGAAACGACATTACATATGTGAATAATCAACCGTGTTTGCTGAAATTTTTGAACTAGTATTGTGAAAAAGTTTTCAAGTCCTAATCCTGCATTCCAGATCTTCCCAGGGCTAGGACAGGAGGGACCTGCTGCCAGTGTTGCTGTGAGATAGCTTAATTACAACGACTTAGGTGCAGAGAACCCTAAAGGTATGCTATGAGGTGACAAACTAGATTTAGATGCTGGAGATAGAGTACACTTCCTGCTAAAATATTTCACTGTTTTTAAGGCAGCCAGTATGTCAGGAGTTCAGTAGCTTTCCTTTTTAGTGGCATAGACATTGATAGACCTCCACTATACTAGCATTGCTTGTTCTTTACTTGGGTGTTGTCAAATGAATTGGAAACAGTGTAGATGTAGGTGTCAGGAGAATAAAACCATCCTTCCCCCAACACAGCCACACACCAGATCCAGTTCTTGACTTGGTTCTGAGGCTTAAAAAACCAAAATCAATTAAACAAGTAGTTTTACACATCTCCCATCATCAAATTTCTTAGAGCATAAGGGACATCTCTGCTAAACCTCTGTCTCTTGCTCAAAGTCAACAAGGACTTTGAAAATCTAGTCTGCTATAAAAGGCTCCTGGGAATAAATTGAGGACAAAACAGTATGAAAGGTAAGTGAAAAAAAGGCAAGCTATACTAATGGGGGTAGGCAGCTTGCACTGTTCTGAAGTGCTGTGTTATGGTAGAAGTCAGGTATTAAAGGCCGTGCAGGACCTAGTGAAACTGAAGAACCTTTAAAACTACTGTTATTTTGAAATTCTGATTCAACAATTGCTATTTCACAGCAAAACCCGTATACTGTGGCTTAAATCTACTGAGTATAGCATGAAAGGTGTATCTGGAACTAGAGAAACAAATACTCTGCAAGATACTTACTGTGCAATTTGATAAAATTCACAGTATGGAAGCTTGCATTGTATATTCTCTAATTCTAGCTGACCAGAAAATATAACAAGGATTGCATTACTCTGTGTATCAAACTGCATACATTTAGCCCTTGCTAACGTTTTAATCTTTTACAAAATAAGGTAGAATTTTTAAGAAGGGACCATTTTAATCCAGACAGAAGAGCAGGGGTACTACCCTACCTGAAAATGTCTCGCTCCAGCTCATGAGTCCGTTGTTGGTCCTCCCGATTCTGCTTTTGCATTTCTTCTTGCTCTTTTGGAGTGAGAGAACTAAGGCCATCCAAGAGCCATTTTTCTCGTAAGGCCTTTTTCTGATGGGGAAAAATAGACAAGTAAGTGTACTTTAAAAGTTAAGCTAGTCAATCATTTACTGTGTTTGTGTTGATGCCACGGGCATGATCCACAGTCTTGTGCTGTATCTACTAGCATAAGGCAGCCTGACAGTAGTGAGTGCCACTGAAAGAGAAATACTAAAAAACATTTGTATTTCGAGATAGGCTTAAAGCAAAACTCATTAAGAACAATGTCCCATTTTATCAGTCCACACAACAAATACATAGAGGATGTTAGTTGCTACTTGTAACAGATTAATATTTGTAAGTGAATCCAGTGGTGGGTTTGTCCTCAATAAAGTAAAACGGTTGTAGCAAAGCGTACATATTACAGACTCATGCAAAAGGTCCCAGTCAGAAGTGCTGTAGTTTTATTTCAGTAGCCCTGATTTCTGGGGTCATGGCATTGCATAAATTCTGGGAGGAGGTTTAAAAGGTGAAAAGTTTCTGTACATAAGGTTATATAGGAGATCTCTATCTCTTCCCTATCTCTGGAGACAGGGAGATAGTGATGCAATGCTGTCTCTGGAGTTTACAAGGAACTTGGGTGATTATGGTAGTGAACTCGCATTTCACCTGGTGAGGATGTGTGGGGTAGGAGTGGGACTAGAAGGGTGGGTTGCTGATGTCTGGCTAGTGTTTCAGCAGACTTGCCATGTATTTAGAACTGCTGTTGTAGGGGCAATCCAGGGCTTATGTACTTAGGTCCTGACCTGTTTAGTGCCTGTGAAGTTCTTTCTGTCCAGTAGTGACTTATAAATGGGTGTACTGCATGTGTACAGGTGAGCGGATCTCTCAGTTGTGTTTTCAAATTTTGAAAAGTATGCACTTCCTACAGCTGCTTTACAATATGAAAGGTGGCAGCTGAAAGTCATCAGAGCGTGCTCAAATATTCCTAGTGGGTGGGGGGGGGGAAATTCGTAAGCTCATATTTGCAGGCTAGAGGTTGTGAACTGTGCCAACCTTCTTGTGCTCTTTTTATTCCTTTCAGTCTAACTCAGGAATATAAATCCAGTTGCTGCCTTGGGGAAGAAGTGGGAGTCAGGGCTCCTTAAAAAACCTCTTTCAACAGGGGAAAACCAGCACACTATATTGTTTTTAATTAACCATGAATTTTCCATTTATAATTTAGATTCCTTGAGCTGTCTGATTTCCCTTTTTTTTAAGTTTTCCTTATACAGTGTTGTTAATTGTAGGAAGTGGATGAAGATTAAATTGGATTTTGACTACTGCTGCTTTGAGGCAGAGCTGTGCCCAGCACTGGTGAGAAAGCTGGATTAACCTTAGTGCTGCTTGCAGCAGCTGTTGGAATCGCTGCCTGCATTCTGTGCGTTGAGTCACTTAAACTGTTGCTTCCTACACTTTTCTGTTTACTGTATATTTTACATGAGGTTATTACTGAGGCCCCACTGATGGAGAAGAGTGCATGTAGGACCTGATTTGCAGTTAAAAGCAATTTTCAACTTGCTTGATGTGTGACATGATGCGATAGAAACCATGGCTAAAACAAGCTTGGGAACTTTGTGGCACTCCACGGTACTTTTTTCTGTGGACTGTAAGAGGAATGTTTACAGTTGCCTTAGCCCCGCAGGACAGTATTCTCTCTCAACACTGGATCCTAGGAAATCTGTGGAAAACAAGGGCTGCTCAAGACTGATGTCCTGTGCCTTGAGACTGGCTGTAGGATCACCTGGCAGCGCTTCCTAGAAGTTGTGTCTTAAGCTCAAATGAAATAAATGCAGATTTTAATAGAATGGTTTTACCTGATCTAGTAGATGCATGTGGTCTGGTCAACTCTTAGTGACCACAAAATACTGTTTTCTCAAGTTGGAGGAAACGTCATTACTCATTTCCTTTCAATCAAGCTGGTTTAGTTTTTAAAGATAAGTTGGACTCCTAGAAAAGTGAGATTTTAATCCTGACTGGAACTGAATTAGTCTAGCATTGCTGTCCCAAAAAATAAATCTATAATTCCTTGTGAGAATTACAGCAGGGCTGGCACTGTAGACCTCAGAAACTGATAACACCCATTGAAATCAACAAAAGCTTCACGTACATACAGCGTTAGGCCCAAGAAAACAAACTCCCTAAATACGGGCGTAACACAATAGTGTTATTTTTGCTTTTCCTAGAATAGTTTGCTGCTGCTCCCAACTAAATGCCATGTAATCTTTTAAATTTAATTAGCCATTTTTGAAAGAATGACGTATTGCCTAGTTTGGAAACAGCCTTAGAACAGCAGGCTTTCCAGGCTGCTCCACTGAGGCATGGGCACAAGCAGGAGCAGCTGCTTTGGGGCTGTCGGGTTCTTTCTGCTGTCGAGCTCTTCCTTCCGCTGTAAAGCATCTCTGGCTCAGTACTAGGTCGTGCATGTGTTCACAGCATTTGTATGAAAGCACTTTCCCTTTGTGTTAGGCTTGGTGCCTAACAGGGAAAGGGATGCTTGTACATTGTGATGTGATAAGACCCTAGGAATGGCCAGAGTACTGGAAAGCAATCACTTTCTTTTGTAAGTTCATGGTCACATCGGGAGTACTGTGACAATATCCTGCAAACTCTGTGAATAACGTCCTAGGTGTGCTCCAGCTATAACTCCACTGTAAGCCTTAACAGTCTTTCAGCCTTGAAAGATTCCTCCTTCCCTGGGAGGCATAGATGTCTTGAGTTTGTGGGGCTTGCTCTCCCAGTGGCATGGCAGTTCACCTTGCGGCAAGTTGGGGAGGCATAAATAATTTTCGCACTTTTCACAGATGGTGTAGGTCAACACTGTTAACTCCTGGAATAAGAAAGTGTGTGAAGAGCACCTACAGGGCAGCTCTAATAGAGTTCAGGCATGTCAGAAACCAAAAGCTTTATAAGCTAAACTAGCTCTTGGAAAGTATGTGTAAATCAGTGCTGACTGCGCTTTTCTTGCAACTCTGGTCCTTTCCCTTGTTGTGAGGAGGATTCCAGGTAGGAGGAAGAATTAGTTGCTGGTGCATCTAGAATTACCTGAGAAGGAAATTTCCCATGTACACTCACTAGCAGCCCCCACTGCTCTTTGCAGTTCCATGAAGCCCTATCCATACAGGTGTCTATTTGCTTGCATGTCCTCTACTTCATGTGGTAGAGGTGCACATGTAAGGAATAAATATTTCTTCTCCACACCTATTATGATACCTCATCTGTCTCTTTCTAGTAAAAAGTTAGCTTGGGGACAGCAAACAAAGTCATTGGGAAGTCGGAGCAGAGATTCCTATTTACAAAAAGGAAGTTTAAAAAAACACCACCACCAAAAAACCCCCACAAAACAAAACAACAACCTTTTAATAAACCTGTTGCTAAGGGCTATAAATAGGAATGAAGGACAAAATGAGGAACTGGATAGTGATATCCAGCTAACAGGAACATCTATATGACAGTGAGATTTACTAACCTGCAATAGTTTCCTAAGGGACAGGTGCGAGTTACATGGACTAGGTCATGGAGCTCTAGGTATCACCATGCATAACTGGTAGGAGTATAAACGAATGAAATCAACCTGACTTGCTAGGGAAATGAGCCCTCAATAAAATAAAATGTTTAAGCTTAAACATTTTAGAAGTCTAAATCTGTTTTTAAATTATTTTTGCACTAGATTCTTGCGGTGTTTGACTCCATTGAAATACCTAAATTAAATTAATTAAATTAAAGGACAATGCTTCTAGGGCATCAAGCAGAGGATGTTCATGTAGTAATGTTGCATCTCATATTAGGTGCCTGTCTTAGTACTCAGCTGGAAAAAGTAGTCTCCATTTTGGGTGCTCCAGATAGCTAATGATAGGTGTGTATTTATACACCATACATATATATATATGTATGTATTTAAACACATGCTTGATCCCTCTTTGCCAAGTGAACCATTTCCTCTACAGATCCTTGATTTGCCTCATATGCAATATGACTGATTTTAATTTAAATTTTTTTCTGTGTGATATCTGCATGATTTTTTCATAGAACAGGCAAACAAATCCCATCCTCTGTCCTCTTCCAAAGGAAAAGCATTTCAGTAATATTTTTCCAGGAGTGTTTTAGCTTCTGTAAAATTCCATAAAACATTTTCAGAATAAGTGCAAGGTGGGCTTTTGTTTTCTTAACTTTTTAACTCCGTGGTACCTGTTAATGTTAGCTGAAGGCATGTACTAAATCTGTAAGTAAACTGCCCTAGGACTCTGCACACAGCAGTAGTGAGGATTAGCTGGTTGTCTAGAACAGATCAGTTTATCCTTCTTAAAAGAAGGGCAAAAGAGTCATTCTGAATTTATAGGCATGGAAACTCGAAACATAAGTTGCGGTACTCCATGTAACCATGTACTAAGACGGAGGAAGACAGTCACATGTTTGCTGCTCATTGGTTACAGGACTTAGAAAAGATATTTCCCTCTCTTGTAGGCAAGACATTAGACAATTGGTCAAGCCTGTCCGTATGAATAAAACCTAAGCATAGGTGACTTTTGCGTTGGCTCGCCTGTCCCAGTGAACTAGTTTATCGTAACGTCTCATTTTTTTGGCTTAACACAAAATAACAGAGTGGATGAAACCCAGGATCAGGTGTCTATTTTGAAGAGGAGTCTGTTTTAAACATGCTTCTCCCACATTTGCTTAAGGAGACACGCCACACTCCTGGTATTGCATTCAACATATCTTTCTTGAAACTCTATCCACTTACATAATTAAAAGAGTATGTAACAAGTCCTGCGTGTTTCTAGAAGCATAGATTTTTGTCTCATCTCCCTAAATGACATGTACTGCCAGACGGCAATAGACATTTAAAGAATGGTGCTGTTGGGTAAAAATAGCTGCAATTTCAAGTGTCTATAGAGGTGGATCTTCTGGTTTCTTAGTAATCTGGAATCTGTAATCCTGAGTTTACCAGGCTATATTTCAGCACAATACTTGCAGTATTTATGCTTTTTTTCAAATGCGCAAAGAAACAGCATTATTTTACTAAAGAGTCATTAAACAAGCTGACAAAAGGCTATAGCCAAATAAAAATAGTCTGTTTTTTTCCCAGAAAAAATGCCATTAGATCTTATGGTTGTGCTGCACCCTGTTTGGTTGCTGTAGTGGAATTAAGGAGTGAACACACCCAGTCTGAAATGTGAGGCTTAATTTTCAGCTGTGAGTTATTCCTGGTTATGATCTCATTTTATGCCATGAAAGTGATCAAATAACATTAGCTCCTGAGTGTAATTTTTTTTCAAAGGTTGATGCTTATTACAGTCAAATCGAGTCCTGGCAAGACTCCAAAAAACTGTGGAAATTTGACAGTAAAAGCACGTCTTAACTGCGTGAAGATTTGCATTCCAAAATCCAAAACCTTTATTCATGCTGAACAACTTGAGGCTATCTTTAGTTACATAAATCCAACACTTTACTTACCTTTAAATGTTGGTGTTTCATTTTTTCCTCTTCCACTTTCAGACGTTTCTGTGTGATTTCTTCTTGCAGTTTTCTTTTGTCCTATAAATTAAGAGAACAATAAAACTTTGGAGAAATTACTTGCTGCTAAAAAAATTGTTTAAGTGTTGTTCAGTAGGGTGAAATCAATCCATGCAAATACAGCCTTATTTTAAAGCTTATATGGCGCTCAAGTAGTACATAACTTAGTAGCTCATGTGTCCTATGCAGGTATGGTTTCAATTACTCTGTCTCTGAAGTACATTTAAACATGTTAATGACCACAAAGCAGGGACCATCCAAATTACAAATAATTTACTGTTGGGGAGGGTAGGGGAAGAAAACAGGAAGAAATAACATTTGAACACAATCATATATGCAAAACAATGTTAGAAATGGGTCCTGACCAAAATTCCTAAGGCAGCTGGCACATCATTTAGGAGAGGAAAGAGTCTGCATGGTCTAAACTCTGCAGTGTGGACTGCAGTGATGTGCAGCTAGGCTACGTCACTAAATGAAATGGGCTGTTGTTGAATCCAGGACTGAGCTTATGTATCTTGTGGCTAATAGCTGAAATAAACAGGAATACATAAAGACACATAAATTTATTTCATTAGTCAAATAATCATAAAGACGAATACAGAGAAACGTAGTATGCCTCATATATGTGCAAAGGCTGCTTTCACGGCTGCCGAACTTTAGATGGAAAAACCTCAAGCAGTACTGATCTATCATAGTGCCACCTTCGTTCTTTTAGCTGCAGATTATAGAAAAAAGGAAATGGATGAATAGTCTCTGAACACTGGCAACACGTGAGCCTCTTGTGTCTTTGGATAGCTGCTGTCACGTGGAGTATCCTTGTGGCTCCTCTATATGAGGCCAAACACTGATTTAGAACTTTGTGTCCTCAGTGGCCGGTGGGAAAGAAATCATGCCAGAAGAAGCTAACTTTTACAAGCTGTATTAATAGGCTATTCTCTCGGTCAGCTCTAATGCTATAAAATCCTGTTATTGGACATGGCAACTTTTGCACTTGTTTCTTGGTATGTTTTAGGGAAGTAAATTAAATCATCTGTTGTCCTGTGCAGACATGTTTCCTGCCTGGAGGCTAATCCCCCTTTCCTTTCAATTAGAACAGATTACTGATAGTTTGTTTTTTTTTTTAACAGTCTCTTTTCACACAAGCATGGTTTAGGAAGGAGCTAAGTTCTTCACAAACATAGGAAGAGACTTGCCCTTTCAGCTCACCTGAGGAACCAGCTGTGTGTAAGGAGTGTAGAAACTCAGTAAGAAAGAAGTGCTGGGTATAAGGCTGGGAGTTGTTCTCCAGTTTCCCTTGGATCCGGGATTTGGAAACAGGAAGAGCTGTAATGTGCTTGGCCGAATCGCTTCACTGTTCCTGGAAATGAGCAGTGGGGCCACAGGCGACAGGGACACTTTGTTGAAGGATAGGAAGCAGAAGAAACCACCTAGCCTTGTGGAGATCGAGGGCAGGACTACAGGCTGGCCAAGCCCAACTGATGCTATGCTGGGCTTTAGTAGATGAACGAGTGTCAGTGATCTCTCTTGCAGTCTGTAATGTGCAATAGCCATCTGTAAACCCAATCTGTACTTTTCTGCTTGTGCCTCTGCACAGTTTTGCCTCGATGGTCTTAGTCTGCCTCTTCAATCCACAGAGCAGATAGGGCTCTTGCCTCAAGATACATGCTACCTTCATCTCTGTAGTGGTTTTGAGTTCTGCCAATACAGTCAGCAAAGCTACTGATTTAGGATCACTACAATATGTAATTTTTCTGTCCCTTTTTAAAGACTTTATCCAAGAGCTGCTGTGCTGGATATTACTCAGCCTGATTTTGGAGACATAGCATCTGGTCTCTGACCTTCACACCTTTCCTTAATTAGGAAATACTCATGGTCATTGTATAAATGGCCTTTAAATAACCTATCATTAGATGAGCAAAGTGTGACAAGAGCTTGTGTTTACAGATTGTTATAATTCTTGAGGAAACAGCTTTTTCTCTTTACTAAAGGTCTGGATAAGATTCTTATCCAGAGAATGAACTTTTACTTGGTTTATACCGTTAAAAAACATTCAAGTCAAGTTAAATATTCTTTTTATACTAGTGGAGATGTGTACTAAGAGTTTGGGCAGTCTGAAATGAGAAGTGGTATGCAAAAATACTGTGCAGAAAGAAATCTGTAAAGTGTGTAAAGAGTGTAAAGGCACAAATAACTGCATTTTAAGTTAATTGTGTAATAAGGAACTTATTCAGTAATGGAACTTTTGCCTGTGTCTCTTGTTAGAGGTCTATGTTCCTTTTGCATCCCATATTTTTTCTTTTTGTTTTCTACTTGTATCCTTCGGTGTTCTAGCATGTTTTAATTTCACTGCTTGGTAATAAATGTGCATTATACAATTATCCAAATTAAATAGGTTGAAATAGATTGTCTTTTATATATCTAGTCAAAGAAAGCTGAAAGTCTAATGCCAGAAGCTAAATTCAAGGAAGATGTATGAGGAGCCTTTTTGAACCTTGTGTTGCCAGAATAATTTTTAAAACCTGTTAGGACACTTCCTATGCTGTGTTCTGCTACGCTTTGTCTGCAAATCATGTCTTGCTGTACAAAGCTTTAACTACACATGTAATGGAATAAATGTTTATTTACTTAGATAGCTAAGAGATCCCTGCTTCTACTAAACTTCATACTCTGCCTCTGTAGATAATCAGGTTGATGGCAGAATTTCTCTAATCCTCTCTTACTATGCTCTTGTTAATGTGGGCAAGATTTGCTTCTTATGAAAGAGCACCTTCATCCCTTCCTCTGTTGTGCACTGGTGCAAGGTGAGACTTGCGCCTTGGTCCTAATTTTCACTCCCACTGAAACACGTAGGAATCTTTCCTGACTTCTGAGCACAGAAAAGATTCATGTTCTAAATTGAATCTATCTGAAAGGAAGGGAAATGCATCTACAGGGCATTGTCTTGTTAGGTGTCTTGTGTGCCAAGTCCACTAGTTTCTGTCACTGTTTCACAGTCATGCCAGTGTTGGTCTGCTTGGTTTCATGGCAGATGCTATGTACTGTCGAGGCCAGTGGAACAGCTAATGTTTTAGCTGATGTATTTTTGGTTTTGTAAGATTTTTCCAGAGGTAATGCTTGGTTATTTGAGCACAGTCTTAGATGGAGGTATGGACAGTTTAGTCTGATGGCATGAGACTGCAGGAATGTCATGATTCAAATCTTTAGTCATTCAAATCTATCATTTTTGTTTTCCCCATAGAATGGAGGATTTGATGAGAAAGGATTAAGCCTAAGGTTCCTCTTTGGCTATTTTGTCTCAGCGTTTGCTGTGGCAAACATGTTAAAACTTTTGTATTTTAAGATATGATGGTCTCTGTAACAAAATTGATGCATTTTATTTTTTAGTTGTTATGTTCTATATACACCAGCAGCCAGCGGAAGGTATATAACAGAAAAAAATGGTTCCTTTTCTGAGCCAGGGGAGCATCAAAATCTTAAAATAATAATAATAATGATACTAATACTACTAATAGGGGTTTCCTTTTTGCTTTGCTACATGGAGAAGATATGAAAAATCATTTGAAAACCCCTTAGTGGTTCTGTGAGAGC
The DNA here is from genome assembly GCF_964289735.1 of Phaethon aethereus. Classification (NCBI taxonomy): domain Eukaryota; kingdom Metazoa; phylum Chordata; class Aves; order Phaethontiformes; family Phaethontidae; genus Phaethon; species Phaethon aethereus. Next base: position 14,697,950 of record NC_138584.1, read on the forward strand.
CAGATGCTGTAAAGGAGCCAGACATTTAGCAACAGAAACCAGGCAGGTTTTAGTGCAAGTGCAGTTGTTTACTGCTCTGAGTACCTGCGTGCCCCTTGCTATCCTCTGTGAGATCCTTTCCAACATTTATCTTGTAGGTAACACTTGAAACTCCTGGTTACGTTGCTTGGGACAAACCTTCCCAGAGCCACCGAGTAACTCCCAATTTGAGTTGTAACGTGTTTTTTTTTTCTTAGAAACTCGTATTGCAGATTCTTAAACCTGATAACTTCACCTTATTTAGGCTCCTTCATTTCTGCAGTGCATTATAACAAATACACTGAGTGTTTCAATTAAATGCTCTCAGCTGATGGAAGTGGAGAGCAAATAGTTCCTTTATGCAGCAAGTGTAATAAATGAAGTCATGGCCAGAACCCAAATATGATTTCTTATTTCCCGTAATGCCAGACACAGAAGCTGTCAGAGTTCCTTAAAAAAAAAACTACTTCTCCATTATTCGTCTAGAGGCAAAGATGCATCCCTAGTATGTTCCGAGGTGTCCCACTCAGGCAAGTGTGCTGCCCCGTGCCTCCTGCCGGGTACCAGGAAATAGAAAACACTGCAAGGCCGGGACGTCTCTTATCTTTTGAGCCCATACGCTGGAGACAAAGTCCAGGTTATGAGTCTGGTTCAAACACCATTACAGTTAAACGAACAAAAATACTCTAAGCCATTTCAAACTACCTTATTTTGGGCTTGAGTCAGGTCTCAAGTAAATATGCATTTAGCAGGCCTGTTTATACTTTTATCATAGGCTTTTATGGGCCTGTTGCCTTTTATCAAGTGTCATAATTAAAACCCAACCAAATGAAAAATGAACCTATTCAACTCCTGTAGACTTCCAGTTACGCCTTCTCACATTTATTTTGGTTCCAATAAGGTATTTTGTAACTGCCCACTATTTATTCAGGCAATAGTGTTTGTTTCACAACTAATCTATCATGCTAAGAGTGTGAAAAATACCTTTGTTCCCATTATTTGTTTTTAAAGATTGCCTGTGACAGTGAGTGATCCTTCTGCAGTTTTCCTTTCATCCCAAAGGGCCAAATGTTGTTTCAGTTTAGTTCTTCTGTAACTGAATATGTTTCAGTGGAGATCAAGTCAGAGGAGAATTTTGATTCAGCCATTTTTGTTACATCAGGTTAGATTCCTTTAAAAAAATAACTCTGTAGTTCCCTTAAAACACAATAAATCTTTTGAATAATCAGATTTCCCTTTAGAAGAGAAACTTAAAATGTTTTCTAAAATCTTCAACAAAAACTTCATCTTTCCCCCCCACCTCTGAAAATTGACAGGTAGGAATTTGCTTAATTCAGGCTTGTCCCTTTTTACTTTTCAGCCATATTTATGATAGATTATCAATAATTCAGAAATTGTTTTTAATTCCACGATGCAAAACCAAAAATCTTTCATAACTCAGTTTTCTTGTGAAATGGGAAAATTTATTTGTTCTGGAATTCTCTAGCTGCCTTTTGACCTGCTGTCCTTCAGGCAAACATTCAGCTGATGATAGTAATATGTATTTTAGACTGTCCAGTAGTGATTTACACACATACTTTCACTGTTTTAAATTCAATTTGAAAGTGCAACCCATAATAAAGTCAGTACAGGCAACTTAAAGCAATGGCATATAAAAAGAAGCAACAATTTCAAGCAGGCATAAGTTTTTTCATCCTGGAATAAATAATTCTTCGGAAAACACACAGTAGTTCATTAACGCAATACTATTTCTAAGCCCTTTTTTGTTTTGTTTTGTTTTTAAATAGCGAATTATAACTATAAGCACTTACTGTTATGGCCTGGAATCTTTCTTTCAGCAGTTCAGCTTCCTCCATTCTAGAAATCAAAAACAGACAAGTAGTGAAGGAAAAGAGAGTGAGACCATAAGCAAAAAGCCTCCTGGTGGGGCTACGAAAAAAGCTGAGGTGATTTGATCCAATTCCAGAGCAGAGAGAAGGCAGAATTTTTGACTTGTCAGGAGAGTCCCTGAACAGATGAGCAGGTCAGCCCAGACAGACACATGTAATGAGGGTGTGTAGAAGAGGCAGACGTGGAGAGTGCTGGCATGAGCTGACTGACAAGTTGGAACAGTGGAGCACAAGCCCTTTTCCTTCAGAAGCTGCCAACTCTTTGTTTTAATGTGCTCAGTTAGTGTGCCATTGCTTCTTTAACTGTTAAACGCCCAAAACAAATCTGCCAAGACTGTGGTAGAAGTAAACTTTTATTATGTTCCTGTTTTTCTTTCTTCCCCTTGTGTGTGCTTCTGGTGATAAATAGACATTTTAAACTTACCAAGTATTCCAATTTCTTATGAAACTTATTTCACCTGTGTGTTTTATCCTGTTACAATGTTAGCACTGCGTATGGCATGGGTTTTTCTGAGATGGCAGTATTAATTTAGTTTCCTAGATGAAACTTCTAGAGAAGCTCTATTCATAGCTGGAAGAATGTTTTAGAACCACTAACCCAAAGTAAAATAAACTTTAAGCAATCGGGTCTGTCACTGAATGCAAGTACTAATCTGTGCAATTACTGGTCAGCTATCTAGGACTCAGGGGAAGCTTTGTCTAAGTAAGGATTTCAGGATCATCATTTCAGTGTTACCAAGATGAGTCTAAAATGCCAGTGGATTTCTCACACTGGCTTCCCATTCAGCTGACTCCAAGGGTTTTTTGCTGTGGACTTCTGCTGAAAAAAGCATTATGCTCCTTAAGGGGTGGTGTACACTTTGACCTTTCCAATTACATGAGTGGGAGTCAGCCTTCCAAAATCAATCTAGAAAACTTGCAAAACAAGCGGAACTGCCTCTAGTAAAATCCAGTTGTGGAAAAAAATTCTAAGCAAGATAAAGCCGAATTCAAACAGCATAAAGATGTAATGTGAATCTGGAATCCCTTTGCTACCTTCAGTATCACGTAACTTAAGACTTTTAAGGACACCAACAGGAGAGTCAGTCAGCATGTTTGGGTTTTTTTCCTGTTAATTCATTGAGGTGACTAAACTCAGCAGGATTTGGTGAGGGGTTTTACTTCACGTCAGTACAGTGACCTGAATCTTGGTGGGAAATCAGGCTCATTATTAGCAAATTCTAAGATGTTACAGATTTGAACATTTGATGATGAAGTTACGTCCTCATAATTCAATATGAATCAATATTTAATTTCAGTTTCCCCATTTCTGGTATATCATCACTCATCCATATAGACAAGCAGACTATGCCCCTGCCCCGGGATTAAGGATGCGTTAATGTCTTGTTTATACTGTGATCCACCCTGAGGTTTTGTTCAAACTTGCAAAGACCCCATGTTTTATTCTTCAGTGAAGATTAAAAAAAAAAAAAAAATTAATATATGCCTCATCTGGTCAGCACCTGAAATTAAAAAAATTACCACATAAAAGCAAATGTGAAGTTCAAAGGCAAGTGTACTGAGGTATATCAAGAGCCAGATTACATGGGAATTTAAATGCGTTCAGTTTATGGATTTGAGAATAAGTTCAACCACCCCACTGAATTAAATATATTCTTGCTGCAAAAGCCAATAGAAAGACAGTCTTTCTGTTTAATCTTTCATAAGTAAGTATAGCCTGCCTTATTATATTCTGAAAAAAACCCCCCAAAACTTACTTCATCTTCATCTTTGTCTTCTACGAAGTTCATCTTAAAATTTAAGTGCGTATGTGGACTTCAAAATGTTTAAAAAATATTTCAAGCAGCAAACGATTACATCAGAAGTAAAGAAGTCCTTTTGGGGCCAGAATCTGTATCCTGATATAAATGAGATTCCATTCTCAATGGGTGGAGAAATTAGATGAGTATTTCAAAATTGATTCAAATTAAAATCAGTGGAGTTGCATTGCTTTGAATTTTGTTCATCTAAAATATTATCTTAACTTTATGCCTCAAAAATACTTAAATGCTTGTGGATGTTATATATTTACAGACCAGAAAATTATTTAACATGTCTTTCCCTAATCTAAACCCCCAGATTTTGAAGTAACTTGGAGATGGTTTCTAAAAAGTTGCTTCCCTTTTTAAGACCATTATTGAGAAAGCTTTTAAAGTCCACTGTAAAGATTTTAAATTGTTTAAACCACATATATTCCCTTGCTAGGCAGGATTTGTTGTTCAGTCAATAGGTTGTTTTCCAGTTATCTTAATCCTATTCTAAATGGGATTTATGTGCGAGAGAAGAAATGGACCAGCTGTCATTTTGTCTGCCGCTTAAGCCTGCTTCACCAAAAGCAGTATCCACGGTGCTGTAGGTTAGATCAGTGAATCTGAACAGCTGTGTTTTCAGCCCACAGGATTCTTGGAACAAAGTTTTCAGAACTTGCCTTCCAGAAACAGAGCCAGAGGAAACTACTTACCTATTCTGCAAGTTTAAGCTCCCCGCCCCCAAAAAAAGAAAAAAAAAAAAGAAAAATTTTGGAAGAATAATGTGTTAGCCTGTGTTTCTGTAACTGGTAATTGTACATTTTTCTTTTCGTAGAACAGATTCTCTGAGTTATGCTGAAGGTGTTTGTTGTATCACATGATGAGTCATGCAGGTTGGGTTTTTTTGGCTCCACTTCTTCCTTTGCTAATTTCTTTTTTGTACTGGGTACCTAATGTAGGAGTAATAATAAGAATCTGAAGTACAAGGTGAAACAGTTGCATTATGATGTCTTAAAGAAAAATGGGTGGGAATTTAGAAGAATGCAATATCCTGAACCAAAATCTGTAAGTAGGACCACTGAAGCACTTTTACAGCTGGACATCATAGAATCTTTGGGTTGGAAGAGACCTTTAAAGGCCATCTAGTCCCACCCCCCTGCAGTGAGCCGGGACATCCCCAATGAGATCAGATTGCTCAGAACCCCGTCCAGCCTGACCCGGAATGTTTCCAGGGCTGGGGCATCTACCACCTCTCTGGGCAACCTGTGCCAGTGTTTCACCACCCTCATTGTGAAAAAGTTCTTCCTTATATCTAGTCTAAATCTACCTTATTTTAGTTTAAAACCATTGCCCCTTGTCCTGTCGCAACAGGCCCTGCTAAAAAGTCTGTCCCCATCTTTCTTTCAAGCCCCCTTTGAGTGCTGGAAGGCTGCAAAATGCAAGTTCCATTGTCTGTTTCTGGAGTGAAGTCTGAGTAGGGGCATGGAGAAATACTGTCACTTCAGAACTGTAGCAGCTGTCCCTTTCCATACTCTACAAACAAAACCATCCTCAGTTCTACTCTTGCTTATCGCACTGGGATTTCTTTAGAAACAAATCATTAACCTAAGGTAATACACGTACAGTGAGTTATAGATTATTGTAGTAGCAAACAATTGCGTCTAAGAAGAAACATCTCATTAAAGCTAAGGAGCAAGAAGTTTTCACTTTTTGAAAAAGTGAGTTTGAAGTGAATGGAGTTGATCAGATTGTTATCAGTTGAAAGCATAGCTTATACTTTCTGGAAAGAGTGGTTACTGAATCCATTAATCTCCATTTCGTGCATCTTAACTAGTCTGATTGTTTCACGTTGTGATGAGCTGTCTTCTGTAGCTGAGTTTGAAACAGGAAAAGGGCATTTTGGACTTGGTATCAAAGTGAATTTTATATTTTTACAGTGAGCCACTATGTATCTGTCTGCATGTAGCCTTGAATCTTTGACAGCAGAGGAATGGAGGGGAGGTAAATTTTACTGAAGGTCCCTCACTGAAAATGCCTGTCTGCAGCATCCTGTCGATTGACCCAAAGGTCTGGTGTCTGGGATGCCTCAGCTGACTGAGAAATGGTCTCTTCTCCAGCTAGAACCAAGATTTTGCATTTTAAAGGTGAAAAATATGCCAACAAAAAATGGAAATTTTAAAGATCTAAAAGCTTTTGTTTATTCCAGATGAAATGCGTGCAAATAGACAACTAAAGCCTTTAGGCAGTTGCTCCCAAAACTTCTTTTTTAGAGAGACTTTCTCTTTAGCTGTATGTTATTTCCCAAAAGAAATAAGTTCGTTTGTCTCACTCAAAGGTTGGTTTTGAAGGCAGTTTCCACCATTAGTCTGCGAAGTACTTCCAGCTGTTCCAGTCAACATGCATTAATGTTGCACAATAAGCTGCAAACAGCTTTTGCCTAGGATACATTCTGCTAAAGAACTCTTCTGGGGTTCATCATGGTACTATTTTTTTGGCTAAAGAGCTTAAGACAGTTGCACTTCTCAGTGATGGAAAACTTAGCCCTCAGTAAATAAAAGGCTTGAAGTCCTGAGAAAGAATACTAGCCAGAGGCAGCACCTATCACGTTAAATTTGTTTTACTTTAACCTGATTTCTTTCACAGTATAAATAACATATTTTCATGTCTCCATCAAGTCATGAATTCCAAGCTAAACTGGAAGGTATTTCATGAAAAATGCGTGTGTTAGTAACAGGGGAAAAAAGCTTTAAAATGAGGGTAACCTAGAGAGGTGAAGTTAAAAACTATTCCCAGAATATAATTTTATATACATGAATATGTGTATCTATGCAAATATTTTTTTTTTTAAAAATATAATTATTATTAGCAATTAGTAGAGATGTTGGGTATCTTTATGGGTACTTGTACATGTTAAATATTGCATCTGGGGGTACGTATAACTACCAGACTAGACCTGACTAGCATGTCTGTGGGAGACTTTCGCATTGCTTGTTTGCCTTCTGTGGCTCATACGTCTATAGCTTTCTAGCCTCTCAGTTTCTGTTGGTCACTAAATCTTTAGTCTAATGATCTGTTTTAGCATGTGGGATTGCCTGATCCTTATTAGGTGAATAAAATTTAAGATGTTTTCTTTTATACTTTAGTCAGAGTCCGGATTATATTAGCCAGTATGCATAAAGTAATGCGATAAATTGGGGCGGGGCGGGGGGGTGTGTGAACCAAAACAAATCAACCCAAAAAATGTCTCATGCCCTCCATCAAATTACACAATATTAGAAATTATAAAAAAACCTGTACATTTTTAGGATCTTAGAGAAGGCCCATAACAAAACCTCTGCCAGCTCTTAGGAAGGATTAAAATTTTGCTGTGAAGGCCAACTTTGGAGAAGTAATTTCCTACTAGGCAGCTCTTTTAACATAATGAATTTCTTGGGTCCTCTCACTGAAGCAAACCAATATGTGAGTATTTCAGTTTTATACAGTTTTATGAAGATAAATTCTACCTTCTTTACTTATTTTGGTAGACACACAGCCTGAATCTCGGGGGGGGAAAAGCCTTGAACTATTATGTTTCTGTTGGTACAACTCCCTTCCTGTTGCTATTCATAACTATGAATTATTAAGTCTTAAAAATCAAACTAAAGAAACGGCTGTTGGTTGTTGCCTTCAGTTCTTTTTAAAACATTGATTAATTATAAATCTGCTTGTCAGATATCTTTCAATATTATAGAGAAATTTAAGAACGCAACACGGGCTCTGCTGCCTCTTCCATGGTGGGGGTGGGGGTGTTATATGTACAGTGGAGCCTCGCTATAAATGCTATTGTGCTAAATACAGATCATCTTGCCCCTATTTTTTAAAATTACACAGTGAATTTTGACACAGTCTATTGATTATTTTTTAATCAGTTAAACATGTTTTTTGTAGCCTTTTTCATGTTTCCAGACACTTGTCAATTCTTGGCCTCATGTATTTTGGAAATGTTTTATGAAACTCAATGTGGGAGGCTTTCCAAAGCAGTTTTAACAAACCCTGTTGTCTCATTTAAAAATCACACTTCAGTGAATAGTTTAAGTGTAATTACTGTGGTGATATTAAATGTGAGATTCTTAACTGAATGTGTTCAGGGCCCTAGATAAGTGATAGGATTGTGTGTGTGTGTTTGTTTTTTAATGTAAACCAAAATAAATAAAACCACAAAGAGTCTGAAATACTCAGGATTAGAGCCGTAAACGTGTTGTGGAATTCATTGCTTGCAACCCAGCATTTTCCAACTGCTGCAGATACACACTTCTAAGAATAGTGAAGAGTTTTAAATCCTACCCAGCCAACTGTGTGGGGAATTTTTAGCAGGGCTCTGAGAACCAGCTTTAGTTGTTATGTAGTTTGGTTGTGTTTTCATTAAGAGAAACCAAATACCCCATAACCGGGGCCAAATCCTGCGGAAAGTAACAAAACCCACATGGGTACTGTGCTGTCCATAGTAAGGTAAACTGCATGATCTGGTCTCCTGACTCTTGGTTTCCCATGCTCTTGGAGAACACAAAGAGAACAATAGTTGTGTTTGGGTCTAATAGGCCTCAGTAGGATTGCAGAGCAAAATTAGGGCCTTGCAGACATATTTTTGTGAACCTTTAGTGCCAAGTGTGGTTTTTCCAAGTACAACTGCTGCTGGTGGAAGCCTTGAAAGCATAGATGATTTGATCTAGAAGACAGAGCTGAAGTAGGAATTTCTTAGGAGAAAACCTTTCTCTGCAGCTGGAGCTGCAGAGAGGCAGGGACAAGACTGGAGGTGGTGAAGCCATTCAGCAAGTTCCCCTAATGACCAACCTCTTGTTTGCAGGCTGAGGAATAGAAACTCTGTGGGTTACATCAGTTAATTCCCATCTCCTGAGGCATGGGCAGAGCACTTGCCCTGCTCCCCTGGGAGGCTGCCTAACTAGCCTGTGCCGGTAGCAAGGTCTACCCTGAGCACTGAAGCTCAGGTGTTCTGCGAGATGGGATGAACCTTATCTGATATCTCTCAGCAGAGCGAAGAGAAATTACTGCTTTCTCCACCCACTCTTCCAGCCACATTTTCCAGCCACTTTCCTTCCTCTGACTGCTCTGTGAACCAATTGAATTTGCTAATCTATCAGGAAAGTAATTAAAAAAACCCAACGAAAGCCAAACCTAAACCCCCAAATCCATGAGTGTCCGCTGTGGCAGTGAGCTGAAGAGGCTCAATGGGAGACGAGAGGAGCAGTAGTGTTAGGGAGTAAGAAGGAATGGGATTCTGGCGAGAGAAGATGGAGGAAATGTGACTCTTCTGGCAGCGGTGAGTTGCTAAGATGAACTCGGCCACCTTGCAGGCCCCAGGCTTACGCAGTGGTCCAGGGACCACGAGAGACCTTATACTGACGTGTATAATAAGCATGTATGCTCAGCTATTTATCTGAAATTTGAAACTGCTGTGGAAACACGATGACTTCAGACCCTGGCAATCCTTCCTGTGCTTCCAGATACTCAGTATCCTGCACTGTGGGTGGGCAAAAAATATCCCACATACAATTTGTTTTGCGTAAGCCTTTCCAAGTATTAAAGGAAAAAAATACACGATAAGATTATGCAAAACTTTATTGTTAGCAGAACTGATAAGAATATTTGTGGCAGATAACACTTGTTGCAGTTACAGACCTATTTTTCCACAGTGGAGAAGGCCTATTATTTTGCTGAGGAGTTTGTTGTTTGGAAGCAGTGGCTGAAAAAAACTCTCAACTTGTCAGTCACTCAAACTGTTAACTTCAGCTGTCCCTGGCTCATTTGCCGTGCCGGGTAGGTCATCTGAATAACACGGGGGCTCGGAACGCCGCGCGGTGCAGCCCAGGCAGCTGAAGCCGAATAGTCATCCGGATGCCTGAGGGAGTATGTCACCAGCTTATGTTTTTCAACAGATACAAATATTTCACTTCTGCTCCTCATAGCACTGTATGTTTACTTAGCCCCTTACCTTAGAGTGGTGATTATTAACTAGGAGCAAAAAAACTTTGTCTAGTATGGTTTCCTTTATTTTTCTTGTAAGATTTGTTTTGATTGTCAGGGTTTCAGACCTGTTTCATAGCTACACTTTCTTACCAGAAAGGCAATATTATCTTCCTTCTTTTCACCGGAATCTGAAGTGGATCCTGTGAGTGATATTCTACTGTTTGCTTGGTGTTCACTTAGAGTGAAATGACGTGAGAAGCCTGAGCTGAAGTAGTGGCCGTGTGGTGCTGAGAAGAGGCATCCTGCTTCTCTCTCTCTGTCCTGGACACGTATTCCCACAGATTACTTGGCTGTCGGCTCACCGAATCCACTCGCCAAGCTGGCAGGGAACTAACCGAGCAAAAAGGTGGCTATTGCTGAGCTAGTGAGTCAAATCATTGCCCAGAGAAGTCCGGTGAGTGCCAAACTGTGGTGAAGGAAGAGGGCAGAGGGTGGAACCGTGGCTACTGGAAAATGCAAAGGAGGGGGAAAGAGCAGGGGAAGAGGAGGGAGGGATAGGAGGAAAGGGAAGTGGTGGTAAGCTCTTATTTACCTTTACAGACTATATAACACAATGCGGGGAAACCTTTTTTCTTTTTTTTTTTTTTCTTCCCCCTGAAGGCTGAATAGGCCTTTCAAACACTGTTGGCAGATCAAAGGTTAATATTTTATTACCATCCGTGAATAATGCAAAAATTAATCTGGCTGCGAGTTGTATGAAAGAATATTTTGGGGAATGTAAAAGCTGTTTTCCTATCGTATCTTCTCGGCTGTTGAACAAGTTCTCTATCCAGTGACATCAGGAAAGCCAAGCTAATCTGCAGTTTATTTAGATGTAATTTCTTAAGTGTGTCTTTGCAAATTTCAGCCTAGCAAGCAGGGTCTTTGTTGTTTGGGAAGATCCATTATAGCCTTTGTATAGATTTCTTGCTGTCCAAATGCACCTGGAGACTCATGGCCTGTGATGGCCTGAGACTGATGGTTGGAGTTGGATACTATTTTAATCATCTATTTTAGCAAAACATTTTTACATTTGACAACAACACTGTTGCATTTAGCCTGTAGGTGAAATGACCTTTTGAAAAGGATTTTGATGATTAGTGTTAATCTGGAAAAGGGGCTTGTCAGGTAATTTCTTATTTCAGAAAGTATTATAATAGCTTCCTGTAAAGGAAAGCTTCCTGTAAAGCTCTATTGTCAGGTTTATAGCTGATGGTGTTAGGAGACTTCAAGAAGCCAGTTCTTGGTGTTTGGTTTAGAAACTTAATCCACATTTCTTGCGTGTAACCATCGCTGGATTGGACACAATTTTGGTGTTTGAAGGAAAAATTAAGAACACTCTAGCAGTTCTAGTTAACTGCTATCATCCTTTAATTTAGTTGGCCTGTTCTCTTACTTATTTTGGCTAATGCAGGTCAGGATTGTAATAAAAAATTGTCATTATCTCATGGCTGCTCAGTCCTTGTATGACAAGTTTTATATTCTCGGTTTCCTGTGGACTGTCAGCAATGGATGAAGAACCAAGGAATGAGCACACACAGGAATCTGTCCTTTCACTGAAGGAACACCACATGTCAGTGTAAGTATCAACATCTTTTCACATAGTCTACACTTTAAACACCAGTTAAAAGTTAATAATTAACTTATTTATACATGCATATTTTTTTCTGCCGAGTTTCAAGAATATTCTTTATGTAGATATCCTTTTTCCAATTGTATGAACTGTATGTTCTTGTAGGTTCATATTAACACTTGATTCTCTTAGGGGACAGCCACTTACATAAGTATTGCTTGGAATTTATACCATGAATCTCAATAACTGTTGCACTGATGTATTGTTGAGTTGTTTAATCTTATAGCTCAGAAATTGAAGAGCTGAAGTTAGATAGATCAAACAACTTCAATAACATCAATTTGGACCTCCAGCTAGCAGAGGAAGGCACTTTTGGGGGCCTAATGATCTGTCAGAAAGAAATGTTGGCTTAAACACAGCTGACGGACCTTAGCTCTCTCTAGTCCTAAGAAATGTCCTACAGCAAGGTCATATTATTCTGAACTGATTCTTTTTACCAGTATGGAGTTAACTTCATGGTTGACACAGTTTCATTTCATATGTGTTGCTCATATCTAGAGAAGTTCATGCCTGTTAATCATATAGGCATATTTCTTATATCATCTCCTAGTCCCTCATTAATTTCATAATTCTGTAATTATTGCAATTAAAAATACTGACAGGCCATGATTTCAGGTTCCTCTTTTGAATACTGGTTGTAGCATAGTAGATGAAATAAAATAAAACTGAATTTGCATTTTTTAAGAGTACCCCGGCACCACCACAAATTGAACAACAACTGCAATTAAGAGATGTCTTGAGGGCTACCTGTTCTTCACAGAGGTGGAAAACGGCTTTTGTCGTAATCATTTGGCTTCAGAGAACCTCAGAAACAAGTTCCCCTTATTGGGAGAGCTGATCACTGGCTTTCTGAAGCTGGCTTAAAACAATTTTTTAGGATATTGTGCACGAATTCTCAAGAAGTGCAAAATAGATCAGAAAAGGAACAATTTCTACACATTATGACCACAACCCTTAGCAGTGTTCAGCTTAGTTTGTCGATGTGCAGATAGTGACATTGGCACCTGTCCGGAAAAACAGGTGACGGTGTGTCTTGGGGGTTTTCAGAGCTGCGTGGGTGTCCCGTGCGTGCACAAACCGGGCTGTCCAGAGCCGAGCTACCTGCCAGTTCTGTGATACCATATCCAAATTAGCAATTAGAGCTGATGGTGCAGGTACTGGAGTGGGTTTGCTCGGTGGCTCCTGCGGGGGGGTTAAGAACAACTTTTCCTCTAAGCCCTCGTGCCTTTGATGGCAGCCTTTTGTCTTAATTGCCTTATCATTATGACAGCTTCAGCAAAACTGAGGGCAGCACCTGAGCTGGTACTTTCTCAAACCGATAGCGTCTGCTTTCCAAAAAACCACGTGTGAGCCTCAGCCTCTTCCACCTCCTCCTCCCACTTCTGCTAGACGTTATCCTAATCACCAGTCTTCTTCCTACCCTATATTAATCCTATAAACCCTGAGCAAATCTGTCTACCTCTGTCAGTGTTTGGTGGGGCAGGCCTTGTTCTCCAGGGTGACGGCTCTCGGTGTGCTCAGCCCGCACCGACAGCCTGCGGTCAGAACTGACCGCAGTTTGAATCCCTGGTTTAATTGTCCCTAACCTAAGCAGGTATGAAACCCTTAAAGCAGCTTTAAGTGCTCACAGGACATTCTGGAAGTATTACAGACTGGTCCCTTAGGATGTGTTGTGTGTAATGCTTGTGGTGCAGGACTGTCTTCAAGTGAGTGAAATTAAATGCCAGTTTTGAAAACGGCATGAATAATACAAGAATAGATAAATGGGACAGACTTTGAAAGATCATGAGCATGACTGAAGCAATCGGGATTTTATTCTGGTTACGCAGAGCTTTCAGAGAGAAATGTGAATCAAAAGACCATTTTGACTCTCGATTCTTCTTTTTCCTTTTCTAGAAAATTACTTGATTATTCTCTAACTGACCTTTCCTTGGAAGTACTGATTCACTTGTGATTTCCTAACTCCTGTAGGTAAAAGCTATCTGTAGTATAGCTTGCCAAAAATATTTTGTATGAAAGGCAAATATACTAGAGTCTGCCACAAATCCTCCTGTGCTAAATCAATGCTTTTGTATGGGCTTTCCATTCCCCGCCCCCATACTTCTATCTGCATGCTGTGAATGAATCCTACAATTATTAGATCCTACAATCTGTTATCCTAGATTAACTTCTTAGTTGTATTTTTTTATCTACTTTTGCCTTTAATTTACTTACTTGACCTTTTGAGTGATTAGCCAATAAACTTTTTGGTCTGTTTTACAAGAATGTTCCTAGCTCGTGAGACAATGACTAATCTCTCTAATTTACAGTTACCTCTAGTATCTAGATACTCTTGGTTTCAGACGGGAAAGTGGGATAAGAATTATTTTAATTCTTTGGCTTGTACATCTTTGATTATTCAATTATTTTGTCATTTAATCATTCTAAATAATTGGATCCTCCTGAGTAATGAAAAGGCTTACAACAATTCATGAACAAGGTGTCATCTCATTCCATGTAGATGTGGGGTGATTAATAACCAGTTTGAGATCTGTCATGCATTCTCCTTCATCTGTTGGCTAAATTAGTAGTCTGCCTGGGTTAATCTCAGCACTTCAGAAGTTTACAGAGAGTCTCTGATGGCATCTGCCTCCAATCTGCTTAATTACAAAATGGTTAGATTTGCCTAATCAGGCTTTTGTTTTTTTTCTTTCAAGCTCTGGTTTGTGAGGCTCATATCAATACCGAAGTATTATGAAGGAATAGCTGAAGATCTCTATTTTCCCTCTGGGCTTCTGCATGTCGTGAGAATTCTTCATTAGTGGTGTTTCATATTTTTTCTCTGACAATAACGCCTACACGTGGCAAATAGACCTTTGCAGTGACTCTCTGCAATTCAGAAATGGCAAACTGCTCCAAATGTGTTTTGTAGTTCTAAGAAAGTGAAATCTGATTTTTTTTCCTTAAGGCTTACATGTGTGAGAGACATAATGTAAATGACAGTACTAGTTTACAATTATTGTAATTCAAAACCAGTACTGCTTAGAGCTAAACCAACAGCACAGTATTCACAGTGGCTGAGATTCTGATGTGCCATTGTGCAGTAGGAAGACTACGTTTGTTAAATCAGTCTCTAAGTGGCCTTTTGTACTCTTCAGTGTTTTGATCTGTGGCACTTTTTCAAAATACAGAGACGGAAAGCAATTGAATCTAAAACCATTTGATTCAGCTGGTAATGGCTGACTTAGGTATCTTGATAAGATAATTCTTGCTTGAGGATTGGCTGGGAAAATAATGTGATCATTGCAAATTCTTCATTGTTCCTTTAAACAAGATTTAAAAAATGCTAGCAACTTACAACTTGTCTTCATTGTTATATAAAAACTCCTTGCAAAGGAGACTTGTGACATAGGAGTAGAGAATAAATTGACAAAATTTTGAAGAAGAGTTGAATGAACACCAAAATTAGGGTTTTTTTGGTGTTTTCTCCCCCCTCAACACCCCGAGGGATCAGAATTAGTGTTCATAGGCCTGCATTAAATGAAAAACGAGTAATGCTACACGGTCAAGAAACAGTTTATAGATCTACCACACCACATTAAAGTTTGACGGAGTTTCTAGTGACTTCTAGCAATCTGTGTTACTTTCCATCTGAACTGCTGCAATATTTGAAGACAGTAATAGTTGCTTTCACAAAACCTTAAAGCCTTGGCTGTGGTTTCTCTCCTTTGCAGATGTCATTCTCTCTTGAATGGAGAGGAATAATCTTTTCTTAACCATTCTTTAGTACAATAAGCAGCAGTGTAGTCTTCAACAAAAGTTATTGATTTAATCTGTAGCATATACTGCAGTTTAAAATTCCTGAGAGAAATGTGCCTTGCTATTAGAAGAGGTAGATAGTATGACCCAGCTAATTTCTGGCTTGTCAGTCTAACAGCATCAGTTCCAGGCAAAGTGTTGGGTAGGCTGATACAAGATCTAATAATGCATTAAAGGAAAGTGATGTAGTGGGTACCAATACATGGGAAATAAATTCTGTCACTCTAATTTGATGTTACTTCTGGGAAAGGTAATAGAGTAGATATGTTATTTTAATATAAATATACCTTCCTTAGGAACCAAATTTACAGAAGGCCTACTCAAGAACACAGAGATTGCGAGAGCTAAAAAGTAAAGATGACAGCTCACCGGCATGTGGTGATCTGGAACACTAGCAGACTGTGTGCTCATAACCAATATTCATTTCAACACTGTCAAAAGCAGGGTGATATGTTTAGGAAGGATGAAATTCTTCAGGTTAAGTCACTGCCCTGAAACCTCATGATGCTGAGAAGATCTCGTGAGTCATACTGGGTAATCAGATTAATATTAACTCTGATAGCAAACCTGTAGCTAAAATGACTAATGTTCTAAAGAGATTTGAAGTTCCTCTGTATTTGGGAACGCGTGCAACAGTTGTGGGGAATAGATTGTCCCATTTTGCTGGCAATGTTTCAAGAGGCATGCTACAATCTGACTGGAATGTTTTGGGAAGAATGATAGAAGGATTTGATAGAAGCTATTATTATTATATTCTGCAAAAGGAGCTTAACTTACTAAATAGAAAGTTAAGTGGTTCTTCAGGAACACTCGGTAAGAAACAGAAATTTAACAATAAAGGGCCTTTTAATTTGCCAAATGGTAATGAAATCCAGTGACTGGATGTTGAAAGTTGAAATTTCTGCGTGCTAGAAGATTTTTAACAGGGATATTAAGCAGTTAATGCAACAAGGTTTGAGTGCAGTCTCTATTGCTGCAGACTTAAAAAAGCAGATTCCTTTGGCCTTATAATCAATGGACAATAATGCCAGGGGAGTGGCAAAAGCAAAATTATGAAACCTGTGACAAAACGGGACAAATTTCTTAGCATGCTCAGGAAAGTAACAAATTAGATGGTACAAAAATGGCTTAATCAAAGGCCAGGCAAACTTGTTAGTACTGTTTAGGGCATTTACTGAAATAAGAATATAAAAAAATCCCTGACATAGGGCTGGTATTCCCTTTTCTCCAGCCATTCTGCCACCCCAGCCATCAGAAACACTCTTTGCTCTTCCATGGTTTCTCTGGAGCTCTTTTTAGGTTGTGAGAACACCTAAGCTTTCCTTACAATCTCAGACAGCACTTTCAAGTTTTAATGAAACATTTCCATGTTTTTCTCTGAAGATGAAGTTTCCTAGTGGTTGACAGACACAAGTAAGAGTGCAGGTGGGAGTAAGACTCTTCCCTTAAACTAAACTTATTTAAGGTTTAAACCGAACCAATATACTTATATTCAACAATCTACCAGTTTTTGGTAAGTAGTATTAGATGAGTGAAGACGAGTGAAATTATTCAAGTTATTTAGAAGCAGATGTCTTACTGCGTAATTGAAAACACTGCTTACAGGACAATTTAAAGGGATTTCTTATCGATATTTTTTCAATTTTCTTCTGACTTTTCACATTGCTGGAAAAATTTAAAAAATCTAACGCATCAGAACTTGCTATTTGTCACAGGTGGGTGATGTTTTTGGCAGTTAGCTGTCAGCATTATAACAGCATCTACAGTCCTACTGTAGCAGTTACAGAACACACTTACAGAACCTGTTTGTTGTGGCAGTTGCTGAATCCACATGATTGTAACCTTCCTTTTGGAGCTTTATACATTTAAAGCTGTCTCTTATAATCCAGAACCAGTAATTTTCGAATGGAGACTGGGTTTGCCAGTTGCTTGGTGGTCTGAGTAATGAAATGGAAGTAGGAGGACTGTGTCTCCTCACTCTCTTATCATGAGCCTAGACGAAGTGTGAATGAGTTTGTGTAAATCGGGAAAATCAACCCTGCTCCGCTGTGTATTTCCTGCTTCCCATCTGACAGATGGGGAGAATAGTACTTTCCTAGGGGAAGGATTGCCATTATTGAACATGGACTACTCCTTGCACAGCCATTTAGATGAGATCTGAATTCAGGATCTAGATAAAATTATGGTTAGTCATTTGGTAAAAGAGACACCAGAAAAAATAACTTTAAAGAGCCTTTCTGAGTTATAGATGTCCACGCAAAATAACAATTGCAACCAACCATAGCAATAATGGAATATTGCCAAAATAGTGCTGCCAAAATTGTGCTACCAAAATGCAGGCCACCCCAGCCCAGAAGAGAACTGAAACAGCTATTTTATTCCTGTTGAAAACCCTGGAAGTCATAAGCAAGTGCTCACCAGGGAATACCAGCTGCCTATGCTTCAAAGGGTGTCTCTGTTCTATTTTATTTCTGTGGCAGTAGGCTGCTGTGCCTTACTAGTCTCCATAACTTTACCTTTCAAACAAATTAATTTGGATGGCGCAGACCCAGCAGCAGGCTAATACACTGTAGTCGTCGTTAGCAAATGTGATTTGCCCTTGAACGGTCTCCTATGCTACTCATTTTATGCCTTTACCATCCTTTTTCAGGAGTAGCTGTATTTGCTAAAAGCAACAAGGGAAGGTCCTGTCACGCGATTTAGTACCTCTCAGAAAATGTCTCTGTGTGGCTTGACTGGCTCCCCAATTCTTTGCATGCCGAGACTGTTTGAACAGAGCAGGCTGACTATCTTCACAGAGGCCTATAGTTCAGATCTCGTCTTAGTGCCCTTCCTAAATCATGCAGCCGGCCAGACGTTATGCATTACCAGTGGCAGCACTTGGTTCGGTGATGGGGAGTGGCATTTTTCACCCTGGGAGACTGGAGGATGAGCCAGGCGCGGCCATCAAATGCCTCCTCAGTTACAGCTTGTGTAGAAGCCGTTTTGATACGCAGCAGCAAACACAGCCAGCAAGCAGGGCCTCTGGCCCACCCCGTGCCTCCTTGCGCTCAGGGCTTCCTCAGGGCTCAGCCTGATGGCGTGAAGATGAGCTACCTGGGAGGAACTGTGCTACTTCTTGGCAGAAGCATCGTCTCTGTCACGTCGCAGCGGTATCGCTGCCTCAGTTCGATCTTTGTGACGAGGGTGTTTGCGGCGGCGGGCGCAACTGCTCTTTACAAACGCGTCGCTTGTGTGCCAGGCGCAGCACGCTGGGGCAGGTCTTCACGAGTGGCTCTTGTGACGCTTACAGGCAGTTTTCTGAAGACCCAGGACAGCGAGCTCTGAACAGAGAAGAGCGGTAGAAACCCTGCCTCTGTCAGCGGTGCGAGGAGTCTGCTTCTCTGTGCAGCAAATGTCTATTTGTGCAAGGATCAGCCACAAGTTCGCTTGTTTTCAGAGGGGCTGTTTGTTAGCTTTTGAAAGGAACAATGTGACTTGTCAATAACTGAGCTTCTAGTTGGTATTGAATTCCTTCTGCCTTGATAAGTGGTAGTCGGTGGTGATAGATTACTGTATGGTGTATATAAAGCACAAGCCACAATATTGGGCAGGAGAGGTAGGAACACCTCTCTCTTGCTGCCTGCACATACCAGCAAAGTATATATCTATGCATATAAAATCCACAAATCCAGATATTCCTCCTATGCATGTACCTTTATAAATAACCCCTCCTTCATCCAGAGAACTGACTGCTGACAGAACAGAGTCTGTGCAGTCTTTTACAACCAACGAAGCATGTTGTGCTCCAGTCATACTAGGTGTTTTACAAACACTTGGGCAGGCAATGGTGCCAGCAGTGAGCTGATAAACTGAGAAAATGGAAGGGGCCTTCATTAACAGCCTTGGCTTTGAATCTGTGATGCTTTATATGCGCTACCTTTCCTGATAATGATAGAGACCTATAGAGATCTATACCGGGCAAAAGTGCGCTGTTAGAAAACATCTATTTTAATGTGATTTAAGTAAGATAACATGATTTGATTCTTACTGTGACCAGATGTCATCCAAAGCTAGCTGGACTTACTCAGCCTTCCACTCCCACAACTTGAGCTGTAACTAGATAATTCTTGTTTTAACTCAGCTGCCTCTATTTATTCTAGACAATAGCTTGCGTTATGGTATTTATAGTGTTGTTTTCTCTAACAATACCTTCCAGTTTGGGAAAGATACAGAACAATTCACTGCCTGAAAGGTTACAAAATTTAATGGGAGAGGTAGGGCATAGCAGGTCATGGTCCTGAACACTCACAATACGTGAGTAAACTGATGTTTCTGATGAGCAGTCATAAGGGATTGGCAGAAAAAAACACATCTGGTAGCGGGAGATTTCGCTGGGCTGTAGTACTGACAGTGAGTGAGATGAGGGGAAGATTAACCCCAGAAGGGTTATTTAAGACCAGAAAAAAGAAGAAATTAGAAAAACATACAGGAAGCCCACTACTTTCTTTTGATTAATTTGATTTCATTTTATTTTTGGTACTATTTCATGCCAAAGACTAACTTATAGATGTGCCTTAGCACCTCTGGAAACATTGAAATAAATCATGCTTGAACTTCAGGAAGAGATCTTATTATAAAGGTAACCTCAAGAACACATAAAACAGGGATGATATCAGGAAGATCAGAGATCGTGGTGAACACTAGGAAAAAGTTAACTGATACATGAGAAAGTAAGTTGCTGAAGAAGCAGTATTCATGATCTATAGTTTGGTCTTTTGTCTGGCCATCAGCAGGTATCTAAAAACAAAGCTTGAAAGCTCTTTGATCAGCAGTTCAGCTCCCACACGGGGAATGAGGCAGGGCTTGCTCAGCTGATACCTCATTCTGACAAGTAAATTGAGTTACAGGATGGACACAGAGCAGGAGTCAGTGTGGCATTAGTAAGAACAGTGATAGAGCAAACCTTTACCAATCACTGTAGGAGAAGTAAGAGCATGGGAAGGTTAACCAACAGCACATCTAGTATTACTTGTTCAGCTGGAGTAAAGGAAGCACTTTCAAAAAAGGAAGCACAGAAACTGGCCTTGCTGCAGGGATGAACCTGCTAGGGCTTGTAGCTGTCAGCTGTCGGGGAGGGGGGGCAGATTCTATACCTGTTTCGTCAGTTCCTGGCAGGGTCTGCACTGCCTGTGAGGAGGGCTGGGTTGTTTCTGGCAAGTAAATATGGCATGACACAGGAGCTTAAGTGTGGAAACAACACAATGACACAGTCATCAGGCTGCATGAAACTTGGTGAGAGCAGAAAGACACTGCTTGAGCTGATATTTTAATGTAAGAGAGAGTGCTTCCTTTTCTGAAGTCCTGACTTGATAATGGTTCTTTCTGAGGGTACCAGCAATTCCCTTTGTATGTTTTCGTACCGGATGAAACTAATGCTGCTAAGGAAGTGTCCATAGGTGCTTGTATACCATGGCTCTGAGAGCCATGAGTACTAGCACACACTTCATAGTTATTGGCTGTGATCCTTCCAGCCTGCAGCATAGGGAAATTAATACTAACACCTCAGTGGGGCTAGGACTTAATTATATAAAACCTGGTCCTCAATTTATAGAGCCTCATCCTCTATGTCTCTTCACCAATGCAGATCTAGCCTAAGACCTGCAAATCTGATGTGAAACCTTGATGGAGTTACTTCAGGTTTCTGTCAACAATGCACAGAATCAGGCCCGCTGTTTGAGAGTAGCTCTGGGCACTGTTGACCAGCACGAGGTTCCAAAGAGCTTTTAGTACCCTCTTACAGCACAAAGTTTGCTCCTCGGGGGGAGGTAGCTTTAATTATCTATAGAGATCAAACTTACTAAAGAAGGTTCTGGCTGTGCAATGTAATTTCTTTATAGCACCTGCTGGGATGTTGCAAGCTTGGGCTGAAGGAGCGGCTGGCCAAACAACTTAGCATCTCATTTGCACTGAGGGAGCCAGCCAAAAGAACATTACTCTTGTGATGCTCAAAATTGACTGGAAAGCTAAAAGTAATTTTCAGTGGCACGCATGAAGTAGGTTTTGGCTCATTCTAGAGTCCTGGAGGTAGTTTTCTAAAATAACATTTCTTGCGGGTATCTTTCTAAAGACATGCGTACAATCTTTAACCCCATAGCATCGACCTTGTAAGGAAGATTGAGTATCATTGTCTGTTGATTTCATAGCTGTTGTAGAGTTTTGCTAGGAAGAACAACCAACCTGGATCTATCCTCTACCTGGGAGACCTTGAAAAGCTCCGTGTAAATGGGAAATATTACTGCTTACTGCAGTTCAATTCTCACCTCAAAGAAGGTAATTTCTGTGTAATATGTGAACCTCTTGGAAAGAACGTGTTTATTTTGAAACAAAAATTTTTGAACTTCAACCAAAAATCCCACTTAGGGGATGGAATGTGTCCATACTTATGCTCAGTTTTGCATACATCATAGCGCATGTCCCAAAACAGCAGCCATGCATTATTAGTTTAAGCATCCCTAAAAATCTAATTCTTAAGGAAAGTGTTTGCAGATAGCTACAGTTTAGTTTTTGCTTCACTATGTAAAAGAACATCTTGAAATATAAGGTTTGATTACCAAAATTTCTCATATCATTATAAGGAATTTCTCTTATGGAATTTGCTGACTCTGGTCTCCACTGAGCAATCCCAGGGCGTGGTGATCTCTACTATGCAGGGGCTGAGGAGGCAAAGAGCACCTAGAAATGAAGTACTTGCAGTTCAAAACATATAATTACAAGCTCTGTCTGGGCAGATTCAAGGTCAAGCTTGTTGCCTTGAGACAGTGAATCTTTATGGGAAATGGCAGCTAAGGATTAAGTCTATAGAGGAATATATTTGCCCCCTGCCCAAATACACGACAAACTGCGTTAATGTGCTTCAGTACCTTGAATTACTCTGCAGCACAATTAGGAGTATCAGCCAAGAAGTTTTTTGGAGAAGATAAATCTTTGATTTCTAGCAGCAGCATGTGGACCAATGACAGTCAAGAGACACCTCATCCTGGCTATTCTGCAGACAACTAGGGGCTCTGCACTCACTGCATTGGGGAAAAGGAAATAAGATTACCCTAGTGTTTCCTGAATTTTTAGCTTTCATTTTCGTATAGTCAGGTATTACCAAACCAAACAGGGCCAAATGCATTCGTTAAGTATCTTTGAAGTCAGAGGAGTTATAGTTGTACAAAGTCCCAAGCTTCTTAGCATAAAGGCTGTGCTGAATCTTGCAGGAGAATCCCCTTTTAAGAGCTTCTCTCTACTGGAATGCAGTGTTTAGTGTGGCTTTTCATTATTCATCGTGAGTCACCTTGCTGCCTGTTCAAAAGCTGCATTTGCAAAGAAGTGTTTTTGTCTTAGTTTTCAGTGAAAGATGGAAAAAAATCTCCTGAAAACAATTAAGAATCGTGCTTAGGCCCATCAGTATGATGTGGGTTAATGAGGAGGTGGGTCAACTTGGGTAAAGGTCATTTCAGTGACAATGTTTTGTTTCCATTACTGCATTTAAAGGTCTCTTGACGCTCAAAAGACTTCACAGGATTCCTTTTGCTATCACTCTGCTGTGTGTAAAAAGTCACGATAGGCCTGATGTCTTTGCTGTCTTTGACCTAGGTTACAGCCAGTGTGACTAGCAGGGAAGAATGTTCTCCTTTCCACTCACTTTTAATGTAGGGGCTGATTTTTATCTACCTCTTAAGATGATAGAAAAAGTAGAAGTTGTTTGCAAAAATGTTTGCAGGATCCCACTAGGATGAGCGTAACTCATGTTCAGATTTTTTTGCACTGGCTGCTTCATATTCCTTGTGATGGCTTTTTCCTTGGAGAATTAAATGGGTTTTTCTGCACCTGATAATCCCCATGGTAGATTTTCCCCAATACTGTGACTTTAGCATCACATTATAATGATTTAAATAGGATTGACTCATATCACCTGCAACCTAGAGCAAGTTGTAAATACTTGGCATTCCAGTCTATGTAGCAAATACTTACCTTAAAGTACTTGCTTTTGGGAAGCCATCAGTGTGAAACTCTAGTTGATGGACAAACCCAGGCTTGGAGACAAACGTTTGTTAGTTTTCCCACTTTATTCTCTGTCACATAACAGCTGCTGTATTTTCCAGCTTACTGTTTCCTCAGCTAGCATTGCCAACATTAGCTGTTTCCAGACTAATGGAAACTTTCTTCTGAATGAAGCAAGTTGTACTGCCATCTATTTGAAGATGGAAAACATTTGTAATGTTTACATACAAAGAAGTAAGATCTTACCATATATATTGAAGCAAGGCAGTGTTTGTGCCCAGATCTTTAATACATCTTTGAAATAGCTGTGAGCTGGGAAAAAGTTTGGGAATGTGAAGGAAGAGGAGTGCTCTAAACATCTCATAAAGAAATGCAAAAAGTTATTCTTTTATTTTGCTTCCTGAGCTCTTTATTCCCACAGGAGTTGGTCTTTTGAAAAAGGAAATGTGGCAAATGGGAAAAGAAGGCGTTTAAGGAAGAAGCACAACCATAGCCTGAATTGTTGGCTTGGCCTTATCACATTCTAGATAGAGGAATGGAAGATGAATGGATTCACACCCAAATTCCACTGTGCAGTCATCAGCAGAAACTTTAGAACTGGGCTCAGGGGCCATGTGTCCACCTCCATGTGCAGCTGTTAAAGTGCAAGGATCTTGGAGCCTGTGTCCTGACGTACTTTTAGTTGGCTGATCCTGTTCTATACATGGGAGTGGTCAGGTATTATGGGTGTAACCACAGTGACAGAGATGTCTGTAACCTACTTAAGAGAGATCTTCTGTAATTTTTATGACAGGGATTCATGACCCTACAAATCTGGCCTTTTTTGTTCTCTAGTCAGCATTTTCAGGCTTCCCAAAAGAACACAACTGCTGTCTTCATTCTTTTTCTGCAAATTGCAGCCAGAGAGTTGCATGGTATTTTGTTCAGGATATAAAATGCTGATCTCTTGAGTTGTTTCTCAGATTTAAGTGTATGGAATAACTTCATAGTTAAGGCAGTTTTGCACATTCAGAAATGCTTCAATTGAAAAATAGACAACTGCAGAAATGAAGCTACAAGTAAATGGACATGTAAAAATATTCCAACTTCTGTAACAAGCTTTAGTCAGACCAGATTTCATAGCTAAATATTAAGACGTCTTAATATGGAAATGGATTATCAACTGAATGAATTGATTGTGATTCTGTTTATGCATACGTACCACGGAGGGATCCATGCTTTTCTGTAACTTTCATGTGGCAACTGCCAGAAAACAGCAAGTAAAGAAACCGGCAAAAAGTACCGGTTTATATAACTTTATTTGCGTATTTATATAGACTATATAATTGCTAGAAATGGTTGCTTTGCAGGAATAGGCTGTGACAAGTCATCCATCACTTGATACCTGGTTTGCCAGCAGATACTTTGAGAAGTTAAGGAACTCTGCAGTAGCTTCTCTGTATTTGTTTTCATAAGAACATTCATTGGCAGGCCTGTCAAGTGCTTGCTGCATCAATGATCTCTCCAAAGTCTTTCTTATATTTGTTAATTGCCTGAAAATTGCTATGGTATGCTCATTTCAGGGATTTTATTACAGGCCAAAGGTAAGTACAGTGTTACAAAATAAACAAGGAAAAAATTCACCTCTTCTCCCATGATTTAATTTGTCCAGAGGTCTATGTTGACTCTTTCATTCAGTGAATGGCTTGTCCGAAGTAGAAAATGATATATGAATTTGAGAATTAAACCATCAGCAAAGCACCACTGAGTTCTAGTTCTTTTATACCACAATGACTCCAAAATCAAATATTTTTGAACCTGTTTGCACTGCTTGACACTCTTTAAATCTTAAACTGATATTATTACCATCTATTAACTATGAGACCTTCCTATGCTGGGAATATTCCTGATGAGATCTGGGTAATCTTCCTGTTGAAATACCTCTCAGTCAACAGATGGAGTGGGAATCTCCCTAGCTAATGGCTGATAGATAAGTGCTGCTCATTAGAGGTTTCCCTTTCATACTTGCCGCTTGCCATCTAGCCTTTGGGAAACTTGATTCTTGTAATCTCTTTAGTAATCAGTATGGACAAAGGTGCTTCAAGGTGTGCAGAAATTAAACAGAATAAGAGAACTGTGTTGGCTCTAGCATAAGCCAAGGGATATATGATAATAAGCGAAGGTTTGGTGCTATAGATAGAAAATTATAGGTAGAAAAAACCCTATAATTACACCTTCATAGTGTTGCTAGGTATCACATTGTCCACTGGCATGTATGGAAATATACAATAGTGGAGAATCTGGCACTGTATTTCCATAGTGGATGGTGAATTCCCCCTGGAATTCCAAAACTTGAAATATCTTTAAACAAATAGAAGCAGATCTCTTGAGCCTTAAGTCATGAGCATGCTCTGTGGGTACCAGTTTACTCTGATTCAAGTACCTCTGTAAAGTTACTCTGTTTTGTTACAGAAAATACCACCTGGAAACAGCTGGATAGGTGTTGAGTTATGATTGCTACCAGTGAGTCCTGCAATGTAGCACTGCTGGAAATTGTGCGCACCGATAGACCGCAGTCAAACAGGCTATTATTGCTGTCACTCTGAGCCAGGCCAGACTTCCCCTCAACACCCAGCCTTCCTACCCTCCCCTCAAGCCTTCTACCTTCGGACTTTGGTGACGTGACCTATTATCCCTTTTCTTTGCTGCTTCCAAGTACTTAAATTAGTAAAATCATACCGGCTCCTGTTGCTCTGTGTGCAGATAAACTTTGCTATCAGTTGCATAGCTGGTTGTGACGGATTTATACGGGTCCCAGCCTGACGGGGATACGGACAGTGCCAGGCAATCGCAGCGCTGCCGTTTGCTATCTGCCTTTTGCTCTATACAGCCACGTTCTGTGCACTTCTGACACCGTCCCACCAGGAATTTTTTAAAAAAACAGTTTTCTGACCCAAACTGGAGGAGGAATGGCACTTGAACACTGCTGAAAAGTTGGAAAACCTTCCTGTTCATCTAGGTCCTGTACTTCTGAGAGGAATTTACCATGACATTTTAGCCGACAGAAGCACACAAACGCTGCGACAACTTCGTGTGTCCTTTCTTCAGGAAAAAGGCTATAGAAATCAATGGCCGTTTGTTGAACTGAAGCTGCCATAATTTAAGCTGCCAGAAGGCACAGCCTTCTCTGTGCCTGAGGTTGGATTTATTTGCTTTTTTAAAACGAGTGATATTTTCAAAACAAAGTCAGTGAAAATCTTCACTATGTATTAACCTGCATCTGCGTAATACATCTCACAGGAAGTTAGCAGAGCAGCTCTTTGTTGAGATAGACATCCTGGGATTAAACTAATTACCAATATTGTTTAGAAGTTTGAGGGGGAGTGGTCATTCCAACAATTCCATGTACCAGTTTCACTATAATTGTAGGACAGACCTTAGATTCCCTCTGCAGTCAGTGGAGATAGGCATCTCTAGAGGGCACTTTGGCCATTCCGAAAATAGATGAGCTGCTTTCTGGAAGTGGCTGACTCCTGCTGACTACAGAGCCTCTTTCTGCCGTGCTAGTTTTCCTGTTCACAAAACAGTGTTCTTGACTCTTTGTATACAGAAGTCCCCAGCCAATGCAGGTTAGAACAAGTCTAATATGTGGGCAAATGAAAGTCCACAGACTTTGAAAATGTATTAAAATCAATATTTTAACATGAACAGGTGCATTGTCATGTTAATGGACATTCTTTATCCCCCCTAATATGAGTACTCTGGAAGGTTAATTCTATTGGACTGTTGACCACTGGCAAATCTAGGAAAACCAAGATGCCATCCTGGAAGGGAGCCAAGCTGGATCTACATCTATTATCCCTTTGCCAACGCTGCTCAGCCTCATACAGATGCTTCTGAAACGGCCTCTGAGACCCAAAGTAGGGAGGAAAGGAATAATCTGTTCTTCCCTCATGGGCCTTAGCAGTTAAAGATTGGTTTGAATTTGGAAACATTAAATAATTTTTCTACAAAGTTGACATCCTAATTGTACTTGAAGATTCTGGAAGTAACTACTTAATCCCTTTCTTAATATTGAATCATAGGTTTCAACAGCCTCCTGTGGCAACAGGTTCAACAGTTTGATTACACAGTGAGTGTAAAAGTATTATTTTGATTTTCTACCTTTTACTTTTATGAAATGCCTCCTTGTTTTTTTAAGAGATGCACACAGATTAGGAGTTTTTCACTTCCCTTACTTTGTCTGCTTCTTTCTGCATTGTTCCTAAAATAAGTTACTTTAATATTCTGTTTTTCAGGGAGTGAGGTTTTTTTTTTTTTTTAACCTTTCCCCAAGTCTGTTTTAATTCTCAAACGCCTTTTCCATAGATGGAGAGATCAGAGTGCATATAATATTCTAAATAAATTTGTGCTTATGAGTTCTATAAACACATTCTAACATTCTGTTACTCACAGTTTCAGCCTTTATATATCTTCTTTGCATTTTTGGTTTCACCTGTGTACACAGTTATGTCTTCACTTACCTACGCTAATGCTGATGTCCATTTCTTGACCAAATATTGCCATGTAAACATACCTACAGCTAATTCACAGTTCAGCAAAAGGTCCTAGTAATTCACACCATGTTTATCAGCTTGGATTTTCCTTTCTTATCTTTGTGTCCATTCACCTAGTGTGCTTGGATCCCTTCGTGTAATAATTTCAATTTTTATTGTGATGTGCATGGTGTGTTGATTGATAGTGGAACTGAGATTCTACATTCCTAGGCAGAAATAATAACCCATGGTAATCTGCATGGGAAAACTTTAATTTGTAACTAAGCATATTAAGGAAAAAAAACCCATATATTGTGTTATGTGTATTATTTAAATGAAATGGTTACCACTGACACCTATAGTTAAATGAGCGAGAAAGAAAAAAGCATAGGAGAAATCCAGTAATTTCTAAACCAGTTCCTAATCTATCTGCTTGTTTCTCTAAAACATACAAATGTGTCTACCAGAACAAATCCAAAACTATGGATGTCTAGGGTTGTAATTTACCACAAAGCAGGCAAAAACGACTGTGGTTAATTTTCTTCTCTGAGAGTTCAATCTGAAATGAATATTCTGAGCAAATATTAAAGCAGGACGTGAGAGAAAGGTAAGCAGCCAGGGGAGACTTCTCCTTCTGCCAAAAGGAAAGCCCTGTGCATTTAAAAGCAGCTCGATCTGTGCAGGCAAATTCTATAGACAAGGTGGGGTCTATGGACGGGAGGGGCAAAATGCAACAGAGAAAATGAGAAGAGGAGAGATTGAAAGAAAAGGGCAATGTGAGGATATAATTTAGAGAGGCAAGAGAGAAGATTGAAATTATCTGTTTTGAGCAACTTAAAGATTAAGGTGCCAGGGTGTTTGAAAGGTGAAATAACCAATTTTGAGAGTGAGAAAAGCTGAGCAGGAGTTATAATTTATGGAGGTTAGGGACTGGGAAGTTAGGTCAAACATGAGCTTCATGAGCATATGACTTCTGGTAAAGGAGTCGTCACATAATACAGCAGAAAACTCAGTGTGGGGGTGATTAAGGCAGTCCGTTGCTGGATATAGCTTTGATATCCAAAAAAGATGAATAGGGCAAGACAAAAATCATCTTTCTTTGTACTTGTTTCTCAGTGATGTCTCTTCTCACAATGCTTTTTGCTACCTTTCCTGATCATACAGAATGTTTAACTTAAAACTGGCTAATTAGACTCTCTTATTAAAATAAATAGTTTAGTTCTGACAGTGAAAATCTGTGGTTTAAGTTAAAGCCAAACTACACAATCTGTTTATCTAAGTAAACTGTGATTATTGCTATGCACGGCTGCTTTGTTGATGGCCAAATCAGCATAGTGACCACAGTGTTTCTTCTATATTAAAAATCACTCTCTAATACTGTTTAACATGACAGAAGCAGGTTTAGAACAGTTGGATTAGATTTAATAATATATCAATATCCCCTTCTTTCTTCTTCACCTGCCCTTCCATCCTCTCTCTGCCTGTTTTCCCCTTGTCTCCCAAGAACAGCTACACTCACAGTCACAGAGGTATTTCAAGATTTGTGTAGTTCTAACGTTGAAATAGATACTCGTCTGTTGTGAACGGGCACAAAAGCATTGAAGGTAAGCTGGATTAACAGAAATAGTTCTTTGTCCTGTCCTTCCACATCTGAAAGCACAAGAACTCACAATCCAGATCCACACCACAATTGTAGCTGTATAAACTAGGATTTTTTTTTAGTAAGCAAGAAAAGCAGAATGAAGAGCAGGATCAAAATACTACAGAAAGACAGATTTTGAGAGTCATGTTTCTTAAGAGCAGTATGCCACCAAAGTAGATTTTAAGAAATTGGGATCTTACCTTTTTTGTCTTCGATGTTCAGAAATCAAAGCAGCAGACTGCATTTTGATGTCACATTTATTGCTAGTACTTTGCAAATGGCGACAGGGTAGAGTACTGACAGAAGTACAATCTGAGATGATAAATCCTTTGATGCCGTGTTATTGTGCTTTATTCATGCACATTTCCATCCAGGCGAAGTTTGACCTTCTTTTGTGGGGTTAAGAAAAACAGATGGAAAAAGATATTTTAGAAATGTCCGTGGTGGAGCTAAGAAATACTTGCTACAGACTTTTCCTCTGATAAATAAGTTATCTAAAGGACCTTCTTGTGGTGTTTGCGCGTTATAATGTAGTAAATATTTAACTTGCTAAATAAGAGACTTGTGGCTGTGTGATTTATAAGTTGGTGTGGCCGTTACTTTGGCATTTATTGTGGCCCTTTGTTCTGGACGTAGCCTAATTCAGTTGGCAGGTGAGGTACAGATTGTGGTGATTTACTGTAATTTCTGGACAGATAAAAATGCTAGGCAGGTGCTAAAGGTTGCAGTTAAAAAAATTATAAACTTTCATATCATGAACTATTTTAAATGAAATAAGTGCGTGGACAGTCTCCAGGATAAATCTCAGCAAATGCATTCTAAAGTTGAACTTCTGTGATCAGGAATGCTAGATTCTTTTAGAGATACAATGGGAGTACTGTATTGGATATGGAATCAATACATGTTTTGATTCATGCAAAATTGCTCTGAAAGCAATAATTTCACGGCACCTGTTCGATTTTCCTGTGTCAAGTTTCACGACACCTTGATTTATCGATCTCGTGGTGTGTGAAGAATGAAAGGAAATGTGCTCTGTATTTGACAGGGTGCCATACTTGCTTTCTGAGCTTCTGTACCTCAGACTGTGCAGGATTCAGGATACATGATACAGAGAATATCTGCACCAACACTGCAAAGCGTTTAGCCAAAAGAACATGCAGTCTCAAATATTCAAGTCATATATTAGACAAATTGAAAGATCTGGAAAAGCCGTTTCTCTAGACAGATGCATCAGGAACAAAGAGTTAAGGAAGCGGGGAGACTGGGAACAAGTCGGAAATGTGAGGAACCATTGCCACTTGCAGTGGAAGTTTTCGGGGTTAGGGCATCTGGCATGTAAATCTGAACTATCACAGAAAGACATGGTCTTTTTAGTTCTTTCCATTTTGGCAACGTGGGATCTCTCAGAGATGTGGAAGTATTCAAGGGCCAGCTGGGATATTGTTCTGTGTTTCATAACATAAGAAAAGATAGGTTGGCACAGGCGTTGGTTCGCGCAGAAACACCAGCTGTGTGACAATCTGGGTCCAAGCCCACGATACTTGCTTTGGCTGATACAAGCTTTGTTCTGCAAGCGGTGTAGCCCATTTCCCAGAGGTGAGTGCGCAAGATTACCAGCTATAATGCAGGTCTGCTCTTTGCTGATGGGGAGATCTGCTGACTTATGAGACTCACTATTCCCAGAGTTTTGGCCTCCGACCAGCAGAGCTGAAGGCTGGTGAACTGTGTCACGGTCCCACCTCCTAACCTTCCTTCTTAACTCATGGTCCCATCTTTTGTGTAGGTAGATGTAAATGAACTGGAAAATATAACTTTGTAGGTGTCCTTTCTACACTTTTCCAGGTAAAACTCCTAAAAATCATATGCTCCTTGTGTATATATTGCCCTAGTTATTTGTCTTCAGGAAAAAATAAGAAAAATATGTTAAATACTAGCGAGGAAATAATTTTAGAGGAGATTTTAAAAAACCCTTTAACTATGCTGACTTGAATATTGTCTCCTTTATGCAAGATATGCAACTTTAGATTGCATAAGAACCCAAATGTTGTAATTTAAAAAATATTTCCCTTAAAAAGAATTATTTACATTTCAATCTTTCCAGAACGTCTGTAGTGTTATCTGGCTGTAGGGTGGATTAGGGCTTGGTAAAAGAGCTTCTCGGCGTGGTACTTTAAGCAACTTTCTCCCAAGGGCTGGTGCGATAAAGTCTCCCTCTTACGGGATCTCCCAAATATCGCAGGGGCCTGCACGGAGTCTCCGTGGGGCTGTGGGAAGGGGTGGCCAATAAACAATACAGCTTATTTTTTAATATTTATCTCTTGTATTGTTTTTTATGATCTCTAAAAACATACACATGGGATTATTTTTTGCTATAAGCCTGTCACCTTTTAAAAGAGGGGTCAGAAGTGTAATTATGGTATTATAATTATAAAATTGATATGCATCTCCTATATATTTAATGAAGTCTTACCATGTGCCATGTTCTAGCATTACTCACAAAGGTTTAATTCTGGCCTACTGTGAATGTTTTGGTCAAATTCAGGCAAACCAATACCTAAATTGTAACACTAAAAGCAGAATTGGCATGTAATGAACATACACAAATATTCAGAAAAGACTGGACAAAACAGAGAGGTAGCTGCCAGACTGGTAAGAAATATCTCCCTTCCTTCATAATATAAACATTTTCTTCTTTATTTGTGAAAACATTGTCTGGGTCTGCGATGCAAGAAGGCAGGAACATGCAGTTAGTGCTCTGCAGGTTTTATTTTGGACATTCAAAAATATGCATAGATGTACTGTAAGGACCACAGAGCATGATGGCTTTACTTTATATTGAGACTTTCATCTTCATATAGTAGTGTCTGTAGCTTGAAATTACCTTAATATTATTTGTTGTACTACAGGAACTTCGCTTGTCTGAAAAGATAATTTTGTTCCTAGAACTGCTACACAGTATTATAGATGTGATAATACTTTCCTGATTACTTTCTTTTGAGTCTTGCTACTATTGATTTTTAACCCAAAACAGTTTTAAAGCAAAAGATCGCCTTTTCCTCCTCTGTTAAGATACCATCTTTTTTTACTGTTGCTCAGCCTAACCAGAACAGAGACGCAGTAGCAGGGTGGGTTGGCAACTGAACAGCTCAGGGAAGATGATGGATTTATACTTCATTATTTTTTGTTCAACTGGTGAGGTATGAAAGGCAGTAGCAAAGTGTGTGAAGTCTCAACTTTTCTACACAGTTCTCATGAAGTGCCACCTAAGTCAGACTTCCTTAAAATGGAGGTGTTTTATGGAGGAGTTGAAATGCAAATTTACAGCTTGACTTGAAGTCTCTACAGATTTGCAGATATCACCCATGATCATTAAGAACTGATCCACTGCAATGGATAAAAATTGTGTTTCATTTGGCACTGGATCACCTTTCAGATTAGTATTCTTGAAATTAAATTGGATGATTAATAATATATTGTTCAATTTTGTGTTATATGAAAGCGACCCACACTCACTGCATCAATTTCCTACGCAAAGTACTGCCAAACTTTCATCTGAAACACTGACGTACCGCTCTGATTGAATTTGATTCCTGGCATTAGAGATCTGCGCTAACTTAGTTGCCTCCTTTTTAAGTGTGTTGTAAATGTTTCCAAACAAATATATACAATTGTTAATGTTTTCCAGCCTCTCATGGAGTGCTGAAAATAGATTGCTTTGAAATTTTGTTACTAGATTTAATTTCTGTCTGAATAAAAATAATTTTATTTCTATTTAGGCATGTCAAAATACTTTTGGTTAATTTTGTGTGACAAAGCCTAGCTACAGAAAAGCTGAGAGTGTCAAAGGTCTTAAGCCCAGTAAAAATCTTGATCTTTTTTCTGTCACTTGAATGTCACTGGAGAAAGATCCAAGACACTAGAGGAGACACTCCTCTTGGTGCTTAGCTCTGTGACTCGTGCTGCATAGCTGCTTTCATTCGCTGAAAATGCAAAAGCAAATTTTACTCTTAGAGGGAGTAAAATTACTTTAAATTGCCTCATTCCATTATCTCTAATTTTAAAAATTGCCTGCCCATCTGTTTGCCTTTCACCTCACTTTGGAGGATGCATGTTGATTCCGCTTTTCAGGGGTGTGTCTCTGGGCATAGCGCAGAATGTATTTTATTCCTCTGTTTTATTCTGCCGTTAGGGTCTCATATAGAAGAATTTATAGTATGTCGAGATCAGTGTTTTAGTTCAGACCAGGAATGTGCTTTTGAAGCCAATTTGATTGTCCCTGCTAAACATGCTTTGATTCGCACCATGGAGCGGTCTTGGGGTGCTTTATTGGATGTCTTTCAGATGAAATTGGAGGACGATGCGTTCCAAGAGCACATTCAATGCTCACCAGCTGCATCCAGCCCCTAACGGGACCTGCTCAGTTCTTGTCTGAGGTATATGAAATATGCTTAGTGAGGATGTCAGGTCACCAGCACCAACTGTTTCATTCCACAGCTCTGTTTCTAGTGAACCTCAGGCCTTGCTGATGTGTACATGGCCTCTGTCTTGTTGGTATGACTCCTTTTAGCAGAGGTGGTATCTGTCTCTTTGGCCTTGGAAGTCCTTGTGGAAACGTCTCTTAACAATTACGTTTCTGTGAGACCGCACATCCAATTGCGCTTTCTCTGTTTTAGGAGGGAAGGAAGAACGAAACCAGTTCTTTGCCAAATCCCAGTCTGAGGTTTTACTGCGTACATGGCAGACTGCTCAGAGCTGGGGTTCTGCTTTGGCTAAACTAGAGAAGCTGGAATCAACTGTGTTTGGGTTCAAATATCCCCAGGATCAGTGTATTCCCCAGGTAGTGTCTGGAGCTTAACTTCAGGCTTGCTCTTCTACAAAAGTAGGGGAGTGGAAAGAGACACAAAGGGAAGTTTGCCAGCTAGCAACAGGGAAGTGACAAAATGGAGCATTCTCTCCTTATGCCTTATAAATAACTGTTTCTGGAGTCTTCTGGGACACATTTTCATTGCCATTTTCTTGCCTTTGCAAAAAATTCCTCCCAAAAAGAAGTTACAGAGGCTGACCTTCAGATGTCATGTTTCTTCATGTGGTATCTTTTTTGAGAAAGCTTGACTAGTGAGACTAAAAGAAAAATAAATTTCAGTAATGATGAACTAATGCAGTCCTAATGGAATGCTTCTAGACTGACTGGGATTTAATGGCATGGCAGTGTAGCAAATTTCTGGATTTTAATGAGATAAGAGAAATATCTGCCCTTATTGATATGGGCAATATAAGGGCATATTAATAGTATATTAATAGTATACTATTGATAAGTATGATACTATTAATAAGCTGAACTTGATTAAATTAGAAAAGAAGCAGTTTGCAGACTGAGGCGGGTATACTGTGGAAACACTGAGTTCAACATCAGTGACGTAGCAAAGTTTTTAAGGTAGAAATCGCAGCCACAGGAACCTAAAAAAATTACATTTGGAAAGCTGCACACATTAGCAGATTGGATTGTTGATGCTTCTTCAAGATTTTTTTTTTTTTCCTTTCCTTTTCCTACTCTGTAAAAGCTCAGAGTTCTCTACAGGTTGCAATGAACTCTGGAACAGAAAGTGCATAAATGTCAAATCTGAATAGTTTGAGATCAAACATCCTCAGTAAGATGGGAATATTTGGTGTGATTCTGGTTTTCTAATTTTTACTGTGATTTGGCACTTGTAATTCTGTACTATAGTTGAAGCTGGCATTCATTAATATATCTGAGACTGATGTGTCCCTAGTACCTAAGAAAGTGATCTTCCTTAAGATTTTGGGCAATTATCGTGTGGGATTTAGGTAACCTAGGGTAAAAGTGTTCCCCAGTTAGAAGTTCAGTCCAAGCAATTGGCTTCAGCTGAACTCACAAGATATTTGATGTGTTTTTCAGATATGAAACATGCTGGTAATTTTTGTTCCTCACTGGAACTCAGAGGCAGGAAATAAGCTTCAAAGACATGTTAGTGTAGCAGTGTGTTAACAACTCCTCTTTCCAGTTGGATGAAGCCTTGAAGAATTTGGGATAAAACTGAACTGTCTTAATGAAAGAGCATTTTTTAA
Source organism: Phaethon aethereus (assembly GCF_964289735.1). Taxonomy (NCBI): domain Eukaryota; kingdom Metazoa; phylum Chordata; class Aves; order Phaethontiformes; family Phaethontidae; genus Phaethon; species Phaethon aethereus. The sequence continues at coordinate 14,733,352 of NC_138584.1, forward strand.
ATTGTATTATGCACCAAGCTAATAGCTGCCTCAAAAATTTGCTTCATGAACTGGGAAGCATTAAAAGCTCAAAACCACTGTGAAGGATGTGTTAATCAAAAATATTAATGAAATGTGCTGACCTCCAGATATATGTTCCCATGCACAAAAATAAGGGCTCTGTAATTGAGACCCATTAAGTATTTTGACTATATTGGCTGAGTTAGCAGCCTCAGGTGCTGGCTGGCATTCAATACTACCAATTTTTGCTCTGTTAGCTATATCAATGGTGAGGGGAGGTGGGGTGGGGAAGAGATCCTGAGCAGCAATCCAGTCTTTACTAATGGGAAGGTGTTTAAGATGCAAATGAAAAGCTCTCCTATCCTCTCTTTAAATTTATATCGTAAGTGTATTCAGTCTGTCCTTACTTTCCTCCTGTTAAAAGAAATTTATTATTTGAGACTGAGCTGTGCAAATTTCTGTGCTGCTCAGTGGTTGTGCTACAATACAAAGATCACAGATCTCATTCCCATGTAAGGACACCTCTTTCCTTCTGTAGCAGAAACTCATTAATTTTAATACACACCAGTGAGGCAGCTGAGTGGGCTCTGAGGTTTCCTTCACAGCAGCATGTTGTGTTGCTTCTGCACCACTGAGTTCATTATTCTTTTATTAAGAAAGCAAGGAGGAATACGGTGTGTACAGTCCTCATGCTCTCTTGCTCAGGTATCACTGGGCATCAGCACTCTCCAGAAGCACGGAGAGCCTGCCTGAAAAATGAAATGAAGCATTCTTTGTTTTGTTTAATGCATGAGTGAGAAACATGTGGCACATATTTCTACATGATTTGCTGCTTCTCTATTTCCTTCTTACTCTAGAGTTACACAGGTCAAGGCTAGGAAAATTGGCTGTGTAAGAAATAAATGCCAGTGATGCTACATAGGGCCAATAAAGGACTTGTCTGCATTTCCTCTGCAAACAACAGTGTGTAAGGTATTTCCTCAAGCTTCCAATATTTAACTGTGCTGATGTGAGTATTTTTACAGAGGTACACATTTGTTTTCTCTGTTTCTTCTTTAGGATTGAGACTTCTTTCAAGCCTTGGGAGCCCAGTTACATTTCTGCCAGTTCCTAAATGGGTCTGAAAGTCTCAGCCCAGTTCTGCCAGGATGTGTAAGGGAGGCATTCACCCAGTATTCAGGTCAGTGAAGCTTTTTAGGGGAGGCATGCAGTGGTGCTCAAGACCTGTTGTATTGATCCAAGTTCAATTCAGATTTGAATTCAGAATGGAGTTTTGATGCAGCTGTCACATCTTCCAGCCTCTTTGTCCCACCTCTGTTCAGTCAATACAAAAATAAATAGCAAATAGAGAATCCGTAAATTTCAGCACACTGTCATTTGAAGTTAGTACTCAGGCAGAATATGTGGTCATTTCTGCATATCTAATATTAGACAAGTTTTTACTTTATTAATTAAAAAAGTCTCTGTTTAATTTCAGTTTTGATTCTGCAGAATTTCTCAGGGCTCAGCTATGGGGATTGAATCCAAGCAGCCATTCTTAAAGTTTCTAAGACCAAGTCTCCCTTCTTCTTTTCTCTTCTTAGGTTTGTCTCTCCTTACTGTCCCCATGTCAATATGCCTGTGCTGATTCTGGCTGGCGTAGAGTTAATTTTCTTCGCAGCAGCTAGTATGGGGCTGTGTTTGGATTTGTGCTGGAAACAGTGTTGAGAACACAGGGATGTTTTAGCTATTGCTGAGCAGTGCTTACACAGAGTCAAGGCCTTTCCTGCTACTCACCCCACCCCTCCAGCGAGTAGGCTGGGGCTGCACAAAAAGTTGGGAGGTGACACAGCCGAGACAGCTGACCCCAACTGACCAGAGGGATATTCCATACCATATGGTTTTGGTTTTTTTCATTTACATCACTTGTCTTTCTTGGGTTTTATTTCTCTCTTTCTGTTATTCTCCTTTTCATTACTATTATTGTTGTTACTATTATAATTATATTTCAATTATTAAACTGTTCTTATCTCATGTTTTCTCACTTTTACTCCTCCAATTCTCTTACCTTCCCATACTGCTGGGAGGCGGAGTGAGCGGCTGTGTGGTGTTTTGTCGCTGGCTGGGGTTAAACCATGACAATGCCCTGTTTTACTGGTTTGTCCCAAGACTTGTTACTTCTAATTTATAGGCCTGAAAGTCTCCTTTGTATGCAGTAATTCCCATACTCTGAAAAATGTGCATCCCAAGCTGCAGCAGGACCTTATCCAGCCTACCTCTCCTGGGTAATTGTTCAGGAAAAAGAATGAAGAAGAGTATATTGGAATATCTCCCAGTAACCCCATGCTGTTGTCTCCCTGTGGTGATCGATCAGTGTCCTGTCAAGAACTGCACACATTAATTGATGTGCTGTGTGATAGAGGGTATCTACTGTGTTTGAAGTTCATGTAAAACAAATGTTCTATGTAGTGTCTTTCTGTTCTGCACTGGGAACTGGGGTGTGGGAGACTTTTCAGAGAGGCAGGCAACTGTGCTTTCTTGTCCTTGTTTACCTACATAACAGGTTGGGTGAATCCTTTGGCAGGAAGACAAAGCAGCTGAGCATGTTTTGCTAAGCAGATTTTTGTCTGGCATGCGCAGAGACTAGAGGGCTCCAGTGAAGATCAGAGAGCAGACAAAAAGCCAAGCATTGAAAATGCTAAAGGAACAAAGCCTGTCCTGAGGACCCAGAATGGTGTGCTGCAGTCTAAAGATGAAGCAAAGTTTATTGTATGTATTGTTCTCCCCCATGTCTGCATTATTGTCAGTGCTTTCATGGTTCCCCGAGAGTTTTATCAGCTATCAAAAATCCAACTTTTAGGCAGATTTGATCTGATTTGATTTTGTTTCTGAATCTTTACACAGTATTCTGGTTGCCAGTCGAATGGGAAGGAGGTGAAGGCTGTGATCTCTTGGAAGCAGTGTGGCCTTGGATCAGCGTAAGCGGATTGGAAAGATTCTCTCACCTTTTATCATTGCCCTGTCAGGCAGAAAATAATATTTGCCTCAGAGTAAGTAAACAACATGTTTATGTTTAAGTTAATCACTGAAGGAGTTGGTAACACCCATTCACTGTAGGAGGAAATATGTTTTCCATGACCAGATGTCTGCATTCCTTTGTTAGGAGGACATAGTCAGGACCCTGGTGGCTGGCATGCTAAAAGTAACTGTCTTGCTATCAAGAAATCTCAGGTAGATGATTGAGGAGGGTTGGAATCAGAATAGTAGGTCTGACTATGAAAAGACACATACATCAACATCCTCCCTCTATCTTAAGTGCTCGGTTAGGCAAAGGGAGCTGGATGCCTGGCCGAGAGGCTGGGTAAATATTCTGGGAGTGTGGTGGCTGGAGAGAGAGGCTTGGACAAAGGTAAATCCTTACTGTGAAATATCTTCATGAAAAGCATTGACGCTTCCTACCCAGAGAAAACCTCAGGCCTGGAAATAACTGAGATTTAGAAAATATCAGGCTTTATGAAAAGAGCCAGATGATGGCAGCATAGAATGCAACAGACTACTGAGAAAATGCCTGGGTTAAGTAGCAAGAGACCTGCCCTTGAAAACTGAGTCAGAGTTCAGCCTTTCCATCTCATCCTCCACTTCAGCAGCAGCTTTTGAAATATAAGTTTATGGTTCTGGGAAAAAAGAAAAGAAAAAAATGATTTTGTTCTGTGTACATGTGTTGATCTTTCATAAGCTATGCAATAAATCAGCTCAGAACTTTTTCTGTGTGGCATCAGAGATAAACAATTCTGCTTCATCCTTTCAGACCCAGAAATCTTGTATTTTTTCCTCAGCTGTATAAATTCTTCTAGCAAGTCCTACTCTCAACAAATAATACCTTCCTACTTCTTGTCATCAAAACCTAATCTGTAACTACAGTAGCCTCCAAGACAGAATTCAGAATATAGCTATGAATATAATGGAAAATATAAGAGATGTGCTTGTTAGTTTTTCAAGAGAAAAGTTTAACAGCTGATGCCTGAATCAAAGATGATTGACTTGGGCACCTAAGAAACTAATGTCTTTTTTTGTCATGTGATAGAGAAGGGCTGTCTCTGCCGCAAAATACCCGCCTGCGTCTTCCTGGAGCACTGTTTACTGGTATTGGCAAAGGACAAGATGATCACTGTGCAGGGGCTGTTTTCTCTAGATCTACTGATTTATACTGGTTACGAAAGCAGGGAGTTGGGTTTTAACACAACCCTTCAGAATTGCTTCTGCGGAGGTAGCCATACAGGCCTGGGAGAAGCAAACATGCTGCAGAGCGCTTTCAGGTCGTGTACTGTTATGAGATAGGAAGGGAAGGCAGTGAAGCAACACAAGGTCATAGCACAATCACAGCTGCTGTGGATATGCCTTGTGCCTATGCTGGTACCATTTGGAAGTGGGATTGCCAAGCTGCTGCGATGGTTTTATTTTAACGTTTATTGACAGTGTTCCTCTCACAAGCTTATAGAAATAGTTTCCTCGATAAGCAAAAGATAAATGGCTGTGATGCACTTGAACATCGAATGCTTTTCCTCCAACAGTGACTACTGAATTAACACTCGTTACATCCGCAAACTCCTCAATCTCCTTGGGGTTTAATTTGAAATTTCAAGGACATGGGTACTTTACACTACTGAACATTTACAGAAAGAAGAGATGCTGCAAAGAGGAACTGGGACTGTCCCAGCTTCTGAGTTTCTAGGTGGAATGGTAGTGCAATACGTTTTTCAACTGTTTTCTGGAATGGCAGCCTCTCATTGCTGCTGTGACAAGCTCTGGCTCTACAAATCTTAGTTATTGTACAGCTGGCCCTAGTTTGTAGAGCAGAACCAACTCTTCTGCCTGCACTCTCTGCCACGTGAAAAGGAGATGGTCTCCTATAAGCAGCAGGACTTGTCAAGCCCTGCTTCACTGGACTACTTTGGAAAAAACTAAGGACAGTAACTTTTATCCGTGTATTTGTGTAAGCACCACCCCTGGGACTGCACTCATTGAGAGTTTCTACCCCAGCATTTGCAAAAGGCAAGATTCTGGCTTATTCTGGTTCTATTAGTTGTGATAGTAAATAAGGGCATTGGAGCTAGAAAAAAAGGGGTATTTCATTGTGAAACCTCCCCAGGGCAGCCTTAGTGTTATGGCAAGAGAGCGGGCCTCAGAAGAAAGTTGACTCTCATTTCCATTCCTGAGAGACCTTACAAATAATAGATGTCTGATGGGTTTTTCTGGCTGGTAAAAGCAAATTCAAACCATTCAGTAGCACAGGTAAGGGATGTCTGGAATTCCCATGGACAGAGCAGCGAAGCCCTCATCATAGCCCTCATATGTACAATAAAATAGGGAAGGAAAATACCTTGTGGGGGTGTGTGGGGGGAGACTAAGATACCTGCTGCTATTTACTGTCCAATGCAAACTAAAATCCTTGCCAATAGGGACAAATTGCTTAATATCCATGCAGCACTTTGAAGATCTAAAGTATGGTAAGTACTATTATAATTATTATTATTATTACAGAAGCTAAAAGTGCTCTTCTAAATAGATATATTGGAATTTTATCTTTGAAACACTGTATTATAAAAAGGCTGGTGTGAAATTTTTCTGAAAAGGAATGAATGATATGGTACATTTATCAACACAGTAATAAAGCATTCACAGTTAGGCCCTCCACTTTGTATAGGCTTGGAGGAAAGGAATTTCTGAGTCAGCATGCGGTGCCATTAAACTCGTTTAAAGGTAGTTTAATAACAGTCTTTTCACATCCTTTTAGTGCATATGACTCTTACTTTAAAAATAAAAAAAGCAAATTGCTCCTGGGGCTTGAGTGCACTGCATTCATGCTATTCTGCGCCTCTGATTGTAAGTAGTACAATCAGGAGGGTGAACAAAACATGACCATGAAAATGGGCATCATAATTGTGGAGTGATGCTGCTAGTGCACATTTCCCAGGAATGTTAATTAGGTGCATGTCAGGGGTAAGCAGGCAGAGCCTCAGTACATGGCTGTATTGCTCCCCCCCAGAGATCTGTGTTTCTATTCATGAAAATCTTTGGTGTCTTTTCTAACCCATAATTTTCAAGACAGCCACTTATTGGTGTGTCTGCTGTACAGTCTCTGCTGTTATTCCTTTGGAGCGAACAGGAATATCCTGACACTCCATCTTGTCACAGCCAATTCTAAAGGTTTGAACAGCTCCAAGAAAACACTTTGCTCCTAATTAGCGGCTAGTTTAATACACAACAATTTTGCATCTGTGACATGGCTATGCTGAAAATGCTGTGCTCTTCGTTACAAAAGGTTGCAATGCTGGAAAGAGGACAGGACCTGCTGGTCATTTACTATGAAATCTGTAACATGGTCTTTACATCTTTTATCTTTTCAGGGATAGGAAAGATCACTGTGGCTAGGTTATGAGGATAAAGATGATACTAAGACTGCTGTGACTTTGTGTGACCAGGCCTGGATTACTGTGGGTGGACAGCAATTCTTAGAAAGAGAAAATCAAAAGGTAGGAGCTGGCAGCTGAACTTCCTGGGTTCTTTGAAAATCCCCATCTCAAAAATCTCTTTAAGTCAAAACTACGTTTCCAGTTTCAAGTGCAGTGAACGATTTTTGTAGTAAGTTATTCTGGGAGCTCTACAAATTAAAATATGCAGCATAAATTAAATTACATTGTATGTCTACTTAATATTCATTAGATTTGTTGAACAGCATTTAGAATTGCCGCCTTACAACACATAAACATAATATGGATATATCTGCAGGAGATTAAGTCAGATTCTGGGCTGAAACAGTGTCAGTCTGGAAGTGGTAGAATGGCAAGCGAAGAAGATAACATTTTCCAATAACAGACCTCACTAAAGCAACACTAAAGCAATTTTATGTTCTATCATTTGAAAATTAAATACTGACTCTTTTCTTTGCCGACTCTGATGTGTATTGCACTCTATCATGTGTTCTTTCTCCTACTGTTCATTTTTTCCAAGATGGATAGAAAGAGAATGTTATTGTATTTGAAACAACTGCTTTTTCTTGATTATTCTAACTTATGTAGTGATATGCACGACAGTGTCAGAAGCTGTCCAGAGCCTCTCGCACTACCTCCCAATAGCAAATACAAAAAAGTATGACTTTTCTTGGCCACATTACCCTTTGGGACATTGAGATTAAGATGATGTATACACATTTACTGTATGTATGCATAGTAAATCTGCAAAACCAATATAAGTTATCCACTTAGTCTTGTGTTCTGTTTTCAATGTCTATATTTGCAGATCATTTTAACAGAGTTGCATTTATCAAAAGGAAGAAACTAGTTTTAGTAAATTATTGCTTCAAATATAGGGTGAAACTGTGCAGATTGCAACTCATTTGTAACCATAACTTGTCTGCCTATACTCCTCTCATGATTTCAGTTTTCTATGACTTTATTCTTCACAACTAGTTACAAGTTGTTTCATAGCATTACTGTGTGCTATTATGTTTGCCAAGTTTTACTCCAAAGGTATTTGCATTTCAGTTCTGAGTGAAATTTTTCCTTTACAGTAGGTGATTTGCAAGGTGCTTTGTGATATTTGGTGATAAAAGGTGCTGTGTAAATTATCTTTACTACCATATGGCCTCTTCATGTTCCCAATTCAAATCCACTGGGAGAAATCTCTCAGCAACATCGACAGAAGCACATCTGGTCCACACAGAGCCTGTGACAGAGTATTCTTTTGGTTTGATTAGTCCTTCTACGGAAGTTCAGATGTATTAGGCATAAGAAGAAACAACGCTTCTCAAAAATGAAGACCACTCTATAATGTGTTTGAGATATGCCAAAAGCTGTTCTCAGTAGAGACAAGCATAACAGATTTTAAATTGGTTTGGTCAGAGTGAAAATCACTTGTAAGGGCACTGCTCACAAACCATCTGGACTTTCAGGTCAGTAGTTTGCTGCAGAAATGCTCCAGACCCTGCCTATTCAAGCACAACGTGTTAGACTTTACTAAGTTCTCCTTTTCCCCAGTTACTGACCACCGGTGCACTGATACAGAAGTGAATGGTGACTGTTGGTGCAGCTATGTTCTGTCTTGCTTTCAGATGAGGGAAACAAGTAGTCTTACCCATGGGATATGCTGATTGTCATGCCTGCAATGCAGGCAGAGTTTCCTTCTACTGCTTACAGAAAAGCATGCCAAATTTGTGTCAGTTATTCTTTCCATTGCAGCCTCATGCAATCTGAAAACATTTTCAAAATAAAAAGACAATGCCAGTGAGAATGAACTTTGACAGCAGTATAATGAAATGTGTGGGAGGGAGCACTCAATCAGTTGTTGAAAGAAAATCTAATTCCACCTCCGGTCCTGCAGGATGTGGTATTGGACCAAGGACTTTCAGTACAAGTAGCAACAGTCTACAGTCTAATTCATGCACGGTGAGAATAATCCCTTCTGGTGAATTCAATATTAATACTCCAGGGTTTTCTCCATCTGTTGTCACGTATGCTTAAAGTGTAACTTCTTTGAGGCAGGAAGTCGCTTTAGTGTTTCATGCATTTACTGTGCCTGGCAGAGTCAGATGCTGTTAGAGGGATATAATTGCTACTGTAGTACAAATAACTCCCCCCCCCCCCCCCCTTGGAGAAGTCACAGGAAAGAAGGAATAATAATATCGCTCCTAGGTGTATAAACTACTTCCTAATAATAGATGTGTTTTTCATAACCAAATGCAAGTATAAAAATACTTTACTTTAATGAAGGTCCAGATTTTCACATAACGTAACTTGTGGAAATCTGCTGACAAATGTACCAAACAGCAGCAGCAGAACTGACTTTTTGTACTGATAGGAAGATAAAACCAATAATGGTGGTACCTATGGTGAAGGTAGGAAAGGGAAACTAGGCTCCCTGACTGCTCTTGGCTCTGAGGGCACATGCCATCGGTGTGATTTCTGAAGCACGATCTCTCGGAACTGTCACATCTGCCCGGGCAGAAGCATCCATTTCTTTCTCCCCGAGCACTGAGAAGCTGGACTGCGTTTCTACAGCCATGTTAGGAGCAGCGTTCCCGTACGTAATCTTGCTGCAGTAAAGATGGTGACTCACATGATTATATCAGTATCGATCTATGGTGTTTCAGGTGGGATTTTTGTAAGTCAGACATATTAATTGCTGGAAGGAATGAGGAAAGTGGTGATGGACTTTCCATTGCTTCAAGTGAAAAAATGGGTGGTTGTTGGTTTTGAAGCAATTTTATGGGCTTCTGGGCTAATATAAAATTAGAGGGTTTAATGACCCTTGTGGACCTTTGTGTGCTAACCATATTAAAAATTTATCAAAGATTAGGAAGTAGGGTGCACAAAAGGAAGATTCTGTCTCTAGCAACTTCTAGAAGAAAATGTGATCTGAGGCTGCCTTTTTTTTCCCCCTGCCTTTTTTTTCCCCTCTTGGTATACTGAGTGTCCTCAACAATTACTTCCAAGCTGTTATTTTTTAGCTTGTTAATAGGTGATAGATAAGAAATAGGTTAGACTCACGTTTGCATATTTACTTGTCCTTTATTGTCCTGCTGACGACCTGCACTTTGTGAAGTGGGCAGTGAGCATCTTCCCAGCCAGGTGTGCTGGAAAAGCAGGGGACAGACAGGGCCACCTTCTTTGCTGCTCTGTTGGAGTACGTTTTTGTTTGGCTGATCCGAGGGGGAGAATTACATTATTCGTTGGGAGAAGTTCAGATCTGTCTTTGCACGATGTGATGAACATCTCTTTCAAACATATCTCATAAAATATTCCCTACTGGAAGAGCTTTGGTGAAAGTGCTTTTGCAAAGAGAGACTGCTCGAAGGAGTTAGGAAGGCAGTTGGGAAAGGGAACTCTCCTCCAGGAAAACATTCAAGTGATTTTTTTTTTTTTTTTCTTTAAAGGATTTTTATCATCCTGAATTAAGATAAGGAGCCAACAGTTCACAGTCTCGCTTGGGGTAAAAACTATGTTTTAGGAGAACCAGGTTGGAGATTTCAGTTCACCTTTAGCTGCTAACAAGCAATACAGCTGCCTCTTGGGATCAGCTGTATTTCTCAAAATTAATTCAGTTCTCTCGTGCAAGCGCTTTTTAGCTGGTGGTTTAGTTCTTTCTTCATAATTTTGACCAGCTCAGATAATTAGCCAGGCATGGATGCGATTACGGATGTGAGTGGAAGTTTGCAAGGACTCGTTTCACTAAGGAGAATTAATTTTCAACTTGCTCGGTCCATAAGGGATCACACAAACTTCAGACAACTGCAAAAAAGAAGTCCCTTCTCTGAGTGGGGAAAAACTGCGTTTTTCATCAAGGAAAAACAGCAAAACTATTGTCGTTCTTAGCGTGGTGCGAGTTTCACTTTACCGGATCCCAGAAAACATCCTGAATTTTCTCTTTATTGGGTTTCTCTGTACGGGGTGTCTGTGGCGAGGTGCTGGCAGTGGGGGGCGCGGGGGCGGCCTCTGTGAGGGGAGGCCGGGGCTGCCGCCTGCCGGGCACAGCTGGTTCCAGCCGGTTCTAGCCGGTTCCAGCCGGTTCCGCCAGCCCCACAGCAGGGCACGGCTGAACGCCGCAGCCATGCTGGTGGCACCTCTGTGAAAGCGTATGTGAGAAAGGGCAAAATGCCACAAAGATGGTGAGGAATGAGGGAAAAAAGTGTGAGGAGCAGCGCTGCAACGCCGCAGCTTGGAGAAGGAGGGGCTCATGAGGCGCGCCGGGCACTGGAGCCGAGATCCATGATGGGAATGGGATGAGAGCTCCCTAGCACAAGCCAGCAGGTTCCCTCACATCTCGCCAATGAAGTGATGCAAATGTCTTTCTGCAGACAATGGTTACAAGCCGTGGCAAAAAATAGCTCAGGTAGGGGAAAGCACATACCTTTCTGAGGGAAATGATGTTTGTTTCTTGCCTTAATCTTTTTGTGTGTGTGTTTGTATTTTAGATCTCCTGAAACAAGAAGGAAGAGTGGTTGCTTAGGAGATGGAAAATATACATGTATTAATATTTAATTTTCTAACTGGGTCATTCAGTTTTTGGTCATAATGCTTAAAGCGTTTGACTGGAGTCTGGAGAGATGGAAAACCTGACCATCCCCACTAGGCATTGCAACAAAATCTCTGCAGAGTGGTTTTCCAGAAAGTGAATTACACTGCTAGGCAGGCTGCAGAGAGCAAGAGCCCAGGCACACACCACAGTCCACAACGTAAAAGTAAATCAGTGACCTGTGCTAAAAGCAAGGTAGGTTCTCTAGTTACAGTTTCTGGTCACTGGGCCGAGTACAGATAGCCCTCTCAGCCTCCTCTTATTCCGTTTTCTTTTCCAAAGGCAGTGTGATATTTAATTAGCTACAGTTTGTTTCTTTTTATAGTGAAAGCAAATATTTGAAATGTACTTTGTGCAGTACAACATGTTATGTCTGATGCAGCCTTACAGAATGAGAGCTCAAATGGAAATGAATTTTTAAAATTTGCGCAACTGGAACTTGTTTTTCTGTTATTTGTCCGGACAACTGGTACTCGCTTGCACACGTGTGCACACACACACAGAGGCATATTGATGATTTCTGCTGTACTTAACACTGCTGGAAGGTGCAGAAATTTCTTCTGTGTTTATGACATATACTTTGCTGCTTTCCTTTAAGCAGCTTAAAATCCTGTCTGGGAGGTCAGGTAACTTACACTGGCTGCATTCTGGGCAAAATTAACAAGTTCTCTAATGGTCTCACAGTGGGATGACTGGGACTACCAAGCAGCACATTTTTCTGAGGAATATGGTCAGACACTTAATGGTTATATGGAAGCCATTTAGTGATTATATAGAAGGAATCTCTTTTATATAATTCCTCACACTTCTTGCAAGATGACTGAAATATCTTTCTACTTTAGGTTTACTTCTGCCTTCCGCCATTGTGGGTTAAGGGAAAGAGTTTGGGATGCTGTAGAAACTGTCCTGTGTGATGTTAGTGAAAGGGAACAGATAAAAGTTTTGCAAGGAATTTACTGCACGTTGCTTAGATGAGGGAGGACCATCAGCGGTCCACAGCAAAAACTGTCCAGAGCCAAGAGATATGTACCAAGACACAAGTGTCAGTAAGTCTCTGTTAAGAGATTTATCTGTGTCTTCTAACGCCAGAGGTTTTCTTTTATTCAGATAACTTCAAGTGCTTGGTGAGTATGCAAGATAGATAGGTAGAGGTGATGATACCTTATATTTAGACAGACTAGTTGGTTCAAAAAAAAAAAAAAGGTTTTGGGCACAGAAAAGCCACTAAGTACCATATGTCTTGAAAACTTGTCTTTTTTTCCCAGCTATATGTTTTGGTTTGATGAAAGAAGTCAGCTCTTCTGGTCAGCAACCCCAAGATGTGAAGCAGCATGCCTGGGAGCTATGTCTGAAGCCTTTGCCACGTCCCTCAGTGGGCTCCAACTCTGGGCTTTGGGGCAACAACTTCGGAGCATCACAGCAGGTAAAAGGAGAGTTGTTACACAAAGAGGTCTTGAAAGACCCAGAGCTTTTTGCTAGGTGGGAATTTCTTCCCACCTAGGGCTGGTCCCTGAGGGGTCCTTTCTGTGGCCTAGATAGCAGACCTGTGCTATGTCTAGCTTGCTTCAGGAAGATTGCTCTGACTCATGGGCTGTTTATGAGTAGGCAGGGTTTGGCTATCTGCTTCTTCCCTGAGCATGTCAAGAAAACTGCTTATGGGCTGGATGGCCCAACCAAACAACTTTAAGCATGGGAGTGTTTTATAGTCCAAAGTACCACAAAAAATAAAATATTTTCTCACCTTGCAAAGCTTCCTGCTTATTTATTTACTTCCTTACTTCCTGTGTGCAGTTAGAATATTAAAATCAATGTTGTTGTTCAGCTGAGTATATCCTGTTTGACACCAACAGGGATTGCAGAATCAGGTCCTCATCTGAATTATTTAGAATATAAATTTGTATAAACCAAGGACTAAATCAATTACAGTCTGGAGATGAACCAGAATCCTTTCTGTGTTTCAGTGTAAACAGAGTGAGAGCTCTCTTTTTTTAATTAGACTTTATAGCACCTACTTGTACCCTTGGCAATTTAACTGAACTTAACCGAACTGAAACCTCATCAGGTTTTAATTGTGCGGTTAGAGCATTATTAAAATAAGCCATCAACTGGCCCTGAAAACGCAATCCTATGTACCCCAGTACCTGGGGTTCATAAAGACATATAACCACTAAATGCCTGAGCACAAATCAGTCTATTCTCTAAACATTCTAGTTTTAGTCTGCAGCTGGCAGTTCACCTGCAACCTACCCTTTCTCACCAGGTTTTTGATCAGTCAGGGACATTGTGTAATTCTGTGTCACATGGCCTGGGGCATTTTCACATGCCTCCGCAGGATAGACCAGTCTGATGGCAGCTTGTAAATTCACAGCTTGGGCAAATTGTTATGTAACTGCAATCAGATGTCTGATCTCCCTTTGCCCAAAGCTGTCACACATGGCTGGGTTGTTGGTGAGTGCAAAACAGTTAAGTTGAAGGCAGTAGAAATTATGCTTCTCTATTGCAGCTGAGAATCCCGGCCACAATGTATATGGAAATGGAAATCATAAAGCCTTGCTCTGGTTTCTGCTATTTTCTGGCATTTTAGTGTTTTGTTCTTACACATGCCTCTACAGTTACTTCTGATTTCTGTTGTCTGGGTGAGAACAGGATTGAGCTTTTCTGTCAGCTTGCATGTATATATGTTTAAAAGTAACTCTTGCCCTCTGCAGCAAGAAATAATGATGAAGGCAGATGCACCTGAAGAAAGTGAGGTGGACAGGGCTCTGGCTGCTGCTGAGACTGTTCTGGTCTATCAAGAGGCCTGTGGCAGTTCCTGGAGCGTTGGAGGTGAGTGTACTCTAGTGTCGCACCCCGGTCTTGCCATTATTGTTGTGACAGTGAGCCCTTGCAAACATTGTTGTCTCAAAGGCTCTGGTGTGTTCAGAGGCTGCAGTGCTGGTGTTTTCACTGTCAAACCTTCAGTGAACTGAGTGGGGCTGAGTGATTTCCCCCCTGCCCCGCCCCACCACTATAGCTGTAGCGTAGACAAGAGCAGAATGTGCTACCTGCAGCCATTAGAGTCTGCAGCAGCTGCAGTTCAGGGCAAGAGAAAGCTGAAATGCCAGTGGGTCACCTGGCTGCCTGAATGAGTTCATGAGTATACAGAAGTGTTTTGAGCTGAAATAGGATGAAGGAATTGAGGTTGCACTACAGATGTGTCAAAAATAATCTAAACATGGCTGAATGTGCTGAAAAGATTAAAATTAGCATTTATCTGTGCTGCTAGTGTCTTATTTTGTAATTCTTAGAGGAGATCATTCAGTGAGAGCAGAATTGCAGCAGTTAAATAGATGACAAGTGTTAACATTTTTAAGGCCTTTGATTCTGCTTTTGTCCTTCCAACCTGTTAGATCTAAAGTACCTTTTCAACTACCAAGCTGTAATCCACAGCAGGTCTTTGATCCTTCTGGAAATGAAGGAATTTATGTAATCTGTAAATAAACTTTCTCTCATGCTATAGATGATGTTATATCTTGAGGTCCTACTAAAACACCATTCAATAATGATGTGCTTATATTTTTTTTTCTTCTTTTAATTTTCATTTAATTGTGACTATTAAATATCTATGTAGAATAGAAAGGATTTATTGGAATGTTGTGAAAATTCTGCAGGCACTTTGATAATTTTTAGATAAATCAACACACAGGCTGTTATTAGTAACAATAATATTGTATGTCCCTTAGGATGTCATTAAATCCTTCCTATGTTACGTGTTACACACATTCTTTTTCACAAATAGCTGTATAAGAAATGCAGTGTAATTTGGGGTTACATTGTACAAACGTGCTCGTGTGAAACCAGCAGACCCGGGGCCCGCACTCCCACCACCAGGGGGCAGGACGAGACAAAAATTAAGGAGCATTAAGGGGGAAAAACCCAACAGCCCTGCTTTTAATTCCCCAATCCCCCGCCCCCTGCTTTCGATTTCTGCAAAAACACAGTCTCTGCGGCTGTATGATGATCTGAGTGAAAGCAAGTCGCCTGTTTTTGTTTGGGTTTTTTTGGGGGGGGGGGGGTATGTAAACAATGCTTGTCTTCTGCTTCAGTGAGTTGCTGCTTCTCAGATACTGCATGTCCTCACAAAGAAAAGTCCTATGATCTATTTAAAGAATAATTTTTAAACTATATAAAGCTATATAATAAATCTGTATGTTTCCCATCTTATAAAAAACAGTGGTGTTTTAAATACCCTCTGCAGCATTAGCTATTATTTTTCTTAAACACATTTTGAAGATAGTCCTACACACTACAATTCTAGACTGTAGCACTATATTGTTCTTTGTAAAAACAACATAGCAGGAGCCTGAGGCTTATGCTGTGCCCAATTACAGGAGAACTCTGACGTCTTAAGTGTTTCTTGTGTCTAGGAATAATGCAGAAGGCAGCCTACTTTCTAAGATACTGCAGTGACCCATTTGCTCAATGATGGAAGGGGACCACTGGCTGAAGCCTGTTTAGCCCGACCATAAGTCAGATGGCTGTGAGGAGCAAGAACTATTGCAAAGTGGATGTGCTTCTAAGGAATGCTCCTCATAATTAATTACAGCCTAATCCCAGATGATTTGAGTACTCATCTCTGAGCAAAAAGATCGTGAAAGACTTTTTAGTAATTACACCACAGAATTTAACATCGGTAAAACGAGATGAATCATCTGAGAATAGAAATGTATCCACTAGTTCCCAGGCTGCTCCAAATCTACAGCTGAGGTGTGAAGCCTGTAGCTGTTACCTGTGTGTTGCTCATCACAGCCATGATTTTACATGTATGCTGCCGGAGATACGACTTGCTGGGCACCAGAAACCGTAGTGAGAGTAAGCGGGTTTTCATTCATCACAGACTTGTATAGGAGCACTCTGGCAGTGAAAAAGCGACTTGAAATTGGCAGTGCACTGAGCTTTGCTGAAGGATCTCCCAGGCTTAAGGAATGTGTTTCAGCAGTTACCAGCAAAGTGAGGCCCCCCCTTGCTTAAGAGAAAGAGGTTCTCCTTACGACCTGTAATAAAAGACTCTAGTAACTTGAATATCTCTGGAGCTTTTGTTTTTCATTTAAACTTTTTCCTTCAGTATTGTATTTGAGATAAGTTATTTAGGTAGGTCAACTATGTCAAACAGGTAGTTAGAATAAATACAAACAGATGTGGAAGGTCTGAATGCTCAGTAGTGTAAATACCTGCATGGAGGCCTGGGGTACACTGTTTCTTTCCCACCACTTCTGAATTGATGCTGTGAATCTCAGCATGGTCCTCTGCACTGTCAAAGCTTAAACCACTGCTTTTGGGTGGTGGTG
This sequence comes from Phaethon aethereus, assembly GCF_964289735.1. Classification (NCBI taxonomy): domain Eukaryota; kingdom Metazoa; phylum Chordata; class Aves; order Phaethontiformes; family Phaethontidae; genus Phaethon; species Phaethon aethereus. The sequence continues at coordinate 14,749,728 of NC_138584.1, forward strand.
GGTTGTATTGAAGATTGCTTTTACAGGAAGTTACCACAGTGTAGGAGTCAAGTGGCAACTCTGTTGTAATGACATCATTTGTGATCATCTGCCGGTTCTCTTCCAAAGCAGCCAGAGACTTTGAGTATGTTTCTCCTATATCCTTGGGATTTCTTTCTCATTTCAAAAGTCAGAATTAGGGAGGGTGGGGGAGTGGAATTGAAAGTCCAGAGTCTGGAATGCTTCAGAATCTGTATGTGTAAGAAATGATAATTTTGGCTTTTACACCGACATGTCAGAGATTCACAGACTCATGCAGGTTGGATGGGACCCAGGATCCAGACTAACCCACTTCTCAGAGCAGGGTCTGCATGGAGTTCAAAGTAGATTTCTCAGGGTTTTGAAAACCTCCAAGTTTGGAGACTTTTTGAGCTACCCGGGCAACGTGTTTCACTGCTTCAGTGTCCTGTCACTGTCAAAAACTGTTTTGCTAATTTCAAGTCAGAACCTCTCATTTTATTTCTTGTTTGTTGTCTCATCCTCCCGCCAGGCATCTGTAAAAGCTTTTCCCAAGAACTTTGCGGCAGGTATTGAAAGGCTCTATTAAGTCCCACTAAACCTTCTATACAGTGCTGTGGAAGGTGAATGTTTGTGTTCTTATATTTTCACTGTGAGTGAAATAGAGTGAAAATAAAATATTCTACTATTATTACTGGACTTAGTCATTCCAACATCCTGAGTCAGCTCCCCCTGCTCCCCCGAGAATAAAAACATTTGTTAAGATTCTTTTTATTTCCCTTCATTTTTGCTTATAGTTCCATTTGTTTCATGTTTTAAGCTTTCCCCATTGGCTACTGGAGTTAAAAACTTAACAATTTTGTGCTGCTGCAGCAACTTAAAGGGGCCAAAATGAAGGGGTGGTGGGGGGAATCTCTGAGTATTTGATTTCAAAGGGAATGAGTTAGCAAGGAACAGATGAAGGTCTCTGTAAGGCAAACTGAAAAAAGTACTAAAGGGAAAAATTTCTTCAGGCATATTAGTATGCACCAACTTCCAGAGGTATAAATACCCACACAAAGTGGAAGCCAGAAACAATGCTTTTACTAATTTTTTCCTCAGTAGAACAATTCAGAAAGTGGCATTGTGTGTGGGAGTCTCACAGCTGGCTGAAACTCAAAGTCAAAAAGTTTTCAGCTAAAAACATTTGGCAGAAAACTGCATTTTTTTAAAGCAGCTGCAGAGACAGTTCTGTTTTGCCAGTGGCTTAGGCCTCATTTTCCTCTCTTGGGCTATCTGAGGCTGGACTGCATGGTGCTCTTGCAGTGGTAGCATGGGGTTCACAGTGGTGCTGCTCAGGAAGCTCAGTAAGTGGTGGAAGCCACTGGTATATTTAATTGGTCTGTATTTGCACAACAGATGATAAGTTAAAACAGGCCGTATATGAACTCATAGGTACTTACATACAGGGCGAATATAGTTCTGGTGTGTCACAGTGAAATATACTAATATGGCTAAAGCATGCTTAAATAATAAAAAAAAGTCCAAACTCTGAATTATAAAGCTAAAAGCAGATTCAGGTTAGTGAAATAAATCTATGCGGTTACCCTGGCTATAACTGAGGTCAGAACCTGCCTCAGATTCAGTGGTAAATAAGAATCAAGAGAATACTGAAAGCATGCACACTGTTATAATTGTGTCTATTTCTTGAAGGTGTGTATTTCAGTGACCAAACCTGCTTTTTTTCCTTCTGTAAACTGTTTCTTTTGAAGGTAATATCTTGGTTTTAAGTTAATGTCAGAATATTAAGCTATTTAATCTTATTAGCTAATAATCAGGTATTCAGAAAGTGAAAACAAGACCATCTATTTTTAGTAAGTGTGTAATCTCTGATGAATCAAATGTCACGATCTTAAATTCTGAATGTGATTCTGAAAATTATTTATCTTCCTGTACTTTATAAGATTTTTTTATTAGATAATTGTTACAGACACTAAATGGATGTCTCAGGAAAATTCAGTTAATACCTTTAGGTAAATGAAAAGACTGTCTTTCCACAGAAAATGGCTAGAAGGAAACTAGCATACTTTTGATACACACAATATTGCAGAGTTGAATTTCTTCTTTTTTACTGTTTCTCAATCCACGTATTCTTGATCTTTTTTTTAATGTCTAGACCATATTTTATGAAATAATTTGTTACTCTGTTATTAATTGAAAATGGTTGACAAGAGAAACTAGGGACTGAATGTCAAAGTTCATAACTACAGTGGCAGGAAGATCATGGTAGATTTAATATATGTTGTTATGAGTTACTGTTCCTAGTGAACAGATTCTGATGATGTATCTGGTTGGTGTCAGGAGTTAAGGAACAATTATGATCCTATGCATCTTTTTTTTGGTCTAACATGGCTACTTCCAGGAATGAAAGAGGTGAAAGGTGCAGAGTCCATCTCTTTGCACAGCGGTGATTGCAAAAACATGATCTAACCTCACCTATGTTGCTTAGATACAATTGATTAATGTGTGATGGATGCAACTTGCATTTTTTTCTAAAGCAAGTTATAATATGGAATTTCAAATCAGTTAAGATATTTTGCAGCAAATGGTAACTTGTAGGAAAAAATAAAATAGTGAACCGAAGAAAAGAGAATCTGAGAATAACAATATAAAACTTCTCCTTGATTTAATTGTGAGTATAACAGTGAATTAAGACTTTCTTCAAAGCCCTTCTTATATATACTGCTTTTTTATCTGAGAATCTCAGGAGTGCTAGAAACATTAATTAACCTTCTTAATAATTCTGTGAAAGAAAGTTGGTGATTATTATGAGATACTCATTTTAGAGTGGTAAGACAAGGCACAGAGAATTTAAGTAGTATACATAGTGCCACATTATTTGGTAGTACCTAAAGTAGTTAGAGTGTGAATTCTGACAGGTAAAGTTGATATGTGAAAGCAATCTAAAAAAAATAGCAGCCTTCAGGATATATTAGATTGAGAACAAGAACTAATTTTCTCATCTTGATACTCTTGTTCTTTTAACTACTGGACGTAAAAACTGTTAAACATTAGTTGAACAACAATATGGATTTCAGTAGCTATAGGAACAGATGCAATACAAATATGTCTTAGGATGAATCAGCTTCTATTTGATATTTTTCTAAACTTCTTTGGATCAAAAAATTCTAAGAAAGTCTTGGCTTCTCAAGTATTTTTCTAATATTTATAGTACAGACAGAAGCCTTAAAAGATGAGTACAGCTAATGGCTTATGTCCTAGTGGGCAGTCTTTTCTTAAAGAAGTCTTTGTTTTAGAGCAGCGGCTTGAGGAAGCCCAAGTCATTATTTTTAATGCTAATGTTGATACTACTATGAACTGTATGAATTGTTCCTGATGCAAGGGCAATATTTTGGATCATAAAACAAGAGATTAAACTACAGACAAAAATGTAAAAGGTGATGTGGAATCTGGTGTGTTTTAATGAAGATAAACCTTATGGTCAGCACTGAAATCTTACGTGAGGATAAACTAGATCCTACAAGAAAAGCACGGAGGGGAAAAGGAGCTCCAAAAAATTCCTGTAATGCAGCTAAGAATAATTATTTAAATTTATTGTTATGTTCAGTGACAACTATTGTTATACCAAAAAGAAAAAAAGAAAGCAGTGATTACAGTTATTTCTCCTTATGTGTTTGTGTTTGAGTTTTGATCTGATGGTTTGTTTCCTTTGTCTGCTAAGCTACAGCAGGCTGTACAAGCACTGTCAAAAGGAGAGAAAAGGCAATCTCTGTTTCTCCCCTTATCTCTAGACTGATCTTGCAGTAAGGAGACTCTTACAACTTGGGACTAGTCACCTGCAGCTTCATGGACAATGAAAACAATACCAGCTGTACAGTTTGCAGGGAGGGCACAAAGCCATGGTATTCCTGTGGCCAGGAGAAAGGGAGTACTGTACACCTCCAATATACATGGACTCTCATTAGTTGGGGATCATGAGGGAACAGGGTTCAGTAGATTTCCGGATTATCTTTACTATGTCCACGTGTTGGGCATTATCTTTCCATTGCTTAGAGAGAGGTGGCTGGCAAGTTAGGTGACTTTCCCTGTGTGATACTGTGTTCAATTCTCCCTTCGTGGTCTGGTGAGGCTGCTTCAGAGCCCTTCAGCTTGGATTTCACATGTATCTATTTTCCTTCTCAGCCTTATCAAGGTGTGAGTTAGAACACTCTTCATTGAATGCCTTATGCAGATGACTAGCTTCAGCCCTGATGGCTAAGGGAGAATTATTCCTTGGGTGGAAAAAGTGCAGCGTAGATGCAATGTACTCTTTCCTTGGGGCAAATGGGAATGCAGGATGTGAAGATAATCTATAGGTAGATACATATTGTGGAGTAGGAATCTCCTTCAATTTTTTTCCCCTGTATCTTTCATTTCATTTATAACTTTAGTTGTGTGTGTAAAGTATTTCATAAAATAAATGTATTTAATGTTGGTTTAACTGAGAAAATGGAGAGGAAAAAATAAAAGACATAAATCTAACAGAAAGGCTATAGATATCTTCTTGGCTTGCAGATATCTCCTTCAGCACTGTTTCCATGGAAATTATTTATAGTGCCTGGAGGGAGTGAAGTGCAGGTCACAGATCTGCAGAGCTACAGTAGGCTTTCAGCCCAGTTAGGCAGAATCTGACAACAACAAATGGGAATGTCTTTGAATGGAGCTCTTCTGCTTTCAGAGGAAAATGTAATCTCTTATAAAAATGTGGCTTTGAAAGAAAAATATTAATCTCTGTGGCAGTTTGGGGTGAAATTGGAACCAAGACCTGTCAGTTTTCATAATGAAAACCGCTTCAAACTCTCTTGCCTCTGTTCCCCCTCCCCTTACTGCTTGAAGTCGTTAAGGGTTTCATCACATTTATTAGACCAGAATTCTAAGTACCATTTTGGATAATCACTGTGTATTCCAGTTTGGCTAATTATTTTACCTCTTGAAAGTCTACCTGGGATATGCTGAAACAGAGCACAAAAGACAAATCTGACAAATGCTGTGGATATTGCCAATCATCAATGAGCGTATTCTGCACTTTATTTACATCAAAATGTATTTTATATGAAGTATCTAAACATATATGGAATGTTTTTATATTTATGTATATTACATGTATGTATATTTTTTCTTCTCCAAAAGTCACGAAATTACTTCAGAGAACAATTTGTGACAGCCTTTCATGGAAATGAATGCTTTCTATAAAGAATTTGTAAAGGGGGGTGAACAGATACATGGACTGCAGTTTGAATTAGAGCATCAATCTTTCATTTTGTCACAAATTACTTGGCAGTATTAATGCAATATTAAGGAGTTTCTTACCTGTTTCTATCAAGAAAAAAAACCCTTAGGGGCATTTGATTCGTACAGTGTATAGCCCAGCCCACACTGAGACAAAGATATAGATCCCCTCTAGTTGCCCAGGAACAGAACAGGATGATGACTGGGGTATTGAGGTCTGTGTTGATTTGCAGTCAGAACCGTGTAAAATGGGATGCGGCTGGGTGTGGCATGTTGGCTATTAGTTCTCATAAACATGGCAGAAAGATGATTTTTAAGCAAGGAACTTTTATGACCAAAGCACAGGTCCTTCCAAGAGCATTTGTGTTTCAGCTGTTTGTAGTTGGCTTTCTGTAGGCAAGCTCTAGTGACTGTATTTTCTGTCTGTGGTTACCATGGCATGAATATATTATTGGTCTATTAGCAAAAAAAAAAGAGAAACTGTGTTAAATTTTTCTCTTTAAGGATTTTGAAACCAAAAGAAATTTGTTATTCTCATCATTAACTATTTGTTTTGTTTTTTTTTTAAGGAGGAGTAATTTTTTCTCTCAATCTCTTTCTTCCTAGTTTATTAGAGAATAATGAATACTCCCTATATTCTTCAAAGATTAGGATATGCCATGGAGTTACTTGGGGCCTATGCAGGCTCTCTGTGAACCAGATACTGTGGAAATCACTACAGTTATATAAGAGTGTGTTACCAGGCATTGTTTTTTTCCATTTTGTTGGAGAAGTGCAGGGTGTTCAATATGATGTAAGTCACTTCGTAATGACTTCACCTGTGTTTCAGGAAAAGAATAAATGCAGCAGGAAGATGAAGTGGAGTTTCCTAATAATTATTTTTGTTAGGATGGTAAATATTTACACTAAGAATGTTAATATTTCTCATTTGATTTTGCACTCATTCATCTTTGAATTCCTATAGATACTGTTGCATTTCCAGTAGTTACTTCAAAGTGTAACTGACAGCGAATATTAGTAATCACTCTGAAGTGTTTAAGCAGCAATTCTACACATATAAATCCGATTCAAATTGTTTTAGCCAGGAAGCCGGACTTTAGGTCTTGCTTACAACTATTTTTCAGATGTAGTTTAGTGTCTGAAAGGTTCTGCCTCCTCTAAAGTGATACACTTTCCTATAACTTATTAGCCAAATGAACTGTGAAAATTTGGAGATACTAAGAGGTATTGAAGACATGCTGTGCCTGCTGGTTATATCAAGCAAGTAATTTTTATGATGTGCTAAGTTCAGTGACAAGATTCTTTATTGCAGCTGAACTTTTTTTTGGTCTTTTTTTTAATGGAAAGGTAAGTTTTTACCATTCTAAAATTGTCTAGAAATGAAGGGGAAAAAATTATGTATCTTACTGATCCTTTTCTTTTTCTTCATTTGACTGACATGCCAACATTGTGACAAGGTATCTCTACTTCTCCCCCCCCTTTCCAATATCTATTATTTTTTTTCATTTGGAAGATACTCTTCAAATTAGCACTGGTTTTCCAACAGTTCAATTAGGTAGGCCTCTTTACCACTCAGGTGTAAAAATCTTAGAGGTGTCTGCTGGCTGGAGGTTAAATATTAGCCACAACCTAGAAATTCAGCATTCACCTCATTAATCCATTTGAAACCATCTGTCATAAAAAGATACAATATGCTGCATCACATTTTTTTCGCCTTTGGCCTCTGCCAATTAATTTTTAATCTCTGAGAAATGTGTTGTTAAATTCAGTACTTTTGTGGCCGTGCTTCTGTCAGTTTGGATATCTTGGCTGATATTTATTAAGATTGCTTCCATTAAAAGAGGCTCCGTTTGAAATCTTTTCTATATGGCAGTAAACAATTCTTCCCTTGGTGTTGTCTTTTCTTGTTGGGACGGACTGTTCTGAACAGCAGTATGCACAAAGCTGTTCTCCCTAGGGGATGCTCTTGGGGGGGAAAAAAAAATGAGCAAAACAAACCCAGCCCATATGCTCCCTTCTTGTGCAAAATGTGTTCAAATTCCCACAGTGGTATGGAGTGGGTATGGAACGAAGTATTTTAAATATGTGAGGATCTGCCCGTGCATGTTGTGCTCCATTCCTATGGGCATGGACTGAACGCAGAGAGCAGTAACTGTTGCGAGCCTTTCCCAAAATACATGGTGAGTGGAAGATTGGACACTTAAGTGCTTTCTATAGTATTAGAGACATAAAATTAAAGTCAGTATGCATTTCTAGGACATCATACTGTTACAGACTGAATGCCAGAGTCTGTCTCTCTAACGGTGGTAAGAGATTCAGCAGATGATAATTTCATCTGTTGTTACCTGTGGTGGTGTTATGAAGACATGTACTAGTTAGCTCTCAAAGACTTAGTTTTACGTTGATGGGAATAACTGTTGTAAGAAAAAGCACTGATGCACCATTATGGCTGCTTGAACAGGGCACACAGGTATTTCAATATTCCTTCTTGACATTCAGTAGCATACTTAGATCCATGCTGATCCTTTTGCATAGCCACTGAAAAGAAACATTGTTCTTCACAACAAGCAAGATGAACTACGTCACTTTTTGAGATGTGTTCATTTATTACTTTTTCTCATTGTGCTTTGAAGCTGTTTCTTTGTAAGAGAGGGCTTATGTCAATGACAGTCTTAAAAATGAATTTTTAGCAGAGCATTAATCAACAATATTGTTTGTGCTGCAGGTCTTTTATACAAGCTTGTTCAGCTCTGTAGAAAACCTCTTTTTGCTTTTGCAGATGGAAATAAGGAGATACTGTTTCTGACTATATTTTGCCCTCAAATTCCCGTGCATGTAATTGCAGTGGTAATTTGCTAATTGCTTGTTCATTTTTTTGATCTACAAAAATCCTAAATATAAGCAGTCAGAACTCGGAATATGTATCCCAAGAGAAGCTCTAAAATATGATTTCATAAGAATGAAGCAATATTTTAACCCTATCGGACCCTATTATTCTGATGGTAACCCTACTCTTTCAATTGTATAGCATCCAGATTTGAGTTTCATTAGAATAATACTATAGTAAAGCTCGGGTGGTTTCAACTCCATTCTCATGATAATGTTTTGACATAATACAGCTTCTTATTTATCTTATAAATTGCTAAAAGGTGGGTTTTAGTTGATAATTGGTTAGCAAACTGGTGTTTTAGTTTAGTAGCCATTGCCTGCTCTGTGTAGAGGCTGAAAGGAATCACCTGCTAGAAACCAGTACACTGGTTAGCTTTCGTTATGTGAGAAGAGAAGTGCAAGTCTCCCCTGATGAAAACCCTGCAATGAGTTGCTTTTTCTTGAGGTGCTGATTCAAGCTTAGCAATGAAAATAGATCAGATTGGCAGTGATTAGTGCAAGTTCTCACAAAGACCTGTACCCACTTATGAAGATTTTACTAGTCTAAACGGGTTCTTTGGCTTTTGTTTTCCATTGCAACAGATTAATCTCATTATTTTCAGTGAAATACGTAACAAAAAAATGTAGAGTAAATAGTTTATTTTCAGCTGATGAGTAGCCATGTGGTTATCAGCCAAGTGGAAGAGTACTACCGATTAATGTGAATATCGCTTCTAGACCCAGTTTTACACAGTACTGTCTTATTTTTTTTATTTATTCAGGCAACCAGGCACAGTGAGTCTTCTGAGATACATTTCACAGAGATTAGTTTATAAATTAATTTAATACAATTGTCCTATATTTGTTAAGAACTCTTGAGATGGACATGCCTGATGAAATATTCAGGAGACATTTGGTTGTTCTGTGCAGTTCTCTACTAGCCATTAGTGTGCTGTAATTCTACAAGAGACATAAAATACACAATACCTGAGATTTTCTTATAGCCCTTCAGCTTCACTACTCTTTCTCTAGAGCTTATTTCACAGCAGCTTGTGCAGAACCATTATGAATAAACATCTACTGCTGTGTTTGCATAGCCAATCCGTACAAGCATGAGTAAGAAGAAATGATAATTCTGCAGTTCACTGCACTTGCGAGGGGTACTTGTTTCTATAGTCATAACTTTATCTTTTTGTATCCCCAGGATTTTAAAGTATAAGTGCAGTAACTTGTCCACATGAGCAACTTGATATACAATGCGCACTGAAGAATTCTAGGCGAATAAATAATTAGCTGACTTTGGCAGGAAGGTATATTTGAGAGGAAAAACACTTAGTGTAAGCTGAAGTGACCATAGGTAATGTAGTTACATGGATGTGTCAGGTGCCTGTTGTCCTGTTGGCACTTAAAACTTGTATTTTCTGTTACAATTCCAGGATAATTATGCAGCTCCCTGACATGAATGGACCTGGTCAGTCCCTACGCAGAGCATGTTTGCAGTTGAAATCAAATGCAGTCAATGCTCTTGGATTCTGTTAATTAAGGCTGACGCTGAAGGCATGGGAGAGAAATGTGCAGATAAATTGTGTACCTGCCTTCAGATCCATAGTAGTACTCACATATGGAAGTGCATGAAGCAGAATGATTAATTTTTCTTATTATGACTCAAGCCTCACTCTGGACTTGCACTGAGGACTGTTTTGTATGAGCTATCTGCAAATGGGTTTCTGGTCATTTGGGCTGGGAATGCAAACGTAATTAGATCTGATGCTAAATGAAACCATTCCTTTGGGTTGGCTATACAAGCTGATGCATCTTAGTTGTACTAGTCTAGTGATATAGCTAAGATCAGGAAGATTTTGGGCCTTTTGAATTAGATTAGAATATAACATGGCAGTTGCAAGGGACCTACAATGATCGTCTAGTCCAACTGCCTGACCACTTCAGGGCTGACAAAAGGATAAAGCCTGTTATTAAGAGCATTGTCTAAATGCCTCTTAGACACTGACAGGCCTGGGGCATCGACCACCTCTCTAGGAAGCCTGTTCAAGTGTTTGACCACCCTCTCGGTAAAGAAATGTTTCCTAATGTCCAGTCTAAACCTTCCCTGGTGCAGCTTTGAACGATTCCTACACATCCTATCACTGGATACCAGGGAGAAGGGATCAGCAGCTCCCCCTCCACCTCCACTCCTCAGGAGGCTGTAGAGAGCAACGAGGTCACCCCGCTGCCTTCTTTTCTCCAAACTAGACAAACTCAGACTCCTTTAGCTGCTCCTCATAGGACATTCTTTCCAGCCCTTTCACCAGCTTTGTTGCCCTCCTCTGGTTGCATTCAAGGACCTTCACATCCTTATTAAATTGTGAGGCCCCAAACTGCACACAGTACTTTAATGCTGAATACAGTAGGATAATCACCTCTTTGGCTGGCTGAATTATGTATGGAAAAGAAAACTTTTACATGATCTTTACATCTGCAAAGGACGGACCTTGTCATCATAGCATTTTATTGCAAAGGTTAGGATTATAGAGATATCTATTGTTAGCCATCAGCTCAGACCAGGTTGCTCAGGGCTTTGTTCAGCCTTTAAAACCTCCAAGGAGGAAAATGGCACAGACTCCTTGGGGGACCTGCTCCACTACCTGACTGCTTCACAGTGGGAAAGGCCCTCCTTACAACCATCCTGAGCCCCTTGTTTCAGCTTAGCCCCGCTGCCTCTCACCCTCCCACCATGCAACAGTGTGAAGGGCCTGGCTCTGTCTCCTCCACTACCTCCTTGCAGGCACTGACAGGTTGCCAGTGAACTGGAAGATATGTTCAAGAGCTGGAAGATACCTTTGAAGCACTGTTTGCTTATTTCACCCTTATTTCTGTGTTCCTCTTGAATGTTGCATAATAGTATGTAAAACAGCATTAAGATTCAACAAGATGTATTGATGCATCCCTGAGTATTTTTGTTTTTAAGTCTCAAACATTCATAAATTCAGATTTTATGGGAGGAATAAGTATGCAGTGTGATTTTTGTTTTTTTCTTTTTTTCCTTTCAAAACTGACTTTTAAAGCTCGTGAGGGAGAAATAAAAAAGAAAGAGGGGGAAAAAAACACAAGAAAAAAAGGTGAATTTTGTTTTTCCTTGTAATTCCATTCAAATGAACATTCAGTCTGGCGGTGAAGTGTGCATGAGGGAGTGCTAGAACAAGATGAAAGACAAAGGAGGGTAATTCTAGGAGTTCTTGCTCAGCTACATCAGTGGGGACCTTGTTTAAATGAGGAGGGAATTTGGTTCAAAGGTCAAACACAGAAGTGTGTAGCTTTTCTTGAATATGTTTATATTTACAGGTTGGTTGTAAGATAGCCACAACAGGCACAAGAAATTGCATGGAAGCCTTGGAAAATGGAGTGCTGTATATATGGCGTAGGAATACTATATTTTTACGTGAGCAGTAAGAATGCTGTCTTGCAGTTCTATTCAAGTTGCTTGCTTTAAGGAAACAATTTTATGGTTATCTAGTCCACTGGATATAAGACATAGCTATTGCTGAACTGTACCAGTGCTGTTTGTAACCATGACAAAGAAGGGAAAAATTGACTCTCAGGACTGTAGCAAATAATACTAACGTAGTGGAGTGGGGGAGAACAACACCAGGCGTACTTGGGCTCTGCCCCATTTGAAATGCACTGGTAGGAAATGAGTGGCTGAGAGTCAGCTTTAATTTAAGTGCTCCTACATTTACATTTCAGATAACTGATTCTTGTGATTGTGGGTTTTTTTGACTCCCTCTTGTGGTTGATTGCTCTTTCATTTTTAATTTTTGTGTTCTCATAAGTTCCTGTGATGTCTAATAAACCTGGCAATGAGAGCATGTTACTGTCAGGAGAACAAATTGCTTCTCAATAAGTAAGTGTTGAATCTGTTCCTCTAGCTAAGTAATAACAACATCAATGCATGTAACAATATCAAGTAAGACCAAGTGTTAGCGCTTTTTTTTTTTTTTATTTGCAAGTAATAGATTAGTTTTGCAGCACAGCACTTGTACTTTGAACCTCCTCTTATTCCTCTAAAGTTTTGGTAACTTTCTCACCAGGAGTTAGAGGCCAAATGACAGCTGTACTCAGTTCAGTAAAGTGCTGTGAGGGGTTATTTAGTTCAGTGTCTTCTGCTTTCTGCAAACTTTTCTGGGATTTTTTCCTTTATTTTCCTTAAAGCACATTTCACTTTCCTTTACTTTTTGTGGTTCCTAGTTAAAGTTGATGATCTCCTTTAACATTGCTTTGTCAGACTGTTAGGTTAAGCAGTGCCATAATATACTAGAGCCTTTGTTTTGAAATCCAGTAGCTAAATTTACTTAACAAATGTAGCCTCCACAAAAGTTAATGGAATTAAATCCGAGTTCTGAGTTGATTCTGACATCTTAAGACTGAAAATAATTTGTCTGTTTACTTGTCCTAGCTCACAACTTAGCACTGTTCAGCCTTTGACCTGGAGAACTCTGAGCTACAGGACAAATAATTTGTGTGAGAAGTTCAGCAGAGATGGTCATGGAGCCTTTACACAGAGAATGTTTGTTTTGAGGGTATTTTTACATTCCTGCCAAAAAAATGGAGTAATATGTTACTTAAAATCCCTCCTAAGTTACAGATAAAGATCCCTGTGTTGTCCATACAATAATGACCAGCACTGTCTGACAATATGCAGTTGCCCAGAAATTTCTATCCTTTGTTTCTTTCTTATGCTCTGCAGTGGACTTGCAGACAAAATCCCACCTGCTATATTTATTTATTGAGTCTCCCCTCTGGTTTTAGCACTATTTGCATTCTTCCTTTTACTGGTCACATTTACATTTCTGTGTTTGTCCTGGTTTCAGCCAAGGTAGAGTTAATTTTCTTCACAGAAGCTAGTGTGAGGCTATGCTTTGGATTTGGGATGAGAAAATGTTGATAACGTGCTGATGTTTTGAGTTGTTGCTAAGTAGTTAAGGACAGTCCAGCTTCTTGTGATGGCCTGCTAGCAAGAAGGCTGGAGGTGCATGGGAAGCTGGGAGAGGACACAGGCAGGACAGCTGACCCAGGCTGGCCAAAGAGGTACTCCATACCATATGATGTCATGCTCAGTATATAAAGCTGTGACGAAGAAGAAGGAAGCGGTGGAGGGACGTTCAGAGTTATGGCATCTGTCTTCCCGAGAAACCATTACATGTGATGGAGCCCTGCTTCCCTGGAGATGGCTGAACTCCTGCCTGCCCATGGGGAGTGGTGGATGAATTCCTTGTTTTACTTTGCTTGTGTGCATGACTTTCGCTTCACCTATTAAACTGTCTTTATCTTAAACCATGAGTTTCCTCACTTTTACTCTTCTGATTCTCTCCCCTGTCCCACTGCCGGTGGGGGGAGTGAGAGAGCAGCTGCGTGGTTCTTGGATGCTGGCTGGGGCTAAACCATGACAGTTTTTGGGGTTCATTAAACAATATCTTGGACAACAAAACCAGCTGGTTTCCTTATAATGTGGAGAGAATACTTTGTTCTCTCATCTTAGAAAGGGAGATTCTCTTCTTATTACTGTCACTAGCCATTAGACATAAATTTTCTAATGATTTAACACATTCTGTCTTAACAGAGGTTTTAAAGTTCATCACTATCAGCTGAATTCTTTTCACTTGTTGCAAAAATGTTACCTACAATGAAAAAAGTAACACAACTGCATGAATTTGATATACAGCCATACATTAACTACACAAAGTTATGGAACAGTGTGAAAGTGGTGACATATATAAGCCCCACTCAAATGTATTTTAATGTGAATTTGAATCTTAGACTTCAAGCTTACTCTACAACAGAACCTGGCCGATTTGCTGACAGCCTTGCCCCAAAAGAAGGAAGTGTTCATATCAAATCCGAGTACCCAAAATGATACATGCATCGTGGCCATGTTTACTCCTGCAGTGCATGCAGTAACTACCATAGTCACTCATCATTTGTGAGTTCAATAGAAAAAAAGCACAAAGATCCATCATCTAAAAAAGACGAACAAATTGTTTTCACACGGGAGTTGTGGATCACATTTTCAAAGGCACAGCAGGAGTCTCACTGTGGTCCCCACCTACTAGTTCCAATGTTCATGCATGTCACTGATCACAAATAGCACTTGTTGGCCCATCTTTTGTTATCTGCTTGGCATACATAAGTTCAGGCATTGTATATGCACATCAAAACACTGGAGCAATGCAAGTAGGGAAGACTTGTAACAAACAGCCTGCACCCTCTTAATCATTTCAGTGGAAGTGAAAATTGGGGCTAGAAGATGCTCTAACTTCTTAGTATCTGAGCTTAGGCCTGGGTGCTGATCGTTTAGATGTTCTTGAATGGAGGTTTTCCTTCCAGTGTTCAGCTGGCTGCAATTATATTTCTATCATCTTTCATTTTAATCTGTACTGATTTTTTTTTTAATCTTACTAAATGCGAAAGCAGAAGCAAAGAAAAACATCTGCTGCAGATAATATTCTGAATGGCAGTTTAGAGACCTTATGAATACTGTAGGCTTATCACTTGTAAAAAACTGTGGGTGGCATCCTGTCAAGTGCAGACAACATGGTGGGAGATTCCAGGATGGAAATATTTTTTTAATGGTTGTGAAAAGATGAAGAAAAAAGAAAGGAGGGAAAAAGCTTGATTTGGAGGGTGAGAATGGCATGTTGGACACAAATTAAATTACTGTATGGATTTAGACAGATATGACATGATTAAAAATCCATGTGCTTAATCCACCAAGTCTTTATAGAGCACATTACCATCATGCGGAAAAACTCCAGCTGAGAAATTTGGGCTGATTTACATGAATAAGTATTAACTTCAGGATCTCGGGGAACTGGCCTTGTATTTCTAAAATCTAAGTTTCTCATGCTATTCTATGAACCAGGAAGGATTTGAAAACTCAGCTGTGCTTTTTCACTAGGAAAACTGTGTTTTCTGATTCTGTTGTTGTTTTCAGCTCTTTTGTTAGTGCTTCTACCTGGCTGTTTACCAGCTGGGTCTCTATCTAACTTTCAGGAAATATTAACAGAAAGTGTTTGAGAAATGGATGATTGGGCTGTACAAAATAAATATTGTGGGCTCTGACAGAATTTAAGAGATTGTACTTGTTACCAGAACACTCTTCTGATTTCCAATATAAATGCCAGCTAATATGTATGTTCCCAAGACCTGCCTGCCAAATACGATGGATTTGGAGAAGAAATTTTCCTGCCAATTGCTGTATGCTTAACCTGCCTGTCATTATCCCCCATAGCTTTTATTTCAGTGATTGTGCATTTTACACAAGTGCAGAAGAGAAACAATTTAAAAGGCTTTTTGTGTATAAGATACTCTACAGGCAACTCACCTGCTGGAAATGAAACAATTCTGCATTTGTGACAATTTTCTGCCCTGCATGTAACGTTTATTCTACAAAAGGCATGGTTGTGGAGGTAGAGTTCTGATTTGCTGATGCATTAGATAAAGTGAATAAAACCACAATTTTATATATGGTTTAAACCAAGCCGAGCAATTTTTAATAAAAGCAATTTCTTTACAGCAGGGCAGGAAATTGTTTTCCCATCTTACAAATGTTCAGTATTTAAAGACCTTCTTTATCATAATGAAATTTGGCCTCTTGAAAATATTAATGAACTTATATTATGGAAAAAATGCAGTCAGAAAAAATGAAATGATTCAAATGAAATTCAAATTATTTTGGAATATTTATTTTTTATCCTTATTTTATATTATAAATTTATGTGTTCAGATATAAAAGAAAACTATAACAAAAAATAGTATTTTCTGTGTTTTGAAAAAACAGAATAAGCTATTTGGATATCCACAGAGATTTTAACAGATTTCCTGTTTTAAGAAAAATAGAAAAATGTTTCTTTTCCACAAAATGTTTTAGCTCTGTCAATGCCATGTTTTTAATTGAAAATATTTAGTCAAATAATTATCACCTAACTCCAGTACAGACTTTACCCTTATATCCATTTCTGATCCAACCAATACTAGATTTGTTTACTTCAGGTTAATTAAAAATATGATATAGGCCATTTGTCATATTTTAAATGACTTCAGTAAACAGAGCAGACGCACTGTTCTATTGATCTTTGCAGCAGTATAGTCACCAAGATATTATAATAAAAACTCCTGTAAGAGCTTTCACATTGGCACTGTGCCAAATTATCTTGGACAGACTATGCCTGTCCTGATGGTAGCCCTTTTATGCTGAATAAAAAAATGCTACTGCTTGACATATACAAAGTAATTATGGGTCAGAACATAATCCTATCTATAACAGAGAGCAGGGGTCCCCCTGCACTCCATGATTTTGCTCGTGTGAGTAAATGTCCTCATGAGTAACTAAATAGGCACTTAAAATTTTAATGGCATGTGTCTCCAGATCAGCAACTTCCATGGCCAGTGAGCCTTTATCAGACACCCCAGCAAACGGTCAGGACTACTGAGCAGCAAGGGGATGCACACCATACTCAGCACTGGCCACGAAACATAACTGCTTGCTGAGCTGTTGGATTTCCACAGGCTCCTGGTATCGTTCATGGAGAGGGATGTCCCAGGCAGCGTGTTTGAGGGAAGACCTCAGGGGCTCAGAATTCCCTACAGTACAAACCTGTATTTTTCCATGGATTGTAGAAAATTTAGGATGATTTGGTAGAGTTAGGAGCCTCAAAGGTGAGGGAATAAATATACCTATATGGATTACCAGGCATCCTGTTGCAGAAGACCCTGAGAGACTGAGAGCCTTGAGGGCTTTGTCAGTAGGTCACAGGAGCTCAGGGCCATGTGGCAGTCCCATACATATGTGATACAATCTGGTTGCACTTAGGAGGCAACATATGCAGTACAGAAGGGGTTTCTCTGGGCATTCACTGTAGTTATTTTCTAGGTGAGCTACTTCTGTATCTCTTATCTGAGGAATGGGCTGGGTCCTTGGAGGCCTTTGACATGTGTTGTGAGACAACCATTTTTCTCATGATACTGTCTGCAGCTTAGCGCTGGCTTCATGTTCTTCTAGGTAACTACTGGGATTGCTAGTTTAGTTCTCAGATCCTTGCTAGTGGAAACGAAAGAGCCAGAAATATAGTTGTATTCTTTGTGTGTATTGCATAGCTATATACTGTGGCCTGGAAACCACCCACAAACTAGCTCTAAAGTCTCTGTTGTTCTGCCACAGCAGATATTTCTGCTAGTTCAATTCATAAAGTCCATCAGCTGTCATAATTTTTTCCTCACTTGTTTTTAAATTATGGTACTTCTAAGAAAAGTGAAACTTCAGTTCTTAAGCATTCACATAAGAAGCATCACTTAAGCATTTTACAGGGGATTGGTTGTGTGAAGTAGGTCAAGACAGTGTCAAACATACCAAATGTGTCCTGCATTTATTATGTATCTGAGGCATGAGTGCTAGGTTTTGTGTGGCAATGCTGGGTTCTGGCTGTCTCCTCTAGACTCACTTCTTATGGCTCCCTCAGGCACTACTCCATGCTAATGCCATGCTGGTTGTGACAAGGGGATGACTTCTTCAAGGAGTGTTTTAATAACGTTGTGGAAGAACAGAAGTTATTGTAGGTCAGCACGTTGTTGGGCTCCATGAGCTATAGTTTCAGTAAGTTCTCTTCAAAATGTACTAGACTGGCATGGACCTTACCTTAAAGGTTCCCAGACAGATTGATGTGAAATTTTCTGCCAAAGAATGATATTTAATGAAAGTTTTGCTGTTTCACACCATAACATGGTTAGTGTTTTATAGGTGTGACAAATCCTGATCTTCAAATGGATTAAATTTGTCTCATGGACACCATGGGTCAGAATTTGTTCCTCTTGTCTTAGAATTAAAATATTAGGGAGAAGATTTCATGTAAATCCTTACTTAAGCATGTTAAAGATTGAAGTGACTTCTCATTAGCATAAATCTTTCAGTCTCTGCTCCCTGGCCCCTCACAGCTGCCCATAGGTACCATCTTCTAAGAAACAGCACAGAGAGATTTTATTAGTTCATCAGAACTTGTTGAGACAGCCCACTGTGAAAAGCAAATTCATCATGACTTTAGGCTACACAGTTCCCTGAGTAGGGAATCATAATCATTGTGCATTTGCCAAGTGCCTGGGAAAGTCTTGTAATGACTAAATCTCCTTCTTTGTCTGATCCATTCCAATTCAGATAATCCTTTCTAGTTTTTCTTAAATTGAAGTTCATTATTTTTGAAGTTAATGCAAATTCAGGTATCTAAATAAATAACTTTTGTCATCCAGTGCTCTCATAAAATTCAATAGAAGTTGCAAGCATTCAGTGCTTTTGAAAATGAAGTTGTGCTTCATTGGAATTGGTAGCTAAAGATGTAATTGCCTGTAGTTAAACCATGAATCCAATCTGGATATTTAAATGTGCATTATAATAGAGCCTGGACACCAGTTGTCTGCATGCAATTTGTGCTTTAAAATTTTGACCTCATAGCCCACTTTCAAAAGCCCAGGTCTGAAAATGTGGAGAGTTTCTCTCAACTGGGAGAACAACTTACTAATTAAATATCTAAAAGTAGGCGTCATAGAATCATAGAATACTTTGGGTTGGAAGGGACCTTTAGAAGTCATCTAATCCAGCCCCCTGCAATGAGCAGAAATTCCCTGTTAGTATTCTTACATGTAGATTTCAGATCTTTGGTATGAAGTTGTATCAGTATTAAAACAATATTAATGATATTGAAATATTGAAGAATATTATTTTCATACCACATAGTCAGGTGCGGTATAGTCATGTAGATCTTATGGCACGGTACTGCACTGGAATGTAAATGCTATTGCTACAATCCCATTTATGGCTGGTTTAAAATGAGCATTTATTCCAAACTCTTAAGACACCAAGGATACATGCATGCAAAAAGCAGTTACTTGCATTTGTAAAAGCCTCAAAGTTTATTTTTAATTCTAGACTAAAATGTAGTAATGCTTTTTTCTTTTATTCTGATCAAAATCAGGATCTCAATATTATACTAATCATTCATTTTGGTGCTTATATATGCTAATACATATATATCATGTATATATTTGAGGGAAAAAAGTAAGAGTCCAGGACTTATAGCTGCCCTAAATCATGTTCCTAATGCTGTGGTTTTCGATCTTTCTGGTGTGTCTAAAGTTCCCTCTCCACTTTTCACTTATATTACTTATAACATTCTTTACTCATATTGGTAGTGAAGCTGTGATAAAAAGTAGCAGTGGTAAGTGACATTATTGATAGATTGTTGGCTTTTTTGGGCAGTTTTTTTTCTAGGGAACTGAGATTAAAAACTATTGGCTGTAAAAGCGTCCCAAGTACTCTCCTCTTCAACCCTTAATGCCCCAAATGGGCTTATATTTACTATTAGTGTCAATGCTGCTGCTGCTTCTTCTAAAACAAAATCTTATCAAAATCATAATCAGTGTTTGTATCTACTTCATGGAGAGAATTTTGGAGTAGATCCATCCACTGTCTTAAGGGAGCGTTATACATCGCAAACACAACTAAAATTTAGGATCAGGTACTTCAGCCTGTGACAGCTTAGACTGAAGGCAATACTCCTTCTTAGCTACAACATTTTTCTTAGATTATCAGGGTGATCCTATGCCCTTTGACCAGTGCCAGGAGGCTTACTGATCAAGGTCAAAACCACTGTATCTTAGTACTAATATTGAACAATTTGGCTGTTAAATTACATTTAACTTTCCACAGTGACTTTGACAGAAATAATCAAGGCTTTCAAGACATGCCAACCTAATATAATATTACTTGAGCTCTGATCACTCATGTGGTTATGAAGAAGAGAAGGGAAAACATGTTGTAGGCTCACAAAAGCAGAAGGGAAAATGTTTTTTCATTAGAATTCTGGATTTTCAAATTAATTTGAGAACAGGTGTGTACTATAAAGAATTCTGTTTTAACTAGCTCTTAACATTAAGTTTTTTAAAATTGTTTCCTTCTCCATAAGACATTTTAACAACACCAAATGATTTTTAAAAATAATAATTTTAGGCTGTGTCATTATGGATGGGTGGATGGATGAATATCTGTCATTGCATATGACAAGCACCTACTCTTACAGAGCTGTCAGGCTTGTGCTTTTAGTGTTACTGTTTCCAAGAAAGACTGCTGCTGTTAGGAAAGAGTAGGCATTTAAAATCTGCCTTTCAGGAAAGATTTCATACGACAGGGTAGTAAGTCACTGTATGTATAAAGTACTGGGCACAATTTTTAATACTAATTTTTGTAGAGGAATATTGAAGTATTGAAAGCCTTGAGGTTCCCATTGACATTACATCTAGTTTTGTATTTTGTCTTTATGTAGTAATTTGTGAAAATTTTCTTCAGAATCTCTTGATAGCTGCTGTGTAACAGTGAAAGAGACTGTACAAAGTATAGGGACAAAGAGAATCACTTATGTTGTTGTTTAGAGACTGGTTGGTATCCATGCCTTCTTTCCTTACTCTGGCAATATGGGAACATAGTTGTGTAGGATTATTCAAACACAAAGTATTCCGTAAGTAGAAATTCATATTTGCATTGTGATGTTGTAAATCACAACAGCTGAATATCGGGTATCAGCAGCTACATCCTGGGCACTATAGTGTTCTGTCAACTGTGTAAATTCTCACTTTTAGGTGACATAACATATCATAATGACCACGTGTGAGTAACACTCACACTCTAACAAAGGATAGTGGACAACCGACTACAGCAGTTTAGAATACTCAAATCATACCCGCACTTCAACTTTTCAAGGCAAAAATCAATAGGGAGAAGTGTCTAAATGAGGTAGATTGGTGGTGTGCTGGTGGAATACTGTTCTGGTCCTGATTTTCCAGCCATGCTGCTTTAACTGAAGCTACTCAGAGTTTTACTGCTGATGGAAGAAAAATTGTGTCTATGAATTGTTTTCTGGTTTATGCTTGACTACCTCTGTATATCATTTCACAGCAGCCTGTTTATGCCTGTACATGGGCCCTAGTCTGTCCTTCATGGGTGAGATACATGGAGATACATTATGGAATCTGTGTGAGCCTCTGGAAGTGCTTAAAAAGCTTTGTAAATTAAATGTCATATCTAAATGAGCCATCTGGTCTGCCAAAGAAATAACTCACCTTAGTGAGTGTTTTATTTAGAACCGCTGAATAAAAATATTAACTATGTGCTATTCTAAAAGTAAAGGAAGCACACACAAAATCACCCTGAGAAAATCAGGGAAAAGTTTTAAGTGAAAAAAACACACACACAATTAGTACATATTAAACTTCTTATCTTTGAGTTTTTTTGTAATGTGAATCAAAGTAGATGACCATCATGAGTAGAGATGTGATTCTTTCTGCAAAAGAGGGAAGTATTTAGAATAGATTTGTCTGAAGTTTTGAGTGTTTCTAGTGTGAAACTCATTGCTGAAAAGCAAGAAGAAATGTAGTATGCCAAAGAGAAAGAGGCAGAATTCTTAATTCTCACATTATGGTGTGAGAATATTCTGCTAGAAGGTGGGAACTTTAAATCATGGCTGCCTCCCTGTGTTGAATGACAACCCATCTGAAAACTGTTCTTCTGGAAGTTACGGTACTGAATCTTGTGACCAGCATTGCCAGTGGAAGCAAGGGGCTAGGATGAAACTGGCAGCTGTGAAGATGGAGTAAATGGAGAGAGAAGTAAAAAAACGGAAGAGAAATATTCTCAGAAGTTATATGAAAATGCTGGCTTTGTTTTGGTTTTCTGCTATGTAGAAATGAGTGACAAAGCCACAGGGAAAGCAAATGTGATTCCAATCCATCTGTTATGAAAACACATAAAAGTGTTTTTATCATTAGCTAATTACAGTTAGAAACCATTTTAGTCAGAACTAAGACCAGTTAAAAGATTACAAAACAAATGTTGTTTTGTAGTTACTACAAAAATTAATCCCATGATAGATGTGATTTTAAGATACAAACCTATGATGAAGATATTAAATGCTTCATTAAATTCTTGCTGTGTATCATTAATGCAATTCTGAAACATCTCCTAAAAATGAAAAGGCAGAAATAGTACATAAGTAGTACCGGTACAGGGCATGTTACCCGACATTAAATCAATATTCTGTACTGACAGTAACGAGTGGTGATTATGTCAGGTAGACCAAGGTAGAAGGTTACTAGACTTCTGTAAAAACATTAAAGCTGCATATCTTTGCATGGTGTCCTTGTAAGACTTTTTTTTTTTCTCTAATGCAAAGTTGTCCACAGGGTTGCTGTAAATATTTTTCGAAAATATCACTTTTAGCAGTCTTAATAGTGACTTTAAGCAAAAGAGTGGAGGATTTTGTGTTCACTATCTTACACTAATTTAAAAAAATTTAATTTTTTTCCTACTTCTTTTAAGTTTATTTCATTAGGGATGTTACAAAGTTTAAAGCTGAATCTGTAAGTCATCCTATATTGTGGGTGAGATAAAGCGTGTGGTGGGCATACTTCCCATCCTCCTAAAGGTGGTCTGATGCATTTCCCTACAGTTGCAGCCCGTGGTTATTCTCTGTTACTCCAGTGTAATTTTACTGACGCATTGGACATGAAGAGTGAAGTTATTAATTGGTGTATTTTATAAGGATGTTTATCAATGGTAACACATGATATAAATGTGCAATTGGGATAGCTTCTGTTTGAGATTTACAGACACATGAATGTTTTCCTAATAGAACTGACTGGTTTCCTGGGAATTCTGTCTAATTTTGCAGGGAAATACTAGACAAAATTTAGAAAAATAAACTTGATCTGTTTCTTTACTTTGTATGAATTTTACATTTTAGCGATCATAGGAATGCACAGTTTATATTTGATTTTAATCCAGTTTATATTTTGATGAAGCTCTATCTTTGAAACAGTAACTGGTTGAAGTAATTTTCTTGCAAATCCTTCAATATTGTAAATTTAGTTTCTTGTAAATCCTTTTAATATTGTGTTGCTGCTCCAGATGAGACATGAAAAACAGTTTTTTAATGTTTTGTGTTTTCCAGGTTGCCTTTTAGTCTCATCTGGAACTAAAAAAGGGAAGTTAACGTTAATATCTTGGTGCAATCCTAAAGCAGTCTGCATTTTTAACCATCAGGAACCTTGCAGAAATATAATGTCTACTTGGGTCATTTTTATTCCTAGTGTCTTTCTTTTGGGCACTTTACAATTGCACTTTGGAGTGGAAGTTATCACCAGAGTAACATGGTTCATCAGAGATATCACAAAATGTCAGTGTTTGTTCATTTGTAACTGACATGGATGAAAAGAACGGAAAAAAAAAAAAATATGGCTTTATGGCATATTTGTCTATGGAGAGGTGCGATGAGATATTTAAGGACAGCTGTTTTATGAAGCCTTACTGTATTCCTAGTGGCAGCTGCAGTTTTCTTAGAACAGAATAGCAAGAATGTAAGAGCAGCAGTGCTGTACATTTTGAAGAATAAATTTTGATCATCTTCCCAACCGTGACCAAACTGTAGATTATAATAAATTGCATAGAAAATGTCAGGAAATTGCATGGTAGATGTTCATGCGAGGGCTCAAATCAGATATTAGTAAAAGGTGGCTCTGGCTTAGGATATCACAGTCATTTAACATGGCTGCATTAAATCCAGTTTGCATCTGGCCTCGTGTATTACCACGGAGACATTGTTTGAGAACCCTCTGGACAATAGACAGTTGAGAGTTTTCTTACATTATCGTATTGGTATTTCTGCGTAGTCTTCCATATCCTGAGATATTTTTCTCCATCAAGCGATTCTAGCACTAATTCTTGTAGCACTTTTGGTCTTAATTTTGAAGCTCCAGTCAGTCCGTATAACAAGATACACAAGCATGTAGGATTATTAGTTTCGAAGAACTTTAAAGATTTATAAATATTGAGAAAACAGAATATGGTACATTAGATGTGTGTTGCATATATCAGCCATAGCTGACAGTAAAGACAGAATTCCATAGGCTTTGCTTGTTTTAATGAATTACAGATTTTGAAGAATATTGAGGAGTGGTGGTGAGCAAAAGGGGGAGGTGAGTCCTGGATTTACAGAAACGTTGATTCTCTTGTAATAACCAGCTGGTAATCACAAACACTGGATATGCATTATGCCAGGCATATATTTCAGCTAAAGCACCTATAAAAATGTGTTGGTACAATTGTGGGATGATACATTTCAGTTGCTGTTTTTGTATCTTGCAGTTCTTCTCAACAAAGAAATACTTGGTGATATAATTATTTCAGCCACCAGGTGGATGTGCAGACATCTGTCCATTCTGCCATCAGCCAGGCTGCTGCTACAGTGCTGCCTAGAAAGAGATATTTTTCGATGAGCAGCCAATGCCTTTCTTTCAAACCGTCTACTCCGTTTCAGAAATCAGTTCGTTTTCCTCAGACCATTTCTGAACATGGAGTAGATATTTCCCATCGCTGAGTGAGCTTGCTGGGAAGGGCAAAGCTACTCCATCACAGACTGTACGTTTGCTTTGATCTGAAGCAGAAATCTGCTTTTGTCAGGTTCAGTAAGCTTTCTTTTTCCACTACACTGCACTGCAGTATTTAAAAAAAAAAGTAAAGAATAAAAACTAAGCATCATGGGATTTTCTCTCTTTCTGATAAGCTGCCTTCCCAATAGCCTTTTCCAGGTGTGAAATCCAGACAGCTGCTGCTGTTTGGCTACGTTGACATATTCAGCAGCTGCACTTCCATTTAGCGTAGTAAAAGTCTGAAAGCGACTTGAATGTTGCTGAGTTCAGGTTTGATGAGCTTTAGCACTTTTTTTTGGATGTCTCAGGTGCTTAAGTTAGTAATAAAACACAAGATGTCATGCAGTAATGCCAGTTAATCATTATCTTAACTATATGGGGAGGTAGGATACCTGTTAACTGCATTTCAGCTGTGTATTAATGTTCATTATGACATAGCTTATGCAGCACTCTATCCTAGTCTCTTGTATAGCCCCTGCATATCATTGGTTAAAGCTCTGAATTTACATTTCATAAAGGAAAGTGTTCTGATTTCATAAAGGAAAGTGTTCTGATTTAATTTTAATTTAGAACAAAGCAACTTTTAAAATCTTTTTCTACAAAATGGAAATTCATAGTATTTCAGTTTTAGCATTTGATTTTAGGATTTTGAAAAGGTATTTCAAATTATACCCTGCAACTATTTTTAGTATATCCTGAAATAATGGAGAGAGAGATATATATGAATAACAGTCTAAAACAGCAAACATATAAATTCAAGTCTAAACAATAAGTGGGAATGTATCTTTTTTTAATAAATTTTTTTATCTGACCCTTTGTTTTTCTAAAAAGAAGTTTTGACAGGAGAAATTAACTAATTTCATACTGAAGTAACAAATGAGCTTTGCTGTTCTGAATCGTGATGCCACTCCACGTGAACTTTTTAAGGGAAATGTAGCTTACTGTGTTGCTGTCCTGTGCTCTATAGCATGATAGTGGAGAGCCTATTTAAAGAAAATGCTGTTTGAGTGCTTCAGAATAAAGCTCAAAATTAATTCTGCTTTATGTCTTATAAATAAAATATAAAAGTGTCACTGATATGTTCATTTCATCAAAAATAAAGTGTGCATTTTCATTTTTAATATTGCCTTGGCATGGAGATGACATACTACCTTTCCTTGTGACAATGGCAGACCTTGGTGTCTGCCATAAAGGCCACTATTTCTTTGGGTTCAGCCTGTAACTTACCAGACAGAAGTTGCTTAGAAGACAAGCAGTGTGGTAGACCTATGTTGTCCAGCTGTCTGGTCTGGGGACCGGATTTGGGAGCACGCTGGGGCAAGTAGTCTCTGTAACAATGAGCTTTGCCGGAACCGGCTTGATGAATAAGGTTTAGATCTACTAGCTTTCAGGTTTGCCTCAGCCTCCAGACATTGCCAATCCAGTGAAGGGGCACTTAAAGTTTTTCTGCCTCCATCTGCCTGAGCTGTATCCTCTGGGGTAAAAAGCTGTACCACTGTGTAAAAAACTAGCTGGCTGGCCAGGCCCAAGGAGTTGTGGTGAATGGAGTTAAATCCAGCTGGCAGCTAGTCACAGGTGGTGTTCCCCAGGGCTCGGTAGTGAGGCCAGTTCTATTTAATATCTTTATCAATGATCTGGATGAGGGGATCGAGTGCACCCTCAGTAAATTTGCAGGCAATGCCAAGTTGGGTGGGAGTGCTGATCTGCTGGAGGGTAGGAGGGCTCTGCAGAGGGATCTGGACAGGCTGCATCGATGGGCAGAGGCCAACTGTATGAGGTTTAATAAGACCAAGTGCAGGGTCCTGCACTTCGGTCACAACAACCCCATGCAACGCTACAGGCTTGGGGAGGAGTGGCTGGAGAGCTTCCCAGCGGAAAGCGACCTGGGGGTGCTGGTTGACAGCCGGCTGAATATGAGCCGGCAGCGTGCCCAGGTGGCCAAGGCCAACAGCGTCCTGGCCTGTATCAGAAATGGTGTGGCCAGCAGGAGCAAGGAAGTGATTGTGCCCCTGTACTCAGCACCAGCGAGGCTGCACCTCAAATACTGTGTTCAGTTTTGGGCCCCTCACTACAAGAAGAATGCTGAGGTGCTTGAGCGTGTCCAGAGAAGGGCAACGAAGCTGGTGAGGGGTCTGGAGCACAAGTCTTATGAGGAGCGGCTGAGGGAACTGGGGCTGTTCAGCCTGGAGAAGAGGAGGCTGAGGGGAGACCTTGTTGCTTTCTCGAACTACCTGAAAGGAGGTTGTAGTGAGGGGTGTGTTGGTCTCTTCTTCCAAATAACGAGATAGGATGAGAGGAAATGGCTTCAAGTTGTGCAAGGGGATTTTTAAATTGGATATTAGGAAAAATTTTTTCACTGAGAGGTGAAGCATTGGAACAGGTTGCCTAGGGAAGTGGTTGAGTCACCACCCCCCCCAGAGGTTGTTTAAAAGACGGTGCAGACGTGGTGCTTAGGGACATGGTTTAGTGGTGGACCTGGTAGTGTTAGGGTTACACTTGGACTTGATGATCTTAAGGGTCTTTTCCAACCTAGATGATTTTATAGCTATGTGAAAATGATGGAGGCTATGCAAGCTAGGTGTTAAATGCGATGTCTGGTAATTTACATGGACTTGTGTTATCACTTGCTTTGCTTGCAGGTTACCTCCTGTTTTCTCATGAACTTTAGTTAAGCCGTTCAGAAAAGCTAACATAGGGCTTTTTCTACAACTCTTGCTGGCTATGAATCTTCTTTGTATTACAGGCAGTTTAAATGTTATAATTTTATTCTAAAAGCTGCAGTCTGTTCTTGCTTTATAACTTTGTATTTTGCATACTGATGATATTTTATATCACAAAATAGTAATATCCTTTTCTGTACCTTTTTATTATCTGCATGTATTACAAAATATTATGTTTTCAAGTGTCGTTAGTAGACATTCTCATATAAAGTCATTGCATGTCACAGAAGCATATGAGCTTATGATAAGGTAAAATGTTGCTGTGAGAAAACAGGTTGGTTGTAGTTTGCCAGTAGAATGCATGGATGAGAAAATAAAGCAAGTGGGAGCAGTTTAGGTGATTTTTTTGGGGGGCGAGGGAGGTAAAGTTTATTTGATCCTGTGTTAAATATTAGGTGTGCACAGCTGCTTCTGAGGCAAACAAACTACCTCAGGTTGTTCTTTTGGCTTTAGGCAAGTTCTCATTTCCGCAGTACAGATTCAAAAATTACTGCCGACCATTTCAGGAAAAACAAAATAGAAAAAGTGTCAATGAGATTAAAATATTATTGAACCCGAGAACAATTACATTTGAATTTTTGCTTTGAATTGTACAAAACAGTAAAGTCTATTCAACTTCATGTCTCCTAACCACATACATATAGACTATATACTAATGATTCAAACACGGATATAAAGAAGAATCTCCTCTAGTGCAGTAAAGACAGTGAACAGATGGAAATTTTATTGAAATTGGTACTGTGTATGTTTGGCAGTATGCAGGACACATGGACAACAATACTCTGCTAACTTATTGCATCAGTGGACTGTAAGTTAACTCAGTTAACTTATTGCATGGACTGGCTCTGTGCATGTAGTCTTAAAATTCTGAACAGGGTCCAGTGCCTATAATGTAAAGACAAAGAGGCATTTGTAGTGAATAATTATTTTCTGGTAGCAATAATGCAATATATATAATGCTTAGGAAATAAGTTATATTAACATGGCTACTGGGCATTTTGATGCGTACATGACTCCGAAGTGACCAATTTGGAGTTGGGATTTTTGTTTTGTTTTTATTTCAACTTAATATGTTGAACTGATACCATGCAGGCTTTGATTCCTGGCATTCAGAGAGATGTGCTGGGGACATGCAGGAAAGGTGGAAGAACGGAGATACAGATTGCCTGTTGTGGTTTCTCTTCCCAAGCAGAGGAGTTGGCATGCAAGGCAAAGTAAATGGTTATGTCTGTAAACCTGCAATAGGGTTTCTGCAAAAATAATTACATTTAAATTGTTTAAAAAGCACCTACTCTGCTGAAAGTCAATACCAAGATTTTAAAAGGTAAAGAAGGAAAATACTGTACTCTGGGGTACTTACACCTACATTTTATTTAAGCTAGAGTAATTACACAAAAGGTACAAATGCTGCCAATAACACGTTATGAAAATCCACCCTTGACTTTGCAAATTTATGCATGAACCCTGGGACATCAACTTGAAAAAATTTAGCCCACAATGACAACTCTGAACAAATAATTAATAATAACAGCAATATTGAGCTGTGTTTCGGTTGGATGTAGAAATCTGGCCCAAGAACCAAAATGTGTGTAAAATGAATAGCCATTAAAAAGCACTGGTTAACATCTATGTTGTGAACCTTTCTGTCAGATTCCAGAAAAGAAAAATCAGTAACGTTTTAGAGAAAATGATGCTCAGAGAGCTGCCAGCATAATTTTACTTGTTAGATGACTAAATGAAAGTGATTGCAGAATCATTGAGCGTGAATCTGGTATAACAGCCACTCTGATTTATAGGGCTCCACTGAACTGCACTGAATTTACTTCAGATTATGCTGGGATTAATTAATTCTTAATTTGGCCATTGTTATCTGATCGGATTCTTAAAAGAGCAAATATTTTATACTGTTTGCAAGATGGAAGACTTGTATTCTCTAGACTTAGACAAAGCAGTTACATTTGGTGAGGCACACATTTGAACCAGGATTTCTATTGTATTCTTCACCTACCCTGTCCTTCACTTGTTTTACTTTCTACGTCTGGAGAGCGGTGACAATTTTTACTATCAAAAAGCCCCAACGTTGCTGTGTTGTGTCATGAATAAACAAACCACTACATGTGCTGAAGATTTTTGCCAAAGTTCCTCATGGCAAATGTACCCTTGTTTAATCCATGGATTTAGAGAGGTTATCATTGCTTCTGATTAAAGAAGGAAAACAAGTTATGTAGGGGGGAGGAGGAGGTTATAAATGTAAGTAGGGTTATAAATGCAAGAGGGGGGACAGTTCTTTCATTTGTACTCATACTGTATTTATTGGTGCCAAATAGACTGCTCCTAGAATACCTTTATTTTGAACAAGTAGTGATTCCCAGACTAAGGGTGAGGATTTTTTAATGAACCGATCAGTATGTGCACACTATAACCGGAAAGTCTAACAATAGTATGGATACACATATCTGAGCTACCATTGACGTAGCTCTGGCCCTCATACCTGTGTACAGACTTCATCATGTGTTCAACAGATCTGTTGAGGTTGATGCCCTTGAGCAAATATTTGCACTGAAATGTACATTTCTGCTTTTCCCAACATCTTCTAAAAGGAGACATGGAGAAGAATGGGAGGAGGAATAACAGAGGACTCTAATCCTTGAATAATATTCCACAGTGATGACTATGGAAGCAAGCTATGAAATGGGGTTTTCATTTTTATAGTAGTCATCATGCTGTCAGCCTTGTCACTGCTTGGCTGCACCCACCGTCTGACTATAATGAGGTTGCTTTAATGCAAGCCAGTCTTTAGAATGCAGTGGGGTTTGTAATACTTGGTGGTAGATGTTTCGCTATGACTAATTCATAACAATGTCTGGGTTATGATGGGGACTCTGACTTTTGTGACTGAGTGACAAGCACAGCCTGCGAACTCAAAGCCGCTATGAAGAAGTGTAGGTTTGCAAGGTTGCAAATACAGACACCGAGTAATTGTATAGAATTAATTTGGATTTCTATTCAAACAATTAATGATGGCAAAAATATCCACCAGTTTCTGGCACACAGCTTTATTCAAAATTCCTTTCAAAAGCTGTTTCTTTTGACTTCACTAGACTTTGAATCAGACCATATTTGATGCTGATGTACCTACTTATATTTTGAGATTTGAGGATTTCCACATGATCTTTCAGTACTCCTCATGGTTTCATTCTTACAGCTGGAATGGTTGGTGTTGATGTAGTACGACCAAATTATCATGAATTATGAGTCAAACCCTGATGTGTAAGAGTGGGATCATATTTTTAAAAGAGCAGACTCTTACCCTCCTACTTGACCAATGTAAAATGATTTGGGCAAGAGGAAGAAACATTTTGTACTTGTGGATTTTAATGTTAGATGTTTCTTTCTTGTGTATTGGCATTAATAATGGCTAAATTCCATCTGATAGAAATGACAAATAGTTTTGCTTTCCAGCTGACACTTTCTTCATTGTTTCTAATTTAAAAACCCAAGTACTTTAGGCATGAAAGAGAATTAAGATTCATTTCTTCAAAATGTAATGACAACTTCAAAAGCTTCAAGAAAGTTGAAAATAGAAATAGTGCATCTAACTTCAATAAGCATAACCCAAGAGAAGTAGAATAAAAACATAATAGCTAACTACAGCCTACATGATACCTGTGTGAGAGGTAAGCCTCTGAACTGCAGAAGAGAATCTAAATGATCAGAGTTCTGAGAAAACCCTGTAAACATAGCAAGCCTCATCGCTCTTTCTTCCTGTTTATTATATATATAGTGGTATAATGATCCTTTTTTAGCTTACCACTGTGCTGCAAGGATCAAATAATTATGCTACACCAGTGCTTTGAAGATGCAATGTACTATAGACATTGCTATATTTAATTTGTCTGCTTTCATATGTGGAAGTGTGCTCCTATCAAGCAGTGTGCCCTCTGTGAGTTCAGACTGGCTTGATTTGTGTGAAGCTGTCAGTGTCGTAGACAGTACAGAGGAGTTTTTCACTGTGATCCTCAAGGGCAGATGGGTCTTGAAGTAGTTACTTTGGTAAGTATTAAACTTTTACTCTTTTGAAAGAGGATGTAGACATTAAGATTTCTTCAGTTGGCGAGCAGTAGTGCAAAGAGGGGAGCCTTTCTGCTATCAGTGAGTAGGAATAGATATTGTGGCAGAGATCTCGGATACCAATACCACAGTGAAGTTGTGGGTGAAGTGAGGAAATAAGCTTGAGATTGGTGCTAAAATTAGCAAATGTGGGATGGAGATGTCAAGCCTGCAGTCGTTGTACTTCTCTGTAAATAATTTAATCCTGAAGTAATGTCTTCTGTCTGAAAATAGTTAACTGGCTATTTTATAGCAGTAGACTAACTTATTCAGAAATAGAGAAGTTTGGTTTTTTTACTTTCTGGTAGGTGACTCTCTAGTCCTTATGAATGTGTGTATCTTACTCTGAAATTAGAGTGTCTAGACCCTCAATGAAATGTATCCTGAATGATTTTCCACCTTTTTTCTTTCTCAGAAGGAGTTTAGAAACATAACATGGAAGAGTTGCTAATGTGAAAGAACAGATGAGGTTTTAGTTATGTAAAACTGACTCAAGTTATTAGCTCTAACGCTAAGGGGGAAATCAGTGCAGTGCAGGCCAAGCTTGGGGACCTCTTGTAGCCAGTTGGTGCTAAGTAGATATTGAGAGTTTTGTTCACTTCCCTGTATGAGGACATTCAGACAGTTTAAAAAGAAAGCCCTACCAGGAGCTGTATTTTGGTTTTGTTTTATAACCAGGGATACTAACAGAGTAAAGCTTTCGCTGTTGAAGGTTTGTAACTGCAATAATTGCGATAACCTTATATGTAAGTCCAGGATTGACTCTTAAATGGGAGATTGGCTTCAGAACTGGGAATTTGGAACACAGAGATAAACAAGCCTTTGAGCTGCTTATGAAGAAATGGATGGGAAATCTATTTCAGCTTTGTAGATGTCAAGAGTCTCCCCCACTTTAAAATAAACCTTACTGCAAATCTACATGAAATAAGTCCTGCTTTGTATGGCTGAAGTATTCCTCTGCCTTTGCCTGTACAAAGCCCTCTACGTGTCAGTGTGATTGTGTCAATGTAAACCAGAGCAGAATCTACCTCATTCTTGATTTAATAGGAAATGCTGAATTGCTTAACAGGAATTTTTCCCTATCTCTCCTTCCCCACTACCCTGCTAGTAAATTAAGAAATTTGCATGGAAGAATGTGAAGAGTAGCCTCATCAGCTGTAGTGAAATAAGGTACTCTGAAATTTCCTATATTGTTGGAACAAAGAATCGTTAAACGAGACTGTGTAAGAAACTCTTTGCCCTGGAAAACAAAATACCACTATGAAAACGAGTACTGAGTAAGAAGACAGAACTAACCAGTTACAGGCAGTACTATGGCATCCAAGAACAGGTCTTTGTCAGGAGTAAAATTACAAAATCTTGATCACATTAGTGTGGGCATAATTATATAAGACATCCCATGAATTGCAGTAATGTTACTTGCTCGTACAAATATTTGGTCTGTTGGGCTGCTAGCAGAGTGGTTCCTCTATAAAGATTGCACCTGGGTTTTTGGCTTTGTCATAAGACAATGATGGGGGTTTTAATAAAAGCCACTTCTTTTGCATGAGATCTGTGTTTGGCCTAGTGCTGTAAGAATACAGTTTTGGGGGTCCTGAAAGCATTAGCATTCAGCTGTGCCTTCCTGTTACTAATGGAACAAAGTGAGGTGGATTTTATTCAATGGGATTTTTCTCATTTTTCATGTTCTCCCTCTCCAAAAAACAGACTTATGGCCTATGGCCCCAGGACCGGGAAGTATTAGCCAAGTAATTAATAACAGCAGCTGTCAATGACACAAAAATAAAGTTGGTAAATAATGTTCTCAAGGACAATACCTTTTAGTTCTGAGAGCAAATTGAGCCAGTTTGTGTTTTTTATGCTTGTTGCTTTCTTTATGTTTATGTGGAAACACAGACCATTTTACAACTGAATTTCATTTGCAGTGTCTGCCTCATCCTGAGCACTGGAACTTGGACTTCACTCTCGTTCCTCCTGCCCATGAAGTAACTTCCTTTTCTGCGTGCTTGCTGAGCCACTTATCCAACCAACTGGCCCTATTCCTCCATCAGCCAGCTGTGTATTCTCCTTCGTCATTCTGGGATGCCACACGCTACCTGTGCCTCCCACCTGTTGTCACAATTCTTCCACAAGGTAAAGTCCAGGCTAAGATGTGCCTTGCAGGTTTCCCATGCAGGCAGCTATATTGTCTCCTCCTCTGCTCTTTTCTCGTATTTCCCCAATTGAAGTCTATTTCCTGTTTCTAGTCTGTAGTCTTAAAGGACAAGGGAGCAAAAATGGGCCAGAGTCCTCTTAAAAATGCTTGTGCAAAAGCTCCTGTTGCTGAATTTACAGTATCCAGCACAGTGAATCTTAGAAACCTGTATTCTGTTGACAGGTTATGTGTTATTTCAACTCAGACTGATTTCTTCACAAACATGGAACAGAAGCCACTAAAATGTGAAAGGAGGAAATTCTGGAGCACAGTTTTATTTTCTTCAGTGTAATTTGATCCTGTTCCCATTTATTTCAGTGGCTTTAGATCAGGCCCTATTGCTAATTTCTATTCCATTCAGTTTCCCTGGTAACATTTTATTTTTAGCATCATTACTCTTCAGAGATCTGGCATGGAGGGTCCATTTTGAATATGAATTATTACAATTTTATTTAAAATGTTTCATTTCATGGGAAAAAATGGGAAAAAAAGAAAACCCTAAACTGTTCCACAAATATCTATATATATATATATGAAAAATGTGGCCATATCACATGGTTAAAACCTTTTTGCCTCCCCCTTCCCCCTCCTCACCATGACTTCAGTGGAAGATTTTTGGAATATAGGTTGTTATACATTCATGTATTTTTATATCTCTTAAAAATCATTACCCTTTGTACACTAGAGGTGTGTTATTCTGATTTTTCAGATCTGCTATTATAGCAGGCCCCAAACTGTCAGCTGCACAGTGATTTTAAAAATAATTGGTCTGGTGGAAAAGGAGAAATACTTCTCTCATTCATCTTCAGCACTAGTTACTTTCTCTCCCTGCAAACTGGCAGGACAGTAGTAATAACAGTTACTAACACAGCGGTAGTAACAGCAGTTCCAAACACAGCAGTCAAGAAGCTGTGGAGATTGCACCTGTTTCCATTTCTAGGTTCTATTTAATGACCTATACTTGTATAGTCACCTAAAAATTTCTTCAGTCTCTGTAAGGAATGAGACTAGCTGAAATTCTTAGTTTGGAGACTCCAGCGATCACTACATAATGGGATTGTAGTTTGAGGTTGCAGAATTTTTTTGCTTTTTTCTCCAATATTGCCTGCTTGTCCATTTGAAATTGACACAATGACTGACTAAAGAACGAGTGTAGCAGTTGGTAAGAAATTTTGGGTTTTGTATATTGATTTAACAAATTAATTATGATTCATTTTAACCCTTTCTCTCAACTGAGAGATTGGCCAGCCTCCCTGACAAAAAGCAATGCTTGAGAACTTAGACTAAATTTAGTGGGAATGAAAATAACTCCACTAAACATTAATAGGGTGAAAAAGTAAAAAAACACAGACAAACAAAAGCCCTACAGTCCTGCGTCAATATGATGCTTAGAGTTCAGTGATATTACCTCACTGACAAAGAGAAAAATGTAAATTAACATTTTAACATTTAACAAAGCTTTCAGTATTTTTCAAGGTAGTTTGGATTTAGAGTGCTATTTGGCCATTAACAGATCAAGGACTTCCTGATTATGTCTTTCACTCAAGTTGCATAGGAAAGATGATCTGTCAGAATTTATTAGCAGATGAATAATTATTTATCCTCTTACGTAGGCTTCTATTTATCGTATTTGTCAAGCAAGTTCTCTCCTAGGGAGGGATTATAATATGGGCACTACATGGTGTGATGAAAGCCTTCCCATACCTCAGGCTTTGTAATTTGCTTTTATCTGAAATAATTGCCATAATAAGACATAAGGTCTATAAAGCTCTTAGGGTTTTAACTGAAAGTCCTGTGCTACTCAGAAGATGACTTGGTTATAAGCAGATGCTTCTATTTTCTAGCAATCCTGAAATCAAGGCTCTCCTAGAAATGAAAAAGAACCTCTCATTTTCTCTGTTGCTAGGGAAATGGTAAGGGAGAAATAATCCTTCCTCTTCCTTGAAGAAATGGCCAATTCACGACATAAAATGTGTCATTCTCAGTATTTTTTATCTCTGTAGCTTCATCTGTCCAAACAGTCTTGACTAAGTCTGAGATAAGGTAGTCTGACAAGACTTAGATGCTAATTGGGCCAGTAAGATCTCATCACCATCTCTTGAGAGGCTAAGTAAAATGATGAGAAAGTGGCTAGTTATGGCCATCCCAGCTGCCATACTCAAGAGTAGTGCTAATGGGAGTTGATGGGTTGCATTCTGCCAAATGTACCTGTTCTCTTCACACAGACACATTTTTTTCACCTGTTACATTGAACAGGAATTAAAGGCTTTCTAAAAGAAGGAATTACTGGAGCTTACATAGTACAAAGGCTCATACAAACTGCCTGTCAGTCAATTGGATTTGATGGGCAGGAAAGACAGATTGGTGAGAGGGTTAGGACACTTGCTAGGTTCCAGCTAGAGCATTTTCTCATTTTGAGGTTTTGAATTTTAACACTAAGGGAAGAGCTGAAATGCTACTGCTTTCATTTGTTAGTGTGGGTTAATAATTAGCCCCTGCTTGCATTGATCGTTTTATTAGTGCTGATTATTTGATCTGCTTTGGAAGATACTCTCCTGGTTTGAAAGCTACATATGACGGTACTGCACATTATTTGCACTTCCCTTCTGGAGAATCCTTTTGTCCTTTCTTAGTAGGGAGAGGAGGAATGGAGAGCATTAAAAATAGGTACCTTGAAGCAGTATCAGCCCGCCAGAAGTATGTGTCGGTCAGTTTTTGTTTCTGTAGATAAAGGGGCATAACACTGGCAGTGGTTCATACTGCCAATACAGTAGGTCCTAATACTGTCTCAAGTGGGCTCTGGTATAGCAGTTTATGTTAGATTATGCAGTACCTTCCCTGGTGTTCTGACATAAATGCTTGACAGAGATTAGCCTCTAGGGTCACTTTTTGACATATATATTATGGCCATCTATATAGGTTACAATCACTGTCTTTCTCCCTGTGTAATGATAAACACAGGGAGAGATTGTGCTTCCCAGAACATGTGCAATCTAAGGAAAACAAAAAGTAATGATACGGTAAAAGGAAGAAATAGGTAAACACAAGCTATTTTATGGAATTGTAGTTTTTGTAAGAAAACAAGGGAGGATATTGGGACATGGCATCTGTGGATTTAGCACTGAGGAGTGCTAAATAGTATAAAATTTAAAAAATACATGGATTTCCACTTTTCTAAGAGCATTAAAGGAGAATGGAAGCAACTGGAGACAGCAAAGGTTTCCAGATCTCATTGTCTTCCCCTCTTGTCCTTGTTCTATTGCTTGTCAGCAGTTTCCATGCTGCTTAATCACTGATCCCTGCTACTGCTACCCCAGGTTTGTAATTTCCTAGGCTCTTGTTGCTAGCAGTTTTCAAAGCCCAAAGCCTCACCCAATATACTTATGCTGGAACAAGGAGAGCCAGGGCTGCACTGAGCCTATGTGAAACCACATGTTCTACACAGATCACACATATAAGGATAGGGCATCTGGTTTCTTACTGGCAGTTATCAAATAATTCTGGTAATTTCAATGGAATGTTTCTTTTATTTTTTAATCTGTTAGAAATTAATTTAATCCACCCACTAATCATGTATGTGTCCATGCGTGTGCCGTATTTTGACATTGTCTTATCAGGATCGATTACCTGGGCAGAGCTGTAAGTCATAGCAGCAGCTAGAAGATTCCCTGTTAAATTTTGGCATATGAGGTTATTTAATCTTGGGTTGAATTGACAGTATACATTTCCTCCTGATTTATCTGTTTCCAGTCAATTCAGTGGAATTCAGATCCTGAAAACACTGACTGATTACGTTAGCTAACATATAGAGTTGCAGAAATTTTTAACATCCACTATGATAGTTAAAGGGTCATTACAACTGGATCTTCCCTGTCCTAAGAGCCACTACAGCCTTTTTTTTTTTTTTTTAGGTGATGTAGGTGACAGTTTGAAAAGAAACAGTATACAATATACAAGCCTTCTGTCCTTTTGTCTCACCTTAATTAGCACTCATTACTCTAGTATATACCAAGCACTCTCAAGGAATAAAAACAAGGTCAACCCAAATGGAAGAGTTTTCTTTCTTAAGACTCCTTTCAGGCAGTTAGGAGAAGGAGACTCATAGATTTGAACTTTGTATTCAGCAGAGAGACAATACAGTCAACAGAGATGTGGCATAATATATTCCCAGAGACCAACACTGCTGAGCCAAAAGTCAGTCCTTTTCTCAGCGAGGTGAAGAGTCACCAGAATCAACTGGATGCTGAGCAAAACATCTAAAAATATGTATTGCTTCCATATTTGGAAAGTATGTGTCTTCTTAAGAAGACATAGATTGAAAGTACTTTCAACACTTTTATGCTTAACATGATAGATCTGTGATATTCACATCCAGAGGCTTCGGCTTGCATAGATTGTTCTATGGTATTGTTACCAGAGATGTGTAAACTTTGCAAATATCTGAACTTCTGGATCAATAGTTTCTTAAGTCAATTGAATTTCCCATTTTGGAAAGATGAAAGATCATTTCATTAATGCAGGAAACAATTACTGCAGTTTACATAAAGTGTATTCATGCTTTTTAATACAAAGCAGCATTACTGTGTAAGCTGCTGCCACTGAATACCATTATGCAGTGAAATCCATGTAGGAGTACATTTAAAGGGAACACCTTATTTTGGTCTCACAGAAGAGAGAAAAATTTTCAAACATATCATAATAATTTTCAAACATACCATTTTTTTCCCATTTAAGTGATAACATCAGAATTCTACCAGGAACTGGCAGTAAAGATTAATACAGTTGCAGGAGATTATAACATCTACCAAATGTCATCTTTGTGCCCTAAATACAATACACATAACAGATATCACATCTCTCCCTGTAAGTTGTTATGCTACTAATTTGTTTCATGTAGTCAAATACTTTTAAGGAATTGAAAATCAGATGGGCTCAGAATTCAATAGATCAGCTATATATCAATGCTAAACTCTTTCTGATAATCTAATGCTTCATGGTGGCATAATTTTAAAGCAGAAATACATTTGCACTTCACTATAGAATTGTGAACAATGAGATAGTGACTACATAGAAATAACATTTCAGGCTTGAACTGTTGTCATTATCATTTTTTCTAAAAGTAAACTTTAAAGTCCAGTTTCTGCACTGATTTAGACAGTGGCTTATTTTTATTTGTTTAAAGAGTTCATTGATTCCACACAAAGCAGTTGCACTTTAGGTGAAACAGGCTGGTAAGTCTTTACAAGACTAGTACAAGACTGACTGTAATAGAGGATGAAGTATGCAGTGTTGTAGTGTATGATTCTGGCAGTTGGATTCCTTATGTACAGATCCATCAACTGGAACAGAAGAGATGGTCTTGCATTAGAAATCTGGAATCTGAACTTCATTCTGTGGGAAATAGGTACAAAAACTGCACAAGTAAAGCACCCTGTTAACTGCTATAGGGCTATTGCCTGGATAAGAAATGAAGGATCAAACACTGTAGCTCTTTTCATTCTTCTGAAGATGCAAAGCATTCTGGACATCAAATTAAAGCTTCTGAATTATATTTAATCCATAATTTTTTAGAGTTTTTCATCTGCAGTTTTCCACTAGTTACTAAGTCCTTGTTAGAAAGTATGCCAAGGCTGTGCAGCTGTGTCATATTACATGTAATATTTGGTCATCATGTATCTGTTTCAGATTTTAAATTCTGATTGAACAAAGCAAGTAAGATGCAGTTCGTGGTATACTGCTGACCCATGGTTTATCCTTCATGTAGCAATGACGCAGTATATCTAGCAGCTACATTTGTTTCTATGGCAGCAGATCTCTTGCCATGTCTCTTGTCAGTTTTTTCTTCATAGCAACAGACCGTTTATACAGTCTAACACTGCTTAGTGGCACACAACTGCTACTGCCCGACTCACCATCCTTGCTAAAAATCTGCTCTGTGAGCTTGGCCTGGCAATATGCTCCTCTCGTGAGTTCTGAAGTATTTTAGTTGTGTTAGGTCCATGTCCAGTGTTGAATTCCCTACTCCTCTTCTTTGTTGTAGTTTTCCAAATTTTTAATCTTGACTCTCATAAAGTATTCATCTAGCTTCTGTATCACTTCACAGATTAAAAAATGCTCTCATAAATTCCTTTGGTTCCTCCCCTACCCCCTCCCAATTGCAAGAGCTTGGGGGGGCTTTGTAAACTAGACATATTTTGTATCTTATCTATGAAGGAAATTAAGTGTTTTACAGTGACCCCATCTTAAATTATTTCATGAATAATTGAAGAGGGATTAAGAAAGCACTGATTGTACTAATTATCTGCCTACTCTCTTGATAAATATCATGTACAAATTTAAAAATTATGATTTTGTGCTTTAAGTGCTGCTTAATCTTCTGTTTTGGGAAGCACCTTGAACTTTTTTCTGACTCATTTTCTTTCCTTGGATAAGGTGTAAGATACTTTTTTGCTAATTTGTATCTGCATTCTTCTACTTGCATGATAAAAAAGGTCAGTAAAAGGAGGACTCTCATAAATCTCATAAAAAATGAAAGCAGTTTAAGAAACCTCTTCCAGTGGTCTGCCTTGGTTTAGCAGATTAGACAAGTCTGCAGTCTGGTAGGCATACAGAACTCAAAGCACTTGTGTTTTGTATTACCAAGCAGAATGTGATTTTAGACTAGTTACTAGGAAAAATTTCTTAACTGAGAGTGGTCAAAAATTGGAACAGGCTGCCCAGGGAGGTGGTGGTGTCACCATCGCTGGAAGTATTAAAAAACCATGTAGACGTGGCAGTTCAGGACATGGTTTAGTGGGCATGGTGGTGTTGTATTGATGGTTGGACTTGATGATCTTAAAGGTCTTTTTCAACCTTAGTGATTCCGTGATATGTAAAATCTTAGCTGTCCTGATCATTTAAACAACATGCTTCTGTTCCTTTTTTCTGTTCATTATTAAAAGGTGGAAACCTCATTGTCTCTGGTAGTAAACGAAGGCATTTATTTGGCATCAGACTCATGGTAGTTCTCAGGAAACTAAAACCTAGAAGTGGCCAAAGCCTACAACTGTTCCCCAGCAAGGCTGGTACACTCTCAGTGTTGGGTGATACAGGTTGCTGGAATCACTTCTGTGAAAACTCTCTGATAAGAGTGGAAGTAATTGTCACAGACTATACAGAAAGATAAGTACCAGAGGAGACTGCAACTGATACCATGCAGAGGTTTTAGCTAATATTTCTTTTGGGCCTGGGAACAGATTTTAGCCCCAGGTGATGCTCTGGTAAAAAAAAAGTGTACAGCTGGCACTCTGCTGAGTATCCATACCTCTTCTGGTCTAAAGCTAAGAAGTTCCAGGGTAACTGTCCCTCAGGGCAGATTATGTAGCTCGGGCAATGAACATCACATGAATATGTATATGAAAGAACACCAAAAGACTGCATACTGAAGACTTTGATAAACATAGGCTGTACTAATTGAAAAAACGTTATAGCTAGTTTTAGGAAAAATTCATGTGGCTGTTTGCAAAGCATTGGTTACATTGTCATATATGTCACAGGTAAAAATGAGGAAAGCTATTGCTCCCAATTGTATGATGTTACTCTCTTAGCAGAGCTATGTTTCTGGCCCCAGTACAATGTAGGAACAGACATTGTAATCAACAAGCTCAGTTTGAAGCAGGAACAGAAACAGGAAAAGAATCAAATTCTGTTGATCACATTACACCCGGATATGCTCCAGTCTCCTCTGAATGATTTGGTGAGAGAGCAGAGCTTTCCCTTATGCATCATTTAGTAGCTGCAGAGACTTGACAGATCCACAATTTCCCATGACTCTCATTTCTCTCTGAGCATCACTGTAAAAGTAATACAGTTCAAAAAAGCTGAATGACAGTCGGCCTTTGAAGGTAAGGAGATTTTCTGGGGGAAAAAGAAAAAAAGAAAGTTGTTTTTTTTTCTTTTCTTTTTTCCTCAAACATATGAGGTGCTTTCTACGTCTGAGCAGACTTGCGTGAGTTCTGGATGACTTCTCATCTTAGCTCTTTTTTTTTTAGGAGAGCTATGCTCGTAAAGCCATGGAATGTGCATTTCCTATTATCCTTTACGACAAAGCACCAAAGGAACAGATTTCTTTTATGGGAGGTATAACCAAATGGTGTCTTCATGCATATTTGGAATGCCTGAAGAGATTACTGCAGGCGAAGCAGAAAAATTTTAGAGAGAGTATTTGTAGCCTTGCCACAATTTGTTCCTGGATTTAAATTATCTGTTTAGCTTTCTCTTTCTAAAGCCTGACTTGAACACATTAACTTGTGTTATGTGTGCGTGTATATGCACGTGTATGCAGCTGGAGTTCCCTTGCGTTTTGAATGTGCAGTATGGAGACATTTGTTGTTTTTTTCCAGTGCCTGATATGTTCTGTGCTATAAGGTTTGTGAAGAGATTTTATTCACAATTTTATGAACCATGGTTGTAATGCATTTAAAATGTTCCTGCCAAATTAGCTGTGCACTGATCTGTCATATAAAAGGTCTTCATAAATCTATACCAAATTGATTATGGTACAATCTTGTCTTACGTGGCTTCTTATATCAAAACCTCTGAAGCTCTTTTAAAATCCAGCACAAAATAGATTTAAGTTTCAGTTTAATCACTCATACCTTTAAAAACTCCTTTGCATGATTAGACACAGTCATCAATCTGAATCACTGTGAGCTCTCTTAATTTAGTGACGGTGTCGCTGTAGCCAGAATGGTACAAGAGAATAAGACAAGGTTTGTCAGTAGAGGTAATTGCTCATCTTAGATCAAGTTTTATAATATAACCTCTACATCAAACGTATCCTTCAGAGGGGGACTTCATTTTTAGCCTAAGTTTAGATGGTTAAAATATGCCTTTAAAAATGTTTGAACCAATTGTCTAGGCCCCATTGTAGTCCGTGGAAAGGGCCATTCACAAAGGAGAACTCCTCAGATTTGTATTGT
Organism: Phaethon aethereus; assembly: GCF_964289735.1. NCBI lineage: Eukaryota > Metazoa > Chordata > Aves > Phaethontiformes > Phaethontidae > Phaethon > Phaethon aethereus. The sequence goes on from NC_138584.1 coordinate 14,792,360, forward strand.
CAGCTTTGGGCAGTCATATCCTAGCAGGATCTGTTCTACTCTCTTGCACTCTTTCCCAGGGTCTCTCTGAGCCATACTTGGGCCATTGCTGCCTGTAGTTTTCCCAGGCTACCAATACGTGTCCTAGAAGGTGGGAGACCATAACCTTGGTCTCCAGCCCTCATGTTTCACACAGCCTCATTCAAGGCAGTCTGCTGCTGCGGCAGACAGCACACCAGCATCTGCTGCGGGCCAGAGTAGAGGCCTTCCCTGCAACTGGTTACTCATGCAGTGGGGTCAGGGCATTTTCCAGCCCCAGTCACAAGCAGAGAGAGCTCCTTCAGTCACCACAGAGGAACAGTATCAAAACTGTATGTACGCTTCCCTTTGAGAGACAACATGCTGTTTTCTGATTCTCTTTTGCCTGAGGGCCCTTGTCTTAAATTGTCATGAAAGTCCTGGGACAGGGATTGCCAAGTGCCCCAGATCTGCACCACCACTTGGGGTGACACCAGTCAACCCCAGCACGTGCTCACTGGGAGCACGGTACACGTTTGACATTGTTCTACCACTCAGCAGTGTGGTGCCTGGCTGGAGCCAGCAGTGCCATCAGCTGCCCAGTCCCTCCACCACCCCAGCTGAGGCAGGCCCCCTGCTAGAAGGATATGCAAGTACAAAGTGGCAGCCTGCACAAAGGCTCAGGCACATGTGGGAAAGCTGCTGAGAGTCAGTTTGCTTTGCTGCCATGTATCGCAGTGGGCCTGCAAGCCCCTGTCGTCCTTATCATGCCATTGTCAATGTCCATATGTGCCTCACGTACAGCAGTGTCTTCCATCAACTTAGGGCCCTGCTGTTGCCCTGTTTCAGGGTGTTTCAAGACAGGCTTGGAGACAGTGTTTGCTGTTACATACCTTGTATGGCTTCTAGGTAAGATAGTGTTTTTGACAGTGTGCTGCTACACGTAACGTTTTTCACTGTTGCCAGCAAAAGGTGTATGTCACCTGATGATTTCACGCATCCTAACTTCTTCCCCTGGGGAGAGCCCTTTCTCGCAGGTTTGCTCCTGACATCTGCCCTGTTCTCATTCACAAATCCAAGGTGGGCCTCACCATGTCCAGCAGCATTACCAAACACTAGCAAGGTCGTTCAGAGGCATCAGGGGCTTAGCAATGCAGCTGGTCCTGCAGAAGGATCTAGCAGACGTATGCCCACATAGCTCTAGAGTTCCCGATTCACTTGCTTTCTTTTTTTGTAAAACGGTTTTTGGATAGAGACAAGCTTGTTTGGACACTGTTCCTCATAACTTCTTACAACTATGCAAGGTTTTGAGGTTTCCCACTGATGACCACTTTTATGTGTCATGAGATAGTTAATATTGAAAAATAATTTGCGGGGGAATGAGACTACTTCACCACAGAGATGACTGAACATCAATGAGGAATTTTATCTTTATTTTCATGATGTTAGCACAATAAACTCACACAGTAGCATTGATCCGTACTTATTTAACAAAATACATTTATAGCGATTTACAAATTCTTTTCCATTTGAAAACATTGCATAACATTTTATTAAACACAATACTTTATATAGAGAATTCTCATTTAAAAACATATTTTATTTTTGATTATCTTCTTTTCTCAGTAAAGCACAGCCTAACAAAGAAATTTCGTGCCTGTTAGCAAGTAAGAATATCAGAACACTAAGATGTCACCTGTCAATTTATTTGATTAATTTTAAATTAAGGTATCAGTGGAATGTAAACAAAGTAATTTTACAAAAGGCTCCTTATCAAATATACATGCAGAGGTCTGAGTTCCAATGTATATATTATTAAATTTCTGCTCTCTAACGTAATATAATTTGATAAGCCATTATTAAAAACAGTAGCCTTTGGCACTTTGAGTAAAAAAGAATATATCAATATTTATGTAAAGAACACAATTTCAATGATTACACAAGAGCTTTAAAATCTTTTGTTAAGAAATAGGAAACCTTAGGAAAAATACCACACTGCACTTGAAATAGTGCAGCAAGTTTTAGAGTAATAAAAGCAACATATATGCCAATATATCTCTGACTAAAACCAAGGAATAAAGAACAAACGCTCCCACCAGGAATCCTGCTGTTTCCAAAACAGCTAAATTGCTAGAGGGAACATTTTCTAATCTTTGCTTTATTGCCATTGTTCTCCATTTCAATTTTCCATTATTTCCAGGTTCATCTACTTACGTTCTTTTCCCCTGCACTTACAAACTAACAAACAATTGCATCTTATTTCCTTGCACTGATAGGCCAACAGTGATTGTGTCTTACCCATTCCTTTAAAGCTAATCCTACCTGCTTTATCATGTACCTAGACTAAACTAAATCCAAAGGGTTTTGTTCATGACAATCTAAGTGTTTGTAATTCCTAGGAACCTTGTACAAAATCTGATACTAAATACCAAGGACTAAAGATTCATCCTTTTAAAAAGAAAAAACAAATCCTGACTTGTAAATACTACAGTCTGAGAACATATTTCTAAAAAAATTACTCTTTTTTTTTTTTTCTTTTTTTTTTCCCCCCGGCATCTATGATTATTTTTCCCAGCTAATGTGCCTTAAAGTGTGTCTTCAACATACTGTGCCTTTAACACACAATATGCTGCAACCCTGCTGGTTAGCTGCTTACACGTAACCTGCAGAATACTTCCTCCCGATCATCAAATGTATGATGGGGTCATCTTCTGTTACTAGCAGGAAAAGTGTGGTCATTTCCTTAAGCACCAACACTCTTCCACAGCACTGGGTGATGGGCAGGTGAGGGAAGCATTGCTGGACAGGGTGGGCTGACAGCTCTCAGCTAAGCCTGGAGCACCTGTATAACTGGGAAGGTATATAAAGCTTTCCATTGACTCTGAACCCCTTGTTCTATACAGATTAGCAAACACCATCCTCATACTTCTGAAATTGTGTAGGATTGGCATTGGGATTTTGTTTTGGTTTTGAGTTTTTTTGTGGTTTTTTGTTTGGTTGGTTTTGTTGTGGTGGGTTTGTTGGGTTTTTTTGGTCTGTGTGTGTTGTGCTATTTATCTTCTCGGGATGGGAAGATAATTCTACCTCCTACTTGGCTGAAGGTAAGGGTGGGCTCTTCCTCAGAGTTCTGTGGGGTAAGGTCTGTAGACAGTTTCTGACTATGTAGTATGTATCTGGTTCTCTGATACCCTAAATCAGAAGAGGACGTAGAGCACAGCACTACTCCCAAGAAGCCAGAGAACAGACCTGATCTGCTACTACCTATTCAGTGAGGGGACTGCTAAGCCATCCCCTCCCCCTTCTAGCAGAGGAGCTGGGAGGTGTCTGATAGTAGTTCTCTTTCAGGTGGAAATAATCTAGGAGAGAATGAGGAGCTGCACGGGGTGAGCACTTGTCCCTGGCTTCCTTCATGGTTTAAGTTACTTAAGTCAAGAGCCAAATGTAATGAGGCATTTCTTCTAGCACGCCCAGGACATGCTATGTTTATTCCTTTCAGAGCTTATCCTTTCAACAATTTTTGGCAATGGAGATTTTTGGCAGGCAAGTTCTTTTATTGTATTTGAAGCTCAATTTACTAAAATAACCCGTGTTCTCTCAGGTGCAGACACCCTCCATATTCTTAAGTGGCAGTGGTGGGAAAAAATAGAATGCTTAGGAAGGCTCTGGAGAGTATCTCAAGGGAGGTGAATAGTAGTGGCACAATGCAACACTTATTGCATGATTCTGCAATACCAAGGCATTCCATTTTTAAAGCGAAGCATAAATCCCTTAAATGATGGTGATTGGGGTGAAACTTGTGATTGTTCTTGTGGCATACTAAGCAAGTGGGGTGAATGACTGCTTCTAAGACTGAGCTATAGTATTAATTACTGTCTGTTTGGAAGCTGGCCAGGAAAGTAGATGTTTATTTTTATTTACTCATGGCTCACCTTTCACATTTGCATATCTTGTGACTATTGGTGTCCTGCATTATATGGTTAAAAACTAATAGAAAAGTGGAAGGGTTTCTGAAGGACAGAATAAGAGGTTTAAAAATGTAAAATCTGAATTACTTATAGTAGTTTAAAAGACCCCTTAAAAATAATAATTTAAAACAATTCTACAAGTTAGCCCACTAAGAAGCAGCCTCTTCATTAGTAGCACCTGTTCTTAAACAAAAGTTGAGCAGTAGCAGCAAAACTATTCAAAATAGATAGTTATTCCATTCTAATGGAATGTCACCCACACATTTTTTTGTTGCAGTATACATCTTAAAGAACTACACAAAACCTTTGCAATCTTTGAATGTGACAGATCTACTATAACAAAGCTGTAAATATTTCCTACACTAAATGAATGCAGCCAGCATCATCATAGTATTAGCAATATTACTTTTAAAGTAACTGCACATCAATATGTCATGTGTTTGTAGAGTCTACTAAGTAAGCAATTTTTCAAAACATGTAAAGTTATCATCAGCACCATCCTGTATTAAAGATTTGGTGCAAATTCTGCAAAGGTGAATATATACCACTGATACAGCCTTTGCTGTGAAAAATTCAGTTGATTTTGGACACAAATATAAATAAAATAAAAAGTTGGCACATTCAGGAGATAAAGTGTCTGTGTTCAAGACCCTTGTTTTGATTGACATCATCACCCTCAGATAAACATTTTGAGTCTGAAGAAGCAAGTTGCATGAAAATGTTTCACATTTTTTAGGTTCTGGCATTGTGCTTTTCCCCCCACCACATGCTTTCCACAGGCTCATGCACATTGTACATCAGCAGCGTTCAACAGCAGTTGGGCTGCTGGTCAGTAAGTTGGCACATCAAAGGTAAATATCAGCTCAAAACAAAGAGAGAAGAACCTGTGTCAAGATGTGTTTACTTTGTGGTGGTACGGACCAGCTGATATGTCTCCTCTCATTCCTTGTATGCTCGTGTGGGGGATGTGCCTTTATAGAAGATGTTTCTGGTGTTCTCTGGACTGCTCCCTCTCTCAGGGATTAAAATGATGTTACCTTTTCTTCGAAGTGTTGAGTCCCGGCTAGAAGAAATGGACAGAGTCTCTGAGCCAATCTCACTTCCCTCGACCGGTGTGACTCTTATTGTAGTGATTCCATGATGGTGATGCTCGCTGTTATCTATGTTACTCCTTTTCCTGTCACCTGACCCAAAACTGTCTTTTAAGGAGTCACAGCTCTCAGAGTCTCTGTTAAGATCATTTAGCTCATATGTCTGACGAAGGGTGACTTTTTCAGGACCTTTCCATTTCCATGACCCACTTCCTTCACCTTCTGATGGCATCTGAATTACAGGTCTGTTATTTTCTGGATGGGCCTCAACTCTGACAATTGTACTTGGCTCATGGTCTGTCAAGGTTTTATATCTGATGGCTCCTGTACAGGTTACTGTGCTTCCCTCTGAACTCTTTGGACTGCCCTGAAGCACTCCTTGCTGCTTAGACATGGCTATTACTTGCATGATTCTTGGCTGGCTATTGCTTCTACATGCAACACTCTTCTCAGCAGCTTTCAGCCATTTAGCTCTAGCTGAACTACTTTTAGGTGATGTGTTCACGTTCTCTTGAGTCTCTTCAGGAATGTGCACTAGCTGAGAGGAGCCAGGACGTGACTGAATAGAGACCCTTGGCCCGCCAGAAAGACCTGAGTTGTTACAACCTGGTACACTGCCAGGTTGAATTTTCAGGTATTGGCTAGCTGGGCCATGATGATCACCATTTACACCCACTCTGGAGGGTTCTGAGCTTGACCTCATTTCAATAGCCCTTGGAGGTGACTGGCCAGATTCAGTCTCTATGACTTGCAGTGACAACTTTCGACTTTCATTCTTGTTCTTCCACTGGGAAAGCAGCTGTTTGGAACGGGCAGAATCCATTGATGCGTGTATTGTTGCATTTCGTCTTGCTGGATCTTCCAAGGATGGTGTGTTGACTCTTGGCAAAGTGTTACTGAAAGTAACCATATTTTCTTTTCCCATTGGGCTTCGTGGTGTTATTATTTCTACATCAGCATTTGCTCTCTTGAGATTGGTCAGAGACCCTGAATCTCTGTGGTTTCTATTCAGGATACTTTCTGTACGATGAGAGACAATGCCATCACTGCTGCTACCATTTTTACCTGGCAGAATTCTGTTGGCATCTTGACTGAGGTCTGTCAAAGACCTTAGAGGTTCTCTGTGAAAATTTGGGTGAAACACATTCTCGTCACTTGGCAAGAAGTTCCCCACAGCATACAGGCCCTGATATTGAACAGAAGCATCAACAATCAGTTACAGAAAAAGGAAACATTTTAAGGTATTTTAATTATATACTGCCTTTAAATAAATACTGAGAATATATAGAATTAGTCCAGCTTAACCTAGAGGGTATGCTTACTTTCCTTTCCTCACCAGTATATCCTTGTTCCAAATTCTGTCTTCAATCTGGTACATCTAAATATGTATGAAGTAGTCTCAGTAGGATAACTAGGGTACATAGTCCATGGTAATAAATAGTTGAGGAAAAGATTTAGCCTCCTTCAGTTTTCTTCATTTTATAAAGTAACAGATACAACTAAAGAAAGAATGTTTTGTTATGAAAATAACAAAACAAATGTTTGCAGTCTTCTAGGCAAAGCTATTTTACAGCTACACTACTGTCTGCTCTGATTGACTGAATCTTGTTACAGCTTGAGTTCTTCTCTGCTCTGTGATTCTGCCCTTTCTACTGCATAATAACCACATAATACAATATCTACATGACAGAACAATTTATCAACTGTAAATCAATTGCTTTGCAAGCTGTGCAGAACTGTAACAAGATTTAGTTATAAAACATTTTCTTATTTAGCAGAGTCACTGTAAAGTGCTGTCATTTAAAAAGACTCCACTGAGAGACAATATCCCATGAAAGGGTCAAATGCCTGACTTAATCACTTAGGTTACTCGTTCTTTACACTTCTTTCAGAGTTATTTGTAGCTTTACATTATTTCCCCTTCCTCTGATTACTGTATAGTTTTCAGGGCAGATTTACTGACTACTGGATATCCATGACAATGTACTCTCTGATGTATGTTGTCATGCAACCGTATATGGAGATGACCTAACAAAGAGCATACTTGTTTGTGGATTTCAAACATGGGAACAACAGCTCCATTTATGAGACTCTACAACAGCTTAATCATTTGAAATAATATTCCCAACAGAGTGCCTTTCTGCTCATAGTGCAATCACAGAAACTGACTTTAGTAGCTCATGGGGTTTCTACTGTCTACCCTGGTTGCTGTTTCTTCTGCCACTGTGAAAACCGTTTTTCCCCTGGTCACCTTTGTAGACCATCTGCACGTACCTTAGATTATCTTATCACAGAAGAAAGGGGGATAGGATATGAACTTGTTTTAGTATTATACTAAAATTCATCATTGACTTCTTGGGAGTCAAAAACATCCCTCTGGCTGTTAAGACTCTTCTGTACACCTGCCCACGCTGGAGCAAAAATTTTGTCAGTAGAAGTTCCTGATGGCTCACAGGCACCTGGGTTGGCTCTGTGCAGAACAGCTAGAGCAGCAACAGTCATGGTGGAGGCATACTGAGAGCAGTAAGCAAAAGGTTGATGAGCCTTCTGCTGAGAGGTACGAAGAGGCCTATCCTACATGCTCCCTTACAGGACCCTTCCAAGTTGCTCCATCTGTTTCAACCCAGTAGAGAGGAACAGCATAGGAATAACCTGGCTTGGACATCCTACTTCTCCTGCATAATTTCCCCAAGAGCTCCAAAGAATCACAAGGGTGTAATATTGCCTTTGATTTCTTGCAGGTTCTGCTATTTACCCAACTGAGTTGCTGCATATTAATTCAACCATTTTTTTGAGATCATAAAGCTAACATTGGCAATGTAAACTCAGGCTGGCAACAAATATCAATTAATCCAATATTTTTCATGCATAATGCTTGTAAGTGTGGAGTAGAAAAGATAAGAATCTTTAAGGATTAATGAAGTACATAATGTTAGAGCTGTTTCTGTATACAATGCCAGATGATTATATACCACTGTGCACTGCTATGGCACTTTAAACTGAAATACTTGCTTTTTCCTGTTTATTTTTAAAGTCATTACCCCTAAAATCATGATCTTCAACACATTTTGACTATATTTTTAATTATGGCATGTGACCATGATGAAAGGTGTTCAGTACTCTTATTACAGCCTTATCAGTTCTATTTACTAAAACTTAACTACATGAAAATTATATTTACCAAATAGAGAGCAATTCCTCCTCCTATGAGAAAGCCACAGTAAACATCAACTGGATGACTCTTATACTGGGTGATGCGAGTCAGACCACATATAATTCCACAGATGATAAAAGCAAAGACCAAGAGTGGTTTCAGAAGTTTTGAGGAGTCTGTTAGCGTAGAATTGAAGTACATCTTGAAAAAAAGAAAGAAATGAACAAGCAGTTGAAGAAACTTAAATTTACCTAAGAGGATATTAGTTTCTCGCACTCAGTGTTTCTTTCACAAATAGATCACTACTACACAGTAACATTGCAAGTAATCAGTTTAATTTTATTTTACAGTCCTGTTAAAATTTGCTCACTTACTGTAGGAAGATCTGAAATCACAAGGAATGGGTTTCCAAAAACATAGGCAATGTTGCTTATTGACATCAATTAGGCTAAGGATTTTATGCCTAAATACTGTTCACAGTCAGAGCTTAAATGTTCTGTAAATGTGACTAAGGAGCTACCACTTCTGAAATACAGAAGCCAGATGTCATGCCAGAAGAAAGCAATAGACTGTTCTAACAAAAGCTACCACCAGATGCTTTAGGAAACCATTTCTCAGCTAGGGGCCATGATGTCAGGGAGGTCACAAAAATTAAAGGGAGGTAGTTCATCAGTATTATTCCAAATTTTGGCCCTTCCCTGGGCAGAATAACTACTGGCAAGATCCTGCTACATGCACAATTGCATTATCTAATTTGATTAACTGGTTGTTATTGTTGTTGTTTTCCTCTGATTTTTACAGCATGAGTGATGGAATTACTTTTTTTTTTAAACTTCAAGTATGTTGGTCACTCATACAAACATTCTAGCCCATACTGAAGAAAAGTCATTGACCAGATGTGGAAGACCAGCTGTGATCACTGCAGCATGCCCTACAACTCCCTGCTAGTTACAGATGTTTTTTATTCACTTGCTTTGCAGTAAGCACCTTGAAGGCCTCTGGGAGTGATTGTGCCAGTTCATCCATGCTGCAATTCTATGGAGGTCAAATGAAGCTACATCACAAATGTTTGTTCCTTAATGCCTCAAGTTTTAAAGCAGCAAGTCAAGTGAAGACAGCAATAAAGGCAGATAGAACGCATAAAGGTTAATTTGAATGGTAAGTTAAAATATCACACTGTAAGACAGATAAGCACTGCATTTTATACGTGAAAAATGTAAGGTATCAAATATACTTTAACATTACACTTTTTGTTGCTTCTTAACAAAGGATATGAAGCAGTTGAATCTTTTCTGTATTCTTAATAGAGCTGGCTTTAGTTTAGCTGTTAGTACTTTTATTTTGCTTTCAAACCGGGAGGATAAAAACTTCATCCATCCAGGACATCCAGACAGCACATCACTTTACAATATACAGCACATGACTTTTCTCTTGTATAAATGAAAATGAACAGAGTTGGTTACTCACCGAAATGTACACTGCTGCAAACGCTGCCAAGGTGGCATGTTGAGAAGGGAATGACTTTCTGCCAAGGAAGGACACTGAAATTATGCTTCTCAGTTCAAATACACTGTGCTAGTGTTCACTTGAAAAAAACACTGTGTGGTACAGTCATTTTCAGCTTACACTTCCTAAGCAATACATGATCGATCAGTAACATTTAATTTCTAAATTTCTTTTCTATAATCTAGAGAAAAGACTAATGTTAATGAAATGCCTTTGTTTGGAAGTAAATACTTAACATGAAATTCTTTTTGTATGCTAAGAAATCTGTGTGTGCTAAGAGAACAGTGGGAACGAGCTAAAGACTGAATGCTTGATTGAGAGAAATATCTATATGTTTATTTCTATAAATAAATGTCCATAATAACTTTTCAGTAAGTACGTAATTATACAACTTATTTAATGCATGAACCTGGATCTTATGATTATTCTCACTGACTTCACTTGGACCCTTTTCAAAGTAAGGACTCACACACTTTGATAATCAGGCCCTAACTTCATCAACTGAATTAATCATCTTCGTACCCCTGCTTTGTTGCTCTAATAATGAGGGGATAACAGGGTGACATTCTTCTCAGAGAGAGGCAAATTACATCTTTATTTGTTATGCCTTCAGGTTTATTTTTTAAATTTCAGCACCGTATAACATGACAGAAGTGAATGGAACACAAGAACATGGAGAGAGCATTTAAAGGGTTACCAGGCCCCTTCCTGAAGCCTAGAACAAGAGGGTAAATGAAAATATGGCCAAACTGTGTGAGACTGTGGGCAATATCGGGTTTACTCTTGAAATTGCTGAAGGCCTTGTGCTTCCATTGAAAACCTGGGGACTTCAATGATATGGACTGGGTCTTGAGTCAGAAAGTGCAGATATCAAAATTAAAAGTGACAGTTTAGCTTCTACTTCTCTAACCAAGAAAAGAAGGTTTTGTTTAAGTAGCAGCTACACAGAACCATCATATGAGGACCTCTAACATTTTAACATTATTCTTCTTATAGACCCATTTCAATCTTCCAAAAATAACAAAAGAAAAGTGATGGGAACACGAAGGAGAAATTTTTACACAGTACAGGAAAAAAACTTATTTGGGGGTGGATTCAGTTAACACCTGTTCTATGGCTGACATCTAGTTCATAGCTTGTAAAAACCCTAAAAAACTCCTATGACCTCTGAGCTCTAGAAGTGAGTAAGATGCAATGAAGTTATATAGCAGTTTATATCTGTACATTTATCTCCTTAAAATGTCATGGACATGTAACATCATGTGCTGGCTTTCTTGGTGAAGAAGGGTGTGTCTTGCAGCCACAGCAGCCACTTTTACTGGAGATAGCTCAGCTTGGGATAAATACTTGAACAATCATTCAGCTTTGCAGATGGGTCTTGCCACCCTAACTGGGCTCCATTTTCCTAGCAGCACCTGAGTTAGCTATTTTAAAGTAGCAAGGACTGAAACATAGTCCTTTACCTTTAGGCATTTTTCTGCAAAGCAGCAGCATCTACTTTCTAAATTTCTTTCCTATGCATTTTGCCTTGTCTGTTCTAAATAATTCACTGACAATTAAATGTGTGCATGTAGTTCAGTGTGAATACCACACTGCTGACCTGAATTTGAGCCCATGGCTCCAGCATGTTCATGACTCTGGCCAAGATGAAATCAGCATGATTTCTTTCTCATTTCTAAAGACAGACCTAAATTCTTCTTCTTCTTCTCCCCCACCTCCTACCCCAACAAACCTTTCACAAATAGTATCCCTGGGGAACAAGTTCAGGGTGGAGGACAGGAGAATAAAGATATGAAAAAAATGTAAATGTTTATAATGGCTAATCAACTCCTTTACCCTTTGCAGGATTTAGTGGAAGCATAAATCTACTTACAGTCTCTGTGGAGCTAATGTGTAGATTTGATTCTATGAACTTTAGTACCACTCAGAACTTAACCTTAATTTGATGGCATTTGTATAGTATATAAGGTGTGTCACTATACTACAGTTAATTTTCTCTTTATTCTATTTTCTATTCATATGCTTTCAGGGCAAACACAGCATGTTACAGACTAACTAACTACACAGTGCACTCTGTGTACTCTCTAATGGTGACACTGCTTTTGTTCCTCTATTTGTTATCGTTTAATATAAAATGAAAATAATTCAAGCTAAAAATATGTAGCTTTTTTGTATGGCTCCGTATTGAAAAGGTGAACAAAGGTCTCAAAGAAAACATGTCCTGAACTCAGGTGACAGTGTGTTACTCTAAATGCTCATGCATGAGAATGTGTAGAGGGGGAACAATGATGAGAAAGTCATACTGAGAGAGAAGTCATACCGAGTCAGAACATCAGAAACGATAGAGAACTCACTGGAGATCTGAATAGAAATGACTACAAAGGCTTTTTCAAGACAAATAGAGGAAAAGATGGACAAAGGGAAGCACTGGATATGCGGGGATGTTGCAGAAAATTATTTCATATAATCAGTTGGACAATTATGTGTTCTTTATACTTTTCATAGAGGAGTCCAGAGGCAAATATCTGGAGACAACGTTTCTGCATAGTACAAATAAAAAAATGAAAGCCATTAGCAAGCTCAGAAGCACAAGTCCCTCACAAGCTCAAATTATTGAAGTCAAATTAGCCTCCTGGGCTGCAGAAGTTATGGTATAACTTCTATAGTAGATGACTGAAGGAAGTATTGAACAAGTAGCAAGTGCTCATCACTTTACCAAAGTTGAGACAGGCATAAGGAAGCAACAATTTAATAAAGGAAAAATGCAATAAAATTGAATAAAGGAGAAACTGACGGTGGTGCCAGAATACTATAGATCACCAAATGTATCCTCTATGGTGGGAATAAATTTGAGATATCACAGAATCATTAAGGTTGGAAGGAACCTTTGAGATCAAGTCCAACCATCAACCCAACACCACCCTGTCCCCTAAACCATGTCCTGAAGCGCCACATCCACATGTTTTTTGAACACTTCCAGTGATGGTGACTCCACCATCTCCCTGGGCAGCCTGTTCCAATGCTTGACCACTCTCTTGGTGAAGAAATTTTTCCTAATATCCAATCTAAACCTTCCCTGGTGCAACTTGACGCCATTTCCTCTCATCCTATCGCTAGTTAGTTGAGAGAAGAGACCAACACCCATGTCACCACAGCTCCCTTTCAGGTAGTTGTAGAGAGCGATAAGGTCTCCCCTCAGCCTCCTCTTCTCCAGACTAAACAACCCCAGTTCCCTCAGCCGCTCCTCCTAAGACTTGTGCTCCAGACCCCTCACCAGCTTCGTTGCCCTTCTTTGGAAGGGGGAAAAAAAATAAGATTATCAATTGAATTATCAATATATGGTCATCTTCCTAAAGAAACAGAAACACACAAAACCTGATTGCTTAGTCTTGATTAACCAATCTTGCTGCTTTTTGGAAGTGATGATATTTAAACTTAGGAGTGATCAGTGGTTTTGGAATGGCTACAGGCAGTCAATTCAGAGCAGCAGGCATCATATTTGAGATTATAATGAAATGAATAAGATGTAATTACGAAAATTTTTCTGCCTGCTTACATGTAAAGCTACATGGATTTCCCTGGGACATCAGGTACGTGCAAGACACTGCTTGCAAGCATCAGGCTTCAGTGGCAGTATCCCAGTGATATCAAATGGCTATAGAAAAAGAGACAGTGATATGAAGGCTGATATAGTAATTCTGGTTATGTCTTTCACAAAAATTATTGTCACCAAATTGTGGGGCTAAATAGACCCACAGTCCTTCACTCCAGCTCCAGATCATGCTCACATATATGAATTGAAAAAATATGGCAAATCAATCAATGCTAATTATGAGTCTTAGCCCACTAGATGTGTTTAAGACCAAATGCATCAAATAATTGAGAGTCTTTAAGCATCAGTGAAATTGGTTTGTCCCAGTGAAAGGAGACAGGTTATGAGATTTGCTACAAGATACTTACAAAGTGAGTCATTTCAGGATTCCCAAGTGTGTTGACCGTTGAAATGAATGGAAAAGCAAACAAACTGGGGGAAAGGTGCCTTAATATATAGACAGAACATTTTAATAATAACCATGTGACAAAAATGTAATGCCATGAGGCATAAAGTTAAAACAGAAGCTAGCATCTGGGGCTGCATAAAGAACAAGGAAGGATGTGAAGAAGTGAAGTGGATGTGACAGAAGTAACACAGCTTCATGTCTACTAATCATCAGTAATTGAATTCTCACTATTTTATAACCGAGCTTATTTTAAACAAGATACATAGTCTGGTTTATATCTCAACTTGACTGCTGATATGCATGTCCAAAACCTGCTATTATAAACCATATTCATTTCTCCCCTGGCTATCTAAGTAGGTAGGCTAAAGACTAAACGATCAAGGAGGATAAACCACCATTTAGAAATACCATGAAGGAAAAGGCATGTGTTTGGGAACACACAGATTTGCACTGTTGTGGTCTTTCCTCTAATAAAGGGATTTTTTTCAATGCTGTCAATATAAAAAACTTAATCAACTAGAGAAACAGAAAACAAATAATCTCCAACAAACCCCAAAATCAAGCCTCACAAACTAAGACCAAAATGCCAGAACAGTAATGTATGCTATACAGAGGTGTCAGATAAAATACTTGGGTGACTTCTTCCCCTGCGTGTTATGGGGAACACACCCAGATCTCACTGGGAAAAGCAGTAGAAACTATACATATTAATAATTGTACAGGAAGTTGTCTCCTTTGAAGGAAGGAAAACTAGCTACTAATGACTGTGCTTCTGAATCTGACACAGTCTTCCAAAGCCCACTGTTTGCCTAGTATCTTTATACAGAAAATTGAACATCACTAAAAAGACACTTATGCTCTCACCTTTGTTATAAAAAACTAACAAAACTCATTCAGACTTTAACTAGAAAAAACATCTTGAAACTGGGACAGAAAATAAAAAATAAAATGAATACTTTGAAAATGTACACAATGGATGATAGAACCAACCTTCCAGCATTGATAACGTTGAGATCAGTTCCTGAGCAAATATCTTCCACAACATATGAATTCTCTGAGCAGGATACATTTAACGATGTATAGTTAGGCTTGCAAACAGTCAGGAAATATGGTGCCTGATATCCTGTTGATAGCTGTATAATATCAGTGACAAGAGCAGTAGAACAAAGACCAAACACATGAACACCTAGGAAAGAAAGCAACAGAGCTTGTTAACTTTATTTATATGCATAAATTAGATTAATTCAATGTGACAAAACACATTCAACGGAATTCTAGTGGCTTGTGTCATTGGACTTGAGAGAATTTAAGTGAAGAATAAGATGTATTTTTTTAATGAAAGCTTACTGCACAATTGAATTCTTTAATGTAAAAAATCAAGCTTATTTATGCTTGTTTTCTTCCAGTTGATACTTACTTCATTTTGATGGCTTGATGTCCTCCAACATCTTCTTATAAAAGTGAACTACACTGGAGCTGCTTCAATTTGGAAAGCAGTTTTCTGAACTGACTAAAGGACAGCCAGCTATTTGAGGAGAGCATATGTGCTCATCCAGTCCTTCGATTTGCCCACTGGGTTACAGGCTTTTAATAACATGGGCAGCTGCCCATTAGATCACTGCTTTGAGGACCTGTTCTCTTTTTACCACAAGGGACTCATCAACTGGCAATAACTTTGGCTACCTCACACCTCTGATATTTCTTGGGTACTGAGTCCTTGCCATGAGTCCAAATATTTCAGTCTTTCTGGTAATTGATGAATGTTTCTGTCTGGTTAATAATGCCAAATTCACAACGCAGTTGAAGTAAATGCAGTTGTTACTGAGCACTTTCAACTGCTTTTCCCCTAAAGATTTACCTCTAATTCCCTACTTGTATTCATATAAATAAATTTATATTTATATAAATTTAAGAATTTATATTCTTAAATAAGAATATAAACATATAAATTAAATAAGAATATAAATACAGAAGAAAGGGACCTAAGAGATGAGGGAGAATGGAAGCAGGTCCCTGCTCGGGGTGGCAGGCGAATCCCCTCCCGGCCTCCCTCACTGTCCCAGCTGCCCTTACACAAGAGGTATGGGGCTCTGGAACTTGAGGGACAGGATCATGAGGACCCTGATGAAGGTCCATCCAAGGGGGTGCCTAGAGTGAGCCAGCCTGCCCCACGCATCAAGACATCCTCTGTTAAGAAAAAAAGGAGGATAATTGTCATAGGCGACTCTGTTCTGAGGGGTACAGAGGGCCCAATATGCTGACCAGACCCAACCCACAGGGAAGGCTGCTGCCTCCCTGGGGCCCGGGTGAGATGTCGCCAGGAAACTCATGGTCTGGTTTGGCCCACTGATTACTACCCACTGTTGTTCCTGCAGGTTGGCAACGATGAGGTTGCACTAAGAAGCCCAAAGGCAGTCAAAAAGGACTTGAGAGCACTGGGGCGACTGGTCGATGGAGCGGGAGCATGGGTAGTGTTTCCATCAATCCCTTCAGTGACAGGGAAGAATGCTGAAAGGAATAGGAAAGCACACCTGATCAACACATGGCTCAGGGGCTGGTGCTGTCATCAGAATTTTGGGTTTTTTGACCACGGGGCGGTTTACACGGCACCAGGCCTCCTCACAGCAGATGGAGTGCAACTGTCTCCTGGGGGCAAAAGAATTCTTGCTCATGAGCTGGCCGGCCTCATCAAGAGGGCTTTAAACTAGATTTGAAGGGGGGAGGGGATAAAGCCAGGCTCACTAGAGATGAGCCTAGGGGTGGCATGCCAGAGTTGAAATCCATAGCCCAGCTCAAGTGCATCTACACCAATGCACGTAGCATGGGCACCAAACAGGAGGAGCTTGAAGCTATTGTGCAGCAGGACAGCTATGGTGTAGTTGCCATCACAGAAACATGGTGGGATGCTTCTCATGACTGGAGTGCTGCAATGGATGGCTATAAGCTCTTCCGAAGGGATAGGCAAGGAAGGAGAGGTGGTGGGGTGGCTCTGTATGTTAGGGAGTGTTTTGACTGTATAGAAATCAATGATTGTGAAGACCAAGTAGAGTGCTTATGGGTAAGGATGAGGGGGAGGGTCAATGAGGCAGATGTCTTGCTGGGAGTCTGTTACAGACCACCCAACCAGGACGAAGAGACAGATGAGACATTCTATAAGCAACTGGCGGAAGTCTCGCATTCGCTGGCCCTTGTTCTTGTGGGAGACTTCAACCTACCGAACATCTGTTGTAAGTATAACACGGCAGAGAGGAAACAATCTAGGAGGTTCCTTGAGTGTGTGGAGGATAACTTCCTGACACAGCTGGTGAGTGAGCCCACCAGGGGAGGTGCCTTGCTTGACCTGCTGTTTACAAACAGAGAAGGACTGGTGGGAGATGTGGTGGTCGGAGGCTGTCTTGGGCTTAGTGACCATGACATGATAGAATTCTCAATTGTGAGCAAAGTAAGGAGAGGGGTCAGCAAAACTGCTACCATGGACTTCCGGAGGGCAGACTTTGGCCTGTTCAGGTCACTGGTCGAGAGAGTCCCTTGGGAGACAGTCCTGAAGGACAAAGGGGTCCAGGAAGGCTGGACAGTCTTCAAGAAGGAAATCTCAAAGGTGCAGGAGCAGGCTGTCTCCATGTGCCCTAAGAAGAGCTGGCGGGGAAGGTGACCGGCCTGGCTGAACAGGGAGATTTTGCTGGGACTCAGGGAAAAGAGGAGAGTTTATCACCTCTGGAAGAAAGGGAAGGCAACTCACGAAGAGTACAAGGATCTCGTTAGCTCAAGCAGGGACAAAATTAGAAAGGGAAAAGCCCAGCTAGAGCTCAGTCTGGCCACAGTTGTAAAGGATAATAAAAAATGCTTCTACAAATATTAACAACAAAAAGAGAGGCAAGGAGAATCTCCATCCCTTACTGGATATGGCAGGGAACATTGCCTCCAAGGACGAGGACAAGGTTGAGGTACTTAATGCCTTCTTTGCCTCAGTCTTTAATTTATCCGCAGGGTATTCAGCCCCCTGAACTGGAAGATGGGGATGGCGAGCACCATAATCCAGGAGGAAGCAGTTAAGGACATGTTAAACCACCTGGACACCCACAAGTCTATGGGGCCTGATGGGATCCACCCGAGAGTATTGAGGGAGCTGGCAGAGGAGCTTGCCAAGCCACTCTCCATCATTTATCAGCAGTGCTGGTTAACAGGGGAGGTCCCAGAAGACTGGAGGCTTGCCAATGTGACGCCCGTCTACAAGAAAGGCTGGAAGGAGAATCCTGGTAACTACAGGCCTGTCAGCCTGACCTCCGTGCCAGGGAAGATCATGGAGCAGTTCATCTTGAGAGTGCTAACAGGGCATGTGCAGGACAACCAAGGGATCAGGCCCAGCCAGCATGGGTTCATGAAAGATAGGTCCTGCTTGACCAACCTGATCTCCTTCTATGACCAGGTGACCCACCTAGTGGATGAGGGAAAGGCTGTGGATGTTGTCTACCTGGACTTTAGTAAAGCCTTTGACAGCGTCTCCCACAGCATTCTCCTGGAGAAACTGGCGGCTTGTGGCTTAGACAGGTTTACTCTTCGCTGGGTAAAGAACTGGCTGGATGGCCGAGCCCAGAATGTTGTGGTAAATGGTGTTAAATCCGGCTGGCGGCCGGTCACAAGCGGTGTTCCCCAGGGCTCAGTTCTGGGGCTGGTCTTATTCAATATCTTTATAGATGATCTGGATGAGGGGATCGAGTGCACCCTCAGTAAGTTTGCAGATGACACCAAGTTGAGTGGGAGTGTTGATCTGCTGGAGGGTAGGAGGGCTCTACAGAGGGATCTGGGCAGGCTGGATCGATGGGCTGAGGTCAACTGTATGAGGTTTAATAAGACCAAGTGCCGGGTCCTGCACTTCGGTCACAACAACCCCATGCAACGCTACAGGCTTGGGGAGGAGTGGCTGGAGAGCAGCCCAGCGGAAAGGGACCTGGGAGTGCTGGTTGGCAGCCGGCTGAACATGAGCCGGCAGTGTGCCCAGGTGGCCAAGAAGGCCAACAGCATCCTGGCCTGTATCAGAAGTAGTGTGGCCAGCAGGAGTAGGGAAGTGATTGTGCCCCTGTACTCGGCAGTGGTGAGGCCGCAGCTTGAATCCTGTGTTCACTTTTGGGCCCCTCACTACAAGAAGGATGCTGAGGTTCTTGAGCGTGTCCAAAGGAAAACGAAGCTGGTGAGGTGTCTGGAGCACAAGTCTTATGAGGAGCGCCTGAGGGAACTGTGGTTGTTCAGTCTGGAGAAGAGGAGGCTGAGGGGAGGAGACCTTACCGCTCTCTACAACTATCTGAAAGGGGGTTGTGGCGACGAGGGTGTTGATCTCTTCTTCCAACTAACTAGTGATAGGACAAGAGGAAATGGCGTCAAGTTGCGCCAGGGGAGGTTTAGATTGGATATTAGGAAAAATTTGTTCACTGAGAGGGCGGTCAAGCATTGAAACAGGCTGCCCAGGGAGCTGGTGGAGTCACCAATTCTGGAAGTGTTCAAAAAACGTGTGGATGTGGCGCTTCAGGACATGGTTTAGGGGACACAGTGGCGCTGGATTAATGGTTGGACTCAATGATATTGAAGGTCCTTTCCAACCTTAGTGATTCTGTGATTCTGTGATTTTTCATCTTAAAGTTGAAAGAATGCTAAAGTCATTAAAATGTGAAAGAAACTGCAAATTCAGATTATGAATCAAGAATGAAATTCATGCATCTTTGAGCTTGTCTTTTTTGGTGATGGAATGGGATGCCATATCAGGAGGAGAACTGGAGAGCACAGGATATTTTTACAGTCCTTGCTGATATTGTAATCTGCCATCCTCTCTGCTCACTTCCTCACTGCTGCTCTTTGGAGGATGCTTTACTAGTCATAGACTGTCTAACCTCTTCTGTCATTAACTTCCCTGCTTGCCAGACTACAGAAACCTAGTGTATAGTCCTCCTACCAGGTTTTCAGTCTGCTGTCCAGCCGGTTGTCTTTGCCTAAGCTGCCCTCTCTAATGAAAGGTTTCTGGAACAGAGAGAATCTTTCCTTTATTCACTCATTGGTAGAGGAAATTAACTATAAGAAGGGGAACAAAGTCCAGTTGCCTTTTCAAGTTCAGTTTTCATGATTGACAATTAAAACAAAGTAAAATAAAACAATTCAACATGTTCCTCTCTGTCGTTAGGTTGTCAGATTCTAACCCTTTTTCAAGAGGTAGATAAACTGAAAAAGAATGTCAAATCTACTGAAAGTTTCTGACAGGTGGGTTGAACCCTTATGATGCACTGAAGACAGGCAGGGGAAACTATACACTGAAACCATTAAAAGGAAGCCAGCTCAAGGTGGGCAGAAAAGGAAAACCAAATTATTTTTTTAGAAACACTGACAAAGTACAGGAAAGGAAAGGGAAAAAGGAGAGTGTAGATGCTGCATTACTGAGCATGGGGCTGCTCTGTCCCTCCTTTTGACAGTTTCTTCTTGCATTTTCTGGCAGAAGAAGATCTATGCCAGTGCCAGCCCTCCACTGTTCTGAAAGGCTGTTTCAGAGAAGGAAACCTGCATGATGAAAATTGAATGCATATGGAAAGCTCTTCTTTGTGACCAACATTTGAAACCCACCAACAAATCTGACAGCTCTTCTAAGAAAAGAATTGAAGTTACATCCTCCTGCATTAATATTGGCCTCTGTTCCAATTCCATTTCTTCTTTTGGACAGGCAACAGTAGAGAATTCCTTCTCCTATCATTATCTGCAATGACAAAAGAACCATTAAATTAAATGTAGCTGTTACTCAGAAGACACTGATTGTATTTAAAGGGCTGAAATATAACTATACCATAACCAATGTCATCCACTGACACACACTTTTAAAAGATTTGTATCAATATGGAAACATTCAGTAATGCAACTTAGCCTGTGTGAGGGCAGGCAAGAAGGTGGCACTGAAATTAAATGCAAGTGGCATACAGTGTACAGTGCTCAGTGGAATTGGGGTCTTGATCCACAGCTGAAATGTGAAGCTTCTACAATAAAAAAAGTAATAATTAGGAAATCTCGCCTCTAAAGTATTCCAGAGCCACTGCGTTATCTTAGTGGTCCTAAGGTGATTTTAGCACTCCGTCTTAGCCTCAAGCCTAGCAATCCCTAGCAGCTTCTAATTATGTGGCAGCCTGCTCTTCTCTGCTTGATTTGGATTTTGTTTTAACCAGATCCACAGCAGTAGAAAAAGTTTTTATGGTCCCTCTGAACACACCAAGCAAAACATATTATGACTGATGCCCTAGACAAGAGTTTGTAATAGAAATAAAAGAAGAGTATAAATGAAAAATGGTGTTACTTGCTGGAAAAAAACAGATCCATTTATGTATTTGCAGTCTCAGGTTTGATTGTTTTCCTTGTTAAATAGTGCAACAACTTGGAAATCTGTATGGGGCTGGTACAGAGTTCAGAATAAGGGTTGGATTGAAATATTGAAATTAATGAGGCAGTTCTTACCACTAAGAGGAGATTCACCTTGTCTATCCACAGGCGCATTGAAAACTAATGTATGCAATGCATAAGGCTCACAATGCAATGAAATGCTAAAGCATGTGAATTATGCTGAATCTGCTGTAATTACCAGTGAAGTTTGTGCATGCTAAGACCCCTCACCCTAGGAGAAGGGAGATACAACGGACAAGCTTAGTTTACCTTTTTTTTGGCTAAAGGTTTACTAAGTTGAAATTTCCTTTCTTTGCCAGAAAAATTGAAGTACTGAAGATTGTCTCATTACAGGGAAAAGTCAGTGGTAAAGGTTATTTAAGGAATTTTAATTAGATGAGAACTATGGTCACTATTATC
Organism: Phaethon aethereus; assembly: GCF_964289735.1. NCBI lineage: Eukaryota > Metazoa > Chordata > Aves > Phaethontiformes > Phaethontidae > Phaethon > Phaethon aethereus. Next base: position 14,813,898 of record NC_138584.1, read on the forward strand.
TGTCTGTATTTGATCAATGTACATCTGAAACTTCCTGGAGAAATCAGTAGTATTTCAAACTTAAAAACAGAGAAACTCTAATAGTTTTTAGCCAAGCTCTAGGGAATGTCTGGCTCAAGAAAAACACCAGAGATGGATTAGCTGTGTGACAGAGGAGAAAATTGGGAAAGAGCAAGGCCTATATCAAGGAAAATTCAGAGGCTGGTATTGCCAAGGAAACAAACTCCCACAGTAGAGAAGGCAGTAGGACTGAAACAGCCAGCAGTGAATTTCTCTCCTTGTGAATTGATTTCACAAATCAATGTGATCTAATTTCTTGGTGATCCCTGTTAGAAAGCACATTGTTACCTTTAAGTACGTTTTTAGTCAGTGGCTGATAAGGGTTTGTACCTATACTGATATGATTAAATAACTGGTCCTGACATTTTTGAATGAATAACTAGAGAGAAAATAATGTCAGAGGATCAGATTCAGAGTTCTTTGAAACAAATGGAAGAAATGTTGCAATTCAGGTATATCTGTATTCCAGACATAAAATTTCCGTGTTGGTAGTTTTATACAAATACATTTTTTCCACACTGGAGTCTCCTGTGGTTTATGAATACATATAGAAAATTTCATATATGTCACAAGCTATAAGACATATGTCAATAATACAGGTGGTAATTTTCTGTAGGACCTCAGGGCTACAGAACAGGCCTGGTTAAAAGGAGTTGCTGCTTACTAATAATGAGCAGAAAAACTCAAAGAAAAAACCACAACCCTTAAAGCCCCAAATCCACACAGATCCTCCTGTAATAATGGCTTGGGAAAATAAATAACACAATGTTAGATTTGTTGTAAAGAAATTTACTGTAAAGTGAATAGGTTTAATATGTTCTCCAGTCTTGGGAAAAACTTGAGTATGTGAACAAAAATAATATCGAAAAAAATTAAGTCCTATTCTAATATTTATATAAGGCTTTAAGGAGGGATTGAGACAGGAATTTGCTTGTCTTCTTCCCCATCCCGCCCGCTTCTTTTTTTTTCTTATTTACACTCTTTGGTAATATTTAAAATGTGGCTTAATCACAGCTGTATTTTATTGAGTCTTGATGACCTTTTGCCTCATACTACAGTAAGCACCTGAACTGCAGGCAGAGGCTACCATATGCTATGTTAATGGAGATCCTCAGTTCATCACATAGCTCATGCTTTCTTTTCTATATTTTACAGGTTTTATGAAGTGTGCAATTCATTGAAATGTTAAAGACAACTATTATAAAATGCTAAAGTCTACAAGATGACAATAGCACAATTGTAGTATTTTTGCATTGAGTTTCATTGGACTATTTTTCCAAAGAAAAAGGGAAAAATTGGACAAAAAACCCCTATTTTTTTTACTGCAGAAGTAGTACTGAATAATAGAGCTGATGCTCTACAACATCTTCAGTGTCTTTTATTAAAGGCTGTGTATTTCGCACTATCAGAGCTCGTTCTCCAACTAATACAAGCATCCCATTCATGCTCACACTAATACAAATGCATACTACACCTTCCTAAGCCTTGCAGCTTTTAAGCAGTTGTACTTTGAAGCTTCAGTATTTACTTTCTTTACTGATCTTTTGTTTGATAAGCATGCTTGAGTGTGGGTTTGAGTTCCTCAGCTCACGCTTTGTTATTTTTCTGTACTGCTGGTACAAGAATTATTCAAGCAAGAATAACATTTTCTGTTGCAAAATTTCATGCAATGCTGAAATAATTTAACTGTAATCAGAGCCCTGAATAAACACTTTGTCATGAAATGAGCATCTTTCATCTCAATTGGAGGTGTTTGATAGTCTTGACATAAACTCTCTGAAGCAAAAATCAGCTTTTACCCCTGTACTGTGGCCCAAGTCAGCCTATATAGATTCCTTCTACGGTTGTTTCAGTAAAGTCCACTTTGTTGTTACCAGAAACACTGTCTAAACTTAAGAAACCCAGACAAACTGCAATACCAATAAGTTTTGTTTTTATCACGGTATTTGGTGTTTGCTGCAAGCATCTCCACCAGGAACACTGAGAGTCTTAGCTCCCAGTTCCTAAATGAGTATAATTTTCAGGCTGATGGTTGTGCAAAATCCTTACAAAAATGGTTTCTAAAGCAACCAAAATTAAACACAGTAAGAAGAGTTCTGTTTTAAAAAAGACAAATAAATAAAAAATGTCCTGAAAAGCAAAGAGAGAACAGCATTTGATGATTTTTATATGGGCATCACATTTTATAGATTTTATAATTGCAAATTGGCTAGTATTATAAAAGGAATGAGCTGGTTGAATATAAGGGAATTTGGAGGAGCTGGCAGCAGAGACACCTTTGCAGCTGGCCTTAGAGAACTGCCTCACCAAGATGTGCAGTCATTGCTATGTGGGGAGAGAAGAGACCCTTTCAGAAAGTTGATTCAGCTTTGCCAAACAGGAGTGGCATGAGAATAAGGCTCCTACCTGAGCTGCCCAAAATCAGATACAATGAGTTCCCTCTAGTGTGTGTATATGTATCTATAAGGGTAAAATCTGTAGGTTTCATTTTAATTTGACACAGCGATTCCAGCAGGGACAATACTAACCTGTATCAGGTAATTTAAATTTTTTTTCTGTAAAATAGTGACCAAACTGCTCATATTCTGGCAGGACATTTCTGTTCTGCTGAAATTCTCTCCTCCCTTTGAGTGAATGATTAAACCAGCCTCCTTTTGCTTGCTCTTAATGACTAACTCATAATTTAGAGGAGTCCCAGCGCTATTTGGGAAAGTGTAATTGATTTCACTGACACAGCTGATAGATATTCTCACTGAATAAAGCTAGTTCTAACAAAAGTGGCATGTTTGGGGCTCTAAATGAAAGGCTTCCATTTCCAAGAAAGTCTTGAATTTTTGGTATATCTCAGAGTATGGAGATGTTCTGTCCGTAAAAGTTCAAGTATTTGTACAGCATAATGGAATGACTCAAGTTATTCTCGCCCAACTGTAGATGCTGTTTCTTAACATTAATTCCCACAATCAGGATAGTGTGAGTAGATGAAGTGCTACAGGGAATGTTTTAAGGAGTGTGTCTCCTTCTGTTATAGAAGAATAAAAGATTAATTTAAAATTTTAAGGTAATGAATGTGGATCGCTCTCTGCAGCCTAACTGAAACCAAAGGACCTATTTTCTTTATGCCAACTGAAACTCTGTTCAAAATCTTTAATAAGTGACAGTGGCACCTCAAACTTACCGTAATTGATGGTCCAGCAAAAACCAGACTGAGCAACATCAAGAAGGGAACAGTCTCTTGTGTAGGTTCAATGTATGGCATACTCAGACTCTTGTCATAGCAATTAAATCCAGAGTGAACTGGCTTGAAGACATCAGTAAGTTCAAGAAAATACAGGCTAACAATAGAAGATGCCAATATGGGCAACTAGAAGGGAAGAAAGCAACAAATTACTGTTTGGAAATGGAACAGCAATGCTTTTGCAAAGACAACACAGGCTGTTAATAAATCTCCGTGATGTTTGCTATTTACATCTCACTGCTCCTTGTCATATTCGTTTTACCATCTTAAAATAATTAATTCTCTAGAGATATGATACTATTCAGTTGATATCAAATACCCCCGTTGTCTCCCAAGCTAGTCAAAACACACAATCCAGTCTTCAGCCCACATAATTTAGCCTTTTCATCTATGAATCATTAATGGACAAACTTTGATTTTTTTTTTGTTTTGGTTTTTTTGGGGTTTTTTTGTTAAAAAAGATGTACCAGGACTGCAGCCTCCCATGTGGGGCCTCAGTGTTCAGCTGTCCATCATCACCCTTTTTGGTCCTTTAGCAACTCTCTGTCATGTGTATGACAGTGTTTATATAAAAGCCAGTTTGCAATAAGTTTCGAAGTTACAGTTAATGAACAACAGTATCCAGTGCTTCCCTAGAATCTAAATATGGGGTAATACAGTGTTCTGCCTTCGCACATTCATTTTGTAATTCTGTCAAAAAAGCAATTAACTTTGGCAAGACTCAGTCTGTTTAGAACCATAATGACTATAGTTCACAATTCTTTTATCCTCTAGCTATTTAGTGATTTTACCCGTCGCAATTACTTCCAGTAATTTATTAAGAGCGAAGTTGGCCCCTCTGGGGATGAATTCACCCCAGCTTGCCACCAGCTCCTAAAAGCACAGATTCAGCCAGTAAACCTCTGTGGAAGGAAGTCGTCCAAGAGAAGAAATAGCAAAAAGGCATTTTGAAACCATTGGTTTATAAGTGAACAGAGAGGGCAGCCCTGCCCCCAGGGTGGGCATTGGGGCATTCAGAGGTGACCAGCAGCGTGGGATTATTCTCTGTATCCTCTTAGTAAATGCTCAGAAACGTTTTTTGTTTGTTATTTCCCAGAGTCCTCACTGAACAAGGCAACATTAGAGCAACTGCCTGCTCCTCCACTGAGATGCAATAACTCCTTCCCCGTGTCTCTACTGCAATGAAGGTACCTATAGCTAATATGATGTGAACTGCCTATCTGCTTCCTTTTCTTACTTTCTTTTTAGGATGGCTGTCACATTAACTTTTCCTCACTGTTATCTGCAGCTGAAAAGTGAAAGTTTGCAACTACTAAACAGATTCACTTAGATAAAATCATAAAAAACTGATAAAGCTGTATCTCTTGAGAAAAAAAAAAAACACTCCTCTTTTACATCAAGCACCTCACATTATGAGACATAGGGATTGTCCTAAAATAAGTTTGGGCATACTTAGATTACATTATTCTTGCAATGTTCAGTACACATTTACAAAAGTAATTGATTGACTGAAATCAATGTCATTCATGCCATTCTATAATGGAATAAAAAAGTGAGGAAAAACTGGATAAATATGTATATTGGAAAAATTATTAATAAAACCTGCTATATACGGCAGAGGGACAACGTTTTCTTGCATTAACTGGCCATTTTCAGGTTTTTAAACATTGAGCTTTTTCAAACTGCAGACTTCTGTGCATAAAATATAATTCTGGGTGGTTAAAGAAGGAGGGTTCTAGCTAAATTTCACTGAAATTTTTAAATAAGTCTTAGTTTTTGTTTGAAAAGAACAGCTTATCTTTGCTGTGCTGAAGGACAGATCTGAAGAGGGCGAGTGGTATCTTCAAAGTGTTCTAAGCAAAATCTGCAGAAGGTGGAGAGTGGGAGAATTTTGTCTGTCTGGTTATCTGTGTTCAAGTTAATTGTTTTGTAATGTCACATAGTATAGAGGCTGTGACTGTGCAGAAAGGGAGGGAATGAGTATTGGCATCCCTAAGTGCTATGAGCATTACAAAAATAACACCAGGCATCTAGTAAGTTTGCTTCAGTAAGTAGTATGTGTGTGTGCATGTGTATATATATAACCAAAACACGTATGTAGATTTGCACTCACATACTATATTACACATATATATTATGTATAACATATAACATATACAATATATAATACATATTATGTTAATACATAATATATAACTATTATATAATCTGAAATATAATATGTATGGAATAATTATACACAGTGTAACTACATTGAGTCCTGCTTCCTGCCCATCACAGGTAGATGTCCAATTCTTTAGCTGGATGCATTATATAATACTACTGCTCACCTCCTGCTGGATGCAGTGCCTGATGGACTATAATGCAAGCATGCATGATTAGTCAACATGGGCTAGACTGTTTCTAGTCATTATACAGATGTGCAGGGGTGAAAGGGGACTTCCCTAAAGTTGTCATATTGTGGGAATAATTAAAACTGTTGTGGAACTGGGTGCCCTTCTTTCCACACGTGCCTGCAATGGAGACTGTGGGCCTGCTTGGGGTAAGGTGTTTGCTGGCCAGAAGGCTGGCACAGCGCACGCGGCCCTGGTTGTGCAGGGAGCTTGCACCAAGTCTCTGCTGCTCCTGCTGGGACACTGAAATTCTGCACAGCATTTGAGCTCATGCATACTGCAACTTCACTTCTGCACAGCATTTAAGTCTTGAAACATTTGCAATGTTTTTTATTATTAACTGTTTGAAAATCATACCAAGTCATGGGACTTAGCCAGGTCCCATGGGGCAAAGCATCTTACAACAGGACACAAACCTATTCCATGGACAAAATAGGCTAAGTTCCTATTGCCCTTCTTTTCAGAAATTATGCCATTTTATCTAGACGACCCCAAAGGTTCATTTACTAGAATGGAAACACAGAGCAGGCAGAATCATGGAACAGCTTGCACTCAGAGTTTCATCTTCATTGTGTATTTTTCAATTTCTCTAATGTCAAGAAAAGAAAGGCCCCTCCTCGAACAACAGGCTCTGCATTACCCACAAATCCACCTCTACTTTGATTATGGTATTCCTAGGCAGGCAATTGTTTTAAATGGCGATATTGAACTACCAAAAATTGGCTATATATGAAGTGATATTTTATTGTGAGACACTAAAATAAAAGATGTGGATAACTTTTTTTTTTGAAACTACTGTATGTAAGCTATAATTTTATTGTTAATTACAAAGTCAAGGAATCGTAAGAATTGCTTTTACTGTCTTCTGACTTACTTCACTACAGGACTCCCATATTATTTCTGACTGTAATTACCCATTCTGCTAAAAGAAAAGAAATTATTCTAAAGGACTATGAATTTCCGACATAACTCCTAACAATACTAATGAATAGGTTTATAGTCAATTTGCTATATACAGTATGTCAGATTCCACAGGACATTTTTCTTCCTATCTTTTTAAAAATACAGATACAAGACTTCTACAAGTCTTAAAGTTTCTAAAAAAAAAGTCAAGTGTTTCTAAAATCTTCTAACCAGTATAACTGGCTATTTAATATATGAATATTTATGGAGTGTTCTGCTTAATGCAGCAGTAGTTCTGTAATTATAGACTTCAGCTCCCAATACCTTGAAAATGTCAAATATAATTAGATGGTAGAATGCATATTGTTTTAATTACAAAATGAAATAGGAATTTTCCTGTTCCTAATTAGAATAATAAAACCCCCAACCTCGGTTCACATATCTTGACTAGTAAGTCTTTATACTTTTACTTCCTTGGTTGGCTAATGCACAAGATCCCTGTTTAGCTTGTAATTGAGAGTAAATGTAAATGTAGACTTTGACCCAAGTGGTCAAATGCAGTTTGGCTTAAGAGTCTTAAAGTGAGGACCATGATCAGCATAGCTGCTTGAAAGGTTTAATATGGGGTTTATTTATTTAAAAAAAAAAAAAAAAAATTTCTTTTTCCTCCTGTTGTATTCTTAAACTGTAATTTAAGAGCCTTTATTAAGCCATAGGACTTTGCTATTAATAATAATTAATGTTATTAATATTTTAAAAGATTTTGCTGTATTGAGCTAGGAATTGTCCAAGCATGAGAGAAGGTGCTCTCTACTCCTACGAGCTCAACAAGTATGTAAATACCTAGAGGTCTTGTAAGGAGAAAAATAAAAGGTAAAAACCTCCTGTATGTTACATAGCGCAGGACAAACCAAAAGAATATTCGGTAGCACAATAACTTCTCTGAACTGATGGGATATATACCAAATCTTCCTTGTGGCCAAGAGCCACAAGACATGTATGACATATTGCAGAGAACTGAAAGAAAGATGGCTGTGAGAGGAGTTCAGAGGTGGGAGGTAACAGTTCTTCAGGTTGCCCATTGCTCTTCTGTGGGACATGCTGTGATCAGTCCTCAGGCCGTTTTGGGGTGCTGCTGGTTTACTTGCGAGGATTAAGATTATCCAGGACCCACAGTGACAGCACAGTTTGTTATCGGTTATATGATAATAGCCTACGCATGGAAGCCATGGTGGTCGTGCCCCAAACCACCAGGCCCAAACTTGCTGGCACCCCCAGGTAGATGGAATTGCTTCTGTTAAAATTCCCTAAGATTAGCTTTCCATGGCTTCAAATGTATGAAAAGAGGAACCTGTAGAGATGTAGCCATCTCTTTAGTAGAGACAATACTAAATACAGTATTGTCATTGCTACTAACAAGCCACATACTTTGTACTGAGTTTGCAAGGACTCAGGACTGGGACTTGTTAAACATGCTTTGTCTGTATTTGTCTTGACCTACCTGAAGCTTTGTTTTTATTTGGTTTAATAGTAACAGCAGTTTTTCTAATTACCTTAGAAATTAGGCTATGCCTAATCTGCGTCCTTTTCTTTTTTTCTTTTTACTGTTTTACTTTCACGTATCTTTGTATCATACAACTCTGCATGATTTTTGCATCTGTATCTAGTAGTAACAAGTACTTATTCTGTATAAAGTGAACTATCTATGATTCTAGTGTAGCACATCCCAAATGCTTTGTCAGGAGCTGTATGATGTTGATGGTGATTCTTACTCATTCTAGGAACCACTTAGGTTCATTTTTATGTTTGCTAATGCTCTTCTACACCTTGCTCTTTTTCTTTTGGTCTGTCTTTTCATGCTACATCCCAGTTTACTGTATGTGGCACGGTTGGATGCTTGTTCTTTGCACTCTTTGTTACCCCTAAAAATCAGTTTTCCCAGCTGCAGTTCTGCCTTTCGTTATCTGACCATTGGGTGAGTTCGTTATAGCGTTGAGGTCTCCAGTACCAGCATATGCCCCATCTGTTATTCTACACCTGTTAATGCCTCCACATTGCACCCTCTGTAGTGCAGGAATACAGGTCTGGTATGACAGCAGAGGTCTTGCAAATGGGGCAGTGGAAGGCCAAGCCAAAGCAGGAAAATTTTATTGGAGTGGATGGAACCCTAAGTAGCACAAGGCTGTCCTTTGGATAACTCAGCATCTGGGGCACTGACTTTTGTCTGGCCTTCCACCAGGCACACAACCTGTTGTTCTGAAGGAAACGCTGACTTACTTGCTCTTGTTAGTGTTACAGCAAAGACAGTAGCAATCAGATATTGATGGTTTCTTAAATGACACCATGGAGACAGTGAGGCTCAAACCAAATGAAAGGCAACAAATACCCCCTTCATACCCCCTGTTTCTCTCTTACCTTGAAAGAATATACAACTGGATACATACATAATTCAAAACTCTCTGGGAACCAGTAGCTTCTATAAATGCCCTTCCTTTAAAACTGTACACTAGTAGTAATATATCTAGCTTTTATATTTGCCAGCACTTAACTAATCAAAGAGTCAGTATTTATATTCAGGAGAATAACATCTTAAAATCCATGGGCTTTGTGTGAGTGCAACCATGGAGTGTCACATACTCAAGTGTCTGAACCTGTTTTGTAGGTTGCGGTTATGTGACCTCTCTGATTTGCTAAAATGCACTACAGGCGTTACCTCTTATCGTGAACTCTTATCCAGATCCTGCAGTGGTGGTGTATTGGGCTGTGTTGGAGGCTACCAGCAGACACTCTTTAAAAATGGGTTGCAAAACTGATTAGCCTGGGCTATATTTCAGTCAGGCTAAGTAGGGGTGAAAATGAAATGCCTCTCTTGTAATTATAGTTGAATATTCAAGTCACTGCTCAGTGTGCTGGCTGGAATGACTTCAGTGATTTTCCTGGAGACTGGATACAAATATCAGGGCTGTGGAATTGATTAGTTTTACCTGCCTGTATAAAAGATAGGCATAAAACAGAGAAGCAGTATGTATGTAGCTTTAATAAGAAGTCAAGACATGATTAGCCAGATGCAGAATAAAGATGGTATGACTAGCCCACCTGTCGAAAAGGGTTAAGGGATGCCTGATACACTATTTGGTTCTTTTCTATTTTGTAAATAATTTTTAGACTTGGATGGCAGGAAATTCTTAGATCCTTAGGTCATTCTTCAACCCTTCCACAGCAAGCAATGAGTTCCTGAGCACGGACGCTGCCCCAGGGTGTTTCTCTTGTTTTCTGGGAATCAGGGAATCTTTGTAAGCAATCATTTAACCAAACAGGATTGCCTCAAAGAGATGGCTAATGAATGCCATCCGTTTCTCCTCATGGAAAAAATACCAGCCAAATACTTGGGAGAAGGATGGTCTATTTAATAACCATGTTGTGTTCGCACTGCAAGGCTGTGGCATTGTGGAAGATTCTATTAAAATGTATCATAAATGTTGGTCCTTGTGCCAAAGAATTCATGGTCTAAATGACAAGGCACAACAGATGGATGAGACAAAAAAGAGGGCTGTGGTGGGTTGGAGGAGACAGGATATTCCTATTCTTAGCCAACTACTAACAGCAATTGCAGCTTTCAGTCAACCTGGCTGTTGTCCTGTTATACTTTGCTGTGAGATTCACAAAAGACAGGAGAAGAGAACAGAAGGAATCAATACTGAGGTCATGACTATGAATACCTTCCAGAAATAGGTCAGGAAGAAGAAATGGTATCAGCCCAAATTCTGCCATTTTCTCTTGTTTTTGAGAACCAACCCATGGCTCCTGCTTAGCTACATCAGTGCTGTACCTTCCACCCTCACTGACACTGCTGTGCAGGGCTGGGATTAAGACCAAGCACAACCTCAAATGCATTGCAAACCGGGCTGTCATGAGGACTTTTGAGAGACAGTACTAAGCACAGGATAGCTGTAGAGCAGGGGACTTGCTTGACCTAAAAGTCAGGTTTGTAGATTTTTTTTATGTTCTAAACTTAATTCTTAAATGCCTCAGGCTTATAAGAGAAGCCATTGAGGCTTTTCAGAAGTCTTAAGATTTGCATTTGTATAAAGTCTTTTGGCTTTTCTCTCTGAACTTGAGTTTCTGCTGCTTCTTGTCCCTATTTTGGGTGCACGTTTCATCTGGCCCAAAGCCGTAAGCAACTGGTCTTTTCTCGAAAGGATTTTTACCTCACCATTGTCTAAGTTTTGTGGAAACTAATTGCAGAGACATGATATGATGGTCTTTCTTCTCCTAGATTTAACACTATTAGATTTAATTTCAACTCACAGTTTAACTTCAAATCCCAGGTGTCATTGAAATCTTTTATCATTACCATTTTGGAAAATTAAGTTATCCTTAGTTCCAGCATTGATTTTAGAGTTTAATTGAATTGTTCGGTGACTGCCAATTAGAGTCTAGCTTTAGAAATACAACAGATATCTTCGTGCAACTCTTCAAACCTCTTGATCTTTTGCCAAATCTTAATAGAAAACCTCTCAGTATGTGTAAGACCAAAAATAGAGCTGATTGATACATCAGTGATAAAATTCCTATTTATTTTAGAAATCTCAAAGTCATGCTGAATGCATGGTAATCCTAAAAGTGCTTATTTCTTTTTTTTTTGATAAATGTATGTGAAGCAGCAACTACACAGGCAGAAACAAAAAAAAAATATTGTTTAACAAAAATACTCTCAGGCAGGAATAATCTTGAAAATACTTTAAAAATATTTCTATTTAATTAAGCATTTGTGCTTAAATACAAAGCAAGTCCTTAGGCAGAAATTTTGCAACACAAAATATCATTGATACATTTCTTTTCAGCATGAAATATTAAATATTAATTAAATCAATGATCAGTTATAAGCAATGAATAACTAGAAACAATGAGATTTAGGATATTGCATGTAGTGTTGATTATGAAACTTCTTTTATGTTCCTGCTGCAAGGTTACGGTAAATCAAGAACAGCAACACTACAAAAAAAAGGCAGTTGCTTTCACGTCAAGAGTGTTACCAAACTGCAGCTAGAAGTTTTCTCAAAAAGCCCATCTCTAGGGGACAAAGCTGCCAATCCCTACACAATACTACAATTTATTCTACTCTCTAAAACACACTGGTTTCCAGACATACAAAAAAAAAAAAAGAAAAAAAATTCTGTGAGTGCCAACCCTTCTCCAGTGGCTTACTCCCACGCTGGTTTGCCACTTCTGAACTCCCTACAAACGGAACTTTTAAGTGACAAGATCATCAGTCAAGATACAATGTTCCTGTGTACGTAAGGTTCCACAATAGGCTGTTCTCTACTAATTTTGGCTGCAGAGTAACAGATTTTTAACAATTATAGAAGAAAATGACAGAGAGGGGTATAAATTTTTAGAAGAGGTAATCATTTGGAAAAATGAGTCTCTCAATTTCTAACGTATTCAGGCCTCCTTTTACTACTGGGGTATTGGTTCAGGAGGATAGTGCAGGACTGAAAAGGGAGCAGGGCCTTCTTTCACTATGAACTACTCAAACTCTACACTTGCCAAACAAGTAGCCAAACACAGAAGGAGATCTAATATGTGGAATTTGCATTTTTTCTCCCAGGACACCCTGACACCTCCCTTATTGTTTCCCTTTTCTGCTTATCTTCTGCTCAAAGCTGGTAGTATGCAGGCTGCACAGTTCTTCTGTAAGCCTAGAAGTGATGTGGAGGATGTAGCGCTGATGACTTGGTCAATGAACTACATAGCTGCTTTGAATGCATAGCAGCCTTCTCAGGCCTTAGATAGCACCTTAATATTTTCAGGATGCTGGTCTCTAATGCACTGTTACAAACAAATCTGACATCTATCCTCTGAGAGTCAGCCACATGACAAGGTCAGCTCAATGAGCAGACTGTTAAGTGTGTTTCCCCTTCTTCCTCTCCCCTCACACATGGTTGACTCCTTTGAGAGAAAGCAATGTATTTGGAAAGTATTATGCTGCTTCCACGGTATGGGGATAATTTAATCTTCTATACTTGGGGGTTTTGTTGGGTTCCCCGCCCCCCAGCTAATTTAAGCATGACAGAAAGCCTATTTAGAGAGACAGGTGACTACACTGTGCCTCCAAGACACAGCAATTTAACTCTTACAATAGATACAAACATCCTGTTCTTAGAAAGAAAGATTTACCCCTATAGCCTACTCTCCCTCTACTCTTACTCTAATCACTGCATTCCCTTGGCTTTATGTGTCTCTTGCAGTCACACCTATACATGACCTGCAGGTGACAAATGTTTAGTTTAAATGTGGTGGGTCATGCATGGCTGAATAGCTGAAAAAAAATCCAGATGTAACTGAGAAGTGGCAGTGAGCTGCCAAGTGATGTGTACAAACATTTGACATTTCAAACCTAGCTCTGTCAGTGTATGTTAGAAACAAAAGGAAATAAAGCGTCTGGTGCTGAGACACAGTGAACGATCTCTGCATGCACTTATTTCAGTGGAAGCTGACGACCTCACGTGTCTTGCAGCCCAGAGTCCTACAATGGTAACAGGTCTTTGTGCTTTCTGCTGGTGAGAATTCCAGCTTCTTTGGGAACGAGGAAAAATAAGTGGTCTTCCAGTACTGAAAGAAGGGTTTCCAAACAATCCTGGTGTGATTAACTCCTGGCTGTGCTCTGGAAAATGTAGAAAAAGAAGCTACCTGTATCTGTATGTATGCAGCATACACAACAGTCTAGAAGACAATGTAAGGAAAAAATTTAATTGTACAAGGGACTTTTTCTGAAATGTCTCTCATTTTAGTTCCTGGAAGCTAAGCAACCAAGAGATGAAGGCTGTGCCACAGGAACACAATTTAGCTGGAGAATAAGTGCATCCAGTCACTCAGGTTGACACCACCTTGGCCTTTTGCATTCCCACACCTGGGGCACCATATGATGCAATAGTGCCACTGAAGTCAAAAGCAAAATTCGTAGCGACTTCTGTGAAATCGGGATTTAAACCAAGACTTTTTGAAGTGGGATAGCATGGGTGAAGATAGTCTTTTTCATTCACTGAGAAGAAATGTATCTGTCTGTCCTGCCTCTAAAGTGTGACCATACTGCCAGGAACAGAAACTACATAACCCTGGAAGTTTTCCACATTCATATTAAAATGCAACACATCTGTATTTCTTCTGTAAGTGAATATACTTACAATATACTCTGAATACAGTGAAGAGAAAGTCAGTTAAAAAAAAGCAAAATTATTCCAGTAATACTCATTTTCAATATCTCCCAGGGGCATGTAGACTTTTTACCATGAAAATGAATTCCCACTAGACCAGAGGGACTATGAATTTTCATGGCAAGTTTCGTCTTTCTCAGCTATGCAAATGAAGCTCAGATAACCCATACAGTCTACAGAACCCTAAAATGCCACAAGCATAATTAGGAGTAAAACAGGCCAAACTTCCTGGCAGTGCTGCTTACCACGTGCTTCACATAAGCATGATGCACAAGGCAATCTAAAACTATTCAGCTCTCAGGAGTGTGTGCTGATCAGAGACTCTACTAAGTAGAAGTATTACTGGTGTTTTAAAATAACTTCTAAAACATTCTAATGATACATAGGATAAGTTGTCAAGTTATTTTATTTACAAATCATGAAACTTGAAAATACGTAATTAAAAATGTGTTAAGATTTATTTCATAATGCTCATTTGTTTGCCTCTGATGTTTTTAGAGAATGACCCATCCGCATTTTTCAGAAGCTCCTTTTTTTTATTTCCTTTTAAATTTTATGTCTTCCAAAGCTCTAGCCTGATTCTCCTTTTGCTTTTCCTGTGTAAATGAAAAATAGCTCTAGTGATCACAATGATCTTAAGAGATTGTTTTAATTCCGTGTTGGTAAAATCTGCTAGTTTAAATTATTCTTAAATTAGACTCAAACCAAAATCAGGCCCAGAGGATATCTTTTGAAGTTAACCGTCATTCGGCCTGCATACATCTACGTAATCATATTTTATCCAATCCTGAAAGTTGCTGCCACCAAACACATTTGTTTACATGAGTTAGTCTCATTCATAACACATCCCTAAGGATCTTAATAGAGGAAACCCTTCAGCGTCAGAACTGTATTTATTTGCTGCTATTTCTAAGGTCCTTCTGAAGCAGAGGATCTGTCTTTTTTATTTGTTCTGCATGCCTAAATGATGCTAGTTATTACAGATATTTTTTCACTCTTTAACTGTATAATATATTTCATATGTATAACACGAACACATCCCTTTCCTACTGCTTTGCAATTTTTACTTCCTCCTTGACCCAACAGCCCTTTTTCCATGTCTTTCCTTCTGTATAGTTTTTGGGAAAAAAAAAAGCATTCAGAGGAGAGAGGTTGAAAGCCTGTTTCCCATCATTCATTCAACCACCATTCATGAAAGTAAAACCTTTAAAACTCAGAAAGCCTTAATTAAATTGGGTTAGTTTTGTTTTTAAGTAGTTGGTTGATGTTGGATCGCATTAGGAACTTACCTCCTGCTTACAAAGAAAATCCATATTAGATAGCAATGCCAATCAACCACACTGGGTGACTCCTCCCTTATACTTGTGAACTTCTCATTACAATTAAATTATCTTTGATTAAATCCCTCTTTATGAGCTACAACTCAATCTTTGGTTCTCCTTGAGCCAATCACAATGGAAGAATCTAAGCCATTATGTCCTTTTTCTGATGCTGTTGAAGTGCTGGCATCTGGCCATGCTACGCAGCTCTAGGAAGGCATTCTCATTAGCCTGATTAGATTTAGTGCATGTGCGGGTAAATGCAGGGTGGGTGTACACAAGTAACACAAGCATTTATTTCTAAATATTACATGAATTGTTGTCACCCTTTCACTAAAGTGGTTTGAGTACTCTACTAAAATGTAGGAAATGATTTCAAATCCTCCTGCTGTGTAATGGGAGAGGGCTGATAACTCACCAGAGAGTTTCCTAATCAATGTTTAGGCTCAGGTGTATTGCAGTCAGTTTCTTCTCTTGATGTGGGTATTCAGTACAAGTAAAAGCAACATGTTCATCATTTCAAGAGGGGCCATAAGTCTGCAGTTCAATAATTAGGACTCACTCCTGGAGGAAAAGGGCTTGTGCAGGCTCTACACTCCGCTCCTGTGACTGCATAACATAGCAGTCCTAACAGTTCATTAGGAGACCATTCTGTTAACTGAGGACTCTGACTCCCTCTCAGAGCAGCTGGGTGTTGAAGAGATCTCTACATCTTTTTAGCTCTAGCTGTATAAATGACTTGCTGAAGGTCTCAAGAATCCACACCAGAGTAGAGAACTTGCCTGCTTCATGCGGGAACTCTACACAGAGCTCAATCTAAAGTTCTTCATTGCTTGCAAAATCCTTTGCCTTATTTCTTCTAACAAACAGCTACAGGGAGCCTCTAGGGGAATTACAAGTATGCAATTAATATTATATAAGGCAACTCTTTTGAGCAGCAGGCATACATTTTGTGCTCCTGTTCTGTATTTCATCCCATCTTGCTGCAGGCCAAAGCACAGTCCACCAAACAGCACAGTTCTGTTGTGTCTTGCAGGATCTCTACATTGTCCCCCGCCTTAGAGTTACACCCAAGTTGAGCTCCAGCAACCTCCCTTCCTGTTTGGATTCACAAAGCAATAAAGAGAGAGAGGAAGACCCTACCTTTTTTTAGGGGCTTCTCCAAGCTTGACCTCCCCTTCCTATGCAAAGCTAATATAAGATACATGGCACTGTCAAAGTGCTTTTTTTGGGCAGGCCTAATTATGTTGGTAGGATGTGTCTGAAGCTTCCATATAGCCAGCCTCTGCAAAGTTTTTCCATTGGTGTATCTTGCTTTGAGTTAACTCCTGATCACACCCAGGTGCTTAGGGAGCACAGGGGAAAGAGCCACTCCACTGTTCCCTAAAATCGCTTCTCCACCTGACCCCTTCTACCTCCTAGAGCACCTCCAAAGCCCTTCAAGCGCACCTGGAAGAAAATAACTTTTGTTTTCCATTTTACCCAATGTTCATATTTTAATATTTTATACATTGTGTTGTATATATTTTTGTGCTTTTATTTAGCCTACCAGTTTTAGTTAATTTACACCATATTTTACCATTAAGTTCTTCACATTATTTTCACAGTATAACTGAGGTAAATTACTCTCAGAGCCTCAGTCACTTCCGTGTGAGCAGGGTCACCTAAAACACTCTGTTTAATCCATAGAACATTTTTACTTCGCTCTTACTGCTGTGCCGTTAAACAAATTCACATGCCACCAATTTCCTTAAGCTTAAACCGTGTCTACTCATTATCTTATAGAAGTACGTAGCGACCATACTTTCCCATACCAAGCAGCTAGTGCCTCTGCAACTCCACCTGCTACCAGCTGAGCAGCCATCGCAGGTTTTGCTCTTTAAGATGTGCCGAGAACCTCATTCCATTTTCAAAACAGACATTTTTAGCTCTGTTAGAGGAAGCATGTAACCCGGGGATCGGGAAAAACATACCACCGATTATCGTTTTTAGGACATCTCTGTTTTCCTAGGCATTCCCTTACAAATGTGATTTTTATTCTACCACAGCAATGTGAGCAGCGTTTGCCTAGAAGCCAGTCCTTCTTGAAACATGTCTTCCTCCTGAGAGGCTCCGGCGCACAGAGGTGATTTAGTTGAGCAACCCTTTCATTTTCTGAGCAATTCTTAGAAATAATTCCCACTTGAAAGGACAGCAAGGAAGAGGTTAAGTGACGCCTGCTCCTTATGGGGGGCTCGGTGCTGCTTTCGGTCAGGCAAAGCACCGCGCAGGGATTTTGCGCCAGGCGGTGCGGGGCAGCGCCAAGGCGAGCTCCCTGCCGGGGCGGATAGCGGCGCTCCCCGCGGCACGGCGCCGAGGCGGCTGCTCCCGGGGGGCCCGCGGGGCGGGGGCGGCCACTCACCTCCACGAAGTAGAAGCAGGGCAGGAGGGTGACGCTGTCCTTGGTCACTCTGCCCGCTTGCCGCTCCTTTGCGGACATGCTGGCGGGGCTGCGGGAGGCGGCCCCGCGCTCCCCCGGCCGCTGGCAGCCGCCTGTCGCGGCTCTCCTCCGCCCGCCGCCGCGCCCGCTTGCGCGTCCCCTGCGCCGTGCGCGGGTCTGACGTCAGGAGGCTGCTCGGCGGCGGGGGCGCGGGCGGTGGGGGTCCCGGCCGCCTTAACTCCTTCGCGCCGGCGCTCTGCGGCGCAACCGGGGATGAAGGCGAAGCCCCGCGTGGTGCGCTCCAACCGAGGGAGGCTTTGGCTGCAGCAAGGGAATTGCAAATGCACACGTACAGGCCTGAGACACCTGACCAGGATCTCTGCAGGCGTGAGGGGTGCACCGTGGGGAGCTTGGGGCTTTTGTCTTGTTGCTGGGAAATCTGTCTCCAAAACAGAATAGTACAAGGACCCTAGGAATAGCACTCCTATACGGCCAATGTTCTTTTGCAGGGGTACTCTTTTTGAGATCAAATTGCTAGTGACAGCTCAGCCCAGCCTCAGCGCCAGTCAGGGGGAGGGCTGTGACTGGGACTGAGCAAAACGGAGCTCTTCAACCCCATGTTGCTATACTCAGGCATGTGATTTCTCTAATCTGTGAAGTATCTGGTGCAATTTCTGCTACAATCTTAAAAGAGAACAGAATTAACGTGAACTATTGTTTCCATGGTGAAATGTGTTATTTTGAGATCCTATTTATGGATCAAAGTTTGCAGCCTTTTCTCAGGCAAGCTCCTGTTGATGTCAATGAGAGGTACTCTGGATAAGGCCTGCAGGAGTTCTCTGTAATGGGCATTTTCCTTCTTTTGTAGCACATTAATAATGTCTGCAAAGGCTGTCTTGTGCCTGTAAGCTTATTCTTGCATTGCAGTGTTTAGCTTTAAAGTTCAAGGAGAGCAGCGTGACTCAAGCCATCATCATTTATTTCCTCTCCCTCCTTTTTTGAGGGAACATGGAAGAATAACCTGCTATTCTTGTTCAGATGGTCACAGGTATTTTGGCTGCTGTAGCCAGACAATGTGCTATGGCAGTGGAGGTGAAGATTCTCACCAGCCCCTTTTCTTGCCATTCTCCTTTCATTTACCCACAGAGGATGTGCTAATCCATGCTCTGCACTGAGCAGACAAGCAAAGAAGTTTTATAAGAAGGTAAAAGCAAAAACATACTCTGTGCCTGCAGGCAGGTGTGCAAGGCAAAACGGTAGTCTGACTGCAAATCATTGAAAAAGACTTTTCAGAGCTGCAACAGGTTGCAAGTGTTGCCATACCAACACATAGTCTTGTCCTAACCCTGGTAGAAAAGATTTCCAGGATTTCTGCTGTTACTTCTGTGAAAGGGAGGTCGGAGGCTCCAGGCAGCAGAGGTTGCCGGGGGGGTTTCTGTGAGCAGAGGAGGGTTTGCCTGACTGTCAGCACCAAATCCCAGGGAGTTACTTTAGGTAGTGTGGGTGTTGTCTGGTAGTGGTTCCTACCCATCAGTGATGTAGCCTTTAAGAAAAAATTCCTGTTTTTTAGCCTTGTTGCTCGTTTTTTCCGAGTAAAACAGCAAAGGTTGAGGAGCTGTAGCAAGACTTTGCTACAGCCAAATATTTAACTATTTTTGGGGAGAGTGTTAATGAGTGATGGCCACTTAGAGTTGCATTTACTGTATCAGCCTCGCTTGTTCTGAAATAGTGAATCTGGCTTGAAAATCATTCAGCACACACCATTAAAAGTTACTCAGGAGTGCTTTGCCTGCCTCTGTTTCACACATGATTGCTTCATTCTGGAAGAGCAGGGGAGTTAGGGTGCTTCTCTGTTAAAATGAACTGAGAAACTCACATCGTCATGTAACTTCAGAAACTAGCAAAAACACCACTATTAATTATATTTTATTATTGTACTGCCTAAAGGCCAATTAAGAGTGCAGCTGTGATAGGTACATAACATATGATAGAGCAAAAAACACAGGGTAGTAACCAGTACCTATTCTACAAATTCTCACTGTAAATAAGTGGCTGGTGGGAAGGATGCAATGCAAGCTGTGTGACTGCTGTAGGGGCAGGAAGAGTTGTGCTAATTCTCTGGTTTTGTTTCTCACTGTTTTGTGAATGTACTGATAGAGAGAGTTAGGGGAGTGTTATATATACGATTTAGCTGAAGTGAAGCCATTACTTTTTGTCAGTGACAGACCTTGACAAGAACTTCTGCCCTTTATCTAGTCAAAGAGAGGAGGAAAAGGATCATCAGTGCCTGGATCTCAGAGTGTGGCAGATCTGCCTTGCACTAGTCTGAAGGTGATGCTGAAGGGCAGGTGTGGACATGGCTAGGGTGCATTTCCCACCCTTCTCTCTGGACTTTCTCTTGTTCTCTGTTGAGACTCAGCTATAGCAACCACTTTCTCAAGAGTGAGTAACCAATGTACGGCTAAGGTGTCACTTCATCTTTCACCCTTGCTGTGCTGCCAGCAATGCATTCCTAGCTTCTGCCTTACCTGCCCGAGCCTCAGAGGGTAGCACCCAAGTGACTCTATGCACAGGCTCTGTATCTCTCTTCCTCTTGCAGTATCCAGAAAGGGCTGCAGTCATTTGGACCTTATGTCCTGAACTAACATAATGGAGTAAGTATACTTCTTCTCTGCTTCTCAAGACTGACATGTAGGTTCCTATGTGTCCTCTTTCAAGCACATGAATATTGATGGAAAAAGGGAAAAATCCCTTGCTGAGTGTAATGATAGGGCTTTTGGACTAAGGAATTCATCTATATTTTAACACCTGGAAACACAGAAGTCCCCCAATGCTGTTGCATTCAGCTCTTTTGACAGTTATTAGAAATTATGGGATTGATTCCCATTTACATAAAAGCTCATTGGATTGCTTTAGAAGCATCAGCAGCCTTCAATTGGGTATAACATACATTTATATACTTATTAAATTCCCTGAACATTGATAGAACACTGTGAAATGGCTTTTGTGTAAATGTGTATCTCATCTATATGATCTCTTCAAGGAATGTGTTGGTGGTAAAAAGTTCAGAAAACACTTCCTGTCCATTTCAGTCAAGATAGTCTTACAAGTGTGGTGATGCATGACTTACGAATGCTTATTATCTATGTGCAGGATAGTCATATGTGCAGGATCTACACCACTGCTGACAGCTTCTTTTACCCACCTTCAAGCAATCTCTGCAACAGAAAAGTGTGTCGTGGAAACATGTTAGCATAGAGCATAAAACTGCTTCTTTATGCTTTGCTCCAGCAAAACCAATAAAGTTAATGGAAAAATTTAAAGAACTTCACAGAATCACAGAATCACAGGATCACTAAGGTTGGAAAGGACCTTCAAGATCATCAAGTCCAACCATTAATCCAGTGCCACCATGTCGCCTAAACCATGTCCTGAAGCGCCACATCCACATGTTTTTTGAACACTTCCAGAGATGGTGACTCCACCAGCTCCCTGGGCAGCCTGTTCCAATGTTTGACCACCCTCTCGGTGAAGAAGTTTTTCCTAATATCCAATCTAAACCTCCTCTGGCGCAACTTCAGGCCATTTCCTCTCGTCCTATCACTAGTTACTTGGGAGAAGAGACCAACACCCTCGTCGCCACAACCCCCTTTCAGGTAGTTGTAGAGAGTGATAAGGTCTCCCCTCAGCCTCCTCTTCTCCAGACTAAACCACCCCAGTTCCCTCAGCTGCTCCCCATAAGACTTGTGCTCCAGACCCCTCACCAGCTTCGTTGCCCTTCTTTGGACACGCTGAAGCACCTTAACATCCTTCTTGTAGTGAGGGGCCCAAAAGTGAACACAGTATTCAAGGTGCGGCCTCACCAGTGCCGAGTACAGGGGCACAATCACCTCCCTGCTCCTGCTGGCCACACTATTTCTGATACAGGCCAGGATGCTGTTGGCCTTCTTGGCCACCTGGGCACACTGCCAGCTCATGTTCAGCCGGCTGTCAACCAGCACCCCCAGGTGAACTTGGGGAACTAAAAGGTAAAATTCATAGATCTGGAGTATAGGCCTCTTCTGACTCATCTGGAATAAGATTTTAAGAAGAGAGATTTATTCTTCCTTCACCAAAAAGAAACCTTGGCCATCAGTGGGTGCCCCTGGTGATTCCAAGCTGATTTTTAAGAGCTCAGCTTGACACAAAACCTTGCTGCCCCTAAAGAAGTATTGTCAGTGGAGCTTCTTTGCACTTGTCTGGCAGACAGCAGCTGCCACAGTTATTAGAAACATGATTTGAAATTATTTTCCAACACAGTCTAGTATCTTGGCAAAGCTGCACTGTATAAAACGTGACTGCAGGTCATCATCTCTTTACCCACGTGCTCTCTTCCTCTGCAGCAAAGTCTGCCTTTATACCCTTTGGTATGCGCAGGACACAGGGAATGGCTGTGATTCCACTGCTTCCATGGGAACAGAAAGCACACTGCATAAGCAGGCACCTGTGCTACGTCACTCAATAAACCCCCTTGCAAACGTTTGAATTGAACTGAATGAAATAATTCGGAAAAGAATTAGAATTGGCCAAGAGCCCATGGGTCTGTGGCTGTGCAGATCCACTGGTCAGACAATAGCACTGGGGGGTTTGTAACAAGCAGAAGTTTGGCCCCAGGCTGCAACAGCAGCAGCAGTTGCAGTTACCATTGCTTAGTAGCCTAAGAAGACCTGTTTCCTCTGGTTGCCACA
Source organism: Phaethon aethereus (assembly GCF_964289735.1). Lineage (NCBI taxonomy): Eukaryota > Metazoa > Chordata > Aves > Phaethontiformes > Phaethontidae > Phaethon > Phaethon aethereus. The sequence goes on from NC_138584.1 coordinate 14,836,171, forward strand.
CAATTTCCCTGCACAAAGGCCATTTCTGGTACTGTGTGTATGGGTCAGGGTTAGTTCTTTAATATTATATAGACAGATTTTTTTGGTTTTGTTTTGCCCACTGAGCATGGAATAGATGATGTGAGCTCACCGTATTAAAACAGTAATCCTCTTCTGGAGGAAGAGTGGCATATGGGAACTGGGCTCTGCTGTGCGGAACTGACAGATGATTTTTGTTCTGCTTTGCTTGCCATATCAGAATTCAGAAATGCAGCAGTGTGTGTATATATATATGTTTTCTTCTTTTTTTCCCCCAGTCCCTGAGGAAAATGTCTGGTTGGGGGAATTTGTTGTGTGTATTGAATTCACGTGTTATTCCATAAGTAAATCAGCCCTGAGCAAGTGAGAGGACATTGCTTGTTTTACAGTCATGCATTTAAAAGATTGTTGCGGTCATAAGACAGACTCATTTTTACAAATATTTCATGAACAGGCTTTCTAATCTTTGGTGCATCTAATATAGTCTGTTACTTGCAGAAAAGAAATGGGTGGCTCCCAGGACAAAGTCTGTGTCAGGCAATAAGGCAACATCTTCCCTAGCATCCTAACAAGGCACCCTACGTATAAATCTGGTAAATGTGATGAAAGGGAAAAATGGCAGGATATAGCAAAATTGGATAGCTGAATTATATCAAGGGCATCCCCTTAATTATTAACATTTGCATTAGCTTTTCACATCTGCAAGATTATTTTTTCCTTATTTTTTCATGTTAGGTCAAAATTTTCCTCTTTGACCCATCTGCAGCTCCCATGTGAGCAGCACTTAACACTCTTGGACAGATGGCATGTGGCAGCACTGGGAGATTCATAGCAGAACAAGTTCAAAACATACAAAAGAGATCCACAGTACAGATGGGAGAGTTAAATTCTGCTTTGAAGTTGTAATTGCATCAAGCAATTGTTTCTCCACTATGCCTAATAATCTCCTGTTGCTGTAAAGCTCTGTCTTCTAATGTCTTTTCTTTGGCTACTAGATATAGGTCACAGCTTTAAAGTAGCAGATGACTGTGAATGATTTCTGGCTTTCCATCTGCCTTTTACACTGCAGTGTTTGGTCTAGAAAACAAATTTTGCGTGTCATGCTAGGATCGGTCTTCTGAATCCGTGGCTTTAAACACTACCTATGAACACATCTACATAGTATTTTGCAGACCTGTGTACCTGTGCTTTTTGTCTGTAGGTGAGTTGTGGGTTGCAAGCTATGTGGCTGCAGAAGCGTAATGCTGGACTGTAGTTTGTATGAACCGCTTCCCCTTAAGTCAGATTTAGTACTGGGCTGAGTGGTTATGTGGCTTTTAGTGAAACTTCTTTGTGGCTGGCTGATGTGGAATATGGGAAAAGGAGTTTATGTTTGTTATGTATTATGCCCAATATGCTTTTATTTTGATGCTGATAATGGCATATTCTTGGTTACCTGCATACATCTGCATTTAAGATCTTAGTTACAGGCATGAAGGCACGAAAATGTCAGAATGTGAAAATCCCAGACTGTTTCTGGGATATCAACGGCTCTTTAAAGCAACCTTGTGTAGATATCAATAAGGCACAAATCTGGATTTTTATGCGGTGACCTGTCACAGAGATTTTGCTTGAATCTGGGCAAGTTACTTATCACTAGCTAATTAAACATCAGCCATTTGGTGCATGAGCTGAGGCAGAGATCAAGTGAGAAACTGCAATCATGCAATTAACAGTAGTACCCATTTGTCTAAATGGAAATGCAGAAGTCCCAGCAGGAATCCCGTTTGCCCTGCAGTCTGTATGAAATACCTTCTCAGAAAAGGGCTGATACACGTCTGACGTTTTGAGGAGTACTGCTACAATAGCCTGTTGATATTAATCCATCCCTTTCTAACCACTGCACATATTTGCATCTGAACTTAATTTTGCCATTTCCAAGATTCTGATGTCATGATTTTCTGACTTAAATAACCTCCTTCTCATTTTTTTTTCTTAAAGAAATATACATAAACACAGTACATTTTAATGAAAAATGTATGCTTCAAATTCTGTGAACAAGACAAACTGCATGTATGGCTGTGAGAGGGAAATGTAGCAAGTGAATGGTAAAAACTCAAGGTGGTGATTTATTCATAGGAGGTGGCAGAAAAATGTCTAAAATATTAAATATGTATTTTTCAGAGTGTTCTTAGATATTCCAAATTCACAAGAGAGCAAAATCTTTTATTTTTCCAATGTTCAAGTCCAACGTTAACTTTCCTGTGTGATCATTTTGAAGTCTATAATCATAGTGTTGTTGGTTGTCAAGGGCACAAATCAGGTGGCCTCCGGACTGAAGAAAACTCCTGTTCCCCACCATTAAATACTCATTTTCACTGTTAGTTATTAAAACCAAGGCATAAGAACCTACCCTATGTGTACATGTGCACATAAATACGCTTTTACATACTTATGATGTCTTAAGGCTAAGATGCAATGTGGCAGTTGAATGAAAGCATGTCAGCTAAAAATGATTGCAATTCCATAGTAGCACTCAATATATAACGGCATTAACTATTTATACCATATAACACCAGAGAACTCTATCACTGAACTAACAGAAAAGAGAAAACCGTGACGTGCGTATTTTGTTATTTGTATAACATTTTCCTTGAAAAAATTCTACATCATCAGGCAGCAGAAAAACTCATTATTAATAAATGTTACGCAGAAATAGCATAGCACAAGGATAAGTCTATCATCTTATTAGACTAAAGGTGAAAAAACTAATCCATGAATAAGTTGAATAGAAATAGCTTGATTGTATGTATCTTGGTTCTGTAACGGAAGACTGAAGAGCTGTCAGGTGGCTTTCAGCCCCATTGTGATCATGCTCAGAAAGCTGTTAAAATCAACCACTGCTCCATCAAATGTGGAAAAGTTTGTTAACAGCAGGCAATCAGCAGGTGTTCATCATAGAAAGGGAACAGTAACTGAGGAATTATTACTTGATAGAGAAAAAGATATAAATGTACAGTTTGCATTATCATTAGTGAAAATAACTGAGGATTTAGCTCTTGATGTCAAAAAATTATGTCCAGCAATAGTGCCTGCATAGCAGAGGTATGCCAAATCGGCATGCTTCTTGGACATACTCTGATGCTCTGGATAGTTTCTAGCACAAAGCATAAAATGACAGGGGCAGAAATTAATATTTAGCTCTCCAAATAGTAAAAGCTATAGTGCTCAACCTTCCTCCAATGACATGAGAAGTTGCAAATTGCAATCCTTCTTGTGTCATATGACAGAATCTACTGTACATATGTCTTACCATCTGTCTGCACACGTTCAGTAGCTGCAGTGCTTCTCAGGAGCACGGATTTACCACACATATGGAGATCAGTAATACTGCCCATGCACAGTAGGTGTAGTCTTACGGACCACGGTTGTGCGCAGTTAACTGGATGCACTCCAGTTTCTATACATTCCCAATGAATAAAGGCCTGTGTAGCCAGTTAAATATTATTTTTATTCTATATCAAATAATTTCTTTCTATGTGACAAGTTCATTGTTTGTAGAAACTTCTGGGCTGCTGTCAGAAGTACATTGCTGAAGTTCAGAGTGCAAATCCTGAACAGAGGTGTTACACCCATGGATTTGTTGTTCCAAACACTGTAAGCCCATATTTTCTGCCACTTGATTTTTCTAATACAGTTTCTCCTGCATTTGAAACTGAAAGGAATGTGTTTTTCAAAATGCGATTATGATTTCCTGTATTAGCATTGATTGCTGATATTTTGGTTTCTGAAATAATTGAGCTTTTTTCCTCCTTTTATCTATTACTCAATTTATCTATTATTCTATTGTTTCAAATATTTTAGGAAAAGGCAACAAATGAGGCCTTACATAAGAAGGGAGCTGCATTTAGTTAGCAAAATATCACCGGGCAGTTAGGAATGAGTTTCCATTAGTGTTCAAATAAAAAGTCAGTACTTTGCTTATGCAGAGGCACAAAGTGGAGTGGTTGATAGGCATTCAAAATTATGCAAATTCAAATGCAATAGTTCTGAAGCAGTTCTTCTCAACAACGTCTGTGTGACATTGTTATAGTCAAACAGGTTCTAGAAGAAGTAATTTGGCTCCATGAGTTTGGCTTTGGAATTTCCTTAAAGCGAGTCAAAATGTCCTTTTGTTGATCTGAACTTTCCCAGGGTGGTCATGCCTATATCAAGCTTCACTCTCTATTCCTATATATAAATTTGCCCTTGTAGAATTATGCTTCTGCAGAGAACACACATACAGTTTGTTTATTCTTACCTAAAATGTGGCTTCAGTGGAAATTCTTTATGGTTTACAATAACACAGGGTTGAAATTCACTGCAATATAATGATTACTCTAAGCCTACTGAAGTCAACTGGAAGTGAAGGACTTCAGTGACAAGTACACTGGGCTTGCTTTCAATCTGGGTAAGCAGAGAACTCTACTATTTCAGTATCTGGGTTATTATAATCATTCATCTAAAATACTGATTTGGCTTATCACAGTAAATGAGCACCTCATAATTTAAATATTTGTCCTTAAGGTATCCCTATTTTGTAACTGAGGAAATGAAATATAAAAGTTTAAGACCTTAAAAAGACCTTAATAAGACCTTAGTTTTGCTGGAGTAGCAATTTGATTAGATGTACCTGGCATAGTTGGAGTAGTAAGGGCTTAATGTGGATTCAGTGATATTGACAGAAAAATTCTCTTTACGGCTTTTCACTTGGAGAATAGGAATACGTTATTCTAGTTATGAGACGTAATTTGTTGGAGTATAAAGTACAACTATCTTTAAAGCTCCTGAAGTAAAAAAGTCACACTTTCCTCAACTTAGTTACACAATCAACTTTTGTAAGCTGTGCCATGCCAATTTGCCTGAAGGGAAGCTGAGCGCTGTACTAGTATCTTCTGAGTCTTGCCAGTGCCTTAAACCACTGGACCAAGCTTCCATTTCTTTCTGTGCCAAAAAATAAGGGCAAAGAATAATAAAACACAGACTGAATGAATTAGCTTAATAACTAAGGACAGAAAATTATCATAAGCAATGGCAACAGTAATAATGAGAAGATAATCATGTAAGGGAGTAATTTGTCTTGGTGCGATTCTTGATTTCCCCTGACTGGAGTATCTTAAACACATTCAAGCCATTATGATTTTTCACTGAGTTTCACTGAGTTTTGTAACTACTAGGTGTAACTTGCAGAAAAAATGGAGATGCTTGTTTGTAACTTGAGTGATGTGGGCCATATTCTGCTTTCAGGCATTCCTGTACAATATGTGCTTGAGAATTAAATGAGTGGCATTTTCTATGACTGTAGTCATTCAATAACTTGGTGGGGTTTTTTTTAAATTAAATTACCAATAATTAATTTCTTTAAGCAAATGGACTGCTTTAATAAATAGATGTTTCTACACATGCTTGGGAGCATATGCATATTAGGATATATAATTTCCAACTTGTCAACTCTGCATCTAAATTCAGACTGTCTTCTGGTACATACCTACAAAAATCTGTAGATTTTTGTAGCATTTGGGAGTAGGCAGTTATTGCTGATGGCCCCAGATTCAGTCCCCAGAAAACTGTCCTGCAACAGCTTGTTATGTTTGCAGAACGTGTGGAAAATATAAAATGATTTTGCAGTAAGGCAAGCAGAACTGGAGGCTTTGTATCTGCTTGAGCTGAGTGCAGCTCACCGCCTGGTGTGGCAGTAAATTCTTATTCTGTGTAGCTGCTCCAGTAAACACCAGTGGTAAGAGAAAAAGAAATGGGAAAGACCAGAGAATTAGATGTATCTGATAACTTAATGAATGCTTTTAGCTTCATGTTCTTCCATTTAGCACCTGGCTTTCCCTGGATGGTGGTTCCTGAATTTGACAGAGTCTAGAAAGAAAATGGCTACATATAAAATCTGGGGAAATTAGGGCTCAAAGTGTTACCTAAGATAAACTGAAGGAGCTCAAGTGTACCTCAACTTTGTTGCCTGCAACAATACCCTGTGGAAGCATTCAGGAATGCCAAATATTTGAAGCGCTTTAGTAACCATAGCTTCTGCAGGTCTCTGCCTTGTGGACTGGCTGGTGGAGAGTTCTCCTGCTGGCCTTATATCTCTGCAGTGTGTCCCTCGGCCTACTGACATGTCTCCAGACGGAGATCTGACATCTTTATGGTTTCTGTATAATCAGAGACCTGTAAGAAAGCCCCAAATGAGGGACAAAGGCTTTGCTCATATAACTCGAGGGGAGTTAGTCTTTATCTTTGATTATGGAGACGTATATACTGAATGTAACACCTGCATTGATTACATGACGCCAGCATCATTTCATGGAGTTGTAAACTTTGCCTAAGCAGAAGGGTTGAGGACAGGTTCTGTTGGTGTTATGATCTATTCTTTCTGGAATGACAATTTAACTTGTACGGAAAGCCGAGGATATATAATTGCAGACATAGTTACAGATGCATGCTGCCAGAAGGTTTGCTATGTTATATATTTGCATGAAAAAAACCACAGGCCAAAGTCATTGCCTTTTACATCCCATATTTGAGCTGTAAGAGAATAAAACTTGCCCAGTGCATAATTAAATGCATTATAAGGCATCTACTGGCTTGCTTGCTCTCTTGCAGTATGGTACATGCATAGTTTTAAATAATTATATGCAAGTATGCAATACAAACCCACATTCATTTTTTTATTGTTTGTGCAGCTCAAATGCTGCATGCTGGCTTCCGCCTGTAGCCTGACTAGATACATGGATTTGCTTGTAGGATTTTTATTTTGTTTAATTGAAACAAGGATCTCTGAGTACAAAGATGAAAACAGGATTCCTATTCTGAACTTCGAAATCTAGATAGTTTTTTCCAGGCAAACTCAGGTCTCTTTATTTTCAAATAATTCAACTTTGATAACTTTCTTCATTCTGTAAAAAATTCCATTTGTGCTTTAGTAATTCAGCAACATAAACAGTGTTGTTTTCCACATTTTTCCAAGATCCCATTCTGTGTGTATTATACCCCTTCTAATTAATGTTTTATCCATCAATTACTTAGTTGTCAGATTGGATTGAAACTTACACCTTGTTTGTTTCATAGCTGAAGTTTAGCGGCTTAGATATTTTAATGCCCCAGCAGCTCTGAATAAATCAACTTTTCCAAGTTCTCTGTGGTCTAATGATTACAGAAAAGCTTAATGCTGAATTAGATCACATTGACTTACTGTTTCTTCATCTGGTAGAATAGCTCAAAATGTCTCTACAACCTCAAAATCTCAGAAGAACATCTTTTGGAACTTGGACATAAGGAGGTGGCTCAGCAGAGGCTCTCCAGTCAACCTTGGTATAATTGTATCCAAACAGGAACAGACAAGAAAGCAGGAAGCCTTAATTGTATTCCTACCAAACTCTGTACCTAGAATGCAAATTAAATTGAACGTAGATGTACACAATCAAGTGACAAACAAGAGCACTCTCTACATCAGGAATGTTCTGCAGTGTGTCACTGAAACCAACCAGATGGAAATTGCTGAAAGTCCATCAGGTACTTGAAGGAAACAGGTATGTAACAGAGATGTTGCTTTTCTGAATGCTATCGGTTACAAGAATCTTGTCCTGCAATATTTTCTAAAAGAAACTCAATTCCTCCAAGAAGATGACGTCCCTTTAAAACCATAAGAATTCTTTATTTTCAGGAAATTCATCTATTACTTAATTTCTTGTCAGTAGTGGGAGTAAAATGGAGGCAAGTTCTTCGATGAATTTGAATGAATGAATTCCTCATCTACCCTGACAGGCCTGCTGAAGGCTTCATGCTGCACTGTGTGAGCTTCTCCCTTCTACCTGAACTCTCACTCTGTTTAGTAGGGCTTGAATGCAACAAGCAATTTTGAAAATTGGACTTGATATCTCTTGATATCAAGAGTTTTTGCCATAGAGAAGTACAGGATGCACCCATTTCAGCATACATGTGGCATTAGCAGTGTAAGGAGGAAAGATCATCTGAATTGATTTGAGAGGGGAGATGCTGTGTAGCCCAGCAAAATTCAGCTGGCATTTGCAGGGAGTTCCAGCCTGAGGAGAGGCTTTATGAATTAGGTGCTGAGACGTACAAAAGGAAAGAAGCTCCTTTTGAACAATATGGAAGAAAATAAGAAATGGCTTCCATGGACACACAGACCTTTCAACTGGATAAGTTGTCAGTTAACCATGGAGCAATGAGGTGTGCATTGCCTGAGGCAACAGATCATTGTAATTTAAGGGAGCTCTTAGTGATTTGCTTTGGTAAAAACTTGTTGGGCTAAAAAAGTTATTTCATCCAAACACTTGTAAATCCACTTAAAGCAAGGCATTCCTTCTTTGAAATATTGCTTTAAAAAGCCCACAGCATTTTACATACTAGGATCTCAAATTAATATGCAGCTTAATTACATACCAGAATTTGTTTAAGATCTATTCTTCCACTGTGGACAAATGGATGTCTCTCGGCCCAATTTTCAGCAGTACCCCTAAATTGCACTGAAATAGAATTATTTATATCTTTAATCTAACTAAAGATTTGCTTTTTTAAAAGCAAACTGTTGGATTTTGAAAGAAGCAAAAAAATTACAGATATTTTCTTAATTCCAAATTAATCCAAATATACAATAGCATTGTTTTCTTCATCTCTCCCAAGTGTCCATTTATGTTGATTGAGGGATTTATGTGTTTGGGATTTAACAGGCTTTGATAACAGAACATCAATACAAGCACTTATTTGGTAGAATGTAATTTTCATGTGTTTTTCATTACTATTATTTGCCTTCCTGCCCAGGCAGAATGCTTTCTGGATACAAATTCTAATGATAAACTGGGAACTGTGACACATGGCAAATTACATGTCTAAAAAGAGGGAAAATATATGAAGGAGGTGATATTTTTGTTGCTGCTCAGTACTTAATTTTACTGTTCCTTGAATGGGCTCATCTATCTCTCTAATGGCAATAATTTATTTCTACTGTTTTTTCTGCATCTAATACACCACTTTGTCAATGGAAAAGTTTAGCATTTTGATTTAAAATTCTACACTTAATTGATAATAATTAAATAAGAGTGTGGGAATGTTTTCTTTCATTCACATTGGAATTAAGGTCAGATAGTCTGACCTCCTGTTAGAAGATCCTAATGGTTATGAATTTCACTATCGTAGCAGAAGTAGGGCAAGTAATCAGCAAAACTTTCTTATTTATGTGCATGCCAGTTGATGTATATGCAGATGAACAGTATCGCCATCTCGGATACCAGAGGGAAATTGTTTATGACTCTTAGATATGACCAGCTAGTTTATTTATGGTGCAAAAGCAAAATTAAAAGCAATGACTTCACCTACCATCTTCATTAAACAGGTTAAAATGCTATGTTTTTAATCAATGTGATGTCAAGGTTATGACCACTGTTAAGAGGATAGAAAGTATTAACACCTTTCCAGGAATTAAAGTGTTTCCATTAATCTTTTAATGGATTGGTGGCCGAACCGGTGAATATAGATATATCAGTTTGTAAGGTTTAGAGATTTGAGGAAGGATGTGATGCTCCAGAAGCAGGTATCACTGCCCATAATATGGGCTACACATTTCTGTATGTTCTTGCTACACATTTTTCTATGTTCTCCTTTTACTTTATGCTCTCCAGGTTCTTGTGCATCTCTTGTTCATGTCTCTTCCATATCATTTCCCCATCCCAGTTCTATCACTCCATTTTCTACACACCTTTTCTTTCTTTTCTTCTATCTTCATGTCTTGTTCCCTCCCTCCTACATAGTTTCTTACTTTTCTTGCCTCACCCCCATTCTCCCTTCCTTATCATTTTCTTTCATCCAGCTCTTTCAGTCTTCCATTTTAATCTTCTCACTCTCTTGTTTACCTTTGCCATGTCTATTTGCAAACTCCCTGCCCCTTTCTCCACAGTGCTCCACTTTGCTTTTCCCTGTCATGCTGTCTCCTGGGTGTTGCCAGCCAACCAGCCTTGCTTAGGGCAACAGTTAACTGAGACAGTAAGAAGAAACCAGGTGACTAAGCCCTGAAGTGAAGAGCAGTATGACACCTTTCTCTTTACTTGTGCCTGTGCCCTGTGCTTACCGTGCCCCTCTAAATATTACCTGTACCAAGGTCTTCGCTGCCAGTGTGACACCGTCCCATTTTTGCAGGCAGAAGTGATGCTGAGGAGCTGTCCAAGGTATGGCTGGCAGTCCCATCTGTCCTGTCCTGTCCTGTTGTGTCCTGTCCTGTCCCATCCCCTCTTGTCCTGTCCTGTCTCTTCCCATCCTGTCCCTCTATCTCTTTCCCCTTCAGTATTTTAGCACTGAGCTTTTCAGAGAAGTGGCTGCAGACATAGCCAGGAAGCCTCTCTTTCTCTCATCCTGATAACTCCCCTGCAGTGTGTTGGGAGGTATCTGTTGATCTGTGACCGGCTAATAGAATCCAGGATAGCAATCTCAAGGTTCTGGAGTCAGTAGAATGTTGCAGACACCACTTTAGTTGAAGAAGGTAAGGAACACAGTGGAAAGCAGTTACCTCCTGTTGCAAAGTATGGCAGAAAGAACATGCGGTTTCTACACGGAGTTGGAATTACAGACAGATCACCAGTGTCCTGTGTCCCTAATCACTTGCCTAGCTAGAGTTCTGAGGTACGCGGACATGTTATTTTTTTTCTATATCCAATTCGTACCATCCAATTTGATTGTTTTCAAATGTTTGTGAAAATGCATTTAAAATGTGCTTCTGTGCATTGCTATCCATATTATAAACTGACACCTAAGGACACTTTTACAGTCTGTTGACCTAACCTTTCATTTAGAGTATATGTAATGGATATCTGGTGTATCAAAGATGTGGTGAGAGACATTGACTGGTACAAAGGATCAAGCTTTACCTCTCCTAGCTCCGAACAATACTTTGTTTTCATGAGCATTCTCAACTAGGTAATCATATTTCTTGCCTAGAATATTTTTATCATTTGTTTTAGGAAGTAACATCTCTACACAGAGGATTAGAGAAAGTTTGACTATTTTTTAGTTTGCCTAATTTGTACATCTGAGAATTATTTGTGTGTAGTTAATTTTTTTCTCCAGTGACTCAGTTTTCCCACTTGTTTATGTGACTCCTTCCAAGAGTGATTGAAGAGGGACTATTCCTGAAACCCAGAAAAATAGGATTATAAAATCATCCACTGAAAAGCAGGAGGGTGGCATTGGCATGGTGCATAAAACTTTTGCTGTTTCTTGCATTAACTTTGTTCCGCCTTTTTTTTGATCTCTCATAAGTTCTCTATGCTTAAGTTTATGCTTTTGTAAAATGGGGACAATGTCCTTTTCAGTCTCAGGAGATGATACGAGAGTTATGTAAACCATAATTAAATTCAATAATGTGAGATCATTAGAAGAAAGTGTCTTCTTAGAGTTACCGTAACTCTAATCTTTAAAGATACTCAGTTGGGTACAATTTCTAACAATGTTGATGGGCGTTACAATTTTTCAGGAACTTCTAAAGATGTTGGAGACCTAGAATGAATACTTACGATCTTTGCCTCTCTATACATTTCGATTACAGACTGAGTCCTCTTCTGAGAGGAGCTGTGGGGATCCTTTACTGTCCCTAGGATTTCTAGATTCAGGTGCGATAACAAGACATTCACCCCATCATTAGAAGAGGTTCACTCCATCTAACCTCTTCCAGTTGTGCTGGCATGTCAATAGAGTAGTTGTTAGCTACTTCTGCCTCTCCAGAAAAATACCCCTATAATATATAAAGTTCCTTTAGAAGACAGTGAACCTGAGGTTGTGCCTTCAAATGGGTATTTTCCATGGCCAATATATTTTTTAATGCAATGACACTTTTTTAATGACACAAAAGGATGACTTTTCATGTAGAAATTTCAGAGAAAGAAATACGGCATATTATTAGTACTGCTCTATGAATTATATGTCACAGGTTTTCCTTTTGAATATAGCACATAAGGTTATTATGTAAATGTAATAATTTATCATCTTTTACTATACTTGAATCTTAAGTACTTTTTTCCCCTCAATCTTTTCTGGGTCTCCAGGGAGTGTTTTAAAATGTAAAATGAGAAAGAAAAGAAATGAGGGTTGGCAAAGCATTGCTGAATTTTTTTTTTCAAATGCAGTAGCTATTTTTCCAATTTGTTCCCATTATGGAAATGTGGTGAAACAGTAGTGTTAGCAGTGTAATGATCAAACATAATGGAAATCAGTTCTGAGTAATATCAGCTTTTGTATTTTGGAAACTGTATTGAATATGGGAGAAATGGAAGCTGATTCTTATGCAGTTTCTTAACAAAAATTACAATTGCTTGTGATTTATATGTAGTATGTCTAAAAACATACCTCTGGCATGTGCAGGAGGACAAAAAAAGAAGCACATGTATTTGAAACGTTTGCCAGGTTAAGTGTAATATTCCCCCATGGATTTTTACTTCAGGAGTTGTGTGGACTCCAGGGATAGGAGGAAGGAGAATCCCCACATGGCTCTGTAGATGCAAATTGCATAGATCTTCAGGTCACCCCTGCTACTGCAAGATCTGTAGTGAATAGATTACTTTGTAAAAAACGGAAAAGAGAGAGCATTTTTCTAAGTTACTTGCTGCTAGTTAATCTACCCCTTGAAAGAAGATTTGCAATAAGATACAGAGAGAGAAGTGCAGATTATACCTGATACAATGTGGCATGCATTAATTTTGCATTAAATGCAAAAATTAAAAGGAAGTATTCATAGCTATTCCTCACCCCTACCCTCTCCCACCTCCTTCAAATAACCTACTCAACCTCCTGGGAGTGAAACACTACTGTGACACTTTTATCTAGATGGATTTTACACTAATCAACATAGCAGGACAACATAATTCCCTTCAATAGTTCCCCTGTAAAAACTGTTGAAAACCATCAGCAATCGTTTGTCCTCACTTCCAGCCTTGAGTGCTTAACCTTGGATGGGAGAATCATGCTGAGTACTTTCCTCCAATGAATCCTCACCTGCAATTAAAATGCTGCAGATTGTATTAGTTACTCACTTGAGCTGACCCCTGCGCTGTGCTGTTTGCCTTCTGCTGGTTTGTGAGAGACTTACTGATGAGAGTTAGGCCCAAACAACTTCCTCTGTCCAAGTACCAGCAGGGTGTATGTGGAAACACCGGTTACTGCTCAGCTGTGCCCTCTGCTCAGCCATGCTCTCTGCTCAGCCTGGTTTGTCTTGGCTCCTGGCTGGTCCTCCTCAACTAGGCTACAACTACCATGGCTAAGTGGCTCCAGGAAGGCAAAAATGAAGCTTATGTACCTGTTTGTTCTGGCCTTACTCCTTTTACCAGTTGCATGAAGTTGTCTTTATTAAGATGGCAGAGGTTTCACTGAGATGCCCAAGAGAAACCTTTACATCTTCAGTCAATGACCTTGCCCCCAGAATTTTCAGACAATTATGCTATATTTAGGGCCTGGGGACACTAATGGTATTTAGCAAAACAGCCACGATCCCCTCGAAAATGTGTTGCTTTGTAAATGATCACGCTGATTAAAAAAAAAATAGTGTGTTTGGCTCCTTCATGTTTTCTTAGGAGTTAAAAATAACTAAAGGAAATAGTTTCATGACTATGTTTGACAGAAGTTACCCAATATTTCAACAGAGGTGATCCACCATGTAAAAACTGACTATTTTAACAAAATCACTTTTCAGATTAGTATTGCACTTAAGAGGGAAAAATCCAGGCCCAACTGAAGTTCATGACTTTAGTCAAACTGCATTTTAAAGTATTTCATGACAACCTGCACTCCTTTGTCTCTCTAAGGAAATAGCTTAATGAAATTAATCTATGTTCCTCTTTTTAAGTTGAGAAAAGGATACAAGGGAGAAGAAAAGTTAAATCATACATCCATAATGATCACATTTATTGGTTATACATACAGGGCAGTTTTGTCTAGAGTTGCCTGAGATTTTTTAAGATATCTTTTAAAGTTCTTTCTGAAATTTTGATTCATCTTTCAAAGCATCAAACTTTGCTATAATCATACTGATAATTCCTTCCTTGCTGATATGGCTTACATGATTGCAGTACCATATAATGTTGGATTATTACTATAAAACGTATCTTTGTGAGCAGGAAGAGAAAGAAAAACTCAAGAGCAGCATAGCCAGGAGAAAATGATTCTGTCTCTCTGCACGAATGAAGGGAAATGTCATCATAGATCAGAGATTATGCACTACGCATGCATAAATGTATGTATTTGTTCCTCCTGTTTTCTCAGTCAAGTCTGATTATGAGGGGGAACTAAAAAAATAATGGACAACTGGAAATTGCTAGAATATGTTGTTATAGAATGCTTTGAATATTATTAAATGAATTAGTTATGCCATCAGGGGGAGAACAGCTGCATTCTGAACCTGGAAATAGCCTGATTCTGCCTTTGTTTTAATTTTAATCCAGTCAAACTAGCATATGATTGAAGTCAATGGATCTAATGAATCTTTCAAAATATCTTCCTGCTAGGAACTACTCAGAACAGAACCACATTGTGTGCAAAAAACATTAGAAGCAAATATCGCTTCCTGGTGTTTCAGAGTAGCTCATTTTCAGTAGGATTTGGCAACATAGTTTAGTGCTTTGTTTTTATGACTCTCCAAACCATGTATTACAGAAAGAAAAGGTTATCAAAAGAAAAGGTTATCAGCAAATTTGTAGAGCTCCACTGAGTGAAGGAGCTGACTTAGTATAGTTGTAATACAGAAAGTCCATTTGGAACACCTTGCAGGAACAAAATATGCATTCCCTCACAATGTGTATTTTAGACATTTATTTACTGTGTATTTTAGGTCAAGGTGTCTCATAATAATTTTAAAATTTGAAGTAGACCGTGGGCCCTGTAAGGCCATATTTCTCTGAATGTCCTGCGTGCTTGCCCCAAACTTGAGATCTGGGAAAACTGGGACAGTCATTCTGAAGGTGCAGCACCAATGGGAATATGTACTTTGAAATACATATAGTTGTCTTCACCTTCCTCTGTCAGGATTTTCCCCCTCCTACTTGGAAAGGCAAGGCTACCTTGGCACCTGTAACACAAAGATCATTGTAGTTCTCAGGGATATGAAAATACATGAGGTGGTGTGGAGAATAACTGCATTTTATCATTTATATAAAGTTTATTAATGCTGGGAAGAAAAATTGTCATTATGGAGTGTTCTATGGTCAGTTGATAATTTTTTTATGCTATCACCCAGCAGTGCAGTGATCTGTGTTTAATGAAAATAGCTGTATAGGGAAAAAAGGACTCACGGTAAACCTGTATTAAGCATCTTTCACAGAAAAAAAGAGGGGTAATTTTGCTACCTCCCCAGTGAGCTGGGTAGTGTATAAGCTGCATTGTTCTTGGATGTCTCATGGGGACTGTGGTCTGTCTGTTCTATCATTCTTTTTACAACAATACTCTCCTTTAGCGTTGTATTCCTCCATGTCACATGGAGGCCACAGACATCTAGGCCAGATATCTGGGCACAGATTAATTCTGCCCAAGTTTAGGCACTCAGTCCCCGGGTTTTCCATGTAGTCAATGGAAGTGAGTGAGTGAGTGTTTTGTGAGCAAGAGGCATCTCCAGAAGGTGATTCGGGTTTTAGGAGGAGCGCATATACTCCCTGAGGTTCTGTTGACTTTTGGTGTAGTTAGAAGCTCCTAGCTGAGGTACTTCAGTTAAATAACTAAATTTGGATGAATCCAGGCCTTGGTATGTATATTATCCCCCAGGCTCTGCCAGGGAAAATTGTCTCTTCGGCTGTCAGGATTAACTTGAAAATAATGCATCTTACACATACAGCATTATACTAAGATGCACCGTGATTTGCAATCTTTAGAACGTATCTTCAATTCACGTCATGCCAAATTATGTTTGTGGTAGAAACACACATGTATGAAAACACATACACGTTCCTCAAATTTCATAGGAAACACAAAATCGCAACCTCATATTTCACAGAGTGGAGTCGCCCTCGTTACAGCAGCTGGTGTTTGTACAAGGGTTTATCTACGCTGCAATGCCAGGCAGGACTGATTTCATGGCTCAGCTAGTAGTCTTTGCTCCACCATGGTAACTGGTAAATTTGGCTCAATACAGACACATTCTTCTTCCTTACTCCAAACTGGAGAATTTTGTTCCCCACAGACTCCACTGGGAAAAAAGACATGATAAACCTGTAGGGGTTAAGCTTCCTGTCCTTTCTCAGTAAGAGCTAGTTATTTTAACTGCACTCTAACATTAAACTCCCAGGTACTAAATCCTGCATTCTGTGATGCAGGGTTTCAGTGCAGGGCTACATTTTAAGCAGTAAACCGTTACATTTCTTTCTCAGTAACAGGATAATGGATGCCTTGAAAATTACTAACTTGGTCCTGATAGTTTTATATTATTTAAAAAACAGACGAAAAATTTGACTATCACAGAAACAAAAGCAAACCAAAGAGGAAAATCTGCATGATACGGCACTGTGGTTTTTTAGCACCTCTTGTCCTTAGCTCTAAAATGAACTCTAAAATGCACATTTCCTATTAGAAATTGCTGGTGGTGTAATGAAAGTAGATCTTTTTACTGAGATTACGTATTGTTTCTTTTTAGAGTGCTAAGGTACCTTAGCATATGACAATCTTAAGTCCTGAACATACTACCTTGCAAAAAGCTGTTACGATTATATTCACTCAAAATCTCATTTGTGCATGCATAACTCACTGTATACCCTTTCCATGGCCTACTCCAAATCTCCCTTGTTTCTTAATAAAAACCAGTCAGAGAAGGATAGGGATGCACATTTTAAGAATGGCGTGTCCTGTTTTACAGGCAAAAGAGTGAGGAATCTGTTTATACTAGGTTAGAAATATGCAAGACTTGCAGTATTCCCTTAACTTCACTCCCACCCCAATGCTGCATTTTTCCCTTTCTGTACTGTACTTCCTTCTTTCTGATCTTTCAAATTCAGCAGGGAAATAAATATACAGTTGTCTTCTATCTGTAGTCCAAAAGAAAAAGGGTGATAATGCCAGGCATTGCATGGGTACGTACATGGATGCCTGTCATGAGAAAGCCTGCTATTTCTGGCCTGTTCTGAATTGCAGTTTGCCTGCAGTTACGGTTGTGAGATTGGGATATCTTCTGTCTACATGTTCGTGTTTATAGCACCAACAGTACAGTGGTCTGCCATGTTATGTGCGGCATTAGGGCAATTGTCTTTCCTTTTGAATGTTTTTACCTAGTGAACAATTAATTTGCCACATATGTCACTAAACATCATGAGGAGTAAAATCTCGGTATTTTGGACAACTTCTCTACCAGAGAAAACCTGCATCTCCAGGGTACTAGTCATAAACTGAGAGTTTCTGACTGTGATTTCAGCCTTGCTAGAATTTCTGTTGAGGATGGGAAGGTTGTTTTTTACAACAAATACTGAAGAACAAAAATCTTATTGATACTATAAGATATCCCATATGCAAAATTCTCTAAATTTGGATAAAGCTGAAAACATTTATTTATCAAGTGGACAATCTTGTAGAGAAATGGCATAAAGATCTTACAGATCTTTTGAAAAGCAAAAATCATGTGAAATTCTGTAGGAATATCATTGCTGTCCTGTAGTAAATACCACAAAACAGTACAAAACATGTTAGTATACATGAAATCCAATGAGATTTTCTCATGGGGGATCAACATATCACCAGAATCCTTGGGATCTTCTTTAGGGTTATAGCTACAGACAGCTTTCAGTTCAGATAATGTCTGATGTCTGCATCTGTAACAGCTGTAACTCGGTTGAGCATACTGTATGTGAAGGTTGCCCACATATACGTATACTGCACTGGATAGCTGTAGGCCCATTCTTTCAGCTATGCACACCCCTTTGTAACTTTGCCCTGTTTCGTATCAATTCATACATGTATTCATGCACTCACAATTAGTCTGCTTGTTGGAGACCTGTGAATAAAAATATTAGTGTATGGGGGAAGGGAAGGATGTACCATAATATATTTGTCCTCTATTGTACACTTGTCCTCTACTGTACAACCAAGGACCACAAAAATAATGAACGGATATACCACTAACTGAGTAAATATATGGGACTAAGCACAAAAAAAACTTGCTCGTTTTTTTTAACATCTAAATATGGCTGTAATAAAAAAGAAGTAATAATTGTTTGTATTGCCCTCTAGAAAACATTATTGCAACGCACTATATAAAGGGTGGGGTACGGACTCTGAGTATTCTTGTGAAGAGGGTTTAATTTAGAATAAGAGCTGATCTACTTGCAGTGGCACACTTCAGGAGCAACTGTACTGCAGTGAAGGAGTAATCCCAGTACACACTCAAAATCAGGCCAGTTATATTGCTTCTGTATTTCATGTTAGGCTCAACTAAATAGCTGTTTGAAATGTTTGCAATTTGTGGTGGTAATATCAACACCTGGAAGGGTACTACTGCTCTTCTGCACTAAGGCTCAGTTTCGTCTGTATTTGACTCCTTCAGTGTTTTTTCTATAGGAAGAAAGCACTCAGGAAGGGAGAAGATGGGAGCAGAGACTGACATCCAGGCATGTTTTTTAAAGAACATCGTTAATGAGAGATAGAATAAGTATTTCACTCTGTTCACTCGAGCAGAACAAGTCAGGGTATGTCACTAATGCAGAGTGCATGGGCACATGAACACAGGCATCCTGCTCTGCTGTCTGCTTTTATCTGTGGTGGATGTTTCACAGAAACTGAAAGGACATGAGCCATTTTATTTCAGTCCCTGCAGCTCCTCAGTGCAGGAACATCACAGATATTTTTCTGCTAGGAATAATGATGATCTCCAGACAATGGTATGAACAGAAATCATGAAGTCTATTTCTTTTCCTTTCAAGTCAACAAATATCTTAACCCTAATTTCAAGACAGAGGTTTATTATTTCCTGTGATTGGACAAACTGTGCACTTTCCCTGTTGTGTGTGGGCTGCCTGCAGCATCCCTGGGCTCAGGCAGCAGTGAGCAGCTGCCTGCGCGCAGGGCTGGAGCCCTCTGCCGAGCGCTGAGCTCTTGCAAACGTGTCAGAGGTGTTGGTCTCCTCCCTGTATTTATCTGCGCACTTTCGTCATTTCAGGCGCTGCTCCTTTTCTCTTAATTTCTTTTCATGGTGCAAGAATGTGTCATTAGTATTTTTACTCAGCTTCTCATCTGTAGGTCTGTGGGCTCCATGTGCAGGGTGAGTGGGCAGGAGGCAGAGGCTGTGGGGACCGGCCAGGGCCTGCAGTTTGGGCAGGGGCGCGAGGGTGAGGGAAGGAGGCCCAGACCGTGCTGCCGCAAAGCGCTGTGGGCCCAGGCTGGGGCTGCGGGGGTGAGAGTGGGTGGTGGCGGCAGCGGCTGGGACACAGCAAGAGTGACACCAACGGCAAAGTCCTCTTCCTGGTGTCCGCACAGCCAAATAAGAATTCTGTTACAGGAGATAGAAATCTATCTATATATATAAAAATATATAAATATAGCCTAGTTGATCTGTAAAGATCAATCAGCACTGATTTGCATTGCTGCTTCCTTAGCTATGAGGGACTGTCAGTCATGTGTGTATAAACCTGTTTCAGCTGGCACCGGCAATCCCTGTCGGGATTTTCCACTGCATCCACACAGTGCATTTTGAAATTCAGACGTGAATATGCATCAAACTTGTTCAGTCAGAAAAACCCCCAAACATTTGTTTGGGTTTTTTTTCCAGTGATCCCTTGTAATCTAGAAGCAGTCCCATGCTATTAGAGCTTTTCATTTTTATCCTGTTATTTCTCTTCCTCCGTGCAGCAGCTGTGAGCAGGCGGCCACCCTCAGCAGCCTTTCTACGCACTTGGAGCCCCCCGGGGGCAAGTGCATGCTGCCAGCCGCCCCGGCGCTCCCCAGCCCAGCGCTCTGCGGTGCCCTGGCTCATCCTTTAATTGCCTTTTAAAAGAGTTTTTGTACGATATTTTTCTTCCGACAGAAGCATTTAATTTCAATAAAAGCATGTAAGGTAGCTTATTTACATAGATACCTAATGCATATGGAAACTCCCTAAAGACTCTTGTTACTCTGCACCTGATTCTATTAATGTTGATTTAACAAGCATAAAGAGTAACTAATGTTGCTAAGAAGAACAGTACTACTTTGTAATATTTTTAATTACATAAAATTATCTGTCCTCTGGAAGAAAAGAACGAAAGAGAATGAAATGTGCAGTGAAATGCTCTTTAATGCATTGGGGAATTGAATATATTATAAGAACGCAGATAGATGAAATGCTGATTAGTATTTAGGAAGACTTTTTATAGTTAAAGCCTGCTCTGCTGAGCACCTTCCTGTGTCTTCAGAAATCCTCAAAGTGTAGGGTACAACATGTGTATTTGTATGGCTTACAAAATGCTTTTTGTATGCAACGAGTGATGGATTGGCATGTAAATAAGGAGACAGAGCATCACACAGCTGTAGCAAAACTGGATACTACTTGCCTGGAAAAATGGAATCTGATTTCTAGGGGCATTCATCTAACAGGATGAATCTGTGCAAAGCTTGCAGGATATAAGCAGTGATGTTTTTGCTGATGACAAGGGCTTAATGAGTGGGGAATAAAGTGTACTGGAAGGCAATACATGGGTTTTAAAAATAAAATATTCTATATTTGCACATTTTCTTCTAATATAAAATTCCAAACTCACGAATGATTTGTGGATGTTGGCAGAAGATATTTTCTGCAGTAGAGCTGTTCAATTCAATTTATGAGGGATACGATGCTTTTCCATATTGAACTTTACATACATCTGCTGGAGCATGCTTTGCATGCACTGTAGCACCAAGAATGTTTGAGCTGTGGGGCATAAAATGGTCAGCTACTCAGAATGGGAAGTTCATCCTTCTATCAAACAGTGCATTACTGGAGTTTGATGTTTTCTGGAGCAGTAGTGGTTGTTCAGAAAAGATACAAAGCTAGACAGATCTTTGATCTTTTCCTGTATAGTGCTTCTAATGTTCCTAAATTACTATTGACAGCTAAAATAGAAAGAAATGTTGCAAATGGTGGTCCACACAAAACTTGCGTCCTTTACACACAGTGTTCCACAGAAGGCAGTTGGCTAAATCCCCAAAGTAGTAGGATTTGGTGCAGACCATTATTTTCTACCAAAATGGAAAATATATAAATAGATCATCAGTAGTATTTCTGAGAAAAAATGAAAAGCATATTTCATTCTCCAGCCACCAAAAATCCCCTTGTGCAAAAACTTTTTCTCTGAAAATAGAAAAGAAATGGCAATTCCATTAAATGCAGCAGTGACCAATGCGTTTCTGCTGAAGTCCCTGATTTATATTGCTGTAGCACTAGACAGCTATAATGCTGTTCTTAATGTAGTCCCTCACTCCAAGCTAGACACCCAGGATGGAACCTAATAAGGTAGTTTATAAAGAGGAAGAGCTTAAGCTGGTTGCTGAAATATTTTTTTTCTAACTGAAACAATGGTCAATAAAGTGAGCAAAAATAGGCCAAATGGACATATTCCTTCTGCTCAGGATAGAGAACAATTATTGTCATAGAAATAATGAGTTGTACATCTAACCAGAGTCCTAGAGTGAACAGAATCTAACACTTCTCAGATTATGACAGCAGGTAAGGTGAGGATTTTACTTTTGTCTTGGATGAATGTTAAAACAACTACTTTCCTAACAATTATTAAAACTCTCATTAGAAACCAGATAAAGAGGTCTTAGAAGTGACTTCCACTGAATAGATGTATCTCCACTAAATAGATGTATGACATATTACTTAAATTTTATATAGGATGGGGCCAAACTAGGAAAAGACATGCAGCTTGGTTTGAGATAGGTCTCCGAGCAGCCTATTAGCTGTGGCACAACATCACAGTGATGGCTGTACTCTTGATGGAAAATTAGCTTGTGGCTTTTGGCCTACGTGATGGAAGTACATAGCAGTTTGTACGCCCACAGCTGAGACCTCTGAGAAACAGAGGTACCTTTGTCACCGTCTAAGCACAGAAGGAAACAAAAGGTTCCTGTGAACATTCAGAGATGCAGGTATAGATAACAGTAATGGATGGAAGCACAAAAGACACAGGTAGTAGATGCTTTTTCAAATTTACAGTTCTGTAGCTATAGCAAAAAGATCTTGAGATTTTGCGTGAAGTCTTTCTTGAGCCGCATCCCTGGGAAAAGATCTTTAATAATGAAACTGAGGGGTGCTAAGTATGTGTGAAATACAGGTACATGGGGTACTGAAAGAAGTGTCGTTCCTTGCAGTAATACCCACTTGAAAAGTATGGCTGTAATTTATTTTCAACTCCTTCCTGCCCAGCCCCTCCCCCAAGATATATAACATGTTGGGAAGGAAACAATCTATTTTATTTCCTAGTAGTGACAATGTGATCTTTTTTCCCAGTAGAGATATTTCCTAATGTGTGTCATTGGTAGTGTTTTTTTCTGGCTGTGTTTGTACACCATTCATAAAAATCAAGCACAAATGTGTCTTCTTATAGGAATATAATATTCTGTAGTAGAATAGCTTCCTACTAGCTTTCTACTACCTATCTACTCTGAGGTTTCTTTTGTATACATTAGAGATACTTAGAAAAACTTACTATTCTTGGAAATCATGAAGTACATATTTATGTACATTTGCATAATTTGAAGAAAATAACTATACGAAGCAAAATGGAGAGACATCTTGGTAGAGGGTGACCAGTGGGGAGGTAGTAGTGTATGATGAGTGACCAGCCAATGTAAGGTCACCCAGAGACATGCTCAACCTGGTGGATCAGTTCTGTCAGCAGTACCTATTCCCACATAAAGAGAGTTTCACTTCCTTTCCTCTGTCTTTTTTAGTCCTGTGAGTTGTTCAAAATGAGATGTTGAGTGACAGTGGACTTCCTGGCACTTCAAATAGGTACACCAGAAAATTTTTGGGGAGTATGCAGCAGGTAGGAATGGGCATAATGGACTATAGTTCATCATGGTGGTACTTACACGTGTTCATATAGGTGCTTCTGAATTCCTAAGTTTTTAAAAAAAGTGCTCCTGACACTGAGTGCTGTAATCAAGCAGACCAGCTGCCTGTCTAGCCTACCAGTCATATTGTCCCATAAGAATGAGACACAGGCAAATTTTCAGTACAAAGGAGGTGAAGAGTGCTCATAAATTCATATCACACATGGAAGTGAAGGCAGGCTTTGTGCTAGGGTTCTGCAGGCAAAGAGTAATGGCTTAATCAATTCTTTTACATTCTCCTCTCCATTTTACTCTACAGTTTTTCTTAAACTTATACCTACACTGTTCATAAAAATTCATCTTGGATTTACTGTATTTCAAAGATCCACTTGTGTATTAATTTTTATGTGCTATCCATTTATCTGGTGATTCTGTAGTGTTGATATTTTAAACCTGACATCATTTGCAGGATAGATGTCTGTTGATTTTTAAATTATATGGCAGAAAATGTAATGATTTTGTGTTATACTTTCTGGAATACTTTGTAAAAGCATTCAAAGAGGGACAGTAGCATGACTTACATTGTTTCAAATCTCAAAAATATCCCAGGCAAATTAATATGGCTTTTACCTGCATCGTTCTAATCTGTTTTCGTTTGTCTCCTATATTGCTGTCATCATGAGAGAGTCTGAAGGTCTCTCAGGAGATTAGTAGGCCATGTAATTATTTTTTTCAGAACCCATGACATCAGTTCATTCTGCCTCATTCTTTGCTTCAGGTGCGAATTGTATAAGATAGGCATTATATGAAGAAAGCAGAGAGCTTACACATGCTTATGCTACCCTAGGTTTATCCTGGAGCTGGTAGTCCTCCTGCTGAATTTGGATCAGGAAGTAGTGAGGATGATGGTGGATGAGCATGCCTGTGGTAGTTCTTTCATAGCCGCCTTCTTAACTGGGGAGGAGTTCTGGTTCCTTCGGTAAAAATCTGTAGATGATGGAGAAGTCCATTGTGTCCCTGTCTTTAGGGCCAGACTTACAGCAGACTTTCACAATTTTGACCAAGGTATTTAACAGTTTGAGGACAAAAGCTGAGACCCAGAACGTGACTCTGCTTTTGGGGAGATAGCAGGAAGCTTTGAAGCTTTGCAGTGGAGAAGAGCAAAAGAGTCTGTTGTACTTGCTTTAGTCCATGTTGACAACTGTTAGAGCTCTGTAAAGACTGAGAGCTTCATTGCATAAAAGTCCTATGTAGAAGTCTAAGAGAATGAGAATAAATACCCTCTGTGAATTGACAGAAGCAGATATACAAGCAAGAAAGTCTTACAAGAGTCAATTCTTCCTTCTGTTATCTTGCAAGCATACTTTAAAATTCCCTATATATATAAATAACAAGCAAGTGGTCAGGATACCTTAAGCTAGCACATCACTAACTAGTAAGTCTGGATGACACCAGCATTAACAGCTTCAGAGGCCATTTTTTAAAAGATACAAATTATATCTCAAGAAATTGTATCACCAAGTATTTGAAATTATGCACAAAAGTATATGAAGCGATATCCCCAAACTAAAGGCACAAACCTGTTCAGAAGATAGCAGGATGTTGAGATCTGTTTTTCTGCACATTAAGGCCAAAAGCCCAATTCATCTCAACAAAAAAAGGGAGGATCATTAGTCTTCTTTCTCTTCTTTTTTTCTTTTGAGCTTGGAAAGAACTGGGAATAGCAAAAATAAATCCTTATCAAGAACCATTAAGTTATCTTCCAGAATCTTTCAAATATCACAGTTCAAGTTATCCTTCAAATGTCAGTGCCAGATTTCAGTGTCAGGTAGTCACTGCCTGTTCTATTATTACTACTGCTGCCTACCTTGAAAAAAGTCTATTCACAATACATTCTTTTTAAAGATATGCAGCAAGATGTTAATCTGTCTTTCCATCTATCTCTTGTACTCTTTTTATTGCAATAGAATCTGGGCCTCAGGAACAGACACTGTATTATTGTTAGTTAAAAGAAAAACCTAGAAAAAAATTGTGACTGAGACAGCAGGATGCATTTGCACCCTTTTTTACTATGTGGTGTTTACCATTTATGCATTTCTTTCAGGGAAGTTAGCCAGAGGACTAATAAGAAGAAATATATATCATAGCTGTAGCTAAACTGAAGATGGATGATGGCTATAGCCATCATTAAAAACTTTTTAAAAGGTCAGTTTTCAATACAGTGTGTGCTAAATTATGAACTGTGTGCTTAATTGCACAGAAGTCATTTTAGGTTGCATCCCTCTTTGCCCACACAGTTTTTCTTTCAGAGTATGCTAAAGCTTTCAGTGGTTCATTCAAATGAATATAGGTCATTGCACATTTTCAAGTAGTGCCATTGTCCCAGTAGTCTTTGTTAGCTAACCTAAATACTTTTAAAAATATTTCAGCTAAATACTTTTCCTTGTAAGTGTGGACAGTATAATAATCTGAGCCTACATCTTTGTTTTTCCCTTATTTGCTGTTACTGATTTTAAATTACAAGCCTCTTACAGCAGTGACTACCTTTCCCTGTCTGCCTGGACAGCAGCAAATACATTTGGAGTATTATTGAAACTTTAATGAATATTACTATTGCGTAATATTAATTATGCAACTTCTTTACAGACATCATCAGAGCCAATGTCACTGCAACATTCATTGTCACAAAGAAATTCACACAGTACTTAAGACATTTGCAAGATGCTTTCTAACAGGTCTCAACCAGTTGAAACATGTTTGACCTAAATGCTTGAAAGTCTGTTGACTGTGAAGGAAAAACACACTGTTCTTCAAAAAGAAGAAGAGAGATGTTTTAATAACATTAAGATGTTCTAGTAGCAATGCTTTAACTTTCTTTTGATCTGTCTTAGATTATTTGACAGTAGTGGTAGACAAAAGAACATATTTTTGATAGCAAGAGAGCCTTACTCTCCATATGTACAGTATAAGTTTCCTTTAGGAAAAGATTGTTTCATGTGGTAAATTGTACAGCAATTAAAAACATGCAGCAATCTTCTCATAAACAAAAAGTAACACGCTGTTGGTGAAATAAAATGTTAATTGATAATTGTTAGGAAGAGGCTTTCTCAGCACTCAGCATGTCTTTTATGAAAAAAGAAAGACATCCAGTCTAAAGAGTAGGTTAGCAGACATCCCTTTAAACTGCACTGTCCCTTCATGCGGTAAGGTCCTGGAAGTAGCCATAGATGAGACTGTAACTTCCAGGCAGCTTTCCAGCTCTCAAGTCTTCTTTTCTCTAAGAATGTGGAGTTGAAGGTTTTTTTACCAGTATCAAATTAAGCCCTCTGGCTTTTAGTTTGCCAGAGGGTTATGGAACGAAGGTTCATTGATCCCTGTGTCCCTATTCATGCTCCATAGGATAAAGAAATCAGGAAATCAGTGACAGGGATGTAAATGTTCTTATTCCCTCAGGTTCCATTACAAAGGCATGTTTCAATCTCGAACTTAAAGCACATGCACAGAGAGTTAGAACAGTGGACCATCTAGCCTGTCTCCTGTTTCCGACTGTGACCGTTAAAGGATGCTTAAGGAAAAAGTAGAAGAAATAGAGAATATGTCTTAATAATCCTTCCCCTGAAAAGACATCCTGAATTTAGTGATTTATAATCTGAAAGTTCATCTGGATCATCACGTTTAAAATCTGATCAAGTCCTCAATAAGTGCATCTAAACTCTTTTGGGAGCCCTTTCACAGCTTTAGCTTCCACAAGAATATAAAACCAAAAACCTTTCTGAAATAATACATTTCTTTTCTTAGTGATTAATTTCTTAACACTATAATAGCAAGAAAAAGAAAGGTCAGACTGTGCTTCTCAAGCTGAAAGCTATGCTGGAGCTAAGTTTTCACTGAAGAGCAGATAACCCTGTATTTTCTAGTAAGTGCCTTGAGGTAAGAACACTTACATGGACATTTTCTGCAACTGATCTCAAAACAAAGATCCAACCAGGCAGTTGTGGTGATCCCACACTTTTGACACTACACAGTAGGACTGCTTTTACACACTGATTTTGATCCACCTGGATTCTGTTTCATCCACAGTAGCCCTTCTTATTTCTTTATAGCCTGTCACATCTCTACTGTGAAATGATATCTCACTTTATTTAGGTTTGTATCTCTTTCCTGGCACGCAAGTTCTTTTTGATGCTGGTATCCTTGTCACAACTGCTATTTCAATATGCTTTCCCTCTCGAAGTTCTTTTCCTTTATGCACATACATTTCAGGTGTTGCCTACTGTCTTTTTTTTTTAACTACTTTTTTTTAAGGGCCAGATTTCTGCAGCTATGTCACTGACTCACCTGATGTTTTCTTTAATATTGTCTTTTGTTTTTTCTTACTGTCCCTTCCTTAAAATGTCCTCCCTTTAGAAAAAAGTCCTCTATTGAGTGGCCAAGCAACCTAAAACCTTCCTTCTAAGATTAGTCACTGAGTCATCTCCCATTTTATTTAGTCTTGTATTTCATATATGCTCCTTCTCTTAGGGCTGTAAGAATTCCATTGAAGACCAGGTAAGCCAGTCTTTCCCACCTGGCAGCTCTTTGATCCTGTTCTTGATGGAATTGCATCTTGATGGAATTGTCACTGTCATGCAGTGACATTTTTCAGCATGAAGTAGGATTAGTGGATTCTTCTGTTCTCCCATGATGACTTTTTGAGGTTCAGGACAACATGTATTCTTGCTCCTGACATACCACATATCTTTCCTCCAGATCAGTTCTGATGACTTGCTCATTGACTCTTTAATGAAAATCCCCAATCATCCATACACATCTGTTTTTCATGTTTTAAATCTGTTTCTTCCTTATCCCTCATTTGTTATTTCTTTATCCATTATTTTTGTCCTTTTCTGATCTCTGTTATGGTCTTCTGTGTAATGCAATTCATTGTCCCCATGATCCAATCCTTGCTTAATTTCATTGCACCTTCCTCTCTTCTTACGGAGCTAGCTGCTCTTCTTTCCCCCTTGGTGTGTCTGACACTTTCTTTTTATTTCTCCGCCTTGATCTTTCAGCTTCATGGCATGAATGGCTACTTTTCTTTTCTAGGTCTCTTGTGTTTCAGATTCTCATTTTCTTCAGCGATGTACAGTTCTTGAATCTTCTATGCTGTCTTTTCTCCTCTGTCATGTCCTTAAATCCACTTTAAAAACTTGATTCTGTGTACCCATGGCAACAGTCTTTCAGATTCTGTGACCAAAGCAAGCACTGAATTAATTCTGCAGTGCTTTTCTTGTTTACCGTGTCACATAAAAATGGGAGAGCTGAATTTTCTTATGTGATGATTCATAACTCTCCCCTAGAGCTGATGGTTGAGCCCTTTTTCTTAGAGCTGAGTGAACCACTCCTAAGGAACAAGTCATTTAGTGAAAGTAACGTTTTTTTTCTGTTTTTTCTAGTTATTGTGAAACCGAATCTGTTGGAATTCTACAAAGAGTAAATATTAAATGGTTGGTTAGGATGTGCTGAGCTTTGGAATATTGTTCCCAAAACCTTTAAAGAAAGCCAGCAATGGGCAACACATATCTGCGATGTCGAGGGAGGAAATAGGGTAAACCAACTTTGTTAGCAGCCATCTGTTACTCCCACAGATACTGCCGCCTTGTGCATGAGTGATTAAAAACAATGCAGTAGGTTCAGTCTGAGGGAATGGCTTTGCAAACCCTTGGCAAAGGCGACTAGGAAGGCTAGTTGGTAAGAACAGCTACTGATAGACTCATCACAATGTGATTGAATGCTGCATAGACTCAGAGCACGAACTAGCATGTTAGGGAAACCACCTAGGTGTTACATATGTAACATGCACGTTATCAACTATAAAGTTAGGAGTGAAATGCAGAAGTGGATGTGATACACAGAGGATGCTTAATGCTCAAGCAGGGATGTGGTGTGTGTATACAGGATTCATTGGTCTTGTGAGATACAGTACCAGTGTGGTTTCTCATGTCAGTAATACTAGAAAGAACCTGCTTATCTGATTATACAGATGGGACTAGTACTTTTAGCAGAAGACTCTCCTACAAATAAGATGCATCTTGACCATCTGTTGCCAGATGGAAGTGTTCTACTTCTGAATCCCTGGCTGCAATGACATATTTAGAAAATTAATCTTTCATGGATAGATCCACAGCACAAACTGTTTGTGATGAACCATGCTGAGGCTGTATTTTCTGTTTACTTGGCCTTAAGTTACAGTATGGCTATATACTCCTGTGAACATACTGTTATTTAGTAGATAGCAAATCCTGCAGTTCGCACCCACCCTTTGTGAAGTATCCCAGTTGCCTGAATAAGTAGTACATAATTTGTCACTAAAAAATGCAAACACAGCATAGAAGTCCTATTTCACTTTCATTTTGAAATCTGTACATTTACTTGAGGAGTCTGGGATTCAGCATATGTACTTAGGTGGCCACTGTAGGCGATGTTTTGGTATTCAGGCAAGCCCAGAACACAGCCAGTCAACTCATACATGTTCACTTACAGGTCTGTACTTAAATATCCCCTGTGAAAAAAAAAAATCACATTCTTTCTTTTTTTCTTTAAGATATTAACTGTGATTTTTTTAGTGAAGAGAGATTAAGAAGAAAAAAAATACATAAGCTGAGAACTTTAAAATTATGCAGTAAAATTTTAAGTCATTACTGTTTTAATGAAGTATAAAGATTATTATCATGCTTAAGTTCTTTGAAGTTTAATTGTGGCTTTTTACACATATTATTATGCACGAATTAGGTCTTCTGCAGAAGCTGAGAACTGTCAGTGAATTTTATCTCAGCAGAAATAATGACAGGTTTTAGTCTTACGTGAGCTGAAATGAACTGAGTTTATTTGGCTAGAAGGAAATAGAACAAATAAGTGGAATTCGAACAAATAGCATCTAAGATTCATACATGCCAGCTTCCATCAAATTTGTCTAAATGAGAAATAATTGATAAACAGATTGTTGCAGTGTCATAGAGACTCTTATACTGGTGACACGGTGCACTACTTTGATTTTGAAAAAGAAGAACCATACCTGCTCCCACGTGTAGTTGCATCACATCTGTTTGGCAATACAGAATTTGCTTAGATAGTCACATGAGGTAAGTACTTAATGTATTTTAAGACACAGTTTAAAGAAAAGTAGCAGCTAAAGGCTGAGAAGAAAACCATTACAGTGTTCAGCCCAGCTTCCCAAAAATCACCATTAGGAATTCTGCAGATCAGCAGTTCAAGACAACTTGAGCTGCAGCTATTATTTAAGTAGAAATTAGTTTTGTTATACATGTGACTGTAGTGACTTCTGCTTCTTCTTTGTATATACTTTTGGTGAACATTAGAGCAGTTGATTTTTTTTCTGGCAAATAATATTTAGAAATAGCAAATTTCACAGGCTGGTGTGTAAGCTAACTTTTAATTAATACAAGGTGGAATTGATCCTTGTAACAGAAACAATAATGTGTGATATTTACATCTACTCAAAACTAATCAGCATAACTCAAAATTTTGATATTTGGCAATAATGAGAATTTCAAAATCATAAAATAATTGTCAATACTGAATAAATTT
The DNA here is from genome assembly GCF_964289735.1 of Phaethon aethereus. Taxonomy (NCBI): domain Eukaryota; kingdom Metazoa; phylum Chordata; class Aves; order Phaethontiformes; family Phaethontidae; genus Phaethon; species Phaethon aethereus. The sequence continues at coordinate 14,866,774 of NC_138584.1, forward strand.
GAGGAAATCACAATATGACCTCACTTACTCTGTTATTATTTTGTTCTGGTAATACTGTTAATGAGACACACAGAAAGTACATTAATCAGCTGGGTAGGTTTTATAGGCAGCTGTTTCACATCTGATTCCAGATGAAGCTACATGACAGATAGGTCAATGTCCATCACTTATGGTGGACTGACTCCGCACACTTGGTAGTGACTGTGACTGATAAGTCCCAGAGCTGAAATAAGCAAGGCACATATATCCCTGCAGATCCTATATGGCAAACTGGAAAGTGAATAGAGAAGTGTGGCTGGCCATATTTTTGTACGTTTATTTTGTACATTTTTTTGTACATTATTTTGTACATTTATTATACCCAAGTTATGCTTGACAGCCACAAAGATGAGGTTATCTTCAGGTGTTAATAACACCACTAGCCTGCAGCCATTCACATCTAAGAAGTTGTTCATGCTAGATATTTGTGGTAGAATTGCTGTACCCTTCTGCTCCAAAGTTTCAGCTGAGAGATGAACTATAGGAAAAGTAGTAGAGAAAAATCTGTACTATATCTGGACGATGACATAAATGGGCAAGAACATCAGCTACAGAAGGAGGTCTTGTAGGAAAAAAAAAATTATCACAAAGTTACTAAAACTGAGTAGCAAAGGAAAGCTGCAACTCACTACAACCCAAGCGTGGGAAGGAAGTTTCTCATTAAAAAGACAGGACTAAAGAGATGAAACTTGAGACCAGGGTTAGAAAAAATTATCAGAAGTCTAAATTATGGCCACTAGTGAAAATGACTGCAGATCTGGGTCAGGGATTCAGGACTCTGGAGCTTCACCATCCTTGTGTCACTGCAAAATGTTTGACAAAGGGGAAGTATTTATCTTCTTTTCTTCTAGTACTGTTAAAACGGCCAAATTGTGGGACAAAAGGTACTTACCACATGTAGGTACAATCATGGATGCATCAAGCAAGCTTGACTCACCCACTGCCTCCACAGCACTACCAGTCTTGACCGTGAGGGAGTCTCGGCAGCAGTAATTCTAGTGTCATCAGTGTGTAACTAGAAAAAAAGTTTAAATTCACATAATTATGTTTAAATTTCTGAATTATTTGTTCAGGACTCAAGAGTTGTTTACATTGTGTTTAAAACAGACCCAATATTGCTACCCCATTGTGTGGCCTATGTCATTCCTATCTCACTGGCCATTGGTAATACACAGAGAGCTGCAGCTGATTTTGCCTTGCCTGGCAAATCCATTCCTGGCTTCAAAGCAAGCTGCAGACTACGACTAGCTGTTTAAAGCATTCCACGTATTTGAATATTTTGATTCTAAAACAGAGAGAAAAATGAAGACAATAAGCTATTTCAAGATCTATATGGGGAATTATTCCAGAATTACACTGTACTAACTATTTTAGTGAGTATCTCTGCAGAGATGCCCACAATCAGCTGCCTGACTGTTGGAAGGTGTCTCTTTAGGTGCCTTCTGTGGCAAGAGCTTCCTGTTGTTACAGTAGAGGGTCATTGTCACATCTGTGTTGGATGGAATTTCATTTCAGCACCAGGGTTTTGCTCCTTCACTCTAGTGGGTCTTTTTTTAAGCGCAATGTTATAGGATTAAGATTTGCCTTGATTTCACAAATGAAGTAATTTTATTAAATTCTTTTATTGGTTAATCCCATACTAATTTCCCTGCTTGCAAAATAAGTGCATTCTTCCCTCATCATCTTAATATAAAAATGACCTTGTTATTTCTGATAATGCAGCTTGTTGGGCAAAACTTAATCCTGTCGCTACAGACATAATCCAGTGAATCCTTGTCTTGCTGATAACACTTTTTACTATCTGAACTCCTGTGGGAACTTTTGATTTTGTGTTTGACAGGCTTCCAGGTCCTTCTAATGTTAATCTTCAGATAATGAATAATCTAAGAAAGAGCGGGATATAGTTTCTCTGGTTCCTAGCTTTCTTCTTTCATGGTAATAAGATTGTCTCTCAATACCATTTCAACAGTTTTACAATTTTTTAAAAAGTAATTTTATTTTATTTCAAGACAGGAGAGCACAGTTTAGCTCTCAATATCATCACAAATGTACACTTACCAGAAGAATGAAGAAACAAGAGACATTTGTGCAACGTGAAAATCACTGAGGAAAATATTGTATTGGTATATGTTGCACTGCCTCCAATCTGCTGATAGCATTCTCCTCCACATTTCATTTACTCTTGACCTAGATGTTGCTGTCCGTTGGCAATCACTGACAGCCTGGCAGATGCTACAGGGACCTTGTTGGCTATGGATTAATACACTTGTGAGGTGGAAGGTTATTTGGAGGAAGTGGCAAAGCGAGTAATTGCCCTGGGCTTCAGAGGGAAAGAGCATCTGAGTTTATTACTGAGGTTCACCAGTTAGTGGCACTCATGAATTTTCAGGTAGCAAAAGCATCCAAGAGTGTCTTTTCCTGCTCTCATCAGAGTGATTTGCAATAGTTCTTCTCTCATGTGTCTTTCATCTGATAGCAGCCTATTCTTGCACAGTTTAGATTTCACTGGCTTCACACTTTGCTTTTGAATATACATGAAAATGCTGATTTTGATCTGTATGACCTGTGTCCAGGTTATCTTAAATAGCAGTTTCTACCCCAGCATCTTTACCATCAGTGTGAGCTGTGTTATTCCTGTTCCCTTTTCTTGTTATGTATGTAACCCCATGCAATGCTACAGGCTTGGGGAGGAGTGGCTGGAGAGCAGCCCGGCGGAAAGGGACCTGCGGGTGCTGGTTGACAGCCGGCTGAATATGAGCCGGCAGTGTGCCCAGGTGGCCAAGAAGGCCAACAGCGTCCTGGCCTGTATCAGGAATAGTGTGGCCAGCAGGAGTAGGGAAGTGATTGTGCCCCTGTACTCGGCACTGGTGAGGCCGCACCTTGAATCCTGTGTTCAGTTTTGGGCCCCTCACTACAAGAAGGATGTTGAGGTGCTTCAGCGTGTCCAGAGAAGGGCAACGAAGCTGGTGAGGGGTCTGGAGCACAAGTCATATGAGGAGCGGCTGAGGGAACTGGGGTTGTTTAGTCTGGAGAAGAGGAGGCTGAGGGGAGACCTTATTGCTCTCTACAACTACCTGAAAGGGGGTTGTGGCGATGAGGGTGTTGGTCTCTTCTCCCAAGTAACTAGTGATAGGACAAGAGGAAATGGCCTCAAGTTGCGCCAGGGGAGGTTTAGATTGGATATTAGGAAAAATTTCTTCACTGAGAGGGTGGTCAGGCATTGGAACAGGCTGCCCAGGGAGGTGGTGGAGTCGCCATCCCTGGAAGTGTTCAAAAAACGTGTGGATGTGGCGCTTCAGGACATGGTTTAGGGGACATGGTGGTTCTGGATTAATGGTTGAACTTGATGATCTTGAAGGTCCTTTCCAACCTTAGTGATTCTGTGATTCTGTGATTCTGTGATTCTGTAAGTGGTATGTTCTCTCTCCTGTTGGGGAGAATTGGCTCCTGTGTATTTCCTTCCTTACTCTGGCAGATCTGGAGCCAGAAAGGATCATCATTCCCATTTTTTCATTTTACAGTATTTTCACAGGAGAAAAGCACTTTGGAAAAATGTTACATATTTGGCTGAGAACAAACTCCCTAGCATTTACATGAAAAAGGTATAGATATTAGCGTATGAAATTCTGCATTTTATCACTCCTATCTGAAGATGAGTTTTTTTTATATTCTGTAGTTTGGTTTGATATTCAGGTTACGTTAGATACCAGGCTCATCTCTATTCTATCAGTTATATAAAAGCGCTCATTTGCTGTTCATAGAGTTAAAGTTAGCTTCCCATTGCTTTGTCTGTCCTTTCTCCTCGCACCCCAACACTAATCAACACTAATATCAGGATCAGGGAAGAGAGACTTTTAATTACTGCAGCACCAAAGCTTAAAATGTAAGAGAAATCCTCTTGGGGGAAGAGGAAGAATAGTGTGAAAATGTGGAAAACCTAATGAACTGGGTTCTTCTAAAGATTGTGCTGGATGTACATTGCAGTAGTTTCACCATGAATATGGTTCAGCGTATTACAATATTTTTCCCTGATGATTTTTCTTAGCCTTGGAGACACTAAAAAATCAGCTAAAGCTGATTTTTGTCAGCTTCAGATTGTGTAAGAATTCTTCCTGATATAAGAACAGAGACTTCATTATCTGTGAAAACCTGAGTAGAGTTTGAAAAAGAAGCTGTCTCGGTGCATATGCATGGAACAGAGAGGTAGCTGGAGCATAGGTAAAAATAAAAAGGGAAATCTTTACTAACAGTATTTTCCATGAGTATCAACTACTGTAAAAATTAACTTTAAAAAGTGGCTTTTTCACCCCAATGAAATTCAGCAGTGACAAGAGCTATGAAATTTAAGTTGTAAGTATGAAACTCCTCAAGTTTGCACCATAACTATAATTCTTGTGTAGCTGGATATCAGGACTGTGCTTTTGTGCTCATCAAGGCAAGTCCGCTGGGTGGTGCAGGAGCTCTGAGTCTGGCCATCTGCAGAGACGACACAGTGGACAATTTGAAAAAATGGACTAATTGGAGACAAAGTGGTTGACTGAATTCTTAGCCACCTTCACAGCTGTTTGATTACCTGGTACAGGAACTACCTAGGTGGGAATTTTGGACTGTTCTGAAGGCTTCCCCAGGCATCTCCTGGCATGCCCAGACCAATTTGTGTGTTTCAGTGTGTTGATTGTCAACCTGGGAAGAGAATCTGGATCTTCCAGGGACTCCCCAGCTGGTTCATCTTGGAAAATTGATCAGACTGTATATATCCTTTCGCCCACAAACTCTAAGCTCTCATGCTTTACATTCATGGAGCACGTTTGCCCTCCTTATGAATAGATACTGATGATAAATAGATAGATACAAATCATACAAATTATAGATAAAAATGTCAGTATCACAGAGGAAAGTATTTTAATTGTCTTTTTTTCTCTTTTTCTTCATTAAAATGTCATTATCTTCTCCATTCTCCATTACCTCTATGAAGACTATATAAATTTGGCATATAAAAATGGTTTCCTCCCATGAAGATTTGTTTTCTTCATAGCACAGTGACCTTATTTTCCTGTTTTCTTGACAAATTCAACATTCCCCAGACATGTTCTCTGTTTACCTTCTGGCAAGCCACTACATTTTTACCACACTGGGGAGTATAAGTGTTACAGATAGTTCTAGTGAGCTTTATTTGCTTTTTAGTAGATTTTTTTTTTTTTAGTTCAGAGCATATCTTTACATCTCCTGAATTATTGATAGGTACTTTTGCCTTGGTGTAGGTGAACTTCACCCATAAATGGAAAGAGACAAATGAAATAGAATATACCGTTTGTATTTTTAGCTGAATCCAAAGTTACAGGGAAACCTGTGATGGAACAGACATCTTGTAATGATACAGTAGTGTCTTAGATCTGCTTGGCACTTGTATAACAAGCTATGGAAGATGGGCAGCACCAGGCTCTCAAATTGCCTTCCTGCTGGCTTTCACCAAAAAGGGGACATGCCAGAAGACGGTCATACAAATGGCAACTGTGGATAATACAAGTGGTAAAATAGCAAGAAGATTAAGGGACTCCCTTTCAGAACTAACGATATTTGAGTTCATTTTGTGGCTCTGGAAGAAATGTGGTATTAAATAAATTGCTTAGAGTCATATTCAAGCTGTGAGCCCAAGTACTTCCTCTCTGTTTCTGAGTAATGTTGGAAGTGCTTAAACTCTAGGCATCTTAGTTTTTTACATTAAAAGTTGTTTAGAGTTTCCAAGAGCTCATTGCTGATCTCACATCCAAAGAGGAGGTCTCCCTGTGAACCTGAAGTACCTGAGTCAGCAGGCATGCCTAAAAGTCGCCTATAGAATTGATTTCCAGGCAAAATGCAGGGTGGTGACTGCTTTTTGTAAAAATACTCTTCTGTTTTGGCCATGGTCTTTCTGTCAAACTCCTACCCCTTTTACACAATAGCTAAAAGTTAAAAAAACCCCAACCCTAGAAACATGAATGCAATTCTCTCATGTTGAGGAGAGATGCTGAGGCTTCTTATAAATTGAATGGATTTTGATCCAAATGGGGTCAGAAACACTAAGAGCATGTTTGCGACAACTGTATAAACTGAGGATGTTGAGCCTACAGCTGCCAAGCGTAAAATCTACCTGTGGCTCATAACCAGCCGACATTCCGAGCCGCTTCTTGGTCAGACACTGCTGTCCAGAGCTCCTCCTGGAGGTGTAGGCTTGCAATGTTTCTTCAGAAAAAGCAGAGCACAGATGTGAACATGACTCCCTAGTCTAGCAGTGAGGCAGACTGGTGATGACATCTGGCACGGGTAGGCTTGTCTGGAGAGTGATCCTGTAGGCTGCTATTAGGCATATCCCCAGAGCAGCAGCTGGAGGGAGGCAGGCTGCCTAATGCATACAGCGGGGTACTGCCAGAGAAACTGTTTCATAGGCTGCCTAGTGACTAGTTATGTAAAAAGACTTCATATTACTAAACCAAAACTAGTTCCTTACCAAGAGCTCTTTATAGGAATGCTTGTACCATTTAAGCCATGCCCTCACAGATGGGTTCTTGATGCCCCATTCAGGCTCACTCATCTTCCTTCAAACTCATAGCAGCAACCTCTGGAAAGGCAATTTCACATATGATATGTGTTCATGCTGTGTAAAGGGTGTTCCAGGCTCCAACCAGTGTCCATCTCCATGTTATGGAAAAGGAAATTCTGGGACACACCTCAGGCTTTACAGTTCATCCCCATTTTGGTGTACTGAGAGCTTTAGGCATTGGCAGACGCCTACCTGTAGTGCTTACGCAACATTAGCAAGAATATGTCTCTGCTTTGATGCTATACTGGAGAAGACGAATCTTAGGCCTTTTTTTTCTTGTGGTAACAGCTGAAGAGCAGCCATGTATTGCTCCTTAATGCTCAGGGCTTGTTCTCTTTTCTTCAATGTACTGTTAGCACTCAATAAATAATAAATAACTGCTATGTTGGTGTCTTTTTAATGAGCTGAGCCTATAGTCCCAATGTGCAGTAGCTGTGCATGCACATCTCCATATGCAATATTAATGGTTATATTATGTAACCATATAACAGAGTGTCAAGGAGTCTCTGGAACTCTTCCCTGAGTGAGGATCTGAATGGAATATGAACAGCAGAGTTTGGCCCTGGATGCATACAAGTAAATTGATCCACAGCAGAGACACCATTTTCTATTTGTTTGATAAATAAGTTCAGACTTCAACAATCTGAGAGAGATTTCAAGAACATATGCCATACTGCTCGCTTATGAAGCATTTTCTTGTTCATTGCTTTGGATAAACACAAGCTGAATGCAGATAACCACTACTATATGTGATATGGCACCAAAGACTGGGCTAAAAATGCCCAGAGTGACACGGTCCCAGCTGAAAAGCTCATAGCTCCCAGGGAGACCCCAGCTGGTGCAGGCACAAGTCTCACTGAACAGAGCAACAGCTCTGTTTCCACGTTTCTGCTAACCGACTCAGAAGGGGAGGGAGGCACGGTGTCAGACTCCCTCAGCTGCCTTCACGAGGGGAAGAGAACATCAGAGATGCTCAGTGCATTGCTGGGAGCCAGGCTGCACACACACATAGCAGAGTTTGTTTTTCCGATACTGCTTGGAAGCATCTGCTTTCTCCTCTCTTTAGTGTGCTGCCTCCTGGACTGTTCGGCCCCAAGCCCTGTATGAAATACGCACATGCACAGGCAGGGCATGGGAGGGGGAAAGAGAAGAGCCAGATGCAGCTTACTAAAGCATCAGAGGAAGAAAAGGAATCAAAGATGGATTTGGGAGGCCATGGAAGAGAGAGAGAAGGAGATGCAAGATGTTGGGAGATGTGCTACATGAGAGAAGCTGAATGAGGGAAAAGGAGTATGTGAAAAGAATAAAGAGAAACTGGAGGGGGGAACACAGGGAGACTGGAAGGAGAGAACATGAAAAAGGAGTGAATGGTGAGACAGAAATGAAGAACAGTAAGGGGTGCAGCTGAGAAAAACAGACGAGTTCTAAGGGACTATTTCAGTATCATTTATGCAGAGTCTAGAGAGAAGCTTTTAAAACTAGAGTTTTAAAAAGTGAATAATCAAAGCAATAGAGTTTGGTTTTTTTTTAAGAAAAAAGAGAGCAATGTAGAGGAGCTGCCCAGCATTTAGAAGATTTCCAATTCTTGGAAATGCTAACTCCTCTGGAGATTTTAGTCAATTTACTATTCCAGTCATGGGCTGATTCCTAGGGTCATTACATCCACAGTGTGTTGTTTTCTGCTCTTCTTTTCCTATGGCAGAGATTAGTGGTGCGGGTTTTTCTTCAAGGTAGTTATTGCTTTTTTTTTTTAATTATTTTTTATTTTTAACAACAGATCTTAATTTTCTTGCAAGAGACTAGGAAAGTTTTTGTGGCTGTGGTGTTGAGAATAAATATTCTGTGGATCCTTCAAAACCAGAAATCTGCTGTACTGTGATTGCAAGACAATCTTCTGTAGAAGCCTGGTAGATTAAAATTTTAGTTTTGAAAACTTTTAGGCCTCCAACTAATGCCCCTTCAGCAAAGCCCTCTAATATAAACTTTAAGAACATGCTCGAGTTTCTTTGAAGTCAATAGAATTAGGAAAGCTCTGCTGAAAAAAGATAAAGGGTTTGTTTTGTTCAAGTATGCAGGGATATAATTAAAACAATTTTAAGTACAAATCTTTGTATAGATACTGTTATTTGGAAGAAGAATGGCTGGAATCAATTTAACAAAATAGTAAAATCTAAATTAACTTGAAGCTCTCATACTGGAATAAAGGCATGCACATGTAATTCTCAGCATTCCTTACTTTGGTACAAATTTCTGTTTTAAGTGGGCCTTCTATAGTTTGAAGTGGGTACATTATTCTAAACGATGCTAGCTTCTTACAGATGGACACAATATACTTTGCTTACTTCACAGGTGAAAATGATTTCGAACAGTAGGCATCAGTCTCGGAGAAGCTATGTGACACTACCATGCTTCATACTAGTTGAGGTAAGAACATACTGTAAATACATTGCTAAGTACTTGGGTGTATTTTTTAAGAAAATGCTCAGCAGCAACAGATTTATATTATACTAACATATTTATGTTTATCTCAACATGGACTACTATCTGCTAGTTGGCAATCACTTATGGCACCTGTGAATTAAATTTCTGTCCCCATACTGTATTTTTTCCCCTGGTTCTTTCATGAGAGGGAATGAAGGGGGGTCCCTATGCCTGCAATTTCATTTTAAGTGGATGTGATATTCTGAAGTGCCAGAATCCAGGAGAGTGAAGTACCTCTGAGCTGGACCCATATAGATGTTGGTGGTTAAATCTTGGTAATAATCCTCCCATCAGTCTAGAATTCTTTTCATTCATCAATCTTAAACCACCTTACATTTGAGAGTAAATACCATTATTTTCATTTTAAAGATAGGGAGCAGTGGAACAGAAAGTGGAACAGTTGTTCAAGGTTGTTCAGTCTGTCAGGAACAGGAGACATTTTGGAATAATGCGTGCTGAGTAACTTAAGCACCATCTAAACCAGTTTGCGTTTCTTTTGCTTTTATTTTTGAGACTGTTCTTGCTGAGGCACTATAAACAATTCCTTTTCTTTACTCTGATGCTTGTAGATCATGCTCATAGCAGAACTGACCGCAGGTATGTCTGCCCTACAGTGGAGCTGGAGCTGCAGCTGCAGTATGGCATAGATGTATTTGTCTTTATTTGATCTGATTTTAAGGTGGCTCACTTCAGCCCCACTATGAACGCAGCACAACTTTGCCACCTGCAGGGATTTTGGAGTGCCTGGCTGCTGTGGCTATACCCCCACTGTTAACCTAATTATGCTGAAGTTATCAGCCAGGGTTAGATCCAGAGAGGTATGGACGAGGATGCTGCACAGCCATAACTGTGTGTGTGGCCCGGGGCACGCTCATTGCACTTGAGAGTGTGAGGCTGGCAGGTGCAGCCCTTTAGTCCCTGTAGTAAATCTTGTGCTAGCATTTAGGTGTAAGCACACTACATTGCAGTCACACAAGGCCTGTGGTATGGAAATGTCCCATTTCCGGCTAGGTGTAAGCTCACTTCTAGAGAAAGGACCAAACTATAGTGTGACAAATACCTTATTATGTGGCAATATATATCTTGTGGGACCCAAAAAAATATTGGTGTGAAGGAGAATGTAACTTCTTCATAGGGCAGGTTTTACACTGGTAATTCAGTTTGGGGTGGTTGTGCCCATCGAAAGTCCATTGATGGTTGGACTTGACGACTTTAAAGGTCTTTTCCAACCTTAATGATTTTGTGATTTATATCGGCAGAGGTTTTGCTCCAATTCTCTTAAGGCATTTCTACATCCAAAACATTTGGAGCATGGTTAAAATTCAGGCACCATTTTGCTTATCTTTTAATGCATGCTAATTATAATGAAAAATCCTGATGGTTCTTCCAGGGTTGCCAGCTGATTTGGTATGAGGGAGCCTGAGGGAGATAATTAAGCTATATTTTGAGCATAGTCTTTCCTGACTTACTTGTGCACACTGTTATCATTGGATTCTGTGGACTGCAGATCAAAGTAGAACATCTTCAGATAAACATTGCTCAGGCTGAGGGAGAGGGGGGGATTTGCATTCAATTTTCTGCTCAACCACAGACTTCATGTGCCGTACTGAACATGCTGCTTGGGCCTTACTGCAGAGGCAATCGGGCATTGTTATGCCTGGATTTTAGGCAATCTGTTTGGTAGCAGTTGTTATGGGGGTTTCAGTAGTGCTTAATATGGGACTTAAGAAGTAAAAGTTGAGGACCATTAAGACACCCCTGTGGATTTAATTCCTAGACTCTGTGTCTTGGTACCCATCTCCTTACCTCACACTAGTACTGGGAAACCAGTGCTTTGGTTGCTGTAGGGTGCTTAGATCCTCCTGTGATACATTTAGAAACATCTGATAAATGGTCAGTGGAGGATGTAATAAATTGAGGGTGAATATAGCAACATGCCAAGGAAAAGTTTTTTAAGGTGTAAATATTATGACCTAAGTGACCTTTCCCGAAGAATTTTTCATCCTCCATGGGGTCTTTCTTCTCTGCCTTTTAAATAACAGTGTGGTTTTTATCAGCACATTTTGGAAGTTGCTTCCATGTTGATAGAAAATTGCTTCATTGTCTGGAATTATTTCTGTCACATCATTTCAGTTAGTTTTGTAACTTCGCAATTTATGTTCACTGTTTTCAAGCACTGTTTGTGACCCACTGTGACACAAATCACTGCAGATCCACTGGCTTTTCTTTCTTGTCATATGTCACACTGAGACAGCATCAAGATGCATAACTTCTATATCATCAAATCTAATGACATTAGGGGCTCCAAAATTCTGATGATGTCATGATACTATTATGTGAGTTTATGTCATAGAAGTCATTAGGGAGACAGTGCAGAGCAGCTAGAGCTGTAGATGCGGTTCCGGAGACATGATTTTTATTCCTGAATGTTGGGAGGAATCGCTTAGCCTTATACAACTTCTGGCTTGTTATTTCTAAAATCTGAATAACAATTCTACACCCACATTTGATAAGATGCAGAGATGGAAGACAACATTATCATTGTTCTCCAGGATCAAAAGGTGATCCTAATGTTGTAACAGCTGTAATTCTTTTTTTAAAGCAACTGGATAAGAGAAGTATGCAATATTTGAGCACCTGGGTTTATGTATTTGGGTGATTAAAAGGTCTGTGAGCTTTCTCAGCCTTTCTTTAAAAGCCTCATTGTATGTTCCTCACTTCTCCAGCAGAAGAAATTAGTCCACTCACATACATAAAACACATGATAAGGCAACAATTGTGCTTACCCTTAGGCTGCAGCTGGGAAGCAAAGGAAGGTATCAGGTAAGGATTCAAGTATCTGCAGCCATACAGCCACAAAACCAAGTCCCCTATGCTGATAAAAAGGAATAGAACCCATGAGGTGCCAGTGGCAGTAGTGGTGACTGTCATTTGATGGTGATTGCCATAGAGACCTGATGTATCTGCAAAGTTTATAGGACTGGGCTATTTGTCAGAGAAAGTGTTTATTTGCAGAGGCACAGTGTGTCACTTTGCCAGCCTGTATTTCAAGAGTTTATTTTGCATGGGACACAGAAAAAATCCACTTTCCTGGAAATCTGTCAGCCTTTATTGACTTGAGTATTAAAGAATTTGAGCAGACATAAATGGGATACAGGGTATGACACAGGACTGTACGCAAGTCCTAGCTTGCTTCTCAGAGAAGTGTGTCTGAGATGCTGCTGTTCTCCCTGCCACTGGTGTTCTCCTGGCAGCACTTTCTTCTGATGCCTACAGCACCTGGGAAGCAGGGGCTTAGCCCTCAGCCAGGCCTTGGCCCGGCACTCCTGGTTGGGGGGTGAGCAGGGGCAGCACAGCATGGGACAGCACAGCTAAACCTGTATGAAGGTCAGTAAGTACTTTAGCCCTGGAGGAGATGTGAGGGTGCTTGTTGGAAGTTACAGCAGGGAATAGTTACACACATGTCAGGTTCTATTTCACTGTCTTCAGAAAAACATGACTTTTTCATGAGTAGCCTGCAGGTTAGGAGCAATAGAAAAGGTGTACATCAGAGTGATTTACATTAGAGGAATGCTAAGAGTAGTTTCGCTCTTGCAATAAGGCAGAATAAGGTTTTCTGCACTTCTCAGAGCTTGCTCTCAAGCATAGGCTCAACTCTGCTAAGCAGTGATGTTGCATCAGGAGATAATTTATTTGGTAGATCTAGTTTCTGCACCCTTGGCCTTTCTAGCAATAGTTAGTGGAATTTTTTTCTTAACTTATTTCTAACCTTGGGGCAGAAATTATCTAAACAGGTAAAATGTACAGAAACTTTCGGTACTAAGAAAACCATGGTCTCTGTAGACTTCATTCTGGTGATGCTAAGCTCTATACCTTTCAAAATGTCAGCTTTTCTCTACAGAACAGACTTGCAAGCTATTACTTGTCAACCTTTCTGAAAACCTCTGTCCTCTCCAATTCACAAATGATAGAAAAGATGCACCTGAGTATTCTGTCATCTGTTCCAGATAGTTTCATTAGTCTAATTCAAAGAGATGAACCTCTTTTTATCTGTTGATCCTAGTGGATGGAGCTAGGAGTTTGTATCTGACTACCCAAGCTGGAAGAAAAAATGTAAATTGTATAAGACTTGAATCTGCATGGCACAACTTGAGCTGGGCAAGCATCTGTTATATGCTATTGCTGTCAAGAGCTTCTGCTGGTTCAAGGCATCATTTATGCAGTCTCTTTATACTTTACTGTATCAGTCACTGAATTTTTATGGTATGTTGCTGCACTTATTTGTTTATTGTTTTCCTGCTAGTACCTTTTCCATTAAAGAAGCAGCAGATTCTAAGATTAATCTCCTCAAAGCCATGCAATATCAGAAGTTAGCTTCTCCATCAGTACCAACTCATGAAGCTATTATGACAGACCATAAATTTTGATTCCAAAGGCCAATTATTGTCCAAGAGTATTGTTCAATTTTCCTTTGACCTAAGTTTGTCCTGCTTTGTCCTTTCGTATGCAAAATATGATTTATTTCTGCTTTCTTTGAGATGTTTTAACTCATTTGTTGTTTAGTGAAGTAGCTTTTTCTAACATGTATGCTGAAAACAGCTGTCCAGGTAACAGCTGTGAGGTAACCTGAGCTATGTCTCTTTAATGGAGATATTTTAGACATGGCAGTTAGCTGTCAAAAATGCCTGCTGGACTCAGTCTTAACTACCTTCAATCTAACTGTATTAATCTTGTAACTACTTAGTAACACCAGATGCAAACTTTTGCTAATCTTTCACACTTTTGCAGTTTTAGGCTTAGGATTGTCCTACTAAAAGCATTAAGTGGTACTATTCAAGCAACCTATTTTATCCGATTTTTCTGGTTTTCCTTTTTTCCACTTGTGCATATAAATATACTCCCTGGAGTGCATTTATCTAGAGAAGGTATAATTCTTTCACCTAGTATTAATTTTTAGAAATTACTAAACTTAACTTTTTTGAATGCAGGAATTAGAATATTACTCTATATATATATCTCACTAGATAGTAATATATATAATATATAGCATATATTATATCTATATTAAAAAAATAACTCTGGCAATAGGCAGATCCATTAATATATGTGCCTGTGAAAATACTGACTTCTGTGTACTTCAGATACTTCAGAGTTACATTCATCAACTACCTATCTAAATTTTGTGAAAAGTTTACCTTAATGTGCAAAGGACTTCTGACTTCTTAGCATAGAGCTCTGAACTGTGCTTAACTATGCTGATAGGCTTTGTCCTTTTTTAGTTTTTGTTGGGGATATGTTTTGTAGCAATACAACAATGGCTTTTTGTCATGCTTCTCAGGAGATCCTGGCTGACATTTCGCTCTGCCTTGGTTATGCACTCTGCAGAGCTCTTTATGCAATTTATTCTCCATTGAATTGTAAGCTTTCTCATAGCTGAGAATCAAGATGACTCAGACAATTTACAGCTGATTCAACAGTAGGAGGTCAATCTTAGTTTCTCCTTCACCCTTTGGGTTCTAAGGATTTATTTTCCGCCGAAGAAGGACATTATTTATAATCTCTCTCTTGTGTAATTTTCTTAGCCTACCATTTTCTTCTCTTTTTTTTTTTTTTTCTGTTTCCAGTATCTAAGTAGCTTGTCAATAGTCTTAAAAACTGGCCAGTAAGGCATTTAGCATGGGATGGAGAAACTAGTTGCACATGAATGACTGAACTGCAGTTGTATGAATTTGTGGTGATACTGGAAAGCCAACAAGGAAGTCATTAAAAAGCATTTCACATCTCCCATCAAAATAGCCAGCCTTCAAAATTTCAACTTATCAAACAATCTTTATTTAAATTCATAACTCTCAAAATACTTTTTTAATGTGGAACTTTCGATGTTTTTTTGTGTGGTGTTTTTGGGGTTTTGTTTGTTTGTTTGTTTGTTTGTTTGTTTGTTTTTGCAATGGACCTTAAAGATACTGCACTGAAGTGAAACACTAGATGTGTATACTGGAGTCTGCTCTTAGATTAATAGAGCTTGAGTGTGGCTTCTGCTTTCACCAAGTCTATTTGTTGGTGTTCATTTATTTGTGTATTTATTCCCATTCTAAGACTTGTAATCCCCTTTAGGTATGGAGTAAGATGCCTGATAACTTTTTTCTTCAATATGAAACGAAACAGCACATGAACAGAGAAGTGCAATATTAAAGTGTCATGCAGATTTATTTCTAATAATACTGTTACGTATTGTTGGTCTCTTCTCCATGATTTAGGTCTTAAGTCTGCATAGGCCACTTAAATGGAAAATGTAGGTCCTGAAAGGAATTACAGAAAGGGTAAAGATTGTTATAGCAAATCTACCATAATAATAAAAAAAACCAAAACCAACGATAATTAAAAAATATATTCAGCTATTTTTTAATTATATTGTAAGAAAATTAAAACTGTTTTAAAGCAATGCAGTGCTTTAAATACCTTAGATAAATGCAAAATACCAGACCTGGATCAAATACACACAGTCTTTGATGGAATTGAAGTTATATGGAGATTTAATAGAAAAAATAAAATAAATAAATAAACTGTAGGTGAATACCTTACTCCATGGCTTCCAGTGACTTTGGCTGTCCGTGGCTTGCTGCTTGGTGGAAAGCTGTTCCTTCAATTACAAGTAGCCCTTTGACTCATTTTGACTTGGGGAAAATATATTTTTGTCTGCCCTGCATATTTCTTTGAGTGTCTGAATTGGGAAGAGGATTGTTTTTTTCTAATCTTTCATCCCCTTAACGACTCCTGGCTTATTATGACTTCAGATACAAATTCAATCCTAACAGGTGGCACAAAGAAGTTGCTGTAAGGAAATACATGAGCTTTGAAGTAGGAAGTGAATCGCTTAGGCAGTCTTTGTCATTAAATTGTTCAAGATGTTACAGAGATCATCTTACAGAGCAACTGTAATGACTGCCCGTCCTCTAACCGCATTCCAAAAACAGAAGAAAAAATAATTATTGGTCCTTTTAAAATCCTGGTGAATATTTCAGTCATTGACAAAGAGCATGCAGAAAAGTACATCTCTAGAAACTGCGTGAGTCTCCCGTTCCAACAGATTCTTCTCTTCCTTTGTGAAAATAGAAAAGTTTACCTGCTCAGAATCTGAGCCTTGTGAATATTATTGCCATATATTTACTAGCCTACATTTAGTGCATTGTTCATTTAAATAGCTTTTGGATAGAAATTACCTTATATGAAAGTAATTATTTCACAGTTCCTTTTAGTTGGTAATTTCTGTAATTCATTTTAGTAATGCTTTACAATGAAAAAATATATGTGCCACAATACAAATCTCTTCTGTCATTGCTAGACAGGAATAGGCCACTGTTAGAAACAGTCCCCAGGCTATCCTGGCTATCTGTGTAGTATTTTATTTTCAAGAACAGCAACACATTTTATTTGACAATGCCCTGAAAAATTAAATTTCCAACCATATCTAACAGGATGATAAACATTCAGAGAGAAAAGGATTTCAACACTAATCATTCACTGAGAGCAATGCAACTGCGAGAGTGAACCAATGCTAACGAAAAACACTAATTGTGCTAATGAAACTTTCTAATGTATTCTACTGACAAGGCAAGCATTGGAAAGCTGCTGCTGCTTTGAAATGGATAAAGCATTGTAATTCAATAAATGTTCTTTTTTTGTAATGTAATCCTCCCAAGCAATTTCTGAGCTTAGCTGTCATAAACCAGTAACACCCCAGTAAGTAATTTCACTATAGCAGATAATTGTTTAAGGACTCCCATGATAGAGAACCAGATGCAAGTAAATGTCCTGCATGTAAGGGTTGTGTCAGTCACCCTGGGCAAGGCAGAAATGAGCCACTTCTCCCTCTTTGTTCATCTTCACCTGCTGGTACTGAATGTGACTGTAGTAGCCAGTAATATGAAGCAGGTACTGTTTCTCCCGCTTTTCATAATGCCTGTTTTACTTAGAAGAAATAGATCAAAGCACAAGAAGGCAGGAAGAGAAGATGTCAAGGACAGCAGGATCCAAGGGAGCTATAATCTGAGGGAAACTAATTAATGAATAATTTTTTTCTGGAATTGTCTTGAAGTCTGAAGAGCTTTCCAGAATTTTTGCTGTTCTCTCTGATGTAATGACTTTTCCAGCCCTGATCATGAGAAAGGCAGGGAGAAAAAAATTCCTGGCATTCAGTGAGTGTATTGTGGTTTACGTCTCCTGCTGGCTATCCTAGAAGAAGGGAGGGCATCATGAGTTCTGTACCTATTGGATATGAACAAGGAGTTGAACTTTACTTTCTCTGTGGGATATTTTTAGACAAAATCTTTTCAAAGAACTTGTGTATTTTAACTATCCCAATTGGCTGATAAGCTTTATTACTCTGTATTTCTTTAAAACACCCACACTGGTGATATTTTTCTTGAAAACTGAAATGAAAAGATTATGTAGAAGTATCTATTCATGACATAAAACTAGAAAGATACAGCTGCTGGTGCAGGATTAAACTGCTGTGTATCAACAGCAACGAAAATGTCTCCTTCCAATATTTTTGTCTATCTTTGAGGAAGATTATATGACAAAAGCTGTGCTGCTTCCCCATTTTCATTACCCTTGTTTCTGGAGTTGCTAGTTGCAACATTATTGTAAGACATTTGAGATATTAAGTAGAGAGTGCATGATTAAAACCTGTGTGGATGATATGCATTTTTTTAGAGTAATACATAATACACCATATATAGTTTTCCTAAGCTTATTGTTGACTTTGGCTGTGTAACTAATACCAAGGTCAGCTGGGACAAGTCTGATATTGTTCTAATTTCTGTGGGGTGGCTTTTTTTTTTTTCCCCTAACTGAAATTTTAAATGTTCGTAATGGAATTAAGCACGGGACATTAAGATGCTTAATAAGCTAAATAATTTGCTTAAATCCAATTTGGATACTGTCCTAGTTACTATAGAAGCCGTATTCAGCATGCTGGATATTGGCATTGGTCTATGAAGAAAAGGTTAATGCCATAAAAATTATGTGTCCTAAGATGGCTGTATCTTTTTAGCAACTGCCCACTCCATTTCCCAAAGGTTAATTTTTGTCCCAGCTTAGTGAGAATCTGATTCTGCAGCCCTTATGTTCTGTACTCAGATCTCCTACTGATTTTAATTTATCTAAATTAACAGAATTCTTAGGGGGGGGAAAAGACCAAACACTAATAATATTTTAATATCTCTCTATTTCTGAGGTAGTTGTACTTCACATTTACAGCTTTACCACACAGCAGTCAGTTCAAAGTAAATGAGCCTTATATGTTTCTAAGAATGATAGTTTCTGGCAATGTGAAGAGTATAAAAACTGCATGATTCTTTAAGGCCATAAGAGTAAAGTCACTAGGTGGTCATAAGAGAAAAGAGATACTGATCTTAGTTCTGGCAGATATCAATTAATCCTCTCTCAAAATGAATCCTGAAGATATTTTATATTCCTTGATTCTGTCCCGGTGATACGGCCTTCTTACCCCTCTACCACCTGCCAGGCCTACGGAGAGCCAGGCTGCCTGTGCATAATCCAGCCCTCTTCACATCGTCCTGCTGTCACGCCAGTGTATGAGCTGCCTGCATGAGCTGTTGAGCTGCTACCTTTTAATCCTTTTGCTCTGGCAGAAGTCTACAGAATCCCCCACTTACTGCATTTTCCCACAAGAAACCTGTAATTTCAACTTCTGATGTTCTTGCCAACTTTGTAAATGTACCCTTGCACAAATCTCTCTCTCCCCACTTTTCCTTTTTTAATCATGTTTTCCCACACTATCACTTGCCACTTCTTTCTTTTAGAACAGTCGGTTGTTTGGAGTTGAGCTAGCTAGCTGGATGAATAAGGCATCAAATGAGTAAAGATTTCCAAAAGCAGCGATCAAAGTAGAGAGTTGTGTATTAACCAAGCAAGCATATATTTTGTTATGTAATAATTGGACAGTGTCGCCTATTATATCAGTGATATTAATATTCTAATCTAATAAATTTCTTACCTTTCAGTCTAACAATTTATTAAACACAGAATATTTTTAAATGAGAAGCAACCTACTTTTTGTCACTAGACTTTAAGTTTTCCTCTTTCTAGAGTTTTCTGTTTTCACTGCATGCTCATGAACAAGCTACAAAAGAAAGGGCATTTTTCAGAGAAAGGATGTGTGTGAAAACATTAATGTAAGATGAATGTCTTGGTGTTGAATGATAATGTGTGATACCTGTGTTTCTTGTGGCTCTGTGGATCGTGAATGCTGATGGCTACACCAGGGTGCAGGAGAGCTGGATTCTGGGTGATGAGTATTATGAATTGGACTTTAAATGTTTTTAATATTTATAATTTTCAAAGTAATCTAAGAAAATAATCAGCTCTATTTCTAGCTTTCTTGAACAATTACCTGGTAGCAATGAATAGTGTCTGTAATTCTGTTCGGTAAATTCTATGGGCATTTTTCCTCCCTTTTGAACCACTGGCTAAAGGTATCCTGAACTTGCTCTTTCTATGCTTTTTATCTTAATTTTATGAAGTAATGGATAATATCCAACTTGGGAATGGGATTTCAGGTGTAATGCTAATGAGAAATGTCTGGTATAATTTGTAAGAACATAAGTAATTCTACCACACAACTGTGCGTGAGCTTATCCAGCAGAAGCTGTTACAGAGGATGTACTGGGCTCCTGCCAGGATGAGCTGCATGCATTGAACAATAACCAGAGCTGGAATTATGCATTACAGTGATTACAGTGCATAATTTATGATACTAGCCTATTTGTCTTTCCCTTTTGAGAGAAAGTTAGTAAGTGGGTTAATTTAATCTTATGTACAGACTTGCGCTTGAAAGTATCTTTGGAGTCTTGTAAACCTTACCTGTTCATGATATAATTGCTAAGGGCCAAGCTTGGATCCTGAATTAAGGAGTCGTCAGTCTTGGAAGGAAGACCTCACAATTCCATGCAGAGTCCCATGCCAAAGTGACAGTAATTTCTTTTACACACTTTTGGATGGTTTTACCTTTCCCCTCCTCAGTATCTCAAAATATTTTATTTGCCAGTCATGGAATTAGCAGAAGATAAGGATGGCAAATGCGCACAGCTAAAAATTAGTCACACTTCTGTTTAAGTGTAGAATTTAAAAATGAGAGAGTGGATTCATCCAGGTAGAGACCAGGCTATAAAATATGACCCTGCAAGCAGACAGGGCGTGATTTTTCACACAAGCTTTCCTGCAAATGAACAAGGTCTCCTTCAGTTGAAACAGAAGTTTGTCTCCATCTCTCTGGTAACTTCACTATTTATAAGTAAAAGTGTACAAAAGAGAAAGCAAATTACAATGCAGCAAACTGCCATATTCAAATTAGTGAAATTAATTCAGTAAAATGTAAATGGAGTTTTAGGATTGGTCTGTAAAACCTTCAGACCTTCATTGTACAAGTGTCTGAACTAGTTTTGGATTATGTACAAAATCGGCTATACAGATACATACAGTGTACTGCACAGCGCAGGTCTGGGTGATTTTTTTTTTCCACTTGACTACCGCACCATGAATAGGCTAATGCTCTGCTTATGCCAGCTACGTTCAGTAATCTGCTGCATCAATCTTCCAAGGTATCACTAATTACCTCGGAAAGGGGTTTTCTTTTGTCCAAAGAAATTATAATAATGATGATATTCTGGGTGAAAGAGATGAGGAAGTTTACTCCAAAATCCTGAGGTTACTCATATGATTTTTATCGACCCAATTATGCCAAAGATTGCCAAGTTTACAGCCAGTTTGCATAACACTGCAGTTACCGAAAATGTGTCTACTAATGAAGGTTAACTTCATAGCTGCGGTAATAATTTTCTAAGTGGTAGGCTTTTTCCTAAGTTTATCTTAGGTAAGATTAAATAATCACTATTTGAGCTTTCAAATATCAGTGTTTCATTTCATTTAATTTCACATTGACAAAACCGTGTTCTATATTTTTTTATTTTGACAGAGCAGTGGTATATATGCTAATACAGGTATTAGTTCTCAAGATATGGAAGCCTTAGGTACACAGTGTCCTTCTGGCATCCCAAATTTCTGTTCTAAGCTATGAAGAACTTGCATGCCATAATACTTCCTAGTTTGAAGATAGCAAGCAGTTTTAAGAAGAATAATTATCTTATTGATGTAAACACTGACTAGGCAACTAATGTGCTGTGACTGCTACTCATTATATCAAACTCAATCACTTCATTGTTGCCTTGTCCTCCTCCTCATTTGTTTCATCTCCATCTGCTCACACTCTCATATACTTGCACTGCATTGTATGAGGTGCCCAAGCTTACTGGGGAAAAATGGTGTCTTCTACGGAAATAGGGTCTAGCTCTGCATAATACCGCAATACAAATACAGTATTAATGCTTATGCTGCTACTAATTTAACTTTTTTCTCCCTGTGTGGCTCTTGAAAGTACGATTCCTATTTTGGAGCTCATTTAGCTGTGTGCAAGTGACAGTTAAGAGTTAAATTGATCATAACTCATGAGCCCTTTAAATGAACAATCTAAGCTAGTCATCAAAGCTTGTTTCATTATTGTTGCAAGTGGTATCCATCAGAGGCTGGTATTTCTTAGGCTGGCATAAATGACATTTTCAGAGGATGATTCATCCTGCCCTAATGTAGTAGAGCTTAGTCACCTGCTGGAGTTGTCTCTCTCTGGGAACTACATGCTAAGACCATATGAAAAGCTTAGATTTGGTGCCTAACTTGTTTGAATCATACTACAAATGTTCTGGGCAAGCCCCCCATTTCTGATTCTGTGCTGTGCTCCAGCTGCTAGAAAATTATACTCCTCATGCATTATGGTGGTCCTACAAGCATAAGTTTTAGCGGTAAATGCCCTGGGCTTTAGGACTTAAATCACTGCATATCAATAAACAATTTAATTAAGCAATTAAAATGTCCTTTTAATTATCTCTTAGCAATATCTGTTATTAAATACAGAGGAAGAGACTATTGTATATTGGCAGAGTAAAGCCTGCATCAAATAAGTAAGTACTATACAGTGTTCTTCTGAAGTTTGTATGCAGGTAAATCTCTCTCCTGCTGTTTGCCAAATCAGGGGGCTTTTCCTAATTTTTTTCCTGGATAAAGCCAGGAGGTCTCTAAAGATTTTAGTTCATTGTGTCTCTTCCCTACTGCTCTGCCATCAACACAGATGCAATATTCTCTTTAGAAAGGGCTGGTTTAGTGTAGTAATGTGAAGATGTAACAGGGGAACAGCCATGGGGTTGCCAGCTGTTGTCACTCTGATAAAGCATGAGAGAGGTAAACAGCATGGTAAAAACAGTGGCATGATTTGATATCAATTCTTATGTTTCTTCCCATTGAGAAGGCTTTGTTGTGTTGGCTTTGTTTCTTTACTGCCTTTTGTCATAGCAATGTTTTATAACTAGAAAATACTACAAAAAGTGATGATATAAGCACAGGAAAGGTTAGTGAATTTGGTTTGGAATTGGAAATATCACTGGAAATTGTAATGAAGGTCATGATTTCAAAGTATTCCAAAACAGTTATGGTTTCTCATTGTCTGCCCTGTTTTACATTGTGCCTCTTGAGCTGATATTTCACTTAAAATTGGGTAGCAAATGAAAGAACAAGATAAATCTGTGAGGACTATCAGGGGAGCTCCTGCTCTGAGATCAGTGGCACTATTCCCAAGAAAGTTAGTTTCAAAACCAGTCTGTCTGTCATCTGAGTTTCAACTGACAATTTTACCAATAGCCTTCTGAAACAAAAAATTGTTGGATCTGGGCTTTTCTCTGCCATTCTGCTGTCATTGCATATCACTGATGTAAATCAGCAGTGAATACTGTGACTGCAGAATATATTTAGCTGGCTGCATTATTCACTGGGGATGGTGTTCTTGTGCTTCTATTTGTTTGATTTAATACATGTTTGCATATTCAACTGTGCAGCAATAAACATAATAAAAAGTATAGCTATGGTTTTACTTGATCAGCTAACTGCTGATGGAGGCAAGCCACTGGTGTGCAGGCGCTGCTTGTGAAGTAAGCCTGCAACAATGGGAATTTGTTTACGAGTATTAAAATAAAGCAATATTTGGTAGTATTGTCTTTTTGCTTTTGTAATAGTCTAAGCATCTTCTGGACCTTGGACCTGCCTTACCTATGCATTCCTAAGCATTTCTACCCTTCATTATCATACCAAATAGTAGTCTACATAGTACAACAGTCAACTTATATGAAGAGAACAGTAGCAAGCATCAAGTGCATGTGTTTTTCAACCTGTGCAAGTCAGACAGAAGCTAATCCAGATTTTAATTTATCAGCTGCAAGAAACCAAGCCTTTCAGACTTGTTCTAAGGAAAAATTTTCTTCAAAATGGGAGAAGAGGCTGAGAAAGGATGACAGTACCAGAGCAGGCCTTACCTGTATAAGAATAAATACACAGTTCATCATTATATTCAGAAACAGTCAGAAGTTTACAGAGCTTTCAAAGAAAAAAAAAAAGATATTTTTATATACCTTCAGCTTTAAAGTTTTTTTGGCATCTGGTCATCTACTCTGTAGTTGAGCCCCTTGCTATTCAATAAAGTGTCCTGATTACTTTTCTAACTTAATAATCTTTACTCTGAAAACTGAGGGTTGCAGAAAGGGAATAATTGATCCCCTTAATTCCTCACTGAAGCATCAAACTGACAATCAATCAATTTGCCTGTGTAGCACAATTTTTTTTTGAATGAAAAACAGAGCCTGGCATTTTCACGTTTCAGTTTTTTTATCAGTGACCTGAGTTGACTCAGATCACTCTGAGCTGACTCTGAGTTGACGACCAATGAAGCTGACTTTAAAACTCCTCTTTGACTTAAATGCTGTATGCTCTCGTTTGTGACTCTATTAAATGGCTATTCCACCTGTAGTATTTGAAGCATGGGCAGTAGACTGAGACAAATAATACAAGTGAATATTGTATCTAATACATTTATTCTGGTCTGTTACACGCCATGTTTTTAAATGATTGGAAGCTACATATTAGAGCCTAAATAGTGTCACTATTGTAGAGTAAGAGAAAAGCATAAAGACAAACTGTCTTTGTTGTAATGCCCCTTAATAATTCCTTTAATAGTCTTATGCTTCATTTAATGGCAGCCAGCATTTGTGTACCAGCAGAAAAGACCGAGCACTCAGGATACAGATGTGTTCCTGTACTGCCAGACACATTTTAAATGTTGTTTAGCATTAATGAGAGAAGGCCATTTACTTTTCCTCATGGTGGGGTGTAGAGAAGGGAAAGTCAGACTCTTCTCTCCAGGATCCCAGTGACAGGAGGGGAGGCAGCAGGCCCAAGGTGGAACACAGAAAATTATATAAGGAAATATAAGGAAATACCTTAATATAAGGAAATAATGTTTTATATGTCAATGGCTGGACACTGGCACAGGTTGTCTAGAGTGGTTGTGGAATCTCCATCCTTCAAGACACCTGACAGTTGACTGGACTGAGCAACCTTATCTAATGGGACCTGCATTGAGCTGGTGGTTGGACTATGTGACCAATGGAGATTCTTTCCAAAATCTATGATCCAAAATCCTTCAGTGATTTTTGATAGTAGCTTCAAAGAAGTTTTATAAAAACAGGACTTTCTATGTCCTCTAATTCCTATATGCAATAGCTCCATTGGTATATCTATAAATAGAAGTTGCCTTGTAATAGCAAAATGTGGGAGTATTTTATAAGCTGGTTACTAGAAAAAGGTTGATTTCCCCCCAGTGCCAGTTGCTGAAATACGCCACCAGTGTTTCTCTGGGGCATCCACTTGGAGCTGAAGAGCTGAGTCTAGTGCTCATTGCAGTCCTGCTATTGACTTTGATCTTTGGATCAGGCCTTACATCCTGACAATGGGGGTATTTGTATGCGATCTCCAGGATGAAATCAAGATTTTTACGTGTATGGTAATGGATATCAGACTGTGCTAAAGAAATGGGGAAAATAAACTCTGTGCTAGGCAGAATTCACCACAAGATGTCTCATGTCTCACTACATGTTTTTTGCAAAGGTAGGGAGCAATCCCGCTCAGTCTGGTGAGTGCAATGTGATTCTTCTGGGGAGTATGTTAAGAACATGTAAAAATAGACTGGATGTGGAATCCAGGCATGAAGAGCATGTTCAAGGGCTGATTAAAAATAAATGCACAGAGACTGAACGTCACTGAATATGAACAAAATTCTCCAGAAAGGGGAGGGAAACAAACAGCTGAAGCCAAAGTACAACACTAGAAGAATGATTGCACATTATAATGCAGGGCAATCAAACCTCATTTGTTATTTCCAACAGCCTTTACTAAGTAAGCCAAGTGGAATCTTTAAGGCCAAGGTGTCCCCTTAAAGACTGTTTCCCAGCCATGTAATATTTTGAGGCAAGGGGGGGAGTACCTCTAAGTAACTTTTTACCTTTTTATCTGTTGGCTTTGGGAATCCAGACTGGGGCCCACACACGGGTTGAACCTGCACAAGGTTGTACAGGCTGGGCACAGTCGCCTGTTCTTAAGTGTATGTGTATGTGCTATATACGTATTTTTAAGCGGAACTCTTTCGTGTTTATGTATGTATGATTTCTCCCAGCACTGAGGCAGACTCTCCTCTTACTCTGCGATGTCACTTGGGCAAGGAGAGCTTCGCATCCAGCTCCCCATTTTCTTTAAAGCTTTCAAGGTTAATTGCTTTAGTAGCTGTCCATACGCAGAAGAGTACGTACTTCCAGGCGGAGGCCTTCACCGCCCCGGCCAACTGCGGCCACCCGCTTGCCCGCCCGGGCACGCCCGAGCTGCGGTCGCTGGCGGTGGCCAGCTCCGGGGGCTGCCCCGCGTCTGCGCGCCCGCCGTGCAGGTGTGTGTGCCGGTGTAGCCCCGTAGAGGCGGGGAGGGTTCACTTGCGAATCACTGTGGCGGGGCCGTGCCGTGGGAGCCGTCCCGGGGCCGGGGAACGTCCAGATTTGCCTTCGCCGCCGGTGTGGAGCCTCCCTCCGCCCGCGGCGCGGCCGCCGCTTCCCGGGAGGGGTGGGGCGAAGCCGCCCCCTCTCGCCGCCGCGCTCCGCCCGCCCGCCCGCGGCACGAGCCGGTGCCTGCTCTGGAGCCGGTGCCCGCGCTGGAGCTGGTGCAGGAGCGGCGGGCCGGGCCCCCGCCTGCCCTGCCCTGCCCTGCCCTACCCCGCCCCGCCCGCGCTCCCCGCCCGCGCTGCTGGCCGCCGCCGAGCCGCCTGCGCCCGCGGTGGATGCCGCTGGTGGATGCCGCCGGGGAGCGGGCGGAGCGCGCCGCCGGGGAGGGGGGCTGCCGCGGCCGCCGGAGCCCACGTACATGCGAGTGCCCTCTCCGCTTACCAGCATGCTTTACTTCCAGATGGTGATCATGGCAGGGACCGTGATGCTGGCTTATTATTTCGAGTACACGGACACCTTCGCGGTCAACGTGCAAGGCTTCTTCTGCTACGAGGGCGCGTACCGAAAGCCCTACCCGGGCCCGGAGGACCGCAGCGCCGTGCCCCCGGTGCTCCTCTACTCGCTGACCGCAGGCGTGCCCGTGCTGGTGGTAAGCAGGGGCCGCCCGCGCCCCCACTCTGGCAACTTGTTGGGCTGACCGGACCGCGCCGGACCTCGCCGCGGGCCCCGGCCGGAGCGGCGCCGCCGGCGGGGTGGCTCTGGGGTGGGCCCGGCGGGCGGGGACTCTCTGCGCTCCCGGCGCTGCGGGGCTGCAGCCCGGCCCCGCGGGCCTCGGCGGGCAGCGCTGCCGGCCCGGCCCCGGCCGCTGCCCACCCCGCGCCTCTGAAGTTTATTTTTAGCAGCGGTTTATGTAACTGCCGGTGCTTCCACGGCCAGCCTCGTTCCACTCCTTTGGTAAAAACAATCTTTTATTTTTTGAAACGTCAGTCGTTTGCAGGTGGATGGGCTACCTGATTGAAACCCGCTTGTTAGCGACCACTTACTAATATTTCAGCCAATACTAATTAGAAAACCCCTCTTGGCAGTTTATTTTTTTGCACTGATGTGTGCAAGAAATCAGGAGCAGTTCTGCTTGATTTAGTTGTCTCAGTATGTTACAGTTACTGGTGTGTATGCAAGCTAAACCTATGTGTCTCTAATTGAATATGATCTCCTGTCGATCAGGTTTAAATAGGTGTATCTAAAATGAGATTTATTTAATTGATTTTCATTGGGTTTTTGGGAAAACGTCTAAGAGGGAAAACCAGTGAGATGTCTTCCCTTCAAGTTGCTGAATGTACTATTTGTGTTGGCAGATAACAAGGGCATTAGCATCATTTAATAATCCCTGACCATACTGTGGAGCAAAGACTGAAGGGGAACGAGATGGGAGTATTCAGCTGTCGGGGATGAATTATATATAAACTCACCAGGTGCATGCACAGTTACACATACAGAAACTCCTTGTAAAGAGTTTATTTTAATTGGCTCTAAGCATTAGAATAAAAAAAATTGCAATGGGAAGAGGCCTCTTAAGGTACTGATTATTAGTTTCACAGATTAATTCCTTTTCAGGAAAATATGAAAATGTGAGTGAGAATATAAAGCTACATCAAGGCTGTGGTACTCCCAGACACAGTTTCCTTCTGCATTGTAGCACCGTGAGGTCTCAGATGGTATGCAACGTAAAACCTTACGGTCAGGCTCAGTCTTAGTATTTGAGACTTTGTGGTTTTTTTTCTAGGGATTGAACTACATCATTTGGCAAAACATGTTATGCAGCCTTTTGGTTTTGTTTTCCTTTTTATTTTAACAACAATTAGTTGAGCATTTTACTTACCTGTTCGCTCTTTTGAACCCCCAAATGCCTTTGCGGTTTTAAAGGGGTTTTTTTTTGTTGGTG
Organism: Phaethon aethereus; assembly: GCF_964289735.1. Classification (NCBI taxonomy): domain Eukaryota; kingdom Metazoa; phylum Chordata; class Aves; order Phaethontiformes; family Phaethontidae; genus Phaethon; species Phaethon aethereus. Next base: position 14,894,759 of record NC_138584.1, read on the forward strand.
GTGATGTTTTTCTGTTGTTTGCATGTGATTTTTTTTTTTTTTTTGCTTTTAATTGTATTTCTTTTATTTGGCTCAGAAAGATGTAAAGATTATGTCAGATATTCATGATGAGCATCTCTTTTTCCTAATATGTGTCAGCAGAATTGATTGGTAGTTTCCATTCATTTCCTGGGTGTTAGATGATTACGTCAGAAATCACCATGACATTTTGGTTTGGCAGTCTTGGAATTAGCCTAGCTAAAAATCTAATAATAGGATTTAATTATACTTAACTGTGCTTCCTCTCCCAGTCACCAGTCTCTTGGGCAAATGACATGCATTGGGAGACCAGGGCATGGAAAACCATGTTGCAGGTGCCTGTGGTGCACTTTTAAACGAATGTTTTTAAATGGAGGATTCAGCCCCTGGGAATCTCATGACTTCAACAGCACTAAGTCTAATCATTAACATTATTAATTAAAGACAACATTTCTTCAGTATTCAGACAGAATTCTGTTCTGGTTCTCCTTGGGCAATCCTCCTGGACTTACTGTTTACGTGGGATGGCTCTTGCTCAGTTGTGCAGGATATGGACATTGCCTTTGCTTGTTCTTTTCATTGAACTTTCATTCATCACTTCTTTCAAAGTGGTGAAGGTACTATTCCTTCAACAAAGCAACTTGTATGCTTTTAGCAGTAGTTGAACTCCTTCCCAAGATTTCAGAGCTTAATTATTCTCTTCTATTTAATTTGTTTCTCATCTATGACGGTTTGAATGTAGATGTTCTGTGTAATTTTTTTTTCCTATAAATGAAATATAAAAATGAATCTTGCACAAATGTAGGCCAGTGAAGGAAATGGATTTCTGTGAATGAAATTGTACTTTTTTTCCCCCAGTGTCACTATTGTCACAGAATATAGTTTATTAAATACTATTATTTGTGCGAGTTTTTTAAAAAAATCCTCTTTTTTTTTTCTTTCTGTTAGTTTGATATGGGGGATTAATGCTGTTTCTGGGGTTTTGAGATAGAGCAACAGAGAGTCTTTACCTTGCTGTTCAAGGTAACTTTTTTTTTTTTTTTTTGAGGAACAGGGCTTTTTGAATTGGAGCCATAGAGTGCTTCAAGGTAACCCAGGTTCTTTTAATGTGACTCAATCAGTGGGTCCATTGCATTGAGTTTTAATGAAGTTGCTCTAATATTGGAGAATAAATTAGGTTTTTCCAGTGACTTTCCTCTTTCCACATACCTGCTATTAAAAAAAATGAAAGTACCAGTAGCTGGATCTGTCCTGATGCGATGCTCATCAGCAGTGGGTCTCTTGCTGCTGTGAGCTGTCAGACGGCTGGCTGCTCGTCCAAAATTCTTTTGCCACATCAGAGCTGCAGTAGCAGACCTGATTGTCAGGCCGTGCGGCAGAGCTGAGCATCTGGTCGCAGGGCAGGAACATGCATGTGCTGAAACATAAATGATGAGATGGGTCATTTGACAGGGATGTACATGTGAGCACTATGTTAATCCTGGAAAGTTTCAGGTTAGTCTTTAAAATGCTACTTCCTGCTGATACAGTCCTGCAGCCCTAGTGCAGCATCGCTGCCATGCTTCCTGAGTCCATCTACTCCCATGCCATCCAAGGACATCTGGCTGTCAGGTCACAGGTCCTCAGGAGTCTGATCTGGGAAATGGAGTCCCAGGGCAGAAGCAGAGACTGCTTGCTTGACTGTGATGCTTGACTTGTGGATGCTTTGGTGTGGGAAAGGGAAACTGACTGAAGGAAGGCGTTTTTGCACTCTGCGCTTCGGACTTACTGGGTTTGTACATCTACAATCTTTTTTGGTCAGCCCTGCAGTGGTCAGGCAGTTGAACTAGGTCATCGTTGTAGGTCACTTCCAACTGAACTATTCTATTCTACAATATCTCCTAGATTGTGTAGGAGCTAATAAGAAATAAAATGGTTATGCTATTCTGTTCAGCAGTAATCAATTTATTGTCCGCTAATAGACATACCTGCTTGAAGTCCCTGCAACTTCAGAGTTGCCCAGAGAAGTTGCGGATGCTCCCTCCCTGGAAGCATTCAAGGCCAGGTTGGATGCAGCTTTGAGCAACCTGATCTAGCAGATGAAGTCCCTGACAATGTCAGGGGACGTAGAATTAGATGATACTTAAGGTCCCTTCCAACCTAAACTATTCTATGATTCATAGGTGTAACAGCCATTGTAGGAAACCTGTAGAGGAATCCAGCTGCCATTCTGTAGGATGAGAAGAGCTTCTTCCTTTCTCTTTTTCCAGTTGGTTTCCCAGCTTTTAGGCAGGTTCCGTGGAATGGAGCACGATACATTACAGCATTGGTTTTCTATGTTCTGTAGATTATCTCTAGAGGGTGTATGCACTGTTCCTTATCTGTTAAATCTGTAGTTTATGAGATCTTCCACCGGGGAATTTTGAGGGCCCAAATGTTTTGGTTTGTTTTGGCTGAAGACAACTGCATCTTAACATACAACAAAATATATGGTCCATTCCAATGTTAGACTATTATTTGTGGAAGGTCTCCTAAGTCATACCTTTAGGCACAGGTAAAGTAATGCCTTGAGTGAGTAGATGTGTTTGCATAAGGAGTATCAGGCAGAGTAACAGTAAAATGTTCTACAAAATGTAGATGAGGTTGAAATTTCGATCAGAAGAATGTAAAAGCCCTGAGTATGAGATTCTGTGATGGAAGAATGAGACTCCTTCAGAGGCAGTGTCCCTGTGGGCTCCCTTCCTCCCATTTGTCTTTGTGGTTCAGGGTTGAAAGAGTACTGCTGGCTCTGTGCTCCCATCCTTTTACTGCACATAGCACTAGTATCCAGAAATCTCTGGTATACTGAGGAATTCTCAATCCACTTTTTCTTTTCTTTTTTTTTAATTTATATCTCCAAGTCAAGTGTGAAGGTGACAAGAAATAGGCTCTTGATTTGAGTCTATTCAGTGATGTAATAAGCATAAAAGTGCTAGTTGAGAGCTCAGTACTATTTAAGCCATTTCCCAAAGTGCCAGTTCTTGCTCAGTGGGCTGGTTGCTTTTTTAGACTTGTTATGACAGATAGCTTGGGAAATATACGTCAGTCTAATCCTTTAGATTCCGGTAGAAGTGATTTGTAGAACTGTGAGGCTAGTTTCTCATGTTTTCAGAATATGTAGAGTGATTGGTTCTGCATTATTTCTTTCTGGTAGATCTTAAATAATTTTGACCTCTCTAAAATATTATTAACTGCACTTAAGGATTCTTTTAATGACTCTACATACTAATATGGATTACTTAAAATGTCAAAGCTGTTTAAGCAATAACTGGTGTAAAACTCAAATGTATTGGACCCAAGATGTACGTTGACTATTGTATAAAAGCCAGGAGGAGATAATGACACACTTTCATTAAGATGTGTAAACAGTTTTATTATGCAAATGTTATTTGTTCTTATTTCCAAGTAACAAGCAGATGATTACAGTACTTATTCATAAAATATACACTGTTCTATTTGCCTAGATGAATTCCTAGGATATTCATATTTTCTCTGTAAACCAATTAAAGACTAATTTGTTTTAGGATAATCCTCTTATTATCATAGTTGAAAAAATATCTGCCATTCAGACGTGAAGTATTGTTTTGGTTTTTTTAGTAGTCTGGATGAATCTTTAAATTGGCATGTCCCAAACAAGGAATGGATGTAAAAAATCAGGCATTCTGCCTTCAGCTTAGCTTTAGTCAGTAACTTTCTCCTTTCTGATCATTTGAGGAAGGAATTTTGAAACCTGGCAAAGATGACTGATCCTTTTGAAGGATCAGCACAGATTTCATAATTCTTTCTCTCTTCTCCAGTGTCTTTGCTGATCTCTTAAGAGTTCCAGGTCTGAGCAGCTCAAGAGTAGTTGAAGGCTATGCAGAGACCTGAAGGAGGTGCACCGCTTGTTTCCACCACATAGATCTAGCTGATGTGATTGGGCATGCTCCTATCTCACTCTTCCTTGTGAACCTCCTAGGCCCTGTTTTCCTTCTGGCACCTATGATTCCATGTGCTGTGGCATCAGGGGCTGACCGGATTTTATCAGTCTGAGTTTTCAAAATGCTCTTGTCAGAGTAGCTTTTAGTTAACTTGTAGTTCACTGAAACTATTCTACTCTGAGATAACTTAGAAAATTAGTACATGAAAAAGGGTGCTGGATTGTGATCCATTTCTGGGACATACAACAATATTTTTCTGTTTGTTATAAGTTTAGGAAAAATACAGTTTAGAATTAAAGTTCTGAAAAAGAAGAAATATTTCTGGAAATGTCCTCTGTGAATTTGCTGTGCCAGGAATCTGTAAATTTACCTCATACCTGAGAACTCCAGATGCTTTTCATTCCTGACCTTGCTCAGAAAAAAGTACTATCTTCACAAATGTTTCTTCCATCTATTTTAGGCTGATTATTTTTCTACTTCATGGCTGGCACCAACTCACTTTAGCTTCTGTGGACACTTTGATACTATTGGAAAAAAACTAAAGCACAGGAGCAGAATCGAACAGACTTTTTGCTCTGCAACCTGAAGTAGAAGTGGCTTCTCTGCATCCTGAAGGAGACTAAGCTGTTTTGTCACTTCTGCTGGAAAGAAATCAAGGAAACTTGATAAATAATGCAAGCATGCACAGTTGCCAGCAGCTCTGTGTTACAGGGCAAAAAATTCTAAGAGTATGTAGCGTGGTATTCAAGTGGTCATTTTTATGTACATCTTCTAGAGCAAGTTAGAGGAATCACCCAGCAGATTGTTCAGTCCATCCCGATGCTCTTTTTTGGGAGCAATAAGCTTGTTTGGTCATTTTTATGTACATCTTCTAGAGCAAGTTAGAGGAATCACCCAGCAGATTGTTCAGTCCATCCCGATGCTCTTTTTTGGGAGCAATAAGCTTGTTTGCTAGGTCGGTAGCTGCAATATTTGAACATGTCCCATTGCTGTTTTTGAAATGACAATGGTAATGCAACACAAGATTAGAATTGTACATACAGACTTGTATGAATTGGGTAGACTAAACAGCCTCTGAAACCAAATGGAAATAGTTTTACTTATATGATAAACTCTCTTTAGCTTTTTGATATATGACCTATTTCAATAATTCTGGAATACCTTTGATTAGGTAAAGCTTACTTATGTGTCCTTTTCTTGTTGGCATGCTTGACAGCTGTTAAGACTTTACATGAAGAAGGAATTGCCAGAATACTTCATTTACTCTGTGATCATGTTGTTCGTGAAGGGCCTGTTTGGTCTCTGTCTTCACAGTTCTGTTTCAACCTCTTGTGCACAGCTGCAACTTCTTTTCCTTGGTAGTTTTCTTCTTCCATTTTCACGTTTGGTGGAGGGGGATAGAAAAAAGACATGTAAAACTCACTGCCTTTTTTTTTTTTTTAATGTGCAAATGCTGGGGACTTCAGAAAGCCACTTTTTTGGAAGGGGGGAATGCCAGCAGGAGATGTTAAAGCTAAGGGACAATTTATGTTATGCTGTTCCTTTGTGAAGCTGCACTGCAGCTTTACCTAGGAATAAAAAATAAATCACACTGTTAAGATCTGCAGTAACTTTGTGTAACAGATGTCAGTATTGGCCTATTGGGACACATAGCAAGACAAATACATGGTTTGATAGTCTGATGCTGTTTTTATCCCAGCATAAAACCACTAATCCAACAGAGCTGTAACCAGGCAAAACAATAAAAGATTCAGAACCATTGTGGGTTTTCTTGGGGATTCTTCTTTATCTGTCAGTCTTCCTCTTGTGCTGTGATGGCTTACATGAACAGTGCGTGCAGAAGTTATGTTTGTACTTCCAATCGAATGTGTAATTTCTGCTGTGCTTACTATGCATGCTATTTACAAACACTAACAGTATCGAGGCCATATGCTCCATCCCTTGATGGGCTCTCTGGAAGTAAAGTGGCTAGCAGATGTGAACAAGGCGGGCAGGGTTCTGTTTGCAACAGCTGAATGGCTGCTTGTCCTATAAACGATGCACTTAAACATAAGTGAGAAATTGTTAATCCAACTAATCCTGTGTGATTAGGGAATTTGTATGCATTGTTTGTAACCTAAAATAGTAGGCTTGAAGTAATAATCAGTTTCTCAACCAAACAATTCTTGCTCATTGTACATCATCCAGGACTGAGGAGGTGGGTGTCCATATGATACGTTATAAATGACACCCAAAGCAGAATTGTAAGTAGCTTTTCAGCCTTAAAAGCAATGTGATGTTTAAAAAGCTTTACAGTGTTCTTGCAGCATGTCTCAGATACATTAAAGTGATGGCCCAACTTTCATCATAAATGGTTCTTATTTAGCTGAGGTGTGTTACCTCATAGATTGCAAATAAAAGCCTAGCTGAGGTGGTTATACCACATCTTCAGCACTCAGAAAACATGTACGTGTGACATGCTGTTTTAATGAGGAATATCCATTGTAAACATGCTAGTCCTTATTCACACATAGTACAGTGAACATGGTATTGGAGAGGGACTAGGAAAGAAAAGTTATAGCACTTGCTATCTTTGATCAGCAACCTGGCTTTGCTAAGATCACTTCTATTCACCTGCTGGTGGGAATATATGTATTTTTAATGTAAAGCACTAAGAAATCTGCAGCAGAAAAAATTCTGTATATATTAAGGTTTTTTTATCTACTAATGTAATAAATTGTTCAGTACTGCTTCAAAATTGATTCTCAGTCCTGGTTGCCATTTCCTGAGGTATGAGACACCATAAAAAAAGCCCCTCTGGTTATACTGGGTGAAAAATCAGTAGGTTGTGGATGCCACTTCTGCTTACCATTCTGGACAACATACACTGTTACCTCTAATATTGTGTAAACGTATCCTAATTATCCATTGTATAATTATTATACATTATATATTTATATGAAAAAATCATTAACCTTATATACTTATTAATGTACAACCAATTATAAATGCAATACTGCTATGTTTTAAGGGCTTTCTTCTTTACAAATAGTATTTTTCCTTCTCTGTAGTTATTACTTCTTGCCTGTCACTCATGTAGAGTTAAGGAGTATGTATGAAGGCAGTAACTCCTAAACTAGAGGTTGTTTTGTTTTCTAAATAATAAAACAAAAAATCCCAACAGACTATCAAGAACAGAAGTTAGCCCAGCTGTATCATGCTGTTCTGGTTCTTTTTTCTTTCTCTACATAACATAACATTTCGAAACACCCGTTGTTTTAGGCTGGTAGGTTTCATGCTGTCTCTCAAAAGGATCTGAGTCATACTTTTGGGGGGGGGTGTCATTTAAACTCTGAATAATAGTATGAGGACTTTTTTCAGTCAGTTTGTAGTTTGTGACTTTATAAATCAAGTATTAAATATTAGAATCAGTAATTGAAACTCAGCTTCCCAGTATAGCTGTTTTGGGTAGTAATAGAGATTTCTGTGACCTGTCCACATGACTGAATTAATTCTGCTTAATGATTTGTTAATCACAGGTCAGCTGAGCTGTAGTAACCAACTGTGTGCAGCCTATGAGGAGCACGAGGTGAAGTATCTGAGCTTGACCTGCTTTAATTAAGACTTAGGCCAATACATGTTATCTTTTTGGATTTTACAGAGTGGGTGCACAGACTGTCCATAACATGGCTCTGCTGACAAGTGGGGACTTCATACAGTCAAACTGCTCCTGTCTGATGTCTGATCTGACCTCCCCATTTTCAGAAGTGCACGGCTCAGTGCCTAAGTTCATCTCTATGCAGAACAACATATGGACATGCCCAAGTTTCAGTGCATACTTAATAGCATTTTGATCATACTTATGTAGATTGAGCTTGGTGTCCAGACCCTCTCCACTGCTCAGTTTCTGCCTCTCCTGTTCCTATGGGGGGTGTCCTTGGACCTTTTGAGGTGTATCTGGGTTGTGCCAGGAGGCCAGGCTTGAGGCTGCTGCCATCGTGCATTGAAACTGCACAGACATGAGTTTAAGGATCCGAGAGGCCCACGGGAGGACTGAGGAGCTTGTGCTGTGTTGTACCGTAGGCCACAAGGATGCTCATGTGAATGGTGGTGAGGACAGTCTGGCTGTTACGATCATCCTCTTTGCCCTCTTTGCCAAGTGCTCGCGCTTGACTGAAGACAGTGCTTCAGTCAGTCACGGGGACTCTTTCCAGAGCATTTAGCAAAGGCACATGAGATTTGTAGGCAGGCTGACCTTGGGGCATGTAAGTAGCTCGTGGATATCTGCAGCTGGCAGAATGAATGTACAGAGCTGGGTTGTGAGCTCTCTTAGGCTTTGCCTTGATAAAGGGATCGGGCCACGCAAGCAGGATGTACATTTAGTCTTTACTGCGTAGCTGTCAAGTGGTAATTGTGAAACTAGGCTTCTCTGTAAAGCACTAGGAGATTTATACATGAAAAAAATTATACAAGAGCTAGATAGGTACGTACTAATTGTTAATTAATTATCTTGGTATTGGTGGGGTTTAATCACATGCTTCAATGCCACTTGAAATAACAAGCCTTTTCTGAGATGGAATAGTGTATGTATGTGAATGAGTGGGATGCTGATAGAATCTTTTTATGGAACCACATTCATTTTAAGTGCCAATATTGCAGTTTTACACAATACTACTTTTCTTTATGAATTGTGATTGTGTGATTAGAAGTATAAGGAAATCATAGAGCAGAGACTATTTCTTTAAAAAACTCAATGTATTTCTTATGTGAGTGTGTATGCACAATGAGCTGCCAGAAAATAGTCATGTTTACATGGCTGATTTGTATCCATAGTTTAGTTCACATGTGTTTTTAAGCTTGAATGCCAATGGCAAAAAAAGTAGTGCCTGAAAGAATTAGTTCACCACACCAGAATACCTAAAAAGGTTATCATATGTGTGAAAGCGCCTTTTGACTCAGCATACTTCAAACTTCTCTCTCTAGTAATAACTGAAGTTGTTCAAATAATGAGAGATTACATTCAACACTGATTAAAAACACAATATATGTTCATACATTTACATAACAATTATGTATTTATCTAACACTCCTTACTCTCTTCACAAAGGAGACTAAATGACAGCTCTTATAAAGTCTGCCTTGAAGACAACCAGTGTCAAAGCTTCACAAGATCTAAAATTCTTAAATAGACTCATTCATTGGTAAAACACTTCTTTCGCCACTTGAGCTTTTTTGAAGATATTTGATAAAGCCAGCAACATATTTACTTTTATTTTACAGTTCTATACAAAGGAGGTGATCCTTATTAAGGTAAACCATTATGCCCTATTTTATGAGTGGAAGGAGACACAGACACATACTGAAGAAGAGTAGCTGGACTTACTTTGGCCTATAGACTTTGCAATTAGTTTTCAGAATACCATTGCATGCCTAAAAGAGCTGTTTTTATGCTCTGCTGTCTTCACAGCGAAGTATACAATCTCCCCTCTGTCTTGTGGGCATTTCCTGTACTAGGAATTTTTTGCTAAAATTTCCCACTCTTGCTGCTCCTGTTTCAGCTCATTGGCTGCTGTGCTAATGAGAGCACTTGGGACTTCCTCTTAATTCAAGCACTGCATTGTGTAAACTCCTAAACAGGGTCAGATAACATAGTGTTGCCAGCTGCACATCTGCAGCCATCTGGATTTGTGGCAGGAGCAGTAAAATAGACATTGTATGGCAAAGTTGAAAGAGTGTCAAGGGTGGTGCAAATCATATTTGCAGAAAACCATAAAATAAATGCCCCTTACTTGATCAACAAGATATACAGACTCATTACTGAAATGGTCTTTCTACATGTATATGTATCAAAAAAAGACAAATGGGATATGCTACTGCTATGCAATGTTTCTTGCTGGCTAAATCACTACCGTTGCATTGTTAAGAGAAGAGGTAAGGAATTACTAAAACTTTGGTGCTCGTAAGCAGTTCTCTGCTCCCACTTCTGTCCCTTCATTAAGATTCTGTTTCTAATAAACGTCACTTCAGTATATTAATTTATTATAATAACATTCTTAAGGAGAAATAATTGCACACTGTGAAATTACAGCTTTCAAGTCTGAGGGAAGAGATGCAGGTGAACGGTCACACATTGGGCTTACTAGTTGTTTGGGAGGTGTCTGGAAGAGGGACTTCTGATTTCTTTTTCTTCTGATCTTCTCTCACTGACCAGCGTCTCTAGTGACCATTCTGGGAATAACATCATGGGTCTGCCTGAAGTCAGTGAAGCTCAGAAGTTAACTTTGGTACAGCCACAGTTTCATTCGCTTTGACTGTGTCACTGAAGTGTCAATACAAGTTTCAGTCTTACTTTTCTTTGAAAGCTTTTATTTGGTCGTTTGTTTCCTGGCTTTCACAGGCACTAGAAATGTGGATTAATACTGTCAGGGTTTATTACTCATTAGTTTTACTGCTGGTTTTGTGCTGAATGTACATATTACGCACAATTAACCCTGCTGTGAGACAGCTCAGAATAAAGTCATAGTTCTAGATCAGATGCTTCCCATGCAATGGCTTTTAAAGTGGTTTTAACTCATTTTTGATGACGCCTGGATACTTTGCAGTAATGCTCACAATGTGAAGAGTATAAAGTATTGTATAAGAAGAATTACTTTAAGGTAATACACTCAGGAGTGGGCATTGTAGTTTTGGACTCTTTTTTCTGATTTATCTGACCCGTTAAATCTCTTTCCCAAATGTTTAGTACTACTTCCCTGTAATATTGGCTTGTTGTCTTAGTTTTGTTTTATTATCTTCTTGGGATGGCATTCATAGCTAAGATCTGTTTCCCCACTTTGACTGGAGTATTGGTCTTAATCTAGTGTGCCACAGGTTTTCACAACTAATCCAGCCCCTGTTGAATTTAGCAGGGATGTTACTTTTCATTTCAACTGGGAAAAGGTAATGACCTTAATGTATTTGATGGATTAGAAATTATACTGTAGCCTAAGATAAGGCGTGCTCTAGAGGAGATGCCATTTGCATACATGATCAATTGCTCCGTTAGGTAAAAAAAAGAAAAAGGGGGGGGAAGGAAGCTTTTAGAGACACTGTAATTAAAGGAGAGATGCTTATACAGAGGAGTGGAGCTAGTTATGTGCTTTCAAAGAAAGCTATTTTATTGTGAAGATAATTTTTTAATAAAAAAGTGTGTAATCATTTTATTGAGCTGTCTACTTAAATTTGTAATTATGAATCAAATACTAATTGACAGTAACAAACATAAATAAAAAAGCAATTATGTGTGTATGGTTTGCAGACGCACATATTTTGCCACAAAAATCTGGAAAACAATTTTTGTGAAATCTTACAGGTATTAATCATATGTGCAGCATATTTTTCTCATGGTTATACTAAAACACAGGGTGCTTATACTGGTACAGTGTTTGGTCCTTCAGTTTCAGTTGTTTGATGATGGCATTTCAGTGAAAGTGGCTTTCCTTGAACTGGTGTCAGGAATAATGTATCTGCAAAATGTGTCTGGCCTTGAGTAGAAATCAGATAGAAGTGAAAAGCCAGAAATTCAGATATTCTCCTTCCTCTGAGCCTCTGAGAACAGTTGTCTCCAGTCATATACTGACTATAAAACCACTACTTTGTGACCAGAATCTTTAAAAGATGCCTTTTATGTGATCAGTTTTTATTCAAGCAGGGATGAAAGACTGTTTATGTTGAATTTTGCAATTGAATGTTCATCCTGGGTAGAAAAGTGCAATTGTGTAGATCATGTAAGTTTTAAAGCATAAAGTAACATTGCTGTTGGAAATGATCATCAGTATGGGTTTCATAAGCATTGGTATTGTGCTTATCAAGGAATAATGTTTTCAACATGCACAGAAGGGTTAAGAAACCAATCTCCCTCAGCAGACAGAACAAAATACTGTTTTCTTGGACAGGCAAGAAACAAAGGGGTTTACCAAGGCCAGGCCATAAGGAACCACAGTCTTCCTCACATGTATCACTTCAAGTCCAGTAGAAGACTTCCTTGATACAGCTGAGTGCAGAGCTGAACATGCTGTCTGAATTTGTCTTCTAGTAGGGAAGATGAATGGTAGGGCTTTGAGCATTTCGTTTTTCCTTCGCAAATATTTATGGCATTTTAAAGGTTGAAGCTAAGCACCTGAGAAAAAGAAAAATTTTGATGAAAAGTTCTTTTTAAAAAACCCTAATGAAAAAATTATATGAAACAACAACCTTTTTCAACTATCACTCAGAGGTTAGGAAACTAAAATTAGTTGATCTCTGGTTATATTACAACCCATCCTCCTGTTGAGGTGTGTTTGTAGAGAGAAGTGTGGAGCTTGGAAAGTTTGGATAGTTTCATCCTCATTTTTGTAAAAAGAAAATGAGAACAACTTAAAACTTGCATGAATTCCCTATTATAAGAACCTTATCTGGAATATTTCAGTCTGAAGTAACTTTACCTTTTGAAACGTGAATTGATGCTTTTAGAAGGCAGTTTTGAATTAATTCTTTTCTCATCCCTTCACTGTGTTCAGATCAAAATTACTATTTTTTTTAGATGTTGAGAATTTTCTCTAGATTAATTTTTTTTTTTCCTAGCTTGTGGGTGTTATTTTTTAAAATTAGAAAAGATCAGTGCATGAACAAGAGTTCTCACCGAAGTCTGTTCTCTACTACCTCTTGGAACGCGTTCACCAAGAATGCTTGTCTCAGTATTGTGAAACTGTGCCAGCACTTAGATAGTTTTGGAGCCAAGTGTCAGACTCTTACTTGGCCCCTAGACTGCCTTGTTAGCATTATTGAGCTTGTTTTCCCAGTGTCCTGGCCGTTTCGAATCCCCTGGAGAACTGCAGTGCAGAGCAGCTGGATATTCTTCATCTCACAGTGATGCGAAAGGTTTAGTAGACACAAGTAGGGGATGTAACGCCAAGCGCTGTGGGTAAAGCGGGCTTAAGTGGAGTGCGCGTTCCTGTCAAGGCAGAGCCGGGCTGGGCCGGCGCACGCCGTGCGGCTGCTTGCTCACCCCTCTGCTTCTGTCGCAGAGCATCAAATGCAGGACCTGCTGTCACAGGCCAAGACTTGCCCTCTGTGGTGGTGGCGCAGGGCCCTTCTCTTAGTTACGCTCCGAATAGCGGGGTCCTGGTAGCTGTTTCTCAAAATGATCTTTTACATAACCAAACTTTGCTCGGGCATCGGGTGATTCCATCCCTGGTGACAGTGTGCTGCTGTGCAGAGGCTTTGCCTGTTGGATGACACAGGCGTGCTCTAGAGGAGATGCCATTTGCATACATGATCTATTGCTCTGTTAGGTAAAAAAAGAAAAAGGGGGGGGGGGGAAAGGAGGCTTTTAGAGACACTGTAATTAAAAATATTTCATTTTTTTATGTCATAAGATAAGGTAATGAATGAAGATAATCCAGTGAATGATGAAGCTGTCCATGTCTCTGTGGTTATGTGCTCATGGGATTCACTTGAAGCTCACTGCTTATAATGCTTGGTTACTATGTGCCTCTTGAAGTGAGCAACCTTCACCATTGTTACATACTGACTATGTGTACAAGTATTACAAAGAGCAGTAAAGAATACTTGGCCCTGTCAGAAGTAACATTAGTTTTTAGTAATATAGCCATATGCTGCACTACAGAAAAATAAGTAAGGCAGATAATATTTGACTATTAGATATATAATCTTATACTGCTATTTTTCTTCTGTAAATGGCCATGACCAAATACATACCAAGAACTCTATTAAAATTTTGGTATTTTTCTCAAAAAATCAAGAGTACATATTTTTAAAACAAAAATTACTGGAAAAAAAGGCTGAGTATTTTTTTCCCACATCTTTCTCTAGAAAAGCAATTTTCTTTTCACATCTTCTCTCCAGACCTTCAGAAGTTGATATGCAGTACGTTCCTCTATCTCCATGCTGCGTGCAAGGGGGGATATTTTGTATTTAATCAATAGCAGACAGATTTATCTAGGATTTATTTCTTCATTTTCCTTTTCCTCAAAACTACTCGTCATTTTTTACTATAGAAAATGTACTGTGAAAATCAACCAGGGCATTTGCTGTCAGTTTAAGCAAGCAAGAAGCAGTGAGAACAAGAAAAACACAAATTAAATGGCCACAAGGGAAAGCTGTGCATAATGAACTTGAAATTGCTACTGCTGGAAATACTGTTGCTGCTTTTCCTGCCAGGGTTGTCACCTCACACAGCAATTTTAGCTTAAAGCAGAGAGTGGAGCTTATCTATAGCATCACTAAAGACTGAGGTTTATGCCACTAGATTTTCCAAACTCTAGAGACCACTATGCTCTGTGTATGTTGATGGCATTTTTAAAGGGGGAGTAGGCCAGAAATAGCCCATGGTCTTGCTGAAAGAAGAAAAGATAAAGAACAGGAACAACAAAGCCTATGGAAGCCTATTTTAAAAGAAGTCTACCCCATACTTTTTAGGTGGGAACTTGTAAGTGAAATGCATGGGGAGGCCATGCAACTTAAAATGATGACAGTTTGCCTAGAGGTACAAAGATCACCCCCCAGATTTTTAGCTCCAGTTCCCAGCTGCCCTTGTGTCTGATAAGGAAGTATGAGGAATTTCATTCTAGAGAGAAAAGCAGAGCTGTGGACTGCCTGAGATGCTCATTCCCCAAAGAGACAATCCCTTGCCATGTTGTTTCTTGAAGGTGGTCTCACAGCAGCCTTAGTTAGGGTTCAAGTCATGCCTAAATGAGAGAAATACAATGAATGAAAAGAAGTCAGTAGAGAGATTACAGTGCGCAGTATTGTCAACTGTTCTTCTTAACTTGAGAAGTTCAGAACATGGATGAATATTTGTTGGGTTTTTTTAATGCAATAACTGCTTTTCAGTGTTACTCATCTATCTGAGTGGTTGCTGTAGCTACAGCATAACCCTGAGAATTGGCAGAGGGAATCGTGTATTCTACCACATTCTCTGGCCCATATCAAATATTTCGTGAATATTTGTATACCCTAAAGTAGCTGTTAGCTGGAAAGATCTGTGAATATGAGAGATTATCAACCTTAAATTTCAGGATTTGTCTTGTTTAAATGCATTAATATACCCTCAGATACTTTGTCATCCAAATGAATGTTTAATTGTTACTTGAATCCTGGGGTTTTTTATAGGAAATTACATCATATATGAGAAGGTAGTCCATAAAATAAACCTCATTAGTATTTGAGAAGTGCAGATTTAAGGTCATTTATTTATGTAAGTGCTGGCTGTTGTAAACCATATGTGACACTAGGGGAAGTTTGTTTATGGAGTCAGTTTACTGGAAAATCAACAAGGGCAGAGCTGCTCTAAGTGCTAATATTTGGAATGAGTCAGGTTTGACATTTCAAGTTGGAAAAGAGCTCAGAATTTAGAACCAAGTTAAGAATATACTGGATGGATGATTTTGGGAAGGACAAATTAGATTTCTAAATTGACATGCAGTGCTAAAACTAGGAACAGCTTGCCTGGATTCAGAAAAATGACTAATACAGAAAAAATCTGAACTTACTTGGGAGGAAGGAATTGGTGTAGGGAATGTGCGCTAAATGCTTTAAGTATCCTGTGCAGAAAACAAGGAAAGGGACAGGTATTGGGTAGTTGGCAATAAATATATTACTACTACAAAAACACCATGAAAATCAATCACCAAATAAATTAATCAGGAGCTAAGAGGTGAAACAAGAAGAAATATTAATTTTAGATCTCACCCCTCCCAAGCTCTGTTCCTGGCTGTCGAATGGGTTGTCACATCGCAGACAGGATATGATTGCCATGGAGATGGTTACAAGAACTTTTCCTGTAATTTAGATTTTGCTGGGTTAATATTTCTTTTCCATGCTTCCCTAGAAAGAAAGGATTATTTAAATGCTAGTTATGAAGTATGTATTAACATTAAATATCTTTATGTAGGGTGATTTTTGTGTTGTCCTTTTACACTTTATACTGTGAACCAGGACTTAAGGGCTTTCCCTGTGGTTACAGAGTGAAGCTGTAGTAGTACAAGGACCTCATGACTGCCTGTCCGAGCTTAGGCTGATGCCCATAGGGCACTCATTCTTGTCTTGCTCCTTCTTTGTAACAGTTATTTACACTGCATTTTTATCTGAGGACTGTGAAAATTATTTATATATATATATTCTTTAGAATACTGGAAAGCCTACACTTTGTATTGTTAGTCTTCAGGTGAAAATTGTTCTTTTTTTTATACTTTACATGCTGTAATTATATGTCAAAAGGTTTTCTCAGCCTTACGGAGGGTGGCCTCTGCTTTTAACAGCTGTTAAAATACCTGTGGGCTAAGAATTCTAATATGTATCATTCTTGTGGAAATCTGTACAGTGACCTAAAGTAGTATGACCCTGTTAGACAGAATAAGATAAAAGATACTTCTAATATCCTCACTTTTTTTTCATTGCAAATTGTATTCCTATACCTGAACTTGTGTAGCCCTGTCCAAAAGTTTATGTTGTCACAGCTTTCAGATTATCCATTGCAATCTTTCACTGTCAGTTTTGGAATACTCCAAAAACTTTTTTCCCCAAAACTTAGCCAACAAGTACACAAGTAATTCTGTTACATTAAATGTCATTTGTTGACAGATTGCAACTCGCGTATGCAGTGGAAGGGGTAGTGGTGGTCCCTGTGCCAGAAGGAATACAGAAATTGTTCCTTCCTGGAACATGGAATATAGTAGGCATGCAAATTACAAGAGCAAGAGGGAGATTGCCCTCCCTTTCCTCTACCTTGTAGAGCTGATTATTGCCAGTGGTGCCAGAGAGAAGGGAAACGGAATCTCTCCTGTGACTTACTGAGGTCAAAAAAGATTTTCCTTCCGTTTCAGAAACATCAGTAGGCTGATTATTGAGATGAACAGTGCTTGTGCTGAAGGATGGAGGAAGGAGAACAGCTTTAGCTGAGCTGCCAGTACAAAAAAATACAGAAACTGTATTTATTGCCAAATTCCAGATGGATTCTATCAAAGTAAAGCCACAGAGGCATCGAAATGAAGGCCTGTTGTGCTCAATGGCATAACTCTGATGACTTCTGAGAGTAGAGCACTAGGCTTAGTATAGCCTAGTTTTTTGTCTTTAGCTGAGTTCTGTATTGTTCTGACCCTTGCACCTATGTACTCACTCTGAGATTATTTTCATGCAGCTAAGAGCTTGACCACTGCCCCCTGCTATTCTTGTAGCAGAGGGTTTTCTTCATCTAGGTCACCATCAAAGACAGGAAATGTAACAAGGAAAAATTGTTGCCAGCAGCAAGGGCCTAGATGAAGCTGATGAAGATGGGTTGCTGGAAGTGAGGATCTCCTTTCTGTAACTGAATGAGCAGTTCTCCCTGCTCATTTGCTATCCTCAGCTTCCCTACCAACCAAAAAGAACATGTATTCCTAGATCAGCAGATTCACAGACTCAGAGCTGGAGTCTTGAGCTTGCTGCCACACTTTTTCTTTGTGTTCTTGCAAAAGGTTGAGCACTGTATATCACAGATTCTTGGATCCTTGTGCTGGATTCTGCTTTTTTCTGGAGTTTGGAAGTCTGCATTACTGAAATTTATTGAGCTTGGGAGAAAAAAAAAAAAAATCAGTTTTATGCAGAATCTAACTGTGTTCAGGTTGCCTAGTCCTTGATGTTTCATTATTCCAGAGGAAAGAAGGGAGCAACTGTGACTCACAGTAAAAATCTTAGTGTTTCAGTTCTCAGATTTATGATTCATATTAAAACTGTTTGTTTGGTCTTTTCATGAGAGCCGTAGGTGTCATTGGACTGAATTCTCCTTCTTATTGTCATAATTTTGATGACCTTGAATTCAAGACTGAGTTACATTTCATATGTGTACTGATCATTTGTTAATTATAGATGAAGGAATTATACTTTGGTGTGCTGAAAACTTGCTTGTACCAAAGTAAAGAGAGGATACTTTGTTAGTTTGGGTATTGAAATTTCTGATTCATCTAAAAATTTCACTAGGATCTGAAGCCCGTCTAAAGTAAGAGATGATGACTCTTTCTGTGACAAACTGAATTCTGCTTTTTACATACTTGCCACCACAGTTATTTTTGTTATTTGTGCCACGTTATTTATAAGAAGCACTTTCCTCCACAGTGTGTCACAATTTAGCCCAGTCACCTGGGTAGATCTATAAATAACTAAGTAAGGTCATTAACTGCATTCTTCCTGTTGACAACAAACTGTGCTTATGAGCCATTGCCCATTTTTTTTTTAACTAATGCTGTGTGTAGAACTGTTTAGACCTATTGTGATATATGAAAAAGTTTATCGTTTCCTGTTAGGTCAAAGATTTAGAAAAACATAGGCAATGAAGCAGATTTGATGGCATTATTTCTTGTATTTGTGTAGTATTAAGACTTCAGATTGCTGGTCTTCATTCCTGTGATGTACCTATGAATAAGCTGTGCTGCTTTTCATATAGAAGAGCAGAAGAGCCTTGCCTTTAAGTCCCACAGTGAATCAAAGTTGGAATACAGTGGTCAGTATTTGACCCTTCTGCTCCACTCTCTTTGATCATACCTGTACTACCTGCTGTAAAGCTTCAGTATCATATGTTTAGACAGATACACACTTAAGGCTTGGCTTTGGCTATTAAGTCTCAATAATGTAATTGTCATGAGTAAATTAAAGGTCATGTTTTGCTTTACTTTATTTTCAGGTAAATACACATCTTGGGATATTTTACATTCAAAATCTGTTTTTCTTCTTTATTTATGATTTTTTTTTAATTTTTCACCAATTGTAATGTGAATGACATACAGACACGAGAACTTTATTCGTTTTGGTGTAATGAGTGTGAAACAGGCCATGCTTAATGTTTAAATATCAGTGGTGACACTTTGCTCAAGCATGAGGAACAAAGTTAAAGCCAGACTTGATAAACTCAGCTGGCAAAATATGAATCAAACCCTGTTAAGTACCTCCTGGCAAACCAATCCTCTGACGTGAACAGGAGCTCTGCTGTGATTTCCCCCCTCCTCTCCACAGTTAAAAATTTGGAGCTCAACCCTGTGAAGTGCTGGGTGTCAGAGAAAGCCATGTGGGAACTGAAATGTTCAGCATCTTCAGGATTAGGCCTTTATTTTGGTCCACACCTTGTGCATTATGCAATCTGTTGTTCTTGAACTAGTAGATTTCTTTCTCTTTTCCCTCATCCTGAAAATTAGGTTATGTTATGTCAATTACAAGTCCTGGTTATAGAATTTTATTCTTTTTTAATGCAAATAAAGTAAAGCCATAAAGCATATTTCCCTCATAAGAAGATTAACGTACAGAACTTGGTTCACTTATGTTGTCTTTTGTGCTGATTTGGTCTTGTTTCCATAAGATGAGATAGCCATCTCTGTAATATTAGTATATTTACTTGCTGTAATCTGATGTACCATTTCTCTCCCCTTTTTTTCTCCTTCCCTAAGATTATCGTTGGAGAAACTGCAGTGTTTTGTCTACAGTTAGCTACAAAGGATTTTGAAAACCAAGAAAAAACAATATTAACTGGAGACTGTTGTTATATAAATCCACTGGTGCGCAGGACCATCAGATTCCTTGGTATGAGCAAAATTAATGCTTTCATTTTCTGAATGATGAGAGTGATCAATTATGTCTTACTGTTGACCTGGGGAAAATATTCAGATAACCATAAAACATTTCATGTGTAGTGTTAACTCAGGTGTGATGAGTTCTCTCCTTTTGGATAGCAAATGAAGCTTCTTGGAAGTGTGGATAAAAAAATAATTGCAGAAACAGCAGTAAAAATAGAAAAAAATGGGGACCACAAGGGGTCAACAACAACCAGCAGGCCTGGAGTATAGTGAAGTGGAGGAAAGAGGTATCCTTGTGCCATATCTATAGTTGATAGTTTTCTTTTGGTTACATGCACACATAGCAGCCAAAATTGAAGACTTGCGATATAAAAGTGTGTTTGAAGCCAAGCCTGGTTTAGGTGCTTTCTAACCCTGGAGATTGTATTATAGTTGCGAGTAGAAAACTACAAAATCCATGCTGCACTGAAGTCAGCTGTAATTCCCCCATTGATGTTTGTAGATACGAGTTGTCATCCTTTCTAGTTAGTTCATTGTGAATGTGTTTGGAGGGAGAAGTACCACCACTCAAAATGTCTACTGAATATTCCCAGATGCTGCTTTTTAGTGTGTGCAGGGTTGCCATAGCAGGGCTCAGTTCTGTTCTTTGCTTCTCACTTATGGTTGTATCTAAGAGAAACAGCTGGAGGAACGAAGCCTTGGGGCAGCTAATCCTCCTGCGTGCCCCAGTTGCAGGGGGAGGGAGGGAATGTGCAGCTGTGGCTGTATTTGCAGTGTTTGTGTAACAGCCGTGCTTGCCTTCTGAGAGCGTGATTGCTCACTGTCACACTGGAGTGGCTAAAAGTTGTTAAGAATGAGACTGTCTTGCATAGGTCCAGAGGAGGTGGGGAGTGATGATGAGGAGCTCCTCCAGTTGCAGTTGCTCTATGTGTGATCAGTGCCTATGTTTCCATCCCACCTGGAGGGCCCTCCTTGCTCACAGAAGCAAAAAAAAAAACCAACCCCAAAAACCCACCAAAACAACAGTGCGGGGAGCGAAGGAAGGGATGAACAATGGCCTCCGCGCTGTGATTTACCTGTGGAAATACAGGAGGAAATCTGTAGCTCAGGTGGAATTTGAATACATACCTGCTGGCTTTGCTCCCCAGTCAGGGTGCTGCGTTTCCATTTCTTTCAAGAGCTCATTTTCTGATTCCAAAAGGATAGAAAGGGACCTCAGAATAGAAGAAAACTGTTTTCTTTTAAGTAATTGGGTATATGCATTTGCATCTAATAAATGAGTACACGTGCTTAATGCTTTGCAGATATGTCTGATAAAAAACCTCTTTAGCATAAGTAGTTCCTCAAATATATATAGATCTTCAGCTCACTCTGTTGGTACTGTGATTAATACGCCATGCATAGAGATGTACCCAGTAGCAGGCAGGTGAAGACAACTCGTGCATTGCAATACTGAATTATTCAGTACTTCAGCTTCTTTACAGCTGCAAGGGAAAAGAAAATGTCTGTCCAGTATGTGTTACGAATTTTCAAGTTACTTCTCCACCAGTGCCTGACTTCCTTGTTTCTCAAGCAGATTGACAGGGTGAAGAATTTGCCCCCGTCACTTCTGTTTAACGAGCATGGGCAAAAGTTAGGCACTACTATAGGTACCCCGAACAGTGGAGGTTCATGGCTAGGGGGCCTAGGAAGGCGGGCTATGTACACAAGAGGTGAGAGTGCTTTCTGAAGGATGGAGAGAGATCAGGTGTGTGGGTACGTTGCAGTGTTGTTGCTGCGGTTGTGTGGGAAAGTACCATCTCCAACATGAGCCAGGATCTTTAGTGTATAGTACATGTGAGGGTTTTTCAAGTCTTTACATGGAAGGAGCTGGTATAGTACTGTGATAAATACTACAATATGTTGCCCTGAAGTGAAATTGTCAGGAAATTTAACTCTTTGTTTCCCTCTTTAGGAATTTACGCATTTGGACTGTTTGCTACGGACATCTTTGTAAATGCTGGACAAGTAGTAACAGGGAATCTTGCACCACATTTTCTTGCACTTTGTAAACCCAACTATACAGCACTTGGATGTAAACAGTATACACAATTCATCAGTAGTGTACATGCCTGTACTGGAAATCCAGACCTTATAACGAAAGCCAGAAAGACATTCCCATCCAAAGAAGCAGCACTAAGCGTATATGCAGCTATGTATCTGGCTGTAAGTATATTGTGGTATTTAATGTCACTATATTTTTGAGAGCAAACAGCTCACACTGTGAGGGGAGGAGGGAGGAATGGGGAGAAGACAAGACAGCCATTGGCTGACTTTATATATGTGAACCTTATATGAGTTACTGTGAGGCCTTTAAGAATTTGGTACATTGGACTTAATTCTGACAATTACAGATGTAGTGGTTCTCTGAGCCGTGAAAGCTAAGGCAATGCTGAGAGAGGGCAAGTTGTCCAAAAAGAGTTATAGATCTGGGATAACCAGGTCCTTGGGTTTACTTTTTCCCCATTTCCAGAGAATGTGGGAACGTGACTACTTTGTTCAGTAGTCAATAATGAGACTAGGGATTGCCCGTGACTAGAAGTGGTTCCTTTCCATGTTTTAACACAGTACAAATTAGTGGAATTGCACATGGCCAATTTGTTGGTGGTGTGAAGCAGAAGAGTGGGCATATGTAAGTGTCTGATCTCTGCAGGTTTCCAGAGATCTGTCTGTGTCTTTAGGTACCAGAATTGGTATTTATAAGTACCTCAGTGCTCATGCAAAGTCAGTTTGGCTCTTATTCTGCCGTGAAGTGGGCTACAAGACAATTCAGTCCTCCTTCCCTCTCTCCTCTCTGATACAGGGAGTAATGAGCAGGGCTGGGATAGAAACTGTTTTTTACTGCCTGGCATCAGAGCTGTTCTAGAGGCTATTGAGAAGTGTGGGAAGGCAGGTGAGAGGAAGAGTGACTAATGAATCTCGCTCAGCTAATTCTGTGCAGTACTCCCTGGCTTAGTTTGGAGTGCACATCGTTCTTGTCTTAAGCAGAAGCACATCTGGTTCTTAGTAAAGTTGTCCGCAGCACATGCCTATGGGAGTCACTTACCTGATCTGCGCTGGTAATCACAGTCCTTTGTCACCCTTTGGATGGACCTGGGGCTGCCCCTCATAGTGTCAGTGCAAAACTAGGCAAGTGTGTGCGTACACCTCTATGGTCGTTGCCCTTAAATTCCCTCCGTATTTGAACAGTGGCCTGCCTATACATGTGTGTGTGTGTGTATGTAAATGTGCATACATATGAATGTATATATATGTGTGTGAGTGTGTATTGCATTTGAGTATATATTTAATGAGCTGACACTTAATTCCTGACTGATCTGGAACCTGATACTTGACAACATGACAAAGAACCCAACGCCATCCACAGACAGTGTGCCAACCCCATGCTTCTGAATATGGTTTTAGAACCAGTTGCTTAAAATCTGCAACACTGACAGTAACATTTACCAGAAGTTCCTTGTGAGCAATGTCTATTTGAGATGTGGATCATCAGTTAGTACAGGCAAGTGTTACCTGCAAATAAGAGATGAGCAATAAAAGTCTATTCTAACTTGAGGCAAGTGTAAGACTCCTAATAGTATTCTCTTTATTTGGGGAGATATCTAAGGCTTTGCTTGACTGAAACATACCTCTAAATTTGGTGCAAGCTATTTTAGAAAATATTCAGTATTCTTCATTTTAATTGCTCCTATTTTTCTCATCCATCTGTAAAGTTGGATTTCCACTGTTGCCATGAGTCACAGTAACTAAAGGAAACCAACTGTTCAGCTACTGCAGAGCAGGAAGGAAAATAGTATTAATAAACTTTTAAAAACAAAAAGTAGACATTAGTAAGGTCTAATACCTAGTATCAATGGCTTTTGGCACGAGCAGTATTTTATGCAAACCTTATGTTGTCTGTGGTCAATATACAGTTAGCAACATCAAAAATTAAAACTGCTGTGATCTGTTTCATGACTTCATAAATCTTTCAGTAACTGCAGAAATTAATATATCCTATGTCGTTACTGTATTGTTGCATGATGCATGACACTGTCATTGTTTAACTAAAGTACTATACACTGCTCTTGGGATTTCTGAATTCTTATAGGCTGCCTAATAAAGTAAATTGCTATGATGTATCAGCTGAGTTGCAGCCTGCAAATTTAGGTCTTTGATGCAATATTGGCAGTCTGGTTGGGGTTTTTTTTTTGTTTTTTTTAAATGCTGTTGCATGCCTGCAGCTACAAATACTATCTATTACACACCAGGGAAAGAAATGCAATGTTCCAATATTTGGGGTCATGTCCTGATGTTTATCAGGATAGCTGGCCCTGAATAACAACTTTCTCATCGGTATTCACTGGAGTAGAAGATTTAAACAGTAGCCTAGTCTTTGTATGAGCTGTGGTACAACGGTTATTGAGAACATGGACATAAAGACCTCCATATATTACTCAGCTAGTATTTCATGAACATATAATCTCTGATACAAAATGTGCTTTCTTTTTGGTTAACAGAAATATTTGGGAGAGAGGGAGGAATTGTTACAGAATCCTCCCTGGACATTTCAGCCAGCTGTGCACAAAATGAAACCAGCTTAAAGGCATAAACAGGCAACAAGCTGATCCAGAGCCTTGCTCTCTCAGGGGGCAAAGTAAACAATGTCAGACTTGTGTGATTTCACCAATCAATCCATTTAAAAACAAAGGCTATGCTTTATGTAATAATTGCCCTATCTGTTCCATTTAAGTGCAGCCATATCCTTACCACCTAGCATCTGTGCATATTGTCTTGTTAATAATAGTTTCTTTTTTCATCTAAGTTCCTGAGTCTTCCTTTTTTTCCCCTCCCCTCTTTTGAGAGTGGGTGGCTGCTATGGCAACTCTGAATTCCCCTCCTGCTGAAGTACAGTCTTTTTCAAACAATTGTATTGCTAATATTTAGACCTCTGTAATGTTTGCATCCATTACTTTCAGTACCTATCAAGGAAGAGATTTAGCAATGGAAATGTTCAATGGCAGCACTATGGTTAGGCATTTTCTCTACCCTGCTCCAAACACATATACTTTCAAGGATGCATTGCCTGTCTTCTTCAGACTTTTAAGTTTATCTTTCCCAGTGTACCAGAGTCTTCAAAATGAACTACTGTAAATCTATTCCAAAATCTCTAACCCAGCTGGCTGCTACCTGGATTTCTCCTTACATGTCTGCTCAACTTGTCTTAGAACTTTTGTTTGGTTTTGCTTGAGTTGGGTTAATAAGTTGACTGCATCTGATTTCAGTTCTTATCAGCATTGCAGTTCACCCTGTCTCAGCTGGAGCAATAGCTGCTAACATAGGTATTAAGGCAGACGCTGCAAGTTCATTAAATAGAAGGTAATTGTATAAGCCGTATTTTGATATGTGTAAACTGACACAGCCCGGAAAATTAGAGGTATATTTTGAAGCAGCCAAGTATGCATACACTTGGGGTTTTTCCACAACTGAGACACAGAAGTGAGAAGTCATGAGTCTTTTTGTTGGTAGGATTTTGATGGGATATAGGAAGATTTAGTCAGTCTATTCCCTTGAATTTAAATGAGACTTGTGACTAACAGTTGTCCTTTGGTGCTGCAGACCTAGGGGATTGGTCATTGCTAGGTCTAGTTTTATAGAATTAATTAAAATCTGTCTTAAATTTTGCCTTTTCATTGTTTTATTATTACTGTGTTGGACAAGAGCAGTTGGCAACCAACCTGTTTGTAGGGTAGTGTTTGAACTTGGTGTTACCACATATATTTCAGACTTGATTTGTATTTGTAATGCTAGAGGAGCAGGTTTAATGTCTTGATAACTGACATAGCCCTTAGGTCTGTAGGCTGCTTTTGTTGCTTTGTACTGTGAACCCTTGGCCTGAACTACGGCTTCAGGCAGGCATAGCAGGTAAAGCTGACAATTTTTTTCCTCTGCAGAGCTTTTGTTGGGCCCATGATCATCTTTTTTGCAAGGTTCTTGCTCTTGGCATTCTGCTGTATCATCTTTGCTGTTTACTGTGTTTATAAGTCACTGGGAAATGAGAGCAAGGCAGTCTGGGTCACAGTGCTGGCAACATGGTGACATTCTGTTCAGTGTCACTCCTTGATCCAGTCTTTAGGTGTAGGTCTCATCTCACCTCTCCTTTGTCTTGAAGTGCCCGTTTGGCTCCTGCTCAACAGGCAGCTGGAAGAGGCATGACGGGCGTCTCCTTGATAGGCTTTAGGGGGTCTTCAGGAGGAAAAGGAGTAGCAGAGCCACCTTATTGAGTCAGCTTTGTTGTCCGTTTTTTGTTAGGAAATTAGAGAATTAAAGGATTCTTTTGGCTGCTTTTCAGGGGCAGGGTTAGGAAAGTGGAATTTCTTTTTAGTATCTGGTGCAGCAAGTAAAAGTATCCCTTGATACTGATTGTACAGCATAGATCATGGGCTTCATATATTGAGTGCATCAGTTACTTTCAGGCTGGATAGTAAAATAGCATTACAATCAGATTCAGGGATTTATCTAAAGACATCTAGATATTTCTTGTCAGTCAGTTCTTCATTACGATTCAGTTGCTCAAGATAATGACCTCTGTAGACTGAATCAACTTTAATGAGTATTTGGGTGTATCTTACAGTCCTGGTATATTGAAGGATACTTCTTTCCTTCTCCAGTTGTTTAGAGCTACAACTGTGGGGAGCTCATAGTGGGAAATGTAATAGTAAGGTCCAGCATTTCTAGAGCTTTCATTTCCTTTTGTCAATCCAGACCCTTGACTTTGAAAGCAAATTTTTGTCTAGGGTCATCAGTAATTACTGCAAAATATATGGAGAAAGCTGGAGGAGGCTTCAAAAGCACTAAAAAAATTCTTCAGTGGGCAGTTGCAGAAAGACCCAGATGATTTGAGAATACGAATGTGGTTTGCTTTAGAAATAATTTGACACAATAATTATTAATCAAGGAAGCTGAGGAGCTTTTAGACTGTCAAACAGGTTTCTAACTAAATATTGAACCTGGTTATAGACTACAATCCACTATAGCCCACTAACTACTTTTTCAGCTTTTTGATCTCTTGAGTATCTCTTTTCTTGTAGGTATGATGAATATTGAAAGTTATGTACTCCTCAGGTGGAACATCTATAACATTATTTATATTGCTTGAATAGTTCAAGATTCTTTCTTTAACGATAGCACATTGTAAAAGCAACACAAAACATGAGATAATGTGTATTTGGAGCACTGCCTGGGATAGTTGCCTGTACAGTGATTCCTTCCTCTTTTCTGCTTGTCGCTTCATGAGTCATTGTTCTCTGCCCACTAATGGACTGGTCTGTCTCTTTGTCAGTCCTCCAGACCATCTGCTTCAGAGAGGACCGAAACAGCAAGCACAGAAGGGATCTTCCTACCCTCATCCGTGGGTCCCAGGCTGATGAAATCGGCTAGGAAAATTAACCTTGCCTGGCTGGTGCACCCAGCCTGATGACTAGCTCCACTCCAACTAAAATGGAACTCTGGGACACGTTAGGTGTGTGTGTGCGCATAGACGTTTGTGTGGGTGAGCCTAAAGATAGCTGAAAGAAGATGACTAGAAAGAGCTTGCAGCATAGCCCAGGAGGTCGCTTTGTCCTGCACTTGGCATTCAATTCCTGTTCTTCTCTTACATGGTTTGGAATGATTGTTTGTAGTAGATTTAGGACATATTTCACATGAGTCAGATTGTACTGGGAAAGCCTTCAAAAGTGTCATGTTACAGGTCTAAGTGCCAACACTGTGATTATTCCTTATGTTATGACCCGAGACAGTCATGTCAGAAACCTCACAGGTAGCTTTGTCTTTGGTGGTGATGGTGATGTTTCTGACTTGCAAATACATATTTTCAAAACCACTTCAATTAGAGTTTTTTCTTTCAATTTATGAGGTTCTCTGAAGACTTTACTTCCAGCATCTTGAAGAGTGAAGGTCAAATGTGTTTTCCAAAAAATCTAGAAAATATTGGTATATAGAATGATCAAATAACATCCACCTCCTTATATGCATCTCTGCCAGTGTCTGCTTGCTGATACCACCTTTATATCTTATTTCAGAAAAAAGGAAAAGCAATAGCAGAAGTTCTGCAAGAGAAGATTCACTGCTGATCTGATGTTACAGGAGAATGTGCAGCCTGCAAAATTAATTCTAACTACTCTATCAATCCTTGATCTTACATCAAAATCTCTGCTGTTGGTCTTGCAGTTGACTAATTTAAAAGCTTTCTTTAATTAGATTCCTCCGCTCCCAATTTCTGTTCTTAAAAGGAACTGAGATGGACTTTTTCAGTAAACAACTTTAGCCATGTAAAAGTTTATATTGTCATTCATTCACACTAATGTTTTAATCACTGAGCTATTTTCCTTTGTTTATACTGCATTTAATATTTATGAAAAGAAGGAGAAGAAAAATCCTGTCATCTTTTCTTTGTCAATTACTGACTGTGCTGGTTTATAGCTTTCCTTCCAGAATCAAGAAGAAAACAACTGCTTAATTATATTTATTCTCAGTCAAAATCAAATCTTTGACTGAGCTGTCCATTTTAATATATTTTACTAGAGCTGCAAGAGGTCAAGTTTAAAAATGGACATCTATGACTCCTGCCTTGGAAGAATCTACATTTGCTATGCAGGGTTTTGCAAATATACAGGCTTTTCACTACACTGTTTCAGAAGTTTACCCTGTGTCTATTAATTTTTTAACAATATTTTAATACAGTACTATTCTTAAGATCAGTGGTGTCTGTTCTGTAAAGAAAAGATAGAAACTGTACCTATGGTGGTAGAACCCTCAGGTTATTTTGAATAATGGACTGGGCATGACAATCTTGACTGCACATATAGGAGGTGACTGCAGATGGAGGTCTCATGTGAGGCACAGCATGAGTCTGTGGTTGTTTCTGCTCACTCAGTGCTTTGTCTGAGTAGGGATTTGAAAGACATGATTGTACAAAAAATTATGAGAATTTTCTGCAGAGCACTTTTGAGTTTAGGTTGCTATTAAAAATGTTGAAGTTTGAAGTACTGCTGAATCAAGTATTATAATGTGTTTTGACTTCATAAAAATTGAGATCATCTTGAGTGATCACAAGGTGTTATAGATAACTGAAATATGTCTGAGACCTGCCTTAAACAAGTTACACATTTTTTTTAGTTGATTTTTCCTTCTCAGTAGTCATTTTGATTTAATATGCCACAATACAGAATTAAATGCAGGATAGCTTCCTGCCTACTTGCCTATGTCAACTTCACCCAAGCTGTATTTGAAATTTAGTGATCTTGCTGCATATTCAAAATATTAGAATATTTTCCCTAGCACCAGATGTTCTAACATGTAGTGTGAATGTGGATAATGGTGGTAGTATCCAGGAGTACAGTGAGACTCACTAAAACAGAGGGTCGCTGAATAACTCAGCTTGCACTGCTCTGTTTGTAGCTTGAAGAAAACCAGTGGGGCTAAAAAGCTGGAAATTAAAGTTGCAGTTGCCTTACCAGTAAGGGTAACTCACTGAAGACAGCCTGCAAAAATATAAGGAGCTAAGAGAAAAGGGTAGTCAGCAAAGGGAGAAACGCTATTTCTGAAATGGTCTAGGAAGAAGAGAGGAGAAATGTGGTTTGGAGATACACCCCAAAACTGTTCTTTTCAAACCTTGGCTTTGTCTGCATTAGATGAAAGCTTGCTGCTAGTTTGCTGTTCATCATATAAGGTACACTGAAGATGTATGTGTTCCAGTACTCTGCTGTGATTTTAAGCTTAAGCTTTCATTTGTCCTCTAAGCCATGGATCTTTCTCTAGTGTTTTGAACAAAGTTACTGTCAGATGTTGCTCCTTTCAGACAAGCTCTGACCACCATTTCCTTCATTTAATTTATCGTAACTGTAACCACGCTTCCTAAACTTCTTGACTGGGTTATTGCAGCACTTCATAACTGGTTACCCAGTAAATTCCGCTGAAAGTTCAGACAGTACAAAAAAAACCAAAGGACTGCCCATTTGTTGGCCAAAAAGGTACTGGTTCTTCAATGCAGATTCATCTGTTTTCCCTTTGCAGTTCAAGGTGATGGCATTACACACTTTTCTCTAGTGAAACTCCATAGCAAATATTTGCATTCTTCAATCTGAAAACTTCAACTCTATCTAAATGTGAAGGTTTTAGGGATTTCAGTGGTTTAATTGCAGAAACTTCTTCTGCAGAAAGTAGATACTTTTTTCTCAAAAAATCTTGTTAGTTGAAGTATAATCTTCCTGGGGCAACTTTTAAGCATCCATAATGCCAAGATTCAAGAGAATGGAAATTTAAAAATTTGGTATTAATTTCTTTCACTGGCCCATCAGAGCTTGGAAAGTGCTGGCTTAAACCTAATAGTCACTAATATACCCTTAGGGTGGAAGAGCTGCTCTGTCATCAAGCTTTGCTTTTAATTCAGTAGTATTTCACAGGGAGAGTTAGACTGCAGGCAGGGCGAATTGATTTCTCAGAGTTTGATGCATAAAAGTTTCTGAATTTAGATTGGTTTGTGTGCTGGGGGGGGATTGGTACTAAACATCCTCAGTCACCATCTGTGAGGTATGGAGGTGTATTGGTTCAGCACTGGTTCAAACTATTACACGTTGTTTATAAAAGTAGATGCTGGCATTTAGTTCAATTTTTACTGCTTTTTGACAAATCTCTAATTAATCACATGGAGAAGTTGTCTATGAGGAAGAAAGGCATTTGCTAATAAAAACCAGGCCTTGATGGTAGCCCCTTCCAGGGTAAAGATCTTTTTCTATTATTGTCAACACTGTGCAGTGAAAAATCAGTCTCTTTACCTCTCTGCATAAATAAATACCCAGACTGGGAGTAATAGGATGGGATTGTGTAATTTGCCTGTTCTTTTGGGGGCTTTTCAGTATCGCATAAAATGTAATTTTGCTCTGTGGTCTAATTCTTTTTCTATATCCCTACGAGAAAGGTGTGATGACTTTATCTAGTGCTTTACTTTCTTTTTTTTTTTACCAAAAAAAGAAAAAAAAAGCTAAATACACATAGTCTACTCAAAAAACTTGTAGAGATTATATTCAACAGTAAGTGGGAGATATTCATCAGTCTTATACTTTCTTCTTTTCTTATTTTCAGATGTATATCACCAACACAGTAAAAGCCAAAGGAACAAGGCTTGCAAAACCTGTTCTGTGTTTGGGCTTAATGTGCTTGGCTTTCCTTACTGGAATCAACAGAGTAGCAGAGTATCGAAATCACTGGTCAGATGTAATAGCAGGATTTATAATTGGAATATCTATAGCAGTATTTTTGGTAAGTGTATATCTGTGTCACTTCTGTTTGAAAAAAATCAGTGTATAACTTTGTATCTCATAAAATATTGGTAGCCTTGACTTTTCAGATAACTGAAAGACAAGAGTTGTTTCTAAATTTTATTTTTTAAATAATTTTCCTTAGTTTTACAGTCAGAAATGTGAAGTCAAGAAAGGACTGATCAGATGATCTATTTTGACTGACTTATATGCCAGGTTGTAGCATTTCAACCAACAATTTTTGCATCAAGCCCCACTTTAAGCAAGTGCATATCCTTTAGAATAACATCTAGTTATGATCTCATGTATGAAGTATGAAATTCAGTATAGTGATACTTACAGCGATGAGAGAGTAAGTAGCATTTCTTTTCCAGCTTCAAAGTAACCCTATTTAATTTCTTTCATGCCAATTCAGGTTTACATTGAAATTTTATGATATTCTGTATCAAAAAAAATCCTTGTTTAGCCTTTTCCTTTTCTGGAACTGTGTTCCAAAACCAAATAATTATGTCACAGTTCACAATGATTAATGTCTGTGTCAGAAAGCTACTGCTAATCTATTAATAACCTTCACTGATAACTTCAGTGCAAGACTATGGCATAGAATAGTCACTGCTGTTTACTGCCCGCAAGTTTGTCTGCCTGGCAGCTTGCAATAGTACTAAATACACCTTTGAATTTTTTCCCCATGAAAACACTTTTGAGCTTGATTCTTGGATCTCAAGGTCTTGATCTCAAGATCTTGGATCTGAAGACTTGGCTTGTCTGAGAACGCCACAGGGATGGCTGAGGTGGATGTTTTCACTCCTTTGAGAAATGTGAGGGCAGGTGTAGGTCTCCTTTAAAATATACCTGCTTGCACTTTCAAATGTTCCCTTCCACCCAAGGTGTCCAGGAGTTATATTTGGTTGTTCATTTTTAAGAAGTTTTTCCATTCTGTTTGTGCCCTTAAAGTCATAAAAGAGAACAGGATAGCAAAGAAATCTGTCCCAGCACTTTTTTTTGTATTTTGTGATGTATATTGCATAAACTCCTTTGGAGTAGCATGACGTCAAATTTAGTTGTGTTTTGAAGAAAATATAATGGGCAAACATTACTAATTCAGACACTTAGCCGTGCAGCAGAAACAATAACAAACAGGTATATATCACATTCCTAAGTCCCTGTGTGAGAGTCACTGCTGCCCTGAGCATGTTTGGAATTTAGTTCAAACTTGGGGATGATCCTTGCCTTCTTGTTCTCCCTTTCTCACTCTGCATTTAAGAAAGTCTTTGCTGGTCAAAACTTAGATGGTACTGGCCTTCATAGGAATTTAAGGTTATTGCCATATTCTGCTGCATGTGCTCTGGGCATCTATTCATGACATTGCTAATAATTGATATTCTATTATTCAGTTTCAGTAATGGATTTGCTTTTAGATAAGAGGCTTTTTTAGTTCTCAGATGATGCATGTAACAATACATTGGTTCAAAATCTTTTGTCTTGAAATATTAATTAAGGATTTTCTGTAAAACATGAACTTCACATTCTGCATTTCTACTGTAAGCTGTGACTAAAGCTGGTGTCAGTTCTGTCTAATTGTGGATGTCAGGATCAAAGCTTAAAAAATGAGTTGTTCCTTAGCTATTCTGTTTATCTTCTAAACCCTTTTAGGTTGTTTGTGTGGTAAATAACTTCAGAGGACGTCAGCCAGAACATGAACATTCTCATATGGATAATCTGGCCCAGATGCCCATGATCAGCATACCCCGAGTAGAAAGCCCATTAGAAAAGGTAATGTCAGACTTTTTTAAAAACAATTAAATAAAACTTAGCTTTCCTGGAAGGATGATCCCAAACTGTCTTGACAAGGTAATTGGATTTAAAGTAAGGAGACATAGCAATGAAGGAGAAACAAGGGAAGAATTAATTCAGACACTCCTTGGGAGATTCTTCATGTCATCTCCAAGAACAACAGCTACAAATCAGTCCTGTTTACTGCTGTAGCCACTGCTAAGTCCATGGAGCCAGGCTGAGTAGATCTGAGGCCCTTTTTCCTTGTGTTACTCAAGTAAGTTTGATTAACACTTTGCCTGAGAATCCAGAGAGTTTGAAGTGCTTAGAAAGAAAATCTAACTCCTGCGCCCAAGGGGTTATGCAATTCAGGTATGAGTGGCATTTATCCTATTTTTTCGGGTTATGTCTTCAGGCTAGTGTAGAGCATGGATCAGCTGTGGGGCTTTTCTCATCAGACACATGCTAGCCCCAAGGATGGCACTCACTTGGAAACGCTGGGGATCTGATGCCTGTGCTAGCAGGGCAAACAACTTAATGAATGTGATGATAATAATAGAGTAACATGGGTCATACAGTAACTGCATAAAGGCCATGATCACTTGCCAAAGCAAATGGGATTTTGGACTAGGACATGCTAGTGATATTCCCCTGGGTATGCCAATACTTTTTTCATGAGTAAGTGTCATAACGTGTTTAAAATTTTAGTTTCCTGTAATAAAAAATTTATCATTTTTGAAGGTAATGTTGTACTATGTACACAGAGTGTTAAATAAGATTATGTCTGAACAATGTTACGAGCAAGCAAGCACTGAAATAGGTAACATAGCCAAATACAGAAAACATTTTAGGCATTTTTTACCAGTGGGAACATTTGAACTACTAATACAAAGTTTGAAAGCCATTTTACTTTTTCTAATGACTATCTGTCATTATTTGTTAAAATCCCTTGTGTCATGGACATGTTAGAAGATAGTAAACATTTCTACAGTGATAGCATTCTTTTAAATCCAAATTACTCCTGATATTGTTTCATATTAAACATAAGAAGAAATATTTTTAACCACTTCCCAGTCTAAGTCACTTGGAGGTGGTGGAAATTGTCCTTTAGTAAGAATTGCTGCCATCCTTGAGTTTGTTATTCCTTTTGTTGAAGAGAAAGATTTCTTCTCAGAATGATCTAACGTGCCTTTTTGAACCAAATGTGTCTAACCTACTTCGGCTGATTTCTTGTCATAAGGAGGCCAGAGTCTCATTTGCTTGAACAAGCATTTAGATGATGAATGTGTATCTTCAAAATAATCCATTCAGTAAACTTCCTGTAAAATGTCAAAACAAAACAAGATGTCACTTGGCCTAGGACATACCACATTAATAAGAGCGTGTCTTATTTATGTGCTAGGCTCTACGGCAAAGGAAGACATTTCTGCAGCTCAAAAGCCGTTCTAGGTAATAAATGTATATTCTCCAGCTGTTGAAATTTTAATTTTTTTTCTGGGAATGAAGACCTCAACTTAATGTTTCTACCTGATTTGACACCCTCCCACTCATGATGAACAATGTTCTTTTCCTGAGACTTGGCCCAGGCAAGATTGAGATATTGTGGGGAAAGCTATGGAAGAGTGTGGCAGGAGTAATGTTTTCTCTGCTTGAGGATGACCTCTACCATTTGTGAACTGCCCAGGACTCTTATATGGATGAGCTTCTTTCCTTCTGAACCCATATTCCTATGTCAGTAAAGGGTAGCTGTTTGCTGTCATGGAACTCCTCTCTAGACAAATAAATTGGGGACTGTCCATACAGTGTTACTCTTGGTGTGATCTCAGTGTATGGGTTCATCTTCGTCTATGTTGCAAAGTCTTTCTCTTTTCCAGACAGAGAGGATGAGATGGCAGGATGATAATGTGGAGACTTTGCTATTTATTGGGAAATGCTTTCTTCTGCTTCTACTCTCAGAAAGTTTAAATTTGAATTAGCAAATAATTGGTGAAAAAGTTACTTACATGTGAGAGCTTTAGGTGTTGAGTTTTTGTAGATTTTTTCCTTTTTTTTTTTCTTCAATGTTTAGACTAATGCTTTGGAAAGACAGAAGCCAGACCCTGTTAAATAAAAGACACCAAGAATAATACTTATGTGGAACTAAGGTCTAAATTGAGCCATCTCAATTAACTACCAACAAGATTTATTAGCTTGGCCTTTGTTTTTTAACTCCCTTCTTATTTTACATCCTTTGTTCTCCTCTGGAGAGAGACGGGTGCTAAATAACTTGTGTGCTACTTGTCTTTGCCTACTTCAGCCACGTGCAAGTTACTTTTCACTACATTTCAGTTAGGGCTGTTCCAGTTCCATATTCTGAATGCACATACATTTACATTTGGCTTATTTTAAATCTGTTTTTCTTTATTGTCAGTCTGCAAGCTCCTGTGCCAGTATTAGAGACAGCTTACTGTCAGAAATTAGCTACTAAGGGTAGCACAAACCCTGACTGGCTGAAGTTATCATGGACTAAGGCAGTGCTAGCATGAAGCAACGCAACTCAAAGATGTTGTCTTAAAGAATGACTTCATTAGAGATGCCTACCAGATGGGACCTCACTCGTTGCAATTTTTTTAAATTCACCTGTAAATGAATAAGCACATGGTGCATCACACAGACCTGGAAGCACTTTATTTTTGTGTTTCCAGATCTGCTACTTGCTATTCCAGTGCTTTTTCCTGCTGGAGAACAAATGCTCTTGGCACGCTCTCCGTGCTGCCATTGTCTGAGTTCTGGTGGAGGTCAAGAGCTACATTTGAAGTGCACTTAAGTAGGAACATGTGTTCTTGTAATATTCTGAATTGAGCCGCTGCTGGTTAATGACAAGGGTAGGTCACTGTTTGCATGACACTTCTGTTTAATTGTGGTGCATGCAGATGATTAAGTTGTTCTGCACAGGTACCCACTTCTAATGCACTCAAGCTGTAGCTGCAGAGTGTCTCCTTGAAGAATCCTTGCCAGAGCTGGCTCAGCAATTCAGACTTATTGCTTTCACCTTAACTACATTCGTCCTCAGAATTAATGAAAAGAATGAAAGCCAAGAAACCTCATCACTCACACATCTGCTGCTTTTTCTCTCCTGTCTTTGACCCTCTTCATCTCTTACAAGACGATTTGTGTTTCAGTTAGCTGGCACTCTCCTAAAGAAAAGAGGATTTCTTCCTACCACAGCCAAGGTTAGAGACTCCTGTTCTTTTGCAAGAATTACTGGGAAATAGGGATGTTATGGGTGGTACCTGGAGGAGTTTAAAGTTCAGCTTCATCCAGTGCAGTCACAAACTATTTTTTCTGTTTCAGGGGAGACTGACATTATTTCATGCTAAAGTCACATCGTGGTGTTGAGTGGATGGTTGGACTTGATGATCTTAAAGGTCTTCTCCAACCTTAATGATTCAGTGATTCTGTGAAATTGGCCAGGGCTTACAGAGGGCTGGCACATGTCTTGTAGTAGCTGCTGACTCTCCTAGCCTTTTTGTTTTTTTTAAAAAATAAGTATTCTAGCTTTGGAAAAATCAAATACAAAGGGAACATGAAGCATTTTAGGACTAATTGAGGCAGTAGATAGAATACTGAGGTAAGTTTTAGAAGGAAGTGTTGGGTTGGGAGAGGCACTATGGTTCATCTCCTGTGGTATGAGATGATTACTGTGTCTGATCATCAGTGCTTTCTGTAGTTGTTCAATATTACATATTTGCACAGCGGGTTCTTTGCAGTGCTCTGCCTGACGGCTAAGCTGCATTTATCCCCAAAGTCTCTGCCCAGCATTCCTTCATAATGCTACTTCTTGTCAACAGTGCCCAAACCATGTTCCCAAACACAGTCACTGTTCCTTGTTACAATGAGGTTTCTTATACTCCGTCCATAGGACTGACTGTCCAGCATGGCTGTGAGCTAAAACCAGATAGTTTTGGGTCTCTCTGTGTCTCAGCCATTTCTAAGTTCTAATGGTGATAAGTATTTGGAATTCCACTCTCATTCTTGTTTCCTGTCATACCAATTGCTAGTGATTATCACGGTTAATTGTCTCAAAGATGTTGTTGAGTTTGACACTATAATTCTTGTTCTACTGCGTATGTTCCAAAGGCAATGGTGGTGATAAAAGATCTTAGCAATAGTTAGTATAGATATTGCACTGGATTCTGGTAGTATTTTAAGACTGAGGAAGCTTTCCCCTTCAGTTTTTAAGGCATAATGTTTTTTCTCTTTACTCCATCTTGATTATTCACAAGATGTAGAACAGCTTCTTCACAGTGTCAGAAAAGGGTATTTTTAATTTTAATTCTCAGTGTTACTGCTTTTTCCTTCGTCTTAAGTATTTTGGTACTAAGAAGTCTTTCATTGCTATGTGCGCTTACGTGCACGCAGCGTGGCCTAGGGAGTCTGGTCTGGTCCCTGGGGCTCTCCAGGGACACTGATAGCTTATCACTGAGGTTACATGCTAAAAGCAAAACACAAAGATGTTTTAGCTCATCATTCTATGGGCAAATGGGGGAGAGGGTTTCTGTCTATTTCTGTTGCTTAAGAATATTTTAGATGAGAAGTATCCAAATACTGTTGTGCTTCATTTCCAAAAGTGTAGGTAGGTATCCATACAGTGTTTTAGTACATATGTATGTGTCTCCAGGAGGGCTTGACTAGAGCCCATGTGCTTACATTAGCTTATAGGCAGGTTTTCGTATTTCTGTTGTCATAACGGTTCTCTCTTAATAATATGGTGTGTTAAAGGAGATATAATACAACATTGTTTCACACACAGAAACACATACCCAGGAGAGGCAGCTTATAGAAGACCATAAACAGTTTTGTTTCAATGTCAAGCATTTGAATTTGCATTCATGTCCTAGTCTTCTGCTTAAATCTTCTTCTGGGGGGTTGTACAAGAATTATTTCTGCTTGAATGCAAACTGTGATAACCACATCTAATGTTCAAATAAAATAATACTTAAACATAGGAAATGGAACAATATATTCAGTGTGACCTCATCAAATATACATGTTGTAGGTGTTACAGGGTCAAGGTATTAGTAACAATCAAGAAGATCCTTTGCAACGAAACTCCCTCAAAGCATGCATATTTAGGTTCTTCTCCTGGATATTGGGAATGGACCACCTTGAACATCTTCATATAAGGCAATAAACGCATGTGCGCAAAAGCGCACATGAGTGTGCGTGGAATTGAAGCAAAGGCATATGCAGTGTGGCGGCAGCGTTCTGTGCAGGTCTGCAATGTTTTAAATGGAGAATTTCACCTGAACTCATTCTTTTATCTAAAAATGTGATCCATCTAGTAAAACCATAAAATACATTTTGCTGACCCAGAGAATGGTATGATAACATTATTGTTACTATATGATAAATTATCATTTGCCTGAACTACTACAGTAGTATTTTTCTATTTCTTTTAACAAACTCCACTGTGTGAAGGACTACAAACAATTTTTCAAATTCCTGTTTTCAAAAATGGAAAAATCTGGCTTAGGATGATGACTATTTTTGAATATTTCTAATGGTATTCATGAAAGCAGAACAAAAAAAATTCAGGTAAAAAATATTTAGTCTATATAATGAAAACTGCAAACCACAAAAAAATTGTAATGGATTTTTTTTCAATGCTTTAACATTATAGAATCACTTACCAACAGAAATTAAAATCTTAACAGAAGATACACAGGTATGGATTGTTTCCCCCCAGAAACCTGCACTCAAGGCCTAGCCTTTAGCTTTCATTTTTCTGTTAGCGGTGTGAGAGCACGGTTATGAAGCATGCTTTGTCCATGTGGTGCTGACACCAGGCTGATACTGCCAATTTAGAATGAATAATACAAAAGCTGGCATGCCTGTCTGTGAAACTGCTGCTGTTGAGCAGACCCTCAGCATAGTCTAATTCTTTTGAGTACTGTAGGGAAAATAATTTCCCATGGAGTTGGAGAAGCTGAGGTCTTGTGCATGGTTTTCTACTTGTCTCCTGCATCTGCATGAATCTGTTTGCTGACAGTGGTTAGTATCTCACACTGAACTTTGTCACAGTAAATCTAAGCAGAAGTAAAAGAGCATAGTAAGAGAGTTGAAATGCAGTTATTCAAGAGACATGCTGTTTGTTTGGGTTTTTTTCTGTAAAAAGTCTCAGCAAGGCTTATTTGTGGTTCTGCCTGAGACTGAATACATTTGAAAAAGCATGAATACACAGACAGTTGCATGAATCTGTATCAGTGGTTCTTGCCATCAGCAAGTGATTAATTTTGACCTAGTTATGCATCACCCTGCTGAGTCTGTTGGAAATTAATTGACAAGTCTTCACTATCTTCACTAGGGTCCAAATCAATAGCTCCGCGATCGGTAGCTTAGCAGTTCTGTCTGAGAGTTTATTGGGGAAGGGGAATTTCATTCTGTGTTATATCCCATGCTCTGCATGTTCTTCCAAGGATGGTGACCTGCTCATTTTGGAAGTAGAGCTGGCAGGAGTGTGAACCACATTCTCCTTTCTTAAGTATCAGTTATCCAGTTCTGAATTAATGCCACATGAAAGAGCATTTGGTTGTCTGCATCAGACACAAATGTGTGTCACTTGGAGAAAGAGAGAGCATGTATCAGGACTTGAAAGAAATTATTAAAATAAATAACAAGGATTTTTTTTTCATCTAATTCCTCATTTTTAAGCCATCTTAGTTATCAACCAAGTGAATGATTTTAGACGGATGCTAGTTTAATTTGACAGCATAATTTTCAGATCTATCTAAGAAAAAATAAAATACTGTGAAGAAAATGTCATAAGAGCCTCAGAGCAACTCTAGAGTCATTGAGGATTGAGATTGCCCAATGTATCTTCTTTCCTGTACTGAAAGCAAAGATGGTCAACCAACTAAAATGCTTTGAAATGTTAATGTTTTGTTTTCTAATTAGGAACTCTAATTTTTCTTTTCCTCTGCAGAATCAAAATCTGGAAACAATGACATTTGCTAATGTTTTTCACTGAAAACATTTTCACAGAAAGTTGCACACTGATTCTTTTTTTTCCTAATGCTTTCTAAAAAATTTGCAGGCTATGCTTTAATCATTGTTATTTATTTAAAATATATTCATTCTATTTTGGAGAAGAATGTACACAGATGCTTACAATTTGTTGGTGTTCTCTTATGAAAGCTGTCATAAAAATAGAGCAAGAACGTTGCTAGAGCTAAAAAGCCTATTATAGGGGAGGGGGAAGAGACCTTCTTCTCCTGGACATGGTACAGTTATGGCATAGTGAGAGAGGGAGCAAAGCTGCTAGCCTTGTTTGGTGAGCGGGGAATAAGAGGCATGAGACAGGAGAGCTGTCCTGTGCTCCCACTCAGGGTACTTCTAAATTCCTTTCTGTAATGTGAAAATCAGAGATCCCTGCCTGCCTCCCCTGATAGACAAATAGCCAGACAGTTTAAAGAACAGAAATACAAACTTCTGTGGTGGCCACTGCTTCTCTCCAGCACTTTCTATGGTGTGTGATAAGGGACTTTATGAAGGACTTTGAACAAAGCAAAAAGTGGGAGATCTATCCCACTCTCCATGAGTTATCTACATTCTCCCTCCTTTTCAACTTACACCTCCTCTCTTCTGACATCGGTCTGCTCCAGGAGGGGAGGTGATGGAAGAAATCTGCAGTGCTTTGCGTGGTATTATTTCCCTCTCTGCACTTTTGTGCTGGGGAACAAAGACGTGGCTTAACATCAAGATTCTCTTTATTAATTTTACACATGTAGAAAATGATGGCAGTCAAGGGTACTGTGTGCCTAATGAGAATGTACAGTTCCTTTGGATCCTGCCCATCACTGTGCAGTTGAGTCTTCACCTACCAAATATTTGCAGAGGTACTTGCTTAGGTTAGAGCATGAAAAAGTAGCAAAGCTCTTTGGGATGCTGCAGTTATACTGTATGGAGTCACACACAGTATATTCATATTCTGATACACAGCTTCGTGTTCGTAAGAATCGTCCCGTTGAAGGAAGGAGGACAATAACATTGCAAGTGAAGAGCACACTGTAGTGATTCTGAAAAATAAATTTTGAATATGAGATCAACTGCTGAATGCAATTTTGTTGTAGCATTTCGCTACTTGATTCTGTGCCGTTGAGCTCATGGAGAGCAATTAATCTTTTAAAAAATGCAACACTGAAATTGTATTAACACCAAAATAGAATAATCTGTCAGAAACTGTCATTTTCATTTCTAGGAATTTTGCTTTAAATTGTGAATAAGGTAGCAGTAAGAGTACAGCTAATCCAATTATTCACATTGTTACTTCATCTTAAAAACCCCATCTAAAACTAAAATATTGTAGAACCATCGCATCTAATTACTTTGTTCAGCACACTTACATATCCAGTCTTCCAGCAGTTAACAAAGAATTGCTATGGGAGTGAGTGAGAGCACTGCAGTGAAAGCCAGTTTTACTTACATCATCCTGCAATAGTCTCCAAGCATAAGGCTGGCCCTAAAGCACAAGAGGCAAAAATGTTCACAATGGCGACTGATACCTATCTGTGTGGTTTCTGGGTTTTTATCTGTTTGTCTTTCCTTTAACTCGTAGAACCACATCACGGCCTTTGCAGAAGTCACATGATGTTGATGCTGATGTATATTCACTCCATTGGACTTCATCTCTTTTCACAGCCCACACACAATCAGTGTATCAAAAATAAGAAATTTTTAGAAGTCCTATTTCTGACTTGATTTTTACGTCAATAAAATGATACCAACATTTTGAAGAATTCTTAAATATTAGAACGTCGCTTTACTTTCTAGCAAAAATATTAACTGTTTACTTTTTGATGGAATGGGACAAACTGAACACTAATTATATTTATCTGACAATACCCTCTATTTTGACTTCTCATTGTTTTTAATGGTTCATGTACCTATTCCAACAGTACATCATATTTTGATTTGACTTTGATTTTTAAAATCTACATTTTTAATTCAGCATGAACTTGTTTCCATTTGAGGCGATTTCAGTGTATAAAAACTAGACAAATATTACCTTCTGTATGAAAATGCTGTTTGCACATTGTATTACGCTGTATTCCATGTAAGATATCATTCAAACAGTACATTATATGTAAGACTGGTGCTTCTGCTTTTGAAGAGGAAAAAAAAATGCCAATTTTTACTGTAATAAGTATTGTATCATAATGAAAAGTTTATTTATTTGGATATTTTCCTGACATAATTGTAGTTGAATTGTTGTTTTGTAGTTCTTGAATGTCTTGGATGATATATATGTATCTAGGTTAAAAGAAATGAAAATAATATAGAAAGTTTGATCATTCATATATTCTTTATTACTAATGATATCCCATGAAAGGTTAAGGGCTCCATTCTTAGCTCAGCATATCTGATGGGAAGCTGTGCTATTCATAAATCATTTAAACAAATTATTCAAGGAAGCCTGCATCTTCTTGTTTTTGTTGTACACTCTGTTGTTATGCTGGGAGAATGGGTGCTAAGATAAGAGGAGGGTCACTGGCTTAGTGAGAAAAGTGCATATGAGTTTCTACTCTGTTTTTATGTTGGAGCACTCATGGAAAAAACACGATGGCTTCATTAATTTTCTTCAGCCTCAGTGACCAGGACAGGCAGACTTTCTCTCTAAAACTCTTTCTATCTCTGTCTGTGTTTCAGGGCCATATTCTTGCAAAAAAAATCCACTGTCAATCTGTGCGGTGTTGACAAATCGATTTTTCCTCAACAGCAATGCTATCATAGCTCTATTATCGCTGTGAATAATCAAATTGAGCCTCCCCTTCAAAAGACAGTAGTGAAGTTGTCCTGTAAAAATTGAGCACCAAATGGATCTGAATATTGTAGATGCTGACGATGCTCTTAACATCTGCCAGAAAGTTTTTTGTTCTTCTGGTAACAACTAATACAACGCTAGTACTGTGGGCACTATTGAGAGCAGTAGTGTTCAGTGCAGGCTGTTGAACATTATAGGCCTTAAATTTTCCGTAATTCAGTATATTTCCTGTGCATTAATCATTGTCAGAAGATGTTTGAAACATAAGACTGTATAATCAGGTATATATTTTCTATGATGAATTTTAATGCATTCCCGCATAGTCATCCAGGTGACACCTACTTTTTACTCTAACCTCTGCTTTCACTAAACTACAACTACCTAAATAGTGCTTGACAAACAGGGCAAGGCCAAGTCATCTTTGAGTGCAATAGAGCATATCTCATGAAGTCGTGCTAAGCTGAGAATTGGAGAATAAAGAAATACATCAGGGGGGAGAAGAGTCCTAGAATAGAGCCCTTAGCTACAAGAACATTACTTAGGTGATTGAAAATCCACCTTTATTAGGTTATCAACTGTGTTTACAAAATAGTAGTAGGTCCAAAGTTTGTGTCGCCATGTTAGGCACACTTAACCTTTCTCTTAGTCTAGCTATTTAGGGTCCAAGGTACTAATGATTTCTCTGTGTGCAGATTTGAATGAAATCTTCACTCATTTTTGCATGGTAGCAAACCTGCGTTTTTTATATCTGATTTATAAGATTACCAAGAGATTCTTTTATGTTAAAAGAGATGACTCTTTTTCAGTGTACTGTATATCATCAGCTTGTAACTGGTCTCTTTCTCTCAGGATCTTTCCCAGTCGAATATTTGGGTTAAATTTATCATATTATCTCTGTGAACCAGCAGTGAGAAAACAAAAAGAGAGACACTCTGCTGTATAATGTATTTTTAAATAAAATAATTTTTCATTCATATGTATTGTATTTTTTTTAGATACCTACTCTAGATATATTTTGGTTGATAGTGTACATATAATGAAAGTATGATTTTAAGTCAACTGCATTTTGTGATATATTTTCACAATTAACCAGGAATCCCCACAGTTAACTACCTTCCCTTAGAGGTGGTTCTGGTGAAATTGAAAAGCAAGAGAGGAAGAGCTGTGCTGCAGAAGAGTCCACAGCCTGTTGGTGAAGGATTTTTCCCCAGGATGTGGACCGGCCAAGCTCCAGACCCTACTTTGATTGATTTTCAGAAGTGGCAAGAATTTACCTCTCCCACACCTGTACCTCTCTGCTGCCCTGGAGCTTGAGCCTTCGCTCTTCCATTCTGGACTTGAAAGCGCTTTCAGTAGGAATGGCTTGCCAAAACAAAAGTAAGTTGGCATTTCTGACTAAAATGGCTTTTTGGTGGTTGCTTTTTAAAAAATCCCAATAAGGAGCCTATGACAAACGAGCATCATCCCTCAATCAGATGATATTCTGGTGCAAAGTGATTCCTAAGGAAAATGCTGTGGTTGAACCATTTCGGTGATTTTGAATGCAGCTCGTTTTATGATTCTTGTGTTACCTTTTCTGTATGTACTTCGGTGGAACAGCTCCACTCTATTTATAAATGAGATGTTTAAGAAGCATCTTTAATACTATATGCTGCTGTGTTCCTAAAAATGGAATTCATAAGGCATATGGGGACACCAGCTGGGCTTGTATCCATATGATTTTAGATTCACTTATATGTATTCTGCTGTTTGTTTGTAATCATGAACTGCGTAAGACATACGGCGATAGCATCTGGGCTCACATCTCTTCAGCTTTTAAAAATGTTCGTTTTAACAATATGTATTAAAAGAGGATATTGTTGGTATTTTTCAGCTGCAGTTTTCTTTGCTGTTTGCTGTTGCCTTCTAATGTTGTTGCTGGCCAAGATCACAGTGAGTGCAACAGTCC
This sequence comes from Phaethon aethereus, assembly GCF_964289735.1. Classification (NCBI taxonomy): domain Eukaryota; kingdom Metazoa; phylum Chordata; class Aves; order Phaethontiformes; family Phaethontidae; genus Phaethon; species Phaethon aethereus. The sequence continues at coordinate 14,939,131 of NC_138584.1, forward strand.
ATTTGCACATTACGTTAGCAGGAAGCTTTTTATACTCCTCTGAAGTCTAATTTTGGTACTTCTGAGGCTTGCCATGCAGAAAGCAGAGTGCACAACATTTTAGGAACAGATAACCTAAATCTGTTTTGATCACATACATCCCTGGCCATCTGCGTAGCCTTGGCCTTGGGGACACCCAGGAGCATTTGCAGGCGGAAGGGCAAGCAGACCTCCAGACCTCTCAGCCCTGCAGCACTTCCCTCCAAGCACACCAAGAGTATTTTCACCAGGTCTGCCTCTGACAGCTGACTCTACCCCAACACACCAGACTTCCCTGCTGTACACCAGCACTTTCCATCTGCCCTCAAGTACCTGTGGGAAACTGGACAGATCAGGCAAGATACCATGCCCTCACCCGAAAGTGTACTATGAGCATGACTGCAGCTGGAGCCAGCAGCTGCTCGGTTCTCACTTGGACAAGTGGAAAGCCAAATGAATGGGTGCCTATCATGGCTTCAGCTTTTGGCCTTCTCCTCCACTTTCTAGGGCACTTGGTTTTCAGGGACTTCCACAAAGGAAAGTAAAGGAAAACTTCACAGCCCTTCTGCCCACTTGAACCTCAGCTGCATGCCTAGGGTTGTGTAAGCTTTACTCTTGCTATTGGCCACCAGAGACTTTCCACTAAAACACAGTGTTGCCTTTTTGTCATCCTATCCTGTGTGAGAATGGCTGAAAAAACTCCTTAGCGTTTCCAGGCTTGACCTGATGTTCTGGGAGGAGGAAACTGTGAACAGCCCTGAAATACTCCTGTCAGGGTGGGAATTGGAAAACCTAATGTGACTGGGTGATAAGCCTGGTTGTTTCCTCAGCGCTTGCTGAGTTGCTATGCCAAGATATGATTCTAATAGGTTTGCTTTTGATACTAAACTGCCTATATTTGCCTCATCATGAAGCCCCAGTCCACTTCCAACACAGAGGATTAGGTACTTGGTTCCGTGCTCAGTAATGGAGCTTGTTCTCTCTGTGTAGAAATCCTAGGAAGCACAGCATATCCTGTACGAAACCTGTTGCCAGTGTTTGATGAACACCATCCAGACAAGTTGGTGATAAGATAGCTGTCATTAAGGCATGCTTCAGAGATGCTTAGCTCCCATTTACCTAAAATGTTATCATGATCCAGGCATGTTTGATGATCAGTCTAGCCGGAATCAATATAACCGGTTAGTGCCCAGGCTCTCCAACTGCTTTTCTTCTGAAGATGATGGTGACATCCAGTTCTCTGCCTGTCGTGTCCTTGAACTCAATTTTTTCCATTCCGGTTGTCAGCTCTGGATACTACATTGTGCTGTGAGATGTGATATTCATGAGGCATAAGGGGAGAGTGGCTGTGTTCATTGGCAGGCTATTTCAGATATGCTTACATGTCTTCTGCTGTTATCACTAGCTGTGTAAAACATTTGGAAGTAACTTAATCTAATTGAATTGGACAATTTAATTCTGAATAAATGTATACACCCAGAGGTTTTATATGATTCTAACTAATCCACAGCAGATCTCTAGCTAATTCAAATAAACCATCCTGAATTGTCCCCTGTGTGGACAAGTCCTAAGCCTTTTTGTTCCCCGGAGGAGCTCTACTGTTGTAATATCTTCCCCTGGTGACTACAGCCAGAACAGCATGTGGCAGCCAGCTTCCTGAAGTGATCACATCAGCACAATAATCATCTCTAAGTTATGCACCTGCTAGCGGCTTCATTAGTGGACTGGTACAGAGGACTGCTCTTGTGCTCTGAAAGTGATTACGAATGGGCACAATGGTAATCTCCAACTGTGAAATTACTGAATCCATCCTCTAAGATGGGAGCTTCAGTAGAAACCCTGGTAAAGAGTTTTAGTCTCTAAAACCAAGTTCTTTGCACCAGTGTTCTCATCTGGCAACATTCAGATCTAAATAAATAAATGAAAATAAGAAACAAACCCCTTTTTTCTGACAAATCTCTCCCTAAATAACGATGTTATACCTAAATACATACTCCCTCTGTAGCCTTGCTGGCAATCTTTAATGTGGTTCTGAATGTGAGATCCTTGAGTTGTGAATTCCTAGGACTGCTCTGAAGTAAGCAAATAACCGTAAAGAAGATACTAAACATGTCTACAACTGTAAAAGAAAAACTAAAGAGCTACAAAATGAGAAGGGGATGAATTTCAGAAGCAGGGAAAATGCCTTCTTACACTTGTTAGCAAATGTTCCCATTTAGGGCAGATTTGCTATGTTTTTCTAACTTAAAATATCAATAGTTTAATGGATGGCATTTCTAAATTTTTGTCATACTGCAGTAGAAGAGAACTGCTGCTCTTAGTCTGCTCTTTCTGCTAAGAAATCATCTGCTGTTTCATCCTTTCTTGCTACTGTTGCTTAATGAAGCAGCTACTGTTCCTTCCTTAGCAACCTCTATTTATACAGTAGCAACTGACAAAGATATTCTATTGAAATATTCTAAAAATAAGTCTGATGTGACAAGAATAAAGTGCTTATTGAGGAAAATGAAAGAAAAGCCCCTTTGGCTCTCACTGAAGACAGGGAACCTAACGCTAATCCTATTAGGAAACATCAGGAATAAAACAAGACCCTTGCCTTTTGGCAGTACTTTGCATTGTTGTCAAGACAAGGTGATAGATCTGTTTTGAGATTAGTACCCAATTTTTTCCTGAGCAATTAGAAAAAACATTATAAGGATGAAGTATATAGTCTTCCAGAGGGAAACAGAGAATGTCCTTGGTTTTGTATTGTGTTTACTCTATGAAGTCACAGTCAAAGACGGTGAACACCAGTGCAGAAGAGAGGGAATAGAAAGACTAAACAAATTATACATTATCAATAGAGGGTGAGAGCTTTCCCATGCTGAGTCTTTTTAGGAAAGAAACCAAGTGAGTAGAGACTTGATGTCAGCTGATGATATGATGGAATTCTGTCATCCTGGGTCTCCTATGGGAGTGTTGCCTGCTTATGATGTATATGTTTCAGTCAATTACCTTTTTGCTTAGAAGAACAGATAATCACGAGATGTTTGATCTTTAGTTCTTTGTCAGATTAAGAGAAATTGGTACTCCCATGGCATTGGACACTATGCTGCTGCTTTTTATTTCCTGCCTGATGACCTGCCTTCCCTGCATATTTAAGGTAAAATGCTGTATTCTGCATTTTTTAATGAATAAAATGGAATTTTTCTTCAGGAATCTGGTGATCTGCATGTAGAGGTTAAGAAAATTTCTCTCATGGATGTAATTTCTTTTGAAAATTGGGATTGTAAACTCACTTCTACCTGTATATTGCTGTAAACCTGAAGCTAGAAGTGTCTCATAATTGAGGGGAAGAGTCACCTCTACAGGCTGAATGGAAGAGTGAGCTTCTGCAAGTCTTGAGCATTGCAGTGGGAGATACCACAAGGTTTTGGTCACCTACAAGGCTCTTTACGACCTGCTTGATCTCAAGTGTGTGATGATTTTTAAATCTACCACTCACTTCACTATGGTTGTGGTTTCAACTGGAAGGAAGATTGCTGAGAAACATACATGTCAACACAAAAGAGAACAGTACTAAAACTTTCCTCTTCATCCTCACTGGCCTTTAGTATACCTGCTCCTTTTGTTACATGGCTCTGTGCTACGTCTTCACTTTTTCGCTCTGCTTCTGGCATTTGGCTTTCTCATTAGCTGTTACATATTGCTGTGTCACATTGTGTAATAACCAGCAAGTATCATTGGACTTAGGCCTTTGCCAACATAAAATGGATTTTTCAGGTGCAGATATGAATATGAAAGTAGAAAAATGTGGTGAGGTACCAATTATTTTAATGGGAGTAGAGCAACAGTAGAAAATGAGACTTTCAGAAAAAAATGAGGAGTGAGGAAAATTTGATAATAAATGTTAGATAATCTAAGCTAAAGGCTTAATCTTAATACAAGTGGAATTTCAAAGGATATAATGTACATCGACTTTATAGACAGTGGATGAGAATTTCCTACACAGCTGGTAAAGCAAACAGATCATACTAGATTAATTCACAACACTGCAAATCCTACAGTGGTCTGACAGTCATGCTCACAGGCACAAATCTGGCCTGATTTGTGACAAGTCACAAACTAATGGCAAAGCAAAGATGTGCAGGGCTGTGTGTATCATGCTTTCTGCAATACAGCAGAAAAGAAAACTGGTCAAGAAAGGACTAGATACCGCTCTTGTCTGCTGGTTTGTGTAACTCTGGGTGGGAGTCAGGGGACTTGTTCCAGATTTAAATATGAGACATAGTGGAGGGTGGGAGGGTTGGTTTTATACCTTTTTATCATTTAAAAATCAGACCATATGTTTGTTAATTCTTCCAAGTACATGTGGTATTTGGGAGCAGCACCCCAGATATGACAAATGGCCCTTTCCAAAGGAAGCTTCTTGTGTGGAGCTACTCAAAGAAAATCACCAACAAAGGTATATGGGAGACAACAGGAAAATCCCAATCATCATCATGCCCCTTCAGCCACCTTGTGTCCTCCTGCTTTGAGAGGTCCCCTTTCAAAACTCATACCCCACCCTAATCAGGCTTTGAATTAGGCCTCAAATGTAGGCCATCCAGTGCAAATCCAGTAGCTCCTCTCCTGCACATCTCTCCTCTGCTCTCGCCCCCACTCCAGCCTGCACTCACAGAGCATTAGCAAGGCTTCGAACACAGCTTTTGCATTAGCTGTGAGGAGGACACAGGAGATCTGCAGCTTCCCCTGTCACTGCTGTTCTGCAGCTAGAGCTGAGATACATGGCCGTTTTCCTTCCTACTAGGGTAAAAGGACACCAAATGTCTTCAGCAAGGACGGCTTACTGTGGGAAACTGGGCCGTGGTCCTAGTTGCTGATGAGTATTTGCACATTTGTATTGTTATGTTCGTGTCGTTCTTCCTGACAGACTGAGTTGTGACAGGAGGCTGCAAGCTTGCGTAGATCAGTGGTTAGCCCTGGGACCCGGAAAGGCTCTTTCACCTGCCAGATGGAGACTGGAATTATCATGTGAATTTGTCAGCAGTGTCTCACAGAAGCTTTAAGATGTCCTGGCATAGCCCCTTTCCAGGATAGTATGTTATCAGAATAGGTTTCAATTTTGTCATTTCTTGTTCCTTGAGTATGAGATAGATGTGATTTCCATTCATTCTCTGTAACAGATGCTGTCTTTTTTTTCAGATGCCAGTTTCTTATTCTTCGTTACTTTTTGAACTTACTCACTCTTCCGTATTGATCTTTTATTGCTCTTATTACCAGATGGCATAAAGAGCTTTGCAGCATACATTAATCTAGCTAAGAAAATTTTCCATTTCCCTTCAGTGCCATTCCTCTCTGCTAAGTTTTACACTTCAGCAGTATTTAAGCATGTCATCTTCCTCATTGTTTGATGTTGGTTTGCAACTTATCATTTGGTTTAGAATATACCATAGATTAATTGATAGCTTTGCCTTGCACTTTTCAACACCTAGGCTCCCATCTGCCTGTGACGGTTGTGGAACTGTGATGTTCTGCCAGTCTGTGCATTATTGGACCTGCTTGCTGGTTTCAGTGCAGAGGCACAGGCAAGGAGAAATGTGTGACTATCTAAAAGCAGTGAGAGACCTCCTGGTCTGGGCAGCGGTGTCCTCGTGGCTCTCCTGGTACAGTCACTCATGAGACTGAGGAAGCTCTGTCACAGGCAGATGTGGTCCTTTTGGAGCCTTGTTCCAGTGTTCAGTGTTACTGTCGCAGTAACAGCTGTATTTTGCTGTTTTGCCCCTACGCTTCTGTCTCTGTATCAGTAGGGTCAAAGCAGATTAAGTAATGCCAGAAACGCACAGGCTCCCTGACGCTTCATTTTCTGTGGTCTACCTTTTCATGCAAACATGCAATATGCTGATATGTCAGTGCAAGTATCACTTCATCTGTTTTCACATCCGTCCTTCAGATACAACTGACGACGTTTTTACCAAGGAAGCAAGACAATATCAACTCTCTTTCCTCATCTTACTCCTTTCCTCTAGCGACTCTGCCACTACTGTTAGTCCCTTTGATTTTGGTTCTGTTTTAACAAAGACCAGTATGCAACAGAAGTAGCACTGTTTATGACTTTGATGCTTACTACGTATCTGGCTACACATGTGACATGATTGATATCTGTTAGACTGTAGATTCTTTGCACTATGAATTGTCTGTATCTGGGTCTGCAAGGCACTTCATGAGTTGGAGCTTACATCCCAAATGGGACCTTTAAATGTCATCCATAATCTTCTATAGACACTTTTATCTGTCTGGGAGACATTTGGGATCCCACTGCTGAGCACAGTATCTGCAGACCTGGAGCAGTGGACATCACACTGGGATGCTCCAGCCAGCCTGTGAACATGAAAGAACAGGTCAGGATATATGAGCATCTTTTATGCTGCTGAACTGTGCTGCTGATGACTTAAAATTGAGATTACTGTGAAAAGGGGAAGGCATGAAAACAAAAAAAGGACAGAAAGAAATTAGCTAAAGATTTTAAGAGCTATTTAGATATTAAGATTCTGAAGGGGAAAAGTTGCTTACTGAAGTAACTAAGCATATTAGATGAAAAATTAAAAAAAAAAATCTCCACTGAAAAGGGATCTTATCAAATATTGTAGTGCAAAAACTGTGTAAACACAAATAAATGCAAATAGATATCTGCCTTTTTTCTGAGACTAAGCCTTTTGCTGTGCCATCCTATGCAGGAAATTGCAGTCTATGATCAGTGTACAAAAGTACAAATTGACTATATTTACAGACTATATTTATGTAACAGCGATTTGTTTTCTGCCCTGGTGTTCCCTGAATGGAGCTCATCATGATCACTATGTGCAATCAAGTGGAGTTTTGCTGAATATGGGTGTGCAGCTAGATAAAAACCAGCTTAGGAGCTGGAGGTGATGGCTACTGAATCCATCATTCACTGATTCTCTTATCACACACCCATGCTCCTACAAAGAGAGATTATAATCCAATCACTCAATTTATGATCTTAGCAATAGAAACTGCCACTGTTGGTAATAGCATTACAGTTTCTAATTACAGCAGTTGAGAGGCTTCTAGACAAACGAACAGGCAATTTAGATGCAGTTTGACTCTAGCTATCAGAGTCCTGATGTTTCTTGCTGTTCAATTATTTCTGGAGGGGTTTAGGAGAAGTATTTGCCAGGCAGAGGCTGAGGGGACATGAGGAAAGTAGTTCTACAGCTGTGTGAGTGCACTCTCAGCATTCTGAGTAATGACATAGAGCTCCATTTATCAGATAAGGTATTCTGCCTTACAGGACTCTGTAGCTATGAGAAGGTGCTAAAGGAGGATTCACACACATCCTCTGTTAAAGCAATAGGTCATTGTGGTAACTAAAAGCAAAATCATGGTAAGAGACCTTTTCATCCTAGTATAGTCACCTGCTCCCTGCTACACCTGCACAGCCCACAGATATTTCTGAAGCACTTGGGAGACTCCAGAGAAGTGAAAGTTCAGTGTTAAGGAACTGAGGGAGTTTTAAAATTTTTTTCTCTATAATAGTTGTAGAATACTAGAATAGCATCTTCTAGTACTTCGCCTCAGAGTTAGCCTAATGAACCAAAGCCTGGGCAGTGGAAGTGCAAGATCCTGCCAGCGGAAGTCCTTGACTTGAGTTGGCAGATAAGTAATCCCTTGAGAATTAGTGGGAGACAGTAAAAGTTACTGGAGGCACACGGAATTTTCTTGAAACTTTAAAAAATAATGCATTTCTCCTTTCTGTTGATTTACTAGGTTATCCTGTGGCAGAGACTAAACATAGAAGAAAAACTTACAGCTGTATTTCCTCAAAACAAAAATACCACTTAATGGTTGTTTCATTTTCTTGTGTTCTTATTTCTTTCACCTGACACAATCCTAAAATAATTGAAAAAATACCCTCAAATACATGCTTGCTTATAAGATGCTTAAACATATGTATAAAACCAGCAGGTAGTTTTGGCTTGCTGGATGTTGACCAATGTGGTCACCTTAGTTATGAGAACACATTGCAGTTTGACTAGTTTTTCAGCCAAAACAGACAGTTTGATTCTTATGCATTAGTTTTGATGGAAAAGGGCCTTGTCCCTTGGCTCATCTTCCCTGACTCTAATTGAAAACTGCTCATTGCCCTGAGATATCCACTCCAGGAAACTTGCTCTTTTCAGCAGCAAGGCAGCAGCTGTTGGAAGTGAGCATTGCTCTTGTTTCTGTTTTTCTGTTCTCCTGGTCTTTGTGTCCCAGCTAGTATCAAAGCAGCAGGATGTTTCAGACAACAGCAAAAATAAGATCTGAGCCCATCTTTCTCTTCCCTTATTATAAAGGTCACCTTTGGTGCAGATGTGTTTGTAGCTATGTCTTGTTTCCTTTCCTAAATGGAGTTTAGCCTGAGTTTAGTCCAAGGTCTTAGCCATTTTGATGAGAAGATCTGTAGTACATTTTGTATTCTGGCTAACCTCCAAGTGTATGCTGCCTGGCTTAATTTACGCAGTGCCACCAACAGACTGGTAAGAGTTTTCACTCCCCATTCTTCAATTTGGTGTAGTGTTGCTGTGCAGTGCTAAAACAGCCAATCCAAGGTAGTCACTGGGCAAAAGTGGTAGTGGCTGAAGAAGCTGGCTGTCCTGGGAGCAGGCACTTAATACCCAGTGATGCAGTGCTGGATGGTGGTCTGGGCTCGCTAGCTTAGAGGATATTGTTACCAAGGTCCTTAGACAACTTTTGCAAGAATGATAGAAGCATAAACTGTGTCCAGACTTTTTTGAGTGGAAATTTGTCTCATGTTTACCCTGTTTGGAAACACTTTAATGAATCATGAAGGAGAATGGTGAGGAGAAATATTTCAAGGAAAGCTCCATCTGTGGGCAAGAAGAGCCATAAATCCATTTTGAAATGCAGCGAGCAGTTTACTAGGTTTCCTGTTTGCATGTTCTGTAGCCTACTTAGCAGTGCCTTTTAGGGTTCGGTTGAAGTCTGTGGCAGAGATCAATGGCTAGCATTTTTCACACCTTGGTACCTGTCTTACTATAGAAAATAGAATTAACTGAAGGACAGTGAAATAAATATATGAAACATATTGTTGTAAAGTATGAAACACAAAGGGAAGGACAGGGAGTACAGAGTTGGGAATATGGAAAGTATATTTTAAGCAGGACATTCAGTCTGGAAAGCACTGAATATAAGAATTAGTAACTTGTGCTTTGAAAGTCATTCTTGTTAGAAAAATCACATTCCAATTTGTATTTTGTATGGAGTTGTTCTTTATTATTTCTTTATTATCAGAGAAGTTCTCTAAATGCTTATTAGAAGTTATGTTCCTTCTAAAAGTGTATCATTTTATTTGATAGCTATTTTTATACTGATGGATCTCTTTTTGATTTGTATTTAGACCTGAACAGATGCTAGTAGAGCTCTCTTAGTAGAGCTACAGCTGACTTGAGCTTTTCCAAACTGCTGGTAGCAATTTTACTTTTCTCTGTCCTTGGGCCAAAGTTTTCAAATATGTTTTAACTTTCAAATGTTTTTTTTTTCAAAGCTATTAGCTGCCCACATCTACATGAATGTGCCTATGTCTGGATGAAGCAGTCTAATATTGGGCTGAACACGTAGATTTGGGCTTAATGTACTAGCAGTTATGAGCTGCTGCTGGAATGACCTTACAAGGGTCAGATTGAAAGTCCTATTTTTTTTGGCTCTATGCAGAGAAATATGATTGCATAGGATGCTGAGCTGTGGAATACATTACTGTGGGACAGACACAGAAAAGGGCTTCCAGACATGCTGAGGAGCTCAACCCGAGATTTTGGATTTGTCTCAAGCTCTTGATGAGCTCATTGGACACAGCCAGCAGGGACTGAAAGCAATGAGTGCCTCATCACTGACTTAGTGGGGCAGAGGCAGCCCGAACAGTCCGTGCAGAACAGATTAGCCTGGAAAGATTCCCAGGAATGAAAGTATAAAAGCAGAGATTATACCTCATTCCAGCAGGGTGGTGGAAGAGGCAGGCCACGAGTTCACCCTTCTATCGTGCGCCTTGAGTGTGGACACAGCAAGAAGTGCTCTTCCCCATGGAGTGGCCTTGCTTCTTTCTGCTGGGGCTTTCGTGCTGGCCGCAGTGCCGGTGCTGCCCAGCAGCTCCTCTTAGGCTATAAAATAGTCTCTGCAGGAGGCAATTTCTTTGGGCCAAGAAAAGGTGCTTATATGCCATAGCTGAGAGATTTGCTAGTCTATAGAAATCAAATGTCAAGTGCTTTAGCTTGTAGTGGGAATAACTTTTGGGTGCCTTAGAAAATCACAGTCTCTGCTATTCATTTGAGAATCTTAAGTGGCAGATTCATGGATTCTGAAGAGTCCTTTCTTGAAATCATCGTTTCTGGATTTTTAAAATCTTTTAAGCCCCATATTGGAATGTTGGTTCAGAAGCAAAGAAATCTTCATTTTGCCTCTACTGTGAATTAAGAGATTTCCCACGTTTACAGGGCAGCAGGGAAGAGCTGTGCAAAGTTCAAGCTGGGAAGCCTAGTTCTGCAGTGTACAGCCGTCATGCACTTAGCACATGTTATTTAGTAATATTTCTGCCCCTGCCTGTCTTTGAATAAACCAGAAAGGAAACAGCACAAGGCTTAATTTGCCAATACCTCTGATGTTGACTCGAAACTTCCGGTTTAGATGAACATCTTTTGGAAGGAGGAGAGAAGAGAGAAGAAAAAGTTGGGAGAGCTGAATTGTTGTTTGGCACGTAGGCTGAGGGCTGGGGGTTTTGGTTTTTAGTTGTCTGTGGAAACCTGGGTAAGTCACTGGGAAGTGAAAGCCTGTGACTCATCCCACAGCTAGTGAGCAGGCATCTAAGAGGAGTTGCTGGAGGACAGATGGCCCTTCAGAGGACAGAGAGCCCTTTGTGCCTTAAGTGCTCACACACTGCAACATGGATGGTCATTCGTGTTTTCCCAGTGCCGATAGTTTTTCTTGCGGTGAAATAAAGAAATGGCTCCTACATGGAGAGATGGTGATTTTCAGGGCCAGATTGGTAACTCTCATGATGCTGCTGAAAAGGTAATATTTAGCCTGCTCTAGAGCACAAGCTGGATTTCGACCATCCTATCAGTTTCCCATGCATCCTGGGTGGTTTTCACATGCTGTCACGATTGTCACAGAAAATGTTCTTCCATTATTTTTAAAATGTATACTTAATTTGGTTAAATGAGGTCCCTGCCATTAGTTCTTGAGAACCGTGTTTTGGTCCAGGGCAAATTTGTCGAGTTACAAACCATGGAAAAAACAAATTTTAAATGAAAATGCTAGCAGGCATTAACTGTGAAAGCACCAGTGGTTCTTCTGTAATAAATTTATGTTTGTTCCAGCAAGCAGTCTTCTAATGAAAAAAAGTATTAAATTGTGTTTATGACATATTATGGCATTTCCATCATTCCATTGCAGAATAATACTTCCATGTTAGAGAAAAATCGGTGTGCTTGCATTTAAGCATGAGAATGTTTCTCTGATGCTCAGGAGCCCATCTTAAAGTTAAATTTTACAGCCCTCGCCACCATTCATTCATAGAGCCTCGCAGGCTTCTGTTAAAAATACTTTCTAATGTATTTGTGATAATTTATGCTTCTTTGTCCAAACAAATGAACATTTTATTTAATTTAGAGAGGCCTACAATGATTAAACTATAAAAACCCGAATCATGCAAAAGCTGAACGTCTTCTGTAATGCCATTAATATAATGAAATTCCTTCTGGGATCAACAGCAGATCCTATATCTATATCTCATTTTTGTCATTTTTTCAGGTAGCAAATTAAACTGTAAACCTTAGTGAAATATTTTAACTACAGAGTTATTCTGGTTATCCTTTTCTGTTTTCTATGCCACCTACCCACTGTGCTGTAATATAATATCAGTAATACATAATATTTTTATTTTACTTGGTAATGTGTACACATTTAAAATAATGGAAGAACAGTTCTCCAGCACTCATCGATGATTCAGTGCAGTGCTCCAAAGTGTACTTGCAATTCAGTTCTCTTAATATCATCTGCAGCTGTTATAATGGTACATTGTACATTTGCAGGCTGAGATCACTTGGAAATAAAAAAAAGATTTAAAATACTCCTAAGTAGTAAATAAGCAAAGAGTGATGTTCTTCATGCTCTTTACTGCAGATGCTTTTTCCTTTTACAGGTTATTTCAGAACACCTCAGGGCCTACCTAGTAGTTTATAGATAATAATGCCCAATTAAACGATACAGTTTTCCTCCACACATCACCTCCCTGAAACAGTCTGATAGGTGAGGAACCAAACAGAGCATGTGGAGGTTTTGTTTTTATTGACTCAGTGTCAATAAATTCTCTCTGGTACAAAGTTGCTGCCAACTGAATAAATCTTTTTTTTTTTTCTTTTTTCCTTTTCCCTTTCAGGAGTTAGAAAACAAAATTCACTTTTTAAGGGGGCTGAGAGTAGAAAGAACCTTATGTGCAGGAAATGAGATGGGGAAATTATCCTTACTCAATCATGCACCTTGCAGACTCTTTACAGCTAGTTCCAACATATTACTGAGTATTTATTTTAATGGTAATGGCTGACACTTCTGAGTACTGTGTACTGTTCATAACCACCTCTAACTATGACCACAGCGCACCCTCTGTGCCCACGGGTGTTACAACAGACTTATTTCTTCTTCTATGAAGGTCATTTGGGGCTTCTGAGAGCTAATTTTTCCATCCTGCCGATTTCCCTCTGCCTCCCTTTCCCTCCTGCTGGGTTTGGAAGCAGCTGTGTGCTGTGACTGGAGCTGTCACCCATCTGGCCGTCCCCTTGCCCTGCTGCAGCCGTGCAAGGAGTGCCGTCCAAAGGACACCCTCCGGCTGCTCCTTGGGGCTTGGAGCGGTCCTGGCCCTGGCCCTTCTGAAAGGAGGAGTTACCGTTTCAGTAGGGATTGCGGCCCCCACAGTGTTCATTACACATTTTATTGGGAAGTTCTGAAATGCTGTATTGTGGAAGTCATATTCCATTGGGAAGGAGGATGGTTCAGAAAAGTTCCTGTTGGAATTGCAAGTTCGCCCTTTTCATTTCTGATCTTGGAACTGGGCTCTGTATAACTGCTGCCCCCCTCTTTGTGCATTTCAGGACAAATGTCGTTGCTCTCTCAGGCTTTTCTCACTAGAGGCTTATTCTGACGTTTAGCACACTGCGAGGGGCTTGGCACTGTGCGTATTTTCTAACAAATGCATTTCCTTTAGACAAATCAGACAATACTGTTGAAATATATTTTTTCCTCATGAGCAGCATCATCTTCTATATCCCTGATTTCTGATAGATGGATAGTCAGGTACAACAGTCATTTCATCCCGTGGCTCTGCACAGTGCACTGGCTGACGCTGGAGCTTGGCCTAAGTGAAAACAGAAAGCACAGGACTGTGTTCAAGCAGGTTTCCAGCCAGTGGAAAATCCCAGTGCTAAAGCCAGGCTTTTAGCAGCACCGTGCTCAGTTTCACATCTGTAATATGACAGCTATAATATGTGTGTGCCTTGCTCAACAGATAAGACTATAGAAAAAAACAGTCATCCTCATTAGGGTGTTTGGGTTTCACTTCAAGGAAATGGAAGCAAAAGGTTTCATGGGGAAAATGGAATATATCTTTATCAAAGCAAAGGAAAAAAAAAGACAGAAACAAATGGTATGTGTTGAGTAGTAATAATTTTGCAAAATAGACATTTTCTTCCAAAGAAGCCTGAATCTAGTTCGGTGTTGCAACAGGTAAAAGAGGCCATTGTGAAAGTAAGCAAGTGAGGAAGGGAGGAGCTCCAGCTCCTCAGGAGCTGTTACCATGTGTACGAAGGATTTTTTTCTGTGAGACAAGCTTAAAACTGATGACTTTTTAAATTAACTCTGGGCATCTTATTACCATAGGGTTTTGCTGAAGCTAAGAGCTTAGTAAGATTCAGAAAAATGAATTAGATGTATAGATGATGGAAATGTTCACGATTACTGTAGATAGGATTTCAAGCTATTTACAATATAATTAAACCATTAGGCTAAGGAGGCAATCTTAGTCCTGAGGAGAGGACTTCTCCTTTAGGATTGTTATTTCATATTTGCTCTTACCCAACCTCTTGTGAAAAATCCGGTGCTGATACCCACCAGAGAATGCATACTGGATTAAATGGATCTCAGGTCAAGTCTACACTTACAAATCCTCTCTTGCTATTTTATATCTATGAATTGACTACAAATGACATAATAAAAATGTTTACTATTTACAGTTTGAACTGTTCAGATTGCAAGTGAGCTAATCAGTAATGCGGCGTAGTTTCCACTTTCTGCCTGGCTAAATACACAAACACTTCATAAAGACAGACCCTTGGTTTGGGTTGTTTTATGAAAGTGGTTTTGGTTAGTAATAAAATACAAGGTGAAGCCTCATTGTATCAGGGCAATAATGTTGCTAGTTTGACAAACATGATTTGTATAGCTAGCAAATAGTGTGTAGATCATAAACAGCTAAGGAAAATAACATAAATCATAGCAGGGCATAATACAAAGAGTGGATGTTGGAGTCATTCCCATGGTGTTTTGGTACCCTTCTCCTTGGCTTTTGCGGCTGTTAAAGTAGACAAGATACAGTTGCTCTACAAGGCATGCACATGCCCCTCTTGATTTCTGTTTAAGAAATAATTCAAGTATTCATTTAATAAGTAACAATAGGAAAGTATTAATTGAAATATGACAGGTCAGGAATGAACCTGTAAAGAAGTTGGATGTGGGTATCATCTGATCTTTCTGTAGTCTCACATTCAACATTTGTTTGTCCTGTTAGTTTTCTGCACATGTTGCAAAATCTATCTTCTCTCTCTGTCCACTGGGATAAGCAAGTGTGGGAGTGGGCTGCAGGCTTGCCATGGACGACTTTGAATTACTTTGAACTTCTTTTTGTTTAGCATTGCTACTTCTTAAGGTTTGTTTTCTTTGCCAGACAGAATTCCTTCCAGTATCAAAAACTATGGAAAACTTTTTTCTTTTTTTTTTTTTTTTTATTTCTGGTAGGAGTGTGAACAGTATTGAATATTAAAGAAATTACAATACAGTGAAAAGACATTATTTGTTGCAGTGGTAAGCACAGAGTGACAATAAACGATTCTATAGATTACAAGAACGTGAATCACTGAAAAGAAATGTATCAAGGCTGCTGTGCAGTTAGTGAAAGTGTGGTTTCAGGGCTTAGAGGTGTTTAGCAGTTGCTAGAAATCAGCTATAATGTTAATATTTTTTGCAGTGGTTTAGTTTAAGTTGTATAACATTTACACTTGCTCCAAAAGGAAGATGTGAGCTGTGGAAAGAGACTGGATCAATTTTTATATTGATCTGCAGGGTTTTGACTGCACCGGGATCTGATGCTTTTCCAATAATTCATAAACGAAAAGTAATAAAACTGCAGTAAATCTGATTAACCACAAATTTAGTTTTAGGAGGATCAGTAGTATTTCAATAAAATAAATACATTGTTATCTCTTCGACTGGGGTTTTTCATTTGGAAAGCTATCTGAATACACTGTGTGTGAACCGAGCAGATCTGACTCTGTAACATTTTAGGCTTATTGTTACAACAAATAGTTTGCCACAAGACCCAAGAGGATGACATTTTGGGGGAAACTATTGAATTCCTGTGGGTTATCATCTTGATGTGGTTAATTTTATAAACTTAAGGAATTCTGTTCCTTTCGGCAAAGATTCATCAATGCATGAAATTGTACAAAATGCCCTGGATTTTCATACATGAGATTTCCTTAGTTACTTACTGCATTTCAAAAAAGCTTCCTCGCTTGTATTTCCCTTTGTAATTGTCTTTGCTATAGGAAAAGTAGTGTGTTCAAAGGCAGTCATTGCATTTTGATAACATCAGAGCTGTAATATTTTTGTTTCCTTGCAATCAGATCTGTCTGTGTCTCTTGGGTTTTCCATGAAGTACATTCCCATAACAAATGCCACAGGCTGCAGAATCCTTGATGTTAAGACGTTGCTCTGATTAAAAGATAGATAGCCAGCAAATTAGAAACGCTGATCCTCGGATGCTGAGCTGGAACTTTCATTAGTCACTAGCAATAAACGTAAAAGTCATATCAAAATATCTTCCTCACTTCTACAGAAATACTATGTGTCACGCCTGCCTCTTCTGCAGCGGTCCCGCCTGTTCTCTGCAAAAATGACCAGCAGCCAAAATGCGGCGCAGTGGCAGCAAGCAGTAGAGTGATCCATGCAATGCTATGTCAATTATGTAAGGATGAAGGACATGAAATAATACATGTATCAAGTGCCTCGTGTAGACTGCAGTAGCTGCAGCTGACCTGGGCCAATCCGTTTGACTTCAATTTTTCTCACAACGTGTACTGTTTCATAATGGATAACCTAGTCTGTGTGGCTTCTCCAAGCCCCGTTCAGCTGTGGAATCTCTCTCAAGGGGGTGCGCAGGCCAACGTCAGCATATTTTTCAGATGCTTTTGCAAGTGACCTGATGGCTACCGGCCGCACAGGTGGTGCCTGGGGGCACGCCAGGAGCGAGCCGCGGCTCCGGGCGGCCCCAGCGCTGCCCCGGCTGGGGCACAGGGTGTTCCCACGCGGGGAGCTGAGGCAGGTCCGTAGGGAGAGGCTTTAAAGTGCCGAACTACCAGCCGCTGTCCACCCCCAGCCCTCTGGGCAGCGTGCCTGGGCCTCGTGCGGGGCTGCACAAGTGCAGGGAGCCTTGCAGAGCCCTGCGGGGTCAGTCACAGCTGAGCAGCCTCGCGGGTCGGAGATGACCAAGGTGTGCGGGCCGCAGCGGCTGGGACGTGTGCGCTGAAAGGGACCATTGCCCCTTCTCTGAGCGGCGGCGCTGCCGCATGGTAAGCTGTGACCTGGAGTACGAAGGCAACGAACGGCTGTGCGGGCAAGGAGGGCTGATAGGCTGCGTAAGCTTTGGTGCCGTAATAATGCCGATGAGTATAAATGAGCTGTTGATCGTAGCAATTATATGAATGTTGATTAATTATTTTCAGTGTTTCTCAGCTGTTTTTTGTGTTGTATAACTCAGTTTGAACAGTGATAACAATGTGAAAAAATCAATAGTATTCTGAACAATATCTAATTTCATAAAGGATCTGTTTTACAGTTCAATTTTAACTCTTTTAACTGCTTGATTTACTTTCTAGTTGGTAGGAAATCCATCATGTACTCAAAGAGCAAGCACTGTAAATCTCAAGACGAGGGAAAAAAGAAAGGAAACCACATCATCCACATAAATAATGAAGTTGAACCCCTGATTTAAATTCAAAGCTCAATTCAGCCTTATCTACAGAGCTGCACCTGGCACCTCATAATAAAAACACTTAAGTGGCCAGTTGAATTTACCCTCAATGTCCACAAATGAAGTTATAAACTTTCTTTTAGAGCTTCACTTCTGCTTCAATGCCTGCCCATGGTTTCAGATCTTCTGCAGACTTCACAATAGCTCTGTGTTTCTCTGGCTGTGCAGAAAGTTCAAGAGCAAACCTGCAAACATCCCGTGTATTTAGCTCTCTGCAGCTGTGCAAACAGCACAATGCATTTTCAATATTCTGCTTTAAACATGCACATGGATAATTGAACTTCAAAGCAACAGCCCTGCTAATTCTTTTATGAAGATGCAAATTACTAGTGTGACTTCTCACCAGATTGGGGGCTTAATGGAACAATCAGTTTGATCTAAATCCGCCCTGAGGCATGAGCACAGTTGGGGGTATTTCTGCAAGTCTAATCCATGCTTTACTCACTGGCAGGGTGCAAAACTAATAGTAGCCTGAAGTTAGCGAAGTTTTCACATTCAAATCCCAGTACTTGAGTTACCTCTCCTTATAACCTACATTATTTCAGAAACAAGCACCCCGATTCTGGTATTATTTGCAGGAATCAAGCATGAATTAACTGAGTTAATTCCTCTGGGTCTTTTTTCCTGTTCATTTTTTGACAGCATTTTTGAAGCAGAAAATTCATCAAAGATGCTTCAAGTTTGAGCTGAACTTTAAAACCCAGAGTCTTTGAGGGACTTCAGGGCTGAGGTGGATTCACATCCCTCCTTGGTGATGCCTGGCATGTCTGGCTGGTCAGGCAGCCTTGGCAGGCAGAGCGGGTACCATCCCCAACAAGGACCAGAACAAAATAGGAGCAGTCTGGTGGGAGCTGCTCATGCAAGTGAAAAAAACACAACAACCTGCCACCTAACCACTGCCACCATTGCTCTGCCTCACTGATGGAAGCAGAAGTACTTTAAAGATAATCTGAGATTTTCCAAAGCCTCAATATTTGGTACGCGAACAAGAGAAATGCTGTGAGCGATAGAAAAAGCCCACAGTTAACAGAGATGCTCTGGTAGTGTCTTACCAGCAAGCTGTGTGGAGGTGAGCGATGGTGACCTTCAAAAGCTGCATAGAAACAATGGTGCAGCTTCCCTGCGAGGGCAATACCACGAAAACCGCTTGTGTGAGCTAGGGGGAGGCAAGTTGGGAGGTAGCGATTCCCTGTGCTCTCCCCCAGAGCTGGCACGGGGGCAGGAGCACGGGTGGGTGACCCACTGCAAACACACATGCTCTCGCTCCCTTCCAGGAGTTTACTGTGCCACCAAATTATCCTCTTAGTAGAAACTAAATGCTAAAAGCCAGTGCAGCCATGTGCAGGCACCCCTGAAAGACGTGGCCTGCTGGCACTTCTTTAAATCTGGCATTTAAAATTGCTCAGACAGATGGAACAAAAGTATGTAATAAAATGTGACATTTTATTTTATCATCTATATTTGTTAAGTAAATTCTTCTGATCATTCCCTCTGTCAGTAGCACTGAATGCAAATCAGATTCTGACAATTGGCAGTTTATGAAAATCAACTCCAAGGGTCAGACAGAAAAACAATAAGTAATAATTAATTACAGGATACACATTCATCCATGGAATCTGGCTATGGTGGGTGACAGCTCAACCTAACAGGAAAAAATTATGTGAATCCAAAAAGTCACAGCTTCTATAGTCCATCATTTACAGACTACTTCTCAGTACCAGTTGTCTACTTCATGGTCTTCCTTATGTATATTTCTGTGTATCAAGATTTTATTAGAAATTCAGAAAGAAGAAAAAAATGTTTTCCTCACTGTCTTACAAGTTAGTCCCCCTTGTTTGCTTAGGTATATAACAGAGCACCTTTCCTCTGTCCTCTTCAAAGCACAGCTCCATTTGATACATGCTGTCTCTCAGTGTTTCACTCCCTGCTGCCCTGGACTCACTCCCAGAGCATCTGCAGAGCACAGGTACAGCTGGCAGCTCTCACAGACCACAGCAGATAGCCACACTGATTTAACTTCCAATTTTTATTCAACAGAAGCTAACCCTGAGGGTCAGCACTCCCCGCTTAGCATTGCTAACGAAAGGCGGAGGTGGAAAATTGGCATAAGCACAGTGCGAGCCCTGATGCTTTGAAAGATTGCCCTCTACCCCTCCTTTTCCAATCTGGTCAGGGACTTCAGCAGCAATTATTTCACTTGATGTTCATTTAGTGCTAAATTGGGAATATTAAGCAATAAATGATTGAACTTTTAATTAGCAATTAAATTGAAAGCAGCCTCCTCACTGCAAGAGAAATGTCATTGAGAACTAACTTTGATAACTGACAGTATTTTGCAAACAGCTTACTGCATTTTATAGGTGACACTTTTCTGGGGGCTAGCCCTGAGTTTGTGATGATTACTTACTCCTACTACAAAAATGAATAGTTTGCATCACTAGGACATACCAAAAATACATGTGCAGAAGTAAATATTAATTCCACTGTGGCAGCAAATAGAAGTCCCAACTTAGCGCAGGAAATGCTGTGTTAAGTTCTTTATCAACAAAACGGAAACACACCCTGGCCTAGAAAGCTGACAGTCTAAGGAATCGCAATATTTACATAGGTGCTTACACAAATGCCTGGGAAAAATAACCATGCTACTACTAAAATTTGTTGTCACTATTTATTTATGGCACCAGTTTTCTCACTGAAGAGGCCAAAGTAGCCAGGAAGGTACTGCCACCTGTTTCTAAGGTGCAGAAATGAGCTGGAAGCTGGGGTTACAAGGGATAGGTTTGTCCAAGGATCTTCCCTTGAGGATCTCATTAATGGAGGGATTTATAGTCTGGGACGCTCGCTTGGAAGTGGTTGTTGCCCCCGTGAGAGCAGACGGTGACTGCAAACCCAGTTGCTTGCAGGTGAGCAACAGGGTGCAGGATCTGCTGATCCCACCAGATTTCGAACTCCTGAAAGCCCAGCCCCTTGCTCCCCAAAGTGTGGCACCCCTCATCCATGTAAACACGGTACCCATATCCTGGCTGCTACTGGTGGCTGAAAAATACGTGGCTGAATAGAAGTGAGGCCCCTTGTTTGTATCCTTCCCCTCCAGGATCGATGCTGACCTCCCACTGCTGCCAGCGTCGATGCTGCAAGGGAAACTCCCCCGCGCTGTCGTTCTTCTTCGTATCAGCATTATCTCTTTCAGGCTTCCTGAGGCCGGCTGTGTAAGTCATAGCTACAACATTTCACTGTTGAGGAGCTTGTCACTCGGGGTAACCTGTGCTGTTCGATGGTGCTGAGGAGCGAAGGGAGTAATGAGTAAAGACAGCATGGGCAGCCCACCAGCTAGTTGAACGAGCAGCAAGCTCCCTGTAGATAGCACTCTCACTGCTGAATGGGGTTTTTTTTGACCACTGACTCTCATGTCCCTCCTTTCCAAGTAGTCTAAAAATATGCACTCATTTGGTGCGTATTTCTTTTTTCTGTATCAGAACTTTTAAGTGAACATTGAGGAGTATTTTCAGGAAGCCAGTTTCAAGTGGGGACATTTTCAGCAGGTGAACCAAACACTGCATCAGAAGAGGAGCTTCCATCAGGGGACAGTTGGATGAAAGATGGGCTTTTGCCACTTGGGTTTTTGATTGCACCTCTGAAAAATACACAGGCCAAGAACTATTTGCAAAAATTATTCAGCAACATATTTCAAATAATGAATATATCAAGTAAATCGGTGTGGGCCATACTCGAATAGGAAAAGAGGCAAAATAGTTGATAAATTATTCATACAGCTTTAGCACTAATGTAATAAATATTACATGGTGTCAGAGGGAAATGAAGGATTTTGAAATGAAGAAAGAAATTAACTATGAAGGAAAATGCCTGAAAACTGGCGGAGGTAAATACACAGATTTGAGATATGTGAATAATAATAAAGAGACTAACGGGAGAAAATAAAAAGGATGAAAACTGTGAATCACTTTGAGAGGCAAAATACTCTTCCTCTTTAGTTCTTTCTCTACGGAGAATATACAAACTTCTCGAATTTCCTTCAGCTCTGTTTAAAAACAAAACAAAGAAAACAAACGAAGACCACCTGGAGTTAGCCAGGTGGGAACTTGCCTAGATCTGGCTAAAGAGAATCACATGATCAGAAGTACTGATTTACAGAAGGACCATAACATTTGGAGAAAAATACCATAGTGAATATCAAATAACGTGTTACTTTTATTTTGCAAAGTGACTTTTCTCACCAGCTTTATACTGATTTAGGACAGTAGGATTGTATATTTTTTCAGGACAGAATCCATAAGGCTTCTGTTTGTGCTTTGGGTAGGCACATTCCGCAGCATTAGCTGCTGTGCCATTAAGCACATCTGAGTGGTCAGTCAAATCTGCTCTGACATACCGCATCAAATAACAACGTCATTAATTCCTGTTTGCTGTTTTGTTCCGCTGTAGTGTGTACAGATTCTCACTAGACTTATCAGTTGATTCTTAATTTTAACATTTGAAAAGTTAATATTTTTTAATCTTTTGTGTGACAGAAGGATTTAACCTTTTTTCCCCCTCCAAATCCCTTCCCATTTACCTTCCTTTTCAACAGTAAGTAGAAAATGGGAGAGAAGAGAGGAAATAAGTTAAAAAACCCCAACATATTCCAAACAGATTTTGGAAAAAAATGATTTTTCTAAAAGTGGAAATGGAGACACACATTTTTTCCCCACTGACAATGGACTTGGGCTTCTTTTAACCTCAGGAATAACATATTAAGATAAAATGTTTTACGTTTGTCATTTCTGTAAATGTCTCATTTACAAAATCTGTCATGGGCACACCAGTCTCCTCCTCATTGGACATTTACCAGCCTTGGCATATCAATCCATCTTTTGCACATCTGCTCAGAAAAACGTAATTAGTTATACCCATATGCTGCAGAAGTACATGATAAAACTTAAGAAAGAGAAAAGGCCAAGAGACTTGACAGCTTTTCTCCTTCCTACTATGTGTATTTTGTCGAAGACTTAGAAAAGTGAGAAGCTTTTCTTGCCCTCTGCCACAGGGTGGGGATATCACTGTGTCCTAAGCAACCTCAAGAGATTAGACAAAAGCAATTTTTAGTTTATTCTAGTACTTTTGGTTCTATTCACTTGAGAACAATCATTTATTCTGTAAAAAGATGTAATACTCCCCAAATAGACATACTTTCTTTCCCTGGTCATTAACATACTTATGAACTTGTCCTTGCGAAGAAATGATAAATAAGATGGGCAGGGATCCTCATCTGAACTTTGGTGACATGGGAGACCCAGATGAGAAGCTCTTGCTACACAAAATGACATTCAGATGTAGCAAATATGGAAACTCTAATCTTGTTGATCAACTTTTTGACAGCCGTGCTCAGTTTTGGCTCTTTGGGTAGAGCTGTTCCACATTCACCAACGTTCAGCCCCTGCGTTCAGTGGCCATGTTTCTGCAAAAGAGCCGAGCAGAGGGCAGGTGTGACTCCCTTGAACTTTATTCAGCTACAGGATCCTCTAAAATTTGGGGTTTTTACTAAGCAACATTAATTCAGTTGCATTCATATTAGGCTCTTCTTTCTTACGACATCATAGTTTAAGGCTGTAGATACTGGAATAAAGCTGTTAAAACTATGATTTATTCATTAATCCCAGCTTCTTCAAAGTTAACCCCAAAGGATGAAATATGCTTTGGATACACTACAGTTTCATCTCCACAGCAAGGGATTTGCAGCTGTTCTCAAAGTCTGCTGTAATGAAACATTAGTTTAGTTTTCCTGGATGGTACATTATCAGCCTCTGTTGGTGGCATGTTTAAAAGCCAAGATTGCAATTCAATTCATGAGAGATTTGACAACAGGACCTCAGCTTCACCATGTGGAGCAGAAGCCGCTGGCCACTAGTTAAATGATATGGTACAAAACCAATTCTGAAAATGCTGAACTCTCTTTTCTTCTTTTCTTACCAAAATCCAAAACAATGTGTCACTGTTCACTTTCTGAACTAATTCATGGTGATTCAGCATTACAGAAACACCATTTTAAGTTCATCTCTGATACACCACATTTAGTTGTTGTGTATATTTTTTAATGGCTGTACATTTTTCTTAAAAGAACGAAACAAAGCAAATGTTCAAATTATTAGCATTCTTTTACTTCAGTAGGGGGTTCAAAATCAAAGCTGCTCTACCTCCATCCTCCCACTTTTCTTTTAGGACTAAATTGGAAAAAAAGAAAAGCTCTCCTAGTTATAGAGATTTAGCTTTCTTTTTAAACTGGCTATTTTAAGATCTGTTTACAAGATCACAATATGAAACATCATTCAAAAACAGTGTGAATTGATTACATCCTTCTGAAGAACATGTAGCAGTAGAATATGCATTTGTAGCTGTTGCACTGCCCTATAATTAAGGCTTTATTGCTTCCCTTCTAAACACATGTTGCTGCTGCTGGAGAACAGCTGAGAGATACTTAAGATGAGACAATGGGAAATGCTTCCCCTCCAAAAAAAAATCACCTCCCAACCTTTTAGGAGCAAATGGCAGAAACACTGTGGTCACTACCAAATATAAGAGTAAGTCAAGTTACTGGTTATATTTTTCTGTTCCAGTTTCTTTTTAATGAGCAAATTTTCCCCAAATACTATTAATAATTTGAATGTTGCTTAATTGGGAGACTTTGTATTAGAACAGCTGAACACAGTCTTCGGTCTTTTCATTCATTTCCACAGATTCTGGATCACAGCATAATGATGGGGTGGTCAGCAATCACATCGGGAATAGTCACATATCCCAGAGTCAATGAACAGACCAAAAAACAAGAGGCACCATATAAATACATTTGCATGGTTAGGATTACTCAGGGAACTAAATTCTACTCTAAACTGATCTCACATTTTTTAAAAACTAAAATTAATACTGAAATGTTCCTTGCACTGAGCAGCTCTCTACACAGATGAGTGAGCTAAATGTCAGCTGCCAGCTTTATGGGCACATGGCCGTGCCACGTGCCACTGTGCTGGCCATTTCATGGAGTTATACATGTGTTCCTACATCCTTGCTATAAAATAGCTGTACCACAAACAATGAATTGGAACAATCTAACATTTGGATCTGTGTTATTGGAGAGGGACTCCCAAGGAAAATCTTCACAGCCTTGCAGTTTATTTGTTCAGAATAAATATTTCTGATGAGATGACATATTAAAAAGCAGATATGGAATAATATTGTTTTCCATAAAGGTCATCCATAAGACAAGTGCTTCTAAGGGCAGATGAACATATATAGCAATAATGTTGATCAGGTTTGTCAAGTTGCAGACAATGACTTTCTGAGCAGTGAAACTAAAATTCCCACAGCAACCTGCACAAACTTGAGACGTGACATACATTCGGTGTAGGCAGCAAGCCATATAAAGTAGGAAAAGGAACATTTTGAGTTAAGGGTTAAAAACTAAGCTAAATATAACTTAAATCATGAAAGCAAATATCCTTCTAATTGTATCCAAGGTATTTTTTTCCTTCAGTACTATTTTTTGATCATCTATGTTCTGAAATCTATGTATAGACTGCAATCCAAGTGACAGATGACCATTATCTTTGTAGCACTCCCGGAATCTCTTTTGAGTAGTGAGACAAAGTACAGTACCTCATGCTCCTCAGCATCTCTCTCAGCCGTGGGGCAGCGCTGCGGCTAGGAGAACCGCGGCTACCTTCCCCAGCGCGTGCCCAGCCCTCCGTGCCCTGCTCTTTGCCAGCTCCTCTGTCAGAGGACTCTGCACCCTGTCCTAACATGGCTGTAAAAGCCCTTGTTACACTGGGTGAGCTGCCCAGCAGGTGAGTAGGAACCCGTGTGGGACCTGTAGGAAGTGGCTTTGCAGCTCTTCTGGAAAGGGGGGAAAAAAGATAAGTCATCAG
Source organism: Phaethon aethereus (assembly GCF_964289735.1). Classification (NCBI taxonomy): domain Eukaryota; kingdom Metazoa; phylum Chordata; class Aves; order Phaethontiformes; family Phaethontidae; genus Phaethon; species Phaethon aethereus. The sequence goes on from NC_138584.1 coordinate 14,964,421, forward strand.
GCAATGTCTTCTGTTGGTGCCGCTGCATTTTAGCCAGATAAGCCATGGCTTTTTTTACCCCGGTTAAAAGAAGCTGGCTAAGACTTGCTGGTTTGACCCAGTACTGCCTTTCTGTATTAAATATTCTGGATAGGGCTGATGCTGGTCTGTACTGAGAGTCTCTCTGCTTCACAAAAAAAGTCAGAGATGAAGAAAAGGATAATATAAAAAAAGGGCTCTAAGTTCAGTCTTCAGAAGTGTATTTCATCATTTGCTGTACCCATATGTGACAAAATGAAGCACAACTGTATTTGTATAATATTTTAAAATTCTTTTAACATTGTGTACCATAGTGCACAATCATCATCAGAGAAGATTATAAATTCATTGCTTTTTCTGCTTCTGCACCTCCCCTTTTATATTTCTCCATTATTTTTCTTCCCCACAATGAGGTGGTAATAAAATATGTGCAATCACAGGAATAAAGCAACATGGTGGAAAGCACCTATAAGTATTGAACAACTTACTTTACTGTGTTATGCTGTCACAATTAATTTGCTTATAAAATTTGTACTTTCCTGTCAGTGAATGAACTCATAGTCTCCAAAGAGCTATTCTCACGTAGCTATTTTCTCTCAAACCCAATTACAAATCTTTCTCTAACCTTGCTTTAGCCTTGCTTTTATGTCAGCAGAGTATCTGCCAGATTGTTTTGTTTATTGCAAAAGGTATTGCTGGTGGACCAAACTAGCAGAAGTTGTACTAAATTCCTGTAATAGTTCTTCTCTTCATAGAATTACTCTCAATTTTCACTTTATTTCATAGACTATTAGAATAGTTTTTAGGTTCTCATAAACTTCCCTGTTTTTCTTTTATTAGATAGAAACTTTGGACACTTGTGCTGTGTATATTGAAGCATCAAGCAGTAAAAAGAGCTGAAAAAGCATTAGTGATTCGGAAACTTCATTGAGCTGTTGCTCATTTAGGTGGTCCCTGCCAGCCTTAAGGGCTCAGTAGCAGCTTTGTGGGGCCCAAGCAATTCTCACAGGCTCCTGGGCAGGAGGTGCAGATGTTCAGGGCAACTCTGGCTTTGTCTTGTAACCCAACAGCCAAATAATGCAGCACCCAAGTGAAAAAACAGTTCTCCACTTAGAAGTAAGGAGCTTTGTGACAGTTTTACACATATGGAGCTTCTTGCACAGCTCTCATTTTAGATACTATTGTTTTACCTCCTGGTGAAAGCTTAATTTATTATTTAAATGAACACAATTCCAGAGTACAAATAGAAAAAACAAACATCTTATTTCATTTGCAAAAGAGCCTGGTGAGATGCTTTACTTTGGTAAAAAAATGCCCCCGCATTAAAACATTGCAACCACTTTTTTTTTTTATTAAAGTTGATTCAAAAAGGCAATTTAGTTTCTCTTTAAACTGACATAGTGTTCTAAGAATTACTTAAAGAACAGTGACTCTTCCCCACGCCATGTAATCAATGTTGCCTTGATTCTAAGGAAGTTTCTTAGTTTGGCTTTGACAGTTAATGGCTTACTAGCAACTCTTGGTAAATTATTAATGCAGACATAATAATGCTTATTCTTTAACTAACTTTCTAAGCAATACAATTATCAAAGGAATTACTCCTGCTGAAAACTCAGTGTCATGTTACAGTCAAGATCAAAAATTTTAAACCTCAAAGTATGGCTTTTTGCCTATAGGAGAACTTAGACAATGTTTTTTGATAATTTTTCCAATTATATTTTAAACAAGGACATCCTTTTACAGTTCTGCATTCCGTTAATTGTGTATCTTATGTAAAACAGGATGTACCTTCACTTTTTAGGTCCCCAAAACCTCCCAAATCCACTGAAAGTTTGTGGCTGTCCCTTTCAGTTCCAGATGAGCTGTCGCCTCTCTGTTCCTCCCAGCAAGGCTGAGCCACTGCCAACAGTGAGGCTGCACACATACGTTGCTGCAGCTTGGAAAAGCAACAGAGTAGGTTTCTTGAAGGAGGTTAAGGTTCAATTTATTGGCCAAGATTTCTTTAAATCACTCTGTAGTCAGTAAGCTGGCTCTGGGATTGCATAGATAAGGCTTTTCTCTCTCCAGGGCTAGAGTCAAGGCAACAGAAAGCCAATCACAGTAAAAGCTACAAAGCTGTGCGGTGCTTTATGAATGTTTTGCTGTCCAGGTGCTTTCTGCTAAGGCTGTGCAATTTGACCATCTCGTCACTCAAGTCAGCCCTACCAGCTACAAGGCAGGAGTTCCTCCGTTTGTCAGGAAAGGTTTATTTAGCCATTTTCTTTGAGTGTACTTGAAACTTATCAGAAGAGCCTGTTACGTACACCTGTGCCCTCATCTGTTCTTCACTAAGCTGCAAGGGACTGTTTGTGCAATATAGTGGGCAGTGCTGATATGTAATATTAAAGTGTGAGTGGGGCATATGAAAGAAAACCCCTTGATATTCCTCCTGGCCTGCAAAGCTCATGCTGGAAGGTTGGTTTCATGATTAATTTATGCTAGCATTATCCTTATTTTAGTGATGCTATCAGTGAAATCCTGCCCCTCGCAATCAAGCAAATGAACAAATTTCAACATACGAAGCCCAAATCTTTTTGAAAAGTCACTATTTTGGGTGCAGGCTGACAGCAGCAGGAGCCAGCAGCTCTTTTTTTATGCCCGTATTTATTTATTTTTTCTTCAGACATGCATCTCACCACAGATCACTTGGAGCTTGTCAAGCAATGGAATCTGCACCAGGCAACCATTTAAAATCATTCAGTGTTTAGAGCTGCCGATGTCTTACCCATACAAGCCATCTCTGGTTTAGCTTTATTACTGACAATTTGCACTGGTGACAGCTCCCCTGTTAGGTAGCTGAGAAGCTTTTTGTTCTCGTCTTTGTACGTGTTTTCAGTCTAACAAGGGAGAGAAATGCATTGTTTACAGGCCCTGGGTATGAACCACTAACATATGAAAAGGCAGCACGTTCTCAACAACTGACCTTTGCTTCTGTCTTGGAATTGTTTCCCCTTTATGGTCAAGACACAGACCTGGATGACTAAACCTCGCAGCCCCGGAACTCTGCAGTCACGCTACTGTCTGAGGAAGCTGGCTGTGGCTCGCCAGGAGTTGGGGTTTGTACGCTGAACTCTGAGCAAAAGGAGGCCGCTTTTTTTTCTTTTAAATACTCATTTGATTTGTGCTTTCCAAGTACCTGCACATAAATCCTGTAATGGGCACTTTGAAAAGTATTTGACCAGTAGCTCATGACTCCCTGCTAATGGTCCTGTCTCTGAGGCCGGGCAGAAAAGGCATCGCTGGAAAAAACGGAGTTGATGGGCCAAGAAAACACACTCAGTCACATTGTCTCTGGCTGCCCGAGGAAGCTGGTAAGCTGTGCTGGTTCTGTGTTCTACAGGTGGTGATTATCTATCTAGGAAACTGCAGGTGCAGTTTGAAGTCTCTATTTTACAATAAAACACTCATGTTTTTAGAGTGATCTCACATCAATTTGAGAAAAAAACCCACACAGAACTGGATGGGAAACTTTCTACCGGTCAGAGCTGTTGTTTCATGCTTTCTGCAGACATTACACTATTTTTACACTGGTTTCTTTTCTTGAAGATGAGGTTTGCCTTTTAAGTGTTTAATTAATTTCAGTCTGCAAATCTGCAGAAGGAAGTTGAGGCCTCCAGACAGAGCTCTTAGCTATAGGTACCTGAAAGTTGAATTCCTAGTCAGAGTTGTGGCACTTGAGAAATTACTTAAAGTGATTGAGCTATAACAAGGTGTACAAAGCTATCTGAAAAAAGCAGAAAGAAAATCTAGTTAAGCATTAGCCTAAGGAAGGTGAGACTCTATAAAAGAAAAATTGTTGGAAATAGGTCTAAATACACTGCAGACTTTCTAAAATGATAAATTTCAGAAGTATTTGCATGACGCAAAAAGAACAACGTTTGATTGTACTTAACAATAGACTTTGGTTTTACATGATGATACTGCTACTAGAAAATCAGAAAAACAACATGGTCACAAGAAAGCCTCTGTATAAGTGATTACTAAAGTCTTTCCACCCATAAGTTATGGCCTAGCTAAAGAGGAAAAGAAATTAAAATAAATCATGAACATAATGAACCACAGCCCCCATTTTTACCAAGGATGTAAAATCTCCAGTGGTGCTTCTGGTTTCCAAACACCTCAGAGAGGAGCTTTCTGCTCTGGCAGAACATACACGTAAAATCAATGCAACATATATTGGCATTCCCCATCTCAGCCAGCCAGACATTACCTTTTCTTAGAGGAGCCTAAATTAGAGTCATGGTATTTAATCTTTGTTTACACTCAAACATTCATACCCTTCCAGGTAAGCCTGTTCAAGCTCAATTTCCTGAACTTTTGCTTCTCTGGTATACAGTGTTATACTGCTGCCTGTCTCATTGGAATCCTGTTTATAGGACCGCACTCTACTGAGAGATTAGGAGCTACAAACAGCAGGCAAAATTCAGTATTAATAAATGCAAATTAATCTTCACTGGGGAAAAGCCACTTCTATATATACACACTGATGAAAATTAAATTATTTAGTAACCTTCAGAATAGCTCTTAATGTTAGTGGACAGTTCTATGGAATGGCAGCTCAGCATTCAGTTGTACTTTAAAAAATAAATTAGGATTCAGAAGGAAACGATGAAGAAAATCAAAGCCTAATTATGGCAACATCTACATTTCTGGTGTGCCTGCATTTTGAACACCGGTTGCAGCAGAACGAGAAAATACAGAGAAAAGCAACAACGATAAGCAGAGACATGAAATGCCTTTTCTACAAGATTGTATTAAGCTATGGCTTTTCCTCTGGGAAAAGAGGCAGCGCTTGGAAGACTCACTAGAGGTTTGTAAATACTTGAGTGGCACAGGGAAGACATAGGAAACAATTGTTCATCTCTTCTCACAATTTAAGAGGCAGAGGGCATTACCTGAAATTATTGGGTAAGCTAGTTTAGGAAATCACAAAATGAATTGATTTTGCTGCAAATTCAATTGTGGAATCCATTGATATTCAGCATGGTAAACCCTAAAAGTTTAGATGGAAAAAAAAGAAAATAAAGCACAGGAAAAGGCATTAAGGGCTATTAAGCACATTGACAGAAGCTCTGATTTATAAAAAAAAAAATCATTGGGGAGGATACAATGGGAAAAGAGCACAGTCCAGCCACTTTGTTCTTCCGTGCCTCCTGTGAGCAGCCGCTGCCAGCACTGCTGGGCACGACACCGCACAGCACAGCCCGTCGGCACCGCACCGCCTTCCTCCTGACTCGGACTGGCCGCTCGTCCGCGGCCTGTCTGTGCTGGGAGAGATGCGTGCTTCCTGCAGTGTTTAAGAAGCATCTTAACTGCTATTTTATAGCTAAAAAAAAAAGAGCTGAGCTTTCATTAATACTTCATGGGGCAGTGTAAGAACACTCATCTTTCATTGCTGAAAGGGCCGTGCTGATATTCCAGGTCTCACTTGCAATCTAACTGTCTTAAGATCAAAGACGCAAAAGGACTCGTCCAGCTTGGACAGGTCCACAGCCACGCAAGCGCAGCCGTGTGCTCAGCAACTGACCCCCCCAGCCATTAAGTGAGTGACAAGAGCAAGCCCACAAAATACCACCGCAGAAGGTAAGGGTGACAGCTGAAGCCCCGCTGTTCTGCAAGGCCAGAGCCGCAGTTGGGCTGTCCCCGATTCCTGCGCCTCATTCTTTCCATATTCAGACTTAGACTTGCTCAGACCTTAACTACCAGGGAGAACAACTGCAGGAATTACAAGTGCAGACTGACAGTCCTTTTGAGTGGAATAATTAAATGAGTGGAACACTTTAATGCGTATTGCGTGAGTGAATCGGCTAATAATTTTAATGCCAAACTCTCTTTTCCTTTCTTCTCCCTTTCTCTTCCACACTGGCTATCCAAAGGGGCAGGAAGTTAAGGATTACAGGAAGGTCAGCCATGGGAGTAAGAGGTTTGATCCTGCAAACTCCAAATGGAAGCTCTTGTGTTGGCAGGATCAGTGCTGTAACTAGCCTTGTATCATTGTAGAAAGTCTGTTTCATGAACTGTCAGTTTTTTCTTTATCCTTTAAAAAATGTCAAATTGAAGATGTTTAATAGATCTGTAAATACTACAAACTGAAAACTGAATTAACAGTACTTTAAAGCAGCATTAATCTCACAGAACATGTTCGGCATCTTTCCTTAGCACGTTGCCATCAGGTGACTAGCACAATCTATCAAAATAATCCTGAAGAGCTCCTTAAAGACTATGCTACGTAATTTTACAAGTACAGGAAATGACTCAACAACGAGAATATAATGAGCATGCTAAAGTACCAAAATATTTCTTAAAGACTAGGATACAGGATGAAGACAAGCTTTCCTTATTAAACTTTTTATTAAAATTCAGCTATTTTTACATATTTAAAATACTTTATATCCAAATTATGCAATATTTATGAAAACAATTGTATGCAAACACTTGCATAAAAATATGTAATCACAGCTAAGCAATATAAAGCAATATATAGCATGTTCCAAAATGTATTTCAGGACTAGAATACCTGAGTTTTCAATAAGCTGGTTTCCTGCATTTCACGGACTTTTAACAGTTAAATTTAATAATGTATCTGATCTTGTATAAAGCACTTCTTTGGTTGGGAAAAACTGCAAGGAAAAGGCAGAGATCGAGCAGAGATATTACTCAAGGCTTATCTTCAGAATCTTCCTCCACATGAAGATCCACTGTTTGAGATGCTAGGAAGGACTCCCATGTAGCAAGGCACTTAAAAAAAACCAAACCACAGATACATATGAATATAGCAGATGATAGATTTCTGTAAAACTGGTAGCCAAGGAGAAAAAGAAGAGAAAAAAGTAGCAGAATACATACACGTTGTCACAAGCTGCTTTTGTGGGACTTTGGTAAGAGCAAAATACGGTTTCCTAGGCAGCTCAGTGATATGCAAAATGTTAGCCAACATGCCAAGTGAGCTGTAAAGGTCACTTTTACATTACGACAAGCGCACAGTGTGAGCATCGTTATTGTATGTCTTAGCATGGAAGATGCTAACATTAATTATGCTCTTCTTTAATCTCTCCCTTTAGTTACAGGCAAAGATTTCCTCCAAACAGAAAGCATACTGTCAGGCACAGTTCCCTTGTAATCTCTGTGGATTCCTATTGTATACCCAATTTTCCTTCCGAGTTAAATTAAAACAGTTTTTTTCTAAACACACAGATAATTAATTTTCCCCCTGAGTAATGGTAAGGAAGTGGGACCAGAAAGTCAGGGGGTGGGGGGGCTGGGAAATTGTCATCCTTACAACAAGTGGCATTTCTCTCCTTATGGAAAAATGTATTTATAATTGCACAAAATATTTTTTTTTTATTTGAAGCACTAAGACTGTGGGCAGTGAAATGAAAAAAAAAAAAAAATCCCCAAATTACTTTGGTTTGATTTGGCTTAAATGTGTGTTGGCAGCTTGGAAAACCATTATAAATCACAGATTAGTGTTGAGCGTCATGGCAAGGCTATCACTAGGTAACCTGTGGTGTGCTGATGCTTGTTACCCAAAGCACCAGGTGTCTACTATTTCAAGTCTATAATCAGAACAGGGCAGGCAAACTCATGCAATAATTTTATTGTTTTGATGCTATTGGGAAAAAAAAACCTTGAAATGTTCTAACAAAATTTTGACTTACACACTCATAGCTATTGCTCTTAACAATGCAGCTTATTTACTACTTACTGTACACATTTTTTTTCATTAAGAATCTGAAATATTCACAATAAATAAGTCTTACAAAATTCTCAGGAAATATCTTCTTTTATATTAAAACCTGGACAGCATACTCCATTTATCTGAACTTTGAATTAAATCACTACCCTGAAAACATCATCATTTCCTAAGTGAAAACTTTCGCCATAAGCTATTCAAGGCACAGTAATTTGCTATGCCCAGCTACAATGAAGTATCTAGCATCCATCTGTCATTGCTTAGGAGACATGGAAAATACGCTAGCATTCGTGCTGCTTGAACTTACAGCCACTTAACTCTGTCTTATTAGACATTTCTAGTGAATGACTTCAAAATTCTGCCACTAAATATGTAGATTTAATGATATTACTTGAAGGAGCTTAGGTCCTGGTATTATTGCATATCTGTGTGCAAGCAGATGAATAATAGTCACAAATAATGTTAAAGTATAAGCTCGAAGAGCAAAATGAAGGACACACACAGGATGACTAGAGTTGGGGCAATCCATGATGACACAAGGACGCAGAACCAGGGATACCCATAAAATTACGGGTGACAGAAGTAACAAGAAACAACAAACAAAGTTCAGCAGCGATTATGTCGCTGAAGACATCATAAAGTAGAAGATGTGGGTCTGCAAGATAATGAGAGAGGTTAAAACAGCCAACTGACTTAGGACATCACAAAGCAAAAAGTATGTGGGAGCTTACTTCTGCATAGGTTTTTGGTCATTACCAGGCATGTTAGAGTCATATATTGTCCCCTGGACTGTGGAAATCATGAATCTACTTCCCCAGTCTTTCTTTTCTGATCTTGCTGACAAAAACCCCAACTAGCTTCTGCTGCTTTTCACACAACAACGTTATGCTGCTGTTCAGAGCATATCTAACATTTGAATCACTGTGAAAAGAGAGGAATAACAGGATAAGGTTCATGTAGAAATCTGATTTCTTCATTGACTTTTTGGAGAAATGTTATTTTGAAATGGTAAATACAAAATCAGGGAGAAACAGTGAAAATAGTGTTAGCACAAACGGTGATCTGCAAGCGTTGCAAACTGATTTCTGACTTAAAAGGTCTTTTTGACCTTTTGTATAAAGCCTTTAAGGTTGGATGATTAGATTCTCCCCTACTTCATGTGACGCTGTGGCAGCTGAGCCTATCTATCTGAGATGCTCCAGGTGGAAGGTGGCATCTTGGTTTTAAAATGGCAATGAGGCAGCTGCTAGCAGTGTGTCTTCACTGTGGCACTAGGACTCAGACTTCTGTTCGCTAGAGCCCAGCCTGGATTACCACCCTAGAAAGCTGCAAGGCACATCTGTTTTCCTAGGCATTTTCTGGGTGTGGGACAAGGAATGATCACTGTTTCGTGAAGAGTCTTCTGTTGGCAATGACTGACTTTTTTTTTTTCTGAACCACAGTTCAGTTTATACCATGTAACTCCCTGTTTTGTAATTCTGTAATTTCAGTAATGTGAATTAAAATACATATATCGGCACTGGCTGGAATGTAAAAATGGCTTTCTGTTATCTTTGCAACACTGAGCCAAACTGCACATGTTAAAATGCAGTCACAATATGTCACTTAACCAGATAGATACAATCTACTGAAGTCTTTCCAGCCAAAGATGCAAAGCATTTTTTTCAGTTACACAAGTTATTCAGTTTTTAATTTATCCTTGTTTATGTAACCAAAACACATTTTCTAAAATGTAAGAGCAATGGTGGCTCATTTCACTGTCAGACATCACAGTGCCTCTACAGCTGACAAGTTTTATAATTAACCATAGCAAAACAAAACTAGGTCTCTGTGCCTTAGGCTCAAGCTTTTTATATTGTGCAGCATGAACGGCATAAACGACATTTCGTTAGTGATGTATACTTCAACGTTATTACAGAATGATTTTACTTCATTCTCCTAGGAGCTTGAAAACGGAGATCTAAATAGAGGGTCAGCCAGCTTCCACAAACGAGACAGAAAGGGAAAAAAAAGAAAAAACAAACCCAGGAAATGAAATGTGCATGCATAGGATTGAAATTCATAATCCAATTACTTGTAAAAGCTTGGTGGAAGACATAAAAAAGCCTAAATACACAAAATGAAATAGCAAGAGCTTAAATAAAGCTACTTTCCCTAAAATATTCTGATTGCTACTGCAGGTCACACATCTATTCTGCAACATCATTTTTAGAAAAAGCAGCAAAAGGGTTTTCATATAGTACAATTGCAGATCTAACTAAAAAGGAGATATAAAAATAGAATGTGTAGTAGGGATGATAACAGAAGCAGTGTGTCACATGTTCTGTTCCAGCTCCCTGTTTTCCATGGTTGATACCTTAAAAATTTTCTGGAGTAGAATCTGAAAATTAAGTCTTGTGTGTTTCTAAGAGACAGAAAATACTTTCATAGTTTCTGGGTGCACGGAAACAAAAACTGGAGTGCATAGAAATAGTGATTCCCACTATAAAAAAAGGTCTTCCTGAAAGTATTTAAAAGATGTTTTCATGGTTGAAGTGAATGAGGGTTCAAAAATGGATCCTGGCTTTGAAGCGACATGCACACAGATAGACTGGCTCAGCCATGTGGGAGCTTTTGAAAATCACATGAAGTTTGTTAGCTACATTCCCAGGCATTGCTAAGGTAGGATGTCATCCACATGCACGAGCAGCTAACTTTTTGCTGCGCAACCAAGTGACTAGTTAAACGCATCACTAAGAGGCCTCTAGGGCAAACAAGCAATCATCTCATCTATTTTTCTACAGTTTATACTAGGTAGAGAGGTACATAAGGGCTTTGGAGTCAGAGGGAAGTTGCGGTAATGGGGAATGAGTATTGTTTTGCCCTCATGAATCTTTTGGATCAATTTATGCCTGTACAACAATGTAAGTCACAGAAACAAACTAAATTATGCTTGAAATAGTTAAGAAAATAATGAAATTATGTTTTTGGAAAAGAGTAATCTGTGTCAACACCAACAAGAATCTCACTATATTAAAGGTAACTTCAGCTTTTTATCTGATTAAGCTGCAAAGGTTTAACAGGACTAGCTTGACATGAGGAAAATAAAATCAGAGGCTCTGCTTTAAAACAAAAGTTCATCCACACACAAGAAAAACCATGTTCTTTCAATGCCAAAGCTAATTAAATGTCATCCTACATTATGAAAAAAACCCCAATCTTCCTGCACTTTAACTAGAGAGCCTCATGAGCAGTGAAAACCAAACTCTGGTGTATTTGTTGGATTTGTAAAGTCTAACTAGTGTTTGGATTGGGCTGCAAAATCTAGCCACTTATTCTGTTGTTTTTTTCTGAATAGAATAGGTTAACAATTTCTTTGCTGAGAAAAATTAAAGTGTTTCTTTTTCTTTTATGTTGTATATATCCTAGACGCTACAGTAAACACATGAGAAAAACAAAAGGAAAAATCTAGTAAATGTTTAATTGCTCTTTGAAGTGAGTTCAACATTGCCTGATTTGGTTACCACCACGACCAATAACTTTGTATCTTGTTTTGGTTTCAGAAATGCTGCATCTTTAGGGCTCTGCAGAGTATCTATACCTAACTTAATGAAAATACTCCTGGTGACAACAGCTTTCTCAGCTGTAAGCTCCACCCTGTGGACAGTTTGTGTTTTCAGCTGTTTGGCAGATGCCTCTTCTGGACTAAGGTGTGCTGTTTCAGACAATAGTGTCACACCTAAGGCATGAGGAAAGGGAATAAAATAAATGGCATGGTGTTAACACATACTTCATTCAAGAACTTTTCTCTGTAAGGCAAATAAATTGATGTTACTTGCTTCTGAAATAGGAGTAAAGTTCTGAATTTTTAAAAATTAACACCTTTTCATATTCTTTCAGAAAGAAATCCTCCCTATTTTAGCAATGCACTCACAGTCATTATTAATACAGTATGATATTGCCTTTAAGCTTTTGTGGAATCCAGAGAGACTTAAGCGTGTATTCAACTCTTTTCCAGAAGCAAAGAAAAGGATGTAGAGAACTCTGCGAACTCTTGAGGCCAGCGGCAGGAATACCAAATGATTGGTCAGTCATGGCAATTCTTGGCCACTAAATTACATTATATTTAAATGTATTATAACATAGCTTGTACATTATCACGGGGAAGCCTTCATTCTCATTGGCCTGCATAGGAGCACCTCATATATTTGCAAAATTAGTGACTTTGTTACCACAGCATTGAGAGACACAAAGAGATTGGCGATTCCACAGCTGTAGAAACAAAGGAACACTTCTTACTCAACTACATTAAACATAGATAGTCAATAAGCTGGAAGGCTACAAAAATACCTCTACTTGTTTTGAATTACTTAATCCAGAGAAATATAATTACAGGTAACACTTTAAAGTAGCACTTCATGTAACGAGAACATTAATTCAGCTTAGGGGAGACATACTCTTTTATGCTGGCTAAGTGATGCTTGACAAATTGACAGCAGAATCCTTAGGCAACTACAATTAGGGAAAAATCCAAACAAATGTAAAGCTACACTCTTTCCCCGTATTGTGACAAAGAGAAAAAAAAAAATCTTAGAAATAACAGTGTACTTTGACATGCTGCTATGTTGTAGTTGATGACACTGGCTTTAGTTCTATACACTCTTGAAGGACTGGATTCTCTACTGCAAAAGCCACCAGAAAACATGAGATATCTGTCTCTCGTTACTCTGTAGTTCTGAGAAATTTAAGGGATGCAGAGAATGGCCACTAACAGGGATGACTCCTGTTTAGGTTGTGTACCTGGGAAATAAAGTAAGCAAAACTGGGGAATAATGAGGAGCATGGCGAAACACTGCCGTAGAGAAGGGAATGGGACACTGCTCGTGGAGTGGCGAGAATAGGGGTTGAACTGGTGGGGGAAAAAGGCTATGGAAAGGAGGAGAAGCAGGTAGTGACTGAGTTAGAAAGAAGGAGATGATTCCTCATACAAGATGGAGAGAAGAGCTGGGCAATTGAATCATATCCATGGCATCCGTGGTGCCTGGGAGCATACACAGAACATGCTTTGGGGAAAAAAAAAGGCAAGAAACACGATGAAGGATGCTACGGCAAGAAGAAGCCTAGTAAGCATCAAATGGTGCATCAAAAGCATGAACAAGTCATTTAACTTCAGACATAGGAGAGAATGTTAATGATGCAAGTAATGACTAAACAAGTGAAAAACACTGTAACAGGCGCTGTGTTTGTGCATGAGTTTAATGAGTGAGACTCAAACTATTAGTTTTAAGGTAGGATTTTGTTTTCTACTGAAAGCATAAAAATCATATTCTGATTCTCAGGTTGCTGAGATACCCTTCCTGCAGTTTCACTTCCAAACAGTGAAAGCAGATGCCAGGGCTTCTTTTTCTGCTGTTTTCAGGCGTGCATTACACACCTGTAGTTGGTAATATAAGGGCCTCTGACAGTAATCACTTCTTCAGTAATTAACCATCAGTGGTAAGCCCTCACTTTGCAAACAAGGAGCAATACAGTTAGCACAATGCTTTCTATTATTGCAACTGCTGCAGTAAGAGAAGGCATTTTTTTCTAAAATCTAGATCTACCGAGATACAACAGCAAAAACATTTTATGCAGATTTCAGTGTTCAAGAAAAGCACCAACAAAGAATAATTTCTCAATATAAACGAATGTGTCCAGTATTTTAGAGGCTATTTAAGAACCACTGGCAGTTACAGAGATAGCTGAACCATTTTCTGCAGTTTGTGACTTAATGATAGTAATTTCATGTACAACACGAGCTTTGGCATTCTGAACTAAAATTCTAATTCAGCAACAAGCATTTCTAGACAGGAAAGAAAACCAAAGAATTATTTTTGTGTTTTAACTTATCTAATGATCCATTAACAAAATATTTCAATATATTTGGCATTGTTTTAACATACGTATTGCTGATACAGAAGTCAGAGATCATCAATAACTGAAGAAAATGTGAGAGGATGCCAAAAGCTTGCTGCCTGATTTCAGAAAATATTTTGATCTTAATATGTAACAACAGATTGTCAATGTCCATGCATCTCACAGACTGTGTGTTAATTAATTAGACTTGATGATCAAGAGCTCTGTCTTTTCAATTACATTTTAACAAAATGATTTGTAAAATCAGGACACTGTCATTGGCTAATGGGCTATCCATAAAAAATTCAAAATGCAGGATTGGAAGTTACAGTTGTCAACATATATCTGTGAAAATTACTAATTTATGATTAATAGATGGCTTAGTGTATTTCAATCTTTTTCCCAAAATAAGGAGAAATTCTTTTAAAAAATGAAAGACATCTGGGATATTTTCAAAATGCATACTTCAATCAACAACATGTTCCCCATGAAGAAACTTCACAAAATGCTTAACATATTTTGTTATATGTTTTCAAGTTCTCTTTCTTAGTATATATTTTTGTAAAAGAGAATTCTTACCAAGAATATTATCCGTAGCATTTGAGTTGAAAACAAAAATCTAATTTCAACCACTTTTCTTTCTTTCTGAAGTAGTAAGGTTCAGTTATAAAAAGATTCAATTTATTAATTGTATACACTTGCAGCATTGATTTTTTTTTTAAAAAAGTGCAATAAGCTTTTCATATTGACTTCTCAAAATTATTTTGTTCTTTTTTATTCTTTTAAAGTCTGATTATTTCACAACAGGAAAATTCTTAGAGAAATAACAATGAGGACTTCCTTAATGTGCTGTCTGAAATGGAATCACATTCAAATAGTTTCCTCATGCAAGATCATTTACACAAGTTTGAGCTTTCCAGAGGGCTTCTTCATGCAGTTACAGCAAAAGGTTTCCAAACTGAAATATAGCAGCTGACATTTAACTGAAAAATATGTTCAAAATTGTTGTGGTTAGTAAAACAAGAGTGCCCTCTGTCGATGATGAACTCAGGATCAACCACTTGGGCACAAATAAAATACGTTTTGCTTGAATCGTGTCAAATTAAAGATAACTGCCTCCCTCTTCCAGCAAAAACTGATTCTGAAGTTAACACAGGTTTGAATTAAAATGCAAAAATTCCTCTTTACAGATAACCCATGGACTTCTCCGCTGAAATAATCAATGAAAAAATAACATTGATATGAGAAAGTGTTTTACCTCTTCATAATAATGGAGATTATTCTCAGCCACATTAGTGAACGTTGATCTCATATCACACTGCATGTTTTGCTTCCACCTGTCCCAGTCTGCTTTCAGAGCATTATTGGCACATTCGACTTTGTCTTCCAGTTTCCCAATCTCTTCTGAGAACTAAATATGAATTGTAAACATTAAAAAATATTAGTAAAGTCACCATGTCAAAAGTGATTGAAATCCAGTGATTGTAGTGCAGACAAACAGAACCACAGAACCAAGGCTGGTATTTAACTTAGCACATAAAATCATTCCCCAGGGATAAATTTAAATTTTATTCTTAATTAATAACTCAGTACAATTTCTGAAATATTAATAATAGAAATTCTAGACCAGAATTAAAGTGGTGCTGAAGATACTTTTATTGACTGAGAAGTTACAGACTCTGGCACCTCTTCACTAGCACTTGACAGTAATGCATCTAAAAAGGAAAATGTAGAGGGCTTTACTGAAGCAGAATCAACTATACAAATTAGATTTGGCCAGAAAAACTGTGAAAACCCTGACAGAAACTTTGATAACTTCAGGAGAAACCAGACTGGGGAGAAGACAGCAGAAATAAAAAGCACAAACTTTCTGATTTCTTGGCTGTTACCTTGCCATTTTTTCTTGCGGAACTAACCTCTGTGTGACCATGTAAGGGAGAGAGAAATACAGCAGAGAAAGAACTTAAAACAAAGGACTTCAGCAGTGGAGAAACTCTTTCACAGCAATCCAGGATCAAAAACCTTGAGGGCTACTCTACAGACTTTATTTTCTTCTAATTACTGTAGATGCACAAAGTGACTTTTCAGCTAATGGGAATGAGTAAGTGGACAGAGGGCCCCTCTTTAATGAGTCTTCTAGTCCTCTCAATAATTTTGTTACCTATTGTAATTTACTAATCATCTGTGTCAGTTCTGGCTGGCACCCAGTCTCAGAATGAGGTACATCTTCAGCTACAGTGCAAATTCATCTGCCGGGACTGCACAGCGACTGTCTGCAGGGTCAGACAGACCCTGGAGGGAGGTCAGGCAGAAACACCACCAAAAAGGAATGTCAAGCCGGAAAAGTTAATCTCCTTGTACTGTTTCCACTCGGGTGCCATACACCTTCCTCTTCTTCCTTGTAGTCTGCTGTCAGGCAAATTGTTTTTTCCACATACAACGTCCCTGTAAAGTTGGATAGGTCCTCGTGCTCTCTGCAGAGCTAGTGCTTTCATTGATATGAACCAGTATTCCAGGATTAACTTCCAGGATTTTCAAGGAATGATTAGGCTATTGGCAGAATGCAGAAATGTCAAAATTCGGAGCAGGGTGTGGAAGGTCTTGCTGTGCAACCTTCAGCTTGAACTATGCAGGGAGGACAGTGCAACAGCTGGCAGTGCCGCCGCCAGTGGACATGAACTAAGCAGCACTGCCTGAAATGGTCACAGAACCTGAGCCCAGTGCTTAATTCACAAACCACAAGTCACCATTCAGTTTGAAACACTAGAATCTTTCGGGTCTTCAAAGCAGCCAAAAACTCCTTAGCTAGTAAAACTGAAAAATTCATCTGAATGGATTTTCTCCATATTCCACGATACACAGATGAATAAACATTTTTAGTTAGACTTAATTTCTACACTGATTTTCCTTGCCACACTTCTAGATTAATGAAATACTGGTTATTAATCAAGAACAAAATACAAAATATTATTTCTAATTTACTGAAAAGCCCAATTTCAATTATCTAGCCAGACCGGTAATCAAACTATGGACAAGGGTGATTTCAACTACCAACACTGTATTCAATATGAAAAGGTTAATCCAAAGTTTAAATTTGGGGTCATTACGTTTAAAGAAATTACAGGCAGATGGATTCAGTATCTTAGGTCTGTCCCAAGTTCATTGCCATTCCTTCAAATACCAAAAAAGAATGTACATAGAATACTGATAACAGTGAATATTTTTAGATTGTTTAGAATAGTAAAGGCAGTTGGATCCATGTTCTGCTTTTCAAGAAAAAAGTCCCTGTATGGGAATGAGCCAGGCTACACACATAGAGAAATTCTCTGACTTAGAAGTCCTGGCTGCAGCAGCTTCCCCTTTATCTCATTCTTCATATCTTTAAGACATTTATTTTACAGTTTGTTTTTGTCTTGCCTTTTCTAGAAAACTATGAATTTCTTCCACGATGTAGTCACAATGTGATGTGGACAGACTCTGGATATGCCTACCTGGATATGTGGTTTAAACATCACCTCTAAAGCCCAAAGGAAACTGTATGTTGTATAAAGGCAAGGGTTGGACTTAAGGTGTAAAGACAGCAATATGCCACATTTCATCATCTCAAGTAGAGAGGTTTAAGATCTACTTTTTGACAACTGAAAAAAACCCCATAAATGCTACCCTCTTCAGCTGTCATGACAGCAGAAATCAAAGAAGAATGGCTTGGTCTCAACAAAAACATCTACCTAGTTTGTTCCTCATTTATAAGGTGTAAATTGTTACAATTTATCCTGTAAATTAATTACGATCCTGAATCCATTTTCTTACACTGATGTCTCTGAGGCAGCTAGTGTGATAAATTAAATCTCACGTCAGTGATCCCCAGAGAAAGACAGCACAGTACTAATCAGACATCGGACCACAGGACAGGAAGGTGGGAGCCAGACACTGCTAGGGCAGACCGCTGCCAGATGTGAGTGGTGCAACCTGTGGCCAAAAAGCTTTTGCCCCATATCCAAATTACCTAGTGAGCAACACAGCATTTTACACTATCTCACTATACAAAATAGCGTGAATTTCTGTCTGCTACATGAATTAATCCTACAGCTTGGTGATACTAAACCTTTTCAGCCTGGAGTTAAAACATAAGATGAATTCACAATGTTATAGATTCAGCATTTCATCTCTTTGCTACTCAGTTTCAAGCCTGAACACTAGAATCCTTAAGTTAGCATTTAATGCTTATCTGGTTCTGTCAGAGCACATTATACCAACCTTTTGTCAGAATTACTTTTAGCACTAGTGGCAGTACCAAAACTGCCAAACCACAGAGAGATGCACTAGCGTTGCTATGTATGCCTTCAGGATGGAGCATGGGAGCAATGGATCCACAAACCCCAACATCTGTACAGCCAGAGCTCTGGAGGTAAGAATGGTCTAGATAAGCAGGAGGACACCAAAGCCCTCCCACATATCTCTGCCAGAGCCTGCATCCAAAATCACTGTCTTCAAACCTTCCATACCCTCAACAGCTGCCTTCTTCATGGACTAAATTTCTGAGTGAGAGACAAGGTTTTGGCTATTTAGCAGCACCACGAGCAGCCTTCTAAAAGCTCAGTGGCAGAAGCACAGGTCAAGAAAATGTTTTTTCTCAGCCAATGAGCCTGACATCTTGTAAGGTTTAAGTTGCGATTCCAGCCTATTTCAGCTGCACTGACCTTGGGGATGTTTCGTATCCTCCTGCTGTATAAATTCTTTTTGTTAAATCATTTAACATTTGCCATGACCAGTGTTAAAGATCTCACGGCCTTTTATCAGCTCTAATGACAGTCTGAGATTCCTTATCTATGGTGGAAATGTACTTCAAATGAGATTAGAGCTCATGCCACTCATTGTCAGCAGAATTTCTGGCTACTAGATTGCACTGACAAGTTCAATCTGACATCTATGAGATCATTAGAAGCTACATGAGTTCTGCTTAGAAATAGAAATGTGCAAATACAGCCACACTCGGTGTTTGACACCTATTCCAATAACAGTACCTATGTTATGACCACCTTTTATTCTGAAATCAATCTGGTTAGAATTGTGAGCAAAATATTTCAACACATAATAAAAATTAAAACTTGGTAAAAAACTGATTAAGAAAACAGTTAAAAGTTACTTGAATGGTTAAGAATAGAAGTACTCCATTCTCTGTGGCCAAAATATCATTAATAGAAAAAGCCTTCAACTTCTAATTAAGAAAAAGTCTTCAGGATACAGCTGCTACTCAATTAGAGAACACAGGATTTTATGATCAGATTAGGCTAACAAGACATCTGTTTTACTGCTCTCGTGAGACTGCGAGGAGAATCAGACTCTCAGAAACAGGATTTTTTGAAAGGAGTAAGAAATAGAGGGCTTGGAAAGATAAACCAAAGATCTGATTACCTGGGTAATCACACTGTCCAAAGGCTTTTGAAACACAGAAACAGTGAAAAAAGACCAGGTGCAAACTGATCTCAAAATTTTACTGGCAGCAAGTAGAAACATCTCATTATGGAGTAAACCATTGTCAATATCAAATCAACATGGTAGGATCAATACTATGCTAAAGGGAAAAATATTCCTTTTTTTCCGTAACAGTGCAGGGAAAAAGAGTGCATGCACATTGTCTGAGGACTCCATCAGATTAAAACAGAAATACATTCTGAAAAGACCATGTCCTGCCAGGTAATGTTCCCTTCCCTACGGTGGACAGCAATAAGACTAGCTGCTAAATAAGCTGTATGAAGCTGGAATTCATCGCTGAATTCCTCTATGCAAATGCAACTGTTTTTAGCAAGTTGCCGACAAACCATACAAATGGGAAGTACTGATTAAAAGGGACGCAAGGTTGAAAAGTTGATATAACTAGCTGCATACAAATAACTTACACAAGGACGTAAAACACTCCTTTCTGCCAGAATAAATTTTAGAATCATAGAATCACAGAACATCTCGAGTTGGAAGGGACCCATAAGGATCACTCAATATATACTGTGCTTTTACATGCAGTGCGTGTCCCCGGCACGCGGGGCACCCACGGCGCAGGGTGCTGGGGGCACGGGCAGGCTACGGGAGGAGCCCGCAGCGGGTCTGCCAGTGCCCTCACAAGGCAGCAGGGGAATATGGTGGCCTGGAGCCAGCAGAGGACTAGGACCTGCCATTGCTACCCCAATTCCCAGCCTAGGGGCCTTCTCCCACTGACCAGCCGCCATGCATTTTATAACAGCTTCAAACCTTATGTGTAAACTAAGGACAAAGGACAGGAGAAGTGGCAGAGGAAGTAGAGAAACAAAAACAGATTAGAGAACACAAAGGCAGTGAAATGAGAGGACAATATGAGATATAAGTAAACAGAATTTCTACTTCAGAAAAAAACAAAACCAGAGGTATTTACTTACTGTCCCACTAGAGTACACAGAGGCAAACTGTTACAAAATACACCATAGCCATGGTAAATATCAGACAGTGGTAATATATTCTTATTTATTCAGCTCACAGACAAGAAATCAAATAAAAATACGCATTTCAAGTGCCAAAAACTATCTAAACGGCTCATCTTTACATGAAAGCTAATTACAAAAACCCTAATAAAAAGTAACTGAAATGTCAAGGACTTTCTCCTTTGATGTACTAAAAAGTTACAGTGATTATTATTTAGTCTTTTTTATATATATTATTTACACAGTATAACACTTTGTGTTAACACTGTGCTAGAAGGACATTATTTAGGCTGGAGAGTTAAACAATCAAAATCTAAAAAATGCCAATACCCATCCCAGAAGTTCCTTTTAATCGGCCCGCTGAGCCTCACCGATGGGTTTGGGGGTGGCTGCCCCCATGGGCTACCAGTTACAGTCTGACTTCACTAGAATGGATGAAGGTATCATACTGGAAGTAAAAAAATATCCCTGGGCCCAAACAGGTAAGACAGAAACCTGAAAGGACAGAATCCAGAACTTTTTATTTTAAATAAGTTTAATGACCAGCTTTGCTCATTCAAACCACGGAGCAGCAGCTGCAAGAGCACTGCAGCAAATCATACTTTTGTTTAATTCCCAGCGTGGAAGTAAACCGAAATGCTAAAAATAAGCCGCGGTACAGTCTGTGTTGACAAAACACAGTGGTTGCCCACTATTACCAGCCCTTTGCTCCAGCAGCCTATCTACGGAAGTTTTGCGTCTTTACCATGGTTGCCTTTGCCTGGCATGCACAGCTACAAAGACCAAACCTTTTCAGAATAAGTGTGAGAATTACAGAGACACCACCCAGTTACCAAGCATGGCTTCAGAGGACACACGTTCTTCAGGGGACTGTCTTTTGCAGTTAGAATAAGGCCTAGGAGATTTCAACTTGGGCTACATACTCACCAGATCCTTTTCTGTCTTTTTATTGGCTAAAGCATCAACTTTGGAGTCGAGCTCGCCTTGAATTTGGTCTCTCCTTTTCAAAACACCCTTAATATAAAGAGAAAAAAAGAAGTAAACCACACCAAATTTTAGCCATCCATTCAGAAAACCATCAAACAACTTGGCTATTTAATAAATTAAGCAAGGTCACAGAATGATGTTATTTAATAATTTTGACATGATAGATGTACTTTCCTCAACAAAATCTTAAAATCATGTAGTGAAGAGTCATTTTTCGATACTTATATTTTATCTTACATGTTTTTCAAGAATTTTAATAAATCCAAAATCAATGCTGCAAGAATGGGCCATATGCTGTATCATTGCTAGTTGTATAAGAAAAACTGCAACAGCAGTTTACTTAGTATCAGCTCAACTTACTATACATTCATATTTTAAAATAGCAAGATGAGTTTGTAAAATCTCATGAACAAAAGTATCTTCTTTGAATAAAAGTTACAATATGACAAAAAAAAGTTACAAATTACTAAAAATGGTACACTGAGCATTACTGAAATCGTGACTTTAACCTTTAATATAATTTTGTAAGTGACAAACATAGTTCAGTAAAATCAGATAAAATTATCATAAAAACGATACATGTTCTAACATCAATATATGTGCTTATTTTCAGCATATGCAATTATTTCCTCCCTTAAAACTGTCTTATCGGGTATTGGATTTTTAGCATAACATCAAAAAATAGTTAGAAAGGGGAAGGAATGTTACTTGTTAAACTACAAAACAGGAACGATATTACAGATTAGATTTCCATTTCTGATGCTCATTTGCTCTGTGACCTTGAAGAACCCTTACAAATTTCTGTTTGCCTTAGTTTCCTCATCTGTAAAAGCACACTCACGTGTGCTTATCTTGCAGAAATGTTGCAAGGCCTTCAAAAAAAAATAATCAGAAGCAGGACATGTATAATTACAAATCTCAAAACTTTCTTTTATATTACCTTGCCACAACTGGTATAACTGCTTCTTCTGCATACACTAAAGAGATTTTCAGTATTCACCTCTAGCATAGGGCATGTTGAAACAGCACAGGGCACAAGCAGCTCTACCTTCTCTAGCTGTCTTATTTGAATGAGTTCTCTTTGAAATCTTGTCACTTTAACAAACACAATAGAGTAATTTAGGAAGTTAAACTTCAAATAATTTTTCAACATTTCTTTTTGAACAGGTACTCACTAAAAAAATTTGGTAAATCTGATTAGATAATCCTGAGTAACAGATTAGCAATACATACTACTGCTCATGAATCTACGTTTTGATAGCTGAGAATATCTTTTGGTTAGATAAATACAGAAAATGGTTAGCTGTAAGCATAGAAGCAAAACAAGGACAGCTTTCCTTCATATTACAAATGCTTTGTCTTTTTTACTATTTCTTTTGCCTCTTTTAAAACTGTTTTAATGACTGTTTGTCAAATTTATCTCAAATACTCCCTAGAATACAAGATAAACCAAATGACTTTAATATTAATATGCTACAACTATAGACAAGTGCTGACTTCTAATGGCAAACAGAGGGACTGTGTTTGTAAAACATATTATTATACTTCTACAACTTTTTGGTGTAGTATTTAATGGCACCCTGCCACAAAACCCTCAAATAATCGTATGTGGACCTGTAACCAATTTATTGCTGCAGTTTGTACCCTGAGGCACCGCAGTACTCTGCACTCCCCGATTTGTTCTGTGAGTCAGTTAGGAAGGAGCCAGATATAAATATTTTAGCTATGAATTCATCTCTTTCTCCAGTTTAAGGCTGAACTTCCAAGGCTGGAAAATACAAGGATTGTATTGTATTGGCCACACCTTCTTCTGCACATTTGCGCAAGATCTTGGCAGCACTGCACAAAGGTCCCTGTGATGAGGGGTTAAACACACCTCTGAAAGCAGGTTTTACTAGTGTGTGACTTCCCCTATTGTATTTTTATCATGACTAGTAGTTCCCTCTCCAATCTGCAAGACGGAATTAAACTGCAGGAAAACCAAAAATTGGTTGTAGAACAGGAATGAGCTACTGGAGGAAGATTTTCCTCCGGACAGGACCTCAAGGCAGCCTAATGCTGCACTGCAAGTGTTGCATCAAGAATGCTGCAAGCAGAAAAAAAAGCAATGGGCAACAGCTACTTATACTGTGTGCACGAAGAGCCAGGTAGTCACTCCGGGGTTTGTCCACAGAACCCTCTCTGTGCTGTGGACAAAAAACACCTGAGAAAGGGTGAGCCAGGCTGCAGACTGGAAGGCAATGGAGAGGCAGTGTCTCTTCAAGAGCATGAAGGATGGGATGGCTCATGGGTAACAGACTTAGAAATTCTGAAAAATAAGTTTGGAAGTGAGGGAGAGGAAGAAGACCAGCAACTGCTAGGATGATAATCTCTTCAGACGTTTAAACAAATCAGTACCTACTTCCACCTACGTGCACGTACATGTAAATAATGAGGCCTGGGAGAAACAGGACATTTTGTATGGCCCCCCTTTCAGTGAAGCTGGTCTTAAAGACAGCAGTCATTGCAGCAGTAATTCTTAACCTCTCAGTAGCTAAGCCTTACTGAGAAATTGGCAGCACTCTGCACAGTGCCAGCAAAGGCTGAGTTAGCTTGGGTCTTGCTCTACCCATGGCCTGTGACACATTCTCAGCTCCTACTCAGAAACAACTGCAGTAGGAGCTGGGTTCCCAGCAGAGAGGCAAAAACAGCTACTGCAACTTGCATTGCTCAAAAGCTAGACAAAGAGGGGTTTGTACATATTTTCTGCTTTCTGAAGGCAACAGAGTGGGAATTATGACGTGCTGAATTCAGTTACTTAATTATGTTGATTCTCCATCAGCACTGAGTTTATAAATTCTGAAGTCTGACTTTTTACATTCTCCCCAAGTGTAAGAAAAATACATACATAAAGGGAACAGAGAGCATCCCCTTATGGCAAAGACTAACATGTGCTTATATAATGGCACAGGGACTGGAAGTCCCCTGCTCTTCTCGAAAAAGAAAACATAGTTTAGGAACATCTCCTAGAAAGGGAAAAACCTCTCCCCTTCTTTTCCCCACACAGTCTGTTACTCGATGAGTTCAGATTTCAGCAGTGTCAGAGGAGGTCTTTCTCAGCTGCTGTTCCCCAAACCTTTCTGTGTGCCCGCCTCTCCGCTACAATGCAGAGCTCTCTGAAGATACTCCTTAGCCCAGCTACCAAGGGCCACTTCTCATCTGGAAGGGGTGCCCCTTGCCTGATTAACAAGGGAAACAGGACAAACCGGATTCCCCGCTAACGGACCGCTGTCCTATGCTGTGCACGCTTGGTAACAACAGTAAATAGAGGGACTGCAAAATCATTTTCAGCAGTTGCAAACTCTCTTCTAGTGTTTGTCACTAGACTAAGCCAAACTTCATATACAGCCATAAGCAATCCTTAAGGAAACCTTACCATCAGAATTTCACTGTAGAGAACGTATTCATGTAAAATTGGCAGCAGGTTTTCCGAGAGCCCTGCCATTCGCTTCTCGGTAGCCTTGCAACACTTATCGATGCAGCTGGCAACACCTTTTAGGGAGTCTGCGATATCTTCTTCCGATGCTGACCAGAGTGTGTGGATGGGGCCGTATTCCTTCATTTCATTAAAATACTCTTAACAGGAACATATACATATATTAGTCTTTTGTCCATCAATAGATGTCTAAGTGATAGTAATTCCAACCTCATTTACTGTGAACAAAGCCAGAGACTGAGGCTAATGTTTAAATTTGCTCAAATGACCAAGATAGGTAAACTGCAGTTCATTGTTTATGAATGAACTAATCAATGAATGTATTGTAATTAAGTAGTTCCTAGAAACCTATCAGCAAAAATGCCCCTGCCATTTTAAAAGGACTTTGTATTTTAAAGAGAAATTGTATTCAGTTCACCCAGCAACCTGAACTACTTCATATTGTCTTCATACAGAGGGACACGAGCCATAGCAGCCCTGGGCAGCAGTTGGTCTGACTTGCTTCTACTGTCCTGAATTCTTCTCAAACCCCATTATTAAAACTAGTAGCCTTGGTATGTCCCGAAAGCTGCAGAAGGCACACTCCAGTTCTGCCGGTGTTATCTCCTTTAGTGGTTTTTATTACTCTAAATATATGGATATCCTGTTAATTATTTCTTTTATGCCTCTAGGCCAAGTGATAATCTGTAAGCAGAAAGAAAAATGTTGAGAATTCACTGTGCCATTTGCAGGACAAAACTTGCTCAAGGCTGGATATGACCTGGAAGCTGCATATTCACAGGAGGGTACTCTGTGAACGCACTGGTCATGTATTGAAAACACAATATCATCACAACTGAATTTATCATGAAGAAACGTCCAAGAAAAGATGCAAAGCAGACATGTGCCATGAAGAGTGTAATGTTTGCTTTGAGATTAATTCAACAAAAAAACCCTCGGTGGAACATATAATTAAGAATCCCATGTTAAGCTACTGGAAGCAGGAGTGTTCTCTGAGTCACAGCTATCAACAGTTCATATCGACGACAGTGCGGCCCTGCACACAAATGTTCTGCCAAGTGCTATTTGGAAAATCTAGAAAGAAGATATAACCTACAGCATTTGGGAGCATGTCAAAATTCATAAGGTTTTCCAGGAAATATTTTGGCACTGATGCCCCGAACCTACAGACCTCAGCCAGCTATTTCCACTGAAATGAACAATATCAAAAGGAGCTCTTTTCACCAACATGTATTTTCCTTTTACAGACCTCTCCAATTTAGTGAGGACACGCTGAGATCTGGTACTTCACAATAAAGAACAAGAACTCAGTTATTAAAGAACACAGTGCAGGTCTTCAAATTATATTATACAGACAAAAAAATCCCTCAAGTGCTGACCAGTGGAAAATCAAATAGTTCAATGACATGTTAAAACTCTTCCTATTAACAAGTTTTTGAAACCAACTTAAAGGTCTGCTAGAAACAATGATCATTATGAAAAACACAGTATAAACACAAATCTCCTTTTTCCCCTGCTTGTTGGAAAGAGTATTTTGCCTGGCACAACGAAAACTCATTTACTTTTCCAATATATTAATTTCTTAAATCAATAAAACTGATACTTGTTTTCTACTTACCCCTTTCTTCCTTGTAAATTCTATGAGCTATTTTGTCTAGTACGTTTATTTTCTGACTAAATGTTTCCATGTAATCGTTCATTTCTGTAAACATTTCAGGACGATTTTTAACTCCTCCTCTTACTGAGGATGCTACAGCTCTGACGGTCTGTCCCATCCTGCTCAGCAAACCGGGACCCTGCTTCTTGTGTGAGGACAGTTCCTATAGACAGAACAAGCCGTGTTGACTTCCATGTATTTTTTTAAATTCTCTGAAAATAATGCATACTTTAAAGCTTTTTTTTTTAAACAAAAGTACATACATAAGGCTCTGTGTGTCTTTTTAGCATATAAATCTTACTTTAAATACATTAGACCAGTGTCAGAACTGTACCTGTCATGTGCATTTATTAGCTAAGCCTTTCTGGGCAAACACAAGCATGCCGTGTATCACGGTCTCACAAGGGTGATTAAAGATGGCAGAGAACCTTTACCCTTTCATTCCTTAGGGTGAATTAGCTAGTTTGCAATTTAGCCTTTTGAATAGGAAAGCAGAGGCAATGATTGCAAAAATAAGTAATTGAGAAAAGCAAACAATGTTCCTACTGGAAGAAGTAATCCATCTATTTTTTCGGTAACTCTTTTTATATGTTGCTAGAATAACTTTTGCTGAAGTTCAGATGCAGGCTCTTCTGAGTACAAAACTCCGATTTTCAACTGGACTCATCTTGCAAAAATACAACAAGAAATTCAAAGGCTGTGTTTTTCTTTTATGAGACTAGTGTAACTTTTTTTTAAAAGCAGAGGAAAAAGACAGTGCCATGCCAAAACAATAATTAATTTAAAATACTACTTTTCAAATAATCTTGGAAGCTTAAAT
Organism: Phaethon aethereus; assembly: GCF_964289735.1. Lineage (NCBI taxonomy): Eukaryota > Metazoa > Chordata > Aves > Phaethontiformes > Phaethontidae > Phaethon > Phaethon aethereus. The sequence continues at coordinate 14,991,436 of NC_138584.1, forward strand.
GTATACCAAAAAGCATACAGAGTTGAAATATTGTGAACTTGCCACAAAAATCCATAATGCAGCAACAAAAACTGCTTTGGAAGGTACAGCAATATTTATGGCCACACGTATGATTACCAAAAGCACAGAAGAAAAGGTTTCCTCGGGACATGAATATTCCATAGATCCCCTGCCTTCTTCTGACAGTTCTGTAACAAGCCGTGGGAGGAAACTATTGAATACTCAACTAGGGAGACTCCTGATATACTCTACTACACAAGAGGTGGTTTCACATGACTGTAAATAAAAATAAAGTAATTTTACCCAGGCCTGTGCAGTAAGAAAAATTTTGAAGTCTTCATTAAAAGTTAAAGTTGGATGATCAGCAATACGGTTCAAAAATTTATGTAAAGCTTTTCTTCGAGTCTCAATGAATTCATCACTAAATCGTTCCACCATTCCTTTCATTATGAATTTTTCAGGCAATGGCTAAGGAAAAAAGAAAAAATATATTGTATAATTTGCATAATATTAAGGGTATTATAATAGTTCTTCTACTTACTAAAACCATAGGTGTACCTTGTAGAACCTATCATGCAAAAACCAAATCGTTATAATGTTATCACATTCAAGAGTGGTATAGCATGGTTCTTGTAGCACACAGCGCAGTAGAAAAGCACAACTAAGAAAGGACATAAGTTACTGCAAAGGTCACAATTACAAACATAAGAAACAATTTTATGGGATTTTTAATTATCACATATGTACAAAGCTAACGGTTTGGTTTAACATTTGTGAGTTTGTGAGAAACTCAAACATGTCTGTATAAAACTGGAGCCATCTTATAAACAAATAAAAATAACTTAAGTTTTAGCAAACGAACAGGAATAATCAGTGTCGGATGTGCTTCTTCAAGTTTGCTCTTCAACCAAAGGAAATCCTGATACCGTCTTCGAACTTCATATTCACTGGAGTCAAATTCACCACGAGATGTCTGAAAATCAGTGGCAGAAAAAACAGGCCCAGGTTAGAATACCAGAAAAAAAGAAGAAACCAGTTTTAGATTTTGGAGAAAACTGTGTACTTGAAGGGAGTGCATACAAGATTCTATTTTGCCCATGTTATTTGCTTGCTGTTTTTTAAAGTGCAATGATCAACTACTTAAAGAGATAAAACACATCCCATTTTAGTGAAAAATCAAAGTTCTATTGTAAAAAAAAAATACAAGAAAAGCAAGCACTAAACTGCACACAGAGTGACTTATAATGATTAGCCTACCACAATGTTTCCACAAGATTTCAATCATTATTTTAGTGTGGCATTTTCCTTTTAGAAATTACGGTTATGTTCATTCCTTTTAGGGCACTGCTTTTAAAATGATTAGTAATTTACAAGTGAGAAAAGTCCATTTTTTAGAATGCTGAAAAAAATAGCCAAATAGCTGACATATGTCCTTGGGGTCTGCTGACACTAGTCAACAATCCCCACATTCAAAACATGAAAACTTCAGCATATCATACCAATAACATTTCCTGCACTACTTAATGGATTCCACGTTCCTTCATCAATTCCAGTTTTGTAGCCCTTTGTTAGAGCTTGCCAACAAACCTTTAATGCCTAGAAAAAATGCTTATTACAGTGTTGCAAAATTGTCAGACCGTGAGATTTATTTTATCACTGCTCTATCATCTAAGCCACAAAGAGCCCATGTTTTCATTAATGCTGTTTAGCATTCATTGTTGCACAGAGATTTATAATGCGATGCAAGTAAATTCTAAAAACCTCAAAACACGCTTTTGTAATCAAAACATTTTTGAGAGTTGAATAAAAATTTTTGAAGGTATGTGGGAGGAATGCTATTACTTTATCATCAACAACCAGGACTTCAAATTAAATACAATAAGAAAGGATAGAATAGATAAAAAAGCAAAAGCAATCCACTTTACAGCCCTTCCATACTTGCCTGAAGAAAAAATGTTCTTGTGCCTACAAAAACATGCATAAAGTTAAAATTATTGCTAACGAAGATAGCTCTCTTCCTACTGTTTAAATATTTTATGAAGAATTTATATGTCCTCTTACTTAAGGATGAATAATTCCCATTTGAAAATTTGGTTTTAAATGAATCTTTTAAAAAGAACTCAAAGTAAAATAAATTAACAATGCAATTCTCAAAATGCAGCCTGCAGAATATTTGCTGGTAATCCCAGAAGAGCTGGCTAGTCTTGTAAGTCCGACTTTCTTCCTTATTTCCAGTAATTAATTTCTATTCAGGACGGCTAAAAATACACTTAGTTGTTTCCTAATATTACTTTTGGATTGGAGAATTGTGGCAGTTTCCCCAGAAATCATATGCAAGTGTAAATGGGAAACAAATGTCCTTGTGATAGTGAATGCTGTAATTACATAAAAATGGAACTGAAAGACTTTGTAGCAGGTAACATGTATGCAAGACAAACGACTGCTAGCCTGCAAGTGATCCAGTCATAAATACTTGGGCTCATATAGTGTCTTTGAACTGATCAGTCTTTCTGCTGTTTCATATTCCTGATGAAGATCACAATAGAAAATGTTATTCTCATGTAGAACTGATTTGGCTGTTGAAGAATTATTAGCTATTTTCTCAGCATAAAACATCTAAGCACCTATGTGTGTAGACTTATACTGATTTTTTTTTTTTTCAGAATCTACGGCACAGTTTCATACAGGTTTAGTGGTCTATAACTCAAAATCAGAGTATAGTTTAAATTTAGTCATATCCCAGAGAATGGTATGCAAGAAGAGTGAAAATGCTACTAGTTCCCAACGTAAGCCACTATAGCCATGAGTAGATGCTTACCTTTGTGACTACTCTGTATGTAATAAATGTTTCAATGGCTGTAATGTGGCTTTCAGGATCATCGACAGTAATGAAGAGATCTCTTAATTCTGGCTCATCTTCTAATTTATACTGGTTTATCATTGATGAGGGGGATATTGGCATTGAAGGACTGAATGAGTTTACCTCAGCCAGTGATGTATCCTACAGATAAGACATGAGAACACCCATATCAATACATCTTTATGTACAAACACACACATGCAAACACGTATATCTCATGCTAAAATGGCAGGCTTTTACATAGTCTGGTAAAACAGATAAAACATAAAGCAGATGAAAGAATTATATAGTACATGGTAAATCTATTATCCTTTTCAGTATTTGCTTCAGTGAGGATGTAAGAAATAAGAATGAGATTTACTCTAAAACTGATGAAAGAGCAAAATGCTGCCATTTGACAAGAATATTATGCATAGCTAGAAAGAGACCTTGCCTATGAATGCTAAAATTAGTTATGAATCCAAGCACCCAGTAACCGTGTAGGATACTTACCAGCTTTATTAAAATTGTTAGAAGCCAGTTACTCAGGACTTAGGAAGTTTGAATTATCTCTAATAACCTGAACAGGGTGGATAAAAAAATGATGATTTTAAAAGAAAACAAGACAAAATCCAAATGAGAATTTTTATTGGATTGGGTATTTCAGTTTGCATACATTTTAAAATAAAGTTTGAAATGGAAAACTTTTAGAGAGACATAAATTTAATCTTCTTAAAAATTAAGACAGTAAGTAAGGATGCAGTACAAATTTGTGGCTTAATTTCTAAAAAAACTCAAACCACTGTTTTGCTGAAGTGGAAAACCACTTTTTGATATCATCAACCACTTCCACCACAGCTCTCAAAGAATATGGCCCGATAGCAGCTGCTTCTGCTCAGTGCATTCAATGATGATCCCTCAAATGCTGAGAAACCAAGTAGAAATTAGAAACAAGCAAAAAAATCTCATTTTCTTTCTTAGATGCAAGTCTGGATGAGACCTACTAATCTAAAATCTTGAAGGACACAGTGACTAGGAAAATAAATTAAATTCACTAACACTGTAAAAGAGCATAATAAATGAATACATCACTAAAAATAATAAATTTAGACAATTAAAATCAATCACTATGCTTTAAATATCAAACTTTTTATGCACTTTTTCTAATATATCCAATGCATCAGAATATTTTTATAAGAAACTTTAAAATTAATCTGTTTTCTGTAAGTTTTCTAAAAGTGTAGTTAGGCTACACTAAGTGGCAAAGAGTTGCCCTTTCCCATGCCTCACTAGCTATGGAGCAAGGAGAAAAGGGATGTTGCTAAAGAGAAAACTGCTCAAATGGCAGGAGTGGAAATGTGGGAGTCCGCGGAAACTAGAGACACAGCATCATCGCAAGGCCGATCTCGTGGGAGTGCTGTGAGTGTGCTCACCGCAGTGCTGCTGAGCTTGGTGAGTTGTGTTTTCTTCCTTTGAATTCAACTATATTGAAATTTTCTCTGGAATACATTCTCCTCCCTTGTTCTTTTCCTGCCTTAAACCTCATTGCCTAATGCCGTCCCACTCGTTTGGATTTATCAATGTGTTCCCACAAATATGGAGTAGAAATTTGTATTGAGAATTATGCACGGAAAGCACTGATGTACCAATTCTCCTCCCATCGCTTAGGTACAGCTCTGTGAACAGGGAGACAAAAGCAGGATGGAAGACCAAAGGCAATACTTTAAATTATATAGCTGCTTACTTGTACACCTGTAAGTCATTTTATTTTCACTCAGTGTGCTCCTATGCATGATTTCTATACTGGTATCCAACCAGCACTGTCCCAAATGGTGGAGGATAAATAGAGAAGCTGTTTTCACGCCCACTAGCACTAGCTGGCCATGCTCTACAGGAAGAACGAGGACCACTAGCGATCCAAAGTGCTGAGACAACGGGAAATTTCCAGGGAAAGAAAAACGCATGTGAGCATGTAAGGGACTTGAATGGCCATATAACTTGAGGAATAATGACTCTGCGAGGCCTAAATTGGATCAAGGCAAACGGGTTTCATATTTTCTCATTTTCCATGGGTCATTAATGCCTTAATGTTTTGTTCCTCTTTCTACGTTGCTACTAAAAATTGCTCTATACAGGCAGGTTCCTGAAAGTACATTTTTATACGGAAGGGCTTCTGAATATGTCATTCTGAAATAAAACATGGGCAATAAAAAAAACATAGAATAAGCAGGTCTTCTGTTGCAGTACAGCTCTGGTGTTCATCTGCACATGAATGAATGCATGTGAGTTGTAAACAAGCATGTGTTTTTCTTTACCCTCATGCTACTTCAGGTTTACTTCCAGCAGTTCTTGAAGTTTGTGTGACAAAAGTCTGATGTCATCACAGAAACATGTTAAAAAGAGATTATAATGTTCTATTTTCTCTACAGCTGTAATTTTGTGGTTGGAACTATGGTTTTGGGTGCATACAGATGAGCGCAGAAGGAGTTTTGTGGCACAGGAAAAACAGACAATTCTTCTAGCTCTTGGGTTGTATCACTTTTTAAAAAAAACAAAACTTTTTTCCTCCTCATCCATGCAAAGAGAATCACGGTCCTGTCCCAGATAATGATGTCCTTTCCCACACCTCCCCCAGCCCCACCTACCTGCAGTGCCCCTTCTCCCTTCCAAGCCCTTTCACTGCTGACAGCAGTCGGCAGAGCTGTGCATGCACATCAGCAAATAGGTTCATGCATTTTGATTTACCAGCCCGGAGACCAAACAGAAAATCGACGAGCTCCTGGCAGCACAAGGGCCTTGCTCTGGGTTTCTTTCCTCTAATCCTTGCACTCACCATATCTCACTCTCACATTTGGCTGCAATGGGTCAGTAAGATTCCAAAATAAATAAGGGAAGGAAAACACTCATACAGCAGGAGCAGCCTCAAAGTAGGCTGAGCCTCTGTAGATGACATTAAGCCCGGGGGTTTCCCTAAACACCACTCCTCCCAGAGCACAGATCCTTGACTCAGGGCTGCCTCCATGCCTCATCCATCCCTCCCTCCCTCCCAGTGAGGATCCAGAGCTTGCAATCTTCTGAGGCCAGGGATCCCAAGCAGGTCTGGAGATAAAGGACGTGGTGGCAGAGTTTGTCTTGTAAGAGAATAGCTTAGTTGTTGGAGCATTCTTCAAAGCAGCAAAGAGATTCAGGAAGACAGAATAGTTCCTTGGCTGAAAAATTCACTTATAAATCAGTCTCAAATCCTTGATCAACTTGTTTTGGAAAAAAATTAGCCTCTGTGCATTTCTGAAGTGGCACGTACATCTTTTCCAGAAATACCATTAAGTTTTCTGTAATTATGAAATTGAGATAAGCACTATAAGACAGAGTTTGAGAGCTGCTAAAGATTTTAAGTATTAACCGAAGTGCTGACACCTTTGTCAATGCTAGGTCACTGTATCAGCTAATGAGGAAGGCAAAGATTAGCTGAATGGGTATTGCGATACATGTGGTACTCTGAAGCGAATGGAAGAAAGCAGGTCGAAAACATTGTATTTGTGTGACTCATTGCTCAGCCCCCAGAAGTTGTCTCTGCTAAAAAGACCTCAGAACTTTTTCCATGGTAACGGAAACTAGGATAAAGTGAAATGCACATCACATCATGAAATGCTTTATCAGAATTGCCGAAGATGCTAGTCTGTAATATTCGAGATATGTCACAGGATACTGGGTCAATGGTTTATGACACTATCAGGTTAAATGTCTATGAATTTTCATAAAATAAAAGCCCTGTGTTTACATCTTGAGTAATAACTTAGGGTATTGAGGTTGACAATGTTTAAGAATCTCATTTTTCACCATTTTTGTAGCTGGTACATTTCATTGACTAAACTGAGAAAAATGAAGTTGATGCCAGCGTCAGGCACCAAACACCGTGCTGCCACTGCTGTCCAGCAAATGCTACACCACTACCTTAAAGACAGCGGCATGAGAAACCCCATTAAGATACAATTTAAAACAAGGTGGTTCTGGAACAGTAGGTTATGGTACAAAACTTAGTCTGAAGTTACATTTAGCCTGTCAGTTTCCCTTGAACATAAAGAACATGAACAAATGGGGTGTAATCCCCAATCAGCCTCATAGATTTTCATCAGCTCCAAAGATCAGCCCTCAAATTGCACCTGAAAGCAAACCGTGAATTTCTGGTCTGTATATAACCACTAAATGCAGGTGTCCAAGCTTTGGAAAGGATGCTGTATTTTCACATGGTATGAAAACTTTTCTTGTTTGCAGGAATAAGTTATCATGTGGCTTGCATTAACAGTAGTTAAGATTTAGTATAAGTTAGAAATATTTGGCATGAATCCAGGTAGCAGAAATTTAAAGATATAGATATTTGCCATATAGCAGCAGTAACTTGTATCAACCTCACTTGTTTTTATTTTTTATTCCCAAGGAGCATTGCTCTTGACAAGCAAGCAGCATAACTGTTGATACGCTGTACTGACAGACAGATACCTGCATGCAGAACTGCCTGAGCTTACCTAGTAAAAGCAAAAGGATTCAAAGTAAGAAACAAACAATTGAAATTATATCTTAGTAGTGCTTTTGCATGCAAGTTCAGTGAATATTTTGACTCTTTATGTCAAAACAAGACTGCTGCTTTTCTAGAAAATATGATTTAGCCAGACTCTAGTTATGCTTCAGAAAAACACAGATAACTTGGTGAAACTTAGCCTGATCTCTTGGATGTTACAGGCCATTAAAGCATCTAATAGCCCCTTCTGGCCTTAAAATCCATTAATTTCAATAATTTTACTACAGTCAAAGTTTAAATACATAGCTCCTGAGAATGAAGCTCTTATTCCAATGTTCTTATTTATGCATACCAAAAAAAAAAAAGTTTCTCATTTACAGAAATATAAAAAACCACACATTTAATTCATCTGACACTCGGTCCTACTGAAAATACATTTGGTGTCACATTTTCAAGTAGGAAATATATCTACTATTTCTCTCCAGTGTCACACATTCTGTCACACAGCCGTTCAGAAGTCTCAGAAGGTGAGCAGGGCCTTGGCCCCTATATATATTTCTTCCACCTTAGCTATCTGCATGTCCTTATATTATATTTTAGATACTGCCTTGGTAAGGCAAATAGATCCATGACATGCTCTCTTCTTTAATGGCTAAGAAGAGGTAAGACTCGTCTTAAGCAAATCAGTACAAAATGAGAAACAATATATGTGGTAGCCATAGTGCACTTCGTTGTTTTAATTAAAAGCAGCAATATTGGCAAGACTGGCGCCCGCGTAGGTCGCTAACTGCGTGTGCTTTCAGAACGTGGGGCCTGATACAGCGCCAGCTACATTCACTTATTCCCTTCATCAAAATACAGATGTTACCATCTGGAACCTCCTATGTGGAGGTGCTACACTTCCCTGCATCTTTTAAAAGAAAGCTAAAACTTGGGAATATTTATTTGTGTTTAAATACAACTGCAATTACTAAATACGACTGTTTATTTAATTTACAGATACATACGTGATACATGACAAATGTGATGATAAGGTCACAGCGAGCCCAGATTACTTCGCAAACTTAAAGTAAGAGCATTCATGACTTGCACAACTCGTCGGAAGCAGCAAATCCCCCTTTTCGTGCCCAAGGAGAAGTCACCCGGGGCTGTGCCGAGCGGGCCGGGCTGCCCGGAGGCGCGGGGCTGCCCGGGGCAGCACTCGGCGGAGCCCCCGGTGACTGCTCCTTGGGCAGCGGCCGACAGCCGGGCCTGCCCTGCCCTGCCCTGCCCTGCCCGGCGCGGCGCCCTCCCGGGGCGGGGAGCGGAGGCTGCCCGGCCGAGCTCGGGGCAGGCGGGCAGAGGCCGGGCAAAGGCCGCGCTCGCCGCCGCCGCCCAGGGCGGGACAGTCCTGTCCCGTCCCGTCCCCCCGCGGCGCCCCGGCTCGCCCGGCGCACGGCAGGGCAAAGGGCCGTGGAGGGAAGGAGCGGCCAGCAGCCCGCCCGCCCCCGGCGCGGCCTGACCCGGGGAGGGCGCTGCCGTACCTTGCTGAACACCTCCAGGTCGTCCTCCTCATCGTCCAGCGCCAGCACCTCGGCGGCGGCCGCGAGCAGCGGCCCCCGGGCCGCGCCGGGAGCACCCGCGGGGGGGTCGGCCCCGGCCCCTCCCCCACCTCCGAGCGAGGGCGGGGGGAGCGGCAGCCCCGGTACCCGGCCCTCTGCCTCCATCCTCCCTGCGAGCGCGGGCGGCGGCCCCGAGAGCCGCTCCCCGGGGGCCGCAATTGGCCGCCCGCGGCTCCCCGGCCCCGCCCGCGGCCCGCCCCCGGCCCGGCCCGGCGGGCGCGCCCAGTGCGCAGGAGTGGAAGCGGCGGCGGGAGGGCCGCCCTGCCGGGCCGGGAGGAAGCGGGAAGCGGGGCCCGGGACGGCGGCCGCAGCGTCTCTGCGGAGACCGGCCGCGAGGCGGCGGCTGCTGCTCACAACGCCCCGGGCGCCTTCGTGGGGGTGCCGGGCTCGTTCACGTGCCGGCAGCTCCCCAACTTGTCCGCCTCAGGGTTGCTGAGGGGCTGGGCGGGCCGGCGGGGCCGGGGCAGCGCTGCCGGGCTGAGTCGCGGGCAAAGGCCCGTGCTGTGCGGAGGGTGAGGGCCTGGCGGGCCAGCGGCGGCGTCTCGGAGCCCCGGGAGCGGCTGGCGGCCGGGCGGGCGGGCGTGCCCAGGCTTCCCCGCCTCTCCGGGTAGCTCCGCTCCCTCCTGGTGGGTGGCCGGGCTGCCCGGCCCGCGTCCCCGCCGCCAGGGCAGCAGCCGGAGCTACACGCCTTGCCTCTTGCCCGCCTGGGACAGCCGCTCTGTCCTCTGCAGCTGGAGGCGCAGTTGCTCGCCCCTTCGTCGCGGCGCCTGGTGTGCGCTCAGGTGCTGAGGCCAGAGATTGCTTTGGGGTCAGAGATTTACTCGTGGGAACAAGCGGACACCACGATTCATCTGAAAAGGAGCGGGGAGAGGGGCACCAGACGTGCAAAAATAATAAAGCTGCAGGAAGTAAAAACATCAGAATTGAGGGTTTTTGAAGTCGCCAGTGTTCAATAGGAAGAAGTGAGCAGTGCTGCAAGTTTCGGGAGCTGGGGACATGCAGTAAGTGAGCAGGCCGGTTGAGGGAGGGGAAGGCCGCTCGAACGAGCGTGGGGTTCAGCGCTACCTCGGGCAGCCTGCCTCTGTGCCGGGCACGAGCTCCTCTGCGGAGCTGGGCCCGTCACCGAGGACCGCGTTTGCACAGCGTGGAGCGAGGCACGTCTTGACGGGCTCCGTCTGAAACGTCCAAAGCCAGCGGGAACTTTGTTGTCAAGGTAGGCTTCAGGAGTCCTGGGTGGGTAGTTAAACAAGCAGGTACAACATAATCTTCGTGTACCTTGGTTTCCTTGCTGTCGAGTTGGAAAAGGCAAACCCCGTAATCAAAGTATTTTGAAAAGTGTTCATTCGTGAAATGCTCCTGGCAGTTGATGAGGAAATTAATTTGGTATTTCATGCTTTTCAGTGAAGTCTTGAGCCACAACTTGAGAGAGACAAAAATAAACACTAAATATTCACTGAACTGCACAAAGAGAAAAAGATTATGCCTGTGTAATTAGAGAGCGTATACTAAGACATTTTCATGTTTGTTAAAAAAAAAAACCACACAAACCACAGCCTAAATGCAGAGGGGACTGTGGGTTGGGAGGTGGTGGACCTTTGCGCAGAAGCAATGGCACATGTTTGGGCTCAGAGGCAAGCGTTTGCAGTGGTAGTGGGCTGCTCTCTTCCGTGGACCAGCCGCCAGAGGGAGGTGGGAGCGCCTTTCCTGAGCACTCGGGTACTCGCTGAGTTAAAATTGGCACTTTCTGTAGTTTTAAGGTAATGAGCGTCCCTGGTTATGAGACCCTCAGGCTTCTTTTCCTTCTGACCCTCTGCAGATCGTCCCTGCCCCGCTGCTGTTTGTCTGAGGGATCTCGCCGGCTGCCACCGGCCCTCGGCCGGGTGCTTCTGACCCCCAGGCTCTGTAGGGTGCAGGCTGGCGTTCCTTGTGGTGCAGGTGCTTCTCATCCAGCACCAAATCTACAGCTTTTCACACCTCTGCGTCTTTTACAGGTCCATTCCAGTGTCCTTGCTGCTCCTTGTATTCCTCTGGTTACCCTCATGTGCCCGATACTGGTGACAAGTGAATATTGGTATATAAATTTTCTACCCTTCCTACTCTGTACATCAATGATAAGACAAGTGTAGCTAGTTTATTTTCTGACTTTGTACAGGTGCTGGATGAGTTTTGTTTCCTCTGGTTTTGCCTTTACTTCACTGTTTCTAAGTGCCACACGTTGTGCCAGAGGCCTATAGGTTTTCTGAATAGACTAAGTACCTACCACCCATATCATGACTGAGTTTTTCTTACGTCTGCATTTAAATTCAGATGTTACACTTGTGAGGCAATAACAAAATAAAAGATAATTCATCGAGGATCAGAATTCCAGACAGCGCACATCAGAGATGATAAATAAAGGACAACTAGTCAAAGAAAGTATAAAACTGATGTACTGTAGGCTTGAATACTAAGGCTGTCTTCTGGATCACACTAATTTTTCAAAGTTTTACCATTCTCATGGGTTCTTTATTTCTGTTTGAAAGAAATCTCACAAGATGCTTTAATTGGATTTTTTTCTTAATATAGCTTTTTATTAGCTCATTAATCAAGCTTAACAAGACATATTTTTAGATTCCTCGCTGGCAGTGCTTATCTTTCTGTGCTTTATATTTGAAGTATCAATTTGTGAGGAAAAGGTATTCACTGTCCTTCGCTCTAGGAAAATATGCATTGCATTTAACAGTTATTTGGAGTTTTAGTCATCACAAGGACCTGTGCTAAAAGAAAATAGGAGACCGTTCTGCCATCACTTTCACCTGCCCTCCCACCCTCTACCCCAGTTGTCCCTAATCTCTACTGAAAGGGCCCAGGGAGTAAATGCAGCTTCAGGGCACCTTCCCTCCCACGCTGAGTCCCAGTGCGTTTGCCAGCACCTCTCTCCCTGCAGTATTTAGCAAAAAGAGCTTTTTAGAGACTTAAGAATTTGTTGCTCATTTTCTGCTGTAGGATCAGAGATGACTTTAAACAGTTGAATAATTGTGCTATTCAGCGATACTGCAGGTAGCACAAATACAGAGCTACGCTCACCAGAGGGTATTTACAGGTTTCTGCTGTACTGTTATTTCAAAAGTGCATTGCCGTGGGTCTTGGTTGTTCTTCGTGTCAACGTGTGTATGTGCACATGTATGCCAACAGACCCCGTGTTTCCTCAGTGCCTGGGATTTACACGTTTGTCCTGGTTTCACCTGGGATAGAGTTGATTTTCTTCCTAGTAGCTGGTATAGTGCTGTGTGCTGGATTTGGGATGAGAAGAATGTTGACAACACGCTAATGTTTTAGTTGTTGCTGAGTAGTGCTTGCATTAGTCAAGGAGCCTTTGGCTTCTCGTGCCCTGCCGGCGGGCAGCTGGGAGGGGGCACAGCCAACCCACACTGGCCAAAGGGCTACTCCATGCCATGTGACGTCATGCTCAGCATATAAACTGGGGGGTTGGCCGGGGGCACCGCAGCTGGGGAACGGGCTGGGCATCGGTCAGCGGGCGGTGAGTGATTGTATTGTGCATCACTTATTTTGTATATTCTTTTATTATTATTATTATTGTCTCTTCCCTTGCTGTCCTATTAAACGGTCTTTTCCTTTCTTTTTTCTGATTCTCCTCCCCATCCCACTGCAGGAGCGGGAGGGAGGAGTGAGCGAGCGGCTCCGTGGTGCTGAGCTGCTGGCTGGGGCTAAACCACGGCAACGTTTAACCGGAGATACCCTTCCCTGAACCTGTGGAATTAGATCTTGGCAGTAATTAAGGATCAATATATCAGATGATGTTATGCCATGAATATTGTTGCCCCAGTTATTTAAAGAAATAGCTATTGCACTGAGACAATATTTTGCTAAATACATTTTAACATTTTGTAAAATGTGGTGTTTTCTAAATACCTATACAATCTTCATGAAATACGCCCCTTTCCAGGCCCTCCTCCTCAGGAACACCGAGTGGAGTATCCACATATGCCAGGACTGAGCTGCAGTCACCTCCAACTTTTATTTATTCACTTAAAGCCCCAAAAGCTATTTTGTATTACAAAAATGTCAATATTATTCCTACTTGCATTTTCCCTTTTTTCTTTGGTAAGAGTGTTGATCCTAGCTAGTAATCCCTTCCAGAGTTGCTTTTTCTTGAACAAATTAAATTTACAAACACCGAAGCAGAACCAAGCTATTCCTTCGCTCTCATGTGCAGGCTGCATGTGATCCCTTTAGGCCACAGTACCACTTTGAATGCTTAATGTTGACTTGTCGGGTTTTGCCAGCTGCACAGCGATATGGACAGGATTAAATCTTGTTTTATTTCATCGGCTCCCTAGCCAGGCAGTAGCGGGGTATGGAGGGCTCATGGTGTTCTACTCTGTTCCACCACTGCAGAGCAAATAATAAGCACGTTAGTGAATCTGCTGACATTCGGCGCCTTGACGCAAATGAGAACGTTTTTCCAGGTCTGAAATGCATTGTCAAGTAGCGTTCTTGTTAGGGTTGTGTAGCTGTGTATAAGCAGAAGTCATTATGTTTACACCCAGAAGATATTTTGATGGTGAATTAAGGGCTGACCTTCATATCATACCATTTATTAAAGCAAGCTTTAGAGTGAGCTCCATATAATGGCTGAAAATAAGGTTAACTCTTTGTGTTCCATGCCTGAACTGGCAAAGGAGACAAAGCATTAAAGCTCTCGGATAAGTTGTGAGCTGCTTAGCTTTTCAGCTGCCCGTAGTGTTTTGGTTGGTAGGTAACTGTTATGCTCTTTGTTATTTTTGTTGTTGGTTTAAGTTAGGAAGGTGCTTTAATTGGAATATTGTAAAATGATTTATCTGTCAGACAGTAGATATCCTCCAAGCTGATTTTTTTCAGAGACTGTCAGACCGTCTTTGCTTTCTGACTGCCCAAAGGAAATTACAATGTAGTGTACTCATAATCATGTTATCTCTTTTATAGCTGCAGATCATTTTTATGACATTGTAGATGTACAGAGCCCAGATCGATATCTTGAGACTTGCTATCCTTTTAAGTTATGTGACTCTGCCAAATTTTAGACATGAAAATATTCCAGGTGAAGTGTTACTGGGTTTCATCATTTTTAGATATTGTAAAACAGTTGCCAGGCTTCATTGGATATGAAAGCATTGATTTTTTTATTTTTTTTTTTAGTACTTTTCACTGTTCTCAGATAGAGTCCATCTGTTCAAATCTAGCATTGTCTTTTCTGCTGAAGGAATGGTTTCATGTTTCCAAATAATTGCTGCTGTTCTTGTTTTTTGATGAATAGTGTATTTAGCAATCTGTACTTCATGGCATGAAATTAGAGTATCTCCTAATCCAGGAGTATGCAATGAATATATAAATATTTAACATACCTTTAAAGGCTTATTGAATTATTTGATATATGAATCTGAGTTCTTTCTATTTTTAATTTTCTTGATGCTTAGTTTGGGAACTCCGAACTTTAGGTAAAAGGAAACAGATTAATACTGGACTTCAATTAACCTGTCTATCAATGACCAGGAGTGGTCCTGTTTGTTAAGTAACTAAAAAGAAATGACAGTGACTGATAGGAATGTTATTCATTTACAGATGTCTGTTTTATAACCCATTTAAATTGAATAATTCTGTATTTCAGCTGTTGCAGTGTAACGCATAAGCTCTGAAAATGTGCGATATGTGCAAACCTGCGATCATTGTTTGACCTTTTAGGCATAGGGCTTACCATTGTTTCAGGGATTTTTAGCCTTTACAAAATTGCTTTATAAGGATTTAGCAATCTTTTATTGTTCACACATGCTTTCAGTGACCCTAAAAAACGTTACCAAGGGGAGCTGGCAGGTAGGTGAACCTACGTAAACCAATCCAGGAGGCACCTCGTGGCTGAATTAACCCTCCGTATGCATGATGTTTTAATAGATGTATTTTTTTAGACAGAAACTTTGTCTGCCACTTGCCTTAGTTTATTACTGCCAGGATGACTGTTAAGAAAGTTTTTATGTGAAAGGTTTTTTTAGTCCTTAAATTCATACCTGAACTATTGACATAAAATTGGGGTTTACGTGGGACCTAATTAACACTTTAATATTTATTGGTAGAAAATGATATGTATATAGACATTCATAAAACACGTGAACAATTCGTTCTACAGCTACACTGCCACAGTATCTCTCACTTTTATCTTGTGTCACCAAGCTTTTCTCTTCCGTAAAACTCTTTACAATACTAGTTGTAAAGGACAGTCGTTAAAGGTCATTCTTGCTTTTTTTTAAACTGTCTCTTTTTTTTTTCTACAGAGATCAGAAAGTGTAAAAAAAACCTAACACCATCATCATTGTAATGCAGAAATAAAAGTATGGTCGTGGATAGTCGACTGTGACCCAGAGGAAAGAATGTGAACAACGTGGCTGCAGAGAGGAATTTAATTGATGTATGTGAAACTGCCAAAATGAGAATTGCAGCTGTAGGAAGCTAGCCAGCAGTCTAACTACAATCAATATCCAGGTTAAGTAAACAATTACAGTCTGCCGGAGTTGGAAGGAAATCCACACAGCCTCACAGGGCAACTGCAGCGTCTTCAGGTGTAAGAATCTACTTCATGGATAACTTTCTTGCCGCTTACACAGAGTGTAACCCATTTTTTTTGCAATCCATCAGGCAAAGGCTGCTCTCAGTTTATGAAGAGCTGCTGTTAAGTCCTGGCAAACAAATGATGCATGTCAGTTAATAGTGGCAGCTGCTTTAAAGATCTGGAAACTGGTGAGACTCAGAAGTGACCAAAAGAACAACGTATGTAATCAGACAATATGATTAGACAGGGAAGCAGGCTTATGAATAAGTAAAAAATACAGAAGAGTAATATTAGGGTACTTTGTGAGCGCTAAGCTTGCCCAACATAGAAGACATCAATCCTAGAATGGAAACAGCTGTGTTTGCGACATTTTAGGATAGTTTCCTTATCAAATATTAATATGTGGAAAAGCCCTTGTGTGAAAACTTGGCAGTTGGTCCAACAGAAGATTCTTTTTCTCCTTGCAGTGTTTGCTATAAAGTTGCTAAATAGCTCAAAATACTTTCAACACTGTTAAAAGAAATGCCCAAACCCCCAAAAAAGCTGAGAGCAATCTATAGATGAAAGAATATTTTTTTACATTTTGGCTTGATCTCTTAGCCCTTACTTAGGCAAAGTAGTAAGAGTGAGAAGTATTTGTCTCCAAATACTGAGAAGAACCATTGCCAAACTCTAGAAACGAATAGCAGAGGAAACAATTTAAATTTCAAGACTTTATGCCGAGTTGTAATCCAAGACACAGAGCAACGTTGGGTAGTACGGTCAGACTGCAGCTGCAAGAGCTCTAGATCAGGTGGGGAAGGAAGTATTGAAACAGATGTGATTTACAGTAGCGGCACAAGCAGTCATACGCGGTTTTCTCTTATTTAATAACCATTACTAGTTTTGGCTTGGGTTGTGAGAAAATGAGAAAGACCACATTGGTCTGTATCTTAGAGGGGAAACAATGGGATTAATTAGGTCCCTGTTTTATTAATCTGATTTTGCACTTAGGGATGATGTGGTAGCGGAGCACTTAAGATGTTGACCCAGTGGATTTGTGAGAGAACTTGTGTTTAAAATGAGCTTTGTGGATGGACTGTAGCATTGGAATACTGTATTCTGGTGAGTTGCAGCGAACTCTGTAGTTAGACAGCAGTGGTGCTTGTTTTCCACTGAGAGAAAGAGAAAAGTTGTTAAGCAAGATGAAAGTGCAGGGAAGAGTAGGTGTACCTCCCAGCTCCTGGGAGTTAAATCCCTGTCATATTAGATGAAAGTTTAAATACATGAAATTTCTCTTCTTTATTCATCTTTCTGATAAGCGATTGCTAGAAGGATGCTATAGACTTAAGAAAATGGAAGGAATATAGGAGAACTGGAGAGGTGTGTAGTACAGTATTTACACTTAACCTATTCCATACTGTGAAAAACCTTGGAAATCAGAGAGGTCAGTTCCTTCTACTTTAAGTGCATAACTGTGGTTTCCTTATCTGCAAAGCAAAGCTGCATGCTATTTTTGGCTTTATTGAACTTCTGAAGCCTTAACAGAATAATATGGTTTTTTCTATGTCATGTCACTTAAGACAGCAAATTGCTATCTTCTAGATTGCGTTTTTCAGCCTGTGGCCATGTATGCTGCAATAGCTGATTTGATGTTCTGTAAGAATTCCTCTTTAAATTAACTTAATGATTTATACTAGCAAATTGTTCACATTTCTAAACTGTGTATGCAACTAATGAAATGGGCTAGAATTTTAAACCAGTCACCTTTCTTGTTCTCATGTGATATACACAAGGAAGACAGCAATGAACAAAGAACAACTGGTGGAAAGGGTTCATTTTCCATATACAACATCTCTGAAGAGCACCTTTGGGTTTGCTCGAGAAGAAGCTCCAGTGTAACCACTCTCTTAGCATCTCTTAGACTGCCTCGTAGATGGGCAAGCTCTGTTGATGCCGGACTCAGTAGCTGAGTGTAGGGGAAGGGGTCTCACTGGTAAACTCATCTGTTTTTCAATCAGCTGGGAATTGCTTCAGCTCTTTAGCAGGTTGGAATAGCTTAGGTGTGCCTTCACGTGAATTTGCACCTCTGTGTTTCAGAAAGCCATTCAAGCTGCCAGGAGGAATGATATAAGATGTGGGAGACTTTGATTTGGTTCCCACTCTGCCAAAAATATCTAATATAATTCCCGATAAGCTGTATGGTTTCTGTCTGAAGCTCTACGCTGATAAGGCAACACAAGTATTTTGGATGTAGTGCTGGAGCACAAGGCGGCCATTCTTGCCTTCAGCTGTGCTCTCTGCTTGATAAGAGTTATTGGGTAGATTGGAGCAAATCTCCTTTGATGTGCCTTTTTAGGACTTTAGGAGCATTCCCCAAGAAGATTCATTATTCCCATGCTCTAGCAGAACCAAAACAAACTACTCACAAAGCAACAAAAAAATTGGCCTAAGATTCCCATGAAAATGTGCTGCTGGTGTGTGGATGCCTTTTAACTTTGTCCTTAATTTTACATGCACACCCAAACGCAAATACATGCCTGATAGGAGTGAGGAAAGGGGGTGCAAGGAAACAATAAAAGCAAACATGGTAGCTATGAACTTAAACCCACATGAAACAAGGTTTGAATAATCCGCTGGTTATGCAACATATTTAAGAGTATGATCTAGTTAATACAGCATTTTTTCTTATTATTTTTATAGTACAAAAAAGCAAGTAATGTACAGATCAGTACAGAAGCTGAAGGAACGAGTCTCCAGTAAAAGTATAGCCTGAAATGTTAATGGCTTTAAAACAAAGTTATGCCTGTTTACAAATGAATCGATCAATTTTTAGGTAACCAAAATGCAGGGTGGAATGGATACAAATTATCTCACAATTGATCAAGAGGTGAATAATGACGCGTACTGCTGCACACCGAGGAAGCGGAAAATAAGGAAACGGCACTGGTGATCTGCCTCTGGGGACTGAGAATGGCTTAATTGGTAAAATGAGTCTGAAACTAAGAAATGAGGGGTAAGGCCGAGAGATTTTTGGACTGCCCAGCCTATCTCCTGCAAACAGAAAAGGTGCGTTCAAGCGTCTTCCAACGACGATGGAGTTGACGAGCAGAAACACGGGCAGCAAAAAGAGAAAATAACGGTCTGCGCAGCGACTGCCAGGCGGGCCAGCCGGGCCCAGCGGCCGCGCTGCGAGGGACGGCTCCGTCGCGGCGGCTCGTCCCGTCAGCCCTGCGCCGGCGGACGCGGGGGGCAGCGCGCGCTGCCTGCCCCGCCTGTGCGGCCGCCGGTGCCGCGGGGAGGGAGCCGTCGGCGCTGGGCAAGGGCAGTGCTGCCCACTCGGGGCGGGGGGCCGAAACCGCAGGGCAGGGCGGTTCTTCAGGGTTGTAGTTAGGTGCTGTAGTCAGCTGAAGGATTTTGATGAATCTGGGTAAAAAATGATGGTCAGGAAAGAGTCATTAAAATGTTTGTATGAAAATATAATGAGCTGGTCCAGCAAAATGTGGGATGTTAGAAGGATTACAAGAATGTACTGGAAAAACAGGTGTGGAACAGGGTGTGGTAATCAAAAAAGATATAATTGCACATTGATTTATGAGGCAGATTAAAGAAAGAAGTAGCCATAGTGTAGCTTTGTTGTTTGAATCAAAAGCGCTTCAAAGTCAGGGAATGATAGTCAGAAAAATTCTATTAATTATGTGAGTCTGTAGGATATTGTAGGGTTGGATTTGGTTACTAAAAAGGATCTCTCTAAAGCATTTTGTGTTTTAACATTTTGTGCGTGGTTAAAGCTTGAAGTACTACCAGGAGCTGTGACCATATGGGTGGGCAGCCCCACATATGGAAGCATTTAACTTTTTCAGTATAGCTTGGAGAACAAATGCTAACGATACTGGTTATTTCTGCTGATAATAGCTGACAGTTTTTCCACTTCATTGATCAGAGGCCAACTTTAAGGTTTCATTTAAGTAACGAAGATATTCTAGATGAGCTGATTGAAGCACGTATGATGTGTGATTCAGACAAAATTAAATGACAAGGGTAAAACAAATAGGTAAGTAACTGACGATTTCAAAGGCCGATACTTTACGGATGTGAATGATTAAATCAATCAACCAAAGAAGCTCAGGCGCTGAAACGCGGAGGAGGTCTGGAACTTTCTTACTCAAAAGTTTGAAAACTATCTGGAATTAATATCCAGAACAAAGGAGGAACCATTGTAGAAAGAATCTAACTGGATGAATAGCCACATAATTAAAAATAAATGAGCAGGATGAAAAAAGATTGCAGAAAGGACTGACAGGCGAAGAAATCTGTGCACAAGAGGTAAAGAAGCATAGGAATAAGGTGAATTCAACAAAAGTCAAGCAGAGCTAGACCTTGCACTGGATATTAAACATGATAAAATTACCCAGCCTTAAGTAAGCAGTTGCAGAAACAAACCACTAAGAAGAACATGGAGTCACTGTTCAGAGAGTAAACGAATGACCCTAAAAATAAGAAAATGCTTTATTCTGCCTTCATTACAAATGCTGCTGCTGACTGTGCTGGGAAATGGAGGTTGCCTAGTAGGAATGAGTCCACAGGCTTTGAAATAAAAATCATTGCAACTGAGATACGAGCAAAACACAAGCAGTTTGATGTAGTCAAGGATGGTGATCAACAGTTTTCTGACCAGAAAGAGAGCTGCTCATGAACTCTTGTATCTGATACCATATGACAGCAAATACACGGCGATTAGGGAGAAGGAAAAATGAT
Organism: Phaethon aethereus; assembly: GCF_964289735.1. Taxonomy (NCBI): domain Eukaryota; kingdom Metazoa; phylum Chordata; class Aves; order Phaethontiformes; family Phaethontidae; genus Phaethon; species Phaethon aethereus. Next base: position 15,011,709 of record NC_138584.1, read on the forward strand.
CCAGGGGGTCATGGGTGCATTAGTCCAACCTTGAGGCTTTAGAAGAAATTCTTCTTGTACCTGCAAATGCTTCACCGATACCAGCTTTGGTTACAAGCGTTGGACCATCACAGGACTGCTGTTGTTGGCAGCGTGCTGCGAGCAGCACGCACGCGCTTCCCCTCCTCGGGGACCAGGCGTTCTTAGGGGCCAGTTTACCCCACCCGTGGGCTGAAACACTTCTGAACAAATCGTACCTTTAGGTAACGTTGGACATAATTTTTTTTTCTTTAAAGTGTCTGAGCATGGATCAGTCTAGCCTTTCTTCTTAATTCCTTGTCTGTAACTTAATTTTGATACATAATGGACAGATCAAGATTTGCACAAACATGGATTTCAGTTGTAGGCTACAACTTTCTTATACAAAGTACCAAAACTTAATATAGGTGCAGAACACAGATTACAGAGTTTCTGTGAGACTCTCTTCCAACTGACTTATGAATAGAGCTAACTCTATGAAATGATCTTAACTTTCTTCTTGAGGATGAGAGAGAGAGATTGTGAAGAACGCACTTGAGTCTACACAGATTTTCCCATAAGAATCGAGTCCACTAGATGAATTTCAGATTTTGTCCTGGACAGTCAGTGCTTTAGACCTCTTACTAGCACTAAGCATAAATTAAGTTGTAAATTGCAATTTGTTTAGAAAAATTAAATTTATTTCTATGTTGTATTTAAGCAATGATGTTGTGAATGGGATGAAAACCACAACAGACCTTTCCCAACAGGTTCCCTAATAAAGGAATTTCCTTCTTGACCACCAGAACCAACAGCCTGACAAAAAGCCTCTTAAATACCACATTTTCTGTACTACATCTACATGGACTGTGAGAAAAATAGGCTTAACCCAAATATCACTGTGCAAGTCACTTTACATTTTGCGACCTATGGTCTTCCCCACGCTTTGGGACTGTCTGTTGGACTGATGTTTGAGCAGTCCTTCCCAGAACTGAGATGAGGAAGTGGTGGGCATTTTTACAACATGGGTCATTTTAGTATTAAAATTAGTGCTTAGAGTGCTTATACTGTTAAAAATATTGCTGGAAGAGGATGGTGCAATGAATAATAAGTTTAGGCAATGCTGATAAATTAAAAATAAAACATGGCTGTAGAAGTTACTCAGAGGAGCTTGTTTAATCTTTATGTTTTCCCAAGATGAAATATGAAATTATTGGTAATGCCTGGCATCCTTTATAGGTATGTAGTTCAGATACACTCATCAAAAGAGCTCATATCATTAGAGGGGTGATTGTGTCATCTCCGGTAGAATTATTCCACACCATTGGTATTTCTTGGCAGACTGACATGTTTTCACTTGACATTGCTGTAACCCCTGGGAAAGAAAGCGAGTCCTACCTTTCCGTGAATAATTCATTGGTGAGCCATCACACTGAAGTACTGCAAAGAAGTATTCCCTTCTTTTCAGGGAGGAGGGGAGGGATACCAAAGCTAGTTAATTTTTTTTTTTTTTTTACTTCTACTTTTTTTAATGCTACCCTGCAGTCTTACCACTTCCTAAGCATTCTTCCATAGCAAGCTTCTTTCATCTGTGATCTTTTGGTCTGTAAATTAATCTATGTTATTTTTCCAAAGGGTTCTGGAGCTGAGCAGTGGAAAGCTGCTGATGCAGTGTAGCCTTTCTGAGAGTGCTGGATTGTCTGGAACTGGACAAAAATGCTGGTAAATCAGACTTTCTCTCAGAAATTCAGCCAAGAAGCATGGCTGGCTGTTTAGTAAAATGTGATAAAATATATTTTCTAATGCCTGGGTAGACTGACGTTGCTAGCAGTGAGCATGCAGACCACATATTAAACACCTGGCAGAACCAGGGAAATGTGGTCCTTCATATTTGATCAGAGAATGGAGGGCTCAGCATTCACAGGCATATGTAAAGCAGTGGTGAAAATGTTTACACTGAGTCGGTTTGTCTTGTTTTTGAAGTGTAAAAAGCCTGGATTATCCATGTACCTGGATAAATGTTTCTATTGCTAGTAATGAGATTAAGGAGCGTAAGTTGAAACAGAAGACCCTGTATGGCATACTTCTCTTATTTTAGGTAAGCATTTCTTAGGTGTCCTGTTTGAAGGCTCTACCACAGCCAGGTTTTTTCCTAAAATTGTATCAATAGCAGGTGTTCACCTTATTCTTTACTTTTTCACTTTTAATATGTATTTTTTCATGTCTGCTAGAAAAGCTTAGCTATCAGTTTAAAGCATGTTCTTGATAACAGGCAGGCAAGGGCTGGATGAGCCATTCTTTTATTCTTATGTGCAATATCTTGGGTATTCGAAGGGCTCTTTAGTGATCCCTTCCTCTAAGAAGCTCAAATAATTCCTGGTATTTTATTAATCTGTCAGAGCAGGGGTTGCTTCTGAATTTATCTTGGTATTTCTGTCTGAAATAGCTGTGCAGCCTATGCTTCAAATTGCCAGCATTAAATCAACATAGTTTCCCTACTCATTCTTCATCAATTTTGTTGTATAGATAAGCCCACTACCTGCACTAGCAATCTTCCATTATCCACTGTTCTTGCTGGTTTCTTCCATATACTTCCATCAACACCCACAAAGGCTTTTTACCCTTAGATATATTCCATCTTTGCCTCTTTAGGTTTTTTAACTCTACTGCTTAAGAGGATGTCTGCAGGTAGCTAATGACTCTAAAAATTGAGCATGTCAGATGACTTATTTTGCCAGTGATATAGTTAGGTGGTTTGGACTTTAATCTCTTGAGATCACATAAAGGAAGTAAAAAAATTGTAAGTCAGAGAAAAAGAAAAAAAATGAACAAGAGAAAAATGCATCTTGATGATTTTTATTATTTATGGAAACTCTAGCATCCAAATTTATTTTCTAACTACTGGCACTGTACACACTGAAAATGTACACGTGAGGAACGTAAATGAATACACTGTACCCTCCATTATGAACTATGCCGAGTGTCCTTCATTATCAGATTTTTTCATCTTTGCTTGTTCTTAAATGTGCTTCTGTGACATGTGTATATGTAACCTCCATAACTAAGATGTTCTTATTTGCATTGTAAAAGAGTAAAGCATTTCCAATCCCAGTATTATAATGAATAGTGTATTTACAAGATCATGCCTCATTTTTCTATGTGTTGTATCGGCAGCAGAGTGTTATAGTCTGTCCTGATATTTCACTGTATAAATTAGGCAGCTAAGGAAGGAAGAAGAAAAGCAGCAGATATAGATTAAGTGACCTGTTCCAGATCACAACACATGACTTTGACAGCATGAGAAGTAGATTCCCAGTTCAACCTACTAAATTTGGAGTCATCAGAAATGTAATCCTGATTTTTAGGGAAAGGTGAGGGGTTTGGAATTGGCTTGAATTTTATTTTTATCCTTTTTGTGCTTCTCTATAGAAATAACTATTTACAGTGGCTGTTGTAAACCTCATTGAAATGGTTTTCAGAAACTACTGTTTCCAATTATCATTTCAGTAATGTTTTTTCCAAAATGGAAAAAAATTAAAACAAAATTTGTGCATAGGCAGAAAGATATTTCAAAGACTTACTGCTTTTCCTCCATTAGAGCACAAGCGCAAGTTGAAAAGGGGCATATGTTTTTCAGTGTGTAACCTCCATGTGTGGGCATGTTGGATACTAAAAAAAGAACTGCTAGACTTTTTTACAAGGAATAGATTTATTTTCAAAGGAAAAGATTAGCAGAGTCATCAAAACACCTGAAGAAAAAATAGTTCAGAAATAAAACAAATGGGAGACTCCTCTAGAAACGTCTGTAATTGTGCAAGTTGTTTGCAAATAAATACTTTAAAAGAGATGTTTCCTCTTTCAAATCAGACAGAAGCTGCTGATTCCCTCCGCTTCCCCATTGCTGCTGCGGCTGCCCCAGGCTTTCTCCTCCAGTGCAGCTGTGCTCCGCTGAAATAAATGGCACTTCCTGGGGACTACATCTTTAGTTACTGGTACAAGAGTCATCGTAATGTGCAATGAGATATTTCAGTAATGCTTTCAAATGGCTATTAAAACACAACACTGCATAATAAAATCACAACGGCATAGTTGCAGACAGAGCTAGCCGTGACACAGCTACCTAAGTATTCTTCCCTTCAAAGACAAGCTACTAGAAAAATTGTAGGGCAGCAAGGAAAAGTGTAAAAAAACCCCAGAAGCTCAGTGGTGTAGTCTCACTGCTGTCTGTCTGTTCTTCCCAGCTTCCTCCAAATCTTCTGTTTTGGTTTACAATCTCCAACGTACCGAGTTTTCATAGCTCAACTCATTTATGGCCTCACATCACAGGGAATAATAATTCATGCCTAACCGTGAAATCTGGAAAAGTGGCTTCAAAGTATGCCTGCATTTTCAAGGAGATCCCAGTTATTTCCCATACAAAGTAAACATCTTGCTTGAGGGAGTGGAAGATGTTGTGCATTAGCAGAAATGCTTTGCCTTTTCTATAAGAAAGGTCTCTTAACTAAGAATTTGTGCCTTAAAGCCGGGGTGAACCTAAATGAAGATTGCTGCATCATAAAAGCTCGCAGCCTGTTCTGCAGGACGGAAATCAATAGGATAAAGAAAAAAGTTAAAGAATGTTGAAGAATTATGGAAAGAAATTCCCTTCTCTTTCCTAGTATCCACCAGTAAGTACTAAAAACAAATCACGTTTAAGTTGGTTCTAATGCAGCCAAGTTGCTGGTTTCTCAGGACCTCATCTGGGACACGCAGGATTTATCTGCCAAGAGCTTTGCAGCTGTTGAGGCTGTTGATCTCAAAAGTGGTTGAGGCCTTCTCCAAGGCTGAACTCCAAGTACTTGCGTGTCTCAGGTGGGACGCCGGTGTATCAAGGCAGCGAGATCCCCAGTAAAGAGCAATGCACACCTCTTGGGGCAAGCAACAGGGACTTAAAAGTTCTGCTGGGTGCTTGGAAAGTGAGCCCCACAGCAGCGAGCAGTATCTGGCCCTGGGCTTCTTTCTTTTCATATTTTTGTGCTTTTGGTTTTGGCCATTAGCTTATTCTGCCCTTAAACACAGTTTGCACCTTGTCACTTTTTTCATTTGAGGAGATAAGCTTGTCATCCTGGACCCCTGAATTTGTATCTACAGTATGAGTAGGAAAATAGTAGCAAACACCGGCATACACATTTCAAGCGGACCCTGTATACTCATAAAATGTTAGAATTTAGGATCTTTCCATGACTGCCTTTTTAAATGTCAGGCTTCTGGAAGATCTTTTCCTAGCCAATGCTGTTTAGCCATCTGGCCCTTAAAGAGAAAGGGGTCGCAGGTCTTCTGTTTGAGTTACTCCCTCTCCAGCTGCAAACATTGCATATTATATTCTTCGCTGTATTTACTACGGAGTAGGTGTACCTGCTTGAGTATACCAAGACCACATATTTGTATTGCTTCGTTTGTATGTTCATGACATTTGCCCAATGAGGGATAATCAAATCTTTCTGAAATCTCTTCTTTTTTCAACAGAATTTCAGTCTCATCTTGCATTCTGCACCATTTATTTTGTCATCAGAACTGTTAAAATTCATAGTAAGTACTTTGGCACTCTGTCTATTTGTTAGCCGGTTTAGCTGGGTACAATTACGGTTATCTCTTGAATATTTCTAGCATGTTTTTCTGAAAACAAAGTCTTTGTCTCTACATTATTTGAGAAAATCAGTAATTGAAATCTGAACTGCATGCTGCTTTGATAGAAAGTATATTCTGGTTTTGGTTTCTGCTTGGGGAGGAATCGAGTTTCAGCTTGAATGGTCATGTATTCTCCCTGTGTATTTTGTTTCTGGTAGGTTGTTCTACAAGCCTACGGAGTAGTGTTGCAGGATAAAAACCTCCTGAACACATCCTAAACATGTTTATGTGTATATGCTCTATAGATATGTAGATTTTCCAGGTTAGAATATTTGTAATTTAAAGGATTTTCATTTCCTTATAGTTTGGATGGGATTTTGGAGTGTTGGAAAAGAAACGTCTGTGTTTACCTTCAACTGATTCTTTGCATTAGTGTAAGGAAATTATCCTCATAAAGACATCTGGGAAAAACAGCCTCCTTTGATTCTTGGACAGCTTAAAGGCATCACTTGATTTCATCTGTTTCTTTGTGTGTATATATATATCGCGATATATATGTGAATAAAAAGACTGAAGATTAACGTGTTTGTGGAAGTTAAGAGCTGCTGGAAAGGGGACAGCGGTCAGTTATTCAAATTCAGCATAAGTGAGACTAGAGGTGCAAGCAACTGCTCTTAATATTGATAGCCATACCTAATTTTCTTTTGGTTATTTGTGTCATTTCAAAAATATGTGATCTTAAAGATGAAGCTTTCTATGGACCTGTTGAAATCTTACAGTTCACATTTCTGAAATAATGAAATTACACCCTCTTATACTTCATTAGAGAAACCAAAGTGCTTTTCACATGCAGTATTGCGCTTAGCACAAAAACAAATGCTAATGTGACTATCGGTACAGGACCAAACTTTATCTCAGATCTGGGGTGTTGCCATGGCAATTCCAATTGTTGGAAAAAAATTCCCTTTTGTGCTTCATTCTGACATTATATTGCAAAATGATGATTATAAAGAAACATGCAACCCAAAAGGGGGAAAAAAATCTCTTTTTGAAGGCGTAAAACATTCTATCTCATTTACTTTCTGTGAAACACTGAGTGTGTGTGCAGATTGTTATGAGCTGTATTTTTTGCAGATTCAGATACGTGTTTATTCCTCAAACTGCCATAATAATACTGCATGTTATTTCTCCAAAATGTAATAATCAACATAATAAGGAACTCAGAGACACATATCCCATTTCCTATGCAAAATACCAATTTTTAGTATATTATACTGCTCATGTGGAGCTCTTGCTTTTAACAGTACTGCCTATGTTAGTTGAAGCGTAGCTAAAATACAAAACTTGCCTGTGTTATTTATATATATCAACTATATAATCTATGTATAATATAATCAGAATAGCTCATGATAGCCGATAGATCAGTCATTTCTGTTTCTAGTTATAAAATTGTTTTTCTACCAATACATCTCACTGTGAGAAGATTGATACGGCTGTTACCTATTCCTTGCTACATCAATATACAACAAGCTTTAAATAAAAAACCCCGCACAATACTTAAAAAAGAGAAAAAAATTATGGGGTAAAGTTAAAATGTTGTTTGCACTGCAATTCATGCTGAAGTTTATTGTGCATTCTTTTATGTAGGAAATGCATAAAATGGGAAACATTTCCAGAAGAAAACTAATTGTTGCAGTGCTGCATTGCTGCTTTATAAATAAATCATTGTCCTTTCTCTATTGATCACTGGAACAATCCAGTCAAAGAATGCTGACTTAGTGCAGCCCTTCTCAGGAGTGCTGGATTGAGAGAAAAAGTCGGGTAAGTGGGACCCAGCGGCAGGGCGTAGGGAAAACCCCATACTGGTTAGAGATTGGGTTTGGTGCATAAAATCCAGCCCTTGACGTATTTCTTACCTGCAAAAAAGCTTGACAAAAGAGCTGATTTCTACAAGATTTTCTTCCTTTCTTTCCGTAATGTCATTGGTCAGGGGAAATATTAAATAGAAGACAATACTAGTTGTAATTACTGGATGCTGAAGCTTTGTGTATAATGTATTGTGAAATTTTTGTAGCACGTACTCAAAAAGACCTTCCAAATTTAATCCAGTGTTTTAATGATCCCAATTATGATATTTATTTGTCAAGAAATAGGGGCTCAAGTCTTCCAGGAATATGTTTGAGTTAGTAGACTCTTGGAAATAGTACTGCATTCCTGTGAATTCAGGTGGAATCTGAATTTTATTTGGTTATCTTGGAGATCACAGCTTGCCAACCTGACAATTTTGTGATGTCTGATTTGTCAAGAGGAGCAGCCTGTTACAGTGAGGAGCTGAGAAATTCTATTCGGGTTTCCATGTCTGACCGTTAACGATCAGTATTGGATCTTGGAGGCATATCCCTTATAAAACGTGGCTTTCGCCGAAGCCTGCGGTAGGTTCCCTATCAAGACTGTGCTTTCACAATGTCATTATCCAGAATTCGCAGCTAGTTCTAGACTATAAAGGGGTTTTTTTGTTGTTGTTGGGTTTTTTTTTCCCATAAAATAAGATTTACTGGTGGATATAGGGCTCAGCCGATGGCAGGTTATTCAGGCCCATGGTGATGCGTTGCTTTCAGGGCATGTCGTCGTCACATCCGTTTTTTTCTGTTTCCCATTAAGTACCAACACTTCCAGGATGCGGGTGTGTAAAACGTAGTTATTTGTTCCACGGGGTGTTTTCTCTCCAGTCTCGCAATCGCAGGCAGCACGTGCCCGCCGTACCCTCCGCGCGGGCGCCGTTAGCTGGCCGATGGGCGGCAAAGCACGGCGAGCGTTCTGGGGGGCAGTGGGGGCCGGCGGCGTTGAGCAGGAGGGCCCGGTGCGGGGGACTGCGGGCTGGGACGCGTGAATTGACCGGAGTTGCTTCGGTCATGCGGGGGGCGGCGGGGGTGTCAGTTCCCCGTCCGCTGTCGGCGAGGTGAGGCTGCGGAGCGGCCGGGGGCTGTGCGGCAGCGGGGCCGGGGCCGGGGCCGGGGCCCTGCCGAACGCGCGCAGGCGACAGCAAAACTTCCCCGACTTGAACTATAAATCCGGACCACAAGGCCTGCAGGGAACAAATCTGGGGGCAGAGACGGGCTACACGTGCGGCCGTTGCTGCCGCGGCAGAAGGCCCCTGGCACTGCCCCGCTTCCCGCCGGCGTGGCGGCGGCCGGGCTTCCCTTTCCCCTCCCCGCGCCCGGGTGCCAGCCCGTCCGTGCCTCCTGCTGGCACGCTGCAGGGCCTGCCCTTGACGTGAGCGCAGTCACCCAGCAAGGGCCCGCCGTTGACGTGAGCGCAGTCACCCAGCACGCGTTTCGTTGTGCCAGATCGTGCGATCTGTCGAGCGAGCAAGAGCCGCGGCGGCGGCTCTGCCCGGCCGCCGGGCCGCCCCCGCTGCGGCAGCGCCGGGCCGCGGGCCGCTAGATGACACTGTTGTATAAGGCCGTGTTCGGCACCGCGGCACGGACAGCGGCTGGTTTACTCGGAGAACATGTATGTGTGTAATTAGGAGTCATCAATGTCTTTCTTTTAAAATAAAATAAGTTTACCGTATCTAATTAGATATTTCTTATAAGATGGATTTCATTCTAATTGGATAAAGCTGTGCTACTGGTTTAAAATACAGCAAAGGATGTATTTGTACTCACTTTCACAGTTTCCATGTTTTTTTTAGTCCTTGCAATAAATGGATCTGATTACACCTTTTAAATCGATGTTCTCTCAAACTGGTATGACATAAATGATTGTTCTGTCATTGTGATTTTACTGCCATTGTTTTCAGGGTGTGAGGTTTGTTAGTGATCTCTCTCCCAATCTTCGTTCTGTCTTTCCCCATCCTCCTGATTGTGATCTTGAATCTGCATCTTCGTTCCATCCAAACTGAAGTAATCTGTTTAAAGAGCCGACAGCCGCTGCCACGCACGGCTCTAGCTTGACCACGACACTGCAGGCTGTCCGGCAGCAGCCAGAGCAGTAATGCCCAGCTAATGACCGAGCGCTCCAAAACGTCTGTTGTGCGGGGGGTTCTTTAAAAACTCGGATTTCCTGTAACTGAACGTTGCCAATGGAAAATCTAGTTTTTGCAGATATACTAAATCCAGCCTAGCTAAAATTCAAATTCGGTGCTGTTCTATACAGAAAATTAATGCCTTGAAGCTTCTGTGTGAATTCAGAAGGCACTGGCTAGCCAGAATCATGCCCGGCGTGGACACGGCTTACATCCCTTCCCAAAGAAATTTCATTAAGGCCAGAATTTGCTTCACTAAGTGAGTTCTGGATATGTCCACCAAAACGCTGTGTCGCATGCCAATGTAAGGACTACTCTCAATTTCAGTTCTTTCAGATCTGTGAGAGTTTTGATCTGAGGTGGTCTTCCCCAGATCAGCTCTGGTGACACCAGGCTGGGACACCCACCACTTTCACCTTGTGAGTGTTCCCATCGGTCCGTTCCTGCAGCCGACGTGTGAGCCACTCATAAATGTGTTTTGCAAGTGTGGCTAGAATTTGTTAAATCTTGATGGCATCTTCTAAATCAATTTAAATTCTCTTCTGAAAAAAGCTACTCCTGCTAGAAAATAAGGGCAAAGTAATTTTAGAATAATTTTCAAAATATGGTTTATAACTACATTGTACCTCAGAAATAGCTTGTCTAACTATCCCACTGGTGCACGGCTTTCTCCACTATCCCTATAGCTCGTATACAAAATTATAGGCTGTTATACAAAAGTCATATCTCTGTCTTATTTATTGAAGTGTTGGTTCACTAAATAAAGGAACTCAACAATGATTTGAGCTGGCTGAAAATCTGCTTGAAAATAACATATTTCAGCAAAAGGTTTTCAACAAGCTCTATTTTTGAAGTACTTCAATTCCCAATGACCAAATTCATTAAAATATAAATTAGCTTAAAGAAACAGATGAATTACAATGGTATATTTGCATATCATATATTTGGTGTGAATATAACAGTTTCTTCACGTAGACTAACAGCTACTGCAATCTTCACAACCCCATAGTTGAGTAAATGACTGTGGGGCGAATGAGGAAGCAGAGGGCAAGGATGAAGATTATTTGTACTGAATAGGAAAGAATACTGCAGAATTTTGCAGTCTGAATTAAAACCTATGTTAAATCAGTTTCCTCAACTAAGATGTTTCTTAGCTAATCAATTAGCATAGAAGGTACGTGCATGTCTCAGTATTCTAATAATAGAAAGGGATTTAAGGAAACGTCATGTTTCGATTGTATTTTCAGAATTCTAGGTAACTAGTGATTATTGCAACGAGGGTGAATATGATCTAAGAAATAAAGGTGAAGAGTGACCAGGCTGGATGGAATTAGAATGTCTTATCTCAGGGGAGTTAAATGATCCACCTGTGGTAAAGGCCTGTGCCTCCGCAAAAGGCAGCAACAGAAATTTCTCATATGTTGTTCTGTAAGTAATATAGCAGAGACTCCAATACAGAGTATCTTGTCAATTCCTTTTAATAAATGAGGCTGAACTGATACAGCAGCTTGTGTAGTTTCTCTGATCTGTGCCGATTCTCTGCTCTATGCCTTCACGTGTATTTCTGTGAATTGCTGATGCACTTGGCCAGCGAGTTTTCTATGACTTCAAAGCCAAGCCTTTCACTCTGCCTTGTATAAAGCATGCCCAGAAGCTGGGTACTGAAGAAAATAAGTAGGGAGAAAAGTATTGATTTTAGATGTTTATATTTTTTTTGTGAACAGAGAAGGACTTGTGGGTGATGTGATGGTTAGAGGTTGTCTTGGGCATAGCGATCATGAAACAATAGAGTTTTCAAATCTTGGAGAAGCAAGGAGGGGGGTCAGCAGAACTGCCACCTTGGACTTCTGGAGGGCAGACTTTGGCCTGTTCAGGTCGCTGGTTGACAGAGTCCCTTGGGGGACAGTCCTGAAGGGCAAAGGTGTCCAGGAAGGCTGGACAGTCCTCAAGAAGGAAATCTTAAAGGCGCAGGAGCAAACGGTCCCCATGTGCCAGAAGACGAGCCGGTGGGGAAGAAGGCTCTCTTGGCTGAACAGAGAGCTTTGGCTGGAACTCAGGAAAAAAAGGAGTTTATGACCTTTGGAAGAAGGGGCAGGCAACGCAGGAGGACTACAAGGATGGCGTGAGGTTATGCAGGGAGGAAACTAGAAGGGCCAAAGAACTTAATCTGGCTACTGACGTAAAAAACAATAAAAAGTGTTTCTATAAATGCATTAGCAACAAAAAGAGGGCTAAGATGAATGTCTGTCCTTTATTGGATGCGGGGGGAAACACAGTGACAAAGAATGAGGAAAAGGCTGAGGTACTTGATGCCTTCTTTGCCTCAGTCTTTAGTAGTAAGACCAGTTGTTCTCTGGGTACCCAGGCCCCTGAGCTGGAAGACAGGGACATGGAGCAGAATGAAGCCCCCATAATCCAAGGGGAAATGGTTAATGACCTGCTACACCACTTAGACACACACAAGTCTATGGGGCCAGTTGGGATCCACTCAAGGTAGTGAGGGAGCTGGCAGAAGTGCTCACCAAGCGACTTTCAATCATTTGTCAGCAGCCCTGGCTACCCAGGGAGGTACCAGTTGACTGGAAGTTAGCAAGTGTGATGCCCATCTACAAGAAGAGCCAGAAGGAGGATTGAGGGAACTACAGCCTGTCAGTCTGACCTTGGTGCTGGGCAAGGTTATGGAGCAGATCATCCTGAGTGCCATCACATGGGCATGTACAGAACAGCCAGGTGATCAGGCCCAGTCAGCATGGGTTTATGAAAGGCAGGTCCTGCTTGACCAACCTGATCTTCTTCTATGACCAGGTGACCCACTTAGTGGATGAGGGAAAGGCTGTGGATGTTGTCTACCTAGACTTTAGTAAAGCCATTGACACTGTTTCCCACAGCATTCTCCTGGAGAAACTGGCTGCTCATGACTTGGACTGGTGTACCCTTTGCTGGGTAAAAAACTGGCTGCCTAGCTGGGCCCAAGGAGTTGTGAATGGGGTTAAATCGAGTTGGCAGCCGGTCACAAGTTCCTGTTCCCCAGGGCTCAGCAGTGGGGTCAGTTCTGTTTAATATCTTCGTCAATGATCTGGATGAGGGGATCGAGTGCACCCTCAGTAAATTTGCAGACTACACCACGTTGGGTTGGAGTGTTGATCTGCTCGAGGGCAGGAAGGCTCTTGCAGAGGGATTTGGATGGGCTGGATCGATGGGCTGAGGTCAACTGCATGAGGTTTAACAAGGCTCAGTGCTGGGTCCTGCACTTTGGCCACAACAACCCCATGCAATGCTACAGGCTTGGGGAGGAGTGGCTGGAGAGCTGCCTGGCAGAAAAGGACCTGGGGGTGCTGGTTGACAGCCGGCTGAACATGAGCCGGCAGCGTGCCCAGGTGACCAAGAAGGCCAACAGCGTCCTGGCCTGTATCAGAAATAGTGTGGCCAGCAGGAGTAGGGAAGTGATTGTGCCCCTGTACTCGGCACTGGTGAGGCCGCAGCTTGAATCCTGTGTTCAGTTTTGGGCCCCTCACTACAAGAAGGATGCTGAGGTGCTTGAGCATGTCCAGAGAAGGGCAATGAAGCTGGTGAGGGGTCTGGAGCACAAGTTTTATGGGGAGCAGCTGAGGGAACTGGGGTTGTTCAGTCTGGAGAAGAGGAGGCTGAGGGGAGACCTTATCACTCTCTACAACTGCCTGAAAGGGGGTTGTGGCGACGAGGGTGTTGGCCTCTTCTCCCAAGTAATTAGCAATAGAACGAGAGGAAATTGCCTCAAGTTGTGCCGGGGAGGTTTAGACTTGATATTAGGAAAAATTTCTTCACCGAGAGGGTGGTCAGGCATTGGAACAGGCTGCCCAGGGAGGTGGTGGAGTCACCATCACCATCACTGGAAGTGTTTAAAAGATGTGTAGATGTGGTGCTTAGGGACATGGTATAGAGGTAAACTTGGCAATGCTACATTAACAGTTGGATTCAATGATCTTAGGGGTCTTTTCCAACCTAAATGATTCTATCATTCTATGTTAGGATAGTCTAAGAAAAGTGGTTCAAAAACAACAAAAAAAAGAAAAAACCTGTCTTCTTAATTTTGGATTTTTTAGATTTCTCATTTTGTTACCCATAGTTTCCAGAAAATTCTTTTTGCAGAAAAGCAGCTAGCTCCATATAGATGCAAAGTAACTGCAGGTATTGCATTGTAACTTCTAGAAGGTACTGTGATATTGGACAATATAGTTTTGAAAGATGCTATTCTACATCACTTCAGCTTTCCAGGGGAAAGGATGAAGAACGGATTGGTTACTCTTCAAGAATGAGGGGCATCAGGTTTATCGGCTTTTCAAAAAGGCTTGTGGTTGACATCATAGTGCTCAAACCTGATTAGCTCTAACATAATTGTCTTTGTTAGCTTTTGTGATGTAACTCATTGTATGTCATTGTGCATTGCTTTGACGGAGTAATGTTAGGAGGACAATCAAGAGAGACAAATAGTCCCAGATTTATGCCCTTTTTAGAAGTGACTAAGACATTTTGAATCCTATAGGTAAATAGACCTTTATACTTCTAAATCACCTCGAATATCTTTGAAAATATGACCTTTAATACAGTACTGTCTTTCCAAACAGCTTCAGGGGTCATCCTAGAGTATCCAGATAAATTTGGAATCAACTAAAATGAGGAACTGCTGAGTTCAGCTTCAAACTGAGAAAGAATAAATCACAAGATGTGAAGAAAAGAAAGTTCCAGGACTAAAGCTTTTCAAAACATTGTGATTTTTCTGTATTTTCATGTCCCACGAGTTCTTCAGTCACATGAGAACTTGAAGCATATAAGTAATTTAACTGACTAAGTGTGACTATTGCTACTCTTTAGGAAAATGTTTCAATAACTCATTGATCTGCAACCGTTTAAATTTATTTTCCAAAATATCTTCCTTTTTTTCTTGATACTGTCAAATTTTTCATAAGTGAAAGAATTTTTACTGTTCAACTTTGTAGCATTTGAAACCAGCCTGAAATAGATAATTTTATGGGAGTTTTATAAACTTAATTTAAACTGAATCCAAGGAAATGGAAAAAAAATTATTGCAGATGAATAATTTTTAAGGGATTGGGAGGAAGAGACACCATTATGTAAAGACATGTTTAGTATCAAATGGCTTTAGCTGACAGCAGAACAATAACTTCAAAAGAACACAAATAATTCTCAAATTTTAATAAAAATGGAAGCTAGATTTACTCTGTTCTGAAGATAAGAAAGGATGGCTTAATTCTGTTCTTCTCTAAGCATTTTTCAGACATGCTTAACTTTTGATTTAAACAATTTTAATCCTGATTTGCACTAATAAAAACTAGGTGCAAATGAGTGCTGATGAGTCTGTATTGAAGTTAAAGGAATAGTTAAAAACATCTGTGAATATCCATTTAAATTCAGAAATGAACTCCAAATTGATCACGTCTATGACTCTTTGTGAATTTGCTCTCTCTGAGCATACAGGCACTTGAAATTATCTTTCATGAATATTTGCAAAAGCAAATTTTCAATTAGACTTTTGAGATCCTTGGAGAAAATAATTTTTCAGTGATATATTTAATTGTGAGATTTGGATTTCACATCTTGTTGCCTGGTATTTGTGAGCTATTCTGTGGGACTGCATAGCTGAAGGACTTCAGGAGGGTTCCAGCTGGATGGAGCACTTTGGAGAACCTTTACCTTGTGAATTGCAGGATTCCTTGAGAAGCAGAAACAAATTAGAAGATATTAGAAGATATAAGAAAAGAAGAAACTGTGCAGATTTTAGATTTCTATTTGAGGAGGGTATTTTAGTGTACTGAACATTGTACTTCAGCATAAAGTGAATCTCAGAGGCCAATTTCTCCTCATTTGTGCTGTCAGAAGATTGTCACTGGCAAGTTCAGTGACTATGTCCAAGCAGAATAAATTTAACAAAGTGGTTGGGGTTTTTTTTAAGCATTTAAGACACAAGAATCATGATAGAATGCAATGGCTCGTAGTTTGGGTAACTTAGAAAAAGTGTTGTACATGCAACGACTGTCATTGCAACTCCAAAATGTGATGTGTAGTTTCAATTAGAAGCAAACTTCAAGTAAGAAGCCCTAACGAATAAGATGTTTGTATAAAACAGTTCTCATGGTGTATCAAGTTTAAGCATAATCTTGAGCGTGTGGTGATTTGCAGGAAGACCTGAAGCCGAAAGGAATATTCTTACTAAGAAACACGATAGAAATGATAGTTCAGCAAATCTTCCATAGTGGGGGAAGAAACCAACCCCAGCAGGCAAGGCGGGACGCGTCCTGCTTGGCACAGGGACATTTGCATTCCCAGAAACAAGCCGAGGAAGGAAGGATGCCCGACCCCTCCGTGGACCCAGCGGGATCGGTTCTGGCCTGAGCTGCGGTGCCGGGGGTGCCGGGAGGAGAAGCCGCTGGCAGCCCGCAGAGGTGCCCGCACGGCCCCCGGGCGAGCCCGGAGGAGGTGGGCTCGTCCACCCCGGGCGAGGGAAAGGTGCTGCCAGGGTGAACAGCCTGGGCGAGCTTTGGACCTGTAATCGCCAGCTCACTGTGCTGCTGATCTTGCGGTGGCTAGGAGAGGTCCTTATCGATAACTGCAAGTCTAGTTTTTATTTTGTGAATTTGTCTGATGTTGTTAGCACAAGAGTCTAACCACTTACTTTGCCCAACTAAACGTGTGCCGATTTCATCTTTTACCTTGTCGAGCGAAAGGCACGTTCCCTGTGGCGGGTTCAGGGCACTTTCTTACTCGGGGAGCAAAGAGCTGAAGTTCACGCTAGCTCACAGATGCTCCCTTGGACAGGGGACTGGTTTCCCACCTCGCTGCTAGGGCCAGCTTGCGGGCAGGCGGCAGGCAGTGCTGGGCCAGCCTCCCGCGGCAGGCACGGCCAGCGCCTCTGACAGGCAGCCGGCGGCGGGGAGAGTGTTTGTGGTGCACGAGGTACCCGGAGAGAGTCACACACTCAAAAGGAATCAGATCGGGTTTCTGAAACTGAGACCACTAAATTATTCAACATGAACAGTCTTCGCTTGCAAAGGTGCTGAGTACCTTGAATCCCACGTTCAAACATTCAGCGAGCTAAAATACTATTTATTGGAAGAAATTTGTGAGTAATTTAAAGCCAAGGATCACTTGGGGAGCTTTCTAAGTGATTTCTAGACAATTTATAAACAAGAAAAGAAGGACAAACAAATTATTTTGTTACATATTGCTGCTTCATCTCTAGTTTTGACAGCGAGGGAATCCAGCCCCGGTGCCTAGAAGGCATACGTGCCAAGGATTGGATTTCCTGCGTAAAAGCTATACAATGTGGTAACACGGCTGTACCGCATACTCAGTTTTGATTCGTAACCTTTTAAATAAATTGGAATACTCTTTGTGCCTATGCTGGCACACACAGAGAGATCATAAACAATAATTTCATAAAGGTCACTTCCTCACTAAGAGCTTAGAGCTCGTGGCAAGAGCAGTATAGGGCTATTAAAGGACCTTTATGCTCCTATTTTTTGGTGGGTGTTAATGTTTTTGCAGCTTTGAAGCTCTGTTTCGCATCAAGGCGCTGTAGTCTTTCGCGCCGCGGGTCTGTCTGTGCAGCCCTGTGCCGCGGGCCCCTGTGCTGCGGGGCTGGCGGCGCGTGCCCGCGCCGGCTGTGGGGCCCGGGGCGTTACGCGAGGAGGCCGCGTGGTGCAGCACGGCTGAGGCTGGCCCCGTCCTTCCCCCTGCGAGTGAGCGGGAACACAACACGATCCAAACCGTGGCAGGCTGCTGACCTTCTGTGTCAGTAGCATCTCAAAAAACCCAGGTATCTCGCCAGTTTAGCGTCCTCGGGAACCCGGGCGATACATGAGTGCCAGCAGCGGCTGAGGGACCTGCACAAGGCGAGAGGTACCAGATGGCCGCCGAGCTCAGCCCAGCTGCATAGCACATTGCTCAGCCTTCCCTGCTGTTGCCTTCGAAGGCGCTAATGAAGTTCTTGGTGGAACCATTTTATTTTGGTCCAGACGAAAACTTGTTCTCTTGGTCTTGCTTTTCTCCAGCAAAACATTTTGCCTCGGAGGAAGTTTTCGGAAGCTCGCAGTCTGCCCAACCAACACTAAGACCAGCTATTATCTGCTGGTCTTTAGAAACAAGGGCACATTTTGTTACAAACTCCCCTTATATTATAACTGCTGGGCCGTTCTTCTTTCCTGTGATTGACCAGAGAGCCTAAATCAACATCTTTTTATTTTCAGACCTCTATTATTTTAAGGAAATCTGCATCGGTCCTGCTGACAGTGTAGCGGAACGTTACTCCCCACTGCAATGGCACCGGAGGACACCCTCAGCAGGGTAAGTGGAGTCTACCTGGTGTCATTAGAAGAACCCCTGGCCTGTGGGTGTGTGTGGCATTTGGGGGCTTCTGCCCCACAGGGGAATCAAGCTGGAGGCTGAGACCGTGCGTTTTAACATCACCGGGGGAGATGTTTTCTCTCCAATTCTGCCTGCCAGTGTAAAGCCACTGAGGCTCATAGAAAGAACGGGATGTTTGTAAGGATGTTGGCAATACGCAGTGGTGTCATTACTAGCAAACACCTCCGTGTGCCCAGGGAAGGGATGCCTGAGGATGCAGGCACGGCCTCTCCAGCGGCGAGAGGTCGGTGCTGCCTGCCGCGGGAGGCGGCTCGTCCACGCGCTCGTGGGGACGCTCCGCACCTGCTCTGCCGCGGCTGGAAGTGCCCCCATCGCAGACACGGCGCTGCGCAGAGCTGGGGCGGCAGCCCGGGTACCTGCCAGCTTCTGCTGCCAGCATCCGTGCCGCTCCGGTGTTTATTCAATACCTAGGAATTTTATTTAAAGTTATTTCAGTTCTCTCTCAGTGAGAAGCCCTTGAATGTATGACTCAAAGCTTTGATTTTCTCTTCTGTGGAGGACCCGTGCCTACCACCAGTCTGTGATCTCGGGGAGGTTACATGCACTGAACAACAGAGATGTGTCGGCCCGAAAGTTTAAATTACCCAGGTAATTCTTATCCTGGAAAATCTCTTCACTATTTGTGTGGGCAAGCTGATCAAAATCAGTATTTCCAGAATTTAAAGTATCAGTGCGAGTTTGTTGCTAGCCCCTCCTGCATGAGCATGGACAATTCTATTAATAGATTTTCTATTTTATGGGTTTCTTAATAAGTCACCTAAATTTTAACACATTTGCATGACAGAATTTTAAGCAAGGTCATATCTTCTATGGCATTATAACAGTATGTATTTGTACTTGTTCCACAACTGTAACTGCTTTTTCCTCAAGCTGATGCATTGTGGCTAGTAATTTTACTCCTTTGGCAGCATTCATCCGACCTTCCCTACAGGCCCTGATCCCTGAATTGAAAGGAGTTTTTGGTAAGATACTACATAATCTTCCCAGAAAAGGGATAGGACTTCAATCTCATAATAAGGAATAAAAGATGTAATTTCCCTTGTGATTGATAACCATCATTTGTAAATGAACCTGCTTTGTGGAATGGTGAAAAATGGTTGGAGCAGTTGAAAAATTGATCAAATATGGAGGAAATACACTCCCATAAGAAGGAATACAAATTTGTAAATGGGGAATACAAAATGATTTTTAGACATTAGATTAACAAATTAATTTGGCTGACATTATCTCCAATTTACATAGAAACAATTTTTCACATTTTCCATGTAGACCATTTTCTGCTGTGACTGAGGGAAAAACAAAGCAGATGAGTCCTTTAAGGCAAGAGGAAAACATCCCGAAAGTCATTTTAACTCATTCCAAGAGTTGCGCGGCGGGCAGAGATTCAGGGAATGACAAAGGCATGCACAGAGGGAGGCAGCGATGCCAGGGTAACAGCTGGTATCTGAAAAAGCCCGGTTTGCCGTTCCCGTTAGTACTGTGCGTGGAGACTGGGCTGGAGCCTTTGCTGATCCGGCCGGGCTCTAGCAAGGATACTGCCGTGGAGTTGCTGGTCTGAAACTCACGGCTCGCGAGGCCCCAGCCGGCTGGGATCGAGTACAGCAAAACCGGATCCTACCTCCACATTGCCACGGAGAGGTGGAAAGCCAGTTCCTTGCTTGGGCGCATGGACTCGGTGGGAACGGCTGCACCAAGGAGGGGTCTCGGGGGTGGCCTCGTTTCAGTTCTGCTCACGCGGTAGACCTTGCCACTGGGCTAGGTGGACACACTCGGCCCCATCTGGGTTCTTCCGTCTCTTCTATCACAAGACTCTGAAGCAAATTTTTAATCTATGGCTCTTTATTTCTCTAATTCTTTCTGAACACCCCAAGACTGATCAGCTGGTGAAGGCCAAAGTTCTATGATTAAGGTACCTGTTCCACAAACAAACCACGGCACGGTTATGTGATCACAACCTGCAGCGTGTTTAGGTGGAGGGGACCCGGGTGAACATCTTGGCAGGCACAGCTGATTTGCACAAGCAGAGTGCAGCTCCTGAGCCCTGCCAAATGGCTGGGAACAGCCACTTGTTTTGAGGCTGGGGTTGGTGGCTGTGTGGTTCCTCCTCCTCCCGCTGCATCCTTTCCCATCTCCTAGGTGAGGAGAGTAGGAAACAGCCATTTACTCTTCCTAGATCAAAATGTAACTAGTCCGTAATGAGACATACAGGTATAATTTCTTCCTACTCAGGCACATAAAAAACTCAGAGAGTTTTTCCAGGCTGAAAAACTTGCTGAGAGGAGCCTTGCATGGTGACACTACGTGACCAAAAGCGAAGTGCAAATACGCCTAAAATTCAGGACATCAATTTAACTCACTATTGTAGGGACATTTCAGACAGAGGATAGAGAAAGATACATGAATCCAAAAGATGATGTATGTATAGAACGTCTAATAAATATTTCTGATTTCTTCTGCAAGCAGTTAAAAAAACGTTCAGTAGCTCTGCTACTGTGTTCTCTTTCAACACTGAAGTTCAGGAGCAAACTATGTGAAATTGGCCGTTCACATTAACTGTGGCCAGGGAAAAGAAATGATAGTGTGAAGATATTAGGAAGAGAGAAGCAGAAAAATAGGTTGCCCATTCTCCTTCCTTTCATCTCTTGCACAGTTTGGCAGAGAGTTTGGGAAGGGGCTTTTCGCCTCTTCAGGGAGAGACATAAACTTGGACCACACAGTCTCAAACTCTGCCAGCTTGTCATTCAGCTCATGCGTTCAAGATGTTGCATATTAATAGCACTCCCTGATGGCTGGTGGATAGGGTCTCTCCACCTATACAAAATAAGCCTCTTGGCACAACAAAGTACAAAAGAGGCCCACACAGGAAAAAAAATGCACTTGAGAACTGGTTTGGAGAAACTCTGCACAGATGCTCATGTGCAGATGCATATTTCAGATGTTCTTTTTCCTGATTAGCATGCAGCAAACTCACCTGTTTTGCTGCCTAGAGGAGTCACAGCAGAAATGGAGAAGCACCTGCGTGAGTTCAGTTCTTTCTCCCTATGAATATGATTTCCACAGCACCCTGTTTCAATTGCCCTTCTGTGTAGCCACTGATACCCTTTTCAACCTCCCTCTTGGACATGCCTCAGCCAGCAAACGCAGGGTAGTACTTCAGGACGGAGATGAAGCACGAGCAATGCAGGGAGCTGCACGTTGAGAAGGGGAGAAGGGAACGGGTGGGTGGGCTGGTCGCACCAGCTCTTACTGTACAGGTGCATGGGGATGCTCAGGCGGGAGGGGTTCTGGCACGGCTGAGGTAGGAGGATGAGCTCCCAGGACCTGGGTGAAAAGCTAGCATTCCTCATCCGCAAATGATCCGACGCTCAGCACAGAAGTAGCCTTACCTGAGCCCTGGTCATGGCATCCAAGAAAGTGAACCAGCCTGCTTCCCCCCGGCCCCTGCAGTGTGCTGGTTACTGTAAATGTCTGCTCTTAATTCTCACACTGAGCTCTACAGGCAGATCCTACGTACGCCAGAGGAATAAATTTCCTTTGTGCTCTGCTCCTTTGTAGCTTACTCCAATGGCAGAAAGCACAGCTCAGTCCTATCCATGTGTTTTGTGAAAATGAGCCTCAGGAGGAGAAGGCGGGGAGAGGGTTGCTTATACACGTGTGGGTATCTGATGCAATCCGCAGTGTGAGCCACGCTTTTCTGGATATTTCAGCATATACTGAGAATGACACATGAGCAGTCCAAGCTATTTTCAGAACTGACAGTTTTTCTTTTCACTCCAACAATTGCTTCTTCAGTACACTAGAGTCTGCAAAGTGCTTCAATAAACTTTTAATTAGGAGTAGGACTAACAATGAAGCTATGAGAAAGCTTTAGCCAAAACAAGAGCTGACCTCAGATCATACCCGTTTTACAGGTTTTTGTTATCTTTTTGAAAGAAATCGCACACCTTGGCATTTGTTGGTTCCTGGCAAGGCTGGAAGCAGGAGTCCTGAAATGGCCTAAGAAAGATTGGTTTTATGCTGCTCTTGACCCAGGAAAGACCCACCAGAAATCTGCTCTGATGGGAGTCATGGGCTAAAGCAGTCTGTATATATTTTGATCTGAGCTCTCGAGTACTTCTCTAAACCTAAATATTCAAAATGTTTGAGGTTTTTAAAAAGCCTAAAATCTTCTCAGATCCTTACAACAGAGAAAAGATTACAAGCAGAAGCCTCCAGATAAATCTGGGATGGATTCTGCTGCAGTGGCTCTTTCATACTCTTTGACTGAAGATTGCTGACTGACACCAAGAATGCAAATACGCTGTGGAAGGGGTCTCTATATTTTCTTAAGCTGTCTAAATCAATGAGGTGTTTGAGGCGTGGTGGTGTATTTCCTAGGAGCTTCATTTCTTTCTATTACCCTCCTGGCAAAAGTAAACCAATCCCATTGGAGTTTGCAAAGGAAGATGTGTCCCACAGAGCTAATGCTGTGTGCACTACATGTAGAAAGATATGTTTAACGAAAGATGAGAAATTACGGATCAAATAATGATGTGGAAGCCACTCTCACAAATGATGAAGATCATTCTGGATGCACTCCAAATATCATTACTATTGTTTAATTTCAACTCCAGTCCTGCATCTGCTTAATATAGTGTCAAAGATAATAATCTCACCAGACAGATACAAAATACAAAACTGAAATGACGTTGCTCAATTATTTTGTTTACTAGTGGTGTTAAACTACTGGTTTTGTCCGAATCATCCAGGAGAGCTATGATTTTTACCTTTAAACTCCTCTGAAAATGCAGCAGTTTAGCATCAATACCTATTTCTTTCCAGATTACGTTATATGAATGAGTTTGATAGGAGTCACCATGGTGAGGAAAGGATAATGGAATTTCAGGTAAGAGTTCTTCCTAATGAATTCATTCCTTACACCATGTTAACACCCACACATGGAATTAGGGACCTTTGTAACACAGTGCAACAATTTACTAGAAATCACAAAACACCAATTATAGAATTGGACTGAAATTGCCTGCCAAATCCTCCGTCCCTGATAAAAGAAGGATAGGTAAAGTCATGCCAGCACATTTTAACTCCTTCCTAAAAATTAACTTGGGTCCATTGCCTACTTCCTCAGTGACAGAGAAGTAGGTTGACTGTAGTGCTACGTGTATGACATGAAATGCAAAATAAAATAAAAATGAATAGGTCATGAACAGCAGTGAATATGAACTCAATTTGGATCACATTTATTTAAATAATTACAGCAGATCGTTAACTTTGAGAATCTCCTGATTTATGCAAGTGAAAAAAGAGAGTCGGCTTCTGTATTGTATATCTAGCTTGATAAAAGAAAGCCAGCCTGTATGGAAGAAGCATGCTACTGAGATTCCTCAGCTGATATTTTATAAAAGCACAATTAAATGTCAAGGTTTTTTTGAAAGAACTCTTAAATCCTCAGACTGAATCTTGTCTGTTTTTACTGGGAGCAGAGTACCAAACTGTAAGCAGAACTGAGCAGGATCTGACTTTCCATCACAGACAGTTAATAATTAAATCAAACATTATATTCAACAATAGAACATATGCATCAGCTTCTTTCAAATTGCATTTCCTTCCTGTTAGATCCATTAGTGTAAACCAGACTGCCTTTAGAAAACCCCTTATTGCTGCTGTCTTTCAGCACAGTTCCTGAAATGGATAATGTGGTGCATATTATGGGCAATTACACAGAACTCCCTAGTGATAGGGTTTTAGAGTTTCAGAATAAAACAGCTGGAACTACAGGGCTGTAAACTAATCTGAAAAAGAGACAACAGTAAGACATTTAATGCACATTGTTAGAACATGGACAAAGACTAGATGTGAAATACTACATATCGCCATACCTACTGTATTGCACAGCATCTTCTCTGCAAAATCCTGTTTAACTCTTGAAAGACAAGGCAGTCAAATGCCAAAGATTTTCCCATGAACAAATGCACACACAGCTGTATAGCCCGAGCTAATTGGAAACATTAAAGGAAGAAATCCTGATCCAGAGCCCTGGTTTCCTCTTAATGTCAGTGCAGTTTGAATCAAATCCAGAACCCTATTAAAAAATGTTAATTTATTAATGAATGCATAATGAATATATACCTAGATATGCTAAGAAACTATGTCTCCATCCCTCTTTTACTGTTTCAATACACTCTGAAAATCTAGCATTTTGGCTGCAAAAATCGCATTTGCTCTTGGGTATATCATGGCTACTGCTACAATACGTAGTGCTTGATCCTCCATCAGTTCAAACTGATGGCAAAGCTCCCATTAATTTCAGTAATACAGTAGCAAATTTTTAGAACAGCACATGCATCATTTGGAAGCACAATGACCGTGATTGCATGTGTAATCACAGTAATTGTGCACCCAGTTGCTGGCTGGGTATCTAGCTGCCTTTCAAAAATCAGTTGCTCTGCCCGCACGTATACTCACAGCGGCTGCGTGTGCAAACGCCGCTGCAGCCCCGAACATCCCTGCCGCCGTGCTGGCCTCTGAAGCGGTACGGAGGAGGGCTCCGTCTGCGGCACTAGGTGTGTGGGGTAGAGAAGCACGCGTTTATGTTGCGGTGGTGTGAACAATAAATAAGAAAGGAAGAGAAATGGTTGCAGTGTCTCTTTGGGAAAGTAAAAATGTGAAATTACTTCAACTAATTTTTCAAAAGGACAGAGACTGATTTTCACCAGCTCCTTTCTTGGGAGCCTCCTTATCAGCAGGGTCCAGCAGGCATCAGCAAGTTAGCGTTTTGTAATGCTGTGGCAAAATGATCAAATAATTTAGCCAATAACAGCACCATACTAAAATAAAATACAAAATAGAACAAAGCTGAGTAAAATTTTGCATCTTAAAAAATTCAGAACACAATTCAAATGTTCAACACAGTGTGCTGTGAGTTTCTTACATTGCAGAACCTGAAAACCAGCTGTTGTGGCTAGCTCTAGTTTAAAAGGGGACTCCTTTTGCTCAAAAGATTGATTTTTATAGTCATGGCGATGTATAAAAGCACATCCTCTGTAGATAGCGATAAGACTTCCGGATCCATCATTTCGCTCAGCAAAATGGTAGCGGGAGGAGATTTGACACAAACCGTTTTATTCAGCTGTCCCTTACAGTCATGGCTTCCCTCTTCACCCAGAGAGCAATGAGTCTGCTTTCCTTTTCCAGCACCAGCTTTGTGATGCCGCACAAGAGAGGAACGAGGAGCTGGCCGGGCTGGGCCGGCGCTTGCTCTCCCTGGGAGGCTGTGTGCGGGGAGGCTGCCCAAAAGGCAACAGGAGGGAAAGCAGACGTAAATGAGAAGCCGGGGAATGGCCTCTTCCTGGGGGAGAAACCGGCCCTCTCAGGAGGCTGAAACCGCCAGTGGCCGCGGTAGGGTCAGCGGGTGGCACGACGTCTTCAGGAATGGCGCCTGGGCGTGCGGTGACAGGCGATGGTGAGGGACGTCACCCCGCATGGCTCGCGAGCACGTCGCCGCCTCCAGCAGCCCTGAATCTCACGTGAAATGAAGCCGTCTTCCCAGGTGGAAGAATGCTAAAAGTGGCGATGTGAACTTTCCACTAGGCTGCGTGTCGCTGGGGAGGGCGGCTAGGCTGGGAGACCTTTGGCGGCCTACACCTCGTGCGTTTACCAAGGGGGGAACCTTGTAAAATTTGCTAGAGTGGATGTAATGATCACAAATTACACATGCTGTCTGAAGGAGATCCGTATATGAAGAACCATAATGTTTGGCAGTATTTGGATCTCAGCTTCCCTTGGTTTAGAGGTTGACATTTTGAAGCTCGGCCCCGTATGTGGATTTTAGTCCCCCGGCCTCTCCTGTCAGCGTTTGGGAAGTTTGGCCCTGGGCTCTGGTACATGAGGAGACGACAAATGGAGAGTCTTCGTCAGGCAGAAGAGGGAACAGCGTTCAGTTTCTTTGAAAAATGTTTGCTCTGCTGCTAAACAGCTTCAGCGCGCCTCCTCCAAGCAGCGTCAGCGTGCTGCTGCGCACGAGGCCGGGGAGCGTTGCGCCGGGCATGCGGCTGTGCTTCCTGGTGTCCCAGAGCCCGTGGTCGTGTTGGCTTGACGTGTTTGCGAAAGAGAAAGAGCCTTACGTAAGTTAACCCAGATGCCATGTCCTTTTGCCTCCGCACAAATGACCGCTAAATAGTTTTTTAACACTTTATTGTAGTACTTGACTCCCTGCTTGGTTCTCCTTCAACCATCCTGCTGATAATTGCAGCAAATTTTATTCGTAATTTCATTAGAGTAAACGTGGGGTAACCTCACTGTAGTCCAACCAGGGGGAATTTCAGCTCTCAACATCGCTTTGGGCCTGCAGTCTTGTACAGAGGAGCTGTGCACGTTGACTGAATTCAGTATAAAGCATTAAACACTGCCTCTTTTGTAATTAACGTTAGAGAGCTGTATGAAGTCTTGAAGCTAAGAAATCCCACAAGCCCTGTAGAAAACGTTACTTTATACAGATCTGAAGTGTTTTTCAAGGGAATTCACCCTAAAAGATAGACAACTGCTGGGACATGAAGAATATAAAGCTCTAGGACTGTACGTTGCAGAAAAGTTCCCTCAGAACATGCATTTAGTCTCTGATACCTTTGGTGATACGTGCTGCCATCTTTGCAAGTGTGGCCTCACTTTCACTGTTACTGCAACATGTGTCAAGCGAAATGAAAACAGAAATTTGGGAAAGGGCATAATTAACCTACGTGTGAACATTAACCTTAAATATCATGCTAATTATCTGACTAATTTAATCACTGCAGATCTCAAATTTGTTTGTTAAATATTTAATTCTGCAAGTTGTTTTTGATACAGGGGTGTGGGTAGCTTTCTATGAATGTAAGCTACTCTATAAAACTCTGCAAAATCATTGTATGTTCGCACCTCAGTGAACAAACCCCACTGTCAACAAGACTTTTAATGGAAATCACAGAAACCGTGCCCTGAGGCTAAGAGTTACAGTGCCCTATTATTTTAAAATCTAATGAACACATAGTGCAGGAGTAGACCGGGGTAAATTTCTGCCTGCACATCTTCAGGTTTGATTCCATGGGAGTCAAGACTGGAAAGCTCTGGTTTTCCTTGTTTCTTTGGTTGCTGTGCAGCTGTATGGTTGTTTCTTATTTATTCACCTCTTGACTACTTGAGTAACTCAGCAAATGATGTCCTTGATCTTCAGCCCTTCTTATCAAGTGACTATTTTTTGCTAAAAGTAACCTAAAATGTGTTTAGATGCTCCAGTTACAATGCCGCCCAAAGTGGCTCTAATTATTCCTGAGAGGAAGCTTTTGAATTTGGGAGCGTTTGTTGAGAAGATGAAAGCTCAGTGTTTGTCCCTGCCTCCCCGATGGGAAGGAGGCCGTGCTCCCACTGCCTCCCACAAACACCCAGCCGAGGCAGCGAGGCAGGGGCACGGGCATGCCTCAAAACGGCCAGGCTGTGAGTGCTGGGGAAAATCCCGCGTGGAGGGGACAGCCAAGCCAGGACGAGCCCTGGAGGCTGGGGGCACCCCAGTCCTCTGTCCCAGGGGAAGGTGGGGGCTCTCTGCTGTGTAGTGCCTTCCTTCCCTCCATCCCTCCCCAGGGGCTTCAGCCAGTCCCACGTTTCAGGCTCTACCCACATGTCAGTACTTCTTCAATGTTATTTTCTTCATTTTTGTTATATATGCCTCCTTAATTGAGCAAGAAGGTGAAAGATCGGGGTTGACGTTGCGTTGCTGCACTGTAATTCTTACTATCAGAGGAAGGTGCAAAGGTATGCTAAGTCCAGGTGATGGCTCACAGCAGACCTCTGACAGGACCTATTTGATTAGTTGGATGTCCATGTAAATACCTGTTTGGGACTATATTATTACCTTATCAAATATTATTCAGAATTTCATCTGGATTGCCTATATTTATTTATTACACACTTACACACACAACTCATACTGTTTAGTTCATCCTGGCAAGAAGAAACAAATTTCTGTGAATTTAGCTGAATAAAGCTGTGTTTGTTCTTGTTAGTCATCAGAAGTCTGGTTCTTTCTATGCATTATCTCAATTTCTGGGCATTTTTTCCCTTCATTTACTCCAAAAATGACTTCAATACTAATGAATACTGAAAGACAGCCAAGACAGGATGAACTTTTGGACAATTTATGCAAACACGACAGATGAGAATAGATTTACTATAAACATGTCAGGCACAAAAGACTTGACTGCTTTTTAAATACAGTGATACTGGAAGAGATTTATGGATATTTTCAACTGTTCATTAAAGAGAAAAATATTTTGAAACTATAGGCACTATCCTTTTATCCATTTTTGCCTTCCAGGCTGAGTTGCAAACCTTTGATGTTTTCTCCACCAAAAAATAAAAGTAGTTATGAATTTATTTCTCCCAAGCACTTTCATTTTTGTGTCAATTTACAGTTTTTATTGCATTCCTGGCAGTCCAAATTATGGTGTTTGGAGACTCCATAGCTCTGCATTTTCTGAAAATAGGGATGAAGTTCACTTAATGATGCTTTCTGGCCACTGCCTTTTTTCTTCTCCTTTAGTAATAAAAGGTTAATAAAATCTATGAATACTTTAACTGCCTGCTAGAGCAACCAACCAATTAAAGGTTATTCTAATCTAAATGACTGGAAGCCACTTGAATTGAAAAAGTTAACATGCAATAGCTAGTACCTGCTGGATCAGATTAATAAAATGGAAAGTCTTAGACATGAAGATCATGTATAAATCTAGTCCCTATAGTTGACCAAGGCATCAATTCTTACAGCCAGACAGGCATATACTTAACTGTCTATTTTCTGAGTCTGCTTCTGTGTCCTTACAAATCAATAGTAAGCCTTGCTTTCAACTTCAGTGCAACTGAGGTTGTTGTCAGTCAATGATTTTGCAAGATGGGGCTGAGATATTGGAATAGTTTCATGGAAATATTGGTTTCTTTCTTTCTAAAATAGTGTTAAACTCAAATAAGTAGTAAGGAATTTCAACATGAAAATATGTGCTCTTGCATTGCTTCTTAAAAACATTGTGTCTTGCCAAATCTCTTATGAAGTCAAAACCGTGCACCAAAACGATAGCAGGAAGGACTGTGCAGTGCTTGAAGATCTAATCCTGCATACTCACAGTGCTGACTATGCTCTTGCTTTTTGAGAAGATGGAGGAAGATGGAGAAAGAGCAGATTTGGGTGGAAAATAACAGAGTTTTCATCGCAACCTTAGAAGGATATTGGCAATTTCGTAGCAGAATGATTTGAGCATTTTGAGATGCTTCAGAGTAAGGCAGGAAGCTTAATAAAGGCTGCACTTTGGAAAAACAGACAGATGAAAGTTGTATTTTAGCAATTTTTACTGGACTTGCATTTCCAGCCTTTTAAAATTAATTTAAGAGCCACAAACCAACATACGTTTATAAATAACATAATGCAGTAGGAGATAATGCAAATGTCTTTATAAATAACACAGTATAGCTTAAATCATTATTTTTAATGCCTCTATTTTTTGTTCCTATATGAAAAGGTCTGTGCTGGTCTGCATTAATTAAATTTAAGTAGGATTTCTAAGGCCAGATCATCATTACTTCTGTGTCCCTGATTTAAATCTGCAGTAAAACATTTCTCCATTTAGTTTGGTGCTTTTGTGTCATATTTCATACACTAGTTGTCTCTTAATTAAATCCATGATGGCCCACCAACACAGACTATTAAAATAACTATACTTTGCACTTGACATATTTATGAGACAGATTCATAAGAGTATAGACTGATACTTGAACTACTCACTGAGAAATGTTAATAAGATTATGATGAAGGTAAGATTAGAACATTCGTCTCCTTTTCTCTTCTCTCTTCTTTTTAGAAATTTATTTTTGTAACTGCAATTCACTGCTACTATTTCAGGCTGTTTGATGTTGTTGTACATACCAACAGTTCTTTCTGTGTGGATTTATTGTGGCAATGAAGAGTGGGAAACTGCTAATTTATATCATACCAGTAAAGCGCATAAGTATTCTGTTCCTTGAAGTATGAATGTTTGCAGATGTCTCTAAAACCTTCACATGGGACTGACACGTTCAAGATAATGCGTATTAAGGAATTAGTCTACCTTTGGAACTGGGTGATGTAAAATATGGATTATTGTGAAATGCCACATCGTTTTACCTCTGCTGCCTTGCTCCTTCGGTAGTCCTGTTGGTGTAGGGCCGGCTGGGTCTGCTCCTGCGTGAGGTGGTGGTGTGCCTGGGACCACTGGCTGCATGTTGTTGTGCCAGGCAGGACGTGGCCTTGCCCACCTCCCAGCTGTAGCACAACATGTTGGCATGTCATGGCTGTGCAGTTTGCTCTGTGCGGTTTGACTGTCACTACAATGTTTGAAATTACACGGATGTATGGCCTCAGTGGTTAAGAAAAACGGAAAAGGAAGCAAATTCGCAAGTGATATGACTTTAAAGGTTGCTTGTCATATGATCATTTGCGTGTATGGATATCTTGAAAGGACCTTAGCATCATTTATTGACAGAGTTGCTGATAACATTTGTTTGATTTTTTTGTAATAATTTGGTTGTGGAGGGTTCAGGGAACACCATATTTGAGAAAAGTGTTGCTAGAAGTGAAAAAGCTGCTGCGTGAATGATCTAAAAGCAGCACGGATTTCTGTCACTTTTCAGGACCAAGACGTTCACCTCTTCCCCTCTTAGGGGCCTTTTCCCCCTCTCCCTTTTTTCTCAGTCACATCCTTCCATGGAAGGGCTCCCAGACGTTGCTGCATCAGGGGTCCAGGTGTGGGTACAAATGCAGAGGGCACTAAATACATGGAGTTTGAGCGGTATTTATGTGACAAGTGTGGTATATGGAAACCCAAATCTACAGGATGTTCAGATTTTTTTGCTGATAATCTATCACCGTGCTTCATACTGATATTCTCTATGAAAGTAACAAAAGCATCAAATGTTGGGATTTCATTTAGAAACAAATACAATATTAGGAAGTAAGAATAATAAAGATATATTAAATATTTCATCCTCTACAGAAAGAAACCATCTACAGTTCAGGGAGCTTCACTAAACACATTAAGTCTAATAAAATCGCCTACACGTACTCCTGACACTGGTAGTAATTAAAATAACTTGTTTCAAAAAACCGGTCCTATACATGAATACTTATTGGCAATTATTTCTAAGTTCTTCAAACCAAAGATAACGTAATTTGATTCACACACAATGTTCTTGTAAACGTGGTTCATACTGGGTTTTATATGCAGCTTAGGACTGCTAATTGCCGTTTTGAGCCTCACAGTAAAATAGAGTTCAATATGTCACTTTTTCTGAAGTATTGAGAAATGTTTGAGAAATGCTTGTCTTAGTCTAATCAACTGTGAATAATTTATTTCTGAGTCCTACTTTTCAGTATAAGTGGATCTGACTTTTCTCAGAGCTTCTAAAGTCTAATCAACTTGTTACATTCATTTAATTAAGGAAATCTGTAACGAACTGTGAAGTGTATGTACCAACAGGCTTTTTTGTTTTGTAAAATTGGCGTACTTTCATTGTGAATGTAATTGTGTTTGTTTATACTGACAGGTAGCCTCTACTAAACAAGTCCTTTTTCTTTTTCTACATGTATAGGTCAATATGAATAGCGTATAAACTATTTTCTGAACTGCCTCTCTCCTGGTGGACCCACCACCCCGCTTCCCGAATTCACGCAGCTGCAGCTTTCAGGCAATTCTCATTTCTGGAAGGGTTACAAGTATGTAAGTGTTCTTCCGTGCTTCAGGGAGAGGGAAGATGTAATAGAGGTGTGACATACGAGAGTGTGGATAAGTGACTTCTTTAGTCACAGTTAATCTGAAAAAGGTCATCGCAGTAGAAGATTAGAACACTGACACAAGCTTGTGGTCAGGATCCGCATGCCACAGAGTTACCGAGAGGAGCGCACAGGGGTGAGCTAAGGGTGCTGAGTGAAAGTCCAGTCTGTGTGTCCCAGCCGAAAGTAATTTGTTCTCATTTCTCTGAGAAATCAGCATCATCGGAAGGAAGTAGCTGATAACATAAAGGGCTCCTACATCATATATGCATTTTTTTTGAAAAGACCCTGTATTTATTTGCTAAGAAATGTTTAGAAGTCCATCATTCCTCCCATCATTATGTGATGTGGGGAAGAATTTTTGTTAAGAATAAAGAGAGAAGCTGTGGGGATTGACACATTATTTTTTTCTTCGTATGCTCAGACAAACTCTTCAGCCTCAGAGAAAAGGTCCTTGACCCTGGTCTAAAATACTGTCCGGTGCTTATGCGATGTAATATGAAAATCATCAAAACTGTCCTTGGCGGGGTGTTTCTTTCCATCAGTTGATTAAAATGGTTTATTGTTGCTGACAACACCGTTGCTTTATATGTATTTTTTTACAAAGAGCAGATGTGCCCATGTCTTGCACTGTTTCTCTTTGTGTGGTTTTTGGTAAGTACCGAAGTGAAATCGCTGCCCGGGCAGTCCCCCGTGTGAAGTTTCAGAGCGGGCAAGGAAGGCAAGATGAGGGGCTCGGCGACAGGGCCGGGGGAGCGGCTGCAGGGCAGCGGCAGGGGAGGGCGGCGTGGCGGCGGCGCACGGGCACAGGGGGCTGCGCAAGGGCCCCGCAGAGGGGAGGGGGAGAAGTATGCAAACCTGCAACCAGCAAGTGCCCAGAGAAGGAAAAAATCCCCAAATCTAGAATTATCTGCCTGCCAATGTTGTATAAACTCTGCTCTGACAAAAGCAAGAAGTGGGTTTTTGGCATTTTTTCAGACTGACAACTCTAAAGTTTCAGTTAGAATATGGAAGCAGAGAGTAGCTGATCCCAAAACGCTAGACAAGGTTGCATCAGGATGAAATCTTACCTATCCTTCTGCGGTTACAAAGAAAACTGAAAAAGCGCAAGTCTTCAAGATGAATCTGATGTTTCTTTGTTTTCTTGTTCCACCCATGTTTGATGGGGGAGATGAAATCTCAATACAAATGCTATTTCCAAGCCTAGGCGTCATTTCAAGCAGTAGTTTTGATACAAGTACGTTTCTATCCCCCCAGCACAGGTTTTTCTAAGGCGTGTTGTCATCTAATGATAATAGGGTCTTTCATTACAGAATCACATATTATTGGGGGTGTGACCTTATGTTCAATAAATATTTATTTGAGAATCACAGGTTAATTAATTTCCATTGTTTCTGTTTTAATTCTATACATGCTTATACTATACAATTAGAGAAAACCACAGAGAGCCATGAGTAAATGTTGCTCATACAAAATGTTTCTATTACCCTTTACTTTTAAAACCATTAATAGATTATTAGGAGATATAAACATAGGAGACCATGGATCATATTTGCATGTTAATGAAATCCATGAATTATACATTATTTGCTATGGAGAGTACTAGAAACAGTATTCCTCCTTTCTAATGGCTATAAAAGCTGGCGGTTTCCTGGAGCACACGTCGCATCCCCTCTGCAATACCTTCTAATAGAAAGAAAAATCCAGCTCTTCAAAGCAATCTCTCACTAAATGAAATAAATTTGTTTGTGTTGCTTTGCAACACACAAGTGTGACAGTTCATTTTAAACAAAATAGTTTTAATAATGTCATTACTAATATCTATTTGGTCATCTCTCTGAAAAATGGTGTTTTAATAGGAATGTTTCATTTTAATAAATGGCAGAAGAGGCAAGCTGCCCTGAGTCAGCAGGAAGTGGATATACACCAGAGAACAGGCTGATTGTGTTAGATTCATCCAGAACATTGAACAGCACACAGACAGTCCAAGAAAAAGCAACTGGCTTTATTCAAATGATTAGTCTTACTGCTATGCTGTAGCACAGATTCACACATTCTTCTATTATTCCTTGACCTTGTGCCAAAAACTCCCACTTGAAGTAATAATTAGAATTAGTGTTTCCAGTGCATGCTTCCATCTTCCTAACAAACAGTAATGAAATGTGGCTTTTACAAAATATGCAGTTAATTAAACTTTTTTTTGAACATTGTTTGATTAATACAGTTCCCCTGTGCTAGCCCCTCATTATGCCCGACTATCTCTACCTGATATTGGTGAATCAGAAGAAAAGCACTATCAATAAGATGAGTGAAATTTCAGAAATTTGCACCTTAAAATTGCTTGTGTTTTTTCTCCTCGTTTTGTCTCCGTCTTGGAATAAACTGGAAAGATGGCCATTATTTGTAAGCCTGTTTTTTAAGTTGAGGACAGTATGTGTATTATATAACTACTCTACAAATACCCTCAGCATGAATATGAAGAACACATATATCAAGTGCTATAAGGTAATAAGTGGATTTCTAGGCAAGCTTTTTGAAAAGGTGGCTCAGCACTGTCTTGCTTAATAACACTATGCAAATAGAAATTCTGATTTCATTTTTTAATATTATTTCATGCTTTTTTACTGTCTGCCTTAATTATCCCAATGCTGAACAAGTATAGTCTTTTGATTGATGAGAGTTCCACCCCTTTACCCACACCCCTGCAGATATGAGGCTCCACAGTTTAGTACCATAAATCACTGTGATTGTATAACTTAACTACTGTATGATCAGAGATCACATACAGTGTTAGCCTGAATATGCATTCATCCTTCGTTATGAATGTTTTAGGGCTAAATTTATTCCGGCTGTTTGGAGAAATATAAGTTTCTTCACATAAGAAAGCAATGCATTTTAAATAAGCAATTCTTTCAACAACTGGAAATAATCACAAAAGTCTTCTATTTGCAATCTTCATTAATGTGAGTTATTTCATCACTTTAGGAGAAATTCTTTCAGAGAAAAACAACAATTAAACCCCTCCCCCCCCGGCTCTGACAGCTAAGAATCTATGGATCAGCCATTTTAGTAATTAACCACAATTCCTCTGATTTGTGAATTTCCAGATGATGAGGCAGGAAGCAAGTTACATCTTGGAGAAATTGCCCTCAGGAGAGAGGAGAAACTATTGCGAGGTTGACAGCACAACCTTGTACCGGCACAGTTTCCCTTCCCTAGTGGTTCAAGGAGTTCTGAGCACCCTCCTGTAAATCATCAGCTCACATCTATTTATTATCTTCCAGCCCAGTGCACAACACTATCTGTTACACACGGATACCAGCAATATTACAAGGTGGACTCAAGGGATAAGAGACAGCAAACCCTGCACACCTCCTACGCCTGAGTCACACCCGGTGTAAAGTCGGGTTCTGTTCATAAAGTACATACTATCATCAGAAGAGAAACAATATGAACTATTATGTTTCAGAGTTGGGGTTTTTTTAACGTTTCTCCAAAATGCTTGATCTTCTCTGATGATATCTTTCTGTTATTACACAGAGACAAAATTTACCTGCATAGCAATGGACAAAACGTCTATGAAAATACTGCTATTCATTCAACGATTGTTGTTGTATTTGGAGTAGGCACCAGCTACACCCTGTGATGCTTGTCCTCGAATATCAATAAATAAATCATAAAAGCCAATGCTTCAAATATTGAGAAACTCACACTTCAAACTGTGTTTTGAACTATACAGAGAGCAGTGTCTCAGATTGTCCTTTTGCTTTGTATGAACAGAGGAAATTCAAAGTAGGAGGAACTCTCTCCCGGGATTTGGCATAGGGGAGTGCCACAAACCATCAGCCTTCCTGTCTCTGCTGTGCCAGAGAAGCCTCTCCTGGGATGTACCATGAGGAGCAGACAGCGTGTCTGGGGAGTTAATGTGGCTTCAGATGAAATTATCTCCCGCAGAATCCATCTCGCCTGATGGTTGTGTGCATGCAAAGGAGCCAGGCAGTGGCAAGGAGCCAAGCCACAGCAGGGCAGGTGAAGGCTGGAGAAAAGTAGAAGCACCTCCCTGTGACTCTGTTGGGTTAAGTGAAGTTCCTTGCACCACAGACCTATGGTGCTGATGAAAATGGGACATCACAACCTTTTCCCCTTTCTGCTTCTGTCTGGGGCCCAAATTTAGTAAGAACAAACTCATTGAAGTCCCCACCCCATTGCCCACCTCCAGTGCTCACTAAATTATATGGTGTGAATGACAGCATTAAAAGGAGAAATAAGGGCAAATGCTCTTCTGAAAGGTACGCTCTAGTTCAAGCACAGGTTTTTGAGCTGCTGCTCAGGTTGAAGAATGAATTTCCATGGTTTGTGTTGTGCAGGGGGCCGCTAGGCAGTTCTAATGGTTCTTTTTCTTTTGCTTTAAAAGCACTGAAATTATCTGAAAGCTAAGATTAAGAATGATATTTTGCAGTTTAATTGCGAATGCAAGGCTAGGCTAGCACTGGAAGTCACTCAGGTACATCTACTCAAAGGCCAGAAGAAAAAGCACTGCAGGTATTCAGTGCTTTATCTGATTAGAAAACAGCCTGGCACAGATGTGATTTCTGCTCCATATATCAAGCTATGGCAGGCTTTTGCTGCTTCATTATGAAAGCATCTGAAGTAAAATAGGTTTTGGAACATAAAAAATGACAAATTTGGAAAAATATCTATATGCCAGATGGGTGTAGGAAGAATCCTTGTGACAAATATATTATTAAGGGAATATGCATAAGGAAAGAAACTGTGCCCAGCTCTTCCAAGGATGGACAGGCAGGAAGGCAGCGTCTCGCTGTGTCTAATGTATTCTCATCTGGTCTATATCTAATTAATTATCTTGCATTGCTGACATAAAATCTAGGCACCACACACAATAATGGTAAGCTGCATCGGGGCTTCGGCAGGACCTGATTGTTGCTCTGCCCTCCCCGCTTTTGTTTGCTTTCCTCGGGGGCTGCGGGTCAGAGTGACGACATCTCCGCTGAGGAAAGGCTAATGCAAACAGACGAGGATTTTGCTGCACGCCACGGGTGGCACGGCATGAGCTCATCCTCGTCTCCTGCGTTACCACACTGTGTCAGCCTCCTCCAGGGATGCTGCTCGGAGGGGTTTTATCATAGACCATGGGTGCTCCAGCACAGCTTCTCCTTGTGCCTCATGGGGAAATGGGGGCATTTCAGTAGCTGCTGACTTACTCCAGTGATGCTTTTGGAGATGAGTTCAATGCTCCAGAGGTGGGGCTGGGACTGACTGGGAAGGCGGCTCAGTGCACAGCTCCTGGCGGTTGGCTTTCCGGTGTAGGAAGGGGCGTTATCCATAGCTCGCCCGCCCTGGCTCCCCGCCTCCGGACACGTGGGGCTGTGTGCGACAAAATGGCAGCGCACAAGGTTGGGGGTTACATGGCGCAAAGAGGCTGAGCTCTGGTGCCAGGAAGCTGCTGGACAGGCAGTGGGCTGGAGGTAGGCAGCAGCTCTGGTTGTAGGGCAGGAATGGTGCTGGGGGACCCTGGAAACTCCAGCTTCGTAGTGGGGGGCCAGTGGGGTCCTTCAGCCCAGGCTGGTGGGGCCAGGCACCCTCATGTAGACCCTTGAGGCAAGGGTCTTCCTTGGAATCAGGCAATCAGTATTTCAGCTTTAGAGTAAAAAATCCCCAAAGGACGTGCATATTCTGGCCAGTCCTGCATCTGGGTGGCAGACCAGATCTGATGTGGACTTAACGGCAGCTGGGGGAGCTGCATGCAGATATTGCTCACAGTTGAAAGAGGTCTCAGCCTTTGGTTCTTCCCAAAGATGGGATACATACCTGGTTTGGCTTCAAGGTGCAAATGGTCTAGCCATGATTAATGTGTTAGGAACTGAAATAGAAATGGAGGCAGGGAGGATGGTACGGCAATCTTATCATCTGGCTTCACATAATTTGATTTTACTGGTGCCCCATCCACTATCTGATTGCTCTTTTCCTATTTAAACCCGGCCAAACCAGGAAGCTTTTGCTCACAGGCTCTTAGTACTATTTTATTTGGCAGTTATGGAATAAAAGAATTTTAGTATTGCCTTAGAGTTTCTCCTGACATCTATCACAACCAATCCAGCTCATATGTGGGTGAACTGTGTTTTGATCCAATTATAAAATTCTATTGGAGTCTTGTTACATTCTTATCCCATGTGCATGTTGAAAAATTCAAGAGCAGAAGAAAATTCTACACAATGTTTCTCATTTACTGTAGGCTTGGAGACACAAAACTGCATCACACAGTCATTTGTGGAGGCTAATAGCACACTAGAAAAACAACATATTCTTCAGGAAAAAAACCCACCCTGTTAATCATCAGCAGGATTTAGAGGGGCAATAGTACAATCTGTATGTAGATATTGTTGTAGATAGTCTTTGGTGACACAGCCTTACTTTGTTAATTGTAGCAACAAGAACTTCGTTGGTGTTCACGGCAGCAGTTATGATGACAAAGGATCTGCCAATTTGAAGACATTTCTGAGGATGCATAAAAATGACAAATTTGAAGAGAACCCAGACACAAAATGGCCAAGGCAGCACAGCTAACATCCCAATGGATTATAATGACTACAATACTTAAAAATGGAGGTACTTTACACACTCTTAGTATCTCTATAGCGAAAATGCATTATTAAATCAACAACCCATGCGCTATTTGATTACCATTACACAGAAGTTGATCTAGGATAATTCTGGCTCAACACTTCCACTGTCTTCAGGCTATGAAACATAATAAAGGGAATTAGGTGTCTCCTTTGCTCAGCTGCTACAGAAAGCCACGCAGAGGCATAGCTTCACAGAGTGCTGCTCCCAGGAGGGAAATACACTCGCTCCAAAGCTTTGTGGCTCCATCCTGGTGGAATCTCCCGCACACCTACCATCCGAAACCCTACCCTAAAGCTGAGGGAGATGCCAGGACCAAGCCAGCAGCCTTGGGCAAGCACAGGTGGCCCTGCAGCCAAACCACAGCTACAGTACCTGGAGCTCAGATTTCAGCTGAGAGCAGTTCAGCCATGGGGAAAAGCCAACGGCTTTTCCAGTTTCCCAAATACTGCTTGTAATTCATCCCTTTCAGGCCTGCGGTGATCTGACCTGCTGCAAAAAAAGTCACACCGGCCGCCCCCAAGAGCAGCTGCTGTGTGGGCACTGTTGGGACAGGCCTCTCTGTCTCGCCCAGCTGAGGCGAGCCCTCCCTGAGAGCCCCCCAGGCCGCTGCGTTCCAAGGCGGCACGAAGCCGGTGCCGGCCAGGGCGCGGGCGGCCCCACGGGGTGCTGGCTGCCGGCGCCCGCACTGCTGGGCCGGCTCGGCCTCCCCGTGCCGGCGCGGTGAAACAGGCAGGGAAGCTGGAAGGGGAGCGCCCAGCAGCAGCCCCCGAGGCCGGGCACCCAGCCGCTTGCCGGGGCGAGAGGAGGGCAGCGTGCCCGCGCGCTCGCGTGAGACCTCAGGCCGTTCCCAGGGCTGCCTGCTCTCGGTGACAGCGGTTTTGCCTGTCTGTGATTCCAGTAGCTTAAGTTAGTCCCGTTTCCCTTATTGCCGAGGGTACCGACAGGCTGTTGGTCTCCAGCTCTGGAACGCCGTCTGTGTTTCTGTGCCCCGTGGGAGGCTGGCAAACATGGCACCTCTCCCCATGGCTTCCCCCGGTCACTCTGAGCCCCGTCATTAAGCTCTGCCACAGAAATCTGTTTAGTCACAGAAGCAGATTGCTTCCATGAAGCGCAGAAATGTAATTTGCCAGTACTTACACTACAATACTAAATACTAGCATGTAGCTCTTTCACCTTTTCAGTTCTTTATAGCAAAAAATACTTGGTGTGAAATCCTGCCTCTACAAGGGTCGATGATAAAATCTGCAGCGACGGAGCACCTTCTGCCTTTCCTACGGTGAGTGGGTTTATTGGTTTTGCATTTAAAGCCGTTCCCATACGTCAGTGCTTTCACCGCCAGCCCAGAGCACTTGTACGCTCGCCAAGCTGGCGGGGAGCTCATCTCCACACTTCCCTCACCCCGGACTTACCCCCGCCGAGGGACAGCTAGGGTTCAGCGACAGCCCTTGCTGGGGTTTCTTCTCCCGTGGAAATGGATGGCCGATCCAGCTCTGAGGCAAAACACTTTCCAAGCGCAGCCGTAAGCCACCACGCCTCACCCCAGGCTCCAGCCCACTGTAGTTAATCATTAAATAATTCCCCTGGTGAGGTTATCCGGTGCTGATAAATTACAGATTTCATTGTTTTGCCTGGAGCAGCTTTAAATTGTGTTAATTTCGTCAAAGATTGACACTGGCTTTTATTTCCTTTTGCTACTGTTTTGTCCTGTAAAGTCGACGCACGCCACGGACTTCAGATTGCTCATATAATCGGTGCAATAGATTTCTTCCCCATATTTTGAGAAAATTGTAATCAGAGCCTTTGAAA
This sequence comes from Phaethon aethereus, assembly GCF_964289735.1. Classification (NCBI taxonomy): domain Eukaryota; kingdom Metazoa; phylum Chordata; class Aves; order Phaethontiformes; family Phaethontidae; genus Phaethon; species Phaethon aethereus. The sequence goes on from NC_138584.1 coordinate 15,052,034, forward strand.
TACCAAGAACTTTTAGATCGATAAAATACTAATGATAGTGTATTTAAAGAGGAATATTACCACAAATCCAATAGCTTTTAAAACAACCTTATTGTTGACCATGTTTGTTTTACATGTGAGCTCAAAATGATTTCTAATTTTATACAGCAGTGAATTTATTCCACCTACGACACACGTTTCTGACACAGGGTTTTCTCAAAAACTGAAGATAAAATACATTATACATCTTCCTGATGAGCAACCATCATTGGCCTGATTCTCTCTTTTGGCAATGGAAAAAATATCCCCAGGTAGTCCTATTCTGTTCATACAGAAGAAAAGGGCAGTTTTAAGTTAGTGGGATCTTGATCGGACCTTTTATGGCAAATTCCACCTATTCTGGAACAATGAACATAACAGCTCAATGTGTATTGCATAAAGCATATGGAAAATTTTGGAGCTGTAATTTACAACTACAAAGCTGATATTAAATATTTTCTGTACCAACAACAACGTCACGCAGTACAATAGTCTGTTGTGGTAAATAAGAGGAGGTTTTGATTGTGCAGTATTGTAGCTCCCTGAGCAGAATGCTGAGTTCGACCAGGAAATATTGAATAAAACTTCAAATCCCATCTGAGGCTCCATATCACAGCTGGTATTTTTAATCGAGGCCTCTCTCCGTAATTTCACTAGGGTACCTGGGGGTTGTTTTGGTGGTTTTTGGTGGGTTGGTTTTTTTTCTATTTAGGTATGTGTTATAATGCAGTCTAAAGCCCCACTTTGCTATAAATGTGCGCAGAAATTAAATGAAACAATAAATCAGGGGTCAGGTGCCCTGAGGCACTGAAAGGTGTTAATGGCCCTGATCAGCCTCACCTGGGGCCTCCCACCCTGCCTGTGGGCCCAGGAGGACTATTTAAGCTCAGCCCTGGGCTGCCCCTCTCTTTTTGAGGGGTGCTGTAGGAGCACTGGTCTCTGGCTCCCTGCCCAGGCACCCTGCTGATCTGGGCTCTGGCCCATCTATGGGCCTTGCAGCTTGTCTGCAAACCTGCCCTGTGTCTGTGGCCCCGTCTGGCAGTCTCTGGAATGTGTCTGACCCGTGGATTTACCACCAAGCTTGGCCTTGCCTGTGCCATCACCATGAACTTGCCGAATGTTGGGGGCTTGTGGTTGAAGCTGTCCTGCTCCCCTCATCAGCTGTGTGGGACTGGCCCTGATACTGCCCTCAGCTCCTGCCTCCCTGTCCTGCTGGAAGAAGACAGGGATTAGTCAAGGTAAATAAATCTTTTAATAGAGTTTACTTAACCTGGAGGACCCTCCCTTGCCCCATGCCTCTACCCCGTATTTTATATTAGATGAACTGTCTTAGGAGAATAAAAAAGCAGCTTGATTTGATATCCCACAGCAATTTCTGTGTCTAAGTCAGCTTATGGGAACATGAGCTAGTTTTCCATATCTAATTTTCAAGGCTTTTTGAGCCCCACAAACATGGGGACAGGAGCTGCAGTTCCTCCAGGGAAGCAGCTGGCTGAGGCTTGAGCTGCTGCTGAGCTCCTGCTCTCCACTGGTCTCCTGTGTGGCCAAGGGGTTTCTGTGGTAATTGGTGCTGAGCTGCTTGCTCACTTGCTTGACCTTGTATCTACCCACTCTGCGTGCAAACTTAAGCTATTGTTCAGGAATTTCATAAATTAAAACATGATCCTACTGGGGTCAGTACCTCCTGTGCAGGTCATGGTAAAAGAGATGGTGTGGTAGTGGTGAGGTGGTGGTTGAGAGCTGAGAAGCAGCTGGATGGTTTGTCTCAGTTTGCTTTCCTCAGGACAGTGTTTTAAGTAATGAGTTGATCCAAATCCCATGGAGTGTTTCGAGAGAACTACAGTGATTTGTAGCAGAATGGATCAGGTTAAAATTGCCTTAAATACCTTTCCTCAATACATATCCAGCTCTTGAGAAACCTGTGGTGCTACTTCAGACATTAAGCAGAATAACTTGAATGTGTAAGAAAAAAGAAAGAACTTAAAAAATCAAAGAAAAAAACACCTTATGTTGAGTTCCCCCACCATTTAGAAGAAATATGGACAACAGTGTAATCTGTTTCACTTACACTCTGAAGTATCTCCTTTTGTCCAGCTCCATACTGTTCTTGATCTAGCCTCCAGAGGAAGACAGGAAAACTGCCCATTGGTTTCAAGGATGACACTCAGACAGTTAAACTGTTGTTCTGGCAGATTTTCCATATTTCTTCCAAAAAGTTTTAATTTCTCAGGAACTGTGGGGAAAAAAACCCCTATTTTTTGCCAGATTCTGATAGTGTGAGTTTGAGGGAGAGGCAAAGGTCTGCCCATCTGGGATAGGTGCAGTGTCCTCCTTCAGGATATCTACAAGTGAATTTGAATGTATCTGTTTAAATGTAGTGTTAGTGTGAAGGTAATAGAAGAATATGGGCCTCGTCCCACAAAGCTGTAGCCTAAAGCACCTGCCAAATCAGATCCTTACCTGTGGGGTTAATTGGGATAATCTCTACTTTTTTGTTTCTAACTGCTCTACATAGATTAGCCTAACAGATTTTAAAAAAGCCAACACCTGTGGGTTCCTCCAAGCACTTGGGATAATATATTCTCATTTTAAAAGTACTGTTGAATATATTGAGTAAGGGGAAGAAAGGCATGAAAACAAGACTTTGGAAGCAAGGCAAAAAGTCACAGTGTTTGTTTCATGATACATCTGGGATCTTACCACCTGGGTAGGCTTGAGAAGCAGACCTTCCAAATAAAAATAGCAGGGTAATAAAACAAGAATAGTAAAAAGCAGTGGTGAGGTACTTCAAAAATCTACATTTTACAGAACTGTAATCATGACTTAAAAATACAAAACCACTGTGACTCAAAAGAGGGAGAGCGTGGGTGTTCGCTGGGGATGAGTCAAAAAGAGAAGAAATTTCAACTCCAGAAAGCAAATGCAAAAGATGAAGCTCTGTAAGTAGAGTCTGCAAAAAGGCAGACCAAATTTATGCATTTGTTCTGCATCCAGAGTTCACCTCCATGCTATGCAGAAGTCATTGATTAACTGATGTTAGATTGAAATGGGGCAATTAGACAGAGTAAAATGTCTAGAGCATAAATTATACAGGAAAAGTGTCTGGAGAGCCTCCCCTTTGTCTTTAAGACTTGCCAGCTGTTCCTTTCCTGCCTTGTGATTTTTACCTTTCCAGATAAGCATATTCCTGTTTCCTAAATCAATCTGACGGAGCAGAGTTAACTGTACATCACAGGGTACAGCTGTATGTCCAGATACATTTTTAATAGGTCAGCTGGTCCAGTGGCAAAACAGCAGTGAATCACATCAGCAGCTGAGGAGGCTGGAGGGTGGATGATGCTGTGGAAGCACCTGCACCTTGATTTCTTGGAGGAGTTTTTCACTTGCTTAAACTGAAGCATGTGCTTTGGTCCCCTTTGTAGTCAGTGGAATCAGGTGCTCAGCCTTACACTGTATTGAAAGATCATTACAGGAGTTAGAAATCTTACTGTTTTCCAGTGTAAATAGGAAAAGCAAATCACTGGTGCCTTGAAAAAAAGAAAGCCTGGGCAGTCCTGTGGCTATGCTGGCTCACTGCTCTTCGCTTGTAACAGGGCAAGGTTTGTTTTAATGCTTTTTCACAACAGGAACAATGAAAACTGGGTTTCTTAGAAATAAATTGCTTTGACTCCTCCTGTGGCTGTGGCTCAGCACTGAGCAGGCTTTAGGAGTGGGGGTTTTGCTCAGGACTCTCTTGTGGGGGTGTTTGATTTTTTCTGAGTTGTACCTTGCTCCCTGTAAGGCTGGTTTGAGCAGCAGCAGCAGGAGAGGCAGCCTGCCCTGGTATGTGGGGTCTCAGATGGGCATCCTTAGCAGTGCAGTGTGTGCTGAGAGCATCTGATGACCTACAACAGGTTTGGCTTTTATCCAGAATAAGGGCAGCCAATCTTAGCATCCACCTGTTTGAACAACAGAAGAGAAGATCTGATGGCTGTGCTATACAGTGACCTGCACTGGGCTGTTGGATGCAAACTGGACATTAGGCATTTTCTGACCTTCCCTTTACTCATGCTAGCAGGATTAATGCATGATGCACAGGTCATGGTGCGACCAAGTGAGATGACGAACTGATATTGTGTAAAGCCCAAGTTACTGTTTGCAAGGTGGGGAGGGGGGAAAGGAGTATTTGAAATAGCTATTGGCCCCTGCAGACTGCTTCAGCAAGCAGTCTTCTCTCCTTGTGTTGTAGGTGAGAATTGACAGTAAATGAGCTTGAACTGGTGGTAGCTGCTGGATGACCTCTTCAGTTTTGCATTTAACATTCCATGTAAAATTCCATGTTTATTGTCCATGTAATTCAAGTGGTATTTTCATCCATTCTTTTTCAGTACTTTCTATAAAAAGACAGGCTTGTTATTTCTGTGTAATTCTAGCATGACACTGACTGAGAGCCACCCAAATCTGATGGTATCTCACCTCTCACCTGCAGCAGTCAGTACCTGACTCCAGTTTTATTGGCAGGACCCTTTCAAGCATAGGAGCTCCACAAAGATCATGGGTTTATCATATTTGTCCAAGTTTAATATGCATCACTGCTAAGCCCAGCCAAGCAAAAGGAAAACAGGTGAACAGTTAGTTAAATGGTGTTTGCATTATTTTTATGCTGGGGTTTATCTGACTTGTCAGACACCCACTTTATATTTTACAGACATGTCTCCCAGCCTTCAAAATTGCAGGTTTATGATTTTGAAAATATTTTACTGAAGCCAAGAGCATTTAACATTTCATAATTGGGTTGGGGGGTTGTACATATGTCACTCAGTCCAATTTGAAGTGAAATGTTTCCATTTTTCCTGTAAAGACTGTGAAAATGTGAAGGCTGACTATAACAATAATATATAAAACATAAGAGAAATGTAAACCAATCCAGTCTCACAATGTATGTGCTTGTTTGGTAATTTCTTGGTGGTAAGGAGTGTTTATACAACACTGAAGTTAAAATATCTGAATATCCCAGACAGCATGATGATTTTGTACAGTGAACTCTTATAACTCATTTGAAATGAACCTGTCAGTCATCATTAATGGTCTGTGAAACCCTATCCCAAGCTGGTGCCAAGTCTTTCCCACAGAACAGTTACATCATGATAAGCTCTGCTGTGTTCCCAATAAATCAGGGAGTTTCATGATGAAGTTATATGATAGGCTTTGCTGTATTGCACAGTAAATCATTGTATTGAACAATTACACAATAAGCCTCCTTAGTTTTTTCTTTATGGGAGCATCTCTCGGTAATGGTTAAAAGTCACTGAGTATTTTTCTCCCCCTTCTACCACCTACCTCAAATACAGTTTATGGACACTTCTTAAGGCTGGGGGGAAAACCACTGTGCTAGCCTTGTATGCATACACACATGATATGATATGGTTCATAAAGCGCTAGGGGACAAGGCACAAGAAGCCTGGAGAGGTCTGAAGGCATCGCTGGGGCTGAGTCAGTGATGGGAAGGGTATCCTTGGCTTTCAGTGGAGCTGTGCCAGTTTACACTGGCTGAGTGTTGGCCTTTTCCTTTGGTCTCCAAGAAGATACGTACTAGCACTGCCTATTTATGCAATGATTTGCATTTTCTTTGCTCTGTCTTGGTTTACGTTGTCCCATTCAATTTTTATTAGTCAGCATTGGTATAAGCGGCATCTTCCCTATTAAACTCTATTTTATTGATTCTTGTGGTTTACAGGGCCATTTCTCTGCCTACCAGCTCCTCTTATGTGATTTAACCTACTGCCCCTATTTGACAGCTCCCAACTCAATTTATTCTTTACTCCACCCCAAATCTTCAGGTCTTCAGCTGTCTCCCAGACATCCCCACACTGATGTCCCCTTGCCCTCCAATGCTGCAAACTGGGACTCAGCTTCTTGCCGTTCCTCCCAGGCTAATGCCCTGTGCTGTTCCCTGCCTGTTTCCAGGGCTCAGACTTGTCTTGCGATGCCTTGGTTTCCTCTGCTTCTCCCTCCCCATGTCTCTCTGCTTCCTAGGGGCTTGCCTAGCCTATTGCCAAGTGCAGTTTGCATTCTCCCTCCTTGGCAGAGCCTCTTAAGCTCCCACTACTACAGCCTTTGTATGCCACTTCAAAAATGCACACCTTCTAATCTTGACAAGATTAAATAACAATAAAAAAGGATCCTGTTGCCATTTCAGTTGGGTCCCATCAGGTTTATAAATTGTTCGAGTCAGATTGTAGATGTGTCTGCCTTCCAAAGAGCAGGGAGTCGTGTCTGCATTAATGCTGCCTCCATAAAGCATCGTGTGCTGAAAAGAGCTATTGCGTACACCAGAGCTGCAAGAGCCAAACCCCCACCTGCAGCACATCAGAAAAACTCCAGTAACATCAAGAGATGTAGCTTAGGTCTGTGCTGGCTGAAGATCTGGCCTTGAGTGGGGACTGTGTCATGTAAGCAAGGAAATAGCTAATGAGGCCATTTTACCTGTCATGGAAACCCACTGCAGATATAGAAAAAACATGAGAGGATCTCACCAAAAAGAAATAAGTCTGGGTACAATGTTTTGTATTTTCAGAACCACCCCTCATATTTGTTTTATTGTTAGAAAAATAAAACATTGCCCATGAGCTTAGAGCTGCTGCTGCTGTCCTCTAAATCCTCGGATGAGGCACTACCCTGTAAGTATACATGAGATCTGCTGGTGGTTGCCTGTCCTGTGTAGTGGAAAAGTCAGGAAGGAGCTCAAGTCTCTGCCAGCTAAGGTTTGTTGCAGTTCCTGAGACAGTAAAGTTTGCCACTTCTTTTTGTCTGTTCAAAGTCATATTGTCTTCTCTAGAAGCTCAGTCGAGGTGGTTACGAGGTGGTTAGGAAGAGGGAAGCAGAGGTGAGATGTGGAATATTTTACTATTCTGCATGCAAGGCAGATCACTTACGGTATGTGTTGCTAGTTTAAAAGCCCTCAAGAGAATGTTGCAGGGCTCTGCTGTAGTAAGATATGTGGAAAATCAACGCATGCTTCCCTTATTTTAAATGCCGTAAAGATGGGATGCCTACACTTTCTGCAGGAGCAAGCTGTGTAGCTTCCGAGAGGTATGTGTAGGTAGTATATTATGGCCCTTTTCCTGGTATGCATCTTATGTGGTCAAAACACAAATTAAATCCTGTCTTGTAGCAAGTTAATATACTGACACATGCTATAGTATGAGCAGCCTCCAAACACGGCATAGCAAAGGTGTGTTCCCAGTATGGAGGGGAGGTGCCTTTGTGTTGGGATACAGGAAACCTGCAGTTTAGCTTTTTGATTGATATATGTGTAAAACCTGATGGGGGAACCCAGAAGGCTCTTGGAAAGCTGAAATGGGATGAGGCTGTCAGAACAGCTATCAGCCTGTATGTGCATCTTCATGTTGCAAGGGACACATATTGAAACTAGCTTATTAAAGCAAGCTTATTAAAGCAGACATTTAGGAGTTGAGGCAAATTTACAAAAGGGTTTCATACTTGGGAGCTGGGCCTTTGAAGCTGTTGTTACTGCCTTTTATAAAAGTCAGGAGACATGCTGAAATGGCAAACTGCCTTGTCATCCCTGGAATCGAATCTTCAAATGAAGAGGAAATCTTTTCTTTTTCCTAAAAAAGATGCACTCACTGAGTCTTTTCAGACACCATTTCTATTTGTGACAGTAACTTTTTCAAGGAAATGTGCAGAAGATAGAACAGCATGCTGCTTCTGATTGTACATTTCTTAATATGCTTTAGAAATATACACACTGGCAACATTTTTACAAGAAAATGCCTCATCTCTCATTAAAGAATGACTTATAAAAAAGCCTTGACTTTTGTATAGCTGTGTATTTAATTAGGCATATTTCATACTTCTCTAACAACCCTTAAATGGCAAATAGTCCTGAGTAATATCTGGGAAAACAAATTGCTTTAAATGGTTCATTTAGGTGAATTTAGCAATTTTATTTTGTATATAAACTGAAAAGCTGTCTTGGCTCAGCTTTTTCATGTGCCAGAATACAGGTGTTTAGTTGTTCAGTGAGTTCATGCATAGGAACATTCTTTGTAAGACACTTCAACAAAACCAAAAATACTTGCTTCCTGAATTATACTTTTAATTACTCTAGAGACACTGTACCTAGACACTACCATGAGCTGGTAGAATTAGATTGCTTGGCATTAATGGGGCAAGCATCTAATTTCATCAGGTTTCCTACAAGCTATGGAAGAGGAGCTGCGTGTGCCAAAAAGGAACTGAGTGAACACTAACTCCAAGATAGCACCAGAAGTGAAGTTCTGAGTATTTTAGCTAAATGATTTTTTTTCCCCAAAGTGTAATCTTGTAACTTTGATACTCCTTACAGGCTACTGCTAGCACAGATCCCTTTGCAGAACAAAGGCACTAAGAAAACAGAAAAGCCAAGCCTGAGAAGATTCACAACAGCAGGCTTTCCAGTGAAATTGTAATGTATCTTCAAGCAATGATTTCTCTTACTACTTCACTTATTACCCTTATTTACTCTTCATTTACCCTGATGGTTGAATTAAACCAGTATACAAGTGCTTTTCTTCTCTAGATGTACTTTAATGTGACAGCCTCATGGCTTCAGTGCCCTTTTTGCCAAATATTGCTTTTTCATAGACACAAGTTAATTCCTGTCGTATTGTGCGACAGGGTTGAGCACAGTGAAAGCCCAACTTGCAAACCACCTCATTTCTTTCCAGTCCCTGAGGAGTTCTGAGTGTGTCAGTAAGAGCAGATAAAACATCAGCGTGTTCCTTCTGTTTTCTTCTGAACATTTTTCTCAACCGTATCCTAAAACATGGGGTATTCTCTCTTTTGTTTTACTTCCCCACTCCTTGCCCCATCCAATTTCTTTCCATCTTCCCCATTTCTCACCTCCCCTATAGGAATGCAATGGCCATATATCTTCACTTAGTTTCCTTGTTGCAATTTGTTTGCATGGCTGGAAGGAAAGTACACTGTCACTCATGAGCCTTTACACCTGCCAAAGATAATGAGCTAAGTTTGACCCTCATTCTGGCTGGTTATTTAGAACTTCACACTCCTAGCAGATTTCTAATATCCCAAAGGAGCATCTGAGGTGTTACTACAAATATTTCTATTTAAAAAATCTATTTAATATGCTTTTCTCTCTATAATATAGATACAATTGAATATATTTTATTCTATTTTTTGCATTGAATATAGTAATAAGTTTCAATAGCAGAAATAAAATAATGGTGTGTTTATTGATAGCTGACACTTCAAAATTTTATTCTGACCAATAATAATTTTATTCTGACCAGGAAATGCAGCAACAGCTGTTTTTAGCAAAGGTGCTTCTACCCAGCCTGACACTGGGGTTCTGTCTTTTCTTTTTGGTGTATGTCCTCATGGTGTCCCTGATGGCAGTGACTTTACCCCTGAGTGATGGTGACTGAGGTGAGATCAGAATTGAGTCTTAAAACTCATTGTTTTGGTGACACAATTCAATGATGACAAATGGGAAAAGGAGATGGGTAGTTGCCCTAAAGACATTCTGTGATTAGTGGTGGATGAATGTGATATTTGTGGTCTGATAAGAAAAGCACTCAGAAGACTAGATACGTGTCTCCCAAAGCTCTTGTCTGGCAGGGAAGGAGGTGAGGAGAGGCTGGTGGTGCGCCCTTGGGACCTTCCCCAGGCCCATTGGGATCAGCGGCAGCGGGGAGGAGAGCTGCCCACGGTGCCCTGCGGAGGTGCTGCTGATGGTCCCAGCCAGCAGGCAGGCTGGTGCTCACCACGGGCGTGTTTACCTCCGAGGACAACGTGTTATTTCATAAGGAATTTGCAGACTGAGGCCTAGACGACCCAGAGAGCCTTTCAAAAGATCCACAAACCCTCTGAGCCAGTATGTTGTATTTATCTCTTAAGGAACCTTGTCATTAGGCTCAAATTAAAAATGAGCTGTCAGTTTCTATTAATAATTAATGCTGAAATGTTAGCACTTTGAAAGACTGTTTCAAGTGCAACACATTCCATTTAATGCTGAACAGCTTTATATTTACAGTAATTCCACCTTTCATCCCTTAATGTCAACATCTAAATCTTTAATGCTTTAATCACACTTCTTATTTTGATATCCCAAGTGAGCTGTTCTAACCTGTGTCCACTCCCTTTCGATAAGGTGCACATTTTAGACTGGAAGGTTAGTCAGCAGTGCTTGTTAATTATTAAGGAAAACAAAATGCTGCTGCTGGAAAATTATGTTTGTTCCCAGCAGTATGTGTTACCTTTAATCTGTACTGACAAGAAGCAAGAGGAATCATAAAATAATCAGAGGAGCCAGGAGAGGATTGTTTGTGAAGAACATTACCCAGCAGAAATGTAGACAGCCTTGATTTGATTCCATAAATGAACCTAATTACTGGGTAATGTATTGTTCTATGGAACTAACATATCTGTAAAATATGTAGTCAAAAGAAGGCACTGTGAATTCAAAAGCAGACAATTTTTGCTTTCGAGTTGTGCTCCCTATAGCATATTCCTGGACAGCATTAACTGACTGAGAGCTTTTGTCTTGTGTGTAGACAACACTACAAAAAATCACCCAAGCTGCAGCGTATGTCTGAGCTAAGTTCTTTATCGTAGCCTTCCCGTTACGAATAGCGGAGAATTCTGCAGAGAAACAGGCCACCTAAATGTGGTGCAGACTTTTCTTTTTAAAATTCTTGCTTTGTTTGTCTCCCTGTATTTATCCCAGGATATAACAAAAGAAATACTTGGAATTTTCTTAACTGCCAGGCAATTATTGAATGTCCTAGGGACACTGGAAAAAGTACTTAAATGGCCTGCAAAGAAAAGCAACATTTTTGAACTTGTGGTTATAAAACATATTACTCCAACTTGGTTTTCCTTCCTGTTTCAGAATAACTCCTCAAAGTGAGATGCATATATAGTTAATGGTATTTGTAACCAAGTTTATGTAACATTAATGGGCTACAGAGGGGTATTAAACTATAACATACTGTTTAATTACTGGGCTCAGTAGAATGAGACCCTACCTTGCTCTGATGTATCGCTACCGATTTGTTATGAATTTGTTATTCAGGCACATGTTTTCTGGGGTAGACGCTGAAGACCAACCCCATTATTCCTGTCTGTTCCCACCAGCGCTGCTGCGTGGAGAAGGCAGCTCGGTGTTTCCCTGTAAGACACTTCAGCCTGCCCCTTCCTCTGCACACTGAGGTGTGGTTCTGGAGGGGACGTGCTGTGGCCTCTGGGCCCCCATATTGGCAGGCCTCAAGGCTGTCCTTGTCTGGGACCATATCTTAATCATGTGTATGTCAGCAGGAAGATACCCAGCCTGCATTTGAATGCTAACCATTCTGTAACAGTGCTATTTCCTCTCTTCCCCCTTCATCCTGAAACGCGTGCTCCTTTTCTCACCTTGTTCGTAGGCAAGTTTCTCATAGGCACACTTGAAAAGCTCTCCTTTGGCTTTGCATTGATAGCTAGGAGTTCAAATGCACTGTGCGACTCACAGCAAATAATACCTTACTGCATGAATATCCACTTTAAATCAGGGAACTGTGACTGAGACACTCTAAAAAATCTCCATCCTGTTTGGCCCAGCCATTCCCGCCCGGGCAGAGTGCTGTGTTGATCAGGTGGTATTTCGCACCCATGTCACCCAAGTGCTAGTGAAAGCACAAAGTGGTGAAGTATCAAGACTGTATTATGATCAATTCTAGCAGCACTTCCACCTCAGATACATGTGTTTCAGTGAGACTAAACTGGTGTAAAAGAAGGTAGGATTTTCTCAGCCTCTGAACTTTTGCTTGTATTATCAGCTCACAGTAACATTATCTGCTGCTTTTATCAGGCTCCCATCGACTGGGCTTTTTCTAATTACATGAAGAGTGGATGAAGTCCTATTAAGGTGTCTGACTAGAAAAAGAATTACTGCACTGATACTTTCAATACTCACTGGTTTGTAAAAAAAGGCATTCAAAGTTTATCGAACCTCCACCTTGCACATAAAAAAAAGAAATAGAAAAATTCCTGCTGCTACATTACCATGCAAGCATCCAATTCTGTCCTTCCATACTGTGGAGACATGTACAACATGTGGGAAAGTCTTAAAAAATAAGATGCCCAACAGGACAAAAAATGGACATGTGTAGTATATGTACATTGTTCATTACAAACATGGTGAGTGTGTATATATAATAGATGTGGTGTTAAAGCACAGTGGATTCTTCAAAGTTTACAAGTTTGTTATGAATTGATTTATTCATGAAATGCTTTGTTTCTATGACAACTTTATTGGTTTGCCTGTGGTCTAAATACATATAGGCATGGCAGGAATTCCACAGTACAAAACAAATTACATGCTACCACCTGAATGGCTTGATGCCTTTAGGGAATGTACAGAAATAGTCCACAATGAGGGCAGAAATCACCATAGTCTGTGCCAGGATGAGAAGGCTTGCTTAATAAAGAAAAATGCTTAAAGGTTCTCCACAGCTTCCAACTCTGCAATAAAAGGGAAAGATGAAAATGAAGAAAGGAATCTGGTAGGAAACATAAAAGGGACCCAAACCCAATTGCAGAGATACTAGTGTATTCAAGAAAAAGCCACAGATCAAACACCAGAAATAATATAGTTTGCAAGAAGCTATTAATATTCATAACAGATCTAGAGCTACAGAAGAAACTGGAGAGCTATTGTTTAGTAAGAAATTAGTGTGAAAGTATAGGACATTAGTTGATAGAAGGATAGGGAGGCTTGCTGGGACAACAGAAAATGGGATCAGAGGAAAAAGTGGATCAAATGGCAAAAGGACAAATTCTAAAATACAAGAGCAATAATTAAGACAGGGGCTGGGAAGATGACAACTGTTATAGATGTCGGAGACCTAAACACAAGAATAACACTTCTTAAAGTATGGAAAATGCAAGTTACATAGCAGGGCTTCTATGACTGGCTCCCATGACATATGGCGGTCTCCAAAACAGTATCCCAGACTATGGTAAAATAATGGTGCTTTGGCTGCTGCTGTCCTGTGGGATGCAAAGCTCTTTGGGAAATGACAAGCAAGAACAAGGGAGCCTGTGAAACAGGCTTTGCTGCTCCATCACCCACAATCTATCTGCTTTTCAAAGCCATAAATATGAGAAGAAGCAGAGAGCATACTTCCATTACAAAAGCCATTTTTTTGGCAATGATTTTAAATCTAAACAAAGCTGCATAGCATTCTGGATCATTTTTAGAAAATCGGTATGAGAATTTTGAAGGGAGGAAGGATCACTGGTCATCCTCTGCCTAGCCTGAAAGCCAGCATGCCAGCGCCTTAGAGCAAACCGTGGCAAATGCGAGCCCTTGCTTGGCACCCACAGGCTGCCCCGCCAGCTGCTCTGCCTCTGCTGTGATGCAGGTGACGGCATCTTCCCATGCTCGCTGGGCTCGGGTCAGGTTTGTGCCTTGTAATTTGGCTGTCGGGGCGTCATTCACCAAAGTGCCACCGATTTCGCCTCCCACGGGGCGTGCAGAGCCTGGGGGTGGGACGGGCAGGTTTTGCGGCACTGTGGGCTTAAGAATGCGTTGCCTCCCTTGTGCTGCGGCGAAGCCAGGCTACAAAGCTAACGGGGTGCAGTGACGGAGATTTGGTGCAACAGTGAGTTCCAGATGGTGCCTTAGTCAAGTAACTTTCTAATTTATTAACTAGGTAAACTCAGTTGCCGGCTCCGCAAGGTGACCAGGAACTGCATGAGAGCCGGGGTCCCGAGTCCAGAAAGCAGAGGGAGAGGAAAACAAAGGTAAGTGAGATGCGAAGCTGCGTGTGGCTTTGTGCTGGGCGGGCACGCAGCACGCATACTTCACTGCCACTCTGTAAGTGCCTAAGCCATTTGACTAATTTGACATGGAAGCACTAATAAAATAAAAAGCTTCTCCAATTAGTGTATACTCTCTATTATTTCTGACTTGTGTTCTGACCCAGTCCCTTCCATACTCCTAATTGCCTGTGCTGCAGAAAGTGACATTGCCTTCCACGCACTTTTTATGAGCTGTGGTCTCCTGCAAAGGAGAGAATTATATGTATCAGCCTCCATGACTGATCTGAAATGACTCTGTTACTTCAGCTGGTCAAACTGCATATTTACAAAGTATGGAATATTTAGAGATTGACTTCAGAGGGAGGGAGTGGTCACCCCTTCGGACAGTGGGCCTTATCCTCAGCTGGACATCCTTTTTGTATCATGCTTGCTTCAATAGCTGTTCATAGTAGCAATGAAACATCAAGTCTCTAGTAGTTATTAAAAATAAAGCCATATATAGAAATTAAGAAGACCTAGAAGTCATCTTTACCCTGTGGGGTTTTTTTAGGCTGTGTATAAGCCTTGGGAGAGAAAGGAGACTTGACATCAGTCAAGTAGTTCCTGACTGCACCAGACCATTGGAGTCTGAAAAACTGCCAAAGTAAAGCTTGTTGGTGTGCTGAAAGAAAATGAGGCTTTGTTTTTCTTTTGGTCTCCATGTCTAGATACTGAGTCTTCTGCCTGTGGAAAGAGCAGCTGCCCTTTCAAGATTCAGTCTGGATGTAAGACATAGTGGAGAAGCTCTTTTTTTTTCCTTTCTCAAGAAAGATTTTGTGGTTTTCTTAATTATTTAATTTTTTACTAGTTTAACTCTTTTATATGTTACAAAAAACATTTGTAATTCAGTACCTGGATACTGGACAGTGGGATAGGGTATCCCTCAAGTCTGATTTAAGCTAAGGCAGGCAGCCAAAAATAGTCCAAAACCTCCCTTAACAGACTGGTGGAGGCTCCACTCAGCACTTCTGAAGTGCTCAAAAGCCAGCAGATCCCAAGAAACCCAGCAATGAAGGACTGCTGGTGAAAGACAGCTGGGCAAGAATGCTGCTTTGCACCAGATATTTGGCTTCCAGAACAACCCTGGGAGCCAAGGTACCTGGCCAGAAGCCATCTGGTGTGGGCACTGGGGAGATGGGCAGGCCGGCAATGTGAATACCACTTGGCTGTTTCATTACAATTCTTTGCACATCCCCTTCTCATTTTCAGGAATTGGGAGACTTCCAGAACATGCATCATGGAGTGGTGGATCTCCAGCATCCAAGTAAGTTTATGGATTCACACATGGTACCATGAAAAAAATTCTGGTTGTACCACATCAGCACAGCTCCTGGTATCTAGTGTATGTATTTCAGTAAAGAGGCTCTTGACAAACCCACTTGGCAGTGAATTTATAAACACTTTTCAGAAGTCCCCCTTCCCTCTAATAAATGCTTTTTAGGTCCCTTTTGAATGTTGTCTGAGCTACACAGGCAAATGTCATAGTTTATCCCATAACTAACCACAATATTTAATTATTTAATGATGGCTATAAAACAAGTGTAACAAAGGGAAAACTGTTCTGAACTTTCTTGACACCGCATTCAGCAAATGCCTGCTCTTTATCTGACATGCCATCATTTACTCCCTCAGCCCTTGAGAGCGGCAGGATAGCTGAACTATTGATATATTAGAGGAAAAATCATAGACAAGGAAAGTAAATTGTGACATTTTGAAATGAACGGTGTAGTTCATCTGATGCACTGCATGGCTAATACTCAATGAAAAGTCTACAGGGAAGAGCTTAATGCACCTTTTAAAATCTCTGCATTTCAGTCATAGATTGTGATGTTGTATTTGTGTATACATAAGGATATGTCATGTGACCCCGTGATAAGTTTATGTAGATAGTACTTTACACACATTCAAATGCTTAATAAAAATGCTTCTGTTCACTGTCTCTCTGGGTTTGGGCTTGCGTATGTGCCTGTTTGTGCATATACATGCATACAGAGGGGTTATGAACAGATACCCTTTTTCATTAAGCAAGTGACATTTTCATGCTTGTGCAGCATCTATCTGTCTTCTTTCTGGCAAAGCTGTGTGCCTTTCAGTCAGCATCTGACTAAAGATCAATGAGAGAAAGCTTTTTGAAGGTGCTTTCAGGTCCTGCGGCAAGGGAGATGATCAGAAAGCTGCCATAAGCTTCAGACCCACTTGACAAATGAGGAACTATTTTGGCGTTCTGTAAACTGCTGTCACATCAGTTAGAAACACTAATTAGAACTACTTTGCTATTGAAAGTGTCCAGTGCATTAAATACCACTTCTGCTTATTGCAATTAGCTTATCCATTGACTTACACTTCATACCACAAGACTATCAAAGATGGAATTGCATAAGGGATTGTTTAATAATTTATGAGGGAAATTAGGACTAAATGGCAAATAGCTCTTGCCTGCTACCATTTGACCTTTCATTCCTTGCAGAGCACCAAGTTCACATGTGAAATGTGCTCATCCTCGGTTTTGTCTAGCTGGAGAAGAGTCAACAACCCAAGATGCACAAGTAAGCAAGCATCAGATGATGTTAGTTTTTTCAGTGATGTGGAGATGAAGTGATGTGGGTAGTTTCTGAGAAGCAATTGGACATTGTAGTACCACTCAGTCTGCAAAGTGAGAGAATTTTATGCTCTCCCTGTACTGTTCTCCAGAATGGTTCTCACTATTGATAAAGCAGAAAGACTTTGTTAAATAATCTATACCAGGTGGAGTTCAAAAGATGTGGTGATTTTTAATGCCATTTCCTTTCTTCACAGGGCAAATTTGTAGATGACAATCTAGTAAAAGGTGAAGTCATTTGTAAAGACTGAGACAACTTCATATTTTTGTTTTAAAGTTTAATTGTGGGTCCATAATGTTTCAACACACCTTAGGAATTAGAAAAAGGAAGCAAAAAGTTTCTTGTGCCTTAAGACAGAACTGACTGAGACATTAAGGATGCTATAACTCTACATTATTACATAAATGTTTTTAGCTGAGATGGAAGAAAATATCACTCTAAAGAGCTGGCTTGCAATCTAGCACACAATCTAAAGTCACGAGGCTGCATTCCTCACCCTGCTTTTGTTACCTTGGTCTGGGCACTTACTCTTTCTGCTTGGATTCCCACTGATGATGTTAGTCCTTAGGTCACTTACCAGGGTGTTAAGGAAGATCAGGATTTGTAATGTGTCATTTTAAATATAAAATAGCAATGTTACCACCACTCATGCTTCTCAAGAGCTGGGATGATTTTCTCCTTAAGTGATTTTTTTGTTCTTTGAGACTAGCTCAAAGAGTGTTTGTTCTGTTCATCAAAAATTAGTAAGGTATAACTGTAATGCACATTTTTCTAAAAGTGTTAATTCAAAGAAGCAGACAGAAAACATAAAGCAACAATGGGACAGCTTCATCTAAAAGCTCTTAAAAAGAATCACCTTCAATGACTTGATTCCAAATATATAAAACTCTCCATGTTTTCAAATTCCTTCATATGCCCATTCAGTGATCAAGGTAGAATATTCCTTGTCTGCCTGAAGTCCTACATCTTACCAGGCTGTTCCACAGAGTAAAATTTGTGGGGAAAAAAATTAATTACTCTTTCCTTTTCAAAATCTTTAAGTGATAGCAAGATAAAATACTACTAACAAAGGTATAAATATACATATGTTCACCTAAATCTAAGTACAAATTACAATATGAAATAGTTTGGTTCTTTGAATATATTTACAAGTTTAGTTTGTTTTTAGGAATGAAAATTCTCTGGAAGAGCAGAGTGTAATTGCAAAGTCTCAAACCATGCAATGAGCTGCCTCAGGCTACTAACACCAGAGGCCAAACCAGTGCCCCTCATTTGTACCCTTCAGTTTTCATGCCTGTAACTGGGGGAAGGAAGAGAACTGATTTTTTTTTTAATTGGATACATTTGATGCAACAGAAAATATGTCAGTGTGACCTGCAGAGTTGTTTGCGGCCTGTTTTGGTTTGGAGCAGATCAGCTCTTTGGTCTCCGGGGCAAGCTGCATGTGCTTCTTCAAGAGTGGCTCTGCTCTTCCAGCTGCCACGGTAGAAACGTGACGGAGATGTTCATTTTTCCAGAGATTCAGTGCAGTGTTGGGAATTTCTGGCCATTATGGAGCTATGGGAAACTTTTGAGGTTCAACTGTGACTCCACCATCCGCAAAGCTGCTCTTGATGCTGGTGGAGTGGAGGCCAGTGCCTGGGTGGGAGGAGCAGAGACTGTGCATGCGTCCTGCTTTGCGTTTCTTCATTTCTAATTGTCTGCTGCCTTCTTTTAAGACCGGTAACCTCAGACCAGAGGGAAAAAGAGGATTATTTTTGAGCATGATGAAATTTAACTTGTAATTGCTGTTTCCACAGCAGCCGGTTGAGAGGTAAGAGCATAGCTTTACCAAGCAGCTCCTAATCGCTAGGATTTACAGATGCTGAAAATGAGCAGGAAATCGGGGATGCAGTGGCCTGGCTGCAGTGCAAGTGCAGCACATGCTCACAGATATCCACACTAATACCACAACATTCCTAGAAAATTTTGCATCCCCTGCACAACTTTGAAAATCCTCATGGTTTGATGTTTGTGTCAGGTTTCACCTAGTACTAGTTAGACCCTGCATCGCATTTAATGTCAGTTTTGCTATCCATCTGCTTGAGACAGTGTCACAATATATTCTGTCATGGGCAAGTTTCAACAGGGAAGTAGTAACTTATGCATTGACTGTTTCCCATGAGGTTTCATGTTCCTGTAAAATCAGCCATTTAGGGAAAAAACCCCGCAGTATTAGTTTAAGTTGCTATTTGACATGGAACTGTTAAGACAATCTCTGCAAAAGAAAAACCCAGCATTTCTTCAGATGTCCATGACATGCATTACAATGCTGCTCTTTTCCTTGACAATATTTTAACAGCCAGTACTGACATGGGGTTTTCCTTCCTTTAAAGCCCCTCTGTGGTGGCTGGCCAAAGTTCTTCAATTCTAGGATGGGATCTGGTTTTCCTATGCCACACAAAGCCAGTAAAAATCATGCTGTCATGTACCTGGTACCTATTAAAATCCTGCCCCTTGCAAGGAATGTGCCGTACGAGAGAGTCCACCCCCTGTTCAGCCTTCTGCTCCTCAGAAGCAGCAAATGCTCCCCGAACACAGGGGTGTGGGGAGCTGCTCTCTCCCCCGACCGCGTTTCAATGCCTGTTTGCCGGTGATGCAGGTGCAGCATGCTGGCTGCTGAAGGCCAAATCTTGAATGTCTTTGTAAAGACAATAGATTCAGAGTCACTCTGGCACAAGCGTAGGATTTTCTGTACTACGGCATCAGTAATGTTGTTTGAATTTGCATGTATTTTTCAGAGCGATCCTAGGGCAAGTCCTTAAATGCATACTGCATGTAGTTAGTGTACTAGAGAAAGGGTTATGTTCACCAACGGCTTTTCTGCCTTTCTGTGATCCACAAAGTATTTTAGTGGGCATGGTGGTGCTGGGTTGATGGTTGGACTTGATGATCTTAAAGGTCTTTTCCAACCTTAATGAGTCCGTGATTCTGTGTTGACAATATTTTCCTTGTGCAATCCCAAAGAAAACCTGGAAGAGGAAGTTAAAGTAGCTTGACATAATTTCTCTTTCATGATACCAGAGGCTTTTTTTGTACTGCTTTAGACATTTTTGGTACCTTTTTTTGGGTAGAAGACTTCTAGCCCACTAGGTAGAGTTTGGTCTCTTCTGTAGAAAAAAGGTTTACCTGCCACATCTCTCAAGGTTTCCTTCCCCACCTGCTACTGATTTTAACACGCTCCTCACCAGAGGGGCATTAAAACTTCCTCAAGTGATGGCCATGACCCAGAGCTGCTGTAGGGAGGGGGGACCTGTGGCTGTGCAGGTTTGTGCCTGGTGGGGGGTGTCTGGGTGGGCTTTGCCCCTTCCCACTGTTAGGGGGCAGGGTGTGTTGGGGGGCCTCTCCAGTGCAAATTCCCCTCCTGACTGCCCCCAGGCGTGCTGGGGTACTTGCCATGGGGTGCTGCTGGGGCTCCCACCCCTCCTCGTGCCCCAGCAGCCAGTGGGATTCAGCTGCTCTTGGTGCCAAGGAGGTGTAAGTATGCAGTAAGGTTTTTTTAGTCTGATAGAAAATAGTTAATATATGAATTTTGTTTCATTTAATCAATGTATGTATTAATAATCAATGTATGTATTAAAACTCCCAACAGAAGCACCCGTGGCTAGCACAGCTCAGTTGAATGCAGTTGGCTCAGGAGGCAAAGGCTGATCCTAAATTGGGACTGGACCAGAGGTAAGCCATTTTGTGCTCTGAATTAGTGGGGCAGCCAAATTCTTTGCATTAACTTCCCTTGCCTGAGAAATGCTCTTGTGAACTCCGCCGGGACCTAGTCCCTTAACTTCTGTAGATGGGAAAATTGCAGTGAATATTTTAAAATGGATTTTGAAAATAAATATGGGGTATATAAAAATACTCAATAAGCAGCTGAGCAGGGCAAAACTATAAAAATTGTTGTGCAAAGATATATAGTTGCAATAGACTGATATCCAATAATTTACTACTAAGTTCTAGAAAACAGATGACTGCAAAGTGTTTGCTAAACCATTTTTTCATCTGACATGTGGTTGCATTATGTGAACTGACTCACCATTTAAATGGGGCTACTGAGATTGGTGTGTTATTGATTCAGACAATCCTTGACCTCAGGGATAACACTTGCTGTAACAGAGGAAACTGGCTTTTAGGCTAGAATTCTCCATCTCTCTGCATCTCTGTTATTTGACAATACTGAAAACAAAAAGATTAGGAAAGCAAAGCATGAGTTAACACCAGTAAAGTCAAGCAGCTTTCCCTGGGCTGCTTGTTCTGATGAAATAGTGCTGGTGCTCTCCAGAAGAAAAATCCAGAGGTGCTGAGATGTTAGTCCTTTGGATTCAAATTTTCACCCAAGATGCTTGGTGTGTATGCACGTATGCATATATAAATGTATACATATCTCAAAGCTATATTTTATTTCATTGGGATTGGGGTTTTTTTATATTTTTAGAGTTGCGCTGAGGTGAAGCTCCAGATGCAAAATGCCTGAAGTCTCCCACTCACATTTTTCTTTAGGTCATACACAGGATTCCCATGAAATAACATCTGTACAATGAATTGAAGGTGCAACAGCATCTGGGTTAGCCTCATCCCTGTAAGTACCCCTGCAGCTGAGCAAGGAGCAACTGGGTTGCACAGGCACTCGTGCTGCACACTGTACGGGCCTGGGTAGGTGCTTTGACTGGTCCTTGCTGATGGCTGTGACACCTTTGTGCTGTGCTCTGAGATAGCCCAACTACTGTAGACATGGGCTTGCCTACCCGTGCACAGTTGTATCTTCATTTTGCTAGGTAGCCCTGCTGAGCAGGAAGCCTGCAGTCAAACTCATCCATGCAAGGACTGTGCTCAAGCCTAAAACAAGAGTTTAGTCTCCTTGGGCATCCTGTAGAGTCAGTTGACAGATGCAAGCTCTTCTGCAAGGCAATTTAGAGCAGGTACCTATAGAAGGAGCCTTCTCACTCTGCTCACTACATGCTGGGAGACAAAGTCTCCCCAAAATGGCACTTAGGTTGACTGACAGCACTGTATCTGCTTCATTCCAACCACAGAGGAATAAGCACTATTTGTTTTTGGTGTCACCAGTGCCCTCTGCAAAAAGCACAGCTCTGTTGTTGCCAGGGTGGAGAACAGGTCTGTCTGCCCAAAGCATAGGGGAGAAATGGCAGCAGCCTGGGCTGGCTCCATGGGAGCCTGTGGGGCTCAGAAAACCACTGGTGAGCAGGCTTCTGGACCCTTCACACAGAGCAGAGTAAGTGAAAGAGGGAGGGGGGGTTGTGTGTGTGTGGCTGTTTTGTGGGTGTGTTTGTTTTGTTTGTGTGTTTGTTGGGTTTTTTCCTCTCCAGTCCTTGTGCAGAACACAAATATTCTGTGTGTCACCAAACAGGGAATTATGACTAGGATGCACAGAAAAAAGCAGAAGATGCCTGGGTTATATGGGTTTATTATGAGATTGTATGCTTCAGGTCTCTCTGTATATCTCAGGAAGTATTTTGTCCGGAATTTGACAAAGAAAATCTTTCTTTTCAAGAAGGCTATAAGTGGATACTTGCCAGGCTTCCTTCAGGAACTTTTCTTTGTGGAGAACCCCCAAAATAACAAATGAGTAACACAGCAGACTGTTGATCACAGTCTTAAATTAACTTAAAACTTGCACTTGATTTTTTTTTTTAAGGTCTGTCTGTAGTCCATTGTGTGTGTTGGTTTTGGCTGGGATAGAGTTAATTTTCTTCATAGTAGCTATTATGGGGCTGTGTTTTGAAAACTGTGTTGAGAACACAGGGATGTTTTAGCTATTGCTGAGCAGTGCTTACACAGAGTCAAGGCCTTTCCTGCTCCTCACCCCACCCCACCAGCGAGCAGGCTGGGGGTGCACAAGAAGCTCAGAGGGGACACAGCTGGGACAGCTGACCCCAACTCACCAGAGGTATAGTCCAGACCATGGGATATCATGCTCAGCGTATAAAGCTGGGGGAAGAAGGAAGGAGTTGGGGGGATGTTCAGAGTTATGGTGGTTGTCTTCCCAAATAATTGTTATGCACGATGGAGCCCTGCTTCCCTGGAGATGGCTGAACACCTGCCTGCTGATGGGAAGTGGTGAATGAATTCCTTGCTTTGCTTGCATGTGTGGCTTTTGCTTTCCCTACTAAACTGTCTTTATCTCAATCCACGAGTTTTCTCACACTTACTCTTCTGATTCTCTCCCTAGTCCCACCGGCAGGCAGTGAGTGAGCGGCTGCGTGGGGCTTAGTTGCAGGCTGGGGTTAAACCATGAGAGCATCTTCTCAACCTGTCATTCATCAAACTCCTAACAGTTACCAATCTTCAGATGTTAAGCAGGTAGCCTGGCACTTGCCCAATAGGTATCTGCATGATGCTGCAGCTGTTGAACAAGTACTTTATCAAAAATTATTTTCTGGCTTTTTATCAGCTATTTCAAATCCCAGGTTGCAAATCAGTTGCTTCCTTTTTAGTTATACGGAAGCAAAATGAGATGCACCTGAATGCTTTAAAAAAAAAATTACTTATACTATTTACTGATGCAAACATCCATCTATCCATCTTCAATCCTTCCTCTGTAGACTATAGCACTCAATCCTTTCGTACTCTTTCATATGCAAACACTATGTGTGTTATAATCACTGAGCGTAAGTCAGATAAAAGCAAAAATCTGACATAATAACAATGAAAATGTTGCTCTTAATAAAAACACGGATTACCATGGGAATTTTTCTTAGGATTATACTATATTCAGTATGACTAAGAGCCTCAGAACTTGCCTCTGAAAGACTTGTTCTTCTGATCAAAGTGAACATCCCATTTTTCTATGCCCATTTCCAAAGCAGGTTGAAGAATGATCTCCCTATACGTATAGTTTTTCCTAGGCACCAAATTTCATTAAAATCATTTGGGGAAAGGGCAATTGGCAGTGTCTTATGGCTGATCTTCCTGTAGTCTCTCCAGTGCTATTGAAACAAGATGCAGGGGGAGTTGGTCTTTGGGAGCCTGAAATCTCCCACTGTGAAATGGTATTGTGAAAAGAAATCCCTTTGGTGTGAGAGTATCCGCATGGAGCGGGCTGATGTGAGCTCTCCTTTGCAGAGCAGCAGCTGCCATGTTCATGCTATGTGGCTGGTAGGTTCCACAGTGGGAAGGAGTCAAATGTGGGATCTATTTATGCTGGGCTTTGGAGATATTTCCCTCGCAGTTTCAGACAGCTCCAAGCCATTTGCTGACCTTTGGAAGGTTTCATAAAGCTGTGAGTCAGAAAGCATGGGTGTTAGACGCTGATAGTGTTGAATGGGTTACATACTACCTGTTTCACTTGCTTTTACATGTTTAGCTGATGGCCCACTAGTGCTAAGTGGTGGCAGCCAAAAATATTTATCAAAAATGGGTGTGACATGGATGCAAGGAAATGCTGTGCATGCAGAAATGTTACTTTCCTCTCAGGAGCCAGAACGGTGTCACTGAACTAAAGAACTGCCCATGCCCCCAAAAAATACAATGGCTGTGTCCTGCTGAGATCTGTAACTCAAGGTACAGTCAGACAGCTTAAGCGTGTTTTTTCCTATCAGTAAAAGAAATCCAGTAAGGTCTTCACAATTATTCCTAGATGGATCAACATAGCATAAAATAGTAGTGCACAGATCATGAGAGTCATACTGAAGCTGAATCCATGCTGACAGAGAAATGTTTTCACTTCAGCAAGTTCTTGAAGCACCTCATTTCCTATGAGCTAGATTATTTTTTCATAAATTGTGGACAACAAATAAGATGAGTTTAGCCCTTGCCTTTGCTGCTGAATGTGGCAAGCTGATCTGTGAGTAATGGAGCAAACAGAGCAATCTGTTCCAGAGCCTCCACGAAATTTTCCATTGTTTGGGGAACGAATCAGTCCATTCTCTGCATGAAAGGGAAAGTCACGCTTAGGAACTTGATTTGTTGCAATGATCATCTTTAATGCATTGCACTACTAGTGACATTTTTGCTGATATTGGGGTCCTTTGTGTGCTTTGTATCAGTTTTATTTTCTTGCCAGGAAATTGAAACACCTATATATGTAAGGAAGTCAATCTTTGATTCTTTCTAGCCCAGAAGTGTGCCTGCTAACATGCTTCAGATCAAGGACTGCATTCACAGCGGCACAGAACCAAGGTATGAAAAGTTTAAGGATTTTACCCCATCTTATTGCAGTATTAAGCTTCATCTTAAAATTAGCTCTACTTATACAGAGCATGAAGAGTCTTTTGGGAGCTCAGAGCCGTGTTTGGAAGGGCATGGTTTTCATCACACATGCGGTTGCTAGATTGGAGTTGGTCAGATACTTCCTCTAAACTAAGACATAGGACTAAGAAAAATTTAACTTGTGAGTTCATGTGATTTGGTCAGTACTAACCTGAATGCTCCCTCCTCCCCAAGAAGTAAGATCTGGTTTTACAGGGAATTCCTACCTGGTCCATGTAATTTGAAAGTAAACAGTAGGCATCTGTATCAAGGAACCTTTAACTAGGTGAAGGACACTGGAGACAGAATTTAAAAATAAAGGGGAGGAAAAGGGAGTGAAGAGGAGATGAAATTTACCCATAAAGGCACCTCTGTCTACAAGGATGGGGAAATGGAGAATGCTGGAATCTTCCTTCTAATGAAGATGAAGAACAGGTTTTCCCTTTCCCTGTTAAAAGGAATATATCATGTATATAAAAGGTCATTCACCATTGTCAGGTGATATCATAGCTGCTGGATAGGCAGTGAGCAGCTGCTCATTCCTCCAAATGCCTCAGAACCTTGAAAAAGGCATGTGAAGAGGGACTGTAGCTGTCTGTCCCTGCAGACGTATGGCAGGGAGACAGCCAGCCATGGACTGTGGTGGTAAGGTAGAAGGTGGCAGAGTGCTCAAAGGCTATGAAGACATGGCAGACACAACAGCTATCCTCATACCATTATCCTAACCTTCCTCTAAGAGTCAGCAGATCTGCAGTCACTGGTGCTCAGCTCAAAGCTTTCATGGCCTCCTTAAAGATCTTGCCATTGCAGGAGATTCCTGGCGCAGCTGGACTAGCTGGGTGCGAGTGAGTCCCAGAGGTCAGGGTTTCACAGAGCACCTGCCCTGTGGCTTGGGGAGTAATGTACGAAGTCTCAACCTAGTGGATGAGAAACAGCAGTGTAAAATAAAATGTTTTCTTTAAGATTGCTTATAAATATCAGCAGTTTTAGGGCAAACTCATTTTGGTCTAAGGCCAGCCTCATTATGTTTGGGATCTCAGGTGTTTGCAGTGCCCCTGTCAGCCCTGAGCAGCAGGGCTGGGATGGCTCTGCTTCTGCCTGGCAGGACATCGGTCACTCTCCCATGCTGTCCTCACGTTGCCCCTTCTGCACGTTACGGAGCATTTCCGTTTGCCAGGTCCTACAGAAATGGCCTGGCCTTCCGGTGACCAGAGCCCTGCAGCTCCCTGCAGCTTGCCCACTGATAGCCCAGCAGGTGCCTCCTTTGGCAGGGGGCAAAGGGACTTGCCCAAGGCCTCCCCAGCAGCCTGGGAGTGGTACAGAGTTGGTGCAGGGTCGCTGGTGTAAATCCCAGGTGTCCTCTGGAGGCTGGAAATGCCTCCTTGAGCTGCTCCAGCCAAGATGCAGCTGAGTCGGATTCCTCTCATCAGCTTAAAAAGAGACTGGAAAATGCTGGTGGGAGGTTGCTGCTGCTGGGGAAGGGGTTAATTGTTCTTGCTGATTTTTCTTGTTTTACTCTGTTTTCTCTTTGCTCCTCAGAGAGGAATGTGGGCTCAGCTTACAAGGAGTTAGGACTAGACCAGACTTTTTAAAGAAAAGCCTGAAATTCCAGGGAAGGATTTTTACCCCTTTTGTCTCCTTTTTTGTAGAAGATGCTCATTAAAAGGAGAGGCTGTGTTTCAGCTGCAGGTCTATTACAGAGGCAGAAACCAGCTCTAAAGCTTGACTTTGGATCCTGTTTCCCTCTGAAGCCTGTGCTGAAATGCAGACTTAGGCTGGCCTAATGAGTGCTGCTTGGAAACATGCCATGCAGAATATTTCTGGGCTATACCTGGGCTAAATTAACGCCTGGCAGCTTTCAGTGGTAATGTGGGGTGTTTTTTTCAGGGGTCATTCAGCAGTGTCTTGCCACAAAGAGCACTATTGAACTCCTTGGAAAAGCTATGAAATTTCATATGCTGGATGCAACCCCAAGAGACTAATCCAGCCCCAAACACTATCACTCTTAGATTTGTGTTTCATTCAAGAAGTCATGAAGCAATCTATTTTGCCAGAAAAAAATCATTATTTTATCATCATCCTGAGTACTTTCCATGAGAACAAAATTTATCAAAAATGCCGGAGATCTTTCTTAAAGATTTCAATTGTGCAGAAAAGCATTACATTGATTGTGAACCTAGCCTTTCTTTGGATTTTTCTTCTTGTCATTTTTACTTAAATACAAATATTAATGAAGACCTAAACGTGCCCTTTTACTATTGCCCTTTATTTTATTTTTCTGTAGAGATTGCTCATAATCCTGCAGCTATTTTTTTCTACTTTAAAAGGTTCTTGCTGCTTATTGCTGTCAGGATAATGCTGCATCATTCCACCTAACTACCAATAAATAGAAATGCAGAGCCATGACTGCTATTCGAAAGCACGCAGGCTTCTTTGTACTGTTTCTGTATATACAAATATATCTTCCAACTTGTAGCTGTAGTACAACATCTGAATTAAATCATGACTTATTCTTTCTATTAAAGCTGTGTTGTCCTTGCCATTATCCCCTTTTCCAGTAAATGAGTACAATGAAAAATTGATTCTAGCTGTATTGGACTGCAGCAAAATAACAAAAGATGATTGTTACATTATCAAAGTCCTCTCTGCTTCCGTAATATAGGAATCAAAACCACCTGTCTTTATCTTATCAATTTTGCACCTGAGTCACATTTTCCTGGAAAACACTTTAAAGGTGTCCACTGGATGTTATTTAGATTTAACAAATGCATTATTCAGGTTGTCTTCATTTATTTTGATTACCTGAGATTGCTCTGCCATCCCTGTGAGTTATATAAAGCCTAGTATTAAATGCCACACTAGACTGGTATGTCAGTAACGATATCAGATGACTTCTCTTACGTGAAGCAGTGTGACAGCTGAACGAGTACACTCCGTAAAATGTATGTGGAAAACTTGTGTTCAACAGGGACGTTTCACTGCACGCCATGCTCTTTCTAAAAGGTGGAGCAGGGCGGAGGGCTTTGGTTAATGCTTGCTAGAACAGAACGACCTAACTGGAAGCAGATTTGGGGAGAGCAACAGTGGACAATTAGGGTCTGCATCTCCAGAAAGGAAAAGCCGGTGTCAGATGCCTAAAACTGCCAGCTGTGCTTTACAGCATGTTTTTTAATATTTTTAACAGGCGATGCTTAAAAGCAGCTAATTTACTGCATGTCGCAATAGCAGTCTGAAACTATTGAGCTCTAGTAAGAGCAGAAAAATAAGTGAGCCGCTCTAGAGATGCGGCCATCATTTCAACGTGTGCATTTGCATATTCCATCTAATGCCTGAAGTCAGATGCCTAAAATTAGTAGATTTATTTGGATGTGTGGAAATAATTGTAATTTGTTTCACAGCAATCAATTTGTGATGCTTTGATTTCCCTTTCTACAGAATTAAATTATTAAAGGGCAAATATGATTTTCAAGATACTTTTTATCATTCCCTCTGCTTGAAGTTTTGTCAAGTTTGACACACCGTAACCCAACATTCAGCCATAAGTAATAAATATTAAAAAACCCCAATCAAATAAAAAATTAAGTATGAGAAATGCAAAGAAATGAGGGACAGCAGGATAGTATCTTGCCAGGAAACGTGACTATAATAGGGGCATCTCTTCCCTATTGACTAATTCTCTGCATCGTTTCGAGAGGGCAAGAGTGGTCTGAGTTAGGAGGCTGTGCCCGTCAGGCTCTGTATAGAGCCAGGTATGGAAGGCAGGGAAAAGCATGAAGGGTTGAGCTGTTCTTCAGAGATGCCTCCATGGTCCTCTGCCCACAGACCTGCTCTCTGGCGAGGCATGGGCTAACTGGACCTGCAGGGACCCCATCCCAGCAGAGATGGTGAGGGCTGCTGCACCGGTGCTCAGCAAAGGGCATTTGCTCCAAGATTTGAGGCTGGCAACAGTCCTGCCCGAGGCAATGGGGAGAGGAGAGATGAGCATCTGAGTCTGCTCCAGCCCCTCAGCTCCCTAACCAGAGCTCTGCTAAGGTAGAAAGGATGTCCTTGTTACTCAGAAATGGTCTTGCAGTACACCTGAATAAGGAGATGCTCGTATTCCCCCAACATGCCTCGTGGTAACCCACAGCATCATGACATGCGGTGGGGAACGCAGGAGAAAGCAGGCCAAGGGATTCAAATCTTGGTCGGTACCTGCGGCTGGCTCATGCCAAGCCAGGGAAACCCCTGTGCTCCCCTGGCCCTGCACGCCCAAGAGCAAGAGGCCACTCCTGCTCCAGCAGCAAATGCAGATGGGCCCCTGCCTACAGTTCTGTTGTTTTTGGCATGAATAGCCATGTTTTTTCCATCCTCTGTCCTCGTTTTGTTTCTTTGTTTAAAAGCCTTGCTTTTTATTTTAGTAGAGGAGAAAAAAAGCTGCTTAAAAATTAAATTCAAAAGCCCTAGTCATTGTACAGCTAGAAGCACAGAAGTATTCTCTCTCAATCTTCTTAAATCTTGATTTTTTTTCTTTTTTTTTTTTTTTACAGCTGGGCACAGACAGACTGGACTGAGCAGAGTATTCCTGTAGTCAGATCCTGAGCTGTGCCGTGCCAGCACACCGCTACTGCTGGAAGCAGGCCCCGGGACAGCCCCGTTCGTGCCCGACTGACCCATCGGTGCAGTGTCTTTCCAGCAAAGCTGCAAGATTTCTGCACTGGCTTGTGCCCGTTCTTCAAGCCCTGGAGGGTTCAGTCCTCGCTGTGGCTGCACACATGGGAGCGCTGAAATGAGGGGGTGCAAAGAGCTGGTGCAAGCGCAAAGCTGCCTTACAGCCGTCCTGGCCGGTCATGGGGACAACTCAATAACATCCAAGTTTGTCTTGGCTCGGATGAGACCTTGAGTGCCAGGATGCCGATGTCAAATGTTTTTAACCTTCAACAGGCAACATTGCTTTGGTACCTTGATGAGAACGGGCTTTCTCAGGAGCTGCGTGCACCTCTGCTGCCAGGACAGCTTGTCTGGTGGCATTTTGGAGCTTCTACTTCTGGTCCCAGCCAGAATGAAGGGAAGGAGGAGAACAAGAAATAAGAAATGATGTGGGAAAATTGTGCTGGACCTGGGTAAAGGCTGTTCCTATTGGAAGTTGACCTCCGCATGCCCGTCCCCGGGGCAGAGGCGTACACAGAGGACATCTCGGCTCCTGGCGTGAGTGCTCAGCAGGCTCTGCCTGCTCTGGGGCACGGTGGGGTGGTGGGAGGGGGCTTCGCACTGGGGCCGCAAGAAGCTGCAGTCCTACTGTCTGCAGAAATGAGCTGCAAAGCTGCTGCTTAGCTCCAGGCCTTAATACATTCATATTTCCTCATAAATATAGCTAGCAGGTGAACTAAAAACTGAGCTTATTATGGGATTCTGGCTTTCATTAAGGAATTTTGTACCTATTTTAAAAACATATGCAGGAGCATGTTGCTGATTATTTTAAGAACCTATGCAAATTTTTTGATTTGCAGTAGGAAAAGGTTGCTGTGATGTGTAAATTAAGCCATTTAAATCATCCTGCTTGGTAACTGAAGCACCAGCTCTGTTTACTCAATGAGTTAATACCCGGTTACCCACCAACAGTTTTATGGTTGCACTTGCGGTCCTTGCTGGCCCAAAAAAGCTAGCTGGCTTGTCTTTACCAGCAGATAACCCTCATGCTGTCTGGGCTAGGTTCCAGTTGTTGCTATTTTATGGTGCCCCGGAGTGTGCCAGCTGCCTCACCAGCCCGGCAGGACACACTCTCCCTGGTAGGAGAGGACACGGTGGCCTTGTGTGGGTGGTGGGATGCAGTCAGGACAGCACGGCCATGCCAAGCTCTGCTGTTGATCGCTACAGATACCTTAACAAATATCTCTCCGTGGGCAGAGTTTCCAACTAAATACTTCTGCAAAGCGTGATCAGGGATACATTCAGTTTCATTTCCACCCGGAGTCAACAGTGGGTCAGGTGTAATTGAAGATTAGACAGACCCTAAATTTTTTTCATGTGCTGCCACATGAACATTTGGAGGCTGCTTTAGGGATGAACCAAGGGATATATCAACACAAAAATGCTGCAGATAGTTACATTGGTTCTCAGGCAAACGCACACGTGCACGTATAGCACCCTGTATCTGCTACGCCAGAGCTGGGCGGTTGCTATCTGAAGGACGTAGGTGTGCTTGTAAACGTTTGCAGGTACATGGGGTTGAGGTCTGAGGTAGCGTAAGAGGTTCCTGGGCATCCCTAGCTTGGGCTCTGCCCTGAAAAGGGGTGCTGTGCCAAATAACGCATCAGGTAAATGGGAGCTCCTTTAACAGTTGCTCTTAATTAATCAAAAAGTTGAGAAGAAAATCTTCTTGGGTGGATTGGCTTTTCCCTTCCCTTTCCCCGATGATGTTTGATGCATACATCACAATTTGCGCTTTCGCTGAGTTGTTCTCAAATCTGCTTTTTCCTAACAATAGAATAAGAATTGTTCAATAATTGAGGGGTTATTTGATGCAGGAATAATGCACATATCCACCAAGGAAAAACCACCCTGACTTTTTAAAATCTTGCCCACAATGCATGTAGCATTTGCCCATTTAGAAAACTACATGCTTTTAGGACAACAGACCACTGGCTGAGCCAAGTAGATACTAAGACGGTGGCTCAAAACCATAATTCAGTCCTGGTAGGTAATGTTCCATCCTTTCAGGATACAATGTTCTAAAACTTCCAGATGAAACTAAAAAAAAAAAAAAAAAAATTATATTAAATGCAAATGTTAAAATGCATGTTTTAGTTCTCACATTTTACAAATTTAAGAGGTGCTGGATTTTACTGACAGTTTTCTTGGCAGCAAGTGAATTCCAAAGATGCACATGCAAATATTTGTCAAAACTGAATTTTCAATTTTGCATGCATAAAGATTGCTCCAGAAGTGCTGGCATACTCCCTTGCTCACAGAAGAAAAGTAGCGTCATGTGGCACGTCTGGCCAATCACAGGAAAACCGTGTATTTTTAATTTTAAATATACTGATTAATCCATAGAGTAAAAAAATATAGTGAAAAGAAAGTCACTGAATATATTTGAATAACAAATAAATTCAAGATGGTGTGATTGGCTTATATATATTCCCTGAGCAAGGAGAGACAAAATTAATCAAATAAATTATTCATTTTGAATTATTTGTTCAGCTCTCTTTTTACAAGTGGAGGCCTAATACCGATGTCTGAGTTTTGCAGTTTGCTACGAGGGCTCTCGCATGGTGTGTCCTATCCTCCTGATAGCTACCGCTTTGCTTTGGGTCTGACTTCTTCACGCTGAGCACTGCATTTGCCACGATGATGTATTTTCGTGAAAGAGTTGCTAAAAGCAATTAGGTCTTGAGTAGCAGGCACTGAAAGTCCTAACGTGCTCATTGACCAAAAAGCATTAGAAACGTAATGTTGCCCATTTCTACTAAATCATTGCCACACGAATAGCGCTCCTCCGCCTTGGCCTTTGAGCAGAATTAGATTCAGGTTAGAGTGCATCCATGCACTTACCCCGAGAAGCACTCAGCACCGCTGCCCTAATTGCACCCCAGATATCTAGACCGTATTTAGATAGAGGGTTTAATGGCTCTACTACCAAAAGTCCGCTAGCCTTTATTACATTTATTTTCATCAGAAAAGCTCGTTGTTGTCTTCCCTGAGATAAATACAGTAATTAAAATATAATTCTCCCTTCTTTGATAGCTATGCGATGTATGGTACTTTTCTACAGTCTTGCTCCACGCTCATACAGGAGGGAAGGCAGGCAGCTGAACCACCTAAGCACATGCCAGTCTTCTGACGTTAACAAAGCACTGCTGGAAGCCGGAAGGGGACAGCGAGTTGCCAGGCAGGGCTGCGCGCTTCCTTGGCGGCGCGTGCGGCTCTGGGCCGGAGACAGCAGACGGTCCCTCGCGGCTGACGGGGAGGTGAGGGTGCGCTGGGGCACGGCGGGGCCCCGCCGTGGAGGGCAGGCTCTGCGACCCGCCCGAAGCCCGAGGTCGCGCTGTTTCGGGGCAGCGAAGCAGCCAGGCGCTAGCGCGTCACCCTCCTCGCTCCGCCATGGACGAGCGGTGGAAGGCAACCGGTGCCGCAGCACCGTCTTGCTGAGGGGAATTTAAAGTGCTAAGTGATCTGTCTCGCCTCCAAACCCCACGTGTGAGGCTCAGGGCTTGGCTCGGCACCTGCCAGCTGTGTCCCGCTGCCCGAGCAGCGGCCGGGGCTGTGCGGGTGCTGCCCCAGCCTGGACAGGGGCCAGGGCCGCTGCGGAGGGGGCTTGTGATGGGGCTGGTGAAATCTGGAGCAGTATGGTCAGCTCGTTTTGTAAAAGCCACCAGATGATCGTGAATCTCGTTGCCAAACCTGACTGCATTTGAAAGGCGAAAATGCACAAACGTAAGTGCCACTCTCAGCTCCCTAAAAATCACATTTTCTGCAGTCTGCAATACTTGTTCTGTTCCATATGTGGAGAGATTTTTATGAAACGTTCCAAGCAGAAAGTGAAAAACTCTGCGGTGTACTGGCACGATAAAGCTATCTTGTATGAATGCAGTGCTTTCCACTTAAAGTGACTTGCATAAGTGGAAATATTATCCCCATTTTGCTGATGAAGAAACTGAAGCCCAGCGTTTCCTTTGAGTCACATCCAGTGAGCAAGGATAAAGCCAAGAATGAATGTGCTGACACACAGGATTTCCCATTGCCACCAGACAGGTTGTCTCCACTGGGAATATTTCATTCTGATTTTATAGCCATCTTCTCCCTGATTAAAGCACCATCTTACTAACCATTTTATTTCCGCAAGATAGGGGGGAAAAAAAAAGTCTGTAATTGCACCAATCCGCTCTCCAAAGCATCTCTTAATGTGGTGGGAGACTTTGCAAGCTTTACTTGCGATGATGTGGCACAGCAGGAGGAGGCCATGTCCTAAATTAACTGATGCAACTGGTGCCTGCACTAAATCTGTACATGTCCAGGTCTGCAATACACAAGCCAGCAGAATGTGGCTGCTGGAAGACTTATGTTGTCTCTATAAGGGATCATTATAGCTTTAGTTAGAATTGTTAACAATTCAGCAAAATGATATGGGACATAATTGTGTGAGTTATTGATCGATGCATATTAAGACAGACCTCCATTTATGGGTCGTTATGAGGCATTATTGGGGCCTCCAAGTGCATCAATAAAATCATTTATTTCTTCACATGGATACTAAAGAAGACTTAGAAAGATGCCATGTGCAGAAAGCTGCTTGTGCCAGTAAATTATATTTACATCTGCTGCATATGGATAGACGGGATACAGGCCAAGTATGTGATGGTGGGAAGCAGCTTGCTGCTTCTGTTTTGGGAAAGTTCATCATGGTTGAAATTTTGGACAAATTAGATTCTGAATCAAACTACAGAGAGAGCAATAGAAGAGCTCAAAACTTTGGCTGCTCCAGAAACTCCATTCAGAATAACATACTATCTCATGTGTCTTATCCTTCCATCAAAGTTTTGAAGATGTTTTTCGTCGCTGATGGGAGCAGGGAAGAAGAGAGGATCTTGCACTGAAATGGAGAAAAACATGCACAATCTGTTGCACTCCGAGTTTCGTGTTTGGAAAATGGAGGACATGGAAGAGGTCCATCTTTGCAGCAATTTGGATACAACTGCAAAAAAAATTAAGCAGATATGAAAGTCAAACAATGCCAATGGTGAATCTTGCCTTCCGCACTGGTTTGTGCCCAAACCCAACACAGACTACAGACAAATCCAAATAGAGGTTTTGGGCACAGTGTAAGGCTTGGAGGCGAAGGGTACGGATCCAGGCGTTTTGTCCTCAAAGGCAGACGAGTGCAGTAATTTCCCTGGCACAAAACCAGAGCTGGACAGAGGCTTCCCAGGAAGGTCTCCTTGCCTGGTTTTGCCCCTTTTTAGGCTCCTGTCCCGCTGCCACCTCTCTCCATCTGGCAGTGGCCAGGGGCTGGCAGGGAGTAACCTGGGGTGCTACCGTCAGGGCCGGGGTCCCACCTCCACCCCAGCGCTCCGCCGCAGGGCGCAGCTCCCCGGCAGCAGGAGGGGTCGGGGCAGGGGCTGCGCAGGCAGGGGCAGGCAGCAGCTGTCGCCTTTGCTGGTTCTTGCCCCTCTGGAAGAGCAAGGAGCCGGAGTTGCCCGCCGGCGCTGCGCCCCAGGCGGGGTGGGAGCACGCTGCCCGGGGGGCCCGGCCTGCTGGTTGCTGATGCAAGCCAGAAACACGGAGCAGGCCCTGCCACTGTTTTCCAGTGAAGAAAAAGCAGCCTTTTCTTCAGCGGTCAAGGTAAGAATTGGTCCCTGCTTAATCTCCAAACCACCTGAGGTTGGCTGAGGGACTTGAGCAAGCAGAGCCGCTGCCCTGCACCCCAAGTGCTGTCTGAAAAGGAGCTCGGCGGAGGGGGGTGCACTGCCCTTCCCAGCTGGGGCAGCTGGGCCAGGCCGGGGGGCTGCCTGCCCTCCTTTCAAAACTCCTGCAAGTTGTAGGAGAAACACATGGGGAAACCTCAGTGCAGGAGGGAGGAGAAAAGGGTGGCTGCCTCAGCTGCTGCACCGACAGTTTGATGACTTATAGCTGTTAAATATGGAGAGATGGCCAAAAGGGCACTGGGTGCTTTCAGGCTTGGCTGCCGACGGACGAGGTCTGCGTTAGGGTGACCACGCTGTGCGAGGCTCTCCCTCGCTCGCTGAGCACGAAGCTTCCCCTCGTGGGCGCTGATGGCAGAGGGGTTCCGGAGGAAGCGAAGCTCATCGGCATCGCTGGTGGTGGCGGGAGTGTAAAACGGGGCACTTACAGCTGCCTTCTGCGTCTGGCCTGCGCGGTGTGGCAGCAGTACCCGGCCCAGCGAGCAGCGTGCCTGGCTTTGTCCTAGATGTCAAGGGCACGTATTGATCCCTCTGCTTGCCCCGGTCCCCCCACACAGCACCCTGCGCAGATACTGCCACCAGCCCCGGCCCGCGGCGTACCCGTGCGTTCTCCCACCGCACGTACCTGTTTCTCCGGCAGCTATTGCGCTTCAATCCGCGTGCGGAGTCAAGCCCAGCCACTGACGGCTCGGCGTAGGAGATCAGAGAGTGAAGAGTTTGCAAATCTAAACTAATATTTTCCTGCTGCAGATAGGGAGCAGAGACCCTTTTGCAATCCCCGGCGTGGGACCTGCAGCAGAGGCCGGAGCAAACCCGACTCTGTGGGCAGGCTTCTGCCTTAAACGCGCTGGCTCTTGGGAAGTGAAGCTGCAGCAAGCCCACAGCGATCTGCAGAGGTAAATACGTATTTCACGAGTAAAATGCAAATGTGCCTGGTGTAGTCCCCAAA
This sequence comes from Phaethon aethereus, assembly GCF_964289735.1. Lineage (NCBI taxonomy): Eukaryota > Metazoa > Chordata > Aves > Phaethontiformes > Phaethontidae > Phaethon > Phaethon aethereus. Next base: position 15,088,090 of record NC_138584.1, read on the forward strand.
AGTGCGCACTCCTGCTGCTGTCACTTGTTTGTGTCTATCCAATTTTGAATTATGTTTGCCTCTCAAATGTAATAATTTTGACAAGTTAATTTCAGCCTGTTCTTGACAAGGAACGCAGCTACAAGGAATAAAAAAAAAAAGTGAAATGCTCCGGCAAGGTAATAATGTGATATTGCATGGCAAGCTACTTACATTTTGAGACTATTGAAAATGATAATATCGAAGTGTGTCTTATTTGCCCAGAGAAAGGAACATAATGTCTACTCTGCTGAGAAATGGCTAAAGATCCTGGAGCAGCCACTTCATGTGCTGTTGGAAGGTAGAACATATAAGCTAAACCAAAGGGCCTCAAAAAAGGTAAAACAATAATAAAAATTCCTAGATTAGCAATGTAAGAATATTCTAGGTATTTCCTTTCTGGGTCTTCAGTACAATGGCTACAGTACTTCAGGTCAGCCCAGTACAGGTCATGCAGCCAGAGAAACCCTGGAGCAGCTGACTGTGCAGCCTGAGCGAGGGCTGGTGCTGGCTCTGCTCTACCCTGGGGTTTGCTCTGCCCTCCTTCCCCCTGGCTGCTCTGGCAATGCTGTTCCCACCAAGCCCTGGGAACAAATGGTATTTGTTTTGGTTCACGGTGTCTGGATGTGTATCAGTACCAGCCCTGGGCTCCGGAGGGTATCTCCAGTGCTGTTTCTTTTGGTGAGGGGCACATCCCCTCTTCTTCCTGGGCTGCTGAGACCAGTACAACATGTCTCTTTAGGAGGAGGAGTAGTTGAGCCTGTGACTCAAATCCATCACACCAGAGATGGGGCAGTTCCCGGGAGGTCTCAGAGGAGCCAGCGTGCACCTTGTGGGGCTCCGCTCTGGTTTCGGGGCTCCCTGGCAAGCCCTGCTCCCACTGCTGGGCTCGGAGGGCAGCCCCCAGCTCCCCCACGGCCATGCACCACAGGCACCGTGCTGCATGCCCCTGTGTTGAAGATTTCTGGCTGCGGAAGGAAGAGCTCTGCAGCTTACCCCACCCAGCCCCCTCCTCTACAGGTGATGAATACTTTGGTGTGGAAATTAAAGAAAATTTAAGAAAAACTGGCTAGAGAAATTAAAACTGCCTCAGGCAGCTTAACTTGTACAGCAACACATACAGTACTTAACACCCTAGATTTCATTATTCTTAACAGCATAACTGGAGTCCTATTTTCACACATTAAATATTCTTGGATTTTTTTACCAATGAGCAGACATATGATTTTTTTCTCTGCCATCAACATGCATGTTTTGTCCTTTCAGAGATTTCTTCAAATTGGAATACAGATTAGTTTTACCTATGATTTAAAGAGCTCTAATACTTGGTAAGGCCTCGATTCCTGGTTTTTTATGGAAATGTATGGCTATGGGGGGCTGCTCTCTGCTTAGCACTTCTGAGAGGAGAGCTGTGCAAGACTATACTATTTTCACATCTCTTGGATTTCACAGACAATATGAAATTTGACTGTTTGCCATAAAGAAAGCATGTTTCTTATGTAGGGATGGGTGTGCTTTTGTGCTCTCCCATCCCTGGTCTGCAAACCCCTGACAGCTTCATGGGAAATGGAAAGGAAATATCAAAGCCTAGAAGAGGCAGGGACCAAACTACCAAGGCCAATTGTAGTCTACCTGAGGTAGAGGCTAAGGGTGTTTAATTAGGAGACTGGCAGTATTTGAGATTTCCACTTGTCACTGGAAACAGTGAGGGGAAAAGACTTTCACAGCAAGCGCTATGGCAGGCAATATACTGGATAAACTTCTTGCTGTGTGGGTGATAACTCGCCAGAAAGCTGTTTGCTAAAGCGGACTAGGGGAGGCTGTGGGTAGCCAACCTGGATGGTGAGTTTTGGTGAGTCCTGTCATGGGCTTTGGTGGAGTTGCCGGCACTGATGTCAATATGGTCTTCACATTTCTACTTCTTGGGTTAAGAGAGTGTGCCTAATGAAACCTTGTGCTTCAGGGCTTCGGTCAGGCACCTTCACAGTCTGGGAAGGCAGTTTTTGCATTTGCATGTACATGCCTAGATCTTGCTCTAGGGCTCTTTGTTTCCTTGTGTCCTTCTGAAGACCTAGAGCCTTTCAGGGTGAGATTTGGGCAACAGCTAATCAGCAGAGAAAGGAGCGCAGGGAGTCTGCCAGCTCACCAGACATTGCTGTCTGCATTTGGCGGGGCTGAGCAGCCTGCTAGTCTCCTCTGGTGTATTGTGTAAATCCCCACAGACTGCAAATGAAGCCCAAAGCCACATGCGAGGCACCTAGACTTAGGTGTCTTATGGTGGGGCTGAATCCCATCTTCAGGACTCAATGCAGCTGTAAAACAGAAGGTCTGCTGCCACTTGTCAGTGCCTCATGTGTCTTGACTTCACCTGATGCTCCTGGGAGTGTGGGTCCCTGCTGCAGCTGTGCTATCCTGTGTTCAGACACACCAGGCTACCTCACATGAAGTGTTAAGTGGCATTAGACATTTATAGTTAGGGACCCAAATCCTTCCTTAATTGTGCTGTGACCAGACTGGATGAGTGCTCTGGTGCAGAGTATCATCTTTCCCAAGATCTTTTTCAGGTGTCTAGGTCCTACTGCTCATTAAATTTAAGCCTCACCTGCTGGGGTGATCTGGGCATATCTCATCTAAATAATTCTTTGCTTTTGCAGGGGGCTTAGGTATTACTGGCAGATTTGTCTTTCTTGTTATCAACCAGTGGAGCACTGAGGACTTGAAATACTTTAGTCTAATGAAGTCCTTGAGTTCAGTGCATGGGTGAAATGTAGTAACCTATACAGTATAAGAGGTCAAACTAGATGAACTAAGAGTCCCTTTTTCCCCTAAATTATGAAATTTACAGAATAATTTCTAATAATAAATGCATTTGTAAAACTCAGATGCCTTCTCATGAATAATCTGCAAAAAGAAAAACTACTTGTTTTGTTAAGCAGACTGCGACAAACAGTTCTTCCAACTTTATGCTATGCAGACGTATTTTTGGATATTCTTTGGGGGAGAAATATTCTGCAGCCAAATCTACATAACTTGCAAGAAAAAAAATCTGAAACAAAACAAAAGATATACGTAGATTATGAAAGGTAGGGAATCATGTTGGAATTCTAATGTAAATGTATGTCATTATCAGTAGAGATCACTTGTAAAGCACTATTTTAACTTGAAGAGCTGAGAACTGGAATATTAAAGTGAAAGTCTTTTTACATGTGCATTTAGAACAAAAGCTACCCTGTCATTAGAAATGATATGTAACAGTTGGATGAGGGTTGTTGTTTTCAGTGTTTGGTTTAAACACAATAAAGATGAACAAAATTAAAATGTGTTCATTGATGCATGACGATGAAGTCAAGATCAGAAGTACGATTTCCTAATTTTTAGATTTATTCAAAGACTCTTCCTTTGTATTAACTCCTACAGATGTTTAATGAATGCTTAAAAGCAAACACTGCTTCTCCCCCCCTACTGTGTTCAATGCATTTTGTACAGGCAACCTGATAAAAAGAATATCTGGGAGGAGGGGAAGGCAAAATCAAAGTTGATGTATCAGAACATCTACTGCATGTCTGAACACAATGAAATTTGAACTGTGTGGGTGTATTCACTCATTTTAAAGAATGTTCATTGATTTTAGTTTTATTGTGTTTAGAGTTGTGGTATGTTACACAAAGATCATTTTACTGATCTTTATGATTCCATAAAAGCCTACAACAATTTGGATAAAACTGGCTACACTGGATTTTTTTCTTTGTTTCTGCTGTTAGACTTTATGCTTAGCTCTAGGTATAATGAACATGTAGAGCTTTGTCCTCATCTCACTGAAAACAATAGGAACATTGCTATGGACTCCAAAGCATCCAGCCACAGGGTGTATCCTCGACCATTCAACCGAGACACCTGGTTTGGCCATATGTGGAGCTGCTCTATGGATGGCATGAAGCTGACATGAAATGAACCTGTGGTAACAACAAATGCAGAGGGCTGGAAAAAAGTATCAATATCTAGTGGATATAAGCTGGTAAAGATGTGTGAGCAAATTTCCATGAGATTTCAGAGATGCAGTGCCCTGTTCTGATGAGATTTTCTCCTCCAGCTGCCTGTCTGCCAGTCTACTTCCCGGTGTGGTCTTGGAAAGAAGGTTAAACTTTGTGAAAATGTGAACCAGTGCCCAAGCAAAACTATGAATCTTTCCTTTTTCCTTAGAAAGAAGTGAATTGTAGTCAGAGGAAAAGTAAGACACAGCATCCAAGAGTGTCTGGTATAGCCAGGGAATGGTAAGAAGGACTTAGAGTAGGGGAATGGGAGTCCTGAGAGTTGAGGTCTGTTTATAACTCTGTAGAGATCCCACTGTGTGGACTTGGACAAAGTGCTCCAGATTGATGTGAGTATCAGTAGCGACACATAAGACCCCTGTTGGCTTCCACAAGCTTTGAAGTGTGTTTGAACCAGACTTCAGTGACTCAGTACATACTGCACTACCTGCTCCTGTTCTCCCAGGCTGAAGCGCAGACCTCCCGTGTGGAGCTGTCAGGCCAAAGCTTTTTCTCCCTGAGACCCAGAGGAGGCAGAACAAGGGTCCAAGATAATGGATGGACAGGTTTTTGCTGAGACTGGACTTGCCTTCTGCCATGAAGTGAGACCTCTCGAGACTTCCCCCCTCTTCTGCAAGGAGCTGGCAGTCAGGAGAGCCTCGGCACCAGGCACTGTGGGGTCTGCACCCAGCCAAATTCATTGTCTCCTTCTTCTGAAGGTGGATGGGCTGCACCTCCAGGTACAGCCAAGGTCTGGAAGGTGTCACTTTTGAGGGAAGAGACCCCACTTGGTTGGGCACTCCTGCCCACGGGTGTCCAGGGCAGTTCTCTGGGTGCAGCAGGGCCTGTTGGACACACTAAGATATGGCAATTAACCCTTCTGTGCCAATTAGCCAGCACTTGCAAGGAAGTTTGATGGAACAGGGGTACCATGCAGCCAGAAGCCAGAGGAAACAGAAGGCCAGTTGCTACCAGGCACACGTGGACCACCAGTGTAACCTGCGCTTTCCAGCCTGCCGTTTGCAGCTGTGAAGTTGCAACTGTTCTTTTCCATGGGTGAGATTTCATGCTATGGTTTCTTTTCACCTGATGGATGAGGCAGGCTTCCTATAGTAAGTTGAATAGACGATGTATCACCCTGGCTACATTTTTCAAGGGTGTCTTTAAGTTTGTGCCCACAGGTTTTCCAAAGGACCTACTTTTCTCTCATGTTACCTATTCGTTAGGTGATAGCAACCAAACTGTTCTACATCTAAACTCCTAGGCATTGAGATAAAAAAGATTCCTGGGGAAGGGAACTTACAGTCTAATTAGCTGATGGTGTTTGTTCTCAAACAGTTTGTACTTATGGATCAAAGGTTCAGGTGAGTTAAGTACTGTCTTTCACCACAACAAGCACCCAGAGCTCAGCTAAAGTGAGTCAAAGCCCAGGCTGCCCACACCCAGCTTGTATGCCCTGTTATACCAGCCACTATGAAGAACGGAAACCTTAAAACTCTTGCTGTTGCTGCTGATCCCAGCTGGAGAAATTTCAGTGTAAGAAATAAGCTCATGTTTAAAGAGATTGTTCTCTAATCCTGGCATGTTTCAGAATCCTGGGTGAGATTTAGTTAAATCCATGAAGGGAAAAGAGATGAAATTCTAACCTCAGCAGCCACAAAATTCCTAAACCAAAACGGGCATCACACAATTGTTAACAAGCTTATCTCCATCTCACAGACATGCCAACATGTGCGCACACCGTTCACGCGCTGCAGGGAGTTGTTGCATGCCAGGAAGCTGGGTGACATGTCAGTGTGCCCACAGCTGGACACCGGTATACCTGTACCGGTGTGGTAACTGCTGTTGCTGCCTGACCTGCCTCACTCTTCTTTTTATTATTAGCTAAATGTGAGTCCCTGTTCAGGTACCACGCGGAAACCATTGAGTTTGAGTACAGAAGGTGCAGGGACTGGCCGTGTGCTATGTGGGAGATTGGGCTGCAGGAAGGGGCTGTGTGGGGCGGTGATGTGTTCTCTGCCTCCTTATTAGCAACTGTGCTCAAACCCGTGATTAATTATCACCCAGATTACTATTATCGACAGCCTCAACTGAATTACTGTGCAAGGAGAAGGGGCCCAAGAAGGAGGGTTTCTGGTTTTGTGACACAAGCCTCCTTCAGAAATGCTGGTTCAAAGGGCACTGTTGGCAATGTAAGTACGGGGGGTAAGGAAGCCCAACACTGCAGTGCTCCTGGTGCTTTGCCATGGTGTGCTTTATCTTTCCCACTTAACTTCTGGAGTGCTTTCACTACAGAGGCACCGGTTCAGTAGCTGTGTGGAGGACCTCAGCAGTCCTGATGCAACTGCACAGCAACATACTTCCACTAGATTTCCCACAAGAGACTCTTCAGGCTTCAGCCAGAATGTATTCATGACTTCTTGTATGTGAACAGGTCTCTTTCAAGACTCTGAGTTGTGTTCTTCAAAAATGTCCCATTGAACCCCAAACCAATGAAGCTGAGGGCTATGGGTTTGCTTTAACTCATTAATCAATTCTTCACCACCACTTTGTTCCATACGTTGTCAAAACAAGGGGCTCATGCTTCAGGGGCAGGCTGGATCATCCTAACTAGAGTCTTTCAACTGTAATTTTAAAATTTATTGAGAGTATCAGTAACTTTGTTTTGAAAGGATTCAAGTGCGCTTTTTTTTGCTTATTCAGAATCCTGCTGATTAGCCTTTCATTACTACATGGATTTAGTGTGTGCACAGTGTGCTCAGTTTCCTTTTATAGGTGCTTGCTATTTTGCAGAGCACGCGCCACAGACCCTACATAATTTTGCTTAACGTTGAACAAACAATCCTGGCTTGCATGAGAAATACACTTATCTCAAGTGATTTCTATCTCAACAGCCAGTAGTATAGTCCATAAAAACGTCAGAGCTGTGGCATGTGAATTATGTTCTTAGACTAGCCTTACTCTGCAGGTACAGTCAGAACCTGGGCTTGTGAGAGTGCCTTACGAAGGGAGACTCTCCTCTTCATGTAGACAGCCCCCATGGTTGAAAACTTTCCAGTTTCCTTTTCCCTTGCTTGGAATATCGCAGTAGGCCATGACTGCCTGAGAAGCCAAGGACAGGAAAGTCCTGGTGCAAATTCTATTAAGCAGGTTTCCAGGGTGGTTCCTTTGGACAGCATTGTCCCTTGCATTCACTTGTGCTCTTCAAAGTCATGATGCTATAGAGAGCATTAGAAGGTAATATTTGTATTAACAGATTTCAAATACCCTCTGGCTTTTAGTCTCACTTTTGCACCCACATTTAACTGTTCCCAGATTTTTGTGCCTGACTATAATTTACTGCTGGTGCGAATGTTAAGATGTAGCCATTTAGCTCACTCATTTGTGGGAGCAATGAGGTAATTTTATGCCTAGGTCCTCTCATTTGTACCTGCCAGCAATGCAGAGGCAGTCTTTCCTAATCAGGCATTAGAAGTTCTTCTTGATTAATCTCTGACTTTGTTGGAGCCATTCCAGATTTAAGCCAGTGTAATTCATTTCAGGATCAGACCCATTAAGCGTTTTCCAATAAGTAATATACTGTGTCATTCTTTTGCTCTTAAGGATTTCTAAAACTGTGGAAGGATTAATGCAGACCTCGGAGATACATGGTTCTTCTGACTCCACTACCACCTTCCATCCCCTTCCCAGACTTTTGGACATTTGTCTCTAAGTGAAATTTCTTTATTTCCATTTCTTTCTGCATTCAGCTGGAAGCATTAACAAATGGTGAAGTGTGATACTGTCGATCCAGTGCTCTGTGTGGCCAGGCAATCAGGACAGAAATAATTAACACAGAAAGTGGCCTGCCAGTATCCTGCTGAATGGAATTGGAAGGAGTTCAAATACAAAAAGATTTTTTAGCTTACCACTTCTGGGCTACACGTAGCAATAGCCATTTGGAAGGACAACTGCCAGCTTCCATTTCACATTGCTTGACAGCACTAACTAGAGCACTCAGAGCATCACTCCATTTCAGCGGGAGCCGTTAGCCAGATTTGGGACATGGAGCATTATTTCCAGACAGGAGAAGAGGTCAGAGAGGGGATCAGGTGCTGCTCTGATGTGGTGTAAGGTGAATTCCTCTGAATTGTGGCATGGGGAGTGCCTCTGGTTTCCAGCCTTCCAGGCAGCTGCCCGCAGTGCCCTGGCTGCGCAGAGACCCCCTGCTCCCCCGGGCGCCTTCCTCGCCGCTGCCTGCCGCCGCCTCCCTGGCGCCGGGCCCCGCCGTCCCGCGTGCCAGCGCGCAGGGACAATGGCTGGGCTCGTGGGCATGGCCGCGCACCTTGCCCCAGCTGTGTCCCTGTGCCTGCAGGTGATACAGGGCAGCGGAGGGACTCCTGCCGCTGCTGGAGACCGCTCTGCCCTTCCTCTTTCTGCCAGTTTCAAGGATGGCTGATGCAGCATGAAACAGAACAAATGGTGGCTGTTTAGGTTAAGAAATCCTCCTTAGGAGCAGCGGTCTTCTACAATTGTCTTGACTGAGCATCCTTAGCCACGTTAAAGCCGTGTCTTTGTATGATGCCACTGCCCCTTAGCTCACTTCTCTGGCTTTCGCTCCCACCGTGCTTGCGGAGCCATTCTGCTACAGCAGAATCCCATGCAGAGAGTAAGGAAATAAAGTAGAACCATAGTGCTTTACATGCTGTAAACTGGGTATCTACACTGATAAAACTGCAGCTGTGCAGACTAGAATTGGTTCTGTCCTGGCAAGCACAGAAGCTGCTGCGTACCTTTCATGCCCTACAATTAGCAGTGCGTCTCTCTGTTTCACATCTGCCTACATCAGGAATATACTTGGTGCTTTCAGCGTTTTCAGAAATGACAAATGAGTAGATGAATAGGAGAAGCAAGGGAAGAAAAAAATTAAGAGTAGCAAGCCTCTGAAATGGATTTCCTCTGGAAATTGTTCAGCCTGGTGGGCTGAGACGCCTGTGGCGAGACTGCGTTACTCTGCAGTGCCTGCCGGTTTGCATACACGATGAACTGCACGGCATTTCTTCCAGGATCCCCACTTCTGCCTTCTGATGTTTACTGGTCCTGACATGGTCCACTTGTGCCTCTGCCAGTGGTTTATGTCATGAACAAGCCATTACCCAAGATCTTACAGGCCATGACCTACTCTGTAAAGCCACTGGACACCTAAAGAGAAAGCAGAAGCTATGCATTGTTCACGTTTTCAGGTAAAAGTCTTGCCCTTCCTTCCCTTCTGCTCTGCGGTTGGTCTTGTTGAGCATGAAAATGATGATCAGCCTCCTCTCTCTGTTGTGAGGAGGAGTCATGATGGAGACCTCAGAAGAGAGGGAGGAGCACTGGGATCTAGTTGATTATTAACTTCAGAAAATGGCTTCATTAGCTCCTTGTGAGAGTAGTGTTTCTCACTGACGTTACATCACTTGCTTCCTATCAGACAAGCTATATCATCTTGGTCTGGAGGTCTGGGGAGCCTTGCCTCTTGGAGCCAGGCATGGCTTGAGACTGTTTATTAAAATAGTGCCACAATTATTAGGAGCAATTTGACTTGAGGTTTTTCCATGACTTCCATCACGTCTCTTTTTTTTCAAGTTTGTGCTGAATACATGTATTTGATTTTTCTCATGCATCCTGAATTCAAGTTTTAAAACTGACCTTGCTTAATTTGACCTTATCTAGCCAATTCATCACGGGCCTGCGTTTCTAAACAATGTTAAATGGAGTACATTTCCTTGTATCTTCCCAAGTAAGTAAGTCTCCTGCAAAATTCAAACCATTAAAAGTGAGGGTGATAGGAGAAGCTCCAAGAAATGAGTGAACTTAATAGAAATATTCATAATCATGTCAATTCCACTTTTTAAACAATTTCTGAAATGTTAGTTTGCTCTAACAGCTGGTCAGAAGCACAAAGGTTAGGTTAAGCTTCCTTCGTTAATGGTTTGGCTCAATGCACCCAGCAGTATAATGTATTTTATCAGTGAGGGAAATGATATTGGTTTAAGAGGTTTCATGTAACAGTCATATCCTGGCCAAATGTAATTTTGAAAACAATCAGGGCCATTATGGCTCACACAGAAAGAAAGATAAAGACAGATAGCTGTATATGGGTTTTTAATAAGTAATTCACCCTGGGTCTTGAAACATCAGATTGCCAAGTAATATTATTAATGTATAAGCATGTTGGTAAAATCATGTATTCTTTCCCATTGGTTGACTATAGATATGTTTCTGATGCAAATATCGTTGTAAGTGTATTGAATCCAGGCTATGTAAATAGACTACATAGTACATCCATCAGAGAGTTGACTTGATTATTCCCCACACTAAAGAGCATTTTCTGACATCAATCTACATTCTGCCTAAATAGAACATTTTTCACCAATGATATTATGCATCATTTACTGTATATTTGATACTAATTGTTCAGCATATCGATCACCTGTCACACTGAGAGTTTAGTGACCTTTGCAACTTGCCCTGGCAACTTGGAAGTTACAGGCAGTTGGTTACCCATCGTCTGTAGTAGCAGATTGAGATTTCCTGGACGGCACTGAAATCTTGCCCTGGCTGGGCAGTGTAGAGAGAAGAGTTAAGTGGCGGGTAAGGGCCTGCCAAATTGGTACTTGAAAAGGGAAAAAATCACACCATTTTGATTTTCATGGCGATTAGGCTATGGCAGCACACAAACACACTGCAAAGATTAACAGATGTCACTTACTCTGCACCTTTCTGTTTAGAAGCAGTATTTTTTTAAAGGGTCAGGATGAGGACTGACCGGTGCAACAGGAGGACGGGAGGGATGCGAGGTGCCAATTCACCCTTTATACGGATGCACTGTGCCATTTTGTTTCATGAGCGCGGGATGCAGAAGCTCTGTGAGCTTCTGCTCTTGCAGAAGTGGCTAAAAAGAAGGGGGATATCCAGGGAGTGAAGACCTTTTTCTTGCATGCACAGTCTGCATACATGGTAATCAGTTACCTGTCAAAGGACAATTATATTGATAGCTAAAGGACATGGCTCTAACTATCAGAACAGTTTCAGTTGCCTGATAAAACAGGATCTGTTTTAATATAAGTATGTTGAAGTCTCTGATCAATTTTAAACATCTACTTCATATATGAAAACGTGGAGATTTTAAAATAAATTTAACTGCAGCTGGAGGGGGGCTGTTAATATTGACTGTTCTGTATCTGTCACAGCACATACATTATTGAACTAGAAAAATACTGGAAGCAAAGGCTTTAGAAATAGGAGGAGAATATATTGATTTAATCATTGCATTTGTTCAGCAGTTCTTTTACGACATTTTTTACAGTATGGAGCATGGACTGTCTACTTGCCACACTCTTTATTCACTGAGCAGGTCATGCCTTTACTGTATTTTCCTTTATAACCCCTCTGTGTTCCAGGCTTTTCCCCTCTGCAGACCTTCAAAGCTCTTACTGAGGTTCTCATCCTCTCCTGGCTCAGCTTCTGGCATCTTTCCCTCGGTGGCTGTCACAGTCATCCCACTCAAGCCTGTTCTACAATCAGCCTCACCCCCCTTGTCTCCTTGTCCTCACCAGCTGGCCACCAGCTTGCCCGTGTTCTCCATGGAGGCTTCTCCCCACTAGCGCCCAGACTCAGGATTCACCCCATCGCGGTTCACACTTGGACACAATACTCCCACCCTAATATACAGGGCACAGAAAAGCTTTCTAGAAAGATACCTAAATTTGCTAACTTCACCCCTCTCCAAATCTTTGCTTGAGCTTCAGGAGCGCCGAAGCGCCCGCTGCCCTGCGGGGCGGCTTAGGGGCGCGACTGGGGGCAGCCGAGCACGCAGGGACTGCACCGAGCTGCCCGCAGGAATGGGGGAGGAAGGGGCAGATTAACATTTTTTGTGATAAACAGTAAATTTTCTGGAAAACAGCATTTCAGGGGAATTAAAACTGTTAACAAATTAGGGTCGGACTCAATAAATTTTCTCTCAAGGAAAAATACCTGAAAAAGAGATTTTGAAAACCTTGAGGCAATTCACTCTGACATTTGGAAAAAAAAACAAAACAAGCCTGTTGACTCTCTGCTTTGAAATGCATTTCTCAATTCCAAACTGAACTGAAAGAGGGGAAAAAAATATGAAAAAGGATTAAAATAACCCCAAACTTGAAGCAAAATTTTGTCTTGAGCTGAATGACAAGATCTGACTGACCTGAACTGTTTTTACCCCATGGGTTTTTTCAGTCGCAGAACTTGAGGTTGTGTTCTTTTCCCAGCTCCACCCAGTGAGCCACTGGTGACATGCACCAACTGTGCTGAACGTACAGACTGGCTGTTTCTTTTGCAGCCTGATCCCTAAACTTTAGTCATCTGCCTCTGCTCCTTCCCTGCATTTTGCCCTTTTCTTATAATATCAACTCCTTCAGATCAAAGTTATAGTCCTCTTACCAAAGGACTGCACATTAAATTAAAAAGTGGGCCAAAATCACGAATATAAAAAAAAAGTAAATTGCAAGTGGTATTAACAGTGTCTCAATGGCTTTGCTTTTCTCAAAGGCACGTTCCTGCGCTGCTTGTATGGGGACGTGGTCTCCCTCCTGCTCCAGGAATCAGCAACCTTGGAGGTGGCATCTGTCCATGTGTTTCATGAGTTCCCGACTCTGGGGTTTCAGACTTCTCCAAAAGGCTTCTCTGAGTCATTCTGGGGACATCTATGACCCATCATCAAGCAGGTAAAGGAAATTCTTATGTTTGGGAACAGAACTGCCTTGCCTGTGTATGTTTTGCTTTGGATCTTTTCAGCTGTCATTGTGGAGACCTTCTTCCCAGGGGTTATTTATAAAAGATGCTTTGATTCAGGCAGCATGTGGGTTGTATGCGTGTCAGGTAGTGCACACCGTGCCCTCCCTGAGGCAGCTCCTTGCTTCTCTCTGCTCTCCCCTCCCATCCCCTGCACAGCGCTTCGGCTGTCCCCTTCATCTCTGCCTCCCGGCTCCCTCCCACCCTCTGGCTCTGTCTTCCAACACCGAAGGAATTTGCTGGATCCGCAGCTGTTTTGGGAGTGAGAAAACTGTGTAGCAGCAGCTGCGGCAGCAGTCGTAGCAGCGAATTACATGAGGATACAGATTATCTGAGCGCTTGTTTCAGAGAGGTACCGATTATCGGAGAGGTAGACTCTGCATAAGCAGTATGGAAATGACAGCAGCCTGGCGTGACACTGCTGGGCTGGTTTATTTGGGCCCTTCCCTGCCGGGGCTGGCGTGGGCTGTGTGGGGAGGGGGGCACAGTGGGGCCGGGGGCTGCGGACAGACAGCAGCCCTGCCTGCCCCTCTGCCTGCCCAGCTGGCCCCACGCGTGGCCGCGGCAGCAGGAACATTTCCTTTACCTACCCACGAAACATCACGAAGAGCAGTGGTGGTTTATAAATAATAGATGTTTAGAAACACTCAGGAAAAAATCCTGTGCCGAACACACACAGCACAATGTTACGGAGGCATCCCTGAGACTGCGGGAGCCATGGGCACAGTGAGCGAAACCGTCGTGTACCCCCATTCATCTCGCTAACAGTCACCACTCTCGGCTTTACGTAGCTGTTTACTTTTTCAGGCATCTCATGCCACAGCATTAAGACACGACAGGGTGTGCTTTACTGGGACATTAATAATACATCGGGTGCGTTGTGAGCCATGACTGCAAAGGCTGAATGACTTCAATAGCCCGAGAAATGTATTAATGCTCCAGTAAACCACATCCGAGAGTGGTAATTCAAGTTTTATTTTGTCATTTTATTAATGACGCGAGTTACGTGATGTTATACGTGACGCCATGTCATGGTGCACGTAGGCCATGAGGGGACAGCGAGCCCACGGGCAACGCTGGGCAGATCGGCTGGCTTCTGTCCCCTGCGTGCGGGGAGGGCAACTTTAGTTGGGGAATTTTCACTAACTCCATATGCTTTGGGAGTTATCACGGCAACAGCCGAGAGAGCCTGTGCAAACATGTCTAACATATATAACAATGAGGGTGGTAACGTCATGAAGGGCACATATACATACTAGAAACGGGAGGGTGGATGATTTGCATGTGCCTAATGCTATAGCTAATCACATCCTTCAGCAGGAAAAGCTGGGCTCCTTGTTAGCAAGAGAAATGATGAAAGATAGGAAGAAAAAGAAAGAAAATTATATCCTAAAGAGTGTGAGAAAGAAGGAAAGACAGACGCCACTTTGTAGGAAGCATCTCACCTCATTAAGCATCTTAATTCCCTTTTATTGTCCATACTGCACTGAAGCCTACAAGATGTACGCATGATTTATAAACAGCACTGTGCATCAGCTGAGCGGTTTCATACAAGGCTCTGGAACACTGAGGCACGTGTGGTGCTTGGGTTTAGGTGGGTTTTTCTGCAGCGTTCGAATCTTGCCTGATTTCATTCACGGTGTCACTTGGCTCTGCTATGCTTGCATGCTTTTATTTTGATAAATGTTTAAACACCTCTATACCAAATGAAGCCAGGTAAATATGAGCCCACTTTACTCTGACATAATCTTAAAATTAATTCATACCTGGATAGACCTGCATTTCATTAAAGTCCACTAAATAAGAGTCACTGATGTTTATTCAGAGCCAAGAAAGCTTCGCGGATAATTTTATAGTAGTTTAATAGTTTTATTTGTTCAACTTAACATATTTTAGATTTTCTTATACTCTTAACTGTGCTAGCTGTACGATCATGAAGAAAACCTAAACCAACAATGAAAAATGCTGGTGTTCAGGTTCCGAGATAAATCCAATAACAACTCTGACAGGATTGATTACAACAGAATCAGCAAAACCTCTAGACTTTTTTAATGCAGTTTGAGACATAAAGAGGATAATGAAAGATGTTACTTGACAGTAGTAGGATCTATGTTTAGAACTAAAAGCAAAGGGCTCTGAATTTTTGTTTTTGTTGCTGAAACATTTTTCCACTGCGAAATATGATTTTTGTCAAAATTGATATATTCATGAAATGACATTAATTTTGATGACATTTTCTGAAAAAAAATTGAATATTTTTCAAATGATCCTTTGGAAAATTCTATTTGGGAAGATGAGATAAAATCACAAACCAAAAGCACTTTTGAAATTAAA
Organism: Phaethon aethereus; assembly: GCF_964289735.1. Lineage (NCBI taxonomy): Eukaryota > Metazoa > Chordata > Aves > Phaethontiformes > Phaethontidae > Phaethon > Phaethon aethereus. The sequence goes on from NC_138584.1 coordinate 15,103,260, forward strand.
TTCTTCATGTGTATTTATTGTTTTAACTCATTTTACGTTATGTCGCCAGCAGTATTATTTTCTGTGGTGCTTTTATAGAACCTAGTCCTCTTTGCCTTCTCTCTCTGCACCTTTCTGCATCTCTGGGTAATTTCATTTGCAAACACGCAATCAGCTACCGTCTCTGCACGGCCAACTCGCAGATCTACCTGTGCGCTCATGACCTGTCTCCTCTGGCCATCTTCAGCTCTGGGCTTGTTCCCCTGTCATTTCATGTAGACGACCGTCTGCCAACTCAAACTCAATGTGGATGAGACAGAACTTTTAATCTTCCGCAATTCATGTCTTCCCTGCTAGCCCCCTCTTTGATCACTGCAGACAACCTCACCGCCCTGCCTGTCACTCAGGCCCATAATTTGCGTGTCATCTTTGATTCAGACCCTTTCTCAGGTCCTCACATCCAGGCTATGGCATAATCCCACTGACTTCTCCTGCTTAGCATCTCTAAGATGTCGCCTTTCCTGTCCACCCCCACGGCTAAGGCTCTTGTCTAACCTCTTATATGTCTCAATTAGTGCAACACCTTTTTTTATCAGGCCTTGACAAACGCAACATTGGCCTTCTGGTGCCCACTTAAAATGACACTGGAAATACTCTTTTTCTTAGTCTATCAATCTCCTGTTTTCTGGCCATCCCTCCTCCATCTCCTCTTTCTCTATTGCACCAAACGTTGTCCAGTTGTTCTCATTTTCCTGCTCTGTCCCAGTCCACTTCCCGTGATCAACGGCTACTTAGTACTGCCAGCTGGGGTGACCCTGATGCCAGCTCCTGTCGCCCAAGTGCTGGGTGCCCAAACTTGCACCCCCAACTCCTCCCTGCTGCCTCCTACTTCTGAGCAGACCATCCTGCAAGCAGCCGCAAGCTGCCTCGCATCCTCCTCCCCATCCCACAGTGAAACTCTTCGTGCCCTCTTTTCCTAACTACTGCTGGGCCCGTCCTGTTGCTTAATATCATCCTATGTTCCCCTCTACGCCATCATCCATTTTTCTGTGCCCCAGTTTTGTCTCTTGCCTTATTCTTTTGTTGCAAGGCTTTAGGAGCAGGTAGCATCCTTCTGTTTTGCCTAATACATTGAGGCTTAGCCCACAATCAGGTCTCATGGGATAGAAGTCACAGAATCACACAGAATCACAAAATCGTTAAGGTTGGAAAAGACCTTTAAGATCACCAAGTCCAACCATCAACCCAACACCACCATGCCCACTAAACCATGTCCCGAAGCGCCACGTCCACACATTTTTTGAACACTTCCAGTGACGGTGACTCCACCACCTCCCTGGGCAGCCTGTTCCAATGTTTGACCACTATATCAAAGATATATCAAAAATCAAAGAGCTTGGCCCAGGTCTATGTGGTTAATAGGGCTATTGTCAGACTCATGTGTGCACACATACACATTGTGATAATATAAACTGTTATTCTTTGTTAATATTCCTAGTATGACAATATTGTATGACATACATCAACTTACACCTTTTTATGATGTATTCTACTATTTTGTTGTCCTCGACTTTATATTATTATTATTATTAGAATAATTAACTTTGCCAGCTATTAAGTACAGATTTGAAGCCTCTTATTTTCTAGATCAAAGCATCTCTCACTTCTGTTATAATGAAACACTTGAATTCTTGGACAGTCTGAACAGGAAACTTAGGTAAGAGTCAGAGTGTTTCATTACAAACAAGCAAGAGATGCTTTGATCTAGAGAATAGGATTTTAAATATTAATTTTTCATCATAAAGATAAGATCTAGCGTAATGAAGTGCATTGTAAATATAAAGTGAAATCACAGAAAAGTTCAGCTATTGTATTGCATAATGTATGGGATATGTCGGGGAGACTCATTCATCACATGAGCGAAGGCTCCCTGGCCCCCCAGCTGTTGGGAGTTTTGGTATTCAGTGAGCAAACTGTCCTACTCTAACAAAATTTGAGGTTAAATCTGAGAGGACATCGCTGGGAGCTCACTATGATGGCAAGGTCCAATCGGGCCCACGCCACAGCTCAAGGTGCTGGTGGTCCTGCTGCGCAAAGGGTGACTACAGAGGGTGTCTCTGGATCCAGCTAGTGAAATCCATGGCTGCTGCTAGCATGACGTTAAAGCAGATCACAGTCTGTGAGGGATGTTTGGGAAATCTCAGGTTTGCACTCTTAAAAAAAAAGTCAGTTCAAAGTTAATTTTTGAAACTCCTTTCTATTCTGGCACATTTTGAAACGTGGCTTGATGCTCTCATTTATGGTGGGTGTGAAAGAGCTGCCTTTCCCGTCTTCAGGTTCTGGGTTTTGAGCAGCTCTTCCAAGTATATCATTTAGATTTCCACTTAAAATACACCATTTTGCTATTTCACTTTGCTAACAGAATGCGCTTTAGTGGGGATATTTTGCAGTGTCACCAGAAAGCAGCAGGAGAAAAGTGCTAAAAATTGCCAATGAAAAAAAGGAAAAATTACAGTGAAAGATTTATTCACCGTATACACATGTAAGAGCTATCTTCACCCAGAGATTTCCCCTAAGCCATGGAAAAGGTGACCATTTCTTAAAGAGTCCTCCCTGTCTCTGCTGCGAAATCTGGAGCTCTTGCCGCTTTCCGGGCTGGTGAGCTGTGTGGAGGTGCTGGACTCCCAGAGATCCTTTTGGGAACCAATATATGATGGATTAATACATTTCATAACAATCTCCATGGAGACCAGAACTGGGGTGGTGTCCTCCAAACTGATAGCGGCAAAGAACCCCGCTGGCACCGTCGACTAGTGGGTGCTGCTCCCGGGGTCACAGGCTACCCCGGATGATGTAGTTTATCTCGGTGTAAATCAGGTGTGACTCGACGGCGGAGGCTGCACAGCCAAGCGTGCAGAAAACTCGCGTCACTGCTGAATCAAAGCCTGAAACACGCATCATTATTTAAAGAGAGTTATCGGAAGGCCATGAGTTTCAAAAGAAGATCAACACTGCTAAAGAAGTGAAAGCCAAGAATTATAGATATGACGATAGGAAGCCCTTAGTGTTTATTAAGTGTTTTGTTTGGACTTATTAAAAAGGAATGAGCTATCTAGCAGCCCCAGGGCTGTGACTGAAGGGGAGCTCTGCGATAAGGTGAGGGCTCTCTATTGCTTTCCAATGACAAGGCACTCAGTAAAACAAAGACAAGGTCTTACTTTATAAATTGTTCATTCAATTCAAGAGTTTTCTCAAACAAATATTGTTCTACAAACACCTCTAAGAGCAAAAGGCCAATTCTTATTAAATACCTGTACTTAGGCATTAGTCTGAGACGCTTCTGGTGTTTTTATGGCAATTGGAAGCACTCTACAGCGGTGGCATTTGAGGAAGACGCGCGCCGGCGCCGCAGACGGCCGCCGGCTGGGTGCGAGCGCCAGGGAGGGCAGGAGCCAGCCCTGCTGCGGCGGTGGGGCTCGCCGCCTCACGCGCGCGAGTGGCACCTGCTGTTGTTGGCTTGGCAGTACTCAAAACTTTGGCGTCGGTGTGGAGAACGTGGACAAGAGACACTGCTCTGGCAGTTCCTTTTTGCTGTCTCTTCACAGTGGTATTTCTTCAGGTTGCCAAACTGCAGGCTGGGCCCTATTTCTGTATTTATGTAAGTATCCGTGCACTTCAAGTGCTGTAGGAATCAGCCACGCTTCTCTCCACCTTCCCACCAGCCTCTGCACGCACATCTTGCAAGCTTCGCGTAAGCGCGACCCGCGGCCGACGCACCTGCGACTGCCCGCGCCAGCGGGGTGTCCCTTCCCATCCCTCTCTGTTCCTTCCTGCTCTCTGCCACCTCGGTCGCTGGTCACTCTCCGGTGTCAGCAGTTTACTACAGTGCGGGTGTGAGCTGGGTATGCGGAGGTTTGATTCGAGAGCGTAGACGCGCGCTCACGGAGTCCTTCCAAAGGGTGCTTGTAACCCACCTTGCACGGGGGGGTGTTCGTCCCCCGCCGCTGCCTCCCGCCGCCGTGCCGCCCCGGGACCTCACTGGGTCTGGTTTTGCTGCTGTGCCTCTTAATAAGCGAGTACAAGTCACAAGCTAAGATAAAACCCTTTGGCTTATTTTGTTACATCTGTACCAGCCTTTTTGGTCACGTCAAGACAACTCTGGGATTATTTATCTGCATTCAGGAAATTCTGCTTTGCCAATGTCCATTTTAGACTATGTAAAAACAAGGCTGCTTCTTTTAAATCGTAACTGGGTCTGGGGAATTCGAAACACAAAAGTTCCAATCCTCCTTCGTGGAAGCTCAGAGAGCATTGCTCAACAGATTGTAAAATACTTCTGCAGGTGGTGTTCCAACACCTACCTGAGCTATTTGACCATGTCTCTTCAACTAATTGTTTCTATAATTCAGACTGTGTTCCTTTTCAGTTTATAAACAGCAGTATGTTGAGCCTAACCAGGATAACTGAGATGCAACTGGGGGTAGCCGCCTTTCTTTTCTGGAAAATAATTGTTGACTCCCCCTATGATATGGCAATGGGAGAGTATCAGATGTTTTCTACCTGCACCCCATGAGGATGCTTAGTCCTTTGTGCACAGATTTTTTTTTTTTCCCTGTTTGGGTGAGCTTCATCGCAGCATATTATTATTGAAAGTTAGAGAACAGATTGAAGACTGATTGCAAGGATATGGTGTACCATGGGAAAAGCCTAGTTATATAAAAGTTTTGCCTGAGACTCAACTACTTTGTGTTCTGCAAAAGCTACTGCAGACATCCCTGTTGTTTTTATTGATCTTATCAGATTCAGTACCGGGGCATTTAGAGTTTAGCTTTGCTTTGGAGACTTGCTTATTTTACTTGAATTTATTTGAAGTTCAACAGATTAAAGTGATCTGACAGATTTTCGAATGCTGGCTTAGAAAAAGAAATAAAAAGGTCTTTCATAGATGGTGAGCCAGCTGTCTCCAGAAGAAGAGTTATCACTCCACACTGCCCCCGGATTTCCCGGTGCCCAGACACCCTGATCAGGCGGAAAGCCTCTGCCGGGACGGGCAGAAACGCTCCCCTGCTGCCGTGGGCAGGAGCAGCCACGAGCGCCACGTGCAGCCGAAGCGCTTTGGGGTGGCAGGGCTGAGCCCTGCCCGGCCCAGAGCCTCCCGGCAGACGTGGCGGGTCCAGGCTCCCGCTCCGTGGCGGAGCTGGCACCGTGCCTCCACGCTGGGCTTTCGGTCAGCTCAGCCTGAGCCCGGCTGGGGACCCAAGCCCAGCCCCCTGCGCCGCGCGCCTCGCTTTCCCGGTCTGTACTGCAGTGGCATTTCCTGCATTTTTAACAGAAATCTCTTAAAACTGTGATATTCCCAAGGATACAGAAGAGTGCTGTAGTTGCTACAGCACTCTTCTGTAGTTGCTATTTTACTTAATATTAAAAGGTTAAAAAGCCCATGAAAACATATAGCTGTGTGGAAATTAATGATGGTATCTCTCGTAAACTAGTGCTGTGTATGTACCTATCCACTCATAATGTTTTAAAATATACATAGCAGAGTGCAGATAGTGATAACACATTTGATTTTATCCGCTACAAATATATATATATATGCCAGACAAATAACTTATCTTTCTTCCTACTCTCTGTATTGATAAAATCCATAGAGGATTTAATCCATCCGAGTGTGCTTCTCCATGTTATTCATCTCAACTGTGCACTCAGAAAGTTCAAATATTTAAATTGGTTTAAAGTCAGAATATTAATGGCTGTTCTTAGAAATTCGGTAACGGTTACATTTTCCCAGTCGATGGATACTGTCACAAATGGCTACTGCAGAAGTGTACGTAATTAATTAATTACTTTGCAACAATTAGGATCTTAGTCCCAGTGTATAAAGGCTTCTACTAGCATGTGTAAAGAGAAGCACTGGAGCGCTCTCAGCTCCTGATTGCTGAAGGACTGTGCTAATGATCCTAGCTGATGAACCTTAAGGCAGCCCATGGCAAGCGGTACTGTGTATCACCCAGGCAGAGTTCAGGTTACCCCCCAGCACAGGACACAGGATTTGGTGTAAATGAACATTGTTTACCCTTAAAATATGAGTCCTGGTAATAGAGGAGAAATACAGCTTCTCTCCAAAGGTGCAGGTTTTCAATTAAAAATACAGAAAGAGAAACCACATCAAACTTACAAAGAGAATTCAGCAGGCAAGGAAACAAGCCCTGTGCACCATTACACTGCGACTAGCCACCTCCTCTTAGTGCAAAGCCAGAACATATGCTTCATTTCAAACCCGTTTTTAAATACACCCCTAATTATGAAATCATTACCAGAAACCTGCACGATAAGGGAAGAAGAATTATTATATTAACCTGGGGTCTTCAGTGCACTCGGAGGCATCACGAAGCAGCTCTCCTGCAGTCAAAGCCTGCGCACTCCCTCTTTTCTCTCATCCAGTGAGTCACGTCTTCCCTTTAATCTCCCATTAAAATCCTTTCTATCCTCTTCAGTTTATGACTCTGTTGCTGCAAGGTGGTTTGTGGCACTCGGTATGGCTAATCCTTGGGATCTCATCGTATTGAGAACAGAATAATTGAAAACAGCTTGAAGCGGTTGTAGTTAGGCACACAAATCAATGACAGATAATCATTTAAGCACAAACCAAAACAGACATTTACATGGAAAACAACCATGGCCTTGGAGTTACACCCCATTCTTACCATGCAAAATCTTTCATGGATTTGGCAGAGTACCCTCGGAAGCTAAACCCCACTGCCAATGTGGCCATTCCCTCGAGACGGCACTGGCAAACTCCTGCCAGAAACCTGAGCTCAGCTGTAAATAGGTTTGCATTAAAGGCTGTCCAGCTTCGGTGAAATAAAGCTGCACTGCCTCTCGAGCTGCATGAGGGAATCACGGTCCGTGATGAGTGATCCAGAGCTGTGCAAAGCCACACAGCAAAGGAGAGCGTGGGGCTACGTCCCCCTTTTCAGGGTGCTGCTCCCCAGCCACCCCAAGGCAGGTGGGTTGGGCTCAGGTGCACTTCACTGTGTACGGAAGTGCAAAAATAATAATAAAGAAAAACTCCCAAAGTAGACTTTTTCCTGACTCAGTGCAGATGGGAGCACATATTTGCCTGTCATTTTCTGATGACAATCATATTTGTACCAGCTGGTTAAAATGTTTTAATAAATGATTACCTGATGCGAACACTTTCTCATGGCTACGGTGCTGGGGTTTGCTCATCTTTGCCACAATTTGAATAACCGTTCAAATTAAAATGCAGAACAAAACCAATAAAATGACAATTCTAGATCTTTCTGAGCATCTTCAGAGAGGCACCTGGAAACTTAAATCCCAGCTCACCTCATGTGGTAAACTGAAGAAAATGGGGTTGTCATATGCTGTCCGTTGTTTGCCCTGGAAGGCTGGAAGAGACAAGGCTTCATAGAATCATAAAATCTTTGGGTTGAAAGGGACCTTTAAAGGTCATCCAGTCCAACCCCCCTGCAGTGAGCAGGGACATCTTCAACTAGAGCAGGTGGCTCAGAGCCCCGTCCAACCTGACCTGGAATGTTTCCAGGGGTAGGGCATCTACCACCTCTCTGGGCAACCGTTACCCCTTGTCCTATTGCTACAGGCCCTGCTAAAAAGTCTGTCCCCATCTTTCTTGTAAGCCCCCTTTAAGTACTGGAAGGCTGCAGTAAGGTCTCCCTGGAGCCTTCTCTTCTCCGGGCTGAACAACCCCAACTCTCTCAGCCTGTCCTCACAGGAGAGGTGTTCCATCCCTCTGATCATTTTTGTGGCCTTCCTCTGGACCCTCTCCAACAGGTCCATGTCTTTCCTGTGCTGAGGGCTCCAGAGCTGGATGCAGGACTGCAGGTGGGGTCTCACCAGGGCTGAGCAGAGCAGAGGGGCAGAATCACCTCCCTTGACCTGCTGGCCACGCTGCTTTGGATGCAGCCCGGGAGACTTCTGGGCTGTGAGCACACATTGCCAGCTCATGTCCAGCTTTTCATCCACCAGGATCCCCAAGTCCTTCTCGGCAGGGCTGCTCTCCATCCCTTCATCCCCCAGCCTGTACTGATACTGGGGGTTGCCCCGACCCATGTGCAGGACCCTGCACTTGGCCTTGTTGAACCTCTTGAGCTTGTCCAGGTCCCTTTGGATGGTGTCCCACCCCTCAGGCATGTCAACCACACCACTCAGCTTGGTGTCCTCTGCAAACTTGCTGAGAGTGCATTTGATCCTACTGTCTGTCACTGATGAAGATATTAAAGAGTACCGGTCTCAACACGGACCCCTGAGGGTCACCACTTGTCACCAATCTCCATCTGGAGACTGAGCTGTTGACGACAACCACCCTCTGGAGGCAACCATCCAACCAATTCCTCATCCACCCAACAGTCCACCCATCAAATCCGTATCTCTCCAATTTAGAGAGAAGGATGTTGTAGGGACTGTGTCAAAGGCCTTATATAAGTCCAGAGAGATGACATCTGTAGCTCTTCCCTGATGTGGTCATTCCATCATAGAAGGCCATTAGGAAGGACTTGCCCTTGGTGAAGCCATGCTGGCTGTCTCGAATCACCTCCCTGCCCTCCATGCGCCTTAGCATAGCTTCTAGGAGGATCTGTTCCATGACCTTCCCAGGCACAGAGGCGAAGATGACAGGTCAGCAGTTCCCATGGTCCTTCTTTCTACCTTTTTTAAAAATGGGTGCAATGCTTCCCTTTTTCCACCCCTGTCCAAGGGCCCATTCCATAGCCTGGCAAGTGAGCGAGTGCTGTTACCTGTGTGGCTCCCATAGCTCTGAATTTCTCTGGGTGAATTTATCTACAACCATCCAGTTTAGAGACGTAGGCAAATCCAGAGTGAACTCCCCTCTGCTTCTGTGTGAGGCTGGGGGTTACGGCTTCCCCAGCACTCCTGACCCCTCGCTGCGCTCTCGGCTGCAGTGCTCTGCCAGGAGCCGACCGCCCTGCTGCTGGTGTGATGCACATGCATGCACAGAAAGCAGCCAAAAAGGGCTGGTGATCTAAAAAGTTTTTATTACTTTTATCTACTTATAAGTAGGCAAATGGGACTTTTTTCCAATTGTTTAGCCTTTTGCTTGAAAAACATCAACATCTTCACCAGAGAAGTTTCAAAAGTTTAGTTGACAATTTTCCTTCCTCTTTCCGTGACTCTGGTGAAAGGGTATTATTTATCAAACTAAGTGTGTATTATAATCTTTACAAAATGGTGAAGATCAAAGACTACCTTGCATCAAGCAGAATTACAGTGCCATAACATTTTATCTTGTTACAGCTGATATCAATCACGGCGTGACAGCAAGCTACAGAGAAGGTTTTTTCGGTCGGTATCACTGACGTGCTGCAACATCCGAAATACAGCAGCTGGCAAGCATGTGCTCTGGGTGTGAAAGGGAGAAACCAGCAGCATAAGTAAGTGCCTTCGGTATCCATGTCGTTACGTACGGCCTTTTGGCAGTGAAACACGCGCACTTGAATTCTGCCTGCGGCTATTGTATCCTCGGAAGGGAAGAGATGAAAGCCTCTACGAGAAGAGAGGGCTTGATTTCCAGTGACAGTGGTGACATTTTCAGCAACGACCCCCGAGTGGGGCCGAGTCCGCCGTATGATGCTCCTGCCCAGAGGCACGTGTGTCGCTCCCTCTCACCGGGCAGAGGCGGGAACCCGGACCGGCAGCCAGGAGCAGCCGGGCTTGCCCGGCACCGGGCGGTGAGGCACTGGCCCGGCTGCGCCTCGGACCGCGGCCGGCTCCGCACGCGGCGCCGCGGCCAGCACAAGTGCTCTGCAGCTCTCCTGCGCCAGCCCTGAGCCAGTTGCCCTCTCCCCACAACCCACAGTCATATCTTTGTTTAATTTGGCCTCGAGACTCTTTTCACCATGGCCACAGGCATGCTAAGGACAGGAATGAGATTTCTTCGGCTCCTCCCCAGGACCCTGCCAGGCCTGCCAGATTTTACAGCTCCAGCAGTTGAAGTACCGCGTGCGCTGTGTCCCCCAGACTTGTCCCTGGGAACGTCTGGTGGAGAACAGAAAGGAAAGGGGAACGGTAAGAGATCTGTTCTCACACATATCCCTTCCAGCGGGATACATCCCTCCTCTGCGCGTCCGGGGCCAGCCCTACGTACTTCTCCTCGTAATACGCACAAGTCGGGGCAGCCAGGACCGGCGCGCCGAGCCGCCGCACGCGCGCGGCAGCCCGGGGGCTCCGGGCAGAGGGTTGTCTCGAGCAGCATCGATCCTGGTGGTGACTGGAGCACTTCAGCTTCTGTATTTGGTTTATATTAACATTATCGTTTCCTAACGGGCAACTTGACTTGAAACGGTCCTGCGGGTGTTTCTCAGAGGCTTCAATCTGCAGAGGGAACCCTTTCAACAGAGCGAAGAGGAGAAGAAGAAACAAAGCAAATGCAGTCGGGAAAGTACAAGGGTTTGACAAATTTAAACTCCTTGGGCTTTCAGGATTCTCCTGCTATTTGAATAGAAAACTGCATTGTTTTAGACAAAGTGCCCGTCTTCAATTTTTCAGTCTCCTTCCCCTCTGTTACTGAGAGCCACATAATATACTTCCCCGCCAGTTACTAAAATGCTTCTAAAAACTTGAAGAATAATTTGAAAAAGGGCATTCCTATTCCTTATGCATAAAACATGCATGCATATTCATATAAAACATTTAGAAAAATTTGTACCAGTTATAATTAGCATGTTTTGTGCATCTATTTTCTTTGCTATTAAATAACAAATTTGTGGTAACCATAGCAACTGGAACATCACATGGTACTGGTGCTATTTTGGGGATAACATAAGTACCTTTCTTAAAGAAGCATTCACACCTCTAAGCTATGAATTTTAATAATTTTTGTGATAAAATATCTGTTGGGTGGACTGTATTCATCCCTCACTATAATGTTGCTTTAATGTGGAATGCACTACCTTGTTTTGCAGTGCCTATGACCACTTAAAAGCACTAATGACTCCTCTTGTTTTACAAAAAAGCGAGAGACTTTTAAAAAAGGCAAAAAAGAAGCTATGTGACATATTAGTGGACCTTGCATTTAGGAGAAAAATATAATAAAATGAAGGATTTCTGTTATTGTTTCTGGGGAGGAGCCAACACTGGTCATGTAGCTCTTCATGCTTGAATGGAGGAAAGCAAGAAGGAAAGAGATGCTTTCATCTTGGACTGGTATAGCTCCTACTGGAATAAGCAAGAGGTGTTGCATTAGCTCTACTGGAAGGTGGGAGAGGTCCTTGGAGACCTCACATGGGAAGCGACCAGATGAGCCATCAAAGCCAATTCCCTGCCACTGCAGTCAAGTGTGTTTGTCTAACAAATATCTGCTCTACACAACACCGCATACCACGGGCCTTCCAACACATCTCAGAGCCTTATAGCTAATGAGATAAAGAGCAAGAGACCAAATGCCACAACAGTAATGAGCCATTAAAAGAGATTAGGTGGCAACAAGGTCAGTATCCATGTATGAGGCTCCCACTAGGGCAGGGATTCTCTTAAATAAAATTTGCTGGAATGCCACACATTACAGATCAGAACAAAATGCCTCAAGAATCCCTGCCAATGTTGCAATGAATTGAGGAAAAATGGAAAAATGTGGAAGAAACTCCCTTCTGTCTCTGAAATTGGCAATTCAGTTAATTGTGAGAATGTAAGTAGGATGAACCAAACAGGCACCCATGAGAAATGAACGCTATTAAAAATATCCTGCCCATACTGATGTACTAATGAAAAATGCTGGTTGACATGATTAATTGTTTTATCATGAAAGTGTCTGTATAGATGACACCCACCCTGAGCTGTCAGGATGGTGTTATCCATCTCCCAGACCAGAGGTAATGAGGGATCGTTCACCCTGGGTGGCTCCTACACAGGTGATTCGGGTTAATACACGTCCTAAAGAGGCCATTAGGCTGGGAAATGGCTCAGACCAAATGTGCCTGCCAAGGTGGAGTTTGGAGCACAGGAATTTTGCTAGAAAGTGAAGAAAGGTGCTGGGGTTGATGAGAAGAGACACGAAACCAAGATGAAAGGAGACACAGCAAGTATGTACAAAACAAAGTAATGCTTTGCCTCTGCCTGCCTCCTGTTTCCCCCCTGAATGGTGTATCATTGACAAATTTTTTGTAGAAGTTCATCTTTGCCCCTTGTCATTTGCCCCTCACTACAAGAAGGATGTTGAGGTGCTGGAGCGTGTCCAGAGAAGGGCAACGAAGCTGGTGAGGGGGCTGCAGCACAAGTCTTATGGGGAGCGGCTGAGGGAACTGGGGTTGTTCAGTCTGGAGAAGAGGAGGCTGAGGGGAGACCTTATCGCTCTCTACAACTACCTGAACGGGGGTTGTGGTGAGGTGGGTGTTGGTCTCTTCTCCCAAGTAACCAGCGATATGATGAGAGGAAATGGCCTCAAGTTGCGCCAGGGGAGGTTTAGATTGGATATTAGGAAAAATTTCTTCACTGAGAGGGTGGCCAAGCATTGGAACAGGCTGCCCAGGGAGGTGGTGGAGTCACCATCTCTGGAAGTGTTCGAAGAACCTGTGGATGTGGCGCTTCAGGACATGGTTTAGGGAACATGGTGGTGCTGGATTAATGGTTGGACTTGATGATCTTGAAGGTCCTTTCCAACCTTAGTGATTCTGTGTGTGATCTTTACTTACTATTAATTTTTTTTCAGCACAACTTTTGTAGGAGAAAGCTTTTTTTCCTGCTTTTCTCTTATTTTAAAAAAAAAAAGTTTTTTATTATTAATAATTATAAATTGTCAGACTGCTCCCTTTCAGCCATTTTTAAATAAAAGATTTTTTTTCAAAAAGTGTTATAGTAAACAAATAGGTGAAAAAAAACCAAAGCAAACGTTCTGCTATCTCAAGAAAGGAGTTTTGATTACCCTCAACTAGCCCTTAATTGTTTTCTGTGTTTGCTCTGCTCGTCAAAATATATCATCCAAGATAGAGCGATCCTCTCACCCCTCTCTTGCCGAGCCTTCAGGGACGTGCAGTGCTTGTTTCGGGGAGGCCTGGCAGGATGTCCTGCGCGGAGGCTGCCTGAGAGAAGAGGCTCTCCCGGTCCCCACCACGCTCCATCCGTGCATTGTATTATTGAGCCTTTTGGACTTACCTGCTTCGTTCTCCCTCGCTGCTGTACTACGTGTTCCACCGCCTGCCCCCTCCACCAGTGGTCGGTGCACCTCCTCCCTTTGCCCGTGCTGGGGCGAGGCGCTGGCCCTCGGGCCGGCTGAGGGCATCTCTGCTCCAGCCCTTCCCTCACCTTCCAGTCTTGTTCTCCCCCAAATAGCCGCTTCTTAAGAACCGTCTCGGGAAAAGGTCGAAGGAGGCAGCAGTGCGGCATTGCAGCTGAACACACGTGCGTCCGGGAGCCTTGGGGGGTGAAGGAAAAGTAAACCTATTAGAGGCAAAAAGGGAAAGTTGCACAGTATGCTTTTTTTTTTCTTTTCTTGATCCATGCTGTGATATGGGAACTTCCCATTCTGCCTTCTGTTTGGAGGGGAAGAGAAGAAAAGAAAAAGATTTGGAAGATGCTGGCAAGTGATAAAATACAAAGAAGTTCTTTTTCTTATATTGTAAAGGAATGGCTTTCTGCCTTGCCTTTTGTTAAAGCTCTTAATCCAGCCCGTAAATAGGGACTTTCCCTTTGGACTGACTGTTTAGATATAAGACTTAGAGCTGATATGAAGTAATGGGATCAGAAAACAGGAGATCTATATCAAAGAATGATACATATGCTCATACTAGTGAGCTTTCTCTTGCAGCACTCCTCGTATACTGTATGTAAATGTTCGCAAGTACGAAGTCCACTTCATTTTACTGCGGACCTAAGCTAAGACACCTGCTCCGAGAAGCCTCGGGTTTGACCCCTGGGGGGCAGCCCGCCTGCCTGCAGGCAAACCACAGATCCTCTGCAAGAAAGTAGGATGAATAATTTGTTGCGTGGCCTGACTTAGGTTCACTAAATGCTGGAAGAAGTCAACATTTAGGGATGCCAGAAGTGGGGAGTCACACTCCCAGATCTCACAAAAGGCAATAGTTCACCTGACCAACGAAAAAAAAATAGCAAAACATGGACTTCACAGAATCATGGGATCTTTGGGTTGGAAGGGACCTTTAAAGGCCATCTAGTCCAACCCCCCTGCAATGAGCAGGGACAGCTTCAACTAGATCAGGTTGCTCAGAGCCCCGTCCAACCTGACCTGGAATGTTTCCAGGGATGGGGCATCTACCACCTCTCTGGGCAACCTGTGCCAGTGTTTCACCACCCTCATTGGCAAAAATTTCTTCCTTATATCTAGTTTAAATCTACCCTCTTGTAGCTTAAAACCATTACCCCTCGTCCTATCGCAACAGGCCCTGCTAAAAAGTCTGTCCTCATCTTTCTTACAGGCCCCCTTTAAGTACTGGAAGGCTGCACTAAGGTGTCCCCAGAGCCTTCTCTTCTCCAGGCTGAACAACCCCAACTCTCTCAGCCTGTCCTTACAGGAGAGGTGTTCCAGCCCTCTGATCATTTTTGTGGCCTCCTCTGGACCGTCTCCAACAGGTCCATGTCTTTCCTGTGCTGAGGACTCCAGAGCTGGACACAGGACTGCAGGTGGGGTCTCACCAGGGCTGAGCAGAGCAGAGGGGCAGAATCACCTCCCTTGACCTGCTGGCCACGCTGCTTTGGATGCAGCCCAGGGCACGGTTGGCCTTCTGGGCTGTGAGCGCGCATTGCCGGCTCACATCCAGCTTTTCATCCACCAGGACCCCCAAGTCCTTCTCGGCAGGGCTGCTCTCCATCCCTTCATCCCCCAGCCTGTACTGATACTGGGGGTTGCCCCAACTCATGTGCAGGACCCTGCTCTTGGCCTTGTTGAACCTCATGAGGTTCACATGGGCCCATTCCTCGAGCGGGGGTAGAGTGAATGCTTAGTTAAAAACCAGATTATCTTCAAAGAAAAAAATATATTTCACATTCATGAGAGAATTTTTACCCCACTTCTTATACTACCCAAACTTTTACAATGAAGCTGTAGCCGTTTCTTCAAGGCTGTGCCATGGCTTTCTATGACAGCAGCCGTGGCAATGCATTGTTCTCCTCGGGTTTGGAAACCTTCCAACTCCTATTCAGCTGCCATGGAAAAAATGCTGAAAATTCACAGACTTGTCTTGTTTCCAAAGACACCTCTGACCCAGACAATGTATTCTAAAATCCTTAATCATTTTCTACTTACTGAAAATCCTCACTGACTGAATAGGAATTTTTCCCAAGTCAGAAATTAAAAGAGAGAAGGGATTTCTATTGTGGTTCTTAAAGATTAACATAAAAGTATAGTGAGAATATAAATATAAAATATGATGCATACATTTTCTTTTTATCTTAAAATGCATAAATGAGTCGCTCGTTTTCCATTTTGTATTTGGGAATATTTGGATGCCATTTGATGCTATTTATATTTTCCAGGGTAGTTTTTTCATCACATTAATTTTTTGAATGGGTGCTACTATGACTATATTTTAGAAGATATCTGAAGCAATATAAAGAAGTAAACCTCCAACAAGCACCATCAAGGTAATTTGAAAAAGTTGCTCAGATTAGAGAGCTCTGAAAACAAATATGGTTTCTTCCATTTCTTGCACTAATCTTGTGTAATCCAAGTGGAACTTTGCAGATTGGTAATTAGACCTAAGGAAAAAAAATACCTAAACAAAATTTCTCTTATCCTGCCCAGGTCTGCTTTACACATCAGCAGAAGTAAAGATCAATATTTGTGGAAGTTGTCGGCCTGAGCAGATTTTCTTCCCCATTGAAAATACTGTGCGACTAAAGCGGGGAACCTTTAGAGGCGGCAGTGCCGGACGTGCCCCGTGTTCCCAGAGCCTGAGGCTGTCGGAACAGAGCTAGCTGCCTGTAACAACCCCAGCTCCTCCACTGAACGGTGTGAACAGCGGGCTGACATCCATGTGCGTGCTCTCCCTTTCTTTAAAATAGTCTTTATCACCACTTACTCTCTTCTAAACTGCACGGGTGAGTTTTTTCTGTTACTGCTACTGGTTTTTATTTTCTTCTCAAAGTAAACCGGTATCTGTCAAAACCGCAAGTTACGTTATAAGCATTTAAAATGGATGTCAGTATTTGTATTAATACATTTATTCCTGATCATCTGAAAGCTGTGAAAAGTTTGCTTTGAATTCATCCCTAAGAGATCTTTTAAAATACCAGTAGAGGGGATGTTTTAATCCTATTACACAAATAGCTGCCACTTTATTCTTTTTCATTCTGTGCTTTAAGCAGTACAACCACTCGAGTAATTCCTCCTTCAAATATGAAGCCATAATACTTAAAACATTTGGAAGAAATACTTTATTTGACTTCAGTATCAGCATGATGGTTACGAAAAGGTGTGTCCTTCGTTGCCTGTTTCAACATTATACCCAAAGGCCTCCATTTCAATTGAGTTAAATCTCAACTAAGTTAACTAATAAGCAGGGATATCAGGTGGTGGCACGGCACCACCCCAGTTGCTAACGCAAAGTGATGAGCGAGCAATGAAAGGTCGGCCCTGGATCTGGGGGTCTGCAAATGCAACTTGCTTTTCATATTGATCGTGTTTTTCAGTGGGCTTCAGGTCAGGTGCAGAGACCCCGGGGCTCGCTCTGTCTGCAGCCATCTCACTGTTTTCTTAGCTTACCTCAAGCAAGTTCTGCAATGTTTCTGTACTGTCCCTCCAAAGGTAAAATACGTCTAATGTTTATCAGTGCTGCAAAGGCATCAATGTCTCTGAAAAGTTGTTTGACATTCCCTATGAGAAAGATGCTATGCACAATAAAAGATGCAGAGCGTGTATATAAAAAAAAAGCATAATCTCAAGGGTTAAGGTTTCTGTGCAGGATATTTATTTTTACCTATTAAACCCATTGTGAATTGATGCTTTTGTTTAGGTTAAAATGGCTTTACAACCAAAAAAAGAGATGATATATAGGCACCTGTTTAGAGAGAGGACCCACATAGAACTATATATGTTTTACCACAAGCGTCTGTTGATACAGAACAGATCGATGTGTAACTGCATAATAAGGTGGAGAGAAGATGAGATTAAATGTTCAAATACATATACTAATTAGAAAGGACATGTACATCTGCATATAGAGAACCTGACAGTGAGAAAATGACAGAGATTCAGCGCTACAGTGAATTATAAATATAAAATTACAAGGATGCATGTAAAAAAAGCTCGTAACTGTTAGGAACTAGACTCTGTATTCATGTGAAAGCTGTTGCCTTTATCCTTTTCTTAAATCCTTCTAAGGTGTTCTGTCATTCACTGTCAAATTTTCTACATAAGATAATAAGATGTATGTCACACAAATGTCCAAAACTGCTTCTCTGCCATTGCCAGGACACACCAATATATTTTGTTGGTTTGTTTTTTTTAAGCAACAAGAATATTAAGCAGGAGACCTGCTTAAGTATTAGCAGTCAATTACAGAATGTTTGTTCCCCTTGATGTGATAAAATCTAACACATGATGCCCAAAATGTAGGGGACAAAGGAACAGCAATGCGTGTTCGGATTTGGCTGTGGACTCAGTAGGTTGTCAGAGAGCCATAGGATGCACAATAAAAATAGATGCTAACTAAATTTCAATGTGCAAGAGCATGTGTTTAATTTGCAAGATATTTTGTTTAATTAAAAGGTAAATACCATTTATAATTCTTCTCACAGACTGTTTGAGAGCAGCAACAACACCTACCAAGCTCTCAAGACGCCTGAAGAACTTCTTTGATGCATCTGATCCATGGGGTAGGTACATTTAAATGAGAACAGTTCGCTACTTTAAGTGATATTTTTGTTTTTACACAATATTGGTTATTGCTTCTAAAAATTTCTAAACATCAGTTGCAAGATGTTAGCTGCATGAAGCATGTAAAATACTCTGTCATCGAAGTGTGGTGAAAACCCCTCCACAAATATAACTGACTCAGAGACAACATTCACCCTGGTGCAGAAGACTTGCATCGAGCAAAGACTTCACATAAATACGGAGGCATAAAACCTGTCTGCACAAGTCCTGTTCAGACCCTTCTGCAATACAGAGCAAACAGAACTGCTGCTGACGCGATGTCTTTTTGATGCTTGCGCTTCTTATCTTAATACCCTCT
Source organism: Phaethon aethereus (assembly GCF_964289735.1). Taxonomy (NCBI): domain Eukaryota; kingdom Metazoa; phylum Chordata; class Aves; order Phaethontiformes; family Phaethontidae; genus Phaethon; species Phaethon aethereus. The sequence goes on from NC_138584.1 coordinate 15,121,424, forward strand.
CCTTCCATACAACCCCCCAAGCTTGCAGAGCTTACAGTTCCTTCTCATTTCCTTTGAGGTCCTGAGACTCAACACCCCATTATGCCTTATGGCCCCATGCTCTGCTTTGGGCTGCTGTGGTTTCTTCAGCAGAACCCATCGTCTGACCAGGCTCCTCGCTCCCCACTGAGGTGAGCGAGGTGAGGTGAGTCCGTGGCTGTGCCCGGGGCAGGAGCTCTCTGCAGGCCTCACACGTTTGGCAAACAGAGAAGCCAAGAGCAGAACAACAGTATCAAATGGAAAGGCAACACCAGTGCAGCGATGGGTGTTGTGTGTTCGTGTCACCCTACTGCATCTTCACAGTCGTGCTCTGAAACCCAAGTATCTTCTGCCAGCTGCTCAGTGGCACTTCTTGGCTACAACTGCTGATAGAAAAGTGTAGGGGAACTGCGTGGCTCTGTGAGATGGCTACCTCTTTAGGGGCAGTGTCTCCAGGTCAGCTTTTCCAGTGGGGAGCCCAGCAACTCTCATTTTGTTAAGTTGTTTTTTACATGAGAAGAATGGCTGGGAAGAAGCACACGCTGCTGACACCCAGCTCTCTAATATGCTGAAGTTGAATCTTGTTCTGCTCAGAAGGTCTGATGGTATCAGCCTCCAGAGAATCAGTGTCTGACACTCCCAGTCTGTTGTTCATATTGGTTTGGTCTCAGCTGAGCTATTTCTAACAATGAAGAACATATCTGAGAGAGTTACAATTTGGTGTAATCATATTTTTCCAGTTTTTCTCTGTGATAATTACTCCCATAAATATCATTGCTTCACCTCAGCTCAACAGAGTGCTCTCTGTTTCTGCGCTCACTCTCAACCTTCCGCACTCAGATTGCCAGGGAAGGACAGTGATAGTATTTATTATTACCAGGACCACTCCAGCTACGGGGCTGTGGGGATGTCCAGTTTCTGTGCTGTATTAGCTGATCAGAAATTGCCATCTGAAGTGAAAACTGGCGAAGAAAAGGTGTTAAATTGTGCACATGTTTAAATAATATATGATAATAATAAAGCCTTGTACTTGATCTTCAACCAGGCAAAGATTTGAAAACCAGAAGCCAGGATGAAGATTTGCTGTTAAATGTCTCTGACTTTACTGCTGGCCTCTGGGTTTAGCTTAGTAACAGAGAATGTTTTTAACATAATCAATGGGCTGCAGATCTCAGGAATTCCAGTTCCTACTGTGCTTACTGACTAGCAGCTTTTAGGATAGGCCCTTAAAGTAGATTTTAACAGTAAAGGCTATTTTTAACTGTCAGCCTAAGATTCCCAGATGCATTTGGACTTCAGGGTGCCAGGCACCAGGCGTACCCAAAAAAGAGGCACTTGATCTGAGACCATACAATGCAGGCGGGTATATGGGAAGGAAAAAGAGGTAAGAACAGGAGTATTACTGTTCCCATTTTAAAATTAGTGAAATGTGGCAAAAGACTGAAGGACTCACCAAAGTTACTTCTGTTGCCTATGGCGGACCTGGCGTTCAAAGTGAAATCTCCAGATTTCTAACGTAACCTCTTAACTACAAGGCCATTCTTCCCCTCCAGAAGACGATATATAGGTATATAACTGTGCATTGATGTAATGCCAAGTTATAAACCACAAGCCTTTCAGAACACATGTCCCTGATAGATTGTGAAAGAACTTGAAGTCAGGAGAATTGTGGTTTGTCTGACCTTATGCTAATCATTCTCCCTACTTGTGTCTTGGTCAAACTGAAAATGGATAGAATAATGAACCCTTTTGAACACTGTAATTTCTGGGTGTTGGTCACAACCCAGTTTTCCTAAGTTGCTAGGATATGGGTATAATCAGGGAAACGAAGATTCTATCTTATGAGACAAGACTGAAAAGCTTGATTTAAACAAAAGAAATGATGAGAAGGAATATTAGTACACTGTGAGGGGAGTAAATATCAGAACTAATTAAATTCAAGGACAAAATTGGCATCTGAACAAATGGATATAAACAGGCCCCTAATAAACGTAGGCTGGAAATCTTAAGAAGTCGAGTCATGAGATTCTGGAACAGCTTTCCAAGGGGAATAGTAGGGCCAGAGAAAGGAAGCACTTTCTAAATGGGTCTCAATCGGTTTATGAACGGGGTATCATGCCGGAGACGACCAGAGAGCTAGACTCTCAGGCCAGACAAGTCCAATGTTCCTGGGTAACAGCCAGGACATCACCAAACCAGAACATCTTGGTGACATTCTGCAGAAAGAAGTAGCCAGCCACAATGTATGTCACGTCGCATCACGTATATTTTGTCTTTTAGGCTCCTCTGTTTAGAGAGTCTCTTCAATTCCCTGATTATCCCACCAACCTAGCACTTGAGATGTTCTTCGACATTTCCAGGTAATCCTTCCCTGCTTTAAGTGCCAGTGTAGCAATAGAGCTGAAACAGCTCAAGGTAGTGTTGAACATGGAACTCTTGGTGCTCGCTGTCGAGGATGGGAGAGCAGGGATGGACGCGAGCGGGGTGCCGGCAGCTGGGCACCACGCCTGGCTTTCTCCTCACTTGGCTGAAGGCTCTGCGTGCAGAGGCTGGACCCTGCGCCCCTCCTGGGCAGCCCTAGGAAGGGGAGACCCTGCCGGGAGCCTGCTGGCGGTGTCTGCCAGGGCGGTCGTTTCCGAGGGCGGGCAACCTGTCCTGCTGCCACAACTCGGGGACGCAGACGCTGGCGCGGCCCCGCATCCCCGCCGGCCAGCCCTGGGGAAGGGCCGGGTGACCCCGCCCGCCGCCCCCCCCCCGGCCCGCCTGTGCCCAGAGCCTGATCCCCGGGAGGCGGCCCCGGCCGGGAGGCGCGGTCCGACCCCCGCGCCCCGCTTCGCTCCGGGGCGGCGCCGGGAGCGCCTGGGCCGGGCCCCGCCTGCCTGCGCGGGCTGCGCTGCCACGTGCGGCCAGCAGGGGGCTCCGCCGCCGCGGGGCCCGGCAGCCGCCCGGCCCCGCCCCGCCCCTCCCCGGCAGCCGCCCGGCCCCGCCCCGCCCCTCCCCGGCAGCCGCCTGGCCCCGCCCCGGCAGCCGCCCGGCCCCGCCTCGCCCCGGCAAGCGGCCCGGCCCGGGGCGCTGGCCGGCGCCTTTCGGCAGCGCACGCCGCGGCGGGGCGGCCGCGGGTGCGTGACGGGCCACGACGGGTCCGGAGCCTTCCGGCACTGCTACCTCCCGCCGCGGTCCGCGGACGCGGGAGCGGGTGCGGCGGAGCGGCCGCTCCCGGCCGGGCGAGACGGCGGCTGCCGGGAGACAAAAGGCCGCCCTGTGTCCGCCCCTGCGGCAGCGCGGGGCGCCGCGGCCGCTCCCCCTCCTCGGGCAACCTGCGGCAGCCCAGCACCCCCTCCCGCCGCGCCGCGGAGCTCGGAGCTCCCAGGAAGAGACCGTCTTGTTAGTAACGGAGACAGGCGGCCATGCGAGCCGCGGGCAGCCCGCGGGAGCAGGCGGCTCCAGGGGCGGTCTCCGGAGCGGATGCCGCAGCCCGTGTGGTCGGTGTTAAGCCCAGGTGGAAAGCGGAGAGAGGGAATAAAGCGCGTCCTTACAAAGCGGTGGTTAGAGGCGGTGGGTAAAAGCAAGGGAGCGGCACCTTTTTTTGAGCGCTGAAGCTCCCGAGTTACAAGTGACGGTAACTAGATCGCTTTAACGCTGGGGTATTTTTGCTCTGCCACAGCATTTTGTGCGCTGCGGCGTGAGCGGCGGCCGAGGCAGGCGGGGGCGGCACCGGGCCGCGCCCGGAGTTCCCGCTGTACCCGCAAAAAGCACCCCGGCGGTGGGGGCGGGGGGGGGCAGCTGCCGGGCTGCTCCCCTCGCAGCCGCCGCCGCAGGCCGCCGGGCCGCCCGGGAGATTTCCCTGGGACCGGGAGCGAGAGAGGCGAACTCTCAAGCTGTGCCTGGTGGGGGGGAGCCGGGCTGGACCCTGAGCGCGAGCACCCACCGGGCTCTGTGGGATGCTGGACTCTTGCCTCGTTCCTCGGCAAACCCGGGGGAAGGGCAGGCTCTGCTTAGGAGGCTTCCCGTAGCCGCCTGGAGGGAAGGACAGGAAGAAAACAACATGCCTTCAGAGTGGCACCTCGCCTTGCTCTGTCCTCGGCTCTCCGGGCCAGGGTTGGACGCGGGGCTGAGGACAGTGCTCCGCCTGCCGCCGGCTCCCCCTGTTCGCAGCTCCTCCTAAAGAACCGCGCCCCAGCCCTCGAGGTGAAGAGTCAAACCCAGCAAAAGTTGGGCCTGTTTCGGCAAAGGGGCCCGGGGCGCCGAGTCCGGCGGCTGCTGCCGGCCGCTGCCAGCCCGCCGCTGCCAGCCCGCCGCGGCCGGGACCTGGCCTGCAGAGGGCAACCGTCGGACGCAAATGCTGATAACGGCGGTGTGGCTCCTTGGCTCGGCACCGTGGCCGGGGCCCAGGAACGCCGTGTAGGTAGGCAGCAGTGCTTAATTAATGTATATTGAAACAAAAGACCGGGTAAATTGTTTGATTTGTCTTTAGGCTACGTTTTCAAGGCTAATCTAATTCATAACTGTTAGATTTATTCCGAAGAGATTAACACAAACTTCCAGGAGCGGCATACAGTTGACTCCAGAATTACCCTAAACACTTAATTGTTTACCGGAACACTTACATTCAGCCGCTTGGATTCGTATTATTAGCGTTATTATTCTCTGCTAATCAGATAGGCGAGGTGGAAGCGATCAGGAGCTTTCCTAATTGTGGCGGCGCTTGACAGGGGCGACCGCGCAGACTTTGCGGGAGGAGGCGGCGGCAGCCGCCCGGCGCCCGGCGCGGCGGTGACGGGCGCGTCGCCCCTGGCCATTGTCTGCGGGGCCGGGCCGCTGCCGTTCAGCACCGGGCGGGCGGACAGCGCCCGGCCCCGTCGCCCCCGGCCCCCCTCCCCGGCCCCCCCCGGACCCGGCCCGGCGCCTTCGCCCGCGGCTGGGGTGCGCTGGGGAGGAGTTCGCCGCGCATGTGTTCCAGCAGCGCTTTCCCCCGCTGGTGATAGATTTATTTGGGAGAGGAAAAGAGCACCCCGACGGGCGCCCTTCGTCCCCCCGTCTGTGTGTGTGTAGACGCGGCGGCCGTAGACATCTGCGGCTTGTGTACATATACCTCTTTAATAATTACATATACGTCTCTATAACCTCATTAGCCAGGAAAGACTAGAAAACGCGAGCAAATTGGAGTGTTGGCAGCAGGGGTGATTGCAGGTCTGGATGCACACTCCGTCTCTTCCCAACTCACCGCCCCCTTCCTCCCCCCCCCCAAATCATATTTATCTGAGATTATGTCAAATTTCAGTGATCGGAAATGTCTTGTCCAAAAGCCATTCCCGCTGGAAAAAGTCAAAAGGGTTCCTGGCATTAAAACGACCTTGCGTCATTCCTGATGAAATTAGCAGCGCTGCATGTTTAGAGATTTGCTATGGATGCACGTTGATCACAGTAAGAAGTAAGAGATTTGGGGTTTAACCCCCCATCTGAGCAGGAGCCGTCTGCTTTCACTAGCTGCGAATCCCGCCACCGGCACTCGAAAGCGCCTTAGAACCGCAGTCCATTTTTTACTTGTCTTTAAGTGCAAGCGATGGGAATTGCTAACCTCGGCTAAGAAAATTTCATTTCCCCCATCCTGCTAAACGGTTCTGGTCGACATATGTTTGTTATCAGAGAGAGGTGCTATGAACACAGAGCCATTTTCTTAGCAGCTCTTTGACTCTGTGTTACCATAGTCCCACACGGCATTGGTCCTTTCCCGTTGGGAAGTCATGAATAAGAGACTATGAAGCTTGCACGTCAGATCTTCCTCAATTAATCCACCATTAGCATGTTTGGGATCCTCTACTGGATGGTTAACAGCAGCTTTGGTAACTGTGTGCTGTCCATACCCAATTATGCTCTGCTAAAAATGAACTCTGCAGAACAACCTTCCAGAGCTGTCAGTGTCTCCCGTTTTCCTATTTTAACGCTTGTGTGTAGTGGCAGGCGACAGATGGTGTAGATCAGATCGATTTGATTGCATTAGGCGATTTTTTTTTCCTCCTCTCCCCCCCGACTCCTTTTCTGGAAGCCCACATTCATCTGAGAGGCGATCGCCGGGGACATGGGAAGCAAGAGCAGCCGCCGATGTGTGAAAGCAACGAGACACGGCCAGCCAGAGGCGCCGGGGTCCCTGCCCGGGGTTTGTTAACATGGTAATCCGGCACCAGGAGAGAAAGCTGCTTTCTGCTGCCCAGATCCCGTTCCCCATCACACATCAGATGACTCCCTGGTTTTACACACAGTTGGAGTTCTGCTCGAAACCTGGATTTAAAGGGTAAGCGCTTCAATAGAGGTGGATTTCTGGCGGTTACTCGGGTAGGTGGCGAAAGGAGCGAGCTCCCAGGGATTTTCAAAAGAGGCTGCCTTTCAGTGGGAATGAATATTTTCTTCCTTCCTCGTTTCTTTCTTTTACCTTTTTTTTTTTTTTTTCCCCGCGCCCCCTCCCCCTTCCACCAGCGAGCCCCCTGGTTCAGAACAATTTCTCGCACGGACGGACGTCGCGCCTCTCTATTGACGGATGGGATCGATATTCCCCCCTCTGAAATTTGCTTTTCGTGGCAAACCCGAGCTCTGCTCACAGCTCCGCTCCTGATAGCTTAATTGTTTAATTCCCCCCATCCGCCCCCCTGCCTTCTGCCCCCCCCCCCCCCCCCCGCCGTCCTTCCCTCCCCGGGCACGGCGGAGACGGTGGAGGTGCCCTCTGGGGCCCTTCCCCGGCCCCGCCGGGCTGGGGCTCCGGCACCCGGGCTCTTTCGGCGGGGGAGCGGGGCGGCAGCGCCGGTAAACATGGCTTTCCGGAGCCGGTGAACAAAGGTATTTAACGCCGAGGCGCGCCGCAGCGGGCACCTCCCGCATGCGGCGGAGAAGGTGCGAGGCGGGCAGCGAGCCGGGGCTTTCGCTCCCCGGTGCTCAGCGTGCCCGGGCCGGGCCGGGCAGTGCCGGGGGGGGCGCGGGGGCCGGGCGCCGGGACCCGCCGGCGGGAGGAGGCGCGGGCGGCCGCGGGGAGCGGCGCGGCGGCGGGCGGTGCTCGGCGCTGTCCGTCCGCGGGTGCTGAAGGGCCCGGCGGGCGGCGGGCGGTGCTCGGCGCTGTCCGCCCGCGGGTGCTGCAGGGCCCGGCGGCCCGGGCCGGTGCGGAGCCGGTGTGGGGCGAGCGCGTCGGCGGGGCTGGGTGGGGGGAGTTTCGCCGCGGGGGGGGTGGATGCTTTTCAGGGAGGGGAAGGGCAGCGCCGGGAGGACACAGCAGGCTGAGGCGGGCGCCGCGCGGGCCATCTTCTTCCGCAGAACCGCGTTCTTTAATATGGGAAAGAAAGCCCAAACCACCCCGAAGTTTCGATTTCTGCCTAGTTCTTGATGCGTTTGTGGAGCGCCTCCAAATTTTGGAGAGTATCGGTCTAGGTGTATCGCTGCAGAGTGTTTTCGCCACGACTCGGTGCATTTTACTTTCTCAAACGGCTTTTGTTCAAGTTGAAGGAAACCCACTGCATCAGTTATTTGAGTTCCAACGCCCGCTAATGGGGTTACAGCCCTCAATTTCACAGCGGGGAAAAATTACGGGGTTTGTTATTTACTTTCTATCTTCCATTTAAAATGCAACTTGAAAGCTTGCTCTGTTAGAGGAATATATGAAATTACACCTAAAAGGAGATTAAAATAGATGAGAGTGAGTTGGAAATATTATTTTTTTGAAATTTAAGGCAATATGGCTGTCAAAGTATTTTTTTCTTTTTCTCTTTGTTTTTTTCTTTTCTTTCAAATTCAGGCAAGAGTCTGTGTCACAAAACAAATGCTGTCTTCTCGCATGTTTTCGTAGGAAGCCTAGTGGTAACATGCCACGAAAGGCAAGGGCTCGTGTTAAGGAAGGAATCGGTAGAAAAAGCAAGCATCCTGTATTAATTTCAGTTGGAATCTAATCAACAAGCTGGTCAGTTACCGAGTGCAGTGGATAATGAGAGCTGTGCGCGCTGCGTAATTGCTCATGGCTGAAGAAGCGCGGAGTGCCCCCGCTACGTGCGGGTGTCGACCGTGCATTGCTAGTTCCCCCCTCCCCGCCACTCACACAGAAGCTGTCCTCAGCATCAGGAGCCGGGGTGAAATAACCCGGAGAAGTTCCTAATCGCCAGGAGAAGTGTGCTGTGCCATGACGTTGCAGAGATCCTTTCTATTTAGTTGGCGAACAATAAACGTTTATTATCACCGCGGCAGATCATCAGACAAAGCTTCCCCCTCCCGCCTCCCCCAAGTACGAGCGCTGCTGATAAGGGAACTGCTCCGGGTGACAGGCAGAGCCGCAGGCGCCATTTGGAAAGAACTTCTTTTATTTTTTTTTTTTTCCTCCTCCCCGGTTCGCCTTTCGCAGACACGGGCGGGGAGGCGGCGGATGCGGAGGTGCCGCCGCCGCGAAGCAGCCTGCCCGGCTCGGTGCCCGCGGCCGCTGGGTCTGCCGTTCGGGCACACGCGGGGAGCGAAGTGCGCTGAATTTGTTCTTTGAAGCCTTTTCCGCCTCGTGTTTCTATGGCACTAGGGAGGCCTGGCAGAGGAGTGCCTCTGCTGAGCTCGGAGCCTTTGCTATTTCTTTCTTTGATTTTCTTTCTCTTCATCGCTTTCCTTTCTGCCCTCCCTCCTCTCGGTAGCACATCGAGTCAGCGTGAGCCAGGACTTGTAAAAATGCATTTCCAAAGCCCAGATGAAAAGTCTCTCAGGCGTGGCTGCTGCTTTATCAGAGCTCTCCCAAGCCCACCTATGCAAACAGATTGGTAATATTTGCGTGCTTAACCGTGCATCTCTTTTACAGGGATCTGTTGCTGCGTGTGACATCTCTTGCAAGCTCCCAGAGAGAATTGCTGGAGCATACAGCTAGGGAATAGAATGCCAGAGAAGCACAGAGGAAGAAACCAGGCAATCACCAGGTAAACTCAACCTTACTTTGATTTATTTCCTTTCACCTCGCCTGCAAGACCTTGCCCGCTCCACTAAGGCAGCAGGAGAGCAGAGGGACTGCACGCGTGTGTGTTAAACGCCTGCTCCTCTCGTTTGCCTCCGCAGGATGGGAAGGTCCAGCGTCCGTTGGATATGGGACAAGATCACTCGGCAACCCTTGTGGATTCTCCTTCTTCTAGAGGGGAATTATAGTTATGGATTTATTGTCCCGGTGCAGCACTTCCAGCAGCAGCAGCAGCAGCAACAGCAACAGCTTTCTGACTCTCTTCGGTGACGGGTATTCTTGGGTGGATAATACGGATTACGTTGTTATTGCTTAAGAATACGCGTAGTCGAGGAGAGTACCGGCGGCGGGCAGGCAGGCAGGCAGGCAGCGCGACCGCCCCCAGCCCACCAGCTGGCTCCTAACCGCCTCTAGTCGCCAAGGTAGCACCTTTTCCATCTTTTCCTACGCTTTGCAATGTTTCACTCTGTCTGTGTCTCTGCCCGGGCGGGGGGACCTCGGACGCCCTGTCCCCTGCGGAGGGGGGGGCCGCGTGTGTGTGTGTGAGGGTGCGTGGGAGCGAGCACAGGGCCGGCGGGCCGGGGGAGGGCTAGCAGGCGCACGCCGCGGGCGGCCCCAGCCCGCCGGGAGCTGCGGGCGGGGGGCGCCCGGGGGAGCTGCGGGGTGGGCCTCCGCGGGCAGCGCTCGGCAGGCTGCGCCAGGGCCGGGGGAAGGTGCTCGCCCCGCCCGGGAAGCCCCGGCAGCCCCCAGCCCGCGCCTGGCGCCGCGGCCGCTCGCCCCTCTCCGGCGACGAGGCGGGGGGGAGCGGGGCGGCCGGCCCCGCCTGCCGGGGGGTCCGCACCCCCTCGACACGGGTTGCCCGCAGGGCCGGGGCGGCCCCGGCGCCGCCCGCACCCGTCGGCGGAGCCCCGAGTGCCGCCCCTCCGCGGCCGCGGTAGCCGGGTCGTGCGGGGCTGGGGGCTGCCCGCGGGCGGGAGGCGCCGAGCACCGCACCAGCCAGGCAAGGGGCACCCCGCAGGGCCCGGCTGCGCCCCGCGCCCCGCGGAGGCCCCCGCGCCCTGGCTGCCGAGGGGTCCGGCCGCCCGGCGGGGCCGCTGCTGGGGAGCGGGTGGTGGCGGGTTGTTTCGAGGGGATGATGCCCCCTTGCCCCCTTATCCTCACCCCACGGCACCAGCCTGGTGAGGGCAGGATTACGAACCCGCCTTCATGCCAGCCCCGGCTCGGCAGGTCGGGAAGCACCCAGCCGAATGCAGGGCTCGTCAGCCTCCGAGGCCCCCGATTGGGATACACGTTCAGAGCCAGGGCTGAAGCTCAGGTGGTGGCTTATTTGCCCCCCCCCCCCAAGAGCTCAGGACTCCCCAAATGCTACTTGCAGCTGGACAGGTGGGAGACACAACCAAGGGAGTGTTGATACTGGCCAAGCCATGCCCCATCTCTTTAACACAGGAGAGGAGGTGCATCTGTCCCTCTCTCCACTCTCAGCAGCAGGGCACGGGCTTTGGTTAAAAGCCTGGTCAGGCTTTCAGATGCTGTGCTTAGGAAAATCCAGGCACAGCATTCATACTTCCAGTCTTTTTTCCCCTGCTCTTCTGCCCCAAGTCTGGCAGAGACAAGGAGCGGTGTGGCATCATCCCTATGTTTCCCCATTTGAGACCTCTCCACATGGCCAGATGATCGCAGGTCTTGTTGCCACGTCGTCACAATTGTGAGACCAGATTTCAGCCTTAAGTGAATTAGATCAGAAGCCATTTTAAAGCTAGAGTGAGAGTACTGGGATGAGATAGCGTTTTTGAATGGATCCTTCCCCAAGCTCAGCTATGATGAGGCTAAGGACAATTTTTAACATGGATGAGCCAGACGTGGGGTGATCGTTAAGTTGTGAGTGTGAGGCAGGATGATGGAGAATGTCTTTCTCTCTGTCTCTTCCTTAACGATGGAAAGGCCATCTATGTTCTGCTTAATTATTTCCAACAACTGCCAAAGGAATCTTACTCTGTTGCCTTCAGTAGCGAGTGGAGCACTCGTTGCTACACAGACGTGTGGATCTGTTATTCTTTAGACACATCTTTGATGCTAGCACTCTGATCCTCGTGTTTCTCTAATATCACTTGAAAGCAGATTTTTTTCTTGTAGTTTAGTATGTTCAACAGCCCCAGAAATAATGTTAAATTATGCTTTAAAAAGACATGATCAGCTGCTAAATCCCAGTCAGTTCAGCACTGTAACACAGCCACATCTACAAGTGCTGCAGGAACAGCGATGGAAACACTATTTTAAACATCCAGGTTTGTATTACAAACCTTCCTCTGATCTGAGCTTTTAGTTGACGTTTTCCCTTGAGTCATGACTTAGAGTATTATCAGGAGTTCCTATTTCATCACATAAAGGATGTGGTTTTGTTTGCTCTTTGCTTGGTTGAGTGTCTTGCGCAGAGTATCTTGGACTGATACCCATGAATACAAGCTTAGCAAAATGTTTCTTTATACCTGGTTTCTCCTAGTTGCTTTCTGTTTAGCATGATGAGCTGGTTTTGCTGAATAATGCCTTAATGACAGGGCTGATGCATTTTTAATGCAGGTACTCTTTGTCATTGTCAAAATTAACATTTTGATGATTGTAGATTTCTTCTCTCTAGAATCTTTTGGGAATTGCTATTATTTGTGGGTTAAAAGAGTGAAACTGTAAGGTCCAATCGGAGAAATACTGGATATGCTCACCGAAAAAATTATGAAATATTGTGTAAAGGCTCAATAGCATGAGGGCTCTTAGAATGATGTTTCCCAATGGCACGGGCTCAGAGTGGCTCTCCCTGTTCTTTAGTGGTAGCTGGGGTCTGTCTCATATGTGTATTGAAGGACAGAAGCAGTCGTTTCGGAACAACAGATCTCTTCTAAGAAGAGATTATTTGTACTGCGGGCCTGATCCTGGGAATGCAGGTAGCTACCACGGGATTGCTCAGGGGAGTAAGGTTGCTCATGATAAATCCAAAATATTTTGGGCCAAATCCCACCATTCAATGCAATAGCAAAGCCTCAATTGATTTCACTGCGGGAAAGATTAGACCCCTAGTGAAAGGGATTTTTACAACACTACACTTCCTATTTTTTTTGCTTTAGAAATTGCAAATCCCGTGTGCTAAAAAATTAATCTAAAACCGCCCTGCCTCTAATAGTCTAATGATATTTTATTAACAGCAAAAATTATACTAAAAGGCTATAGTGCAACATAGTAAGAAATTACTTTATAAATAAGGGTTTTTAATTGTACCAGTACGAGTATTTTCTAAGACAACGTTTTAGAATGAGGTTTGTGGCAGCACCAACCGTGTGTTAACAGCTATTTTGGCAAGTGCGTATTTAATTGATTTAGAATACTAAATTTCTGTTCTAAAACTGTTTTTGTAATCTGCATCCTGGTAGAAAATTAAATAAAGAATTAGCCCAAAAAGAATTACTTGAACTTAGCCTTTTTTTAAAGGCCATAATCCTATGAAGATTTAAATCTCTGGGAAATTTTATCCGCTGGAGTAGCCTCGAAGGCCGCTCCCATAGGTAAGTCTCTGTCGCGCCAGGGCCCCCGTGGCGGCGTAGCCGATCGATGGAGGAGCAGGCGCTGGGGTGGCAGCCGCCCCGGCGCAGAGCGGGGTGCCGCAGGGCCCCCCCGCGCAGCCCCCCGTGATGCTGGCTGCTCCGCGCCGGGGAGGCGGCGGCCGCTCGGGCCTTCCCAGAGCGGGCGACTGCCGAAAGGGCTGCGCCCCCGAGCGCCACGGGCACGTCGTGCCCCACGGCGGGAGTGGGAGAGGGAAGAGTAGCTTTGGTCCTGCCGCCCCGTGCAGGCAGGGGAACAGCCCTGCCTGGGCCTGCCTGTAACAGGACGCATCGCCCTGCTTAGCCATACCCTAAATAAAGCGATGGGGGCTGCCCTTTGGTTTCAGGTGCTCTCTCCACAAATACTTAAGCCTACAGCCCTTATGTATATACATACCTCTGAATGGCACGAGCATACGTATATACACACACACCTCTCTCTGAAGGAGGCTGCAGCGTAACATAAAAAGCCCCACACTCCCCGACCCGACAGCGGCTCCACTCCCACGCGCCTCAGCAGGGGCCGTGCCGGCGCGGTGCGTGGTTGTGACCGCCGTTGTGGTCAGCCACAAAATCTGCCAAAAATAAACGCACACGCTGTTGCATGTAGATACGTACACTTATGCAGATGCCTTTCCTTGGGATCAGTTCTCCTTGCTTTCCGCTTTTAAGACTACACCTGGTTTTGAGGGGAGTGTAAGATTTCTTCCCATAACAGGTTATTGCCTGTCGTGTCAGTTTAGGCGGCTTCTGGCATTCATAGGGTTTTCTTAAGGAAACTGAGAACAAGAACACCTATACGTCCACACAGCTATACACGTATTTTGCAGCTGTAAGAATAAGTTAACTAACCTTTTTCACTGGGTTTTTACATCACACTAGAAGTAACGTATACAGCTGGATTTTTATGCAATTTTTTAATAAATAGTGTCTTTACATACACAAAAGGCTTTTTCTTCTCTTCCCTTTAAAAGATTACTATTTTTCTGAAAAGCACTCCCCAGGGTATTAGCCTTAGCTGTTATGATACCTCACCATTTACTGATGTAAAGGTAAATCATAACACTCATTATTAATAATCATAAATTTTTACCAGATTCAGCATCTGCCTCCTGAAAGCTTTAATGGTGGAAGCATTTCCTGGGCTAACGCCCGTGATGCTTGCATGCTTTTCATTGCTATCATTTAGCAACCAAATTGCTCAAAAATCTGAGGACTTGATTATCACATACCTGCAATGCATTCAGCTATTTATAAATGTTGGCTCAATAATAACAAAGACTCAATAGGAATTTGAACGACAGGCCAAAAATGAGAAGCTTAAAAGTGAAAACCAGAATTCATGGAGGTGATGGAAAGGGTCTGACATCGAAGGACAGAGAGGATCCTAAGGCAGGTAAAGAGAAGAGGCCTGGAGGTGATGGTAGAGGGTAGATGTGCCACGGCTCTGCAGAGCCGGAGGGCAGACGAGAGGACAGGTGCCAGGCGAGGCGGTATCGCAGCGCTAGAAGTGGGAGAATGTGCTAGAAATGTGGAAAACAGGGCTGGAACATCACACACATTTGGTAGTTGGCTTTCTGGAAAAACAGTACCTAGTTAAAAGCAGCCAACAGAAAATTAGGTTAAATGTTCCAGAAACTAGAAGGATTGATTGATGGGGAAAATAAGAGCCCCGAATATATAGCTGAAAGGAGGTTTTTTAAATATATGTATGTACACACTATATATGAAGATACATACCTAGCCAAAATTACATAACAATGCCCATATAGATAAATGAAATTAGTATCCTGCTTTTGAAATCATTCTCCTGCAGAAACCAGTGGGAATTTTCCAATGATTTTAGTGGGGCCAGAATTTCTCCTGTCTGCAGGAAAGCGACGTAGCCTGGTGTGTGCAGGTAGACCTAGGAGCTATGTGGGGGGAAAATGCAGCGTGGCTATCACGAAATGTTTCCTTTCAGTGAGCCCGGTGCCGCTCTAGCCAGCAGGGACGATATAAAGCAAGGGAGCAAGCTCCAGGCAGGAAAAAGCCCTTGCCTGGGAGATGTACAATTAGCTTGGCCAAGACACCGCCGGCAGCAGTCGCCCTCAGAGGGCTGGAGAGCCGCCGGGGAGGCCTCCTCGCCTCTGACTCCTGCGGTACGCCTCTGTGGAGCTGCAACGCGCCGGTAGTTCCCCCGTACTTTATACCGCTGCAAAGAAAGAGGCAGGCCCGTGGGAAGCTACTTAAAACTTTCCAAGCTAGTCTCTCGGAGTATTTCGGATTAAGTCAAACTTAATCTTTTATCTGTTTCAGGGTCGGTTGTCACCACAGTGTTGTTCTGTATCAGGTCGTCGCAGTTGTGTGTAATGCACACCTCTTTCACGTTATTACATTAGGCATGAAATGTTGGGAAAATATAGCTGACTTTAATATTGAGAGTTGCTGATTCATAAGCTTGTTTGGAATATTAGCAGTTCTCTTACTAAGTCAGGACAATACCGCAAAGTTTATTAATGTTCACAGGTCAAGCTTATTTTTTAAATGACTGAAAATCAATGTCAAAGTGATCACCATGGGACTGGTCTTCTCTAATTGGAGAAAGAGGGACATTCTGAACCAGAACTTACAGCGTTTGATTGCGCAGCCTGTTACCAAAAAAAGAACCATCTCACTGCATCTTACGGAGGCATTTACATAGATAATGTAGATTTCATATGATATCTTTTAGATATTCTGATAGTAATAGCCTTGCACGTATTCACGTTCTCCCAACAAGAAGTTGATAGAAAATTCAAATAAAAAGGCATCACTGCAATTACTGTGTTATAAAAGACTTTTTTTTTTTTAAAAAAAAGTTAGGTGGGAAATAATAGGAGCAGGAAGGCTTGATGCATTAATGCTTCACACCATCTGGAAACTCATCCTTTAACAATCATTCTTCAGGAGATAACTTATCTGGTTACTCCAAGAAAATGTAGAGCAGTATTATCTCTTCGACCAATTGCCAAAAACATGCTTCTGAAATCCTAAATTATACAGTTCAATGCCTGCTGTTTTACTGGAACGACAGTTATTACAGTCTTGAAGCTCCCGTTGTTAAAGATGACCGCTACAGGGAAAAATCGTTTCTTGTTCCCCTACTTTCTTTTCTCCACTGCCTGGCTGTCCCCCTTCCTACTTATGATACATGCAAAAGGTTTGAGGGGACAGAAGGGTTTTTCTTTCTCAACACGTTTTATTTTAGAAATGTCAGGATCATTTACTTTCCTAATTTTTTTCTGAATGTCTTGAACTATGGAGAAGAGCAGAGGAAACATTCTCAGACCTCAGTTTAAGAGGTGGCGATTTTTCCACTTTTAAGAAAGAGACCTTTTCCCCTGCGTGTTTGCCAGGGGTGTGAGTTACGCAGAGGAGAATAACATAGTTACTTTCAAGGTTTCAGTACAATCCTTTTCTTTTTGACTGCGCATGTCGTATTGTCCTTTGTTGTGTTATGACATCATGTGGCTGTTGTACATGTGGTGACATAAACCCATTTACCTTCAGCCATTCATAGAGCCCCTTGGTGAAAACAGGATCTGCAAGTCCTGCTCTAAGGAAGCAAGAAGCAGAACCGCTCCCTTTCGCTCTCCTTGTTTAGGTGCTCGTCATTTCTGTGTATGTAAATTCTTACCAGCGAAGAACGCAGGACCAGTCCAGACCCTCGGTTCGAGATGAAAATAGATGTTTAATTTTCATTTGCTGGAGCTGCAGTGAGTCAGTGCTGCTCTCTCTGCTCCAGCCTCCCTGGTACAGAGGGAGGAAAAACTCCAACAAGGGAAAGGAGGCTGAATGGGCGTGATGCGAAACCCAAGGAAAGCAAACCAAATAAATAAATCCCCCCACAAAACACTTAGCTGGAGTTCTTATGCTTCCATTTTCCCCAAATGCCGCTCTATCATCTAAAGTAGTCCACATTTCCTGGGTGCAAAACTTAAATATGTGCCCCACAGAGAGGCTCAGAATAATAGCTCTGCTTTCTCTAATAAAATCTCTCTTCTGAGATTAACTCTGGAGCTAGCAGTAAGGTCAGTATTTCATTTCATAGAAGTCAGCTCACGCTGACAAGGGTTTGGCCTTCTTAGTGATGGGCCGTTTGCTGCTCAGAAGTGTGAGGAATGGCTTTCTGAAATATCGATAGCTTGCCTTCG
Source organism: Phaethon aethereus (assembly GCF_964289735.1). NCBI lineage: Eukaryota > Metazoa > Chordata > Aves > Phaethontiformes > Phaethontidae > Phaethon > Phaethon aethereus. The sequence continues at coordinate 15,138,163 of NC_138584.1, forward strand.
CTAGAGTTCAGGATCAAATTTAGCTGGCAAGTACCAACGCGTTACAGCGCCCGGACTGAAGGGCCGAGAGGCTTGGGCCGGCCGCTAAGGTTTGCTTTTTACATCAGAGGCTAACTCCTCCGTTAGCGTGAATCAGTGCTTTATCATAACGCCAAACGAGATTTGTGTCAGAGTAGCCCAGACTACAGCCTGGTCTTGGGCTTTGAAAAGGAATAGCAAAATTGGGCTGAGACTGTTAGTATTCTCTTTTCATTTGGTTTTGGGGGGTGTGTGTAAACGTGCCTATACACACACGTGCACAGATGCAGAGCGGCATTTCATCCCCGCGGACGTTTCCCACGGACGTGCGGCTGCCGTTTAACAGGGACCTAGGAGCACGAAGCCTTCACCCTGGTGTGGTTTGATTGACACGTGCAGAGATCTCACATAAAGGCTCTGGGATCCCACTTCGCATCCGTAACAGGAAAGCAGGCAAGCTTCATCCCTGGCTAAACCCTTCGCACAATATACACCAACAATGAGGCAGCGTCTATTTATATATTGCGCACTGGAGATGACTGAACCCAGACGGAAGCTGGTGAGGCAGCCTGAGCTCCACCAGCCTCCGCGGAGCCTATCGTTAGCGCCCAGGACGACTCCCCAGGCGAGCGGGGAAGAGAGGCGCGATTCGGAGGCTGCCACGCCACAGGCAGGAGTATCGGCTTCGGCACTCGGCAGGCGGTGCCTCCTCTCAGAGAATGCCTTCGATGGCTCTGCCGGGACCCAGCAGTCACGGAGGAGGCATGCAGGAGAAATGGTTGTGGGAGCAGGGGGGCAGGAGCCCAGCCCCAGTGCTGCTCCCCGGCAAGCGGCACGCTGGCCTGGGCTTACCGCGGGGTGAGAGCTCCCTGCCTTTTTTCATGAGAAAAGGAGACGTGCAAGAGGGAGAGGAAGGCAGGCAGTACTAGCCTGATACACAGCGATGACTTCTCGCCATGTCATTGCAGAAGGTTTTCAACAATATTTCTTCTTTACCTAGAAAAAAAAGATGGAGCGAAAAAGCCCCATCCAGCATCGCGACGCTGGTTAGGTAGGTCCGTGTGGCGGACAGTGCAGTGACGAGGCTGAGGTGCAGCACCGACACGTGCCCGTGACAATGAAAACTTGCTTGTCTATGAGATGCTTAGCATAAATAAAGCACTCAAAACCCCTTAGCAAAGCACAATCCAGACAGTGCTTTTGCTCCGTGTCCTTTTTTACTCCTCCTTTCCTCTGTGGCTCTCGTGTACTTTGCCCATTTGCTCTAAAGCTATTTTGTTTTCAGTTTTATGTACGTTTTATGTAAATTAGAAGAATCAAGCTCCTCTGCTTGCTAAATTATAAATTGGGTGGAAATTGGACCACTCTGTTTAGACTATGTCTGTAAGTTATACAAAATCAAGCTGAGCAGGCTGGGTTGGGGAGGGAAAACACATCAACAGCGTGGGCCACGTGAGCTGCGTCCACACATCCCCATATACTGCCAGTTGCCTTCGCAGCCTTGGATATCTCTTCCCTTTAAAGTGCCGGTCGAATTCCTTTTAGAGCATTCTCCAAGATGCAGGTTTATTGCCTCCTTTGGTAGTTTGCTCAGCATATTCATTACGCCTCGTATAAATGAACTGCTCTTAAATGCTTGTTTCCATTCTCTTACCTTAGGACCGGAGTAGATCCAGATTGCCTCCTCTGGGAGCACTGATTCATTTTGTTTTCTTTCCTTCTTCCCCCTGCAAGTCAAAACGCCTGTTGATTTTAGTGTCTGTCTCTTTGGCTTACTCCCTGCTTTGGTCCCACTTCCCCTACCCCATGCTGATTTTCATAGGCTTGAGTTTTGCCCCGGGTTATCTTCTCCTTAGCAGCCCACTGCAGCCCCACAGAGTAGGACCGTGGCGTGAGAGCGGGAGCCTGGCAGTGGCCGGCAGCCCGAGGAACGCTGCCGGGGAGCCAGGGAACGGGCTGGTGTCTTGGCGCCGTGAGATGGTGGAGAGTCTGCTACTGGGCAGAAAAGGCAGCCTCACTGTGGCCTGTTACTGCACAGTTAGACCAAGTTTTCAGAAAAAGGGGCCTAAAATCAGACCCCTAAATCTACCCTTACACATGTAAAAGTAGGCTGGATTTTGGGAGCAAGGTAAGACCAGCAATATCGTAAGCAGATATGGGCATGGCCCTGCTCTACCGCCTGGCTTCAAGGTTCCTCTTAAAAACGTCAATTTTCAGACGATTGTGACAAACCGAAGTGCCCCTGAAAGAGGAGACCGGCGGCAGCCCAGCACAGGCAGGGATGTCTGGCAGGCCCTGGCCGAGGGCAGCCTGTCCGCCCCAGGAGCCGCCTCGGGGGCAGAGCTCAGGACAGCTCTGCTCTCTGTCCTTTACTTCCATGCCAGCCAGCGAACAGACAAAAACATCTTCAGCGAGGCGGTGTAGTGCAGTTCTGGTGAAATCTTGACCAACTTTTTAAGGCCGGCATCCCGGAGGGCGTGAATGCCATCGCCACGGAAAGTTCCGGTTAGAAATGGATCTCCGGGGGGGCGACGGAGGCGGAGGGTGGGCCGCGCGGGCGCGGGTATCCGCCGGGGCAGGCAGCGCGCTCCCACGTAACGCGCAGCCCCGTGTCTCTGCTGGCTCCCGGGGCGCCCGGGCAGGTCCCCAAGGCCTCCCAGCCCAGCCTGGCTGCTGGGCTGTGCTGCTGCGTGGGCTCGGCACGTGCCGCCGCCGGCGGGGCTGGAGCGTGCGCTCGGTGAGAGGGGATGCCCCGAGTCGGTCCTGCCTGAGCAGGCAGCTGGCCTTCAGGAGCCTCGTGCTGGGCCTGCGGGGCGCAGACGGGATCCTCTCTGCTCAGGCTCTGCCCTGCAGTTATTTGAGTTTGGGCTCTCTTCCACCGAGTTCATAAAACACATGCTTTTTTTAAAAATTCATTAAATACTTTGATTCGGTGATACACTGGGAGAACGTGGTTTATTCTGACCAGTCAAATGTTTACTGAGAAGTGATAAAAAATATCCAACCTGCCTTTTTAGAGCTGCTTATTTTATTGCAAAGGGAAGGCATAACCTTTCATTTCCTGGTGTGATTTTTATTAAACCTCTGCCTATTTTATTTGTCAGACCACATATAAATTTACTACCGCTTGTGTTTCCAAATAAAAGACATATAGGTTGGTAAGCACTCTATAAGTCAAGCTGCTATACCTTGAAGCTCATAAAAGGATCATTTTAATCCATGGAATTGTTAATTAAGGCTGCTTCTCAATACACAAAAATTAAGTTAACAGTAATTAATGTAGCCAGCCTGGAACCTTAGGAAGCTCCTGCCAGCAAGTGTCTTTTGGTGCACTCAAGAGGATGCAGTTTGATTGTTGGCACCAACAGACAGGTTGGGAATTGTAAACATGGTAATTAGCAGTAAGTTTCTGGATCTCAACTTGCCAGACTGGCAGTCTGATTCTTGGAGTAGTTGTCGCATGGGAGGAGGGAAAAACAAAGTAAGGGAATTAGAGCAACCTTGCATTGCTCCGCCAACATATGCCACTGGACCAATGTTTTTCTTGGCAAGGATCTCTGACAAGGAGTTTAAAAGCAGTGTTGCAGCCCTACTGCAAACTGTGAACCTCACTGCAGGCATCAACCGAGCAAACGTCTCTGGCTCTTCTGCTCCATCTAGGAGTGTTGCTCCATTGAAAGGAGTTGTAGAGTCTGAGATTCCCCTGCTCCACCTCTATGGTGGGGCACAGTGTTGATAAGGTTATCAACAATAATGGGATTAAAAGAGTTAAAATCCAGCTTTTGCAGTAATCCCGGAGTATTCTATTGTTGACCTATCAAAGATTAAGGTTATAGTAACCTTATTAACCCTTGGTGTAGTGTAAATAAAAAGGAAGTGTCAACCTTAATTCTACCATGAAATTAAATCTTCACTTCTCTAAATGATGATTCAAGCACAGCTGACTCCAGCCAACGCGGTTTATGAAAATACAGAACCCACGTGTGTTTAAGAAATCCCATCTGACAGAGAAAAAGAGAGAAAGGGGCGATAAAACATGGCGCGTTCTCTTTAACATGGGAAAAATTAATATTTATACAGTTTGTATGTCTGCAGCAACTATACCTAGAGCCAACAAAGTATGCAAAGACTAAGGTAGGGACCAGCTGCTGATGGTGCAAATCCCTGTGATGCAGTGAACACCACTCGCCCAGACTGCAGCAGCTCGGGCTCCGGCCCCTGGGCAGAACAGCCGCCCCTGTGCTGGCAGCAGCCCCAGCACTGCTGGTGGTGTCCCCGTCCCCGTCCCCGTCCCCGTCCCCGCTCGCCGGGCACTGTGCGGCCTCGCCAGTGCTCCCCCGGCGCCAGGGACGGGCTGCCCCGACGCAAGAGCTCGAACCGAGCACCGCTCCGCCAGAGCTTTCAGTGACGGAGACGAAGTGACGAACGCCACAAAATGCCAGAAATAATGAATAATAAAAAATGCTGAACCTTCTGGAAACAGAGCGCCAGGTGCTGGTGTGAAGGGCACAGGTTTTCCTGGCTAAGCTGATTTCCAAGGGGTGGGAGCTGCCTCTTTGGGCAACGGACCACTCCCTCCTCCCCTGTGCTGGGCACAGCCCCTGCTCCCCTGCCCATGGCGGTCGAACCCATAAGTAGGGCTGAAACTGGCCTCTGGGACTGGCCCTGCTGCTGGAGGAGAGGGAAGAGCATGCGGACCGGGCTCTGCTTAGGAGTCAATGGGATGTGGTTCAGGTAAAACTGTATTTCCTTGTGGGAAGCAGGAGGGGAATTGCAGTAGGTGGAAACGGACAGTGCACCCTTTGTTATGCTCTTTTGACTGGGAGGAAAAATACAGTAGTGGTAAAGTGGAGTGATTCAGAATGATTCTGCATTGTTAAATAACTCAAGCACTTACTCTGAGTCTCTAGCAGAGAGGTAATTAAGTGTTAAGGAGCTGCCTATAGCAGAAGGGGAGCTCTCTGGAGGGCAAGAGGCATTGCCAGAGAAAGGAGATGGTTTTAGCGGGGCTGTTCCCAGGGAAAGGGGCTTTGCCACTTCAGCAAACCCCTGCCTGCCCTGAGACATCTGCATCTCCTGGAAACGACCGGCTCTGTGGGTTGATAGAGCTGGGGGTGGCCACGGTCTGTCTCTTCATATTCTTAGCCCTGTCCTCAGGAACTCTGGTGAAGTTGCATTACAAAACTCAGACTCATAAAAGTGTTCAGTTTAGGATGATTTTCTTTCCCTCCACTCACTGAATCATAACCTTCTCTGGTGTAAATTGTCACGGCTCCAGAACGTGCACCGGTCCAGATGTGCCCGCTGGGTCCTGGGCTGCCTCCGTACCCACGGCTGCCGCAGTCGCCACCACAGACACAAATTAGCTCGCTCTGGCTCTTCGTGTCTTTCTGCCGTGTAGGAGCAGACAGCGGGCCCATGGGGTTGTTCAGAAATATTACTGGTTTCCAGTGCTGGCATAACGCTCCCTTCTAGGTAGTATCCCTTTTCTGGGCAATCTCCCAGTGAAATAGCAAATGGCGACTGCAGAGCAGTAAAGGCGATGGCATATTCGTTTGACTGACATTTCAGAGCCTGCAGAGCAAATGCAATTAGGATCCACGGTGTGTTGCAGCTTCCCTTCTTCATTTCCCTACCCTGGAAGAGCTGCTGGTAGGTTCAGCTTAAGCCTGGTCTCCACTCCACGTCAGCCTTAGAGCGGAGGAGAGGCTCTGGGGAGGGAGGGCGGCGCGTCCCCGAGCCCCTGGGGACACCCTCTGCTTTGGGAGCAGCCGGCATCTCGCAGGGCTCAGGTGGGGCAGGAGCTGCTGCTGCTCCGCTGCCAGCGCTGCAGCCCCAGGCGGGAGAGGAGCGATTTTGTTAGCAGGCGTGAGCTTCCCCCGGGCTCAGCAGAGCTGGCACCAGCGTGGCCACGCAGTGCTCAGGCCTGCATGCCTCGTCGGGGAGAAAGCCCCGTTGGTGCCCACGGATCTGTGCCAGGCAAAGCGACCCAGGGTTTGGGCTACTCCAGTCTTCACCGGGGGCAATTGACGCTTGCTTTGGAGTTTTGCAGGGTCAAAAGTTGATGCACCGTGAACACTTCGATACACGATTGGCACCAGAAAGAGATGGGGGAAAAAATGGCAGTAATCGTTCAGATTTGTCCAAAGGAGGTAATTGAAGACAAATTGCTACCAAAAGTCAAGGGCTGCGGTTAATTGTGGTGGAGCACTGTGGGTCACTCACCTGTGGGGAAAGACTGCTAGAGAGCTGGCAGGGGTCAAAACTGTGTCTTCCCTGGTGGGGAAGGAGGGTCTCAGCCATATAGTTTGGTTTGTAGGGTTATTCTGTAGCTCGTAGACGCTGAGCTCATAGACCCTGGCATGAAGATCCTTGCCCGCAGAGCGGTGCTTTAACTGCTGGAGATGGTGCAGCCGGCGAGGGCAGGGGCTGCCGTGGCTTGCTCTGGTGGCGGGGGGGGGCCAGGCTGCAGCACCCCTCCTGCCTCGGGCAGGTCCGAGCTGGCCCCCGCGGGCAGCAGCGGCACGGGCAGCCGCCGGTGCCCTCCACTGGGTCCTGCTCGAGGGATGGGGCATATAAAATCCTGGATTTGGCTGAAGAGAGAGCAGCGTGGTGGAGGCTGCGATGTGCACGGAGCCACCACACCACCAGCCCGCTCCAAGCAGGGGTTTTACCTTTCGGTTTGAGCATTGCTGCCATGCGTTGTTTTATTTGTTAACAAATTTAAACACTGCAATGTTTGCTGTTCCCGGTGCTTCCTGCACGCCTGGTCTCAGGCAGACATCAGTGCCCATGTAAATTGCTGAATCGCTGTGCAGCAGGTCCTCTGGGCGCAGAGGCAGGGGAGGCCAGGACGCAGGGTGCCACGGACCCCCTGCCTGGGGGTGGCAGGAGGGGTTCTCGCCTCGCTGGGCTCCCCAGGACAAAACCTCTTCCGTCTCTGAGAAACTCTTTCCAAACCACTAAAGCTATTGCAAGAATTCAGGACATTAAAATAACGATGAAAAAAGCTGATCTAATTTTTACTGAGTTGCACTTTTTCTAGATATTTTGATTCAGAGCTCCTGCGGGGTAAAAGAAAAATTTCTTCAACTTCCTACATCTGGCAACAAATTCAGTACCACCCTCTTTCAGAGCAGGTCCTTGCTCCTGGCTCTTGCGCCTTCGCTTTGTGCTCAGGTAACCAAGTACAGAAGTGTGCTACAGCCTGTGCTGCTCTGCGTCTGCTCCCCACGCTAACGCTGCGGGGAAAGCCAGGACAGCGTGAGGAATGGCAACCAAAGTTTCTTAAAGCCGTCTAAACGCAGGGCAACCTGTGCAAGTTTGTGGTGTCATGTGAGTGTTGGCTGTGACAGCTCTGAGGGTTCAGCTAATCAGCCCGATTAGCGCCTGGGTTCCAGTGCTTCAAAAAGGACTTTAAAGTGTACATGCATAGCACGAGTATTAGAATATGAATACCCCCATCTATCCTGAGAGGTGGGAAGTGATCGCCTGGCTCTCCTTGGAACTTGCAACCTTTGGGAGTTCAACATACTCTTATACAGAAAACCAAATCATATGCTGATTTATTTGACTTACTATTATCATTATTAAGGACAGCTTTTGGGAAGATCGGTAATAAAGCCATTTCTCCTCTTCTTTTACAATGAAAAACCCAAACGCTGCCCGTGCAGCCAAGCCCGTCCCCAGACAGCAAGCCCGGTGCGGCGGCGCTAGCGACACGCAATCCTGCTCCCCTCCGCGCAGCCTCGCCGGCGCGAGGGCTGTGGGCCGTCCCCTCGGGGGCGGCAGCTCAGCCGCGCAGGGCGCGTGAGCAATTGCACTTGTTTTTAACATGTCGGATCATACCTTGCTCATCCGTACGGTGGCAGGTTGAAAAATACTGTCGAAACAAAAATGCAGGAGCTGGCAGAGAAATCGGCGAGTGTGCTACCTGGGCGCTCCAAATGCAGACATCGTGATTGATAAAGGATACAAAATGTATGACCGTTTTCAAGTTAAGGCACTCCCTTAATATTTTGCAATTTGAATTTTTTTTTAAGGATAACAGCTCTGTTTTACAGCACGTATGCGCGCCCGTGTGCGCAGGTGCACATGTACACACGTACTGCGGTAGCCCGGCGTCGCGTGGAGTTAGGTGCCGAATTAAGCTGGCAGCGTGAAATGTATTATCAGCTCCCCACAGGGTTGGGCACAGTACCCGTGCAGCAGAGTGGAAAAGTCTGAGTGGTACTGGGTGAGAATGTTTTCCTAGGTAAATTTGCTGGTATTCAATTTGTAACTTTACAATCCCATTTTCCATTATTTCCTTCTATTTGTATAAGCTGAAGGCAAAAGAGGGGAAAAATGGCTCTCCCACGGAAGGAAAAGGTCTTGGCAGGAGAACAGCTCTGTGCGTGCTGCTGAACGCTGCCGGATGCAAGGAGCTGCTGAACACAAGGTGTATGCGGTGAATTAAAGCAGTCTGCAGAGGGCCAGCGTGGCTTTTTCTCGTGACAGCCCCGGGGCCAGTTGGGGTCTCCTGGGGCCGGGACACCTGGGAGCCGAGGGGGCTTCGGTGGGCAGGGTGGTGGATTACTGCGATGAACAGACACAACCTAATCCCCCGGGAAAATGGCATACACCCACGTGCTCAAAGGCTAATGCCATGCTGAAGCCGTGGCCACCTGGGTTTCTCCCACCCTGCTGCTCCCCGCTTTGGGGCGCGGTGCCGAGGGCCGGCGCCGCTTCGCCTCGGCGCGTGCTCTGTGCGGAGGCACGACCGGCGTGGCGCGGTGCTCGGGGACGGCCAGGGTTCCAGCCCTCCTCCTGGGGTGGGGGATTTCTGCCAGGGTCCTGCCCGGGTGGGCAGGGGTGCCGCCTGCGAGGCGAGCGGAGCTCCCGGGGCACCGCGCCGCGCATCCCTGCCCCGCCGGAGGGATGCGGCTCGGCAGCACCGGCGGGGCCCCCGTGCTTTTGACCTCGGATTTTCTCCTGCATGTGCATAAATGACAATGTGGTGTTAGAGAGTTTTACTGGAACTGAGGAAACCAGTGAATTTTTTTCAGTGGTAAATGTTTATGTTCATAATTTAAAAATCCAGTGCATTTTTTCCCCGGAAATTTAATATTACCTTTAGAATACGAGAGCGGGAAGTCACTGGAAATTGTAAGAGGCGGGTCTTGGTTAAAGAAACTGAAACTAAGGACCTCTTTAGTAACTATCGACGTTCCTACTGATGGAGTTCCACGTAGCTACTCTAAAGCTCTGGAAGTCCGAGTGTTATTTCTAGAGGATATATCCATACAATTAGTTAAGCCCAATATTCACAAGACAAAAGCTGTTTGTCACATGAAATAAATCCCTCCGGTTCAGTCCCTTCTCTGGGTTAACGTGCTCCCTCAGTGAAAAGTTGGGGACAACAGATTGCCAGGTGGGTGGAGGCAGGTAGAGGGAATTGGCCTGATGAGCCGAGGGGTCCCGATCCCCTGGGGTAACCCATGCAGCACCCCCCAGCACGGTGCTTCCAGGCAGGATTCAAGCCTCCAACACCGCAGCGTTTCCTGCCCGATTACACAAAACGAAATGAGGAAAAAACCTGTTTACTACAGCATGGTCTAGTTTCTAGATCCAAACAGGTTGCTGTACGTTGGGTGTGAAACTCCCTAATGTTTTAGTAATGATGCTGGAACCTCTCTGACAGCCCTGAGCAAAGCACCTTCTGAAGTTATGTAAACGCCTAGAAGGAAATCTAACCCCAAACCTTGGTTGTGTGGCAGATTTGAGTCCTGTGAAGCTTAGGCACCGCCAGATTTTAAAGCCGTGCTGCTACCTGACGTAAATACTCATAAATACCTACTGCAAGCGTCCTAAAAAGATCTCTGGCTCGCCCAGTGGGCTGGAAGGCGGCGTTGCAGGGCTGCCCCGCCGCTGCCGGCAGCGAGCGGCGCGGTGCTGCCCAGGCCCGCGCCGGCGAGCGCGGGAAGCTGGTTCCCTTCCGGTCCAGCCAGAACGGCGGGTGTCAGGGACCGCGTCCCGGGCAGGGGAGCAAAGCTGCTTCCGTTTCTGGTGCCCGCTAACAGGGCAACGAGACCTTTCCTTGTGCTTCTGTGCTCTAGCCCGGCACGTTTATCAATTCCACCCGGGTGCTGGAGCCCTTGCTATGAATCTCAAAATATATTTGAGATTTATTAGCATTGTGCTGCTTCCGACACAAAGGATGTGGGGGACAAAGAGCAGCAGCTTCTGTACTGTAAGGAAGCACATAAAAACCCCTCAGTACATTTGTAATTTCATGCTTCTAAATGTTGTTATCCAAATGTCGTTGTACTCGCAACTATTCTGTGTGCGTTAAATCTGAGGTGTAAAATACTACCTGGTATTAAAAATGTGATAGTAGAGTGGATGGTTAGAGTACATCCAATGTTTTTGTGAAAGCTCTTATTAGGTCTTATTGCCTTGTCCTTGGTGTGACTTAAGGCAGAAAATCAAGTGTCTACTACGTTTAAAAAATGATCAGAAAGATGCGCTTAAGTAAATAGATGTCTTTATTTTCAGTGCTTGAATAGGTATGTAAAGAGAAGGGGATTGAATAAAGGCAAAGTCCATGCGATAAAGCTTACTAAATAATGGTTGTGATTAATGTTGCAGAATCATCCACGAATAACTGGCAAAATGTTTCCCATATCCCACAACTTCTAGAACTGGCTGACTCATTATTGTACTCAAGGAGCAGTACCTTTGAGTTGTGATCTGATGCATATTAAAAACTTCCATTGATTTTTTTTTTTTTTGGAGGGATTGTATCAGGGTCCTAAAGGACCTGTGACAATTTTCAAACAAAATACTTGTTATATCCTTTCTTTTTTTTTTGTTGCTTATCCTAGGCAAGGTGAGCAATCAGCACTGAATGACAGCGGTGCCCACCTCTCCTCTCCTGGAGGGAACAGACGAGAGGGACAGGGCACCTGAGCAAAGAGAAGAGGTAGAAGAGGAAAAACACAGAAAAGAATGGATGGAAATAGCAGAGGAAGGGGAGAAATAGGAAAAAGCAGGAAAGAAAGAGAATCAACGAGAGACAAGGGAATGAAAAGGAAGAGTGAGGAAAAAGGAGTAGAAAAATGAAAACAAAAGGGAAGATGGATAAATATGAGTAAGCTCAGCAATAATTCTCAGTCTTAATCTTTCAGTGTATTCCTTAGGCAGGAGCTCAATGTGATTTGGAGGTTTGTGGGGGTTTTTTTGAAACAAACGCCACCTCCCCTGCGCTGTCTCCAGTAGGTTTTCTCCCTCTCACCTTGGCTGGAGCGGGAGAGCTTGCACGGCTCTGTGGTGCCCGACAGCCGCCCCGCGGCTTGGCCTGGAGAGCCGCTGCTGGTCACCGGCTCGCTCAGACGCCCATCCTTCTTCAGACGACCTGGGGTCTACAAGGAACATGAGTAAGCACCAACTCCTGGTTAAAGCTCAGCAGGTTTATCATTTACAAAAGCATGACAAAAGATGAAGTAATGTTCTACCTGGCGACATACTGGGCTGTAGGTCCTCTTTTTTCTAAAAGAAGAGCTATCTGATGTGTCTTGTTACTGTCAAAAAGAAAAAAATCAGTTATTGTTATTTAGAGGAGCTAAGCGTTTAAAATAAAATACATGTTCGGTGCTTTCATACAAAGATTCAGAGATAACCAGGTGACTCAGATCAATGCAGTCTTATCAGAGCCCAAAGATTTTTTTTTCAAGGTGTTAATAGACTATCTCTGCTCTCATTGTGCCCTCTTACAATTAGAGATGGGGATGATGAAAACAGACGTTCCCATGCAATTACTTGCTGCTACCTTATAAAAAGCCAAAGCCTAATCAACTTCAGTGCAGAGTAAACTAATAGCATCCTTGCAAAAGAGCAACCGGAGGGGCTTTGCCCTACTACTGACAGTGAAAGTGGACCTGTCAATGAGACTAAGCCTTCATAAAAAGCCAGGTTTAAGATGAGATTTGAAGGAGTTTGAATCCAACCTCTTAAGAATGAATTTGGGACGTGGGCTGAACAAGAGTTAAAAGCACATCTTCTGTAAATCTTTACCTTGTGTGTTGGGGAGACCAGTACGCTGTCTTCTGGTAATCAGAAACATCAGCTGCCCTCGCACAAAGAGCAGAGCTCTGATAAATGCACCGATCCCAATTTGTGCATCGCTTTCCAAGTCATCAAAGCAATTTTAAAATCAATATGTTATGTTTAAGAGGGAGGCTACGCGTTCCTCTCTGGGCAGGAATAACTCATCGAGCCTGCGCAGGGAGAGTTAACATCCTAGATGCAGCGTTTTGTACAAACCAGAGAATAAAAAGAATATTCTGGGAAAGCCATAAAGGGAGATGACGCAGTAACGGTTTCTGGGATGTTAAAAATACAGTTATGCTTATGAGCTGCTGTGTGAGCCTGACTGCAGTGGCTGACTCGGGGTGACACTGTGCGGATGATGGAGAGTTTCACAAACGTCAGGAGTGCAGGGCCGAGTCCCAAGCAGCTCCTGCAATTTTAACATGTAATGAGGCCAGAAGACAGCTTGGTGCAGTAGTAATAATTTAATGCAATTAATATATGTAAAGATGTGTCTGACTGCGTTGGTAGGTCTGCCAACAGCACTTTATTAGGCACCACAGTGATCAATCTGGGGTGATGTTTTGGGCTTGAGTACAGGTCTGTGGGATCAAGCCACTAGTTTTTAATGGGTTTGGGCTGTTCCTTAAATAAACCTTCATTAGTTAGGGTGGCACCACCAAGTCTGCTTCCTACTGAGCGGCAGGAAGACAGAAAGAGCATCTACAACAGCAACAGTTTAACACCAATTGATTTAAAGACTGGAGTAATAGTAATCTTGGGGAGCTTGGATGAGGGATGAAGGAGTGGAGCCGAGAAGGATGGAAACAGAGAGGAACAAAGCCCAGCTGGCTGCAGGCGGAGGAGGAAGGTGTCTCCAGTTGTCTGCCGCCAGCTGAAGCGTTACCACATCGCAAACAGGAGATGTGAACGCTTGCAGCCCACCTACCAAACCATTCTGGCTTTGTGAGTGCCAGGCAAACAGCCCCTGGGCAAAGCGGGCACCGCTCACACCCTTCCGACTTCCCACTCCACCAGTGGGACCCACCGCAGGGTTGTTCAGGCTGCGGTTTACCGAATGGTCTGCTAAGGGGCTTGATTATGGTCTCCAATTTCCAGAGATTTTTTTAGTCTGTCTGAAATACTTATGCCTGCAAGGTCTCAGACCTATCCGTGTCTCTTTTTTGCCTGCTGGATATAAAGTAGTTTTGCTTTTATGATGTGTCTGTATACACGTTTTTAGTAACTTGGATTGCTTTTATATATTTATAATGAAAGTAACAGCCCCTTAAAAAATCAATTATTGATCATGGGAAGGCAGTAAATGTTTTTAATCTTTAGAAGCAGAACTACAAATAAATTCAATGATATAATGTATTTTATTTAAAGACATTTTATTTCATTAAAAACACTACCTCCAGCGTTTGTGGAAATGGAATACATTTTGTTTCTTCATATGAGCATTCAGAGGAAACCATCATGGGAGTTAAGCCCTTCTCACTCAGTAACTGCGCTGACATCAAAATGTTGAAATTTGCCTCTTCCCAAACTGCATAAGCCACTGAAAGATTCAAAAGCAAGGATTTGGAGAACCGAAAAATTCCCATTTCTGTTGATAAACTATCCGCAGGAGTTGTGATCTTGTTGCATAGGCACATATGATGCATTCTTTCTTTACTGAAAATTTAGGACTACCTGCATGTGTGCCTATACATACACCCATACATATGTGTATATGCTGTGTAGCTGAACATGTGTGTAAATGTGTATTTCTAAAACTATATACATGTTGCACTGTGTTATGGAGAGCTGAAGGTTGCTTTTGGCCATGCAATCTGTGCCATTTCTGAGTGTGCGGGGTCCTGCCAGTGCCTGCGGCAGCCTCTCTGACCGTCCCCCTCAGCCTGGGGCTCTGGCTGACCCTGGTGATGATGAACTGCAGCAGAAACTCCCTCCCTGTCCTTGTCGTGACTGGGTGTCTGAATTCGGGGGCTGGTTTGCACGTTCCAGAATAGTGGCTCTGCCAGATGTGACCACAGGAATGTGAGGCCAGTGGGCTGAGTCTCATGAAGCAGACAAGAGCTGCCTTTAGCCTGGAGTTTGCACCTTCCACCATTTCCAGGGGCTAAGCAGGAAACTGGTTCCTCCCCGGCAGAAGTCAACCAAAGAGGCATTATCCATCAAGGAGGCTGGTGGGACCGTGCGAAGGCCAGTTGTCTCTGTTGTTAACCAGCTCTCTTCAAGCTGGCTGAGGAGCTGAATGGTTCTGTCAATTAAATCCCATCCTTCAAAAGGCAGGAACAAAATCACCATTATAATGTTTTGGCAAAGCAAAACATTTTTGTTTGTTGGCAAGGGCTTAGCTTGTGCGCAGCCGTGCTCCCCCCTTAGGATGTCTAGGTAAGAGGCTATGCTAGTCAAATGCTGCCTGCCCTACCAGCCCATGTTACCGCGATGACAAAGTGCTCCAGCGGCAGAAGTCACCTTCTGTGTTCAGCTGAGCTCAACTGGAATCGTGCTCTGTAGCTGTGCCATTAAGTGACTCTGAAGACGTTACAGGTGCAGAGCTGTGCCGCTGTATTTCAAGTGATAATAAAAACTCACCGGGTAAATTGAAGGAGCGTGACTTTTCATTGCAGCAGGTTGGGACCATGTAAGCAACTCTATCATTGTGCTAAGGCAGCAGATGCAGTCAGTGTTTGGAGGAAATGGTTCATGACCCGACGACGCTTCCCAAGAGATGCAGCAGGGAAACAAAGACACCGGGGGCCCCTTGGGTGGGAGTAACACTGGTGGGGCGGGTGAGGGAAGCAGGAGGATCAGACGAGGGGAGAGAGTGAGGAGAAAGGTGCAATGCAAGCAGAAAAACCCTTTTCCATGCTTCAGGCTCACTCTTGCACTCAGAACGGTGGGACAAAAAGCGATAGCTGGGGGGAAAAGCCCTGTTCCGAAGAGCAGCAAAGTGTGCCAGGAGGGTGCTGCAGCCACTGTCTCTGCAGTGAAGGCGAGGAGCCAAGCCACAATCAGCACAGGCATGGACTGCAGGGTTCAGTTTCAAGATCCGCATTGCCCTGAAAGTAGAGTGCAGTGGGTCCCTGGAGCAGGGAAAGGCCCTTGCCCCACACGGGGAGGCACAACCCGTTGGGACAGGGTGCTGTCAGATGCCAGGCAGGCTGCTCACTACACAAGCACATTAAAGCTGATCCCTGGCCAAGAGAACGCTGATGGGGTGTTACTGGAGTATTTTGGTCCCTGAGCAACCAGCCATAGGAACACGTGAGCGCTGGTGCCCTGAGTGTAACGCATGACCTGGCTGGTGGTCCAGGGCAGAAGACCAGGATGCTGCCCTGCAGGCTACACCCCAAGGCAGGGCAGCCACGAGGCTAAAGGGAGAAGCCGAGCTGGCCTTGTGCAAATCCTCCGGTACTTCAGACTGGACAAGCTAAGTGGGTCCCTTCCCTTGGCTGACGTCATGACTGAGGAAAACACCTGCGACGGGTGGGTCAGAGACAGAGCTGGCTCCCGACGGCCCCTGCACAGGGCAGTTGCAGCTGCAGGAGGACTCTGCTGAGGGTGTGCAGACCTGGAGCACGTCCCTGGCAGGGCTCGGCCATCGCCCCCAGTGCTCTCCCACCTGGGTGACCCTCCAAGGAGCCCCCGTGGGCAGCATCCCGCAGATGTCACACCTGACCTGTGCGGGTGGACGTGGCCACACCGGTGTGCACACACAAGCAAACCCTGCACACGTGGTGCAGCTGTCACCACCCCCACGTACAGCGGTGGCTCTCACCCCTCAGGAGGGGTCCCCAGCACACAGCGATGGGCATCATCATGGCCCCTGCACACCTCCGCCCAGGGCACCTGCTGCTCTCATCCCCCAGACTGCGCCCAGACGCGCGGCGGGGCAGCAAGGGGTCCCCAGCCCTGAGCCCCCCATGCCCCAGGAGCTCCCCAGCAGCACTTTTACTCCAGCTGAGGGTTTGGCCTCCCTGTCTTTGCATCAGGTGAATCCAGTTCAGCTCCACTGGTGCAAAGGAGCGAATACATTTTTAAGAAAATAAATGCAAAATAAAGGTGTAACTAATAAAGATAAAAATGTGGCTAACGAGCCTCATTGACAATGGCATTATTTGCAGCTATAACCTGGAAATCTTTTTTTTTTTTTTTTTAATATATGTGAAATAAAGCTGGTTTTGTTGGAAGGGGTCAAAGTTTCTGCACTAACGTGCCACCCCCTGCCTGGTTCCTCCCTGCTGTCTTTCTTGTTTCCCCGTTGCCTGCTGACCCGCTCCACCTGAGGGGCTGTGCTGGGGAGCAAAGCTGCGGCCGCTTTAAAGACTGCTGGGGCCATGGCTGCTCCCTGGAAGGAGGAGAGAGAAATCTGAGGAGGCAGCACCAAAGGGAGGGGAAGAGTGTGGGCTGGTGGAAGGGCGCAGGTGGTAAAACAGCTCCTTGAAGCAGGGCCTGAGGCTGGTGTGCCGCTGCGACGAGCTGCGGTGCCCAACAGGACTTGTCCGGCGCCAAGGGTAGGTCACCTTCCCTTTGACTCGGGTGGGCGCTGGAGTGTGCGTGTGTGCTGTGCCCAGAAACCCGTCACTGCCATGCTGGATCTTTTCACAGACAGTCATGGTATTCTCTGCTGCCTTGTGATTTGCAATGTCTATATTATTATTTACATAAACTCACGCTCTTACGGTCTTCAGGCAGTTTCACCCAAGTAAGCATTGAGCTAGTTTATCTTCCTTCAAATTCATAAGCACAAACACCTTTGACACAGGTTTTTTGCTACTGGGATCTCTGTATTACTCACTTTAGCTAGGTCCTGTTTTAAGAATAAACCTGTCACCGCAAGCCCATTGACTCTCAGTGGAACATGTCTTTCATTCCCGAGGTCCCTTTCGTAACCAGTATGCATGTCGGCACTGTTTGTCAGCATCCAGCCAGCTTTTCTTTTTAGCATTATTGAGCAATGCACTTTTTTCTAGTGTACCTGAAGCTCATACGACAACTATCTGTTTGCTTCCTGATGGGGGAGAAGGTATCTCTAATCTGTGTTTTGTGTCTTGAGTCTCTTAAAAGGCCTAGAAATTCCAAACACAGTTACTTGTGCGTTTTCTGTCTTAGAGAATTAGAATGTCTTTGCATTACTGAGCAGGCAAACATTGAGCAGTGCTTGATCAATAAGAGGCATCGCCAGAGGTCTGGTATAGTCTGCCACAGCTGACGGTAAGTGTAGCTATAGGCTATGGAACTAGGAATATAAAATGTCAAATGACAGTAATAATTCATGCATCCTGGGACATATAAAACCAACAGCATATCAATAGCTGTGGCATGCTCTGCAGAAAATATGCAGAGTTTAGATGTTGCAGGAACCTGTGTTTTATTTTAAATCATGTTTTCCCCGGTGAAATATAGACTTTCCCCATTTGTTAAAAGCATTTATTTTTGGTTTCACGTTGCTATTTTTCTATCAAGATTCTAAAGGCTGCACAGCTCAAAAGGGGTCCCAAGATTCAAAAAGCAAAATATATGTATTTATTGAAGAAAAACATATAAAAGATTTATAAAACAGAGCGTGCAATGCTTTTTGAGATTCATGGACCATTTCAGCATTCATAAAAGCATATATGGTTCTCATGTTGGCTTCACCCCGAATTGGACTTTGCTAAATGGTTACCTAGGAGGTATCTGGCATTGCCTTAAAATGAAACTTATTACAATCACTTTGCATTTTACTCAGAAAGCAGAATATCTTGTGAAATAAGTACGAAGTTCTCCAGTATTCATCCTCTTAAAAATTACTTCAGGATAATTAATATTGCTTGTCTCTTACGAAAAGAGAGTGAAGAGGGTGAATTATTGCATCTGGGAGGGCACAGCAGGCATAAGAAGAAAGACTGTGTCTCTCTGATACATGTTCTCCCCTGTGCCACTATTGCACTGCTGCTTGGGAACCTAAAAGTGACGAGTGCTGTTTTACTGGCTAAGGCTCCCACAAAAAGTCTTCAGATGAAACTTTAATGAGAAAAGGAAGAAAAAGATGTTCAAGCAGCCCCATTCTTATGCTTTCAGCTGTGTGTTCCCGTGCACCTCAGCCGTGTGTTGCCAGGCCTCAATTTCTCTAAATCTGCCTGGAACTAGAAAGGCGAGACAGAGAAATTACATGTCACTCACGGTTATATGAATATAGGCCTTAACATACAGGTAATACTTTCAAAAGAATGTAAAATATTTAACAAAAAAAAAAAAAAGGAGAAACATCACAAAGAAATCCACCACACATTATTTAAATCTTCCCCTGTGAGAGACTGAGGACCCAAACGTGTACAAATCATCTGCTCATGCATGTGACAGAGACCCCTCCACTGCGGAGTCGCACGGTCCAGGCTCCCAGTTGTCTACTTGGGAATTTTTTCTTTAAGGTGCATATTCCTACATAAACAGGTGCTAAGTTATTTCAGCATATATTGCTGGAGTGAGACAGAGATGATGATAACAAAAATAATTTAAGCCTGCTAACTGTCTGAGTTGGGATGTCTTTGTTCTGAGAAGAACATCTTGGCTCATTCTGCTCCTTTGGCTTGGTTTGGGGAGGATGTATTTTACAGTCCTCCCATGATACTTGGCAAATTTAAAGCTGTCACTGTTGATCCTGCTTATCTTTGTGTTGAAAGAATGTCTATGGTGCTTATATTATGGGGAAAAAACTGCTATTTCTACTTATTATATTTTCATTGTCTCTTTTCTTATAACTGTACTGTTTGCCAGCAACCAAGGGGCCACTTTGATGCTTGCTTTGATGCCGTGGTTTATTGTGCCGCACCACTGAGGCTACAGTTTTCCTTTCTAACCAGAGCTGGCATACTGGGTGAAAAAAAAAAATAAAGCTTTTCTCTAGTTGTGGCTATCTCATAGAGTCTGCATTTGTTATAGCTGCTGGGGTGCTGGAAACTGGTGTTTGTAAATACCTATAGATATTCTAATTTGTTTTCAATCTCAGAGATGTTTTTGTTCCTCACGTGTGGCCGCTCAGGCGAGCAGGCCTGTGTACCTGCATGCCCAGTGGCCATTGCCTCGGGAAGATACCGGCCTGCATGTGTTACCTGGGTAACAGGTGTAGGTACAACCTACACTTTGTTCACTCTTCTCGCTGGAGAAACATCCAATCAAGAAAACCAAATTAACCTTGTTTCATCAATGCACCTGGGGAAGCGAGTAGTCAAAATAACCGGAACATTAATGCTGGCAGCAGGCACAGAAGATTAGGCTCGAGTGTGTTGGGTGATGCCTGCCTCTGCCGTGCTGCTCTCGGAGCTATGCGGTTTCACCACGGGTCCCAGTATGTGTAACGAGACTCTCCTGTGCCCACAGAAAGACTCACCTGCTGGTGCCCTGTGCCCCATGCTCCATGTGGTAATGCCAGGCAGAACCTGAATAACACTCGCTTGGATGTGGCTCTTCCTTTTCTCCCCGTGTCTCACGGCCGTTTGCGGATGGATGAGGAACCATTCTGTTTCCATTTTACAGATGGAAAAGGAGAGACTTTGAGAGGCTGGGTGATTCGTCCAGGATGATACAGCAGATCAATGGAAGAAAAAGGGATCAAGCCACTTTGCACTGTTTAGGAGTGCCTTTAGCTGCCCCATGGGCTTTCTAGGGAAAGGCATGCCGGTCCCCAAAGAGGCAGCTTCCATCGCAGGAGTGTTTCTCCATTATTTCTGTTAGATTATTGCTGTGAACAGTGGAGAAATGCAAAATGTATTATTCATCCCTCCTACTCATAAAATCAATACCTATCAAAATACAAATACAATTTAAATCAAAGGGCACTTGTTGAGTGCAGATCCTACTAATTAGGTATGATTTCCCAACAATTTCTTAAATTATTTATCCAAGGAATGGGTAGCAGGCACTTTATGTGCCCCAGAGTGAATATTATAAACCTCTTGTCATGATACAGCAAATGTGAAATGTAGTGCAATGCAGTATGATTTGTAGCCTTGATGAACTAATGTAATATCAATAGACATCAATTTGTGCCAAAAAATGTGTCTCATCGTAACATCTAACAAGATATGTTGAAAGCCAATAGCCTTGTGAAATGGATGAGTATCGGTGAAGGATACAGGTTGTGCTGCTAGGAATGAATTAAAAATGCAATACCCACCTGCAATGGAAGTTACTAAACCACCATCATCAAAAAAAGAGGTTTACATCATGCATGGACTTTTGTCATGAGAGCAGCTCTTTCCAGGCTTCCAGGCTGGCTGTTGGCTACGTAAGCAATTCCACTGTAGTATCGGGCCTTTTTTTCTTATGCTGGTATTGCTTAATCTAGCCCTATATTCAACATCTAAACAATATTTATGCCATATGTAGTTAATTACACTTTTAAAACCTGTAAAGAAAAGAGCCAATGGTTTTGAAGATTTTTGTGTACAAATTAGGAAGCAGCTGTCCTGTAAAATGAAAGGTTTACAACTGTCAGTCAATAATGTAGATCAGTGCTCTTCAATTTTTTGATCATAAGGATTTTTCTTATGTAGTTTCTTTGGCTCTTAATTTTAAAACATATACTACCATCCATATAGCAAATCTTAAGATTCTATCACACCAGCCATATGTCAACTGAAAATCCTTGGTTCCATCCTATAAACATGATACCTATTCACCAAATTTTTTCATATCAGTGATTCAAACGAACAGTTTGAAATATTATGTATGTTTTCCCCCTAATTTTTAAAACAGATGGCTTAAAAAGTGAACATTTTATCATTTTACTTTTTCCTTCATCACCTGACAACAATTTAAGAGCAAGTGTAGTTCTGAGGCCTAGACTAAATAGTGGAGCATGGAGCTGCTATGACTTCGAAGACAGCAATACATGAGAGGCTGAGGTAAAACCATCAGAGTAATTCCAAGCTTAAACTTCTTACTCAGTGCCTTCCTCTCGAGCCTTAATGGTGATCAGGCTCCCAAGGAAGCCGTCAGGAGCCTGAGCAAAAAGCTGTAGCGGTCCAAAGTGGCTGCATGTTTCAGGTGCTGCAGGCAGCCTGTGATCTTACTACTCCGTAAAGACTACTACTAAGGCAGTACTTAGGTGCAATTGTGCAGCCAGGGATGCAAGGCAGAGCCTTAATTCAGAATTTCATGGCATTTTAAAGTACAAGTCAGAATTTTAATGGTATTTAAACCTTCCTTATTAGTTGCACAATAAGTGTCTTTCAGCTGGTGTTCTGCAAAATCCTTCCCGGTGGTCTGTGAAAGACGCGGTTTGACAGTCAGAGCGCTGGGGGTTGAATGCTGGGTATGTGGCAGTGGATCACTGTGCCTGAGCTGATGGGAGGAATAAGGGAGTCTGAAGTAGCGCTGCATTATTATAACATGGGCTAATAAGGGTAGTAGCACACAGTATAAAAAAGCATGGCGTGAATATGTTGGTTATATAGGATAAATTCACCTACGATTATTCAGCTCTCTGGCTTGTATTTTTGTTGTTTTTAATTAATGGAGGTTTGTCTGGCAGGTATGAAAACAAAGTTCAATCCCAGAGGGTTTAAGTCCTAGCTACATCAAGTGAAAATAGACAACTTACATTTAATGTTTTGCATTTGCTCATTCTTTTTAAATGAGAAGGAGCAGCAAACATTGCAGCTACTGCTTAGTGGTATTCTCATTTTCTTCTTCTGCCTAATTCCTTTCATACATGTGTAAAAATGGTGCGATTGTCTTCTAGTGACCGCAAAGGTTACCTAAATTAACACCACGGACGATTTTGTTTTAAATGGAGAGTAGGAGCACATCTGTTTCAAACAGCTTTGTAATATGCCTTTTGTGAGTTCAAATCACATACAGTAATGACCTCTTAAGTGAGCTCCTACATGCACAACTACTTATGTGCAATAGTGCTAACCAATGCATCTATATAATGGCACTAGCATTTTGGTGCACTGGAATAGGTTCCTCCTCTCCTCTCCCCTGGAAAGTTCAGCCCTATGTTAGTGTTTAGTGGATACCAAAGAAAAGTGTGTGTTCTTCCCCATGGGGCACATGTTATTCACTTTATAACTGTACCAGCTAGATATTTTATATTTTGCTTGCATCTCCCTTTGAGAGAGGCATGACATTTTTTGTAGTTGTAACTAACGCTATTTTTCAGCCATGAATTGTTATAACTATATAACATTGTTAATATAATTGAGGTAATAAAAGCAAAGGAAACAGTCTAGATTATATCCCTGGATTGTATTCAAGGGTTAAAAGTGTGTGGTGTTGCTGTATGTCACCCTGGTTTAGGAAGGATATAGTTTGGAAATGATCACACATGGAAGACACCAGCTGAGGGGTGTATACCTTCTATATGAGCCTACATCAAATGGCTTACTTAAATAGGGAAATACGCCTTTTCCCACAGATGTCCTTTCTACAGATAAAGGTGTGTACGGCCTGCAGATATCTCCAGCGGGCAAACTGAAAGTAAACAAATAGAAATGTCTTCAATTGACAAATTTCTAATGTAAATGATTTTGCCTTAAACCGTGGAAGGATCAAAGAAAAGCTTCACAGAATAGATCCTCCACTGTGGAGACGGGGAGGCAGAGGACTGCAATGGTGCTGCCTGGCCCCTGTTGTGGCGCGACCTGTAATGCGCCTGTCCTGTGAAGCAGGAAATTGCTATTACATTTATTTTCCAAAGAGAGAGGTAGGACATGGACAGAGACCACGGGGCCCATCTGCACAAATAAGGGAACTCTATAAAAGCTGAGGGGTTGGAGAAAGCTGTGTGGAGGCCTCGGCTAATACCCTAAACCATTAGACCATCCTCGCAAAATTAATGTTGCCAAGTCGGTTGCCACTGAAATCTGAAAGCAAACATCAGCAGCCAAGAACACCATGCTAATTAATTGCCTCAGGAGGACACAATTTCCGAGATCTAATGAAAGACGGAATCAGGCTCCCATATGTCCCGTTTGATACCCCAAGAAAACGTGCCCACTTTTTCCACAGAAACGGTGACAAATGTCCAACTACTTGTCTGTCAGCTGAACAAAACTACTCACCAGGCCCAGGGACGGAAACGGCTGCTCATCAGCCCCCAGCCTGAAGGGCCGGCCCCGGAACCATCTAGATTCACCATGTCGAAGGCAGCTTCAGCGGGCACATACCGCTGGGCGCTGGTGCATGTCCCCGTGCCGCTGTGGCAGCCCGCGGCGCGGCACTACCCCGCACCTCGCCCGCGGCTGCCCCGCCGCTTTGCCAGTTCATTGATAGCCTAGTAACAGAAACAAAAAGGCGTTAGCGCGTCGTGTTCTTGACGACTACTGGAAGGAAGACAGACGCACCAGTATAAGCGCAGTCAGCGGTACGTGCCCGCGCTGCCTCGCCGTGCCACAGGCTGCTTCTCGCGTCAGCTGGGGATTCCTGCGGGGGCCATGCTGGCGCTGGAAGGACACTGGTGCGTGGCCCCCGCGAGGCGGCGAGGGCTGCAGAGCCTCGGGGCTCAGCTGGGGGGGGCGGCCTGTCTGTGGCAGCGCAGCCCGATTCTGAACCGGGGTATCCTGCCTGTGTGTGGCGCACGGAGCTGTTCAGCTGGCCTAAGGACCTAGTATTTCCTTTCAGCATGTGTTACTTGGAGGGCGTGTCTGTTGCCCAGCTGATTCTCCCTTGCGTACATGAGGCAGCCTCGCACGACGTAAAGACCGGTGCGCTGCCGTGCGGGTGCTGTGGCTGCCCCCGCGGCCGGCCATGTTCGGGGGCGCAGGCGTCGTCCCAGCAGGCGGGGGGGTGGTCCTGCTTTGCTGGCGCAAGGCCTTCCACGTGGCTCCCGGCTCTGTGCGAACAAAGTTGACTAATGAGGCCGTCGCTCTGCACGCTGGCTTGTTGTACCAGCCCTGACCCCGCGGGGTGAACGTCCTCCACACGCCGCAGCAGCGGCCCCAGCCCAGCTCGTTTACTCAGAGGATGGTGGGGAACATCTCGGTGGCCGCCGAGCAGACCGGGAGGCTCAGTGCCAACAGGGAAGCAACGGGGTCGTGGAGCAGGACTATGGCAGACCTCAGTGTGTAACCCAGGACTTCTGAGGGTCCCCTTATCCCCCCAAACATCACACGTATTTGCTAAATTGTCCATTTTTGGGAACACCCAAAATTTACACCTTCCTCTTTTGTCTTTTCTATATGATACATGTGAAACTGCTAATCTAAAAAGAGTATCTTGACACCTTGTTTAGTGAAAATGGGCACAAGGAAAGCAGGTACAAATTGCACAGCAAATTTTTACCTTAAAAATTGAAGAAAATATATTTTATTCTGTCTACCCTGAGATTAAAGAGCAAAAAAAAAAAAAAAAAAAAGGAAGGTCAAAGTAAGTAATTGTAACACACCAGCTATTGTGTATTTCCTCGAGATCTCTCAGGTTTGTATAGACTAATGACATTTCTGAACTTCAATAACTTCCACACAGAAAGGCACATCATTTTGACAGGCCTCGGTAAATCATTTCAAATCATAAGGGCTGACGTTATGCAGCCTGTGGGATAAAGTTAGACACAGGGTGGTTTTTTTGCAATCGGGCTTCAATTTCACTCTAGATTTTAGGTGACATAAAGCTCTAAAGGAGCTCCTGGTACTACTCTCCCAGAGATGAGATCAACACTTAGGAGTACATGTTTTGATGACACAGCTCAGAAAATTGAAGCGATTATTATTATGGAAGGACCAAGGTGATAAGTACCATGTTATATATGAACAACTGTCAGTCAGACCAGCCAAGAAAGGTCATAATCCATTATATTAATGTCATAAATGTTATCATAAACTGACATCAGAATGGTAAACTGGGATTCTTGCACTTTTTTTTTTTTAAGTGCTGCTGTTCTTAAACTTCACTGTGTCCTGGAAAGACAACTTTAGTATTAATTTTTCTCTCAAAATAAAGGACTTCAAAGATTTTCAGCATAATAGAAGTAGTTTTTCAAACATACAGATAATTTTTTTAACTTTATTTTGAAGTAACTGTCTGAAGTGTCACAGGAGAATCCAAGATACCACGAGCGGACGAGGGAGGAGAAACCAGCCACACAGTAATTCCTGACTGTTTAGGTACTGTGCCCCATTGCTTTATTTGAACTGTAGCTGTCACACCTGCATCACTTGGGCACCTCCAGGCCTCTTGCCCACATGCTGGGGGCTGCTCCAGCTGAGGAGGGCGAGCAGGATGGCAGAGGTGGGAGCTCCTGCCCTGGCTGCTGACCATGCCAAGCCAGGATGGCTCCCTTTTGCAAACCATTCCCCTGACACTCATTCCTTTTCTTATATCGAATATGGACCGGGGTGACACTCAGGAATTTATGACAGTGGAATGATAGACTGTAAATCATATTTTATGTCTTTTGTGTTGTTGAGCATTTTCACATCCACAGAGAGCAGGCAGCTCGATGGATGTCACCAGTGCATGGCTCCTCTGAATTCACCCCGGGCTCCCAGAGGAGTATCACCAGGGACGGAGAAAGCAGAGTGCTCTGTAACGAGACTTTCTTCTTGCCAGCACCAAGGGGTGCTGCATCCATTGTCGACCGGTTAAGAGCCAGGAGTAAATTGTTTTCACCTCATGTAAATCCATTCCCAAGACAGGCTCCCAAGTGAGGGCAAGGGAAGTGACCTCTGAGGCCATCCAAAACCAAAACCTCACATCCACACTCACTAACTTTACAAATTCTACAAAGGAATGGCATCACCCTGAAATGTGGGTGCATCTGAGGTGAAACAACTACCCAGTTAGCACTGGACGACTTGCTTTCCAGCGTTTGGGGAATGGTATGGTAAACTCCAGAAATGCAAGAGGAATTTAAGGTAAGTTTTCATGTCCCACGCAAAGACCAAAGAGAAAAGCAGGGTAAGTACTTCTGGAAAGTGCCATGCTGTATTTGCCAGCCAGATCAGAGCTGTAGTTTTATGTCAGACTTAACATTCAGCATTTCTAGGAGACTCATGCTGATGTACGGGTGTGATAACATTGACGCAGGCAGGAGACAGCCACCAGTGAGTCACCGCACCGCTTCCTCCAGAAGCCGTCTGCCTGTGGTAGGCATCCCACTGCACTGCTGATCTGGTCTGGCTCGGAAAAATCACTGATCTAGTCCAGCTTGTACAATCTACAAATAAGCCATGTTTGTACCGTGCAGGTAAATGTTCAAAGTGAAACCAATATGGGCTGACTTGAATTGTATAAGATAACTGCAAATCATTACTTCAGGTGAGAGCATAGTGCCTGGAACCACAGGCAGGAAAATACATTTACAGACTATCAAATTATCTTGGGATAATAATGTAATGCTTTTCACTGCTGTACTGTGTGTTCTGATAGCTGAGCAAATAATACTACAGCTGGAAAAGGCTCAGAATTTCAAAGAGAAGAGATTTCACAAGCAGAGTGCTTCCACAGGAGAGACTGGCTTTTCTGTATTATTTTGGAGGAATACTAAAAAACAAAACAAAACAAAAAAGTAGTTATTTTTATGCCTCAGAACTACGTAGAGTAACATCCTATGATAAACAAAACCTTTAGACAATTTGTCCATTTTATAACATAACCTGAAAAGTGCTTCCTTGTTCACATAAGGTTACTTCTCCCTGTGATTGCAACAATATTCTTTTGATCAAATGCGTTTTCAGAACTGGCGCAAACAAATCAAGCAGCTAAGCAACAATAGCAGTTTGCATGCACGAGAGCTGTTTGAATATAAAATTTTTCAAGCACATTTTCAGAGAAAATAGAGTGCCCTTTGAAATTTTTTAACTAAGGCTATACACCATAGTTCTGTTTATGATATCTGTAGAAGCGTATGACACCCAGAGTGCTTTTAGGATGCTCCAAGGTATATCAAAAAGCATCAACTTCAGCACAGCTGGGAATGTCCCCAGATTCACTTATGAACACATATTTCTTATATCCTATATGTTAACTACAGTTAACATAGCCTTGGTCGTTGAGAATAATCCACAGAGTAAGCCTGTTAGGTGAGATTTAGCATCTACATTTTTCTGCTCACATCTGCTTGCCTGACATATGTAATCTGCCTGCATGTCACAGTTTACATCCTATTTTCATTGGAGAATAATGAAACTTGATCGGTGTCTTCATCTCCTTCTCTGTCTCTCTAAGAAATGTTTCTGCTTGTCAGCTCCTCCTTGCCAGCACTCTTTGGCATGATCCTTAGCCAGGTCCTTTATTAAAGGGGAGTATATGCAAGGCTTGCAGGCAACCATACAATTTATCATTGTTTGTGCAAAATGGGTGCAGAAAGTGTTACTTCAAAGACGGTAAAAAAATAAAAGTGATGTAGTAATTTCCTAACCTGGATTTTCTGTACTTTCTTCTCTCACAAAGCTCTGGCATATCCCTGCTTTAGCAGCAATCAGTCAGTAGTAGCTTTCTGAAGACTTACCTTTCCCTTTAATTCTTACACAACTGAATGCTAGGCACTTCAACAATTTTAGAACAGCTTAGTCCAAGAGGTAAATTAAAATTAGGGAAAATTAGACCATTTCTAATGAGATGGTTATTACACTGAATAATGATGATTATTGGTTCTGCTTAATAAAACTGTCAGCCGATGCAAAATATATATTAAGTGAAATTACATTACATTACATTTCTATCAACTCAGAAATTCAGTGCATTTCTTTCCCACAAACCATGGGCATGACGAAATGTTAGACAGTGCTTCCTTTTCCAAATAGGATGAAACATGGAGCTTTCAAAAGCAGCCCTTTTAAAGCTCTGATTTAAAGCCCATTAAATCTAATGTGGTGAAGATTCATGCCAACTTCTGTGCCATGTAGATCAGGACTTCGCTAAAACAAGCAGCGTTCTCTCCTATTGTCTGTGCTAAATATCTTGCTAATACTACTGTGGTGAATATCTTACAGCATTATTAGCCTGATAAAGAAAAAAACTAGTAGGCACATTCCCAGCCCCCTTGTCTCACTGAACACATTGCTTGCTGGCTCACCTGCTCTTCTGTTCTGATTTACCTGGCAAATTAGGAGCTGGACTTCATAGGGTGAACTACACTTTTTATTTCCACGGCAAAAACAATGAGGAAACTTACCTATTAGCTAAAAATGAGATCCTGCTGTACAAAACTCAACACTGGAGCCCCAAACGGTTAGAGGTGAGGCAGCTCCCCAGAAGCCTGTTGGCTGTCCGCAGGCAGGACTGGTCGGGAAATCTGAATGCTCAGCACTTTCTGTGTAAAAGCAGGACGCAATATCAGACCTTGCCTTCAGCAAGGACCGCTGTGCCGAGGAATGAGAGCCATGCCCCTGGGAGGGTGACTCCCTGCCCCTGCACCAAGAGCCTACACGGCAGTAAACCGGAGGCGGAAAGGAGGCAGGAAGCCAGGAGCGTGTTCCTGCTACCACACCTCTGTGTAGGGTTTCATCTAAAAGGATATGTTTTTGTGGAATACTTTGATATAAACCAAGCCACATTTGTCTTACAGAAAAGGTGTTTACTGCAGCTACAGGAGTGGTGTATTTTATAGATCCTGAGAGAGATTAAACAAGAGTAACGGCATGACTAGTTATGCACCTATGCCAACTGACCTGGTGAATTGGGGTGCGGACACGAGCGAGTCTTTCTGCGGTGCACGTTGAAACCTGGAAAAGCACAGATTTTCCTGCATGACTTGATTTCTTTGAGAGAGCTGTTGCTCTTACAAACAGCAATGTATTATCTTAAATGAGGATGATAACATGGCTAATAAGTCACAGGACATGTGGTTATAAGGTTTTTAGCATGCTTTGAAACGTTTACTAATCAACAAGATTTCTCCTTTTATGAAGCCCATTTTGTAGAGTTCCATAAGCAAGGTTCGACAGTCACAATTTCATTAGCATTATATTGTTGCCATGGTAATGTGGTACCAATTCAATTGATGGGCTTTTCATCCTGGGCTTATTATAGAATTGCTCTTCCTGTCAAAGATACATTTATATGTAAACAGCAAACAGACTTTATCAGCTGAATATTAGCACAAAATTTCATCATATGCTAATTTGGATAGGAATGTATCATGTTATTGGCATCAGACCCAGAAATCATCAGAGACACGACAGAAGTTACTAAACATCATACATGGCAGAGTCGCACTCCAAAATTAGGAAAATTACTTGCATTGTTTGCTGCAGTATCTGCATTTGTTATCACGAAAGCATTTGGCTCTGCTGTGATCATTCTCTGTAATGCTGTTGGGAGGGCACAGTGCTGCAGGTGGTAATATCAAAGAAAAAAAAAAAGCAGTAACAAATGCTAAAGAATAAAATGTGAGCTGAAGTGATGCCGGTCCTTCTCCGGTTGCATTTTCTGTGGCGTGTTTTGGGGAAATTTCTGCTAAATGCAACGCCTTGGCTTTGCGGTCTGTAAAATGGAGATAACAATCCCTCTCCCCCCGTGCGAAGCACCTGGCATATACCCCGTAAAAAGTGATAGCTGGTACTGCTAAACATTGTTATTAAGTGAAGTAGCAATGTTTCTAGCAGCTCCAGGAAAATACGCTGCACAGATCTACAATTTGAGGAATGTCACTGGGAGAATCTGGACTCACCCAGGGAAACACAGAAGAGCTGGCAGGCCGAGCAGGCAACAGAACATATGCACTTATGGAGGAAAGATACTCACATCATTAAAAAATCATGACAGTTTGTAGTTTTTAAAAAATAAAGAATATTGTAGGCTACAGGAGAAGTATCTGCAGCAATCTGAGCAAGGAGAGCAACAATACAATGTAAGGCAACAGCAGGGTGGCTTGTTTACTCTATGTTGAAACAGTTTCTTGTATATTTTTACTGTTTTTGATGACTGTTTCCTATTTAGATACGAAATATCTTTTTCTATCCTGACACATAGTGTTCAGTCTATCATTTCCTAGCTTAATCATGTTGTGTCCTTTAAAGCAGCAAGGGTAAATTACAGGCAGGGTAGTATTCAGTATAATCAAAGATGTGTTCCATTTTACATGATAAGTTTTGTCTGATTTACAAAGGCAGTATCTTCTCCAGCTGAGCAAGGAAAGACAACCTTCACTTGCAGATGAAAAACACCTCAGAGAAGAGGCTTCTTCTCCATTAGGATCCTATTGTTAATGCAAAAAAAAATAAACCATTGTTACTACTATTATCTATTTATTTACTTTTACCGTGCTATAGCCACAGGAGCCAGCTGAGACCAGGACCTACTTGTGCTAAGCACAGCAAAACCACACAGAGAGCCCGGGTCTCTTCTTCAGATAATTTGTAAGCTTAAGAGCCATGAGAAAGAGCAGAGAGGAAAGAAGAATAAAGAGAGAGGGAGAGACAGCTGAAGTAACAGACTGAAGGTCAGAGAAGAAGTCGGTGGCAGAAGCAGGGCAGGTCTCCAGCCGTCCCCTCCAGGGGAATGCCTGCCCTGCTGGGAGAAGGCGATATTTGGAGATATCCTCCCCCACATTCTGAGGATTCAGACTCTAACTCATACACAGAGCCACGCTTTACCCCCTGATTTCCACGGCTGCATCCGTGTTGCTGAGCAGGGGCCGCCTGAGGCAAAGCTTGAGGTCAGCTGTGCAGCCCACCCCTATTACCTACTGGAACACCTTCAGGCCGGCTCCAGGGCAACACTGTTAATCCTCCCAGGGACAAAGGCTCAGGAATACCCCAGGTTTTCGAGCATGTTCAAGTGCACCAGGGTCAGGGTACCTGCCAGAGGAATGTTAAAGGGTTTCAACACTGCAACCGAGGCAACAGGGATCAGGCTTTCTTCCTCTGCAGTAGGGACCTCCAAATCCAAGCCTGGACAGATGCAGGGCAGGATGGAGAGAGGAGATTTTGCTCACGAGAGCAAAGAAGTCAGTTTGCACCAGAATTTGAAGGCTTTGATCAGGAACAAATATGATGTCTTAGATGAGGAAAGCATTGGCTTGGAGTTTTTCTTGCTTTCTCCCTCTCTCTCTTGCTCTCTTAAAAATCCACATAATGTAAAACTGTTAAACTGGGGGAGGAAGCATTCATCTTCTCATCAGTAAACACTTCCTTTTGCTGTGTGGTGCCTGCTGACTTTACTGCTGTTGCAACCTTTTAAAATGCTTCCAGGAAAGCTCATTAGTTTTTTTTTTATTATTAAGGAATCTGAAGAAAGTTTATGATAATAACAATTCAACTCTTTAATAAAAACTGAAAATAATAAGCTAGCATGGATTTAATCTCATATACATAGCTGATAAAAATTCTGACTTGTTCTGATTTGTTAACCAGAGGTCTGTCGTCATCATATTAATGGATGTAGAACCTGGCATCTTTAAAATAGCAATATTGCAGTATGCCTATATTTTTTTTTATAATGGTTTTGTGTCATGCATTCAGTATTGGTGAAGATTAAGATTTAGCATGCAGAAATAATATCCATTATGATGGGATTGTCCACAGTGAATTGAGTAGGACATCTGCTTAATTAAAAGTATTTATCTTAGATGATTTAAGGAGTATGTCCTACCGCTGAACTGATGATGTAAATTAGTTTCCTATAATCAGTTCACTACTGATGACTCTCCTTCTACTAAACAGAGGAAGCAAAAGGTAAGAGTGAGAGGAAAATAGTAAATCCCACTGAGAATTTAAAGGAACTTCACAAATAATTAGTTAACGCTATGCCACAAGCAGGAAATACACATTATCACACCCATAATACAGACAGCTAAAGAGAGCCCTGAAAGCGTGCGCTTCCTATCAGAAAGTTACGAAATAAAACCATGGACAAAAGCCCAGATTCTCACTCCTACCCACAAGACCTACCCTGCTAAACCTTTCCTAAGGAGGCCTCACAGGCACCGACACCTGGGAGCTGACCTTGAGGGCTGGGGGTGGGAGGGGGCTCTGCATGGTGCAGAGACACAGGCTGCAGCAGGAGGGAGCCCGGTGGCACGGCGCAGGCTGTCTCGCCCAGTGGCACGGCACGGGCTGTCTCACCCAGTGGCATGGTGTGGGCTGTCTCGCCCGGTGGCGTGGTGTGGGTTGTCTCGCCCTGTGGCACGGCACGGGCTGTCTCGCGGGGTCTCGGCAGGGGCTGCGCCCCAGCCATGGGCAGGATGTGGGGGGAGCAGAGCTGCTGCGCCTGGGGAAGTCGGGCAGAGAGCGGAGAGCAGAGCCGAGGCAAGGGCCAGAGCCACAAGAGGGAACTGGTCCGACCTGCTCCCCTGAATGGTTTTAGGCACCATAAAAACATATCTTTAAGGAAGAGCCCTAAGCGGTGGAGTGTTTCAACCTGTCTTAATGTTCCAGCCTTACAGCCTAAGTCCCCTGGACTAGCCCGACTTCCTTCCTCGCTACGCCAAATGACCCGTGGAAAGCTGTAGATCTGCAGGGACAACCTAACGACGGCAGCTTCTGGGGGTGCTGCTACAAGGTGGGGCCATGTCTAATTCCTTCAGACCATTCCATCAGCTCAGGTGTGCTGCTCACCTGGCAAACTCGTGACTCCCACCGCAGAGACCTCTTTGTCCGCTGCTTGGAAACCCCTCCTGCCTGCAAGGCAGCCCCCGAGGCAACTGGGCCTTCCACCAGCCAGACACACAAATCACCCGCTAACTAGGTTTGGCCGGGGTTGTTGGACGAAATCTTCATAGACAGAGCCAAGAGGACAGGCAAGGAATATTTCTCTTCCTCATGCCACAACTTGTTTCCTCATTATTTCTTCTTGTCTCCTTTTCTGCACTCCAGGCATTTTTTCTTTCTACATAAGCTAATAGGAAGAAATACTTTGCCCTACTCTAGTCGTTTAATTTAAGTAATTTGCTTTAATTCTTATTACAAGCATTCAAATAGCGAGTGACATTTATTGATATATATTATACTTCTGAAACGCTGGAAAGAATTACCTGGCCCGTCCTCTGCTACCGTTGGCTTGGGTGACGTTTCAGGAACGGGAACCAACAGGCAAAGGGCCGGGCACGTGCACAGGACGGGAGCTACAGTGAAGCACACGGTCCTGATCTGGCGTTGACCTGTCCCTGTGATTTTCCAGGTGAGCCTCGGGCCTGCCGACGGCCTGCGCCCCGGACGTCGGCCCCGCGATGGCAGACGGAGCGACCGCCGGCGTCCCGCTCCCCCAGCCGCTGCACCGGCCCTTTGCTGGTGCCGAGGCTGCCTGCGCGCCGTGGGACCCCCCGCTGCCGGGCACCTGGCCCCCGCGGCTGCTGGCGGAGAGGCCGCCGCGGCCGGCTTCGGCCTCGCCCTGCTTGCCGCGGCCGGCCCGTCGTTCTGCTGAGCTGCGGCCCGGCCCGCTGCCGCCCCGCGGTGCTGTGTTTTCGGTCATCACGATGTACAGCGTGGACGCTGTGTGAAGCGGCTAGCTAGCGTGGCTCGAGCGGGCTGAGCTCCGTAGAAACACAGCTAAATAAAAAGTACTGCTAGAGTACCAGGAGGCTGATTGGAACCACAAGACACCAGTGTCATATCCCGTGGCTTTTTTGTTGGGAGATGCAGACTCTGGCCATTAGTCCAGCTACCCGACAGGTAACAGCCAGAGGAAATGGATCCGCGTACCCTCAGCTGTGAATAACCGATACACTTCCGCCAAAAAATGGAGGACCTGGTAAACTGCCAGAAGAAAAAATAACTTTTGAGATACCTGCAAACATAACCAGGCATGTAATACATGGTAGCATCTAGGTGTAACTTAAAGAAACTCCCTGGTCAGTCACAACACATCTAAAATGGTACATCAAGAGAGCTCTGACTTCAGAGACCCAATGTGTGGTTACACTGTCAACTCCAAATTCAGGCAAGGAAATAACTAGCAAGTGTAGGTCTCAACTTATGTATTTGTCCAAGCAGTACCAAACTCCCAGTTCAGGTATCACGATATCTAGGTGGGGGTAAAATGCTATGACAAAAGAGGGAGAAATAAACAAAAAATACATTCATGTAAAATGTGCCTGTTGTTAACTTCTAGAAAAGCTCAACAGCTAGAATTTTAGAATGTGGTATGTAGACAAATGTAAAGAGAGCAACACATTGTGTGGTTTCTCTCCAGAGCAAAACGAAATAGGCACACAGAGTAAATTATAATATTTAGTACTTTCAGGGCAAATTCTAGTTGAGGATCATAAAGTAATTTGAAAATATTAATGAATTAGCATCACAGCTAGCTTTCAGGTAGATAATAATGATAACTATTACTATAAATAAATATTATTATCATTCTTGCTTCAAAGAAATGAAAATTGAGGCATAGAGAACTTATGTATTTGTCCAAAGTCTATGTCTTACTGCTGCAACCATCCTTCTCTAGAACTATTATATATCAAGTTTATCCTTTTCCAAATACTGTCTGTGATATACTATTCAGTTTACGACCTCTAAAAACAAACCAGCTGAGCTTCCTTATGAAACAGTGCCTGTGAACATCTCCATTTGCATTTGAATTCTCAAGCAGTGACAATCCTGCTTAAAAAAAAAAAATAAAGAAAAAAGGAATCATGAAAATCAGTACAAAATCTGTCAAGGCCCCATCTGTGACTGGGTAACAGAATATCTCAAAGAAACTCTGAGGAGCAAACTTCACTCCAAGTCTAACACATAGTGCTTTTTGGTCGATGAAATTAATTCAAGCAGGGTGAAATGAGGGCACATGCCATGAACAACTCCGTTCCTCCACTGAGGAGTGCGGGAAAGCAGCATCTCTTCTGTGTGTGTGGTCTCGCTTTTGGTACATATAGCCATGCTTAAACACTAAAGGTTTTACACAGCAAAATACTCAGCGTGCTCACGCCTGCTTTTGATAGCCATGTATACCTGCTGCTTCTCTGAGGGGTGTCAGGGAATGAGTGATCTCTGGTCCTGATAAGATGAGGACTTAGATTACGTGTGCTTGTTGCAAAAAGCGAGCTTTCATAGCCAGGTGCCTGAAGTAGTATGGAAACAAAGTGATGGACTCCACTCTGCCCTTGAAAATACCCCTACAAACATGTTTATTTCCTTCTGAATGGGAATATATAAAGGTTAGGAGCACTTATTTGTAGGCTGTTTGTATATCTCCTCTTCAGGATATGAATTCCTGAGAGTCTTGGCCTTAGCTTTTTGCTCTCACATGTGCAATATTTGGAATTAACTGCAGGAAATAGGAGAACCACAGCATTAACACCATTCTAATGCGCCATCTTATTTTTCTTTCCCTTCTTTTAACCATTAGAGTATGCAAATGTTCAGTTAACTGGTCCTCATGTCTTCTCTTTATTGAATTGCTTTCACTATGGCAAATAAATATTCATAAAGAAATGTGGACAATAAATAACTTCAAACAGTAAAAAGCCATTTTCTTCCTAGACTGCATATATATTCAGCTGTGACTCGTCTTTAATATTTCATTCAAAAGAGAGACTTGTAGAAGGACAATAGAGATAATGTGTCAAGTAGTAATTAAAACAGGGAGTAATGATTAAAACCATTTTGATCTACATTGTGCTCTGTCAAATTCATAATTTCCTGTGTTTGTTAAGATGGCTTTTACTCCCTTTTACAGAAACTCCAAATAAACTCCTGTTTGAAGACACTGCACAGAACAAAAGATTTCAACCCTGAGCTTGCGGGGTTCAGAGCCCTTCCCAGCTCCAGAGTTTGGGTATATCTTCTGTACCATCCTAGCAAGATAAACTCAAGCAGGCACTGTCCCCCCTCCTAATATTGTGACTTATCTGGGAAGTAGATCCAGATGCAAGGCAGAAGGCAACGAAGGGCCACCCCAATCTGTACAGGTACATGTAACCTGTCTCACCATTAAATTTAAGCTAAGCGCTCCAAAAGAAATAGAAGTTAAAGATCTGATTACCTTATACATGTGGGGATCTTGGTTCAAATCCGAGTAACAATGATGTTCGTTATCGCATTATATGTGTTTTGGCCACTAATACACATATTTGGCTCAAACTCATTATCTTTCCTGATTTGTTGCTGACTTTAGGCCCTGATTCAACAGAGCACTTACATACAGACTTAAATAAATTGATTTAGGAAAGCATTCCTCTTTGTGTTTAATCTTGGGCAGACATTCAACTTTGAAATCAATGGGACTTATGAACAGCCCTGACCTTGGGGTCTAGATGGTTGCTGAATCAGTGCATCGACAGAAACATACTGGGAAAGATAATATCCATGTCTAACCAGAATTATAGTCTCTACTTTCATGGGAAAT
This sequence comes from Phaethon aethereus, assembly GCF_964289735.1. Lineage (NCBI taxonomy): Eukaryota > Metazoa > Chordata > Aves > Phaethontiformes > Phaethontidae > Phaethon > Phaethon aethereus. The sequence goes on from NC_138584.1 coordinate 15,174,478, forward strand.
TACCCATAGATAACACATTATTCTGCCCAAGAAATCCATTTTATAGCATTTATTAGAAAGCCTTAATTCACATTTTCTGTTTATGCCAAAGATACCAGATGAACAGTGTCATTCCTTGATAGTGTATCTGTAATATTCTTTAAATGAAAAAACGAAAGACAGAAAAGTGCTGGCACAGGGGGCCATCCCTAATTATTTACTGAGACTTTCTCAGTTGCCTGCCACCTGGCAATCCTTCGGAGGACGGGTGGAGGGAAGGCGAGGCAGCGTGATTCTGAAATCCCATGGACTTGAAGACAATTGCATATGAAATACCTTGTTATGCAGTATCTGAAAATGAAAATCCCCCCCAAGAGTAACATTTATAAGGGTTGTCTGCCCAGTCTACATATGGAATTCTGAGTGGTCACGTGTTTTTATTACACAATGAGAGCAGCAAGAATAAAAAAGTGGATGTTTCTGGTGTCATGGTGTACAGGTTACACAAGTGCAACTACGGCTGAATCTATGAGATTACAAGAAGCAGTTGGTGAAATAACTGATGCTATGTTGCATGAAATAAAATAGTCTTCTTGCCATTCTTAAAAATGTTTCACACTTAAGTCTTATTCGTTATGTTGCAAACGGAGACTCTCAGATGTTGTTTATAGAGTTGAAACACAGACATAGAAGGGGAAGTAAAGTATGATGGGTCCCATCATGTCATCTAATTCAACGAATGACGAGTATGAAGATCATAAGAAGACGCAGGAAGAGTCAATGGGAGCTGCCTCTCTGTACAACCATAGGGATACCATAATCCACATTATTCCACTGTGTTCCGGGGGCGGAGTTTGGGAATAACACATAAAGAACAGCTGTATGGTGTTCACCTGGCTCACAACGGTGGAGACTCCCACCGTTACCTGTAGCTATCCTGATGCTGCCCACACTTGCTTTAAAGGTGATGAGTCAGGCACACGCAGCTGCTCTCTTGTACGCTCGCTGCACGCAGTTCACTCACTGAACCAGGGTCCCTAGATCGAAGGGCAGAGCGTAAGGGAAGGCACAGGGGGCCAGGACCCAGCTTATCCTCCCGTGTAATTCTCAAGTCACCAAAAAAAAAAAGCTGAGGCTCCCTTTTCTGTCGTATCATCTCCCTTACTCCAGAAGAGGGTGAGGTTAGAGCAAATCTGCATTCTGAAACAGCTGCTACTTCTGCTAGGCATTTCCATATACGGGCAGGAATTGGAGTTAAATTTGCTTAATTTAAGATCACCTGCTCTCAATGAACTCAGCTAGTGCCTAGCAGGAGCAAAAAGCTTATAGATCTCAAGGTGAGCAGGAACAGGTCCTTGCTGGATCAAAGGCTTTTTCCAATGTGAAGAGTCACTAGAAGGAGCAATGGATCTATGCTACGATGTTTAGGATCTCCTTAATGAAGCCTTTAGTTTTTGCTGAAATCGTGCTGATTTAGAGAGCTTAATTACAAAGGTGAGTTTTGCGACTGATTTAAAGAGTCTCGGATTTCACTTTTTCAACTTTCCTGACACCTTTGATTAGAGTGTATTAATGATTTTTCTATGGTGCATGTAACATAGAGGTCATAGCAAAAAAAAAAAAGTTTCTCCCCTCATTTCACTAGCATTTACATTGTTATATTTCTTGAGAAACTAGAAAGAAGCCACCTGCTCTGCTCTGTACCAAACAGTATCCCTGTACGCCTATGCTTGTTTGTCACAGTTATTCTTCTTTTTAACTTATGAAGGTTATTATTTGTATCTGAGAGTCCCTTTGAGTCTGCCTTTATTTTCTGGTTCTGCCTGACAATATTGGGCCAAATGTTTAGTTAGTATTGATTTGCTCTGATTTTGCCAGAGACAAATCTGACAAAGGCTGACTTTCAGCTGCCGAACCACTAGCCACTTAACCTTACATCCTACCACTTTAGCTTTCTTCATTATCCTGCATTACTAAAGAGAGGACTAGTTCACTCTTTTCTGAACATGTAATAATAAGAAACATGCTAAGCCATCCTGATCACAAGGAAGGAATTCCTACAGGTGCTCAGAATTCATTTGTTTTTAACAACAACTTAGCACATGTTGTTGCTCCCCATGGAGCAAAAGAAGTTCATCATGTGTGGTACTATGTTAACTTCACACCCTGCTGCAGCACTCAAGCTAATGTGAGGTGAAATGCAGCATAGAGTAACTTAAGGTGGAAGAAACACTACTTAATGCTTATCCACAGAGGTGGGGAAAGAAAAAAACGTTTCCCCCACTAGCATACTTCTGTTTTTCCATAATTGCCTGGGAACTGTGAAGCCACCTCAGATAAACCAGGTGGAAAGAACCACGATACGTCCCATGTTGTTGTTTGATTAACTTCATTATATCCAAAGCATCTTTATCAGAAGGATGTTTGGCTATGAGGTTGGTTGTTTTTGTGGGGTTTTTTTGTTGCTTTGTTTTTTCCCAGTGCTCTGGCTTTCCTCCAAGCAGGAGGATAATTCCAACTTGCAACATATGTAGCCCATCCCCTAAGACTCAGGATCAATCAGACAGAAGGTGACTGTTCTCCTTAACATCTTAAGACTTACTTTGGTCTAAAAGTCTGCTTTGTGTCCCGCAGACCCCTTGTTTACTAAAATAAATGCTACCAATGCAGTCATAGTATGCTTGGAAAATAACAAAACTAGACTGAGTTTATACAAAAATGTAAACTGTTCATCACAGAGGAATAAGAAAAAAAGGCTCCTGATGCTATGACAGAGTTAAAAGCAAAAGCTCCACACAGTAACAAGGGCAAGTGAGAAGAGAGGATGAAGAGCAGGTGGTAGAAGAACAAGGGAAGGGGATAACAAAACAAGGGGAAGAGCGTATTGAAAGAAGCAGCTTAGACCAAAGCAGCATGTGCAGCCCCAAGGGTATGCTTGTGGCCTTTCAAAAAAGGTCTGACTAACTCAGAGATAGTAAAAACAGAATGAAAAGAGGAAGGGGAGGTGTGGCAGCCTGTAGAAAAGAGTTAGAAGAGAGTTGAGAAGAAAAACTTAAGGCATGCTCTGGTTATTTATACATCCTCCCACACTTCTTTCCTTGCAAAACATCCTATGGCTCCGTTAGTGTGGAGGTAGGAAGAGCGTAAGTAGATGTAATGGAATAATGTTTCTGATGTGTCCTGTGACTAAGTTTAATTTAGGATATCAGCATTCTGAACATGAGGTACAGACCAATTATAAAATGATAAAAGGGGGGAGGGGGGAAAACCCCACAAGCCTTACTGGGAGTGTGTCCTGATAATAGAAGTGATATCTGTGTTGCAGAAACTTCAGATGCTCACTTAATCAAGTAGAAATCAAGGTGTTACAATATTAAAACTTGGCACAAATAGACTCATATTTTGAGTACTTCACTCTTTGTATTTGGTATCACTGTCATCTTTTATGGAAGAATTGCAAATTGTTGAAGTTTAGGTATGATGAACTTCAGATATATGTTGGTTTAGAAGAAACTACATGTGCTGTTATATATAATTAAAACAAGGGATCAAATTGAATTGATTCTGTCTTCAGTGAAGTTATCAGTGATATAAATGAGTCCAGAGTCTGTTTATGACTTTGAAGGTTTAAAGGTCTCTTTTGAGAGACTATGTGATAAGAGTTTAGCTTCTGCTGTGTGTGCAGCTTTGTCTGTCCCATGAGTAGGCTTCTGTCAGCACCTTGGACTTGCTGGTCACAGTCCTGGGTGCATAAGCTTTCTGAGAAAGTGTTGTAAGGAGCATATGTTTCTATTGCTTGTATTGAAATTGTTGGCTAAAACTGTATTTTGCGTTTAAAAACTCCATTTACTGTGGTTGCTCTGAAGGTTAGAGATGTACCCTTCCTTCAAACTGACTGTTTCTGTGTCTACTTAACAGGAACCATTTGTGATGCAGCAATGATTGCTCTTGATTACGTTCTAAACTCCTTTCATACAGCACATCCTTCTAACAACTCCTTGAAGTTGGTGGGACCTGACTGCTTGTGTAGTCAAAGGCTATCTAAAGCAACCCAGAAAGATGGCTCAAGTCATCTTTGTGGACTCATGCCATATACAACAGCTTCCTCATCTGAGGAGAAACGATTTGTCCCCTTGCTTGGGATGGATAAAGGCCTCTTCACTGGAAACTACAGAGCTTTGCTGCAGGGCAAAATTAACCTCTCAAAGTTCCGTGAATGAATGCCTTGATTTAGGAACATGCACTGTGTTTTGCAAAGAGCAGATATCACAGGTAATGACCGTCAGTAAACGGAACACCAAATAATGATGTTGGCAGACTTACAGAATTTTCTGGTATATAGAAATTAAATACTTTCTGAACAAGATATGTTTAAATTGGAGAACACAAAGCACACACTGTAGTGCTGAAGGAAGAAGCTGAAGAACCTTTAATCCTCATTTCCCTGATGCTGAGCTTGTGTATAAATGCTATCCTTTGCCTCCTTTCCTGCTACCACAAATGAGGCAGGGCACAGCTGATGGGCACCGTGTCAGTAGAAAATCTGAGCCATGGAGAAATCCCACCCATATTTTGAGGCTTGCAGGGTCAGGGTAGAATAGCAACCATTACGTTAGAAACCTATCTGGGTTGCTGTGGAGCAGTGCAACTGAGCCCTAATAAAGCCAAGAATCTGGCCCTAAATGTTCCCTTAAAAGAACAGGCACATGGATGGTCTTGATTACCTTTTAAGAGGGCAATAGTTAATTGAGAAAGACTTTGGTCAATACTTTATGTAATTTAAACCAGATGCAACCAGGTAGCCTGCCTCCGAGAAACTTTCCAACGGAGGTTTGCAATCTTCTCAGGACTCAATGGTATTTTGATGAATAACATTACTAGCAGGCTAACTTTCTAGCCAATTATCATCAAACACCTAGACAGAATTTCTGCAATATTAGATATCTCTGTGTGGGTGAAAAAAATTCCTTCAACCATGGGCAGAAGGGAATGACAAATTCATAGGTATATCCAGGTTTTCAAATCTTGATCTAGTGGTTCATTACAGTATTTTGGTGGTAAAATATAGCATCTTGTAGTTGGTAGATAGCAAAAATAACATACCTGATCTTGAGATTAAAAATCACAATCCAGATAGAGTCCTAAATTCTATATTAAAAAATAAATTAAGTTGTAGAAATTTTAAATGGTAAACTGTTTTCCTCCAAACAAATGTTTTGGCCAAAGGGATTCTATGCATTTTTCATTTTGTTGAGGAGTGCTTTATTTCAACCTCAAAGGAAAGCAAAGAAACCCTACAATACAGCTTACCAAAACTCACGGATCTATGTAGAACGTACAGCAGTTGCTATTCCAAGTGTATTATTCCTATTCTAAACCACTTTGAGGTTACACTTAGTCATAAATATTTCTAGTCTAGTAGTCCCCTCTTCATGTTGTTGTGTGGAAGTAGTACGAGCTGGAGGTACAGACTTAAAAGGAAAAAAGCGTTACTGGAAGAAGCAAAGCCAGCTACGCCTGTCTCTGCCAGACTCTGCCTCCTTTCAAATTCATCCTGCTGGTACTAAGGCTCGTGCCTCATGAGATCCCAACCTACAGCTGTAGTGAGTAGTACTTGCTCAGTGTCACGTTACTCAAGCAGTGCAAAATCAGATCCAAGGCAAATTGCGTTACCATGGCTTTAATGGGGGTGGGGAGAGCTCATAATCTTTAAATGGCTGGTACGTACTTGCAAAGCATAGAACCCAAAACCGGAGCTGACAGTTTAAGTATATGATGGGAGAATAACAAACAAGCGTAACAAACAGATGGGCCAGACAGTCTGTTACAACGTGGTTCAACTGCAGGTCTGGCTATATGTGTGTGGGGGAGCTCCTTAGTCAATCTTAATTGTCATAGCTCCATTGACTTTGGTATTTACAATAGCTTTATTTATATGATGATGAAGATTAATTTCTTCTGTGAGTGAGAAAAAGAATTAAAAAAAAAAAAGGCCTTTTAATTGCTATGATAATCTGTTCCCTTCAGGTTTATAGCAAATATATCCAGTGACAGTGATACAGGTTCTCTCCGCAGTAAGTGTGAAATAACAAGTATGCATATATATATATATATATGATCTCATTGTCAGTATTTGACAAGCTTAAAAAAAATGTTTTGGCTATAGAAGCTATTGATGTAGGTGTTATGAGGCACGTGGGAGGGATCCTTCAAGCTTTTGGAATGTTCAAATCAGAAATGTGCTGTGTGGGCTAGAAGGACTATAATCTGCACCCTTCTCCCCCTCCATGAGTCCCAGCCAGGTGGAGATCTCATTTTCCCAGCGGCTGTTGTGGCTGTAGTCCACTGAACTGCAGGCATTCTGCAGGGAGGTGGAATGCAGCTTAGCCAAAAGTTGCCATAGCAATGGATAATAATCTATATGCAGTTAGAGTAAGATCTTGGACATGTAGGTGCCGCAATGAAAAAAGCGACAATTGGTACAAATTTGGGGAAGGAGCTCTACTGGGCACAATCTTAAAAATAAACAAACAAAAAACCCCCAAAAAACAACCAAAACCAACCAACCAAAAAAAAAAAAAACCCAAACCACCAGCAAGAAAACACAAAACCTTTTACTTTGCTCGTTTGTGTAAGAAGTGGACAGCTCCACAAACACCATCACCATTTTTTTTTTTAAGATCTAACCCTGCATGAGGTAAATAGCACCTGGCATAATACAGTATGTTTTTGTTAAGCATATGTTTCAGTATCCCATGAAAGTTGTTGTTTTCCTGTGCGAGACTTAAATATATGGCAAAAAACCCCCCACCAAACATGTAATAGAATAGATGACCAAAGAAGTGATGAAATTGTGTATGCAAGACATTTGCCTAGAAAAGCTGTCGTAAGGGTGACTGGTATAATGGGGCTAATGGTAGGTAAAGAAGAGGAGAAAGGTGGAAGAAATAGTTTTGGAGGAAACAAAAATAAAAGCAAGAATTAAATTTTTGAATCTGATCAAAATCCACAAATTTAGGCCTGAGATTAGACAATGTAGTCTGGTTTTATTTGACGGGAGAGGATTTATTTTTTTAAAGCACGGTGTGTGTTCTATAGCAGTAGTCCTTTTCAGTGGAAATAAGATGGTCTGCATTGATGGATAATGTTTGTGGTAAAGGGTTAATTTCCAGAAGGAAGCTGGTTTAGCTCAGATTTTTTTAAATCAAATTGTCTCTGCTTGATTTGATGTAGTGATCTAATATGACCTTGATTAAATTAGAGAGAAAATGATGATGCAGACTGTTAGTCCTATTGACAATTGCTACCTTAGGCTAGGGTGGCAGTGAATTGATGTCTTGCCCATATTTTGCAGGGACCTTGGGTAGGAATTAATTTCTCCTATTCATTTGAACCTTGCCAATGTGGCAATAACTGTTGCTGATTGTGAAGTTAAGCTGCATCTCAAGTGGTGAAACAGACTTCAGGAATTTGCTGAAAACAGTCCAAGACGGATGACTAGCTTGCCGTCAGCCTACTAGTTTAGCAAGGACATAGGGATGTACTAAAAGTTGTTGATATTACCTGAGCATCAGTTCTCTAGTCGACAGCTGAGGCTGTGGATAGTCTTTATCCATTATTTTCAACCAACAGTTTGGGGCTACAGCCACATCTGAGACTTAGAAGTGGAAATCTGCTTTCTTCTGTGCAGTGTATAGGTCCTGGGTAAAAGTCAGCTCTAGAGGAAGGTAGGAAAGAGAAATTTTCTTGAATTGTCCCATGGAAAATTTAGTCAAGTTTTTGGTTTTTGCCCTGTTTGCTAGAAACTACAGAGCAAAGGTGTACTGGTTGGTGCTTTGGAGGCTTCCACTTCATGTTTTCAGCCCAAGCACTATGTCACCTTACAGCAATTATTTATGTAATGTAAAGCACCATAGAACAGTGTTTCTCTGGCAATATTTCATTGCTTGGCTTAAACAAAATATTCAAGTCAATTACCTGCATCTGTTAGTGTTAATGGCTGTTGAATACTATTATAAAATCCAAGTTATGGTTGGGATCTGTTTCACTGAGCACTGGAGAAGAGAGTAGCCTCTATTAGAACACGATTTTCAACTTGCAGCCTTTTAACTCTGCTCCTATTGCAAGATTTAAACACAGTACGTTTCACTGTGTGTACGGCCACGGTTGCTGAAGTTACAGGCCAGTGTAAATGAATCAACTGCAAGTAAATGGAACTCTCTATAGGAAGCAACTCACAGGCATGCGAAGAGTTGGGTTAAAAATGTGCAGTCCTGTTTACAGGAGCACTGGTGGAGGAAGAAAGCTTCACTGTTTTAATGGCGATCTGGCATGTGTTTAAGTAACATGAAAAAGAAAATTTAAGGATGTCTGTTAATATGAAAGTAGTATGTGTTCTTACACAGCTAAACAAATAATGTCACTTGTAAATTGTCATCTCTAAGCAAGCAGACAGTCGTCTGGGAATGTCATGCATTATACGTATGCTAGGGAGAATGAAAGTGTTCACATCACAAACTCGGGCAAGGTAACTCTTTATTCTTGTTTTGTCTTTACTGTTAAAACTAAGATTTCTCTGGTAAACCTGCCTACCAAGTTGACTTATGATGAGGCTAGTGCATAGTTCCTACCAGTTGCTATGGTTTTTCTTTTGCAGTGCTCTCATTAGTACTTCAATAATAGATTCTGCAATGACTGTCAGATTTTTTTGCTTGGTCACAGGGCATAGCTAAGGGTGTTTAAAAAAAAAAAAAAAGTACTAACCTAGCCTAAAACTACTGTTGCTGATCATTAGGCACTCCCAAGTATGGCTGGCATTTCAGTCATGAGAGGGATGGATGTGTTGTGGAGACAAAGGACTAACTGCAATTATTTAAAAGGACATTGAGTTACCATCAGTTATTGTATTATTTCTTTTAGGAAAACACAAACCTCATTGTTATTTTTGGAACTATTAAATAAGAACAATCCAAACACACCAAGAGTTTATTTGTTTCAAGGATGTTAATCTGGTGGCAGTTTTTCTTTACAAAATAGTCACTTAAAGCAAACAGTAGCCATTTTGTTTGTTAAATGGTTGTTCTGTGAGGCATTTGAAAAGCATCGAAGTTGAAACCAGTTATGCTGCAATTATACAGACCAGTAGTAAACAGTAGTAGTATCTTGTAAATAATTCAAGAGGCCAGGTTGTACCTTGTATCTCTGGAAAGTGACACAACTACAGAATCCCTATATTAAAAAAAAATAAATGTCCTGCTGATGCTCCTGCCCTTGTTGGAAGGGGTGAAGTCATACCAGAAGACGGATGTGACATCCCTTCCACCACCACAACCATGAGATGTCTCAGAGGCAACTAAGAATTTGAAATCTTAAAATCCCATAGTGGATTTCCCTTTTTTGTCCGGAAAGGATAATTTGGTCTGATGTAACTGAGTGGCTGCTCAGTATCTCTGAAATTAAGTCCAACATACTCTTCCTGTAAAGTACTTCCAAGCCTCCCCTTCCCCAGGTTCAATGCTGCAAAATCCTATCTTAATCTGAGATCTGTAATTACTTTTATTCAGGGAAGATTCATGCTAAATGTTTATAGTTTTCATCTAATAAACACCCAGATTTCCTGACTATTCTACCTAGCTAAAATCCAGCAACATGAGAAGCACATTAAGAGGCTGAAAATAATTTGAGGCACATACAGAGAAAAGACTCTCTGACCAGCGCAAACCCAGGACATTGATTTAGCAATTCTCAAGCTTAGTAATAAATACAGGATTTGTCTACAGATGTCATCAGCGGAGACTGGAGGGAGGGGAAAAAAAAAGCCAGATTTTTCCATCCCCTAATATATCCTAAAGAAACATTTGGTGGCATTTAAATAGGAAAACATTATGTTATGCCAGAAACAAGTTTTACTTTTTAATATTTCTTTGAATTGCATGATAGTGGTTATCAAAAGATGTTTGTGGTGTGAAAATATGTGGGTTCTTCTTGCTTAATTTTTTTTCCCCCAAGATAATCATGTTGAAACTTGTGGTCCTTGCTATGTCTAAAAAATTATAAAGCAGTTTAGGAGACAAGCTTTTGTTTACACTGCCACAGATGGCTGGAATAAATTAGTGGACTCACTAAAGAACAGTTCATTTTAGTTTAAAATGCATTTGGACACTTATCAAAGCTCACATGGTGGCCATTTTATGTTATTTATAAATCTAGTTGTGCTTTACGATTCCATGCCCAAAGGCTATGTCTGAGTAATGGCCAGATTTTCCTCCTAAGAGAATTTATAACTATGTACACCTCACTTAAAGCACATTTGTACTCCTGTACTGTGGCATACTCTGGGTTATCCTGTGTAGCTACTCTTTCTGAAGAGCGCTGCAAATCCAATTGTAAGCAAGCAGATTAGAAAGGCAAGGTGAACTTCTTCACTAATGTGAATGTTTGAAGTCAAGCGTTTTCCCTAAAATTGTGAAGAAATGCATAAAGATCACAGAATCATTAAGGTTGGAAAAGACCTTTAAGGTCATCAAGTCCAACCGTCAACCCAACACCACCATGCCCACTAAACCATGTCCTGAAGTGCCATGTCTACATGTTTTTTTTGAACACTCCCAGTGATGGTGACTCCTCCAGCTCCCTGGGCAGTCTGTTCCAGGTTGTAGTAAGTTGTAGCTATATACTTCCTTCAACATCAGTGCTGCTGTTTGGGAGAGGTAGTGAAAGCAAGACTTCCCAAATTAGCTCTTGAATCCCAATTCCCCTGGACTGGATTAGGATGAAGGAGGACAAAGGATAGTGTAGTTACTCTATGGCTCTTCACTTGTGGACCTTTCAGAAACAGTGCAGTAAAACCTCCCCCTCGCACACTTCAACTATTTTCATGTATATACACTTGTTTCCTCCTTGACACCAGTACTGTGAAGACATGCAACACAGGTCTTCAGAGGTGATGAACCTGGCACTGGGACCAGTAGGGCTACTTCTTTCAACTTTACTCTAATAGTGATTTGCCTTGTCCTGGGGAAGTCAACACCACTACTTCTGTGACTCCTGGCATAAAGGAAGAAATCAAACTAAGAACTCAGTAGCTGTCGGGAGCCTTCAGAAGCAGCTTGTCCTCTTCATGGCATTTTCTGGCTAATCCCATTTCTCTTAGACCCTTTGCATACTGGATATATCACCTATTGCACTTGGGAGATGACAAGCCAAACAGAGAGGGCAGAAGCAGCAAATAAATGAAAATTTGTGCACTGTCATAGTGAAATGCTCTAAGAAGGTAAAAGAGCAATTTGGGTTCATGTCAGGCTTTCCTGAATCCCATAAATTTGACAGATGAACTTGCTTAAGTGTAACGAGTAATCTGGATTGCTAAATCAAGCATTCAGATGTTGGGAGATGCTAGCTGTGAGACTGTAACCATCATTCTTCACCATACGCAGCGAGTGAGGAAACTGGTCCTTGAATAAAAATAGTGTGTGATTAAAGACTGACCGCCAGGTCCAAGTTACAGCTGCACAGCAAATTAAACTCTGGGATATCCCGTCTTTCTAGTACTTGAACTGATGTGAATCAGGACAGTTTTGACAAAAAAGTGGAGAGTTGCTTGTATAATATGTCAGTACACTGAGACCTCTAGGCCCCCTAATACATCACTGCCAGAATTTGAATGATGAACTTTCAGAGTTTACAGTTTACCCTTTAAACTTGCAGATTAACTACTGCAATGGCTGGAGGAGGAATCTTTTGTTTTAGATTGCAGGTTGTCTTCTTGGAACAGAAGAAGACCGCTGGTGCTGCGGTAGTGGCAGTGAGTGCCTGGAGGTTTTCTGAGAAAGTTCACATGCAATTATTTCTTTGGCATGTGAGCAAATTTTACCTGAAGAGCACAAGGAACAAAAGGTTAATGGCAGTTTTCAGAAGCCTATAAGTCAATCACACCTCATCAGCATTTCAAGCCAGAAGTGAAAGTTAGGTCTTTAGCATCATGGCTCTGTTTCTGCTGCTTTCAAAACCCTGCTGGAGGGGGGGGGAGGGCGGGGAGGAAAAAAACCCCTAAAAAAATCAGAGGCTTAGCACTTCAAGAAAAAAGCCCAAACTATATTTAGGTGTGTAACACTTCTCATTAAAATTTTCATAACTCTGCTTCAGAAAAGTGGGAATACTTGTATTCTGATGAATGTTGTGCATACCTCCCTGTTTCTGCTCATTTATCTCCTGAAACAAAGTTCAGCTGTACAGATGCTCAGTGCTGATCAGAGCACTAAGTTGCCACAGCTGAGAATCCAGAGATGAGAAGGGTGCTCCATGGAAGGCCAGCCCTCCCCAGCTACTGGGGGAAGCTGGCAACTGCAGCAGGCTGACAGGGACTGGCTGACTGCCATGGTTTGCAGACAGTAAGTTGATCCCCAGGAGAAATGTGTGGGTGGAGAAATAAGAGGAGCCCCCTCTACCAGGAAATAAAAATTGTGAGGTAAGGCAGGGTATGGTTAGGTCTCTGAATCCCTTTCTCTGACCTGTACTTATTGGCAGAATAAGTCCTGCTTCATTTGGAGGGGAAAATCCTACTTTTATGAAATTTAGATGGTGTCACAGTTTACTGGTTTCACAGGGCAAAAATCCTACAGGTGTCAGGTTCACTTGGCATGGTAGGTAACATTGGGGTAACCAAGGATTTATAACCTGCAGAGCAAAAGAGAAAATGTGTGATGCTTTGCAAAAAGAAGTGGAGGTGCCTCAAAAGGGTCTTACCTGTAACAGCTGGAAACCTGGCAGGACGGAATGAAACTGGAGAGTCCACCTGCTGCTGCTAGTATCTCCTAATGTAACTGCTCCTTTAGAACAAATGGATGCAAACTGTAGATGGCTGGACACAAAGCAGTTTATTTCATGGAATATAATACATGGAAATATTCCTTGCAAAATGCCTAATGGGCCTCATGCACTTCTATAGTCCATATACTGCTGTAGGTCAGGAGCAAACTAGAAAACTCCCCAGCCAGCACCAGAGGCCACTGAGCTGCTCAGCAGTGCCAGTACTAACAAAATGAACCAAGGAGTCCTGGCTTTGTTAGAGACAAGTACTAGCAATGCAGAGGATCTCACTTCTGATTTTCCTGCCAACACTTTAACTGCTTTGCATGGGTGATTGTAATCAGCAAGAATTGTTATGTGATAGTGCTGAAGCAGAGACTTGAGAAAACACAACTCTCACTTGAGACACAAAAGACACAACCTTATTTCTCCACATCTTACAAGGGAAGCAAAATCTCCACTGGGCATCGCAGAAGTGCTCATTTACAGAGATGGAAATAAATAAAATACTTACAAGGCAAAGAAAAATTTCCGTGCTATTCTGAGAGGCATTCTCTCCGGAGACAGGAAAGGAAGAGAAAAGGCAAACCTATTCTCTACTGCACCCAAAGGGTCATCAGTGTCCCGAAGCTACTCTCACTTTTTCAGGCTTTTTATAAAGCAAATAACACTGGTAAGCCCTCTTTTAAAAATCCTTTTTACGCTGTGATAAAGAAGGGAGAATGAAAGCTAACTGGATAAAATGGGTGCTGTAAAGAGCATGTTGAAGACCACATCTGGGGTTCTCCTTTGAGAAGGTGAGAAAGAGCCCAAGAAGTTGCCTGGCATGCAAATAGGAAAATCAAAGATTGGTCGTAATTAAAACTCCTCTATTTTTGCGACATGATGAGAAAAGCTCTCATATTTTGGGGCATCATAGGTGTGGCTACTTGAAAGTGCTGTCTGGAAACTGATGTTAGGGTGTTTTTTTTTTTTTCTTCAAACGGCGAATACTTGCTTTTGCTGGTTTTTAAGGTCGCAGGGAAGGCAGAACTCTTGTAGGCACATTGCGGTGCCAATGTTTATTGCGGCGATACCATAAATACTGTGTTTGTGGTATTAAACAGTTGCAGTGTCTGGCAGGAAAGAAACTTCAGCGATCGCGGAGGCGGCGCGGCCCCGCCGGCAGCAGCGCGGATTCCGCGGGGAGAGCCTCCCGGTCCCTGCGCGGAGCGCTGCGGAGGCTTAGGGGCGGCCCAGGCCGGCAGCCCGTGGCGGTGTACTTGTAACCCCGGGCGGGGTCCTCCCTCTCTGCCGCCGGGCTGGCAGGGGGCCGTGTCCCCGAGCACGGCGGTGCTGGCTGTGGCCCTGGCGCGCGGGACCCTCGTGTGGGATTTTCATGAACTGAAGAAACAACCAGGGTGAGGTTTGGCCCCGTCCCCGCTTCCCCTTCCACCAACAGGGAAGGGGAGGACGACGGCGAAGGAGGCTGTGGTGTGCGAGTGGACCGAGACGGGGCGAGTGCTCCCGGGCTCCGACGAGGGCTGGGCCCCAGGACACCCGCCCGATGGGCAGCGGTGGTGCCGCCCTGCGGCTGAGGGGCCGCTTCCCAGCGGGGCGCGCGCGCCACGAAGCCCCTGTGGCGGGACCCTGCCGAGCGGCGACCGCCGCCGCGCGCCTGAGGTAAAGCGGCGCGAGCGCGCCCCGCCGAGCCGCCCCTGACCCGGCGCGGCTCGGCCCGGTGCAGGGGGGTGCCCGCCCACTTGGGCGTTGCTGCCCATGCTGGCGGCTCCGCCCCCTCCCGCGCTCCGCTCCGCTCCACTCCGGGACTGCGGGGAGCCCGGGGAAGGCGGTGGAGGTGCGGACACCATGGCTCGGGTGCTGAGCCGGGACCCGGTGGACATTGAGGTACCCACTCGCCCTGCCGGGACGTGCGGCTGTCGCTAGCGGGGAGGGGGCTCTGCCCGGCGGCGGCGCCGGGGCCGGGAGCGCCCAGCAAAGTTTGGCTGCGTTAGGAAGTGCCTTGCCGCTGCCCGCCAGCGGCGCCCGGGGCCTCGCTCCGCCGCGGGGCCGGCTGTCGACATCCCCGGCGGTGCCGGGCAGAGCCGGTCCCCGGGGCTGGCCTGCCGCCCGGGCAGCCGCAGCCCTTGTCGGGGGTGGCCGTCGGGGCAGCGGTGACCTGAAGCACCATTCCGGCTCTCGCCCCCGCGCCCGCCTCCCTCGCCCCGTTGAGCTGGGCAGCCGCACGGCCGAGGGGCGTGAGGGGGCGGTGCCCGGTGCCTCCCCTTCTCCTCGCCGCCGCCTGTCCCTCCTCGCCGGCGAAGTCGAGGGCTGGGTCTGGGCGAGCCACCTCCCCCGCGGTGAGGTCGGTCACCCGGCTCTGGCAGGGCTGCTCGGGGGCCGTGGCCGGAGGAGGCCCTGGGCAGCCCCAGGGACCTCGGGCTGCCAGGCCGGGCCCTGCCACAGCGCCTCACGGCCTTGGCCTCGGTGGTCCGCAGCGGCCTGTGGGCCGTCGGAGGTGTGCAGGCCCTCGGTTCTCCACTGTCTGGCTATGGGCTGAGCTGAGCTGACATACCGCGCCATGCCTTCTGGCAGTAACACAGTTGCATGGAGTGCTGAGCAGGATGGCAGGATAGCGGCCTTGCTCCAGGTGGCTTACAGTACCTGCGGCGCTTAATGTTTTTGCGTGACATTCCTTGCCGCAGGCGGGACTGGGACCTTGGGCGTAGGGTCCGAACGTGGCCTGGTGCGAGGTGGAGGTGAGGTGGAGTGCGGCCAAAGGTAGTGTGGTGTAACGTGTGGCAAACTCCTCCTGATGTTAGCCAGGTTGCATGGCTGGGACTCAAGGTAGCTTTCCCCCCCCTTCACAGGACCTTGCACATGGCTATAAGCTTCAGAAGCTGTAGCTCTTTTAGGGAATCTACTGAAAACAAAATGATGACAAACCAACTTGTGCTTTGACAGTCTTGTTGCAGCCTGACACAACTGTTTGCTGTGGTATGCCTTGAAGTTTTAAATGTTAGGTTTAGGGTGGGCTATTGCAGGTCATTGAGGGCCTACCCATAATAGATGAACGTGCACAGCAGCAGCTTGAATACAACTGACCTAGAGGTGTTGCTGAATTTTGCCATCAGTTCTCATACGGAGTTTTTGTCCAGTCCATTTCCTAACTGAGCTGCTGCTCAGACCAAGACTAATGTCCAGAAACGCTCTTGCAGATACTCTCATAAAACTGAAACATGGAATGGGAAAAACTGCCTTCCTGGCAGTTAGGGAGGCACGGTGGTATGAAATCATTACTGTCTGTCTTTCACCAGCTCAGTGTTTTCAGAACAGCCAATTTGGGATTTTTTTTAACATGAAGTTCATTTTTCTATTACAAAAGTTTGACTTTAGCATTATAGGAGTACTTTCCTAAAATTGTTAATGCAAAATATTTCTGGGATTGCATATCTAGATATGTATGACTCAGATTCAAAGAACAATATATTCTTGTAGGATCATATGTTGGTAATAGTATGCAGCACTACATGATTTAGAAGACTAGCTGATGGACTGTGAAAAAGACTACTGGTTGCTTTACTCTCAGCTTGAAAATAGAAACTTTGGTTAGTATCTTCCTGTGTTTTTGTTTTCAGCGCTCATTTAGATTAGCAAGGAAATCAATGCAGTCTGCTTCTAACCAAATATATTGTCCCTTCCCCATCTGTTTGAATAAATTTAGTTACTGCATGATTTGTTTCCCAAATGAATATGTCAATAATTCCTGATAGTCTAATTGCAGCTCTCTGTGTTTGGTTTTTTTTTCCTGTGTGGGACTTTTTTGTGGGGGGGAAAAAAGGTAGTGCATTTTCAATAAAAACATATTTTATCTTTTTCTTTGAAGTAGGGAAAGTGCATGTTGGCTAAGCCTATATCACTAGATAAATATCCTCAGAAATTTGGTTGTTAAGAGGAGAAGTCTGTCAACATGAGCACTGGCAGTACAACTTGAATGTTTCAGTCACTTTCTTGGCTACAGTATAAAAATTGAACAAATGATTTCATGAAACTTATCTCAATGGTTAACATCTCACACAACATAGTTCATATAACTAAAATATTAAATATGACCTTTGGCGTCTTGGTACTACTTTATAATTGATTTAGAAGACTGATGTTGCTGGTTAAAAAGGAGCCAATAATCTGTTCTAGAAGTTGCTAAAATCACAGCCAATTCTCCAAGTTCTTTAATAAAAGAAAAAGTCCAGGAAGCTGTCCCTCAGTAAGCTTGTCCCCCCTGGTTGTTTTAGCCAGCAGCTTCAGCTCCTGGGCATCCTGTACCTGAAATCTTTTGGCCTAACTAAAGAAGATTAAATTACATAGATAATCTTGTTCTAAAATTCTGCGTTCTAAGTTGTGGAAGACTGTGTATGTTGTGAATAAAATATAGGGTCTTCTAAAAAAAAGTATCAGTGTTAAAAAATAAACAAAAATACCCAAAAGCAAACCAAACAAAAACAGAAACCCTGCCTTTTTTTTTTTTTTTTTTTTTTGAGAGGGAGGTGGCATCTGTCAGAATGTGTTGAGAATATTACCTGGGTGCAGAAACTCTATGCTAAAGGAAAGCAAGCCTATTCCCAAATAGCTACAGGTGAAAGCACCTACCTCGGATGTATGGTGCAAGGACTTCTTGTGGCTTTTTGTTTCTTACATCTCTAGATCTTTATAAGAAATTTGGAAATCTGTGGTATGAGGACAGCATTCCCTTTCTAACTTGTAACATGAAACTCTGTTAAGTGTACATTCAAACTCTCGGTAGTGTTTACAGGCTTCATACATACATTATCCAATGATATGCTGGGAAAGTCAGTCTTCCTTTTTTTTGCTTGCCTTTTTTTTTTTTTAGCTGATTCCTTACTCTCATTTTGTGTAAACCATACATAATTATATGCATTGGAAACTTCAGGGTTCTTTAAAGAATTAAAGTTGTCAGATCAAGTACTCAGAAATTAATGAATGGCAAAACTGTGACGTGCTGAGTAGAATCTTAACTCAGTTTCTTGAGTTCATGCAGGATGATACAACCTTGAATGACTCTGCATGCTGTGTTTCCCTGACTGCATGCCAGGCTTTCTCTGCAGTCCCTCTAGTCATCTCATTTGGTGATGTTTGGGTGGTGGGTGCTTTCTAACTGTCATCCAATCTACAGCTAGTGACAGAGGACTCCCAGCCTTCCTTGGTAAGGGCGGCTTCTCAGCAGAGCAGAGGTGCTTTTCCATGCTGTTGTCACAAACCTAAAACATTGACAGCAAACTAACACCCCTCCCGCCCAACGTACCTTAGTATGAAACAGCATTATCATTCTTACAGTAGGTAGAGAGTTTATTGGCATTTCACAGACCTAGCCTTCCCTCTGAATTGTCTGTTGCGTATGTGAAGGGGAGTTGGGCATTGATGAATAGGTAATTCCTTGCTGGCCCAGCAGCTGGGTACCTAGCATGCTGTCATAGCTGTTTCCAGATGTTAGCACTGATGCCTGATTTGTGAGAATAAATGGAAAAGTGTGAAGTGCTAGAACCATGGTCTGAAATAGCAATCTGGGAATTGTCTGAGAATTATCAGGGTAAATTTGTGGCACTTTCACAATACAGTGAAGTTGTCTCTGTAACTTTGTAAAGCTTTCTCTTCATTTAGCTTTAGAAACCATAGATGGCTCTTTAAATCACAAATTTTTGTTTGAAAAGTTATTATAAAATTCATCCATGTAGTTTTATTTGGTGTAACTTTAGAAAGGTAACATTTGCTGTGCTTCTCATGCACTGTACTCTTGTTTCTGTGGTGGTGTAATCCAAAGGTATAAATAAGTTAGTGTTGCCTATTGTGGAGAAAAGCTTTACAAACTACATTAACTTCAGGGTGAAGAGGAGTGTTTCTTAAGGGCCAGACTGTGCCCATTGGGTGTTGGCCTTAGTGAGGACACAGGAGACTCCAGGCGTTCCTCAGTGCATGTGTATGCTGATTTTCAGCAGCAAGATACACACCACTTTGAAGGCGGCTAATGAAGGTGGAATAAGGTTAGAGCCTGCTTGAGCAGCTCACCAAGGATGCAGTCAGTACACCTGAACCCAAGGGCTGCGGCTGGTTCTAGGATTGGGTAGGTGGGGGAACATGACTTCTTGTGCCCTGCTCCCTGCTGCGTGCAAGGGCCACCTGGGAAGTGCCCCTAAGCCTCAAGGAAGCTTTATTGTACAACCTGCGGTTTCCATACTGCTTAAAGTAGCAGGTTCGATAGGCGTGACAGTTATTCTTTCCCTGGGATATATACTTAGCAGGTGCTATAAAGCATGGGCTGTGACAGCAAGGTAAGCAGGTTTCGCTTGTCAGGTTTATTCTTCTCCCAGTACAAATGGACTAGAACAGTGAAAGACTGCAGGTAGCAAAGGCGATGCCTTGAAGGTACGTCTGAGAGCTAAGCTCAGTGTCCTCTAAAGGGGGGATAAGGACAAGGATTGAAAAATAAAGAATAGTGTAGAAACACAGGAAACCTCCAGCAACATAGCAGGGAATCCTACTAGTCAGCATGGCTCACAAAACTGTCAAGCAAAGGTTATGTGAAAAAATAGCTGAAGCTAGCTTTCTTTGATCTAGGCTAAACTTTTGTTTTAAAAAGCCCCAATTATTACAGTGTCTCTCTGTTGTAGAAAACCTGCTAGTTTTTTTCTGAAGTTCCATAACGAAGCTTTAATAGGTAGGACTTTTTAAAGTTATTGCTTTATAGCTTGCCATGATGATCAGGTGGCTGTTCCAGATTGATGGCTGTGTCTTCCTAGGGTCATTTGATGAGCAATCAGTGAGGAAACAAAAGTTCCTGTTTAGCTATTTTTGTTTAATGAATTTCTGAAGCTCTTTCATTGTTTTAGTGGTTTTGTAGTAGTAAACTCTTAGCTGAGTGGAACAGCAATTATAGCATGATTACCAAGACCTCGTGGAAGATTATAGACCACAATTATCATGTCTATCTTGGAGAATTGAACAATACGATTTACTCATCGGGTTACAACCTCGTCTAGCAAGTAGAAAGGAAAGTCTTCTGTTTGAAACATGTTATCTTTTCATGTTGTGTATGCAAATCCTGCTGATGCTCAAAGAGTTATGTATTGTCTTGCCTCTACTGCCAATAGTCTGCTAAATTGTAGCACTGGAATTCAGTACAGTTCTCCAAAATAATGATATTGGGGGAAAAAAAATTACTGTTGTGCTCATTTTCCTTCAACCTTTGAGTTTTAATGTTACTCGTGAATTCAACTTCCAATTTTTTCCACATTTTAAAAATTTTACTGTTTGTAAGAAGGTCTTTAAAATTAGACCTGCTACTCCCACCTTTTCTCATGGCTGGGACTTAGGAGAAACACAGACCGTTATGAGACTTAGGCAGTTATAAGTTAACAACTTTCAGTTAACAATTCTGAAAACAAGAAGGAACTGAAATTCATTTTCCTTTTTGCTATGTAAATGGATTTCATGATGATTTTATGTTGTAGACTGGACCTGAATTTTATTCTTTCTTCTGCTTAGTGTTACATCTTTTGAGAAAGTAAAACTACATGTTCATATAGGAAGCTGACATCTTACAGCAGGATTTTACCCAGCAGACGTGACAAGAGTGCAGTGGTGCTGGGCAGTCTTTTGAGAGGCATTTGAAGGGGTGCGGTTCAGCAGCGGGGCAGAACTTGCACAGCTTTCTGCGTAGCGGGGAGAGGTGCAGCTGTATCTGAAGGACTGGGGTTTGCTTGGACCTAAGGTTGCATAGCTACCTCCATCCTACAAGCCAATCTACATGCATGGTGCGGTTCGTGCTGCTGCTTTTCAAATGGATGCTTTTTAAAAATCTCCTGTCCATTCTATCCTATGCCATTTTGCCAGTGTCAGTGAAATGACCCAGGGAACACAAACATAGCTGGCACTGAGTTGGGAACACACGTCTACTTAAAATGTGGAGAGAAGCTGAAATTTGCTTGGCTGCTTGGCTGCAGACAAGCTGGATTGAATGTGTCCTGTTTGTTCTGGCTACACTAACCCTTTGACAGCACAGAGTTCAAATCAAAAACTGCTTTCTCTCCCTCCCTGGTTGCCTGGCAACCTCCCTCCTCTTATTAGCATATGATTTCTATTCCTTTTTTGATTTCATCAGTACAGTGTTACACACTCTGCTCCCTGCCCTGTGCCATCGCCTTTGAGATAGAGCAGGATTTGTGCCTTTATATGAGGCTTCGGCAAGTATGTGATTTGGCAAAGAAATCAAACATTTGGGATTAGGAAACCTTTGGCCATAAATGTCTTATCAGAAGCTCAGAGGGTGGCATTTGTGTGGGCATGTTATTCAAAGTCTTTTCGTTTTCATTTGGTGTCATTTGTATACTAAGGGAAGAATTCTTCTTGCAGATCAGCACAGCATAAATCTCTGGCATCTTTACATGTGCAGAGCATCAGTTAGTGAAATGTGCCAACAGAGATTGGCTACACAGATCTTGGTGGGGATTTTGTCATCTTGGTCTGTATGCAGTTCAAATGAAATGTCATAATTAAAAATGTAAATACCAAAAACCCCAGATATATCCAGGTCAAATTGGGACTGGGGAAGAAAGCAGGTAAAGTAGTAAGTGGAGGAAATGAACTAAATTATCTGATTTTGTTCTTATACTAATGCTTATTAGAAATAAGAAGAACATTTTGCCTTCAAAATGGCCAAGTGTATCCTTTTATGAAATAACAGGTGATTCAGACTAGGTCTTGAGTTTATCTTTAAATTCCTTTTTTTCTGCTCATAGACTCTTACAACTATAAGAAATATCCAAATCTTTTTTGTTGTTCGGATGACAAAGAACATAGGATTCAAGTGGGCAAGCTTCTTTAAATATCATTAGAAAGAAAACAACAGCAACAACAAAAATTAGAAGACACAGTGAGGATGAAATGCCAAGGCAAGTACATTTGAGGGCTGTTTAGATCAAGATATGTATAAGAGTTTTTTCTTAATATGATCTAATTCATAAGCTATTACCCAGTTGTAGTAGAAGTACTGTTCTCAGCCCGGATTTATACCAGAGGGATCCAGTTTTCCCTGCAAGCAGAAAGAATGCGAGTCTCTTTGTGAAGCAGTTTTGATATGTACTTTGTCCTCAAGATAGGGAAGGCTATGCAGTGATTTTTGAGCTAACTGCCTTACAACAGAAGACGACTTTATTCCCCTTAGACATGCTAGTCCTCCAGACGATGCATTTTCATATCAAACCCATGTGTATTTGTGAAGGGCTTAGGGTAAATGGAGGTTCCACATTAAACAGTGGTAGGCCTTAGTCAAAGCCATGAGGTGTTTTAATTCCTCAGATGTCAGTGTATTAGCACACATTGTGAGTGGTGGCAGGTGACTTAGTCTGTCTGGTAGCCACAGAATGTCAACCTTAGGTGGCCAGTACTTGGGTCACACTGCTCAAACTGGGGATGAGGTGAAATACATCCATACCTTTGATGTGTAGTCTCAGAACAAACAAAATAACACACTTTTTCAACATCCTTGTTTTCTTATGCTGTGGACTGAGTTGGGCAATTTCACTTCTGCCCTCTGTCAAAATACTTAGACCTTCTTATGAAACATCTGGTCTCACCATGGTCAGAGATGCCTCACTAAGGCAATGTAGAATTCTGAGTGTTTTTAGGCCTTGCAGAGACTTCACTATTTGGAATTAGGGTAAGCCCACTTATAATGGGTTTCCGGTATTTATACATATCGTTTTAGAAAGCTTTATTAGTATGACAAATATTAATATATATGATGCCAGTGCCTTATTTGTAAATTTAAAGTGATAAACACAATGAAGTCCTTGAAATGCCAAACCTTTCATCTCTGCTCTAGCCAAGGTTCAGTTTTATTTTCAGTATGACATTTGCTGCCTGAAGTGTTACAAGTGACTTGACCTTAAAATTACATTTATTTTAGTTCATTGAAATGGTTGGCCTTTCCAGTTCAACTTGACACCAACAGTGCAAATGGGAGAAGGCAGACATGATTGCCTGTGACTTCATTTGAAAGCTAATTAAAAAAATATCTAGGTGTTGAATCTAAATATTTTCATTTAGATGGGATGGTAGTCATCAGTTAAAGGCAATCATGGTGCATTCCGACATTTTAATTTCAGGTTCAAAAACAATTATATATGTAATTAAAGAGGGAAGTGTCCAGGCAGCCAAACTGTCTGATTTATAGGCCTTGCTGGTGTATCCAGTTTTTTTAGTAGATGTACCAGTGCACACCACTTTGAGAATGTAGAAATGAGGTGGAAAAATTGAAAGCTGCTTTGAAAGTTTGATGTTAGTTAATCTCTTCTTCCTAACGACGGACTTCTTTCAAGTATTAGTCATATGAGCAATGTCATTAGGTTTATATTTATTGTGGAGATATGGGTTTTATTTATTATGGAGATGTGTTTTCTCAGTCAACAAAACATTTGACTAGCTTGGAAAGAGTGAAACAAGCTGCTGTGTAGGAGATGCATAACTGAAATTGGGGCTACGGTTCCCTAAGATGGGGATGTTGGGTTGTGCTGTATGCTCTGTACAGGGCTGGCTGCCCAGCCTTGAGGGGGGTCCTCATACTGCCCAATCCCATCTCTATTGGTTGATTAAGGAATGATAATAATTGTGCTCTGAAGGGAGCCCTTTGCTGTCTTGAGATGAAAGGACAGAAGATAGGACACATACTTCTGGGAGGGGAGAAATGGACTGATAGATATGTGGAGGGATCTAGAGGGAAGGAGAAATAAAATAGGCACCGCAAGAAAGCTATTGCTGAATTTAACAATTACAGCATTTTCCTTTACAGCCTTTCAACGAACACACTGTTAGCATCTATACTAGCATCTAGCTCATTATGAAATGCTTGTTTTTGCATTGATTGTGAAGGGCATTCTATGAAACCCAGTTCTATTCTGCCTTTAACAATAAGTGACTACCCTCCCATCCAGGCATGTCTAGCATCCATGCAAAACTCCAGAATGCATATGTGAAAGTAGGTAGAAATGTTAGAATAGGTTATTAAAAATGTAGACCCATAATGTGAGTAAAGAAGATTGGAAGTATAAAAAGAGGTTTTACACCTGGAAGTTATTATAGTTATTTAGATTGAGCGAGAATAATAACCAATTGTTTTCTAAGATGTATGACACATTTATGAAAAACCTTGAAGGATAAATGGATCTTTTTAGTATGCTACTTCCACAAAGGACTTTATGAATAAAATAATAGTGAGAGAACTCTCAGTGGATGCTGAATACTGCTAATTGATGAAATTATTACTTATTACACTGCAACTGAACTCTGCTTAGAAACACTATTTTCAGTACAATTTTTTGAAAATGACAGCTGAAATGTAAGAGGCTTTGTATTGAAAATGAATAGTGATAATTTCTTGATATCTTTGAAATGAAGGATATTTCAATGACAGTTAAAACTGAGAAAAGTGATTTTTTTTTTTTTTAAGTGCTCAGATCATGGAAATAAAATTAACTTTTCTGAAATCAGTAAAGTAGACTTAATGTGGATTTATGATGCATTTTGAAAATAATTTTAAGTATTCTTATTTATAATAAAGCAGTCAATGATTTGTGTCAGTTTTTATATTATGTCACATATTAAGGTAAAAAATGAGGTTTGTGAGATAGGGTACAGTCAT
Source organism: Phaethon aethereus (assembly GCF_964289735.1). Classification (NCBI taxonomy): domain Eukaryota; kingdom Metazoa; phylum Chordata; class Aves; order Phaethontiformes; family Phaethontidae; genus Phaethon; species Phaethon aethereus. The sequence goes on from NC_138584.1 coordinate 15,198,953, forward strand.
CACATTTAGGAAAACTCTAATTGTTAATTAAATCAGTATTGAAGAAGTACGATATCACTTAGTGCTGAGGGCAAAAATGGGAATGAGTACCAGATTTGGTTTTGATATAGTACTGATGAAATTAAAATCTGCTGTTCTTCTTGGTGTGTCATTTTAGGTCTATGTATTAGCTCTTACGGAATGTTATCAGTAGTTGGTGTGAGGATCTGTGTGCAAAGTATCATGTGTAGTGTAACGTTTTGGAATATAACTGCAGGTGAATACAAGATCTGATTTCAGGCTTAAGAAATTTGTTCATCAGTGTTAGAGGTATACCTCCCTCCCTGTTAATCTCAGCAATCTTCAGGACCTGAGGGACAAAGTAAGCTTGTGCAAGTTTACTGACACGCTTGCATGTAGGTGCGTGTGGATACTAATGACAAGAACACAAGATGGGAGATTAGACGTGGTTCCCAGACTTATTCCGCTTCCATTTTAAAGCTGTGTTTGATATTGCCCTTTTTTCAGTTCCAGTTGAAAATGCAAAACTTTAGAGATTTTAGTAAGCTTATACATAGCTCTTCAAAACAGATGGACGTGAGAGAGTGACAAAAGAGTTGGGAGGGGAAAAAAAATCAAACAAGATAACTACAACAGAAGCTGTTCTGGAACGCTAGTGATAAAATGCAGAAATGAAATGAATACAGAACAGAAAAAATGAAAATATTATCTATTCTCAAAAAAACTACAGTCTGAGTAAAATGTCAGCAGTAACCAATACTATTGACTGCTGAAGGGCTGTGTCCTCTTTGTTAGGGTATGATAAGAAATAGTTTTCAGAAGACTGTAGAATATTTATTCTTAAGTAAAGCAGAGTAGCTTGCATGCTGCCAAACCTTGGTACCAGGTGAGGACATCAGACGAATTAATTTAGGAACCCCAAGAATTATTTAGCACAAAAGCAAAGCTAGCTCATTTTTAACTCCCAGCATAATGTTCTCTATGCATTTAATCAATGAGCCTTTAATCAAAAATGTATAAGCAGTTTTAAGAGTTGTGTCAAAACTCTTTTAGTGCTGGAGCAGTGTTCTTGTCATATTTCCTCTCTGATTTGCTTTTTTAATCTTAGATGAACAGCTAATCAGCTCAACTGCATCCAGATTTGCCTTCTATCCTGGTCAGTGGGAGGCAGGAACATGGGGATGGAGGTCATCTCTTTCCAGGGTGACTCCAGTAACCATTAGACAAACAATAGCTAAAAGAAGAGCTGACCTAAAATCAAGCTGAAGGAGGTAAAGGCCAAATCCACATTGAATTGTTGGTTCTTCTGGCATGTTTCTGAAGGTGCCAGGTAGAGAACAGGAAGATCATAGAATCTTTGGGTTGGAAGGGACCCTTAAAGGTCATCTAGTCCTACCCCTCTGCAGTGACCAGGGGCATCTTCCAACTAGATCAGGTTGCTCAGAGCCCCATCCAACATGACCTGGAAAATTTCCAGGGATGGGGCATCTACCACCTCTCTGGGCAACCTGTGCCAATGTTTCACCACCCTCATTGTGAAAAAGTTCTTCCTTATATCTAGTCTAAATCTATTCTCTCTTAGTTTAAAACCATTACCCCTTGTCCTATTGCAACAGGCCCTGCTAAAAAGTCTGTCCCCATCTTTGTTATAAGTCCCCTTTAAGTATTGGAAGGCTGCAGTAAGGTGTCCCCAGAGCCTTCACTTCTCCAAGGCTGAACAACCCCAACTCTCTCAGCCTGTCCTCATAGGAGAGGTGTTCCATCCCTTTGATCATTTTTGTGGCCGTCCTCTGGACCTGCTGCAACAGGTCCGGAGCAGAGTGGCAGAATCGCCTCCCTCAACCTGCTGGCCACGCTTCTTTTGATGCGGCCCAGGAGACAGTTGGCCTTCTGGACTGCAAGCGCACATTGCTGGCTCACATCCAGCTTTTCATCCACCAGTACCCCCAAGTCCTTCTCAGCAGGGCTGGTCTCAATCCCTTCATCCCCCAGCCTGTACTGATACTGAGGGTTGCCCCGACCCATGTGCAGGACCCTGTACTTGGCCTTGTTGAACCTCATGAGGTTCACACAGGCCCGTTCCTTGAGCTTGTCCACGTCCCTTTGGATGGTGTCCCGTCCCTCAGGCGTGTCAACCTCACCACTCGGCTTGGTGTCCTCTGCAAACTTGCTGAGGGTGCACTCGATCCCACTGTCTATGTCATTGATGAAGATATTAAAGAGTACTGGTCTCAATACAGACACCTGAGGGACACCACTCGTCACCGATCTCCATCTGGAGATTGAGTTGTTGACCACTACCCTCTGGAGGCAACCATCCCAACAATTCCTCGTCCACCCATCAAATCCATATCTCTCAATTTAGAGAGAACGATGCTGTTGGGACTGTGTCAAAGGCCTTACAGAAATCCAGAAGGCGTTACAGAAGCTCTTCCCTTGTCCACTGATGTGGTCACTCCATCATAGAAGGCCACTAGGTTGATCAGGCAGGACTTGCCCTTGGTGAAGCCATGCTGGCTCTCTCAAATCACCTCCCTGTCCTCCATGTGCCTTAGCATAGCTTCTAGGAGGATCTGTTCCATGACCTTGCCAGGCACAGAGGTGAGGCTGACAGATCGGTAGTTCGCAGGGTGGTCCTTGCTACCTTTTCTAAAAATGGGTGCAATATTTCCCTTTTTCCAGTCTCCAGGGTCTTCACCTGACTGCCATGACTTTTCAAATATCATGAGAGTGGCTTAGCAACTACATCGATCAATTCCCTCAGGACTCTGGGATGCATCTCATCAGGTCCCATAGACTTGTGTATGTTCAGGTTCCTCAGGTGGTCATGAACCTGAACTTCTCTTACAGTGGGGGGAATTTGCTTCTCCAGTTCCCATCTTGCAGGCCATCCCCTTGAGAGGTGTGGGAAGAGACACTGCCAGTAAAGACTGAGGCAAAGAAGTTGAGCACCTCAGCCTTCTCATCCATTGTTGCCACTTTGCCAGCCTTGCTCATCAGTGTGGTTACACTTTCTTTGACCTTCCTTTTCTGGCTAACATACATATAGAAGCTGATCTGAGACAAGTGTTTGTTAATATTTCTATCCTAATTGAATGACAGCTTTGTGGTCTTGTGTCTTGTAGTGTAGGAAAAGGGAGATTTGTCCTGTCAGGAAGATAGGAATTTTATTTTTGCAAAAGTTGTCCTGGTTTCGGGCAGGATAGAGTTACTTTTCTTCATATTAAGTCCAATACATAACTCTTTCTGCAGCTGAAATACAAGGCTTTAGAATAATTGCGTTATGTTTATAGGAGAACTGCTTAACTATATTTTTAGAAAGCGTTACAAGTGATAAAAACAATAATTCTTCCCTGTTCAGGTCTCATAGCAGAAATGCAATTTGTCTTAAGTAAAAGAGTTGGAAAATAATACTAAGACGTACAACACCCTTTATAAAGTATTTTAAAAATAAGTTTTCTCTATAAGCATATGTCAAAGTATGATAGATCAGAATCCAAATGTTTGGTGGCATGTTTTTAGATTGGGCAGCCTAATCTGATTATCCTATTTTTTTTTAAGAGTATCCCCTCTGCTTCTGGCCCACGCATTCAGCAGTACTTAATGTCAATAAGATTTAAAAATCAAAATTGTTGAATAAGAATGAAGAAGTCCAAGGAATTGCTTTGTATTCCCCCTTATCAGTGTACGTTCCATTGTCATATGTAACGAATGTGATGCCCTGTGTATTTCCAGAACATCACATTTCTTTGCTTAAAGGTGTTATAACATAGGATCACCGTGAGCTTCTGCAACAGAAGACAATGTACATGTTAAAATGGAAAGGAAAAATTGGCAAGCTTCCTCTTGCCTTACTTGCATGGGCTGTTAAATTTTATTGCTTGAAAATTGGCTGTGTTGTTTTTTTCAATTATCAGACATTTGATAATATTTTAATATGTAACTTCACACATCAAACCTGTACTGTTTATAGTATGTAATTAACAAATTCTTCACACTTCCGTTTTCCTTTTTGATCAGGATTCTCTGACGTTTATGCAAAGTTAATAGAAAATCAGTAGTTCTATTGTCAGTTTTGTATTTTACTGTTGTATTAAACAGTTGCTACTGAAATTTTAGTAGAACTTTGCATATTAGTTGCACATAGGTAAGTTTACTTGTTCCTTCTTAATGTTGCAACAGATTTAGAAAGTCGGTACTGATAGATAGTTGGCATGTTCTTGGAACAAATACAAATGTTCGTATGTGTTTCAAGCACTGAATGTACCAGATCTTTTGGATGTGTATTGTCACTGTCACCCTTGCATTTCAGGTTTATTTATTGGACTTTGAAAATCACCTTTTAACAAAGTTTTCAGAACATTGCTTTGCTCAGCTAAAATTAGTTCCGCTGATTTTGCAAATGATTAAACTTAAAGCAGTAATAACTTTTAATGCTAATTTCTCACCTATAATCAAAAGTCAGCAGAGCATTCACTTTTCATTAACTGACATGTCTGTAATGCAAGTTTGGGTTTTGGTTAAGCAAACACCCGCAACTGAGGGTTCAGTTGAGAGGTTCAATTATGAGGATACAATGGCCTATTTTTGGTTTTGGCACTAAGTTTATTTCCAAAGGCAACTGAGCTTGCTTTCTCTTTCAATCTGTTTGTCTTGCAGAAAAATAGAAGTGAGATATAAATGTATGTGTATGATAATGATCCTTTTTGCTGTGAGATATTAATTAAATGGTCTCCGTATGAGTGAGCATTTACAAATGTTACTTAGTATTCCTCATATAACAGAGCAATTTGATGTGCAAGTGATCCAGGCATAGATAAATATTATAGTGAGGAAACCAAAACCTTTTGTTATACCTGTGATGCAAACCTAAATATTTTCTTAAGTTTTAAGTTTCTATTTGTAAATAAGGAAGGTATTTTTATTGGAAAGTGAAAAAAGGTAACTTTGAGTATAGTGGGCTCCACAGTCTGTGGAGACCATGTGTGTACTTACTTTTGTGTAACAGCAGTCAAGAAGCTAGGAATCAAGGCTGTGACATGAATTGCTCTGGTTTTTTTTGCACTTAGTCAGTAGGTTGGAGGATTAGAGACTGTCCAGTTAGAGAGAAAATGTATTAAAATGTTCAGTGTAGGTGTAGAAGGATAACTGCAGCAAATTTTAAACACTTCTATTTTTAAAGGCTGTAAATTAAATAATATTTTAGTAAACAAAATGAATATGTAATAAATGTTATTTACTCAATGTTGAGTAAATCAGTGAGAGCTGTGCTCAGCTATGCCTTCTCTGAACTTGCTGTTAACCCTAATAGCTTTTGATGTAGTGTATTGTTCATAGTGTGAAAATGTGATCTTATCACAGAGTAGGGTGTTCCTGGAGAAGACTCAGATTTGAGAACTTCATCTTATGGTACGATGGAGTTTGAGCCTGCTTTAAGCTGTGTGGCTTTTAATGTATACATGCTCGTGTCAAACATGAATAATTCACTGAATGCTGGGATACTCCTTGGATACTTAAAGTTAAGCATGTAGGGTGAGTATTCACTTTAGTTTTCCCTATGAGGGTCAAGGCGGTTCTGCAGAGATTAGTTGTGTCAAGGAGGTAGCATGCAGAGTTTCCAGCAGCGTAATTTACCACCCAGAGCTCTTCCAATAGAGAATAGTGGTTGGTATCTATGGGAAGCAAGTAACGCTTTTGGTTTTCTGTTTTAATAAACCTTCTAGAATTTACAGTAGTACCTAGCACAAATGCATTGCTGAGGTAGAGAAATCAAGCTCTTAATTTGAATGTTAATATATCAACAAAATTAGGTAAAGAATGGTTAGGGTTGTGTAATTTTGCTACTTTGTTAATCTGTAATGCGTTAACTTTGCTTATATAACAGAAAGTGCATGAGGTATACCACACTTGTTAATATTAGACATCTTTGTAACTAAGACTTTCCTGACTTTTGTGGGAGTGATTTAGAAAACTGCTCATTTTGTGAAGATGACAGTATTTACGTATTGCAGGGAAACCTGAAGACCATGAAAATCCGTAGCGGTAAATCTATCTTGGAAACTCTACTTTCTAAGTATCTAGTAGTGGGTCTAGGACTATACCTCTAGGATGCCGATGTGCTATGATATTGTTACAGGATAAAGAATGGTCTTACTCTCACTAAATGTTAGGGGTTGTGTAAGGAGTGCAAGAAGCCGGAAAGGTGTTTGTTCTGTTGTAGAAGCAGTCTCTCTTATGGGGAAATCTAAAGCTACGTGGAAACGTAAAGGTGAAGATGCAGTATTTAAGTACTGAAGGCTGCGACCTGTCAGTGCAAAGCTAGGACATGCTTACCACACGATCATCTGTTGGCCTTCGAGTTCTTGCTCTGTTTTTGAGACGTGGAGCTTGTGTGGCTCAGAGAAGACATAAATCTTGTGATTACAAGTCGAGTTTTTCCCCAAGTGTGTTTGAACTGCCCCCGCCCCGCGCACCAGGACTCGGGGTCGGGCCTGTCAGCTTCTTGGCCCCAGTCTCACAGGAGGCTGCAGCCCTGCTGCTCTTCTGGCACGCTTCCTCCGCAGGAGCGGAGCGCCAGCTTCCAACCCTCTGGACCTTGAGGACTCTGGTTTGAAGATAACATAATAATGTAAATTGCTGATTCTTGGGCACAGACACAGAGGGTCACCGGGAGAGTTTATCCTTGCTGAGAGAGATGGGAGCGTTGTGGCTTGTCACACTCTGACATGCTGTAATGTAAATGGGTTTGCAGTCAGCTTGTGACTTTGCTCACATGTGCAGCCATTTGTCTTGGTAACAGAAAACATATCTGGTAATAAACAAAAAGAATCCTTTGGGGGTTTCCCTTCTGAGTCCTGTGCTGTCTGGAATCCTTTCTGGTTCTAGAACTGCGTTCTACAAAGGCTGACCACACTATGCCCCTGACATCTGTGGTCATTTCACATTTCATCTGGCTTTCTCTGGCCTTGGTCGCCTCACAATTAAACCAGGCCTGAACTACTGTGAAAGCACAATCTTTTCTCCTCTTTGAAATTTTGGGATGAATTCCTAAGATGTATTATCAGCCAGGTTACATAAATTGTTCGTAAAGATTCTCATCAGTTCAAATCTTCAGTAAGGAAACACACATTTGACACAAGTATCGATTTATGAGATACTCTATCATACATAAGCATGAGGGAGAAATTCACAACATTTTCCCATATTCTTTCAATAAAGAAAAATAACATAGGGCTAGGCTTTAGAAGACATGACACCATGGATACTTATTTTTTGAAATCTTGTTTATCTTGTTTAACAATTTTAGAGTTTTAAAACTCTCCTAGGACCAGAATTCACTCTTGTTCATTTGGTAAGGAAACTTCCGTTTGCAATATTTGGGACTTTACATGGTGTTTGAAGTGCTGCATCTAACTCTTAGTGCTTCAATGAGCTTTCCAAAAGGCAGAGTAGATGTGAGAAGTAAAATATGAACAAGGAAATTCAAATAAGATATTAATAGAAAGAGTTGATGCGTTAGTCACCTCTTTATTAACTGACATGATTTTTAAACAATTCTGGGTCATCTAATCTCATGAAAACAAATGTTTCTAGCTTGAGTTCTTTGGTCTTTGACTGACTACCAATAAAAAAACAGGTTTCATGTTCAAATATACTAGAAAATATCAGGGGAAAACCACCAGGTACTTGTTTCTGTCAGTGAATTAACACTTGCATAGCTTTGAAATTAATTGTTTAGCACGCTCATTACTCTTAGGAAAAAAAAAATGTTCTCATTATGTTCACTTGGTGAACATATGTATCTATTAATACATTTAATGTTACTTGCTGTGAGGGAGATTACAACTCTTTTTAAGGAAATTGGGTAGATTAATGGAATGGGGTGGGTTAAATTGCTCTCCACATGCATTCCCTAGCATGCCTAGCCTACTCCTGAATTTTAATTGATATATATATATATAAAAGAGTTTAGCTGAAGGTGCTCTGTGAAGCAACTGGAGTAAACCAGGATATAACGTGTAGTGCAGGGGCTGGGCTAGGTAAATGTGCTGTATGCTAAAACAAAGCGAATAACACATGGGATCACATTTTATGCCCATAATCATAGTCCGCATGCGAACAGTTGCTTTTGCAGCAGGTTCATTGTGGCTGTGTGCATATTGATCTGTGGTGAACTTCAGCAGGCATTTTGGGGCTGTTCATAAGAAACTTCCCCAACAAGCTAGAAAAAGTGGACGTAATCCGTGAGAAGATCAAATTATTACTTTGTCTTATTAAGAAGCCTATACAGTTTTAATACCGCACCCTGTGACAGAGCCTTCTGATTCTTATTCTAGCTTTGAATTACCAGTGACGAAGATGAGGATCACTAGGGCCTAAATACTCCTGATGCAACTCATTGATTTCAGTAGGAGTTCTTCCATAGGCAGAGTAATCTTACCTATTGAATTTTTAACAAATTTCTTGTTTCGAATGAGAGATAAGGTCCGTGTAACCAGGACACTTTGCCAAAGTTGTTACTTTGGGAGGGGAGGGAAAGAAAAAAGCCGAAGACTTCAAAGCTTAGTGCCTTAAAGAAAAGCTTTCAAAATTTGGAGGAATGTCATATATTTTACAAAGACAATGCTAGACCAGCAGGACTTTTTGACGACTGCCTTGAAATTACTGCAGTCTCACCTATGATGGAAACTGTACTTCTTTCTTAACACCATCCCCTCTCTGCCTTTCCCCGTTTGGTGTTGGAACATTCCTAATAAGCATAGTGCTTCCATAACTTTATATTTTATTTTGCTGAATATGCATTTAATTAAAAATCACATTAAACTGCGATAGCTTCTTATGACTTCAGCTAAAATGGTGGCATTGAGATAGGAATAAAATGGGTGTGACACTTCTAATGAATTGAAATTTCTATACCAGAAACTTATGTTGGATCACTGCAGAGCATGTGCCAAACCTGTCTTCATTTACCCGAAAACGCTGTATCAGAAACAGGACACCCAGCTGCAGAATGTGTCCTATCATGAAAGACTGCCTTGAAATCACTTATTTTGGAGTAACATTAATTCAAATTTTTGATAAATTAGTGTAATAGAACATTCTGTTTCAAAACTCTTACAGCCTTTTCATTAATAGATGGTGGTGAAGATTAGAGCTAGTATTTTTTGTGTAGACTTCTTAATCGTTACCTTTAAAGTAGAGGCTGAGCAATAAACATCGAAGGAATAACATATGGCAAGTTTATTCACAAAAGCTATGTTACTGTGTTGGCACAGATCAACATAACCATTTATCACTAAATTCTCAAAATTTAAAAACTGTAGCTATCACTTACACATGCTAGTCATTTTCAATGTACATTACATGAGTAGTTTATAGCATTTTAGGCTACTTGCAACCTAAATCAATATATATTAGTCATAATGAATACGTTCCCTTCTAAAAGAGGATGTATTAGGGAATTAAACCATTCTTTAATATTTTTTAGCTTATAATAATCTTTGTCTTTTAAAAGACATAAAAGGCATAAAAGAAATTATTGTCATGGGTTATTATTAAGGGAATTCCTTAAGGTAGTCGTATTTGAGGGAGTCATCTGTAATATATATTGAGTTGTGTTCTGTAGACACAGGCCACTTGGTTTTCCTCCCCAAGTGAAGTCTTCAAATTAATTTATGGAAATGATGAAAGAAAGTGTAATACTTTGGTGGTGCCTATAATCATCGGTGTTGTGCAAATCTTCCGATTTACAGCCATCAATTATAATGGATTTATATCTACTTTTATTTTTAATAAAAGAAATGTGTCCATTTATGTAAAACACTAAATATATAATTTGTAGGTTCCCTATTACTATACAAATAGCATCTTAATGTGAAATCCAAAGTTCAAAGTGCTCTGAAAAATTATGTATTATGTACCCACATCCTCCACTGGGGAACTTGAGTCTTGCCCTTTCAACATCTGGAGACATCAAACAATGGCTCATCTGGCAAGAATGAGAATTTATGTAGCTGAATAAGCATGGGATCGGGACAAACAAGATCACAGATGCCCAAGTAATTCTCCTCACCCATGAGCTCTCCCCTGGTCTGATGGCCAGTGTGTTTGAGAGATTGGAGGTCTCAGGATTCCTTTCTTCCATGTCCAGGGTGGTTTATTTTTGTTTAGCTGGGTGCATACATTAACTGTTTGTTGCAACACTCCCTCTAGAATTTTCTTCTCAGTAAGTTTCCACTTACTGGCTGACCTACCTGAATTTATTTGTTAAATTTACTAAATGTCTGGCTAGCCATAAGCTGCAGAAAACCAACCAGGGAGTTGAAATGAATAGGAAGAAAACACTCTCCTACTTTTCCTTTCTGACAGTTTAACAGACAGAAAAGCATTTACATTACTTTCCCATTTAGGCAGTTAACTTCTGAGCGGTTCTTAAACACTAGGGACCTCTAGCTGGAACAGCCACCTTGGTCAGAAATCCATGATTTAGGCAGATAGTATATTATTTAGGTAGTGTGAATATAAGCAATTTTTATATACATATTTGTGTGATTTAGTATGTTCTGTGCCAGTTTTATTTCGGATTTAATTTTGGGACATGCTGTGTTACGTAGTCCTTTTGGATTTCTGCAACTGTTGCGCTTGGAGCCATGCTCCTGCTGCAGAATTCCAACAGGAGCAAACATATGGGGATTCTTCCGTCCTTGGCTTGCCCCACCATTTGTTCCACATTTTAAACCAACTGGTGCTGTACCCAGTGGAGTACATCTGTTACAGTTTATTACTAGAAATTTGCAATTCATTTTGCTAAAATAGTTATAATATTCATGGCCAAGAGTACTGCATTAAGCAATTACAAAAGAGAGTAGACAAAATTTTGCTAAAGTGTATGTGTGATACAGGACCTACTGCCTGGTTTGGGTGATTTGGGCACTCAACAACCTATCACCGATGAGTCAGATGTGCTCTGACAGTTCAGTTTGATCGTCTTGAGAAATTAAAGTAGCAACTGAGATGTTGTGAGTGACATCCCTTATGTGAATGTCCCTGCTCTGTTTTAATTAAGAATAAAATAAATTAGCATAAACCATCACTGAATGCATTTTGTTGCCACATCTTGCCTGAGGTACTCAGCTGGGGAACACCCAGAAATGGAGCAGAGTCTTTACTGCTGGAATTGCAGAGGCACATCTGATTATACCCTCTAACTCTTCCTGAAAGTCAACAACATGTAGGCTGCTAAATAGTCTATACCTTTTTGAATGTTGTAACCCACTTTTTGTCTCCTTGGGCTTCAGGCAAGCTGGGAGTTACTGTATCGGGCCATGTTGTTATTTGTGGGTAGAATTTTCAAGTAGGTGAGAGTTCTGTTTTGTAAGAAAAATGGAGTACTGATCAGTCCAGAGTAAGCATTAAGTAGTTGATTAGAAAGTGACTCCTTTGTTTTTAAAAATAAAAAGTCCCCATAAACATCAACACAATCAAATCTTAATACAACAGATTACTTTTTTATCATTATCACCCACTCAAGCAGGCTTTTGAAATAAGCATCCTGATTTTATACTGAAATGATGAAATATCCAGAAATAACCAGGGTACTTTAAAATATTTTTGCTTGTTTTGCTCTACAAGTTTTACATGGAGTGATATAATGAAGCAGAATTAGGTGTTTCTATATGCCACACCTAACAAACAGCTGGGAATGGAAACCATTATCATGTCCCCTAAATATAATTCTGTTCTCTAGCAGTCTAGAAATGTATTTAAATACTCAAAATCTTAAGTTGTGTGGACAGTACAAATCTAAATGAATTCATATGAATTTGTGCTATAATATTAATTGTGGGGTTCTTTTGCATAGCACTGTAAATAAGTGAGGTGTGATTTAAGAGGCTTTGAACTTTTTTGAAATTTTACCTATATGTTAATATTTTCTGTTCTCTTTCTACAGAACATTCTGGCTTTAAATCCCCGAAAACAGATGCATGCAACTCTTCATTCAACTGCAGCAAAGAAGCAAGTCAAGAAGCAATGGAAAAGGAATTCTGACAAAAGCTGTTCAGTAAGTGCATGTTTATTATTGCATCTGGAACATGCAATGAATTGCTGAGGCTGAAATCTCAGTTGTGTGTGACCTTAAAATTTGAGTTTCCTGTGTTGTTTACTAGCCAAATTTGGCTCCTAGTTCTGTTCCTGTACATACAAAGTTACTTTGTGATCAGCTGTTTACTTTTCAGAACTGGATATGTGCCATACCTTTTTCCTTTTTGGTGATTTAACAAGTCTTTGATGCAAGTTTTTCCCCTTTCGTTATGGAGTCTGATCCGTCTCAAGTACCAAGCGGTATCTCAGCTGGCTCATCACCTCCCAAGCCCCGCAGAGCCGCTCGCTCTCCCTGGGTAGCCGCCATCAGTTGCCTCTTTTGTACCCTGCAGGGCTGCTGCCCACTTGCTCCTTTTCTGTTTTCCAAGAGTAACACTTCACTATCCTTTCTGAGACTTTTAAAGGTAATTTTATTTCAGTACAGAAATAGGGAAAACTCACCACATGTACCTATTTTATGTACGTATGTGTATATAGAGCTACCTATATATGTACTGTATATACATGACTATATGTATATACATTATATATAAATACATAAAGCTTAGATTAAAACATGGCTCTGGATTTTAAATTTTGTGCATCGTATTTTTTAGGAAATAGGTGGTATTAGAATAAATATTTTTTCACTATAAACTGTCTGTATTCTTCAGTATTTCTGCCATTAGGTATCAGTTTCTCTCTAGATATTTAGATCCTAGTCTCAGTGTGATAGTTGACTAATCCTATCAGACTTTGTTGTCTCTTTGATCTCTCATCTGATTAGAAGGTTTGTAGTGTTTTTACTGTCTTCCTACAGATTCTCTTAGGTAATCCTCTAAATTCAGAAGTCTTTTTAGGTGGAGTACTACTATGCAATCTGCAACCTATTTCCCTTATAGATACAATGTTATGGTGTCTTTTCATAGTGTTATCAAAACATCTTCTCCCACTAAGTAGGAAAATTCAGTTTTGATAGTTGATATTCATTTATTGTTAAAAAAGCCCAAAAACCAAAACACAAACTAAAGCAAAAACCCCACAAAGCTCCTCAGTTTATCAAAATTATGAAATCCAGTATGACCAGCAAATATGTGCTGGGAGGAGCAACCCAGGGTATCCTTAGCATTTCAACCATACTCTAGTAGAGTTTCATACTCTAGTATAGTTTCCTGTTTTATAGCAGTGATTATAAGAATCTCTTTCTTACTATAGCTAATTTTCCTATTTTCTTATTTTATTTATTGGCTTAGATAATGTTATAATAACTGGAAACTAACATATATGAAAAGCTTCTGTTTGTGAACAGGGATGATTATTTGGGGATGTCTGATGCAGTGATTGCCCACAGCTGTCTGTTCCTGCTGCATGGAGAGTTGGGCTGCTCAGCAAGCAGCTCCTGGACAGCTGCAGTTTACATCGTTATGCTTTCAGGTGACCTGTAATCAATACTGGGCTGTAAACTCCTCTGTTTTCAGAAACTGTTAGGAAGCTCAGGTATCCATGCAGCAGGGCAGCTAGGTATCAGTGTAGGGGCCTGATTAGCTGTTCCTGTGTAAATTATCCTAGTTAGTTAAACTTCAAACTATAGCATATACATATATATCTTCCTAATGGGTGTATTACACACTTTTTTTAAAGCTTCTAGTCTTTAAGATCATTCTTGGTTATCTCTGATCTTTCCCCCATATCAGCCTTGTTTGATTTTTGAATTCAGTGTGTTCATAAGTTGTTTGATATTTGAAGGTTTTCCTGATACTTGTGAAAGCGCATAGCTTTCTAGAAATTGTCTCTCTTCCCACGTTCCTGTTCTTAGCTGTGCATGCGTACCCCATGGTGTCTCAAACGTTCTTGGAACCCCAAGGCCTGAGCTTATTGGGCTGTGCAAACAGCACCAATTTCGAGTTCATCGCTGGCTTGTGTGCCTTGGCTGGATTTTCATTTGAAAGAAATTCTGAATGTTGTCAAATATTGCAGGGTAATGTTTTGTCATAGGTTTACAATCTAATGAACAACGTGGTTTTATAGTTGTGCATTACTGCATGGAGATTTGTGCAGTTATTACGACCCTGCACTGACAGAGATCTGCTCATGTGTTGCAACTTAGAGGGTTCAAGGTTAGAGATAAGCAAATAGGTATATCTGTACGTGTACACACCTTCATCGCAGATAGTTCTTATACTGTATATTATGAATTATTTGTTAGAAAGGGCACATTATTTAGTTTGCAAGTCATAAGAAATGTAAAATGCTTGAAGAAACTTTAGAGGGGTAGGCCTTATTTTTAGGCCAGTAATGGTCCTAGTTTTTAGAACTGTCAAACTTTTTTCTTTACTCAAAAATATGTAGCTTACTTCTACTGTGCAAGATTTACCACACAGCTTACTGTTCTGGCAGAAAAAGCCCTACAAAACTAAAGTAAAATCTAAACAGTTGTCGGGTATCCTGTTACATAAAAGGCATCAGGAAAAAAATGCAAGACTTTTTACATTCTCCAGATCATTGTTGTTGAGTGGTTTTAATAAACAAAGAAATCAAAATGATAGAATCCTTTCCTAACCTTCTTAAAATAAGAAAGCTAATGAAGGAAAGGATACATTGAGCACAATTTTCTGTTATGGTCTAAAAAACCATTGACAGTAACGTTTAGGCCTGCTAATGAACAGGTCAAGCTCTATTTGAAGTCCATAGGAAGTATACTTCTTTTTTTCCTTAAAATCTGAATCTGGCTTTTATCTTTGGATTCTTTTAAAGCGGTACTGGTGCTGCCTTTGCAGAATTACTGTTGGAGGGAAGGTGGGAGTATGAAAATACAAAACTAATTAAATTAACAGCCCTCAAAACTCTGAACAAAAGCTGCATCTGCTGAGGCATGCACACATTGACTTTGTAATGTCTAATACACTTCCAGATGGCAGAGTTACATATTTCCCCAGAATAATTACACAAGTGAAATTTTAACTCATAGCCTGCGCTGAACACTTTGGGTTGCCCGTTAAATGAGTTCTGAAGTGGAAACTGAGTGTAAATATCTTTTGTCAATATTGGAAAAGCATTTATCCTAAAGGAAGGTTCAGTTATGCTTTTGATGAGTGCTATTGTTTATTTACTGTGGTAGCAACCAAATTTTGGTGTAAAAATGGTTTATAGCTGTAAGTGCAAGAGCAGTCAGCTTTCCTTCAGAAATTTTACCTTGGAGATGTAGATCAGAGCGGGTAAACTCTATTGCTGAGTCACCGTTGGTAACAGTGCTAAACTTGGGCATTAACACTGGTTTCTTCCAAGTCATGCCGAAAGGTGCTATAAACAGATGCCACTAGTCTGTCTGGGGAAACAACGGTTTCTGTTGGTCAGGAGAAATTAAAAGTAGAAGAGTTTTGAGATGACTATACTAATAGTAAATCTTGGAGAAGGAAGTAAAACTTAGATCACGTTAGGTCAATTTACAGATAAAACTAAAGCAAAGGAATGAGCTGTGGATGCTGTGGGGACTTTTTAGATTTGGGAATTTTTTAGATTTCAGGGTTCTCCTAGGTAGTTCAGGATCGTTTAGACATCTGATATATGTTTTTATTGGTTTCCAACTTTATGTAATTCCATTTCTGTATGTATTTTATACTTGCTGACATATAAATAACAAACTAGATGGGCACACATTGTGTGCATTTGTGTTGCACCCAGCACACTGAATTCCTTGCGCTATTAATAGGGTTTCTAAGCATTATGGAACAAGTTCTGCTTTTTCCTTGTATATGTGCGGGTTTGTCATTTTAATGAAACTCACTTCCACAGTTTTTATAAATTCACTTGTCACTGGAGAATTCAGTGGGATATTGCAGTCCAGCCTTTTTTGTAATGAAGTCTTGGAGATACCTACTAAGGATAGGCGAGAAGATGATATAAACCCAGCTATGTATTCAGACTTTCTTCAGTTTCTGCATTTAGAAATAATAGTAATAATTGCTCCAGATGGAAGAGTTGGAAGTATTTCAACAAGACAAGAAAGGTGAAAAGGAAATGGGGTTTAAATTGGTTTGTAGTTAATTGCCGTAGCCTGTAACAGTATTGATTTTTTTTCTGGCAGTAGCAGCATTGTTCTTTGTCCTTACATTTGCTAAGCCTGATCAGCATTGTGCAACAAGAGCCTCTCTTCCTTGAACAAAATAATTTTTAAGCTTTTTTTTTGCAGGGCCTTCACTTTTGGGCAAGTCTTTAACTGTTCCATAGTTCTTTCCAGCCATTAGAGAGAACCAAATTCTTCCCCTTGTCTTTTTCTGTGCAACATTAAGGTGCAACTACCAGATTGTTCTGTGCTAATGGTGGAGAGCGAGATCTGCAATTCATTGCAAGGTGTAACAGATCACATTGCTCTCTGAATTCAGAGGACAGGATTAGTCCCTTAAAACAGTAGTAATAACAGTTTGCTAAAACTTCAAACTGCTTTTCACTTTGATAGTGTTTCTGTGGCTGTCACTGCTGTTTATGAACATCTGTAAAAAGGAAATCTTATTTAAAAAAAGGTTTGTAAGTTTGTAAGTACTTCTTGGTGTACAAATGTCCAAACTTGCATAGAAAAACCGGTAAATAAGATGATTCTTTCTCAGTTGTCATCAGTTTGTTTGAAGGCAATACTCTTAAGTATTGCCTTCCAGTGAGATGGAAAAATGCCACGTGATTTTTGTGCCCAATCATGTATCACAATTATAGAATAATCAAGTTAGCAGTTCACAAATAACTGATGGGTTGAAGCAGAAATAGTGCAAATTGCAAACAAGTAGATATGAAACCTGGTTCACTGAAGGCCTGAAATCAGGAACCTTAATGAATAAATGCTTTTTCAGTGAATAATTTGGCCATTTCTAGACACGTGTTTATGAAAGATTATATATTTGTAAATAAAAAATAATCCCAAATATTGTAAAATAGAGAACACTCATTAAAGGAAATCAACTCAATTATCTTTATAATCTAAACGTATAGTTTACCTTTGCAAATATTTATTTTTGTCTTCATTGCATGTGAATATGCAAGTTTAGCTCTTTTCTGAATGAATATACAATGGCAGATGTCTCTCTAATCGCTGCTCTATTCAAACATTAATTGGTAGAACATATGTAGAATTCTACTAGTCTGAATAGGTATAGGATAGCAGCAGTCTTTTTAATCACATCACTATTCAACTACTAATTGGTGTGATGATTAAGGGACATTAGAGGGAGCACTTTGACATCTGATTCTTTGAACTGATGTCTGCTCAGGCTGTACTGTAGTCATCATGGCCAGACTGATTTCTTAAATAAAACGCTCTGATTCCCAAATGTGGAAAATATTGCATTAGGATCTATTGAGGTGATTAGGGAATTTGAGAATGATTCTTTTATTTAACTAGTGATTGACTGTATATGCACAAACTATTCTTATGAATAATACATGGGTTACTGAGTATCAGAAAGAGCTGAGAAGTAACATCAAGAGATTTTCTCTTTTCTCATAGTGTCAATAATTAAATATTAATACACATTTTAAAATGTACCAGTTTAATCATTTAGCAGTCAAATTCCTACTCATGCATTTTTTAGATTAACTAATTACTCTGCGTTTTCTCGTATTGATACCATATGCTGGCATTTATAACCATTTTACTGCAATAAAGTGGTTTGCATGTTTATATATGATATAACTTATACTTGCTCTAAGAAATGCATATTATAATCCTTGAATTTGCTGTTTTATTTTAGTTTCAATGTCTTAAGGTATTTTCATTGGGATATCTCAATAGCTTCTAATTTGCTTAACTACTACAAATTAGTGCTTTTATGCACATTTTCTGTGTATTAAATTGTGAGTACTAGCTGATGGCAAGTTATACCAAATCCTTTTTTAGTCCTTTGCAAAAGGTTCCTTCTTACCTTGTGGCTTTCCTGGAGTGCTGTGCAAAACCACCTCTGACCTCTTAACTACCTCTGCTCAGAGTTCTTCAGGTTTGGTGTTCTTCAGATTTGATGTTGGATGATTCCCCTTCTTACAGAGCAGCACTTACCAAATATTTTTAGTTCCAGGTGTATTTCTGATCTTAACCATTTCAAAACTGAGGTGTCTCAGAGTAGCAAATTGTTTGGTTTTCCACATACATATATGATAAAATGAAAAATGCTTGTCTGCTGCAAATGCTGAATTCTACGTAAGTCTGAGCAACTCATTCTCCTTCATTAATGCTGAACAGATCAAAGAGTAGATATAGGACCAGAAGCAATCTTCACTGTTAACTTCAGTTTCTGCTTAGCCTTATATTCTTTTAGATGTGGATTTCTGTATGTGCACTTTCCTGTGGTTATTGGATGGAGATAAAGGTGCCTTCTTGTGCTGGTGTATTGGAAAACAGAATAAATAACAAGAAGACTAGTTTATCTTTTTTTCAGCCCCTCTACACCCACTTATTTTTTCTTTTGTAAACCATTGCCTATACTAAAACTTACACTGCTGTTTTGCCCCTTACTTTCCTCTTCTAGAATTTCTTCTTGTATAGTGAAAGCCCCATCTTCGTTCTGTTTAGAAATCTGTAAAATTAAAAATGATCACGAGCTTTAGGTTGTGAAATTGTAAGTGCTTGAACATCATTTCTTGGAGAAACCTGTGCCATTGTTAGCCTGTTAGAAATTACTCACTTCAGATATATTTATATTGCCTAAGTCCTGGAAGACATCTGCTCACTAGAAGTAAAAGGAGTTGAGAGACCAATTTCAGTGTGAAGGAAGTAGTATAGCTTGCAGAATGCGTATTTTAAGCAGGGCTGGCAGCACTGTCAGTATTATGTTGCACTGAAGTATTCATTACAAGACCCTGCTTGTAGTTTGTCTGCAACTTTGCCATATATTTGGACAATTTTCTGAGTACCAGTCCATTAGTTCTTTTATGCATATTAAAAAATCAATCATATATGCATATCAAAAAATCACTTGATTTAAGTATGAATGAATAGGTCTGGCAGAAAAGCTTGGTTTTGATCTTTTCACCAATCCTGATAGCATTATATTTAAAAAGCACTAGCATCCTCATGCTTTGAAGCAAGGATGCGTAGCAGGCTTGGGATTGAAAAAGTATGTTGGTACAACAGAACTGTCCAGAAACTTTGAAAGCCTTATCTTGACCAGTTTCTGTTGCAATTTTTTTACAATGTATGGTCCTCAAATGGAGAGTAATTAACTGCCTCATCACTCACTGCTCCTTTGCTTACAGTAGTGTCCTGGTTTCAGGAACTTCTAAATTTTTGGTGGTGCATCTCAGGAATGATTTGAGACTTTCATAATGATTTCTTCGTTGTTTTATAAACTGATATATTGTTTGATGATAGTGTTGAAAATAAACATAGTATCCCATCCAGTATTGATATCAGAAATAATGTTTTTGGGATTCTTCAGTATGCAATGATTCTAGGTACTCCTTGGTACAAGAACTTTCCTTATAGCATGTGTGCTTCATATCGATGAAATGGGAAGTGGTGGGTGGTCCAGTGTCTGGAGCTGTGGTGTTGCCATGTTGAGGCATATTCCCTTTCTGCCTGTGTGTCTGTTCCAGCTCTCTTCAGAAAGCTGCATGTATGTGTTCTCTGCAGTCACTCTTCCATCTCCAGTCAGTCCTGTTTCATCAGCAAGTATCTGGAACAATCAGTCAGCAAAACTTTCTGTTCCCTTCTAATACTGACAACATGACAACAACCTACTGTTGCTTAATTCCTAGCTAAAGTGGAAGAGTTACAGATTCTGTAGAACTAAAGATCCTACCAAGTGCATTCCAATTGAAAATTCTGAAGTTGTGATTCATATCTTTTTGTATTTTCCTTTAAAAAAATAAGTTGAAGATTTCTTGTTCATGGACAATGTGAGAGGAATGTTACTAACATGGCTACATCAAGTAAACAAATTAAGAAGCATCCAAATGACTGCCTGTATAGTTGCATTAAAGGATATGCACTATTCAGGAAAGACAAACATAAAGGTGAAGTGGTTTATGTTAATGCAACAGACAGTAAAAAGATAGCAAGGGTAAAACCAAACCTTTATGGATCAAAATCACTTTAGGAAGGGTAATAAACTTGTTTTTAGTATGCTGAGAATATGCTGTAGAATCTCTACACAGCAGGTTTAAATTTGGCTATGGCTGTAGATAGAAATCAATCTCATCATAGAATCACAAAAATGCTGGTTTGGGAGGGATATTGAGAATTTCTGGACTGGGACAAAAATATAGCTAGAGTTTTCTGCATGGATATTTGTATAACCCACTTCTAAAGGCATATGATGTTGGAGGCTTCTCATTCTTGTTAGTGTTTAGTCAATGCAACAGCATGTTTTTCTACAATATACTATGTTTTATTTGTTAAAGATCAAATTGTCATCTTGTCCTTCTCCTACTTGCTGAACAATTGATGATTGTTCTCTATAAAATCTGTTCTGTTAGAAGATCCCTGTTACATATCCTTCCAGTTTTCTATTTTCCTTCAACTTTTTGCTGGTCATGTTTTCTAAAACTGTTATTTTTGTTGCTTTTCTTTAGACTTTCATTTTCTGTATCTTTCTCTAATTGTGATGATGAAAAATTACCCAATTTTTCAGCTGGGACTTAGATAACACCAAGCACTAGCAGTGCTTGTGCTGTTCATTTATACTTAGGAATTTATATACTTAAGAATGTGTCATAGTTTCCCTGCTTTTATGATTTTGATTTCCAGGCCATGGGGGAGACAAGGCATGATCCTAAAGGTCTGTTAAGTGCCTGTTTTTTGTTTTCACTTTGCTCAGGTATAGTTTCCCTTTGTGCATTTCTGTCAGGGTTTGCCCTCTTTCCTGCTTTCCTTTAACTGATCAGTATATCTCTCAAGAGATCTCAACCTGATCCCTGTATCTATTGAAATTATACTTTCTGAAGTTCACTGTCCTCATTCTGTTACCCTCACAACTATCTATACTTGGAATTGGTTGTAATGCTATTAGAGAGGTAAGTCATTGTAAGACACTTTGACTTTCTATAGACAGCCTGGAAAACCACAGATCCCAATAATGGTAGGGTGTGGGTATTCTTTGATGTGGTAACTGACAAACTTTGTTAGTAACAGTCATTAAATCAAAAAGGCTAACATGAGTTTTTAAACAGTATCAACTCTTACTAATTCAGTTATCAAGCTGAATGGACTTTAGCCTTAAATTTAGCAAATGCGGGAAGTGGTAGAATAGATAATCACAGAATACAGTGTTCATCAAGCTTTTTTAATATAAATTCTACAGAAGAATTACAAAAAATGTTTTATTATTTTAGAAGATAAACTCAGAAGTTAAGAAAACTATTTAGATCTTTGAACTGAACAGCTCAAAGACATGAATTTTGAGTTTGTTATTAATTCAAATACACAAAAGTTATTCAGAATTTGCATCCCTGCTTGTAAAGAAGAGTTTCAGACTGAACTGGAAAACACCTTCAAAAAGAATGTTAAGAGTATGAGGATAAGAATTGAAATTGAACCCATAAGGAATCGAAAAAAATGGGATTTATGGGCAAAGCAGGAATTACAGAGAGAAAAGTAAGAACTTTCAAAAGTCAAGTTGAGTCACACCTGACAAAAGAAATTAAAACAAATAGTAAAAGGTTATTCAGTTATATAAAACAAATAGTAAAAGGTTCTTAAGTTATCTAAATTAAAAGAAATAAAAGAACAAGAAAAGCCTGTGTGAAGATAGGATTAAACATCTTAGGGTATTGTCTAAAGTCTTTGTAAGTCATTGTCCTAAGTTCAGTAAAATGGGGGTAAAACAAGGGGTGGCTAATGGGAAGACAAATGCAGGAATGGAAATTAACCCAGACAGGCCAGAAGGAAAACTTGGATAGTTTCATCTCTGAAGTCAAGGGGACAGAAAAGTGTCCGTAAAAGTATCATCAGCAAAACTAACATGTGAAATTACAGGCCTAAGATTAAGACTTTTAAATAAAGCAAGGTGTATGTTATGGTGCTTGATTAAAGAATAGCCAATACAGTTGATGTATGTTAAAATACGGAGAATTGATGGGCAACTAGAACGCTTTTAGTCTCATATCAGCAGCATGCAAAACTTTGAAAACAAATTTTGAAGCAATATTTTTTTAAACACATTAAGGTAAATATTAGATGGAATAAGACACATTGAGCTTTAGGGATAGATCATGATGCACTGACAAGACTTTTTTTTTTTTTGCCAATTAATAATGAAATATCATCTGCTTAGATAAGAATAGTAACATGGATAAGGGACTGGCTAGAAAGGTAATGGGAGTGAGTAGTGCTTAAAAAAGAGCTTCTAGGCTTTGAGCAGAGCTTGTTGAAAGATGAGTCTTCAGATTCATACCATTTAATATTTTCATTAATGAGCTTGACATAAATATTAGGAGCATGTTACAAGAAAGTTGACAGGCACTGTCAGTACAGAAGGAACTAGAACATCTTAAAGAACTGTGACACTGAAGTTTAGAATAAAAAAAAAAAGAGTAAATTTAATAGTGCAGTTAGGAGGCTGTACAGCCAAGGGCTGAGAATAAGAATGACTAGGAGCTTAGTTGTTGGAATTAAAAGAGAAGATGATTTAGAAATACCAGCTGATTGGAGGATGTTGGTTCCATCAACTGGATGACAAAATCTGAATGTGAACTGAATGTAAAAGCAAGAGAGTAAATCTGATCATCCAATTTGTCACTTCCAGTCTCCCAGTCTCCTATATACTTTAACATTTTGGATCATAGGTGTCTGACATAGCATGCTCAGTTACTCGATAGACTTTCTGTGCCGACTGCTAACCTGTTAAGAGAGGATATTCATAGTATGTAGAGTAAATGGCTTTTAAATCACTTCAGATGCCGTAGTGATGAGTGTCATTGAAATGTTTGTGGGGAAAAATAGTTCTGCCATTAAGTAAGGTTTTGAATAGTGTGCAGTAAATAAGTGTTATTTATAAGCACAAGTGTTGAAAAGCTATTGATTAGGTGAGCACTCTGTTCTGTCTTCCGAGTCAGGCAGCACTTCTGTGTAAAATAGCATATGATCATATCATTAAAACTGGTGTTTTGCTGCATACACGTGAAGGGGACAAATCAAGTTTTGAAACAGCAAGCCTTTTTTAGGCATTTTTGAATTTAAATGCTTGACTTCGCAATGCCTGTGTTTGTTTTATGGTGGCCTGTATCATCACAGTTCTGCTGTGTTCTCCAATCAGCTTCGTTGGAGAAGTATTATATGTAAGAGAAATATATATATTTATATAAGTAGTAGTACCCTTACTTCAGCCTTTAATTTCTACAAACATTACTGTGGGAATGAAGTTAATAAACGGATTATGTACCTGAATATTAGCGTCTCTCCTTCATTTACCTATGTTGGTCATTTGCGGTTTCTCTTCACTACATAACAATTTGTAGCTGACAGGTGTAGACTGATGCTGTTAAATGTCTTTTTAAGGTATATGCTCTGCTGTGTGTGCTTTTCACTTGCTACTGATACTCTGCTATGCAGACATCCAATTGCTTTGAAGCTGATTTAGCTATATAAAACATTCCCAAGTAATAACACTGATTTTGATGCCCTTCATAAAGATACATGTTAACTGAACATGTTCTCCATTCTGTAGGGCTTCATCACAGGTTGGTCCTTAGCTAAATTATGTAGGCTTTTTTTTTTTTTTTTGCTTTAGCATTTCTATTTCTTGACCACCCTTCCAGGACTCCTAATATCCTTAAAGTTTTAGTCCCTTGGATAAACATTATTTTCATCTCAAAATTAAAAAGACATTTCTTTCTCAGAAGTTGTCATTGACTGTTGGAAGGAGTCTTTCATTGCTGTGCAATAAAAAAAGACTGTCAGGGAAACTGGCTTACTATCTGTCCTCTTGAAACTCAGTCTAGCTAGTGCTGAGTCATCAGTACTTTGTAAAGTATGGACCTAATGAACACTTGTTTCTAACTTTTGAAGATTGAGCCCAGAAAACCTTTTTTTAAAGAAAAGGTGGTGAGAGGGGCACCTTCACTTTCACTTTTGTCACATCTGAAGTCATTAGAAATAATAGATACTGAAAATTTTTTAAGATTCGATCTATAAGCTTTAGGAACAAACTTCACTTCCTTAATAATCCCACTGCATATTTGACAATGCTTGGATACTTTGCTGGACATTTTTCCTATCTTTTACAATCTGGAGGCTACCTACTATCTTTTCTTTAGTGTAAAGTTTTCAGAAGCAACTTTGCAATAGTGTTAGTAGTCAATGAATCTCAGCCAGTAATGCATTCACAGTAACTATGTAGGAGTTGAGTGAATGTAACACAATTTCAATTGCATGAGAAATATTATTTACATTCTATTTCTCAAAGATTGTAACAGTAGTAGTATTACTGAACAGCAATAACACACAAACCGCGTGTGTTTTAACAGAGTGCATGAGACAAAGGGGCAGTGCGCACCAGAGTGTGTGGCCATTTCTTGTGCTGGAAGAATAGTCCTGTTATTGGTTCTTTCTCTGGAGTTTTTCTTTCTCATTGATATTTTTCTCTGCATTTATTTGCTAGTGAACAGACAAACAATGCGGGTAGGATCTTGCCTGTATTTGTAGCAGTAAGTCTGAAAAGCTCAGTTGGCACCAGGGCTCTAGAAAAGCTGTGGAGAGGTATAGGGTGTTGCTAGGCAACACCGCATGGCCACAGATAGTATTTTTCTTTTAATTTATTTATTCTTCAGTTTGAGTGCATCCCGCTTGGAGCCATTTGGGTAATAGTTAAGCAAGCACATGGAAATCAAAGGGCTGCAGGAGTGGAATAAAGGAAGGCAGTATAAAAAAATAAGAAAGGAAAAGCCATGACACATAATGAAACGGACCAAGAAACATGAAATAATTAGTAAGGACTAGGGGAGAAAAGTAAACAAGCATGGGGAAACAGAACAGGAGAGGAAAAAAATGAAGTAATGAAGGAAAGAAGAAAAGAAAAGATGGAGCACTACTGAAGAAAAATTTAAAATTGAAAGCTCAAACAGTATGTACACAAGGGAAACGGGGAAACTGCTGCATAAGAATAAGAATTAAAAATTGGAGATAAAAATGGCTTTGAGAAGAAAAAGGAGAAATTTGGTAGTTGTGTTAAAAGAATAATGATTTTTTCTTTTTGCTTTGCAGCCACCCTGCTCTTTACTATTGCATATGTGCAAACAGAGCAATAGTAGTAGTGACACTCAGGAGCTGGGGACTGATTAATAAGTCCAATAAGTTTTCCAGAGAGCAAAAATACTTTAAAATAAGTGTTTCAGTGTTATTTAGAAAATACTCAGCATGTCTGTTTGAAAATAGCATTTTCAAAACTGGGTTATTGCATTTTATTGTAAAGTGTGGATGATTATACTAAGCTCTGGTTGCGGGGAGGGAGTGGGTTGTTCATACTCTCCAAGTTCAACTCATTAAGCAGGGACAGGTCTGTCCTGTGCAGTATTCTGGGAACTAAAAGCCTTCACTTGTAATAGTCAGCCACTTCTAGACTTGAGAGTGGCATGGCCATGTGAGGAAAATGCTGTGACAGAGCCAGCCCTGCTGAGAGACCCAGTTTATTAGCTTAGGAGCTGCGCTACCTAGGCCAATGGTCATGAGGAGCACTGTTTGTGGGACCTGGACTAGACTCCTTCAAAGCGTGCTAAGCCTAGCTCATACCAAGGAGCCTTGCGTCACACTTTTCTGGTGAATCTTGGCTCCGTATGTCCCTACTTACTTGGGAATTGCTGGGAAGGTGCTTGCCTAGTGCTTTGGGGCATGCTTGT
The DNA here is from genome assembly GCF_964289735.1 of Phaethon aethereus. Lineage (NCBI taxonomy): Eukaryota > Metazoa > Chordata > Aves > Phaethontiformes > Phaethontidae > Phaethon > Phaethon aethereus. The sequence goes on from NC_138584.1 coordinate 15,224,846, forward strand.
TATTGCTCACCTCAGCTTGAACACAGCAGTTTTTGAGAGACTGGTAAGAGGGGGAATACAGCAGTCTGAGCTGTCTGAAGGCAGGCCAGAAGGTTTTGGGAGAAGCAAGCTATTCAGGTTGAGACCTGAAAGCTTCCAAAGGAGTAAAAACCTTGTAAAGTAGGCAGTAAATGGGACACAGAGCTAGAAGAGTGCATAGTGCCATACCGAGGTATTAGGTTGCTTAGATGCTTTTCTCCCTGAGGTGGTAAATGAAACAGAGACCTGAGGCTATATATTTATCCTGGATGTTGTTTTCAAGCTGCATGTGAATAAACAGTGTTACAGCAGCATTCTCCTAATGGTCTTTGTAATGCTCCCTATGAAAAGAACTTTTGAATGTCCTGCTGACAAATGTAGCTACACATAAACCCTGTTCATTTCTGTGTATAGGAAAGGTCTTGTTCATGTAACTTCTTACAGAAAAGAAACTGATATTGTTTATTCCCTCAAGCTTGAGAACCTCCCAATACAAATTTATTAAAGATGCATGGTATCTTATTCAAAGAAAATTACACTTACTTGAGCAGTTTTCCCTCAGTTTTGATTATCTATGTGTGTCTGTAAATAGATGATACAACAGATGGTGGTAACTTTATAGGGTCTGCAACCATTGTAATAGCCCCATACCTCTGATTTTCTGAATAGTTTTTGAGAGAGAAAAAATATTTTACATTGTACAGCAACAGTGTTTGTACTGTTTGTTGTTCCCCCCTCCTCAAGACTTGACTTTCCACCTCCTTAGCAATGAGTGTAAGCTTTCATTTTGAGTAACTCGACTTGATGCATCGTATTTAAAGACATGTAATCGTCTTGACTGTTAAATAGTTTTGGCTCCTAGTGAACCATTTTAGTAGTTCTTTGTGCATTTTTATACACACTTTCCAGTTTCATGTTTGGGTTTTTTTTTTTGCGCTTCCATTTGTTTCTTCTGACTTTGTATATATTATAGAGTGTATATATATATATAGTATATATATATTTTGTATATATTATAGAGTCTGAGGTCACTGTCTTACTCTATGTGGACCCTAGAGTGTTACTATAAGGTTTTAGATACCAGTCAGTGATGAACATAGTAAAGAATGCATATAAATGTATTTTCATGATGTTTTTTCTTTATGGTATTTAAAAAAAAAAGACAGTGAATTTTCCTCTGACTTAACTATTTTAGATGGCAATTAATATAAAATGTATTTTAAATACTTGGCTTTCCTGAACATCTCAGTACAAGGGCATATCTTTTGAATCTCAAAGAAAATTGATATAGAGGAAGAACTGCAGCCTAGGGTTTTTTTTCGGAGATATGTGATTGTCAACTCACTCACATGTCTTCTTGTGACATGTCCTGCTATCATCTACAGTTACTTCAGAGTCAACATGGAGTTTAAAATACAAGAGCTGAGGTAACGTTTTGTTGGTGTTTGCATATGGCGCTCATAGTTTATGAATGAGCTTCAGATTATTTTAAGTCAAATCATTCTTTAGTTTTTCGTGAGGAATAATATGGATGGAAAATCAGATATAAAGTGCCAGCATATAACACAACTGCACCAGTGTCTTGATACAAGCATTGTGCTCTACTGGCTGGAGCCTTTTTCCTAATTCTTATTCCTTTGACTTGTGTAGATAGTTCTCATGCAAATTTAATGTTTCCAGTTATTCCTCTGGGGAAATCTAGTCTCAATTTCATATTTGACTTTGCCTGTGGTAAGTACCCTCAACTGTCACATGAGGAAATTTGTTTCATTGCTAAGTCATCTTTTATGCTGTGATACTGATTTTCAGGTAGTACAGTAATCCAGAATAGAAGCACGTACACTCTTTTCTTGGTAATTCCCCAAGTCGGAGGATGGGATCTCAATAGTATTTTTTGTGGAATTGTTTCAGGTTTTTGCAAAGAAAACTTGGAGGAAGGATGCTCCAAGGACTTGGCCAGTGAGCATTGTGACATATAACCACATATGGTTATGTCAGGAAATATCATCAGTCACAGCCACTGAAGTATTTTTCATGCAGAGCTGTCACTGCTTTCTTCTACTAAGCAAAGCAGAGGATGGGATTTTTCCCACCCCTCCTGCAGGACAGAAACATTGAGTTGCTTAGAACCCAGAAGTCATAGATCCTACAGTGTTCTCTCTACATGAGTCTGGTCCCTAGGTACTATCACCAGCTCCTCTGCTCTTGGCCTTGTATTTAGCATCTTTTCAGGCTCTTTCCAGGGGACTTGAAAAAGACTATTTTATGTACATCTTTTAGATGTTGGAGAGAATTAGGAGTACACCATTTAGTAAGTAGTACATGGAACATGGTTTAGTTGGTGCATTTGTTTCTATAACTGTCAATAGAGACACACAGTCTGTAAGACTGGGAGAGAAGGACCTTGGCAGGACCTTGCTATTGTCATTTAACCAGCTGGCAACTAAGCACCACACAGCTGCTTGCTCACTCCCCCAACCTGGAGAATCAGAAGGGTAAAAGTGAGAAAACTTGTGGGTTGAGATGAAGACAGTTTAATAGGGAAAGCCAAAGCCGCACACAAGAGCAAAGCAAACCAAGGAATTCTTTCACCACTTCCCATCAGCAGGCAGGGGTTCAGCCATCTCCAGGAAAGCAGGGCTCCATCATGCATAACAGTTACTTGGGAAGAGAAAATGCTTTAACTTCCAACATCCCCCCCTTCCTTCTTCCTCCAGCTTTATATGCTGAGCATGACATCCCATGGTCTGGAATATCCTTCTGGTCAGTTGGGGTCAGCTGTCCCAGCTGTGTCCTCTCACAACTTCTTGTGCACCCCCAGCCTACTTGCTGGTGGGGTGAGAAGCAGAAAAGGCCTTAACTGTGTGTAAACACTGCTCAGCAATAACTAAAACATCCCTGAATTATCAACACTGTTTTCAGCACAAACCCAAAACCTACTGCCATACTAGCTACTATGAAGAAAATTAACTCTATCCCAGCCAAAACCAGGACACTTGCCTAGTCAGTTCACATAGTTATTTGGGAAAGAAGCTTATGCAAAATCATGAGAAATAGCTTAGGCAGATTAGCTTCTGCAGAATTGGTTGGGAAAATTGTGTCCTGTTGTATTTTATTTTTAATACTGAGGCAACTACAGGGAGCATGGTGAACACAGAACCATGGAAGAAAATGTTTTGTTCTGGCACTTCTGAAAAATACCCTTGTTGGAGAATAAAATGTGCCTTGTAAGAGAAGAGAAGTGGCATTTTGTGCTGACGAAGCAAGCCTGCTACATGTAATTTTATTTTATTCCTCTACATAGAGCTGGACTGCATTGTTTCAGGATGGTGTTTAATCATTTTATTGTAACTAATTTTTAACAAGCTCTTATATTTAATAATTCTTTAGCTATGCATGAAACATAAGAGGGATCCTGTAAGTTGGTACTCCCAAATATCTGGGGTTAATTCCTTAAATTCTTGGTCATTTGGCTTCTAAAAAAGCAGGGGCTTTTGGGTATGTATTTTTTTCTTATGCTCTTTGTTGAAGGTCAAGAACATAATCTGTTCCTTGGGAGTACAGTTCTACCTGCATTTTAAAGATTCTTCCTTTTTTCCAGGTTATGAGCTCTGTAAATGTTAATTCTCAATATGAATCTGGTCTTTACCTACTTACTCTCATTTTATTTAATCTCAGTGAGTCAGGGGAATATTTGCCTAAGCAGAGCAAAGAATCTCAAGGGAAAAGCAAGCTAGGTTGAGGTATGGGAAAGTACTGGGAGGGGAAGGAGTACAGCTTTTGGGATTTTTTTTTTTCGTACTCATCTTTACTTAGTTATATTTTCACTGTCAGGTGAAAATAGTATATTTAGAAATTCTTTGTAGAGCCTGTGTCGCTTTACTTAGACTTCATGCTCTTAAATTAAATTGTAAATTTATGCTATGGGTACTGAAGAATTGGATAATTCGGTCATCAAGAATAGGTATTAGACAGGATCTTAAACTTCTGTGAAGACTCTCATGTAGTAGTGCTCAGACTGACCAACAGGAAAAAGGCTGCATTGAAAGAGAAATAGTATATAGACGAAGCTTGTCATATTCTAAGAGATGATGTTGGACTCAGTGATCTTAAGTGTCTTTTCCAACCTAAATGATTCTATGTGTCTATGTGTATTGTTCATTGCTACAGAGCCCTATCCCATAGAGGGAAGCAGTCTTAAAAGTGTCCCTTCAGATGCAGAGGGACCTGTAGCTTGTTGCCAAGTCCTCCCATTCATCTACTGATCAAGTTTGATGTTTGCTCTAGGAAGAGAAGGAAAAAGTGGGAGAGGCAAAGGTTTTCCTTCCTTTTTATTTTCAAAGTTTTCTGTCTTTTAAAGCTGAGTCACAAGGGTAGGAGTGTTATAAAATGTCCTCTCTAGTGGCATCACCTGCATTCCCTCTCCTTTATTATTTCCAGCTGTGCCTCTGCTGTCTTGCATATCTTTTGTAGCTTTTAATTATTTTCTTTTGAGTTCTTTGGTCTACTGTTCTTTGTGTTGCATGCTTGGTCCTTTCAGAATGTCTTTTCTCATCTTCCCTGTATCACTACTATCTGATTTGTTATCCATTGCCAAAACACGTGGTGTCTGCATCTGCTCTGACAACAGCAGGTTGAATGCAAGCAAGATACCATACCCTTATGTGAACACGAAGGCTGTTATAAATTTGCCATTTGAAATTTGTGCGTGAAACAGCATGAAAAGGAAGTTAGCAGAATGCCATCTCAGATTGGAAGATGTTTCACAGTCCCAGTAAATTTGCAAACTAAAGTGTTATGTATGTTTAACAAGTAATTAGCTTTTATATAATTACCTGTCTTTAAGGATTAAGTGCACCATATTTTAAACAGGGAAAACTTTAAAAAAAATCCCAAATTTTCTGCTTCCACTTCAGAATTCCCAGTTACATTCATAGTATTTCTGATAATTAATAACAAGAAACCACACTTGTAGTTTCAGAAACTATCTGATTCATTGGAGTTTCTTGATATCAGTCCTGTTTTAGAAATATATTCCTGTTTGTGGAGAAAATGTGATACTTGTGTTTGAGTTTGCATGTGCACTATTTTCAGTGCCTTAAAAATAATATTCCTCTAAAAAAAACCCTGAGAAAAATTAATATGGTTATGCTAATTAGGCATTGATTACAGCCACCCACAACTCTATTTAATATTTTTTCTATTGATTTTTTTTTATTTGATTACTAACACTTAGAGGTGGTTTTCTGTTGGAAGTCTGCTATTTTTGATGTATTAACATCTATATTTTTCAAAGAGCCTGTCTGGCCAATGTGGCTGTATCAGATAATGAAAAAATTGTTATAACAAATGTTCATGTATTATGAATGACATACTGTCAAACGTTATGTAAATACCTGAGGGCTCAATATACTTCCTGCAGATATTAGGAGTATGTACGTATTAAAAAAATACCTATTTATCTCTTGTGAACAGCTGGTCAGGTATGAGTTTTAAGCTGCTTTCCCCCCTGTTTGGAATAAGAACCCCTTGAGAATGAGTCACAGCAAATAGGAAGGAGGAATTTAGTAAGTAGATATTGCGTAGATTGTAATATCTTACAGCTAGGATCAAACAATCCTTTTACTTGTTTAGTTTTTAAGAATGCTCTTAGATAAAACCCTTTGGCAAATGGCATTGGCTTTGTTTCATTGCTCAGTGTGAAGATAGTTTAAGGGGGCTTCCTGTATGGAATACAGCTATTTGCTACTGAATATCTTTAATGAATTGTAGCACCAACATTAAAATAAATGCAATATATGCAAGTCATTTTACCCTATAGCAGATGGGTGCTTAAGTCTGTGAGAGAAGATCAATGGAACCATTTAGCTTTTTGTGTTGTTTCAGTGTAGAAAGACAGTCTGTTCCAAATCAAGAGAGAAGTCTGCTAAGAATATTTAGGTTTCATTGGAATACAGCACAGTATTATATAAGTTTGCATCAAAAGAAGTAGATGTGCTATTCCAAATTCATAACAATTGTCTATTAGTCTGTTTTTAATAATTTTTCTTTGGCATGTAATCCTGTTTAATTAGATTCTACTCTCTCTGTTGTTACAAGATTCCATAAACTGGAGTCTTATATACCAGCTGCTAAAGCAGGAGTTACTGTCTAAATGATATTCACAATGAGTATTTGGAAGGTTTACAATTATACCCTTGCTAATAAATTGTGCTATTTTCCCCAACAGTTTTAAGTGCTAATCTTTAGAAGGCATTTTAAAATTAGCTAAAATTCTGTCAAGAGATTTACAAAAATTGTTAGCATGGAGATAATTATGTCACAGTCCTTGGACTCCATCTCTGATTGTGTGCATAAATCAGAAAATGTCAGCTGTGTTTTCCCTTAATAATTATCCTTGCAGCAATATATTACAGTTTAGATTACTATTATAATGTTGCTTTAGGTTTATAAAACACAAGTTAGTTATTTCTAAAGTTTTCTGCTGATGAAATAATTCATATTTCCAGAATAACAAGTGATTATTGGTGTTAACATTTTATATATATATAAAATAATATATATAAGTAGATCAATATAGAAATAAGCTTTCTACACTTTTTATATGGTCCCCTGAAAAAGACAGCTTTTTTAATTACAGCTTTGTTAAAGGAGAGCACTTCTACAGTAGGGCCAAGATTTTCAAAAGAGCTAGCTAATGTGGTCAGCCACGTGGCATGTGTGGGACTTGACTTTTTCAGGAGCTTTTGGACCAAAATTTGAGACTTTTCATGCTGAATCTGTACAAGGATGTAGGTACTTACAGTAGATTCTATAGGTCTCCAACAGTTTTGGCAATCTGTTGCTGGAGCCTACCCCCTTAAAAGGTTGATTGAAATATCAGAGGGAGCTATTACATCCTTCGGAATTTGGACCAAGTTGTCTCATTTTAAACACACAAATCTAGGTACAAATACATGTAATATCCACATTTTAAAATTTAGCTGCATAAGCATAGAGAATTAAGACACAACTACTCTGTAGGAACCTTTTTCATGGATTATAAAAGGGAAAACAGGAGAAAAGTGAATTTGTTTTAGCATTAGCAGCAATAGTAAATACAAATCGAACAGGTGAGAGCTGTTCCATTGTGGAGGGTTGACCCTTGCTGGATGCCTGGTGCCTACCAAAGCTGCTGTATTACTCCCCTCCTTAGCTGAACAGGGGAAAGAAAATATAACGAAAGCTTCATGGGTCAAGATAAGGCCAGGGAGAGATGAGTCACCAATTACTGTCACGGGTAAAACAGACTCAACTTAGGGAAATGATTTTAATTTATTACCAATCAAATCAGAGTAGGATAATGGGAAATAAAACCAACTCTTAAAAACACCTTCTCCCCACCCCTCCCTTCTTCTTGGGCTTAACTTTACTCCCAGTTTTCTCTCCCCACCAGTGGTGCAGGGCGATGGGGAATGGGGGTTGTGGTCAGTTCATCGCACGCTGTCTCTGCTGCTCCTTCCTCCTCGGGGGGGACTCCTCACACTCTGCCCGTGCTTCAGCATGGGGTCCCTCCCATGGGGTGCCGTCCTTCAGGAACAGACTGCTCCAGCGTGGGTCCCCATGGGGTCACAAGTCCTGCCAGCAAACCTGCTCCAGTGTGGGCTCCTCTCTCCACCGGTCCTGCCAGGAGCCTGCTCCAGTGTAGGCTTCCCACGGGGTCACAGTCTCCTTCGGACATCCACCTGGTCTGGTGTGGGGTCCTCCATGGGCTGCAGGTGGAGATCTGCTCCTCCGTGGGCCTCCCTGGGCTGCAGGGGCACAGCCGGCCTCACCATGGGCTTCACCAGGGGCTGCCGGGGAATCTCTGCTCCGGTGCTTGGAGCCCCTCCTGCCCCTCCTTCTGCTCTGACCTGGGTGCCTGCAGAGCTGTTTCTCTCATATTCTCACTCCTCTCTCCAACTGGAGTTGTGCAGTTTTTTTTTGCCCCCTTCTTGAATATGTTCTCCCAGAGGTGCTACCACTGTTGCTGATGGGCTCAGCCTTGGCCAGCAGCGGGTCGGTCTTGGAGCTGGCTGGCACTGGCTCTATAGGACGTAGGGGAAGCTTCTGGCAGCTTCTCACAGAAGCCCCTCCTGTACCCCGCCCCCTGCCTACCATAACCTTGCCGTGCAAACCAAAGACATCCTTCTTTCAACTGCTGTACGTTCCTTATGTTTAATACACAGAGAACATTTGACAGTAAGAATGTGAGATTTACTTTCACAAATGTTTGGAAAAAAACTCAAGCGTTCTAAGAAAATTTCCTAAAACCATGTGAAAGCAATGACTTCCAAAAACTCATCAATCCTACATACCTAAAAACTTCTTTCATGGAAGAAAGACAGTATTTTAAGTATGGCTTTTGATTTGGCAGTGTATCAACCAGGATGAGAGATCTACTCAACTTCAGTGTTGCAGACTGCCTTAGAATCTTAGAATAGGTCTTACACTGTTGTCAGATCAAAAGGTTTTATTTCTCAACTATCTCAAAATGTGTGTAAGACATTATCTGTAATACTAACACTTTTGAAAGTCTTATGTGAAGTATTTGAGGATAAAGTAGCAGGATATGGCTTAGTGGGACCCATTCTTGTTTGACTGAATGGAAGATTTAAGGTTGATTTCAATGGAACTGGGGTTACTTCTTTTATCAGTACTGTATCGCAGAATGGGTGAGTTTGAGTTACGATCTTCTCAAAACTCTGACCCTTAGGCCTGTCATGGCAGAGCAGAGGCAGCGATGCTTTTGTCATTTAGGGAGATCCTTAGCGGTGACAGCAGGCAATAGGCTGCTTTTGGTTTCTGAGCTACTTTTGCAAAGTTTTGCATTTGACCCAAGAGAATCAAGAGATGAAGAAAATCAAGAATTGCTTTTCAAATGACAAAGTCAAGCAAAGAAGGCTTTTCCGTCAAAGACAAAAACATCTACAAGAAAGCTAAAATTGATGAATGTTTAGAGATGTGTTTAAAAAAGTACAACTTCAGTTGTACTTTTTTGGACTAGAGTGATTATTTATATTCTCCAGTTGTGTGAACTAGCTTGTTACTTCAGTGAGTGTCAGACAGTAAGAGTATTTTGGACTTGGTAGTTGCTGACTTTCCTCAAACTGTTAGAACATTATTATAAGGTTTATGTCATGATATTATTATATATCACTTAGATATCTGAAAATATAGAATTATGAGCACATAGTCCTTGCTACCAAAGCTTTCAGTTTATTAACAAGAATAAATTGCAGTAGGAAAAAAGTCATATATTTGTGGTTATGGGAGGAAAAACTTTTCAATTTGGTCATTAATCTTCCTTCTTCCTCATCTTCATCCATTCATCATTCACCTTTCTCATTTCTGATTAGATGTTCCACTAGTATGCTATGTGATGCCACAGATATTTGTGGATATCCAGTGTACATCTCCCTTTTTAACAGCTATCATGTAGTTTTAGTTAAGCTCTCATATGATAAGTGAGCCATTTGTATATATAAAATGTCTTCCCCACTCTCTTGATTTTTTTTTTCGTTTAAAAACTTCAAAGTATTTATGCTAGAATCCTTTAAGAAGCAGTATTTAAACTTCTGTGGTATTTTGACATGCAATGGTGATTTGACTTATGATGACTATGTCCCTAATTGCATCTCCATACTTATTTTTCCTCCTGAACTTCTCAAGGGTGATATTTATTTTAGTATCGTACAGCACTATATATCTGCCAACAGTGGTAACATATAGAGTACTATGTAATTATTGAATTCTAGACTTTATCTATACCCACAGAAAATCACTTGGTAGTAAGCCACCAGACCCACTTTTTTTCATTGCTTGTGTTTTGAATTTTTTACTTTAGCTGCTGCTCAGAATGAAACACCTGGGAGTTTAATTGCTCATTATACTTAAATCTGTGAAGTATTATGGGCCAAAACATAACTGCCCTGTGCAAGATGATTATAGACATTAATTTGGTAGCATGTATAATAGAATGAGCACAATTTTTGCTACTGATTTAATATTTAAAAAGCTCACCCTGGTCATGGTCTACCAAAGTTTCATCATTTCTCAGACATATTCTTCAGAGTATTCTTATGCTCACAATTTCATTCATATTGGTAGCCTTTCTTATAAACTGATAGCCTTCCAGGTGATCTACAAATGTAGTGTGCGAGCTGATATGCAGACCCATGAAAAGTGACATCTATACACCTGTAGCTATGCTTATATTTGGTATTTCAGACACCCTGTTCTTTTTCCCCTGGGAGGATTTAACATACTGTTTTGGATGATTGCAGCTCTAACTGCAAAGCAGTGGATATGATCAATATTTGCTCACACTCCTGTTTGCTATGCATGCAGTAACTGATGACATAGTACTATGAGGTCATCTTCCTTCAGCAATTTGCATCTGGCTCAGTTTTTAGGTTTTTTTTTCCTAACGGTGAAGTTACTTGCTCTCCCAATTGCTGTACCTTGGATAAGAGCTATTTGGTTGAAAGTAGCTGAGAAGGATATTGTCCACAAACAATTCTCAGAAATGTTAGAAGTAAGTTCATCTTCTTGTCAAATTAATTGGTACAACATCTATTATTTGAGTCTATAAAATTTGTTCCATTTTTTTTTTCTGGGTTATTTATTAATTTTCTCATTGAGTTTATAGTTGAGATGGAATATTTGTATGTAAGGCTACATGATCACAGGATTTGCTTTAGATATGGGCCACCTTTATGGCCCTTCAGCTGATTAACATAGTATGGCCTATATGGACAAAGAAGAAATACCAGCCGAACTTAATCTTTTCAGCATTTTCCACATGGAGAGCATCAGTTACTTTAGCTTGTACAATATAGAGAAGATTTAGTTGTGTTTGATAAAGATTTTGTGTGCTTTGGAACCTCTGTCACTTCTGCATGCTTTATACCACAAGGTCAAGAGAAATTAACTGCGTGATGCTCAGATTTTCTGAACCAGTCCTGACATGCCGGTGGCATTGGGTTGTTAAAACATGGGCTTTCCTCTTTTGGCACTTGGAGCAATATTCCAAATGGTGTTTCCTTTGGTCTGTTTTCCTGAAGGATGGGAGGTTTGATTTTCCTTGCACAGATACTTTCTGTTTAGTACTGATGAATCAGGAATTCTTTATTAATTAGTATTGTCGATTTGGATTCCTTTTGGGTATTTTAAATGACTGACCTGCCTGTATGTGCTTGGAGCTGAAGATCAATGTATGCTGATCTAAATAATGGAATACTTCATTGTAGAGCTTCTCTGTCTTTCTCATGTAATCCGTTTGAATTTTTGAGTAGGATTTTGCTGTACAAAGGACAGCTGATTGTAATATAAACAAAGAAAAAAGATCAGATTAGCTGTGGAATAAGATTTACCACTCATACTTAAGACATGCATAATTTTTTTATAGGGGAGAGAAAAGACTGCAGAAGTCCAAATGTAGCTTTGTTTGTTTCTCCTGCTCAGAAATGTATTGTTAAAGCATTAAAACTTTGCATTAAAAAGTCTGCAATCTTATTTAAAAAAAATGATAGTTTAAATGTTAATTGGACATGCTAAAACTATCTTGCTAGGTCATTTACAAATATCTAATTATTTCCTTTCCAGTAATGCTTTTGTAGCCTCAAATGGAATGTAATTATAAAAAAAAAAAAAAAAGAATCAATGCACCAAAGAAATAACAATAGGTAACTTTTATTGTATTTATTATAGCTGTCTTTAAGATGTGGACTTGAAAATTTATTCAGATATTAAAAACTGTGAAAGCAATATGACCAAATAATAGCATACATTTTCTTTAAAGCTACTGCATAAAGAGCCTGACAATCCTGCCTTCAAGGTTGTTAGCAATAGTAACTGTTATGCGTGCAAGTTGTGTTTCTTTTACACCCATATGGCAAAATTATGCCTCCCAGAGGTAAGTTTTGGTATTGGAGAAAGGTGCTGCAGAGCACAGGGGTAACCTAAAAGCCTCCTATATTGACAAAGCCTCAAGAGAATATAAAAATCCTATGGATGATGCAGATGATCAGAGAATTCTTGTTTGCTGGTATTTCACACTTGCTCTGCACAGATACAAATTTCTGTACTCCCCAGCATCTTCTGAATCAATTTTACTGCCTTTATGGGAGCAGAAGAAAAGGATCAGCACTCTGGAGTAATGGAACCAGTCACACATTTAATAATAATTAACAGAATATAGAAAACTTTTATTTCATTTATTGTCACAAAATTGCTGGCTTTATATTAGAACTACTGGTGAGCTCTAATCTGGAAAAAACATTAAGTGGTTGAGGTGTCTATAAAAAATTAATCTTTTCAGTTTCTGTTGTGTTTTAAAAACTAAATTTAATATGAATGAAATATGATTCCTTTGTTCCAACAACACTGCCTGTTTCATTGGAACAGAATTTATAACTTTTTATTATAATTAAAAAATGCACGCTTAGGTTTCTATTCTCATCTCTGTGTTCATAGTAGCTTTGTAGCCTCACATACTGATAAAGGAAAACCTAATTTTTTTCTCAAAGAAGAAAAAAGTAAAAGTTCTATACATTTCATTATGGAACATTTATAAGATCATTTACCATGACAACCGTATAATAAGATTCATGTTTACTATGTTTCTGAGTTCTCAATGTCTTTTTAATGACTCCTGTGTAATTAAAACAGAATGCATAATTTGAGGTTACATAATATAAATCAGTTTTGTTTGCATGATATTGAATAATGTTAATACATGTACGATATACTGTTTAAGAGCCTTACATGGATTTGTCCATTTATTACAGAACTGTGAGAAACTAGAAAATAATTTTGATGACATCAAGCACACGACTCTTAGTGAGCGAGGAGCACTTCGAGAAGCAATGAGGTAAGTCTGGGTCACCATAGCAACAGTCACAGATGTGGTAAAGAAAGAGTCATTCTTCATTATTGGGGGAACAAATGAGTTCATTGCCACCATTCAGCTCTATTCTCTAAGGTATTAATTTGTCAGTGGAGAGGCTTCCCTTGAGGCTGTACTTTGGTTTTGAAGCTGCATAAATGTTAAGCCTGACTGCACAGTAAAAAACGTAAATGTTTAATTTGTTATTTAAAATGCTTAAGGGGTGCCTTGCTTTATATTTATACTAAACTGTGAGTGAATGAAAATATTGTTCATCTAAATTCTGTAAGTGTTAAAAGCAGTTGTACGATGCTGTTTGAACAAATGTGTGTTTGCTTTTAAATTGGATTTGATTTTTATGTATGTAGTTCCTGTGTACTCTGATTTTATCACCAGATTTACATGATTTTGGTTTTGCTAATGGAATATTAAAATCTATCTGGTCCTTCATATATTGTAGAGTGTCTGTTTTGCTTAATATCCTCATATCATTGCACTTAATGCTTATTAGAAAACGTTAAAGCAGTGCTTCATTTCAGTTGCCTAGTATCACAGTAACTTAGACTCGCACTAGCACAGTAAAAAGTAAAACCAACAAAAAATATTGAGGAGAATCTTGAAAAACTATTGTACCCACTTTGATTGTGTTCATAATCCCTTTAAATTTATGGATGTGTGTGAATGACTTTATTTGCATGACTGACTTTATGCTCGTGATGCTCTTGTCTCATGTACACTGCTATGAATAAGTGTTTGTAAAGGTATTCTGACTTGAAATGCAACCTGCCTCTTGCTTATTACCTTCAAATTACATTTTTTCCTTTGTGAACATTTCAACTACTAGGGTTGCAAATGACTGTAAAAATCATGGCATTCGCCTTTCTAACTGTGATTTGCTTTTTGCTTGTTTTGCTTCATACATTGAGGGTTTTCTCCGTATGTGGTTGGTCATCTGCATACGTAAATCTCTTGTGAGTGGAAAGTGATTTAAAATAAAGATTTGGGGAACTTTTGGCAATGAATGGATTTCGTTGCTGCTTTCCTGTAACAGTGTTCCATGGGTAGGTTTGCGGCATTTTGCGATACATGACTCAGCAGAGTTAATCTTTGAAAAACTTGGGAGCTGACAGCTCTTTGGTGATAAACATTTGCTAGCAAAAGGAGCTTTGGCATTTCAAAGGTCATGTCCCTGTTACAAGGACTGTGTAGAAGATTCTTATGATTCTATGCCGTGCATACAATAAAAAACACTTTACTGTCTCATAAATTTGTATCCTGGCTATTTCTGCTAGTGTACAAGCCATTCTGAGAAATAGTTATTGATTCTGAAGTATGACAGATATTGTGCAGTGCTGTAATTCTCTTAATTGCAGTCAATATTATATGGCTTGGTTTTTTCTTGGTTGTTTTTACGGAGGTAAAGAAAATACCTGACTTACTAAATGAAGACAGTAGTATGTTTTATAATATACTTCAGTAACACATAAAAGGTGCAAAATGTTAATTTAGAGAGGTATATGCATGTAGGTGTATGTATTTTTCTAAATGTGTGTAAAAGACACTTGTTATTTTAGGCTGTAGAGTTCTTTCAACTGCTACATAGTTACCCCATATCCTTCGTGGCTGCGGTTTTTGTATTTGGATCCCAAGATTAGCTGTAGCATATGTAATTACAACGATACATTTTGACAGATTAAACTTGACTTTGCTTTCCCATAACTATAGTGGACATCGGACCAGGCATGGGAGGATATAGATTTGCTGGCCTCAGTATTGTGAGGTACCTGCCTCCTTTTGGTAAGGGAAGCATGTGGAGAGGGTTGCACATTGCACAAAGGCTCTAAAAATCATGTGGGCATGAAAACAACAACAACAAAAAAATCCTAGTTGGATAGCTAAGCGGATATGTGTGGATCTCAGATGAGCCTTAAGTTGAGTGGGCAGTCTGCCCAAATCCTCTCTGATTTCCCAGAGTGGTACTACTGGTCTGCCAGATGAGAGATACAATGAACATTTTTCCCCAATGCTCCTGTTTGGAATGAGACCTTCCATTTTAACTTTCTCTTTGAGAAAAATGGTCAATTTAATGTGGGTTTCAGTACATTTCTAGTTATGAATATCACTGTGCTCTGCATAAACAAACACTAATATCCAAGAAAGGTCTTGTTCTTTTTCCAGCTCTTCAGAAACTTAATGGTATTCAAATTATGGATTACATGAAAATCATCTTTCTTGTTTATGTATATAGATGTATGCGAAATAAACTTTCTGAAGGGTTTTGAAAAGATCATAAAGCATATGAACTTTATCTAGTTGTACTTTACATACTATTTTAGACCTTGAATGAGATAATGAGCTGATAGTAGTTTGCCATTACTCAGTGTATAACGAGTGGTATTGTAAGAATTTTATTTACCTAGGATTGCACATAAAATCATAAAGCATTCAATTCAGTTATTGTTTTGCTTATTTTGTTAATGTACTCTAAATGGTTTATTTATTATTATATTTTAATACAACTATAAAGCTTAAGTAAACAATAAAAATACTTTTTTTTTTAATTGGAATTTATAAATGGACAGTCTTTACATACCTTGAATGTGTGTATAATAATTTAATTGGGTATTTTATGTAGTAACTTGGCAGAAAAATAGCATAGATATATACCTATAATGTCAGGTTGCATAAGTAAGAGCAGTGAGCTTTTGTTAAACAGGGCTCATTTTTTTCTTTACATATCACTGTAAAAAGTCTTGATCCTGATCCTCATTAATCATCTAGAAATTTAAAGGAGCTTTTAGACTGGTTTGACTGCTATGAGGAGATACGTATTTGAGGAGAAGGAAGTGGCATAGCTAACACTATGCACACCCTGGTAGTCTTTTAATAGGTGGCAAAGCCAGAATGTGGATTGCTGCAGTAACCATTCCTCTGGGAAAGTAGGGTAAAGTAGCCTCGAGGAGTCTTAAAAACAAAAAACCCCCAACGAACCTCCCCAAACCATAAAGTAACTTTTAGTAGACATGTGGAAGAAACCCAAAACCAATTACTGATATCAATTTAGAAGATAAGGCTTAGGGGGTTATTGAGTTTAACAACGTGAAGGACAAATTTCAGAAAGCAACAGACATCAGCTGGCAGGAAGGGAAACTTTTTCCCACTGAATCTGTTCGTTCACTTTGTGTACAGGCATCCATTGTTGCTACCAAGAGAGAGAATCTCAGACTCACTGGAGTTGGAAGGGACCATTGGAGATGATCTAGACCAGTGTTCTCCAAACTTTTTTGATTGTGCACCAGCAAAATGTTTTTGAGCATGTACCCCCAATATGTGTAAGTTTATTTCTTTATAAATTATATACATGTACCACTGTGCTAATATATTATATGCACTATAAAATCCACAAAAGAATAGAAGTTAAAAAAGGATGAGATAAAGATGAAATAAACTACTTAATTTTTTAAAAAATTGTTTATTAATGGTACAAAAAAGATTTTCTTCCCACATCCAAGTGGATTCTCTTGTGCACAGTCCACTCTGGAGATCACTGATCTAGACCAGCTTTCCTGCACAGAGCAGGGTCAAGTAGAACAGATTGCTCAGGGCTGTGTCCAGTCAGGTTTTGTGTATCTCCAAGGATAGAGACTCTACAGATTCTCTGGGCAAACATCCTCACAATAAACAACAGCAAAACCCAAACAAAGAAACCCAACAACAATGGAAAAATCCCCCTTCACACTCCCCTCCTTCCCCTTTATTTTTAACTGGAATTCTTTGTGTTTGAGCTTGTGCCTGTTTCTTGCCTTTTCACTGTGCACTACTAAGAGTCTGGTTCTGTTATCTTTATTCCCTCCCATCAGGTAATTATTACATGTTGATAAGATCCTCCCCCAAGCCTTCTGTCTCAAGGCTAAACTTCCCCAGCAATCTCAAGCCTCTCCTCATGTGACAGATACTCCATTCCCTTAATGGGAATGGAGGTCCTTTGCTGGACTAGCTCTGGTACGTCTGTGTGTGTCTCATCCTGGGGAGCCCAGCACAGGACACAGCACTCCAGGTGTGTCTCACCGGTGCTGGGCAATGAAAAAGGATCTCCTCCCTTGACCTGCTGGTGATGCTTTACCTAACACAGCCCTCCAGCTGTTGGCCTTCGCTGCAAGGACTGCCTCATGTTCAGCTTGTCCTCCAGGACACCCAGGGTCTCTTCTGCAAAGCTGCTTTCCAGCTGGTTGGCCTCAGTCTGTACTGGTGCCTGGGGTTGTTCCTCCCTGAGAACAGGACTTCACTTGTCTTTTTTTAATTTTTTTTTAACTTCATGAGGTTTCTGTAGGCTCATTCCTTCAGCCTGTTGAGGTCTCTCTGAATTGCAGCCCAGCCCTTTGAAGTATCAATCACTCCAGTAGATGATAGATTGGTTTTGGACACTATGCTAGTAATATGCTTTAGGCCTATGTCTAGTGTAGATTTCATGAACTAAATGTCAGACAAATGAAGCCGTTGTGTTTAACATCTTCTGAATCCGGCACTGCGATTGTTTACTTATCAACTTTTGCATTCACATACTTGCATATGGTTTTGGATAATGTGAACATGGGAGTGAGGCTTCAAATGTGATTCTAGTTCGATAGAAACAGTTTCTGTTAATGATAATATTCACTGTTGTCCTGATAACTGTATAAGCTGGGGTTAGTAGTAATCAAGCATCTTTTAATATAGTCTAGACTCTCCAATGTATTTGACAAATAGTTTGTATGGGTGGGCAAAACCCAAGAAAATTGCACTGTAAGAAGTTCCATGATTTCACAGTGTTCATTAGTTTGCAGAGTAAAAGTCAGGAATTTAAAAACGTGAACAAAACAAATCTGCAGGAGAAACTACAAAATATCTAGTAACCAACTTGTTAGGGCTCTGGCCTGAGATATGGCAAATACAGGTTCATATTCGGGTTCTGAGTCACAACCTGGTTTTCCCAGTTTGAAGAGCTACATCATGGAGCTGTAGAATTAGAGAAATGCAGGCATGAAATATAAAGAAACTGAGAACAATGAAAAACGTCATGTTAAAAGTATGCCTGCTTTCCCGTATTGCTCTTAAGCTGATCTGAGAGATGGGACCAATCTCAGGTAAGTTGAAAAGGAAGGTGAATGAGGAGTAGTAAAGATAATTGCTTCCAGGTTCCTGATCCAGGTCTCAAAGGTGATCTGTTGAAAGAAATCCTTCATGTTCTGGGGCGGTGGAAGCCTTTGGAGTGAATTACAGTGGTCCAAAGAAGACACTAGCCTTGTGGTTAGGGTGTTTTTTTGGGACTGAGGGAATAAGTTCAAATTTCTCTTCCACCATCTTCTATCTTTACATTTCTCTCCAATGCAATCATTTGAATGCTGCTTGGGGCATGATTTTAGGGGAGAAACAAGTGATTTTTTAGTAAGTATTTAACAATTGTTGTTGTGCTGCTTCTGAAGTGCAACAACACTATGCCTTCTCAGGTGACCAGCACATCTTCCTCTGATGTATCCCACCAACAACCACCACACCCTCCCCTGCCCCAGAGGACATACTAATTAGGTAAACCACTTTGATATATTGGCTTATTAATTTAGACCTTCATTTAGACTACATTTGGCTTAGAGATATTCCTTTAAAACAAACAAACAAACAAAAAAACGAACTGCAGAGATATTCTCAGACTGAAAAAAAAAAATAACCCAGGAGACTGTGGCATTCAGGGAATAGAGCATGCTCCCCATAGAATTTTTTTTCTAGATATGTGTCTTGGCAATTTTATAAATTTAACGTATTGTTAATAGCATATGGAAATAAGCACATGCTGCAGAATGTTAGTGTTGCTAGTTACATTTAGTGTTGCATAGGACTACATGCAGAATATTAGAAGCACTTGAGAACTTTTAGTAGTACATCCATAGTAAAGACTTATGTGGCTAATAGAAACTAATTTAATTTTGTTTTGAGTGCCATTTTGAAATCAGAACTTCATTGTCACCCTTAGTATACATTATAGGTAAACAGATTGTCAACATCACTTGCATTGATCAAGCATTGGCCATTTATCTTCACAGTGCAAGACAGCTCTGTGTAAGGATAGCTATGACTGAAAAAGCTGCTTAGGTGCTAGAAGCTGTTTAGTGGCATTAATAAGGTTCTGTGTTCTTGCAATTTTACCTTGCTCTTCGTTGGCTAATTAACTCCTGAGTCCCCCACTAGCCACCCTGTGGGGTCCGAGCAGTGCCTGGGATGCATTGCTTAGATCTTGCCACGATGGAATAATTTCTGTTTACAGGCAGACACTGTGCAGAGCTGTAACACCAAACATGTATAGGAACCTGTGACATTAATGTAATTATTTTTGTGATAGTTATTAGAACTTGCATTGTCTTTCTGTATCATTTACATGGAGAATTTTCTGCACTTTAGAATATAATTGCATTGCTTTATATATTTTAAAAGTATAAATGAAGAAAACTATAAAGTATCCTGTTTCAAGCTTGATTGTGAGATGGGCTGTTCTGTTGCATATCAACTTCATAATACCTTGTCCAGAAATTTTGATACTGAATTACATTTCCATGTTTATTTCAGCTGATTGTTGCACATACATTGTTCAAAATATTGTATATAATTTATAATTTTTAATTTATGAATTGTAATTTATTTTTGATCTAGTGGTATAGATAGAGGACAGGCTTGTTTCTTTAGATACTATAGGGGAGTGGATCAATATTAAGTTAGATTGTTTGTCTTTGAGTGTTCCTTTAGTCACCTAGCTAGCATAAAATAAGAAATGCAACTTTAACTGACCTAAAGTTGTGCATTGATGATGTTCATGACTAGCAGATGTGAAAGGGTGTTGAATTTTATTGCGATTCTGGTTAGCAATGTAGGTTTGCAGTTACTTTACATCAGAGGACTGAATTATGCTTGTAGTGTATATAAACAATACATGGATCTAGAACAAAAGTGTTGTTAGCAAAATAACAAGCCATATAGCAAAATAACAAGTAAAATTCATAGTTGTGCAAACTGCATTACAGCTACTACTTTTGTTGATATACTGAATTGTGCTTTAGGCAAGATCTTACATGAATGGTTTTGGAAGAATCTTGCATGGTTTCCATACTCTTTCTTGTATATATTACAGTGACTGAATGGTGCTTCAGGTCTGTTCTGTGTGTGGTAAACACATCGTTGCTGTATTCATGTGTACCATTTCCAAAAAGTATTTCATAGAGGAGAGGAGAAAACAAAAACCACTTTTCTGGCACTTCAAGGGAGGGGAGCCTGCTTCTGCTTTTGAACCATTTAGTTTTATGATTTAAAGAAAAGAATTGGATAACAGTCAAAATTTTGCTTTTTAGCAAACTGCAGGAGATGTTCTGTGATGTTGGTGGTGAAAGAGATTTTGAAAATCACTGTGGCAGATGGCTTACCACAAAGACTCCAAAGATGGCATGCAGTGGGTGCAGTGTCGTGCCTTTCAGTGACTAACAGCCACTCGTCTGCAAACTAACTGTTAGAGTAGAAAATTGCACTACAGAATCTTGGGTTCACTCTATGGGTTCCCCCTTTGTTACTTTTTAAAATGCAAAGTTTTAAAATATTTCTGAAATTTGTTCTTTGCTACCGTCAATAATCAGGAAAAAATGCTCTGGATTGCTAGAGGTGATAATATATACAATACAGCCTGCTAGGGTTATGAATACCTTGGTTTCGCCAGCCTACACACTTTGAAAAAGGTTTTGGTTTGTTAAATAAAAATTAAAAACAGAGAAGTTCGTAGATGAGGGAAGGAAATTTACTGGTGGTCTTGCCATGAGCCATGGCTTTCTGAAGATTATTGACATTTGATTTTATGTTCCAGGGCTTTGGATGGTTTAGTTAGAAGGTGACGACCATAACAAAAGTCTGGGAAGTACACAGAAGCTGGGTGTGTTAACAGATTTGGCAAAGGAGTCAGATGTTTTAGTTCAAGCTGTCTAAGCTTGTGCTGTTTAATCTGCACTGTAGCCAGCCTATGAGCGTACCACATTCCACATGTATTCAAGAAACCCCATTTCCTACAGTAACTTGTTATGTGTACAGTCAGAAAGCAGTCTGTCTTTACAAATGCTATTTTATATATAGCTGCACTTGTTTCTTTTCAGGCATTTACTGTAGTTCTCAAAAATATCAAAAAGTGTAAACTTTATTCCCTCCTTTGTGGTGTTCTTTGAAGTCAATGGGGTTTGTATTGCCACGGGCATCTCCGAATACATTCTCCTTGGAGTTCAGGATACAAAGCAAAGCCAGGATATTGAGGACAAAGTATAGTCTTCATTCAAAACTGCTTTATTAGGTAGCATGTGTCTTTGCATTGTATGTTCCTTGTGGCCAGATTGTCATTATCTTTTCTGATTATGGTGTGTTTAGAACCCTTTGGTTATAATGAATATTAGTAGCTGTGCTTGCTTGCTTTTGTGACTTCTCAAGAGTCCCAACTTTTACATTATACTGGCTGTTGTGTTCTGAAAGTAAGAGCAAACATCCATTTTCCTAGAAATGTTTTTTTGTATTGGGGTGAGGGTGTTTCAGAGATTAAACTGTGGGTCCATCTGTGCCCCAAGATATTTTCACTTCCATCAAAATTAATCTGTGCTTCCCCTGTAGACTTCTGGATTTAAATCCTGTTTATTTACTTGAGGCTATTTGGGAGAGCAAGAAAAGATTACTTAAGTTTAACGTTCCAATGGAATCAACCTGTTTATTGAAAATAACACTAATTTGTATTGGGCTCTTTTCAATTAATTAGTTGTTGAGAAGATAAACGAGCATTAGTACCACACATTTAGCTATTTGGCTACAAAATTTTGCAGAAACAATTTTCAATCCTCATTTCTAAGGAACACAGATACTTTACAGGAGAATTGCTTTTCTTGGAGCTTGATGTTGAAAAGTTGGTGGGCAGTCGGTTAAGCCCTAGACCACTTTAGGTCTTTCAGGGTACCACCCAGAGACTTTCCCCCCTGGTGCCGAAGGCAAGGCTACTAAATTTAACACCCCTAGGAGTGAGGAGTGTTAAGATTTCAGGCAACAATTTGTACAAAGGAAGCTGCTTACAGAGTGAGATGTCATGAAGAATCAAGGAACAAACTAAATATTCTTGAGCCATCTCCTGCCATCTTGAATGTCCAGTACTGCTGGTCTAGGACGTACTTTGTAACGTGCAGGGAGTATTTGCAGTGACGAGATTCTTTGTGGAGCAGGCATTTGCAGTAAGTTTCAATTTGTATGTATTTAGCTTGTTCAACCAATCTGGAGCATGTAGTTCTGCTTGGTCCGATACCAAACTTCAAGGGTTTTTCTCAGAAAGAAAAAATAAAAGGACATTTTCTTCTGTAAAATAAACCCTGAACAGTTCTAAATAGCACCATAGTATTTGGACCTATTCAAATGAGTTCTAATAATGGATCTGCGTGTGGAACAGAATTTCATGGCAAGAATGATAATGTGATTTCCGTCAGAATACTTAGAAAAGACATTGATTTACAATCTGACACCATACTGTTAAGTTTTTGTAAAATATTTTTACTACTATTTGTTAATAGTATGTAATATTTCTGCTATTACTGTACTTTAGAAATAGTGATTACTATTACTACATTTAATATTTTTATTTAATAAAGTAATTACTATTACTATATTTGTAAACACTATTACTTTTATTACTGCTGTTCAACAGTAATGTTTAATGGTACTGTTTAATACTACTAATACTGTCATTACTGGTATTTTACCTACTGAAGTTTTTTCCACATTTGTCAGTATTAATTAGTATTACCCAAGCAAGCACTTGCTTTGTGTTTGGTAATGTATGAAGAAGAAAAGAATGGTTTTGGTCAGTATCTGACAGTATTACCAAAAGGGCAAGAAAACACTTATACTTAGAGGAGTATTTTTATTATAGAAAAAGATATAATTATAAAATAACTTTTCACATGTTTTCTTTTTTCTCCTACCTGCTGTGTCTTCCTGTTTGAGCATATAAGGGCTTCCTGAGCAGTTCTTCCTGCTTCTCTGTTTTTTTAGCGAACAGGAAATGCACTTGAGCATGTGTAAAACAGTTGCCGCTCCCCGGGACCTGCAGCGTCTTGCTTGGCTGGTGGCTGGCTGTTGGGCTGTGCCTCACAGTGTCCACACCTCGGTCCTCCCACTGCAAATTTCCTCGCATGGCAACTGCTGCTGCTGTTAACCCTCTTCTGTCCTCAAGTGGATTCTCTTCTGAGTTCTCAGATAAAATAATTAATTGGAGTGGGAATTGTTCTCCCTGTAATTAAAGAACTATACAGGGATGTTTAAAAATACTTAAAGAGGAGTTGCTCTATATTTAAGAGAGATTCTGGCTCCGTTGAGTGTTTTCCACTAAAGAGAGCTTTGACTGCATGGCTAAGCTGGAGTGCTGCTAGCCATGTGGCTGCAGCAGCCAAGGTAGAGCTGAGAGTCCCGTTTCTCGAATGCATCTTTCAGCCTGCACTGAGGTGCAGCTGCACTGTTAGCAGCATTTGGTGTAACTTCTTTTTTTTTTTTTTTTTTTTTAGAAACAGACAAGTTTAAATGGCTCCTATACAGAGTCATACGTTTAGTCATGGCCTACCTGCGGGGTGCCTCTGTGCCATCCTCACTGAGTCAGTGACGTTTGTGCAAAGCCAGCGGGGCAGCGCGTGCCCAGGCAGGGTGATGTGCTGCTGCTGCGGCGAGTCCTGCTCCTGCCAGGTGAGCACTTCACTGCTGTCTCCAAGATAGCCACCGCAGGCAGCCATGACGTGGAAGCTGCAGGGACATGGATGTCCATGTCGGTTGCTCAAGCCTATAGGACTTGGTTAGAAGTAGGCTGAAATAAACGCTACCTGCGCTGCTGAAAGGGTTATGTCGGGTCTTAATGCCAATGATTTTGCTGTAGAGACCTCCTGCTGCTAGGCAACGCTGCTTGCTCACATAGGTATAGTCAATCTAGGGTATCTTCTGCTATTAGAGATGTAGCCATTCTAGGGGTGAATTCTTCTCAGGCCAAAATCAAAGGGAAAGGCTAGTTAATACCCCAAGAGAGGGGAGAGGACCACTGTTCACCCAGTTGCAGATGAAATCCTGATATTCCTTTTCTAATACAGAAAGACATTTAACCAGCAGGGAGCGTACAGCATAAATATTCTGCTCTCTTTCATAGTTGAATTGGATGTATTTCAATAAGTGTAAACCTACCTCCCTGTACTACCCACTTCTGTGATCAATTTTTGTTCTACTTGGGTATGCTGACTGAGTGAACCCAATTTACCCCTAAATTGGGAAGGCCTAAGTAACCTTTTGCTATTGGTGTTGGTAAACATTCTATCTTCTGCTAGTGTAAAAATGTCATAACATAAAATTTATTTTGCCTTAAAACTATGATTGCAAACAGAGCTTTGAGATGCAATTTCTCTTAATATTTTCTCTTCTATCATACTCATTTAATTCTTGATGTAAGACAAAGTTCATTGCTCTTGTGCTGAGAGTGTGAAGCTACAAGTTGATAATGGGTAACTCAATGTGTGTAATATAAAGTGGTGTTCTTGTAGTGTGGCCCAATTACACAATAGTAAAGCAAGGATGTACACAGCAATGCTGCTTTCCTATTTGTTTCAGTAAGTTTAGCACAGCGGGAAATGTGGCATTCTTCCAAGGTAATGTGTCAAGCTTACAGCTCGCTGGAAGTGCAATGGAAGTTATTCTAACACTTCATGTACTGGCTAATAACTCTCACTGGATGTATGCAATGATTGTCTTATGAAATGTATTGGATGTCATTTCATTGCAATGATTTTCTATCTTAATTTTGAGACACTATGGTATTCTAGAGATATTTGAACAGGCTTCTCTGTAGATGCTATGTTTACGGCATTGTGGTTTTAGTGATCAAATATAATTTCTGTATGGTTAGAGATCATGTACACTCTTTTTCCAGGACCCTACTGAATCTTATGCAATCAGAAAGAACTACTCCAGTAATTTGGTCAAATAGTGTAAATTTTTATTCCAAAAAAGTCCTATTTTTGAGGAAAAATATATCTAAAATATATGAAAAAAATGAAAATATATGTGTAGTATCAACAGACTGGCTCATTTCTTTTTGAAGCCCAGAGAGCTAGTAATCTATCAACTGTTTGGCAGCTGGGAGAAACCAGAGGTGGCAAAGCATCTTTTCTGGTAGTGACTTTGCTGTTGAGACCTGGGTGGCCGGATGGGAATCGCTTAGAATTTTTGCGGTTGGTCTCATTTTTGACTAATTTTCACATCTATTTCAAGTCATTAGACATCGCTGTTGTACTGTGGCAGTCAACCCACCACAACTGTCTTAAAGATACCTCAATATTCTTAAAATTTTGAACAGTCCTCAGCAAAATTTATACATTTAAAATAGCATGGGAGTGGCTTTATAAACTGCTGTATCTCAGCATGTTACAAGTGTGATGAGGAACAGCCACAACTTGTGAACTATTTGCTAATACTCCCTAATTAAGGAGTTAATCTTCAGTCTCATTAGCAGTCTTGGTACAGAGGTTACCAGTGCATGCTAAAAACAATATTGGGATTTCTTTTTTTGAACCACAGATAGCTCAGATTACACCAGTTAGTTTCGAGCTGGTTATTGAATGCTATCATAGCTAAAAGTACCAGCTGTACAGCACCTGGTTTGATTTAATGATTATAAAGGTAAAATTCCCCATCTCTAGCATTTTTTTTCTATCTCCACTACTCATTTTTCAATCAGCCCTCTAAAAAGAGTGTCTGGCACCTCTTGGTCACAGACATTTTCTCTGTGGTAGTAAGTTTGGGCTTACAGTAAAAACAATAATTGCTACTAGCATCTAAAGCTTTCCAAAGATCTTTAGTTCCATCCATCCATCCATCTTTCGTGAAGCATTTCTGAATGCCTTTAGCAGCATTGATCCAGCAAATGGAAGGTTGGTTGTCACTGGCAGCATTTGTCATTCCAAGAGGTGTGTTTGTTCCAACTGATTGGCGTTGTTTCAGCACTGACACCTGAAGAGCGTATAAAAGAAAATAAAGAACACAGGAGATGCACAGAGGTTAAAAAGCCAGCCATCGGGCTTGGCCCATGTTCCTTCAGGCAGAAGTAGTGTCAGGTATGTGGAAAAAAAATGACCACTGACTTGGCTGAGTATCAAGGCTCTGCGCTGGTCTAGCAAAGCAAAGATAACTGCAGTTATTAATGGGACTTAAAAGGGGGATCAATCAGTACTGCTATTCCTTAGTAATTCCTACCGGCATGAAGAGCACCAGCAAATTCCCCGTGCCGTTAATATAGTGAGCTTGCTGACTGCAAATGTGTGTTGTGTATGTTGTCTGCATTTAAGGGTCCTTGTGCATCAGAATTGGCTCACACAGTGGAGAGTGGAAGAAGAGTGAGTGCTGAGTGGACGAGGGTCTGTGCTGATTTGGCAAAGGACATAGGTTGAATTCCTGGGTCGATAGTGGCAATCATCAGAGTGCCTTTCCAATGAATAATTGAGTTAGGGCGGTCAAAATTTTCCTCTCAGCAGTGACATAATTTGGCATAGTATGTGCCAATATTTAATGAAGAATACACATTTGGGAATGTCCAAGCTGACTTTAGACTCCTACAGCTGCTTTCAGAGCTCTGAAAGTTCTATTTTGGATTGGGAAAAAACACCCCCACATTTGAACATCACCTGCCAGGGGTTTTGGGACAGCAATCACAAAAGGAGGCTCAGTCAGAGATAAAGGTCAAAACTACAGAGTGACAAAACATGCTTATCCCTGGATATCCTGGATCGGAGTATCTGCTCAACACCTTGGTTTGCTTTGACTAGTGCCTGACACGGAGATGCTGCTGCTTTTTCAGTAACAAAACTCCAGCCGAACCACTGAGTCTGTATATGTAACATGCTGTGATTATTTTCACCTGTTTCCTTATAGACATACAGCAAAAGAACAAGGCATTAAGTATGTCTTTCTAATGCTATGTAAACAGGCCAGGATTAAAAGTGAAAGAAATATCCAAATTCTATATAAATAAATAGCATCTTTAATCCAAAGCTTCATACCTATTGCTCTACTGAGCAGAATGACGGGTGTTGTTACCAATCAGTAATATGTTCCCTCCTTAAATTCCATGATGTAATGTTTTCCAGACCTTCAATTATTGTGGCACTGAATTTTCACCAGGAAGTTTGTAAGCATTTCCATGCATTGTGTGGCAGAGTGTTGTCTTTTGTATTTAGTGTTGGAACTCCTTTTTGGTAGTAGTAGTAGTGCAAAATAATGTTGAGTCTTCAGGAGGTGAAAGGACTGTGCCTCTCGGATGAAGTGAGAATAATTTGTGAAACCATAACCTACACTATTGTTGCCCTCCTAAATATGTCGTAGTGCGGTATATTTGCTTTTATATTTAAAAGTGCCATTTAATGGTTAATGTGGGAAATGACTAGAAGAAGGAAAAAGAAATTTTCAGCATTTTTATGCTGCATCTTGGCTGGAGTTAGAACAATGGGTCAGTGGCACTAAATACAGTATGGTAGTTTGCTCATTTTGTTTTGCTTTTGCATTCTTCCAGTGTATGGATAATGGTCTGTTAATACCATGAACTCTATTAATTTTTTTCTCTAAAAAAAAAAAAACAACCACGGGGAGGATTTTTTTTCATCATCATCTCTGATTGCCAAGTTATTTGTATGTAGAGGGAAGATTCTTTTTGTATAATCAATCGGCTGCTACCCATTTTACTGCCAAGCATTCCTTCTCTATGGTAGCGTAATGTTACCTAGGGAACAGCTTAAAGCTGACACATACAGTGGTGCCACAAATTAATTTCACAGTTATCAGGATATAGGGTGATAACAACAACATGAGCTACTGTGAAATTACCATTGTTCCCATTGAGTTACAGTGTAATTATTACTTTTGTGACAACTATGCAAATAACTCATGTCACTACTGTAGAATGGGATGTGCTTTCCTTTCTCTGATTCAGTACTTTGTGCTTCAGAGACATCTTTATGTACTATAAACTAGAGCTGTGCTTTGAATTGAAATCTAAATATGGTTGTATCTTCACAGAAAAACAAAAAGAAAAAAAGAGAAAAGCCACACTTAAGAGACTGAAAACCAAAATCCCTTGCAGTCTGTCCATTATCACGTGGAAGCAGATATGCAAATGTGTGCTGTTTTAACAACAACAACAAAAAAATCAAATTGTTATTTTTCCATTATTTCTAGCATGAAAATGGGAATCTTCTGTCAGAAAGGGAGCTTTGTGTTAGTTACTTTTGTTAAGGGATACTTTCAGGTTTCTTTGCTGCCATTTTATGGAGGCTGTTTGGTGGAAGGGACCGGTAAAGAGGTGTTTGGGTACATTATATATTCTTACATTGATAGGTAGGAAATATATACTGTTCCTAGTATATAAGATGAAATGGATCTTTGACCCTGAAAAATGGACCCTGGTGAAAACAAAGCACCTGCTGAGGCTTAATAATAGCAGAAGGCAAGAAGGTCACATAATGTGGTGAAGTTGGCACAGGTGCTCCTTGTATTACTTTGTTAGAAGCAGAAATAAGTATGCTTGGGGGGCTGCAGATTAGGTTACATATTTTCAGAAAGGTATGCTCCATGTTTGGTGTTTTGTGTGTGTGTGTGTCCCATCTTTAGGCTGAGATTTTCAAAAGTCCCTACAGAGGGCTTAGGTGTGCAATTTGCAGTTGTGTATGGGTAGCTCACTTTAAGCTCCTTTAAAAATTCCTTTTCTAGATAAGTGGCTAATGACCAGATTTTCAAAATTGCTGAGAATTTAGGAGATTTAAGTGTTTAAATACTAAAGAAGAAAGAAAACTATTGAGACATGCCATTTAGAAAAACATCATAGTTACTATTGCATGAAAAGAATGAGCAAATGGAACTTGATTAAATAAGTCTGTAACCAAGTGAAAATCTGTATGGGTATGATAACTCAGTATTATCAAAATTGTGAGTGCAAGATAAATTTCCCTGAAGGACAAAATTCTGGTGATGGGAAAGTTTTCCTTCTATTTTAGAATTTAGAGAATCTTAATTGAAAAATAATTCTGATGGAATGATACCCTCTATTTTTTTTAAAATTTAAATTCTTCATTTATATATTATAGTACATAAAAAAATTAAATTGGAGAAAGTGCTTTCTCATTTTAGTTATAATGATTTCTCAGCTATTCTTCTGCAAAAAAAGTTTTTAAATTAAATTTGAAGCATTTTTAAATTTGTAAGATAGCTTGCAAATTGAATCTGTTTCCTCAGTTATATTGCATTGACAGAAACACAGAAGAGCTTGATGAGCCTGTTCCTGTGAGAATTGACTTGTGAAGGAATAAATATGAACAGTATTCTGAAGGAGCTGCCTATGGCCGTGAGCATTTCTAAAACATGTATCTGTACTGCATCACCAAGATTTGAACTGCAGAGTTATGCTGTAAATTTGTGTGAAAATACAATTGTACCATTTTTTTCTTGCTTGAATGAGCTACAAGAATGTTGGGTTTTTTGAGGATACAAAGAGAATTGTAGCAAAGCTATTGAAAGAGTAGGAATAACATCCAAATGATGATGGAATGTGAAGAAAAGAGCCATGCTGGGTGTCAGTGTTCCAATATATTATCCATGCTTTTCAAAATAACAATTTTCTGATGCGATTTCTTTAAAACTAATGAAAAACAGCTATGTAATCAAAAAATTACA
This sequence comes from Phaethon aethereus, assembly GCF_964289735.1. NCBI lineage: Eukaryota > Metazoa > Chordata > Aves > Phaethontiformes > Phaethontidae > Phaethon > Phaethon aethereus. The sequence continues at coordinate 15,254,547 of NC_138584.1, forward strand.
AAGCAGTGTGCTGTCCTGCATCAAAGTACTTTGCTTTTAAGTGGAAATACTTAAACTGATAAGAAAAAGTCTCTTCCATGAAGCTGCCACTGATCTGTCTTTCTGAATTGCTGTACCTGACAGCGAAGCATTTAAAGCAATAGTTGGGGTATTTTTCAGTAGCTTGATAGTTCTAAGTTTGTCTCTAGAAAAGTGATGTTCTGAATCTTTCTTGACTTTCTTTTTTGGGTCAACACAACCTGCTCAGGTTTTGCACTGATGGAATACACCAGTACCATAAAATCTCTGCAACTGATGATCGAGGGGGGAAGTAATCACAAGATAAATAAACCTTATGGCTCATTTATTATCCATGTGATGAATAATGGTGGGAAAGTGTCCGGTAATTAATGGACTGGCTTCATGGAATGACTCCTGTTTATCATATGGTGGTTGCTCTTTTTAGAGGTTTGCTGACAAGTATATTTATTGCAGTATGAGGAGGTCACTAATTAATATGGATGTTAGCAAGACTTTGTGGGAATACTCTAAAAAATCTGAATGTTTAAAAATTTTCTTCCTACCATCCTCCACTTTTGTCAGTTCTAGATATTGAAGAGTTAAGTCAATATTTAATGCTGCATTGTTGCTCAGGTGCAGTAATAAGTAACCCATATAAGTTTAATTTCAAAGAAGCAGCTTGGTCTTACTAAGAGATTCTGGAAAACCTGCTGCAATCCTTGCATGCTGCTGTTAGGAATCAGCCTTGTGGAAGCAAGTCATAAAAGTTTAGAGCCACCAGAGGTGCTCATTGTCCCTGTCTTGAAAGGAGTGGGGAGGTCAGGGTGGGTAGTTGTGGGACTGTGGGGAAGAAGCAAGCAGGAAGCTCAAGTTGATCATAAAAATCTAAATGTTGTCTTTCGTATACCTGATGACCCAAACAAGCAGTTGTGCTCAGGACAAGTGTTATGTAGTGACAGGTTTTTTTACTATAAGTAGATACAATAAAGTTGTTGTGGTGTTTTTTTAAGTAATCTAAACTTGAACTATATGATGTACTCTTTCATTAATATGTAAATACAACATATTTCCAAAACTCCTTGCATAAAAATGCCTGGCAAACTATAGAGCCATAATTAAGAATAATTTGCTTGCAAAATAGGTAGCATTAATCATTGTATTGCTTTTGATATAATTTATTTATTGTTTGTTAGGCTTACTGGACAAATAATGATAATTCTGTGCTACATGTGACACATCTGTTGTTTTAAAACAGCAGGGAAGGTTAGATCTCTTCCTACATTTTCAAGTACAGGAGTGATCTCAGCTCATTAGTTTGATGGATTTCTTCCCCCTCACCCCGACGACCAACTTCAGATATCCTAATGGAGAGACAGGAGAGAAGAGTGGGCTTTTTTGGGTGTTAACCAATTCGTTTTGTTCCCTTTTGCTTCCTCTGCCTTTTTTTTTTTTGCCTCCAGTATACTTTTTTGTTCCTCATGTGGCCTAGTTAAGAGGGATTGAGCCAAGTCCTTTAATGTAATCTTTCTTCCTTTGCTTATGCAGTCGCTGTTGGAAAGGTAGCTACTTTCCAGGGTGATCTTACATCTTCTCCTTCAGTTTGTGGCTGGCTGATGAGTGGTCGAAGTGCTCAGCAGAAGCAGCCTGAAAGCAGAGGTCCAGATCTGACCACTAGGGAAGCGGATTAGGACCTGGTGGTTTACAAAGGGTTAAAACCTAGGTAATAGCTGAGTCACTCTCCTGCCGCATAATCAGTTTGAACCTCTGATCTGAGGTCTGTGAGCAGAGCCCTGGGAAGGTCCTTCAACAGGTTCTCATGACTTCTGTCAGATAGAGGCAACCTAATCCTATCTAGAAATACAGCCTGAGCTATATTATGTGCTGTAAGTACAGATGACTGTGCGTAGTACTTGAATGGTGATGTAAGGGTGAGTAAAATCCTTTTTTAGGAGTGTCAATGGGCAGGACATCAAAGAACAAGACACCTGTTATTTTTATGTTCTCACAATTGACACCACTTGGTGCTTTGTGCTGTGACTTTATCCAAGAAAAGAATGAACTATGTGAGAATGGGAGAAGTCCTTAGTTACACGTCACTTGATGGAAGGTGAACTTTTAACGTGGGACTTGCATGCCCCTTCCTGTTTGTCACAGTTGGTGACCTTGCAAGACATGGGCATGTGCTTACTTGAAAAAAAAACACCAACCCCTTTTCTTGGAAGTTCTACCTACTGGAAGAGACTTAAAACGGCTTTACACAAAATTTAAGTGTGAAAAAAGAACCTGTCTTTACCATGCTGAAAACTCTGGTCCTCTTGTTTCAAAATAATAAACCTACTATGTCTTTATGCAGGGCCACTGAAAATTAACAATTATGATCTGTGCTCTGAAGAATATAAATAGTTCCTCTTCTCCAGGGAAAAATACATAAATCAGTGCCAAATCTTGCTAAATTAAAAAAAAAATAACCTATTTGATTTTGGCAGGGTTGGTAATGTTCTGATCCTTGGCTTCAGGGCCAACATATTTTTCTAGGTCTACATAGAAAGATGTTCATGTCATTTCTGCGTCTACAGTAAATAAAAAGCTGGATCAGCTCTCCTGTGTTGTCTCTGTAATGAGTTCCAACTGGAGTACTATCCCTCCATGCTTGGCAGCTTAGGCAACTTTTCAGAGGATCATTTTCTGGTTTTAGAATGAAAGATTTTTAACCTCTTCCTTGCCCAGAAAGGTACATTGTAACGTAAGAGATTACCTTAAAACTACTAGAAACTACATCAAAATTTTGAGATTTGTGGATGTTAGTATATTTTCTGTTTATCCAGAAGAGTCCTACATGCTCTGACATGTCTTATTTCTTGTTTGGGGAATCAAGAATATACTTTTAGTTTTGTTCTTCATAGTAAGATAGAGGTTCTGGCATCCATGGCACCAAATACAGGCTAGGACTGTAAGTTGCTGTCTCATATCAGCTACTTCTTATGGTATCAATTTCTTCCCTTTTTTTTAATTACTTTGCTCAGTAGTCTTTCTGTAAGTTTTTCCTCAATGAAATACTAAAACCTGCAAGAAGTTTGTTTCTAAGATGCTTCGACTGGTCAGTTTGCCACTGACCAAGGAAACAAGCTCAGTGGTAATGAAGTTTTAACTGAAGGCAATATATGGCAAAGTACACTCAAATAAGACAATATAGGTAAAACTGTCTTAGAGCAGAAATGTGATCTCTACCAGCTTCCCTAGAAAATGATATGTGATTAGGGAATTCCTTGGGGAAGAATGTCCCTCACTAAGACCTATGAAGAGCTTGCTTTATCTTCTTATTTTGCCTGTCATCAGGTGGATGAATTAGATCTGCTGCATCAGTGTGCTATTTACAGCTATGAATTCCCTCCCTCAGCACCCGTGGAAGACTCAGCAAAGTGCTCAGCACTCTGGCCAACATTGAGAAAGCTCTTGCTCTTGCATTTAATTTTAAATGAAGCCAAATTCATATGCTTAAACTTGTGCTTCAGTGTATGCACAGCAAAGAGCCACAGTGCTTAAGTCTGCAGATGTAAGGTCTCTGCTGTATGTAGTATTTATGTTGGCTCATGGAAACAGACTTGGGTACTGGGAATTCAGCTGTTGCTTCTTGTGTGATGATGCCCTGCCATGTGGCTGGTGACCTGCCCTGAAGCAGCTCATTTGCTGGAAGTACTCAAGGGAGCAATCCTGAGTTTCATCCAGAGACTACCTACTAAGAACACTAATACTCCTGTCACACCATGGATAGTCCTGATCTTGTGTGAGTACATTTCTGTGAGGAGTAGGATTAATAATTAATGCATGTTCCCTCTGTGTAAAATAGGATAATCTCTGACAGATGGTGGTTTTTAACAAGAACACTGCAGTAATTCAGATCAGACTAAGCATGTTTTATCTGTGCCTCAAAACTAATAGAGGCTTACAGATGTATGTAAAACCTGCATGGCTTTCTTGCATTCTGTTACTAGTTTTAGATCATGGACATACTGGATTTTTGAGAGGTTGTAGTAGTAGTGGTGGTAGTGGGGTTATGTCAAATTTCATAGCACTATAGAAGTGGTCTGCCTTTAGCTGCCAAGTGTGCCTATCTGTAGGTGAACAGATGAGAGGAAAAACAAACTGCTACCAATAGTAGCAACTTATTAAAAATGCCAGTCTATGAAACTGTATTTTGTACCATTTTATATTATGACTTAATATGAATATACAATAGTTGTTTTTTTTTATTCCTTAAATGCCTTCTTTAGTACTGTCAAGGAAACAAGATACATAATCAGTTCTTACTCCTTTTTTACTGAGACATGCTCACCTAAGATTTAGAGGTCAAACTGGGCACCTATCAGTACAGTCAAGCTGCACTGGCCTCCAAGGAAAGATCATCTGTCTCTTCCTGAAAGCTGCAGAGATATATTAATGAATAATGGAATGGTTGATGTGCTATCAGGAGCTCGTCCAACATCAGCATCAGGTTGATGTGCTAGAAGGACTGCCTGATGTGCTATAAACATGTTGGATATTTAGATTCTGTCATTGTATGTTAAGAACTATTATAAAAAAGCATGCACCATGGCATACTTGTGATGGATGGGTGTCATTGCTTAAATGAAGGCTTTGAATCACAAATGCATGTGCAAGTAGCTATTTTCTTCCATTTGTAAAATACTATGCTAACTGTTTCTCAGAATGAGTAATGTGCTATATATAGCACCAAAACAGTGTCTAAAAGTGCTTCACATCATGCTAAGGAGAAATAGATATATCTATTGAATGCAGCATCTGGCTTGCATCCCTGGAAGTATCCATTTGGAGCTTTTTTCTCTGGAAATGTGATTTTGAAATACTGTACATCTGTTCAACAGAATATATGTATTTTTCAAATTCAGTGAAAAGTATATAATATTTTTCAGATAAATGGACTGATTATTTAATCAATTCTTATATTGAGAAGGCTATTAACATGTGAGATTATCTTTTAGAATACCAGGTTAGACAAAATACCTGGTAATTATGAAAGACTGGAGATGGTTATTAAAGTCACTGAAGAGTTGCCTCTGTAAGTCCCTAAAGCCTGAGAGCACCTAAAGGCTGCCAGAGTACTTAACGCTACTCGACAATGAAAGAGCTTCGCAATGCTGAACTCTGCAGCGGGTGGTGGTGGTCGTGTGTGTCTTCCTATTCCACATCGATTCAGTCCCTCCAGGTTAACCAAACCAGATGTACTGAAGGAGCTAGTAACTATCTGATGCTGAAAGCTAATAGCTTAGAGGTTTAGCAGGTATGTTTGGCATATTAAATATGTGAATTCAAATCCCTGCTCTTCCTGATTTTTGCGTAAACGCTTGAATTTAGTACTTCTACATCTCAGGGCTCAAACATAGGTTGTCTGATGGTGGTTACTGTGGAACTGTGTTTGTTTTCTTTTTCAGATGGAAAAGCAAAGCTTAAATTTATTCGTTCATGAGCAGGTTCATAGTGATAACCTTTGGAGAGGGAAAGGCACGGCTCTGGTTTGTCTCTGGCCATGTCAGGTATTTAAGTAACTAAACTGTTTGCAGCTAGCATCTTGATTGTTTTTTTAGAATCTCTCATGTATACCCCTACCTTCTCTCTCTGTTCATTTAGTTCATGTTTGGAGCCCGAGCATCTAGCTTGGGTGGAACCACTTCACTTCAGTGAAGTGCAGCTGGCAGTTAGCTTTAGTTAACTTTGGGGTTGCAAAACCTAAATCTTGCCTTTGCAGATGAAACAAGAGTCAGAAGGATTACTTTAATACTTGAATTTTGAATTCACGGAAAAGGAGTAGCCTGTGCCTGAATGGCAGGAAAAATCTAGCAGTCAAAATCTTATCCTGTGAATAAGCAGTTATACTGGTAAGTGTAAGATTTAGAAGGTAGGATATTCTAAAATTCCTCTTAAGTTTTGGAACTGTGAGAAGAGCAGATCTTGTATTACTGTGTCTTCAAGATGGCACATGAGCCTGAGCCTGTAATTCAAATCACTTGCATGATTTGAGGAAAGGTAATTCTGATTCTGGTGGCAACGCAATTAGGTCTATTGCATTGCCAATTAGGTGCTTCTCAAGATAAGTGTTATTCTAGTCATGTTTGTGTTGAGGTGAATTAGAAATAGCACGAGGGGACATAATTTTGGATAACTGAATTCAGTTTGGACTTTGGGTCCCCTCAAATCCTATCTACATGTATTTTTTGATGTACCCACTCACGTCTCCTCTAATTTTTTATACACCAAAACCTCTGTTTTTCACAAGAGTAAGCATATGGGAGAGGAGAAGCAAAGAGTGTCTAAGAGCTACATTAGTAACTGCATGTCCTTCAGGAACCACCAGGAATCTCTCTGCCTTGGGCATATTTGAGCTCTCACTCTTCTGCATTTATGAATTTGATTCAGAATCTTCAAATGAGACTGGATCAATAACTCTGGCTGGGTAACTTATTTTATCTCCTTCAAAGTAAAAATGAGATGAATTTTTGTGTTTTCTGCATCTTGAACACATATATCTTCTAACACCTTCTTTTACATCATAATTTCAGTATTATCATTAGATCTTCAGAATAATTCCTTTGGATACTGTACTTGGCCCTGGACCACAGGAAAGAGAGATTTTATGATAGGAGCCATCCCAAAGGTCATCTCTGTTTTAGATGCTGCTGTGCAGATTTGCATTTAAAGCAGCCTAAAGAATGACTGGGAGATGTGTATACTGCTTCCCACTCTGACGTCACTGAGATGAGTCTCTCTAAGGCCTAATGATTGCTATTAGGTGTATGTTTTATTAGTTTATAGTACGTGTGCTGTATGTATTTGTTTAATAAACGATCATCTTGATGGATCTGCTGGGCAGAGGCTGAAAGTGGAGCTGCAATGAAGAATGAGAGCTGTAGCAGAGAGATTCAGAAATGCTAAGGCAATACAGAGAAATGAGTGAAAAGGAAACAGTACAGTAAAGCAGTGTTCAAAAAGGGAGGGGTATGTATTTCCCCCCAAGTGAGCTGAAGTATGCTAATGCAGCACTGAACAAATAATGATGATAATCTATAAATTAATTAATATGCAATATCTATTATTGCTCGAGTTTTGCATAGTATCCCACTGAGATCAATGGGTGATTGACTACAGATTGACAGTTGTTAGCTTTATCTATTGTGTTCGTAGACTGAGATCAAGAATACAAGTTGATCATCTCTGCCAAATAAGTTTCATAAGTATGCTCTATATTGGAGAAATTGCTCTGACCCACTAGAAGGTATTTTCAAAACCCTAATGCCTACAGGATCAGATTTGTGTGAAACAGTAGTCTGAAATCTATTTCCTTTTTTCCTGTAGTAGTAGCTTGACTTATAAGAGTATAAAAAAAATTAAGGTTCTGTATTACGTTGTTACATGGCACTAGTATTACACTTTTCAGCTTTCAAGTTCAGGTTATTTATTGTAACACAATGCAAATGCTGAGAGAGTATTTTCTGTGAAGTTAGGAAGAGGCTAACAGCAGTTTATTGTAAGAACAAGGAAGATTCTGTTCTTGCTGCACTGATATGCAGCAAGTTTACTCTATTAAATATTCAGCGTTCAGTGCTGAGGCATGATAGGCTATGCTGTTATTGAAGTGGATCTGGGATACGTATTGAAGTTACCAGCATTGCACTCTGCTTGTTTTCATTTCATAGCATTCTGGTATTCAGAAGTTGAGGGAAACATAAGTACGTTTCCATTTTTGTTACTCCAGATATTCCTGGGCACAAAGCTGATGAAGTTAGCTGTCTCATGAGCCTGTGCTTGGGTGATAGGACTTTGGAAAGGATTTGAATAACTGCCTAAAAAGCAAATGAAAGCCCAAGAGTGATGATACTGTTTTGCATTTTTTTTCCTTTCTGCCTCTGCTGTGTACTTTGTCAGTATTAGCTTTTACTTTCTTGCAGATAAATTGGCTGGGAATTTAACCTGGAAAAGCGATGGTTACCATTATACCATTGTACAAAATTCCCAATGAATACGTGTCAATTATTTTAAGCTTTTGCTTGTTCTTCTTTGTGATTGTGGTATGCCACGGTATAGCATTCACTTTGGAAGGGCTGCAGTGATTTGTCTGTACTAATACTGCTGTATTTACAGCTCTGTAACTTGCTTTGTGTAAGTTTGTGATGCTCATCTCACAACTGGGGTGTAGTTTCAAACAGGAATAAACTGTTGGTGCTTTGATTCCAAGATTGGGCTGGAGAAGGGCAGACAGTTTTTTTGTAGTATCCAGTATATGTTTATTGGGTTCTTGTACTAATGTTTTCTCGGTAATGTATAATTTTTCGCTTAGAGTTTGTAGACCCACAAAAAAATGAGTAAGGTGAGAAAAAGGAGTCCATGCAAGAAATGTTTTTTCCATTTCTTGATTGTGGTTTTAAACAGCAACCCTGTTAAAATCCAGATATTTGAATCAAAGATATCACACCATTCTCCTTTAAAGAAAGGCTGAGAGAGTTGGGGTTGTTCAGCCTGGAAAACAGAAGGCTCTGGGGAGACGTTACTGCAGCCTTCCGGTACTTAAAGGGGGCTTGTAAGAAAGATGGGGACAGACTTTTGAGCAGGGCCTGTAGCGATAGGACAAGGGGTACTGGTTTTAAACTAAAAGAGGGCAGATTTTGGCTAGATATCAGGAAGAAATTTTTCACCATGAGGGTGGTGAAACACTGGCACAGGTTGCCCAGAGAGGTGGTAGATGCCCCACCCCTGGAAACATTCCAGGTCAGGTTGGATGGGGCTCTGAGCAACCTGCTCTAGCTGAAGATGTCCCTGCTGATTGCAGGGGGGTTGGACTAGGTGACCTTTAAAGGTTCCTCCCAACCTAAAGATTCTATGATTAGGCAGAAGTTACCATGTCACCGGGAACTGTATATGACTTTGTTAATGGTATATCTGCCATATTAATTCAACAAATACCAAATAAGGTCTATAGCTGTGTGACAAAATTAAAAGCTTTAAGTACGTCTGTCCAGTGACTGCTGATATTTTTTTGTCATATGGTGAGTTACATTCTCACTACCGATTTCCCAGTGTTGCTCATACACTGTATTTAAGAAGAGAGTGTGCAGGTTTGTACAGTGCTGCTGTCTGGTGCGAGTTGGTATATACCTCCTCCTGAGTTGACAGCTGCTGCAGTAATTTCAAAAAGAATCCATGTTGCCTTCCCTGTGGCTTCTCCAGGTGTTTACAATGCCTGGAGGAGGTAAAATGGCACTAACTTTTACAGATGTCATCTGCACCAGGGTAGGGCTCTGTTGATTAAAACTTGGTTAGTCTTAACACCTTAGCAGTAACTAACCCAAACTACTTATGACCGTGCAAATGACGTTTCATGTTGCAGATAGCTTCTTCCCTTCTCCTGCAAGTTTTAAAGGAAATCATCTGTTTGTTTTACTGGTAGGAACCCATAAAATTTTATGTGAAATATTTCTACATTTCTTAGAGTATTATTAAACAGTGTTCTTCAATGAATATTTCTAAGTCATTCCTTGATTTAATTGAATTTGTTATGTAGTCAGAGTATTGAATGTAGTCATACTTTGAAAAATAAAAAGATTAGGATTAAACTATTATAGTAGATATTAGATATAAATTTGGGGACTGCAACATTCACTTTACAATCCAGATACATGTCATTTAATACTACATAGTGTAAATAAATCTGTAAGTTGTAACTTGCGTGGTGGGTACACAATACAGAAGATGCATGGTCTGCTCTGCTCCTCTGTGAGCTGTAGACACCATGCTCATTTTAGAAGCTCTGGGAAAAAACTCCATCTCTGTATAGTCAGTGTTGTAAGTGATGTGTATTTTCTGTACACTGGAACAAAGTTTCATATGCTACTTTGTGTAGCAGAGGCTGAAGCACCACAATTTTGTTCTGGAAAAGTGACTGAAGAAGGCTGCAGCTTCTGTGTAACTGACCTAGAATCGATAAGCAGCTAGGTCTAATTAGGGAAGAGCAGATAAGGTTTGAGAGAGCTGGGTGTGTGAGAATTGCATCTAAGTGGTAGTAAGGGAATGAAAGGTATAGTTGCGGGTAAACAGCTGTCCAGCTTCCAAATTCTTCCTGGCAGCATCTCACGGTAGATGTATTTGCAGGCAAGCCTAGTTAGAGGTTTTAAGAAACCCACTGTTGGGAGGAACTTTTCTCTTCTGATGTCACTTCTTTGGGTCACGTATTTTTGATCTCTAGAGGAGCCTGTAGTACTGAGGGTTGCAGAATCCCACTCTGTCAATGTTAACTGGCAGCAGCTTTCATTTCATACTTGGAGCTATGACTCATACCTGGGGGTATTCTGTTTTTCGGCTTTCCTTGTTTTGTTGTTCATGATAGTCTTGATAAACGCGTAGTGGTGAAATCTGTGTATTACCTACTTGACTGTGGAAGGGAGATTAACTGTATTGGTCTCCTGCAAGCTTGTTAGAGAAACTCATGTAAAATGTGACTGCAAGCCGCTTACTAAGAGTTCCCAATAAGTATTTGCCTGGCTTTGGATAGCATTTAAGATACGCGTGTATGTATTTTCAAGAGAGATGTAAAAGCACCAGTGATTTGTAACTAGCTTTTAGGGTGATGCTGCTCTTCCTAATGTGGTAGCACAGCACTACCATTGTGTGCTGGGCAGTCAAGATAAGGGACCTTAGTTCAAGTGAAAGCCTGCTCATATTATTCCGGGGTCTGCCATGGCTTGGATCTGGTGACCTTCAGGGCATCCTGTAAGCATCTTGTGTGTTCCCAGGCTTTTCCCGCAGCAGGTGAAAACTGGTAGGAACTTTCTGCTGTGCTCATTCTTCTGTTTGTTTACATTATGACTGATAGGTTAACAGGTGAAAGAAAATGTAAATAAAAGGTAAACTTAGCTTAAATTATGTTGTGTTAAAGACCAAAATAGCTTATTTTTGGCTTGGTTGGGTTTTTTGGGTTTTTTTCTGGCAACTAGGATGTAAACCTAGCATTTTGTAACAATGTTGTAGCAGCTGATGTTAGGAAAATTTCAAAAAGTTCAGAAAACTTAGCCTCTTGCATTTCTTCTGGACTCTCTGGACTCCTAAATGGATAGCCTCAGTCTTAATCAATGACCTGTTCTTTTACAGATGAAAAGACAGATATTCAGTCTACAAAACCAAGTTTAGTATTCAGTGGCAAATCTTTACATTCATGTACTTTTCTTCCCCCAAGTTACACTGACGAGGCTGAGTTACATTTTTTAGAGATTAGTGTAAGCTGTAAGTATTTCCTTTTTGGCATAAGTTTGTAAAGTCAATATTTTTCTTTTAAGGAAAAAAACCTATATAGTACCTAGAAATTACACTCTTGAAAAAATGTTGTGTAGCACTTGAAAAGTGAAACTGTCTTTCATGTAATGCTGTTTTCAAAAATGGATTTTTCAGTTAAAATGTAGGAGGGTATCTGTCAATTGCCATAAAATTAAAGGAGTAAGGAAAAATAAAAAAGTTGAAGCAGTGAAGCTATTTTGTGATACCACATTTAAAATCCACATGAATTATCAAAAAAGAAAAGAAAAAAATCAAGTTTATGGCAGTTGACGGTGGTATTGGTCAAGAACATATAGAGAAACTTGTAAAGCCTGGAAACAGTGATACTGAACGTAGCTAAATGAGTTTCAGCCCAGGAAATTGTCAGTCTGTGTCTGGAGACAGACATTCTCTGAGATACAAATATTCTGGCAAAGAAGCTGCCTTATTTCAGGAACACTGAAAAAACTCTTGAGGTTTTAAGTGATATAAAGTGTCCTAATGCTAGTGCATGTTTGGATAGGGTATTATCTGGTAAAATTATTAGCTGCATCTTCAGTGCTGTCACAAGAAAGTGCAGGAGAGCTCTTCCAGGCCAAGCGCTTTGCGTGGCGCCGGGTGCCGGCGCAGCGGGGGGAACCCGGCGCAGCCAGCGGGACGGCCCAGCTGGCGCGGATCCGGAGCGTGGGACGGATGGTCCTGCGGGCCTGGGGTTACCCATTTCTGTGTGTGCTGGCTAGACGCCTCAGACTGGCTGTAGGCTGGAGCATTTGTGGAACTGCAGCTGGGAGATTTGCTTCTGAAGTCCTCCGCTGATCCAAAGTAAAGCGGTAATGTAGACGCCCCAAGAAGCAAAGCGTGGTGTGCCTGCGGCCCTGGCGTCGGCATACGTGAGCGACCGGCGATGCTCGCAGCCCCTTTGAGAAGCAGTATCATCTCTGCATACTACAGAAGTAAAACAAGAGAAAGGTTGACCTTTTCTAGATCAACCAAGCAGCATGCGGAAGAACTTGAAACTGGAGTGAGTTCTTGAAACACTGTTTCATTTCTAAGTCCTAGAGGAACGCAATTAAAATACTTAAAAACGTAAAGGATGCTCCTGAGCTGATAGTCAATTCATTTCCGCATCCATTTGCTTCAGTAAAAGTAGCCCCTTATACACAGCACTGAATGTGTCTTATGGTGACTAAGCTACATATTATTGGAACAAAGAAAAAAGAAAACAGCCACAGACAAGTATTTTAAAGATACCGCTGATTGTACTGAAAATTAATTTTTCGTTACACTGTCATCTGTTCTGAATATTAGGTATTACTGTAACATATATGCTTTGTTGGTATTCATTAATACTACAGTATTTCAAACACTTGCAGAGAAAAATCTGCCTTTACTTCACAATGTATTTTTGTATCACTGTCACTTGTACTAATATGTAATGTACTCCGTATAATCTCTTGTAATTTGAAGCTTCCCGACTGTAGAAGCCTCACACTACTCCTCATAGTGACATTCTTGGAGAGTTTATTCTCTCTTACCGCACAATTTGATTAAAGCGCATACTTTGCAGCTCGCTTGGTGCAGCAAGTTACAAAAACTGCCCCGTGTCTAGCTCGGCTGCCTTTAGGCTGGAAGTACTTTCTAGAATTGCCTGTAGCACTTAAAGGCAGCTTTCAGGTGGGACTGATGGTTAGAGACAAAAGGGGCTCTCCTGTGGAGTATGCTGCTTTCTAGTCGCTCTTCGGCAGCGTGGGCTCCGTCAGGAAGATCTGTTTATTAACGTGCTGGTGGAAACGGGGCAACGCTGAGGTCTCTCATCCCTGACCCTCTCTTTATACTACAGATGCTTTAATTTAGAGATTGCTGTATTTTGAATTTACTGAAATAAAGTATTTTGAAAGACTTTTAAAGTCTGATTAGATGGGAGCGTTTTGTTTCCTTCTCACAAATTCCCCTTTTATTGAATACCTTCAGAGTTATTCAATAGAATTATTAGATACCACAGTCACACTTCAATTTCACTCTCCTTCTGTAAGTGTGCATCAGACAGATGGATGCTTTATATGACAGGTGAAAGTAGAGGTTTCCTTCAGGATAGTTTCTTTGCGAAGTTGTTTATTTGCAGAGCGTAGCCTCAGGATAGCACTAGTGCTTTTGTTAGCAGATGATTTGTGCCAGCCCCAATACAAATGAAACATTTGATTTGTGCGTTCTATTGTAAACAAATGTGCACATGCTTGCTGTCTTCAGACACACCGTATTTTATCAACATGTGGGATCCTTATTTCTTTTATTACAGCGTGTAGTGAATACCAAAAATAGAAGGGCAGTAAGGTGTAATAAAGTCTTATGAAATGAGTAAGGAAGTTGCCTAACATAAAATTCAAACAAGAAGTGAGAGTCTACCATGCAGAATGTATCTTCAAAATGTTGCATACAATTGGAGAAGAATTTATTTGTTACTCTCTAAGAAGTATGTGTGAATATTCTGTTTGGATTCCTATTTAACTAAAAAAGAAGGGAGCTTCGTGTTAATGCTGTTTCTGATACATTTGGTAAGATATCTGAGTGGCTTAATTTATGTTATCCCATGTGGTAATGAGAGTGTACAAATCACCATGTTTTGTTCAATGTGTTTTGAATGTAGTCTTTTAATATTCATTAACCTTCAGGTATTTATTTAAAAGAAAAAAACAAACCCAGAACTTAGATGTAAAATCAAATGATTATTTAATGTTATGATGCAGTATATATACATTCTAAATTACACCTTATTTTCTTTATGAAACTAACACAGAACCTACTAGATACTCCCTGTATGATTGCTATTTTGATATTTAGATCCAAGAGATCAAAATGATAGGAGAATCATTAAGGGAAAGACACTTCAGAAATTAATCTGTAGGATTTCTCATTAGTGTGAGAGCATACTGTTTATTGCAATAATTACTGCTGTAGTTAGATGCAGTGGAGAACAATGTCAAGTGAACTGAATATTATGAACAGTGTAAAGATATCCAGTCTTCCTTCATTAGCAGTAATTTCAAACATACTGTCTGCTACTTTTTTTGTCTAAAGAGCTATGCAAATAGGACTACTTAGTTTTCTGGAAATAAAAAATACGAAATATGAAATTATTTTAATAATAACAGCAATTTGGCATATCTTGAAAAACTATCAGAGAATTGTAACAGTGGTCGTCATAAGACTTGTATGAGCTATTAAAAAAAAAAAAAGCAATATTTAGAGACTCGAAGTGTCTCACAAGTTACACCTCTGTCACCATAAACAGAAAAAGTATTTTATTATCTGGCATAATGCTGGTATTTACTGTTGAGACTACATCTATATCTAGCAGAATTTGAAAAATGGTGTATTCCATACTATGGGATTTTGTACTAGAACGCAACTGGTTCTTTTGACATGCAAAAATGTAGTTTGTTTTTTAATAACTGCATACACTTTGCTCTCACACAAGTGTTAAACTCCAGTTACCTTGGTGTTCTAGTCAATGTTCATTCACAATATGATCTGAAAAACAAAAATTGATGTAATTATATGTTATTTATGAAAGTATTATTCTTTTCTCAAAACAGATTTTAAAAGTGTCATCAAGGAACTCTGACTCTGAATGACTTCTGAGTTTACTGGTTCTGTTTAAATGTTATTTTTCCTTTAAAAATGTCTACTCAATAGGCCTCCAACTTCAACAGTAGTCTAAAAATGAAACTTTTCTTTTTTACTGTCATATTAATGCCTGTGACAAGGATTCATCATCTGATACTCAACAGTCTTCCTGATGATCAATGACTCAGTCTAAAGTCCAGGTAACTCTTGAGTTGCCTTCAGTTTTCATAAAAAGCATGAGTAAAAATAGCAAATGTTCCTACAATTTCACCTTAGGGTACAATGAAGTTAGAGACAGACTTCTCATTGACTGCCTTGGGATCGTGATTTTGTTTGTTTGGAGTAGCAGATTGAAAATTCTGCTCTTTATCATGGTAGTACAAATAAAAAAATTCAGAAAGTTTTTGTTAAATTGAGTAAGACAACAGCATCTAACTTGGTGGTCCAGTGGAGTGCCCAGGAATGAGGGATAACTCAATGGTCCTGGTATTGCCTTGGAGGCTTGGATGCAAGTGGTTTCTGTGTCGTAGGCTGCTAAAAGCTGCTGAAGTGTTCTGTGCCTTAGTCCTTCATTGTGAAAATTGAAGTAATATTTCTTTGCCTTATGGCTTTGATGGGGAGAGAAGTACAAACCAAGAGTGAGAGATGCTGAGGTGCTGTGTTGTTGATGACTGCCTAGGTGAATGTAGGGGCATAAAGACAGCCTGCTGTACAGGTGTGAACTTAGCTTGTCTGAGTTCAGAGTTGACTCCGGTTAGCACAGAGTGAACCTGTCGTTAGCATAGCTCTGGGTCTGTGAAAATAAGCCCTAGGGAGAGCAGGTAGGGAAAAGTGATCCTCGAGTAGACAGTCTGTTGCAGAATCACAGACTCACTGAGATTGGAAGGGACAGGGGGAGATTGTCTCGTCCAGTCCTCTTGCTCAGGACAGCATTGACTAGAGCAGCTTGCTCTGAGCTATGTCCAGCCAGCTTTTGAATATCTCCAGGGATGGACACTCCACAGCCTCTGTGGGCAAACAGAAAATAGTAGATGTGTCAGCATTATGGTGAGCCTAAGTTTACTGACAGAGTAAGAAATGGGCAGAGCTAATTCTTTCATATGTGGTTATGGGCACTGACCTAGCTGTATCTTTTCCAGAGTGAAGGGTTTTGACATTTTGCTTTCACCTGGTCCACATCCCCAAGGATGGTAGATCTGAACAATGCTGGGGGCTGGGAAACACACAGAGAGTCAGCTTGTTATATTCTCAGGGCTGCCGAGGAGATGTCTTAAAGTATAAGGCTCTTTGACTTTGATTTACAGAAATACATGTCTGCATTCAGAACTGTAACTTAGGGTTTTCAGGATGAACACTAATCATTGTAGTCACAATGCAGACAAGTTTTATGTTAGCAAGAAGTCATGGTTTACAGAACAGTATTTTTGAAAATGGCTCATTGGTTCATGACACTTGGTTCAGGTATCACTTAGCGCTGTTGTCTGGTTAGTGAGGCAAAAGATGCATCACTCATTTTAAAGCTATGGTAATATGGCTAAATTCTGAGCCTACAAAAGAAATGCTGCTGGTCTCTAAAGGAATAGTGATCCATAACTGGACAGAAAAATTCAGACCAGCTGTGGTGTTATAATATTGCAGAAATAAGTTTGTCAAGTAACAAGATGTACCAATATGAAGATTTAATACGATACACCGTACACTTCTGTAAAACATAATGTAAAATTAAACATTTGCATTTTGGAATATGACTCAAATACCTGTTTTCTTTTAAAAGGAAAGTGTGGAAATGTGGCATTTTTGAAAAATCGGCAAATTAACATTAGTATATTTACAAGAGAGCTGTGGGTCTCTGAGCTGTAAATGCTGGTCCCAGAATTAGCGTCTGTAGCATTCTGAACCTCTTGGGCTCTTGGGACAGGTTTGACTTGAGAAATTGGGCCTAGCAAGGCGTCTGTGTTTGTTAATGCTCGCTGCTGTTGGTTTTTCTTTTTCTCTCCCTTTTTCTTAATCGACATTTTTGCCCGCTTATCTTTCTCCCCACCCACCCCCGGCCAGGATACAGTGTGTCAGTAATTTAATCTCTTATTTCTTCAAGAATAAGGTGATAATGTCATACTTTATATTCATGGTAAATTAATAAAATATTTAATATATACTAGCATGAGCCATTATGAACTGACTATGTAAAATGGTGGAATACTTCAGGGCATTTGTCACACATAATTCATGGATACCGACTAAACTGATTTCAACTCTTTTGATTGAGATGGCTTGCGATCCACACCTTATATTGTGACAATATGGAAAATACTGGAACTTCTCAATTTTTTGTCTTAATAGATAGAAAGGGAACATTAAATAACAACATCTAAAAATAAGTCTGATTTGTTTGTTCTGTTGGAACATGAAAATTATTTGAATTATTCATTATTATTTGTAATGTTTGTATTGTGAACTCTGGTAGTAATGAGATGGATGCATTAACAATAACCCTTATCCCTCCAAAAATGATGGTGAACCATTACCATTGCTCTTGCAAAGCAGTATGGTGAACTACAGTTGAATGATTATTTGGCTGAATTGCAAACCAAAATATGATGTCTAAATTTTTCGACAGAACCTGCCTCTATTTGAGACTTATCTCTACACAGTGACTTAGGCTTATACTATGGAAAAAGTGTGTATTAGAGAAGGATTAGGACAGGTATAATGTTACTGGTGTGGCAGTAATAGGATTCATCCAACAAAGGAATGACTTCAGTTTAAAATATATGAATTGGTAGTGCTATCAGGAGCTATTCAGAAAAAATAGCTTTATATTTTTATGATAAGCAGAAAAAAGTATATACTATACTACCATGGTGATAGGATAGTGTTGAGAAATATGTCAGGAGGTTGTGTGGAGCTATTTTCAGGTTCAAAATAATCATCCTAGAATTTCATTTGACCATGTAACATTTTTTTATCTCCACAAAGGCAACAAATATGCAATGTGAAGTATAAATTTAATGCATATTTTAATTATGTGCTAGAAAATTACTAATTTGCACTGATAGGGAAACCCTTTTATGAATTACCAAATTGTGCAAATTAGCAAGTGAAGAAACACAACTGAAAAATAAAAAAAATCACACAATGTATTTAATCTGTTCTGACATTTGTGGTTTGGTGTTAACTCTTTATGCTAATACATCATCTTGCGCTGCACTAGTGAACATACGTAAGTATATTTTAGCAAAGATCTTGCTATGCTATCAGTAGAGTGTTTTGCCAGAACAGTGTCACTCCTTACTCTTCACTGAAAAATGGGTTGGTTATTCTGCCTTCGTTCCTGTCTAATGCAGAAAGACAAACCTCTCATGACTGGCAAAATATTCCATCTCCTGATTATGCAAAAAGTTGCTTCAGAGTATAGAAAATAATGAGTAGAGGCTATTTTCACAAATGTGTTTCCAGTCATAATGTGACCGGTACATTTCAAGCCCATAGTGAAATGGGAAATTAAAGAGTGGATAACTTTATCCTTCTGCTATTCTAGGTTTGCGAAGGAAAAACAAATTATTTTGACTGAATTACAAGTGACTAAACACCCTTTACTTGCATTTGTTGTCTTCTGTTCCGCTGCTTCATGTTACGTAATTGGACACATATAAGCAGCACAACTAACACACAAGTTAAGTGTTGATCTGAATTTATATTGATATTCTTTGTTGAACTGCATAACTTTAGTCAGAACTCACAAACTGGAGATGAACCCCATGTAGTTTCTAGTATCTTTGGGTACCTTTCTTGGCTGAACAATGTTTTAACGCCATATAGCCCTTGAATGTACCTGAAATGGGACTCGAGTGGGGTTCTAACACAATGTATATTTCCTTCTACTTCTTAAAATTTAGAAGCCGTTGTCAAGATGCCTTCATGCAGGCGAGCTAACTGCTTTTAGAATTGCTAACCAGGCAAGTCCTGACTGAGAAAGGAATGTGATAAAGCATCATCATTGACAATCAAAACTCTTACCAGTCTACAGTAACCCCAAATTGGAATATATCCTTCTGTGATCAGATTCTGGCCAAGGACAGGGGGATCAATAGCTAGGCTTGCCTTTTGGCTTCCTGGAGCCAGGGATGCAGGGATGGAGCAGACTGACTGTAGTAACCATCAAGGAGGTTCTCCTGTTGGCTTCATTCATGGTGAGAGCTGAGATCCAGGGGAGCATTGAAGGCTTTTAGCAACTGCAGTGCTCAGGGAGAGTGGTGGTTGTGCAGTGATAAAAAGGGCAGGGGTAGAGAGCTTCAGGATTCTTACTGCAAAGAGCTGTGGTAAGAGCTGTCAATCTGCAGGTATCCTCCTCTTTCGGCATTCATACAGAGTGGCGAAAACGATTAGCAGCCCTCACTGTTAACGAAAAGGGACACTAGTAAGGAAGCTATACTTGTGATTGTGTTGGTATCATAGGCTGTATCGTAGTATCCTATAAATCCTGAGGCATGAAGCTGCTGGAAGTTATCAGGTATATTCATCAAAACCTAATGCTTCTGGGTTAGAAAAGAGCGACACTAAAATCACAGTGTCTAAGCCTGGCATGGAGGAGCAATAGGGAAGTGTGTGCTAACGTGTACTGTGTCTGTTTTTGTGTAGAGAGAGGAGGTACTAACGGAGGGTGGAAGAGAAGCAGCACTTTGTACTGATTCCTAGGCTTTCTGAAATGTCTCTGTATGACTTGTCTGAAGAATGCAGTATTTGGATCTTTGCGGAGTACTTCTTTTATATATAAATTTTAACATTTTTCTGTAATTGTTTTCAAATAACTGCATAAAAATGAATTGCCAAAAGGCAGACGTCTGCTCATTTGTAATAAGAGAAACTATCTACCAAAAGAGAATATTTAAATTCCAGCAGGTTTTTGAAAATGCAATGCCTTTGGGAAATGGGAAAAGTATGCCTTTTCAGTTGCACTACATTTACAGTCCTGGGATTGCTATATTTGGTGTATGTCTAACAATTTAAGGTGTACAAAGTAGTACAATACCACATATTCAAGAACAAGTGATCTATCAAACCATGGCGAATCAACAGGTTAATGATTTTTTTTAATTCATCCTAAAATTTCTCTGGGCTGTGTTTCTCTGAAAAAAAAAATTCTTTTAATATTTTCCAGACAGCACTTAACTGCTGAGGCATCCCAGAAAATGTATTAATTCTTATGCCATTAGCTTCAGTATGGGAGGAAATGTGACAAATACTTTGCCTTTTATATAATCTTTTTAAAAGGATGTGAAAATTCTTCCTACTTAGGTTGTAAGGGTAATACCTAAAATGCAAGATTTTTTTGTGCCTTTTAGCAACAAATATTTGGCCTCTTTTTGCAAACACAGGTGAACTGATTGTGGTCTAGTTGCCACCTACGCCTTCTTGGCATTAGCAGGCCAGTGCCTTTTCTATATTTAGCTAGTAGGTGGAGTTTTCTTTGCCAATATACATCCACCTAAAAGGGGCTGCTATAGTGTTTAGAAATCAGACCTTTTTAAAAATGTGTTTGGGTGGTTGTATTTGAAAATCCTTGTATATAATACTCACATATTTTAGATTCTTTGGATACTGTTATTTTAACTAGAGTCCTTTTTATTTACCTTCTTTGTAAATAGCAGTCGCTTTTGGAGTAACTGCTAAGGTGCTAAAAATAGGGATTTGATTCATAAGTAAAATGAATACTTGTGTCACTCCTGTAATCCTAAATAACTTGAGAGCTATATGAACTCTTAAATTCTTTAAAGTTTGCTTATCTCTGTGGGAAACCTCAACTGTAGATAGATAAGCAGACATAAATTTGCCATTTTTAAAGGCCATTATTCAACATACTAGGAGAAATTGCAAAGATAGTGTAAACCTGTTAGGTCATCTAGTCCAGCCTTCTGTCCATGTAACTTTACAGTAGTCCTGGTTGGTGAGACTTTAAAGATTGAACAGCTATCTTATATCCCCAATTAAGTAGTGTGCGTGTAGCAGTTTTTTTACTCTGGGATGAATGAAATTGTGGTAATGCAGAAGTATACAGTGCAGTCCTTCTGTGAACCAGCCTTGCCATCAAGAGGGTCAGGTTCTAAATTTATTTGGTGACCACTCAGATTGATAGAAAGTGAGCCTGCATATTACCACTACTGTCTCCGTAAGTTTTCGTTTAAAAAAAAAAAAAAAAAAAGAAAGAAAGCCTTTTGTATTTAAATTAGGTATTCGTTTCGTGTAAATGTCAATAGTCTGGGGAGTGACTTTTGGCTATGTCATTTATTTACAGCATCATATTTACTGTGACTGTTGTAAAATCCTTCACAGTGAAGTTTATTATAGTAAAATCTGGATTTAACACATACATACCAATCATTCAGTCTTAAGTTAGTGTATTTACTTCTGGTAAACAAATAGGACTTATTTTTCAACTATCTACTATTGAAATGTTAATTATAATTTAAATTATCTTTAAACTCAGGATATTAAGAATGCAACATTGATTCTTAGTGTGATTTGTGGAGGGATTCTCTTTGCTCTGTGCTGACCTCTGTAGTTTGCATATATCATTTCTGTTATTGTGTCATAAAGCTCTTTTCATTTGCTGAGTGGATACTGTTTTTGAATCTTTGCTTTTCTACCTGAAACTTATTCAAAAAGTAAAGCCAAATAATTCCCTTAAACAGCAAAGCATACAAGAAAATGCCACTTTTTTTTAAGATGCTTATATATTATAAACAGGGATATGTTATTTTCCTATGTCTAAAAAATGTATAAAGGTTATGCAGTTTAGAAAATTAGAACCAAAATAGCAAGAATGTTTCCTTTTTTCTGGGTCTTGATGGCTGAGCATATTAAAAAGTGACACTTATTATGGTGACCAACCTCTTTATCTGCAAAAGAGGATGGAAGAAAGTCATTGTACACATGCAATTTCCAGAGAAAGTATTAAACCTTGGAATTCTCTGCTGAATTCTTGCAGTTTCCACACCAGTAGATCCTCTCACAGAAAAGACATGAGGAGTGGCACAGGGTTCTGAAATATGTGGGCTTGGCAGTATTGGGTTGATGGTTGGACTTGATGATCTTGGAGGTCTTTTCCAGCCTCAGTGATTCTATGATTCTATGTAGCTGCGTCAATTTTAAGGCGAGGAAAAGAGTGAGGACACTGGAGCAGTTCCTACCAGTCTGGGTGCTGGGAACTCACTTCTGGAGGACTTGCATTAGGTTGGTTCAACAAATTGCTTAAGGGCTTTCATTATACGCAAATGAACTGTCTAACTGAGTCCCACTGAGGACTACATATATTAAAGTAAAATGCAGTTAAGCAGTCTGATAATGAACAAGAGTGTTCACCATCTGACAGGAATGAACTTTACTAAGGATACTTTGGCTAGAAGGTTTACAGTTTAGAAAAAGATGATCGACTGGGGTCAATAACTTCTCTCCTGCATGGGAAGATGCATCTTTATCGGATTCACAGTGGAAACGTGACTGACCTCTTAGTTTTCTCTGGACTTCTAAATGTTTGTTTTTTTTTTTTCCTACGAGTCTGAAAACAAGGGAGACTGAAACCTTTGCAAGGTGACACCAGCAGCAAAGCCTGCAGGAACCTCCTTGGTCTTTTACCATCTTTCCTCACTTCCCCTTGCACCCTTACCTGTTGCTAATAGGATCCCGGGTTCGGAACCGGCGGGAGCGCATTGTGCGCGCAGGGCAGCGAAGCCTGCCTTACAAGCGCTGAACCTACGCCGGGTCCGTTCTCTGGGCAAATGGCGGGTTCATGGTAAAGAGAGTGCCCGAGAATTCTTTGGAGCTCAGATCCTAAAAATAAGGGAAATGTTGGCTTATTCTGCTGTTTCTGCCTTTCCCAAGACTACTTCTCCACAAAGGTTCTTTGTTTAAATCGCTCTCGTGTTAATTGTGGTGGAATCGCTGGCATGACTGAATTGCAAGACAGATGAGCATTAGCACTACTGGTCTGATCGTTAGAGTCTCTGTGGTGCTGCAGTGAGGAAACCGGTTTCTTCTGGGTTTGTACTTTTTAACTGAGAACGTTTTCTTAACTTTTCAATTCATGCATTTCAGTTACATTATACTTTATCATAGATTGTGTATATATGTTGTTATTAAATGTATAAAATATTTTCAGTACAAATAAATGGTAGATGTGTGCTCCTGTTGTTAATGATGTATTGTACAGAGTGCCGTTTGTAAGATGTGCATAGATGATGAAGGCATTTTGTGAGAAAAAACTTGTAAAGTGTGTTTTTCCTGAAAAGGAGTTTCACTGACATTAAGATAAACAGACAACAGGTGTTTCATATTTTGAAAAGGTAATTTACACAGGATAAGAATCATGCCACATAAAAATAATTTCTTCTCTCCTAAAAAGACTAGAAATAATCCTTGATATAAGTCAAAAAGTCTATAACACTTCTGGGAGAATAGTCCAGGTGAAAGAAGATTATTGTGTACAGGGCAAGCTATAATAAAAACTGTCAGTTCTGTCAACCCTTCTGTCCAAGGTCTATAGAGGATTAAAAGGATATTGAACATCATGTAACAGCTGTCTCCTGTGTGAAAAGGATCACTATTGTGGTGAGCATAAATGTACCCATTTAAAAAAACTCCATAAGGCAAGGTGTGGCTGAGCCGCGAGCGGTTGGTTCGGCAGATAAAGTGCTGCTTTTAAGGACTGAAAGAGCACAGTCTGAGTTCTAAATAGATAGTATCAAAGTCTTGTTGATGAGTGCATTTCCAGTATGTCCTTTGCACTACTGGAATAATATGGGTTACCCTGAAGTTTGACATAATAAACAACAAACTATATTGTGTTCCTATGGTGTTTGGAAAATATTAATTAATAAGTAGTGTGAAATGTAATCAGTGTTTCCAGAGAAGTGGCAAATTGACTTTTAACTACTTTTCTTTGTAACTAAAAGCTCTTAAGGTTTAAATAAAAATATGTTGTTGACAGTAATAAAAACTTCAACTATACTTAGTTTTTCTAGGACAGTGTAACAAATTTTGAATTGTTGATTAATACTTTTGAAAACACAGCAATTTCATAATACTTAATATGAAACAAGAAAACAGGAGCAATGCTTAGAATGAATATTACTGTAAATCTGTAATATTTAAAATTTTGGTGTTTTAAATTTAAAAAAAAAAAGTTCTTTCAGTTCTGATGTGAATAGGAGGAGATAGGCTACCCAATATAACCTTTACTCAGAAGGTGCAGTTTGGTTGGCCTGTTGTTTTTTGTTGTGGTTTTTTTTTTTGTTTTGTTTTTGTAGGAATGAAGTATGAAAAAGGAATAGCTATCCAGATTATGGAATGGATTTCCTATGTACTGGTACAGGTGGCCCTCAGATTCTTTAGTACAGACTTTAACAGTTACAGCACCTGCTTTCCCCTAAGTATTCATGTGTTTGGCCAGTGGTGTGGGTATAAAGATAAACCTGAAAATTAAACTCAAGATAAGTAGTTTTTTCTTCTGAAAATGTATCCTGTACTGTTGTACATTGCTAAGTTCAACTTTATTTCCTCTTACATTAACTTCAAATAAGTAAATTTGAAGACCCAGATTCCCAAATACCTTTTATCTTACTGTACAAAGCAACGATCTTGAGGCCAGTAATGTAGTAAGTCCCTCTGGAAGGAGTCTTCAAAATAATTTTTCAGAAAGCGATGGTAACTTCTTAGCCAAGCACTTGTTGGGAGCAATCAGGCCATGGAATAGGTACAAGGTGTGAGGTCCGATTGCAGTACAGAATCGCAGAATGGTAGGGGTTGGAAGGGACCTCTAAAGATCATCTGGTTCAACCCCCCTGCCAAGGCAGGATCACCTAGAGCAGGTTGCACAAGAACGCGTCCAGTCGGGTTTTGAAGGTCTCCAGAGAAGGAGACTTCACAACCTCTCTGGGCAGCCTGTTCCAGTGCTCCGTCACCCTCACGGTAAAGAAGTTTTTCCTCATGTTGAGGTGGAACCTCCTGTGCTGCAGTTTGTGCGCGTTGCCCCTTGTCCTGTCACTGGGCACTACTGAAAAGTGACTGGCTCCATCCTCCAGCTTAACCTAAGTTTACCTAAGCTTGAATTCTAATACAATATTTCAAAATAGAAATTCAAGCATATTTGTTGACTTTTCAGCTTAAACACATCTGGTAACATTCAGCGTATTACATAACACTATGTGAACTCTGTAGTTTTGTACAGAGCTCTCATAGGATTGTTTTAAACTTCTTAATCCTAGCTGAGTCAGCCATAAACTGTCTGAAAAACTCCTCATAGAGGAGATTTTCAAAAAGGTGAGAGAGAGATATGCAAAAGTAAGACTTTTTTTTTTTAAATCAAACCCAAATCCCAAGATGACCTGCCAGCTTTTAAAGTCAGTGGACAAATCAATGTATTGAATTTTTAAAGCTAATTGAAACCGATATCTAGCTTGTTGTTCATAGGAATTGCAAAAATGTAGCTATTTAATACAACCTGTTTGAAGAGGTACAGTAATACTGCCCTAGTCTGGGGCAGAATATCAATAAAGGGACCAGCTACAGTTCATTAGGGAGGTGCCACAATATGAAGGATGACAAATAACTGAAAAGATGAGAAGACCAGGAGTCTCTGGAGCACATCAGGAACTGTTTCCCATCATAGTTTTCTGTGACAGACAGCACCCAAACTGCTAACTGCTGCTTGAGAATAACCTCAAATTCCTGTTGGTGGAAAACAGGTTGATCTTGCTGGGACTCATAGCTTCTATCTGCATATTATCTAGAGCTAAAGTCTGACTTCATCTCTGGCTACGTTACCTGATGTAAACCTAGTGACACCAGGAGTGTCAAAAACGAGAACTGAAGCTGCATTTGGTGTACCATGTTCCTGGATGGAGCAGAAAGAGAAGATTATTAATAGCCCTCTCCAAAACATAGTATGCTGATGAACTGGAAAGAAACCTTTGTCACTTAGAAATGAATGCAAGAAATGGAAAAGAATAACATTCAAATGAAGAATCAGAGGTTCATTTTGTGTCTGAAGTTACAGAGGCTGAGGTGGAATAATTGCTGCAGGTAAAAGTGTGTAGATGGGTTTGATGTAAGAGAGATGTGTGGTACATGAGTCTGCACATACTTGTCAGGAACTGTATGGTTGACATACTCCATTTAAGATCTACCACTGAGGAGGAAGAACAAATAGGTCTTGACACTCACTGGACTTCATGCCTTTATACAATCTTAGCGCATTATATTCCTGCACCATGGCAATAATTTTGTGTGAGACATCATCATAACAACTTTGTTTTTGGAGTCAAAGAACTCTGGATGTTGTAGAGAAATATATAACAAATGGACTATAAAAAACAAAGCATAGACTTAAAGATGCTGTAAATAAATTGCCCTAGTAAAACTCCAAAGAAGAGGTAGTATGTGTGGGACTGAAGGAGCTAGTGAAAGTTATTCCATACAGATTCTAGTACTGGTTAAAATAAATATATTTTTTGTAGTAATATTGATTTGGTATGAGCTGCATATAACATAGTTACTAATAGAAATGTGAACCATTTACTTGATTTGCTTGTTCACAGATTGAGTCTATGAGAAAGTATAAGATGGTTGAAATGATTTACATTGTGTATTAAAAAAAAAAGTTTTGATTTCTGATCTGTCAAAAGGATGCTGTGGTTTTTCTGATTTGGCATGTGCTGCTATACATGCTTTGTGCTACAATATTCTGTAAGCTGCACTACTTTCTCTACTTTTAGTCAACTCTATATAGTAGCTTTACTCTGTAGCATTATAAATTGGGGAAGCATGGTTAAAGTAATCACATACAAGGTATATAAAATGAAGTGGGTGAATGGCAGTAGTCTTTGAGACTATATTGCAATATGGTAAGAGAAAAATTCTGTGTCACAATAAAATGACAGGAGGAATTTAAGAGCAGGCAGAATATAATTTCCCATGAACCGACTCGGAGCAGGCGTCTCACCATGAGGCCATGCTCAGAGCACTACCTCTGAGCTGACTGTGTTCCCACCATTCAGCAAGGGTTTAAGAGGAAATCCCACCAATCTACTTTCCTTCTGGTAGCCTCTATTTGCACGTGTCTGCTCACAGACTGAGATAACATGGTCCTGAGTATGCAGAAGAGATGTTGCTAGGCAAGGACAGTTTTGGTGCAGGAACCTACCAGAAATGGAGGTTCTGAAGGGCTGGGTGGTGGGTGGCAAAAACTCAGAAGATAAATTGGAAAGTGACTGGTGCACACTCTCCTATGCCACTGTTGTAAATACCTGCTGGCAGACATTGTGTCACCTTTTTTTTTTATGTTATGAACATTATCGATTAAAATGGAATTATGCTGAAGAATGGCAAGTTATAGGCCAGAGAAGTGGGGAAGTTTCAAAAGAATGGGGAAAAAAGACTACAGAAAACAGGAAGACAGCCAAGCAGATGCAGAGAGGAGAGTTCCTGCACTCAAGAGGATTCAGAAGTAGATGAGAAAAGAATTATGGTCGTGTAGAGAGCCAAAGAATAAAAGAGAAAGATGAGTCATTGATGAATGGAATGATTTGGAGTCTATGTCATACGATTCACTACCTCTTAAGTGTCCGAAAATAACTTTGTAAGTGCCATTATTCTGCACTAGGGTAGGAGGTTTTTGTGTCTAAAGACTAACTTTCAAATCTAAGCATTTCTTCCTTTCAGTAAAAACACCTCCCTTACACCTTCTATAGTTGCCAGCTGCAATGTCATATCTGTCTCTAATCCTGTAGAGTGCCTCTATTTAAAATTTGCTTCCTCTGGTCAACTTATTGACAGAGGAGTCGTCCCATTTTCTGTGGGTCTGCAGAAGGCTCACAGGACACCTATGTGATTGAAGAGGCAACAGTGATGATGTAGGAGTCTTTCCTTCATTCTTCAGATATGAACTAGTATTGCCAATTTACGTGACACTGATTGTTTTGTTTCTTATGGGTCCTGTGCATTGCCTACAGGCTGGGCATTTATCTTTCCAGTATTACATATCCAGCACAGTGATACCTGCTTGCTTGTATAGTCTGTGTTCACTGCCTTTTATACAGTTTCTGATGCCCTTTGTGTTCAGAGGTGTTTCTTGGGCATTATATCTGTTTCTCCTATGGTCCAAAACTATGTGTTCATAGTTGATTCTAATTTAAGATTATTTTGTCTTCATTGTTATGTTGCACATACTCAACCGAGTTCCGAGCCTTGCATGTGAGAGTCTATTTTTCTCCTTCTTGACTTTGAATGAAAAAAAATATTCCTCTAGGTATTGTTTGTCTTTGGTACTCAACCCTTATATCAACCGTTATTGTGTTTTTGTGTTTAAACCTGGCAACAAAATCTCCTCATTGCTTTATAATCTTTTTATCCTCTTCTATTCCTGGTGAACTGTAATGAACAGGAATACAAAAGGGCATTAGGATTTTTGTTTGAGTATTAGTTTTGTGTATTTGTGGTTTTTTTAAGTGTATAAGAACATTGTTATGAGACCTGTGTAAAACTGTTAATGTGGGTGTCTAGGCTATTTCTCTGAGTAGGGGATAGAGTTTTATAAACTTCTATGAATAGTAGAGCTGGAAGCCTTTTTTTCAAAACGAATGTTTGTGTCCTGTAGAAACCCACATAAATGGATTAGGATTTAATCTGCTTCTAAACATTTGCCAACAGTAAGCATGATAAAGGTTATTTGGACTGTTTTGTGATATATGAAAATATATTAGATTATCAGCAATGATCCATTGTGGAATATTACTCCAGATTATCTGTTTCACCCCCAGCCTTTCAGCATACATGTGATTGCACTTCAGGTAATATTTGTGCCAGTTAGATAGACAATCATTCACTGCAATTTTATGTAACGATATTACTAAATTGCCCTTCTTTGTTTAGAAGCAAAAATGTGTCAAGAGCTGGTCTAGACCTAGAAATGAGGCTATCTAGTCAGATATTTTAACTTTAAAATAAAATATTGGGTAATATTTGAACAATTAAACAAAGAAAACTATTAATTGAAAAGTAGTTTTGGCTATGGCTTCCTTTTTCTCTTCTGTACACAAGAATAGAGAACTGGTTTCTGGTATAATTTTATCCTGGGGGTAGGTTTTGTATAGAAATTTGTTATTTTTATCCTTTCTTTTCCTCATTTGCTTTCTCTTCCTTTTTATGCATACGCATACCTCATGTTTTTTTGCATCTTTTTTCCCAACGGGTGGTATGTGTTCCAAAAATTTGCAACTTTTATTTGTCTATTCCATTTTTCTTTTTTACTATATTGAAAAGAATTTCACTACTTTTGCAGTGCCTTTTTCTTTTATTGTGTTCAGATGTTTGTAATCTGCTGCTCTCTCCGTTTTGTGGTTTTGGGGTTTTTTTGTGTGGTTTTTTTTTTTATTAGTACCCGTGCTGTTAGAGGTTGATTGAATGGGTTTGTGTGTGTACGTGCATGGTTTTATTTTGCACTGACAAAATTAATAGGTACAAACCTGATAGCTGATAATGTTGGGCTACTGCATAAGTATCCTTTGCATGTATTATTTTGTGCCTGAAAGAGATTTACAAGCATGCTCATCCTAAACAATAAATAACTTCAGTGTTGCAAGATTTAAAAATAAGAAGTTAAAGATTTTAAGTTCACTGGGGATACATATGTATAATTTAACACTGTTCAGTAAGAGATGTAAATTTTGAGCTTGTATGTGTGGGGAACATGAATTTCTGTCATTATATAGTCACAGGCATGTCTATAAAGCAATGCCAAATGGTAATATTTGCATAAATATTTATATAAATATGCTATACTTGCATAGCATTTGTAGGGCTTTTATATCTAACTTAATTTACCATTTCACAATGAGACTGAGTTGAATCAACAGCTAAGTGCTTCCAAAATGTAAAAATAAAATTTTTCTTTGAGTTCCTCAAGTTAGGATTTAGTCGTGCAAAGACTACGGTGTTGCCTGTAACATGGAAATCAATATGCATATAAAGTGAATATGGTATCTTTTAAGATTCAACATAGGCTACGTGTTTCTTAAGCAGATACTGTTCCATGAACAAATAGGGGAAAAATTGATAATAGGGTGTTTTCTGAGAGTTGAAAGGATTTTTCCTATATTTTTACTAAGAAATGCTGAGATATATACTCTGAGATTAGCATAGGTCTGGCTTTGTCTAATGGTCTGTATTTCTATGCAGTCCAGAATACTATGACCACTTAAAAACATGGCTGTTTCATTTTAATGGTTTTCTGTTTATTTTCTTGTTGTTTGTGGGTTTTTGTTTATTTTTTTAAATTGTAAGTGGGTAGCTCTTCATTTAAATTTGGTAGGATGTAGCAGGTGAGTTAGGGAAACAATCTAAATTTCTAGTTTGTTGTTCACATTATTTTGAACCAAAACCATAGTAATGGAATAACCTTGTAAAATGAAAGATGCATTTTCATAGGGTGGGAGGACAGTTAAAGAAAAAGGAAAGAAGTGTAATAATGTTTCTTCGTATGGAGACATGCATGTGGAATTGAAGCTCATTGTAATTGTCATCGTATTCCCTTAAGCACAGTATTTTGCCTGTGATTTTTGAAAGGATCAATCAGTTGCAGCAATTTATGTAATAACTTTCTGGTGGGTGATTCTACTGTTTTATTTATGCTTTTTGCCTGGTTCACCAGACTGCAATACCTTTGCTCCTTGGTACAGTAAATGCACTCTGTAATATCTATTATGGTATGGTCAAAGGATAATTTATTGTCAGACAGAAAAATAGGTCAACACTAATGTCACTTGATGATCAACCCCCCAAGTTTAATAAAACACCTCACCAGCACGCATTCTGCACAGTGCTTGATGTTTTATTAGGACTACAGTACCTTACAGTACCCAGCTACAGCGGGAGTGTAATTACTGAGCTGTCAGAGTGATAAGTGGGATTAATGGCAGCCTGGTGCACTTTAGTCTGCAGAGCGCTCAGAGAATCAGAAGATGGTATTATTATACGAGAAAGTCTGGACTGGCATATTCGTGGCACCCTCTCCTCCTCCCCAAAGCTCACATTTGAGTTTGCGTTACCCGCCCCCCCAATAGCTGACATTTTCAACACCTGTTATTTGTGAACCAGCTCAAAAATCAAGGAATAATTTGGTAAAGATGCTTGCTAGCCACAGCGAGTGATCTGTATGCTGCTTATCCTGCTAGGTGCCGTTCTAGTCAGTTTTGACATGAGATTGTTTTATATGTAATCCACAGAAATGTATTTTATGTTAAGTGCAATTCTTTTGTTCTTGGATACAGGACTGTTGTATTTTAAAGGAAACCATGTTCAGGAAAGTGAAGAGCAAAAAGTCATTATGGAATTGTTGCCTTTTTTAAACGTGATTTTACACTTCTGTTACTGCCTTGCTGCCTATACAGGCAAAATGATCATCCGAGCCCTCATTGTGGTGTATTTTGTGTAGTGTATCTCCTTTTTTTTCTGGCTTCCAGTACTAAAACTTTGCTGTCTTTCAGTCTGCTTAGAATGCTACCAGCATCCTCTTGACTGTGCTCTGGCCACATCAACCGTTGCAGGTCCCCACTGGCCTGCCTTTGCTTGTTAAAGCATTTAGAACATGTGCCTGTCAGTGGGTAGTGCTGGGCAGATGTGTGTTTAACTGCCCCAGCTAAACCTGCTGGTGCTCTTCTGCCAGAGCCCTCTGACACCCTGACTAGTTGAACTAGTAACCCACCCTGGTGTTGAACCTGGCTTTGGCTTTATCAGGTTTCCTGGCTTTTGCAGCCTGTGAGACCTGTTTTCCTTTAAATATTTCCTCTGGGACCTTTTCTTCATGACTAGTTCTGTGAGAAAATCCAAACAGCCGCTACCACATGTGCCTTCAAATTTTGCTGGTGCCATGGTGTCTGCAATAGCCAGCTAGATAATGAGTAGGAAGATGAAAGACTAATTAATCTTTTACTTAACTAGCTTTGCCTTCTCTCTTATTCCACCCCTAATTGAAAAAAACAAAACAAAACCCCACAACAAAAAACCAAAACCAATGTGTGCAATTGACCAAGTCAGGCCAGTTTTTCACTTCAGGTATTTCAGGCATTTCATTCCTTCTAATGTGCTTTTCACTTCTGTGTGCATGTAGTCCATAGGCCCCTTGCAGCTTTTGTGTGTTTGAAAATATTCTGTCCCAGCTAGTTCCACAGTGTTGTTATCTGTCACTAAGTAACAATAGTTAAGGTGGGCTTGTGGAACTTATGTGAGTAGTTGTGCTCAGATAATACGTATAAAACAAATTTATTTCCTTTTCCACAGAATGTTAAAACCACAATTTACATAAATTCTGTATGTTAGTAAAACGATACTGAAAGAGCATCTGGAATAACTTAATGAATTCTGGGATAATTAGTAGTGGGGCATTTGACCTATGATAATTATTGATATGTAAAACCAAAAGCACGTACAAATACTTTTGTGTTTAATAGAGAACCATTTTACTTCAGCTGACTTTTACCTTTTCATGTTAGGTTTGCTGAGTGCAAGGTGCACAGACTGCTCTGAGGGCTTAATCTTTAGACGGGGCTTGTACAAGCAACCAGACTGGTACAATCCTCATGGATCGCTATGCAGGAAAAGACAATAAATCTTTGCTACTTAGTATATTTTAATATAGTTAGGTTTTGTCATTAGGGATGAAAAGAAGAGGGTCCTAGGGATTTCAGTTGGGAGTATGCATAAGACTACTGAATTGTTTTCAGAGGTCACAGACATATCACAGGAAACTCATAGAAAAGTGACTTGAAAATTCATCAGCCATTCTTATTCTTTAGCCCATCAGTACAAAGTAATTCCTTCCTCTGTGGAAATACTGTTGCTTCTGTATGTCTAATTGTCCAACATCCAGAATTTAATCCACAGTGACACTTCCAGAACTTCATTAATAAATTCAAATTCACAGCACAGATGTTTTTCAAATAGAAAAATGAAATGGTCAGAAGTTTAGCAATCTTGGATAAAAATTACTCCTATGTAATTAGACATTGTTTCCTAATACTTAGATGTGGGTGCTCCTCATGTTTGTAACTGTACCCTACTGCCTTCCTTTGTAAAGCAGAGTCAACAGAACATAACCCATCAGTGTTGAATGGAAGCCAATGATGATCATGTAGTGCTTTGAGGTTTCAAATAGAAATTTTTGGAAAATGTTCTGTATTATTCCTTTGTGGCTTATTGTCTACCATGCTAACTTGAAAACCTTAAGCTATACAGCACTTGGATTCCATGTCTCTGTCCTGGTTTCAGATAGCATAGAGTTAATTTTCTTCATAGAAGCAAATATGACACTGTATTTTGGATTTGGGATGGAAGAATGTTGATAATGTGCTGATGTTTTCAGCTGTTGCTGAGCAGTCAAGGGCTGTCTGGCTTTTCATGCTGGCCTGCCAGTGAGCAGACTGGGGGTACACAGGAAGCTGGGAGGGGACACAGCCAGGACAGCTGACCCAAACTGGCCAGAGGGGTATTCCATACCATATGGCATCATGCTCAGCATATAAAGCTGGGGGAAGAAGGAGGAAGGGGGTGGGAGGATGTTCGGAGTGATGGCATCTGTCTTCCCAAGAAACTATTAAGCATGAAGGAGCCCTACTTTCCTGGAGATGGCTGAACCCCTGCCTGCCCATGGGAAGCAGTGAATTAATTCCTTGTTTTGCTTTGCTTGCATGTGCGGCTTTTGCTTTCGCTATTAAACTGTCTTCATCTCAACCCATGAGTTTTCTCACTTTGACTCTTCTGATTCTCTCCCGTCCCACCATGTGGGAGCGAGCGAGCGGCTGCGTGGTGCTTACTTGCTGGCTGGGGTTAAACCATAACAGTCTCCTTGACACATTTTCTTTTATTCCTGTAGATGCTTGAAGTGTGCAGATGCCCCCTGTCAGAAGAGTTGCCCAACTAATCTGGACATCAAGTCATTTATCACGAGTATTGCAAACAAGGTAAAATCAGGCTTGCAGTAGTACATGGAAGCAGATAACAGCAGTTACTTGCAGTTCTGTTAGTGAGATTGCATTTCATGTTTTATCGTTGTAAAGTTTAAAGCATCTGTTGTAAATACTATTTTTTTTTTAAAGTTCAACAGTAATCTAATTTTTAATTATTTTTGCTACTGTTTTGTGCCTGCACAGATAGTGTATAGTGCAAATCTATTTCTTCATGTCACTTTTTCTATGAAGTTTTTGATTTTAATGGTTTTCAAGTATAATGATATTCAAAATACTGAGCATTACAGTGCAATTATTTAACTTTGCTGCTACCTGAGGTATTACAGTTACAAACCTTTTCTTTCATTAAAGATTTTTAAGTTTTGTTTTTTTTTAAGAAGTGATTAGAGTTTAAATTTGCTTTGGGCAGTGTCCTGGTTTCAGCCAGGATAGAGCTGGTTTTCTTCACAGAAGCTAGTGTGAGACTGTATTTTGGATTTGGGATGAGAAAAAGTTGATAACATGCTGATGTTTTGGGTTGTTGCTGAGCAGTCAAGGACAGTCCAGCTTCTCGTGCTGGCCTGCCAGCAGGAAGGCTGGGGGTGCACGGGGAGCTGGGAGGGGACACAGCCGGGACAGCTAACCCAGGCTGGCCAAAGAGATAGTCCCTACCATCCGACGTCATGCCCAGTACATAAACTGGAGTTGGCCGGGGGGCGGAAATCGCTGCTCGGGGACGGGCCGTCGATCACTGGGTGGTGAGCAATTGCTGTATTGGGCATCACTTGTTCTTGTACATTCCTTTGTTGGTATTATCATTGTTGTTCCCTTCTCTCTTTCTGTCCTATTAAACTGTGTTTATCTCAACCCACGAGGTTTTTTTCTAATTCTCTCCCCCGTCCCACTGTGGGAGGGGGAGTGAGTGAGCGGCTGTGTGGTGCTTAGTTGCTGGCTGGGGCTAAACCACGACAGGCAGAAATTTGGCATGAAGGTAGTCATCTCAAGGAATGTTTTCTTGTAGCTTGTAGTAAGAGGCTTTGGTTAATGCAAATGTTGTCAGTCACTTAGACTATTAATAAAATACTACAGGAATAAATTGAGCTCCCTCTTTGGAGGTACTGTACCTTTTCCTTTCTTAATGGGCTATTAGACTATAATCATAATGAAATCTTAAAAACATTATTCCAATTTGTGGTTTACAGATGACTTTTAACAGTCAGAAGTAGAAATAAATAACATGACTGGAAAGATATGACAAGATTAATTAGGCTGTCTGGGATAGCCTGAAGATGACTGGATATTGATTGTCCCGTACCTTCTAAAATTTACCTCCCATCTGTAGAATCATTAGTCGCAGTATGATTTATTTGTCTGTACAAGCCCAACTAGGCTTATAACCTACTGGGGGTGCTACAGAGACTTTCGGGTTCCATTTTATACTCTAACGTGTCTCACTGTTAGATGCAGCTGAAAGGGCCGATGCAGGTAAAGCTGGAGGGAAGTGGGCAACAGCGGCCCCGCCGTGTGCCAGTTAACAGCTACGTTGCTTTTACTACACCGTGTGTTGTACGGAGAAGACACTGGTAAATTCTGCACCTTAACAAGAAACATTAGGATAAGAGGAGATATTAAGATACATGTATCAATTATAATGTATCTATGTGTTGATGTGGTTTACAGTAATTGGCATTATGCCCAGCATCTGCATATAGACCGTTTTCTTAGATAACCTCTACCCTGCCAGTGCAGCATTTATTTTTGTGAATGTAGGCATCTGTTTGCAACCATAGTATAGTATGCGGCATATTGCTGTGTATTACCTCTTCCAGGCATCGTGAAGCAGGCAAACTGAACAGAGAAGGTACAAGGCAGTAATGAAACTGCTAGTCTCCATCTCATTATTGTGCTGTGGTTTGTTTAGGAAGCCTAAAGCAAGTTTTATGGAAGTATTTTACCAGGGTGGTATTTTCTTATTAAGGATTAGTTATGCTACTGCTTTGGGTAGGAGAGGGTGATGTGTTGCTGAGGAAAGAAAAAGGGCCTGATTATCAAAACATAAAAGCTGGGGATAAGGAACCAGGCAAGATGGACTGAAGACTACAACAGAAGATGTCAGAAGAAGAACTAACACCAGCAGCATCCTGGAACGAGAAATTTGGTGGGTCTTTTAGGCTCCGATAGCCTCAGAAATATGATGCCACTTTGTGACTTGGCAGAAAGGGTTAGTCATTTTAACAGCGGATTCATTCTGATTTCTGTGAATCCATTACAGAACAGAGAAAATCAAGGTGGGGTGACTGCAGAGCTTTGAGAGTTGTATTTTGGCAAAGGTATATCAAGGTCAGGTTGGATGGGGCTCCGAGCAACCTGATCTAGTTGAAGCTGTTCCTGCTCACTGCAGGGGGTTGGACTAGATGGCCTTTAAAGGTCCCTTCCAACCCCCAGTAGGTTATAAGTCTAGTTGGGCTTGTACAGACAAATAAATCATACTGCGACTAATGATTCTACAGATGGGAGGTAAGTTTTAGAAGGTACGGGACAATCAATATCCAGTCATCTTCAGGCTATCCCAACGTCTATCAGTAGCTTCTGTGTCCACTCTGAGACTAGCTTTTATAAAAGATGTACAATGGTTTTGGTAACTGCTTTTACCTTGTGTTGATGCCTGATAATTGCACAGATAGCAGGAAACATTCACACGCAAATTTTAAAACTTTAAAAAGTCAGGTAGCTGGTTTCTGCTACCCAAGATGTTAAGATGGGAAATTGCATGCCTAAAATCAGTGCTGCGTCTGTGAAATCCAGTTCCAAGTTTACATATAGGCTTACCCTTTGCTTTCTCTCCGTACCCTATTGGAAGAAATCTAATATAGGATTGTTGTGGAAGCATTTCTCTGCAACAGCTGTAATGCTGACTTTAAATACAGAAAAAACAAACAGAAAACCAAACCAAAACAACAAACCCAAAAAACTAGAATTGAGAAAAAGCCACAACCAGATATGCTCAGCAAATACCTGAAGTCATGGACTGAGAAACAAGGCTAGGAAGTCCTACGTGTTTGTGGCCTCCATGTCAATGGCTGTGCCTCCTGTAATTCATGTACCAAGCAACTTCTAAGGGAGATAAACAGTGCGTAGAGGGAACCCAACCTTGACTTGATGGCTGCAGTCTGCTATGCTGTATTGTCCTTTTGATGAATTAGTTTCTGGTGGCTTTGCTAGAAAATGTTTCTATTATAACAAATTCTGTTCTTCAGAAAAAGTAACAGCAAATTATTCTGGTTTCCTTTATTAATAGGATTTTTTCCTAGGTATAGGTATGTACTACCATTTTTACACTACTGCACTCTGAAACTTCTTTCTTTCTGCCAAGCAAGCAATAGATACAAGGTGGAAGTTGAGAGGAGGGTACTGAAAGTTGCAATGGTTCAGCTGATGTCATGACCCTGGCAGAGCTACTACTGTGGCTGTTCCTGCAGCGTCCTTCCCCCTCTTTCATTCTGCTCCTGTGGTGGTTGGCGTACCTGCCCCATACGCTTTTAGAGTAGACATAAAACAAGAATTGTGTGCTTTTGAAAATCACACTAAAACTTTTAACTTACAATTTTGAAAGTTTTTAATGGAACCAGTAAATAATTTTTCACTGTTATGCATGTTTCTAAACTTTTATTGAAATAATAATTCAGATATCATTCAGCAATCTGCTTGCTGAATATTTTTGTGTTGTTGTCATAAAAGTATTTACTTCACATGATCAAGAAGGATATTTTACATGTTGTTGAAAATACTTTTCAAAATGTTTTCTTTTTTGCTGTTTTCACTTCGTAAAGAAACTTTTGTTGTAAATCCAAAATCTTATATCTGGTAGCTTCTAGACAAAATAGATAGGTGAAACATAGCACATCGAGGTATCCAAGGTCAATAAATCCAGGAAATGGGGGTACACTTTCTAGGCTTATTGAAGTTCCTCTCCTGCTTCTGAATCTTTCTTCATCACTCACTTGAGAAACTCCCTTCAGCAGGTTACCCTTCTTGTTCAGAGGAGATTCAGTTCAATAAATTCCTTGTCCTCATCCCTGTGTAAGCAGTAAGCAGCAAGCAGCACTGCATGCAGATATTTATTTAAATGTCATTCATTATTAATATAAAGTATTTAGACAGCAGCGTACTGAAAATGAATTACTTTGTCAGGTATTTAAGAGCTGTATTGTACATAGTTTGTTTTGTTGGAAAACTGCTATAGCAATCATAAAAGGTCAGGGATTCTTGTTCTCTGAAGCCTGAGGCTTTTTAGATATTTACAGGCCATGTACAATGTAGCTGTTCTGCCATTAGACCTGAGCTCGGGAGTAGAAGAGGGACAGGGGAGGGGTTGTTTCTGGGTTGAGAGGGTAATTGAATTGCCAGCCTGAATGAGCCTTGAGCCTCTTTGAGAAAAGGATGTTACTTACACTATATTGTGTTAGCTGCTGTGACTCCGTAGAGTTTAGGCCACAACTTCCATTCTCTTTTTCCATACAAACTGGATTACAACTCCACTTTATAAAGGTACAATCTGTTCTATTGTGCCTTCCCAGTCAGTGTTTCTCGGTTCATACAGATCACTTGTAATTGTGTCTCTCGGAGACCAGAGTTCAAATTCTCCATGCACACATTACTACTTTTGTTTCTAAACATCAGAAGATGGCAAAAAAGTATTCTGACTTCCAGCCGTCCTCTCTTTAAATACAGCTTTCACAGTGCGCAGTGTATATTCTTTGTTTTATAATGCACAAGTGCCATCTTAGTTATTTCTTTCTTTAAAAAGAAAAAACACTAAGAAGAAAAAGTGTTCAGCTGCTGCAGGAGAAAGCTTCACCCTCCACCCCTGAATAAGTACCAGGAGTGATTTTTAGAATTTTATGTCCTTCTTTCCCCATGTTGATACGTCAAAGCACGAAGGCCTTGGTAGAAGGGAGCTCCAGCACCCGCCATCCTTTAGGACTGGCACAATCAAATATCGTACTGCAACAGACATCCCTGCAGCTTCCCAGAAGCAAGTCTCAGCCTGAACACTTGCAGCCTGTCCAGCTTTCCTCCTGTGAAGCAGAAGTGTGTGCCGGAGGAAGCTGCCTCTTACAAAGCAACGTCTGCTCACTTGCTCTGCCTTTGCTGTTCAGTGAGACCGTCATGGAGGCTTTTCTTATCAGCCACCTTTATGGTTGAGTAGTCACAGTGAAAAACAAGCGTTGGTGAGGTTTAGGCATGGGGATATAAAGTTGTGTTACATGGCACAGGCATAAGGAGTGAGTGACTCAGCCTTTATAGTCTGGGTCTATAATGAAGAATCGGGGGTGCAGAAGCATCTTTTTGTGTTATCAGTATTCAAAAATCACACTTTGTTGCTGCAGCCCTCTATTACTAGCTCTCATGTTTTTATCTCAAGTCTTGCGATATTACAATGATTCCTGACATTGATCAACAGTTTTCTACTTGTTCAGAAAGACCGTCTTCTCCCATATCCCTTAATAATAAAGATAAACTGGTCTGAGCTGACACATCAACCATTTTCTAACAGACTTTGTAGGTGGATGTAAGCATTCTAGTGGCCGTCATTTAAAACAAAAAAACCCCAAACCAAAACCCCAAACCCCAGGACCAACAAAGCCATGCTGCCCTCTGGATAAAAGGTTGTCCCTGGACTGTGCAGAATGCTGGCAGGGAAATGGGGGAGAAACTGAATGTCAGGAGCAGTGCAAAGTTGTGGAACACAACAGTAAGTTCTAGAATTTCAGAGGAATGTTTAGGTTTAAATGAAACCAAAGGAAATGTATGGGGTTTTTTCAAGGGACAAATTTTTGTTTTTCAAGGGAGGTACGGGAGAGGGAACAAACTGGAGAATAGAGATGGATACCAAGGGGCAAGGGTGAATGTGAAGTTTGGGAGATTGAGGGAGCAAAGGAAAAAGTGTGGTAATTTATTTGAAATGAGAAAGCAGGAAAAGTGGGTAGATGAAGGCAAGAGACAAAAAACTGTGGGATCATTAAGAGAAAATGAAATGATGAAAAGATTTTAAGGGAGAAAGGGTGGTGAGAGACATAGGATTATGACAGGTGAGAGAAACAGAATGATGGTTTTTCTGTGCCAGAGGAACTCTGAGTAAATTAACAAAGGACATCTAATATGCCATTGCAAAGACTGTAGAAAATCATGAGTCACAGTTCATATGTAAAATACTGTAAGTGGGGTACTGTTAATACAATGAAGGATTGTGGAAGTCGGAAAGCTGCTAGATGATTGGTGGTAATCATGTACAGATACGCATGACAATTAATCTTTAAGTACTACTTTGAGGCCCCAGGTTTTTGAAAGTGCTGTTTTATTCAGCTTTCACTGTTAATCTTTGTATATTTCGGGTCACTAAATACAAAAAATCATTTAAAAGAAAAAGTAGTAATGGTGTTAAATTGATGCACTTGAAACAGTGACTTTTCTTGAGATGTCTGTTTGTACTTAGTGTAATGGAATGGCTGACAGCTGGTTTCAGTTGCCATAGTATAATTATGTAGAATAGACTTTTGCGATGACACTATGTCAATTAAGGAATCTCTCACATTCTAGACTACAAAGGACAAAATGACAGTACAAGATATTTCTTCCGTTCTTTTTCATAAAAAGATAGTGACACTGTGTGAAATTACAGTCCTGTTATGATGACACAAGTCAAATGATGTGAAAGATTTCTGGATTGATTAAAAATCATCAGCATTATAATATAGAATATGTATGATTTGATAAGTTGCTGTTATGTTTTGCTCGTTCTTCTTCGGAAGATATTGGGGGGGGCTGACAGACTGGGGGTGTTTCTTGTTATATTTGAACTGGTGTGTGTCAATGTGAAAAATGCTACTTATATAATAACATACTTTAAATAGTGGCTCTTCGGTATGTGAAAATATTTTAATCCAATACATCTTGAGTAAATTTTAAAGCCATCGCACAACATGAACTAGGATAGAAGGAGGTGATATTTTCCCATATTTTTTGCTATGTCTCCCTTTTATAAACTAAACCCAGACGAAAAGGAAATTATCACTTTTTTCTTCTTTTCTTTTAAAATATTCACTCTGTCCCAAAACCTTGATGAAGTCAGTGTATTAATTTTTATTACATAAAGCATAATAATGCATATTATTAATTGTTTTTGAGAAAACTGCAATATCAAAACACCCTAATGCATAATGAATTTATATTAAAAGCTCTTGAATTGAATTGAAAGAAAAGATGCTATAAGCATTTCCTGATAGTAAATGCAATTTCTTCTGGTCTCTCAGTATTGATCCTAGGTGTTTTAATAGGTTTTTTACCAAGTAAAAAACAGTCTCATTTGCATGCAAATTATATAATGCTTCCAAATGATACATGTGGAGATCCTTCTCTGCCTGGTTTCCTCTGATTATTGATGTCTGTTTAAGGCTTGTTTTTGTTCCCTGTGTTAGCAATGTAGTATTTATTGACATTTTGATATAGGAAACCACAAAACATCCTATCCAGTTAGATTAATTTATTTCTGTGGAAGTGCACAGGAAAAAAGGTTCTATGAACAAAGGCACGAGCAGACATTTATCTCATTTAAAAATTCAGAAACATGCTAGTTTTAGACTTGCTTCCTCTGTGACGTCTGTAAGAAACTAGCCAACTGAGTCATCTTATTATTTTGGCATCTAAAAAAATTACTCCACATTGTTAACGTAGCTTGCATCATTCCATGCCCTGAAAGTAAACTTCATTTTAATGAAGACAGCCTCCCTTTAATTCTGATCTTTTCTCACGTACAACATGTGGCGTGTAGTTACCAGCTTGCCAGGACTGCATCTCATGTCTATTTTGTGTGCAGCCTACTACACCCTGGTTTTGTGAAATAAAAGCGATCAATACTTTTTTATAAGATGTGAATATTCTATGAATAGTCTACCTTTAATGTCACTGGTAAGTGTAATGATCATTAATACATGTCTTCATCTCTAAAAAAATAACTTATGTAAGCACGAAATATTCATGTAACTAAACATTTAAGATATGGTACATATACAATAAATTCTCTTCTATTACTGTAGCAACATGATGGTTTGCAGGTTTGTAACACAGTTTGTGTAACACCAATTAGAGTAACTTACTAGGCTATACTGTCTACTAGACTATTCCCTGCCAGTTTTTGTCAAGTATTGGAAAACATTTTTCTAATCATGTTTGATACGTTAGATAATAAATCAACACAGTAAGGGCAGGATAAATGATTAAATAGAATGGAAGGACAAAGAGATGAAGCAATTCAGAGTTGGGCTCCTCAAGTCCTGCCCACAGCCCAGTCTGCATTCTGGGCTGTGCTCGGGGTATCAGGAGGGTTGCAGATGGGCTTGCTTTGCTTACTACCTTTCACTGGTAGTAGATAGTATCAATGGCAAAGGGAACAGTGCTTACCCTGGTGTTCTGGAAGAGGAGAGTTAGGAATCTGCAGCTCTTCTGCAAGGATGTTATACATTTACTAATGGTAAAGTTGACACAGGGTGACTTTCTGTTGGCAGAGAGGGAAACCACGTCAGCACTGAACCTGTACTTCCCTCTCGTCTTTAGACGCGTCCACTTTAGGACAGTTAGGCACGCTAGTGAAGCAGTGCGGAAGACTTGCCCTGCTGCTCCCAAAGATAAGGGGAACACTTTGGACTTCAGGTGTGACTGTCTTTTAATTTATCACTAAAACTTATTTCAGGTGTTAAGACTAGAAGATATTTACTCTTTGATACAGTTTATATGATGTCTTAATATTTAGCATAGTAACATGTACTATATATCTTTTGGTACTGTCATTTGAAGAGGATAGGGTTCCTCTTTTTCTCAGGTGCTGCCGCTACTAGTGGTAGCAGCAGCAACTCATGATCATGACAGCAACATCTCAAAACTTCTCAAATCAGGATCTCACCTTCATATACTCCATCATGTTTCCCCCAAATTAAGAGTTTGGCAGCAGTTGGCCTTGACCCCATTAGGACTTCAGTCCTAGCCTCCTCCTTACTGAACTCTGGCATGATGTTCTGAGACAGGTTTCCCTAGATATCACCTCAATAAGCCATGAACTCAGTCCTATACCCACAATGACCCTGGTCCCATCTCTTTGAAGTCACTTACTACTTTAACATACCCTGTTTTTTTATGGCATAGCTGTGCTTAAAGCTTGGTTTGAGCTTGCAAAACAAGTAAAATGTGCCAGCTGTGTTGATGCTACCTGTAGTGGCACAGCTCAAGTGTGCGAATATATTTTATAGATACGTAATAAAATTAATTTTATAAAGGAATAGTTTAACAGCTTTGCATTCTAGGCATAATAACTAGCTTTGTATATTGATTTTAATTACAAAGCCTAAAAATGTAGAAAATCCTTAAATGAAGTTACTTAAATGGAAATGCGCATTGTTGTAATTGCTTCCATTGAACTAGAGTTGAAGATAATAAAACCAATAATCCTGGACAACACAGGAAGGGAAAACGTAACCCTCATATGTAGTGAAATATCAAACAGAACAAAAATTCTTTGAAAACCATTTTGTCTTTGAGTTAGTGAGAAAAACCCCACTACTAGTTTGTAATTATTCCTTTAGAATGGAAAAAAGGAATGGAGAGATGCAATTGCTTGGGGAACAGACATCTAGTGCCAGTTAAGATGCTGTAGGGTATCTAGGCTGGTCTCTTGAGTGCTGCTTCAGAAAGATGTGGGTCTCCTGCATTGACTGTGTCACCTCTGCTGTCTGCATGGTTATGTGTCAGGGGCATCTCCAATATAACTAGACTTTTGTGTTTTGCTGTTGAATTGAGTTCACAGTGTCTTACTGGCTGTTTTTAGCAGCTCTAACAATCTCTGGCACATCAAAACAGTCTCATTCATCTGGAAGAACAAAAATATTTTGCTAATACATAGAACTTCCGTTTAACTAATACTCCTTTACATTGGAATAAATGAGGATTGGGGATGATAAAGTGCCTTACCAGTCACTGCAGGAAAAATAGTTGAAAGTTCTCCCAGAACACTTTTGTAAAGGGATTGCCTGTTCAGCCAGGATTAGAATTTTGACAGATTTTAGCAGTGTCTAAGAAAAACCTATGAAAGTACACCCAGGTAGCTTGTTTGTGTTTCCAGGTGATGGACAGGGGCTCAGGCTGTGCAGTAGACCAGCATCTGTAAGCAAAAGGTCCAATTTACATCTACAAATCCATTTCTTGAACACTGGTATTGTCTTGGGAATCTCTAGCTGTGTCAATAGCATCTGGTTTAACTTCAAGAATTTTATGCACGTCTTTTAATACACCTTTAGTGAATTTGAGCCTCCAAAACCAAAGTCTTGTTACCCGTTGTTGGTTATATTGTCAGATTTTGACACTGCTTTTTTTTATTCATAACTGGATTCGTGCTCTGGGTGGCATAGCATTCGCTTTGAATAAACACTTCTGTGTACATTAGCCTACTTGACAGACAGTAAGTCACAGGCATTGCATAGGGTCTGCTGTGACCAAGTACTTAACTTTGTTTGAATGCTACATCTTCTGGCTGTTCTGATTCAGCTGTCCTGGGACAGAGAGGTAAAGATATTTATTATAAAAAACAGTTTCATGTTAGTGATGATTATTGAAGATTGGAATATGGAAGAGGTGGTGGAAGTGGAAGGAGACATACTGGTTTTTAATCTCTCAGTTATTGCTAGTTT
The DNA here is from genome assembly GCF_964289735.1 of Phaethon aethereus. Classification (NCBI taxonomy): domain Eukaryota; kingdom Metazoa; phylum Chordata; class Aves; order Phaethontiformes; family Phaethontidae; genus Phaethon; species Phaethon aethereus. Next base: position 15,299,215 of record NC_138584.1, read on the forward strand.
GGAGAAAGCTGGAATGAGATCCCAGCATTGGTTTCTCACTGAAGAAGCTTTTGTGGAACCTCAGCTGTGTGCTAATTCTAAGGGGTATTGTACTGTCTTCTGGCCCTTAAAGGAAACTCTAGCATTAACCCATCTTTATGGCCTTTCCTTGGTGGGGCTTTTAGAGGGGCTGTGAGAAGTAGTAAAATGAAGAAAGAACTAGAGTCTACAGTTAAGTAAACCTCTATATTGACTATAGAGAAAAAAAGATAGAATGTAAATGGTTTGCTTTATTACACCATAATTTCAGTAGTGTAAGTATAATGTAAACGCAGAACTGCCATCAGTAGTTCTCTCCCTCTGAATGAGACTCCAGTTCACTCCTGGCATTTTCTCTGATGCTTCCTCTTAAGAGAATTACCCAGTCTAAATAAAAACCCACAGAGGTTGTATTCTCATGGCATCAGGCACTGGGAGCTTGCTAAGGTCCATTCCTTAGATTTTTATTATGGAAAGAAATTTTGCTAGCTCTCATATATCAGGAAACTGTTCCTTTTCTGAATATGTGCACTGAATATTGAGAATCTTTGAAGCTGTGAATTGTACATAACTTCTTTAATCTGTTCTCTGGTTTGCTATTTAGGGAAATGCGAAAATAAGTGTTTGCTCTGATCAGTATGTGACTGAGGAAAAAGAGTTCAAAAAACAATTCAGTAGTGCAGTATCTACAGGTAGGGAAACTTCTCCATAGGGAACCTTCTCCTCCTTCCCATCATGAGTCTGGGACAATTGGCACTACAGACCTGGTGTGAAGGACAGGCATATCCACAGAGATGGTGTGCATAGGTGTGGTAAGATGAGCTTTTCATTCCCCGTGTCATAAAGAACTGATAATCTAACTGGCATTTTCTGCTTAGACCTCCAACAAGGGTTACAACTCAGCTACTGCCCAATTGACCTAGAAATGGAGAAAGTATTTACACGTACATAATGCAGGTACAGTGGTTTTTGAACATAGAATTGTTAAGCCACTAAAAATCCTACAACCACCTCAGACTGAAGATGCTTTTAATGATTTTGCAAGCTAAAAAGAAAAGTTTTATCTTTGCATAATCAAGAATTTTGCTGACTTTCTTTCCAGTGTCTTTGATATAATGCTGTATAACATGTTGGTATATTTAAATAATATCAGTGTTATTTAATATATTTATATTTCTTTTTTATTATTCTACTAGCCAGTTAAAGAAAAAGTATTTTGTATTTTCTCTTGAATTTTTGAAATTTGGCTTCCTTGTTATGTGACTCTGTCTTTTCTTTTTTCCTTCCTGCTTTTTTTTTTTTTTTCTTTTGCCTTCAGAACTACTATGGAGCTGCCAAAATGATTCTTTCTGACAATCCACTTGGCCTGACGTGCGGAATGGTGTGTCCAACATCAGATCTCTGTGTTGGTGGCTGCAATTTGTATGCCACTGAGGAGGGACCAATTAATATTGGTGGATTGCAGCAGTTTGCTACTGAGGTAGGTAGGACTTGCAAATGTCTTAAATTCTTTGTATGTACCAATGAGTATTGTCTAAGTGTTTGCCTTTGTTAATGATTTGTTTAAAAAAAAGTTGTTACTGATACAGTAAAGGTGTAGGAAGTTAGAATAATTTTCTTTTTTCTTACGGCATATTCAGGAGCTTAGAAATGCATTCGTAATGCAATACTTTATAAGAATATCATTTGTGCACAAGATGACTCTTTAGAAACACTAGTAGTTGAGACAATTTGTTTTATAATGAAAGATTTATTTAAGCCAGGTGAAATTGTGGATGTTACTGAAGTAGGCTGCATAGGGAAAAAGATCAAGTGCACCTGCATCTGTAACTGCATGTTAAGGAGATGTAGAACTGTTCCGGGCATAGGGTAGATCCTATGTCAGAGTCAGTGTGCATTTGTATTGGCTTTGGGGCAAAGTTTCAGATGATTTAGACTTTTTACTGTCTTGTTTTGCCCAAACTAAGTAAGTAGTTTCAGGTTGACCTGAAATATATGTCTGTGTGCATCTATCTAGATAGATACAGATGCACACATGTGTGTATGTGTAAATTTATTAGTTCATAAAAGTATGTGTATATTTTGCCTACTGAAGCAAACGTTGTTACTTGCTGCTTGATGTTAGGAATTCTTCTCGAGGGTTTCGGTTGAGGTACGTGCATTATTTGTGACTGTATGGTTTCAATGCTCCAATTTCCATGTGAGGAAAGACAGAGGCTACTGCTCATTTGTTAACTTTCTTTGAGGGCACGGAGAATTTGTACCAAACTCGTGATCTCAGCTGGCACCTCATCTGATCTGTCTGAAATATCTTTGGGTAAAAATTGTGATTTTGGTCTCAGTAAAAGTGAGGAAGTTGTGGCGGTATTAAAAAAAGGCATATGCATGTGTTAAGATTGGACATTTCTATACAGTCCCTAACTAATAAGCACATCCCTCTTCTGTATCTTAAGCCATTTGTCTGATCATATTTACAAACATACGGTGAAATTCCAGTCACCTTTACAAAGCCTGAGAGAAAAAACTTTGTGGGACAGACCAAAATAGAAATGCAAATCAATCTGGAAGTAACAGATGATATGCCTGTAAGGCCAATTTTTTCCCTCTGCTGTCATTCATAGACTTCACACTCCCTTTTCAATGAGGGTCATGATTCAATGAACAAATGTTACTACCTGCTGCAGTTCTCCTTTTATCTATTTGTATCCCTCCTTTCTTCTTTCGAGGAGACTTGTGAAGCTTCTGGAGCATCTGCTAAACTTTTCTGCTAGCTGTTGCTGAACCTTCACTCCCCTCGGTCATTTAAGTAGCTATCAACTTTGATTTTCTTGAGATTTGAACATACAACCATAAGAATCAGTACGGTTTGGACCAGAGTTCTCATTTACAGGATGATGTTAGAGACACTGAACTGTATTTGTTCTATGTGTATATTCAATAGTTGGGTTTTATCAGTCAAGAGGCAATTTTATTAGCTTTTCTTCTAATGGCCTTTATTCCTTATATGTAAAAATTGAATATTTGTTGCAAAGCAGAAGACATTTTTTTCTTAAAAAAAAAAACCCACAAAAAACCCCAACAAAACAAACAAAAAACCCCCACAACCTATAAAGAAAAAAAGAAAGATTAAACAGTTGTCACATAGATGATAAATACAATGGTGAAATATTACTGTTTAGGAACCAAATGCAAGTAATATCTGTTGAAATTTGATTTGTGTCTCCTTTTAGCCCTAATGCTATGATTAATAGAGAGGAATTATGGCTTGATAGATAATGCTAAATATCTGCCATTTTTCTTCAAAAATCTTTAGAAAATCTATTAAAAAAGCTCAGTGCTAGTACAATGATTGATATGAAAACTGCAGAGAGGATGAATAGCTCAGAATGGCTTTGCTCCTAGTGTTTCAAGTTTGTTTAAAGTGATATTATTGTCAAGAGTTCTAACAAAATAAAATTATTATACATTTTTATTTAGCACTCTAACAAAAATAACATTTCAGTATATTTTATTATCCTTAATATTTTTATAGTACCCTAAAACGTTAACATTAGTTGTTAATAACCTTTAGATTTACTGCTGTTTAACAAAGTATTTGTATGTATTGTAGTGCTCATAATTAGTAATAGCAGGCAGTCACTTTTGTAATTAATACTTCTTTTTCCAGCTTTCATTCAGTTAAATTTTGCTATGAAAGTATGTATAGTTGAAAAAAAAATAGTGGTCTGAGTGCTTCCAAGTAACAATTATTATGAAAATATAGATTGAAATACTGAAGAAAATCATAAGGTACTACTGTTCATAAAACAACTGGCCCAGTAAGCAAAGTGTGTTCACAGCTTTACCTATATGAGTAACTTAGCAAATAGTGTAATTTAGGCATGCAACGTGTGTTAGTCTTAATGAGAGCTGCATGGTAATTCTCACGCACTGTGTAACAGTTTGTCCCACAGGGGTGTATTTACTGGAAACTCCATTGTGCATAAAGCCAGTTTTAGACTTTTTTTCCTTGGAATTAGTCTGAGGATCATGCACTTGATGCATTATGAGAGTGAGTGATAATAAAAAGGCACAACTGCTAGCTGAGATAAAAGATAAAATAGCAGTAAAACAGGAATGTGGGTTTAAAATGGAAAATATATGGCTATGATGTATGCCCCTTTGTGCTTCTGAACAATGACTGATCATCTGTTCATACTGCAGATAAAACTCCCTAATTGTAAAATATTTGTCTTGCATATGGTAGATCAAAAAAATGGCACCTCACACCTCCTGCGTTTTCCTTCTACGCTTCCATATAGTTTTGTAATTGTTAGGCTCATTCTCAAAGTAAATTGTAATGCAGTCTGAAAAAAATGTGGGTTTTGACAATTAAATTTTCAAATGGGAGGAAATGAAATGACCGTTTGTGATGTAGAATATGTATACTGGGATGCAGTTACCACGGTAACTGTTGCATCTAGAGAAGAACATGGAGTAAAAGCTCACTATTATAAATGATGAGTGTCAAGTGCAGGTTACACCTGCTACTGCACAGGTCAAAATTATATTAATGTCTTTATCTCTCTCCTTTGCCCAAGTATTTTAGAAACAGGAAACATCTCTGTTTTTGGAACACAAGTTCACTCAAAATATACTGAGATTGGAGTGACAATACATACAAACATAAGCTATGTGACTGTCAGTCCCACAAAATAAACTAAAATTACTGGTTACTCAAGTACAAGTTTGTAAGCTTGCAGTAAAAAAGAAGCATGGTCTATTACAGTGTTGTAGTATTAGTAAGAAGCCCTCAAAATCTTACATTTCTGGATAGGCATTACTGAATCTAAAGGTTCTCCTGTGTTTCTAGTTAATCATTCTGAATGGAGCAGCACAAGCTAAATAGAAAATGTATTCTTTTAATTGCTGCATACTAGATCTAAATACTAGATCATTTAGTACTGCGCCTCTTGTGCCAGCTACAGTTCTGGTGATTTGTTGCTCTCTGGAGATATATTCTGCCTGCTGTTGCAGCAGAAATAAATTGGAAAAGGAAACTTGGTATGTTTTTTTTTCCTAAAAGATGCATTGTATGAGTTTACCTGCTGTTAACTTAGTGGCATCTCAGCAGAGCACCTGGTCTGGGAGGTGGGCTGTGGTGAAAGTCCCACTCTGAGTGCTGAACCTCCCTTCTCCCCCAGCCCACCATGGGCAAGGAAGCAATGGCTGACCATGACGGATTACCATGGAGGGGCACGTTGCACCCTCGGGCTCAGGGTCCCTCTTTTAGTTGCATATTCACAGCTCCGATCAGTCTTAACATAGGTGGAGGGACAAGGTGGTTGTCATGGAGCTGCAGCTTCTGCAGTTGGATTGCCTTGGGATGTCTGCCTGGTCCCCTCACTGTCGCCAGCTCGGATGGGTGTGCTGCATCAGCAGAGGAAGATTATTCTGGGGAGCTAAGACAGGAGTTAGTGATTAGGACCCCCTGGGAAACTGCCCTCGGGGACAAGGGACCAGGAGCTGGCAGATCTTCAGGGATGCTTTCTATAGAGTGCAAGAGCTCTCGATTCCCAAGTGTAAGAAGTCAGGAAAGGGAGGCAAGAGACCACCCGCAGCAGATTTGCAGATGACACCAAACTGGTGCAGTTGACACATCTGAGGGATGGGATGCCATCCAGAGGGACCTGGACAAGCTCCAGGAATGGGCCCATGTGAACCTCATGAGGTTCAACAAGGCCAAGGGCAGGGTTCTGCACCTGGGTTAGGGCAACCCCCAGTATCAGTACAGGCTGGGGGATGAAGGGATGGAGAGCAGCCCTGCCGAGAAGGACTTGGGGGTACTGGTGGGTGAAAAGCTGGACATGAGCCAGCAACGTGTGCTCACAGCGCAGAAGGCCAACTGTGTCCTGGGCCGCATCCAAAGCAGCGTGGCCAGCAGGTCAAGGGAGGTGATTCTGCCCCCCTGCTCTGCTCTGGTGAGACCCCACCTGCAGTCCTGCATCCAGCTCTGGAGCCCTCAGCACAGGAAAGACATGGACCTGTTGGAGAGGGTGCAGAAGAGAGCCACAAAAATGATGAGAGGGATGGAACACCTCTCCTATGAGGACAGGCTGAGAGAGTTGGGGTTGTTCAGCCTGGGGAAGAGAAAGGCTCTGGGGAGACCTTATTGCAGCCTTCCAGTACTTAAAGGGGGCCTGTAAGAAAGATGGGGACAGACTTTTTAGCAGGGCCTGTTGCGATAGAACAAGGGGTAATGGTTTTAAACTACAAGAGGGTAGATTTCAACTAGATATCAGGAAGAACTTTTTCACAATGAGAGTGGTGAAACACTGGCCCAGGTTGCCCAGAGAGGTGGTAGATGCCCCATCCCTGGAAACATTCCAGGTCAGGTTGGACGGGGCTCTGAGCAACCTGCTCTAGTTGAAGATGTCCCTGCTCACTGCAGGGGGGTTGGGCTAGATGACCATTAAAGGTCCCTTCCAACCCAAACTGTTCTATGATTCTGTGATTCTATTATTTGGACAAGTTATATGAACTTCGTCTACAGCATGTTTTACAGTCATTAAACATTCTTTGTTTTTTCTAAGGCATTTACATGAATGTTGCTGTGTCCTTTTTAGTGGTGGGATTCATGAAATGTTGAGGGATGGAATCTGCAATGTCCTAGATCCATGGGTTTTCTTTAGACTGGGATGATATTAAAATATATGAAAAATCTTTAATGAGATTATGGCTTTAGGCCCTAGTTTTGCCAACACTCACCTACTTACATAGAAGTTTGCAGTATTACAACTGTAGGTGTTCACTTGTGGAAGGAATATCAACAAGTTTTCATAACTAGCTTACGTTTGTGGAAAAACCACTCCTGTGCTATCCACTGCAATTAAATGAAATTAATCGTGTGATCATGTAATTTGACAACTTCAAGAAGATTACTGAGCATGCAGTTTGCTTCACTTACTATTAAAAGCCGTGCAGAATATTTTCTCCTTTATTCAACTGCCCCATATTAATGTAAACCAGCCTACAGATAAATAACCATGGAAACCAGTAGGAAAGTGTGAAACTAACACAATCAGTTCCTAAAAGTTACTGATTTCATTGCCTGTAATTTTCTCTGTGCACTAGCAAAATCTGGTGACAATTCAGTGTATACTAATATGTTTCACACTAAAATAACAGCTAAAAGCTAATGTCTGTCAGTAGCTGTTTGGTATCTCATCATCTTAGTGAAGGATATTTAATGGCAAACCTGAACTGATAAACTTATTTCTGTAGCTGTTTAAGCATGGAAGCAAGCATTATGCCTCAAGAGTAGAGGATTTAGTTATGAAGTCAAAACTTATGTTACTAAAAGATTAAATTTTCCCACTGCTGCTTCCATTTTCTCCTTTTTTTTTTTTTTGTATTTCAGCCACCTTCTTGTGTTGATGAAGGTTTTGTGATGAAGATGAAAGATTAAACAGATGCAGTTTTTACTTAAGAAATGTGACCTTCTGTGTTTGTCTCTGAGAGGACCAAATAATGCTTTTTAGCATGCTATCTTGTTTCATAGAATTAGGCAAAGGCTTTTTTACATTTTAACATTGAGGTTAAACTTTCAGTCTATTTACTTTTTTATTTAACACGTTCTTTGTCAGAATTGAAAGACAATTTTAAATAAAGGTGAATTAGAGTAAAACTGTCTGACCATATTTGAATTCTGCAAGTAGGTGGAGAAGGGTATCTACAGTATATTCCTTTTAGAAAAATTCTGATAAGAAAAAAGTGACTGAAATGAGTTACTTTAATTTATATAAAAATTGAGATAATGTTTCTGAATAACAGTTCTAACCTGTTCTAATGGTTTAAAATGTTTTAGATTTATTTAAATCATGCTTACTATGCCATAAAATGATTTTCATCAGGTTAGCAAAATGCATTTCTCAGAGTCATCTGCCACTCTCTGCCAAATGTCACATCTTTTCATCAAGACATGCTAATAGTGGAGACACGTGGTAAAGAAAAGAACCAGAATGACGGTTCTTTATGTCCTACTCTCACGAGGAAAACAATAAGCTTTTCCCTGTCTGCATTCTGAAAAATAGCTAAAGTGAGTTGGCTAAAACTTTCCAGGAAAATTAGACTTGAATCAGATGCTCAGCAATCGAAACCACTGTAGCTTGCTTAAGTGGAAAATATTGTGGAACCTTAATACAAACTTGTGTTTGGATATAGCACCTGGAATTATGCTCTTTGTTGAGTATACTTAATGTTTTAGAACAAGAAACAACCCCACTGCAGTGAAAGGATGTTTGATTTACAAGGAAGAAGAGAAAAAACCCAGGATTTCACACTGGAGAGAACATTGAGCAAGTGCACTCTCACCTTTACTTGTTGCAGTAGTGCAAATAGGGAACCTGTAATATGTTATAAATGTCTGAATCAAGAGAATTTATTTCAGTTGTTGGAACTTTAGCAGAAAAGATTGGTTGTTTTAGTTTGGACAAATTGTATCTCACTTGAGGACAAAGTCTCCATAATCTTTTTTGTAAACAGGGATATCCTTTCTATGGACCCTAATGGACATGAAGCATAAGAAGTGGATGGAATCTGTGTGGGTTTAGTTTGAATAGGCCCTGGATGGTGAAGTGTAATGATGATTGCATAGTATGTGGTAAAAAGTTAAAGAATAAATTCCCAGTGTTAATAATCTATCTAATCTCTTTTTCTTGTGTATGAGACAGAGCCAGAAGGAATAGCAGACATGGGGATGATGGTTGAGTCTTTCCACTGAGAGATTCAACTTTAAAATTTGTTACTGGGTCTCATTTTCCCGATGGGTCTTGGTTAAAGAGCACTGCAAAACAAAAGAAAAACTCCATCCAAACAAAAGTGAAATAATCTTTTTGAAAGGAAGGTGGACAAGAAAGGCAACAGTATTCAACTTTACTTGCATCATCACCACAGTCTGAGCAGATTAAAATCCGAGAAGACAGTAGCATGTGATGTGGCGTTGAATGCTTATTGCAAAATAGTCATCCCTGCACACCAGAGCGTTTGTACAGAAGAATTCAGTGATATTTAATTAGGTGAATTACAGTGTAGGGAAACTTCACCATGAGGTGAGTGAAAATCTTTTGAAATGCATTGAAGCAGTTTGCTATTTTCACAGTTACTCTGCCAGCCTTAATATGCAAAACTGCCACTGAATTCCAGATGGCAAGATACTGTTGCACAAGCTGGCTGTGCTGCATAAAGACAGTTTCACCCTATTTGCAAATAGGCAGAATTAAAATTGACCATTCAGCCTGAACTCTTAGGATTTCCTGCATGAGTGCTTGGTTTCTGAAGCTTAACACTGCACTACAGTAGTGCGGCACTTTAGTATAACATTTAGTTGATGGGTATGAGTGTTCAATAATAAATATAAAAATAATATGTTAACAATAAAGTAAATTCAGTGATAAATTTATTAAGCATATGCATATTCATAGTGTTCAATATAGACGTTGACTATGTAAGTCATAATTTGTATTACCGAGTAGCCTTCTAAAACAACTGCATGAGACTTTAATGGAAATTTGGTATCATTTGAGCCATTTCCGTGTGAATGTAACAAAGCAGACATTTTAGCAATATCCTATTGCATTTTGGTTATCACAGTCTAGTTTCACAGTACAATATAAGCTTTTCAGCCTGTGAAATCCATTAATAACCACATTAAACCTTCTCATATTGTATGAATTGTCAGGTTTAAATGATTCTTTTTTAAAAACAATTATCTGTCTCTTGCGTCTTGCAGTTTGTTAAAATGCTATGTCAATTTACAAATATTGGGGGAATTTGACACAGAAATTTTAGAGGGGGAAGGAACTAATCATTGGTTTACCTAGCATGAGTGCTCAAGTGTGCATAAAGGAAATGAACATTGATTCAAAATTTAAATGAAAAATTCTGTTCATGAGTGGAATTGCCAAAGTTTAACTTGAAAAACCTTTGCTTCTTGAGTTCTAAGGAAAGTAAAAACTGTTGGTAAACTTGTTGAATGGCTTAAATATGGTATTTATTAAGGCAAATGACAACGTATGTATTTTAAAGGACTAGTTAGTTCTTATGGAAGACAGTTCTGCATTGAAATAGATGGGGAACAATGTTGTCTTCTGGTAGTTTTTGAGGTGCAGCCTTGAAGTGTTTGTGATGTGACTGAGAATCCCAATGCAGTGAACTCATGTATCCCTTGGGTGTAATATTGTGCTCATGCTATAAAAATATGCTCCTTGGGTTAAATATTTTCCCCCTAATGCCTAAAATAAAATGAAGATGTAACTATGCTCTTCCATGCTCCTAATCTTCAGTAGCTTGCAAAGGCTGTGAGTCTATTCTTTCCTTTTATGGGTTATACAAGATAGAGACTCCATTCCTTCCCCTACAATGTATGTAAATGCAGAGGACAGTGAAGTCTAGCTCAGTTCATGTAGAATATTTCTGCCTTAGCCTCTTACCTGTGTGCCTGAGCGAAGAACTGATTTAATGCAAATCTGAAATAAACTGTGTGACATTGCGACTAGGTTAGGAGCCCGTTGTGCCTGGGTTCTGTATAAATACATAATATTGGTTACAGACTGTCCCAAAGTACTTTTAATAGTCAAGACAGAATGGAGCAGATCATCACCATTTTACAGGAGAGAATTGAGGCATAGGGAGAACAGTTTTAACTTCCAGGTATGCCTACAACTTTTGGACACACGATAAAAAAGTGGAGAACATCTGAAATAGATGAGCAACTAACATGAGATAAGTCCTATTACAATTATCTAAGAGAAGGCATTTAAAGCATGGGTTACCTTTGAAAATACATCACTGAAGATTATAGGCAGTTCCTAAAAAAGTTTCAAAATTACCTAAGCTTGGTCACCTACCACCTCTAAAAAGTGAAGCCATAATTGATTTATCCAGGATCACACAAGATGTCTCTTGAAGAAGCAAACGCTCTTCATTGGCATTGCAATCCTTTGTGTTATTCACAAAAATACTTTTCTAGTACTAAGAATAATCTGAACATTGTTCATAAGGAAATTTTTGGTGTTACAGAGATTCTCTGCCATCTGGCTGACTTTGTATTACTATTCTGTTACTAGTAGTCTGGTTCTACCTTCTCTGTAAAACTTACAGTAGTGAAACATCTGACTTCAGCCATTTTTGAGACAAAAAGAACCCCAGAAGGACCAAACCCTGCAACTACAACATCCCTCACAAATGCACAAATGTGTCATTTAGGAATCCCTATAATGCTACGAAGCGATCCACAATAATACATCAATAATATGTGACAGTACTAGCAGAAGCTTCTATCATGTTATTCACAATAAAATTTAAGGAGAGAATGTAAAGTATGTAACCTGTTGAATGTATTGCTTTTCAGGTGTTCAAAGCTATGAATATTCCTCAGATCAGAAACCCTTCCTTGCCGCCTCTAGAAGATATGCCTGAAGCCTATCACATGAAGATAGCTCTCCTTGGTGCAGGACCTGCAAGTTTAAGTTGTGCTTCCTTTTTGGCTCGATTGGGCTATTCGAACATCACCATATTTGAAAAGCAGGAGTATGTTGGTGGCTTAAGGTAAAAAACAATGACAACAAAGCACTATTTCAAATGATTGTAGAAAGCATAGCAAAAAATATTGTGCAAACATAATTTATACATGATCCCTCTACCTTTACCAAAGGAAGAGAGTAGAAAATTTTAGATTTGGAAAACTTATTTTTAATTAAATAATTCATAATTCAAGTTAAAACAGGTACAGTTACAGGCAAGCTTTAACTGAAAATCTGGTGGCTATCTCCTATATTCTTTTCATATGAACTCTAAAATTCCAGGGTGCAATTGTTATTATCAAATGAACACTTCAGAAAATTGTCAGGAACTATTTTCCCTTATCCAGAACTTTTAAAACAAGATGAAGTACTTGTAGTCCTATATGGTGAAAGAATTAGTAGATGTTTAAAACGCTTTAGACAGATACTAATTTCATGGAGAATTTTAAATTTAGAATTCTTTCATGAACTACTTTATGCAAATAAAGGTGACGGTGAATAAATCCATCATGTATGCCTGGACTTGCAGCTCTAGTAAACCATACCATAAGAGTGAAACCATACCATACCAAAGAGTGAAAAAAAGAGTGAACGATTCTCAGCCTTTGACAAATTGCAAATACACAAAGGAAGGTACCTTTGCAGTTTTCCTGTGTGGAAAACACTTCTGACATTTGCATGGTGTCATGTTCTCTACACTAGAAGATGAATTTTTACCACTGTAACAATGGCTCAGGTCATATATTTTAAAGTTGATTGGAATCTCTAAGTATAAGATAAAATATTTCAGTAACTGCCTAGTGGATACCAACCCATTCAAAATCATAATTAAATTTTACATGTTGAAGACATACTCACACTTGAAGTGTTTACAAAATGAAAAGTGAAAAGAAACAGAGAGAGAGAAGGGTGACATGCTTGCATTTCTCTGTGCAGCATCACTGAAACCAATAGAGTTGACACTGTTAATGTATTTGATCCATAATGTCAAATACTTACTCAGTGCTCTGGAAGATAGAGAATCAATGCGGGAGAAGAACTGATTACCTGAATTTTTCCCAGTGAGTTTCAGAAGTTTTTTACCTAATTATCAAGGTGTTAATACATAGGCATTTAACTGTACAGCTGTTTGGTTTGAACTGGTTGCCATAGAGGATTGCAAATTTAGTATATGAAATACCTATTCACCTGTTGGGTAGCACACGTTTTCATAAATACCAGATTTAAAATCAGTTTTGTTGCTGTAAAGTAGTAAGAAATAATAAGACGTTTCTCCCAATGAAGCTTTACTTGGTGACAGGTTAGACTCAGGTTGGACTCAGCAATATAATACAGTACTTTCTGTAATCGCTTACAGTACAGTGCTGCAGTTCCTTACTGTGTGCTTGCATATTTGAAGCAATGTCATCTTAAGTTGCATCTGTTTGTCATGTTTTAAGTTGAATTTAAAATAAAGCTTAGTCTGTTGTTTGTTCTACTGCAAAAAGCCTTACACTAAGTTTTTCCTGCTAGTATCCCTAGTGGTCAAGTGCTGCATTTTAAAATGTATTTCTTTCTTTTGAGTCTTAAAGAACACATAGCAATCAAGGTCAAATTTTCCTTCCATTCATTTTAGAAAGTTTCACATCTGGTTTAAGGGCATAAATTCCTTTTGTCTTTATTTTAATTTTGGAACAGAAGGGAGGCTGGCCTGTGGCAGCAATCATCCATTATTGCATTTGTAAGTCTTTGCAGTACATCTTCTAACAAGTTTAGATTATTGATGGGTGTGTTTTCAAGGCTTCATAAACTGTTGAAAATACCTAACAAGACCAAATTAATTTTGTATTTGGAATCAGCTGTTAGGAAGGGCAGTGCTTGTGTCCTATTTTGGTTTGCTTTGCCTTTTTAAAGTGTTTTTAACTAGGATGTTCCTTCACATGCATGTTAAACCATAGCTAACGTTAATAATATTGCGACAATAGAAAAGTGTCTAGTGATTGCAGTTCCTGTGGTGTGACATTTAAGCGTAACATAATCTGTGGTTGTCTGAACATGTCTGAATTTTTCACATTCATGGGCAGGTTTTCCTACATTTCACCAGTTGTGTAAAAGTTATGCTTTGTAGTAGAGTAGGCATGAGTAGATCATACCCTTGCTTAGAGACGGTGAACAAGCTTCACTGCTCATGCTCTTAGCTATGCCACTGGTTTATAACATACCAAAATATTTCTCTCACTAGGCCAAAGGGGTGTCTCTTGAGCAAAAGTAATTTGGCATCACTAAGAAACACCAAGCATCTGTCCAAGCACCTCTAACCTGGATTGGATTTGAGGAAGAGGTGAATTTGTGGGATGCTGCTCCCATCCACCTCTTACTTCCTGCACCTCTGCCTCATTTCCGTCTCTCCATTGCAGAGTCAGAGACTGTCTTCTGCTGCTGAAAGAAATTGTATCAAAATTCTTGATGTACCAGCTGACTTTCAAAAAAATGCTTGTTTTCATAATGAATGTGCATGCATGTGTCCCCACAGAACTGTGTGCATTTGCAAATGAACATATATGTACATTTATGTGGGTATACTCCACAGCACAAAACTGTAAGTAAGTGTTTAATAAGAACAAAAAATTGTTTACAAACAATGACAGTGACATAACACAGCCAGTGCTGTTCTGGGTTCTTCTAAGATTCATGGAAATGACAGACCTTCAACAAATATATAGGTGACTTGGAAAAAGGAACTTTCCTTTCTTTATTAGATTTCTTTATTGAATCTCTGTTGCAGACTCATATTGATACATTAGTTTCTGCCTCAGACACCTTTTACTTAGCATGAAAGTTGTATTGTCATGACACATTCATTATATCTGATATTTAGAACACTTTTCATTGCACACTGGTCAGGGAAGGTAAAAAAAGGGCAGTATTAGAAATGATAAGGAGGAACACCAGCTTCTTATCAATATCATTAAAGGTGACGCAACTTAAAATAAATAAAATTCTTCTGGCCTATCAAAGTTAGATGTTAAAGATGGTGTCATCACTAACAATATGTAAAAGAAAGCCACAGTGAATCTCTTGTGCCAGTGCTTTGTTATGGAAATTATAGATCCATTAATCTGAAAACAGATTAGACTGAAGTTTAGAAATATCTGGGGATAGACTTCCACTTTTCTGTATATTCAGGTTTTTTATCTTCATTGGACAAAAATATCTAAAATAGAACTTCACTGTGTAATGTGTTTTATGGCAGAGATTTTGAACTGGCATAAGTAGATGTCATTTCATTGGGGATAAAAAATTTGTACCAGGAGATCTAAACTGAGATTCTATGCGGGTACTGCAGTTTTCCCGTACAGGAGATCTGTGAATCTGGGAACTTGAAGATGTCATTCCTCATCTTACCCAGGAGAAGAAAGTGCCAGCTAGTAAACATGAAGTCAAAAAGCAAACTTAAGAACAAGAGCTCATAGAATATTACTGACTTTATCCGTCCTGAAAGATCTAAAAAAAAATGTATGAAGTAGAAATGGAGGAGGGTACAGCTTTAAATACCATTGCTCAAAATAGCATATACAACACTTTTTAAAAAAAATGAAGCTCTTTTGGACCCAAGCTTAACATATCTTAAATGGTTACCTACAAGGATTGGCCTCAAGGTACTGTCTTCCTGGCCTATTTTTTTAGCATTGGGTGAATAATTCTGTTTTGTCACTCTAACAATTTAAAAAAAACAACGGTCAGGCTTCAGCACATTTCCATTCACATATGTCAAAATCAACTAAGGTGTGTTATAAATATTGAATTTTTAACAAATAAAAAATCCTTTCTTCCTAATAGCTGGAAGTGTTTCACAAGTGCTTTTATTTATTTTAGTACGTCTGAAATCCCCCAGTTCCGATTGCCGTATGATGTAGTGAATTTTGAAGCTGAGCTTATGAAGGATCTTGGAGTGAAGGTAAAGAAAAATATATCCTGCCTATATATAGCTCAAAGAAAAAAGAACAAGAACTCTGCCAAAGATTAACAGCAAAATGTCATGCACATTAGTAAAGAACAATTAAAAGCTATGCTAGACAGAAGCAGGAAGATGCTTCCTCTTGCTCAGGGCATTTGTCTGTCTCCTGTCTGAATGCCACTAGTTTGGAAAAGGGCAATCAATAGTTCTCATCTGGCATGCCTGCATGTGATTAATTGTCTGTAAGAAACAAATTCCTAAATTGCTTTAGGGGTTCAATGTAGCTATTAGAATGATTTGATTTTTTTAATCAAGTTTTTTTCATGCAAGTTTGGCATTACTTAAAACATTCATATTTGATACTTCTCCTTTCGTCTCCTCTCTGAGTTTTTTCTTAATGATTTATCATACAGTCTTGCATCCAAGTTAATTTTCTAATAAAATGCATCAAATTAAACAAAGTGTTAACATGATCATCTATTATAAACAATAACAGTCATTCAACTCTTGGAAAGCAATAGTTATGCATTATTCTGTTAAACAAATGTGTGTTGTTTATAGATAATGGGAACATTGCTTTATTGTTAATTCAGGGCTTGAGCTGAAGATTTAGATAATATTTACAACTGCTGCATATTTTAATAGAAGCTACAAATGTAGAATGCATCACTGGATCAAATTTTTGAGTACCAGAAGGGATAATATATTTTAACATGATACTAAAGCATTCAGTGAAGCAAGAAGTTCTTCTTGGAATCTTTTGTGTTGGTCTATATTGTAAAAGCGGTAGACTGTTGTCACAAGACCCAAGTTGAGAACACCATCCTGCCCAGGTTTTATAAAAATACTAGTAAATGCTACAGGTCTTTTCTTTCTACTCTAAAGATCTGTTTGCAGCCCTTGAAAAGACTGGCAGAATGGAGGTTGAGTTAGGGATGGGGCTAAAAACAGAGCACTGAGACAATTTTAGACAAAACTGCTGGGCATAGGCACCTGGGAACTGTCTGCAAAACTCAGTTCCCCAGGGCTCCCTGTGATAACGAGGTCTCCGGAGTGGACTGATAGAGCCACCATATCATCTTGACCCGCAAGTCTTCTGCAGTTTTGAAGCACGGCAGAGAATCTCAATGTAAATTTGCTTCCGGGCTCTGCCATTGGTGTGCAGTTGACCCTTTGGCAAGCTGGTTAACGAAGTACCTTAGCTTTATACCTCTGCAAGCTGGAAATATTTTCTGGTGTTTACTTAACGCATTTCAAATCTGTGGTGGAAGGTGCTGTATTGTGTAAATGCCCAGTAGTGCTGTTTATTCAAGTAATTCTACTAAAATTAGTAAGAATTAGTCAGCTGAATAAGGATTACAGAGCTAGGCCCTAGGAGTATTATGAATCCCTACATAAAATAGTATTGCCATTTAAATTCCTTCATTAGGTTTTCATAACATAAGTACACAATAGGATAAAAAAATTTAATGACAATTTATGGAATGTATTTTGTTGCCAGTGAGGATGTAGTCTGTATTCTTGAAAGGATTACAACTGTACACAGCTTTTGCACCTCTGATAAAATTTATATTAAATCTCCAAAGACAAAAAAAAGTCGGTGTTTTAAGTGTTGTACACTGTATTTTACATATGCCTTTTTTTTCACAATAGGAAAAGAATGTTAAGTGGAATATAGGCAGATTCAATAACAAACAAGGTATACAATGACGTGAAGACTAAACTGTTAAGATCACAAAATATAGTGCTTACACAATAGAGCATGGCATTTTGTAAAGTGAATACACAAGTGATGTAACAAAAACTGGGGGGAAACATTCAAGTTCAGAGAGTCTAAAGTACGGAGATAAAAACATACATATCCATGTCGAGAAGTACCAAATATCAGAAGAGGAATCACACACACTTTATGCACTCAAAAGCCTTGGGATTAGGAGAGATGAGCAAAAGGTGCGTGTATCTTCAATTGCACGACCTCTGCACAGGAGACTGCTACAGCTGGTTTCCTGAACACGCAGCAAACACTCTTCCCCGTCTCACTCTTACAACAACTGTAGTTGCCTAACCTGTCACTGCTCAAAGCAGGGCTGCTGGTGGAACACTGCTGTACAAAACTTTTTCAGCTTTTGCTTCTGGAAGTAAATAGTAGTTGAACTGAAACAAGTATAGATTATAGGTGTGTTTTTATTACTGTGACTTCTTTCAAGAGAGGAACACCAATCACTGCACTCTAGGCATTGTTGCTTGTCTAAATTAGAATTAACAATTGCAAGTTTCAATCAAAACTGATCTCATTTATAATTTTGAAAACCTTTCTTAGTTTAGCACGCAGAGGAGTCTGCTTCATGATGAGCAAGTAGGGCACACTGTATTTGCACAGAACGTTCTTCAGACTTACTGCATCTCTGGCCCAGTCTTTTGCAGGCAGGTTTTGTGAATTCACAGGAACAGCATTGGCTTCACTGAGGGTTTTTTGGCATAAAGGTGTTCTAGCTAGTGGTCTCAGTGCAAAATTAAGGCTGTGAGCTTTAAGAGTGCAGCACAAAGCAATACTATTCTTCCTTCGGGACTGGCACTGCATTCTGCGCAATTGGAGGCCTACCAAGTGCCTGATACTGTGCGGGAAAACATTGCTTAGTTTTCTGTTCAGAACCCCTGTTAATACAGAATTACATGTTAATACATGTCTTTTATTTTTTTTATTTCTCTGTTAAGAGGCTCATACTTTCGCTAATGTTTCTGCAATAACCTAACTGCTTGTTTTTTGGTTGTTGTGCTGGGTGATGTGTTTAGCACATGTTCCCTAAAGGAGGTTTTTGCTTCCACATCATGTTTCTTAAATTCTGATTTTCACATGGGAATACAACCTTTTGTAGTCAGCACTGAATACAGCGATTTACTCGCAGTAGGAAACTACCATTTTCAGCTTTACTTCAGTATTGTGTTCCGTTGACAGGCTTCGTTTGTTTGTTTAGCTTCCTTTAACTCTTTTAGCTAACAGCAGAAACCAAGCTAGCCTGTGGTGGCTCCAGTCTGAGGATGATCTGAAGGTACCTTTTACCCATATCTAGTTTGGGCCACTTGCTTAAATCACAGCCAATCTGGCCTTTTAAGCGTGCCTTGGGGGAAAAAAATAATTTGCTTTGTTCACTAGAAGATCCTGCGAGATGTCTGTATGCAGGACATGATATAAATTGTTCTTACAGGATCACATTAAAAGCAAGTAATCTTTAATTCTTCCAGATAATTTTTAATAAAGGCCTTGCAATGGATGGGATGACACTCCGTACCTTGAAAGAAGATGGCTATGAAGCAGTCTTTATTGGAATAGGTAAGAAGAGCTCACTGTCATGTGTTTTGTCATCTTGAAATTGACTGTCTAAGAATAAACTGGGAATTCTATCTGTGTTAATATCATGGTATGAGAAAGCTTCAATTTGATGCATTATGAAAGTATAGAATATATGAAAAATTTAAAAAACAGGAAGCTAAAGCTAGCTGTCTGAAGACAGTTATTTGTTAAAATTTTCACATTTACATGATAGATTTTTAAGTAAGATGAGAATGTAGCTGAATGGGTTGATGTATTGTTTGTTTAAATAGTTAAAAAATCGATGAACTAAAAAATTACTTGTAATTAATTGCCATATTGGCCTACAGCAATACACAAGTTCAGTTTTCAATTTTTGCGAACAGCTTACTGTACCACATAATCACTGAGTCTGTATGTAAGCCAGTGATACCATGCTTGGATGCTTTTTTTCTTTCCTCCATAAACAACATGTAACATCCTTCAGATAGGCTATAGTGAAATGTAATTGTGGGTTGGGTTAACAAAATAAGCTGACTTTGACTTATACTAAAACTGGCATCATAGGTCTGTCTTCTCTCATATGCTAAGGAGGTCCTGCATCTGCCTGCTATTTAAATCATTCTTTCTTTTTAATGTTAGATTAGAATTGTTATCCATTTACAAGTATTTTGAAGTACAGCTGGACCCATCACTACTATATGATAGGCATGTTGAGCAGGCATCGTCTACAGTTGGTATGAGGCTTAATGCTCTTTATTGATCTAGACGTTGCCTAAGTGAACATAATAGGAAACAAGTTGTCCAACTGTTCCTCCTTCCTATTATTGATTACAGAGATGTAATTCTTGGTACAGCGACAACTGTTGTTTACCATCTGGGTATGCAGTATAATAAGCTTTGCAGGTCTATTCTGTCATGTAATAGTCGTACAGAGCATTGTGATTTATATAATCCTAAATCCTCACACTGTTAGAGACCTTCCATGTATAGGAATTCTGATGTGTCATATTTTGATGTAATTATATACAAAGCAATGGTCCAGCTTATCTCCTTTATTGTTTTAATCGATGTCTTTCAAACTGCTTTGTAAAATCTCACCAATGAGGGATTAATTCATAAATAAACATTTGCTTTCTGAGAGTCTAGCATTTAGGAAAAAGTTAGCAGTCATTTTTGGAATATCAACATGATTCCCCTGCATTTCTGACTCAGAAATTTAAAATAACAGTTCAGTTAAAAGTTAGCAAAAATAGTCACTGAGCACTACACATAGGATTGAAATATTTGTTTTATGTATGTGAGTTTTATTTTCTGACCTTAATAACGTTATCCAAATCTGAAATATTTTTGGTTAGAAATACACATAGACAACATTGTGCCATACAGATGCTAGGTAATGGGACACAGCCAGAATTTTAATGAACAGAGAAGGTATCTGAAGCATAATTCTCAGTGAACCATGTGTTCACTGATTGTATTAGGAAACCGAGGATATAAATGCTAATGAAGGATTATGTGTTCCTACAAAGTTTTGTTATTGGAAGCTACCTTGCATTCACGATGAAGTTAGTCCCTCTCTGTACCCCCATGTCTGCCTGTCATCTCTCTTTTGCAGTGCTGTGTAAGACACTGGACAGTAATGTGGCCTTGTGTACTGGTAGTGAAAGATGGAGGACAAACCAAGGGGTTACAGATTTCTAGGGTTAGCTATATCAATGCAACAGAGCACTTATAAACTCTCAAAACCAGCTTTTTTTCCATAATGAGTCTGTACTGGATTTCTTTTTTTGTTCTTTGCCTACTGAACAAACATATGTTGAAATGTGACATTTCATTGAATATTACCCTGAATCATGGGAGTAAAATAATTACAGAACACTACTTATATAGAAGATTTATTTTTTTTAAAGGTGGTTGTAATTTGCTTCTGAATAGATCTGTACCTTGATGGAAAATAAACATGGTAGTTTTCAATTTTCCCTATTAGTGGAAGAAAGAAGTGAATGGGTGTGTAAAAGAAGATGAAGTCCTTAATGGGACAAAGGAGTACATTGTGAGAGGATTTTTTTCATAGTGATGTGACTTCTGAAGAGCACACCTTTAGTCTTGCAAATGACATAGAACTCAAGAAATTATCAGTCAAGATTGTACAAGAGTCCATGTGAGTTTCATGGAATGGAAGAGCACTTGTAAATAGCCAGCTACATGAGGGCAGGTGGAGATGCAGAGAGAATTTTGAAAGCTATTTTCCACACAGTTATGCATCTGGAAAAATCTATCGCTCTGTGGGAATGTCGCATGAGGTAGGGAAAAGAACACTTGGCTGGGTCTATGGAAGGTAAAGCATAGGTGACTGAGGTTTGCACTTCTAGCAAGTAACCATATTGAAGAAAAATGAATAGCAAGGCCTTTTTGTGAGAGCTGTTTGGAAAGTTGTTAAAAGTGTGCTCTAGTCAACGTATTTGCTATGTTTCGGACCTGAAGGGAAGAGAATTCCTGAGAAGTTCACAAAGGGTTACAGGTTAACAGCCTTACTCTAAAATAAATAATAATTAAAAAAAGACGCTTAGCTTCAAGTCTTTGCTTACTGAGGCATTGAGAGTCTGATGGTTTATCTTAAGGTGAGAGTCTCTCTCTAGCCAATAGGTCTGGTGCATTTAGGTCACTGTTTAAAGCTCAAAAAAACACCTTGTGCTAGACCTGAAAATGAACAGGTGACCAGTTATGTGTCACCAACCCTTGGCAACTTCTGGGGTCTCAATATGAGTCACACCTTGCCTCCATACTATTTTATTTTGCAATATCTCATCTTTCCCAATTAGGCTGTGGCTGTGTGTATGACATTGTAGACACTGATGTGGAATTTGGGGTTACAAAGACGTATGTTGGACTACCAAAGACTAGATCCAAGGAAAAGCTTTCATAGTCACCTGGGCAAGCAGTAATGAAAGAGATCAGTCTGGGCAGTGGCACAGTGGATGCCAACACTGCCCTCTGATAGCACAACCTCAGAACAAGTAGTAGGTATATCTCAGTCCCAGGCTTGCCTGTCACTTTTTTTGCTTTTGGTAGTTCATTCCTTCAATCTCCTGTTTTTTTGCCTTAGCTGAACTAAGGTTTCATCCACCTTGTTCCTTACTGCTGTTTATTTCTAGAGGATCAATATGTGAATTGTCTCTTCCCTGTCCCATCATTTACTCTCATGTCCTCTGTTTCCTCTGCAAAGATGTATATTTTGCAACATCTGGCAGCAAATATATCTTGTGATTTGCATACAAGGGCCTAAGAGATAGACCATTTTTCTGTTTTTCTCCAGTAGTCCTGATTTCAGATTACAGCTAACATAAGTATGAAAGGGTAGTCCATGAATCTCAGTTTCTAACATCAAAAGTAAGATGTAAGAAGGTAGACAAAAAAGATAGCACACATGAGAATTTTTTCACAGGACTAAAAGGCAGCAGCCAAACAACTGTTAAATCTATTCTGGGAGTCTTTACTATATTTCTCAGTTCT
Source organism: Phaethon aethereus (assembly GCF_964289735.1). NCBI lineage: Eukaryota > Metazoa > Chordata > Aves > Phaethontiformes > Phaethontidae > Phaethon > Phaethon aethereus. The sequence continues at coordinate 15,321,557 of NC_138584.1, forward strand.
TTTTTTCATTGTCATTTAGTTTGGTGCAATTTTGAAACTTATTCAGTTTTATTTCAATGGGCAATTAAAAGTGCTGATTAAAAATTAGAGATGGAGAATTAGTCCTTAAAATTTTAATTTTAAAGTTCCATTTATCTTCCAGTTACAAGTTTTTTGGTTTTATTTTGTTATTCATAAACATTAATGAATAGGAAATAAATCTCCCAGTTGAAGTTTTGAAGTTTTAAAACTAACCTCTAAAACTATGCATAGAAAATAAAATCCTTTCCAGATTTGATAATTACAGTCAACATACTCTACCTAGAATCAGCTCTGGTTTTTGATGAGAAACGTCTGTGAAGAATTTATGATTGAGCTGACAAATCAGTTTGAAAATTTTGCTGTTTAAAAAAAAAAAAAAATCTTGCATCAGTTTAAAGACCATAGAGACTCAGGGCAATAGAGAATTGGCAAAAGGCAAAATCAATGATGGGGTGAAGGGCTAGAGGAGAGAGCACATCGTCCTCAGAGACAGCAAAGTAAGGCAGCTAAAGGTATCTTATGGAGAACAGAGTCTGAATGCTTCGTGTTACTGTGTCTCTTGGTTGATTCTTAGGGTAGAATACTTACGATTTTCACAAAAATGTCTATGTGTATGTGTCTCGTTTGGCTATCAGAGCAAATGCAGAAATTCTAGGCTTTTATTACTCATTCTTCTTGAAGTTCATCTGTATTATTTGGAAAACAGTATTCTGTGATTGTCTTTTAAGACTCCATAAAGCATCGTGAAAGTCTCTTTTTGAAAGAGAAAATACAAAACAATTTTTTTATACAACTTTAATTGAATGCAAATGAGTGACTTAAATATTTGAAGTATTTAAGGATGTTTCATGTGATATTCAAACAAATATAGAAAGGCTATCACCATAAACATATTTTCTGCAGACTTTTACACAAACCTCTTCCCTTTATTCTGTAACACTTTATCATAATATAGGGGTTTTGTACAACATTTACATTCTCTTTATATAAAGATCAGATAAAAATATATCTTCAAAAATGGTTTTATTTGGTAAAATAATTTAAAAACTCTTAAGCCCCTGTTTCCAGACACTACTTAAGACACCTTAGTGTCTGTAGGCTTAAACTTGCAGCATTAACTTTGTAGTTAACTTCTCATTATAGGGCAAATGCAGCTAGTAATGAAGCTTTCTCGTTTCTTCCTCCATCTTGTGATGTTGAATTGCTCCAAAGTCAGCTTTATCGTATTGAGACATTTGGACGTTCTATTAAATACTGGGAACTGAAGGTTAGATGAGCATACAGAGTAAATCCAAGCAGATTGTTGCTTGGATGTATCCTAAATAGTATATCCTACTTGCAAGGGTTAAAACCGTACATAAAAAAGGTAAAAATGAAATGCCTTGTGGAAAGAACCTTTGTGATAATTGTAGTTATTCATAGTTAATTAACATAGCATTCAAACAATAATATAGTCAGATGATTCCATTGACTGGAATGAAATTACACACCAAAAAAAAGAAATTAAAAGTCCAAGCATTGATGTACCTTGTTTTTGAAAAAAACAAACCTGTGAGATTGATTTACTGTCTCTTCCCCAAAAAGTAAGTAATCTCCTCATGCCTGTTATTATCTTCTGATTAACTATGCAGTGCCACCTGGTGTGCAGATGGGAAGAATATTACACATCAAGAGCTCTGTTCACACCCACCCACACAGATATAAACCTACGTGGCAAAAAGTGAACAGATGTTCATTTTGCTTGTGCTATAGGAAAAAATTGTGCATCGTACTCCTGATTCATAAACTAAATTTGGAGGACACAAAATCTGCATATGCGGCCCGTAGGCCCATGGCCAGCACAGACATTTATGGAAGAAATATGTCATATTCAGAATAATTCTCATTTCATGTTGTGAACAGACATTTGTTTGTTTGCTTCTCTGGTTTTGTTTTACCCCATATTTCTGCGTTTTTGATTTCTCTTCACTTGCTATTTCACTTATCAACTCCAAAGGGAAAAGTTTAGAGGCAGAGTCATTTGAAAACATATCCAAGGTTTATCTGTTGGTTGTTTTTCAGAATTATTTTCTGCTTCTTGGCATTTAAGATGTTCCTTAAAATTATGCTTTTAGGCCTCTTTGCAAAGACCTGTTTGGCTCAGTGGTAATGTAGCAAATCATGTAAAATATAATGCATCTTGGTTAAAGATGGAACCGCAGTACAAGCATTGCACAGCCTTAGGCTCTTAGAATCTTGAGCTCTAATTTTGGAGGGGTTTTGATGGTGTTTTGTATTTTTTTATAATTTCATAAGTATTTTGACACTTCATAGATTATATAGGTTTTGCTGCAAGGAAGCTGAAGTCTAAAGACCAGATGAAGCACAACAAGCAGGGGAGAAAAATAATATGTTGGAAGGTAGTGCAGGAAAGAATGATGCTGTTGGAAACACAAGCAGCTAGATACTCAAAATAAATGTGTGCCTAGCTCAGTTTCTGTGTTGGTTTTATTGATGTTTGTAGACAAGGGTTGTCACTGTCTCAGAATCTTGCAAAGACAATGCTTTTCACCCAGGATATTAAATGGTGGCAACAGTGACCTTTCAGGCATCAGTATCCTTATGCATAAAGATAACACCGGCTGTAGAGCCAGGGAAAACACTTGGAATTACATTTTATTGTGACAGAACAAAATATTCAAATCCATCTAGCTGCAAAAAGCTGTGAGACTTTGGTATTAGATATAATGAGAATGAAGCCATCAAGATGGGTCATGAAGTCAGAGAGAGTACTTTGAACAGTCTGAAGAGCAACAGTGATGAAGAGCAGTGGCAGGATTTGGACAAAGCCAATTCGAAATATTTCACAATTGCCTTACAGTAACATGAATAATATTAAAATTAAATATATTTTTTTCTTAAATAAAGATCCATGAGAAGGCCAGTGATAGATGCATTTGCAATTTAATACAGAACAGGATCAAAACTGCACATTGAACTGCAGCTGCATGAAATGAAGTCCCAAGGAAGAAGGTCTACACAAGTCTGTGCAGTCAAGCATAGGACTTCTTTATAGTTACCTCCTGGAGAGCCTTAGCTCATGGCTCACAGCTTGGAGAATGAATGCCCTCTTTTATAACACCACATTTCTTAATTTTTTCATGTCTCACGTGAAGAGTATGATAAACAAATTACACTATAAATTGGTTCTAATACAAAACTCGTTAGTCTTCTATATTCATATTATTCTCATCTTCTGCTACTCCTTAATCTAAAAACACTTTGCTATTAAAAAGGAAAGGAATAGTGTTATATTAGAAAAGGAACTCTGTGAAAGAACCTGTTCTTACATGCTTATAGCAGATGTTTGAACTTGCTTTTACTCCCAGTGCAGCATCTTTCCTGGAGACCAACAATGTACATACATCCAAGAATTTTTATTCTTGTGGCATCTTTTTCTGCTGTTGGCATTTGTAGTAAGCTGTTCTTCCAGTTCTGTAGTCCTTACTACTGCTCTGGATATTGGTGGAACATTCCTAATACACATCAGAAGCAGTAGGCAGTTGAAAGCTTTTAGGGCTCAGATGCACGAAACAGCTTATTTATTATTAATAGTCTTAGGACACTTTCAAAAAATACTAATAATCAGCCCTCAGGCATCTTTAAGTTATTCACTTGCAAATTATGCAGAATTTCATGCTCTTATTTACTTATCCTTCCTACCAAAAAACTACTTAGCATAACAATCTCTACTGCACATGTTTTACAAAACACTCTCCTGTCTCTTTCCAAGGTGCTGGGCAGTTTTCCTGAAGCAATGCTCATCCAAATATAATGACAAAACCAATTTGATTCGTATTGTTTTAAGAGTAGTTAAATTTTTTCGTATCTCAGTAGATTAATTCATCTAACATTATTTAGCACTTTTCAGGAGTTTATTCAAGCATTTATTTTTAAGCATTTTGATGTTTGAGAAGAAAATATTGAACAAAATGGTGGTGTTAGATATTGCATTTTGATACGCTGACGTTACACGCTTCAGTGCTTTACATCTAAAGAGCTTTGCTTGCTTGCCTGTAGTTTCTGAAAGTTCACTCTACGAGTCAGTTACTTTTATCTTTTAGATGTACAAGTTAATTATGTTGCCATCTTTTTACTTACACTGTTATTCAGACACAGAATGAACAACCATCTAAAATACAGCTGGTAAGTTGGTGCACATCCATTTACTTTGGTTGAGCTCTCTTTCCTTGTAAGGAGAGTGCCTGTGGTCCAGTAGGTATTTAATGCAATCAGACACTTCTTGAAACGTTATTCCATCTAATACTGTAAGAGAACTGACACAACACAAAATTTAAACAATAGGTTTAGAAATGTCTTACTTCACCTTGCTTAGGAAGGATAAAAGGCTGGTTAAAAACCTTGGCTTCTTGCATTTAATTTTTTTTTATTTTTAAAGATTGTACAGAAGTAGGAAGTGTATCAAAATCTCACTTGTTTAGTGCCAATTATTGGTGAGAAGATGGCAAGCGCTTTTTTGTGTTAATGAATAGTTTTAAGCAGTCTTCCTGTACACATTTATGTCTCTCAAATATAACGTTTCTGAATTCAGATTCCTTTCACTGCCCACTCAACAAGGAGTGTATCTACTTGTTGAATCGAATTGACAAGTTAAGATAAAGCCTGGATTTGTGCGGTGGATTTATAGTACTTGTTGAAGGACTTTTAGAGATTGCTTAAAGAAACCTTGCTCTGCCACTTCTCTGCTTTGGGAGAGTGGTCGCTAGGAAGCCACCACCAGGTCTGGGCAGAGCTCAAGGCTTCCATCTGACCTGGTGGTTGTCTTGTGCTTCTCAGTCATCTGCTTCCCTTTTCATCACTGCTTGGTAGTCAGGCCTTTGTTGATCTAGGAATGGTTTGGTATAATGAAGGGCAGTTACGTCGTTTCAGGGGAAAATCCTGACCCCTGGGTGTGCTTGAGGCCAGTTGTGGTCCTTCATATAACTTGGGGCACACTCACTCAGTGGTTCTGTTTGTCTGGGTGGGATTCACAGTCTGAGGGCCTTCTGAGGCCTGTAGCCACATTTGCTGCAGTCTGTGCCCAAGGGAATCCCTCAAGTCCTTCCTTCAGGCTCGGCACATTATTGAAAAGCTTTCCTATTCCAGTAGTATTTGTAATTTTCTCATCCAACACAATAGTTTCTACCATCATGGGAAGGCATATCCACTGTCTTCCAGATCTCTTTAGTTTTAATGGGATGGTAGTTTTTAAAGGCAACAAATATCTGAGAAGAAAATTTTACATGTTCACTACAGTAAGTAATCTTTAATTAAACTATGTAAATATTTTTGCTGCTGTGTCTCAAATTTTGAGTGGATAGAGATTATCCAGGCTTTTGAACCACTTGTGGTGGTCATGATACTTGAAAATTGTTCTTTACTATTTTAATCTATACTTTTCGGAGATGCCGGTCATATGGTTGCTTTTACTGTGGAAGTAACATATGTATTTACACAGCATCTTTTAATGATTGCTAAGACAGTGTATATAATTAGGATAGAGCATATAAATATTATAGTATGTAACCCATGGCAAGTCTTTTAAAAGAAAGGTTAACACGTATGCAAATATTTCCCTGGGTTTGTGTAGCATACTGGTGTGTCCTATAGGCCTGACATCAAATTTGACATTCCTTGTGCATAAAGTCACATAGATAGTCTTCTGTGCCCATTTTATAGTATCAAAGCATATTCAAAATTTGGCACTTTCTTGGTGATGTCACAAGATGTGGTGTATATACAGTAATTAAGATTCACTGTTTGTGCTGTTATTGCTTTCAGTGTATTAATGCTAAATTTACGGTAAATTGTCTTTATAAAACGATGTTTACAAGCTTAGAAGACAGAAACAAGCATACTGAGTATTCAGAACGTTCGGATAATGCTAATACAAATGACATGATTATCTAGCAAAGGAAAATATTTTCCAAACATTGTCCTTGACAGTGTTGTTTTTTCACAGGAAATCCTTCAGCTGTTGTTCATTCATTTGTGCTGAAAATGTAGTAAACATGAACATGAACCGTTAGTGAAAGTGAAAATGCATTCAACAGGTAGTATGACGATTCAATGCTCTCTAACCTCTAGAGAGTTAGATAAGGCTTGCTTCAAAACACAAAAAATACTCCCAAGAAGATTTTGGATACTTGTGTGACCAAATAGCAGCTGTTTACAGTTTTATGTTGTTTGTGGCTCCTGAGTGTGATATCCTGCAACTGTGCTGTAGAAGAAACACTCTTGGTGGTTGAGGAAAAAGTCCAAAACGTGAAGCATTGTGGTGCCTATTCTGAATAGATTTTAGGCAGTTTTAATTATTTGATCCTCCCCTGGGTGAGACGGGAGGAGATCCTCCCGTGCAAAGCTTGGGAAGGCCCCGGGGTGCTGGCAGAGCTCTTGGTGCAGCAGCCGCAGGCGGCGGCTGAGCCTGGCTCCTGCAGCCTCCTCTGCAGCTTCAGCACGGCAGCTCAGGGCACGGCACGCTACTAAGGCGGGGCTTAGTGTGGTTAGCTTGAGTTCAAGACTACTACAGATCCTGAAGTCGTCCCAACTGTGGGATTTTAAATTGCTGGCTTGTCTCCTTACACTCAGAGTTTGAGTTCTTGCCTGTTCCTCGAAGAAAGAAATTTGCAGAGTTGGGGGAGATAGACACAGTGACCATTCTGTGCAGGAAGCGTAAGGTGCTCGGTTGTGGTGTCTGTACTAATCACTGGGATAAAGTTCCTGCCTGTTTTGTTGCTGTAGTAGCTGCTTGATAATAAAGCTTGGAGTTAATTTGCATTTAAAAAACCGATTTCCTTCCCCCAGTACATAGAATCTGAAGAAATCACCCCTAATTGTTACAATTCATGCCGCCTTTGTGCACAGCTTTTTCTGGAAAGCCCAATAAAATTAAGTAAAGTTTTGAAACCTTAGCACTTTTTAAATCATAGGGACATAAGAGTCTTAATACCACTACATTGGCAAGTTGGTTCCTTATTTGTCAAATGCAAATGTGGGCCTTCGCATGTGCTGAATGTGCCCTTTATTGTATTGAAGCATGGAAAATACACATTGTAGCTCAGTCACTTCTGTAGACCTGCCATGCTTGCAAGAATGGAATGTGTTTAATCAGCCTTGCAGAGTGAATAATCATAGATACGAGTGTGGCATTCAGTGTTCATTCAGAAAGCTATAGAATATGCAAACAAAACATTTAGTTAAAGGAGAATTGAGTGAATTGCAGCTGTGGCAGGAGGTGGTAGTTGTTTTTAACTGGAAGCCACGTTCATTGCCTTTAATTTTTTACTTGGTTAATAACAAAAATACAAATCATGCACCACAGCAGATCACTGGAGGGAAGCAGTGTGGTGTGATGCTCTGCTGAGAGTGAGACTTGGGCTCCGGCTATTGGCCGCCTGGCTGACTCTTCATTCTTCTGAACTCTCATATGGGAATAGTGAGACTTACCACTGAAAGGGCTATAAAAGTGCTTGGTGCCGTAAAAGTGCTGCGGAGAAGCTAGACTGTGTCCTTGCTGGCAAATGTTCAGGCTGTTTCTTGGGGCTACGGAAATCTTCATTCCAGCACTTGCTGTGCTGTTTCCCCAAATTTCATTTCTATTCCAGTATTTTGAAAAAGATGTGTAACAACCAAAATAGAAAATTAAATAATGCAAATTTTCTTTTGCATTATTGGCATGAATTCAGCAATTTCTCAGTGATCACAAGGAAGTTGAAATTTTTTATGAGATAACTTCTTACATTGTACCATTTTTTTAAAATTTTCCCCTGTAGGATTACGCTGTTAAAGAGGTATTGTATCCTACACACCGTTTTCTGAAATGAAATTTTAATAATTTATCAAAAATGAAACGTATCTTGCATAGTGCCTAATATATATTTATTTCAACATTTTAGATATGAAAAGATCTAGACCAGAAGTAGTTTGCTTACATGGTTGCATTTTAGTTACCTGTTGGAAAAGAGCTTTGAAGACAATGTGATTGCATTTGTGTTGCCAATTTGAAGAGCAGCTCCACTTTGTTTCCTTCAGTTCTTGAAGAAAAATATGCCTCTGCATATATAACGCTCCTTCTAAAACTCCTTGTAGTAAGATCTGCCATGCATATGGGGTTTCCATATTTCTAGTAAGCATGTGGTAGTTTAAGGGTCAGGACAGTGAATAAAAGTCAAAACTCAAAATGAGGTGCCTTTCCTGTTTAGCACTGGGCAGTGATAGATACTGATAATGTTTGATTAATGAGCAGCAGCCTTGCAGTGGGTGAAAACATCTGTAAGAAATGATTTATTATTTCAAAGGTATTGGAAGCTTACCGTATCTTATAGATTTAACTATGTGTGCCTGAATAAAATAAATGAGATGCAACATGTGAAAAATGAAAACACATTACTTCTAAAGGATGTGTCACAAGCAGGGTATTTTTGTTCAAGTACACTTTGTCATGGGGATTTTTAATGTCACTCTGAATACAAATAATTTAAGTGGTTCATAAAATCAACCTAGTTGGAATTCTTGCATCTATCATTGAGACAGAAATGAGGGTAAACTTAATATGCTGGAACTTCCCTTAAATGTTTGCATTTGGCATCATATAGAGCTGTTCAAGCTGCACATGTGAGCAGAAAGGATTTTCTCTTAGAAATATAATAAAAGTGAAAAAATATATTGATGCGATTTTAACATTGACATCAAGAAAATTAATTCATTTGTAGTGACATTAAGAGGCATTGTACCTCATTAAGAGGTAGTGTCATTAAAGATTGTGCCATTTGCTGTAAATGTGTTTGTGTGAAAAAAGATCTGATTCTCTTCTCCCTACATAAGCTTTGTGTTTGAAAAGGAACGATGACTTGTAGATGGAGCTTTTACTTTTGCACACATCTAGGCTAGTCTTGTAGTTGCTGGGTAGCCTTCTAGCCTGCCCTTGGTTTATGAAGTGACCTTACTCTTTCAGTGGTATGTATATGTGTGTGTGGGTCCAGTGTCAGGTCCCTTAGTTCTATTCAGAGCTGCCACAAGAGTTCGGATCACGTAGAGCTAATGATGGTGCAGACTCATCTCCATGAAGCTGCAATGTGTGTTCAGACAAGTTGGAGTGCTCTGAGTTCCGTGTTAGAGAAAACTGCCTTTTCTGTAGTTTTGGAAATAGGTAAGGTGGCACAGTGGAAAAATACAGCCTGCTTTTGCATTTTCTCATCTTATGCCAGGTCAGTAACTGTGCAGAACTTCTCTGCATTGGGGAATATTTTGAAATTCTAGCCTATGCTGTTCCATAAATTTACCCCTATTTTGTGTATACCTTATCCACTGTCTTACTTTTCTGTTCTGTCTAACTCAGTAGGCATCTAAAATATTTTCCCTCTTGGGGATTGGCACTGATTATTTAAATGTGTATAGACTCCAGCTAGAAAAAAGACATGTTTTCCTGTCATGTGAAGAAAGTATAACCTGGTAAAGTTTTTAATAAGGTGTGCCAATTTTTAGTAAAAATGGATAAGGTACTGCTATGTTTTCACACCTTGATTTGTCGGTGGGATTTAGTGCTGAAGGGCTACAGCATACTCGTCACGTTTGTATTTAGTTACTTAAGGTCATCATTGTTTATTGAAAGTTTTGTTTAAGATCCTGTTAGATTCTGTTCATAGTATTTGCTTTCTTCACATACAGCATTTTCTGCTCTGTTCATCTTGTTTTGATCTTACAGGCTCTTCTATAGTGGGAGTTAGAGAGTAGAAAAAAGCTTCATTATCTTCAATTCTCTTTTCATAGTACCTCTGAAATAAAAAGAAGAGGAAATTAATCTTGTCCTCGGACCATGCCTTCAGCCAGTTCTTTAGGGTCCTTGAGTAGTGTCATAGCTTTGAGTTAGAAGGTTCTCTTGTTTGTGGAGAGGTTGGCTCGTCCTCTCATCAGGCCCTAGAAGTTATTTTTCTAAGATGTACTAGACAGTTAAAGCAGTTATTAAAGTAGAGGGCATCTGGTTTTACTGTCACTGGATTTCATAATATAGAGCTCCAGCAGTGATAGCAACTCCCTCTCTTTAATGTGGGAGCCACAAACTGACTACATTAAAGGAGTGACCTTTCAACCTACAAGCAGAGTGGAATTAGAGCAACTTGCCAACCATGAGGTCTTGGTAGTATCTCTGCAGCAGGTGTTGGCCTAGAGAACATACAGAAGAACAGCTGGACACTAAGTCCTCTGAGCTCTCACAGAATCCTGACCCATGTATATTTAGGGGAGGGGGGTTCCAAACCAAACAAACCTAAAAAAGTAGATAATCAGAATTTATAGTAACGCTACATTGATGTCACAATGATTTAGTCTAGCAGCCAATTTGAAACTTCAGAAGCAAAAGCTGTCAGAAGCATTGTAAATCTGATACTTTCTGCACTGAAGAATCTGGATCTAAATTCCCTGGTCAGGCAGCTAAGTTTATAAGCTATCAGGCATGGAAGAGGACAGACCTGCTGCAAGTCTATTTGCAGGCTTCTTTTGTAAAAACATATGTAGAAAGCCAGGCACAGTTTTTCCCTCTCTCCTTGTTGTGCACCAAATACACAAGAAAATGATAGTACACCTTTAACTGATACATCTTTTAATGCCCTTTTTCATTGCTGTTGTGTTCAGTGATTACTTTCAGCTTCTGAGTTAAGCTGGCTAACAGTGTTGTAGAAGGCCTCTTAAATGCCACTGAATTAAGGTTAGGGTTAAGGACAGAACTGTTTAGTGCTGTAGTCCTATTGGAACAGTCTTGGTTTTCTCAAGGATCTAGTGAGAATTTCACATACAACTTGTATTTTTTTGCATACGTTTTCTTTAGTATCTTTGTAAAAAAAAAAAAAAAAAACAGCCTGACAATGTATAACTTTTAGGAATATAAATTCTGATCTTGTTTCCACTGAAGTTATGACTAAAGCAGTTGATGGAAGCCATGTCTTTTGCATCTAATGTTTGACTTAAATAAAATCTGTGCAAGCTTTTTAAGCTATATTATTACACACTATTAACAGCAAGTTTGGTGCCTGGCCCTTGGTATATATGCAGAAATAGAAAGAGCGAAAGGAAAACCTTATCATGGCTTTTCCTTGCAGTCCTGAGCAGGAACCGCACAAAATACACTTTCATTGCTCTCAGGAGTGCCAGAACTGTGCAACTACTACTGCTTCTTGACATATCACCTTTTCTAAGCACTAAATGCAACTATTCAAGCATCACTATTTTGTAGCAGAGACCTTGCCTTAAAGGCACGAGAGAACTTAAAGGTTGTGGAATAGGCAAGCAAAAAGTGAGACAACTCAGAGCTGAAGCGACAAGTTCATTCTCTGCCATGTATATCCAGAAATCCAATCTTTGTTGCTAAGGCTCCACAGACGACCAAATTTGCCCCAAGACTAACATCTAGTTAAGTGGCTTAGAAGATGAGACAACAGAACAGGAAAAGGAGAGCCTGGTTTAAGCAAACAATATACATCGTAAGCCTTGTTCAGACCAAAGAATCATTTAGCAGCCTCTCTCTCCAGTTTGTCAGAACTCCAGTTTAAAAAGTGAAAGTGAATTGCCTTTCCTCATGCATGTGTGCCTCAGTGAACATGCAGGAGAAGGAGTCTGCATCCAGCATTGCTATTGCCAAGCAGGACATGCACTCTGAAAATAGCATCTTCTGCCATCCCTTCTGAAGGACACCATCCAAACACCATGCAGTTTCTATTCTTTACTTGTTGAAAAGTGTTCCCAACTTTCCTTGACTTACTGTAATGTGGGGACCACTCTTTGGTATGTAACTTTCTTTATATTAGTAAAGGAAGGATGCTGACTCGTGGTTTTTCTCCCTTACCAGTTGTACTTATGTCAAGGGTTGGTGCAGCTACTCTTTTATTTAGATCAATACACAATGGGAAGGAACAGTGTCAGATATAGGTAAGGGCTTGAATCCATGGTTTAAGTTCAATGTGTTTTGCATAGAACAAGCCCATCTTACTAGTCAAGACAGGTTTCCTGCTATATACTTAAACATTTGGAAAATCTGTGACTGAACATATTGAAGCCATTTCTCATATTTTAGTTAAGGATTAATATGGCCTGATTGCATGACAAATGTACTGTTTATAAATGAAAGTTTTTATACAAGGAGGAAAAAAGTATTAAATTTCTAGATGATTTTTCATTATTTTAAAATAATTTTCAGTGGCTAAACTGATTCACGTATATAAAAATGTGTTATTAGGCTTTGCTTTAAGGTGCCTCTTGAAGCTTCTGCAACTTCAGAATCTAGATGTATGTTTTATTGGCATTTTTAAATTTGAAAACAGATTCAGGACTTAATACTCCAAGTGTGCATGGAAATGAATGACTAATTATGAGTATTGTTACTTAAGTCAGGAGTTATTCCCAAAGCAAGTAGTATTCACAGCTGTTGAAATATATTTTGCAGTCATCTTTGTGGCTATATTGCATCCCAGAGGTATGGGAAAAAGTCCTGTATTCAAGCCAAAGACAAGACATTGATTTGGGGTCCTTCAGCTGTCATCATTGTTTTCCAACGCGGTGAAACTTGGATAATAAGTTACAATGTGCAAGAATTATGAACTAATGCTTCAAGATAAAGTTCATTATGTCATTGTATGCTTTTAAAATCCTATGCTATTTTTGCTCATGTTCTTCAGCTGGGATGGAAGTGTATCTATAACAGTATGACTAATTATCTTCACATGCATTTATCACTAAATAAACTTCACACAAGACAGCAAGATTGTTTACTTAAGCAGTATAATACTGGGAATGGAAGATAGCTCTAGAACATAGGATTACATTGCCAGAATGGCACTATTTATTAAGCTATGATAACGCTAATGTTCCTCTTTGATGTATAGCATGTGCGACTTCAGCTGAACTTGTAGAGAGCCTTAAGGATGTTTCATTGAACATTTAGTATGGCAGCAAGCCAGAATACATTTAGCCTAAACCCAGATGACAGGTTGGTAATGAGGTAGTGATTGATGACCACTGCTTCCGTATGAAAACCTGCTTGATATGCTGGGGGGAAAATGCCTTGCTAGCTTTTTCATTTCACTCCTTCTGTATTAGTTATTCTTACTGTAGAGGAGTAGCATTGGCTGCTGGTTATTCAGTCCTGGTTTCACTTTTAGATGAGAATCAAGTACTCAGTTGAGATTTTAGAAGTGCAGCCCTATGGCTACATTTATGTGTAATTCAAATCCTAATTTCAATGGATTTTTATTATCAAAAATAACTGCAATTATATCACCTATAAAACACCCTATAATATTCTTATTACCTGCCTCTGCAACTTTACAAGTCTATGATTCACCTCCTGTGCCATCTAAAAGGCATTGCTTTCCCTTCTAATACAAAAAGAAAAACTTGGCCCAAAGGTTGTAAAACATTGCTCAAGCAAACAAGCCTGAACAAAAGACTACTGTTTATTTTGCCTAGTCCTCTTGAATGCTTCATTGTAAAGACACTTTGCACTCTTATTCAGATGATGGACAAACTGTTGTTCTGTGCAGCAGGAAGGGTATTTAAGCCCTGTCCTTCAGCCAGATTCCAGCCTGATGTCTGAATTAGCAGTAAGAAGAGTTAGGAGGAGGCAGCAGAGGACTGTAGGGGTTATGTCCATAGCTGAACACGCTCAGACAGGGTGTATATTAGATGTCCCCAAAGCTGCAGGATAACTAATGGGATCACATTAAGGCCTGGTTAGAAATCACCCAGGGATGCAGCAAAGGGCGCTAGGGCAGCATAAATATCCAGTGTCAGAAGAGGCTCGTTATTAGTGTTTTCCCAGACAGAAGTGTCTTTTGGTCAGGAAGGGGTGAGGAAGCTGGCCACCCTAACCAGAGTGACATTACGCTTCCTCAGAGCAAAAATATGAGCAAGAAAAATTGGGGTAGAAATAAAAAGCTGGAATAAGGAGGTGATGAAGCAGGGCCCGGGCAGTTTCCATTCCCCTCCTGCAGCTCCTGGGGATATAAGGGAAGTTGTCGTGCACTGTGGGGGTAGAGCGGCTGGCTTTTCGGCAAGGAACTGATGCGATATCAAAAAGGCAGATTTGTGGTGTGTTTGAGAACATGTATTGAACCCAGCTGAAGGAGCCTCTGTTGCTGGGGTTTGCTGATGGGCCTTGATGGCAGGACAGGTTTTGATTTGATCAAGTTGCATGTCTCTGAGGCCAAGTGAGGCCTGTCTGGTGCTGCTCGGCAGCCAGGAAACAGCCACCTGTACAGATTATTGTATGTTTGGGCTAGTAATGATCACTTCGGGCAAATCCAGGAGTGCTTCTGGCATGACTCCAAGAACGGACAAAGGACTGGGAAAGGCAGGAAACCACTGGGCTTCCACTGACGTATGAACTGGTGACCACTACATTTACAAATGATTTGTTTGGTACCACGGTTCATCAGTAAGTGGATGCACCTTCACTTTTTGGATTGGCACTGGGGAAGGTATTTTTATCTGCTTGGGAACCTGTCCAGGAGTGCACAAGTAAGACCTAAGGTAGTCAGTAATGCCTCTTGGTGGCAGAGAGGGAATTACAATGGTCTTCAGAGGAGACCCAAAGGGAAGGCATAGTCAGTCCTGTTGTCAGGCACAGGGAGAGGAGATGACCACAGTGCAGGGCTGGATTCAGATATGCAGTGCTGAAGTTTAAGTCTATAAGCACAAAGCAAAAATTATTTAGGACAGGAATTGTGACCTGGTCTGTCCAGGTCATTTAACTACTACAGAAGCAAAATTAATGTTGTCATTTTTTTGCTAAACCACATCCCTTTGATGTTTTCTTTCTTCGCGGGGCTTTCACCTTTCATCTCACTTGCAACCTTTTTGTAAACCTCTATTAATTGAATTGTAATTCCGTAGGGAACACTAGTCTCCTTTTTGCTTGGAAGGTACCCACATCACACATGTTCACTACCAAAATAATTCTTCAGAAATTAGTACCTTTTAACTTAGATATGCCATTCATTTGATGTTCCATAAATTCCCGTATATGGCTGTAGCATCCACAGGGCAGGTGTTCTGTCCTGAGAGCTGCAGAATTTGTCAACTCATGTTTGATTTAAACGTTACTTTCTTATGAATGTTCTGATGGAGTTTGTCAAATGTTCACACTTATAAACTGTCCCTAATTGAGACGACCACATTTTGTTGCTCACTGACCAGTGACAGGATGGAGCAGGTCCATTGATTTTTACTCTATTCCTGGAAAGACCTTAATTTTAACAAGTAGTGGCAAGTGAGGACATAGTCTTTGGGTGAGATTAATGGCCATATGGTGTTGTTGCTTATACACTGGAAAGCTTAGTTATTTACTGTAAAATCTGACTCAAAATTCTATACGCAAAGCAGAGACTCCTACTTGGTTTGTTTCCATAACAACATACAAAACAACATCAATCACTTATAGTAGATCTCCACACTCCATAATTAGGGATGCGGTTTTAAGAAGTGTAGGAGGAGTTGTATAAAATGTTTTTGTTAAAAACAATGTTAGGCCTTGTTCTCTCAAAAGCTTATGCACAGATTTCACTTTATACAACGTAAATAATTCCATTGGCATTTATGGCTACGTCGACACAGCTCTGATGCAGTGTCTGGAGTGACTACGCACATTGTGCTCTGTCCTGTCTGAATGACTGATGTATAAACAAGGTTTGCTTGAGGGGGAACTTGCCTTCTGTTTAGGGAGCAAACTTGGCCTTGACTCAGGGTTTACCTCAATATACAGTGTCAGCAGACCACTTTAACTTGCATCACATGGACTTCACTATGAGTGTAAACGTTTGCAGTACAACAACCTTTGATATTGTAGAAAGGTGATAGCAGGAAAGAAACTGCTCAAAACACTTGCTTTATGTGGAAAAAAAAAATTAGTTGTGTATCTTTTTTAGTGTAGAATTTTAAGCCAATGGGACATCTGCCCAAAGTATATATGATATTTTTAACTGGTATCAGGTATGTTCATGCCACACGTCTTGCAGTACAGTAGTCAATGACAGATACTGCCACATACAGCTGTTACAACATAACTTCTTCAGTGAGCCAGTTCCACAGCCCCATTAATCCCTTGTAGTGATCTACAGATTGAAAAAGTTCAAAATCATCAAATGCAAGGTATGCTTCTCTGCTAGACTTACTACTTTGCTAGAAAAAGCTGCTTTGGTTTTTGTGTTGTTTGGTTGTGTTGTTTTTTTTTTTTAAATACATATTATCTATATTTTAAAGTACCAACCTGAAATATTTTAAGTTCTTCTGGCTTTTTTTAAGGCAATGATATAACTAAGTTATAAGCAAACATTTCCTCCAAAGCATCTTGTAGCTGACAAATCCCTGGGCCCCACGGCAAGTCATGTGTGAGTCTTGTTACGTTCTGCTGCTCCAGAGAGAGCGCTGGTGGTGTGAGCCTGGGAAGGTAAGGCTGAAGGGGAAAACCCTGCAAAGAGTGAGGGAGAGTTGGAAAGAAATAGTAGATAAAGGAGATGCAAACAAGAAAAATATATCTACAAGGAAATGGAACTGAAAACAAATTAAGGAAATATAAAGGAAGAAAAATTAGATAGAATGCATAAACTGAAAAAAAAACTTTGAAGAAATAAAAGCTGAAAGACATGAGCAGTATTCATAAAGATGATAGAAAGGATTAAAATAAAGCAAAAAGCTCTTATAGCCATTTTAGCCATATTTTTAAGTTTCCTTCCTTTGATAACATAGATATCAGTTTCTTTCAAGGAAAAGAACAAATTAATGGAGTAGATATATTTTGCCAAATTTAGATCCTTTCTGTTCTTTGTAAAATATTCTTTTTCACATATACCAGATAAGTAAGAGCTAAAGTTTTTAAAAAAGCAATATTTATATAAATACCTGTCTTTAATGGTCAGCTGTAATAATTTGAAAAATAGGGAAATGTGTGTATTCTGAGGATTTTTAAATTGGTTTTAATTACATTACTTATTCAACTCAAAGAATAAGCATATTGTTATGTCAGCCAGTATACTGGGGTTTTTTTCAAAATATAATTAAATCACAGCTAAGGTTTCTGGATGACAGGTAAGAGAAGATGTATAATTAGACATGTCCAAAAAAAGTTAAATAGTGGAAACTAGTAATCCTGAAGGAAAGTTGCCATTGTTTGTGCTGACACCAAATGACCACCTCGTTCAAATGCACAGTTCATTAAATAGTCACCTCCCGCTCTGCTTCTGCGGCTGAGCTCTCGCTATTCTGTGTGGAGTCACTGGAAACAGGGAGACTTCTAAATAGGTGCTAATTTTGATTTGCTCTCTGAATAACCCTTTGACAACGTATTGTTCCTAGGTTTTTAATATTAGCATTCATACGTGTTTCCCAAAGACAGAGGATGTAGCTGCTCACCAGTATGTACGAGTCTTTCGACCTATGTCCACTCTGTGCGGGCTACTGGCAAAACAGCAATGCTGTGACATGGCCTGTAGATCTGATCCACCTCCTTAAAACCAGGAAGGGAAAATAGTTGCAAAAATAACCAAAAGTTACAATAATTAATAGATGTTGGAGGCTTGATTCTTGTCTCTAGTCATTGGGGAGCTCCTCCAGTCTCCATGGCCTTTCTAAGACTATAGAGAGTGGCCTTTCAAGGACATTGCCTGCTTCTCTCAGCACCTTGATTCCTGTGTAGGGCACGGGTGGTCTGGGTGCCTCCAGAGCTTCAGTTGCAAGGAGATACTTGTTAAGACAATGCTTCCACTAGCACTGTCATAGGCAGGAAATAGTCTGCATGAGAGATCCACTGTGCCAGTATTTTAATATTCTATTGTGTGAATGCCCAAGAGCCACCACAACCTTGCTTCTAATGTAGGGTCGGTTCTTAGCGAATCACTTAAATATCTTTGCACATCTGTAAAGCACAGGGATAAATATTTATCTGTTATATTTTGAGGTTTGACTGTTTGTGTAGCACCTTGAAAATAGAAAGCACTACAAACAGTGAGTGCTATTTGTTACTATTGCTATCGAAATAACTCATGCAGCCAAGCGTAGAGTATAGCTTGCTGTCTAACTGATTTGCATTTCTACATGCAATGAAAATGGGAAGGTGTTGCTATAATATCACTACCTTAATTTTATAAATTTTATGCCTCTTGCAGTACAGCCAGGAATTCTGCATGCTGCATTTGTTGTACATTTAATTACAAGGCTTCAGAAATTTTAAATACTCTGTTTTCTTCCTTTCTTCTTCAGTGTCATGATAGCGTTGCATTTATGGCATCTTTCTGATGGCTCCATTTGCTGAGTGCATGGTTCTGTATATCTCTTTCCAGGTTTTTAAGTAGTCTTAGTTGGATGTGTGAATTACCTTTCATTAACTAAGATTCCCCTATTCTGTGAAATCTGTGTAATTGGGAATTTTGGTTTCAGTGCAGTGTTCTAAACTATCTATGTAAATGATCGAATGAATAAATAAATAGTCAAGTCCCCAAAACCTCCCCTGCAGTGCCTCCATAGTAATCTCTTTTGATCTTGCAAAGACTGCATTTAGAAGTAGTTTTGTTTCTTGTCCATTCAATGGTTTCTTCATTCAAATATTCTGAAATGTGGCTTAATTCATTACTTCGTTCCTGAGCTGTGAGTCTTTAAAAATGGCTTTTTCTTTTCTGGTGATAGAGATGACCATGAAAAAAAGCAGCTGTCTGATATATAAATATATATCTGATCAACATCTGCGGACTCAAGAGATGTTATAAACCTAATCCTTCCCTCCAAAAATTTGAGGCCATGAGCTTTTGGAAAGACATGTACTTACAGGTACGGAGCTGTATCTGTGTATATGCTTGCTGATGCCATTGTGAGTGCAGCATTATCAGGCTGATGGTTTTCATCACACATTCTCTACCTTTAACATCCAGATCTGATTTTGCATCTGAATGCCTAAGTGAATACTTGTTTTCTACTTACATGTGTACTATAATCAGAAATAAAGTGGTGGTTGCCAGAATGCAGAAGTCAGAGGTAGATTTTCTTAGCAGAGGATTCTGTTTATCTGAGTCTCTCTCTTTTCACACAACTTGTTGCTGCTGCTAAGGTTCAAGTGTTCAAGTAGGCAGAGTCTAATTTTATATGTGAAGCAAAACTAATTTATCATTAAAAAATACTCATGTGAAAGGCTTGTTTTGGTATAAATGATTTGGCAATGCTGAACTTCTGAAAGACAATTTTGTCAACAAGGCAGTGGATGTGCAAAGCAAGATTTTCCATTTGCATGGTGGGATTTTATGTGGACTTTTGGGAAACTCCAGTATCGAACAGTATCAGTTGTAACCTGTTAGAAGGTGACATCAGAGGCAGAATTACTGTTCTTACATGTTGCAAACATCCACGACTGTAGGCAGTGCTATTTAAGAAATTGTTTGTAAATCCTAATAACTTAAATAATCTGAGAACAGAGGAAAATTGTATTCAGTTTGTGATTTAAAGTCCTTGTCTGTGTCCTACACTCCTGCCTTACAAGATCGGTGAGTTGAATAAGACAAGCCCAACTCCATCACTTACTGGGAAAGGGACTGTGAGTGACAAGATGTGGTTTCTGCAAACAAGTATGTATGGTACTAAATGGAAACATGGAAGGAGCTTTTGGAGTGAAGAAGTTTCAAAAATTAACTTTCCAGCCTTGTGAGAACGCTATATTTTCCAGTTCACCATCCACGAGCTTTGTTTCTTTGTAGGATAAGTAGAAGAAGAAAGGGTCTGGTTCCTAGTACACTGCCACTGGCTAGGAGAGCTCTGTAACCAACAGAAACATTTAGGGCCTGTGGAAAATGCCTGTAGATGCCTGTGAATTTCTCTTAATTTTCTGTGAATGTCTGGTACCTATGCCCTAATAGGGAATACTTTTCTTTTACCTAACTGTATTAGTGCATTTTTCAAATCCCAGATAAAAAATTCAGAACTCAGTCCATGGCTTAGGACCTCAACCAGGGGACATTTCACAGAACCATAAAATAGTTGGAAGGGACCTTTGGAGATATCTAGTCTAGCCCTCAGCTCAAAACAGGGTCAGCTAGAGCAGATTGCCAAGGATCATATCCAGTTGGGTTTTGAACATCTGTGAATATGTAAGAAGGCTTGCTCTCAAAATCTCCTGGCACTCCTGAGGTTCTTTGCCTCCAAGGCAGTCTCTCTGCTAAATAGTGTGTCAGTAATGCAGAGACGTACAGATTTTTTGGAAGACAAGGTATGCACTCCAAAGATATTTAGGCCCAAATCAACAGAGCATTTAGGTGCAAACCCAGGAAGGGGTTTGAAGGGGTTTGCTTCAAGTACTGTATTCATTTGGCCCGTAACACTGTTAATGGCATTACAGTTAATGTTAGATTTCTGCAGGGAAACTTTTTTCAAAATTTGATTTTGTTGTGAGTGCTTTTCCAAACGTATCTGACTTTCACTACCCAGCTCGCCTTAAAAATCCCAGCTAGGTGGTTCTTCTAGCACATAGGTAGTCCCAAATGACTGCCAAGTTTGCTTCTGAACAGATTTCAGAAGTTTAAAAGATAATAAACATGCTTACTTGCAAAATTAGTTAAAAAACTTTTGATCTTCAGTGTATTTTTGTTTCAACTCTTAACAACATATCGATTATTTTATTTTATAATTATATATAATTATATAGTATCAATTATTGACCACTGGCAGAAGCATTAAAAAAAATTTGGTGCTTTTTTAATTTCAGTTTTACTTTCATAGTATTACACTGAATAATTGTTTCTCCTTAGTCTCTCTTCACGATTTGCATGGACAATATTTCTGCCAAAGAAGACATAGGTAGAGTGTAGCAATTTTTTAGCATAAAGGAATTGAAGGTAATCTCTGTGCTTTTCTGATACATTGATTAGCCCGACAAAGTCTAATAGCTAACTGAGGGTTTCCAGTGTCAAAATATTCAGTGGCAAGTTGATGTTGACTTAATTGAAGTTGAATGTATTAATTTTGTCTTAGTGATATAGAAATCAATGCATTTTAATACTGACTGTGGTCTGGGTTGGATGCAAAGCACAGTGAAGGGCCTAACGCTGTGAACAACTAAACTTTTTCTTTAACTTTGCAGCACTCAGCCCTTGTCAGATAGTAGCCATCAAGCAGGTAGCCATCATCAAGCAGGTAGGTCTAATACTGGATAGACAGCAAAAAGTGTCTTGACAATGTGCAGAGATTACTTTGTATAAAACAAATGGAATATTTAAAATTAGCTTAGTATGTGCTTGTTGGCATTATAGCATATCCCCAAAGTCCTTGACAGTTTCGAACAAAGTTATCTTTTAGCTCAAAAGAAAACACTGAAATAATAAAATACAGTAGACCGCTAAATAGTCTTTATTTCAATGAGTCTGATCTCAGGACCCCCACAGAAACCTATCTTCAGTTTACCTCCCAAGGATTAAGAGAAAAACTGCATTTACTAGAACTGCCAAATTCTACATTTGACAAAAATTAAATCTGTTTTAAAAAGAAAGAATAGCACGAACTGCATCTTAAATTTATGCTAGGGCATTGGATTTAGGCACTTGAAAGCAATTTCAAGAGCAGATTTGCATGCAACAGAAACCTGTAAGCAAATTGAAAGTGCTGTTTAGGATTCATAGAGGAACAAAATGCATACTCCATCTCTGACATAATTTGTCTTGAGGTTTATGAAATAATTTTTCATCGGATTATAATATTTAAAGTAATTAAAGATAAAATTTGCTATTTAATAAACAATGTGTTTTGTAACTTCATTAAGGATGATGCCTTTCTTAATTGTAATGGTCCAAAAGGTTGTCAGTGAACTGTACATTAACTGCAGAGATAATAATGATTTTATATGCTAATAATTTTTAAATTAATAACTCATGTAGTTTCTCAGCCACACGGGGAAAATAATTTACATTCCTAAAGCTTACTTTGGTATTAACCCCTTTACTTGGGGAGAGTGGATATCCTTGTATAAAATGTTCATTTGTTTTACATTAGCACTAATGCAAGCATGTAGGACCCACTGGTGTGAAAGGATTAAAAGCAGCAGCATTAGACAAACATGAACATTTCAGAGAGAGATCCTTGTTAGAGGAACCTATTGGGACTGTGTAACTTGATTTTCTATTTATTGATCAGATGCTTCTTGGTTTTGTTACCATTTGAAGCTTCACTGGGAGAGAATCCTCCTGCTGTAGTGCTGCATATACAAAACTATGCACCCAGATGACACTAAAGACTTATTCTCACTCCTTGGTATGTTTATGTGGCTGGACTAATATTAGTATGGGTCGATTGCCTGTGTCAGGGGAAGGGTACACTCTCTTGGGAGTATTTGCACCATTGACTGAAGGCAGTTTTAGGCATCTAGTTTTAACTTTCTGAAACACTATCATCTCTCTGAATGTGTGCGTCTCTTCATGGACTGAAAAGGGACATAGGTTCCTACCTCTTTGATGCTTTAAGTATCACATGAATTAGTTGCTTAACGTAAGAAGTATAAATTTCCCATTTTGAATTTTTTACTTAGCCACCAAAAGAATGAGCTTAAGAGGAGGAGGTGTGCATACCTGTGCAGATTTCTGCACCCACAAGCCAAGTACCTGATCTGTGATCTTCAGTGACAATGCTTTACTTAATTTTCTTGACCGTTGGGCATTGAGGCATTTGGAGATCTTCATCATCATTTCTCTGTCTGTTTTGTATGTAGTAGCCTTACTACAGCATCTCAAGTTTGACTCTGTTACATTTCTGACCCACAGTACCAATTTTAGTACCCTGTCAGCAAATTGTGAAACATCCAAGGAAAACTAAGGCACTTGAAGAAAATGGTTCTGCTGGTTTTGGCTGGGATAGAGTTCATTTTCTTCCTAGAAGCTACAACGAGGCTGTGTTTTGGATTTGTGCTGAAAACAGTGTTGAGAACACAGGGATGTTTTAGCTATTGCTGAGCAGTGCTTACACAGAGCCAGGGCCTTTTCTGCTCCTCACCCCACCCCACCAGCGAGCAGGCTGGGGGTGCACGAGAAGCTGGGAGAGGACACAGCTGGGACAGCTGACCCCAACTGACCAGAGGGATATTCCCGACTGTATGATGTCATGCTCAACATATAAAGCTGGGGGAAGAAGAAGAAAGGGGAGGACATTTGGAGTTACGGTGTTCATCTTCCATCATTACACGTGATGGAGCCCGGCTTCCCTGGAGATGGCTGAACCCCTGCCTGCCCATGGGAAGTGGTGGATGAATTCCTTGTTTTGCTTTGCTTGCGTGTGCGGCTCTTGCTTTCCCTGTTAAACTGTCTTTACCTCAACCCACGAGTTTTCTCACTTTGACTCTTCTGATTCTCTCCCCATCACCCCTGTGGGGGTGCTTAGTTGCTGGTTGAGGTTAAACCACGACATGGTATAATTAGTTAATAAACACACTCTGTCTTTGAATAAAATTTCATATGAAATACAACATATGCTCATGTTGGGAAAGGAATTAAGCTTTAATGAAAAAATTTAAAAAAGGATTAGAAAAACCTTAGGCAATTTATGGCTTCTTTCGTTGACCCTTATGCAGAATAGGGCCTGGTCAAAATATGACCTTCCTTAGTTATGTCCAATATGTTAAAGTATACATGGTAGCTATATAGTTGGTTTAGTGTTTCTCAGCCAATCTACTTGTCTGGGAGAATCACTTTAGCTGCATATTTATATAAAACTCCTCGCTACAGCTACTTTTAAAAGGCAAGGCAGATAAATATGTGCTTAATAAGGACATCGATGTGAAGTGGGCAAATGACCTGAGTGAGAAAGCTCATTGACCCTCCAGCATGTTACAAGAATGTCATTTTTGTTGCAGCGTACTCCGTACTGACATGCAGCGTGTGGCAATCTCAGAAGGTAAAGCCTCTGACGATGCATACTGATTATTCACCTGTAATTATAAAACTCCGTGTGCTATTTTTCTTAATTTTTAGTGAACACTGGAGTGTAATCATTTGGAAAGTGCCCCTTCAGAATGTTGCTTTAAAGAAATGAGTAAGAAAGTCTTTTCAAATGTTTTGATAGATGATTCATGGCACTGGAGCTGCTGTCGAGGAGCCAGTGTAGCCAAGCCTATAAATATGCAGTTACAAGAACTCTAGAAACGTGCATTCTGGTAGTGTGACAGATTCAAAGAGCACTTTTTCTACCAGAGCAGGTTTCTAAAGTTGCTTTTTTCCTGTTCTACATTCAGATACCGTTGTCTAATTAGACTAATTGGCTGGCAAATTTGCCTTCTTTTAAATAAAATTGCTTTGGAGGTGAGAGAGCAAATACCGTCAGAAACCTGAATTACTCTTTCTTTCTGTAATTGTTTCTTTTTAACAGAGCAGAACCAGTCTTTATTATTTCTAGGGAATTTCTCTTTAATTTACTATATATGACACATTTCCAGAAGGAATGAATATTGGCAGTCTATTTATAAACCTTTAAACAAAGTAATCATAATGGAATGACTGACCTCCACCTTACCTGCAGTGGCAGTAATGGATACAGCTCTAACAAATAACTGTTACCTGATGGTAGTTTAACGAAGCAAACTTGCTTTAAGTCAGTACCTGTGCATTTTCTGTGTTTTGTATTGTCTTCTGAAGATCCAAAGTACACTGAGGGTAATGAGAATGAATGATAGCTCAGATGTGTTCTTTCCTTGGACTGCTGGTTGTATTAAATCCACAGCTCATGTGAAGACCTACAAATCTGTAACATCCGTTTCAGATGAATTCGGAAACAAGGGGCTGCATTCTTTTATTCTTGGTCCAGAGATTAAAATTGATCATGGGGGGCACAAGGGAGCAGGTTGTAGTATCACAGCTCAATGTGGTTAACTGGGATAGTGCACAGCTTCTCTTCTACTTAACTGTACGCATACAGGTTACAAATATTATTGATTGCAAGGGTCAGTGAAGGCTGGAGGGAGGTTATGTTGCTTGATGCTATTCGGTAATTTTTAAGGGACAAGAGCTATGAACCCTCATAGCAGCTGGGACAGGTACAGTTTAAATCTGACAAATGGAGATTTATGTTTGTGTGAGCTGGCAAAGCCCTTCAGGTAGAAATAATAAACGGAAATTTGATAGGTTGTTCTATCATAGGTCACATAATGTGCTGCAGAAAGGGGGGAAAAAAGATTTAATTATTACCTTTTCATCAGAATGCACTGATGATAGGTTTTCCGTTGCAGATCTGTGCTGCAGAAAAATGAATAATGTTTAGAAGTCTTTTTTTGAGGCATCATTTTAAAATATATGTAGAGATGGTTTACCTGAAGTGATTAAAAAATGCAGCATAGGTGGAACGATATGGGAGTAATTACTGAATAAGCTTTATAGCATCTTTTTGTTCTTCCATGTGGGCAAAACCAGTGTATTAATATTGTAAAATTTAGGATAAGACAACATAATATGTTAACAAATACCTGGGAAACAATATTTGTTTCATATATTGAAATTTCAGGTAGAGTGGTAATTATTCAGTAGCATTGGGAAGGCATTGCTAGTTTACACTGAAGACTTCTACATTTAAAAAAAAAAAAAGGTTTGGGTGAATATTTGTTACGTTTTTAAAATAAGAATAACCATAAAGGCCTATATTTTGCAAGTATTACTTAGCGTGTGGGATATTCTTCCTGGATAAGTAAGCGTTTACAATTATTTAATATAGATACAGTTATATAGGCTGCAAAGCTGTAATTGATCCAGCCTGTTGTTCCATGGTCACCACATTCAAATAGAATGGAAGCTATGGAAGTGGCATACAACAAAGTAGTATGTTTATATATATGTATGTAGTAGTATGTTTATATATGTTTATAGTAGTGTGTTTAAGAGAAGTGATTATAGTTAGATATTTCTGTGATTCTTAACTGTTCTATTTCATCAAATTTTGGGAACAATATTATAAAAATCAGTATTTATATTTGTAACACTTTGGTTACCACCCATCAGCTATTATATTACTATTATATCAAAAGTACAGGACTATTTTAGCTAGTACAAGTTGGTGGTGTCTCAGTACACCTTATTGCAACTTCCTTG
This sequence comes from Phaethon aethereus, assembly GCF_964289735.1. Lineage (NCBI taxonomy): Eukaryota > Metazoa > Chordata > Aves > Phaethontiformes > Phaethontidae > Phaethon > Phaethon aethereus. The sequence goes on from NC_138584.1 coordinate 15,347,692, forward strand.
CTGTACAGTGCCTGGAACCTGACCAAAGGTATTATTCCAGAATATTAATGACTTAATTATTCCTCATATATTTCCACAGGATTAGTTTGCTGGCTTTGATAGATTTTTTCAAACTGCTGCTTTGCAACAGTGTAGAGGCCTAGTATTTATTTTTCCTTGTGATGCCAACTAAGCATTTGTGGCTTTTTCTTCGTGAATGTTTTCCATCAGATTTGTTCTCATTTTTAGCCATTCCCGGCATATTTACCATATGTAGCTTCTATTGATCCAGCTTTTCAGAGCTTTTTCCCAATTTTTTTGAAATAAAAAATTAATATGAAGAGATCTTTTCTGTGCTAACATTTGATTGTCCCTTTGTAATTTTTATTTGACTTTGATTATTCCAATATGCCAGCGTGACTGCCTATAAACTGGACATATTAGACAGGTAAGTTATAATGAATCTGCTTGGGGAAAGATACTGTTTCTGTTGCAAACAGCTATTGTAATATTTTCTGCTTTCTTTTCAGGAGTCTGTTGCTCCCAGTCTCTCCATCCAGTTTATTTTGCTTTTGCTTCTACATGTTCGGATTTTCTATACTGTATAAAAATCCCTTTTCTGTGACATATGGTTTCTGAGATGACAGATTTTTTTTTTCTGTCCTTCAAGGTACTGATAGACAGTCCCCAAGGAGGTGATCTTGCTTTTGTGGCCACTTCACTCCAGCATCGTTTACTGAACAAGAGTGAGCACTGGGGCCAGTTTCTTCTCCTCTAGCGTGGTGCGGCATATCACACTGACAAACAGTATCTGGCTGGTGTCTGGGGGAAACACGGCCCCCCTGTGTCTTCCCTTTGGCATGTTAGTGCTAGGACCATACTTGTTGAAGGAAGAGGGAAGGGAACTCACAAAATTAGCATATTAGGTCTTAAACTTCAACATCCCTGCTCTGCCAGTTCAAGAATGCTGCTGAATAATGACAGCTTATCCCATGGTGAGAAGTGACCAATTTAGTGAGGACTAAAAATCCAGTTCAGCTCTTATTATAAGCAGACTGGAGCAAGCTCTTTTCCTGGACTGAATGGTACATTCTTATAAGAGAGATGGATTTGACTGAGACTACTAAATGCATTTTTGCTAGTGACCTTTTCAGATTTGTCACCAGTATAATAAATGTTACCAAGATGACATAAGAAAGGTTTGCAGCAATATTCCACTCTATTTTTTACAGCAGATGTTTCTACAGTTACTCTGTATTACAATTTACAGAACTCTTATGTTCTACAAATCAAGATTCATAGCAAACTGTTTCAGTGCTTTAAGTCCTGCAATAAACAATACCAGGCAGAACAGAACCAGAGGGAAGGTAAGCAGACTTCTGCATTCATCCTTCTCTGTGATGAGGTTTGCTTCATAGTAATCTTCACATTTCAGCGAGTCCTTTCACCAGGGCTACCATCTAACTTGCTAGCATCCTCAGTGTGACTATTACTTCAAATATGGGCAATGTTACGTATCGGTTTCCAAGCTGAGAAGAAAGGCTAGAATTACCATCTGTTACTTAATTTAGGAAGCTGTGTATCTGTACAACCTGGTATCACTTCTTCTAGTGTGTTCTTTAAAGAATTGTGTTTTAAAAACACTTAGTGAATACTGTATGCTTCAGTTCTGAGGTATGCATTTTAAAAGAGTGCTTTTAGATGGTAAGTGCTCAAGTCAAACGGGGAGTTGAAAATCTTTATGGTGCTTAATTGAATATCTATATATTGAGACTTGCAAAATCACCACACTGTTTCTTCAGATCTTTGTTTAATCACCTTGAAACACTGATGATTTTCCCTAAAATACATTACTTTAGTCATACTTGAGCGATACCCCAATAACATTCAAAGTGCATGTCCCATATATTGAGCATAATAAAATTAAGAAGCGCAATTAAGACTAGAGGTAGGCTGTGGAGGGTAAGCTAAAAAGACCCTTTTTTGAGAAAAGCTGGACTGATTATGAGAAAACCAAGTTAGGGGTAGACTCTATATTTGATGGGGCTAATGAGTTATGGTTCACCTTTGGAACAAAAGGTGACAATTTGGTTGACAATAGATGTCAATCTAATCTCATCATGGGATCACTAAATGTTGTGAGGACAGACCACAAGGCCGCAGTGTTTTGTAATCCAAGCTCGGACATACAACACTGATTGCGTGGTCATGATCCTAATTTCCATCACTCTTGTATTGATTCTAAACTCTGTGATTCCCATCTGCAGTTTCTGATGCCTAGCTCTTGTGAAATTTTGGCTGCATCTAAACTGGGATTGGACAATTGGCTTCAAAGAGAAATTGGATTATAAGAACAAATTTAGTTCTGTCTGACCTGACTACTTTATTCCTGTTGTTTCAATACCATTTGCAAGTAGCGCAGATCCTTGTCTCTGTCTAATTTAGCAACAAAGTAAGGTGTGAGACCTACAGACTGCATTACTTACAGGTTCACCTACTTATTCAGATGTTTTTAAAAGACGTTATGGTATGGACATAGCTGTTCAACTTAGAATGCACTGCAGCAATTGTGTATGGCTCTTGTTGATAGATGTGAAGGGTATTTTTTCACACATGCTGTACAGTGTTCATCCTAACTTGAGGGTAAGAAAAGGCTAACACAATTGTCTTGTAGTTCTTTTACTTTTCTCCCTTTTATTTTTCTATGAGCGAGGCCTTTAGCCATCAGTAGGGAACTACTCCTACAAACCTTGCAAGTGTACCTATTCCAAAGTAAAGAAATCATTAATAAAAAACAGTAAAAAGGAGCAGTTATATTACAAAATAAATCTACCAGGCTTAGAAAGGAAAACAAATTTGAAAGAGCCACCTGCTGTGGAGATGAGGCAGTAATCTCAACAGCAGGAAATAAACAGAGAGAGAAAGAAAATACAAAAGCATAGACATTAAAAAAGTAATTAAAACACTTATCTCCATCAACATACATAGCAAACAAAAAAAATCAACCACCTAGAAAACATACTGTATTGAACCTCACAACAGGAAGTAACAAAGCTGCCACAATAAAAAAAATCTCCAGCAAAATGAGAGAGATCCTTTAAAAATACAAGCCTCAAAAGTATTTACTAATGTGTTAATCGCTAATGGACTGACCTTGAGAGAAGCTAGGCACCTGCAGAGCATCTGCCACTTTACTGGGCATTTTGTCTTTCAGAATCAAACCTCTAAAAATGTAGAGAGAGTAACTCTTTAGATACCAATGGCTTTCTGTTCCATTTCTGATGACTGTTGTAGCATTAATTGTAACAGTGTGTGTAATGTAATCAGCTATGTGGCACAGCTTGGGCACCGTATTTGGATAATGCATTTCACTCTAGTTCACATCTAAATTGTTGTGTAATATTGATCCACGGACAGCAATGTTAGCAATATTGATACGAATTAATGTGACTTCTTATAAACAAGTAGGTAGAGCATATGCCACTGCATGCAAATAGGTTCTGTCACATCTAGGGGAAACTGTAAATTTGACAGTTATGAGAATTTAGTGTTTCAATGTTATTTTTCAAGATAATACTTTAATGTACTTAAAACTCATAGACCAATTTATACAATTCATGGATTGTGTGACATAAAATAAAACTGCTTTAAATACATAGATTTTGATCTCCATTTCCCCAGACCACAAGCTAGGCTTGTTGAAGAAGAACAGAGCATTCAGAAATATGAAAAGATGCTTATGCGCTTGGAATATATATGTTCTTTCTTCTCTGCCGCGCACCTTTGTAGTCACACTCTGACCATATGGTACCTGTAGCTGCAAGTCTCTGGGCAAGTGTGAAACGCTATCAGAAATGTTAAATCTGAAATGTTTTTGTATGGTATGCAAAGAGCAAGTTGGAACACTCGGTGCGTAAAAGGGCAGGGAGATGGGACAAAATGGGCACTTTTCTGTTAATTCAAAAGGACCCTTTCAGAAGGGAAATGGTGGATTTAGAAATTTACCTTTAGAAGGCAATTATCTTAGGTCTGTATCTACTTTAGCATATCTTTTTTAAGAAAATAAAAAACCCCCATATAAACAAATATTGTTAACAAAGATAACTTGTCAGACCATGTCAGTTCCTCTCTAAAATTCGTAACAGTCCCTCCCCATCAGCCTTCCATGGCTCCTTTGCCCAGGGCACATGAGTGGGCATAACCTGTTATTCCTATTCCTCAAACTGGCCAAAGGTGAATCATTGCTGGTGCAGAACCTGTGCTGCCTCGTTACTGGGCTGCGTTCACGTTTCTTATGCCGATTAGCAGGCTGGGTCTCAGCTTGTCTGGGCTTAGCCTCTCGGGTATTATTTCAGGAGACTTGCATTGCCACCAGAGCAAATACACAGCTAATCAGATGTTCTTCTGCCCCCATCCAGTTTCTTATGAGGTTCATGCATTTTTCTCCTCATTCTCAGTAGATTCTGACAGTTCAAGGCTTCCCACCTGGTCCTAGGATCTCCTGGGCCCCCTTCCTCAGCAGATTCCAGTCGTGGAGGCTGGGAAGGGCAGAACAAGAGTTCTCCCTGTAAATGTGATTTTTCAAAATCCTGTTTAGCTCTGATGAAACATGAGCAGGTTTTCATAGATACGGCAAAAGGTGGAAAGAACTCCCTACCCTCTAAATTTCTACCTAATGCTCAGTATTTGTATGACATGCAAATGTGTTAAAAAAAAAAAAAAAAGTCCCATGAATTGGTGAATGGGGTTTGATGTTGGTTTTGGTTTGCTACTTTTAAAAGGTAGAAAAAGGGATGTGCACTGCCAGTGGATCCAATTTTCTTTGTTTTATTTTGAATTAAATTTGGATATATTTAAGGATGTAATGTTCTTTTGAAACAAAGTTGAAAGAGTCATTATAGAAAATGTGAAAATAGAGCGTCTTGGCTTTTAAAAAAAGTAGTTCTTGGTATATTCAAACACAAATTGCATTCACCAACCTGAATTTACATTTTAACCTGAAAGTAACAGGTTAGTAAAAACAACTCGGACAGTTCTTGTCTTGAAAACTCTCTTCTGTCAGGATAGCAACAGCTAAGAATGCAAAGGGAAGGAATATTGCTTGAAAGATCCTAGCTCATTTGTTTACCTGGTCCAGGTTAAGTTTTTTCCAAAATGTGGTATTATCACAATTAAAACTGCAGCAAACCAAACTTTTCAGCATTCGATGTGAGGAAGAACAGAAAACCTCACAACGCTCTAGTAAGTTTTGTCCCTGTGTATTGAAATGTATATTTACACTTCAACTACAGCTCCATTTTTCTTTTGGTCTGGAGATTTGTTTTCAGTCAGCTGCCAGTGGAAACTACATTTGACCCTTACCAAAGAAGGAGGCTTATTTTGTATGTTAGTTATTAAGACTGGTTGAGAAGTTCACTTGAAACCGCAAATCTGCCCAAACATGTCAGGTTTAAGTAATCCAAACAATGAGTTCAGGTTCAAAGGCATTCCTGTTTCTGGGGAGAGGGGATTTGATCAAAATAGGAGAGAGACACATGTTGTGCCTCTACTCCCACTTTAGTTTTCCTTTCCAAACCAGGCTAATAGTTACAGTAATAGCAGCAGTATTTATTTCCTTTTCAGACTTAGCCGATTGATGTGTTGATGTGCCTTGATTTATTTGGTGCAGCAACCAAGTGGACTAGGTGCATTGCTCTGCATGCCAATCCCTTATGCTGTGTGTGCATCACTCTTGTCTATTGCCTTGTATATCTGACAAATTGACTCTAATAATTTAGCGGTTCATATTTCATCTGGATTAGGGGATTGTGAGAGGATCTAAATTCTATCTCTCTGAATGGAGACGATGGACTTAAGACTGCCAGTTAAGAAAATTAACATGCATCAGTATTGTGAGAACAGGGAGTACAAGATCTTGATGGGAAGCAGATGTTGTTTTTTCTAATAGATATATGTGTATATATATGCATGTATATATTTTTATGTATATATAAAGGATATAAAAGTGGGAGGTTAAAGTCTGTGTTTTCCAAAGACTCTGTTACAGTGGCTAATGACTTTGGAAAGTATATGGTATGTCAGACCTGGGAGAGAGACTGATGCTCAGGGACAGCCCGCTAGAGAGGGGGCTGTGGGGGTCAAATGAAGGAAAGAGGGCTTCATACTAAGAGAGTGATGCTTACTGAGGGAAAGCTGGAGCATCTGGAGATGAAAGGCAGGGCCTAGCAAACCAGAGGGTCAGGAATAGAGATTAATTGCTTTCTACGCAGTACCTGACCCAGATTGGGACTGTCTAGATTAGCTTTTGCAAAGCTGAACTAGATCTGTCATGCAAGCTGTTATTTTCACGATGTTTCTACTTTCTCTATTCTTAGCAAATGCCGTTTTCCACAGCCCATGAGGCTTCATTGTGTAGTCTGGATATCAGTTGCTTCAGAAACTTGTTCCCTGACATCAGCAGATAAAGGGACTGAGGCTCCAGGACGCCCAGGGCTGTGGCTGCAGGAGGCTTGTGTGCGGGTCTGCAGAGTCCATCCGAACGCCACCAGTGGAATTGGCTGTCTAGGCTGCGTCCTCTTGGTTGCCCTTCAGAAGAGTTATTGTTCAGTGAAGGTGAAGGAAATAATTGTTACCACTAGATTTTGGTATAGGTTATTTAAAGACAGGAGACCTAGAATAGTGAAAGATTGTTTCAGGATAAGAAATACCAAGTAATAAATGAGAAAGCCTTTTAGATGGCTTGCAGGTGGATTTGGAGAGCAGAGAACTGACTGCTGTTGGCTTCAGCCTAAAACCTAGGGGAAAGACCTCATGTTTTATCAAGCGTTTTGTCTTGGGTGGCTCCTGGCTATTTTGTACTAGTGTGTGAATTCCCTTTTGCTAAAGGATGTCGCTGATTTACCTTCAAAGGGTGTATCTCGTGGTTCATTATTTTGACCTAAATTGTGTCTTTTGTAGATGACTGGGGTTTTTTTAAATTTTATTTCTTCTCTAAAACCATTTGCTTGAAACGACATTTTTCCTCTACAGCTGTTTTTTTGTCAAATGTTCTCTCTCCTGGGAGGCTGTTGGCTATTTATCAATATTTGATCTGTCTGTAAAGTGTGCTTCTGTGGGGTGGCTGTTTATTATGAAATGGTGTCTCTCTGAAGTGGATCTTACCAGTTCTTGATCTCTTTCTCTGATTGTCTGCCTCTTTCTAGGCTAGCCTAGTGGCTTTAAGAAGTACTCAATTTCTCTGTTTTAAGAAAACTAAATGCGATCATTATAATGGCAAATACTGAACAGCAAAAGGAGATACGTCAGAATCCAATACGACTTCCAGTAGATGCTTAGCAAAGACTTTGAAATTGTACCAGGTGTTTATAGGTATAAGAGAAAAATCCTTTGCATTTCCTTCAAATGTAAATATTGTAAATTTTGCTTAAAATTGGAGTTTTAAGCAAAATTAAAACAGTAAAATAAATAGCAGAAAACGCCATATATACTGACTACCATTTAGGCTTTATTTTGTTGTATCAGCCAAGCTACACATTATTGAATCCAATGTATTCTTAATCCAACTGCTTTGATTTCAGTGACACTGAACTAGTGATGAACCTGAACCATGAACATTGCAACATTCCATTAATTCTACTCTTTCTTCAGCCTATGGGAGCTAAATTACTGGTGCTGTTAGAGATGAAATCATTTTCATTAGGAGATGATAAAAGCAGCAAAAATAAGAAGGAAAAAATATTTGTGAGGGTTTCTCCTTGTTTTTGAATGGGGCTAGATGTTAGATAGAAAGGAAATTAGCTTTAATGCAGGCTGCATGTCCCACTAATCATGAGAGTGTTTCTCCCAAGAGTAAACTGAGACCTGAGCCAGTTTACGGATACCTCAGTAGAAATAGTTGCATTACTGTGTTCTTTGCCTGTAGGCAGTCACTGAGAGCTTTTTCTGACGTACTTTTCTTGCTGTAGATGATTTTGCAATATATACATAGAGGAAAACCTATGCAGTTTTAAAAATAATTTCTTTAGTTCATTTTACACATTGTACGTTCAATAGCACTAAGTATTTCTGGCAGCCTCTTCAGATATCCATTATTCAGTCTTCATTAGCTGATATTCCAGTCTACCAGGAAGTACAGCATTCAAAGGTCTTGAAGTTCAGTACATGCTAGTATTTTCTATTCTTATTTTTCTCAGTATCTACCTATAGATCAGTGGTGTTTTGAATGTCAGGTGTTCAGCAACTGAGTCATGATTTTTCTTCAAAATGGTGATCAAGAAAGTGCTCAATAATGTGATATTTTTTGAAATGCAAAAAAAATCTTTTTTAATTTACTTTTTGGCTTGTCAGCTTTTGAATTCACTGAGAGCATGTTTTCATTTTCTTCACTGAAACTGTTAAAACTAAAAATATACTTTTTTTTTTTTTCTTCTTGTATTATAGTAGCTTCATTCAGGGATCTAGAAGTTTAAGCAACTTCCCTCCTATCAGGTGACTCATGAAAAAATCCTAAGCTTTCTTATGACGGAGTCCTGATCTTATACTGTAATGAGACAGATTTTTGCTGCTTCAGTAATATACAAAGGTCCTAAACTTTCCCCACTTGGAACAGCACTCCTCAAAGTGCAATCCTACTTTATTGTCAACACTACCATGATGTTATTGGGGTTTTCCAGACCACTGTGTCTTAGGGGAGAAAGATTACTCTGCTGCCATCCATGCCTGAGAATGGAGAGAACACAGATTGCTTTGCATGCTCCAATTCTGCCTGCTTGCTCTGAAGACTCCTCAGTTCTAGTGTGTTTTCTTAGAAAAATTGTTGATGTTTACTCAATTTCAGTATGTAATTATTAATTAGCATACTTTAATAATATTATGGTTTTTTAGCTATAAAGATGAAAGTCAAGGCCCTGTTGAAAATACCCTGATAGATCATTGCATTTGCATGAAAAAAATGTTTTAACTTCCATGTCAGCTATGCTGGTTTTTCATGCTGTCCAAATGTTCACACAGCAACAAGAAGATATTCTTTGATAATTGGAAGATGTTTTTTTCTGCTTTCTTTTAATTGCAAGGTATTTGTTGCTATTATTTGTTGTGAAGTGTATCCCTGTCTGTATCCTATGGCTTCTGTATAAATGTGTGCTATTAATAACTATAAATAAATGTCAGCCAATAAAGACTTTGGGGTTTTGAGAAAAGACGCAAGAATGGCAAAAAATGATGGCATACAAATACTCACAGATAAGACGGATCTACAGTACTGCCATTTGTCCTCCTCTCCTCATCGGTTAAGCTGTTTATTATTGCCTCATTTGTATTATCTGCAGACTAGCTGTATTGAAAAATGCCTCAAAACAAAGGGAACAAAACCATTTCACAGCAGTAAGAGTTACATGCGCGTGCAGGTAAAGAAATACAAGCAAAGCTTACAAGAGTCTTCTCTTCCCTAGTAGCTTCCCTGCTTTTGCACCTGGTATATCCTGTTCTCTCTAACCTTTTCCTCCGCATTTGTTTTGGTATGAGTTATATGAGTAAACAGATTATCCAACAACCTTATTTTCGAGTGCCAGTACTATTAAAAGATCACCAGTTATGTAAGCTACAGACTACTAACATGAAGCTACAGTCATTTGTGATGTTCTTTTAGAAACATAAGAGGGTTTGTAAAAGTGCTTGTATTGAGGATGTTTTTGAGAATGTGTATGTAATGTGAAATATATATTGGTCATTGAAATTTCCCTTGTAGTTCTGATATGCCTTAAAATATCTACTTTAGGTTTGCCCGAACCAAACAGAGACAGTATATTCCAAGGATTGAGAATGGATCACGGATTCTACACATCTAAAGACTTCCTACCTTTGGTAGCAATGGCAAGTAAACCAGGTGTGTGATACTATGTTTTTGTTGTAATCATGTTCAGTGAGTCATTAGCAGTTACTGATACATCAAAAAGGACAGCTGGCTACCCAGCAGCAGAGCCAATTACGAAGCACCTCCCAGTGAACAGGTCTGGGGCAGGGTTTCCTCTTGGTGAGTTGCAACCTCAGGAGTGCAGTCAGGAAAGGCGGTCCTAGAGACTGTAAAGCAAATAGTTGTATGTAAAGACCTAAGCACCTGGCAAATCATTATCCCTAATAAGTTACATTTGTTATTTTGAGTTATATGCAAAAGATGTCATAAGCTTCTCATTTGTATAAATTAGCTTGGTATAAATATTATATATAAAAAATGGTCCTGAAAAAATCTGATATTGGAGAAGGTGTTGCTGACCCATATAAGCAGCTACTTTGTATATTGTTGATAAATGATTTTACTTGATCCCAAGTCATGTGCTACATGTTTTACAGACACATTTAAGGGAACGCTAATTCCTTAGCCCAAAGAACTTACAGTCTAAGACTCAGGACAACAGTAGCATGCCAGGAGTTGATAAGACAACACTCAGCTTATAGGCACCAAATGCAGTCTTGTTTTATGCTTTTACATCTTTGTTTTGAGTACAAAAAGCTGCATTTGCTCCCCAAGGAGTATAGTTGCTTTCAGTGGCCCTGAATGTTCAGTCATAAGCCCCAGACGGATGGATGAGATGGGGCTCATGGTTTCTACACCACATTCCCTCATGGTCTAGATTCCCCAATGTGTTGATAAAAAAGAAAAATAAAAAAGAAATTCCATGTACAGTTTTCTGGGCGTAGACTTAGTGCAGTAGGTGATCTTGTACATATGTCCACACATTTAACCACATATATGTCTCTTTTACCTACAAACGGATTTTCTTCTAAGCATTCAGAAATTTCTTTTAGCATCATATAGGGTTACCTGCTTATTTAGTAGACTTTGCATAAACTTCTGCGGCAAATCATTCTGCATATAAAAGTAAAGTTTATTACCCCATTTTATGCAAAATATTTAGGAAGTGAAATTCTGTATCCCATCTGTCCCATCTCTCTGCTGTTTTGATCAAATGCTTATTTCTGTCTCTTTTCATAAGCTCAAAGTGAGCTCAAATGGGTTGGGAGAAAAGGGTGGTTGCTTTTTTTTTTTTTGAAGAAAGAAATGTTTAAAAATTAAACAGATTGAGAATCTGCACTGCAAAACATTTGTAGATTAACAAAGGAAAAATAAATCCTGCAAAACAATCCCCTCTTGTAATAATTTGACTAAAAGCACTTTATAGAATTCTGTATGGACACATAGCACTCGTGTACTGTAAGTTGCCTGCCTGCATGAGGATCCATATACTGTGATCCGCATCTTTTAAAATGTTGCAAAGTAGCACTCTTGATTTGCCAGGATATGTTATGATATTTTTTCATATTAAGTCTACAATGAAAAGAAGGGGGAACTTTGAAGAACTAACCTTTTCTGACTGACAGTAATAGATAGCTCTTTGGTGTTGTCGGTTCATTAACATGGCCTCTTTCACTTGATTTTCCTAGTGTCTGTCTGTGGCTGTAGCCACCTCTTGCTCTCTAAAGCATGGAATTTTAAAATAAAATATACATGTCCTATATCCTGTTCTAGCCTCTTTTTTTACTATGACAGATCTCTAAGTAATAGACATAATAGACTTATTTACAGTAAAGTATATATTCTTCCTGCTTATTAAGTTCTGAATGCCACTTGTTACTATACTTTCCTCCAAAAGGGGTTTCCCTTGCAAATACATAGACGTGGATTTATCTTGGGAGTGGCCTTGTTACCATGAGCAAAGTGGGCTGCTGTGACTGATCCGTTATAGACTAGTCCGGTAATGGCACTCTGAGCTGCTGTTCCCCTGCTGCACTTGTGCTTTTTCCACTGCTCAATGTACAGTTGTTGTGAAGGATTAAGCTCATTAAAAATAAATGAGAAAAGTTTAGAGAGAATTTTAGAATAAGAAGTCTATTAAGTAAATAGTAAACACAATTTCGTACACACAGGGGAGGAAATGATAGCATTTGCCATACATTAAGCATTTTACAAATGGAGAGAGAATGTGTATTAGAATGTTGTTTCTCACTCAGTTTATATGTCTAAATTAAAAGCATTGTTTCCTTGAATGATACTTGTGTTTCTTTACAATTGCATGTGAAAATCTGCTGCTACTATAGCAAGATACTGAAGTTATACTGCAATGATTAAATAGCCAGCTTAGCACCTCCTGACTGAAATTATCATGGGTTTATTGAGAATGTGGCTTTATGTTGTTTATGGCATTATTTTTTAAGTTGCAATAATTTACCTAGTCAACAGTTAGTTTTATTTAATCTTCTGATAAAGTGCAGTCTCATACAAGGAACACACATGGTTCAGTTCTACTTAAGTGTTTCTCGTAATAATCAAATCATCAAATACAAGCTGTAGATGATGAACACATAATGTCATTCACTCCGTGTAACTTTTTGCAAATCTTTTGTAGATTGCCACTGTAGATTAAAAACTCTCCCAGTGGAAGATGTAGGAATCACTGTAATCATAATATTCTTTCTGTGTCATGTTCAGCTGCTATAGAGAATAGCCTCTGAGAACCATGTCATAGCCAGAACAGCGTTCAGTGCCTTGTAGAAAACTGAGGGAACTAACTTTGAGAAACGATTACACAAAACTATCAACAACTATCAACAACGGTCATCTTTTGAAAAATACCAAGTATTATTCTTTATAATCTATTAAAATGTTTTGTTTTTTTAACTGGGACGATAATGAATCTGATAAGAGAAACTTACTTTTTGAATAAAAAGATCTCTCAATGCTAATTTCAACCTCACAGGACCCACAATCCTACAAACGTGTTGTCATTTGAATTCTTTCCAGATAGGAAGGTGCAGCTGCTTAGAGTACTGACTATGAAATTATGTATATGAGCATATCTTAAAAACGGGAATAAAACTGTCTTTCAGTGAAGCAGAATAATTCGATAGTGACACTCCATGCCTGGAAACTGTAAGATGCAATTTTACACTGCTTTGGGTACAAGTACCTTTTGAGCTGTCATGCGGAAATGGTTTCTCTACTTAAAGATGGTGTTTTCCTTTCATCTTTCAGGGATGTGTGCCTGTCACTCTCCATTGCCATCAATACATGGAACTGTAATTGTACTTGGGGCAGGAGACACTGCTTTTGATTGTGCAACGTCTGCTTTACGCTGTGGAGCTCGTCGCGTGTTTGTGGTCTTTAGGAAGGGATTCACTAATATCAGGGCCGTTCCTGAAGAGGTAAAATTGAATAACAGCATTTATGAGAAGGAATATTCTGCAGGGCCTGAAAGTGTGCTAGATGGTACTTAAAAGATATCTACTAAAGGTTTTGTTTATAAAAATGCTCTTAAAATGTATAAGTGTTTATTAAAGATCTGAGGCACTTTTTACATAGTCTCTGTATGATATTTTATATTTTTACAGATAAATATAAATTTATATATAAATAATAATAATTTTCCTGTGTTGTACCTGTTTCCTGTAAAGTCAGAGAGATGCATTTGCATACAGGGGGTAGAATTTCTTGTAAATTAGAAAATACAGTAAAAGTTTTAGTCTTGGAAGCATCCCAGAGATCAAACAGCCATTTGAGTATCATAGGTGACTCTTCAGGTTATGGTTAGATCCTAGGATGATAACTTCTGGCTGCTGTCTAATGAATCTCAGTGATTCTGACATTGCCTTGAGAGCCTATAAAATCTTGTATGAAAATTACTTACAGTGATTTTGGTTTTGAATCACTGCCAATGGCAATAGAGCAATGTCATTCATCACAGGTTCCAGCGTTCAATTTGATTTTTAGTTTGGCTTTGCACCTGTGCAGATGTCCTGATAAATGCCAATTTTGAAACTGACTCTGCTTCCTCAGTGCGTCTGTACTACAAAAGGGTTTTTTCAGGTTAGATTTTCTTGTTTTGGTAGTCTTTTTCCATTATAATTCATTTAGTACATACTTTACACTTTTGCATACTTGAGGATATCAGGCCATCTAACACATCTTTATCATGAGATTTATGATAGCTTGGTTATCTGTTTCAAGAAGGAGGGCATCTTAAACATCTTACAGAAGGGGAATGGAGGTGTAAAAAAAGTAATAGAGGGTCCTTTGACGCATAATTTAATTCTATTTCTGTTGCACTTAAGAGTTCTAGACACAATGGCATTACTGAAGCCATTGCACAGACAGACTCATATGCTACTTAGATTCTTACTAGTCAAAAATCGGCTGTCACTCTGAACCAAAATCTTTGTTAGCAGCCTGGGTAAATTCTTAAAAATTGTCAATGTTTGTACTCATCCAGTCACGCAGTGGTCTTGAAAAAAAGTCAAATAAAAGTAGCTTCAACTAGTAACAACCATGCTAGAATGTTGTCAGGTTGAATATTACATGTTCAAAAAAATTTTGTTGTGTAAACATAGACAATCAAATCCTGAAGACTTTGTTAAGACAAAATGCTGTTTGACTTCAGCAGCTTTACCACAGCAGAGATTCAGAAGATCTTAAGTCTGGATTGTCACTCAGAAAACTGTTGTTTGAACACAGCAGTGAGCATTTAGTAACATCTTAAAATCATGGTAAACAAAAATCAGGGCATGTACTTAATTAATACTAGGCCTCTTCTTAAAAGACACGGTTAGATACATGAGGTAACTCTTTTGCCCTCAAACGAGTTATACGTATTCAAAGTAACAGGGAACTATAAGAAAATATATTGGAGAAATATTTGCATTGTAAATTTACCTAGTGCCACTGTCTAGAACTGCTTGATTTAATAGCACAGCAGGCTCTGAAGTTGGTATTAAGATAATTGTCTGTATACTGTACACAGGTGACTTCTACTACAGAAGAATGCGTGGTAGCATCTTGAGTCAAAAAGTGTTTTATGTTTGGTGTTTGGTTTTTTTTTTTTCATGAAAACACAACAACGTTCAAGTTATATATTTTATTGCTTCTACTCTACAGATGGAACTTGCAAAAGAAGAGAAGTGTGAATTTTTGCCTTTCCTTTCTCCTCGGAAAGTTGTACTTAAAGGTGGACAAATTGTTGCTATGGAGTTTGTTCGAACTGAGCAAGACAATGATGGGAAATGGAAAGAAGATGAGGATCAGGTTGTCCGTCTGAAAGCTGATGTGGTGATCAGTGCCTTTGGATCCATTTTAAGTGACACTAAAGGTAACCCTGACTAATCCATACTGTAAATGATGATTGTTATTTTAGCTGCAGCCATTTCCTGTCCTTTGACAGTTTTGTGAAATGAGTCTACTGGAGGTGTCCTTTACGTATACCTCTTAGAATGAAACTTGAGGGTCTGATAACAAAACAGTTTTCTGTATATCACTGTGTAGAGCAGGAACTCAGATTAGAGGTACAGTTGCTCAGTATATATTTTGCTTTCCTCTCAGTGCAAATGGGATCTCAAAGAATACTCTTGAGGATTTCTTCTGGTCTCGCTAATTAACTTTAGAGAAACTCATTATGCTACAACTTTGAACTGATCTGCTCTCTGAAACCTTTTTTTACCTATTAAATTAAGTAAGAATTAAAGACAGATTCATTATTCTGGTTCAGCTGCTCTGGCTATCACTCATTTCTTGTGCATACACAAGAGAACCGTGGCTGCTTTCATATATACAGTATATGTTAAATTCACATGTGCTTGTCAGCTTGTCTCATTATCTAGTTGCACTTTATAAGCTCTGGTCTTAAAAATTAACAATTACATAGTTCCATAGTAAAGATACAGAAATTGGCACACAGATGGCATTTCAGAGATTGAAGGAGTTGTCTGGATGTAGCAGAAAGAGAGCTGAAGAACATGAGTACAACTGAAAACATGGGAACTGAGCAGAGCTGACTGTTCTCCTCTTGACACTAGGTTGGATTTAAAGAGTTCAGGCACAGACATCAAATGTGCCTTGACAGTAAAAAAAACCACTGACTCAGCAGAAGACAGATTGATAAAATTAATAGATCTTCAGCCTGGAGATGCTCATCAAGGTTAGCAGGTTCTGAAAGCCTTAGTGATCAACATGCCTACCTCTCCAGGGCATGGTCATGCCAGCCAATTACCCCATGACATGTTGTCATGGTCCTGTGGGTATGAATGCTTAGAGGACTTGGCAAGCACTTCAGAGGCTACATCACCAGGAAATTTGGTGATCAGATGCCGATTCTGCCACTGCAAAGGGGATTTCAAAATTTCTTAGCATAATGTGGTTTTGTGGATCTTTTCATTCAAGAAAAGTCGTAAATCTAAAGTAATCTAAGCAGAGTCTAGTAGCCTTTGTGGACATACCTCAGGCACGTATCAAATGTATGACTTCTCACATCTGCATTTTCTGTGTTTTAAATGAAGTTAAAAGAAATTAGTTTTCTGATAGATTTTCTAGATTATTGGTAAAATTATATAAAAAGTGTACTGACTTCACAGGAAGATGAAACATTAGTTAATGAAGATAAATTATAGGTTCCATTGAAGAATTTTAGAGTATGGCCTATAGCAAATTTGTCTGGAATCACAGAATCATAGAATAGTTTGGGTTGGAAGTGACCTTTAAAAGCCTTCTAGTCCAACCCTCCTGCAATGAGCAGGGACATCTTCAACTAGGTCAGGTTGCTCAGGGCCCCGTCCAACCTGACCTGGAATGTTTCCAGGGATGGGGCATCTACAACCTCTCTGGGCAACCTGGGCCACTGTTTCACCACCCTCATTGTGAAATGTTTTTTCCTTGCATCTAGTCAAAATCTACCCTCTCTTAGTCTAACACCATTACCTCTCATCCTGTCGCAACAGACCCTGCTAAAAAGTCTGTCCCTATCTTTCTTGTAAGCCCCTTTTAGTTACTGGAAGGCTGCAATAAGGTCTCCCTGGAGCCTTCTGTTTTCCAGGCTGAACAACCCCAATTCTCTCAGCCTGTCCTCATAGGAGAGGTGTTCCAGCCCTCTGATCATTTTTGAGCTCCTCAGTGCTTCCTGTTCACCAGTGCAATTGTATATAAAGTTAAACCATCATACAACCATGAGAAGAGTCTGAAGTCCTACAGTAACAAAGAAGGATCAACCTGCTTCCTTGAGGAATGCCTGAAGTTTATTCCAGGACCATTCCCATCTTGTGTGTGTTGCTATTGCTTTGGGATAGGTTCATGCAGCCTTAGGCTGATACCCTAGACAGCAACGGCACCAAGACACGTGCAGTGCTTAGTACTTAGGGCTGCCTCCTGCCCTACAGGGCACGGGAGGTGCAGCCTACCTCTCTCTGAGAGAACAGACTCCCATATCACTCGGAGGTGTATTTCTGTATATAGAGTCTGGTATCTGTATTGGTCATGTTTTTAGAGCTCAGTCTAACCCTCTTCCTGCAGGAACAAGTAGGGTTTTTTTAATCTTTAAGAGATTCATGAACTACTCCGTTGCTGGAGTTGACTTGAATGAGAATTTTGGAAAGTTGTAGTGGTGGTGTTTTTAAAACCTTCTGTTTAGGTTTGCGTTTTTTGAAGGTTTTCTAGAACCTCATGTGGTAAATCAAATATTAGCCTATGCAATCAGTATGTTTTGTTGTGATTCATAGACCCTATGACAAAGGAGTGACTCTGTTTTCTCCCACATTAAAAACTGCTTCAGCTAAAAGGTTGAACTTACTGTGTTGCTTAGCCATAATACTGTGCCAGTCTTGTATCTCCTAGTACGCATTCACTGTCTAAATTAGTTGTTGTGAGGTTTTTAAATAGGAACTTAAAATGGGACAGGAACAAAGTCATGCAGTGAGCTGATCATGAAGGAAGAGAGTCATTTACCTTGCGGGTGAGCAATACACCTCAGTTTCACATTGTTTTTTTGGTGAAACTGCTACTATTAGAATAGCAATCAAATTACAAGGAAAAATGCAAGGCATTTGTGTTGGATATTGTGAAAGTGAAAAGAAACTAAGACTTGAGGGAATAAAGTGTTTATTTTGAGCATACCATTTCAGTTGCTTTTAAATCTTTATTTTTTGACTAAGCTGTCTTAATGAAAGTCAAATTTGCTTTTCACCATTGAGCTGGATTAAAAACCAATCTCCAGGCTGCCTCAGCATACATAACAAAAAGAAATGAAAAAAAACCAACCACCAAAAGCATCTTATATTCCTAGTGTTGTTTTTTTAAAAAGGAAGCACACTCAAGAGATGGAGATATTCAGGTATTCTCCATCAGAAGATGGAGATGAAAATACTGGAGTTACTCAAAACTGGACAATGCCATGAGCAAACTGATCTGACTTGGAACTTGATCAAACTTTGAAGAAGGGGATGGACTAGGTGACCTCCAGAGGGCCCTTCTAGTCTGAATTATTCTATGACTAGATGACTCTGATGCAAGTTGAATGAACGTGTTAACTGTTGCTCTTACAAAGAGCTCTCTCAATTGACCTAGTTCGTAAGGCGCCTCAGGGAACTGCAAATGCGGTATTGGTATGGGCTAAGCTAGCAGGGTATGTCCTATTAGTTATTAATAACGTTAAATGCTGATGCTACTGATGTAAGAATGAAGAAAATACTATGAAATACAGAGAGATTAAAATCAGACTTAGGCCCAGTTCAGCAAAGTGTTCAGGGCATAAGCATGTGTGTGACTGCTGTCCTGAGCAGAAACAGCTCATAGGTTAGAAAGCTTTTTCTAGTCTATTATCCTCAACAAGATGTTTCTTATTCTTACATGGTAACTATTACATTTGCAGCTGAGCTTCATGTGCTAACAGTAGGTATTTAGTCTTTTTTGTTTATTTGTAAAATAAAATGCTGATTGTGTTTTTAAGAAACAGTTCTAGTAGGTATTCATCCTCCCATTGGGAATCATATAAATGCATCATTAATTTAAAAAAAATGGACTTCTAAGTCCATTTTATGCTCAGGAAGTTGCTAATAGACAAAACAGGAGAGATGCCTTCTAGGCTATTTTAAGAACATTATCACTTTACTGAAACCAGTTAAAAAAACCCAACAAATTGTTCAAATCAAACTACTGCAGATGGAATAAGAAAAATTTGCTTCTTGTGGAAAAAAAGACCTGATTCTGCAAGCACAAGCTGCTTTTTTTTAATTGCATAGCTTACCAAGCCTTCAAGCCGTCATAACTGACCCGTATAAACAGAGCTGTGAGAGAATTTTGTACCTTTCCTTGTGCTCCTGCTCTTTTGCTTGGTTTGTTCTTTTGGAGGCCATGATGTGTCGGTGAGTTAGTGAAATATCTTCTGTCACCATTCCCAACTGCACTACTCGGTACGTACAAATGTAGTTCTGTACACTCCCTAGCACTGCATTCGGCCTCAACACCCTACTTAACGCCAGTCCAGTTGGTTTTAAAGTCTAAACTTCGAATAACCACTTTCTTAGTTATTTCATTCTGCTAAGCAAAAGGGGACAATACTTTTGGGCCGCAAAATTTTGCACTGGAACAAATGTCCCTGTTCTGATTCGTTTTCCTGAATTCCTGAGGAGAACCTGAGCTTTCTGAGGGGAACCATACAGAAAGTATGGAAAACAGTACAGGCGTTCAAAACGCACTACGCAATGCAGCGCAGGACAGGGGAGGGCAGGGGACTACGGCAGGGTGGGGAACTGGCAACGGAGGTTTAGCTCAACGCTGCGTTTAGCGGGCAGCGGTGAAGAGGAAGTGTTCCCGTTTTCCAGGACACTGAATCTGAGCAAGATGAGGTCTGTTTTGTTTTCCTGGAGAGACAAAAAAAGGGAATAAAAAAATACCTGAGCAAACTCCAAATACTGCCTTTACACACAGTCGTCGTCGTCCCCCTCCCCCCGAAATATTAGGTTATTCATGAGCAAAAATATGTTTTATTAAATTTTTGGTAGTAGCTAGCTATTGCATGGTAACTGAAAGGCAAGGCTTTGTTTCACATTTCTGGGCATCGGTCACAACTTTCAGATGTTCTGCTTTTACTTTCAGTACGACTGTCGTCTTGCGTGGCAGCTGCGGCGGCGACCCCCAGACGGCTTTACCAGAGCGTAACCGCTGCCCCGCAGTAGGTTCCACCTCAGCCGCCGCGGCGGGGGGGCGCGCCGGGCACGCTCCCCCAGGCAGCCAGCCCGCGGCCCGCCCGCCAAGGCGCAAGCGCGGGCGGAGAGAGGCGGCCCCAGCCCCGCCGGGCCGGCAGCGCCAGCTCCTGGCGCGCGGCAGCTGGCTCCGCGCGGGCGGGGACAAACGCGGCGGCGGCCGAAGCCCCTCACGTGCCAGAGCAGCCCCCGGCAGCGCGCGGCCCGCAGCGCGGCGAGCAGGGCGCGCAAACAGGCCGTGGCGCGAGGCAGGCGCGCGGGCGGGGCGCTGTCCACCCCCGGCGCTAGAGGCTCTCTCGAGGAGCGGCCATCGCCCCCCCAGAAGAGGCCCCGCCGTGGTCTCCGCTCGGCTGAAAGCCGTCGCCAGAACCAATGTGGCGACCGTGACAGAGCTCCCACTCAAGCACGCGGCTGTCTGGATGTCCGGCTGCAGGCAGTGCCTGAGCCTGTGACTCGTGCCGGGGGACAGCGGTGACAACGCCCGTGTGCGGTGTGGCCAGGTGAGCGACCTGCTCAGCCTGGGGGCATAGGTGGCAGGGAGTGGAGAGGCTGAGGAGCATCAGGGAGTGTGAGAGGGAGAAGGATCAGTGGAGCCGCACCCGGCCGTCCCTGGGGCAGAGGCAGCGGTGGAGGCTCCGCAAGCAGCAGGGGATCCCCTGCCCTCTTGCTGCCGGGCAGAAGGAGGGCACCTAAGAGACAGGGGGGAATGGAAACAGGTCCCTGCTTGGGGCAGCAGGCAAATCCCCTCCCGGCCTCCCTCACCGTCCCAGCTGCCCTTACACAACACAGAATCAGTGAGGTTGGAAAAGACCTTTAAGATCAAGTCCAACCATCAACCCAACACCACTATGCCCACTAAACCATATCCTGAAGTGCCACGTCCACACGTTTTTTGAACACTTCCAGGCACATGAGGACCTTGATGAAAGTCCGTCCAGGGGGTTGCCTAGGGTGAGTCAGCCAGCCCCACGCAAGACTTCCTCTGTTAGAGAAAAAAAAGGAGGGTAATCATTGTAGGTGACTCCCTTCTTAGGGGTACGGAGAGCCCAATATGCTGACCAGACCCAACCCATAGGGAAGGTTGCTGCCTCCCTGGGGCCCGCGTGAGAGATGTCACTAGGAAACTCCCTGGTCTGGTTCAGCCCACTGATTGCTACCTGCTGTTGGTCCTACAGGTTATCAATGACAAGGTTGCACAAAGAAGTCCAAAAGCGATTAAAAGGGACTTCAGAGCGACTGGTTGATGGAGTAGGAGCACAGGTAGCGTTTTCATGAATCCCTTCAGTGGCGGGGGGGGAAGACTGAAAGGAACAGGAGAACACACCTGGTTAACATGTGGCTCAGGGACTGGTTGCTATCAGTGGAATTTTGGGTTTTTTGACCATGGGGTGGTTTACATGGCACTGGGCCCGTTGGCAACCGATGGAGTTCAACTATCTCCAAGGGGGAAAAGGATGCTTGCTTATGAGTTGGCCGGCCTCATCAAGAGGGCTTTAAAATAGATTCGAAGGGAAGGGGATAAAACCAGGCTCACTGGAGATGAGCCTAGGGGTGGCGTGCCGATGTTGGGGGTGAAATCGATAGCCCAGCTCAAGTGCATCTACACCAATGCACGCAGCATGGGCAGCAAACAGGAGGAGCTGGAAGCCATTGTGCAGCAGGACAGCTATGACTTAGTCGCCATCACAGAAACATGGCGGGATGACTCATGACTGGAGTGCTGCAATAGACAGCTATAAGCTCTTCAGAAGGGATGGGCATGAAGGAGAGGCAGTGGGGTGTCTCTGTATATTAGGGAGTGTTTTGGTTGTATAGAACTCAACAATTGTGATGACAAAGTCTTGCACTTATGGGTAAGGAGGAGGGGGAAAGCACACAAGGCAGATATCCTACTGGGTGTCTGTAATAGACCACACAACCAGGATGAAGAGGCAGATGAAGCATTCTACAAGCAGCTGGCAGAAGTCTCGCATTCGCTGGCCCTTGTTCTTGTAGGGGACTTCAATTTACCGGACATCTGCTGGAAGTATAACACAGCAGAGAGGAAACAGTCTAGGAGGTTCCTGGAGTGTGTGGAGGATAACTGACACAGCTGTTAAGTGAGCCTACCAGGGGAGGTGCCTTGCTTGACCTGCTGTTTACAAACAGAGAAGGACTGGTGGGAGATGTAGTGGTCAGAGGCCATCTTGGGCTTAGTGACCATGACATGATAGGATTCTCAATTCTTAGTGAAGTAAGGAGAGGGGTCAGCAAAACCACTACCATGGACTTCGGGAGGGCAGACTTTGGCCTGTTCCGGTCACTGGTTGAGCAAGTCCCTTGGGAGACAGTCCTGAAGGGCAAAAGGGTCCAGGAAGGCTGGACAGTCTTCAAGAAGGAAATCTTAAAGGCGCAGGAGCAAACGGTCCCCATGTGCTGTAAGATGAGCTGGCAGGGAAGATGACCAGCCTGGCTGAACAGGGAGATTTTGCTGGGACTTGGGGAAAAGAGGAGAGTTTTATCACCATTGTAAGAAGGGGAAGGCAACTCAAGAAGAGTTCAAGGATCTCATTAGGTCATGCAGAGACAAAATTAGAAAGGCAAAAGCCCAGCTAGAACTCAATCTGGCCATGGTCATAAGTGACAACAAGAAAAGTTTTTACAATTATATTAACAACAAAAAGAGAGGCAAGGAGAGAGAGACATCTCTTATTGGATGTGGGGTGGAACATTGTCACCAAGGATGAGGAAAAGGCTGAGGTACTTAATGCCTTCTCTGCCGTCGTCTTTAATAGTCAGACTAGGTATCCGCCAGTGGGATGCCCATCTATAAGAAGGGCCAGAAGGAGGATCCGGGTGACTACAGGCCTGTCAGCCTGACCTTGGTACCGGGGAAGATTTGTGGAGAGGTTCTTCTTGAGAGTGCTCACAGGGCATGTGCAGGACAACCAAGGGATCAGGCCCACCCAGCACAGGTTCATGACAAGCAGGTCCTGCTTAACCAACCTGATCTCCTTGTATGACCAGATGACCCACCTAGTGGATGAGGGAAAGGCTGTGGATGTTGTCTACCTGGGCTTGAGTAAAGCCTTTGACAGCGTCTACCACAGCATTCTCCTGGAGAAACTGGTGGCTCGTGGCTTAAACAGGTTTACTCTTCGCTGGGTAAAGAACTGGCTGGATGGCCAAGCCTAGAGAGCTGTGGTGGACAGAGCTAAATCCAGTTGGTGGCCAGTTACAAGCAGTGTCCCCCGTTTTGGTGACGGTCTTGTTTAATATCTTTATTGATGATCTGGATGAGGGGATCAAGTGCTCCCTCAGTAAGTTTGCAGATGACACCAAGTTGGGTGGGAGTGTTGATGTGGTGGAGGCTGGATTGATGGGCTGCGGTCAGCTGCATGAAGTTTGATAAGGCTGGGTTCTACACTTGGGTCACAACAACCCCATGCAACGCTACAGGCTTGGGGAGGAGTGGCTGGAGAGCTGCCCAGTGGAAAGGGACCTGGGGGTGCTGGTTGACAGCCGGCTGAACATGAGCCAGCAGTGTCCTGCCCTGTATCAGAAATAGTGTGGCCAGCAGGAGTAGGGCAGTGATTGTGCCCCTGTACTCAGCATCAGTGAGGCCGCATCTTGAATCCTGTGTTCAGTTTTGGGCCCCTCACTACAAGAAGGATGCTGAGGTGCTTGAGCTTGTCCAAAGAAGGACGACAAAGCTGGTGAGGGGTCTGGAGCACAAGTCTTATGAGGAGCGGCTGAGGGAACTGGGATTGTTCAGTCTGGAGAAGAGGAGGCTGAGGGGAGATCTTATTGCTCTCTACAACTACCTGAAAGGGGGTTGTGGCAAGGTGGGTGTTGGTCTCTTCTCCCAAGTAATTAGCAATAGAATGAGAGGAAATGGCCTCAAGTTGTGCCGGGGAGGTTTACATTGGATATTAGGAAAAATGTCTTCACCGAGAGGGTGGTCAGGCATTGGAACAGGCTGCCCAGGGAGGTGGTGGAGTCACCATCCCTGGAAGTATTCCAAAAACCTGTAGATGTGGCTCTTCAGGACACGGTTTTGTGGGTGTGGTGGTGTTGAGTTAATGGTTGGACTTGATGATCTTAAAGGTCTTTTCCAACCTTAGTGATTCTGTGATTCTGTGAACATACAGCAAAGATAAATTTGCCCAAATAGTTTACCATTTTATTGTTTAATCCACTCCTACTTAATATTTATTTCTATAGATTAAGAAGCATTTGCTAGGGAAAAAGGGAGAAAGCTTGCAGAGCTCTGAGTTGGTAAGTGAAAAGGATTTTACTTTTCCTTTGTACAAATACAGAACTTCAAATGGTACAGAAGCCAGCGAACCTGCAAGGAACGTAGAGTTTCTTCATACAGCCTGCTCAGACAACTAGGTAGCTTCAGCCTCAAAGCATTGAAGCCTGGCTGAAACCAGGGCACTATCTAATGAAAGACTAGAATGAAGGAATAGGGAGGTGGCTGTGGTGGCCCACCTCAGAATGCCCACGGGGGTGACCTGGTGTCTCCCTGGTAGCACAGCATCTGCCTTGCACTCAAAGAATGGACTTTTAGTCACCAGACTTTTAAAAAAAAATTGTTCCATAAAACTGAAGTTTATATGGATTCAAAAGAGCTCTAGTGAAATAGGCAGGAGTTTTCCTGCTGAGTCATTTAGAATAGGATTTTTCTCCACAAATAGGTTGAGTGAATGAGTTTGAGTGCAGCAGTTCCACACCCTGAAATGATTACCAATTTCCAATATCCAAAAGTGTCTTCATGATGACTTCTAAAGCCCTGTTAATTTAGAGCAGGAGTTCTGCTCTTTCGCCCCACAGGCGTCAGTAATGTTTGCTTGCTGGTGACAGGCAGAAGACAAAGTCAGTAGCAGCTTGTAGCAGGAGCCTCTCCTAGCATACCTGGACCCAGTTTTATCTAGTCAAACCACTTTTTAATCCTGATTCAGTATGCTAGTGGGGCAGAGGCTGTGGGAAGCGTGATTGTACCATTCTTTATTTGCTGGGCATTTAGACTGGGCAGTGTCAGCAGTTAGCCTATTGGCGCATCTGACAGCTGTAGTTTTGTATTTGAGATTAAGGAAGTTACAGTATATTTGTATTTTTCTGAAGTAATGCTACTGTTCACTGTGAAGGAAGTCTGTAAGATGGGTATCAAAAATAACATTAATGAGCTACTAAAGCTAAAATTACAGGAACTTATGAAATTGGTTAAACATAAAAACCATTAAACTGTTTATTGAAGCTTCACAGATATACTGCAGTTAATGAGCATTTCTGCTATTTAAATAAGCCCAAATTGAACACACATTACATGGATACATAATTAGTCATGGCAGTCAAACACACACAGACTCACTTTTAAAGCTTTATTTGAGGAATCTTTTCCATTTGATTTGTTTTGTTAATTAAAATATTTTTTCTGTATTCACTTATATTTTAATATTGTTTTTGCAAGTGCTATAATTTGCTGCTGCTTTTCCATTTGTGTTTGTTTGCTCTGTGAATAGAGCAAATTTGGAATATATATTCAGAACTGTCCTTTTCTTTGGTGTTATTTGTGTTAGCATCACTTGATAGCATTAGAATAATTAAATTGTATGTTGTCTTTCATCCAGAAGGATCTTTTCAAATTATATATCATATCTCACCAGGACATGGAGGAGAAGGCAGTGCAGCCATGGGACTGTACTTTGAATTTTAAGAGAAAAGCTATGGTAGTTTTAAACTTTAAAGGGTGTGATGGTGCAGGGATTTAAAAGACTTTCTTTTCTTTACCCCCGTCCCAAATCGTGCCCCAACAAAAACCGTTAGGTATGTAGTTTGCTGTATTGTTCAGTGTCAAACAGCAATTCAGAGAATCGATAGTCGGGGTCACTTCTCTTCAAGCTCCGCTGTCACTCTTAGACTCTCTCTCACCCCTTGGAGGGGCAGAGAAGGAACTTCCCTTTGGGAAGACCAATGTCCTCCCCTTCTTTCTGCAGGTGGTCTAAGGGGTGGTCCCTTCAGCCTCACAGTTGCCCTGGGTACCGGATCCAAATTGTGAGGATGTTAGGAACTCTTATATAAGATGCTTTTAACTCATGCCCTTATTTTAACTTAACCTAAATCTTGGATATTACAAAAAAGACAGAAGGAAATAGCTGCTGGATACTATGTCAGCTTTGCCACCAGGGAAATGTTCTTTCCCAATTTTAAAAATACTGATCAGGCAGAGAAATCCCCAGGCCCTGGGGAGATGTTTCAGGTGAAGGTATGTTGGGCATTCTTTGCACTCAAAAAGCTTTTGGTATAATTATGTCCAGACAGCTATTTTAGCACAAAACAATCCAAAGATAGATTTGAGAAATGTAATAGATCCAGAATGACAGAGCTAATACCCTATTTTTCCAAAAGATTAAATAAGTAGTCAGAACTTCCAGTTTTACATCATTTCTCCTGAAAAACTACATCTCCAATAGCATCTTGCCCTTTAACACCTTTACTGTGGTTCAGTCCTGTCTCAGAGAAACAAAAGTCGTCTATTAAATCCCCGCTACCAAATCCTGCAGCACCAAGTTTTCCTCTGGGTTTTTTCCAAACATGCCTTTACAAGCCTGTACATATTTAGCTTGCGAGAACTTTCTAGACCACATGCTGAGATGGTACCACTGCATGCAATAAGTTAATCTATATATGACAAATCTAAGATGATCAAAAGCTTTCTTCAAGTACTGACAGTCTGAGATGTAAAGAAAAAGTTAATGTATTGATTTATAAATATTACTGAAGAATTCTTAATAAGACTGCTATCAACCATTATCAGCACTTTCCTTTAAAAACAAACAAAAAACCCAAACAAACAAACAAAACTCATTTTCCAGACTAAAAAATGCCTGAGTCTGAAGGTTATGTTTGGTGTGATCTTTCAGCAATTTAAATATTGTTACAGGAAACCATTTCATAAGTGTTTGATTCTGTTACTAAGCCAATATTATTTTAGCCAAGTTAAGTGACAACTGTATATATGAGGTGGGAGGGATTGTGCAAGCAATAGGTCTTGAAGATAGGTTAAATACTTCTGGTATGAAAACATGCTACACTTTCAGCTTAAAACTGTCTTCTGTGATTCAGGCTTCTGAACCAGTTGCAAAAAAATACTTTGAGTCCTCTGGATATTTGTGTATGCCAAGGGTGAGGAAGAGAGCGTAGGTGGGACAAGTAGGTGACAATGTCTGTGCTTTGCCTCCTGTTTTATTATTTTGCCCTGGATTATACACAGCCCCCACTTCGAAATACATTTCTAATACGTGATTTGTAGGCGAAGGGAGATTCAGAGCCTGGGAAGAAAATTCCATCATGATGATGTGCAAGAAAGATGTATCTTGCTGTATACTCAGGCATGCACTGGGGCAATACTGTGATTTTGCCCTCCTGTTGGGGAAATATTCTTGTCTTAAACTGGCAGGTTTTTCTTTTACATATATGACAGCACAACTACATCAGTTTAATTGACCTTGGCAATCTGCATCTGCTAGTGGCATGTCCCTGAGGGACATTGCAATTTTAAGCTGCATTTTATTGCAGAATCTTCAGTTCCTGTAGACAAAGCTGTAGAAAACTCCCTCATTTTGATATATGCCATCAACATTTGCTAAAAATATTTATTGAAAAAGTGATTCTCTTCATGAAGCTACTTTGAAGTGTCCTTGCAATTCAAATAATCTAAAAATGCATAATAAAAATCATGTTACTATAGAGCAAGTTTAGTCTTTTCTGAGCATTTATGTGTATTTATCGCTTCACATCTACATTATTTTTAAGGACAGTAATAGTTCATGTGCAGAATGCCTCTATGTGCTGCTTACTGATGTGAAAAAAATTAAGATATCTTAATGCATGCTCTAAAAAAACATAAGAAATTGCAGTGATAAAGATAGAAAAGATATTGTCTTCATGTAAGTATTTCATTTTGATTGTGTTTTTATGATTTTATTCTTAATATACGTAACAAGCTTCAAAGTGAGCCTTACTTTCAGGATGTTCTGAGTTTAAATATTAAGTCAGGATGGTTTTGACTTTATTGAAATACATCTTTTTCAGAACTAAATTTCTTTAAAACCGACACACTTTGTCAAAGCCAAAACTTTGATAGCATAACATTTCCTGGTGGGAAAATGTTCCATCTGAAAATTTTCAGTCAGGTTTAATAATGACCTGTCAAAAAGTAGCAGAGTATCATTTATGATGTGAGGGTTAATAAATGGGAGAAGTAAATTGTAGAGATCTAAATGAATTTCTAGAAATTGCATCATAAACAGTATTTTTTCATTTTAAACCTCAAAAATCGTATGCTGCATATTAAGTTGCACAAGAGAGGTTATAATAACCTGATAGGTTATTCAGGAGGAAAACATGTTGATATAGTAAGTGCAGTACCAAACTGCACTTTCTGCAGGTGGTCTAAGGGGTGGTCCGTTCAGCCTCACAGTTGCCCTGGGTACCGGATCCAAATTGTGACGACCTTAGGAACTCTTATATAAGATGCTTTTAAATCATGCCCTTATGGGAAGGAAAGGGAGAAAAATAATTTTTCCTTTGTTAATATTGTTCATTAATAGGATTTTCAGAAGTTCTGGACTTTTTCTGTGGGAGATGAATAATACCAGTGAGAATGACTTTGTGAATCCCAGCTTCTGGGATATGCAGTGTGCTCTCAGGGAGTGACCAGAAGAACATTAGCACCAATTATTTCTTGAGCCTGTGTCAAGTCAGTCACTTCTTGTGACACTTGTGTGCATTTATCTTGTACATAAGTCTGGCTTTGCGGGCACACAGGAACTGGTTATTTTCCTGATACTACCAAACTGCAGTTGTACATAATGCATGTTGTTCTGTCTGAGTCCCATTAGTAATTACATACCTCCACTAGCTCAACAAAAACATTCATGTGTATAAAAGGACTTTCATTTCTGCTGTAAATTTACATTTAACTAAGTGGAAGAACTAGGACTTGGAACTGCTTTTCTAATTGTTATCAGTGTCTATTCGACAGATTTAGCAACATTTTTTTGTTTCTTCTATTAACATACTTGTCGCTCACTTTAATTACAGTCAGAGAGGCCATGGCACCTATCAAGTTTAACAGATGGGGTCTTCCTGAAGTAGATCCGGAAACTATGCAAACAAGTGAACCCTGGGTTTTTGCAGGGGGTGACATTGGTGGTCTTGCTAACACTACAGTGGAATCAGTAAATGATGGAAAACAAGCTTCCTGGTACATGCACCGATACATACAGGTGATTTTTTAAAACTGTTTTTCTCTTTTCCCTTTTCTATCTGCTTTTAGATAGTTTTATTGTGATTGTTAAAAAAATTTCCCTGTGTTTTAGATTAAAAATACAAGTTTTGAGGAACTAATAAATAGATTATCTGGTGATTTGAACGTTATAGATCATTCAACTTGGATTACATATTTGAGTTTGGGTAGTTGAACCCAGCTTTCTTACCTTAACACTAAAATCCAACCAACATTTTCTTGGCCCCAGCTCTGAATTCCACTCAAGGGTAGCAAGCTTTTCTGCACAATACACAGTGCAAGTAGAAGTCCTAACTGGGTAATTGGGGAAAGGAAGCGAGCCCATTAAAAAGTAAAATCTCTCAATAGTGCATGAAGTAAAAATTAAATACTACCAATGTTATCTGGGGAGACAATTTTAGTATTTTCAGAGTGCAAGCGTACTAATAGTTCACAGAGCAGTCAGATTATCTGCACCTGAACCAAAGTTAGCTCTGATGAGGCTGATAAACTGGACACAAGAACACACAGAGGAAAATAATACAAAGGAGAATTTACCTGAGAAATGTGAGTTTAAGGGGTACAGACCTGAAAAACCTAGTAACTGCATGTTCCCTTTCGGCGCTCCTTGTGTGTTACTGACTGAGCACCTTCGCTCTCATTTTTTTAGTAAAAGAAAGAGCACAAAGTCTAGAGGAGCTGCAGAGGAACCTGTAGAGACAGGAGATGCAGCCTGTGTGTGGAGAACCAGCTGACAAAGAGTGTGTTCATAGTGCAAGGAACTTTTTAGAAACATGATACATGATTCATTCTCCCACAAAAAGAGATTTGAACAACTGAATTTGGGACTGTAACAGCTCGATGTCTTTCTCCCCCATCCATCTGCTCAAAGCCTCTCTGATTGCATGTTTGTGCAATTTCATGCTGTTGGGGTCTGATTTCACTTTCTAAAAATACTTCAACTGAAAGCTTGTTGTTAGTATCTGTGCATATTTTTTCTCACTTGTTCTAAAGGACTGTTTGTGCCCTGCCTTCTTAGACCCTATGAAAATGCTGAGTGTGAAACATCTTTAATCCCTGGCCTGCTTGCTTAATTTCTCAGTGCACAGTGAATTTGGGTAACTGTGATAGGAGGTGGGGGGGTATCGCCTCCTTTTTGTCTCCTTTGTCTTTAACCTCTAGAAATATATGTGTCACTTAAAAACCCTCCTTTATCGTGTTACTTCCTCCTCAAAGCTTGCTTCCCCCCCCGGCCCCCCCCCAGAATGTATTGAATACTTTGGAAAAAATCTGAATAGTCATGGCTTGAGAATTAGAATTTTAAATCAAGCAGGCTTGTGATATTAGAGCATTTTCGTTACCCTTTGCAGGTTTCAAGGCAGCTTATTCGACCTTACAGTCTCACCAGGAAGCTAATGGGAAAGCCTTACAGCAATCTTCACAGGAAAGTTTCCAAATGTCAAGTGTCACCTTTCCAGCTGTTAGATGAATGGGTTGCCCAGGGGCATTTATTTGGATGTGCAGCCCTTGTAAAATCTGGTTGCTGTGGTGCAGAGTACTGTAATTTGGCAATTCCTTCACCAGTGTTTGGACCTGGTAGACATTTTAGTGACTGGAGGAGAGTTTGTTTTTTAAAGAAGTTGTTTTGAGAAGGACTGATATTTATAGGGGTAGGTATGTGCATGTGTGTACCCTTGTGCGCATCTGTGTGCGCATGTTCAATTCACAGCCCCGTGTTCTGGAAACTTCCAATATCAAATGAAAAAACACACTTACACCCTACCTTATTTTCTTTCTACTGTGAGATTCTAAGGCAAGCAACCTTCCTGTGACCTGAGTGTCTGAATTGAGTACACATTAAATTTTAAATAAATACACTGATACCATCTATTCATTTGCATTTTAGTTACAGGAATAGGTAGTCATTTCCAAAATTGCCAACTATCTCAGCACCAAGATCTATAAATAATGCAGTCAGCCTTTAGCAAAATAAAAACTATTTCATAGAATTTCTCAACCAACCCAAGACCGTATTGTAGACTGAAACTCAAAACCACCATCCCGACTACTTGCAGAATGCACTGTTTGAACGGCACGCTGCTTGTATCCCAACCTACTCCAGGCAAAAGGCTAAGCAAACAGATGGGCCTGATATGTGCCCTGAAACTCCAATCATTGCAAGCTCTGGCACATGGTCAAGTGAAGCATGAGATCCAGTCTCAAGGACTCTCCAGCAGAAATGCCTTATGTTCAAAACCGGGAGTTATTTACAGAAGCTTCTTGGCTGCTCTTATGCTGGAAACTTTCCATCATTAGTTGCCTAAATATCTCCTGCCTCTCTTAACATATTCCTCCCACTATATGAAGCATAGGTTCATCTCAGAAATTGTTGCCTGCAGCTGTGTCAGGTTAGTTTCTGTAAACATGACCAGTCAAAGTCTAACTAAGGATAGTTGTAGTCAAACATATTAGAAAATATAGTCAGGCTTCCTAGAGCCATTCTTTGCAAGTCATTAAAGATCCAAATAGAATCAGCTGAATTCACGCAACTATCTACTATTCACAACATTTTTTCAGCATTCAACCTTTTTTGTTATTCCACGAAAGATGTAAAAATTTCTGTAAAATAACCTTGGTGATTTATTTAGTTTTGGGGGTTGTAATGGCCCTCACTTTTGTCCAACAGCAACTTTATTATCTTGTGCAGAAGCAATAGACACTGGTGTTGTCTTCTATGCCTCAGTTACCACTCATTTCTTTTGATCAGTGAGTGGGATTTAATAATATAATAGTTATATGCAGGGTAATTCACAGTTATTGCAGGACTAAATTCTAATTTTCTATGCCTGCTTTGAGAGCAAAGACAGCGTTTGCATCGCGATTCTTCCAGTGTTTTCTTCGTGGACCACTACATCAGCCTTGATGCTTCACTCCTGCTCTATTCATATGCTTACCTGTGGAGCATTTTCCCATATGTGGCTGTCAAGCTGACATCTTCTCACTAAAATCCCTCTTAAAAGTGACTTTTCCTCTTTGTTCACAGTAAGTTTTCTTTTATTTAAATCTATTTTTTCTTTACTGTAATCTCCCCAGTGTGGACAGTTTCTTTTATCTTTTTCCTACATTGAAATGTACATGATACACTTAAAGAATAGAGGGCTGGATCCCAACTGATATAAATTACACTTCACTAAGATGCTATTCAGTATGAACTTTGAGCACATCACTGTGCTATTTTGAACCAGTATTGTGTATTTTCTGGTTTTTTTCTTTATCTATGCTGTCAAAAAATTTATGGGCTTTGTATCTGAAGAGTATAGTTGTTGATTCTTTTATGAAGGTTGACCATTCTCATATATTTCTTGAGCATGCGTGAACTTACTATCTCATAGTCAACACCAGAGATGAGTGGTTTCCAGGAAGCTTGTCTTTGAAGCCATTGGTTATGTTGTCTGCTTCTTTTCAGGATAACCAAAGGAAAAACAATGTTCCTTTGTTTAGCTAGAGCAACATATGAAACACTAGCATGGAGATGACTAACAAAGCACCATTTGCAAAAAAGGTGGGATAAATGTGAGTGCAGGAAACCTGGTATTTTAGTTGCTTGCCACTGATTAAGCAATATGTCTATTCCAGAAACAGAAAGCCAGAAAAGAGCTTAGAAAATCTCTGTCCAACTGGACAGAGCCCTAAATAACATGCTCTAGTTGATTCTACTTTGAGCAAGGGTGTTGGACTAGATGGTCCCCAGGCATCCCTCCCACAACTATTCTGAGATTGTATAAATAACATATATAACAAGTTGCACGTATTTAACAAAGTTAAATAATGGATCATCAGAGAGAGGATAGAAGCAGCACATGAAAGGAAGAAAAGATATGTTTTAAGATCAGGCTTAAAAATAGAGAAAGCAGGAGTGAGATGAAAGTATTCAGGAAAACTGTTCCAGGTAGTAGGATTTGTAGAGAAGGCTCTCTGTGAAAAATAACAGTAATATAACTACTCACTTTCACAGTCTATCTTTGTTAAAGGCTTGAAAATGGAGTTAGACCATATCGCTGTGGTTAAGAATTTTCTCCGTCTAAAGAAAATGAATTTCACAAATTGTATCAGGTCTACAGCTGAGTTCCTGTCTCTCAGCCCTGCACTACCGACTGTGCTGCTTTTGCCTCTAGGCATATCCTGGTTAGAGTAAGGTAGGGCCACTGCATGCAACATGCCGGGGATTTTTCACCAACCTGTTCCAGTACCCAAAAAATTGCCGTGACTGGAACAGTAAATACCTCAATATTGTTAGCTCAGCTAGTTGGCATCAAATTAGAGGACTTTTTGTTCTCTATTTTTAAAAATCAAGGGAAGAGTTATTGTAAAAAAACCATTGCCTGCAGGCTTGCTTTTCCTATTTGTTTGTGCAATGTCAGGGAAATCCTTCATTATAAAGATGATTTTGCTTTCAGGAAGCTATAAAACATTTTAGTTTGCCAAAAGTTTTTCTTTGTAGAAAACAACACATCGGGGCTTAGTAAATTTATTTCTTTTATAAGCATTGTGCTGAAAGGAAAAAACAGCAAAAAATAAATAGAGCAAAAAGGGAAGTGATAGGAAGGAGGGAGATAAATCTGTGAGGATGTATAGCCACTGGCTAGTAAACCTTCAGCTGCATCCTACCCCATGTGCTTTTAAAGACTTGGTTTATTCCATTGAGACCTTTTTTTCTCCTCCCCTTGCCATGTCCACCTGGGTCACCTCATCATTAAGAAAATATCAGGCACATCTTTCGGTGCTTAGTGTGTCTGAGTGGATTGTTTGTGGTTTTGCTCTTTGTGAGGGAAGTATGGCAGGAAGAATAGGAATGTTTGCATGTGGTTTGGGAAGTGGCTTGTGACCAATTTGCATGATGGCATACAGGAGGCAAGGCCTATTTTTCATGGGTGTATTCAACTATCTGTTTCAAAAGTCTTTCAGTGCTCTGGTGGATTTTATTTTTTTGTCTTGTATAGGATTTATTTTCTATTTTATCACAGAAAGCTCATTTGGGGTCTCCAGTTAAGAATCACTTTCAAGCAACACTCATTTTAGATGAGAACTCTTGGGAGACTAAATTGTCCAGAGCGGGAAAAGAAACTGTACAATGTAACTTAAGCTGCATATTAAGCACTTTGTCTGTCTGTCTATAGAAATCAATATTTACAGGTGTACAAGCAATGAATAGTTCATGAGCAATCCACAGACTGAAATATACTTACAGGGAACATTTGAGCAATTTTGGATAGGAAATGAATTAACAAATAACTGCTTTCAAAATGGAAAATTGGGTTTATTGCTCACATGGAATTGGCCAAAAACCTTTCCGTAAGTCTGTCTTTGCCGTCATTCTTACAGAATCAAAATCAAAGAGTTGACTGTAAGAGTTCAGTATATCTGTGTTGGTTTCAGCAGATTTTCCCACTTCCAAGTATGTAGGAGACAAAAAGTGCTAATATTTTTAAAAAACTTTAGTTTCAATCATGTGATCCAGGAAGTTCTGTTTTGGCATTGCAAACAACATTCTGCCATTGAAATTTTAGTTGAGGAAGACTAAAAATAAAATTAAAAGGATGAAATCAACCCAAAATAATCAAAAGACAATCCCCTCTCCCCTCTCCCTTCTCTTCTCTCATTCTTTGGTTTGTCAGTTAACAAAAGCTTTTGAGATGTAGAGTGCCAGGCTGTTTGGTCTTCTAAGAACTCAGATTCTTCTGATGTAGGAAAACAGCCCTATGGAGTATGACATGCAGGAAGCAGTGAGCATTCAGGAGGGAGGAAATGGAGGATGTCTGGCTTTTTGTAAAGTGTGGCTGCGTTGGCTGCTAGCTGGGAGAGGTGGTGATGCTGGAGGGAGTTTGGTCCCATGTGTTAGGGATTTCTAAAAATTAGCTTCTCTCAAGATGTCCACCATTAAGGACGGATTCAGATTTACATCAGTCAGGCTACAGCAATTCCACTGTTTTCAGTGCTTTTAAGCCATCAGAAAATTTGGCCCCCAAATGTATCCTCTCTGTCCAAGGAATCAAAAATCTGGGGTCAGAATCTGAGACATGAATCCAGCCTAGGAAACAAAAGGCACTAAAACAAACAAAAAGCCCCTCACCCCATCCATGCTTATTAGTTTTCACAGGTAAAAATGGGGTAAATACGTTCCTTAAAAAAAAACCAACAAAACAAAAAGAAAAACAACCCAAAAAGCAGCAATTTGTAAATGGCTGAGGTTTTTACTTTGTTACAGGAAATCTTCCCCAGACCTCCTGTAGTGGTTCTTTTTGTCCTGCTGAAGAAATCTTCATTTCAAGGATAGAAGAAACTGATGTGATCTTATGCTGGGACTTACTCGAAACACAGACTATGTAGGGCTTCTCTGTGTTAGCAATTCCTGCTTTATTTTTTTGTGATTTTATTAAGTCAACCATCTGAGTGAGCAAAGATTTTGAATTCTACCTACCACAACCTGATTAGGATGCTGTTCAGTATCCATACATGGAAAAAGATTTTTCTCTCTACAGTTTTTAACAGTATTAGATGCAACATTTACATGGAAAGCTTTTCACTGACTCTCCAGAGAAAAGGCTGTCTTTAAAATGAAAACAAAAGTAACTGTGGTGCCACAGTCATAATGTGTATGTTATTCTTTGATCCCAAATCAGAGTCTAATTTTTGTCACCCTTAATGTATTCATATTAATACAATTAAATATTAAAACAATGATTGTTTTGCATATATTGATATGTATCCCATTGCATAGGCTAGATACAATCTTTAAAAGGGGGGGAAAAAAGGTGCAGGAGTTCAAAATACATTGAATTAGGGCCAAGTGATCCTGCACATGAATGCCTTCCCTAATTTATACAAGTCCATACACATTCTATAGATTGGCATCTGGGAAAGAAAACTAGAAGGGGTCTGTCTACGCATACCCCAGGTTTTTGTTTCAATCTCACTGCTTGCTGACTGCTGTAGGGAACAGAACTGGCTGTTCCGAATGGCTGAACAAACCTTTGGACTTACCCAGGCTAGCAGTACAGGCTGTGAAATAACTGTTTCATTATTATTATTGTTCAGTTATTTCCAGCATGGCATAATGTTTCAGCGTGAATATTTGGACCAATGTCTATATATGTCCAAATACCTATTTGGACAGAAGATATTATATGTGCAAGTGTTTGCATGTTTTGCTGATTTGCAAGTCTGAATACATAATAGAATACTTAAACTTTTGGTTATTCCATATGAATTATTCCCTTATCAGAATTAATATTAAATTATATAAAAATGAATCAGCAAAAATTTATGTGATTTTTGTTTCTTTTTTACAGTCCTTGCATGGTGTTGCAGTTTCTACTCTTCCAGAACTGCCACTCTTCTGTACTCCTATCGATTTAGTAGACACCAGTGTAGAAATGGCTGGACTGAAGTTTCCAAATCCTTTTGGCCTTGCCAGTGCAACCCCTACTACTAGTTCTTCAATGATTCGAAGAGCTTTTGAAGCTGGATGGGGCTTTGCTGTCACTAAAACATTCTCCCTGAATAAGGTAAGGAAAGATTTTCAAGTGTATTTAGCATGTAACCATTTCTTTGTATATTTGAAAAATCTGAATCTTTTGGGAACGGCACTATTAAATCCAGCTAGAATAAAGATAACAGGGAAGGGTATGGTACATTGTGTAGGTCAACTAGTCTGTGAGTTTCCAACAATGCAGTGTAAAGCTGGCACAATTTCTGGTTTTGTTTGCTGTTACATCCTTCCCTTTTATTTCCCAATCTTTTAATATTAGCCAACTAGTAAGGGTAATAGTCTTTTTTTTTTAAATATTGGAGTGAGAATTTTTTCTGTGAGTGATCAGAATGCAAAGAGAATGAGTAACAGCTTTATCAAGCAACTCATGAAAGGCGACTTCTGTGCCAAAGAGTGCCAAGACAAGCCATTGAAATTGAGCTGTGGTTGCAATGTGATAATGTGAGTGTAAGCTTGAGGCTGGGTGGGTAGTGGAAGAGAATGATGGAGGTAACATAAAACAAGCCTATGAAGAGAAGAGTAGTTGTGCTGGAGGTTTGTAAGTACAGTGACATAAACCTTCAGTAACAGGTAGTGGAAGAGGAAGGAGTTAGAATTAAGTCTTGAAGTGTACGACAGTGTAGTACCTAAAATAAAGCATTTTGTGTAGATTTAAAATGTGTAATTGCTTGTTTGACCTGAGAATTGCATTCAGGATGGGTTTCCTGTTAGTACATTCAAAATGGCAAAATGAGATGTAGCAAGAAGTTCAGAGAGTGAAAGAAAACAACAGTTTTGATAAATGTGTTGCAGAAAAAAGAAACAGGGTTTGGACAGGGATGTAGATACAGTTTGTCTTGTGAGGAGAGGAAGAGGATCAAAGGTAAATCCTTTGGTATAGTCCTGAGTAGCAGTGTGAATAACGGTAATGTGTGACAAACAGCAGCGTAGGCTGAAGAGAGCTTTTTGAGATGAATTTGGAAACAAGGAGCTTTTATTCTTGGTTCAGAGATGGGATTTAAAAGTGTACTGGTGGATGGAGACCTTATCAGGAGAAAAAAGGTGGTTTTGTTGCATTGCCACCTCTACATCTGTGGGGAAGTACCATAAGTGAATTAACTATAGAGGGTGGCTCTCTAATATGAGGAAGGTCTAAGGACAAAGTGCTGTATTACTACAGTATGCTGTAAAATATGGCAGACTGGCTTCTACTGTCACTTTCACCTGAAGCAGCCCTAAGGAAGGAAGTGTTTGTCTGGATTGCTATGGAGATTCCAATCTACTTCACAGGGTTTCTTGTTAAAACGCTTTTTAGGACGTAAATGTCATTTAAGTATGTTTACAACTGACTTATGTGTATAACATACCGTCAGCTGTAATTATTCAGTGCCTAGGCTAAAAGCAACTCATAGCAAGTACTGAGATTTATTTATTTATCAGTTTTATTGCTGGTATGCTCGCAGTCCTGCCAGACTGTACGTTGATTACTATGTATCTCAAGAGCTAAACAGGCACTGGCTCAGTTCCAGCTTGGGTGGGAGTTCAGGAGAAAAGACATGCATGTTGTAGGAAGTGAGGTTGGTACTCCACTAAGCAGCAGACTCTGAGTCATTTCTCAAATGGCGACTGCAATGTGTTCCACTGGATGCCATACTCTGGAGGTGTGACTTGGATGGAGATCTTTCAAGTGAGAGGATTTCTAAAAGCAAGTATCTTAATCAGTTATAAACCACAATTTTTTAATATCTGTTGCAATAAGATGCAAAATATTGCAGGTAGTATTTATTTTAAAGATAAAAAGTTCAGAAAAGTGCTTTGGTTCAGTTCTAGTCCAGTGATCATTATTTCTATCTAACCTTTCTTCTAAAGTTCCGTAGGAGACAGTAGTCTTTCTCTGGTGCCTAAGCTCTTGAATCATGTATTGCTGTGTGCAGTAGGACTGTGTTCCACCCAAGTACTACCCAGTTTTTCTGCTATTGTATTCTTCCCAGTAGTGCACTTACCACAAGTGTTAAGGCTTAGTATTTGTGACATGATTTGAGATGCTTGGCTGTGAGGTGCTGCAGTGATAAAATTGCTTTTATGTATAATAGTAGCGTGGTAATTAATGCTACAAAAATAAGTATTTCAAATGGGAAGAAAAGCTCAATGAGGTACAGCAGTTCTTCTGTGAACAATGAGTACTACACAAAGACTGCTCTTGTTGACTTAATGCTAGATCAAGGAGTTGGTAGAGAGTTTGGATTATAGGTTGGCATAATGTGCTAACTTTATTATTTTTAAAACTTATCTTCTGATTATAGAGGCATAATATAGAGACATTGTATAGACATAAATCTTGTGCAGTGTTCAGCAGGGAGCAGAATTCTCTCTTGGGCTGTGGTACCTATGGAAGTAGAAATTTCAGACTGAGCTGTCCTGCCCCGCTAGTCACAGCTAAAATGCGTAGCAGGACCAGGAACAAAGATTTCCTGATCTAAACCTGTAGAGTCAGTGGGAGGAGGCAGAGCTGCTTCTCAGACAGTACAGTTCCCAAGAGTGGAACAGCTTCTGGGAGGAAGGGAGCTCGCTAGGTTTTTGGCAGCTGAAGCTCCTCCACTTCAGCCTTGGTTGTATGCAATAACAAGCAGGATTATGTGTTCATCCATCTCGTCTCCTCATTTTTATCTGTCCCGGTTAGGTTTAACTTGTGGGTTTCCTTATCTGCAGTAGCTGAAGGCCAAGAGTAAACTGCTGCTGTGGCAATGGGGAGCTTAGCAGCAGGAGAAATGCTCCCTTTTCCAGAGCCGATTACTGAATTCACCACTGTGTTCAGTCGCTGACAGGGAAACCAGTGACTTCCCTATTGACCATGGGCATCCTTTGGCACAAAGTGACTGATGCAGGCTAAATTTGAGTGCCATACAGCTAGTGAAAAGCATATACAGCCTAACTGCAGATTTCCTTGCATTAACCGCCGTGTGATGGAATAAGATCAGAGAGA
Source organism: Phaethon aethereus (assembly GCF_964289735.1). NCBI lineage: Eukaryota > Metazoa > Chordata > Aves > Phaethontiformes > Phaethontidae > Phaethon > Phaethon aethereus. Next base: position 15,387,463 of record NC_138584.1, read on the forward strand.
AACAGGATAAATCTTGGAGGAAGGAGATCCATGGACAGAGAGAAAACAGGACTCAGGCTGGAGAGCTGTGATCCTCATAAGACAGAGGATTCATTTCAAATGAACTTCTCGTTTTCCCTCTTTCACTACCTAGGACAGAAAACTGTTCTAAAATGCCAGGCTAGGGATCCCTGCAGCCCATGAGAGGCCATACTTTCTGGTATAGGGAAACTGTTGATGCTGCAGTTCCACTCCCTGGACCATAATTTACTCCCACGGTCCTCCCAACCCTCATCTGTCTTGGCCTCACCTTGAAAGCATCACATGTTGCCACAGGGGGACTTAGCATAGCACTAACTGTTTCGTGCCGTGCTCACTCCCTTTTCAAACACCCACATGCTTTGCTGCATAATTGCCTTCCTGACAACCTGTGTAGCATTTTCTGTTTGTAGGGTGAGGATTTAAACTCTGAGTGATTCAGCAAAAGTTTGTTCTTGCATACTACTGTACTATTGTTGAAACATAAAAAAGCTAACATAAGAAATAGCTGAAATTCCTTCGTAATGTTTAAGTATACTGCACTCTAAATACTTTAGAAGGTACTGGATATTATGGCATAATACAAATACTAATTATAGCGTACTGTACCTGATGTGTCTGTAGGTATCTGTTGAGGGGGGTAGTGACTTGTAGAGTTTTATTTAACAAATTAAACATCTTTGCACAGCTGCTTTAGTATCAAGTAGATTTGATTTCTTGCAGAAATGAGGATAACTGCTTTTAAAATGGACTACCACTAGGAAAGACAAATGGTAGCAGAATAAAAATGCCCATTCACACACCTTTTCCTACATTCATGTCTTCCCTTTTTGACTGCAGGATCAATAGCTCATTGCTCTGTTGGTTCAAATACTGTTTCTATCTTATTCAGATAACTCTGTGCCGCATCATATTATTTGTAAATTCTGTTGGCAAGCTATTGATGAGAAATGGGGGAGCTGCATATCATAGAATCCACAATAAATGAATACCAATTATTACCTCTTTCAGAGCTTAGATGAACAGAAGACTACCGGCAGAATGAGAGATACTGCATCAATTAAATAAATAACTGTGGGTGGGAGTTTTTTAGTAGAAGCATTATACTGAGCTGGTTTACTTACTTAGAATTTATTAGTGAGTATTGTTTAGTACACAAAATTTGCATTAAAGCCTGTAATCAGAAAGTTTGTATAAACATAATGTCAAAATAAGTCAGAGTTTATACAAAGTGTGCACATCTCTATATTATATCCATTACCACAATGAGAAGTTTATAGCAGAAATTTTGTTTCGCAACTGAATTCAGGCTTTGTTGTTCTCGTTGCATTGTATGGGCTGCTTAGAAACAGGAAAAAACAACTGGGAGAGCAGAAATGTTTGCTTTGATTCTTAGATGTTTCCTTCATTTCTAAAATTTAGTTCTGATTAATCAGATACATTCTGTTGTGACACGCATTGATTTGTGATGCTGTCACTTTCAATAATGTGGAAACAGTTGCCTTTATTATGAGAACCAGCAGAAATCAACATGCAGACTAACTTAATTTTTAATCTTTAATTTTTTTTCATTATATATGGAGCAAGTTGCATGGATTATTAAAAAAAAAAAGCTAAAATTGCAATTAGATTGAATTTGAACTAAACCATAGTGGAGAAAACTTTCTAGTCATAATATGTGTTTATACAATTCACTGGTGTAGATTTTACTATATATTTACAGAACCATTTCTAAATTAAAAAAATTGCTGGTAGAGAATCAATTAATTTACCCAGGATATATTGCATTTCTATGTGCTGTTATTACAATATACAAATATACATATTCAGGCTCCAACTAGTTCTCTCTCTGTACATTTGCACTGTGTGCACCTTGCTTCATAATTGAAGGTGGTAAAAAATCGTGGTACAATGACACATTGTTTTCCATAACATTAGTATTTCACAGAAGTGAATCTGTATTATAGAATGTATATTTTTGTATGATATTACAGCATAGTAATTTAGATTAAACTAGTTATAATTTATGGTGCCAAGCCAAAAAGCTATTTAAGATGCATTAAAATGCAGAACCATGACATTTGAAATTCTGATGTTCTTAATATGACAAAGGTTATTCTATGGAGTTTTGCTATAATATGAAATATTAATATTTCACAATACAGTTTTGATGAAGTACAATTTGCCTAGCTTGCATATGATAAAGAAATTAAATGCTTACCAAGGGAGTTCAGTGAGAATTAGAGCCCTGCCTGAACATCTGCTTGAAATGTTATTATCCTGTCCTACTGACAGCATTGTTCCCTCATTGTTTTTCAAGATTGACAGCTGAATATTGTACTGATTTCTGCAGCAAATATGTTTAGGTGAACTTTGTTTTGTTTTTTAGGAATTTAGAACATGCTTTTGATTTCCATCCTATAATATTTTTTTTTATACTCTTGACATTTGTGGATGCCAGATTGAGGTCTAGTATGCTGTAGCAAAGATAGACCATTGACTTGCAACGAAATGCCACTTGATATCTCAGTAAACAGAAATATTACTATTCTTTATTGTGTGGTCTGTATGTAAGCTGTATGGGCTTTCTTTGGGGAGACAAATAATCAGATTATTAATGTCAAATATAAAAAGGACTGTTTGCCTTTCTACTAAATAGCATCAGACAACTTTTAACTACATTTTTACAGAAAAATGGGCATTTTACAGTATTCCTTAGCATACAAAGCTCTGTGAGTTGAATTATATTTTGTTTTTACAATTGTTAAAATGATGATTATTGTTCTTAATATTCTTACGAGTTCTTTACATGCTTTATTTTGTTCCATATTTCTGAAAGAATTTTAATAAGAAAGAACAGCTTTATTGTTCCCCAGTTTTTACTTTCTTAGAGATCACTGTATAAAATTAGCAAAGTTTAACAGGGGAGGTAAAAGACATTTCTAGGGAAATGAGATAGAATGTAATTATTAGTTTTTAAAATGCTGTAGCTACAACATTGTATTTCACCTGAATATTTTTATACAGAAAATGTGTTATTTGGCTACAAAAAAGGAACAAATCATTCTGTGAATCTGAGTAAGTGGCAGGAAAACAGGTTTTCTTCCTTTTTCCTCAAGAAGAAGTATTTCTCTGATACGCTCAACTTTAGGGCCAGATCTCACTTCTACTTAGTTTCACTCCACCCCAATCCAGAAAAGAAGAATGGAGGCTCTCTTTAAATGCTGATAACTTTAATAGCTTCAAAATTGCTGTCTGAGGAACTGGAGAGGACTGTGTTTGACTATTCTTTCTCCTCAATGCATACACCTGGGGCTGTAGGGGTTTGGCACATCTTCAGCCTGGAGGAATCCCAGTCCAGAGACATGTAGCAGAGCTTGAAAACTGCAGTGAAAGCAGAGAGGCCAAAGAGTCCAGGACTGAGAGCTTTAACCAAGTCATTATTGATAAGCCAAGTCCCTTCCTACCACAGCTGAAGCCTGCACCAAGTAGATGTACACCTTAAGTTGTTGCAGGCGTGCTTCTTGACACCAATGAAATTGCAAGTGAGGTAGTTTGGACCATTTTAGTAATCTGTTTTTACCATTAGTAAGTCTGGTTATTTTGGCCAATTAATACTTTGAATGTTGAAGGTCATGAACTGCATTTTTAAAGCAAGAGTCTAACAACTATTTGTAAAAAGTCTCTCTCTTTGTATTTATTACTTTAGAAATTAAAAACTTTTACAAAGTTCATGATAAAAATTAAACCTCTGGGCAAATGTTTAGTTCTACTCTTCCTGTAGCATTAAATGTCACAGAAATGCTGCATTTCTTCTGCAATGAGAGCCACAGCACAGCATCTCTCATGGAGGAGTCTGTTATCTCAAGGCGTGGAGCACATTGTGACAACTCACCAGTGAAAGGCAAAGAGGGATCTGCATGCAGGAGTGTGAGCATTGAGTCAGTAAACCTCATCCGTGCTAAAGAACAGATTTTTACAAACAGAGGATCAGCAAGTTGCTTTCCATGTTTTCTCTTTTCCTTCCATTCACCCTCAAGGAGCAGAGTAAGCTTGGCTGTAACTTTTGTGTCTTATGGTTCATGAGCTCAATTCTTAAGTTCCATAGAGTCTTTAAGCCAGCAATGACCTATCTTCCTCAAAGCTGCACACAAGGCTGGCCATCCAAGGTAAAACTCGTGCAAAACTGGTTCTTAGTAGGCGACAGGTTCCTCAATTATGTAGTTGTTTAAGGATTTGTTTTCAATTCATCTTTTTGTCTTTTACAGAGTATTTAGAGATCGTTTCTTTTTCATGTCTTCTTCTTCTGAAGCCAATGGTTTAAAACACTAGGGCAACAGTGCACTAACATATACAAAGTGTAATTTTGATCATTAACCTTAAGCTTGAATACTTTAGGCAGCATATATAAAGACTTGTAAAACAGCCTTTTAGGTAGTTTTTAATCTGAAAACTGTTGCATATTTTAACGAAACTCATTGTGCTCTTAATGTGGCATAACTGAGGAGCAGTTCCAGTGAAATTCGGAAGAGCATAAAGATTGCAATACTGAGTATTTTTGCTACATAGGTCTTTCTATAAAAGATAGCTGCCAAAAGTATGTGGTGTTCTGGAAGTGACCAGTACTTAGGAGAAGATGTGATTTCTATTCATAGTGCAACTCTTAGCCAATCAGTCAAACAAAATGGATGCAAACTTCACAGTTGGCTAAAAATCTAAACAGTATTTCTTTTTATGTTGAAGAAGCTGTTTTCCTCTTTACTACCTTTGCTTTATTTATCTCATTCTTCTGAAAATATCTGCTAATATTTAACAAAAGAGAGAGAGTGAAAGAGAGCACACATGCATGATTTTCCAAAACTGCTGAGATCTGCAGCTCCTGATGGCAGTATCTGAAGTACTCAACATTTTTTAATATCAAATCCTGAATAAACAAGATTCTAAAAAGCAAATATATAACATACGTGTGTAAAATATCATTCAGGTATCATTTTCTGTAGTTGTGCTGTATGCCCTTGGAAGGTTGTTGGTTGGTAATCTTGGCAATACCTCGAATAATCTTGCGTCAGAAAGGAATTCAGCTAAAAAGGCAGTTTCAATGTAAGCTAGAAATGGCCAAGTGTAATTCTGAGATTTAGAATTTTCACACTTAAGTTTCATTCTCAATTCAAATTTGTTGCAGACTCTTTTTAGTATTTTGCTTTCTTCAAAACAACTGACTGCATATAACTTTCTTAAGTGGCATTAATGTATTTAATAATTTATTAGGAAAAGTTGTAGTATACTTAATAGTTATGTTTTAAAAATGCCTATCCAAGAGAATCACAGCATAAGTCCGTATTTAACATTTTGGACTTTTATTAGCATAAATGACATAAACTTCCCTATTTTTTTGGATTGTCATGGTGCACTTTAATAGATAACCACAGACTTTCAGGGAAAAAAAAATAATTTATTTTGCCATTATAGAATTCAGAAGTTTACCTCCTGTCAAGTTATTAACTTCTCCCCCTCCGCATTTGGTTAAATGCATGTGGCAGAGCTTGAGTTTTTCCCTCATTTCCACGTTCTAATTGTAAGAAAATCCGGAATGCAATACATACTTCAGTAGGTCTAGTGAGACACTGAAGTGGTATAAAAGAAGAATGGTCTTTATGCTTCAGTTTCTCTAATTTACACTTCAGCATCTTTGCTGAGGTCTACATTCAGAACCCATACATGAAGTAGATAGCTGTGGTCAAATGTTGGCTTCTGCAAGAGTCTAGGTGACACTTTGGGACCCCACATCCACCATACTAACATTATCAAGCTGCAAAGATGTTGGGGAAGACATGCTTCCAGCACCATGCCTTCTCCCCAGGCACCAGCTAGTTGTTTCTTGCTTCAGCTGTTCATGTTAAATGGCAGCCCTGCTGTTGGATGAGCACTTGGCCCCATCTCCACCAAGAAAAACATAAGAGAGCTGAAGCATCATCATTGCCCAAAGATTCTGGGTTGGACCATTGCAGCCTTGCAACATGTTTGCAGAAATGTGGTTGCAAATTGACTCTACATGGGCACTCTTAAATCAATGTCAAGCATACATGTAGTGGTGTATAGCTTGTGTTAAAAAGTTTGCAGACAGAAGCTGAAATGATATAACTAGCTCTATACTGGCATATGTTTCCACACACGGGTTTACAGGGTTTTAGCTTAATCATTTTTCAAGGGATTTTTGGTTATACCAATGTAGCTTTTATGTAAAGGCAACATGCTTCTTCTAAATGCTGGAGTTATCTCAGGTCTTGAGTTCTCCCTTGGTAAATGAAACCGGTAGGGCTGTGTTTAACATCTGATTTGCCCACACAAGAAGTTAAGAAAGCAAAGAGCTGATTTTTTAATCTCATGGTGATATAATTGCATTTACTCCTGATTGACATTGTTGCAAAAGCAGAATGAAGTCCCATATGTTTAAAAAAAACTGATAGGTTCTTATGTTAAAATACCTTTTACTAATGCAAATATGTATGTGAGTGCATTCTGAATAACATTTCTCACAATTATTTGAGATATATAATAATGTGAATGTCTACTGTAATAAAGATTGTGGTGTTATAGAACGCCATCCTTCAGTCAGAAGGCGTAGGATTTTTGTGAATAAATCTTCTGGAGTTAATTGCAGCAGGAGACAAGTGTGTCCATCCCATGAACTTCGGAATTACTACTTTAAGAGTTATCCAAAATGCTCTTGTCACAGCTAACTGCAAAGTCCAATTTTTGGCCCATATAGAAAAAGGAAAAAGGAACACACATTTTTAATATTACCTTAATATACACATTATGATAGTCTTCAGTTGTACATTCTCACATCATGTATTATAAGGGCATACAACTTTAGATTTATGTGGACAATTTCATACTACTTCAAAAAATTATTTCTACTGAGTTACACTAATGTCATTGAATTATTATAGTGTTGACTGGTGCATTTTGGACTATGAAGCAGTTAATTACAACGCTAGCTATAGGTTTCGAAAGCAGCTGTCAGCCCCTTTTCACTGTTCTTGGCCATATACTTAAACCAACAATATGTAAGTAAGTTTACTTTTTCCTTAACTTCCATTTGCCTGACTTCTCTGATAATTAAGTGGAGTAGAAAAGTTAAAAAAAAAAAAAATCCTAAAACATGTTACATATGAAAAAGATGTAAGCTAATGTTATATCTGGATGGTTTTTCATTAGCAGCTGACCTTCTATTGCTAGAAAAAAGAAAGTCTTGGCTAGAAGACAGTTCAATAAATGAACAGGCTATATATTGATTTTTCTCCCTCTTCCCTTGTTATGTAATATGATTTCCCTTCTCTTGCAAGGGTTGCTGTCATATGGGATGGGACTGGGATCATGGTCGTGGAAGCGTATGGGAATGTGTAGACTAAAGAAGGCTGTCACAGCAGTCAATAAGATCTGAGAGGTGTTGACTAATTGCCTGCTAATTACACAGTAAATTGTCTAATTAAGCTGATGGTTAATTAGGGTACGCTTGCACAGCAGTCTTGTGGAATTTTTGTCTGATGTCTGGGAAGCAGCTTGTGTAATTGGCAAACTGGTAAGGACTGGCAGAGAACATGACTGGGAAGCACGCTGCCAGTAGATGACAGAATAAGGATGCGTTTGCACAAAGGTTGTCATGCGAACACTGAGGGGTTTGTTAGCCTTCTTCAGCTACGTGGCAGCGGGTGCAGTGAGAAATTTAGCTGAAAGCTACTGGAAGCTGTAAATAAGGTTTAAACGTGTAATATTAGAAAAGCAGTGACGTGCTTTTCTCATATTTTAGTCAGAATTTGGACCTTAGGTAAACACAGAGTATCAAATTCTCATGTAAAGAATTTCACCAAACTGCAATTTGGCATGGCAGTGATTATTGTATTGTGATCTGTTAGGTGGTGTCACAAAATGATATTGTTTCCCAGGATACTCTATTTGTATGTTGATGTTGAAAGAGTATAGCTGTTAATAAGGATGCTCGCCAGCCATCATAACCATCATATATGGTATTCTGAATCCTTATTAGGCATTGTGTCCATCCCTAGATGTGACAGAGTATGAACAGGTCATAATGATGCTCTGAATTAAATGTGTATGCACTATGAATAACTATAATATGATTAATGGAAGTATCTAGATTCCAAATTCTGACCCAAAGCCAATGGAAACTGTTTGGAGTATTAATGCGTGAGAACCTGGACAGTACAAGAGGACAGACACCAATTCAGCAAAGCATCAATTCTCTGTGATTTAAATCTGTAATTCAGTAAAATAATGTGGCATGTGCACTTCCTTAAAGTTAATTACAAATGTAAACTTCCTGCAGAATCAGCATAGCACAATACAGGATTGGGTCTTTACCTGATGCAGACATTTAATTTTGAGCTATGTATCAGTAAAATCTAAGAAAAAAAATAGCGCTTTTGTATATCATGAGCTAAACTGAAGACAGTATGCATATATGTATTTATTTATTAAGAGTGTTTTGATGTCACTTGAGCTAAGTGAAGCTTAATACCCACTTTCACTCTTGGAAATTACACATTGTTTCAGTGATCCCCATCTTTTTACTTTTTAGCATTTGCAATATGTGTGTTGGGCACAGTGTCTTCCTGGAACAAAAAAGAAAACAGAGTGAATTCCAGATCTGGATTGCTGCTGAAATTGTTGACTTGATTTTATTTTTTTCATTTTAACTTATACCACAAAAGTTTCTTCTCCTATAGAAATAGATTTTTAAAAATACATAAAATTTTCAGGGAGTAAATTATACCTTCTTTGAATTAATGAAGCCATTTTTATCCTGTGACCTTGCTGCTTCTACCTCCCTGCACCTGCACAGTTAATAATGCCATTATGAGGCACCTTTTACGCTGTGAATTTTTGTTTATGATTTTTCCTTCAAAAATAATTGCGCAAAATCATGGTACGCTAAGAGCATTCTCACTGTGCCAGTCATCAGCCATGGGACTCCAAACGCTAACAGGCTGATCTAGAAGGCCTTAAATCTTCTCTGAGGGGATTATAACAATACTTTTAATGTTGCTCCTCTATGTATATATGTATGCATGGAATAAAATGCTATGATTCCCCTGCATCAGATCCTGTGAATTGTTGCATAGGATGAAAAAAGTGTAATTCGTTGCTTCAAGTCAAAACCATACAAGGAGGCCTTATGTACCTAATTTTCTTTCAAATAAAATATAATTTAAATTTACATTTTATATTTACATATGTTTTTCCATATCCCTCTGCACATGTGCAAAACCAAACCTCTTCAATTCATTTTTCCTTACTGTTTTTTAAGGATTATTCCTTAAAAATATTGGAGAAATTATGCTTTTTGTCTCTGACAGCACATTCAGGAACAAAGCTCACTTTACCAGCCAACCGCAGTAACTGAAAGCATACAGTGCAACCATCACACTTGCTTTCATTTTCTACCATGGGGCGGCAAACGGATACATTGCTAATGCATTTTATTCTCTGAAGACAGAGAAGGGAGTTCAGAGGATAATTGTTACCCTATTATGTCCTTCAAAAGGAATTTCTGGCACATGCTGTTATGATTTATGATTTAATAAATCACACAAACATAGAAAAGAGATGTTTCTGGTAATTCACATGGTATAGTAAATGCATGTATGTAAAGCCCTATTGCAACATCAAAACCTGTAATAACAAAAAATTGTGTGGCAATAGTGCTGCTGCTAAACAGCATCAGTTGCCAACTTTTTTGAGCAATCATGTTTTTTTAAAACTGTATTAATACTTTCATATGCAGTTGTAGCTGTATCTTACCATATATCTATGCTTTATTGTGGACTTGATCAAAAATGGAAGCATTTCCCAAATGTCCCTAACGCATTCTTTTCCAAAGCGTCTTCATGATCCGGTTTCAAACCTCATGCTTAAACAATGGAGTCAGAGGAGCCTGTTGTCAGCGCCTTGTCGGTGTTATGTTCCAGTTTATTGCCTGCAATGGTTCTCTCCCTGTGCAGTTCAGGAGGGTTCCTGTTTGCCACCCTTTTATTTAATGTGTATATCAAGGCATAGAGAAGGTTTAGTAAAGTGACATTGATTGAAGTGTTTTCAATATGTCGAAACTCAGCTTTATAACTCTCGGCTGATTTAGCTTGAGCAGTTGATTGCATTATTCAGTGTTTGTGGGAGACTGGGGCATGGTTGAGAGCATGCTGAGCAAAAGTCAATCCAGACAAGATAGGAGTAATGCTGGGATCGTTAGAGGAAACATCCAGAGGCTACAGCAAGAGAATTATCAGTCCTTCCAGCTGAGGGATGTAGTTCCATTCCAGGCTGTAGCTGCAACAGCAGATAAGAGCCAGAAGCCTACACCCCTTTTATTTTCTGAATGCAGGCCTTGCTAAGAGTATCCATGCTTTATATTTCAAGATTAACCTACTGCCAGTGCATGCTATGTGGGACCGAGTTTTAAATCTATCCTAATATTGTCAGTGGTGACAAACTTCACAGCTTGAACACCACAAAGTGCCTCATTGGGGAACTAAAAACGCGCCCGGACTGTACTGGCTGTTTGGGTCCACTGGGATGGAGGGGAAGGAGATGCTGGCAGTTCATCTGAATGCCGTTGTTGCATATGCTTTGGAGCGCTTGCCCTGGGGTGATCTGTAACAGGCTGAGTCTCTTAACTCCAGCACAAACTTGAAGAGCTTGTTTTTCCTCCTTAACTTTGCAAGAATTGAGGAAAGGGTGAATATTGGGTTTCTCGTTGCTACTGGTTTTTTTCATTACTCTGTTAAGTTTATGTTGCTGCCAAGAGCAGAGTTCTCGGAAGGTCAGTTGATTGCTGCTGTTGTGTAGGAGGTATATTTTAAAGGCTGCCAGGAGTACCTGGAATAGGTAGTTTCACGTGAAGGAAATGCAGATCTCAAACACATATATAAACAAAATCTTATCTTCCTATATTCTGTATATGTTTAATCTCAGGTGAATTTCCTTGCTTACACTTATGGACTTTTATGTTTGATATCCAGAAAGGTTTTGTGCCTTTAAGGAGAGCAGAATATTGGAGTCCATGTCCAAATTTTTGGGTTATGCATTTTTGAGTATCACATTTTTTAAATGTTTATACTTTTGCCATTTCTTATTCCAGGCTAAGAATCTGCATTTATCTTGGGTTAAAATGGAACAAACCTATCATCCAGAAAATTCATAAGAGTATATTATCATTTTTTTCTAGAAACAGGAAGTTTAACCTGGAAATGCAAACTTAATCTTCACTTTACAATAAAACTGCATGTAGACAAATACATAGTTTTCTTTACTTGAGCAACTTTACTCTCATAATATCACTTACATTTTCTTTTCTGTTCTAACACTATAGTTGGAGAAGAGTCTAAAAATATATGAAAGAGAGTAAAAATGTATTTCAGAGTAAAGTATTAAAACTATAAACCGAAGACCATAAATCTTATGCCTTCTTTCTTATGCCCCTCTCTTCAGTACTAAAAGTGATGCTTTGCTACCCTAAAAAAAATTGCTTTCGGTGTGTGTTGGGAGTTGCATACCTGTAGATACATAAGCTCTGTCTTTTGATGTTTATTTAATTGCCTTTTAGGTTGTTTTTTTTTGTTTCTTGCATTCCTCCTTTAATACAATTAAAAAAATCAGTGCCAGAGAGTGCAAGGATTTAATGAGGTTTAAATTACCAAAAGATAACAGTTTCTACAGAAAGAGACTGACAGATTTCAAGCTCTGCTAAGAATCCGTCTGACGGTTGAATTCATGCAGAGGAGAGACTTGCTTCTGTGTCAGACATCCTCCATGTGTATCTTGCTTCAGTTAGGTTCAAGGGTTCACATTCCCACCATGCCTCTTCCTTATGTGTTTTCCTTATCTTTTAAGAAGTCTTTTGTCAGCCAGCCATTTCTGCTCCTAAACGAGCTTTTGTCACGGGCAGTGGACCATCCATACTTGTTTGCTTTTTGCAGGATGCACTGGACTGCTTCCCATTTCTGATGTAGATGTTGGAACACAGCATCACCTATATGCCTGCTTTTCTATCTATGAAACAAGTGTTCACAGTGTGCTAGCTGGTATTCAAAAGTACAATGTCCGTGCCTGTTTCAGAATAATGCAACTTCATAGCATAATTGAGGATGTAGTATTTGCATTCAGCAAGCATGTTTACAGTGAAGTGTCTTGATATAGCTAAGCTCTCATGGACAGAAACATTAAGTGCAACAAAGAAAAACTTTTTTCAAAATGATGGAAGTGAGAGTTGTTTATTTTAAGAGATCTTATGTAAACGTAACTGGAGGAGGGAAAGCAAACCAGTATTTCTAGCCAATCCATGCCTGCACACATGTATCTCTTCTGGCTGGAGCTTTCCCCTTCGGTGCCATTAGCATTTTCATTTCAAAAAAATGACAGTCTGCGGTGGAAGCAGTAAAAATGTTCAACCTGTGGTTTAAATTATTGATTTTTTTGAATATTGAAGCTGTATTTCAAATGGGTTTTTTTCGAGTTACTTCTGGGTAGAGGGTTCCAGAGGTAATTTGATATCTAAAAGCCTGTATATTTCTAAACCCATTTCAGTCTTTTGAGTTCCTTTAGCTGATCAGCTGATTGGGTAAAATACCTTATTGTCTTCTGAATTGCAGGCAGTAGATAAACTGCAGCTCAAGGTTAGCACGTAGACTAGCATACAATGCTCTTGGTGATTTATTATGTGTACTCAGTGTCCAATCAACTGACAAAAATAGCTTATTTATTTTTAATGCTGTAACTTATCTTCACTTAAAAAAGAAGTAAATCTTCTGAGATGCTAGTGTTCACAATTTAGGTGGGGGGAGCTCTGCTGTATGTATCGCTAGGTAATGATGTGTAATTAAAATTAGGTGCATGGTGTAGAATCCAGTATGTGTAAATAAAAAGTAGATGCATATATTTTCACAAATAAATTGTGTTCTGTTACTACAGGATAAAATGGCTGCAGTGAGAGAGAAGTCACTTTTAAAGAACTGCAGTACAAGCAGCACTGTGTATATATATATATATATATATACACGAATACTTTCACAATATATATGAATGCTTTCACAAAGGGCTGAGTTGTTGATGGTTGTACATGTACAGTGTGTAGGAAGTTAGTCATTCTCATCATCCTATTCACAGAGGGAAAAAAAAGTAAAAATGATATTACATTAATAAGGCTCAGATCTGGCAGTGAAGCCATATTGAAATGCATATTGGAGTTCATGGGAACTGTGAAAACGAAATTAATAGCAGAAATGGGCCCAGTTAAGAAGTATTATTATCAGTGGTGATGCTAAATATCATAGAATAATGGGATGATTCAGATTTAAAACAGACACGTTTTTCCCCTTAAGGAGGCTGTGGGTTAAAGAATACCAAAATAAAAGAATGTTTCACTAAAGTATGAATTATGCAAATTCAAAATTCTACAATTTACTTTGTAAATATGCATATATAGTGCATATATGTTTTTATAATATTCAAATACATGAAGATAAGTCATGAAGAGGTGTGGCATAAAGAGCTTATATAATGCTCGATTGGTTTCCATCCTACAATAACTCTAGTTTCTGTGACTGTAGTTTAAGAATTTGTCGAAAAGTTGTTGGTATTCTTGGGATACTGCAATTCAGTGTTTTGCATTGTAGTTTACAAAATACTATTTAAATACCACGAGGATTAAAATTTCTGCTGTATCACGGAGTGCACAAAATAGTTTTATCCTTGCTGTTCCTAGATGTGCAGCAAAGAAGCCTGCCCTGCCCTGTACTGGCTGCACAGACAAATGTTAACTAGGGGAAGGTTGTCTAAGATAAGCAGAGATGTAAAAAACCAGATTCCTACTGCCTCCGAAAGCAGAAACATGCAATCCATACTTTCCCGTTTTGCACATTAAGATAAATGAGCATTGACTATACTGTATAGATTAATCTCCGTGCCTGGGGATACAACTTTGGGCTGAGACGAGAATGTCAATAATTTCTGGCTGTAGGGAGGAATACTGGATCGCTGTGTTATGGAGCTCTTCTTGGTCTTGATGCAAACTTGGCTTCATTGCTCTTGGCATGAGATGGCTCGTGTGATCTGGCATGTGTCAGCAGCAGGTATATCCTGTTCTTCAGTGAGGCTTTGCAATGAGCTGTGCTTTAAACTCCACAGTTCTGTGGTAGGAAGAAGGTTGGGAAGACATTCTCTATGTCCTATTTATCACTAATATAATTATCCCGAATCAAGGATTTATTGTGGGGGGGAGAAAACATTATTTCTCCTTATACAACTTTGTGCATGACTTTTTACGTTTAGCATTAGAAGGCTTTTGAATCCTGGTCCCAGTTTTAAATCAATATTCTACTGGAATAAACAGAGAGCCTGCAGGTCAGTCTGCCCTCTCTAGCTGAGGACAGATTTATTATTAGTATTCCAGTTTTGAGCATGCATAAGCCTTTTGTGGCACGTCTCAGCTGGCTTTGCCGTTAATAGTGCAGAGATCTAGCCACAGCCGTCGTATACTTTCTTACACCCCTGTGGTGGTAGTAGTGGGAACATTTACCAGAGATTCCCCAAATGAAACCCTAACTCAGTTGTAGTCTCTAACAACCACCTTCCTATTGATTTCAAGGGGGGTGGACTTCATGTCTGCCCTATCTATGTGTGCCTGCTAGATCCTCTGATGAGCATATTTATTTAACTGACAGACCTGAGCAATGACTCCAAAGAGTGCTGGGGTTTGGGACCTATTATACATTTAATGAGAAAGAACATGGCCAGCTCAGAATATTTTTTTTTTTTTTTCCTCAGTGGTAAACAGGAGAATTGTCTTGCTCGGAATTTTCATGTATCATGGCTACTTTCAGTTCTTAAAAGAATATTTTAATGAACTTTGCTTTCTTTGCTTTATTAAATTTGTGCTTTATGTCCCACAGGGCTGATTTTTGAAAGACAATAGAATGCATCCTTTTTCCTGGGCATTAAAAAAAATTAATAGGCACCGATTAACCTACTGCTATGAAAACTTAAGGTGAACCTGGAGGAAAACCAGACTTAAGACTAGGGCCTCTGCATCTCCCACAAGTGGATGGGAATCAGAACTTGTCCTTTGGCATAAAAATTCTATGTATGCTTCAGCACTTCTCTACATGGATTCCTGTCTGTCAGAGAAGTTGAAACATGTGCAAACACTGAATGTTTATTTATTAAGAACTCAGTCTGGAAAACTAGAATCAGCCCAGCAGGCTGGAAATCTCTGCTTTGAGTCTCTTGAGAGGAAAAAGCCATCTCTCTCTAGATTATGGAGCCTATGTGTGGTGCCTCTTATGATGACTGACAGATGAACACAGTGCTCTCAGAGACTGATGGCAGATCTGGACATGCTGGCTCTACCCTTCCTGAGCGCAGCCCACCCAGGATCTGCATTCCCAAAGACCCTCCCCAAGATGTATACATGATGCCCCAAGTTCAGTCTCAGCTTTCTTGCCAGAGCTGTACTGCATCCTCATCAGTCATAACATGCTAGCAGAGTTCGTTCCATGATTCAGAGGGTCAAGAAAAACGTGTTAGTCATTACAAAAATGGTAACTAAGTCAGGATGATTTAATTTGGAGTGGAAGCTGAGAAGTGGAAGTGAGATTCCTTGCAAGTTGATTCATAGGAAAGTAATTTCTAAACAGTTTTGTCAATTATTTGGTTTCCGTTATTTAGTTTAAATCTATTCTGATACTAGCTTAACTACTTTCACGTCTATGAAAATAAAATCTAATAGCTGCATGAAATACTCTTATGTGTGTCCCCATTCTGGCAGCCAATGCAAAGAGGAAAATACTAGTTTTATTTCATGGATTTTAAAGTAGATGAGACCTCTAGCAAAAATCAAAATCTATTTTAAAAATCCTGTCTAAAATTCAGTGCTGAATTAAAATTGGTTCAAATCTCTTACAAGATTTTAAAATTCTGAGTTAAAATTTATAGGGGCTGATATTTTCATGGTTTGTTTTTCCCCACAATTATGTTATCCAGATCAATGTATAATCAGGCTCTGAGAATGGTAAGTGGCTCAGCCTTGCAGTCCCTGCTCATGCAAACGACCCTTTAGCTTCAATAGAACTTTTGCACAGGAAAAGACAAAAGGAGTATGTTCAAAAGAAAGTTAATGTTTAAGAGATCAGGTTATCAAAGTAGAAGCATTATGGATAGATTATCATTGGAATGTAAAACAAAATATTACCCTAGATACCAAAACCCTTCTACCTTCCCTGTACTCCTTTATCTATCTATGTTTAGTGCCACCTGGAGAATTGATACTTTGAAAATTATAGTACTAACCATTTAAATACCTTCCCAAATAGAACTGGTATAATTGCCTTGAATTTCTCACCCCTAAATGTACACAAATGCTAATCAATGCTTATAGTATTTAACCATTCTTAATCCTAATGGAAAAAGAAGATGCTGCAAGTAGATACAAGACGTACCTCAATATTTGCAATTCATCCCCAGCAGAAAATTTAAATAGATGCTTCAAGGGAGTAATGTGATTCTCCTCCTAATTACTTAATCCAGCAATAAAAATATTTTGGATTATACATAAATTTAAATATAACTTTGGTGATGTGTAACTCCCTGATGATGATTCTTTGTGCAAGAATTTTAACAACTCTTTAAATAGGATTGCAGTTGAAAGATTTTTCGTCTTGATTACTGAAGAAATCATATTTTTCTCGCCTTAAAGGGAAGCATCTATTATCCCCTCCTCCTAGGAGAATATAATAGTTTTGATTTACTTATAGAAATCTGGAGGAAAATATTTTAGTGATGGTTCACAGTTTACTAATGTAGTTTTACAAAACAGCCTCTAGGAACAGCTAGAAATACATTGATTATATATATGTTTATATTTACTATATTCTCATAGGCTTCCCTATGAGAAAACAGTAATTAAAATTATACTACAGATTCTATCAGGACATGCTAATATTTAATTAGACAATAAGTCAGCTTGGTACAGGTGTCCAGATCTGTTGACAGGAGTTTATTAATCCATGTAGTATTGTCTCTTAAATAAATAGTTGCCTCCTTTTTTCATGTGTGAAGTTACATGCTTAATTAGCAGCCATTAGAATTCCCATGTTAGAGTGTTTGTTTGTTTCTTTAATTTCTGTGTCTGTACATTGAGTGCAAAATTCTAGATGTTGGGGGCCTTAACCCATTTTTCTCATTGTTTGCTGTTTCTGTCAGGGGTTTTGTAAGAATTATGAGATTACCTGCAATTCTCTCCCCATTTTTTATCTAGAGGAGCTCATTCTGTGGCATTATGTGTCTTGGCTTTTTGTTCATCCCCTTAGGAACCTGCCACTACTGATGTTGCCCTACTGCCTTCTTACAATATTTTGTGTAGGAATTAGAAAACAGTGTTAGAGAAAAAACAACATTGAGTTGCCTCTAATGATGATGTTTGAAAAACTATGTTAATTTGGCTTCCTCTTAAAGTACAAGAGAATCCTTGCAAGCATAACTCCTTTATTGACTCTTCCAAACTTGATGCAGCAAATGTGTCATGTAATTCTTCCTTCTCTTTCCCGGGTCTTACCTTTTTTAAAATTTTGTGTTATCTGTGTTGCTTCCTGCCTGGTTTTCTTAGACTCATACTTTTCAAACTGCCTGTTCCTTCCTATTTCATGGGACTATTCAATAGTACTTGTCTAGAATGAAGCCTTAAGAATTGCTGCTCCTTTATTTGGTCAGTTAAGAAGATTTCACAAGTTTTGATCATTAATTTGTTTTAATATTTTCCCTGACAGCTGAAAATAGACTAATATTTTTAGTAAAAGAATTAATCTCTGAAGGCCAGCTAAGTTGTTATGATCTAAATCCACTGGAGTCCCAAGCATAACTATTAGAAACGGGACTAGTATATTTTAATTATTATGCATTAGTTTTTCACCTTTGTGAATGTACACAGGTCCTTAGAAGCCATGCCACATAAATTTCACTTTTGGATACAGATTAAAAGCTTCAATCTATGTAGATATTTTATTTATCCATGTACTCCTATTTTATTCCATTCTATTCCCCTCAAATCATTAGCATTGCAGTGTTTTGCTTGCAGTGGAGTAACAGAATCCAGTTTTGTCATGTTGATCACTTGTGAGCATCTTCTCTGGGTTATTAGCCAGAAACGCCTTGTCAACATTTTAGAGAACATAAGTGAGTTACAGATGCAGAGTTTAGGTTTTTTTTATATAGCTCATCAGGTACTTCATCCAAGCTACACAAATAATGCTTTGCTGACGCAAAGATATAACTTGTAGGAGAGTAAAACTGACTTTTTACACAGTTTCAAGACATTCTCTCCTAGTACCTCAGGGATTCTCTGTGTTCTTGTGATAAAACATTTTGTTTCATTGTAGATAGTCTCAAAGCATCTGACTTCATATAATCCGAAGCAGTGATTTTGAAAGATCTGGTTTCTTAGTAGATCCCAGTACAGTCCATACAGTACAATGAATAGCTTCAGGTGTATTCCTGGAGTTGTGGTTACTTAAAGTTCTAAAGACGGTGCTTCGTTTTTTTATATTTTGAATTCTGTGCATTTTTGAGTTAAAATGGCAGGGTTGACTGTCTGCTGCTGACTTCTTCATCAGGGACACTTTTTCATGGGGCTGTCTCCTGGGAGGTGCAGAGCAAAGTCCAGGAAAAAGCGCACTGTGAAAACTCCGGTTGCTTAATTAAATGGAAAACTAAAAGCCTTCAGACAAAGCGGCGTTTATGCCAAGGAAAAATTAGGGGTTTTTTCTATTTTTTTGAAATTGTATCATTTGTCAAAAAGTTGTGATTAGAAAATTCCTAATGTGGTTACTACTAGATGTTCTTACTTTGTGTTTTCTGCCATGCTATATTCTTCTTTCTACTTTTCTTTGTTAGCTGAAGAATATCTTTTCCTCGTCTTTTTTTTCTTCTGCTACAGCTTGTATGCTGTTTGTTTCCAAACATTGGGAAAGTCTGCTCGCAGAGGAATGATATTTGTTTCTAAAAAAAAAAAAAAACCCACCAAAACCAAAAACCCACAACAAAAAAACTGCCACAATCAAAGCCTGAGAAATCTGTTGATCAGCTTCAAATATCTTTTTCAGAGAAGTCTGGGATGTTTAAACATGATTTCTGTTCTTGTGGCCTCTCACTGAAAATGAATTAATGTTTTGAGACAATTACTGAACATTTTTCTCACCAATTAGGTAGTTTATTATGTCAAAACACTGAGATCCAAGAATCTTACACTGCAAAAACAGACCCAAAAGTGAATGTCTGAATACAGATACAACTTTCTCTCAAGAACTGTAAGTCTACTTCTCTCTTCTTCGATGGGTATAGTTTTTGACCACAATGCAGTTTGACAGCAGAAACTTAATCATGCCCTACTGCTTACACCTTTGTCAGAAAACTGATAAAATGTGTGCTCACACTGAACATTAGCAAGAAATTTTTCAAATGTCTTTCAGGGTTTTTTTTTTTTCCCTTCCTCTTCTCTCCCTCTCTCACTTCCCTGTCTCTCCCAGAGAAACTGATATAAAGCTGATGAGAATTTGGATTTGCTTTGAAAGCATCTTTTATTCAAAGACTAATTTTAACCTTGTGATAAAGATTGCTTTTTATGTTCTCTTGAATGTGATATCTAGTAATTGTTTGTCAAGGCAAAGCAATGTAGGACATAATACATTTAAAAAATTATCTTCTGTAATTAAAGTACAAATGTCTTTGCATTCTAATGTCTAGAAAACAAGCAAATATATAAAAAATAAGAAAAAATATTAAATGTTTTAATTATAAAGTATTACGACTTTGTATTATGAAAGGTCTTTTTTAAAATAAATGCTAAAGTAAATGTAATTGTAATCAAAGAACAAAACTTCATTTTCTTGTAAAATATGTAACTAGAAAATATATGTTTGTACATTTGGCATAAAAATTATAGTTACTCTTCGAGTTTTTTGTACTTTACTCATAACTTTTGTCTTGTATTTTAATCTCCTGATTTATTACTTTAGGGATCTTTAGTTTATAAAATTAGGACTTCTAGTCAAACCATCTTGTATGAATTAACAAAGATTGGGGGACTGCTGTTGCTTTAATTTGACTTTCAATGGGGATGGGATTGTCCCAAGATTATTCTAAGGTAAAGAGAGTAAACAAATTTTTTTTTTTTGGTACTTCAATCTAGTAAGGTTGTCTAAAGAACTTGAGGTTTTGCTATCTCAATCATAAGTTATCGGTAGTGATGGCCTACTGTCTGAAAATTGCTTTAGTAAGGAAGGTAGTGTGCTGAGCAAGCAGCAGTGATAAAAGCTTAGGTAGAAATTAAGTTCGATGCCTATACATTTTGAAGTTTCTCACGGGTTCTCATGGTTAAATCTTAAAGCATTAATGAAACAGTATAGAAAAACACCAAATACATGGTAACTAAATCTCTAACTTGTCATTTGTCTTTCACACAATATGAATGCTTCAGCAGTTTTTCTCCAAAATCCTGACGCATTGCTTTTTCCCTTATGGGGCTGCAGTCTTCTGTGCTAACTTACTGATTTGGAAAGGTAGCTTGCTTGCTGGAGCTGTAGTGTTAAATTGGTTTAATAAACACAAATGGGATAGTTTAATGTTGTAAAAACATTTATGAGATAACGGTCTATTTTTCTAAAAAATAGTTTGCATAACTTGGCTTATTCAGTCTAGAAACAGAGTAGAATATTAAGGAAGATTTACAAGCACTGTTTGTACTCCAGGATTTCGGGGTATAAGATATGTACAGATTTGTGATTTTTGTCTGTACAAACACAAGACAAACAGCCGTCAAAAGACAGATAAGACTATTTTTTAAGGTATCCTTTTCCACTTTATAGCATACTAGATCTTGTACGTAAAAGCTGAGGAAGTGTAATTTTTAAGTAACATCAAGGATCTTTTTCAAGATCTGTTCTGTACCAGTAAAGAGATAGAACACTTATGCTTTAAATAACCGATGTGAACAGTCCTGGAAGGCTGAGGAAATAATAGATTTTTAAATTCAGTTCTTATTGTGGTGAGAGAACTTGAAAAATAATTATTTTACATCATTTTATCATTATGTGCTATTTGTCTTCAAGAGAAGGAAAGCAATGAAGAGGAAAGAGAGAGCTAGGTCTAGACTTCATTCACAAAAGCAATGAGAAAAAGGAGGTGTCTATGGTACTAAATTTCTCATATCTGTTGGTGGAGAGATTAGAGCAGTTTCTGCATGGTGGGATGTTCTGAAATAAGTCTTTTCTGTCAAGGTGGTTTCATTTTTTAAAAAATGCTCATATATTCACTGAGGGGAAGAGAAGGTGAGAGTGAGGAAGTTACTTTGCTGAGATTTTGTACTGATATGGGAAGAATAAGGTCTGGTCTATTCCTTCAGTAAAATAAAAAGCTGAATACAAGTGTTAAGAATTCAACAGGCAGCATTGTGTGTGCAACATTACAGTGGTTTATGCACTGGAAGATGCCAGTGGCTACATCAGACCTCCTTGGACAGAGATCATGAGCAAATTTTCTTGCCTTGCTCCATGAGTAAGTGTTGCTATATCTTGTAAAAATCCTACTCTAGCAGATAAGGTCTTCAAGGAAATTAGTCATTAATCTACATGGTTGTACCTGGTGGAATAGTTTTGTGTTTGTAGAGATCCTTGCTGTGGATTTAGCTTCTTGGTAAAAGGAGCCTGACAAGCTCTGAGCTTGGGGAAATTCAGGATAGCAAGTCAGTGCTTTGGGCCTCAGAAAAGGAACCCTATGGAGATGGCACATGTCTCAGCTCTGATGGAGGAGGGAAGGTGAGGAACGACTCAGAAAGGATGTATAGGAGCAGTGCTGTGTGAAGTGGTATTGTTGCTTCAGGTTTCACTTGCCTTTTGTGGATGGTTAAAACTCCAGAAGGGGTGATACTAGACACAGTCTGGCTAGACAGCTGAGTCACAGAAGAGGCAAATCATCACAAGACCTTGAGTGAGAGTTGGCAGGGAATTACGAGGACATAAGCCTGTGATGCCGTTCGTATCTGTGAGGGTGTGCAAACAGCAGTGAGCCAGATTTCCAGAATGCTTTAACTACTGCGATATTAGGCAGAAAAGAGCGACGTCTCCTTCTCCTCTATATTTTTACATAAATGAAATTGTACATCAAGTTCTACTCTAATTAGCGGAAACTGTAGGGAAAACTGAGTCTTGATGTTGGGGTGTTGATTAATGCATTTAGAAAATAAGCTCTTAAAAACATTTCATACGTATTGGATTTTGAAATCCTTACAGCCTTTTCAATAAACTTTTGAAAATCTGGGGAAAAGGAGTACATCACAATTTGCTTAAATACCTGCGTTTCTCAGCTACTGTGTTTTGTTGTTCAAGTAAAGAAGGTGGTATATTGAATATAGTAAAGTAGAAACTTATATTTGGGGTTTTTTTACCTTGCAGTTTACCGTCTACTAACTTTTAAGTATGCTGTTTAGAGATACTTGACTCAAATTACCTTAATAAGATATTTATTTAGAACTTCACAAAGAGGCCAGTGTGGCTGCCTGGGTGTTCGTTACTGACATTTAGTAAGTAGTAATCCCTAGAGGGTACAGATGTATACTCCACTTGGCAAGTAAAATGGCCTCCCTCCCTAGAAGGAAGAAAGGTCAAATAAAACAACTTTGTAAAAAGTAGTAATCTACTCATTGTGTTAAATCTTTTTGTCTCATTAATGAAAAGAAACTGACAAAGGTCACTAATTCCTATCTGCCTTCGTAAGTTAAAGATGAGAAAAGCTTAATTTCAAGTATGCAGTGACTTTCATTGACTTCGGGGGCCAATGCTGCAAGGCAAGTTCTCTGTGTCTCATAAAAGCCTCTGAGAGTGAAAAAAACACGTTAGCACTTGGTATAGTGTGATTGAATGTATTTTTATAATCCAAAAATCTTATTAAAAAACTTAATTGTGCTGCAGATATTTACATTGCAGAACCTGTGCTTTCAGAAGTGGATACTTGTACAACAGATTAATATATTAATTAAAGGTACAGTTAATTAATTTTCTTTACATATCTCAACTATAAATGCCTATGTGTTCTCTTAAGCAACTTTATTATTTCAAGTGCTCATTAAAATACCATGAGCTGTAGTATTTTGGGAAAAATGGGCAAAAAAGAATGCTTCAAGCTCTGCAAATCAATAGAAACACATCAGAGCTTTGATATGAAAAATCATATAGATTTATCCTTTTTGTTCTTTTTATTATATTTGCCTAATTAACTACATTAATTGAATAGGCATGAGGCTGTGGTATACCTTTTGTGAGACTGTTTTTATGTATTCCTGCAACTGACCTCTTTACACAACATTTTTCTCCAAACTTTTTTTAGTTTCTAGGAGACATGATTATGAAATAAAAATGTGAACCCAGTTAATGAAGAGCTGTCTTCTTGATTCTCCTAAAACAATAACTCTGAGAGAGAGGTGAATGGCTTGATTCATTTCTACGGGTCATTAACTTCCACGCCTACAGATGACAATGTTAATATTCACAATGTGAATTATTTCTCTTCTGATTAGTTTAGGAGAAACACAGGATGAATGTCCTTATCGCATGATCTAACACTGTGCTGGACACTCCTTCGGGTCCCTTAAAATTCAAAATGTCCAGCTGCCCAAAAGTAAAGGTTTCTCGCTCCTGGCTTAAACAGCATGGTGGTGTTTTTACAATACAAAAATCTGTGGCAATTATTAACTGCAAATGTGGACAGTGTGAAGCAAAACAACTTTTAGAGTGAACAGTAAGGCATGGGCTGATGAATTGATTTGCACTTTTATTTAAATTTAACTGACTAAAAAGTGCTGAGTGTTTGGCCTTTATCTTTAATATGTTGTCTTAAACCTCCCAGCCCATTAGACTTAAGTAGTTTAGAGTTCAGTGATCTGATTGCAGAATTCAGAGATTATTAGAGCAAATGGGGCCTGATCAATGCCTTAGGTCTTTTTTTTAGTGTATTAATTAATTAATCAACAGGAACAGAAACATAAGTTTAATGCAAATTAACTCAGTCTCAAGTTACCAGTATACCAGAAGGGTTCGTAAGTAGAAAAGGGAAATCCAAAAGCAGCAGGATATTGGTGCTTTTATCTGTGTAACACCACTTTCTTAGGTCATGTCCTGAGATAGATATATTTGAGGGATTGATATGATTGTTTCTGCTGTGCTCTCCTGGGGAAAAGAAGTGGCTTTTGAGGCAAAAGAAGAAATTCAGTAACTGAAATAGTCACGATTCACAATTGGCCCTTCATTCCATTTGTTGTCACTGTTTCTCTTCATTTGCATTAACTCCCCCAAGCCCAGGTATTTTGCTGTAATCTAATACTGATTACAGTTTCCCTAATCCCCAAGTCTACAGTAATTTGCAAGGTTTCCCCACAAAACAAATTTTCTATGGACTGTTCTGTTCATCTTTGCCAATAATTTTTTTAGTAATTTTTCCATAGCTTTGTCTTTTAGTGTGGTCAGATACAAGCTTTGTTCTCCCCTAGTTGCTCTTTACTGAAAGTCCTCTATCCTTGGTCTTCAGACTACATGAAAGCTTTGTGCTATTTTTCCCAAGGACTGTTTATTGCTTCCATCATATGGGGAGGTAAGATACTTGATTTGTTTTGGAGTCTGGGGACATTCTTCTCTTCCTGTATATGGACCTCTACTTTCAGCTGCATGCAGGGAGCACACCAACTCATCGGTCAGGTCATCTCTCTTTAGCAGTTAGGTTTTTTAGAATTGAAAAAGTTTTTTAGGTTCAAACTTTGAAGTACTTTTTGTCAGTCTTCTTGCTTCAGTTCCAATGTGACTCTTTATGCACACAACAATTTTTATTAACAATAGCAGGGTTGTGTGCATAGCTGGGATAAAAGGAAAGCTGGGATTTCAGAAAAGAAAAGGAATGATGAATGTCAGCATTTGGCTGCACAGTTCCTACAAACAAGGAAAATCACTATTTGATTAAAACACCAGAAGATGGTCTGTCACAAAGCCTGTCAGCTGGAGCACTATCGCTATTTCAGCTGCTCTGACCTTCGCTGCTGTTCTGGAGACCGCAGTAACAATTGGCCAGCCACCAGAGTTGCCCATCTTAGTGAATCAACCTGTGATACCATGTAAAAATCACTCCTAAGACCGAAAGACATGAAGTTGGCTAAGCCCAGCCAATAGATCCTTTGCCTAACTCTCTCCCTGTTTAGCTTTCGTAGCTGTGGCAGAAGACTGAAGAGGAAGATGATGGTAAGGCAAGTTCTGTGTGGGTACTTCACACTCATCTCAAAGAGGCAATTTTCGTTTCTGTCACTTGTGTGATTTTATTCTGTATGTACATAGACAGATTCCTTGAATCATCACATAAGTTATAAATTCCATTTTGTTTCCGTGAACTGTGAGTCTCCTTGTGTCTGGGGCTGTCATGTGCTAACAACAGAAAGCAGAGGTGCCAGCGTGTCAGTCATTACAGACTCTCTCCATCCAGCTTACTGAGCTAGGAGAGGCAAACAAGGAATGGAATCTTAAATAAGGACAGTGTATCCCTCTTGGAAGGAACCAAGACAAGGCAACCAGGTGGTAATGTTTGGATTTCAAAGCCAGGAAGGATTTTTGGAAGCAGAAGCAGCTTGGTCAGGAAAGATAAAGTGATGCACGGACACAGCAGATGGGTCCTGTGACACAGAGGCAGTGGAAGTCGCCATTTGAAGGAGCAGCTGTCTGCTGGCGAGGGATGGGAGGGGAAGGTCCCTCAGCACCAAAGCGGATCTCATCAAATCTCAAGGAATATTCAAGAGTGAGGAAATGTAGGCAGAAACGTTTACTGTTTACTGTGGCTCTGTGTATCTTGTGGTCATTAAAGTGTAGAATGGCTGCCTTTGAGATAGTTTGCAAAGTCTGTGCATTACCTGATTCATCTTTGTGGGATCCTGGAGAGATAAATTGTCACTCAGATGTCAGCTATGACTGAGCTCTAGGAAGGAGTGAGTCAAAGCCATGGGGATTCGGTGGCAGTCTCAGGGTATAAGCAGGGGTCTCTTCTAAGAGGTCTTTTCTTGGAAGAGAGAAGAGATTGCCTGGAGACCCAAGGCAGATAGAAAAACTTCAGAGTGTTTTTGCATGGAAGCAGAATGAGGCTTTGTGAGTATCCCACAAGAGGTATAATCTGGGCTGTAATATCTCAGTCTTTGAATTCTTACTTGTAGTAAAATGAGAGAGACTGGAAGAAGAACAAAACACGCACTTAGTAAGATAACAAACAGTACCATAGCTGGCTCCGAGCATTGTCTGGCATACACACGTACACAAGCCAGCCACAAAAATGGAAATCATACCATGTGAGTCTTATCATAATTTGCGCTGAACCCAGGAATAATAATTCCCACCAACAGACAGGCTGTCATCTCAGGCTTAGTGCCATACTACCATAGCTACATAGCTTCTTGCTACTTTGGAGCATGGGAAAAGGAAGCTCATGGTCGCTTGCAGCATGGCCACAGTAACTCCTATCTGCTGGCAATGACCATGTGCACCCTGTGCTTGCAGGAGTAAGGTCAGACTGTCAGCATTTCAGTCATTGACTTCGCATGTTTTTTCACGCTGGATGATGTGATAGCACTGGCCTGTATGTATGAATAGCTTTCTGGGATGAAGTCAAAGCACAAGCTCCTCTGAGGCAATTTAAAGGGAGTGAAACACTCACGAGGATAATCCGGAGCAAACTGATCTAAATGGTTCTTCTGCATAAACTGCAATTTTTTTAATTTGTTTTGGGAGTGAGGGGAGTGTACTTTGCTGTTTGGTTTTGGGTTCCATAAATTCAGAAAATGTTCTGAATTAATTTTTTATGAATATATAACTTAACTGTTGAGAGAGAGGTGAACCTTTTTTGATGAAGGGAAAATACTATAATAGGAAAATTAGGAATTATTGTGGTGTCCATGTTCCAGGCTTATTAGGCCTGAAAATAGATGAACTGGGGAGATTACTTTGTATGTTTTCTACATATGTAAATGGACATATAATTATATATTAGTATAAAATATTAGTGCATATTTACTGTATAATAATTAATTCAACTTTATAAGCAAATGAAGATTACCTCAAATTTACATACAATGTGAAGAAAAGTCCCTTTATCCTCTGTAACTGCAACATTTGGCAGATTCAGGAATAAATAATCTTTTGTGGCAAGGGTATGCCTTATCAAACATATGCAGATCAGTGCTAATTAATGCTAATTAAGGTTTCCTGTCTATCTAGTTGGAAAAACGTCCAAATGTTATGAAATCCAGTTAGTATGCCTATTACCCTAATTGTTTTATATGGAATGGTTCTTAATTAAAATATGTAAATTGACCTTAATTGCTATATACTAATGGAGGTTCATGTTATCTCACTAAAAATGACAAGATGGTGAGGAGGGGTACTTAAACAAATAATTCTGATACATTTGTAAATAAATGACCTTTACTCAAAATTATTTTTAATTGGAAATTGGCAAAAGGAACATTTTGCCATCTATGTTTCTCCTTAGTTTTAAATAATGTCAGAATTTACAGTTCTTTGTTAATATAGATACGGTGACATTGCACCTTAATTAAGACTACTAAACAAGTCAACATTTTGTGTGTTTACTGTACATTTCAGAATTGTTTGCTAACCTCATGTTGACCTTCAGAAATGTCGTGCTTTACAATGTTGATCTTAATTTTCCGTATTTTTGGTTTTATTTTTTTGTTTTGATCTCTTTTAGTCATGTAAGTTCATTTGTGAAGTTTGATGCACTGGTATACTTCTGCTGGTGACTGGACCTGTGGCCCTGACTTTTCAGCAGAGAAGCTGTCAGGCGGCACCTCTTTGCATTTCACCTGTTAGGGCAGGACATGGACTTTAATCATCTTTGGGGAGGATAGTTCACATGTATGCTGTTATATGACTGAGACCTACACAGGTTTTTACCCAAAGTCTTGTATGGCCTCAACCCAACACAAAAGCATTGTTGGAATGATATTTTGTATGACAGTTTATCGGTGTCCCATATTGTCATTTTCTTGATAGTTATCATACCATTTCACACACACAGCAAACATTTTTCTCCTCTGATGTAGAGATTCTAATTAGAGAGTCTGCTAATTTAGAGAACTGGTCTGTAGTTGTAGTTTTTTACTCATAAAGCCAGTAGATTTTTAAAACGCCTGATACATTTAAGTTTATATTATGTCATAGGTATCATTGATATGTGCCTCCCTTTGCAAAATCATTCTGAAAGCTTTCACTGTTTTGCAGGATATTGTGACCAATGTTTCTCCAAGGATTGTGCGTGGAATTACTTCAGGTCCTATGTATGGCCCAGGCCAAGGCTCTTTTTTAAACATTGAACTGATCAGTGAGAAAACAGCAGCATATTGGTGTAAAAGCATTGCTGAACTGAAGGCTGACTTTCCAAACCATGTAAGTACCACTCTCTCATAAAGATGTAACAAACTTGTTTAGAATCTCCAGTTTACAGATCTGTGAAAACTCACCTATTTAATACCTATTAAATAGAATGACAGTTGTTTGATTGACATACGAGTATATTATTAAAAACCAGAAAAGCCCACCCAAATAATCTTTTTGATAGAAAATTCTGTGAAATGACTATTACACAATCAGAGAACGGACATGATTTTTTAGTTAGGCTGATGTTTACATTCAAATAGATAATATCAAGGGAAAGAGTTGATTCCAGTGTGGATGCTTGTCAGTTTTGCTGTGAATAATTTTGTATTTAAGATCATCTTTAAAGATGTAACTTATAATAATAATTTTCATTGTGAATTGAATTTGACTATAGAAGGAATCTTTGTTCTTTTCATTCTTTATATTCTTCTAATATTTTTATAAGCAATTGGCTGCTGTAGGAGAAAAAAACCCCAATACCGAGTTAACTTCAACTTCACTACAAGGATAGAGTTTTGTTAGAGCCTTCTTGGCTATGGGGAATATCTGTCTAGAAGATAATAATCAAAGTTAGGAGCAAGGACGCCAGCTAGCTGGCATAAATGGTTTGCAGCTACTGTTCTAGTGAATAAGAATAATGAGACGGAAAGTAAAATTCTCCTCAATCATTATCTTGAATGGGTAGGGCTAGAAATCCCAGAGCCTACATATGTTCTGTCTTGAAGTTATTACCTCCATGGTTCAGCTATGAACAAAATAAGTGAACATGCCTGAATATATTATGACATGAAGAAAATTGGGGGTTTTTTCTTATTCCTGGAGTTTAAATGTACACATTGGCAAGTATAAAAATGTTTAAACACATTGTATTGATAGTAAAAGTTAAGTGCTGCATGTTTAGTATCCTACTTCACTATGGATGGACAGTGTGTTTCTTTGCTGAGGTTCATGTCACTTTATTTACTGTGACTAGGCTTCATAATAGTGAAAGTGTGAACCAAAAGATAAAAATTGTAATTCTCTGGTTTTGATTTTAACATCCTTTGTTAAAGTTCTGGATATTGCATGCAGACAGATTGTTGCCCGTTTCTGCTGTGGCAATGGTCTCCCATTGCAGTCTTCACCAAAAATCTATGGCAGCACTTTGTGCTTGAGACCAAACCGTTCTCTTCTGTGAGGAAAAGCACTAGCAGCAGTTTCCAAAGGAAAGTTTTAATTTTCTGAGACCTAACCTCTTGTGCTGGATGAAGTCCTCCTCTTCCATAGTTCCCGGGGTGACCATCTTCTGATCATCCCTCACAATGTGAGTTATTGCTTTGAGAATGTCAATTCAGCTCCTGCACATTGGCTGTGGCTGCTGCTGAGGCATCTTAGAGGTTGGTAACACCTGCATGGGCACGGGGGAAGCAGCACCCAGCAGTAGACCTTGGCTTTGCTCACAGAGATTTTTAAAATGTGCCTGTGAACTCATCTAACTGTCATAATTATAATGGTAAATTTGTTGCTAACTTAAAATAGATTTTTGCTCACTGAGTAGAAATCTCTTGGTGCATATTTTGAAATATTCTGTATGATTAGAGCTTGCAGAATTTTTTTCCTCCAATTCCTGTTCACTCCTTGTCCTGGTTTCAGCCAGGATAAAGTTGATTTTCTTCATAGTAGCTAGCATGAGCCTAGAAAGGCTTTTTAAACTTGATGTGTTTTATTAAAACCAAAAACAGTTTCTGAGAACTGTTTGGGTGAATTTAATTAACAAGCATAGAATGACATTTTCTGCTCAAATGAAGGCCAAGCAGAGGTGAGGACACAAGTGATTGCAGTAAAAAAACTTACCTTGTTACAGTAAATATTAAAAACAAACCAAAATTTATACATAATTACTTTTGCTAGGTAATATGAGTAATTTAAGGTAAGATTTATCTTACAGATGAAAAGGATATGAACAAAATAGTTACCTCACTAGAAGATGATCCCACAACAGCATCCTATCTTGTGCCATTAGGAAGAAGCGAACCATAACGCAAAAAGAGCAGCTAAATTCCCCCAGCAAAGCCTAAGATTTAAACTGAATTTTGCAAGGCATTGTGCA
The DNA here is from genome assembly GCF_964289735.1 of Phaethon aethereus. Classification (NCBI taxonomy): domain Eukaryota; kingdom Metazoa; phylum Chordata; class Aves; order Phaethontiformes; family Phaethontidae; genus Phaethon; species Phaethon aethereus. The sequence continues at coordinate 15,418,108 of NC_138584.1, forward strand.
AAAGAGGACTACCAGTCACAGCTCAGTGGATAATGTCACGTAACTGTGACATGTTGCCTCTATATATCGGGAACTAGCATCACCTTTGTGCTGTCTTCACCCCTGTAGTGGGTGGCCGCATTCTTTGGCTCTTCTGACTCCCGATTCTTACTTGTAGCTTGCAATCATCTCTGACTGGCAGACTTTCCCAGTCGTCTTTTCTATATTAGCTTCTCCCTTTGACCCTGAATCTACCTCAAGTGGACTAGGGCAAAAGCTGCCACCAGCAGAAACTTGCTTCAGTGCCACTGGAAGTGAGTTAAATATTTGTAAGGGTCCAACCAGAGGAGAAAGCAGAGAGAGAAAGTATCTGGATTTTGTATGCTTGCTTGTGAAGTACCATCAAAAGCTTTACTGTTTCAATTTGGAATTTTTTTTCAATGGAGTTAGTTTAATAACCCTATTACTGTTTTTTCAGAAAACACATACGCAGACAAAAAGAAATTAGATGGTATGCACAGTACAGGCCCAAGACAATTTTTTTTTTTAATTGTATTTTAAATCGGGTGCTTCTCTGTTAAAATGATTTGCGGTTAAAAGTGTGATTGTGTTCCTTCTGGTACTTCAGTCACCTCAGTAAGGAATTACTTCAGTGACTTGGCTGAGACCATTTAAAACATATGGTATTATTTAGCATTTTTTAGTCTTCAACTTTCAAAGGATACAATTTTAAAAATGCTATGTCCACTGCTTTCCTATGTACCAAGAAAACAACCTTTCAGTCAGAGAGCTGTGGAAGTAAGAAGAAAATTGGTCTGTCTGTATTTGTCATCGTCTTTTTACTTTCCCAGATACTTTGGTTTTACTTATTGTGGTGGGTTAACCATGGCTGGATGCCAGGTGCCCCCCAAAGCTGCTCCATCACTCCCCCTCCTCAGCCAGACAGGGGAGAGGAAATGGAACGAAAGGTTCATGGGTCGAGGTAAGGACAGGGGCAGAGCACTCACCGATTACCATCGTGGGCAAAACAGACTCGACTTGGGGAAATTGGTTTAATTTATTACCAATCAAATCAGAGTAGGATAATGAGAAACAAAACTGAATCTTAAAAACACCTTCTCCCCAGGCTCAACTTTACTCCTGAATTCTCTGCCTCCTCCCCACCAGCGGTGCAGGGGGACAAGGAATGGGGGCTGTGGTCAGTTCATCACACCTTGTCTCTGCTGCTCCTTCCTCCTCAGGGGGAGGATTCCTCACACTCTGCCCCTGCTCCAGCGTGGGGTCCCTCCCACAGGAGACAGTCCTCCATGAACTCCTCCAACATGAGTCCTTCCCACGGGCTGCAGTTCTTCACGAGCTGCTCCAGCCTGGGTCCCCCACGGGTGCCGTCCTTCAGGAACAGTCTGCTCCAGCCTGGGTCCCCCCACGGGGTCCCAGGTCCTGCCAGCAAACCTGCTCCAGCCGGGGCTCCTCTCTCTCCCCACGGGGCCACAGGCCCTGCCAGGAGCCGGCCCCAGCGCGGGCTGCCCACGGGGTCACGGCCTCCTTCGGACATCCCCCTGCCCCAGTGTGGGGCCCTCCCCGGGCTGCAGGTGGAGATCTGCTCCCCCGTGGAGCTCCATGGCCGCAGGGGCACAGCCGGCCTCCCCATGGGCTTCCCCAGGGGCTGCCGGGGAACCTCTGCTCCGGCGCCTGGAGCCCCTCCTGCCCCTCCTGCTCTGACCTGGGGGGCTGCAGGGCTGTTGCTCTCACACATTCTCACTCCTCTCTCTGGCTGCAGGCTGTTGCACAGTTTTTTTTCCCTTAACTCTGTTCCCCCAGAGGCGCTGCCACCATCGCTGATGGGCTCGGCCTTGGCCAGCGGCGGGTCCGTCTTGGAGCCGGCTGGCACTGGCTCTGTCAGACACAGGGGAAGCTTCTAGCAGCTTCTCACAGAAGCCACCCCTGCAGCCCCCCCGCTACCAAAACCTTGCCATGCAAACCAGTACACTTACTTACATTGGCCTGTCTTTTTCATATCCAAACATCTTCCTTCCATGGTTAACTAAGGGTTTTTTAATGAGAGTCTATTAAGTATTTCCATTTTTCTGTCTTATTGCCACACATAGCATCTGATACCACAGGATTTATCATTCTGTGCAATTCTTAATCAGGAGAAAATGGATTTTTTTTTTTGTTCTGTAGTAGTAGAGACTGAGAACTTGATAGTGAGAAAAAATGGAACAATTATTAATTTTGTAGTCTTAAATGTAATATTAAAATATCCCTTCTGAATTAGTATAGAGCTGACACCTTATTGGCAAATTTTGCATCCCCAGTCCCCCAAAAAAGGTTGTTTGTAAAGTGCTATATCAATCTAAAATTCAATAAAAAAGTGAAAGAAAAGTATCAATGATCAAAATATTCAGATTGAAATTTCATTACTACTTGTTTGAGAGGAATGACTACCGAAACCATAGTCATGATCTGGTAGATTGTTCTCTTTAATCCCTGCTATAGAGGGATGTTTTGGGACCAATAAAAGCTGTGTAACACAAATATTATCTCAATATCATAATGAGAAATAGGAAGACTCTCCCTTTCTAAGGCCTGCTTAGACTGGTTTGAAATGGTGGAGGGGAGACTTGGAGGTGGGGAGTGAGCAAGTGTCTGGGTGGGGGCTTAGCTGCTCACTGGGGTCCACCCACCACAAACGGGAAATGCGTAAAGTTGTCAGTTTGTGTTAAAAAGACTAGACCATAATGTAGACATGCAGTATTTGAAATGCTTTAGATAGTGGGCCAAAAGAACTAACACTAATGCCGCAACATGTTTTACTTTCATATTTTACTTACCAAGGAGATACGTGATCATACTGTGTATTGATGTACTTTCCAGGCAAAATGTGGCTGAAAAAATAGCATTTTATGGTATATTCAAGAAATTAGTTTACTTGAGAAATATGAATTTGGCCAAGTAGAACTCATCTAATGATGTAATCGGGAATGAAAACTGTGAGAAAAAATAGAAATTAATTTTTACTTTAGCAAAAATCTACAAACTTTAATTGGTAGAGACTGGCTGAGAAAAGTTGAAAAGAAAATGATAAAACCTTGGAAGAGAACTTACTGCTGAAATTTTTTATTCACATACTTGACATTAGCGACAATATGGCCATTTTCTGTGCTGGGAACAGTGAATACTGGTAGTGGTAGTATGTCTTCAAGGGCCAGTAAAACAAGGAGCTGTGTGCACAGTGAAGCTGGAAATCATGAGAATCATTTTTGATGATTGCAAGGGAATGGGATATGTTGGTGGTAGCACTTTTTTCATCAGAAAAAGCATACAAACTGCTGCTGTTCCTCAACAAAACCTTCTGCTTACCGTAGCTCAGTCTTCTCATTTGAGTTGGTAAATCACCTACTTACACAGATGTCTCTTCTTTCAGTCTCATAAGCATGTCTATATATTTACACTACATAGTTAGCTGGCCAAATATTTTAAGGGTTCATGTTACCCTGAAACCTCTTTAGCATCTGCACTGGGGAAAACAAGCTTGAGAAGAGCAAAGTTTGAAATTGGTAAACATTCTACAGAAAAATGTGAACCGAGGGTTCAGTAAGAAGGTGATGGACACAGTTATCAGGTAGTCTTTCTCCACCTTCTCAGAACTGTAATTGGTGCCCTGTAGATGATAAAAGAGTAAACAAATTCACTAAAAACCTCAATAAGCAAATTAGTTTGGGTCTGAGCATGTGCAGGAGATCACAGCAGTACAGATAAAGGGCTTTGAAAGGACACTTAATGAAACAAAATAGATCGCAGGGAAATGTCATTCCCTACAGGGCCAACAGAAGTCCATCACAAGCAATCAAATGTCTGAGAAACTGCAAGGAAGAACTGGGATCTTGGAAGATGATGCCAAATTGAATATTTTTCAATATTTCCATATTAGTATGCTGAAGTCTTAAAAACTCTTAACTTTTTGGCCTCCTAACTGAACACAAATGAGTTTCGGCTGCTGTATGACTCTAAGGAATGTACATAGGATACCAGATTGTCAGCTGTGACCCTGATTCTGTGATTCAGATATCAGTGTCGTGATGTGTTGAATTGAGAAACCTCTTCTGCTAGAAACACTAAGTACTTTTGGACCCCAAAACTAAGCTGAAAACTCCTGTCGTCCTAATGTTTGTTCTGCTGCTTGCAGAATGTTGCTGACAGTCTCTCTGACAGTTACTCAGCAGAGAGCAGCTTTTCAAGGATGAAACTGTTAAAGATATATTTTTGTTCAACATTTTGTTCAGAATGTCCCAGGAACACCTGTCAGGAGTAGCCATGCTAGAGAGCATGCAAGAACAGATCACTGGATCCCAGGCTGATAACCGACTTCTTTGTAGTGTTGGGGTTTTCTATTTTTTAAATGTTTTTAAATCTGGAATGGTGTTAATCAGTTTTTTATATTATGCAGAGTTTTTTTCTACCATAGAGGTATGAAATAGGGCAGCCAGTTTTGTTTGGTTTTGGAGTTCGGAGCTTTTGGGGGGTATTTTTGTGGGTTGGAAATTTTTTTTATTTAGGTAACAAAACCAGATTTTTTTTTTTAATTCTACTGTGAAAATAAGGTTGAACAGGCATAAGGGAGTGCCTTGCTCCTGTGAATAACCTTTGGTGCAGAAAAATGCAATGTCAAAAAGATTTCCTGAAGTTCTAAGATGAATAGAAATAGATTTGCAACAGCAATAGTAGTTATTTGGATAGTTTACATTGAGACCCTTGATTAGTTTGCTGAAGTGATCCCTGGAGTGGGGTCCTACATATTAAGCTTTTGTGTAGGATTGGCTCTGGTTTTATTAACAGGTTTTGTGTACAGTCTGTGAACAACATTTGTATATTTATATAAACCTTTTTCCTCTCTGTTTGCACTAGTAGTAGACCTTGTAATCTGGTTACTGAGAGGAATTAACCAGAATATCTAAAATTGCTGTAGATCTCCTCTGAGACTTAAAATAAGGACATTAGGTGGAAAACTTTTTAAGATACAGAGGAATCATAGACTTCACAGCTTTACTGTGAGAAGGTCAAAGCTGGCTTTCTCACTAGATATATTAGGAATAATTTGTGTACTTTTGCAGGCATTATTATAGCTTTCACTTTTGATGGATGTTGCATAGGGTACCTAGTATTTACATTTCGAGATACCAGTCACTGACTTGATTCAGGTTCTAAAAGATAATAGTTTGTTTTACCATTTGGGTTTCAAATTTGAAATACTTGGTAATTTGGAATAGCATTTGTAATACAGGTAATTAGGTGAGGTGAAAGGCGGAACTCTCATCTTTGTCTTTGCAGGAGTCATGTTCAGAAGTGAAGATCAAATTGTCAGCCAGCTGCTCTCCATAAACACCTGCTCTTCCTAGGGCTAGTATAGATAGCTTTGCCTTTGCATCACAAAGAAGCAATATTTTGTACTCCAAATACCTACTGAGGTGTGCATCTACATGACAAATCACAGACATCTTGCAACACCTACAAACTTGGAATAAAAGATTTCTAAGCAACCAGGTAGGGCTGTTCCCCTGTGGATCTCACTTGGTACCAACAGGAACCAGCGTATTGTGAATGGCAGGGTACACGCCATGAGTTCTCAGGCCTATCAGAGGACCCTTGCTGGAAGCCCAGATGCTTTTCCACATGAACTGAAAGGACAGAGCACAAGGGGAGGGAGCCACAAGCTGGGCTGCCTAGAAGCTTGCACAGTCTGCATCATGGAAGTGCCCAGCAGTGCAGAAGAGCCACTGGGGTTCCTTTATCTGAATTTCAGATCCACAAATCACATTTAAAAACTCCAGAAGTTGTTATTGCTGCAGCTTAAACTTCCCAAAGCCAGCCATCATGGATGCTTGGTAGGAGGTGAAAAAACCCACAGAGCAGTTGTTAAATTCACCATATGGAAAAGATCCCTTTCACTACAGAAAACTGGCAGTAGGCCTAGTCCCTTAACATCAGAGGAAATCCTAGCTGAAGAGGGAGGACGAGGTTGGAATAAGGCATTCATACTGGTTTCCTTGGCAAAGAACTAAACCACTTGGCCCTAGCTAGTGTGGAGTGCAAGAATGGCCAAGAATCACCTATTTCCAATTATTATTTTGGTGGGTAGAAGGGAAGAGACCTTAGAGCGTGGAGCGTATGACCACCTTCCCTTTTTCTTTTCATCCTTCACCACAAGGAAAGTGAGGATGAAAAACAGTACAGAAAGCTGCTCTCTAGAAAAGCGAGAGGAGAGAGCTGACATGAAAGAAGGGCAAACACATTAGCAACGTACCTCCACCTATTCCACTCTCACCCATTCTGCATCCTGACGGTGTCTTCATTGCTCCTGAGACTGGCTCAGCTCTCCATGAGCTAGCAGAATGCATTTTCCTCTGTGCAGCCTAAGAAGGAATTCAACAAGGACTCCAATTTACACACTGGATTTACATCAGAAGTGCCCATACATTTCTGTAGGCACAGCAATTCCCATTTACAGAAGTAAGCGAACAAAACCAAAGGCTAATAACAGAAATGTTGATGTATTGGGTCTTTGAGATCACATTTTCTTATAACAAAGGAAATTTGCTGGGAAAGGCTCTTCCACAAGGCATAAAAAACACCCAAGCCTCATATGACCTAAATATTAATAGAGGTGGGACTGAGCTACAAAATATGGTGCTGTAAATTTTTACTTCTTGAGGCTTAGGTGTTAGTAGAAAAAAAATGAAAAAATACAGGAAAATTCTCATCTATCATCAGCATTTTTTGATAATAGTGTTGGCTATAGCAGATCTGCTTGAGGCTTGAAAAGTAGAAGAGAACTGGCACATGGTCAATGTAACACCTCTTTTCTGGGAGAGATCAGGGGAACTACAGACTGTAAATGTTCTATCCTTGTATGCAAATTGGTAGAAGCTCTTCTGAAAAATAGAATTAGCAAAAAGAAAAAAAAAAGGAATAAAGAAACCCCTTTTGTAGTGTGCCATGTCTTAAAAAACATTCCTTGAGGACATCAAGAGAGACTCAGTTAAAGTGAGCTTGGGTTTCCAAAAGCATTTGGTAGTGTCCCTCACTGAAGAATTTGAAAGAAATTAAGTTGCCACAAGATTACAGGGAAGAAACCCGTATGAATAAGTAACTAGTTAAACATAGGAAACAATATTAAGGAATAAATACAAAATTTTCACAGTGGTTAGAGAGCTCCAGTAAAATTCCCTAAGGATCTGTGCTGTGTTCTGTGCTATTTAAAATGTTTATTAACACTCTGGAAAAGAGAGAGAATTTCAAGAATGTAAACTTTGCTGGTAAAGGTAAGTACTGTAGGGAGATAAAGATGACAGCTGACTATAAAGGGTTGTGGAGGATCTTGCATTACTGAGTGACTGGCCAATGAACTTCCAGATAACATTAAATGAAGGTAAATGTAGTATGCACACATGGGATAAAAAGTACTAAATTTGTATATGCAGTGATTGATTCTAAGCTAACTACGCTAGGATTACAGTAGAGAGCACTCTGAAAATCTCATCTTAATGCTGAATAGCATGGAAATAAAGCATATCAAACAGAATTTCTGGGAAAGGAAGAGAGAACAAAGCAAAACCCATCATTATGCCAATGTATCGATTCTTTTTTTTTTTTCTCTCCACATTTTGAATGCACTGTGCGGTTCAGATTTTTCTGTCTCAGCAAGGGTGCAGCTGGATTGGAACCAGAAGGGTGATAGGTGGAAATGACAATTGGAGACACTTCGCCATGTGCCACTATGTCTATGGAGCTCATTCTCACAGGGCATTCCTGATGCCAGAGATACATACAGGTTGAGAAAGAACTGACTAGAAAAAATAGTTGGAGAAGGCTATGGAGTGCATCAACTCTGGCTCAGGATGTTCCTGTGCCAGAGATTTCTTAAATGCTGGCAGAGTTTTCTAGGGAGATACTACCATAAGCCATAGAGAACTGCTGCTGGTGCGGGTTGGAGAAGGGGTACTAAGCTACGTAACGCATTCCTACAGGTTTACGTTGTCGATGCACAAAGATTGTACCCAGGATCAGAAACCCTCTCCTGCCTCCCAATCCTGTCTCAACCTTTGGACCATTGTGCCTGTATTACATTTTGACAACCTGATTAGCATGTAACTACGTTACCTGAACTCAAGCTGAGATTAAGATATATTTTGTACTAGTTTTATGTGCTAAGCGTTTTGTAATTCAAGTGCTGTCTTCAATTTACTAAGATTTGAAAGGCTGAATTTCCAGAGGGTCACCACAGATGATCCTACAAGAAGGTCTACTAAAAATTTACCCAGAGACAGTGTCTGTTCATGCATGTTCTAATGATCATGTAGTACATGTCATGCTGATTGGTTCCAACTGATACAATATTGATTTTGGTGGTTTTGTTATTGTTAATTTTTTAAGAATATGGTTATCAATCTGGCAAAGAGGTGGAAATACTCTGGCCATCAATTTGAGGGAATTTTGTTTTATGAAAGCACCTATCTTTTGCTGGAAACTGCAATTTGTAACTGAAAATGGAACTGCATGCTAAATTCCGTAAGATTTTTACAATCAGTCTGATTCCAATGTACATGTTTGTGGTGACAAATTAGGACCTTGAGGAGATCTTCTATGTTTTGCACTTGGAAACTACAGCTTTGTTGAGAAACCAGTTTAGTGCAGAACTGTACTTTCTTCCTATGCTATGACTTATTTTGTTTGTTTTACTTTCACAGCTGAGGTTTGACAAATAGTAAGTAGTTCAGTAAGGCAGAGGATTAGTTGTACATACACTAAGAATATCGTTTTCGTTTGGAGAGAGTTATTGATCCCTGCAAGAAAAGAACAATTTTCACAGTTTTGTGAGGGCTGTGAGCGCATCTCTAAAACTTTAGCCTTAGGGTAAGAACTAGGAGAAAATTAAAGCAGTTTCTGAAATACTTCACCAACCATCTCCTCGAAAATGCCCCCAATCTGCTTGAATATTGGAAAAGACAAACTTCTTAATGGCTAACATCAGCTGAAGCTGGTTCAGGATGTGCTTTGGCTGTTGCTGCTAAAAATTCCCGTTTTTGAAGAGATACGTGAATGGCCATTAAGCAGGAGTATCAACGAAGGAAATGCACCAAACATAAAAACAGGATGATTAAAAAGATATTTCTAGAATGTAATTCTGCTGACAGTGATGTGAAGAGTTGCATATTTTTGTTCGCCTTACTAAGGTTTGAATTTCCTTTTATTTTTCTATGCAGACTATTTTTTAGAGAAAAAAGAAAAGCTCTTAAAATCCCCAAGTGTTTTCTCAGTTTGGTAAGTTACTGTGTGCACACTAGAGTGCTGCGAAATGATCTGTGAAATCCGGCTGGGTATCAGGCAGAGATTTTTTTTTTTTTTTTTAAGAAAAGTCATCCATAAACTGCAACAAAGGAAATTGCATCATGTGTTAAAAAAATCTGTACACTAAGATGTCCATTTCACACACCCCCATCTGTGCTTAAAATAGCAATAACAACCTTGGTGCAGGGCATTTCCTGGTGATTAATAACCGGCCAGGGTTAATGGCCCTCAGCAGTGCCTCGGGCCATCAACTCCTCCCAGCCAGTCATTACTCCCTGGGAAATGCCCTTTTCTGGGTAGTTATTGTTTTAATATTAGGATGTAGAAGTTGCCATTGGATAGGGAGAAAATGACCTTGTGGCAATGTTAAAAAATAAACCCCCAAACGGCAAAATTTTAAAATTATTAACAGTCAATGATCCATCAAAATTAAAATCTAAAGTCCGTAAGAATAACAAAATTCTGCTAGCCTTATTGCCTGTGCAAAACATTTATCCCCCAAATACTTCTCCCCAATTTCCATTTCATGTTTGTCATAGGCAATTGGGTAAATTACAAAATTTGATGTTTTAAAATGCACAATAGCTTTGACATTCATTTATACTGTCTGTGATATGATTTTAGCCTTTTATGAGGCACTGAGTGTATGTGATTTAGATAATTCTGCTTTTTCTCTTTTATGTAATGTATATTACAGTAATAATAAGAAAGCAAATTTGTACCTGATAAAAGTAGTAAGTATACGCTGTTCTTGTAGCCCATATTCTGCACTTAATTTCTGTGATGTGGTTTACATTATAGGCATACTGCTAGAGCTCTAATGAATTAAAATATGAAGGTTAGGTCTGTATTTAAAAGTCTTGCTTACATACTTATGTAGGCTAGGAATACTAAAAATAAAATTGCATCTAACTGCTGTCCTGGCAGAACCCTAGTGTAGATGCAGTTATACTATCAAACAGTTTATTTCTGTCAAGGACCAAGGAAAGAGTTTACTGATAGGAACTCTGACGATAGTAGGAGAGCTGGCTCTATGCAGACATGTTCTAGCTTAGACAAGAAAGGCAGAGGCACATGCTTGAATCTATTGCAATTAGAGCCAGCTCTTGAATCTGACTGACAGCAGCTGGACTATATCCCAGCCTCTTGTGCTTTCCGGGGAGGAGGGCTATGGAAAGATCTCAAATTCAGAGCGAAATGTGGGAATAAAGTGTTCCAGGATGGTTTTCTTCCTTATCCACTGAGAGGAATGTGTAGCTTAGCAGAATTCTTAGTGGGCTCTGAACTGATCTTAATCTACACCCTCAACACTGCTGATAGCTTCTGAACTTTTTGTGCACATTGAGTTTAAGAACTGTGATCGTAAACTTTTACATAGTCTTCTTCACCAAACTTCTCGTATCTGTCACGTTTCCATATTCTAAATCTCAGATCACCCTGGTTTTATATTTTAATTCCTTTTTCATGTTCTAGTTGAAACTAATGAACTGTACCTGCTATTAAGGTTAAGTAGTAACTGCTAAACATTCAAAATCAGGTGGCCAGCAGGACCCAAAAAGCAAAACTCCTTCTCTCTTCATTTAGTATTAGTCTGATATACTGTTATGTGAACACAGACATGCCAACAAATTACCATGGGATAGCAAATTACTGTGTGTCAGTAAGGTAACTGCCCGTGTGCATATTTGTAACTAGCAGCAAATACAAGCTAATTCAAGTTAATATGAATTTCTTTGATTTTGGACATAGCAAACTGGACTTACCTTGTATTTTGGGGGATTTAAAAGAGCACTGAAGTAGTCGATTGCTGCAGGTGTGCTGATTGCTGGTAACTCATACATCAGCAGTAGCTTGTTTGTGCATCTAAATCTTGTGTGTGTATCTAGTGGAGATTGTATATTCTTTTAGTTGTTGAAAAATGTGACAGAAAGTACTTATTTTCTGAACGCTTAAACCCAAATAAATATTTGAAATGCTGCTTTCAAGAAGACCGAAATACATCCTTTTTTATGAGCCATGTAAGTTAAATGCAAACTCTAAGAAAACAACAGAGTACTTTGCTATGCTATGTCCTGCTGCTGCATCTCTGTCTCACAGCTCCCAGGAAGAACGCTTTTTTTCTGGTTTATTTTTACATCTTTCTTACATTTTTTTAAGCTCGGGGTCCCTAATTTATTTCAAGTTTCATTTTCTTTTAATTCTCTTTATGTTTAACATTTTTGTTATAAAATTGTAGTTATGTTGATTGTTTTGATCTACACATAACAGCTAGTTAAGGTCTTAGGTTTGGAAAAATATTGTGTTGAAGCTTCATCCCTAAATTTCAGGGTAGCATTTTTAAAAATTTGTGGCACTTTTCTTACAGTGTAAGAATCTGACAGACTTACTCTTATCCACACCGTTCTTGGCCACCTAGCCATTTATGCGAGATATACCTCCATATTAAAATCTGAATACACCTGCAGATTGTTTCATTTAAGTTAAGTACAGCAGAGGTGAGAGTATCTAGAGGTTGTGTGAATTTTGTAGGTACCCCAGATTCCTACCTGTGAGCAGTATGTGCATCTCAAGGTAAAGGATGGGCATTAAAAATTGGTGTAAGTTACATTTGAATTCTCTTAAAGTTGTACAGTCAGCACATCTCTGGTTCCTAGAAAGACTTCTGCCGTTGATTCTGCTAGAGGCATCCACTTTTCACCTGATCTGTTTTCAGTTTACCTTTTTGGGAGCACACATACTCGCTGCTGGGTCATTAACAAAATTGAATGGCAGTTGGTCTTACAGTGCTTTCATTTGAATGAGACTATAATCCTATAGACTGTTCAATGCATTTTAATTTTGAAATGTCCAATCGCATAGCAGTATGCTGAACAACTTAGATAACAATGCTATTAAACATCCAAATATTTAGTTAAAATAGTAAGACCTCTTTCAGTTTCTCAGCATCTTCAGATAAGCTTCCCTAAAAGATGAAGAGGTGGGTGGAACTGGCAGCTGAGGAAGAAAGATTAGTCAGAAGGTAGCTGCCAACTTCCAGCCCTTAATTTTTTATCTTCTTTGCTGCTGGAGTGTTGCCAAAAACTAGTTGGGTCATCAGACATAACAGCTAGCTACTTAAGTAAATTATAATGTCTCCATATAAAAAAATAAAGCTACCCACTAATGAGATTTTCTGATCATATCTCAGATGGGAGCACTGAAGACCTACCATCATGCGGTTCGGTGCATAGTGGCACTGTTGTTCACTGAATTTTTGGCCCAGCTGGGAGATACCAGGGGAAAATAGGAAGGATATATGAAGAGATCAAGTTCAACAGAAAACATGGGTTTTCATCTTCACTTCTTGAAAAATTCTGTGCCTGACAGAGCGTAGAGTTTCTTTCTTTGCTAAGGGACTATTGCCTCACCTTCATATCTTCTCTCTTTTCCCTTTTAAAAATTCCTAAAATATGTTACTGGCAAGAAGCTATTGAGTGCTAATTCATTGCTAATCGTTTGAAAAGCACAACAAGAATTAATTTTGTATAAGAAATGCTACAGTTTTACCATTAAATGAACCTAGAGCTCCCATTAATATAGGCCTAATGAGAAACAGTGGTCTTCCACCAGGTCAAAAGGGCTCTTGTTCATTTGGACAGGTGAAAGCTGGGTAGGAATCAATGAATGTATGTGACTGCATATGGTATTTGGCCTTGTTGCAGTTTGAGGTTTGTGCGTTGTGTGTGAAGGAGCTGGATGGCATGTTGTAGTTGTGGAGAAGGCCTTGCTTCTGTGCTGTGGGTCTGATCTGTCTCTCAATAACAACTGAGTCTTACCAAAAAGCAGACCTGTATGAGTCTGGAGAGGAGCAGGAAAAGTAGAACTGAAGACAATATTTGCTTTAGTGTGCGATGAAGGGGGAGAACAAAATCTGAAGGTAGGTAACAAGGACGAAAAATACACACACTGGCCCTGCAAGATCACAGGAAGAGACAGTGGAGACAGCAATGAATCAGATCTCAAAAGGGAGCAAAGATGATAGCTTGAAGATTGCATGAGAGAACAGAAGGCAAAATATAGAAATAAAAGACAGGTTTGAACAAATACCAGACTGCAGCAGGTTCCTGTGCCTGGAGAAGGCTCAATAGGCTTAGTGTCAGAATTGCTAAACATAGGTGGTTCTCTGCTTGGTGCAAAGGTATGAAGTGATCATGAAGAGAATGAGGCAAGAATACTTGTTGATCATATGTATTTTTGCACGGAGGGTTGAGAGGAAAGTTCAGGTTGGCAGGAACCTCAGAAGGTGAGGTGAGCTAGTCCAAACTTCTGCTCAAAGTAAATCAGTTATGAAATCAGGCCATTCAGAGAAAATTATACGGATTTGGAGAGGATGCCCAAAGAAGTGGAAACTGAAGTGTTCTTCAAAAGAATCATTCTGAAGGAGGAAGGCAAAGGTATTACAAGAAAATGAAGATCAATAGATAGAGCAGTTACTATGTTACTGTGTGCATTGTAGCTTTCTATCATCCTTTCATCCATGCTTTCCAACAGGAAAATAACCCAGAAAAACTTTTTGTGAGTGATCCTCAGTGAAGTTCTGGTGGGGATGGATCCCACTGGTCCTGCTCTGGCCATTGAAAAGATCCCATGTTTCTAGTGCTGTGAACATGTGCAGATTGTCTCCTTTCATGAGATGAACCTGTCCCATTAATCAGGCAGGTTGTCGTGTGTGAGGAAGCTCTCCTCTTTGTGAAGTCTGATACCAAGACCAGACAGGAGAGAATAGTGTTAAGGGACTGATACGTCTCCCCCATGCAGCTGGCGTGTAAAGCCCTCAGGTAGTTTCCTGAAGAAAGGACAAGCCGTATAGCCTGTTCCCACACGCCTTCTTGGTGACCATGCTCTCATATATCAGAACAGCCTAACCTAAAACCTGTTTGTGCAAAATCAGGTAAATTATCAGTGCTTTTCAATATAACACTATGAGGACAATGGTGCACAGAGAGAGAGTGGGTGAGTTGTGGAGGATGCAACCAGGCTGACAAAATCACTTATTCCTCCCAAGCATTGCTTTGGCACCAGTAGTGTCACATGATGAAGTAGATCACAGGGCTCTAAAGTGTAAAAGGGAAGGTGTTTTCTCCCTCCTCTCTGAGTTACATTTTTCTCCACTACCAGTACTGATACTGCTAGTTTTCTTGAGCCTTCAAATCCAAGGAAGTGAATTAAAAGAAGCCCTGGGGGTGATGGAACAAGGGAAGAGATAGGATGGACTTCTCGGGGATGCAAACAGACAGATTTGACCTGAGGAATTGCTAGCTGACTGAATGCAGGAATTAGAGAACTCTGACAAAGTTATTCACTGTGCATTTTGTCTCTCTCTATTTTATACTGAATTTGTTTTCTAAGAAGTTGAGCAGCTTTGCTGCTAAGTAATAGGGGAAATACATCTGCATCTATCTAGAAGCAGTCAGGGACTGGAAGGGATCTTAGGGTTCCTTTCAGTCAACGGCTGCTCATTTCCTCCATAGGAGCAGCCTACAGCCCTTGAACATATTTGTCTCCAGTTGGCCTCCCCTCTCAGAGGGGCACCCTGCAGAGAGTTGCCTGTGCTATTGTGAGAATAAACAGTAACAATTAGCGAGATGCTCAAAGAACTGTGTAAAAAGGAGCGTATGTATAGCTGGGCAGATAATTCAATGAGAGAAAAATTTCTAAAGTTGGAGGAAAAAATCCACAAATTTGTGTTGCCTTTTGCCAGCCTTGTTTTCCATATCTGGTGTTAAGAATCAATAATGTGTCAGCACCCTGGTGTAAAGCTTTTGCTACAGGTCATAGCATTTGTCTGAAATATCATAGAATTAGATATATCCTTTTTCTGTTAGCTTCTCCAATATTGTATTGGTCTTCTCTGCTTTCTCTTTATATTAAGTCAGTGTGAAGAGTATAGAAATTCAGCAGGGGCATGGCAGATCCACAATGACTTATGGTTTTTGTTTGCTGCAAGTACTGCTGAAAATTAATATCTGTCTCCACTCTTCTCTTGGATTCATCCTTTGTTAACTTGCGTCTTTTCCTTTCAGTAATGCTAATTTCCATTCACCCATGGATTTGTTTTCACTCATTACTAAAGAGACTAAAGGTTGAACTAGGATAGCTTTCCTATGCAAAATAAAATCCCAAAGATTCTATTAAATTTCCAGGGAAGTCTTCAGCCACATGGGTAATTTTCAATGGAATTTGCAGGGTTTACTTGAAGCACTGAAATTTTCAAGAGTCTATCATAAGATGGACATATTTTTCTAGTCATGTAAAATATTTTAGTTTCCCTGAAGTGTTTCGTACAAGTGCTATATTCTCTTTCATTAAACATCTGTTTTGGGGAACTCCTATTCCGTGGTCTCTTTTTCAGTCTTCAGGAATTACCACGTCTTAATTAGAGAGTACCCTGAAGCATGGGAGGTACAGGTGCATCAGAAGATCTCTTTTTTTCTTGTCCATTCATTTTGCTTTCAGTCATATTCTAAGTTGGTAGGATTCTCATGAACTATTTTAATGGAAAGTTAGCTTTTCATTTATCCACACTTCCCATGTGTGTGATCTGTGACTATGCATTTATGTGTACAAGCAGGGCCAAGGGCATGGCAGCTCAACTCCTGCCCTGATGGTGGCTGATACGGTGCTGGGTCTCACGTGACAGAGGAGCGGTTACAACGCTAAGCTGCTCCCTTGTTTTCCTACAGGTGCAGCCAGTCCTGAAGGGCAACCTGTTTAGCTTCGTGCTCCCATCAAAGTGACAGCATTCTGTTATTTTACAAAGAAATGGGTTTGTTCGTAACCCTTGGTTTTTATTGGTCTGAAGACGTTAGATCCTAACAAATCTAGGCCTTCATTTGAAGCTATAGTCTAGTGTACTCACTGACATCCATCAAATAATCTCATTAAATAGATGGACTTTCATTGATAGAAGTAGAGACATCATACGAAAATAGCTGCCTTTGAAAATAAGTGTCTCCATTTAGCCTGAGAAGAGAATCTTCGTTTTTTCCTGTTCATGCTGATTTTGCTTATGAGTGGTAGGGTGAGCAGATGCTGATATTTTCAAACTCGTATCATCAGCTTCTCTAGACTTATTTACGTGCTGATAATGTTTGGCCTGTTTTTGTCTCAGTTTGTTACATCTCACTTTCATTTCACTTTGAAAAACAAACTGGAGATCTCAATATAAAGCTATAAGGTAAAGATAGAGCTTTATTCAGAGGGTTTGCTACACAAAACCAGCAAAGTAATAAGCATTCTAATATCTCCTACTTGTCTTATTTTTGTTTACTTGAATTATCTTAAATATATTTTAATGCATGTTAAGAAGGAAAGCAATGTATGCTTAGAGATGGTTAAACTCTCTGCTCCCTAAAAAAAGAAGAGAGAAGAGAAGCAGAATTATAGGTCAGCAATGTCAAGACATTCTGCATTGCTTGTCTTTATCATCATGCAGAATCTTTTTATTAAGGCAGCGTAGAAAGAATAGATTTATGGACTGAAGGTACAATGTTTAATATGTCCATATCCATCTAGATTGACAGTTCCTACCGACATGAATTTCCCAGGAGAGACAGTGTTACTGGTGTCAGTGGATGGCATCATTTACTTCAATGTTCCATTATTAAATTGATAACAAGATAATTCCTCTGCTTCTCAGAGACATGACAGGGTTTACAATTGTTAACTTTCTTATTGCATGGGATTTGATGTTCTAGGTAGTTTTTAATAAGAAGCTTATTTTTATTTCAGTTCTGCAACAAATCAAAAATTACAAGAAAGTACTGAAAAAGAGAAACCTGGTTGGGTCTACAAGGCATCAAAATCATGCTGATTTCTAGAGGGTTATTTTTACAACAGTTAAGTCTTTGTGCTCCCATTGTTTTTCAATACTGCACGTTCAGTCGTGTTAGTGCAATACAGAATATATGCTGCAGTCGTACTCTTATCTTGTGAGGTGGGTGTTAGACATGTTCTGTATATTGATGATTCTGGCTGGCTGATTTTGAGGATGGCCAGCAGCCATTTTGAAAAGCAGAGGACTGCTGCAAGTGGCTCTGAGTGTCAGCCTCCAACAATCTTTCTGCTGGCAAGATGTGGCATAGCTGCGACTTGTCCTGAACCTGACGTTGTGCAAGAGGCAGGATTACAGAGGCAGACTAGTGGTGCTAGTCTCAACAAGGTGGAAAATCTGTACCAACCCAAGAAGTCCTGTGGTGCTGCTGTTTATTCCCTTGCTGCTCACTTTTGCTACTGAGGCTGCATCTAAGAGCTATTGGGTAGGACAGAATCTGTCCATTGGTCCATATGTTTCCTTCTTTCATGTGTGAAAAAACGATGTCTATATGCAACATGTGTTGGTTTTCAGTTAGATATTTACAAGATTGTTTGTCGTGTCATTGAAATAGCTAAAGAGTGCTCAGTAAACTTGTTCTTTATTAACTTTTCACCAAGTACCTGGTGGACCACATGCTCTTGTAGCTACATATGTGCAGGACCTTCAGGAAATGCTCTGAGTGTGTTGGCTTGTCACGGTGTGCGAGTGAGAGATGGCGTGGGTCAGAACTGAGGACACATACCCTTTATTCAGACAGACGGGGGATTTTAACACTCTGAAATAACAGTTCAGCTTCACTTACAAGAAGTTCTCCTGTCCTGATATGCTTGTGTAGATGTAGGTGTATTTTCCAATGGTGAGTGATGAACTAAGTATGTTATTTTTGCCATTGTTTTAGAAAGACTGCATCTTCAGTGCCAAGCTTCTTCCTCGTAAAAGCTTCCTGAGGAATTTTAGTTACAAACATTTGAGTTTGTTCAGACTAAGTAGGTCATGTGGCAAGGCTGTACTGTGTTCTTGAGGAAGAAGAAACATGTCTTGAAAGAAAGATGAGGTCCTTCCATCTGACCCAAACACAAATACCTTCTGAAGTTTAGATTGGTCAAGAATAATTTTGTGGGTATTTGAAATCTGTTTTTTAATGTAGTCTTCAATCTTGGCACTCCCTCTATCTGCAGCAATTATCCTGTTCCATATCTCCGCTTCCCAAGCAGGTAGCTGTTACACAAGTCCTTCAGCCTTCTTCAAAACTTCTTTTAATTTCACAGCTTTGAGGGGAAAGCTCTCTTAAAGATGATGTTAAGGATCTCTTTCTGTTTCTCCAAGGGTTGTGCACGTCAAAAATAAAATCCTAGGAATTTTTACAAGTGTTTGAGAAAGCAAAAGGGGGTGCAGGTTGAGGCCAGCAGCATCTATGGACACTTGGTGCAGAAGTGTCCTCAAGCCTGGTGCAGCAATGAGAAGGGACAGGCAGGGACGAGAAAGCAGAAATTATATGGGTGGCTGAATTTCCTGAAGTGCAGGGACATTATGCACAGACCTGGAAGAGTAGTTTAGGAACAGATCCAGGCTCTGGCCTGTGTTAGATGACCAAAATAAATATGGTTATTACAGGCATGAGGGTAGAGGATTGTGATTCCATTGTATCTGTTGGGATGTTTTCTTAAATTTGCAGGAATTGACAGTGTTCACATTCAAATCCAGCCTCCTGAGATTTTTTCAGACTCTTTGAGTGTACTGAAACTCCCTTATTCCCTGTAGAGCAGTACAGGACAAATGGTAATTGTCTACCTAGAGTTTTACTGCTGTCTGGCTTTAAATAGATGTTCTCAGGATTGTCTGACCCAAAGTAGGCCCAGTTATTTTTTTTCTCTTTCCTTTTGTTTTGCAACCTCTTGCAGTGAATTCCATGTGTTAGGGAAGAAAGATCACTTAACAACATACACAGTGGTGAACCTCATCCTTTGTATTTCTTTTAATGCTATTGCATCCCTGAGACATTCACATAGAGATAATGAAAGAGGAAAAAAAAAAACATTCACAAGGGAAATAGATTCTAGTTTAAGCTTCCAGGGGATTATTATAAACAGGGAGAAAAAATATTTTAAGGATTATGAGAAGTACCTTGTCAGTGTCCTTTTAAGATTAGTCACACAATTGTGTGAAATTTAGCTTTTACTAGGTGCTTTAGCTACAGTATATTCATCTTATAATCACGTCCTAAATGGTACGTTATATACCCTCCCTTTTCCATCTCCCCTCCCTCCAACAAAAAAATAATTTTATTGTAGACCACCTTCTTCCATGTGTGATCAAGAAAACCCTGTACACAGAACAGTGTCTGATGTTACAAACATGCGTTTGTCCTTTTACAGGCATTTGGAGAAATTGTCTATCGCCTTGTGTAACGTCAGGGCGTAAAAACCTGGTCTAGGTGCATGTCACGGTAATCATCGGGGAGGGAGCGGTGTCTGCAGGGCCACCGTGCTCCTTGACGCAGGGCGGAGTAGGCAGGATCTCTCGACAATAGGCAAAATAGCAGTTTGGATGAAGAAGAAGAGGGAACAGCATATGCCAGCTATGCTTCTGGAATAAGGAATGGGCCAGGGATCCCACTGATCCACGATCATGCACGGTTTCGCGGGCAGCCCTCGCTCAAGCTATGACAAAGCTGCAATTTAGCCGACCCGCGTTTACCACTTAGTGCACTTCAGCAGCAGCTTCATTGTAAGATCTGTCAGTAGGCTGCTTGTGTGGGCCCGGCAGGCGTGGCGCGGCCTCGCACTTGTGTTTCAAACAGCCGCCGTTAAAGCCGTGTCGGGTTGCCGCTGCCGATTCCAGGAGGTGCTCTCTGGGGATGCTCCTGGGCTGGGCAATGCGCTGGACTTCTATGGGATACCAACTGTTTGGGGCTATTGAAGTTGCAGGGGTGGTAATGTGGTACGTGGCATTGTAGGCACCAAAGATATAAAAGAAAAAAATTAAAATAGTGAGAAGAAGCTGAGAAGCTGAAATCTGATACAATTTCTGTTTATTACTTTCAAATAAAACCTCTGATTTTTATCATTTGTTATTGTTGCTTGTCTCTTGCTATTGTCTTTCTAGGTAATAGGAGATAATAGTCTATGTTTTCTTTATAAATTCCCCTGTGTGATTTTAGGAGTAGATTCAAGCCTCAAACACCACAGATAGTGCCCCTAAATGTCCACATGTGATTTTTTTTTTTTTTTTTTTTTTTGCCATGGCTGCTGGTTCCAAATGAAAAGACAGTAGAGGCATTTTGGGGAAGAATAGTCACTTGAGGAAGGACAGTTTTGTTAACGTGGAGTACTGGAGGATCTGTTTCCACCTAGGAATTAAGTTTAATTTCAAGTTATAAGAGGACACCGGGGAAGAAAGGAGAATAAAAGCCTTACTATTTTTAGATTTTCATTATTCCCTCTGAGATCATGGTTTTCGTGTGAACAGTCATGGCAGAAATGTAATTTTTGCTTTCAGTTATTTTTGTTATTGTAAACCACTGCTTCTGTCAAATGTATGTACTTAATTTTAAATGTGAATGCTAAAACTAATCAATATTAAATAAATATGTTGTCTTAATTAACAGCTCTTTGAAACATCACAGATCTTGTTCCTCCTCTTTTGTACACTCCCAGAAGAATTTTCAAATTTCATTAATAACACTTGACGTAACCTAACTCAGCTACTTGTGACTAAAGTCAGCCGCCGTTCTTCTTGCAGCTTTCACTGCTGAAAAATTTCGTTTGTTTTAAAGCTGAATTGTGTAGATTTCTGATGTACTTCGGATTGTGACTGCAACTGTGAAAATCCTTATCATGTTGTCAGTGTCTGAGTTGTGGGGTTTTTTTGCTTTAGTTAGTTTATAAAAAGTGTGAATTTGACACGATGCAGTTTCTAGCTAACTTCCAGTTAGTGCATATTTTAACCAGTTTCTTACTCTACATTTTTCTCATATATACTTTCTTAAGCTGATTTTTCACAGTTTATGTTTTTAAGAATATTAGAGTCTTCTTTTTAAAGAGACTTATATTTATTTCTGGAGTACTCACATTATCTTGAATATTCAGATAGTACATGGAGCAAATTTTGTTTCATAAACATTTGACCTATAGAGCTATAGAAGGTTTTTCATGATAGAAGAAAGTATGGTATAGGAGAGAGTTTTTTCCTCTGGCAAAAGGGGAATAAAAGCATGGCCAGTAATGATTGTGTGCGTTTAATGAAAAGCTTAGGCTCATATTTATGCCAGAGGTGCACACAATGGGCACCTGCAGGCAAGGCAGGGACTTCATCAAGTGCTTTCCTTCTCAAAAGACTCCCGTCTTGCAAGGTCAGCCAGAAGGGTGGGTGGGTAGGTAGTCTGCAGGTGGGTGGGTGGTAGATTGATGGGTAGAGATTCATCAGAGCAAAACAATGGAAATGACGATGACGATCAGTGGTACTGTCCTTTTAAATGAATAGATTGTAACCTCACCATGTCTTAATTTTCTCCATAGCTGCCTTCCTTTTTAAAGTGTATTTCCCTCCCTTCTAAAGATACTAAATCTCTCATGCTTCTTATGAAGATAATTTGGGAGTTCACAGTTTCCAACAGTTGTGTGCATTGGACAATTTTCCTACACCATGCTTGTCGGTATTTTGCCTTATATGAATGAGTTATTAACCCTCAGCATTATGGGAAGGTTCAAGAGAAGTGTTATACCGACTGGGAGTGGCAGATCAAGCTCATCACAGATATTAATGCCGACAGTAAAACTTGTTTGGAAAGCAAAAATGATGAAAACCGCATTTCATCCTACCTGTGAATCAAACTTACATGTGAAACTTTCATACGTTTCACGTAAGAGGGCCAAATAAAAGAGTGTGGCCAGATGTTCTGTTCTCCTCTCCTAGTGTTTCCTTTGAACACAGACTGAGCCTGTAGTTCAGGCCTCCTAAGTTCTGTGATTTCTTTTTCTGATTTAACCTTTTATCTCCTGCAACATGGGGGTGTCTGTTTTTTCTTGCAAACCTCATCCTTCTAACAAGTTCTCCATGCAGGAGTTCCTGGGCTGAGTCCTCTGCTGACCTCACTACAAATGTATAAATTTTGGAGTTTCAAGTGTCCGATGATTTCTGAGCCCAGAACAAGTGATTTTGTTTTAATCTTAAATAGCAATTAACGTTGTTACTTGAACTGAACATTGACCAGAGGAACAGTTAACATTCGCTTAGCAGTAGATAGCACTGTATGCAACTGGAAAGGTGTGTGTCTAGCTGCCCTCCCAGAAGAATCCTATTAGAACTTACTTTACCTAAAAACTTGAACCTCAGTAAAGATACTAGAGGCGGCAGCAGCTCCAGGCAGAACCTAGACCTGAAAGGTGCTCAGTGCAGGAAAGGCAATACACAGAAACAGCTCTTGGGGAACCGGGGCCACAGCCAGCGAATAGGCAATGAAATGTGTATTGTGGGAAAACAAAAGCTGGAATTCCCCTGTGCCACTCTCCCAGTCCTCCCAGGTTTTCCCCGCATCCTGTGAGTCTCCTCCCAGTTGCCCGTACACAAAACATTCCCGGCTGCCTGTCACTGTCCTTAACTTGCATAGTATGAGATTCCAGGGGACTGGTTTTGGTGTATCCTGACTTCCTGAAGTCAGCTGGAGTATTGTGTTGGTATGCTGCCACAGTGGACTGTGAACTCTTGCACTTATGTCTTGCCTACCTCTAAAGAGCCCCAGGTACTTCTGGCGTTGTATAAATAGCAAATAATGTAATTCCTCTGACCTCAGAAAGAAGTATGTTTGACACTTTTCCTGGTGGGCTCTGTCCAGGGCAGCGTTTGTTCATGCTTTATCGCGTGACAAAGAGAATGCAAAGTCCTCTATGCGTTTGACTAGACCTGCTGATTTTCTTTAATGACATAAAAACTAGGGCTCAGGTAGATGACCTGGTATGCTATTTCTTATCCCCAGTGAAATATACGGCTATATTTCACTGTACATGCTAGCAGTATACAGCTGGTGGTTCCCATATGCAGGTAGTGGTAGTTAATGTCTGGAGTCACAGTAAAGTACTATATTAAAAAATCTGGTAACGTGGCTTAAAATGACTGCATATATGTTCTTTTCAGATTCTGATTGCCAGTATCATGTGCAGCTATAGCAAGGAGGACTGGACTGAACTTTCGAAAATGGCTGAGGTAATGGTTTGCTAAATACGTTTCTGCATCTTTTTTTATTCTCCTTAAAAACAAGAGCTGCAATAAGGAATTTCTCAAAAGAAATAGATTTAAAGTGAAAAATGAGAATTTAAAGCATGTCCATTATAATTTGTTTATACTGTGTTTTCATTAAAATGATGGAAATTTAAAGGAAATCTGTTCCATAAAAATGGTCCCTTGGATTTTTAAGCAGTACCTGGAAAGCCTCTAGTCTTTGAATCTATATACTTTTTATTTGCATTTTAAGCAAACTGTATATTATGATGGATGCCCTAATAAAATTTAATTCTACCTTTGAGAGCCTAACTTGATCTTACCTTGCCTACAGGCACACTAGTTTGACAGCACCAGAAGAAATTTTGAATATAAAACTCTTGAATATTTAAAGTATAAAAGGCTCATTTAATGCTATTCTAGTTTTAATACAGACTTTCAAAAATGATAGCAGAGAAAGTCAGTGTATATAATAGCAGTCAGCAGCCTTCCTATAATATAAATCCAATCTTGCACAAATGCAAACACACTATGCACCTGAAATTTCGATTCAATTTGAAGGAAGAAAACTATTTAAAAACATGTACCTGTGTCTATAGGGAATAGTAGAAGAAATACTTGATTAAGACCGCAATAATTTCATTGAAAAGTTGTCTATATCTGAATGTATTACTAAGTTATTATTTTTAAATAAAACTCTTTTTTTCCACATAAAGTATCTAGAGGAAATAAAAAGCATAGTTTCAGATCAATAAAGGAAGGCTTTAACAAATTTAAGCAAAGAAAAAAAATTAGCTTGTCATTGTTGCTAGCGTTAGCTCAGATTTAAATGTGTTATATATGGGTGTGGATATTCTGAATTTGTGTTTTCATATGGCTGAACCTCAATGTTGGACCTCATTGTTTCTTTATTCAGTGTCCTAAGCCCTCCTATGGTGATGTGGGAAGACACTTCTCTATTTCCTTTGGGCATTTTAAACCTATGAGGAAAAAAATCACTTTGGGGACTTAGGGAAGTGAAATTAAACATTATCAGTAATTGGCTTGGTGATCTTCAACACTAGTCCATTTTATACCTGTATTTACCTAATTGACCATGAAATCTTTTGTGGAATCCACGCTTGACAGCAGCAGTACCATTTTTAAACTGACTAAGATGAATGGCTTTATTGTGCCATTTGCTCCTCTTTTTTAATCCGGTGGTACTGCTATCCAGTTTAAGACAGGTATTTCCAATCTGTGTTCGTATTTATGTTACCCCTTTAGAAAAAAGTAGTTATTTAAATGCACTTAATAATGTGTAACGTATGTGGAGAGCAGCATGCTTGTTTGGGGCGCTCTGGAATCCACGGCTGAAGAGCAGTGATATTTAATCGCACGCGGAGGGTCCTACCTAGGAGGTAATAGATGTGGCTTTCCAAAGAGCAGAAGCCCCAGAAGGTAGGGCAGTGCCTCTCGGCAGGAGGACGACCTATTCATACAAAAGGTCAGCTTGTCAGGGAGGCCGGCAGCACCAGCAGCAGCACGGCATGCCCGGGCTCGCGGGGCTGGCTGGGACACGGAGGATTCCTGAAAGTGATGGATGGCTTCTCCCCTGCTCGCGCGCTCGGAGAGCTGCTGAACCATGGCCACACAGCAGGCAAAGTTACTCCAGTTCAATAAGCAAAAAACAGAAATGCAAATGCAAACCAAAATACTAGTTACAGCCATGTGGAAGGCAATGGGAGTGATCCTTGTCTCAGGCCGAAGCAGTTCAGCAGGGAGGAAGAGGAGCGTCTTTGCGTGCTGCCCGTGCATGCCTCGGCTCCTTTGCTGTTTTAATTGTAGCTAATAGAGGGTGCTGAAGAGAAATTAGCATGAACAATGTGTTTGTATAGACTTTTTTTAATACTCTCTTGTTTGACTTCAGAAACAAAAATATTTAATGACAAAAGGTATGGCACAGTACAGGCACCTGCCAAAAATTTAGGGACTAAATTCGTTAAAGCAGAAAGGAGAAATTTACTACTAAGTCACAGTTCTTCAGAGCACAGAAGCGTCTGGGTAACACCAACTACTGAACCTTGCTCTCAGTGCTGCCCTAAGGCCCTGTAATTACATTTCATTTTTTAACATTTTCCAGAACCAACTCCATTTTGTGCTTGCCTCTTTTTAATGTTTTTTTTTTTTTCTTACTTTAATTTCCTTTGTAATTTTGGGAAGCCACATCAGTTTTTGAATTTTTCTCTGTAATGATCAACATATTTCTTTTTCAGGCTATCATAACTGTAGCTTTCTCTTTAAAAAAAAAAAAAAATCAAACATCTAAAGAAATCTGTTTAACATGAACGGTAAATGCTACAGGAAAGAGTACATTACTTGAAGTTAATTTTGCATTTTTTTTTCCCTTTTGTGTGTTTCGTAGGTTGCTGGTGCAGATGCGTTGGAGTTAAATTTATCATGTCCTCATGGTATGGGGGAGAGAGGCATGGGCCTGGCCTGTGGGCAGGTAGGACTGTAACCACAATCTCTTTCATGTCTCTTCAGCAATCCTGCACTACCACATTGATAGTTACATCCTGGGGGGAAGACACAAGCAGCAGATTACTAGCTTGAGATTTTTAGGTTGAATGTGTTTAAATATTTAGTGCTGAAAGCAAAAAAAGAAGGCAGAAGCTGAGAGTATACGAAATGCCTAGTTTTGCTGAGAACAAAAATGCATTATGTATTTGACAAGGAACAAGATGAAAACAAATAATTTCAAAAAAGCACTTGGACAGAATTTGTGGTTTCCGTTTAAGTGCCCTGTAGATATCTTTTAGATGACAACCCAGTAACTACTGCATATATCAATAATGATTTTGAAGAACATGAGATATGCTCACATTTAATTTCACAATATTTAGCATATGAACCTAACTGTATTTTAGAATCACAGAATAGGGCATACATTCTGGTAGTGCCACCTGCAGTTAACGTCTTCTCTTATAAAAGTCTGTGTTCTGTAACCTATAGATTTGATGGTTTATACAGTTTAGGTTAGAATTATCCATGCCTGATATCTCTGCTATGTAGAAATCTGATGCAGAGTTTATCAATACGTCCTGTGACTTCAGTTAGGAGAACGTGTGTTGTTTTGCCCGTGAGAAGAAAATAAGCATGCACAAAAGCCAATTCTCATACTAATATCCTTTTGAAGTTTTCAGATTTTTGGATGTTTTGGTCATGGTTTGAAATTTGTTCTGGCTCTGAAACATACCCAAATGTGGTAAACTTGGAAGTCTCTGAAAAACCTTGGTTCACAGTCTAATGGGAGAGATTTTCTAGAGTTTGACCATTGACGTTTCAGAAGGCTGAAGCCTGCTTGATTTCCCATGTTGCTACGTTTGGGGAGAGGGGAAAAAGAAGAGGACAGAGATGCATAATGGGAATCATGATTATATGCCCTAGAATCGACACATACTATTCAGTTGATCCCCTTGGAGAGGACTAGTAGACACCTTAATTCATCCTCACATCCTCAGTTAAGCACAAAACTTTTAAAAACTGAGATGTTTGGACAACTAAACGGTTAACTTCCTAAAACTTTTAGTAGGGAGGCAATAGGAGCTGTAATAATTTCAATGCAGGTGAAGCTTTGTCATAGAAATACTGTCAGGCACAGCACATGGGACGTTTCATTATCATCTGCCAACAAAATGATGTCAGTCTGTTGCATGCCATAGAGTATTATTTTTAATGAAAGTAATCTGGATGCTTTTCATGGCCAGTGGTCATTTACCTAAGTTATGATTAAAAATGGGAGAGGAGAAAATTATAAAAACCCTCCAGGACCACACCAGTAAAATGGTGATATATAATAATTAATAAAATCAGAAATAAATAAGATAATAATTAATAAAAATACCATTTAATTAATAAAATTAGATGGTAATAGATAATAATTTTTTTCCCCCTGAATTTCATTCAACAGCAAAGAACTGTAGTAGCCATTTTTAAGTTTATGAAACAATTCCCACCCTTCACTCTGCACAGTGTAACTCAATAGTTTGGGTTGTCCCCAGCTGAGATGGCAGCACGCTGTAGAAGGGTGCGCTTTGGTCAGGGAGAGCCCTGAAGGTTTCACTTGGAGGCTGAAATAGGCTCCTTTAAAGCATGCTGCTTTTTTTTTTTTCCTTTTTTTTCCCCTTTTTTTAGCCATATGTTATTTCTAGCTTTCACTGTTTGGAATAATATATGCATGTGAAGTTGCTTAGATCTGTAGTCAGTAGGGAGCTGTCTGGCTACATGAGTTTTTACATATCTTTCAGCTATTGTAAAATCAGAGAACCAAATGCAAAATCTGAGCACTCAGGGCTATCATGTGGATTTGTGACTCTCCTTGGAGGAGGTCAGATCCATAAATCAAGAAGATCACATTACATATACATATATGTTTGTATAATAATAAAATTTCTCTCTTCCCTGTACAATACAGATATTCTTTTGAATGTTTAATATATACTACTCTTTTTTAAATATATTCTTGTGTTTTCTTAATTGTCTCACCAAAATGAGAGCTCAGAAAAGAATCTACTTCTTTGGACAAATAAATTAATAAAAGAAGCCATTTTTAGAAGGCCAGATCCTAAGGTTCTTCCTCAGAGCTGGCTACAATTAAATTATAGTGGCTTTAAATGAAGTTTATTGAAGCAAAGGGTGAGGATAAACTGGATAAAATCACGATATGTGCAACAAGATTTATCAATAGCCCTTCAGGGGGCTTCCATGTGTGGTGGCCCCTGGAGGCCCCATAAGACGACAGGAAAGAGCTAGGAAGAATTTTGGCTCTATGCCTAACAACTTTTTTTTTTTCCTCCCAGAGCTGAAGTCAAATAGGTCATACGTGGGTGGCGTGGGGAAGAGAGGGCTCAGATACGCTCTGGACAAAAACACCACTCTAGCTATATCACCAAACCACCAATATCTACAAGTTAGGGCATAAGGCTTTGAGAGAGAGTAACGTTCCTGGTTTCTTAAATCTTTTTGATAACATAATCCACGTCTTCATAGGAAATTTTTTTAGGGATTAGGTCCCTTTTCATGCCTAAGCACATTAAATCCTCAGGAAACTACAGAAACTGCTGAGATGAAAAAAAAAAAGGTAGAAAAACATGAATATAATATCTATAATGCCTAAAATGTTCTGCCTATTTTGTTGTTGTTGGTTAAAAAAAAAGAAAAGGGAAAGGAAAGGTTAATTACACTGTCTACTTTTTCTCCTCATTTCAATTCCTATGGTGTGCCCAAGGGTAAGTGTAGAAATCTGGGAACATCAGATTTGTTTTTTCTCTGTCCTATTTTGTTATCTATTCTCAAACACTTCCACTGTTTTATACGCACTGTAAATTTTAAAAATTCCAATTATATCCAAATTATATATATAAAGAATTGATACTAAGAATGGCTGTTTGTTTTATACTGAATTACAGTTCCTAGCTTCTATTTGATTTTAATTTCAAGTCATTAGTGCAGACACTCTGGCACCCAAACAGCATAGCTAGCCAGAGGGTAGTATTAAGAGGCATCTGTATTGCTGCCAATAAGTTACTTAAAGCTGGTTCTGTATGGAATATCAATTGTATTTACTAATGCTGATTAATAATAATAAAGTTAAAGTTTGTATTCTTTTGTAACAATCTGCAACTGTGTAAATGTTGGATAACTTTAAAAATCATAATAGAATTTCCATCATTAGGTTTAACAGCACTAATGCACAGAATTTCCTTCAATCAGGTAGTGTGAGTGTACAAAATATTTAACAGTAAACATAAAGATAATATGGTGAACAGCAGGTTATTAAAAAATGTCAGTATTGTTTTCCCACTATAGTTCATTACTGTAGTAATTATAGCACAAAATTACAAAAATAAATCAAACATCTGAGACGGTAGCACTCACATTTCAATGTCTAATGTGTGGTGGTGTATTTGTGGTGGACTTTTTGTCTCTTCACTGGAAACCATGCAAAGATGTTTTAATTTTTTTTTTTCACTTATCCTTCTAAAAAGTGGCGTTAAATATTCAGAACCATTACTGTGATGTGAAATCAACAAATTTAAGTGTTTGGCTTTTTGTTTCTGGTCCAAAAGTCAACAAGTCTCTCCAGCTGCTCTGGTAAGAATGAATAAACAAGTCGAATTGAGTTGATAATCTGGGTTTTATTTTGCATTCCTGCTAAGTTCTGTGTCATTTGTTGTTCAGATGAAACCCCGGGTCTAGTAAGTGTAATGTGCGTATACCTAGAATCAGTAGAATAAGACCGACTAGGATGAGTGATATCCAAAATCTTCAAAAATACCAGTGAGTCTCCTTGGCCTAGTGGGGAGTGAAAAAGAACAGAGGGAAGAAAAGAGCTGCTTGAAAGGTAGTAACAAAGATGCTGGAAGAGTAGCTACTAAGAGGGAAAGATGATTCTCAGTAGCGTCAGATGATACAGCAAGGGGCAATGGCCACAAATTGCAGGCTGAACATTTCAGGTTGGGCATCAGGAAAAAAATTGACCAAGAAGGTGATGCAGAACAGGAACATGTTGTCTAGCAGGGCTGCGTACTCTCCATCTCCAGAGTTTTCAGGGCTCAGGCAGGCAGAGCTGTGGTCAGCCTCAACTGGTGTTGGCACTAGTGCCGCTTAGAGCAGGAGCTTGGACTAGCTGCGCTCCAGAAGCCCGTTCAGACAAACATTTCTGTGATTCTGTGGATTCCACTGCTCAGTTCCTATCCAAAGGTACTGCACTGTTTATACCAGAGATAGGGAGTGAGCAATGGATAAAAGGAAGCACAAGGACTGACCTGTTCACTGGGGGTGAGATGATCAGTATGATAGAGAGATCTCAAGTCAAAAGCAACACATCAGTTAAATTTCCAAGGCACGAGGATGCTTCTATACTTTTTAAAAAAATGAATCTCCTATTCAAAGTTCTCAACCTAAGTGCAAGAATGGAGATTCTTTATGCTATAAGTAAATATTTTAAAAGAATAACATCCTGGCTTACGAACATTTCTCACTAGTTAGTCATACCTTCTAACCTCCAAAATACAAAAAAATCTTTGCCTATCTCAGCATTTAACCTATAGGTTTGAGGGTTTGTTTGCTTTTTTTAGCTTCTGTTAAAGGAGGCATGCATATGTCTTTTGTGAGCACTGAAATCCAGATCCTGGTGGTTTAACTATTCAGATCCTATGTAAAATGAACTTGCTTTGTCATTTTTTTCTTACCTCTATTTTCATTTTACTTAAACTGTACTTGCTACAGCCTCTGCTGCTGGCTGTGTTCATGTTTATTGCCTGCAATTAAGAGGCAAGTTTCACAAAAGCCCACATTGCCTCATTCAGAAGAAGACAAATCTGTTAAAAAGCAAAAAATCCCAAAAGCCCTGGTTGCTCTGCAAAGATGAGAACTGGCTGCATGGCACAATTAGATTTGCTCTGCTGTACCTTGGAAATAGGGAAGATGAGGCTGCTTTTTAATTGAAGTGCACAGCATAGCGTGCTAATTCGCTGTTGCTCTGCCAGCAAGGAGCTTGAAGTATTTTAAATAAATGATGCCCCAAACAGAATTTGATTATATCTGTGTTCATGTGGCATTCTACTATCACCCTACAATAATATGCTGGTTAAGTATAATTCATTGAGTCCTGCAGGCAGTATTAGTTCTCTCTCTTCTCTTTTGTATCAGTTACTGCAACAAATTAATGCAAAGTACAGCAGGGTGGTGTTACACTGTGCAGCAGCAGCAGCGGGAGCATTGCCACCCAAAATGCAGTATGAACCAGAACAATCAAAGTGAGGTTTGTGTCGGTGTTTACGGTGGAGTTTCAGGATTTTGTATGTCTTGTTGTTCTCTTGCGTTGGCCACTTTCATCCATTTTGGCTGGGATCTTAAGATAAGTCTTAGCCGATCTCACTCTCTTCGTGGCTGTCAGTGCCCTCTGTTGCTTTGGGGCGTTTCAACCGAGGGACCCGTTTCAGTCATGTTTCTCAGAGTTGGAACTGTTTCAAAGGTACTGAATTTCTGTAAGTTTCATAAAACTAGGCAGTGGGAGAAGAGAGAAGAATTGCCTGCTGCCCAAGCTAATGGCTATGAACGGGAGCCTTAATAGTCCAGCTGAGGGAAAAGCTCAGGCAGACGCAGGAAATTCAATCACAAGGCGCAGACTCCTCGGAAACAAGGATTCCGTGTTCGGGCGGTGATGGTGCTACTCTGCATGCGCAGAGATGTGCGGCATCAGGCGTTGTTGTGCTGGGAGGGTGTTTGGGATGTACAGGGAGAAGGGATGATGCTGATCTCCTCCTCCAACTCCCGCAAACATAGGTCTAAGCACACTTTTTCGCAGGCCAGGAGATGTGTTTTGTGGGTTTGTGTTCCTGGCTCCCATGCTGATTGTGACCACATGTCGTCTTTTATGGTAGATCAGTTTTGGTTTTTTAACCCCTTTGGACGATTTTTTAACCTTCCCTGGTTTCATATGTGTCTCTTCCTTTTTCCTTTCCGCTCCCTCCTTCTTTAAAACCCTCCTCATAAAGTGAACTCTTTGCTGAGTTGGTTTCAGAGTAACAATTGACCCAAGCTATTTCGCTGGAAATCTGAACAGAAAAAGCTTGCTGCCTGTGTGGTCACTCCTGGGTTGGTGACATCACTCACCTTCCCCCAGTACCTGGGGATTCATTTCCTTTCCTATTGCACTCACAGGATTCAGGTATGATTAAATGTCATTAATTTAAATGGATTTCTTCCATGTCTTTAGTTCTGCATGTCCTTTATGTGCTCATGTATTTTATTTTTTGTAACATGTAAAAGGAGACAATACTTAATAAGGAGGTATGACAGTTAATTGGTATTTTGTCTTAAGAATTCTGTTTTTCATACACTCAAGAAGAAATGAATTAAGATGCAAAGTTTAATAAATTCATCATCATCAGAGCAACGTTCTGTAATTTTATGTTGCGGTTTGACAACATTTAATCCATAATGCATTGAAGGATTTTTAATTGAATTACTCAAAAGACAAAATGGAAAATCAAAAGGGATTATAAATAGGACAGTAAGGTTAACAGCACTACTGACTTGCTGAAACTTTTCAATGACATGGCATGGCAGTTAATAAGGTTTTAAATACAGTTTATGTGTGGTGACTTTTTATTTATACATGGAAAGCATTCTCTACAGAATGGATTTTCTTAGAAAATGTAAAAGTGGTTCTGTTTCCTTGAAATTCATGAAGACATGAAAGCAGGTTGGGGATAACCTTATTTTCAATCTCACTGTGATGGAAGCATTTCAGCTGGAGTCCACATTATGGATGACAGATGTCACAAAGAAGGTCAGTTCAGCCAAAATATCAGTGACCTGCTGTTGTTTAAAAAGGGAACAAAAAGATTTGGGCTGTTTTAATGACACTTCACTAGTCTGTCTACAATGGAGTATATAGCGAGTGCTTCCCAGAAAGAAAGAAAACCATGATTTTTTTTTTTTAAACCAAATGGCAACTTATTCTTGCAGTTGTATTTTAATGCACTGAGAAGCTTTCAGAAAAGCCAAATGTAGAAGACTCAGGCAAGCATACTTCTGTGGTCTACATGACTGAATGTTTGGGTTAAATGTCTAGATCCTGCGGACTGCTTTGCCTTTGGATATGTGGTTGCAGCATAAGGTATTGCAGTTGTTCATACTGATGATGTATGGTAGACAGGATTTATTGGGAAGGAAATGATCAGCAACAAGTATCTATGTGCAGGTAAAATAAAATATTTTAAGATTGTTCATCTTAGTGCACAATAATAGTTACGCAGTGCATATTAGTAGCTTTCTCTTTCTGTGGTTTCAGTTTTATGCCACCATCTGATAAGGTTAATTGACAGTGTGTTAACTAGTCTCTTCACTGCCTACATGAGAATGTTCAGGACTAGGCTTATGCTTTGTTAATTTTGCCTCACCTCCTAGTAAAGTTAGTGTGCTAGGAGGCTTGCTCTTTACAGCAGACCAGATATGAATACAGGCCCATATGATGAGCATTTTAAAATTGAGTGGGAAGTCCTTCTCAGAGCACAGGTTTTAAATTCCTTAGTTTGGTTGTTTCGAAGGTTTATGGTTTCCTCAATTTTTTGGTATTTGCTGCCTCTATTATAGGAAAGAACTGAGAGCTTGCCTACTTGACCAAAAGAAAAGCTGCACCACTCATGTATTCGAGTTCTGTGCTTCCCTTTAAAATGTTTCATGTATGACGTAAACCTAATCAAACCTTTATGCCTTCTAGCAGGTAACCTCTGTGTGAACTAAAGAGCTGAAATATTGTTTAATCATGCTGTGTACCACTTCTTTACAGTGATATGCAAAACATTATTTTCGTTGGCTAGAAACAACCGAGATAAAACATTTTGTTCTGTGAGGGGTAAAAAGACATTTTTGTCAACACTTTACATATACCAATGCTGTTGATAAACAAATCTTTCCAGTTAGTGTCTCCAATAATTTTATAAAATGTAAATGTGCAGTTTCACATTTTTCACTTGGAATGTTTAGGCCCGGTTGGTATCAGAACAAATGATTTGCTAATTTGAATTGACAATCTGTGCTTCGCCCTTTCAGGCCAACTATTATTAACCTTTATTCTGACAACCAAAGAAAATAATAGTTGTGTCTGACTCCTTTAATGTTGCATTAAAATCAATAGCTGTAAATAATGATCGCTACAGTTTTAACTGACCTGTGTCAATGAAACAGAGAGAGAGTTTTTCCTACCATATAGCTATAACAATTTAAAAAAAAAGCCTTATAGTTAATTTTAAAAGTAGAAAGTTTTCTAACAATGGTATTTCTTCTGGCTGCTTAGATTAACATTTTAAATTAAAAACCCAAAAAACCAAATTTGGAATAAAGAAAAACCTTATGGTTTGACCACCTCCTTAGAGAGAGGACTCAGTTTTCAAAATAAATTGAATTGTTTTTCTTTTAGTGCAGGGGAGAAAACAGAGAGCTTTTATGTGATCTGAAAAAGGGAGTAGTTGCAAAGCTGACTAAAGACAGCCACAAACCTTTCAAGTCTCAGTTGAGCTTGATCTTGACATCTCTCTTATCGTTGCTCTAACTCCCAACACAAATCTATGTTTTGTACTTTTGTGTACTGGTCAATCAAAAATTTCCAGCTCATTTTTGACCTTGTCTTCACGTTAGTTATCTTTTCAGTCATTAGGTGCTACATTATCAAAGAAGGGGTGTAGGAGTGCCATGCTGCTAATAAGGTATCCAGAGTGGATCTCCCACACAGCACTTTGATAAATGTATTCTTGAGTTTGGATATTGACCTATGTTAATATTGGCCGCTGTTAGATGAGATATGTTAAAAAGCTTTGGAGTGTTGGGTTTTGGGTTTGTTTATTTTTTAAATGTACTGTTAAGCATCATTCATTTGTGCAGCTCCGGTAGTCTACTACAATAAGGAAATGCTGTAACAACTTATTGTTCCCATTTTTTCATTTGGAATAGAGAGAGGTTATCAAAGGCTATTTGTCTTAGGCTTTTAACATCTTTCAAATGTTCTAACTGTAGAGCTGGAGAAGGGAGAAACAGTAATTGTGATACCAAATGAGAGTAAGAAAGAAGAGGGAGATGGGGAACTGCTAAAATTGAAATGTGTTAAGAAATTCTGATTCTTTGAAAACCTTTTATGAGCCTTTTAAGCTTTATTTTGTTAAACAGTGTTAAATTTGAAGTTCCCTTTTTATGTGCACCTCTTTTGTTTTTTTTCCCCCCAAAGTTTTTCAAAGTAACCTAACTGTGAGAAGTAGGAACCACAGTAGTGTCATAGTCTCATGTTGGCTTTTCTCAATACCTGCTGTTATCTCTCACAGAATAGACTGGGTCTCAGAGCTTTGACTTCTCAATTCAGCCATGACCAAAGCCTGGACCTAATCGAGAGTGACTTGATTTTGCCCAGTGACACATTGGTATCACTGGAAAAAAAGGAGAATCTCAGTTAGGCTCCCCCAAGTGGAACTTGAAGCAACTGATCTGAAGAGCAGCTGATCAAATCATGACACCATGCTTGCAGCTTTACTTTAAAGTAATAAAGTCCTAGCATTTCAGAATGGAGCTAGATGGCAGGGGGTTTTTAGTTCTTGTAATTTCCCAGAGAAAATAAAAAAAAAAAGTTGAATCGGGTCACCAGGCTCTTGCTTATATTTTTACTTTGGCAAAAACATGTATAAATTGGGACTCATTACTCCCATTAAATATAAAAAAAAAAAAGAAATTAAAATAAAAAATTAAAAATAAATGGAGTCCTTACATGGTCTTCGAATGGTAATGTTTTTGCCTGAGTGAAAAGACTGTAACAAAAAAAAGAATGTAGTCTGTAAAAGCTACTGGGAATTTTCCGAGCTATACTTCTACATCTTAATCTGCAGTTTTTGTAAGCAAAAATGTGCTTGTTTCACTAGCTGTACACGCTTAGTTATATAAGCCATGTGATATCCCTTCAGTTTAAAAATATTACAGGTTTTTTTCAAATTATAAAGAGAACACTTATGTAGAAATAACATAAATGTCTCAATTTACCCAGTAGGCTTGTTTTAAATGCTTTTTTTAAGAGAGGAACATTTTTAGAGTATGTAAGAGAGTAGAAAATAAGTGTATCCTTGAATTATACTAGTGAGCAATAGTCACAGTACTTATTGTTGCTATGGTAGTGGAGTTAAACGGTTACTATGTTACCTTGCTTAATTCTTCTCATATTTATCTCTGGTCTTTTAGAAATTCTTTCCCAAAATAAAACCTTACAACCCCATGTCATTTTGAAACCTCTTGTTTGAAAGTGCAAGTTAATAAAAGCTGAACGCCTAAACTGGAACAAAACATTTTGATTCTACCAGAGCAAAATATGACATTATCCATTTTACGGACATTTTTGAATTTTTATCCTGAATGGGATTTTCCTGTACCATTTTGCTGACGGTGTCTAATGAGATTTGGAAGTCATTTTTATTTGCTAAATTAATGGAAAAGGCTTCCAGTACCTGCAGTATACTTCGGTTCTCATGCCAAAAGGCAGTGCAGTATTGACTGAGAGTTCTGAATTCACATATTGTCGTTATCTCTAAAAGTTTATTTTGTGGCATTGGTTTCACATCACATCATATCATAGATTCTAGCCAGAAGGATATAAGCTCTCATCCAGCAGCTTCATTTTTGTGGGGTTGACCAGGCTGACCCAAAGCCTTTGAAGTAATTTAGGCATTTTTAAATTTTTTTTGTAATATATATAGATAGCTTCACATACAGCTGTGAAAACTGTTATTCCTGCCTTATGTTAAGCTGCTTCATTTCTTTCTTTTTGACAGCTGCGGTCAATAGATGTTGACCAAAAGCTGTCAAATTTCCTGAGGAATGAGGAAGCTTTTTTTACTCCAGATGAGTAGTAGAGTTATTCATCTTCTATCCTGGGAAATCCTTCCCTTAATTTGACAGGCTTTAAACAAATTGTTATCTTCAATTAAGTTTGAAATGGGACAAATACACAATCTAAACTGCCCCTTTCTAGGATGTGAGTAGACAGTAAAATTAACCATGAGATTCGGAAATGGTGTCACTTTTGCTATTGTGACTGACTGCAATTCTGTATTTAGGTATTGTGGAAATTTTGAGTAGGTTTAGAGACAGAGAGTTTTATGAAGGCAATGTTAGACATCTCATAGGAGGACATCTCATAGGAGGAGGGAGAAAAGATAGCTGTGGAAAAGACAAAGAGTAATATGGGGGGAAAAAAAGGTGAATGCTAAAGGTACTAATTTGCAATGCTTTCAGCTGAAATTCCCATGCTTTTACTTTTTCATCACATTTGAAGGAATAGCAAAAGAGTAGCTTTTGACACAGAGAGAAATTTTGATTTTTTTTTTTAATTCTGATTTCCTAATGGATTTCTGGATCCATGTTTGATCTGGAAAATATGTGATAGACACATATAAAAAGCATTTAAACTAACAGCTTCTCAGACAAAGTTTTGTCACCAGAAGAATGCACTGATGAGGGACTCTTGGTGCCACTTGCCTACTGACCATGTAGAAGAAATCCCATGTCAGCTTCATGTTTATTAAATTAATACAAAGACGAAATAAGTCCTCTGTAACTTAGTATCAGTTTTAAAATTGCAAACACGTTGACATAATGCATGATTTAACCATGAAACTCATTGGCAAGAGATATATATAAGAATAGTTTTGTGGCCATCAAAGACTTGAGGTTTATAAGGAAGATCAGACTTATGCTTGCATTAAATAGAATAAAGTGTCTTAATTTCTGAAACTTCGTTGTTTAGGTCATTGTAGACAGCGATAGATGAGATTTAAGGACTTTACATTCAAGGTCCTAATGGATCTTGCAACATTCTCTGTGCCATCTAGAACTTTCCGTCACCACAGTCAGGATGTATAGGGTTTGCGTGGCAAGGTTTTGCAGGGTGGAGGGCAGAAGTACAGGAGGGGCTTCTGTGAGAAGCTGCTAGAAGCTTCCCCTGTGTCTGACAGAGCCAGTGCCAGCCGGCTCCAAGACGGACCCGCCGCTGGCCAAGGCCGAGCCCATCAGCGACGGTGGTAGCACCTCTGGGAGAAGAGAGTTAAGAAGGGAGGAAAAAAAAGGGCAACTGCAGCCAGAGAGAGGAGTGAGAACATGTGAGAGAAACAGCCCTGCAGACACCAAGGTCAGGGCAGAAGGAGGGGCAGGAGGGCTCCAGGTGCTGGAGCAGAGATTCCCCAGCAGCCTGTGGTGAAGCCCATGGTGAGGCCGGCTGTGACCCTACAGGCCACGGAGCTCCACACTGGAGCAGATCTCCACCCGCAGCTGAGGGGAGGACCCCACACCAGACCAAGTGGATGCCTGAAGGAGACTGTGACCCCATGAGAAACCCACACTGGAGCAGGCTCCTGGCAGGACCTGTGGAGCCATGGTGAGAGAAGAGCCCATGCAAGTTTGCTGGCAGGGCTTGTGACCCCGTGGGGGGGACCCACACTGCAGCAGCCTGTTCCTGAAGGACGGCACCTGTGGAAGGGACACAGGCTGGAGCAGCCTGTTCCTGAAGGACGGCACCCGTGGGGGACCCAGGCTGGAGCAGCTCATGAAGAACTGCAGCCTGTGGGAAGGACTCATGTTGGACAAGTTTGTGGAGGACTGTCTCCTGTGGGAGGGACCCCACGCTGGAGCAGGGGCAGAGTGTGAGGAATCCTCCCCCTGAGGAGGAAGAAGCAGCAGAGACAAGGTGTGATGAACTGACCACAGCCCCCATTCCTTGTCCCCCTGCACCGCTGGTGGGGAGGAGGCAGAGAATTCAGGAGTAAAGTTGAGCCTGGGAAGAAGGGAGGGGTGGGGAGAAGGTGTTTTTAAGATTCAGTTTTGTTTCTCATTATCCTACTCTGATTTGATTGGTAATAAATTAAACCAATTTCCCCAAGTCGAGTCTGTTTTGCCCACGATGGTAATCGGTGAGTGCTCTGCCCCTGTCCTTACCTCGACCCACGAACCTTTCGTTCCATTTCCTCTCCCCTGTCTGGCTGAGGAGGGGGAGTGATGGAGCAGCTTTGGGGGGCACCTGGCATCCAGCCATGGTTAACCCACCACATAGGATAATGGGCTTGCACGAGTCATTAGCATGACCTGTAATGATAACTCCAGTAGTCCTATGTAAGAAAGCCTTCATACATATGTATGTACATATTCTGTCTGAGAAGAGTTATGTTTTTGTAATTTCCACAACTGCAAAGGTCCTTACCCTGTTCCTAGTGAGACAGAAGTGCCACCATTGTAGTAATTAGGGATGGGCTGAAGATTGCATGGTATGGTCCATTTTCTGTAGCACTAATTAGAGAAGATCAGCTAATGTGCTCTACTGAGTGGTAATCTTCCTTCTGAAGTTCTTGGGGGAAATTCTGTGACTGGTTTATTTTTATGACGTCTCTCAGACTGACATTTGTATTTTTTATATATGCACACATACATATGTACATACACTCACACATACGTTCTTTTCCAGGACTGTTTGCAAAGTTAAGAAAAGCATGTTCATTACCCTAAAGTAGTTATATTTCTATCTTTTGCATTATTCAAATACTCTGAAAAAAAATTGACTAAATTCCAGTATTAAAAATATTTCTTTCATTAATGTGGACAGCATCTCATGGTTTGTTATGGTTTAAGGTATTCTGAAGAATCAGGTACAGTTTTCTGCGAGACAGACCCTTTCAGATCCCTATGTAAATGACTTACTAAAAACTGGGCACCGAAACAAGGTGAGTTTGAGGAGGTGCATCTCAGTCTATCTGACTGTCCTCTCTTCGCAGGAGACAGGTAAAATAGTACTTCCCTGCCTCAGAGAGGTGTTCTGTATTCCGTGTAAAGATTGTGCTGTAACAGGGTAGTGAGGACCCTGCAAGAACACTGAAAAGCCGTCATAGTAAAAATTTCCAAAATGTAAAAAAAACTACAGCCAGACATTTCTGTGGTAATCACTTCATGATTTTGTTTCTTTCCATGAAACACAAGGAGAGGTGACCTACTCTATGCACAGCATTTTCACACTCCTTTTTAAACATGCAGGATGTGTCTGCCTTGGGGGTGATAGGACGTGGGATTCATCTCATTACCAATGCCAAATGCAATCAGTAGACAACTTGCTGCTTTAATTTCTGAGGACTTATTCTTATAGTTATGGTTGTAGTTAAGCTTATCATGTGATCATTTAGAAAAAAAGGTGAATAGTTGTTTTTCCTCTAGTATATCTACCCATTGGCAATGAGTAGTTAGGATTAAAAGCTCCATCTAGCCCAA
The DNA here is from genome assembly GCF_964289735.1 of Phaethon aethereus. Classification (NCBI taxonomy): domain Eukaryota; kingdom Metazoa; phylum Chordata; class Aves; order Phaethontiformes; family Phaethontidae; genus Phaethon; species Phaethon aethereus. The sequence goes on from NC_138584.1 coordinate 15,458,336, forward strand.
GGCTATAATGAATATTCAGGAAAAATGATTCTGTACTGCTGCTTAGGGAAGTAAAAAGACAACCCCTGGAACAGTCAAATCTCCTGTGCCTTCGGAATAAACAAGCAATATTTGATTAAGAACAGGAAGACAGAAGACACACTGATGTACATCTCATACCAAAAGAGACTTTATATGGTATTAAATTACCAACAGATTCCTGTAGGTACAGTGCATGAATCAATATTATGGTTTAGCTGATGATAATTTCACCAGCCTTTCATTTAAATGGTGTTTGTTTAAAAAAAAACAACAAAAAACCAGCAGATAAATGAAGTGTGCTACCAATGGATGTTACCGTCCATTGAAGCATTTGTTCATTCTTCTGGATTGACACACAGAGCAAAATTATGCTACACATTCTGTAACAATCGCACTATATCATCATTAGTGAGAGAACCAACAAACCTAGTTATGTGTAATAGAAGAAGATAATTTATAGCAACATGGTACACTTTGAACCAAAAGCATTAAAATCCTGTACTGCATGATGCAGAGTAATATTTTAGTTAGTTCATATTGTTGATTTTACAAATGTAAATGCCCAGCTCTTTTTACAGCTAATAACATATTACATATCAAGCCATTTAGGAAGTAGTTCTTAACTATCCAGGCTTCAACAACCACTTTATCAATGATAAAAAGTGCAGACACTTTCATAAAGTTGGACTGGGGTAAAAAAATGTATTTATGTTGTATTAGCAGTGACAGGTATTTTTTGTAATGTGATTTATGTGCCTCAAGATTCATTTACTTACAAGTTACTTGCTCATCCTTTGAATGTTTTATAAATCCAATCTCTGCTAAGAATCAGTAAATGCAATTTGTAAATTGGGGTCAGTCCTTAATCTGAGTCAATGGGAGGCCCTGAATCAGCTAAATGAATTGGGCAAAATGAAGCCTGTACGTAGCCTCTTTAAAACGAATTTTTGGTACCAGGCTTCTCACCTTGTTAAATTTGCACCCGAGTGCAAAACTTTGCTGACTATGATAAATTAGTATTCTCAGAAATCTCAAGTTTTGAATTGCATTTCAAACTGGGGTAGTTTCTTTAGTCAATGATTGCACTTAGAAGTGAATTCTCTATTTCTAATCACTTAAATCTTTCTCAAAAGTTGTGTTCTTGTATGACCGCTACAAATTGTTCTCAGTCCAAAGGCAAACTTCTATGGAGAGGTCGTACACCATCCAGTGAACTTCCACTGGATTGTGTGTGCGTAGTTCACTCATTTCAGATGAAAATTAGCTGTCCAGTGACACCAATATCTTCTGTTTTCTATCATCTGATCACTTAGGATGCATTTTTCCAAGTCCTCAGTGTCAATATAGCAGGAAATTATGAATTTTATAAGCGAATGAATAACCTTTTCTTAATGACCTAAAGAAGAAAATGTGATATTACAGATAAAAGCGGGTGGGGATGTAATTCCTCTTTGAGCTCTGGTATCCTCATGCAGTGGCTTCACGGCACAGAAATCCCTCTGGCAGCAGGGAAGCTCAGGCATGCAGCTGCTGTGGCCACTGGCCACTGGCGATGTCACTACAGCGAGGGGGGGGTGGGCTCAGGTGGCTCGCTGAGGTTGGCCACTGCAGCAGGAGGGGGCTGGCGGCCGAGCGGCGGGAGGAGGCGGAGGAGGAGGGTGGGAGGGTGGCTCGGCTGGATGCTCCAGTACAGGTTCCCTGTAGGACTCGCACTGAAAAGGGAAGCAGTGAGATCTGTCACATTTGCATGTGTTTTGGGGGTGGCATAAGGGTAAAAGCTATTTTTTTTTTTAGGGTATACAGCATTATCTTTATATGGTATTTATTTAATGAGCAAATTAATTAGATAAAAGATTACAGGGAAAAATCAGTTTTAAGAATACCCGTTTCAATCCAAACTTGTCAAATTTAATGGAAAGTCTAATTTTTTGTATAAAATTCAACACTTTCTGATTCCTATCAGTGACTGTCTCGCTATGCAGCAAAGTACTGTGTTAACTTTTTTCATTTTTTCCATGTTTCCTCACTAAACATTCCTATTTTTCCCTTGGAATATTCAGTGAAGTAAAATCAAAGATTTCACTTCCTTTAGTTGAGTTTTCAAATTATTTTTCTATTAAGTTACCTGTGGTTTTATGGGTACCGAAAAGGGCAGTTTTCCACACGTGATACAAGTGAACCTTTCAAAAGGGCTTTGTCTAAACATGTGCTGTGCAATTTGATCTTTAAACTGTTTACTAGTTAAGAAATTGAAGATCCTTCCATTGCATTTGTTGCATGGTGTGAGAGAAACAGAACTGATGGAAGATGAAGGTCTTTACTTACTTTTGGGAAAAAAAGGCCAAATGATTATTTCTTAAGAAAGACAAACTAGTTAAATTGCCTTAGGTAAATTGGAAATGGGTTTTATATGAATGAAAGAGATCTCCCAATAAGTTATTCAATATGAATTAAAATAATTGTATTTTTTTTTAGGTGTTAGTGTGTGTTGGAGTAAGAATTTTTATGGCAGCACTATAAGCATGATAAAGTGAGCATAATGAGTTATGTGGTGCCAACATATTTGTTACAAGGATTTGTACAAAGGAACATTATTACAAGGATTTCTAAGGAGAAGAATTAACATAAAGGATACACAGTTCATGTCTTCTAGAGGGTCTCTTATTTCTGCATTGGGCCTCAAGGAAATTCAAAACAGAAATGAAAGTCAGAAATGCAACTACTTTCATACTGCCAGCGTTCATACATATTTCATGGAAGCTGCATGGGTGGGGAGATCACCATTTTTATTGTAATGGCACAGCAAAGTCTCAGGGTTTTACTATTCATGTCAAGCACTCTGTCCTTTCCAGGAACACAGCCTGTGGGGGTTTTTTGTTTGTATTTAACCATTGGTTTAAAAAGAAAAAAGAACAGGAGGATATTTCCTGTGTGTTCACTCGACTGACAACCTTGGTGTCCACTGGATTGTTTTAAACTAAACTTATTTAGGCTTATCCTGTTTTGAGTTACTACATAGCAATGCAGCTTTCTGAATTTTTACAATAACCAAATGGGAGAAAATTATTCATATATGACAGACTTAATTATCTGAGAGAGTGCTAAAGATTTAGTAAATGTAAATAATTGCTGCGGTACCAGTTGGCCTACCCACAGGTTATACTTGTACTAAATCTTGTAATAGCACCATTCAGTTTTTAACCAGACCATGCGCTATGTTCTACATGCATCAGTATTGCAAATTTTAAGGTATTTGTTGAAGAGCAGTCTCAATAGCCAACAGAAAAAAACAACAACCTATACCCGAAGAGTTATATTGAACAATAACCGTTATATGTGCCAGACGCAGAACGTTAGTTCCACCAGGCTGTTTTCAATGAAAAGGATAGTTGATTACTGTCTACATGAGACGTGTTCCGTAAGGGAAGTAAATGCCTGGAAATCATGAAAAGCCAACACTTGAAGATTTCGATTTCTGGCTTTAGCAGAGAAGATTTTGATCTTTCATTTGCACTATGGCCAACCCAAGTTATTCTCTGAAGTCAGAGGAGAGTTCAGAAGTGCTGAATTGCACTCTGATAGCCCTGCACCTCGACCCATCCTTGTTGTTCTGATCAAGGAATGATCAGCCAATGCTTCAGGTTCACATTATTTTATAGGCTACTCATTGTTTTCAATATACCTTACATACAGTGAGTTATTAAGACTGAAAAATAATTTTTAAAATAAATAGGTAAAGAAAGTCTCTGTCATCCAAAATGATATTTTGCCCTCTCTGGGAAGGGGATATTGTGTGTTATCTTTGTCTTTTGGGGGAAAAAAGCACCAATTTTCATTTTTTCATGAACTAACCTGGATTTGCAGTCACTTGATATGTCTGAAATAAGTTAACTAATGAGATGAGGTTCAATCCTGATGTGTAATTTCGCAAAATCACAGTATAGCCACTTATAGCAAAGTTTTCTATTTCCTTGATATACCTTTTGTTCCTATTACTTTTAATTATGTTCTATATTTATCTGACCTATTTGAACAGGATCCAGAGCTGGTACGGAACATCTGTCGCTGGGTTAGACAAGCTGTTCAGATTCCTTTCTTTGCCAAGCTGACCCCAAATGTCACTGATATTGTGAATATTGCAATGGCTGCACAGGAAGGTAACTGACTCCAGTGCACAAGCTGTGCAGATTTACTAATTTGCTGGATGGGGGAAGATAGGGGTGTTGCTGGAATAATAACAACAGAAACTAATATGAGAATAGTTTATTTGATGTATGTAGAATAAGCACAGTGATCAAAGACCTCCTAATTTTGTCCATGTTTCTAGAATATAGTAATATATGAAAAGAATTATATTAGACTGTTAACAGTAAATCATATATGTGTATTTGTCTGCACACTCCTATTTCTATCATATTTATATGTTTACCACACCACTGTAAATTCCCCTATTCCTACATTTGGTCAGGAAAATGGTGTGTGTGTCCTGAGAAAACAGAAATACACCATTTGAAGGTATAGATATATATTTTTTTTTTCCGTAGACCTTAAAGTACAACACAGCAGGAAATTACTTTGCAACTAAGTGTATTAATCCATCACTTAGAACCATGGTCATCGTTTCTCTGTCACATTGTTCATTTCACCTTGCTGCTCACAACGGGAAATGAGAATATGGGCTGGCTCCATCAACGCAGAGTTGGTGTCATCAGCTTGGAGGAAGTGATCCCTCTGCTGGGCCACCTCCAGGTGTTGACCAACCACTATATCAGGTTCTGTCCCACACAGCGGAAGGGCAGAGATCTGCCTGTCATCCCCAGTGTTTCCCATGTGTGGTCTTACAGCTCTTTCAACTGATGCAGCCTGCCTTGAAGCTAGTGTTAAATTTATCAGTTCAGGATTGATCTTAAGGACCCTTCTGCGCATCCCCTTACAGTTTATTGCTTTCTGTCTTCATCTGTTTATTTGAATTTCTAGTTATTTTACAGTTTCAAGTTTTTCTGCTGTATTTTTTCCTCTCTTGTTCTTATACACATGATTTAACAAAAAGTGACTGACCTTTTCTTTCACAGGTGGCGCAGATGGTGTTACAGCCACCAATACTGTGTCAGGACTGATGGGACTGAAAGCAGACAGCACACCTTGGCCAGCAGTTGGTAGAGGACTGAGGACCACATACGGTGGCATGTCAGGTAGGTGTTGCCCTTTCTGATGCATGGTACTTCCTTGGAGGCTTTCAAAACATCAGGAGGTCCTTGTAGTGGGCTAGAATATCATGTCTGCAGTCACACCGAGTCCTTAAAGCTCACTGCTGGTCAATGTTTCTAATAGTCATGACAGATGGAACAGATTAAGTGTGAAGGCTCTTGGGTTGCCCTTTCCTTAATGGTAAAGTGCTGCATCAGAATACTGTGATAGGGTCGCTGGAGAGGGAAGGAAATCTCTTCTCTCGTGACCCTCGCTTTTCCTCAAATTTTTCATTCTGTCACAATTGTCAAGCCCCACGTTAGACAGAGGCTAATGAAAGGGCATCGCAGGGGGAAATATCAACAATCCAAATGCAGTGTATGTTTCATAGCCTGAACTCCAGCCTTCCTCCCTCCTTCTCACCAAGTGCACCTCTTCCAAGAAGGTTATTTCTTCCTCGTCCTGCTGTGGTAAAAATGATAGACTGTATTAGGCAAATATGTGCATATTTTTGTAGCCTATTCCTTGAGATATACATGAATATCTTGTGTAGGCCGTATTTCCAAGTCCTGTTTTACAGTTTAATTTTAAAACCAGCAACAAAACTTTTACACTCCAGTTCAGTGCCTGTGCACACTAATGTATTAATCTGTTGACCCTGTGCACTCTGTTGCTGTGACAACATGAACTTGGCCCTGCAAAGACAATACTGTGAGCTTCTTGACTTTGCTGGTATGGAGATTAGTCTCCTTGGTGATAGAGGTAGCAGTAAATATACATAACAGAAGTAATAGCATCCTCCTGATTGAGTCAAACACTATTTTATCGGACCCGCCTCCTACCTCACCCCAGAAATGTAATCAGAGGAGACCAGACAGGCAAAAAATGCTTTATTTTATGTGACTGGTGTTATCCTTAGAGAACCATAATAAATGTAGCAAAAGATACCTTTTAAACAAACTTTAATTCAGATGAGTGTATTCAGTGGAAAATTGCCTTATTGCCTTAGATAACTACATGGAATTTGGAATTTTTTAGAGAATGCTGAAAAGCAAGGAAGAGATAACAATCAGAAAAAATCGTTATGCCTATTGCATAATGATTATTTCACAGTGACAGTCCAATAAGATGTTATATTTTAATATTATGCAAAATGGGAGGAAGAGAGGAACAAGAAGAGAACGGCTACAGCCCATTTCAATTTCTCTAGCCTGCCATGTTGACAGCAAAAGAATAAAGGAGGTCACAGTGGGTGCTGTGCATTAAAAATTAATAAAAGAACTATTGCGGTAGTATTTTATGTAAGTAACACCATTCACATTTTCTCATTTAAGTTGCAATTTCTGAATATTCCTTCCTACTGTAAGTCTGTCTAATAAAATCTATGAAATGACTGCATTATGAAAAGTGTGTGTCTCATGTCACAAATTTAAAACATGTATGTAGCGTAAATTACAGTGGCACCTGGATGCTCAGCTATAAGGGAGGATGTACCACCATTTCTGTGGTTTATAGTTCTGTTATAAATGGGACCTGAGGAGAGGTTCTTTGTTTCTTTTGTTTTTATATATCTGTGTGTATAAGTATAAAAATATTTTTTTTCCTGAAGTTTTACATGTATCAGAAGAGATAGAAAATGTCATTTTAGGATGCATCATTATTTATGACGCAGATATTGTTATTTAAAAAATATGAAAACCACTGGAAGTGCTGTCAATTTATTATGCTTTGAAAGAGCATATTGTTGCAGGCAGATATATAAAGGTTTCTTGCTGATAATTGACATCGTGAGGTCTCAGTCCCACAACTCATTGCGCAAAAGAAAGCCACAGAGCCAATAAAGTCAATAGGTTCTGCAACTCATTGCAATACTTTCTGCTCAGCTATCAGGGTATAGCAGTATACAAATTTACAAAAGCAGGAAAGCAATTTTAAATCAGGAGAGCTAGCAAGCTTCCAAGAAGACAAAAAATGGGAGAGCGTGTCGTCTTGTCAGAGCAAGGGGCAGGGTCGCCTTACTTCTGAGGTCTGTTCCCAGCTGTGCCGGGGCTCAGCCGCGTGGCCTGCAGCCAGACACTTGACCTTTCCGTGCTTTATTTCTCCTGTCTGTGAAATGGCAGTAGCACCACCTAAAGCCTACAGGCTTGTTGGGGAGTGCTCTGTGGTCCTGGCATGAAAGTCGCTTCATAGTGTAAAGTATTGGTTTTCTATTTTGATTTGCTTAAACTTCGTGTTCTGTTCTATTATCTGATAGTAAGTTTTTGTTGTTTTTTCAAATAATTCCTCTCAAGAGGGAATTACTTGTTTAAGTGAAAGTCAGCACTGTTACAGAAGCAGTAAGTCTGGTCCATTTTCTGTGTGTTTTACCAAAGCACAGCTGGTTTATCATGTTCTCTACTGTGCAAACCTAGAGCAGGTGTAGGGCTCAGCCAAGCTGTATCTCGCTTCCTGGACTTTTTCCAGTTGCCCGGATCTTAAGGAGGATCCTGGGAACTACAGGCCTGTCAGCCTGACCTCCGTACCGGGGAAGATCATGGAGTGGTTCGTCTTGAGGGTGCTCACAGGGTATGTGCAGGACAACCAAGGGATCAGGCACAGCCATCATGGGTTCATGAAAGGCAGGTCCTGCTTGACCAACCTGATTTCCTTCCATGACCAGTTGACCCGCCTAGTGGATGAGGGAGAGGCTGTGGATGTTGTCTACCTGGGCTTGAGTAAAACCTTTGACAGCGTCTCCCACAGCATTCTCCTGGAGAAACTGGCGGCTCGTGGCTTGGACAGGTTTACTCTTCGCTGGGTAAAGAACTGGCTGGATGGCTGAGCCCAGAGAGTTGTGGTGAACGGCGTTAAATCCAGCTGGTGGCCGGTCACAAGCGGTGTTCCCCAGGGCTCGGTTCTGGGGCTGGTCTTGTTCAATATCTTTATTGATGATCTGGATGAAGGGATCGAGTGTTCCCCCAGTAAGTTTGCAGATGACACCAAGTTGGGTGGGAGTGTTGATCTGCTGGAGGGTAGGAGGGCTCTGCAGAGGGATCTGGACAGGCTGGATCAATGGGCTGAGGTCAACTGTATGAGGTTTAATAAGGCCAAGTGCCGGGTCCTGCACTTTGGCCACAACAACCCCATGCAATGCTACAGGCTTGGGGAGGAGTGGCTGGAGAGCTGCCCGGCGGAAAGGGACCTGGGGGTGCTGGTTGACAGCCGGCTGAACGTGAGCTGGCAGTGTGCCCAGGTGGCCAAGAAGGCCAAGAGCATCCTGGCCTGTATCAGAAATAGTGTGGCCAGCAGGAGTAGGGAAGTGATCGTGCCCCTGTACTCAGCACTGGTGAGGCCGCAGCTTGAATACAGTGTTCAGTTTTGGGCCCCTCACTACAAGAAGGATGCTGACGTGCTTGAGCGTGTCCAGAGAAGGGCAACGAAACTGGTGAGGGGTCTGGAGCACAAGTCTTATGAGGAGCGGCTGAGGGAACTGGGGTTGTTCAGTCTGGAGAAGAGGAGGCTGAGGGGAGACCTTATCGCTCTCTACAACTACCTGAAAGGGGGTTGTGGCGACGAGGGTGTTGGTCTCTTCTCCCAAGTAACCAGCGATAGGATGAGAGGAAAGGGCCTCAAGTTGCACCAGGGGAGGTTTAGATCAGATATTAGGAAAAATTTCTTCACCAAGAGGGTGGTCAGGCATTGGAACAGGCTGCCCAGGGAGGTGGCGGAGTCACCATCTCTGGAAGTGTTCAAAAAACGTGTGGATGTGGCGCTTCAGGACATGGTTTAGGGGACATGGTGGCGCTGGATTAATGGTTGGACTTGATGATCTTGAAGGTCCTTTCCAACCTTAGTGATTCTGTGATTCTGTGATCTTAGTTCTGTTCTGGACTGGACATGGCGCTCACTTGGCCAGAGGTGCAGGAAGCGTGGCAGGTGTCTCTGCCTGGCAGGGTGCAGTGCCCGTGGGGCCGCGGGGCCGCAGGTGCGGTGGGAGCTGGGCGCCCGGCCCCCTCAGTCAGTCCTGAAACGTGCCTAGGCCCAAAGCTGGTGACCCTCAGCACCCCCCAGCCAGTGAGGAAGTGCTCGCAATGGAGAATTTCTGGAGTGCCGGATTAAACTGGATTTTAGATCAGTCTGGGCTTGCTTATCTTTTTTCCCCTTCTCGTTACACATAAATCATAGGAAACGCTCCCTACCTTCAGTAGCATCGCCTGCTAGTATAGCGGTTGCTGTCTCTGAAAGGGTGTTTTTGCTTCAGAGAGTGAAAAGCAGAAGCTGCTGTGCTTAGGGCCCACCACCTCCAGCAGTGACACGTTCCTCCCTTGACGTCGCGTAGAGAAACATGCTCTGTCCTCTGCGCTCTGCGCTTCCATTCGCGCCCCCGAGAGCTGAAGGAGCCCTGTGCCTCGGTGGACTGCTGCAGCGAGTGAGAGGAGGAGGCCAGCAGAAAGCTGGAGGTAAGCCACCAGCAGCCCAAAACACAGAAGTCAGCACTTTGCACCCCAAAATAAGGCTGCAGGCCAGCCCCTCTCTCTGCTTGCTGAAAGCTGAGGCCTGGCTGCCGCCCGCCAGCCCGCAGGGCCTGAGGGCAGGAAGGTGCTCCATGGCGCCTGTGGCAGCTGGGGCAGCCGCCTGTGCTGAGGGGGCCGGCGGCCTGGCAGCGGCTGGGTACACTCTGCAGCATGGTGGCAGGGACCGGATCACGTTGCGAGAAAGCCGTTCTCTTAAAGGACAGCTGTTCTTCAAGGGTTTATAAAGTCACTGTGTCCACATGTTTCTTAATGCGGTGCGGGTTGCCTTCTCCAGGTGAGTGCAAACTCACTCCACTGAGTTTGATGAAGGTCTCCGTCAAAGAGCAAATAATGAACATGTTAACACCCTGTCCTAGCAGCAGCCTGACATTTTGACTTACAGTCTTCCCTGTTCTCCACTGTTCAAAAACGTGCTGCTACATGGCCATGTACTGCAGAGCGTTTTCCATATATGACTTCCCCTTGGCCTCCTCTTTCCTCTTCTTGCGTGCCTCATGCAGAAGCAGCTATATGCAGGAGGTTTGTAGTTTGTTTTTCCAGAAAAGAGAAACATTGAAAAGGGAATTTCTTTTTAATTCCTTTTAAATTACTACATGACCAATAGTTTCCTACGGTTTGTCTAAAATACATAAAAATAATAAAAAAGGTTAGGAACATCACTGCCAGATCCTGAGATGTTTTGAGAACAGACTTGTGTGTCTGTTTTTTAAAAACATTTTTTAAAATCTTTCAAAGAAGGAGAGACTTAATGAGATTACTTTAAAATCCCTGTTTAGCTTTGAGTTGTCACAGTCAGTGTTTTCTTTCCAGCCAGTGCTCGCGCAGTGACCTTCCTGTTGTGATCTAATTTGATCAGCTGAAAATTGCTAAGCTGCAAGAGGCATTGCTGCTTTCTCCTTCCTGCCCTTCTGTTTGTTGGGTGGTTTTGACAGGGAAGGATCCCAGTATCCCAGGTGGGTGTTTGACCACTAGACTGTAGGATTAGTCTCTCTCCCTCCTCCACTTCCCTGCAAATATTGAATTATTAATACAAAGTGAAACAGGTCTCACAGGATACACACTCATACTAGCACAGCCTGCTGACCTGCACACGAGCCTGACTTGGGAGATCCAGGTTTAAATCCCAGGTGTGAGCCTGGGTCCTGGCTGGGTCCCCTGGATTCCAAGTTTACCCTCTGACTATTGAGTGTTGTAAAATCTCTCTGGTTTTTCTTCACGTTATACCTCTATCCTGGTGCCAAAATGTGTTCTCAGGAAAAATTTCACTTTTAGTTTTGACAAATTGTTGTTTTCTAAATAAAACTGATTTCTAATTTGCACCATGGAGCCTCAGCTGAGCCCAAGGACTACAGTAGCTCTACAGATTTCTGTGGCCCCGTTACGTGAGCGGACATTGTGCTTAGAGGATCCCAGTCTTCATCCATTTTTTATAAGTTTCCAGGAACTGCCCATTACTCAAAAAGTAGAAATGTCCTAGTGAAGCCTTCAAAATATGGTTAAGGAAATAAGCCCTTATGCTGAGAGAAAAATACTAAAATTAAGATATGGCTTCCCAAGCTGTATTAACTGTCATATTAGAGACATAGTTCGATTTCCATTAAGGGGCTTTTTAGAATTGACCCAGCAGTATTTCAGGTTTGAGAATATAGAATACATGAGATTTTTATCCCGAGTTCTTCCTATATGGCTGCAATGCAGAGTTTGTTTCTTAAAAAGAAGCTAATGCTGGGTTTTTTTTATCCTCACAAAGAATAATGACCTCTGGCTCTGAATGAGATGTTTTAGTCTGTATAAATAGAAATTATTTTGAAAATGCATATTTTATAGGTACTAGAATAAGATGCCAGCTTTCCCAGAGAAATGTTGATACACTGGCAGCAGCTACATGCTTCCCTAAGATTTGTTTCCTTTAAATGTATTTTAAAAATAATAAAAAAAAATATTTCATGAGCTTTCATACTGTGCTTCCACATTCCAGATGTGTTTATAAAACACATCACATTGCAGCACAATAGGATATCCATTGCAGGCAAAATAGAGCAGAGCTTCTGTTTGAATTTCCGTGGTTTCTTGTTCTTTGTCATCTGTTTGTTTCTTTGTTTTTGTCTGGAAGCCAGATCCTTAGGGGATAAATTTATAAAACCATACACTGGACTTAGCAAAAAACTTAGTTTAAAAGCAAATCTCTCTACGGTGCACTCACTATGTAACCTTTTAATGCTTGCAAAAATCTTGCAGTATTTTACAGCAGTAGTTCAAACACCTCATGTCTATGTGCTGTTATTGCTTTGTCCAATTAGTGCATTCTGTAGTATTTTGGCATTATTTGCACAAATATATTGCACAGCATGTTTGAGTACATATGTTTGTATGTTTTCCAGAACAAAAGAAATGTAGAAAGTTGGGTGTTATAACTTCATAGCTGACCACAAGGGACATCAGAAGGAATATACCTAGATAGCAGATTCAGTCATTAAATGTGGGAACGTGTAATTGTTGGAAGCCAGCAGAGGCAGTTCATTTTAGTTACTTCTGAAGTAAGTTAGTGGACCTGTCTCTTTTTACAAAAAAACACTGTCAGACAGCAATTGTGACTTTAAGGGAACACTTTGCAGGTGTTACTTCATTAAATTAAAATGTATACATTATATGAATAATTGATGTTATTAATAGGGGTATATATTCTGATCTGAAATGTATGAATTATATTGAAAGAGGAAAAGTTGAAGTTATAATAATAAGGGCTGCCTTTTAATTTTAGGTTTATGACATCATTAAAAGAAAAGTGAAAAAAAAACCCCAAGAGCTTTCACTTTCCTAATCACAGTTCTCTCAGTGACTGTGCAGTGTGGGTTTTGGTCAACAGAAATGAATGAAAAGCTGACCATCACCGGAAACAAAACAGAATGTATGTATGCATAGGCACTTCTGTTTAGTATAAATACTTACCAAGATTTAAAGACTATTTACACTAACATATATTTATAAAACAATGTGGATAGGAGTAAAAAACAAATATATGCTGTAGTAGAATTTTAATTCTGTTTTATTATTTCTGTTAAATGTAGCTCAGCCATTAAAAGCCCTTATTTGCATATATTATGTCAGGATCCACAAAGAGTCCTCTGTTTTCTGTGGTGTCCTTGCAGCAGTCAGATTTCTCTTAGTGTTCTGCCGTCACTGGTCTGTGCAGGAGAGATCAGAGCCCTAATAATAGATTTTTGACAGGGAGCTCGCTTGCTACCTGCCCTACACAAATCCTCACTGTTCATGTTTGCTTCATGGCAACAAAGCAGACAGAAGGAAAATGCCAAGTGCTGAGTTTGAGGTACAGCCCTGCCATAGCTTGACATTTCAGCAGAATAGCAGTTTATGAGATGCATAATTTTTCATCTGGGACTCAGCTGCCATTTTCATAGAAGCTTGCAGCTCATCGACTGACTGGAAGTAGGGCAAAGGTTTACAGCATAGATCAAGGTCTACATCCTTCCCATAGCTATTTAAAAATAAGTATTATTCTCCAGATAAGGTCAGAGAACTAAGCATGTTTTTTCCACTTCTCTTATTTTTTAGCCAATTTCTTTCCCACAAAGAAACGCTTTATACTTTTAGCACAGGTGCTGTTTGTAGTTGATTAAAAATGATCGTAATTGATTTCATTCACCAAAAGATTAAATGAGTCTCAGAAAAAGAATGAAGCATGAGTCTTTACACACAGCATTTGAACAAAGCTGTGTTTTCTCCTCCTCTTACTTTGAAAAAAGCTCATTCCAAGCTTGAAATGAATGAAAAGTCTTTACTCTTGAAGCGTAATTGGTTTGTGTTTTATTATTGTTATAGATTGAATTTAAATTTTCACATTCATGCACATGTACTTGGGAAACAAATGCAGCGTAGGTACATGTAAGTGACTGTTTAATTTAGAATTATACATCTCTGTGAGCTTCGGTAACAGTTCACCATGTCACAGCCTCATATAGAACAATAGTACAGTACATTGGATTAATTAAAGAAGCCTTGCAGAGAACTGAATTCTCAGTATGTCAAGATTTCAATTTTATGTTAAATATTTTCTAAAGGCCAGACCCTTAAATCTCAGGGGCTGTACCAAGCAGTGAGCTGTGAATTTAACCATAGGCTAACTGCTAATGATAAGGAAAAGAGTCCAAGTTGAGGCAGCTGTAATACAGTCATTGGATTAGGCTATCAATCACTTGGTTCCCTGAGGAACAGGCAAAGACGACAAAACAGTGAAAAGGGAAATTAGGAAGGGAGAGCATGACTAGAATGAGATTCTTCACCAAATGTATCTGTTAGTTGGCTGAATCCCCCAAGCATCAAACAGAAATGTCCAGCATTGCTCTCAGACTAAAAGCCAGGTATTTGTTCCAAACTCCTAGAAAACCATCAAATCATCGTTAACTGTTGCTGATCTGTACAGGGTTTTAGAAAGGCAATCAGCTATATTCTCCTCTTTTAATAGCCTGTAATTAGATTGATCTCTAAACTAGTGTTGTTGAACACTCTGGATTTACTGTTTACATCAAAGCTCATATTGAATATGTCCAGTTGAAATAATTCATTTCCCAGATGAATGGGCTTTTTTAATAAACAGATAACTGTTAAGCTATCAAGTCTTACTGGTGGCTACCAAAGGCAAATGTCAGAAGATGATTAAGATAAAATCTTAAATTCTACTCAGACATAGTATGGTAAAAATAAGAGGGAATGACGGTGGCCTAGCTTGCCCAAGCATGGGCGAAAGAACATGTGGTTTTAACCTGGGTGCAGGTAGATAAAATGGGAAATAGGTTCATATAATGGTATGAATTAACTTGTTGTTGTGGTTTAACCACAGCTGGCAACTAAGCACCATGCATCTGCTCACTCACCTCCACCCTCAGGTGGGGTGGGGGAGAGAATGGGAAAAAAACTTGTGGGTTGAGATAAAAACAGTTTAATAGGACAGCAAAGGAAGAGGAAATTATTATTATTATTATTATTAATAATAATAATGGAATTTACAAAAGCAAGTGATGCACAATGCAATGATTGCTCACCACCCCGTGATTGATAGCCCATCCCCAAGCAGTGATTCCTGCCCCCAAGTTAACTCCAGTTTACTGAGCATGACGTTACATGGCAGGGAATATCTCTTTGGCCAGTCTGGGCCAGCTGTCCTGGCTGTGCCCCCTCCCAGCTCCTTGTGTCCCTCCCTGCTAGCAGAGCATGGGAAGCTGAAAGGCCCTTGACTGCGTATAAGCACTACAACTACTTAGCAGCAACTAAAAACATCAGTGTGTTATCAACATTATTCTCATACTAAATCCAAAACACAGCACCATACTATTTATTAGGAAGAAAATTAACTCTATGCCAGCCGAAACCAGGACACATGATTAAGTAAAGTGTGCTTTTACAATTGACAACTTAGAGATGTAGTCTGATTAACAAAGAATGGAAATTAATAGAGAAAGTAAGAGAAGCCAAAGCATGTTAAAGCAGACTGGGCCTTGTATTTAAGCCTGGTTACAGTAACAGGTAGAGGTGAATGCAAACTATGACCTGATGAGGAGGTGTAAGTCAGTCAGGGAGAGAAAATTTCTCCTTCCGGTAATATTGGCAAGATTGTGGATATTGTTTGATATGTAAGTTTGAGATTGAACCCCTTGGTGTTATCTTTGCCAGCACCAGATGATTGTCTTTCCGTGTGTGTCAGATCTAGGGGAAAAGGTGTCTCTCTTGTGATCACGTCTTCAATTTTAAACAAACGTTCACAAAAAAATCTCTCAGAATATTTTTGTGTCATAACTTTTAGAGATCATCATGTTGACAATTGATACATTTCTATCATTAAAAACTTACTACAATTCATTTTGGAGGTCATTTAAATATAACTGCTTTAAGTACCTTATGAATTATTTATTTGAGAAGTACTTGGCATTTAAGTACTTTTCAGTTTATTCTAACACAGGGATTAAAATACTATCAAGAATTTCAAATAGACATTAATTAAAATAAAAAAAATCAAGAAAAGCCCTGGTGAAGTCTACTGCTACATTTGTTTTCCATTAAGTCTCAGCAGCTCTCAATCTGATCTTGCTCACCTTTCTCCCTGGATAATCACAATGCAGTCAAGATGTCTTTTGACTTCTAAGTGCAGCTTGGAAGGACTAGAGACTATGGCAGCATGCACTATAACTCTCCAGTCTTTCATACAACTGAAAGGCTCAACTACTCACTACAAAAGTGTGACTAAACTGTGAGAACTGTGTGCCTCATGATATCCCAGTGGCTGCTCAGTGACTGGGTAGAAGGGTCACTCTGGTTTGCTGACTGGTCTCCGGCAATTGCATGAGTTAGACTTGGGCCTGGCTTTCTGCTCTCAGTGTTGCAGGCAATGCAGAAGTACATTTTGTACAGAAGCAGTAATTCTAAGTGGTTAAGCATATGGTCATGGACTGGAGCACAAAGAAGATAATTTCAGGTGGTATTGTTCAAGTTGGCCTGGAGGTCTCCAAAGCTTTGTTGCAGTGATGGATTCAAACTTGAGTACTGGTTATGAGAGTTTAGGGAGCTTCAGTATAGGAGACAGAGGAAAGACCTGACAAAGGAAATAGGGTCCAAATTCATGTGAATACACATCAGTGTTACAAGCTCTCTGCTGTTGATCGTGCAGGGCCCATAATTATCTTTTCTGCTGACTTCTTGTTCCATACTTGAATCAAGAGCAGGGTTTGTCATACAGATGGTACTTGAGAGTGATCAATGAGGCAACCATCTTCTGTGGAAATTATAAACTGTACCGGTCACTCACAGAGCAGAACTTCTAATTGTAATTCCCCCCAAAAAGCAAGGCTCTGGCAGAGTTTGTAAACAGTTTTGATTAACATTTGTATCAGCAGAGGTTAAAACCCCTGAGCACTGACCTGGTATCTTAAGCATGTTCATTTTTTATCATATCTACTTTGCATGTTGATTTGCTCTAGTCACCAAGTGGCATATACTGGTTGTAGAGCCCATCGCTATTCAGTGGAGGACATATTCTCATCTCACCTGAAGAATAAACATGATTTTAGATTTATGCAAAAAAAATATTGTAATACATTTAACATCAAAATATGAGCTAACAAGTAAATCAGAAAATGAATTCTTATTTAACATTTGTTAGCATGGAGCTTCCTCCTGTTCTTCCTTCTCTCTGTGGGACATCTGGACTTTCAGGACAGGCCAACTGGCTACTGTCTTCTGCTGTCAGTCTGGGGATACTACCGCTGCTGACAATACACCCCAACATCTGTATTGCATGCTAGCTCCTCCACCTGATTCAGTGGCTTTGGTAGCCTCAATGGCTTAGGCATCTCTGTGAGGATGTTGAGGCTGCCACCATTCTCCCTGCCTGCACTGGATTGATGTGTTTTAGAAATGGGTCAGGAAGTGGCTTGAAGAGAAAGTTTCACAGTTACATGAAACTCTGCTTGCTGAGGTTAATCCAGTTGCAGGATATTTTGACAATCAGATACAGAGGTTTAGGAAAAAAAAAGAAATAATCCTTGGAACAACTTTAAACCCAGGGCATTGCTTTACATCCGCAGCACCAAACAGACATACTTTCGTAGTTATTGCTGCTGTCCTGCTTCCATGTAGGAGTAGCCTTTGAAAGTTCTACCACTGGTTAACTATGATTTACGATGAACTCACCACAACAAATTCACCTAAATCCTGCTAACATTCTGTATTTTTTAGTATCCTACTTGAATGATGAATAAATCCTAATACCAACTTCACACATAAAACACAGAACACAAAATATAGCAGATTTGTTTAACTGAGTAGATCCTGGGTTTGTATTCCACTGGGCATCACATCATCCCTGATGAGTTATTGCCAGAAGCATTCATAGAAGTATTTCACAACTGTCAGAACATTTTTTTTCCCTTTCAAAAAATACAACTAATATATATTAGTCAGCTAAGGGATCTGCATCTTAATGTGTCTTTTCATGAAAGCAAGCCATTGTATAGAATGAGCTATACAGATATCCTGCTCACACACAGGATATACAAATGTATCCTACAAAATCTTTTAGGAAACCTGCTGTAGTAATTTGGTTTCCCAATTGATGATCAATTTGCAATTTCTACATTGCCAGGTAATTGCAAATGTCTTCCCTATTAACATGCACTGTATAACCATCTTTACTAAGTCCTGTTTAAATTCCAAAAGACACTTATAGTCAGGGATTGAGCCACCATTATTTGAGTTAAGTGAGAGCCGATTGAGAACTGTTGAGAGCAGTGTCCCACTGTTTCAGAATGAGAAATCCGTTGTGCAGCCGTGATACAGAGAGTGTTTTTAATGACATGAGATCTGTCCATAAAATTTATGGTACCACACCTGGCTCAGCACTGAGGTAAGGCTCAGTGAGGAGGGCTGTGAAATGAGGAGAAAGCTGGGGGGTTTTTTCTCATGCAGGCATGCTGATGAAGACATGGTACACTGTGTCAGTTGCGTCTGGCCATTTATGTTTCATGGCCCTATTGAGTGACCTATTTGTTTTCAAAAGTATGTATGATTACACTAGCCCACAGTTTGGCTGGGCTGAGCTTATCTTACTCCTTGTCAGTTATTGCTGTGCTTACACGATTAATGCCACATCAGCTGCCTGCCTATTGAATACACCAGCTTTGGCAGTATTTTCACCAATTTTTGGACATGTGCCCACTCAAGAGCTGCTTAGATTTTAATAGGAAGTATTCAAAGAAATCTTCTCATTCTAGGCCCTGATAAATTCTGTGTATCAGGAGCACTTGCAGAGAAGGTATTGCCAGACAAGGCTTTTAAGAATCAGTTCCTTTTTCTTATAAATTAAGCAGTTTCTTCAGAACCTATTGAAGGTGGGATTTGAAGAATTGAGACCTCTCAGGAGGATCTGGTAGCAATTCATTTCATAAGAAATATTTTGAAAACCCCTGCTACGTAGTACAATCTGATTTATTGAAATAACAAAGAGATTCCTTGTATCTTTGTTGTTCATAAAAACACATTAGAGGATCAGTCCTTGGCAGGTATCCAGAGAGGAGGTAAACCCTGCCAGAGACAGGGAAGTCACCCCAAGTCTTGCTCCATCTTGTTGAAGGTCATTTTGGAAAGAAGCTCCCTCCTGCATGGGGCTGGCACACAGATTTCTTTTCAACATCTTTATTTTTATTTTCTTTCAGGCTCACTATTTTACAGCTCTGAGAACATCCCCATCTTACCATTAAAGTCAGATGGTATGGTAAAATGGTCTTAAAAAATAAAAGAAATTTGTCATTCTTACAATCTTTTTTCCAAGCTTGGGCTTCTTCCAGGGCTGTTTCCAATGTCTTTTGCTATTTCTCTCTGTTTCTTATAAGTAAGATTCACTGAGCCAAAGGTTTGCTGGGCAGAGAAGGCAGGCAGTAGTGGTGCTCTCTTCTGCTTATGCTACTGCATTGCCTTCCTGAGCTGTGGTTCCTACCAGGACACCTCTGTGTCTGAGAGCCCGTCTGGGCAGTCCCCGAAGAGGCCAAGGACTCGCTAAGATACAGCTGGTGATACGCACTCGCTGTCGGGGATCTCACGGGCAGCTGTGAGCAGATGTGCTAACAAAGTACAGCCAAGGGTTATCCCGCTGAACATCAGGCACTTCACTAGGAGACTGTTAAGCTTCTACCTTGTGGAGACAGGCATTCTCAGAGGTGGGTTCCTTTCTCACTTCATTGACTGCATAAGAAATTTGATGTTACTATATTCCTAATTTAGGTACCTCTGTCAAATGCCTAAGATAGTGTGTGACTGCATTTTGTGATGAAATTCCAGTGGTTAGGCAAGACGTGGACCTGTTGGAGCAGGTCCAGAGGAGGGCCACAAAAATGATCAGAGGGATGGAACACCTCTCCTATGAGAACAGACTGAGAGAGTTGGGGTTGTTCAGCCTGGAGAAGAGAAGGCTCTGGGGACACCTTAGTGCAGCCTTCCAGTACTTAAAGGGGGCCTGTAAGAAAGATGGGGACAGACTTTTAGCAGGGCCTGTTGCGATAGGACAAGGGGTAATGGTTTTAAACTAAAAGGGGGCAGATTTCAACTGATACAAGGAAGAAATGTTTCACAATGAGGGTGGTGAAACAGTGGCACATGTTGCCCAGAGAAGTGGTAGATGCCCCATCCCTGGAAACATTCCAGGTCAGATTGGACAGGGCTCTGAGCAACCTGACCTAGTTGGAGATGTCGCTGCTTACTGCAGGGGGTTGGACTAGATGGCCTTTAAAGGTCCCTTCCAGCCCAAACTATTCTATAATTCTATGATTTTATGATTTTTTTTCCAGTGCGGGTGTAGAATTCTCTTTTGAAAACACAGATGTATCTGATTTTAGCCCAGTCCGTTTTCTAATCTGATATCACAGGAGAAAGTGATATTTGTGTGCGTGACATTAAAATATCTTCCAATCAGTTAATGTAAAGCATCTGGTGTTTTTCTGTATTTTAGTAAGACCTAATAACAGCATTGCAATATCTTAATGCTGTTTCTCATATTCTTGTTACAGTGGGTATATGGCACACATTTTCTGGTTTAAAAGGTAAAAACAAATTTCAGCAATTTAATCTCAGTGTTAGAAAAAGGATCACAGCAGCTGCTATAGTATTTTGTATTTAAACTAGTTTTTGTAAAGACTTGTGGCATGCACCCTGGGAGCTAAATATTGACAAGCATGCTCTGGCAAGCAAGATCAAGCTTGGTGAGTTAACACAGCTCAAGTCTCTGCATTGACACTGTAACCCAAGTCTGAAAACTATTATCCTACTCCGTTTATTTTGGCTTTATAGTTGATACCGTCCACTTGAATTAGGGATTTCTACTGCATTTCTAATACTGTAACTGTGGATTCATATTAGATTTCGGACTACAATACATGCAAGGTTGCTTGTACATCTGTGTTTGATGACATCTTCAGTAATGCATTGTGTGTAGAGTCACAACTGACAGCATAAATCCTTCATGACTTCAAACCTTCAAAATAGAAGTAAATATAGAGTGTAAAATAATTTTTAAATCGCACTTACCTTTTATGCTGTAGAACACACCATGTCCTAAAACTGTGAGTCTGTGACAACTGTTGATTAAAAGTGAAGCTTGGACATGTGTTCCTTATGGATATTACTTAGGAGATTAATTTTTATTTGTGTTCTGTAAGTAAAAATAAAAATCCACGTTTTTCTAATTGTAAGTGCACCGTGTTTATAATGCTTATAGTTTACTTTTTGAATTTCTGAATAAAGAACTTAAGCCTATTTGGGCTTCTAGTAAATTTGGCATATACACTAAATTGATTACCAGATGCATTGTGCAACATATGGCATTGTACAGTCTTTGTGTGCTTCATAGTATTTTCTTAAATTACCAGCATTTGTTTTGATTCCAAAAATGCACTTGTCTCGGCTCTCTAGTGCTTTGGACTTAAATGCTGGCTTTTCAGTGCTGAACAGATGTGCTAGAGTTTCACATGGAACATTTATGCTTTTGTGAGTCTTCCTCTTTGAGCTTTCCATACACAGTATTATGTCAGCGATAGCTCATGCAAATGGGATCTCTTTGTTTTCATATGTACATTGATTGCTTTAAATAACCTTCAGAATTCCTAATAATTCTGCGTGACCAAGAAGAACAAGGAAGCAACCCGGTTTTGCCCAAAGATACTGCCCCCAGAGTGAATCAATTCTTTCAGGTAAGTTTTATTTTGGATTAGAGAAAAACAAGAAGGGGGGAGGAGAACATCATTCCTTTATGGGTGACAGCAACAGTCAACAACAGTCCTGTATGCTTCTGTGAACAGCCGTATTCCCATGCGTGAGGCAGTGGTTTGAATGGGAATAAAAATTCACCCATGAAAATGCACAGAATAAGGTGCCCAGGACATTAGTATTAGTACTTCTAAGAGGAGACTGCTTGAGTTGTTTTATAAAGCATAGCTCTAAAAAGGTGTCCTTTAAATTGCCACCAGTTTTAGAGAAAAGGGAAATATGACATCCTGGGCCAAGGGCCAAGGGGTTTGTGACCAGGAGGGCTGACTGCTGCCTCTTCTGCTCGAGTGGAATTGCTCTCTTCACACACAGATTTCCAGGCCTCTCCTTGCACCCTTTCTCTTCTGGGAGATAAAAGTATTACACCTTTGTGTAGTATTTGGATATCCTCTCCTAGAAGGCACTGCCTAAGTGCCAAGTATTGCTGGTATGTGTTTAGCAGCAGCAGTGTATGTTCTGATCAGTATTTTAAAATCAACAAACACTTTGTGGGCCCCTGGCTTTCTGTTAATTGGCCTTTACTTTGGTCACTGAAGACCAGTGAATGCAGTTTAGGAGTTTTGTTGCTATCATTTTTCTTCAGTGGAAGCTGAGGGGATGAGTAAGTACATAAATTAAGTCCCTTACTCACCCTCTGAGCTGCCCTCATTGGATAACAATTAAAATGATCTGACAGAGCAATGCACTAAATTCCTTTGCATCCCCTTATGTTGCTCTGAATACATCAAACAAATGAGTAGTTAGGCCTGTTAATGCTGTTATTTTTTATTAATGCAGAAAACAGAGTTATGATACAGGTGTATAATTTTATCTTGAAATCAGCATTGAGTTGTGTGGCTGCTCACAAGGAGAACCGATACAACCATGTTTTAATTACCAACCCTCGATAATATATCCAGAGCTAGTAAAGGCCTCCACAAATAAGGTTTGTGCTTCCTTTATGCCACAAATAGTTTATGCAGCACAGACATGCTATTATTTTGCTTTCCATTAAGGCATTAACTCTTCAGCTTGCTGTACACTCTCAGTTAAAGAAATGGCATGAAACTTCCTGTAATTGTGAAGGTTATTAAAAAGAAGGAACAGAAGAAAAAGCCTTTCTTTAAAATTGTCATCCATGCACAGCCAAGGTCTCAGCTAAAGCCAGGTTATCAACTCTGTGTTGGTGTGGGGGGTCCTTTTCTTTTATGGAAAATTAAGTATTGTCATGTAAATTTCATTACAAAAATACTGAAGGATAAGGAACTAAATATTTAGAAACTTATGCAGCTAGTTATAAAACCATAATTATAAGAAAGTGTTCTTGTGTAATGAGCACTACATGTCTGTCATACGGTGTTTTAATGTCTACAGTAGTTATTAGCCGAATATTTCCATTATTACCATTCTGTGAGCAACCGCCATTCTTGAACCTGATTGATGTTTAGGAATAAAGCGCTTTTATTACATGTTGCCAACTTCTGAGGACCAATCTTATAACCTACAGTGCCTTCAAAGGAGTGATGATACTTTCTCTTTCTGGAACTAATCACATCTGAAGAAAGTGAAAGGGTGAAAACATTTTTTTTTTTTCCTGGAGAACTTTCATTGTGGTGTACACTATTCTGCTACAAAATGATTATAGTGTTTTATCTGCCAAGGGTGACACTAGGGGAAGATAACTTTACAGGAAGAGAGTTGTTTGAATATAGGCAACTAGCACTGTGCAGTGGCTTTGCTCAAGGCAGTGAATTTATTTGTGGGTTGATGAAACTGTGGTCTCAATTTTTCATTGTCTGAGTGCAAAACAGTCTTCTGGTAGGGTGTGCCGGCTGCAAAGTCTTTGCTAAAATTTCATTACTTTAATTTGTGGGTTTGTGCTCTGTCCAGACCAGGACACAGATCTGCAATTTCAGGGAAGAAAAAGTATAAGTAAAAGAAAAGAGACCCCCCCCCGCCAAGTGTTTATCTTCTTAAAGCCACACTGTCTTGCTAGCGCCTAGGCAATCTCTAATGATGCTTTGAGAGTTTTTCAAAGGAGGAAGGCTGTAAAAATATATCGCAGGCAAGTTAGCAGTAAATATTGCTCAAAGGGGACTCATAGTTTGTGGAGTTTTTGTGCATATTTTGTGCATTATTTAAATTTCTTCATCCTCATCCTGCCTCTGTCCCTTAGAGACTAATCTATAAAGGCATAATGCCCTCCAGCTCCAGCGGGAGCTACCAGAGAATGGGAGCTTCTTGTGCTTTCCTCCCAAAATAAGGCAGAGGAAGAAACTGATGCTAGTTTAACACTGGCTAATAATGTAATGTTTGAGCTCAGCTTGTAGGAGCAAGTTCAGATGCTGGCACTAATCTAAATGCACCAACATGAAGCTCCCAGTGACTATATTTGTCCTTCAGAGACCACCTAAAGTTGGAAAGCTTCTGCTCCAAAGATCCTTCAGGTTTTGTATTAAAATAAATAAGGCAAGTCTTGGGAGCCAAAGAATCCTCCCAAGAAACTATTTTCAGCCGGATAGGGCGGGAACCCAGCTGTTCTCCCTAACTCGTAATTTGATCACCAGATTATAACTGGTCCTGCAAAAATCACATCCCTTCCAGCCTCAGAATGAACAGCTCTAGTTTTTGCTCTTGTTCACATGAGTCTCTGTCTGCTCAGATCCCTTTGTGTCAAACTCCAAAATTGCAAAGTGAAATTGTCAAAAGCCCCCATACTTTGCTTCTTTTCCCAACCCTACCCTGGTAGCAGCTGCTTGCTTTCCAAGTATCTCAGCAGACTCTGGTATGGCCCTTCTTCTTTCCAACTGATGTATAGCCCACCAGCTTACAGACACATGCAGATCCCCATGAAGAGTCAGGGTAGGTAGTTTCCATTTATTGCTGGCATTAAAAAAAGTGTCAAATAACTTCCTACTCATCCTATGGCAAGCAAATGAGTAGGGCTGTGTGCTTCAACTACCTTAGGTATAGCTATCAGATCTCCTGCTCTTGGTTGTGTGAGTCTTGAGAAATGGGAAGTGTTGAAATAAATGGCTATGATACACATAGTGTTGAAATAAACATTTATTTTAACACATTGTATGTGATGAGCCATTTATTTTAACACTTTTCACTTGAAGTGTTGAAATAACAGGTTTTATCAGGGGACGTGTCATCCACTGTTTTATGTATACGTGAATATGGAAATATATCTACTGAGTGTGTGTCTGTATATATATACACTCACACAGATTATATGGATATGTAATAATAATATGGTAGATGTGTGTGTAGGCACATACACTGTTGCACAGGCAAATACAGTGTTTTCTGCTGAAATTGAGTCATTTGTTTTGCAAAAACTTTGTGTTCAAGCCGTCATATTTGTAATATATTTTATGTAGCTATAAATAGATTTAAATATATCCATGCATAAAATAGTATATTACTAGATAGTAGCAACTGGATGAGATAGATAAAATAGAGAATTAGACAAAATAAAATGGAGAAACCTCAAAATAGGGGAAGAATGATTCTGAGTTATGTAAAGGGAGAAGGAAATACTTCATCTGAACTTTCTAGATACCTAGATCTGGCTTCTTTAGTTTGCTTACTTTCATAAGTTCCCTTTCTGTAATGAACTTCTTAGGTGGTTATTCAACAGTACAAGGTATGCTTCAGGTTTTGCAAACAACCTGAAAAGTTGTTGTACTGCATTTTTCAATAATGTCTTTAGTTTTAAATACATTGTAAGAGCCTCAGCGCCCTGCTCAGCAGCCAGTCACCACTCTTCCAGTGTGTCCTTACATATACTAAGCTGCCTTTGTATGGTTAGAATTATGTATGCACTAAAGTACAGGCACAGACACATAGACACACACGCATGTCCTGCTTTCTGGCACTGGGGTCATGTGGACCATGGTAGTAGTTGTTGTTAAGGAGGTGAAAACCAGCTCAAACAAAGGTAGTGCTGCCTCTGAGGCTGACAGAGGCAAGGCTGCCTTTGAACAAATCTGTAAGCTTCTGGGTAAATAGCCACAAACACTTCCAGTAGACTCTAAACACATCTGTCTCTACACCAATAAATAAATGGCAGAAAGACCTACCGTGTGTTAAAGTGAAGCACTTGCATCTTTTGGGGGGAATGATTGCCCAGCAGAATTTGGCAGGAACTCATCTGTCCCTCTGTGATGGCTGCAATAGTCTTGTCTGGTAACTGTGGGCAGTATTTCTCAGATGGGCTATCCCTTGGCTTTTATGCTGGCCTAATTCTCATGTCTTTTTCCTTGTGAGCATACCTTAGTCATTAGCACTACTTTTATTATTTTATCATTACTGTTGTATCGTTATTTGTTTTATTTTATTAGCACTACCGCTCTCTTGGTAGAAGGCAAGTTTTGACCTGGCCCAGTGGAGGAGTGCAGTGCAAAAGGTGCTGGACCTCCCTCAGCAGCACACTGTGCTCAGCAAACCAGGTGACTCAGTCTCTAAGTCATGACAGGACGCAGCAGCAAAGCAGTCAGGAACAAGAGAGGGCATATTGAGCCAACCGAAGGATATGTAAAGCATGGTGTGAGACAATTTCCAGCTTCAAGTCAAACCGAAGTAGAAAGCATGAATGAAATTAAATAACATCTCATAAATTGCAGCAGAAAGTGCTTTACTAGGTTTCATGCAGATCACCAGAAGTATCAAATTTTAGTGGATCTGTAGTTTTCAGTGAGAGAATGGCTTTGTTAGAAAATGTCTTGCAGCAATTGCAAAACAATTTGTATCTGTCCTCTTGATTTTTCCTACTGAAGTTCAATACGAGGGAAAATTCTCCCAGGTCTTCCTGGATAAATAATATTTACAGATAAGAAAAATGTACTTTTTCCCCCTCTCTTTCTCTGATTCTAACCTTTTTAATTGAGAGAAGTCTCTGATGACTGCTAAACATTTATTGAATGAGAACTCTGGTGATTTTATGAACTTTCAGCTGAAAGAGCATAAATAGTCATTAGTATCAACTCAAAAATGGTAAAAATAAATCCTAAAAAGGACACTGATTTTTCTCTGTGTTTATGAAAGTCCCACCATTTTTTTCTACTTGGGTACAGGTTTTTTTAAGGAAACATGAAACACAATGATTACTTCTTTTTTCCAGACACAGGTTGGACTCAAACCCGTATGTATCCCAAATAGAATCAAATGAGAAGTAAGCTTTGAAATAAAAAGGAATGGGGAAATAATTATCAGAGAAAATAGTAACACACCATCAGTTTATTAAGCCATAAATGTCATAGATTTTTGGGGTACACTAAGAAAAATTAGTTGAATGCGGTCAGTTGATATGGTTTCAAGAGCCAGTGATGGCAGAGTGACCTAGAAATTGTTGCAGATCTGCAGATTGATTAACTTTATTCTAAAGTCTTGGGGTAAAGGCCTGACTTCACTGTAGTCAGCGGAACCTTTGCCATTGATTTGGTGGTGTTGGCGCATCACCGTTCACAAATTAGAGATAAAATGAAACATTAGGTAGCCATTACTTTGAAGATGTAGTCTAACTGTTGTAGAGACATGGCATAAAGTGAATATTCCCTCGAATGCTCCTTTTGGTAAATGAATAATTAGAAGTTTTGGTTGGAAATAGCCAGAGCCTGAGTAAATAGTACAATATTATTAGTGATTTTGGCAAATGGCTGTTAATGTGTGAGTAGTAATGGACTGAAGGACTGACCAGGCTGTGAAATAAATGGGGAGCAGTGACAAGAGTCTTCTCTGGATCCTGAGCAGCGTTGGGCTGTGCACCATGAAAGCTGTGGCAAGGTCCATCTTGAACTTGCTCTTTAGGCAATTCCTGTATTTTTTAGTGCACTGAATATTGTGTCCCCCATTTGGGGACCTCGTAACAGCTGTGGATACTCTTTCTCTCCAAACATGTCTATTCATTGGGTTTTCTTCTGCATATAAATGCATTCTCTGGCCATTTTGAAGGATGTGCCTGCTACACTGTTTCATTAAACTGCTGCATTATCGGGTAATTGTTTAAACATAATGCCATAGCACTATCAAAAGGAAAGGTGAACTAATGGCATTTGCAAATGTCAGGGATTATCTTAACACTTTTATTATAGTTTATAAAAAGTAGGTTCAGGGCATTCCATGGCAATTATTTCCACAGAAATTGGTTATTTAAATAAATTGCTAATTATCTGGATATGACAGTATTGAAAACCCTGCTAATGAGTTATTTGATAAGCGTAGCTTATGGTGGCCACCTACAGGTGGGAGAGAGAACGAACATATAGAGTAATTGCAATCAGAAGGAATGCAATGCAAATGAATTGTGTATAACCTGCACATTTCCTTGGACTGTTTGCAAATGCAGGTGGTGTATATACATATAAAGTACTTTGATCACCAGTACTAGGCAGTATACACATTATGCAGAAAATGTCTTAACAAAGAACTATGTTTTCTGTGTTTTTTTCCAAATGCCCAAACTTACCTAGTTACTTCCTGCAGCATTGGATTGATCATCTACAATACCTGAACTTTCCCAGACCAGTTCCCTCATGTAATGCTTTTTCTCCCGAGTCTGGTATTTGCTGTCATTGGCTTCTTTTGTCATTAGATTTATTAATTATAGCAGTCAGGGAGATAACAATGTCAGCTGTCTTCCAAGAATGTATTTACAGAGAGAGGGAAGATGATGTTGCTTAGATTTTGGGGTTGGGGTTTTTTTTAGCAGCACAAACTTTATCAGTAATTTATTAATCAAAAATAATGTATCAGCTATTTTTTCTTTGTAATATTTAGGCTCTGTGGTTTAAAACTGGTATTAAATTTGTAAAGAAGAACTAAAGTATAATATAATATAATGCAAATTAAAAATTAATTTTACTTTACAATGCACAGAATGGGGAGAATTATGACTCAAATTCATTTTTATTCCATCTAGTAACCATAGATACAAAAATTTGCTTTTAAGTCATCTACTAACCAAAGGTATGAGAGTTTGCTTTCCTTTTATGTTTCTTTTGTTGATAGAGAGTTTGATAAAGACCATTCAGACTGTTTCAAGATTCAGGCTCAGTATTATCAGTCTGAATTGATTCACCTCAATTCTGTTGGCTGTTTTTTAATGGACTTGGATCATCTTTTCCTAAAGGTCCATTTAGAGCTGCTGCAAATATGTGTTAAAGACTTTAAACTACTGTGATGGTGCAATATATTGCAAGTGAGAATGTAGCCCAGTATCCAAGACTTCTGAGACTGGTTTTTTCCCCGTTGGTGGATCACTGAGATCAAGAAGATCTGAATTGTTTTTGCTAGGAACTTCCAAAGCTGCTGGGCTGCCTGAAGTTTAATGCCAGGCTTCTCCTTGAAGAAAGCATTGAGTTTGGCTCTCAAGCCTCAATCTAGTGAACAGTTTTGGTGCTTGACAGGATTGAGTCCTCTGAGGACTCCAAGGACTTACAAAGTCTTAATAAAATATGTGTCTTCTGACATTGGTAAAGGGTTCTTTACTTCTAAAGGAAAAATAAACAATCAAACAAATAAGTAGCTATAACACCTCTCATCAGTTTGTCTTCAGTGTGCTGTCCTCAGAGGACAAGGACAGCTCTGCCTACCTGTGCTGATCAGGGAGAGGCATTTGATTGATGTATGTTTTGCTTCTCCTTCATGTTGTATTTTGCCTATTGGATTCCCTTGACTTCAGTCTTGATAGTCACAAAAAATCTTTTAATTTAAAAAAAAAAAAAAGGAAAACAAAACTCTTTGTTTTAAGGCAAGAAAAAAGGTCAGGGACTTTTGCATCACATAATTATTTCATTGTTTAAATATTTATATAATAGCAAGTATTTGTTCTGTAATTAATGAGAGACTTGAAAGAGTATTTTTCAACATAGAATAGCATGTCACCTCCACCACACATTTTTCTGTCTGTCTTTCATTTTCAAATCTCACTCCCTTGCTTGAGGTCTGGATAGAGTTTGTTTATTAAATCCCATTATTTTACAGCAAGGTAAATGATAGCCACATCTAGCATCTGGTAGCAGCTGTAATGCTACTATCAAG
Source organism: Phaethon aethereus (assembly GCF_964289735.1). Lineage (NCBI taxonomy): Eukaryota > Metazoa > Chordata > Aves > Phaethontiformes > Phaethontidae > Phaethon > Phaethon aethereus. The sequence goes on from NC_138584.1 coordinate 15,487,906, forward strand.
AGAGTACCATATCAGCAGTTTCCCCAGCTACGGCTGCTTAACTAGTGGAATTACAGGTACCAACATGTCAAAGTATGTGGTAGATGCTTATTTTTTAGCGTGTGAGCTGTCTTTCAAATGGTGGATTTCAAAGCATGCTGGATTTGGACCTCAGCTTCTTAAATACCACTGGATTTATCAGACAACATTCTGCAAATTCCCACTACTACTTACAGCTCTTTTAAAATGTGGTATTAAATCTCCTTTATTTCAACCTTTTAAAAACTCCTTCGCCACAACTCTCTGTAATGGAATTTATTGCCTTCCTATGGAACTCATATGAAAATGCAAGAAAATAGAGACTCTAGGTCAAATTCAGTGCTCATTTGCTTTTTTTCGCACTATTTGCCTCTTTTTTTTTTTTTAATAGCTTGGCATCACTATTGTTTGTATTCTTTCTTTTTTTTTTGCTTTAATCTGGAAGGTTGTTTCACCATTTCATTAGGCAGTAGGATCACTATCACAAGTAAATCACATTGTATTCCAGACCAGGAGCTTTTATTACAGAAGAGAAGCTTCTGAACTGTTGATCAAGAAATGCATGGGAGAATGGCTTCATCTTTTGATGTGCTTGTTCTGTATTCTGTAGACTAAAGAAAAAAATGTTAGCATGAATAGTGACACCTCAATAAACCCTCTGATTGTCATTAGAACCATTTATTTACTCTCATCAGAAGCACTCCTGAAATGTTTTTAAATTAATTTGGGTGAATTATAGATGAATGGAATACTTTTGCAGTCGCATCAATTTATCGCTAATTTACTAATCACCAAATGTAAGTAATAACTCATATTATGGATATCAAGTGCAGCTAGTACTAAAAAGTACCTATGTTCTGTAGTAAATTCTAAGTCTCGTTGCCATCTCTGCTAGGCTTCATCAAATCATATGCATGATTTCTTTGGGCTGGGTGAAGGCCTTTCTGATTACCTATTGTGCTGAAACCTTAAGTAAACTGTCATTCTCTCCTTTTTGTCTACTGACCATTGTACAGAGACAGTCATTTCAGTGAGAAGGTGGCTAATTTAATCAGACTGATAAAAGGAGCAATTATATTCTGGAAATATTTTCTTGTGGAACTCTTTGCTACAAGATGTCATTAAGGTCAAGGGTCTATAAGGCTTAAAAACTGAGTGAATGCAAACTCTGAGAGAGACATTGGGGTTAAAAGAATATAAACCTTCATGCCTCAAGGCAGATGTCAGTTTTTAACTCATGCAGATTGGGAAGAAATTACCCTCTAGCCACATGATTTCAGAGTTACCAGCATCTGTATTCTTTCACCTTTCTACAAAATAGCTACCTCATCACAGTGAGATTCTGGAGCAGCTGTGTCAGTGCCTGAAAGCAATATAACAAGTCTGATGCTTACCTGTAGCCTCAGTTTCATACACTAAATATTTGAGGAATTTAATGAACTAATGTTTTTCTATGAGATTATTTTCAGTGGTTTTGGCTGTGTAGTGTATGTCTTGGCATGTAAGCCCTCCAAAAGACTTTATAAATAAATTTGTGAGAGCAAAGAGCATAGTTCAATTTTTTGTCTCAAGTCATTCTCTAAGACTGGTCCATCAATTCTGTCATAATATTTGCTCTTTGGACACTAGCAGTCATCCTCTTTCAGAGAATCATTCTGTTCCTCTTGAATGTGTTACAGTCAATGTAGCTCAAATGATAGCAAATAGTCATTAGTGTCCAGTGGAGAGTTCCTGTTCAGCACAAGCTCCTTTCTGTGATCTGTTCTGGTGTGATCTTAGATTCTTTAAAGCGGTTTTGGTGAGATTTCTAATTTTTATGAACCAAGCTCTAAGTTTTCCTCAAAACACACTGATAGTGCATCTTGGGTTAGGCCGTCCATTTATGCAAATGAAAGTTTATATGCTGAAAACATTATATCTCTATGTAGTCTCTGTTAAACTAGCAAGAAGTATCTGTCTAAAGCCTGTGAGCAGTCCTGATCCCTAACATGGGCATGGAAGAACATCTGGTGTGTCTTGATGGCAGGTCAAAGAGACTGTCTGATCGGATAGTGAGTCTTCTGGTTTTTGCTCAGGTGCAGAGATCAGCTATTGAAGAAGGAGGAGGTGTATTAAGTATATAATGAGAAAGTGTCTATCCTGAGGCAGCAGAAGCTGTCATTGCCCAGGAAGGTAATTTTGTGCTGAATCCAGAGCAGGTGTCAACGGAGACTGCTTAGCTGAGCTTTTGGGTGTGAATGTCTTTAATACTGATGAGCCAGAGTCTCCTGTGAATTCAGTGTTGTCTGTCAAGGTTACAGTGAGAGGCAGTGGTATGTTGCAGAAGGCAATGTGAGCTGAAGACAGAGTGTTTTTAATGGTTAAGACAAAGCAAATTTCAGTTTTCTGTAATGGAAAATTACCTTGAAAAAACAGCTCCATGTCAAAGTGACTGTCCGATTTAAAGCAAAACAGGTTTTGTGATCTGAACTTGTGTGGGATCATCCTCCTCATTGATCCTTCCAGCTAGACCAGGGACATCTTAGCTGGTGCACAAGCAAGGCAGAGGCTCTTTCGAAAGAGCAGAATCCTGAGACGACAGTAGGTCCTTCATGGAGACCAGTAAAACGCTGTCTGAGAGGAAGCACTGATGGGGCACTGGAAGGAGGGTAGATGCTGGGCTCAGTGAGACAGAGCTGCTTGAAAAAAGCAACTTACCCTTTACCAAAGACTTTCTTAGATTAAAAATCCAGACGGCAGACTGCAGTACTTCTGTTTCAGAAAGGGTAGAGAAAGAATGGCGACACAGCTTTGGGCTGAAGAAGAAATTTTGTCTGAAGGAGATGAGGATGTTGGTCAAGCATCTAAGCAGAGGTGTGGCAATGCCGCTGATACTGTTTCCGCATCTTTTCCCACACTTCCTAATTGCGGTTTCTTCTTCTGCTTGCTTTGTTCATTGCATTGGTTTTACTTATTTCTTCCCTTTCAGTTATTTGCTCCTGCAAAAAGTCAAAGCTTTAAAGGTTATAAACACACCCATGGAGGGTGTTCAGAAGTATTTCATGTCATGGTATTTCCCCAAGTTACCTAATACGGTACAAAAATACCCGAAACGTACTAGCACTTCCTTGTGTAGGTTGACCGCCAGGCAGTTCCTCTGGGAGCAATGTGTCCGTCTCTTGCGCTACTGTATTGTTGTCCAATGATAATATAAAATTATGCTGAAGGTTCTCTAAATTAAGTAGAAATTTTAAGAATATGGGAGTTATCTGGAGAAATCCCAGCTAGCCTAAAAAATAAATAACTGAAGGTGTCAGCTGTCTGTGCTATCTATCATTTAATGAGCAGCATCTATATGCCTATTCTAAATATTTACATGCCATCAATAGGGTGTAGCCAAAGCAGGTGCATTGCAGACATTGTGTATTTAATCATAATTCCTATAAATGTAGCAGGGAGTTGTCTGACTCACCCTCTATATACCATTTGAAAATGCAAGATCCAGTCTTGGAGATACAACCATAAATGAATATATTTTATTCTTTTGAGCTTCTGACTGTCATGTTAATAGTTAAAAGGGGCTTACTTAAAGGATAATCTGAATCTACAAACATCCAAAGGGGAAACATATTATAATATACAAAATGTCAAGTGCAGTGAAATGGTGCTTTTAAACAATTTTTAGTTAGACGTAAATAAATGAGATGTTCCCTCTTACTTGGACAACAACTGGGTTCAAAAAATCAATCTGATTCTTTATGTAGAAACACAGATCTCTATCTACAGTATACTGTAAGGTGAAGTATTAGTTTCTGTCTCAGGCATTGTTAGTCTTTGTTTTGAGCATCAGTTGATATGTTCAAGACAGCTTTGTAACATTTATCCAAATGTTTCTGCAATTTTCTTTATTTCAGCCAAATTCATAATACTTTACAAGTATTGCTACCACTTGAAACCCACTTGGTGTCAATTGATAAATTAATGTAACCTCTGCATCTCAGAATTAGATGTTAGTTCCTGATGTTCCTACCGTGAGGGATGTGGAAATTACATCAGGGTGTTCTGAAATTGCTTACAAAATCTTCTTGTTTTCTGTAGGAAATGCTATTAGGCCCATCGCTCTCCGTGCAGTGTCTGCCATAGCCCGTGCTCTCCCAGGATTTCCCATCTTAGCAACTGGAGGCATCGATTCTGCTGAAAGTGGGCTCCAGTTTCTGCACAGTGGGGCTTCTGTTTTACAGGTACCTTTTTTTTTTTAAAAAACATTAAAATAACTCTAATGAAAACCATCATGTATCTTCCTTTCAAACATTAGGATAGTGGGCATAATGTTAGGGTATTTTATACCACTGAAAGGAGTTTTCATGTTTTTAGCTTCATGCTTCTTGCTAAGAGTTATTCATTTCAGATGGAGGAGGAGTTGCCAGAAGATGACTTTGGGTGTCACAATACCAATCTGGGAAAAGGCTAGCCATGAGTATGTTATCGCTTTTTTTCTCTAATCTATAGGATTTAAAATTTAAACATCTCTCCCTTGTGATAGAAACAAGGTTGACACAGAATTAAGCCTGAACTATCTGATCTTTTTTTATTCTTGGTTTTTGTCTTCTGCAAAGAGCCTTTTCAAGGGGAGAGAGATTTCGAAGAGCACTGCTTTGGTCCCACTGGGAGCCAGTTTAAAGTAACTTTTGTTTATCCTGTTTGTGCCAAGCTGTACCTCCGTGCATATGGTGCTGGCATTGCCAGCCCATTTGCATTGGAGTGAGGTGTCATATTGCATGCAGTAGTTGAGGCTGTTTACATTGCCTGATTGGGTTGTTTTGAGGTCCTGGCCAGACTGGCATGGTTAGTTAGTCCCTGTCATGGAAGAAAGCCTTGGATGCTTGTTATTATGGGCACCAGGAAATAAGCTCCTTACCTGCTCTACTAGGCATGTCAGGGCACCATTGCAGCATATATGTGTGATATATGGCTGATAAGGGGCAGGTGGTGGTTATGTTACATTATTCCATTATATATTGTTGCATTCTGGTAGCTACTCATCCCCTTTATCTGTAGTTTCCATCATAGACAAGAGCAGCTGTGGATCCTGTGGGTATCGGCTTTGTGTCACTACATGGGATGACTGGAGTGGTTTCATTCCCACAATTCACTTTGACATTAAAATTAGGTTCAGTGTGACCATCCTTTCTGCACAGCTATGGTGACTGCTGACATCAGTCGTTTGTTTGCTACATTTCAGGGGAAAAAAAAAGCAAAGCCCAATGTAATGGTTTGGTTTTGTTGGGTTTTTTTAATGCACATCAAAGTTAGCATCTCTAGAAGCTGACGTAGACGCCTGCTGCTTTTTTATAAACTTACTATGTTCTTTGGATTTATTAATACCATTTCCTATTTCTTTTAGTTTGTATTAGAATGCTTCTAACTCTTCTTTCCCATGAACAGACAAAAGATCTACCTTTCTTACACAATGGTCTGAAAGCTTCTTCCATATAAACACAAAGAGCAGCATTTGTCTAAAAAAAAGTGGGATTGGCAAGGGGATGTTTTTAGTGCTATAGATGCATTTCATTTGTTATTATTAATAGAGCTGCAGTTTTGATGGCTTTTTCTGTAACAATGTTCCGTGATCTGAACTGCACAGAATGGAATGATCTTCTGTTCCACATCTGCTGTATCTGTTTCTGGATGACAAAAATGAGGTTTTTTAATGTCATTTATGCACCTTTTCCTTTATATAGACTGCATAGCTGTTTATTTTTTATTATTTCTTTTCTTTTGTGTTGGTTTGCCCCAATGGTAATGGGAAATTCTGAAATATAATTTAATGCAGACATCCCAGTAAGTGCTCGAGAGAAAGAATATTGGATTTACAAAACATTAATTATTATTTTCTTTTTAGTAATAATCAAGTTGTCTGGAACTGGCTTCTAGAAATGACTTGGATCTATACTGGTCTTCTGTCCTTTACAGAACAATTTCTCTTTCCAACAGATTTTTCCCAGAGATGGTGGAAAAACTCTTTTCTTGTCCTTAGGCTTCACCAGTTTAACTTAAATAATCTCTAGAACTGATTTTAAAACTCCTCTGGATCAAACCTATCCTCAGTTTGAGTGGCTTTTTTCTGTTTCACCAAAGTAGGGAAGTCATTTAAGCTAATATGAGATAAATGGGTTCTAAAGCTGCTCCACAGGTAAGGGTCTGGACTAGTTCAGTTACATTTATTTAAAAATAAGCCTTTAGTAAACTTCATGTAAGATTGCGAGTACAGGCCGTAAGTCTTTCCCTCATCTTGGGAAAGGCAAATGGAAGGGAGAGGGAAACAACTAATCTCTATAGACCGTCCTACAAGAAATACACTGAACAGGACCAGGCCAAAACGTTTCTTTGCTGCTCAGGCAAGATACATTGTGATAGAAGAAGAAGAAGAAGAAGACAGCCTCATCTTCACAGGTCATCTTAGGAACCTGATTAGGATTATGAGAATCATTGCCATTGTTTTCCTTCTTAACAAAACCATACGAATAGCTGGCTAATATGCTTTTCCCTGAATCTCAATCTCTCTCTCACATGTCCTTGGTATCAGATGCCCAAGTTGTTCCTTCTTCAACAGTCAAAACCTCTGTTGCTTATTGTAACAGCTTTGACAGTTCACTTCCGCTTTCCCAGTACTAAAATACAGAGCAAGTACAGAATTTGGAGATAGCATACTGAATATACTGAATGATTAAGTATATTAAGATTCACTACATAGCAAGTCCCCAAGTTAAGTAAGTAGAAGCTGGGACTGTACTTGGGGAATTATATATGCACCCCATAGCCTTACCTTAAGTATCTGATTTGGACACTGCTGGAGATGGTGCTGAATAGACACTTGGACTGACACAATACTGCACATTTGGTGACCTTACTTCACATTTCCAAAACCACAAGGTCACCTAATGACTGATCCAGAGGCAGAAAGCAAGCAGCCCACACTTTGGCGCTGCTGGAGTGAGCTCTGCACTCAGCTGAGCCGAATGAGCGGCACTCAAAACCTGGGAGTGGGTACTACCACTGCTGTTGCTGCACAGTTACACAGAATAGCATGTGGCTGTTTCCTCATTAGCAGTACTTTAAAAGGGTAGGGAATGTGGTTCATCCAGCATTAAACATGGTCTGATATCACTAAGCAGCATAGGTTGTATCGATCCATCCGCGGAGGCCAGCTAGAGTGCCTGGGAGAGCAGAACTGGCCATTGGGCTTCCCTTCGTTTTGTCTAGACAAGAGTCCTGTGTCTTCTCTGCCATGAGAGGGTGACATTCATGGGCTAAGATAATATGAAGGCTCTGTGTGAGTTGATTTAATTGCAATGTGGCATATCTCTTGGAGAAGAGGTTTATGAATAATAAATGTACCTCCATTAAAAGCAAGATCAGGTTTTCCTCTGCAGCTATTTTCACCTACAATCAGTTCTGCATTATTTTTTTCCAATTACTTTTATTTTTAAAATGTGGGGATTTATTTTCCATTTAGGAAATCATCATACACAGGAATGCAAGTCAGGGTCAGGTTGTAAGCCATATTTTGATATATGCCATAACCAGTTCAAGTGGTATTAAGGAGGTATATTAGGGAACGGTTTGGGGAGAGAGTTTCAGTATTAAAAATGTGTTCTCTCCCCTCCTTTAGAAGATGGAGGGCAACACCTTAGTGTCATTGCTGGCAAAAAGTTTGTGTCTAAGAAAGTTTTGCGGCAGGTATAGAAAACAAAGTGGATCATTGTAGTCAGAAGTAGCTGGGATTAAAATTTTATACAGCAATTTAACAGAACATTCTTCCACTTTATGTACTTCAGAAACAGTTGCAAAAAGACCACACTTTTTAATTTTTCATTAAAAACGCTGAAACATTTCAATCATTCTTCAACTGATTTTTGTAATGTACCCAAATCCACCAATCCCTTTTCAGTACAGGCATGAAGTTAAAACAGCAGCTTTATTTATGGAGATAATCCTGCACTGATTGCATACCAAAAGCTCCAGCAATGCCTAGCTGCATCCTTCTGAGGTACAGTTCATTAGTATAGGCTTCCAGTGAGGCTGAAGTTGGGTTTTTTTTAATTTAAGTAAGCTTTTTTTTTTTTAAAGTCCCAATTTATGAAAATAAGGTGTATATCGGATTTTTTTGCATCTTTTGTATCATGTATGTGATTTACCATGTTACATTGATGGTTTGTTAGATTTTTGCAAGGCTTTGAAAGAGGCATACATTTTCAAAGTCATTTCGCTGTAAGAAATTAAAAATGGAGACAATTATAGAAAATTCCAGTGGAAAGAGAAAATGCATTATGGAAAAACCAATAAAAGCCTAAAAATATTAAAGTAAAAATCACTTCACAGTAGCCTGTATGATTCAATTGTAGATCAATATTGTGTAGTTAATGCATTAGCAGTAGAGCATTAATTTGCAATTACTGCAGGTGATCTGATCCTCTGTGTTCTGTCCATTGACATAAATGACCTTTTGTTGAAAGAGATTCTGTAGTCATTATTTCTAGCAGATGTAACAAAAAAAAAAGGTAGAACAAAGGGATACTTCCTGAAGTATGCTTGTTTCACAGTAGAGTCTCTTAACATTATATTCTGGTATAGAATACTTCTGTTAATCTTGGATATTAGTCATTAATGTGTAAAAAATATGGTTTCCTTTTCAAATAAATTTCTTTTCTTACAAAGTGTGGAGGACACACATGTCCCCCATTGCTCCAATATACAGATATCCAAGCATGGATATCTGTAAGGCTCTCTACATAGCAACGATATATTATCGCCCGTATGCTGGTTCCCAGCAAGGCAGCCTGTAGCTTTGCCCTGAGCCCTGTTCCAGACCCACCTGCACCCATCTCCATCTCCCCCACGCCCTGGACCGGTTGTAATACTTTGCAGTCCTGTTCCTGTGGGCACTGCTCTGGTCCTCACTGGGTTGAATTCAGCCCATGCACACCTGCTGCCTCCGGACCTTGCACCATGACCCTCCTCGTCTCTCAGGCAAGGGAGTAAGGTGGGAATACGCCCCACCTCAGAGGCAGAGCCACCGTGATGCTGGATCTGGCCCGTGCCCTTCTCTCCTGCACCGCACCAGTTGTGTGTGAGACCTCAGGGATCTGAGGAAGAACAAAAACATTCTGGAAGTATGACAGCCCATGACAGGAAAGCAATAGGGATGTTTTTTGCCTCTGCAAGATAAAATCTCCCTCCAACACAGAACACCGTTGTTTTTATGAGACTACTTGTGGTTTTTGTAATGTTTGCAAGGTGCATTCTTGTGGTTACCTCTTTGGAGCCAGAGTCTCAAGGGACTCAGGACAGTTTGATTATTATTTTTTCTTCAGCAGGCTTTTTACTGAAGCATTTAGCTGTGGGATTTTTATAACAGCAGGATAGCCCTTTGTGTGTGAATAAACAAGCTTTTCCATCACAAAATAGTGGGACTTGAACTATGAGAGAGCATTGTTACTGCATTTGTGCAAATGTGAAACCCTGTGAGAAATTGTTCTACATGGTATAAAACGCCCTGGGTATCAGAAAATAAAAGCAAGACTCTGAAAATATAATCACTGAAATGACAGGGGAAAAAAAAAGTCATAAACATTATGTCACATCTTAATGTTTAGATGTTACCATTTTTTCCACCCCAATCTCAAAAAAAAACCAAACCCTAAATCCATTAAATAAATGTATGCTGTGATGATTTATCATATTTTTTCTCCATTTTATATTTTTTAAAATTTTCATTATGGTCCCTGATGCAATTTCTGTTTTGTTTTTTTTTTATGGCTACCAAACTGCAAAGTAAAGAGCTGGTTCTCCCTGCACTCAATTAGTGTCTTTTAAGCCTGTCTCCGTGTCTGTTCAAGTCAATGAAGACACTGATACTTGAGTTAAGTGAGGACTAGATGAGGCCAAAAAATTCTCATGCAGGAATTATTGTTTATGCCATTTAATGGTATATAGAGTGAAAAACTAAAAAAGATTGAAGTCATGGGACTGACAGAGAAGGGTGGTGGAGCAGGCCCTGTGTTTTCCAATTTCAGGTTAAGTTTATACTGATGACACTTCAGAAAAACCTGTTTTGTCTTGCAATGAATAGCCGTGATTTTGAATGCAGAGGAAGGGCTCAGTCTTTCCTTGTAGCTCAGCGCGAGGAGAACTGAAGTCAGGTGGATGGCTGCCAAGTCTTAAAAAACCACAGGGTGCCATCAGTGTGGCAGAGCAAGGCTGGGCTTCTCCTGCCTAGACTCTACCAAGAGCCCACCCTTCCTCTGCCCCCAGCCTGTCCTTACGCCAGCGCATGGGGGGACCAGAGGCTGAAGGCTTCGCTTTCTGCCAGTCAGAGAGTGCTCCACGGGCCGATAAGCCCGAGAACGCACAGCCTTTAGCATCAGCTGGACACCGTTAAGTTTCTGACACAGGCTGTGGCTCAGGGGTAGAAGAACAAAACCTTTCTGTACAAAGCTGTCCATGACACAGAGTAGTTAAGATGTGGGAGCTAATTCTTCTCTCACTAATTAAATTGATGAGTGAAGAATAGATTGCTGGACACAGTGGCAGGCCACCAAAGTGATATGAGATCAGATTCAAGGGATGGTTCTTTACATCCACCGACAATTTTAAGGAAAAAAAATACCACTTAAGGCAAAACCACTTTTCAGATATAAGTCCTTTGATTGAGATAAATGCAGTCTTATGCTGAAATAGCACGTTTTAGCCTGTATTCCCAAAGAAACTTGATATGTGTTTGTATGTCTTTTTCAGTATCCTCAGTCACATTTGAGCTTTGTGGCCATTTTCACTGAAATTTGCCAGAAGATAGAAAGTATTTTGCTATAACAAGTTTTGAGAAAACAAAAAAGTCAGGCAGAGGAGGGAGCGTACCTGCATTCCTTCACTGTAATCATAAGTGCACTATGAGCTCACCTTTATTAGACCTCTGAGAATCCACATGGGACAGTGCTGTTAGGACTGTGTCAGCCACAGGAAGGTCTTTAATTGGCAGTCACACCTTGTTAGACGTCAGAGAACCCAACCAGGAGACACAGAGCTGCTGGAAGCCAGGTATCATTAGCTCTGCTGCTCACAGAGCTGCGTGCTTAAAAAAGTCTTCAATGGACGCAGCGCTGAATGGAGTGGCCCTTCTCTGCAGAGCTGAAATTACAGTACATGCAGAAACAAAAGAGGGAACAAAGTGCTGTTTGAACATGTCAACATAAAATCAAAAGAAAAAGGAATGTGAAAGAGAAGAGTTGGGACATAGATATTCAAGTGATCACTTCTGATAAACATTTCATTATTTTCTACTTTTTTCTTAGCTCAGTGCTTATTACAGAAACTCAACCCGTTCTCAACTGTCTGTCTGTCTTTGCTAATAAAAAAAGTCATTAGAGGACTACCACACTTGCTCCATTACAGATACTTGGGATGGAAATTGCTAATTGATAGTGAGAATTTTCTGTGAGAAATCCTTTTAATGGAAATTGGAATTTGTCAAACAAAAACAATCTAGAAAGTTTTTTGGTTATAGCTGGAAAAAAACATCAAGTTAGAAGAGGTTTTTATTATTGATTTTTATTTTTATTATCTTGCCACTTTTAATGAAAAGTTGCAATATTCAAATCAGCACATTGTAAACTTAGGGACTAAACTCTAGGCTAATAACGCCTTTTATTTTGTACAGTTTTGCAGTAATTTGACATTTTATTTGGAGCTGCTTAGGGGATTTATCTATTAGCTTTCCTTTATTTCCTTTATTTCACCAGCTAGTAAATGAGGTCTGCATAGATAGGATTGTTATTTCATAAATTTGTAAGAATGAATTCAAGCTCATTCCATAACAATTGCTATTTGTCATTCTTATAGTAGATTCTCATGTAAAGTAGGCTTAACTATCACTGAATGGTAATAATTATTTAATAACAATTAGGTGTCAGTTGAGCGTCTGCTCAAATGCTGTCCTATACCCGTAACTCCTGGCCTCTGCAGAGGATTTGTTCTCTCTTCTTATCCCAGGGGACACCGAGTCTGCTTCTCTTTCCCTTTTTGACCAGGTGCCTGCCCTGCTTCCCTGAGTCTGGTGACATAGGGCGTTAAGGGTTGAGGAGATGTGAAGAATAATTGCTCTGGCAACATGCTTTCTCCATCTCTCCCAAGGATCCACATTACTGCTTCTCTTTCTAAAACGCAGTACTGTTGCACCTACTTTTAATGTGGATTCACGCTACTGATGTGGATTCGTGCTGCCACTATCTTATATGAGCAAGCACAGAGCTGTCCTCCCTGTAAATAAAACCACGTGATGTGAATTGACATCAAGTGAGTTTTGTTTAAAAGTTTACAAAATAAAGGCAACATGGAGATGACTTCAAAAGAGGCTTAGTTAAGTGTTGAAGAAATTGTGGGCAAGTTGTTTTACTCAGCTCAAGTTGCTTTCAGACATGAAGCTAGCTCTGTTGAACATAGACAGTGTTCCCCTTGTTTACCAGTGTGGAGGTGACTGGAAATTGAATCTGAAAATGTACCCAGCTCCTTGCTGGATATTGAAAATGTAAATAGAAGGGAAGATAAGCGCAGTAGAAAATGCTGAGTTTCTTTTTTCATTATTGCCATCTCCGATAATTACTTAGACAACTTCCTGTATCTTGTTTTAAATTATACATATTGTAACTGCAGGAGACTTGTTTTCGAAAAAGGGAAAATGTAAGACATTAAGGACTGCAAAGCTCTGCCATCAGAGAAGTTTTTCTTGGAAACATCGGTCATACAAAGAAAATACACAAAAATTTTCCTTTTTGTATCGTAGCAGCTCGTCGATCTTTCAGTCAGAGGCTGTAGCTGGCAGTGAGAGCAAGAAAGGAGAGCAAACAGTGAAGGAGGCCGTGCTCAAGGAAGGAAAGCACGGTCCTGGAGCCCACGCCGGCACAGTCATGCGCTGCCGTGCAGCTCGGCTCGGGCTCAGTGTGGGGCTAGCCAGAGTTTGGTGGCCAATCTGCCAGTTTTCCCAGTGGTAGAAAGATCTATTTTCTGCCAAGGAAGAAGGGAGCTATCTGGGAATACAAGCCCTGATGCCTTTTGAAGTTTTTTTTTTGCTACAACACAAGCCCCCTGACACAGCTTGATCTGTCTGGCGAGAGGTGCTTTTATCCATGCAACTTGAATGAAAGAAACAGAGAAACCATTTTTCTGAAGCTCATGGTACATTTAAGAAAGGGTTTAACTTCCTTCAATGTCTGAGTTATGTCACTGCTTTTCTTGCTGGTATTTATTATTCGGACAGAGGTGGGTAAAACAATCCCCAAGGAAATGTGGCAGTAGGTTTTTATCTCAGACACGAAGGACTCAGAGGGTCAGAACTATTTTATTCACATGAATATCACTCTTCAATGGACACAGCGGCTGCTGCACAAATTTGTACAGGCAAGCTGATGAAGGATGAAAGTAATTTTAGCTGAAACACAATGTGAAAATACTAGAGGGAAAGACTCACAAGGATGAGGGCTTAATCACTGCAGGACTGAACTGAGGTTCCAAAATGGAAAAATTGCTTTTCTGTTTGATTTTGAGAGGTCTACACCTTTCAAAATTCTGGTCACAGGAGGATGTCCCTCAGTAGATGGTTCTCATTAGAGTTTGTTGAAAACTTCTTTGAGGAAACTGTTTTTCATTGACAAATGTCATTTAATCAAAATAGATCTGTGTTCAAGTCTCTGCTGTGTCTGATTCAGTGTCCTGGGATGAAGAATACTAAAGCTTTACCCTGGATCTGTTATGCATTAATGAACCTGCATATTACAAATGATCAGGATATACTTATTCTGTCACAGGGAAGTTTAAGGATGGAAAGTTTTCCGGTTTAAACTGATAATCAAAATTCTAAAAATGTGTGGAAATAACACATTTAAAGAAAAAATATTATTTGGGTGAATCAAATCTTTGTTTCAATCATCTTGCAACGTATTTTAGTTTTGACCTTTTCGTTCTAATTAACCTGGATTGCAAAACAGACATTTTCAAGTTAAATGGGGCTGTTGCATTCTGTGTTGTCAAACAGCACGTGTTGGTAATTCTGAAACTGTTTTCCACACGTTTTTCAGAACACAGTTCTTTTCTGAAAAGTGTGCTTTTCTAGAACCATGCTCGCTTCTGACAAATATGCCTTTCCAAAAATGGAATAACAGACCAACTCGAGTCCAGAGAGGATGGTGTTCCTGTTAGTTAACTCTCAGAAAACAAAATCTTAAAACCGCTGCTAACTTCTGACTAAATGTGTCATATTACTTACGATTTTTAACGTCAAACCACCAGATCTGAGAGACAACTGATACCTGCTTTAGAAATATCTTTGGAGGGACTGGAGGATACAGTTCATGGAAATGGGTCGAGTAAATCTATATCTACCTGGCACAGCTGCTGATGCTGTACCAGCAGGTGTAGAACCACTGGGAGAACTGAAGAATTTCATTTTCCATAACAGTACTTATAAGAGAGAGGCGAGAGCTTTGGGTGTTAATAAATGAAATATGAAGCGATATTCAACATATATTTAAAGATAGCTGTAGAGCCTCTGTATGTGTTTGGGCTGTTTACACAGGGGATTTAGCTCATCTGCTTTCAAAGATATCTTTCATTTTTTAGATCTACAGTACAATGATACAATTTGCCATAGATGGCTGATTATGCGGCTGTTTCCCACACTCCTCAATGCTCGAGGCATGTGGAATTATATTTGTTTTCTTAGGAAAGATGATCACGATCAGCACTTTTATCGGTGTGTGTGCCCACCTACTGCATAAAGGTCCACTTTGTAGTTCCAAGAACTGACAGAATGCTTTAGTGAGATAAGGAAATATAACCAGTCCTCTAGGGTTGGTTAACAGGGGAAAAAATCCCAACAATTACCTCAGGGAGCTTTCTGAAAATTCTTGATTTCTTCCGCATTTCCCCTCTCAAAGACCTGGGAGACAAAATTGCATCATTTAGGGTCCCTTGGTAAGTACCAGTTTCCCACTCCCAAACACCCAGTTTAGCTATTTAGATCAAAGATACATTAATTGGCAGAGAAGAACTTAAGGGGAGGAAAAATACATTTGAGTAGGCTAAGAATTAATGCATTGGATAACATTCCTAAAGGATCCCTTACAGTGCTCTTCTCCCCTGCCGTGCCCTCGTCCAATAAGGCGCTAATGGATTTTAGACTTTTTTTCTCCTCCTTCATTGTTGGCCATTCACAGTTGCCCAAGGTTGCTGGAGTGCAATATATGAACAAGGTCTATCTCTCACCCCCAAAATCTGGTACTTCACGGGGAGTGTGCTAGCGGGAGTAACCGTCACCTTAGTGCTGGGGAGGCTTTTCATTACAGCCTGTCTCAGGAGGCTGCTATTGTTTCAACACAAGCTGTGTGCCTCTTCTTGCTGCCCAGCTACTGCATCCTCATTTCCTTACCTGCATCGATACTCCCTAAATGTCAGCTCAGCTCTGCTCAGTACCGTGTCAGCATTATGTTGTCCTGTTGTAGAGGGGGTCTAAGCTGTACAGGACATAGAGCTCTTATCCTACAAGCTTGTCTCGCATGGGCTGATGACCTTCTCCTTTTAACTCATTTTGAGCTCCATTGCTTACTGACATTAGCCTATACCTCTGATTAGAAATACACTTTACCTCAAGCTTGTCTGATGAACTCAGAACTCATGAACCTCAACTTGAGGTATAACAAAATAACAGAAATATTTCATTACTAACACCCATATGACACCAGATCATCCAGTAATTTTTTTATATAGATTTCTTAAGCCCTATGTGAATGGTTGCCTACTCTGCAGAGCTGGAAGCTGTGCATCTTTGAATCTTTCTTCTCGGCGTTACCCCTCAACTCTCACCAGAAAGCCCTGAGCTCATTAAGACTTCAAGTCTAGGACTCAGTAAAAAAGATTATGTGGGTTTTTTCCCCACAATTCAGACATTTCATAGATGTAATATTTGAGTCCTTCAGACTGCTTTCTAGACTTTGGAACAAATAGTTGTTCATTAGTTCATGTATATTAGCTCAATTCTAACGTTTTAAAAAGGCTCTCAGCTATCATCCAAATCAGTTTTGCATCTTGATCCAGTATCTGAAGCCTTGTTAAGTAACATCCCATCTGCTAACCTATATCTCTAGCATCATTTAAGCAGCTAATGGGAATGAATCAAATCATTCCATCTGTACTGTATCAATATTTGTGAAGCTTTTTCTTACTTACAAATTTGTTCTTTAAAACAAAGAATCTCATTTTTTTCTGGAGAGCGCACCACAGTGTCTGATAATCCACTTCCCCTAATGTTCTTAATCCTACAACCCTCTAGCAGAAGTAATAATTACTGATAGAAAGGATAATTTAGGCTACGCATTTAACGTACTGGTAGGTCAGTGTTCAACGAGACATGAGGAGGAAGAACCATCGCAATACAGGCAGCTTTCTATAGACATTGGTATCCTGAAGACTGTAAGTACAGAAACTCCTCTCAGAGGAGATTTTGTTTGTCTGCTTACTCTTACATCTCAGCTCTTGCGACATTGAATACTGTGTCAGATAACCAATGCTGCGTGTACTGCTTTTTACTTTGTAGATCTGGGCACATCTAAATCATTGTACAGGGACTAGAAAACATACATTTTCATTTCCTTCGGCAAGAGCTATGCAGCATATAGATTGCATGGCCCAGAAAGATCTCCCTTTAGTTAGGTCAATTTTTGCTAGTGCCTTTTGAGAATAAATTTTAAATTGTATCTGTGCCTTACCCAGATTATAATCCTGCTCTTGCCCACTACAGTAAAATTAATTTTCTTAAGTCTGTCAATTCATATGGATACCCAGTGGGCACAAATAGAATCCTTTCTGAAGCACCTTGCATTCATTTACAACTTCAGGTTTTTTCCACCAGAACCTTAATCAATAGACACTAATCAAAAAAGCAGTAGCCTCAACTATACGTTGAAAAACAGCTTAGAGTTTTCTCTAGCTTAGAGTAATTCATAAATGTTTCTCTAACAGGAAGGTGGATTTATGTCTTCCATACTTACCAGGAATAATTTTTAATAGAAAAAGAAAGCTTCTCTAAAAACATGATAAATAATGCTAAAGTTGAAAATATATTATAATATAAAATCAAAACAGTAAATTTTTTGCTTACCATTTGGGCATATCAGTAAAAATATTTCAAAGCAAGTCAACCAAATTAATGTAAAAGCAAAATTGTTAGTCCATTGTAAAACCTCTTACAGATATCTCGGAAGAATAAGAGTTGTTTATCCCCTTTCTATGGTAAGAATATTAGAAACTGTGAAGTCAAAGGCCAATTTCCTAATCGGATGGCATTTTGAGAGCTATTTTATTCAGAGATCCTATGCAGTTTAGAACCATAGCTGAAATAAGTCTCTGTCTTCTGGGGAAGCAACATGGCATTCTACTAAATGCTAGAATTTTATCATTTGAAGGGGGGGAAAAAAAGCAAAAAGAAGGCAGCCAGCGAGACCTAAGAATATAGAAGCATTTGAGATCTCAGAAGGAGTTTAAATCAATGCGCTGCCACAGTTACAGCACAGATGAAAGAGCCTGCTGTCTCAATTGCCAGGAAACTACTTAGAAACTCTCACTTTGATTTTTTTTCTTCCTTGGTAGTCCGTTACGTTACCACTAAATGCAATATATGGGGACATCACTGCTTTGATGTTGTACAGCTACAACAAATGGAAACTAATATGGTAGAACAGTCAAGCTATGTGATTTGCGTTTGTATATACAAATATATACCCATCAATCTTCTTACTTCTGGACGGTGTATCGCTGCCACCCATCTGCCTCTTTCCTGTTACCTCTGTTTTCATAAAAATTACAATTATTTTACACCCATATTCTGAAGAGAGAAACATGTATTTCAAAGGCATGTAAAAATTAAAATTTTCTCCAAGCTATTGTCTCCTACCACATATTCATTGTTGGCAAAGGGTTTTAATAGTGCTTTGAGACAATTTCAAATAGGAGCATGACCGCTGCCAGACATTGCAGCATTCTTGTTCTCACAGATCTAGTCACACCAAGAATACTTACACTTCTTGCAAAGCAACATATTATTAAACAGGCTAGATTCTCTGACCTGCTCCAACCTTTTGCAGTGAACTAGCAGTATATTAGAATATAGACACGCTACCTCTTGTTAGTTGAAAGTAGTATAGGGAAGAACTGATACAAATATGGCTAGATCTGCATCTCCTCTGCCACCTCTGCTGAAATTCCTGCTATTGATGGAAGAGAAAGAATGCAGGTGGGGACTGGGGTCCATTTTTGGCACCGTCTTCCTCACCATCACCTGTCCGTCTGGTATTTCACCATATAATAATGAGTTTATGTGAAAACTGAAGGTCATGGCATAAGAGAGTATGACCAGAGTAATGCCTGAAGAGGAGTGCATTCTTTACTCTTTCTAGTGTTACAGAAAACATTTTCTCCTCTGCAACATCCTCCAATGGGAAAATGCAAGGACAACACTGAATAGGAATTGCTTTAGTGGGTGATCTGTCAGGAAATGCCTTGCCATTGGTACAGGTCTTCCACACAGTCCCGCAGGATATGCCGGAGTTTGGACAGGAACCGCAGCCAGTTTTGTAGAGAGTGAAACAAAAATAAAAGGCACTGTCTGGGTATTTTTCCTGTTACTCCTAGAAACATAGCCTATGGACAAAACTTAAAAGCTCTTACACAGACAGAGCTCTCAGTAAACCGGGCAGGGGATTTGCCTCAGTAAAGACTTTAGAAATTGGCATCTCTCTGTTGTGCAATGATTCTGCTAAAAGCAAAGGCATTTACAGTGTTTTGCAACAGATGTGGTAGTACCTCTCACCAATAATGAACTTTTTCTTCAAAATATGTAAATTAAAACTTTCAGATTGATGCGAATGATTAATAACAATCATGTAACCTGTAAAATTCTTTTTTCATGATCATAATCTCCTGATAATTCACTCCAGTTCCTCAAATAAGATTTGTAATGACTTTAGATCCTTTGACAAAGTTAGACCCAGTATTTATGTTTCTTTAGTAATAGAGCAGACAGGTCATTTATTATGCAAGACATCAGCAGGGACCTTTGCATGCCGCTCCCATCTTTGCATTTTGCAGAACAGTTTTACTTAGAGCCTTAGCCTGTGATTCATTTCACATCCCCATTCCCCAATGAGATCATTTGGTCTATGTCTGATTTACCAAGCAGCAAAGCAGGCATTGTGTCTTTTAGTGTCTCAGACATGTCTGTATAGATTAGAGTTGTAACCTACAGTTGCAACTGATACTGAACAGTTTTATTTCAGAATACTGAGAGCACAATATAATTGATCATACATAGCATGTTGGCCTGCTTGTCTCTTTTGGAATGTAAGGGGCAATCACTGGAGTGGAACAAGGAGTCTGGATCTGGGGGAAAGGGGAGGAGGTCAGATATTAAAAATGAAATTGTAGCAGTTCTACTGCCAAGGCAGAGCCAGGCAATACAGTAAAGCCAAGCTTGTGCAAAATTATCTCCCTGTATATAAATGCAATATGAAAAATACACATTACCTTTCTAAGCAGGAAGAACTTAGAGCCTTTCTGTTCTAGCCCAAGTTCTAGTCCAAAGCTAGAGACAAACACAAGCAAGAGACAGTGGGACAGCCCTTGTCAGCAAGACAGCTAACAGCTTCATTGTGATCTGGACCTCACTCTGTCCCATAGGTTGCTCAAGAGGGCCTGCAGCTCATCTTCCAAAGAAGAAAAAGCTACTTTCTACCTAAATGTTTCAGGTGAAAGCCTGGGTCAGTGAACAGTTGAATGTTAATTTACTCATAACACAGATTCACTTTGATTATTTAGGACAAAGGGATATTAAACAGGTACCATCTCTGCCATGTGAAGTCCCAGCATCACTGCTTGCCACAACCTGGGCTGATAAACCATGTGAGCAACTGATCTGCTTGCTCTGTTTCTTCCACTCATCCATATGGAACTTCTGTTGTCCACAAGATACGCTGGCCTGGCACAATATGATCATGTGTATATTCCCAGTTGTGAAGTGACGTTTTTGTTCAGACTTTTGTTTCGGGATCTAAAGGGAAGCACATTTTGCTCTGTTTGGTTGATAAAAGCATGATGTTGAGGAGGAGAGCTGAGCGGGCAGGGCTGGTTGCAGTTCAGCTTCGTGCTGCTGCTCTGATCGATGTGCAAGGCATGGGCAACAGCTGTTACAGCAGCGCTCTGCTCACCTTTATCTCCTGTTGAGGTGGTTTAATGAGACATTAAATGAGAGGTGGTAGCAACCAAAAGGTAGTTCCATTTTAAATATGGACATAGCTGGACTGCTCTTCCTGTTCTTCACACCCATAAAATAAGATACCAGCAGAAGACGGGGCTCAACATTTAGCTTTGCAAGGGAGGGGAAGCATGCCTGTTCCCAGGGCAAGCAGTGGGAGCGAAGCAGCGGCATTAATGGTGTGTGGAGACGGGTCGGTTCAGTTCTTCTGCTATTTTTCCGGATGCGTGAGTTTGAGTCTCACCTGGTCTGTTGCCCTGCCACTTCTCTTGTGCTGAAAAGAGGGCACGGTGTCATTTAAACTGGGGATTCAGAGGCAGCCAGGTATGATGCTAAAAACCTCTCTCTGGTGTAGAAATTGTCATGGCTGATGGGTCAGGGTGACCTTTTATCTTGACTTTGTTCATCACCTTTTAAAACGCAGCAAAGGCTTCTGCGCTGATTTGTGGAAGATACTGTAAGCCTAAAACAGAAATCTCACCATCTGATATGTGCAACATAAGAAATTTTGAAGCTCAGAATGTTTTGGAATTTGCAAAAAGTATGGCAAAACTATTTCTGTTGGTTTTGTATGTGTTAATGTTTGAATCTTGTTCTAGGAAAGGCCTATAAACATAAGCACTTGCTTTTATCACAGTGAAATCAGTGAAAGGCATGTCTTTGGTTAATTATCTGCACCATTGGGCACCATAGTCATAAGGCTCCTATAGAAGAGGATTGTCTGAAATCACTTGCTAATTCTGTTTCTAAGTCTTTCCATGTCATATAACTTTTTTCTTTAGTGCAGAGATTTAAATTTAAAAAAAAATGCATTTTGCCATTCCATTCCCTGGAACCTACTTGGCTTTCCAAGGAAGGCAAACAGTGCACTGCACGTAGACTCACAGGGATCAAATGTTAGCTTTTAGTGTGATATCATCTTCTGCACATTTTTATATTATTGCAGTTCATAACACTGTACCACAAGATGGAAAACAGTAAAAGCCTCTTTATTTATAAGGTTATTACAGGTATCCTCCAGTGTATCTCATGTGTATACATCCTGTCAAAATATTTCAGAATTTTGACAACAGTGCCTGAACTTGTTTCAAGTGACATGACATAGCTTTTAGCTGGATTTTTTTACAGTGTTAATATTTTTAAGACTAGCTAATAAAAGTGTTACCCATACACTAGAAAAAAATAGAGAATCCCTTGCTGAACAAAAAGGCTTAAATAAGCATCAGTTGAGTTTTGCAGTTAAATAACCTGTACAGGAAATTATTATGATGTTCTCTATAATTGCTTTGGAAAAAAATAGTCTTGAAGTCTATGGAAGGCGTAACAGACCTAATTAATGCCCACACTGCTTCTCCAGAGAAACAGATTTTGTGTAATATAAATGTGCTGCATAGAAAATGTTCTTGTGTTTATTTTATAGTTTGCTCTTATTTTTCCCTTGTACAGCTGTAGTGTATGGTATTTTACAATGTGATGTGTACCTGTCTTCAGAATTGCAAGTTGTATTATTTCTGCAATGTGAAAAACAATTATATATTTCCTGTATTTTTTAAGTGTCAATGTCAATTATGATCCAAGGTATGTTTTCATGTCCAAGGAGTGTGGATGTGTTTATGCACATGCACACATTCACGTTCTAAAATAGGTGGCTGTTTAATTTTTGTGTTCGTTATGTGTGTGTGTAAGTGTAGATATTATCAGGAGTGTTCTTCTTAGCTTTTAGAATAAAACCAGAATCAGAGGCTGAAAATGCTGACACATCTGGAATTTCAGACCATTTCCAGGGACTGACAATTAATGGTACTCAACAAACCCTGCACCTCATCACTGATGGATGATTAGAGTTTAGCTAATGAGAAGGTGTTCAGAGGAGAGTCAGGGATTTTTTTATTCACTTGTCAGTTTGGTTGGGGATCTCTGTGGGTTTAAATCTGAGTTGATATCCACAAAGTGGTCCAGAAGAATCCATGTAAATTCAGACTATTCTCTGCAGTCAGTAGTTTTGTGTTTACATGTTAAGCTCTGCAGGTCAGGGATGCTTTATATGTTTATAAAGTATATTACTACCTGTGTTTCTAAAGTATCTAAAATAAAGTGTCCTGGTCTCCCAGTACCACTGAATGGCAAATGGTGATTCGCAGAAGGGCACCGTTCTGTTCTGTGCCTGGCAATGCTCACCCATACTAACAGGTCAGCTTAATGGGTGCTGTTTGCTGAGATACTTCCATTGGAGCCAGATTTTTCTCAGGCATATCCAGTGAAAGGACAAGATGCAGTGGGCACAAACTGGAACACAGGAAATTCCATTTAAATATGAGAAAAAGCTGCAAGGGAGATTGAACACTTGACCAGGTTGCTTGGAGAGGTTGTGTAGTCTCTGTCTTTGGAGATATTCAAACCCCAGCTGGATATAGTATTGGGTAGCCTCCTCTAGTTGACCCTTCTCTGAGCTGGGAAGTTGGACAAAACAGTCTGTAGAGATGCCTTGCAACCTCAGCAAGTGTGTGGTTCTGTGATTTGCTTGACTGGGACCTAACTGGAGATGTCTGTGCTTCCTGAACACAACAGGCTGGGACATACCACTGTCTGTCTGCAGGCAAAGGTCTGAGCATAGCTGGTGGTTTGCCAGTGTGCTTGGCATGCTCATCATCAGTGCCCCGGAAGGCACACTTGGGGCTGGGCTTGCAGGCTTACTTCTGAACAGCCTGGTCTGGTCCAAGGGCTGCCATTGGAAAACCTAGGCATAACTAGTGTTACTGAGTGCTGTTTTTCCTGAACTGCAGTGGTGGTATCATGACATAGGATTAAGCAGCCAATTAGTATCCTAAATTCCTGTAGTTCTTTCCCAGTGAAGTTGCAGGAAGGGTTATCTGATAATCAGTAAATCAGTAAGAACTGGCTAATCCCATATGCTCCACTGCCAGGATGTTGCTGATAACTGACTTATATTTTGTAGGTGTGCAGTGCAATCCAGAATCAAGATTTCACTGTTATTGATGACTACTGTACTGGACTGCAAGCTCTTCTTTACCTGAAAAGCATTGAGGAACTTAAAGACTGGAATGGACAGAGTCCTGCAACCATGCACCATCAGAAAGGAAAACCAGTACCTAGAGTTGCTGATCTGATGGGAAAGGTATGTTGTTTCACTGCCATTCCTGTATAACGACACTATGTCTTGGCTTTGAATGCAATTCCATAATCATTGCATGCAGCTTCTGCTACTTACCTTGGTTAACCACTGCTGCTGTCACAATTAGTCACCAAGTCTTTTTCTTTCTGAGTATTAACAAATACCTGAAGGCAGCTTAAGAAGTTGAACTTGAAATGACTTGATATGGGATAACATTTTTACTATAAATATGATCTCTCCACTTGATTCATAACATTCCTAACTTTTTAAAAAGTGTAGGATGTAAAATTACAAATGCATTGGAACAAGTTCTGGAACTGCTTATTATAATGAAACAACTTGATTCAGATTGATACTAATATTGTGACAGGAGTTCCTGCATGTTCCAGCCAGGGTGCAACATGCATGAGGCTGGAAAGCCCCCTTGCACTGGACCTGACCAGCTGAGAACCAGCTGTTAGTTGGAACACTAGATCAGGTAGGAGTGGCCCTTTGATCATCGTACCTGATCATCTCGTGGTCTTTCACGTGTGCTAACTCCCAAACCCTCTGCAGGGCAGGGAGGTTCCAGGTGAGGAACAGTGACACCGAATAATTTAATAGATTCCACAAGATCATTTAAACCTAGGAAGTCTGTGGTGGAATAGAAATGTAAACTATGGTGTCTCTGAAATTCTAACCTCTGGACTGTCTTTCCTTTCTGCTGTAGTAGTCCCCTGCTACAAAAGCATCTTTGGAGATTTTTCCCAGATGCAGTGGGTTGCAGCCACCCCAGTACTGCTCACTCCTCCACCAGAGCACCAGCTGATCCATGCTGAGAAGCAGGGAGGTGTAACTGGCTTCCTACTGATGCCCCACTGCCTACTGCTCTAAGCAAAATACCTGCACAGCAGGGAGGCTGAGCTTTTGTTTCTGATTACTAGAGGGGATCGCTTTGAAGACTGATTTCAGTTATACATCATGCCTATTGATTATCCTTCCAAAAATCTGAAATAACACTGGTGAAAATGTTGTAAAAAGTAAAGTATTACAAAAGAATAGGATTTGGAGTGTCAAACACCTCCAAATCTCTGCTTATCGTTGCTGATGACTGGAGCTGGATTTAGCAGGAGATTAGAGACTCCTATATTGTTGTTCTCTGTGGAGCTCTGAAAATTATAACATTACCTTCCAGGAGAAAAGACAATCCTATTCCTAAAGCTCTGGATAATACACTGCTTAAAAATAAAACAAGATATAAGCAGTTTCATTTTCATCTACTTATGTTAAGCACTTAAACCTGGCTCAAAGGGTTATATCTAAACTTCCTTCCTTTAACACCTGTAGAAACATACACAGCATTTCCAACTCATGTAACAGAGTTTTGTTGTAATTCTTCTTTAAAGCTGCCTTCAGTGTTCAATCTTTGTATTACCTTTGTATTTTACTAAGCAGACACCATTGTCAAAGATGTTTCTCACGTCCTTTTGAATGAGAAAAAAAATATTATAATTCTTAGTCTTTTCTGCTTGTCACTACATCAATAATTAACTTTTAAAAGGTAGCATGAAAAGATGCTTTAAGGAGCATTTAATAATTCAAAGGAATCTTAACTTGAAACAGGTCACATGAAAAAGAATTAAAAACAAAGCCCTATGTAATCTTGTCTGGCTGGTTCTGTTAGACATTTAAAAGGAACAAGGCGTACAGAATATAACTGATCGTGTATTTGATTGCCCTTAGCACTGAATTATATCATTGGATCATTGCTACTAAATAATAACACATAAAGTTAACCAGGCTGCATCACTGATAAAGTAGTGATATATTTTAGGCATAAGCTCAGAATGGCTGTTTGTCCAGGAATGAACATTCAAGGGAAAAGGAAGAAAAATAATACAACACGGGTAAAAGAAAATACCATGATAAATGATCCTACTAGGGGCAATCAAATACAAAGGCTTGATATCATTAATATTTATGGTACCATAATTAGCAAGACTGTGCCTAAGCAGTGTTATTAGTGTAACTAATTATGTTATCATAAACGAAGTTTGCAGTATTATAGAAATCAGTATTCTTACCTTCATAAATTATTATCAATATTGGATTTCATGTACTTGTGCCTAGTAAATTTAGTTAAGTACTGTAGTTTCATCTAGATTCAAACACAAGTATCTAGCTTGCTTGGCAGCAAGTCATAACACACACTTCTAATTCTCTTTCTAAAATAAATGCACTAAAAAGCATGTCCTTACCCTCTATTTGGAAAAGCAAAGATTGCTTGTTGCTATGATGTATATGTTGTCATTGATAAAAGTAATGTTTAGGAATGTATATGTTATACATGGAGTAAAATGTGACAGCCAAAATGCTGTGTTACAATTGTAAAAACTTATACGGAGCTGTCCAAGTTTGTCTTGGTATTACTGTGAGATGAAATGCAGTTTCTTCAGTAAGATCCCATGAGAAGCTAAAGAGCAAATATTGGTGAACTTTTGCATTAAAAAAAAAAGTGAAGATGTAAATTTTGATATGTTGTATTTTTGATACAGTACATTTAAAAATACAATGGAATTATCCTCCATTTTCTTACAAAATTTCTATTAATTTTCATATAGAATCACGGAGGTAAGAAATTCAGGCAAGTGACAATTTAATGAGAAGGAACTGAGGGACAAGAATTATTTTCAACAGCATCAAGAACCACTTTCCTTCTGACTAGATACGAATTCATTGAGCCTCTCTTAGTTTTGAATATATTACGGAGTTAGGACTGGTCCTATTCCCAGCTAAATATCTCCACAATAGGATCTATTTTCATTCACAGTGCAATATTGAATGTTAATGTCCATATTTTTACATAGCAGTGCACTGTTCTTTTGACAGTTTTTCTGTCTTGGTTTCAGCATCAAACAGATGCTGAGTGCAGAGTGTTGCCACAGAAGAGTGACACAGAACAGTTTTGTCATGAAATATTATAGTATTTGATGACCAGAGTAAACGAAAAGATACTTTCTTCTAAATGGCGCACATGACATCAAACTGAAGCTGTTTCGCCGTGCAGTCACCAGATAAATGACAAACTGAACAGTTATCACTGTCAGCTGTTACATTTATCATAACAATTTTCTTCCTAAACAGAAAGAATATTAAAAATACTGTGCTAAATAGTGTAATATAATAAGCAGTTTATTAGCAAACATATCAACTTTTGGCTGAAAAAGAGAATCATGCTGATTAGTACCTGTTCATGCTTCTGCATTGATGAAACTAATACTTTCATCTGATAGTTTATAGCCTGTAACATATGAGAAACATCATAGCACTGGAAAATATTTTTGAAACTTGAGTGCTGTTTTTATGTTTGTCACTGTTGCAGAATCTATTTTTTGGTATATAGACCCTAAATTTATCATCTTTGAGACAACTAGTAGATATTTTCTGATAGTCTTTTCAACAGCCCTAGCTTTTTCCCTTTTGCTAACACAGCAGTTGCTGCTGAAGTCAATACTTGCCATTGTCCAAGATGTGACCTGCGGTACTACACTGCCTGTAACAGCAGTGAGATCGCCGCTTAGAAATGCCAACTTCAGTCATGGCTTCCAGTCACTGGGTGATACTGTTTTCCGTAGCTCCACCGATTTTATTCATTCTTTCCTGTGGCTGTAGCCTTACACATAACTGCTCCAAAGACAGTCCTAGCTCAGATGCTGCATCAGACTCACAAAGGTGGACAAAGCCAGTCTCTGGGCTTCCTTCCTCGTTGCTTTTCTGATGGCTTATTTAGTTGTTTTTTTTCCTGTGGAAGGACCTGACATGTGAAACCTTGACACAGATGACTGTCATTAATATCACCTCTGAATCACCTTCCCATTAAATGCATGGAATAAAACTTGTTAGCTTGTCTCAGCTATAATCTCAGTTTGCAAATCTCGACACTGAGATGAGAGAATGGCAAGGTAATGATGACACCACACTGCTTCTCACTGACTCCCTTGAGGAAGAACTTTTGTAAAAGCACACTTACCTCAGCATGAATTTAGGACTCAGATCAAGTGTATGCTGCAATCAGGCAGACAGTTAAGATGTAGAGCGTGCTCTTACAATCCAAAGTTATTAGGGTGGGTGCGTAAGAGAGGGGGAGCACAGCTAGTATCCTTATAATCCAAAATTAACAGAATTACATTTTAGAATAATGTTGCTGGGTTTCTCAGAAAGATACATGACCAGAAGCGATAAAGATAACTCTGTTCTCACCAGGTAACTGGATAAGGTTCAGTATTCCCCAGAGGTGCAATTTGATCTCCTGTGTGTAGTCACTGTCTCACCTTGTCTGTTTATTACAGGATTCTTTTATTAGTTGCTCACTGATCTTACTCAAGAGAGCTGAAGTGATTATGTCCCAGAAATGCACTGGTGGTCACAGAACTGGTATAGCGTTTTTCTGTATAAACTTCCACCTAATGTCAGCTATAAAAATCATACTTAACGCAGTGGCCTCT
Organism: Phaethon aethereus; assembly: GCF_964289735.1. Taxonomy (NCBI): domain Eukaryota; kingdom Metazoa; phylum Chordata; class Aves; order Phaethontiformes; family Phaethontidae; genus Phaethon; species Phaethon aethereus. Next base: position 15,515,873 of record NC_138584.1, read on the forward strand.
ATACATGCCAGACAGCTAAATGTTAAAAATATGTCGGTGTATTCAGTTGGTAGGTGTGGGTTTATAGAAAGAGTTAAATACATATGGATGTTTCATACCTCGCTTTCAGCACCAGAAGTTTTGCAAAAACTGACATTTGTTTGATCATGTCTAAAGGTTAAAAAATTAAAAAGAAGAAAAATCAATAACTTAAGCATCTCGATTCCAGAAATATCCAAAACCCAAAACAAGCTGGTATTCATGGCGGATCCTCCTCAGCTGTTAAGGTTGTTCTGTATTGAAAATGTTAAAGCCATATCTGATAAGAACACATTTATAGAAGGTGGTTTTCTCCAGCATACAGATGAGAGAGAAGGAACCTGAACATGCACGATATATGAACTTCAGTGAAAATTCTCATCACCTTAAATTTGGCAAGCTGCTGATTTTCTTCTCTGAATGCATGGACTTCCCATTAAGACTAAAATACGCATTTCTTTCAAGTATCCATGGCTGCTAAAAGCTGAGTCTTCTGAACGGTACAAGCCTGCTAAATTCTAACTTGATGGCAGTCGAATCTAAATAATCTTTTGTATGGAAAAGAAGAAACCTTGCTATACCATCGAGATTTCATACAAAATATTAAATTAGCTCTTCTATTAATAAATGAATAAATGTGGACTCCCAGCCATGTAAGAACACTATTGCAATGCATGCAGCAAGTTCTGGCTGCCTTCAGATTCTTCAAGACCTCTGTCTGCCTTCACTGAGCAGAGGTTTTCACTCTTCATTTTTGGAAGTGCTCCTTGTTGTTCAGGAAGGCAAGTTTGTCCAGTATGGTAAAGAACTGTCCCCATGTTTCCAGCACTGCATAAAGAAGACAGAACAAATGGTATTTGTGGCCATGTCCAGAAATACAGACCATCTCATCATATGGTGATATAGAGATTGCAATAAAAAAATTAACATTGATGGAGAAATCCTTTTTCATGTATTGCCATCACCAGTTCTAAAGAAGTATCAGAGCGGGGAAAAATTAATTTTAGGCTGTTTGATCCTTTTTTCCATTAGCTAAGGCTTGCACTGCAATATAACTCCCAGGCAGGCAAAGCCTCTTAAGTGTAAGCCAGTATTGATCAAGAAACCTCTTGGTTTAGGATATTATGGGAACTGTGCATCAGCACACTCAGGGACTGTCGCCATATCTTGTTGGGTTGACCGAAAAGAAGGCTCTGCCAAAATACACCTGAACCAGCATCTGCAGGCAGATGAGGAAGTAAATCCTTTCCTCCTGCTTCCCCCTCTCAGTCTGTCACCTTCTCCCCTGATGTGACTAAAGGTCTCCAAGGGCATGGCTCCGGCTGGGAGCCTGATGGTCCCTCTGCGGAGCACCACCGGTGTTGTTTCGGGGAGTGCCGGCAGAGCAGACCTCAGCACCCCACTGCGCAAGTCACATGTACCAGGTTTGCTGCCGGTGGTGAACCTCCCAGCATTTGCAAGCTAAAAGCAATTATCAGCAATCCCCGGCCTGACCAATTTATAGAAAAAAGGACCTCTCTAACATTTTTTTTTTTCCTAACTGGTCTATTATGGAAGTTTATGTTGTGATTATCTACAGTGCTGTTTCTCACGGAGGCTGCAGGTTGTTACATAAAATGTATCTTCCCTAACAGTGAAGCCATTTGCAGTAGAAATGGATAAAACAAAAGGAACTAGGATTATTAAAGTGGCTTTAAAGTAGTTTAATCTTTGTGGGTTTTATATGTACTGTATGCTAAATTTGCTTTGAGCACCGAGTTTAAAGTTTCATATTCACAGCCAGTAAATGTGGCTATTAAGAAACAATGTATTCACATTAACTCCTTGGCTGAGGCAGTTTTAGTGCGTTCACTGCTGGCAACGGACATCAAGCCAGGAAAATCCAACTCCTGATGCAAAAGGATTAAAAAAAAAAAAATCCAGGCACTGCCAAAAATACATAATTCTTTTTCTGTACTCTGCAGTTTGTTTTACTAAGGGAAACGGCCTGGTCATACCCTGCAGCATGCATTCATTACAGTGATCTTTGACTGGCAGATGCAGAGTAATAAGATGCATATTTTAGTGCTTATTATAATACCCTGTCCAAAAACAACTTGACAAATTTGTGATTTCGACAGTATCTCATTTTGCTGGCTGCAGTGCTCTGTGATTGCCTGGTCCATGTGGCTTCCAGATTATGCATACCACCAATACTGCTCATTAAAATGGCCACAGTTCACCAGTTTCGGTAGCTTGGAACGAACTTGGAATGAATTATTATACAACAAAGAGGCTGCTGTCATGCAGAACAAAAGACAAGCAAAAGAGAGCTTTGGCTTAATGAGGCTAAGTGAGTGTCTCCCCTGCATCACCAGCTACTTGACGGCCTTTGAGCATGGATTTTTTTCTCCACAGGCCAAAACCTTTGGTCTATTATTTTGTGTTTATGCACCTTGAGGCTAATATACATTTTAATATGCTGCACATGGAGAAAAAAATCTGCCATTAGATTAGAACATGTGCACTCCCTGTTAAGTTAATGACAGCCGAACATAGAGATAAATTTAGGTTTTCATATTTAATTATAGCACAGCGCAGTACGTTTAGCAAGGATAAATTGCACTATTATTATGCTTCATTTTTTTTGACATCTTTTCATATTAACCATGCACACTTACCCCGACTTCCTCCCCAGTGTCACACATAATGTCTCTGTGCATCATCCTTCTCTAACACCATTAATTTTTTATTCTGTACAGTTGTATATGTATTGTTGTATTTGTTACTTAGGGTTAGCTTGCTAGTTGGATAAAACCGTTCAAAACAGCCCTTGTGTTAGGTGATCTACATAATCAGTAAGGACAGAAAAGACATAAAAAGAACTGGCCTGCATGGCCAGACATGGCTTCTTACATCTGCTCCCAGAGCAGGGGTTCCCAGCCCATCTTCCCCGGATGCTTCCAGCGCAGTACACACTGAGACTGCAGAGTGGTAGCCGCTTTCTGAAGCAGGTGGATTAGAAAAGCCAGAGAAATAACGCATGGAAGGTTAAATGAGTTCTACAAAATTTTGTAGTTGGATAATATTAATATGGACAATGGTGGTGGTAATAGAAAATGTCTCTATTCTGAAGAATTTAGCATTGTTTTATTGTATAGGAACTAAAACAGAGCTAATGTTGCTAGGCGGTATGTGCTGTTTGTCGGAGCTTTGTACATGGCGTTACCTCTTTTTATAAGAGCTGTTGCTCCAAGTATAGCTTCAGGAATTAGGACAGCTTTATAGAAGGCAATATGAAATTAAACATAGAGGCAAGCTCCATGCAATTCAGCCTTTGCATGTCCTTATCAAGTTTTAATGGGAATATTTGACAGTTTCTGTGCTGCCATGGATTTGATGGTGATGTTGGACTATTTGTTACTACCTGAGAGAGCTTTTAGATTTGCTTTCAGCTCTGGGCTGAGCTATTCAGGTAGCTGTGGCTTTTGAAAAACATGTTTGCACGCTTCACAAAATTAAGGAAATACTGCTGTTTTCCAAAGTGGATTAGGGCAGGTAATAACTCACAGGAAGAAGATTTTCCTCCTCCTGCTGTGTGTATAAGCAAGTAGAAGATATTATGCTACAGGCTTATTCCTGGATTATTCCTTATTGGATAGTTGTTTCATGACAAAAGACACTGTGGCTTGATGACCAGAGGGTCATGACAGGAATAATAATGACCATATGAAAGGATGTCTGGATCTTGGTGATAAAGCATTCCTCATCGCAATCAGTCAGCACTTGCTGGTGCAAGAATTTTCCTCAATGGCAGAGATCAGCTTTTTCATATTCATTGAGACCAAATCTCTCTCCCTCTCCCCTCTCTTTCTCCAACCTTCAGTTCTATACCAGCTTTTACTGCCAAAGAGATTTTTCTTTGTCAGGTAAAACTCAGAGTTTGGGGGTGTTTAGGACACTGCAGTATTCACGGGATTAGTATTCGTTCCAGAGCCTTATTCTTTGTGTCCTTACTGAGTAAAACCCTGGTCAGCAGTGATTGATAGCAAATTGTCTACAGTTCAAGCACTAGAAAATGTGTCGGCAATTAATTTATGTGTGCAAAATTCTTCTCCCTGATTTTGTAAGTGCAGATTTTGATGCAAATTGCATCTGTGAAAGCAAGGTTGTGCCTTTCAAAATGTAAGCTATAATTACTAGTCTGAGAACCTGATGATATGAAATTCTTCCTCTAGAATCTACCCCTAGTGAGAGTAATCATTTATTAACAATATTGTGTATTTTTAAGCAGTACTTCTAACCATCTTTTTATTCATTAAGCACTGGTAAAATGCTTTATATTAGATGAGATGTAGTCTTAAGGAGTTGCAGGCTATATCCTACAGACATCCAGATGGCTTAGAAACATCTATGCAATCAGAAATGTCTCTTCTCTATCTACAGGTAGCTATTATTAGTAAAACCTACTTTTTTTATGGTCCCGTTTTGTTTGTGGTACTAGTCACAGACATGCTTATGTGCATGTAAAGACTTGGGCTTTTAGCTTCTGAAAGAATCATTGTCCCTTTAAACTTCGCATCTAAGAAAGCTGTTTGCTTGGATAGCAAAGTGCTCTGTGGGCCACAGTGCTCTGTGCAAGGGAAGTGCAAAACAAAGTCCGTGGTATTGGTCATAGACAGCAGTCTTAGTATTCATTTTCAGGCTGTTTTCCAAGAATTTTGTTATTCTTGTGCTAGTTTTGAGAGGAATTTTGACTACAACATTTCTTAATACTCTTAGGAACAAATTTGGCCCTTAAGCACAGCCCTAAGTGTAGTGACATGCACAGATGTATGAGAAATCTAGGAGGAGTGATTTATGGGGAGAGGCTAAAGAAGCTAAAACTTTTAAATGTCCATATGTCCTGCCTAAATGATGCATGTAAACATAAGAGGTGGAGAATTCGGTGGTCTACAAATATTTGAAGTTTGCAATCAATTGAGAGAGGGAGATTTTATGATGTAGAGTAACTCAACCAAGACTGATGAGTTGAATTGGGAAAAAAAGGAATTGTTCAGGAAAAGCAAGAGAAAAACTATCGTGATTGGAAAGAAAGCCTTTTTGTAGAAGTAACGGAGGTTTCATGCAGGGTTGCTGAGATTAAAGGCAGGGAGGACTTTTAAAACTTGAATGCATTAAGTCTAACGGAAGTACTGCTGGGAGAAATTTTGGGTTGCAGGAGTATGTGCTGGACTTGTAGACTTTTCCTGTCTGATTTGCCCAAGCTAGCCTATGTCCCTTTCCAATATTTCAGCTGCACACTAGGGGCTGTCCTTGGAAGCCCCTGCATCCTAACAAAGTGTTCAGATAGGGACTCAGTATAAGCCACCAGAGCTAACAGTGTTTAAAATTATGCAACTGAAATGTCTTTTTACCTAAAGATTAAGAACATACTTAAGGAACATGATTATGTCCTTTCCCACCTATTTTACTTTCATTGCTATAAAAAAACCTTGAAGGTTTTTCTGTAATCTTGTGTGGTTTTGATCTAGCCACACAGATGCCTCGGCAGCCAGAGTAGTACTTCCCGAGTTTTTAGGGACAAATGGATTAAAAATGTCTTTCTGTTTCATTGCCCATTAGTCACACACTGGCACAGGGCAACTGCCCCCAGTAACTGAACAGAGCTGTTGGGCACACCATTTCTACATGGAGGAGTTGAGAAAAGAGATTTCTGCACTTTGCTGACCTATTCATGCTGTACGGAATTCATTAAGGCCCAGGAACTGTGTTTGGGTTGTTCCAGGGAACAATTACAGCCAGCCTGTAATCTGCTGCTCCACAGCACATTGGGGCTCTGTAATAGTTTGAAGGGGCCTGGCAAGAATTTTATTGATTTCTTGGGATCTCATTCAGGCTGATTGCACTTGGGTACTCTGATGGTTGATGTTTAAGAACACCTACCCTGGCTGTTATTAAGAAGGTGGGTCTAATCCTCACATAGGTAAGACCTTGTTTGCCCTTTGTTCAACTCAGCAGACAAGTTTTAATGAAATAGCTCCTTTTTATTTTTTTATGCCACAGCTGGTTTTGATTGCCACATTTGGAACTATCCAGTGTAAGTCAGTCACTGTATAACCCATATATTGGTCAGGATATGTCATATCATATATCTGTTCTTTCATTAATCATTTTGTCTCTTTCCTGTTTGCTTGGAACAATTAATGCATTTTTTTTATATTACTATGTTGTATTTCTTCCAAGTTGCTGATTTATTTATACATAAAAGCTATAAAATACCTTGTTGTTTTATACAGTACGTTTGGATTCATGAGAAACCCAGAAGTGTATCACTGAAGTAGTACATTTTTTTAGACATTCAAGACAAAATCTTGAAGTGAGTTTAAATTAGTTGAATTCTAGAACCTATCAACTATAATCTTATTTATTTATACTACCCATCATTACAGCATAGAGCATTATATACGATGCTAATTACTACTTACTATTTTCTGAATAGTTGTGCTCTTATTTAAAATACTAAATATATGCCAAAAGGCATCTTTCCCAATTCTAGACCAAAGGTCTAATCCAGCAGTTTTTCACTGCCTTTACTGAGCCTTCTTTCAAATGCTGAGCACTCCTGACATTTTGAAATGTCCATTTCAAAAATTTCCATTTGTAAATTGAAAACCAGAAGGCTCGTTGTAAACCCACAAAGCTCTATAAGCACAAATATATCTATGTTTTCTCTTTTCCTAAAGATGTGTCACTGAGCTGTAAACAACTCGCATGCCAATCACATTAGCATAAATGATATTCTGAAACCTCTAAACTTACCCATTAAAGCAGGAACAACAAGAAATCCTTGGGTGACTGTAGCATGAGTGTGCCTTTCGTAATCAACATTTATAAAAGAGCACCCAGAAGGAGCGAGCATGGTCTCTTGGAGCTGCTGTTCTGGGTGGTACAGAGCAGAGCTAATAAATGCCTCACGCTCCAGAACTCCCCTCCCTCTCTTCACAACAAAGTCATAGTCACTCAGTTGATGGACTGCAGCCATTTTGTTAGCAATTTTGTCATCGCTCAGTTTTTGACCTTCAGTGCCTGGTCTGTGGGTGGGCTTCTGTGCCTGCTGCTGGCTTTTGGACTTAATTACCAGGATAAAGCAGATGGAGGAGAAATTTAGTGTTTACATTTTTCCATAGGACTTAATTTATTTCTCTGTTGTTTATCACTGAGGTATTTTTGTCTACATAGTGTGAATTGTTTGCAAAGGTATTTATAACAACATTTGAGTGACGAACGTGTAGTCTGAAAATCTTGAAAGTCTGCCTTTCTGCCTCCATTTAAAAATGCATTTCCCTCCCATCCAGTTTGCATCGTTAGTTGTCTAGTTCCTAAATGGCAGTTTGGGAGGGGATGCCTGTGTAGAGTCATGACCACTATTGTGACTGTATGAGTACTCGTTTACAGTTCAACACGCATTGGGAATATAATTTTTAGTGCAGAATTGAGCATTTATTTTGCAGTGGAGTGTTGACATGGTCTATTGTAAGCATCCAACTTAACTATCCAAATACCATCCTCAGCTTTTCCATGGAGAGAGGTCTCGATTTACAGTATCTGGCTGAATCGCCCTTAGGAGTCTCCAGGACTGAAGTCCCTGACCATAAGCATTGAAGTCAGATATCGGGTCATTGGGATAGTTGAACGTTACACAGTCAGAGTGGGATTTATTTTTCTCCAGATGTGGTTTGAGACCTTACAGGTATCTGAGGCATCTGTGCAGGTCCGGATCTTGCAGCATGGCACTACGCACCTGTGTTGGGGCGGATGAACCCTTTCCTGCCCAGAAGCTTAGTGTGGTTCAGACACTGAAAGTTTGACAAGCAGAAACACACAGTCAAAAAAGGATGCAGAAAGCTGTTTCCAAAAGCATATGCTTTCTCAGAATGACCATTTCTTCTCCAGAGGAAGCAAAGAGTCTAAGTGAAACACTGACCAGGCTTATTGCTCCTAGGGGTAAGCACTAGGTCAGACTGAAGGGGTTGAGACATTCTTCCAAAATGTCATCCAATGCTTCTGAGCTTTTTGAAAGAAAAAAAAGTATGTGCAGGGATGTGTGTGTGTGTGTATGTGCAAGAAATGTGTTGCTATATTTGTGTTTCTCATCCATTTTGCAGATATGCCCTGAAACTCCAGCAAGGTTCCCTCTTGCCAGAGTGAGGGGTGCAGGACAGACCAGAGGACTCCAAAAGCTTGGATCCCACAGCTGATGTGACCACCTTGTGTGGTCACTCTTCCCCAAAAAAATGTCAGCCACAGACATTGTTCCTCAAAGTTCTTTTTAGAAACCCAGAACTGAGAACTGTAACCAGCCACGCTTAAGCCCATCTAGCTCAGACACAAGTAAACCTCTGCTGTTAGATCCTGTCCCAACTGACTGATGTTCATTTAGAGAGTGGAATTGGATCAGTATATGACAAATTGTTCTTGAATAGTACCTAGGTACATGGAATATTTTCTTCCACATCTCTAGTGGAATAAATGTTAGTTCAGTTTAAATTAATTTTAAATTCATTCAAGGCTAGCTTTGTTCTTTTAGCCAGCATGTACTCAGTTACTGCTGCGAAAGGGACTGTGTTGCAACATAACTTGCTTTCAGTTTCAAGCATTAAGAGATTGTGCAGTGTTATCAGCCCAACACAAGATAATTCTGTAATGCAATTGCAATGAAAACTTGGTGACTCAAGAATTAGACAGTTGGCGGTGGATACAGCAAAATCTCAGCTCATAACCATAGTCAACTCTCCCTGCCTCAGTCCCATAAGGGTACTTTAATTTTCTTCCTGTCTTGCAGCCCATAAACATGCTTCTCCTCACAACACACGCCATATGCTTTTGGAAAAGGGCTGTAAAGTTTTATAGATATATTTGAGGGTATTATAAAAGTATAATAAAGTAAAAATAATCCAAAGAAATAGAAATCATTGAACAACTGAATTAAAATATTAGGCTGGGATGGTTTGGGTTCTACTTGGCTTTTACAGTCCTGAAGGGATAGAATTCTTTATTTTAGAGTTAAGAAAATTAGGAATTTTGATTTTAACAGTACTTGTAAACATTTGCTTAAACACTTACATAATTTAGGTACATTGCTGAAGACTACTTAGTTTTAGCTCAATCAGTCCAAAATTGATTTCTGATGTTTATCTTTCGAAAATGTTTTACTTGGTTTTAGGGGAATATTTGTAGTTCAGAGATGAAAGGTTTTACTCGTACAAATTGAAATGTTAAGTAATTAAGTAGCATTACAACGAAAGTAGTAGTACAATAACGGTGGTGACCAAATTACAGATCCTTTGTTTAATCTGAAATCAATTTCAACCCAAAATGTGGCTCCTTTCTCTGGAAACCGAGCAGAGAAAACAACATGATTGCTCTCAGTAGTGCTGCCCTCTTTTTCCTGTGTAGAAGTGAGTAATATACCAAACAGTCATCACAAAGGTGGAGATGGACAGTAGGAAAGTCTGCTGACTTGAGTCGCATAGCTTATCTACATTGTCCCGGACAGAAGGTTCTGCAATTCAAAGTTTTCATTCCAATTGGGGGGCTATTTTCCCCTCCAAAATCAGCTCGAGTTCTAGACATTTGAACTTTTCCCATGGAAAGAGTCATGCAGAAATAGTTGCCAAGAAGTTCAAAATATTTCAGGGCTTTCTCTCCTACAATGGCTCCACAGTGGCTGTTCCTGACTCACCCTCCATGGCCCTCTTGCCACCCTCTGCCCATCTTGTCCCGTGAGTCCAGGCTTCGGGGATGCTCTGTACAAGCCACCCCGAACCATGAACCCTGCTGTGGTGAAGCCTGGTAACCCTCATGGCCCAGTCCTGACCACTGCGTGTAACGTGCTGTAGAAGAGGTAGGCTGGCAATGAAAATTTTATGTTGTGTTGTTTGTCTGGGCTTAGGTTCTAGAGGAACTTTTGAAAGATAACGTGTAGCTTAGTGATCTGCGCTGGAACCAAGCTGCTAGCTGTGAAGTGAGCTCAGCCAAAAAGTTCAACTTTCTTTGTGCCCCTGTTGGCTTTTATATACATAAGAACAGTAAGACTTTAAAAAAGGCTACTGTAAATTTTACTGTGATCTATTATAGCTGATGGTATCTTAAATTATTCTTCACTCCTTATCACAGCAATCAGAAACTTCAGGTAAAGGTTGAAACCTGCTTTGCTTTGTCTCGCTACAGGGGTATGTTCTTTTCCCCAACTTTCAAAAAATAAGAAGTCTTTTAAGGCATACAAAGAATACAGCATGAAACTCAGAGTGTCTGTATCCGGTTTTCATTGGGGATGCTTGAAAGGAATTGGACTATTTTCCAGGGGAAACTTATGGCACACTGCTCGCATGTAAGTTAACAACAATGAAAGTGGTAAATTAAAATTGCGACTTCAATTTCATTTTTAGCCCTGTTTTGCATTTGTATAGAAGGATTTATTGTTACCATGATTTACCTTCTACTAAGAGGTAAAAGAAAGGAAAGTATGAAGTACTTGTGTACTCGTGTCCAGAGAAGGGCAACGAAGCTGGTGAGGGGGCTGCAGCACAAGTCTTATGAGGAGCGGCTGAGGGAACTGGGGTTGTTCAGTCTGGAGAAGAGGAGGCTGAGGGGACACCTTATCGCTCTCTACAACTACCTGAAAGGGGGTTGTGGCGACGAGGGTGTTGGCCTCTTCTCTCCAAGTAACCAGCGATAGGATGAGAGGAAAGGGCCTCAAGTTGCACCAGGGGAGGTTTAGATCGGATATTAGGAAAAATTTCTTCACCGAGAGGGTGGTCAGGCATTGGAACAGGCTGCCCAGGGAGGTGGCGGAGTCACCATCTCTGGAAGTGTTCAAAAAACGTGTGGATGTGGCGCTTCAGGACATGGTTTAGGGGACATGGTGGCGCTGGATTAATGGTTGGACTTGATGATCTTGAAGGTCCTTTCCAACCTTAGTGATTCTGTGATTCTGTGAAGTAGCAGCAGTTGTAATTATCTTCTGGAAAACTCCAACTTGCAGAAAATGCTGCAGCATGTCTGCTCAGAAACCGAAGCTGTTGAGAGCACACGAGGCCACCCTCCCTCCATTTTCCAGGCTGGATTCCCAGCATTTTCCGCCACAGCAGTTCAGCTGTTAGGTCCAGCACACACTGAAGGAAAGTTCCATCTTCCATCTCAGATGAAGCATTAACTTCCTGTATGGCTTCCACTTTTTATTTTTCTTTTGTTTCCCTGGCTCCCCTGCATGTGCTGGCAACATGGAGCATTGGTGGCATGGAAGCCCTAGATGAGCCATGCTGGCACAGAATAGCAAACCAGCTGTTGGCTCTTCAGCACCGTCAGTACCAAAGATCCTTTTCATTTTACGTGCTAGCTTAAACCCCAGTGGAAGACTATTCTCCATGACTTCATTCACTCCTTGTACTCGCTGGATTTTCAGCAATGCTCTTTTTATAATACCACTGTGTAAGGTGACTGAGTTGGCATAGGGGCATGTCCACAACTGTGGAACAAGCTCCCACATCACCTAAGACTCCGTTAGTGCACCTGCCTTTCACCCTGCAAGTAAAAGGGGCTTTTCCAACTTTGCCTTCTCTGTGCAGAAGTGTATCTATGTTGCTGCTTGCCTTTGTTTTTACAGAAAGGAAATTACTAAAATCTTACCAAAACAAAGCAGCCTGTCCCATACACAAAGAATGAGAATGAGAGAGCAGGTGAGCCATGCAAGATAGGTGGAGTTCATTAGTTAGCAGACACTACTGGAATATTTTAATGATGAAGGTGACATAAAACCTTTGCAAGGGAAGACAACAATATGAAACTAGTGTCCATTTTATCTCATTTCCTTTGTCTTCTGGAACAGAAACAGAGACACGGAGAGGCAGGCTCAAGAAACCTAATTAAATACTGAAAGGAAATGAAAATTAGTTCCCAGTTCTGTTGCCTAGACTGATTCTGTGCATATTCAATTTGTATTATTTTCAGGAAGAAAGTAAGATATTGTAACCAGAATTCTCAAGGTATTTCTCATTCTTGAAGAGAGGAACTTGGTGTCTGGGCTAGTCTTCAGATATGATCCATACTCCCAATATTATCATTAGGACTTGCCAAGTATTTGGCATATCTCAAATCAGTTTCATTGTTATAAAAAGGAGTCAGTGGATCCCCAAAGCTACTCATTTCTGTTGAGGAAATGTTTAAACACTTTGAAGCAAAGTTTTCCTAAGGAAAAAACAATTGATAGCAAATTATGTTAAATAAGCTGTGTTCCTGTGGAAGTAATCATCAACACTAACTTTTTAAAGCTGTTACTTCACTTAGAAAGGAGAGTTAAATCAAAATATTATGTTTTTATGATCTGTCTGTACTGGTGTCAGTATCAATGTCACTGATACCAGTTAAAGTGTCAAAAATAAAACTTCGTAGCATCCTGAGGTTGCTTCACTTCTGAATTAAGACTAGCAGCAGCATTTTGCAGAGTGTGAAAGGAATTCTGTGTGGTGTAAAGTAGCTGTAGAAAGGAGAAGTCATTTATTTTAAGGACACACCTGTTGCAGGAGCTTGCTTTAAGACTAGGTTGAAGATACAGCTCATACTTTGGCTCATGCTGGAACGTTGTTTATTTTCTTGGCTTTTTAAAGATGTATTTGTACTTCTATTTTTGCAAAAAATACAAAAGAGATGTCCTTAAATGTAAAGAAATGCAGTGATATCTGTGATAAATAGCTCCACACTAGGGCATACTTTTTATGGTTATGCATTAAGCTTTGTAACTCTAGTTGCAGAAAGTCCCTGATGACAGAGAATAGCATTTATTGAAACTAGTTGGATGTTACACTGTTTTACTTCATTCTGCCTGGGCACTGACATCAGAAGTGACTAGATTCCTATAGGCACCTAACTTCAGAAAGGAGAGATATGTCTATACTTTCAAATTAAATGTGCCCAGGAATATTCCTAGGTGCTTAGGCCAGCTGGCACCGAGCAGCCTGTGCCGATGATCAGAAGCTGTTAGTCTCCGAAGCAGGTTGGCTGCAGGCAGGCTGCCTGCTGGGAACGGCTCCTGGAGCATGCCGACTTCCAAAGCCTCTCCAGGAATTCCCTGGGACACTGATAGTCAGCACAGGCCAAAAACAGGCAAGAAAATGTTGTAATGCATTGTTAGGACAGATGACAACATCCTTGTGCCCAGGAACTTTCCCAGAAACTATTTACTACTGTGGATATAGACTGAGTGTCTTACAAAAGACTCAAAAAAAAAAAAAAAAAAAAAAAGACAAAGCAGTGATTATGGTAGTATGTGAAATGTGAGTAGGCATGACAGATGGACATAAAGCTGTATTGGATATTAGTGAAAATTACACTGGGAAAAAGGAGCTCTCGCAGCCTGAGGCTCCAAAATCATGGAAACCAGTGAGAACTTTTAGAACATCTCTACAAATATCTTCTATCTAAAATATAATAGAATTTAATTTACTATAATATAAATGTGTGACTAATACACATATTTTTGTATGATGTGACTAATACATATGTGTATATATGTATTATCCAAGTATGGACAGTCTAAAAAAATGATAGCTGACTGTCCTTCTGAATGTTATAAAACAGCTAACCCATGAGTTCATTGCATCCTAGTGGATTAATTCATTTTGTAGGTGAGACAAAGTTGCAGTGATTCAAATGAAAGCGCTCAGAAGCTATGTTTACATCAAGAAGCAGTGCAGATAAATAGGCCAAATAGGAATGGAGTTGCAGAATGAAATGATTGATGCTGCAGATTGGTGTCCATACAATACACATTCCAGGGTTTTTTACTGTGTTCTAGCTCTAGTCTGGTCTCATGGGCTAAATGCCCATTAGCAGCTGGAGCTCATTTTAGGTGCATCCTGGAGCACACATTCAGGTTTCATTTCATCCAAAATAAAATCCAGTTTGTGCTCTCTGAGGCTTCTCTGCCATAAGAACCAAAGTGCAGTATGTGGGGATAATCAGGAGATTTACTCCAAAGGTGTACTCCTGATCTAAACTAAAACAGTAATGTAGAGGCACCTGGAGAGCTCACGCAGCAGCATTACGGCAATGCCGAGCTAATGTGCACAATTAGCGAGCAAGCCGAGGCCAGCCATCAGTGGAGCAGAGACAGAAGCCGTTAACAACTCAGAAAAGAAAATGTTTGCATAGACAAGGAAAAATTTTGTGCAAACATAAATGCATTAGCACAAAGCAGAGAAGAAAAATCTACTGGTAATTGTCTCGCATATGTGATTCTTCGCGTTGGCAAGAAAATTGTTTTGCCAAAGCTTGCTTACAATAGCAAAAAGAAAAAATGCACCACATCAGGAAAACAAACTGACTCAGAAAATTTAAATCTGCACATATCTGGCTTTGATGCACTACACAAGAGCAAAAATAAACTTTTGGTGCTATTTGCACAAGCCTGAACTTTAAACTAAGAGCCGCAGCACCAAAACAGACAAGAGTTTGAATGCCAGCTGGACAGTTGAACATCAATAAATGCTAGATAACAGAGACTTTGTTGGCATTTTGTGAGCATCTAAAACTGCTGACAAAAATGTACAGCATAATATTACACAACAGAATCATCAAAATACCAGCAGGACAATGTAAATTACCAAGAAAAATTGAATGAATTAAAATACCAGGAAATATAGATAACACAGAAATACTCTGCGTTTAATGAAATCAAGTGAATTAATGAAGCATGTGACTAAACTGGGGCAAACAATTCATAAAAGTTACATACAAAAAGTCAGGAAACTTAGCTCAAATAGATAGTAAATTGTAAGACCCCTGTAGCAAAGTATCTACATGGTGTTTTAAAGGTCTGGGATGTCTTCTAGGCAGCCAAGAGCTAGAAATGGATACAGCGATGTAGCCAGGAGAGCACTTGCTTAACAGAATGTCCTCTGCGCTCAGAGAAAAAGCAATAAGGTGAGTGAAAGTAAGGCGGGCATAAGTCTCATTGCTGAGGATTTCCAGACCCACAGGTCAGATGGGCAGCAAGCCAGCTGTAGAGAAGATGGGAAGCTGTACATATGCACAGTCTTTTAGCAATTTAACAAAGCATTATATAGATCTGCAGGTGGTAATAATCTTTCCATTTTAAAAAAGTAAAAGTAGTTTCAGTTTCTGATGCAATACTCATTTACAAATGAGTATACATTTACAAATACATTTACAAATGTATTAGAATTAAAGAAAGTAACTACCTTTCGAGCATCCATTAGAGTGGATACAGGTGGAAGAAAATGCAATTTGAGCTCAAACCTGTGGTAGAAGAATGCCAACAGCATCCGCAAGAAGAACTAATGGGGCTGGCTGGGATCGCTGTCATAGCTGTAGTGATGCAGAAACAGAACGGCAAAAGCTGTAGCTGATTAGGATTACATTCTCTATCTATCTGCTTGAAATGACCAAGGCAATAAATCTAAAATGAAATAAAATGAGATGAAATTGCATTTGACTCCTGGAGCACTGGGATAATTGCTGACCTCCCAAAGGCTATTACCCAGCTCCTAAAAAGTAAAAACCATAGACCCACACCTGAAAATGGGTAAGTCAGTTTGAAGATTAGTGAGATCCATAAACCATCTCACTATGCTTCTCCATGCTTTTCAGATCTGTACAGTCACCTGAGGTGATTACTAAACAAAACCACACCATGAATACAACTGCTGTAATTCTCTGGAGTCTTCTCATATATAAAGGATCTGTACAAAACACCCCATGGTGCAGTGTTGCAGCATGTAAGTGCCAAGGCCATTATATCGCACAAGGCGGGGGGGGGAGGCACTACTATTTGCGTGAGGCATATGTAGAACACAACTCCTCCAAAAAGGCTTCTCCATCCAACAGCAGAGTGTAGGAGCAGCCCAGCTGAGACAAACTGGAGGAATGTGTGCAAATGCAAACTTCAGTCTTTATGTTTTCAGGGCAGGAAACTATCCGAATACAAAGTGACCATCAATTATTAGAAAGCATTTTATAAAGCCAGAACTAGCACCTCCTCGGTAACCACAAGGGAATGCTGCTAAACCTGCAGTGATGTGCATTGATTGACGTCTTGAAAGGGATTGAGATGTACAGCCCTGACTTCTTATCCAAGCTCCATATACAAAAACAGGATGACTGAACAAGAATGTCAGATTCTCAAAATAATAGAAATAGAGAAAATTAGGGGATTCAACACAAGTATTTGTTAAGGCAGCTATTTATCAGTTTGAGGCAGGGGCTACAAAAGAGCTTCAAAGAAGTGTTTGAACAAGGCAAAAATTTAGTGTGAGCTCATGCCTATCTTTAACGTTGGCCATATGAGCAGGGAGAAGTCCTGTCATCTCCTAGAGTATTGCAGCCCCATAGGTGAGTGGGAATGTGCGATACGTGTTGAAGTTACAGCACCCAGATCACTGAGCAGAAATGCCATTGGGTGCCTGTCAAAGCTATTCTGGAACAGAATCCTCCATTTAAAAGGATGACTGTGTACTGGGGAGCATCCAGCTGTGCAGGTGGTTGCATTCCCCTGGGAAATCATAGGCCTAACAGAAAGGAGAGACATAAAAACTCATTGCATTCTTACTAGCCTTTGAGGAAAAGTAGAGCAACGAACTTGATTTCAAACAACAAATCTCAGAACCTAACCTTTTCTTATATTAGTCAGACTTCTGTGGCTCAACAGGCATGTTGCAGCGGTTGCTGTGGATGGTGTGATCAGGATCATGCACTCTGGCAGCCCCACTACCAAACTGCATTTGGAGACGGTGGAGCCTGGGCTATTTATTGTTCGCTCATGCAAATAACCTGGGAATAAAAATCTAGTCCACTTCTCGTCAGTGCCATCACTACCATCGCCTTGCAGCAAGTCAAAAGGCAAAACTGAGTCAAGAACTGAAATTGCAATTTTTTTTTAAAAGCAAAGACGACAACATCCTCCAGTGGAAAAATGGCTCTCGCAGAAAGTGCTCACAGTAGCCCGGTGCCGTACTGATGTCAGGACAGGCGTATAGCTCAAAGTCTGCTGCCTCAGGAACCATTACGGCTGGCAATGGGGAAAGGAGTAACAAAAAGAAAAGAAATCAAAGGGCAATCCTATGATCAGCAGGCTAACAATCACCAAGAAATATGACCCAGGACTCCGCCAAGATCAAAACTTTTCTTCAAGATAAATCATGAACTTGAGTGCAAGCCAACCACGTTACAGAGACCCTGTAATTTGTCTAAAGCAGGAGTGGGTGAGTGTATTTTGTAGTCTCATCCCAAATGTGTGCATCCTATGAGCAGGAGGCAAAGACATAGATAGAGGCACTTTTTTCACCGGGGTTTGGTCAGTGGGACAGAAGAACACAAATTGAAGAACATGCCATTGACAAACTTTGTAGCTGATTTCTTAAACTCCACACCACTGCAACAGCTGTGTCACAGGCAGTCTCTTAGCAGACAGTGCCCACCCAAGCTTTATGCTGCCTGCGAGTTCCATTTTGGGCAGTATTGAAGGTGACAGAGTAATCCTCCTAACCCAAGTAGCCAAGAAAGTTGAGTTGGAATTTTTTTGTTATAATAATAATTGATGAGTTTTGTATGTGCTGTTTCCCAGGTTAAGGATGGAGAGCAGTTATAGTTCTGTTTAATAATGCCATCTCACCTAAACGTAACTGAGGGATGTCACCACAGTGAGCTTGCTTATTCCTGCATAAAGACATTTATGTGTAGGAAATGCAGAGAAGTCTGCTTCAAAAAAGTGATTGAAAGAAAATAATCCATCTGGAAGAGGGATTAAAGGCTGGAGTGAGGTGTACTCTCTCACTTCTGAGGTCTGAGCACAGAAAAATGTTTGTCTAAGCCTACGGACAGCCTGAAACGGTGGCTGAGGGACACGAGCTGCTCTGTCAATCAGGTTACTGTCAGAGCAGGCAGCAGACTGGGGTGGCACGGTGGGCGTGGGGCATTTGAGGGGGTGCTGCTGCTGGCTGGGAGAGCCCCACTGTTCATCACTCTGCTGCTCCCTGTCACGGTCTTGCCCCTTCTCCTTTCCCCTGCCTGGTCAGCGAGCGCTCCAGCTCCGCACCAAGCATTTCCAGCAGCCACGGGGCACGGGAGGGCAACCCTGCTCTATCTCCAGCAAAATCAAGTGCTACTTAAATACTTCACAGCTGTGAGCTGGCTTTGTGCCATGGTTCTCCGTGAAGCCCATGTAGCTAAGCTGCATTTTGCTGCCCTGCCTGGTCTCCCTGCCCGCCCCGCTCCAGGGGCACACCTGGTAGGAAGCAGTTTGTCCTGCTGTGGTGTCATGGCTCGTCAAAGCAGTTTGCACACAGAAAGAGTGGCTATTTGGGAACAGATTTACTGCTCATGCAGGGCCACTCACTGCATCTTCTCTGGACGCAAGAAATGGTCCCAGCCTTCCTGAGGAGAAGCAGCAAATCTCTCCTGTGTGATGACTGCTTCTGCCTTTGTAAGCTCCTTAGAATGAAGCTCTCCTAGGAGCTTTATCCATCAGCATACACAGCACCTCTATAAAATATGGAGAAAAAAACTCAAGCAGACAGACGAGATGGATTATCTATAATAATATAAATTATGTCATCTGTGACCTTTATAGCAGCAGCGCTGTTGTAGACAGCATTAATGTAGAGAAGCTGCACTAAGTAGAAAATTTTGTTTCCCTTTCTGTCTTGGGGTCGAAATGGCTATAGATGATTTTTTTTGAGCTGTAGATCGAATCACTATAAATATCTAGCATAACTTTAATAATATGAATTCTGTCAAGAAATAAAAATTTTTTTTACAATTTAAATAAGCATGAGATTTTTAAATATGGCAGGTTTCTGAGTAGCGAAGCTATGTGGGGCTTGCGTGATCACTCATCCGTGAAGAGGTATGTTATCTGGAACTGTCTGGGCGCAGAACAGCTGAAGACATGACAGTTTTTTCAAACAACACAAAAAAAGTGTACACTGTGTGCTCCATTTTCTCCTTCATTGGGCACATGTAACTCCTGTGATAAAGACAGGTGGTTCCATACAGGTGGAACCATGTATGCATGTCCATTAAGAGTGGGTTGGTTGTGGTCAGCCAGTGAGACATGGTCCTGGTTGCCCCAGGCGCTGCACGGAGGCTTAATCTTGGCCAGTGTAACTACTTCATGTTTAAAGGTCAACCATGTGTAAAAACTTGTAGGATCAGGACAGGAGTTTCTTTGCAAGTATAAATTATATAGTTTGTTGTGCCATACCAATCCTTTTGACCCGCAAAGTAGCCCAATGAGTACACAGTGCAAAGTGATATGTAAAGGAAAGGTTTATGTATCATCTCCATTGTTTATCTGTAAGGAGCACATAACCAGTGAAAAAGTGGATAGCCTGCTGAAGCAATTGTGATTGTGGTTATTTTTAATAGCAGAGGGCAAGCTGAAGGCATATACTTGCAAGCTTAACTGTGCACACAAATCACTGAACTCTTGTAGTAACAAGATGATCAGAACTCATTTTAAAGCTATTATAGTAATTTTAAACAAGATAGTTTTTAAAAATACAGTGATGTATGTCTATGATCTGTATTTCCAATCATTTGCACGCTAGAATTTAAAAAAATTGACCTGAGTGAAAATTTAAATCAAATTAGCATTTTAGAATATATGACCATTGTAATGTCATTTTCAGAATATAATGATACTTTAGATATTATATTTTAGCTGTTATAAAGACAGATAAACGTGTAAGAGCGGCACTGTGGGGGACTTGGAAGGTTGATTCTAATGAGCACTTTTCTGTTTGTCTACATTAGGTTTTTATATAGTATCTATTACTTTAGTACCTATGCATTGACATCTTCTCACTGCTTGATGGTATTTATATCAGTTTAGTGAAGGTATCACTTTTGTAATGTGTTATTGATATTTTATTCATAAGATAACTTTGATATAATATTAATTGTAAATAGCAATTATTTCTTTTCAGTTCTTTTTAAAAATTTTAATAACTTCAAATTATCAAAATTCTTCATCATCACTTTCTTTCAGTGGACCATTCCAATTTTACCATCTGTTATGTTTTGATTTGTCAGATTTTCAAAACTGTTGGGAGGCCTTAATCAAACCAGAACACCCAAACTCTTCATAGGAGAGCATTCAACATTTTCTCCTCCTACCTCTCACCAACTGAAGTGGGAGTTTTGACTATCTAGGGATGGAAGCACTTACTATTAATGCCAGAACTATTTGTATTACGAACCTTAGCATGAAATTTAGTGAGTTTGGATTATTGAGGTGATGATAAAAATCATTGTATTATTGAGTTTGAAGACTCTAAAAGGCAATGGTAGGCTCCTTGGTCATAACTGCAAGAGTTGACTAGAGCTCATTTGTCTGCACTGAATACTTTACATTTAAATTAGGATTGTGTGAAGTAGAGATGGAAGGATTACTGCCTGTGAGAGATGAATGAGGGAAAGCATTGTAGTCTGTGCAGAAGGAGGATAAGTACTGTAGTTCATCTGCCATAAGAGATGGATTACAATGAATCTGAAGTGGGATAAGGTTTGCTTAGGAATTATTAGCAGTGGTTTGCATTTAAGTCATCTATTAGTGCAATAATACATGTATAGTTATGTGATGTGTAATCTATCAGGGGAAAGTGGAGTTTTTTTCTAGATATATTGAAATGATATGCTGTTTACAGTGTAGGGAAGTCGGTAATAAATATGGAGCTTCTGTGCCAAAAAATACATCAAAACAAAAAATCAGCATGACAAAACTCCAAACAAGAACATAACAAAAATCTGCAAAGGTTCCAGCAGATGGAAAACCTGTATGCTTTTGCCACTTGTGCAAGATTTAACTGTTAGCAAAAAGTATCTGATAGGTAACTTTGCAGCTAAAGCACATATAGCAATGGTGAAAATGGACTTTTCTTCGCAAACAGTGGCAGCAGTGGTTATTTTACTGAATGTACTCAAAGCCTCATAGAGTGGCTTTCAACATCTTGGTTTCTTCCAGAGGCTGGAAGAGGTGGTTGCTGTTTGCCATCTCTGCCTAGTCTCCCATTCCCCTGAGAGCATGAATTTGATGGGCATGAGTGATTAGACTGTGTATTTTCTATATGGCCATGGTACGTATATAGACTTTCTATGTCTAAGTACTGCATGGTGTGTAGAGCTGTATTTCCACCAGGGAGATGCTGGAAGGCAGTGTGGAAGAGCTAAGGAGAATGTAGATAGCGGTCATTTCACCCCAACCTGCCCACAGGGTGTATGTGCTGGGCTGCGTGGCGGTGTCAGGTTGCTCAAGGAGCTTTTGAACAGGTTCACATGGGTCATGTAGGCAGTTTAAATGCAGCTTCGTGGGGCTACACAGTTCTAGAAACAGGCCTAGGCTGCTCCTGATACCTGACTGAGCTCATTTAGCACAAGTGGAATTAGGAAATTCAGCTTAATACAGCTCACTTTGCTGGGTCAGCAGCATCTATGATTGACAGGATGGCTGGTAACCACTAATGTAGCCATAGCAGCAAGGATATTCGTGCTTTCTCATAGTTGTAAGAAAAGATCTATTTTTCCCTTTTAACAGTCTAGCTAGCACCTCTGAAACGTCTTTGAAAGGACCTAGAAAACAGATAGTCATTAGGTACTGCTGGAGTTCAGTCTCCTCAGTACATGTATCCCCAGAAGAGGATGGTTAAGTCCAAAGAAACAGATGATTTTAGGGTTGTTCTAAACAGTTCAGTTACCAGACAGCTTGGAGGAGAAGGTGGGTAAAAGTATCTAGCAATGGCATTTTTTCATATGATCAGGTAATTTACAACGTTGATATGACAAATGCATAAGCTGAATGTATGCATATATATACACACTATGGTATATAGATACACATGAAAATGTGAATACTGGACTGATGTATTTTACAGTTATATTTGCTTGCCTGTCAGATATTTGTTATTAGCCAGTCTGCTGACATCTTTGTTACGCTGCTGCTTAGCTGACAGAATTTCATCTGCATAAATGGGTGGAGAGCCCTTTCCTCACATGTCCAACAAACTGGAGACAAAGTGCCTGCCAATGTTTTAATTTCTTTTGCATGTTCTGGTTAGAGAGTGAGAAGAATGCTTTCACTCCACAGTGTCATGAATATGGTAATCTATGGAAATCACAGAAAACAGGTACTTAAGTTAGGCACATACTGTACTGCAGGAATCCCTGATGAATTCAAGTCTCTTCTGTTTAGAGAAGATGTTGTTGTCTATTAAGTGACAGACTGCCAGATGTTCATGAAGTAGCACAGTAATGTGTATCAGTATCTCCTTTTCTTCACCCCAGAAGGTAACATTTTCTTTATCATCTATGTCATCCTGGCTTTTGATTGTAAATGTCTAAGCTTGCTTCAAATATTAACTCCTTTTTGTTTTAGTGATGAATATTTCATGACTTCAGTACCTTTGTAGAATGTAAGTTTTTGCCATAGTAAGCCTATAATCCTAAAATCTTTTCCTTCACTTGGTATATATAAGCTGCTAAAAAACAAATATTTGAAATAGAACATGAAGAATAATTTGTTTGTGATTTTGAACTAGTAGAGAAAATTTTGGCAGTGTTAGAAAAATGATGAAAGAAGAAATAATTGTTATTTTAAATACTGGTTTTATCTGCACGCTCAAGCATGGTTCTATATATCTCATGGTGAAGTCACAGCAATATGTTTTCCTAGAACACACATTAATGTTCTGTTTAGTCTCAGAATTACTGCAGGGCTGGGGGTTAGCTCACCCGCTTTAAATAATCATGGTCTAAAGAGCAGGCAGAATACTTGAGTAACTAAATGCAGTGGTATATACACATGCAGTGTGGGGAGCAGAGGTGACAGGAACATGTGCTGTAATTACAGATTATCAAGACAGCGCTGTTTACAAAGCAAATACAAGTTCCAAGAAAAAAATCCACTGAAAAGTGGAGTTCATTTTTTTTCCTGAAGAATTGGTTTTGTTCTGTCCTTTATTTTGAAGGCATTTCCACATCATTAAAGGCAGTGATGTCTCAGCTCTAAGAAACAGAGCTGTGAGAATGTGTGAAATCTTTAATATAAGGGACAAATTTTCTGCGGCTTCTTGCTAGTGTAACTACAGCAGCTCTGTGGGCTGTAACAACTAGTTTGGCCCATGGAACTTGCTGTCAGAGGGAAACTGATGCAGTGAAGTATCCTGTCCTCTCAGTGACATGTCGCCTGCCTGCATGCCGTGGGGAGGACTCTCTGTAGGATTCCCTGCTGCAGGGCTTGACATGAGCCTTACTGCCGTCTGGATGACTCCTTCATGCCATGGGCCCTTACCATGCAGTGTATGGGAAAGGCCCATGCGTTAGCATTGCCAGACTGACACAGAGAAGAGCAGCTATTTAAGAGAATTTAGCTTTGAGTGTCTGAAAGAATAAGAACATCTAAAAGAACAAGAATTAGAAGCTTCACTTTCTCTATTGCCATACATACTTAGTTTTCATTAGTTAAGCACTTTACCCAATTAGTGGGGAAAGCTTGTGCAAAATACTCTCCGTGTATCTGTGAATATGAATATGTGTGTTATTCATAGAATCATAGAATCCTTGGGTTGGAAGGGACCAGCTAGTTCAACCCCCTCTGCAGTGAGCAGGGACATCTTCAACTAGATCAGGTTGCTCAGAGCCCCGTCCAACCTGACCTGGAATGTTTCCAGGGATGGGGCATCTACCACCTCTCTGGGCAACGTGCCAGTGTTTCACCACCCTCATGATGAAACATTTCTTCCTTATATCTAGTTGAAATCTGCCCCCTTTTAGCTTAAAACCAGTAGCCCTTGTCCTAACACTACAGGCCCTGCTAAAAAGTCTGTCCCCATCTTTCTTACAGGCCCCCTTTAAGTACTGGAAGGCTGCAGTAAGGCGTCCCCAGAGCCTTCTCTTCTCCAGGCTGAACAACCCCAACTCTCTCAGCCTGTCCTCACAGGAGAGGTGTTCCAGCCCTTTGATCATTTTTGTGGCCTCCTCTGGACCGTCTCCAACAGGTCCATGTCTTTCCTGTGCTGAGGGCTCCAGAGCTGGATGCAGGACTGCAGGTGGGGTCTCACCAGAGCAGAGCAGAGGGGCAGAATCACCTCCCTTGACCTGCTGGCCACGCTGCTTTGGATGCAGCCCAGGAGACTGTTGGCCTTCTGGACTGTGAGCGCACATTGCCGGCTCATGTCCAGCTTTTCATCCACCAGTACCCCAACCTTCAGAGACAGAATTCAACTTCTGGCTTTATTGTTGGGTTGGGTGTTTTTTTTCCCAGAAGGAGCATAAGCTACCTTGACACTGTGACAAGATTTGGTGTTGTTACCGTTGCTTTTCTTTGGTGCCGGGACTTTGTGTTTTCTTCCTCTCTGGAAATGGCGGAGTCATGCTTCATTCTCTTTTCCAAGAACAAGGAAGAAAGAAGACACCACTTCAGGAAACTTTATTAATTTTTTTGTTGTTATTGTAAAGTTGCAAGAGGGTGAAGGCAAACCACTGAATGGAAACTGTTGCACAGTGTAAAGTAGGGTCAAGGCCACATGTACCGTGCAGCACGTAGTAAGGATTCTAGATATATGCAGCCATTTTGAGCACATTAGACTTTAGAAGAAATAAACTTGAAGGATTCAGAAACAACTGGAAAAAATCATTAAAATTGAAACTGCTTTCTCTGGAAAACTTTATACATCAAATAAAGAAGTTTTCCACATGAACAAATAGGGGTCAAACATTACTAAAACCTTTGTGCTGAGGGCATAAAAAATGACCCATACAAACCTGATTTAAATTCTTGTAGCTCCTGTGTGAGGGCAGCTGTCTACCTTGCTTAAATGTTAATGTTTCCCTTATCTGATTGCATTTCCATACCATGCTCCCACTTTCAGGGGTCCTGCTTCACCTATTACCCTTTTCAAAGCTATTCATTTTTGTCTGCAATCTTCATAGCTTCGACTGTGTCTGAGGTAGTCACTTGTCTGTGAAGCCTCCCAAGCTATTTCACTCTTGGCTTTTACGCCCAGCTGCTTGTCTCCCTGGTTCTCTGAAGCCAACAAGAAACCTTCCCAGATGTAGTCTTGCCAAGGCAGTAAAGGGATGAAGCCCAGCTTTTCTGCATGTTTACAGAACAGAGTGGTATTTGGAGAGGATAGCTAAACCACCTACAGATCAACTGTTCTTCACAGGAACTGAATAGTCAGCATGAATTTATGAAGGGAAGACCATATTTGACCAACTTGATAGCCTACTACAATAAGATGACTGGCTTGGTAGATGAGAGGAGAGCAGTGTTATCTTGAGCAAGGCTTTCAACACTGTCTCCCATAGCATCCTCATAGGCAAACTGGTGAAACCTGCTGTAGCTGACCCTGCTCTGAGCAGGTGGTTGGACTGGATGGTCTCAAGATGTCCCTTCCCATCTCAGCCACTCTGTGATTCTGTGAAGGTAGTTGACTATGTTCGTCCTTTCCAATCATTTAGAGAATTTGTATTTTCTCCTTTCTTCTCTCCTTCTCTGAGGGTTGGTTAAGTAATTTTAGAGAAAGATCTATTCAGAAAAACAAGCCACAGAGAAGGAAGATTAAGAGCCACATATTGTTTAATTTCTAAAACACACTAGTGTTTGCCACTACATGGCAAAGTTTTGGTGTGATAATTATCCATCCATTTGCATAGTTACAGAGTCTCTGGGCCATTGTTTGGTGCATCTCTACTGCAACCAGTATAGAATATTTCAGAATGCCAGCTGAAATCTGGGTCTTCTAGCAGTAGAGAGCATCCAGCCCCTTAGTAGGAGACAGTTCCCAAATAAGTAACCCATGACTACATCATGAAGACATATGTGGACTTTCCCAGAATAAGGAGCAGATCAGTTTCAAAGTTAGAAGTAAAGTCTGGGTCATCTGACACATTGCAGTGCCCTGTTCACTAGCCAGTTCTACCAGTTAGGCTACTTGCTGGTGTGCCTGTAAAAACTGCAGCAATCTGAAGTGGAGGATTCTCTCTACTTTCTGCCATTAGGAAACAAGCACCTTTTTTAGTTCATAATATACTCAATTACCTTTAGATTGATTAATGTATAAATTATAATCAAAACAGATTTATTCACCTTAAAGCTCTCCCAGCTTAAGGTTTCATTGTTGATTCCTTATGTTGTCAGTTCTCTACTGGCAGGGTAATGCTTTTTTATATCTGGATAGAGACAGTTTTAGTGGAAGATACTGTTATCTTTAAATGAGTAGGATTTAGCTTTTCTAGTGAGAACAAACTCATCAGTGATGAATCCCTGGAGAAACTACTGAAACAAAAATCACAGTGTTGCTGGAGATTTATACAGTTCATCAGTTAAAAGGCAGCTTTTGGAAGTCTTGGGTGGGGGGGAGGCTTTGTGTTTTAACTTTCTTTCTGTAAAGTACTCCAACACAATATTTCAAGCTTCCAGTTTTGTAATAATGCAATGATAAACAATGAAATAATACCACTTAATATATTTATTTTGGCTCCATTCTTGATGTTATCCCTCCAATAGAAACACATTGAATTATGGCTATATAGAGACGGATACAAATAATGCAGCTATAGACATCAGTGATACAGATATATAAGTAGACAAGTATTATCTAATTACTCTGCTTTTTGCAATCTTCAAAGCACTTACTGTGATCCACATATTCATATTAATTGTTTTTTTCTGTGCAGATGTTGATATGACAAAGATATCAGTGTATGGAGAGTTTAGTGACCTTGGAATATCTGGAAATTTAAAAAAAAAAATACTGCAGAAAGTGTAGGTTTCAAAAGTGAACAGAGTTAAACTCACCAAGTTCTGTGCCTGTGCTTTCATTGGAAATTATGCTATTAAATCCCCAATGTGCTTAGGAAGATATTCCCTACAATGATTAGAGGTGATATAATTTTAAACTCTCTTAAGTATCCATCTCTTCAGCAGTTATTTCAACATGTCTCCACTTTTCCTATATCCAGTAGCTCACTTCATTAAAATATTGTTTGCCATTTCATATGGCCTTTGACTCCAAAATGTTTGAAACTACAGCTTTGAACAATAAGCAGTCTCATCAGCGTTCCCTATATGTGTGCATTACTCATAAGGGGAACCTTCAATAAGTCCTTCCGAAGCTCCTGAGGCTACATTTTCATGTATTATTTATTGTTATAGAAAAGATTGCTGGTTTCAGTGTTGTTTGATAAAATTTGGCTTGGCTGCTTGTGAACTACTAGACTCCAAACACAAAATAACCAGACCATTTGTATGGGCACACAGTCACCTTCTGCTAAGTCAGTGGAAGCTCATTGTGTATGCCCAAGCCTGGACTAAGACCTAGGTGTTTCCTTAATTAGTTTAAATTCCATTTAATCAATTTCTTGATGGAAAAACAGCAATGCACAACAAAGACTAAGGTTCAATGTTCGTTTTTTAGATTAATCGTAATTTCATTTCTTTTTTAAAAGATACATATTGTATAGTTTCATTTAACTGCATGCATGTCATTACGAAACATATGAATTATGGTACTGAAGGCATTGCACACTTTTCAAAATGTCTGCTGTACATTCCAGCTAGCAGCTATGTTAGATGTAAAAATGTAAATACTTCCATCTCACAACTTGGAAAATTAATTGCCCTTGTAATTTGCTCTTCACCTATACACAAAAATTCATTCTTTTTACACACTTTTCCTTAGGTCACCTGTTTCATTTCAATATACTCAGTATTTCTGTCTGTAGAAATTAGGAGATTGGGCATACTTTAAGAGAACAGAAAAGGATTTATTCTGCAAAGATTTGGCTATTCTTCCCAAAGATGATCTTCAATCAGTCAAGCCGTGAACAACTGTCTCCTCTCTCTACTACTTCAGTTCAAACCTCAGCAAAATTAGATTTGCGACCTACTCTGAAATTCAGCAATGCAATTCCAGGCTGTCCTTCCCTCCCAGACAGGGAAGAGTCCAAAACCACTTTGTCATCAGGTCTCCTGCCCTCTCAAGCCCAAAGTTGTTTGCATCAGCACATAAATTATGGAGAGCAAATAGTTTCTCAGTGACACAAGTACTACTTATTTGTAGCCAAAATGTATTTCTTATTGATGCAGCCTAGCAGATGTACAAGAACACTTTTTACCACAATTTGTGATTTTTAGATTTTTGCTAAAAGTCTTGGGCTTTCTAAGTCATATAAAGAATTGAGTATCTGTGTGCTTTAGAGCCTATTGATTAGATTGAAATTAGACAAACTCTTTCTTCTACTCATTTTCCTGTTCAAAATAATTCTGGTTTTGCTGTCTTATTTGACTTTGGCATGTAAGGCCACTACCTTACTGCTGTCTGCAGTAAATTTAATGCCTTATTTTAAGACACCCCAGAACATTTCCTTTCCAAGATCATGTATGGCAGCTGAACAGAAAGGAGGGTTTGTTTGATGTCTGTAAGGAAGCCCTTGAACACGACATTCAGAAACAAAGTTCCCATTGAACAGTCAAAACAAGAGCCCTTTACCAGTGGGCAAACTCAGGCTACATCTAGATTTGGGACGGATGGGGTCTGCAACATCCCCCGCCGTTCTGGTCTTGCGTTTACCTAGATTGAGGCTTTGTCCCAGAGTACGGCTCAGTCCCAGCCTGCAGGAGGGCATCTCCTCTGGGGAGCACCGTGAGACTGCAAGTCGTGTTCCGACTTGAAGTTAAAAATATGTTGAGGCCACAAACAAAGTCTCGGAAGCAGGGAAGCATTTCAAGGCCCTCACCCTCTGGCTGTATGCTCAAAGTGCCAAAAACCTAGCAGCAAGAAAGCTTTTAACTGTCATAACAAGAAGCCTGAGGTCCCAAGGTTGGGTATTGTGACTGACAGAGCTCGCTGAGGAATTTTTCTCCTAAGGATTAGCAGAAGAGCAGGGTAACCTCTTCTGGGTTTACCTCATTTTAAAAAATAATAATTTCTAAATTTTTAAATAATTCTGGTTTTAAAATTCACATTGAAATTCCCTCTTAAAACATTGATAACCACAGCAGTACTGTATCTTGTTCAATATGCTCTTTGAGGTTGTATTATTAGCGTGAATTAATGCTAGCAACTGCTGAGGCTATGTATCCCCTGTTACTACCTGCTAGTTTCTGCAGTACTGGATTAGCTTCTAAATGGGGTTGAGTTAGGTGGATAAATTACTTTTTCATAATAAGGAACTAGTTTCAGGGGAGGAAGGGCATGTTTTTTGTGCATCAAGCAAAAATCCATGTTTTCTCCCATTTTTCTTTCACCTAAATCTGTGATTGTGGCACACTCCATATCTCTGCTAGGTAAGCAAAGGGACATTTTCTTTCAGGAAGCTGGTTGGTTTATGAAATCTTAACCAGCACTTTCATGTTCTTGGGTGAGACATGAGTTTTGCAATTCAGTGAAATCTTCCTCTGGAGTTTGCTTAACTGGGTTCAAGGATTAAGTTTTGCAGGAAAGACTGCAAGTGGGACATAGAGGTAAATTAGGAGATTAGAATGTGTTTCAGTTAATTTGGTGTTTGTTAGCCTTACTTTGACATGTCAAGAGAGCCTTCTGTTATCAGAATGCAAAATACGTGTTTGTAAGCTTTAAAAATATATATTGATGTATTCAGATATCCATACAAATGATCTTAAACACTGGTGGAACCCTTCTAAGTAAACTAATAGTTTTTATTATACTTTTCCACATGCTATAGAAATAAAGTTGCACATTTGAATTATTTAACATGATACATTTTTATATATAAGCAAGTATGCAGTGGGGAAATAGAAGACTGTTCGATGCTGACCTGCAATTCAGCTATTTTTCTGCTGTGGTATATTAATATTTTAATATTCAATATATATTTTCAAGTCAGATCCTGAAGTTCATATTTGATTTTTATTCACTTCTCACTGGTACGGGCTCACCGATTTCAATTTCAACTTCCTGAATAAGAAGCAAGTCGCACTTAGCAAGGACTTAGTATCTCACCCTTGGGATCAGACTCACCTTTTTGTTACACCTGCTCATTAAGTAGAATCATGTTTCCCGATTTTTCTTTCAGAAACTACCCAGTTTTGGGCCTTACCTGGAACAACGCAAAAAGATAATAGCTGAGAACAAGATTAAACTGAAGGAACAGAGCATGGCTGCTGTGCTTCCCGAGAAAAAGCATTTCATTCCAAAGAAGCCCATTCCAGCAATCAAGGTAACAAAAATACATGCTTACGCATAAGAAATGATCAGCCATCAGGCAGTTGACATGCACAGTCATTTCTAGCAGTTTGAGTTGGTTATTACTGCTTTTAAGCTTGTTAGAGGGCATCAAAGACAACTATTTATGCAGACTTTCTAGCTTTTAACCAAAATTGATAGGAAATTATCTGTGATGTACATGTATAGGTATTTCCCTAATGTCGTTTTTCAAAATGAAGATATTCAGGCAATGGAATGGTAATTGTAGAACAAGGCATGGGTAATGCCTTGAAGAACAAAGTAAAACTGTTAACAATTTCTTTCAGTTTGAATGCTACAGTATGAGCTCAATTTTTCATGATACCTTTTGATTACTTGTGATGTGCTAAATACCTCCATCTCTCATGTAGGATCAATGGAAAAGGTTGGTGTTTGGTACATACGATAACTGTGTCATAGGTTTTCAGACTGAACTTTTAAAGCTGGAGAATGTTTGTCTATGTAGCTGATCCACCGTCTACAGTGAGTAAATGTCAAGGTGAAAATAAAACCTGTGACCTCATCTACTGCATAATCCATACTTTGGAGCTTTTCTCTTCCCTTAGGTAGCCAATAAATGTCAATAAAATGAAACATCAGAAGCTAATTATTCTAGGTGTTCACTTTAGACCTTACTTAAACTTCACGTCTGAATAGGAAAAAGAATCGGGCAAAATTTTTTTTTTTAAAATCAGGATTCTCATGTAGGCCCTTTTATAAAGCATTGTGAAAATTATCTCTGTTGAATTCCTCATACATGTGAGAATATCAGATATCTAAGGTAGGTAACTTTCACTGTATGATCAGGCCTGTATGAATTCTTGAAAAAATAAGGCCAAACATAAAACACAATATGAGCAGTCGCTCAAAATAACACATAATTCCCAAGGAAATTTTGCAGTAGTCCAAGCTAACTGGTAGAACTGCAAAACCAGCCAAGGAGAAAAATTGAGTCATCTTCCTGTTTAAGTTAAATAGTTTGCCTCTTCTGTAGACCTCTCTCAGTTTTTTGGACTGCTTATTTTGGTTTATGTATGTCACGCTATTGAAAATCGCTCCCCTCCTCTTGTGCTGAGGTTCCCTTCTCCATGTATACAGAAAGTTCCAAAGAACAGAAATCTACTGGGTTTTTTTCCCACTATGATGAGCATTTTCAAAGCCTACTTGACCTCAGAGGTTTTATGGTTCTGTTCTCTTTGCAGGGAGAGTATTGATGTAGGGAAAAAGAGAAAGAAGCAGCAACAGCCAATAACTGCATTTTCAATGAGATAGCTTGCTTCTGAAAACAGCAGAAAACCAAAAAACTGATACCATCCAAAAGCAAATAAACTGAATGAAGGGAAAAGTTTAGCAAGAGGGAAAAACCAACATAAAGACTTGAAAAAAACATAAATAAAAACTTGAGGTCAATAATTTATCAAGCCTAGCTCCAAGTACAAAAGCAAAAAAGAACCAAGCAGTCGGAGATAGATTAAAAAGAAGAAAAGAGGCCCTACTGCAGGCAAGAGGAAAATGAATTCCCCAAAACAAAAACTTTTGTTTATAAAGACATTAGATGCTTTTGTGTGGTGTCTGTGAGGAGGTTCTCAGCCAGAGAAATCAGGTTAGTGTCTTTCTCACACGTTCATTTAAATGACACTGAAAAAGACTGAAGCAATTCGAAGAAGGTAGGAACCACCAAAGCTGATTCTTGACAGTCTTTCAGTCTGACCATCTCATTAGGAGGGAATGTTTTAACCATAATGAGAAAAACAGCAATGAGAGATGCCCACTAAGAAACAGGAAAATAGCTGGATTTTGCTTGAAGAAGGGAACTTCACACTACAAAGGGAGGTTTTAATAAAGATTATTATTAGCAGATCCATCTATTATGATATTGTGGAGAAAATCTGCCAGGAAGATTCAGAATATTTATTAAGGAAGCCGAGTGAAGCTTAATGAAAGAAGGTGACTTATCTGACCCTTCCCTGATCAGGAATTCTCCATGGAGAGAGGCAGAGGAGCTGAGACTCAAGTGATTTATTTGTAACTATCCAACTACTATTCACAATTAGAATTACAAATCCCAGACCATCTCCAAGCAGTTCTGTCTTGGCTGACCCTCTAGACAGAGGAGAGGATACATTCTGTTAGTTCAGAGTAGCATATCAGGGAGTGGGAATGGTCAGTTCTTATATCTAGTCCCAGCCTAACTCTGGTTCCCTGGAGCAGTGAAGAGGTGTGCTTGGAAGCTGACTGGCCCTGAGACACAGCTGTCCTTGAAAGAGCTATGACCCCTGCTCTGGCTGCTTGTATTTTTTGAGGGTTACTGCAAATTTTCTGGTGCCTGCCCAGAACTCCCTCATCTGTCTAATTAGCTGTTGGGTTGGTGGTATGTAAATTCCAACATTTGTTTAAATTCCACGTGCTGCCAAAATGCCTTTTTTATAGATTTAAAAACCCTCCGTGATTATCCAAATCTAATTTAGTTTTTGGATGGCTTTTCCCATGGCTTTCCTCTTTACTTTCTCTATTTTCCACTATTAATTGAAACTGCATACTTTGATATTCAGCAGAGTTGTTTCTTCTCTTCTCACTTGTCTGTAATATCAGAATTTCTGCCGTATGTGGATATGTGCCCTGGATCTTTTCTTTTCAGTTGCATTTTTGTACAGCTCCCACACATGTATTTGCCTACCTTAGGTTATCTCCTTATTAGTTTAATTTCTTTCCTTATACATTCCTGTGGTTTTTTCTTAATAATTCACCTCATTGTCCTTCAGGGGTTATACCATAATATTGAGTCACCATTTATCTGCTTATTTTATTTCTCTCTTTTTTACTCCACAAGACTTGCTATAGAGATTGCCCTTTTGGTAGCTTAAATGCTCTGGCATAGCTCTGTTTGTCAGCTTAGCTAGGGCATGACATGTTGTTCCACCTATTGGAAAAATATCCATAGAGATCCTCAAGCTTAAATTATTTGTGTTTCAACTATTTTTTTACCCTTGTGTGTACAGATATGTTTACACGGTCTTTCACACATACATATATGCA
Organism: Phaethon aethereus; assembly: GCF_964289735.1. Classification (NCBI taxonomy): domain Eukaryota; kingdom Metazoa; phylum Chordata; class Aves; order Phaethontiformes; family Phaethontidae; genus Phaethon; species Phaethon aethereus. The sequence goes on from NC_138584.1 coordinate 15,549,187, forward strand.
AGTCTTTTTGTGCCGATGCACCCAGCTGGAAGCCAGCAGCTTTGGAGGCATCTATCCACATTTAGTCCAGTGCTGTGCTTAATCTATAAAAGCCTCCTGAGAGTTTAGGTATTTAGGCATGGCACTATTATGCCATAACGGTGTACCATTTGGATCCTTCCTGGCGTGTATCTGGGTGGTTCAACACTAGTTTTAGGTTGTGCTTTCCTGCCTGGAAAAGACCATACTGTAATCTTCATCATAAATGTGGAGATGTTGCATATGTCAGGTGGAACTATGCATATGTCTCCCATAATTTATGGGACACCAAGTCTGCTTCTCCCAAGTATGTGCTCCAACATGAATCACAGCAATAATCTCTCATGCCTGTAATGGTCTCTTCTTTATCACAGTGTCTCAGAGAATATTCTCATTACGTGTGACAGTTCAAGCAAATTTAAGTTAGTCTTCAGATATGGGAAGAAATCCTAGAGTCCAAACCTCCTCTTCCCACTCTGACTGTAGAAGGATTGCATCAAGTAGTTCTGGAATAGAATAGAATAGAATAGAATAGAATAGAATAGAATAGAATAGAATAGAATAGAATAGAATAGAATAGAATAGAATAGAATAGAATAGAATAGAATAGAATAGAATAGAAATGGAACAGAACATTTCAGTTGGAAGGGACCTACAATCATCTATCTAGTTCAACTGCCTGACCAGTTCAGGGCTGACCAAAGGATAAACTGTGTTATTAAGGGCCTCTTAGACACTGACAGGCACGGGGCATCGACCACCTCCCTAGGAGGCCTGCTCCAGTGTTTGACCACCCTCTCGGTAAAGAAATGTTTCCTAATGTCCAGTCTAAACCTTCCCCGGTGCAGCTTTGAATGATTCCCACACATCCTACCACTGGATACCAGGGAGAAGAGATCAGCAGCTCCCTCTCCAATTCCACTTCTCAGGAGGCTGTAGGGAGCAATGAGGTCACCCCTCTGCCTCCTTTTCTCCAAACTAGACAAAGCCGGTGTCCTCAGCTGCTCCTCATAGGACATTCCTTCCAGCCCTTTCACCAGCCTTGTTACCATATCTAAATCTAAAGATTACCCAGCTTTCCTTACCCACTGTTGCTATCATCAGCTTCAAGTGCACAAAGGTCCTAGTCAGGGAACCTTTCTCCTGAACATGGTGTGACATGCAAAGTGTTTTATGATGACTCAAAAGTGCAATAAGAGGACAAGCATCTGTGTTCCCTCTGAACTTGATATACGAGATGCAGTTACCTGCACTGTGTATTTGCTTCCTAATGATCTAATGAGAGGCCTGTGATGTTCACCATCTCTAGAGCGCAGTGTGGTCTTTTACAGTGTGGTCTGCATGAAGATGGACACGGCAGGTCTACAAGGAGCCATACTTGAACCATGAATTTTATTTACAAATACAGGTTTACTAACGTGATGGCGAATGAAAAGCTAATCACCATAAAATGTTTTATATATTAACGTTAAAAGTTCAGCTATAGTAATAAAAATTGCATTGTAAAAATAATATCCTACTGAACAGATCTGCTGTTGTGTATACTCAAAACCACATCTGCCTAGCTTAGTGACAAAAGTAATTTATTTTCTGTACTCATTAGTAACATAAACCTAATGGATTCTGCTCTGATTCTCTCCATAGCAACTGAACTCCCTGCCAGTTCCAGTTGCAGGACTCAATTCCTCTCCCAGTTCATTCAGTACAGTTTTCTTGAGAAGAGTGGGACAGCACAGCAGTAATCAAAAGGAGCACTCTATGTCCCTGAGATTGCAAAGGTGTAACTTAGGACAAAATTTAACTTCCAGCTTATTTTTTTTTTATTGCTGCTGGTAATGCATAAGCCAGAAAGAACACAGCTTGACTTTCAGAACCTGGCTTCTGTTTGCAGGTCTGGCAGTTGGCAAAAAAAAACATTATACTGTATAAACAGTGCAAATTTGATCCAGAGGCCATTGAGACATACCAAGTGTGGAATCCTATAGTACCATTTTAGACAGTTGCTTTTTGGAGTGAAACTGCACTTTAAACAGTGAAAGCTGATTATTTCTTGCTGCACTGTTTATTTTGTTCCAAATGTTTATGATTTGATGAAAACAAGAAGCTCAGAGATAGCTTGAGATGCTGTAAAAGAGTGCACCTGCAAAACATCTTTTAAGTACCATTGCTTTTTTAGTCAATAAAGCCTTGAAACTTTGCAAATGAATAAAGATACAGTTTTTGCTTGAGAGAAAGAAGTGATTGAAAGACACAACACCCAGGAGTGTAAATGAATGGTAGATCATTGACACAGTCTTTTGAAATCACTTTCAGGCCTCTAAAATGCCATCATCCTCCCTATTTGGGATTCTAAGTCCCCAAAAGTGTATTTTGTGAGCTGTGAGAAGAAAATTCAGAAATCACCACGTCATTGTTTCTGTTATTCCCTTTGTAAGTTTGTCACTGGAAAAATCTATTTTTATCATGTTCTTCTAAGCAACCATTTCCTTAGCTATCTAATGCTATCCGAAGCCTTGGACTATCTCCCTCCCTGTCCCCCTGCTGCTTTGCTGGAAGGCCATTAACCATCTCACTCCTTTCCCTTTTAAAAAGCCTTTTCTAATTTCCAGCTTTAAATTTATTCATGGCTGGCTTATAATCATGTGTTCTTGTGCCAACACTGTCATTTAACTTAAATAGCTCTTTCCCTCCCTGTTGTATATATAAAGAGACATCATATTCCTGCTCTGCCTATATCTTCCTAGGCTAAAAAGTCTTGTTAGGCTCTTCTTGTCTTCCCCCATAAGCCAGACCCTCCATCCCATGATTATTTGAGTAGCCCATCTCTGCAACCTGCTTGAGCTTTGTGGGTCTTGTTAACATCCAAACGATATTTAAAGAACACAAATGCAAATCCAGAACCTCCCCAAGAAAATTGTTAATTACCCATGCTGTTTAAACATCTGCTTTTGTTAGATTACAAAGCCCTTCACTATCAAGAATCTCCCCATGTTGATACTTTTACAACACGAGCAGGCAGTGGAAAGCTACTTCATTGCACGTTGTACAGGCTTTACATCAGTTCTTCACATTCTTCAGTACACAGACCACTACTTGCAGACGACACATGCATTTGTGAGAGTGGAACGTTCGGAGGCTATATACGCAACAGAGAGGCTTCTAGGCTACTTGGTATTGCTGGGGGCAGTAGAAAGGCACGGACTCTGGCAGGGATTCAAGCCAAAGAGCTTTATTGCTACAAGTGTCTGCTTTTTATACAGTTACAGCTCTCTCACGTGCCACAAAATGCGTCCTGATGGGTTACTACACACAGTCCCTGCGCTTCTCACACAGTCAGGATTGGCTGCCGGCAGGTGTCCACGCGCTCCTTTGCTGCTTTACCTCTTCTTAGTTGTTTACCATCCTCTCAATGCCACAGCTGCTCCTCCTCAAGGTTGAGCCCTTGCAGGGTGATCCCAACAGTAGATCACACACAGACACATGTATTTTGAAACCTGTAGCAGGTATGATACAGACAAGCCTACAGGAGACTTGAAACAAGCTGGAGCTGAATTCTACATCTTTCATCTACACTTTTCAGCTGATACAGGAGACTGCAGAAACCTGAGAACTGTGGCAACCTGAAAACTGCTGAGCAATTCGCAGTAAATCCATGAACTTTTCAGAGTAAGACATGGAGATGAAAATACAGGGGTGTGAGCAGTTCCTAAGAGATCATGTTTGATTGAGTTAGTTACTGTAGTTCATCAGTGGAGGCACAGTAAAGGGCTGTGTGTTCGAGTCTAGTTCTTTTGGCATAAGCCAGAAAGAACACAGCTTGACTTTCAGAACCTGGCTTCTGTTTGCAGGTCTGGCAGTTGGCAAAAAAAACATTATACTGTATAAACAGTGCAAATTTGATCCGGAGGCCATTGAGATATACCAAGTGTGGAATCCCATAGTACCATTTTAGACAGTTGCTTTTTGGAGTGAAACTGGTCTAGTCCTTTGCAATACCAAAGTAAAAAGTATTAGCTGAAACACTTTCATAGTAGTTAATCGACCTTTTACAGTTGTTTAAGCAAACAGATTTTACTTCAATTTGCAGTGAATTTGGACCGTGCACATAATCAGCTTGCACAGCTCTATTGATGAGTGCTAACTCATTAAGCTGTGATAACTTGCTCACTTACGGTCATCTGTCCACACTCATCATGCTGCCTTTAGCAATGTGCCATAGCTGGTTTATGCTGGAAGAGCATTAATGTTCTCTACATGTTGCTGTGACGAACTGGAAGGCTTTTAGCATTGAATGAATGCAACCAAGGTATTTCACATGTCAACAACTTTGGGGTTTGGCAGAGAGAAAACATTCGAGTGTTTTTGGAACAAGAAAACAGTACAATTCCCCTTTCCTTCTTCCTGGGCTTAGGATACAGTTGAATTTCCTACCTCAGCAGTCATTAAGAGCAAATTCATAGATCCTACCACTGCATCCAGAGAACAAAAAAAATTGTGTCCTTGCATGAAGATACTACTGTAATTTCAGTGCTGAAGGCCAGGGCAGCCTCAAAATTAAAACTTCACTGAGGTAAACAGGAGTCATTCATTCAGGAAATAGAGCTGCTGTTGCAAGTTCTCAGCAGACTCAGGTAGACAAGGTTGGACCCATTTTTGCATTTAATTAATGTAGCAGAGCTTTTCTTTAGAGCTAACATTGATTAAGCCATATTACCCTATTGTTCTGATGTGGCATAGGAATAATTAGGGATGCTTAGTTTGTTTGAAAGTAAAGCTGCCCAAAATAAGATATGCAATGAAAATTTAAGTTACTGTAATCCGGTTCTTCTGCAATGAGAATTGAAAACAATATATAGAGAATTGTATGCGATTATAAATTATACAGGTTAAATATAGCATACTACTACACACTTAAAATGGTTGCCAATCATTCAGAATAATTTTTTGACTGATAGGAATAAGGCAAGTATTGCCTCTTCAAAAAATACTGAGAAACAGAATACGAAAAGTTGTCATGTTTCTTGGCGATGCAAGACCACAGGTAAACAATTTGATGCTTATAATTCTGGGCAGACTTGTCTGTGTCTCTTACTTGCCTTGATCTTGAGCATTTTTCAATTGACTTGGATCAAATTCCATAATCAAAATCATAATGACTCCTTGGTTTATTACAGTAGAATGACTTTGAAGCCATTTCTGCTCTCCTATCACTCAATGAGATTTCTCTAATACTTAACAGTTAAACCGCTTTTTAAAGCAAAAGTTAAATGTACTGTTGCATCACATAACCTTCATTTACTGAGCCCAACTTTATCGTAACAATGTAGAATCTTGAACATAAAATGGAGCTGGTTTTGCAATATGGGAACTGTTGTAGAAGCATGCTCAGTAAACTCACAAAATATCCAGGTAACCAATACCGTACCGCAGAGTGAATCTTTTCAGATGCAGTCATGTTCATCATCTGTGCTATACTTCCACAAGTTGAACTAATTTAACTGAGGGATAGCTGTAGTCCAAAGGACCTGGGACTTCTCCCGTCTCAACCATTGCCTCAGTGAAGCTGAACTGCCATTGAACTGTGCAGTTTCCCTTGATGTAAAGTGGAAATGGTTGACATCGGGTAGGTCCCAACAACTTCTTTTAGAGGGCCTGTCTTCCCCTTGTGGTATGTATCCATATGCTGTCCTGCCATACACTTTACTTTTGCAGCACAAATGTGCAAGGTTGGTGCGACAAATTCCTGCCTGTGAAGTTAACAGAACTAAACCAAGACTTGCAGGATTAGACCCACAACTTCTGTACAATATTTGCTATAAACTGATGATCATATCATTGGTGCATCTTCCTAAAGAAAGAAAAGCAGTTATTGTTCTTTCTGTCAGTTTATTTGATCGTGCCCCTTTCTTTTCTTGCTGTGAGATTTCTTAAGTCTGTGCTAATGAGAAATGACCAAGGATGATCTGATTGTTTGTAGCATGTCATTCCTGTTTTGTGCTTGAAGTTTCACACAATAATGGCAAAAGAACAGCACATTCAGAATCAAGTACTAAGTGTAACCTTGTAGAATTTGTAGAAATTTGTAGAACATGTTTGTATACAAATATATACTTCTAGTGCTGCCTGCATTCACAATGTGCCTGTGTGGAGCATTCTTCATATTTTACAGGAGGTATGAAGGTCAACAACTTAGAAATTTATAAGAAAAATCTTAAACATCATCACAGTGCATGGCCAAATCTTCCATATTAAAGTACGAGAGAGTGCTCCTGCACATCTATAGAAACTGCTTAGGTATCTTCTAAATGAGTCAATAACTTTTTTTTTCCCTAGGATGTAATTGGAAAAGCACTGCAGTATATTGGAACATATGGTGAGCTCTGCAACACAGAGCAAGTTGTGGCTCTGATTGACGAGGAAATGTGTATCAACTGTGGCAAATGTTACATGACCTGTAATGATTCTGGCTACCAGGTAAGAGCACAGCTGTAATTAGCAGAAAGGCATGATGAGTTATCTTTCTGCTGCTGGGAAGAAAGAATCCACCTTCTGTTAATGAGCAGGTGGTAAAACCAGATGTCTAAAATACTGGATTCGAACCCCAGCATGCTCCCAGGCTACGCCGCGCAAGCCCTGCCTGAGCTGTTTGTGCGGCGGTGAGAACACCACCCGGCGTGGCTTCTTCTGGAGGGCTCTGCAGAGTGTACCGCATCTTGTTGGCTCGCTCTAGGTCACTCTCCCAGTCTCTCCCTAACTGCAAGTGGGATTCTTTTGAAGGAGAAGAAAATAAAGGAGACCCAAGTCTGATGGCAGTAAATGTAGTTGATGGTTTTCAAGTACGTGAGGGAGAAAGGGAAGAATGCATCCCTTCCCACCAAATGGATGTGGAGAGACAAGAGCTGTTCTTATTGCCAAATGCTTTTTAAGAAACCTAGTCCTTGTTCCATCAGTGTAACTGAACTTGAACTAATTCAGGTTTCAGGCAGGTGGGGTTTTGTTTTGACCTTGATTGAGGTCCAAATCCTTTCTCCAGGATGGCTGCCAGGGTTTAGAGCAGCAGGTTGAAGTTTGCAGAAATCATTGTGATCAAAAAATAGCACAGTTTTGAGCTGGGGCTCCTGTTTGCAGCAAAGTATTTCTCTGATTTCTGCTCAGTACGGTAACATAAGTTGTATGAAATGTATCAGCATTTCTATGTGCCATTCCTTGCCATGTCCACTGGAGCTGATGGGCTGATCTGCAGTGAAAAGGGCAGTACAGGAGGACTCGTGTTCCTTTAGAAAACCAAAGTATGGTCTAGCATTACCTCCATGAAATCCAATATGGAGTAAGCAATAATTTCTGCATTAATTTTTCCATTCATCCCAGTCCGAGAATAGTTTTTCAGAAACAAATACTTTAACTGAGCACCAAGTTTCCTCTGAACACCATGACCTTTTGTTTACCCCTAATTCAGTCTAATCAATAGTAGGTCTGATGAATTTAACTACATACAGTCAAAGAAAGAAGCATTACCATTTGAAATCAACTCCTGCAATTAAAACAAGTGTGTCAGAGCAAAGGTAGACACGTTTTTTTCCACTGATATGAGAAAATGAATGCTGCATTTATACCAGTGTAGATTACTACAGTAGCCTTTTAACTGTCCAGATTCCTTCGTGACTCTGCAATCTTCACCTCTCCTCCTTCCATCGGATTTCCCAGTGAAGGGGAGGATGTAGCCCTTGGAGAGCAAAAGACTGTGTTTATATTTAGTAAAACTTTCTTTTCAATAACTGAAAAAAAAAAAAAAAACCAGCATCAAAAGAACAAAAGTTTAAAACCACAGGAGGTTTTCTAAGCACACAAAAAAATGTATTTCCTTAATTAATTACAGAAATTGAAAATAAATTAATTGTAAAGAACTGCAAAGAAATTCTTACTTGCAAAGAAATCACCCCCTGCTTCAAAATAGAATCTGCTTTATGCTTCTCTTTGTTTCAGAAATATCCAGGCTGCTTTATAGAGCTATCACCTTGTATGACTCCAACAGAAAAGCTTTCCTTAATTTAAAGAAGTTAGCACTGTAGTCCTGACTTCCTCTCCCTCTTTGAACACCCTTTCAAGATGTGCGTTGTTGTTAGGGAGAGAGGAAGGAGTCCTTCTTAAATACTCACAAACCAGGGCTCTCTCTGTGCTCAAGCTGAACTAAAACTTGTAGATTCAGGGCAGTTAGAACCTACTTCATGCCCTTGCTGCAGCAACTTCTGTGCTTTCCTAGTAGTGAAACCCCAAATGCCGCAAATCTGCCTTCAGAGCCAACCTGCAGCACCACCTGGTACCTCCCAGCTCCCCCCGGCCCCCAGCTGCTGACGGTGGTTAGGGCGATTTGCTAAGGCACTGCTTGTTCACCCAGAAGTGAGAGTTAAGCTTTCAGGCCTGATTTTTTCCTTCCTAAAACTCTTGAAAGTAGATATTCAGTGGGTTGGGGTTTGGTTTTTGTTTTTATGCTTTTCTAGGCTTGCTTCTTAGATATTGAAGCTTTTGCAGTTGTGTGATGCTTTTGCTTTTAATTGCCATTTCTATTATACCAGGAGCTTATTTTGTTGAGACTCCAATGGTTATTTCACATTCAAATACACTTATCACCCTAATTGGTAATGAGGATTCACTGCATGGAAACGTGAGAACTAAAGCAAGCTCAGCCTGCCCAAAACTCAGATATCCCTTTCGAAGATTTGCAAAGGAAAGTAATCATATGAGGCACAGCATGCTGTGTTTTTCTCTACAGTTTATTAAATTAAATTGTTTATGCTGTGCTGAAAATAAAAGTCAAATGAACGCATTATGGCCAGCGTAGTGCTGAAGCCGTACAGGCATGGTCTGGTGTCTCCTCTGAACCAATAACCCTGGCAAATTGCTGTCTGTCTTATGAAATATTTCCTCCGCGCAAAGAAGAAATATCCCTCTGGGAGTTCAAACGTCATGGGCCAAACTCCTCCTTTTGTAACCAGCCCTTGTGACCCATGAGCTTTCACCAAGGTATAATTTGGCCCATATTTCTAATTTTAAAGTGTCAGGGGGGGCGGGGGGGTGTTTTGTTCCCTGGCAGTTGAACAGTTGCTATAGCTGCAGTACAGAATCACACCAAGATGTCTCCAAGTGCTGTAGCACAGGAAATGCAGACACTAAAATGGGAGCAATTTTGACCTTTTCCATGAGTGACATCAATAATGTTTATTCCTGTTCGCAGGCTATCCAGTTTGATCCCCAAACCCACCTGCCCATGGTTACCGACAGCTGCACAGGCTGCACCCTGTGTCTCAGCGTCTGCCCTGTTATCGACTGCATCCGCATGGTTTCCAGGACAACACCCTACGAACCAAAGCGCGGGCTGCCCTTAGCCGTGAACCCCGTGTGTTGAGGTGATCGGTCCGACAGCTAATGTGAACTTTACACTTGTTTGATGCAATTGATTTGCTTTCTAATTAGTCCTTGACAATCTACTCTTACAAAAAATGTAATATTGATAGCCATTACAATGAAGGCTGTGTTTTCCAATTACTATTTTTACAACAATTAACTTTTGAAATTACAGAATGGCAGCAATTAGTCAGTCGTCGCTGTCAGTTGTCCACTATTTGAAGTGTAACTTTCTCCTTACAATTCATGCTGTAATTTCAAAATTTTTCTATACACTCTTTAATCTCTATGTATTTTCTGGCTGTAAATATAATTAAGAAAGCATTTTTAATGAACTACAAATCAATGTACAAGCTAACTGTTTTCAAGGAGGCATTTTGTAATTAAACATTACATTTAGTTTTAAAAGAGTTTCTTAGAAGATATAATTAACTACATAGCATTCAAACAAAGCAATGTGGCTCCTATTTTTCTATGGGAAGAAATGAAAGGGAGTTTCAAATAGGATTTAAGAACTGGATTAATCACTTTCAACTACTACAGCATATGGTAGTGTATTTTTATAATCCTTTCTAATTCTTTCTTACACTAGTCACTTTATAGAATAAATTTGCTGTGCACTGACACATGCTGGACTCTTCAGATTTGTGGGTTGCCTGAGTAGCCTGATTGTTACTTTTTCTCCCCAGTGAACACTCACAACATCTCTCTAAAAATGGTTAAACCAGCTTATTATGAAGTCCAGGTTGCATTTCAGGATTCTGAGATGTGACAACATTTTTTGCTCCAAGCTCGTCCTCTAAATAACTTTTTAATTGTGCCAATTAATGTTCCAGAATGTACATGTTACAGGTCAGAGATCTGATTACGTGCAAATGGAATACACACCCTGCGGACTGCGTTTGCCAAACACAGACACGTAGGGCAAACTGGCAAGATGATTTCCCCCAGTGCTAATTCTTCATACTTACTGGTTATGTATGGTTATAGTAGTTTCATAATAGTTTCACAACCAGAAAGATATACAGATTTGTCTGTCTTGCTAAACGGTATCTCTCTCAGTTTTAATCCATTTTTCATTCACAGTAGAAACTTGCTAATACGAGCATATTGCTGTCTGCTTTACTCTGCTTAAGAATATAAACCCTTTAGTTTCATAATAACAATAAATTATCTATCAATTCACTTTCTTATACCCTACATTGTGATCAACAAAAGCTTTGATAAAAAAAAAAGTTTCTTGATTTATGAATTGTGCACCGAATTACAAATAAATGTTGAAAACAACTTGGGTTTGTTTCTGGTTTGGTTTTCTTTTTTTTATTTACTAAACAGATTTTGCTTATAGAGGCTTGTCAGGTGGTGTTTCATGATCTCTAAAATTTGCTCCAGAAGTCATTAATTTGTTAATTCATGTGTACATTATTCCATTAATTGCCTACAGTGCAGAATGTAGCATGCTCTTTGCCCCTCTCTGGCACCTCTTTGTCTACCTTTGACTTGTCTTCCTTTTGCATCCCACTTGCGTGCACACATATGTACACTCTGTGTCGCTCTACGGTTTTGAAGTGTCGTTTCCTTTAGCCTCCTTGCTCCACCAACACTGTCTTGCTGACACTTTGGGCTTGCTTGATGAGATCCCTTGGCAGGCTCAAGTCTAGTGTCTCCACTAATAGCTTTCTCTTCATACTTCAATTTTTCTCTTCATCTCTGTGAATTTTTCACACTCAGATGAAAACAGGAACAGATAGTCATACTGCTTAGAAAATATTTGCCTGAAACTTCTTTAAAGCTCTTGGTCTTCTGGTAGTTTCTTGTCTTATGTGAGTTACAGAGGACTCACAGGAAGAACAAGCTGGTTTGTGAATGTTAGGGGCAAAGTTTGGAGAGTCTCTGCGTGTACTGCTTGTACCTCTTCCGAGGAGCTGGCTGACAGGCAGCATGCCCTTGAGTGGGGCAGAAGAAAACATCAAAATCAGATTGTCTGCAGGTAACATTTTATGTTCTCAGTTAGCAGATGCAAGGAAAAGTAGCTGTCTTCTCCCAGGTTGTTACCGTGTGCTTCTTACTTCGTATCCTACCTCCCCTGAACCCTGAGGGTGACAGGCGCTGTGTCACCTCCGACTGAACTGGCCAGCTTCTCCAGGTCTTTTGTTGCTGCATCCTCTGATCTGATTACCTTGCTATCCTGAAGGCATTGCATCTGGTAGCGTGGCTGCTTTTAAATACAGGACAATGCCAGGAGACCTAATTTAAGTAGCTAAGCACATGTGCATCATAAACGTAGCAGCAAAATTAGAGCTTTTCCTAGGATATTCAGTAGTCGCAGGACATCCAGTATTGCCAAGTAGCTATAAAGTAATCTTTGGAGGAGTAAAGGCATTCTTTGTGAATCAAGATTATAAGCAAGACTATAATTTGTTTACTGAAGAAGGAATAAGGGGTTATATTACGCAGGTTTCTTTCTCACTACCCGTCCTCTGCCTCACTCCTGTTCCATGCAGACCATTAACAGTTGCAGGAAATGTGTTCCCAAATGAATGTGAATACTTCCTAACTCTGACAGTCAGCAATAAATCTGTGTGTTGCAGGAACTCAGAGAAATGGCCACATTTAGATCTCCTGCAGGACTGTCTGTCAGTCATCAGGGTGAGGCGAGGTGTAAACAGGCAGGGGAGAGAGCCACAAAGGACATACTCCCGGATTTTATAGGTTTTTCGCATCTGTCTTGGGGAATCCATCCCATTCAGCGCATTCAAGAGCCAAGGAAACAAATCAGGAAAATCTGTTCTATTTTGCAAACGCTGTAGCCAGATATTAAAAAAGAGATATGAATTTTCAAAGTGTAAAAGGTTCCAAATTAAGCTCATATATTTCAGTGATTTAGTTGCACGTTTAAGGAATTATGTATTATTAAAGACATGCTGGGCGAGAGCCTGCAACCCTAGCCCTTGCAGGTTTTAGACATGTTGTCCTATTGATTACTATTTATTATAAAATATTGTAAACTATATTTGACAAATTAAATTATGTTAGAAATGCCATAGCTCATCCTCCAGGAGCACATTCTTTATTCATATCATATTCCTGAACAGAAAAAGCTCCCCATGTTTAGTGTATGCTCTGCAGTCCAAGAAATACTTGAAAAAGCTGCCAAATCTGCTTGTGTGAATCCCAATGCACCCATACATGTTCATTGGAAAAAGAGATGTTTTGCCTTGCGAACAGACTATACAGGCAGTTTGGTTTTTGGCCTCTAGGATGAACAGACATAATATTTCCAAGGCACTGGACTGGCAATGTTAATAGTCACATTTGAAAAATTACACAGGATTTTTAAAATACATAACTTCCTGATTTTAAATGAAATATAGTAATTTGATCTCTTTTAGCAAAATTAAAACTAGCCTTTCTGCATGGATCTGATGGGTAGCCTGCACCTCCAGCGCTGAAGCCAACGTACATGTATACTGCTCCTTGCTCTGATGCTTTACGAGTCGCTAGAGGAAGCCGCCTTTGCAGACACCCACTTGCTCAGTCCATAAAATCTGGCAGGAGCGAAACGCAAGTTACCTGTCTGGAATCCTGCCCCTCTTCGTTGTGTGTTGGAGGACACAGGGCTTTCCACCGTGAGAGGTGACTCGGCAGCCGCAGAGTGGCTCGCTGTCACTTCTGCAGCCTCCTCGCCTTCCAGCACATATTCCTCTCACCTTTGGCTCTTCCAGCTTTGTTGTCCTTAAGCTTTTTACCTCAAGGTGGCAAAACCAATTGCCAGATTCAAGGCAAACTATCCAAACCCCAACTGAGTGCCATCAACCCCATGCCTTATGAAGCCACTTTGTTTAACACAGTCCAAGACTGTAGCCTTAGAAATATAATGTTAAGCACAGATGCTTCCTATCAATAGGAAGATCCTGCCAACATATTCTGTGTATGTTTCATTATTTCTCTACTGTAACATGAGGATGGGCATGTTGTTAAAATTTTACATTTTTTGATGTTTCCTAGTAGAAAATTTTTTTTTAGATAAAATATTTATTTTATTGGCAAAGGTTTCAATTCACCAGGCTGCTCCACTTCTTTGATGGACTGTGGAAGATACAGGTTTTCATTGGCAACATCTGGCAACCTGGCAAGACCTCTCGGCAGCTGGATTGGTAACTTCAGAGTTGCTTCTGGGTCTTTCATATAATTAGTTTGCTTATGGGCCATCTGGGTCGCTTCGTCTTTGCTGTTGCCATTTCCTTTCTTTTCTAAGGAACCGTAAGCTCTCCAGTTATTTCTCCAGGAGAGCAGTTTTTAGTAACTCTTCCTCAGGTTGGTCTGCTGGGTCTTGTGCAAATGTCCATGCTGGCCTTGCCCAGGAGCAGACACCGCTTTTATCCCTCCTTCTTTCTTGGAGGTCTGAATCTGCCCATCGTGACTTTTTTGTGATGTGGGAGCAGAACTTCTCATTGCTACCAAGCAGTGAAGCTGGAGGCCAGCTCGGCAAGTGGACATGTATCGCGGCTGCACAAATAAAGCGCTAAGCGATCTCAACAGTAAAAACACGTAGACACACACACACGCTTCTAGTTTAAGCAAACTAAAGTTACCACAAGGAAATGCAATTGTTCATTTTCTGTAAAAGCACTACAGGTTGTTAAGCTTTACCTTGATATGCCTACCTGGATGCTTTCAGACACCGGGGCTGGGCAGTATTAACTGGGACTGAGCGCTGGGACAAAAGCAAGTCCTTTCCGCTGTGGCTCAGCAGCTGAAAACTGTAGCTGCTGAGTTTACCTATGCTTTGCCAAGTGCTGACATACCTCTGAGCTCGCTGGGTTTCTTTTGGTGCTGTAGGAATACCAACTCTCTCAGCACTGCAGTGCAATGAGTTCAGGGAAGATTTCCCATGCTCTGGAGAGAGCTGCCTTTGCACCTCACATGGCAGAGGCTTCCTCTGCGGGGACGCCTACGCACTGCCTTCTAGCCGCCTGATGCGGAGGTCAGGCAGTACTCGTCCGTCTGCATCGCATCAGCCTTCCCACGTATTTGGCATCGGGTTCCTTAAGACAAGGGCAGCAATTAGTTTGAAGCTGTTGCTCACCTGTTTTTCAGGTACTGTGTAACGTTCAGGAGAATCTTAAAAAATTATTCTCATACAAGTTGACTAAAACAGTGGCAACCATTGATCTGCCCTGTCTTTTTTAAGACCAAATGTTTTACTTCTTCAACACTGTGATACCATTAAAGTTGCTCCTCAGTGTTACTGCCTTCAACAGCGAGAGCTCTTCTGCTGCATTTCAGCCAAGACAGAGGCAGTCGGTATCAAATGCCTCCAGTGGGCAACTCACACTGGTAATGGCCGAGGAGAGTCACACACCTCCAACTAGAGCTAATCATCGTCCTAAAGGACATTTTTCTCACCTGTTTAGTCTAGAGACTACTTATTGTCACAGCTTTTACTTTTGCTTATTGGAGACTGGTTTAGGCCTCATCACTGAAATCTTCATATTCAGTTGCTGAGAAATGTTTCTCGGGAATTGAACTCCCATTATCATGCAAATCAGATGGCATGCAGATAAAAGTCACCCATTCTGTTTGTGCAGGTACACGATGCCGAATTTTGTTAAGTCCGCGTTCAGTGAGGGAAGTCAGTGCCTTCTGTTTCTGCTGTGGGTGTGCTATAGCCCTTTTTATTTACTTTAGGCAAAAAGTGAGTGATGAGGAGTTTGACAAATCTCGCTATAACAAAAGGGAGCCACAGTGGCTGGCGGGGATCCTGCTGTGGTGTAGGGCTGCCGCCTGATGAAAGCACTGGGGCTGGGCAGTGCCGGCCACCCTCCCCGGCAGCTCCTTTCCCAGGAGCGCCGGTTGTGCAGGGGCTGCCCCAGGCCCCGCTGAAGGGCAGAGTGGGCACTCCCCTTCCCTTTGCTTTGGCATAGACTTTAATAATAAAGACTGCGCTGCTGGCAACACCATGGGCCACCCTTTGTGTGACTTCAATGTTAAAAGCAAGCAGGCTTCCTTATTGAAGTCCTAAGAATTATTAATTTTATACAAAAGCGTTCAAAATGCAAGTGAAAAGACTACAAAGTCTATTTTCCATAAAGTGACATAGCTACCAGAGTGGCAAGCACAATTGTGTCCTGGTCCCTGGGCTGGCGCTGCAGCGATTTCCTGTGCGGTCACCGGCTTCGTAATTGTAGGAACTTCCCATTGTAACACATTTGCTGGTTCACCATCACATGCAGAACAGCCTTTTTAGAGAGCCCCATGCTGCACTCCATGGATCTTTTCTTACGATTGTGCATAGGTAAACCCCTTTCATAAGTTTTATGAGGTGCAAACATACGTGCTATTTTATGCTACTAGCCTATTTATTGGATTAGGTTGAGGATTTGATGCAAAAGCTTAAGATGATATTGAAAACACACATCACTTCTATTGTAGCTAAGAAAATCAGCTTTAGAATGAGAGAGACCTTGTATCAGGCATTATGTATAGCCCTTTAGCTTTTTAGCACAGCGGTTCTTTGTTGCTATAGCAACCGAATTAACCATTTCATTAATATAATGGAATAAACCACATTTATTCATTTTTGCACTCACGAGTAATCCACATTCAGCTTTCAGCATACTCGTCAAGCTGTGTCCCTTTCACCTCAGCCCCAGAAATTTCCTCAGCATTGCCAAAGGCTTTTTATTTGTATTTTTCCTTGTTGGGGAGAGAGCAGGCTGTTGTTTCTGAAGAACATTATATTTTTTGTAATTAAATTTACCTTCATTTCATTGGCTAGCTTCTGCTTAGCATCCCTTAAGTGGAAAAGCAGACTTCACAGGCAGCATTCAGTGCAGAGAAGTGCTGTTCTTCGCATCAGAAAAGAATAAATCACTTTTAAAATAATGAAACCTCATGCCTGCCATCAGCTTGTAGGCTAAACTTGGCATGATGTGTTTTACTGGAAATACTAACGGTACTCGGCTATGTATGCTGCCCAAACAGTCGTGTCGCTGAACTGTGGTGTTAAAAGCAGATGGAGTGCTATGCTCTTTGTTTATCTTGGTTTTAATGTTTCCCAAGCCGTGCCCACATGTCGTAATGGTTACTGAAATAATAGCTTAATTAAAATAATATGTCCACTCATCAGCAGAAGGAAGCGGGACTACTCCCTGCGTGTGGCACAGGCAGGGGCGGTGGCAGTCCTGCTTGCATTGCTCTCCTCAAGCGCTGCCCTTGCGCTTGCTCCCTCCCCGAGACAGCTCTGCGGAGGGCTGTGTTTGCAGCGGGCCTTGGCTGAGACCCGCACAATGCCCTGCGCTCCCCTTGGCAGTCTCAGGTTTTGGCCAGCAGTAACCAAAACAGGCCCCACAGTCAGCTGGAAAAGCTCTTCGTAACATAATTGGTGCTGGGCAGCCGTGGAGGCTCCGGTGGCAGGCGGGGCACAGTCGGGGATTGGAGACCCCCCCTCAGCTCTAACTTCTGCCTGCCAGTGACAGAGGAGCCACGGTGCCCAGGTAGGTGCCAGCGATACCCCAAGACTGCGTCTGCTGGTTTTCGTCTTGCTTTGCACCAGCGGTGTGACGGGGAGTACAACACAGGCTCTTGGCTAATATTTATCTGACTGTCCTTCCAAAGCAGCTACTGGTGCAAAGTCACAGGCCAAATTTCAGCCCATGAAATTCATCATTATTAGCAATTCCACATCTGAAGTCATTACAAATGAAGTAGCGTATCTGATGCGGGGGTTTTTTTCTTTTCTTTTTCCTAATATAACTCTCAAGTTAGTAATGTGAAACTGAAGTTTTACTGGAAACAGAGCAGATGTGTAAATGGTTTTGAGAAATGAGTTAATTAACTTTGAAGGTATAAAACCTTTCATTAAAAAGACAAGGCATAGAAGTAACAGCACAATAGCATACTGCCTGCTAGAAGACTGTTCATTCACTGCTCTTGGCGTGAATGTATAAATCAAATACTCTACAAGGGCTGGTAGAGTCTACATCATTCACGTGTGCTGCCTTCCCCACCCGAATTAAATTTTAAGTGCTTCCTCCTAGGCAACTATTTGTCTAAAAAATGTCCGAAGACCCAGAAGCAGAAAGTTACATAGCTGGCAAGGTGAAAGACTGCAACTGGCCCTGGACACAAAAGCCTCAGCACAAAGGCTCTGTGCGCATTGCAGCGAGTGCTGGTGCCATGTTCTCCTCCCACCTTTGTCTCTCTTTGCAGAGGGAAAGCATCCCCCCGGCTGCCTGCTAAGACAGGACTAAGTTAGTTTTACCATTACGTATCATGATGTTTTAGGTGTTTCGACTAGCAAATGTTATGTTAGCGTTAAGCTTTTGAATCAATGGTTTGGTTTTGGGCAACTTGTCATCTGGTATAAAATTAGCCAGAAGACTATGTCCTGTAATGACTAACAGAGAGCTTGTGGCTTCCAAAAGCATTGCATCTAATAATACACGTTACTATACTTTTTTCAGACTTTACAACTCTTTTCTATCCTTTACTAGAACTTGGCGTGCTTTTAAAGTGGCAGTTGGGTACTTTAGTCATTCAACAAACAAGACGGAGTGAATTTGGGGGGTGGACGGGCCCTTAGCTGCAACTCGTCAGAACTCCTCTTGCACCAACCATGAGGAAAAATAACCGTGTTTAAAATCACCGTGTTTCAGACCAAGCAGGGGCCTTGCCTTGCCTTCCCTTCCCTGTTCCCACGGTGCAGGGAACGCCTGGGCCGCGGCCCCCGCGGGTGAGTCCGTACCTTTGAGGCCGAGGACGCGGCGCTTGGCTTCCAGAGCCGCAGCGCAGCCTCGGCGGCCAGCGGCGTCGGCAGTGAACCGCGGGAGAGCAGGTCCTTACCCCCGTTAGCCTCCCCCACGTTCTGCAAAATGAAGGTCAAGAAGTCGCTCCCCTCCCTCCTGAGGGCTACTCGAGGGCTGGTCAACACTTGCACAATAAGCTGTGCCCACACCAAACCGCGTATTATTTCACCACCTCGTGCAGGCCTCGCGTAATTCGGGGGGTGCCTAGGCCAGGCGCCAAGCGGGTACGTGGGGGCCGTCAAAGGCGGGCCGCAAACAGCAGGCGTAACAGAAGGGGACGGTGCCCAAGATTCGCGGCAGCCCCCGCACGGCCCTGGCCCGGGGACCCCCCCGGGGACGCCGCCCGCGGCGGGTGAGGGGTCCCGAGGAGACCGGGGCGCCTGCTGAAAGGCGGCGGCGGCCGCCCAGCTCGCCAGCGGGATGCGGTGCCGCGGCGCGAGCCGGGCCCGCCGCCGTGTGCCGGCGCGCGGGACGGCGGCCGCTCCCCGTCCCCGCAGCAGAGGGCGCTGTTCCACCGGGCGCACCGCCGCGCCGGGGCGGGGCCTGCGCCCGCCGCGGGCCGGGCGCGCTGCTCGCGGGCGCGGGCCGGCTGCCGGAGCACGGCGGGTGCCCGCGCCCGGAGCGCGGGGGGCGCGCCCCCTCGCTTCCCGCAGCCTCGGGACGGGTGGCGGCGCACCGCCGCAAGTGCGCGTGCTGCTGCCGGCACCGCGCCTCTGGGGGGACGTCGGCGCCCGGGGACCGCGCCCCGGCGCGCAGCCGGCAGCTGCCTTCGGGAGCGAGCCGTGCGACCCCCGGCTGTGACGGCCTGCCTGCTGTCGAGCCGCTAAACGCAGAGGGAGAGAGGGGTGGGGGTTCCTTGGACGCCTGCCTTCGTCCCAGTACGCGTAACACGGCTTCGAGCTCTTGAAAGTAAAGCTGTCAGCATCGGCTTTCTCCCCCAGTACCTGGGACCCGGCAGCGCTTCCCTCTTCCCACCCAAAGAGCAGCGCGCGCCCAGGTGCCGCGGCATTAGTCACGGCGCCTTTTAACTTCCCGACGGCCGCCAGCGCGGAGGGGCGAGGAGGCAGCGCTATGGCCAGAGAGACACCGGAATGAAATCGGCGTCGGGACAAGAGAAGGGAAAGTATTACCGTTACCCAAGCGCTGCTGAATTAGCCAGACGGAGCTAAAAATAGATTGGAACTGCCTATACTATAGCCGAAGGACCGTGATTTCATATTACTTAAGCTGAAATGGTGTTTTGCTGCATGGAATCTTGGGCGTACAAACAGTGCCTTACATGTACTTCTCTGCAACACATTGTGTGTGTATACGTATATATGATTTATATATTGCACTTCGCATAGATAAGTCTCGACAGACGCTCATTATTGCTTACGGCTAAGTTTCCGTTTCTAAGCAGGTCGTGTGAGACGCTGACAAAAGGCTGTCTATCACCACAGCTATCTCCCGACACTTTTATCTATAGCAGACATAGCTTAAAGCCCAGCTGGGGGAAGAGAAAGGGTGTTAGAGGTGCTGATGGATGCACCCCCAAGACCCCTAGTAAGAGCTGTCTGTACTCCTGGGCTTTTTGCAGCTGCGTTGTGGGGGTAGCACAGCATGGCAGGCGAGAGGTCCCACGAGCCCCTACCCAACGCACAAGAGTACTCACCTGCCCTTCAGCCACAAGACTTGTAGATCCGCTCCTCTTTCAAGGCCTGGTCTAGTCACAGGCACACAGAAAATCTGTGCTCTTCGCATTCACACAGCCACTTTGGGATACAATTCCTCTGCGCCATGTCTTCACGCACCAACACGCACTTTCTCTGCCATCAGCGCCAACCCAGCCTGCGTATATGGACAAGATCAAGGGACATTAAATCCAAATCACACAAGGGCCTTAACTGCACCAGAGGCGAGGTACGGAGGTTATTGTCCTACTGCAAGGACACAGCCTCAAAACCTGTCCCCCAGGATGACGGGAATCCCTTGGGATTTCTCCGTCGCAGGAGACCCGGGCAGGTGCGTTACCTCGCCTCTCAGCTGGGAAGCTACAGCCTGTATCGCCTGAGAGCTCCTGTGCTACGGGGCTTCATTTCACTACTTCACTACTTCAGGCTTTCCACTGCTTTGATTTCAGTGAAAAATATATTGGCTTATAAGTGAATTCGTCGTTACTGATTCAGAAGCACATTTCTGTAGCACAGCTGTATTTTGAGGGAGTGAATACAGGTACTTCTCTGCCCTTCCTTGCTCTGAAGACAGTGGCTCCCCATCTCCTCACGCTTGCAGGACATGGTTCAGTGTCGCATCTGGAAGCTGGATGGGGAAACAACCAGATTATTGACTCTGGAAATGGCTCCTCATCTCTCTGCCTGTCTGCTCCGAGCTGTGAGCGGAGCATGCCAGAGCCCCAGTGGGCCCCGTGGTCCAGCGTGGTGTGTATGCAAATCTTCCTACTGCTTGTGTGCAATAATTACCTGTGATTATTGCACAGTTCAGCTCATGAGTCAGCCTGGTGTGCTCGCTGCCTCTGAAACACCGCGCTTCATCCCGCACACCCTGCCTGACCTTGCACACCCTGTTTCTTTACAAGCACTAGTGCCTTCTGACAGCTTTACGCGTTCATCACACCACTTGCTCATTACTGCACACCGCAAATCAAAATTAAGGTCACCTCATGCTTTTTCAAAGCCCTCAGCTGTCTCCAGGCGGGATACCTCGATGACTCCCTCCGTCCTGCTAACCCTCGGCAGGCAGCCATCAACACTGGCCTGAGCTCTGCTTCTTCCGAGCCAAGCGTCCGAGCCCGTCTCACAGCACAGGCTGAGCCGCTCACCCAGCCACTCCGTGGTGACGACAGCAAGCAAAAGTCTCGCCACTTAGAGGCCTTGTCAGATACCCCAGCTTTCTCTGACCCTGCTTTCCCACAGGGATGCCCATGACATCAGCCAGCTGACCCTGTAAAAACGGCAGAAAACGGGGAGATGACTCCAACAGCCCATCCATGAAGATGATTTTCTCCTTCCTCTCCTCAGCAGCTCTGCCCCGGCCCGTCCTCCCTCCCGCGGAGCAGCCTGGAGACATTTAACATTGCTGGTACGGTGTGAGCAACCCGCCAGTTACTACACTGTACCTTTTGTTTACACAATTAGTTGTACGTGGTGCTTACCAACAGGCCAGGCTGGGTGGCCGGGACTCTGGCTCAAGGCTGGCTGGCACTGGCGGCGAGCAGGGCAGCTTGACCGCGGCTGCAGCGCGCCTAGGGCACGGCCTGGGGTTGCAGGCAGAGGATTTGCCTGGTGAGACCGCTCTGAGCAGCCCGTGTCGCATCTTCCAAGGTTGCTGCGAGGATGAACAGCACCCAGCGAGCCCAGCCCGTGGCTTCCATCACAGAACACAGCCTGCTCTTAAGGCACAAGTCCTCCTTTGCGCTTGAATTGTTAAATACATGTGTTGCAAGGGGGACTGCCTCATCGCTCCTGGGAGGGCTTTACCTCCTTTGTGGTGCGTTGCAGAGCCGTGAATACCGCGCTGCCGCGCGGGGCAGCTTGTTCACGCTCTGTGGCCAGAGCCTACACCAGCCTGTGTGGCAGGGCAAGAGCCCCATGTCTGCCACCCCCTGCGGCCCAGCCACCCCGCCGCCCCGGGGGCTTCGCACACCGCTGCGGCCCTGGGAGCTCAGCAGCTCGGCTGAGGCCTTCAGAATTTTCTGCAATCACGGCTTACTAGTCTGGGCTGCGGTAACCCAGAGCCTGCGCACACGTGACAAGGGAAGAAGAAACAAAAGAAGCTTCCTTCTTCATTTCCCTTGTTAATTGGAAAATACCGCTTCAATGCAGTAACAGCATATGTAGAGTAATCATAACAAGCCGGCAGCAACAGTGGTGAAGCTACTCTGTCACTTCTGCTTTAGCCTTTCGGGTTCACATGATGGCGTTGTCAAATGACTTCTTTATAGTATTTGCCAAAACATGTTTACAGAAGGGCTCAGGCACAAGAGTAATGTGGCATGCCAAGGCCGTTGAGAGCGCTAATGCCAAGGACGGCAGCGGCCGGGTGGAGAAGACACCGGCTGCAACAGCATGGGAAGAGGATGCTCACAGAGGAAGGGGCCAGGGCACACACCGACCATTCGAGCATTTCTCCTGGCAGCCAGCTGAAAAGATGCAGAACTTATTTCCCAGACACGACTGCTATGAATTTGGTAAGAGCTTGCAAGTTTTAGTGTTTACAGATGGCTTAATTTGGCAGTCGTAGTCGTTATAGGAGCTACTAATCTAATGGGAGCTAAAGGCTGCCAGAAGAAAACTATGACAATTAGAGCAACACCCCATTCCATGAGTGCTCATAACTTAGTACCATTACACCACCATAAGGTGCCCTGACGCATAAGCATCAGGTGTTTGGTTAATTGCACTGCAGTTCAAGCGAGCACCGGCACCAGGGAATAAATGGACAGTGAAAATCACACCTTCCTCTGTCTCTCCCCACCCGGCTGGCATGACCACAGGCCTAATTTCTCCTAATCCATGAGAAGAAAGCAACACATGAAACCTAAGCAGTGGCCAAACAGCACCCAGTTGAAGAACCTGCCACGTGAAGGCATATTCACAGTGTGCATTTAAAGCTCTTCGTTCTTCCACGTGTTGAAAAAAGCACATCATCTGTGTCGCCGCGGGCATAGGCACAGGTACAAACCTACTTCCCACCAGCTGAGCTGCAAGAAAAGTCAAGGCAGGATGCCCAAACGAACCTGCATGGCTTGGCGTCTGCTAACAGTGCCTGTGTATAGCTGCGGGGAATCAGCTGACGTGCAGTACCCGCCGTCCTCCCCTGTGTGCGTAGAGCCCAAGAGGCACGAGTGCGCGCACACACGTGTGCAGACACACAAACCACATTGTTCCTTGTTGTTTACTGTTCACCAGCTCGTACCCTACCTGCCTGTTTTTTTTCTCCAGAGGCCCTGCACTGCTGGGTATGTTCTTTGGACCCATTTTGAAAGCAGCTTCAGAAATCCTATAGCGTCCGTATTGTGAGGATGTCATATTTTCCTTTGACAGTAGCCTGGTGGTTATCTGTTATTCCCTCTCTTAAAATCCCACCTGCAAGGTCTGCTGCAGAACCCCCTGCTGCCATGGGAAAGGCTGACTGCTAGGTCAGTTAGGTGGCTGAAAGCTGGGCAAAGTACTGCTGCCGGGACAATGCTGACGTGCTGGGCTGGGATGTTTTTGGGGGACTGTACCTGCTGGGGCAAACCCCACTTTTGGTGAAGAAGCTTTCTCAGATCCAAGATGGAGACCTTTCTGCATTTCTCTCATGAGTGTCCTGAGAACATCCATTAAGGATGGAGATGAGCCAAATTCAAGTTGAGTGCAACGTATCTCACTGCGATGAAGACCTGGTTCCTCTTTGGAGGCGAGCGTTGTCTTTTAGTCTTTCCTGGTGCCTTTCCTCCTCTATACCAGGAAGAATCATGGTTCAACTTGGGCTCAGCAGTCACCTAAGAAGGGGGAGATGTTACTACTGTCTTTGCACCAATTAATAGTTCATTAGTGATAAGAGGAAGGGCTCCGATAGCCTATTGTGTGCATGAAATACAGCATTCGGGTGGGTCTCCCCAGAGAGTCAGTATCAGCAAACACATGTTTTGAACAGACATTAAGTCAAGACTCCTCACTCCGACAAAGCACAGTGCAGCAGAAAAGGCTTCATTTCTCTCACACTTTTGCCAGAAGATGTTTCCATCAGCAAGAGGGGAAAAACTAATCTTAACCACAGACTTCAGCATAATAGCGGCAGTAACAAAACAAACTCCTTTATTAAACTAACTCTTGGTAAGAGCCAGATGATTTCTACAGACGATTTTGCATGCAACTGCTAGCTGTAATTTGCAGAGTGAGCGCCAAATTGCCATACTAATTATTTCTGGGCTGATGTTCCCTCTGTGACATAGTGGCATTTGGAGAATGGGGACCAACCAACAAGTGAAGTGCTGAAGTGGGAGATCACTAATAGGGTTTCTGAGAAAGAGAAATACAGCAAATACCAACCTTCCTGTTCATATGCTCACTCTCAATTTGCACTGAGACAATTTAATAGGCATAACCGTTCTACCTAGTTCATCCATGTTTTTGGCACCATTCAAGCCCACCCGTCCCTGGCAGAGCGCGGGTACAGCTGAGCGGGGCCCCGCACCCCGGGCGATGCTGGGAGTCGGGGGGTGACCCTGGCAAGGTCTCGCCAGCCCCGAAAACCTCCAAGGCGAATTTGCGTCCCTCACTGCGCCCCTGACGCGCGACTCGCGCAGGCGTGCTGCGGGACGCAGCTCGCCCAGTTCCCTGACCGGTAACGTGCTGGGGGGGCTGACGGGAAGCTCTCGCAGTCGGAGTCTGCGAGCAGCTTTGTAGCTGATTTACGCCTGCTCTCTCCCTGGCAGTTTGCTCTGAGCCAGTTTTTCAAATTGGATACTTCTATACACTGCATAAGATGAAAGGGAAAAGAAGAGCCTTTCTGCAGTACTAAGAGGTTTTTCTTTCCGTTCTTTTTCTCTGTCTTATTTTCCTTTTTTGTTGTTGCTGCAGTGCTTTATCAAGTTTAAGCAGCATAATTTTAGCCTGGCACTGCAGACATAGTGTTCAGTGGAAAGGAGTAGGTTGGCTTCAGAGACTTTAGGTGTTAAAAAGACAATTTACTGAAAGTAGAATAACCGTTTAACATTTAACTGGAAAAAAATTACCAAATAGGTTTAGATTTTGAATATCAAAAAGTTGATGGATGGCAGCGAGATTTGGCCAGGGAAATAAAGATCTAGTGGCTGGTGTAAGCGTACGAGAGGTCAGAATTAGTGATTTAAATTAACATCAGCGAGTACGAGCTT
This sequence comes from Phaethon aethereus, assembly GCF_964289735.1. Taxonomy (NCBI): domain Eukaryota; kingdom Metazoa; phylum Chordata; class Aves; order Phaethontiformes; family Phaethontidae; genus Phaethon; species Phaethon aethereus. The sequence continues at coordinate 15,574,279 of NC_138584.1, forward strand.
GCCTGAGGCCGGGTCTGCACAGTGTGCGTCCAGCTCTCGTCCAGCTCTCTCCAGCAGTACGGTGCCTCCAGTGGGAACACCCCACCCCACGGGAGCGTGCGCCCTCTCTCCTAAATTCCCATTTGGTTTTACGCCTTTCGGTGCTGTTTTCTATGGGAGGCCCCTCTAGAGGAGCTGTATGCAAGGTGCTGAGAAAATGTGGAAGCACAGGACTCTTTCTCCGAAGCCGACGACTTCACTCTGCCAAGAGGCTGCTCTTTTGTTTTTCCTCCCCCCGTGCATATTTACTTACACCCATCATTAGCTTCAGCCATCCCAGATAAAAACCTGCTTGCTCGAAGGCAACAGGGACATATGTTATCAATCAGGTGTCTTGTTCCAATTATGTTAATTTAAGGCTGCGTCAATTCCCTCCCTCACTCCCCCGTAACGTCGACGGCGCGCACCGGCAGGCGGTTATCACGCCCGTTTGCGCCCTGTGCCTGCGGCGAGGTGCCTCACCCGCCGCCGGCCGCCTCCGGCCTCCCGCCCCCGGCGGAGAGCGCGCCGCTCCCCGGCAGGGCCCCGGCCCGCCGGCGCGCCCGGCGCCACGTCAGCGCCTCGCTGGTGCTACGGCTGCGTCCAGATTGCCGCAGACCAAGATGAACTCATCAGTGGTTTAGCCTGTCCGAGGCTAATCTCGTTACGGATAATCTTGTTTACCCCGTGCGCTGGCCGTAAAACAACGTTAGCCGTTAACTCTTGCTGCCCCCGCCAGCCCGCCCACGAGAGGCACGACTGCAAGGGCCGTCTGGAGCAGCCGAACCCCCGCTGCCAAGGCCACAACTCGCGCCATGTCCTCCCAGGAGGAGGCTGACAGCAGCTTTCCCTGTGGCAGCGCAGCAGCCGGGTAGCACCAGGCCGGCGCCCGCAGTCACACGGCGCATCGCCGCCATTCCCGGCTTTCACAGCTCGGCGATAGCTCGTCAACGTCTTCGCTACCGGTGTGGATGCCCGTTGTGGTTAAGTCTAACCCTGCTAGGTCCGGCATCGCCTCACGTGAAGGAAGGATGCAAAACTTCTCCCCGCTGACACCTTAGAAAGTGCCCAGAACAGCTCCGAGAGGTGCGACGTGGGTGCGACCCGTGCCGCGGCTGCTCGGCCTCTCCCACGCGGTCTGCGGCTGTAGGGAAGCTTCATCTTTCCCTCCGCCTCAGAGGCGAGACGGCTGCTCTGCCTTGTCTTTCTCTCCTGTGCTTTCAAATGCTCGTGGTCGTTTTGGGTTAATCTCAGCTCAACCACCCTGTCACACTGCCAGCCTGTTGCAATAGAGAAAAGGGCAGTTACCGGTGGAAGTTTCTGTTTGTTCCGATTAGAAAAAAGTTTTTTCCTAAAATCCAGGAAATCTGGAAAAAAATTACCAAAATTATTTTAATCACAATTTCAGCTTTTTCGCTTTGAATCTTACCTTTTTAATCATTTTACATTCCATCCTACCAGGTCAGCTGTGGGATATTCAGTTCACTGCATCATCTGCTGGAATCATCGTGTAATGGAAATGCTGAAATTTTCTTAATCTTTTATGTCACTTGTTAAATCAGCGAGGATGGCTGCCTCTTAGAACCAACTTATTGAAAATCATTGTTTTTCTAGATCAGTGTCTCCATTTATTGTCAGCAGGTTGAGCTCACAATTAGTTCTAAATTAGAAGCTGAAAATTAATGTTTAAATTATTTCCCATTCCTAAGATGACAGTAGTCAATACTAAAGTGAGAAGTCATTTTTAAATAAACATACAGAAGTGAAATTTTCGTTTCCTTTTCTGAAACAAAACAAAACATGTTAGATCATTTGGGGTTTTGTGTCTTTCTCCAACATAAACGTACCAAAAGCCTGTCATTTCTGCGAAACAATTGAGTTTCACCAAAACAACTTTTTTCTTGCCAAAAACCTTTTCCTTGCCCATCTCCTGACCAGTTTCCCTGGCAGAGGTGGTAGAAAAAGGTGAGCTGCCGCTGGCATTTGGGCTGCAGAGGAACAGGAGGAGGTGCAATATCGTCACCAGGATCCTCCGGGGACCTTCTAACGCACTTGCCGCTGGTTTCCTCTAAAACGACACCCTTGGACACAATGAAGGGGAAACATGATTAAACAGAAAAAGAAAACCAACCACCAGTTCAGGGGATGCCATCGCCAGCAGCACCAGAGTGATTGGCCCCAGCTCCAGCCGCCGCCAAGGCGAGGGCTCCAGCCCCGCTGGGGTGCGCGGCTGCTGCGGGACGGGCACCGCCGGCGGGGAGATGCTGCCGGATGCGGGGCCGCCTGCGCTGCCGCGGGGTCTACGCCTGCGGGATCCCTCCCTGGTGGGCCTGCAGGGAGATTCGCACCTCTCCTCGAATAACAATAATTTGAGAGTGAAACTCCTGTGTCACCTGTCTTCTTCTCCGCCGCAGAGGTGCTGTGCCAAGACCTCTGGCCGCCGCCGGCAGCGCCCGCCGTAGGGACGGCTCCACCCCCTCCCCGGCGCCTTTTGGTGGGGCATCGCCTCTCTGCCGAACGGCACCCTGTTCTGTTACCGCAGGTGGGGAGAGGAAATAGTGTTCAGCTGATTTCTCTTTGAACTGGAAATAAATGTTCCCAGGTGACACAAATACCAGCGCCCTCACTGCTGCATCGCCACCGGCTTGTCTATGTTCTCCACTGATACCAGCAAGTATTTCATAAACGTTCCGCAAGACAGCCTGCTGTCTTCTGCACTGTTTCCACAGACAGCACAGTAAGCTAATTTCCATCCATAATATTTGAAAATACCTTAATTATGAATTTAGAAAGTCTGCTTACTAATGCAGTTTTCCCTAAATTATTTCATGGTTGAGTGAGAATTCAGCCATTAAAAAGTAGTAACGAACACGTAGAGTGAAACAAAGCTGAGGCCTTTGGAAGTCCGCCTTGCAGAGCAATGGGAGGAGGGAAGGCTCATCTCTCTGGGACAATGTCTGATGTTAAGCTACAGATCTTGTATTTCTAACATCGCCTACGGAAGAAGTGCTTCAACCCCGTCTCTCCCTAACCCTGGCCTGCTCTGCGGCCGGCCCCCAAGCGCTGCGCAGCTCTTACAAGCACTCTGCGCTGGGGGTTGCTACTGAGCTTAATGTTGTGCCGGATATTACGCGCTGCAGCATCGGGAGTTGGAAGGACATGCGTAACCCCCAAGAAGTGCAACCGAGCAATTTGTGCAGTGGGGCTAATGGTCAGAGCTGGGGTAGTGCCCACTTCTGCAGTGCCATCCACCGGTGCCACCTCACTAGACCTCTCCTCAGGACAGTCCCCTGCCCTCCTCTCCCCACTTCTGGCCGTTTTGTGCAGGGTTAGTTCCAAGGGTGGCAGCCCCATCCCTCCATCAGCTCTTCTTTGTGCCTCTAGCTGTTTGATTACCAAGAACTTCACGGGTATTAGCTGGGTCTCGAACTATCTTTCTCAAGCCCTCCCCTCTCCCTGACCAAAGGTGCAGGTGAGCGTTAAAGGGCACAGTAGGAAACGTCACATACTAGACTGTGGTCTCTTGTTTTGGTGGGCTTGTTCCAGGGAAGAAGGTGGTACTCACGTACACGAGTTGGCGCCTCAGGCATGCTTATGCTCGTACTGTTTGATGCAGACTTGAGACTTGAGCACCTCTCCGAACAGCCGTAACCAAGATATGTCCAGGGTGCAAACACAGCCGGAGGTCAAATCCACAGACCAACTCTCACCCATCCATTGCCTGAAGTCACTTCTCCTTTAATGCACCAACAGCGGCATAACCGTATCTTGAAGTTTCTCCAGCTTTGGCACATGCAAATGCAGTGGTGCCTTCAGTCCCTGAACTATATATGCAATAAAAATCAAAGAGCAGTTGATGTGTTAGTTTCTATACTAAGCTATTTTTAATTTTTTCCAAAATCCTGCATATAACACAGCCGAACGGCAAGGGCGATTGTGGCAGTGATTACCAGGGAAATATTTGTAGGAATTACTGATGTAAGTTTAGCTGTCAACCCATCCTACAGAACTTGTTGATAGAAATTTAAAGATGCTTTGGCAAATGGTGGTGTTTTCAAAGAGTGGAGACATCATTCTTTATATCCTGTGTTTTATGTATTTGTATGCATCACACAGGACCATATCTTAGTTTATATATTTTTAAGATGCCATTCTAAAGGTTGATCATACTCAAGGATGTATCTACCACATACGTTGGGGATCAACTATCAGGTATTGAATAAATTGACAAAAAATGTTTTAGTTTGTACATAAAGAATTAAAGGATGAGTAAGTCACAATTGTTTGCTGCTGTTCTAATCATCCATCCAATGTACACAAGACAAGGTTTGAAAGTCCCTCCAAGCATCTGTAAATCCAGCTGTAATCTGCAGGTTTTTTTCAGGAGCACTGTGAATATGTTAAAAAAATTATTTTCTCTATTACAAATGCATTGCATTGAATTTGTCTCCATTTCTTTCCTTCAGCTCTAACAAAGAACTTAGACCTGTCCATTGAATTAAACTTGGTTATTGCTGTCAAATATCAGTTAGAAAACACCAACATTTCTCTTTTCTTATCTTAGCTTTAACTATGATTTCACATGTGTCTTGGTCTCCACTGACAGACTTGAAAAAATCTGGATATTTAAAGGGATTACACTGGGAACAGCTATGGCTTTCTCTGCAGGTGTTGCCCCTCTCATTCCTTCCCTGTTTATTAGCTATTCCAATAAAAGCAGTAAATAAATAGTAAGAGAAGAAGTGGCCCTGGCAAGATGCAGATGATGCTTAGCGTTCACCACCTTGATGTCTTCCCCAGGTGGAATGGGAAATGAGGAGGGAGCGATGGACTTGCTTGGTGGGGAGGGCAGGGGAGAGGACAGGGCTTGCTACTGATAATATTTTCCTTTTAGAAATTCAGAAGCATTTCTGCACCCTGACCATTATTGTCCTGCCACACGGTATAAAACGATGGGTTTAGAGGCTACCGAGTGAATCTTGTGAGGACAGTTTTCAATCTTAAGATGACAAAACACAGACGGGGAGAAATGATCTTGTATACATCACCACCCTGGCACCCCTCATTCGTAAATGCTTGGGCATAGACTGGTCTGCTGCCAAGATGCACAATCAGCATTGCAGACCTGAAGAAAAACGTGGGAGAAGACTCAAAATGTAGGCCAAGCCCACTCAGCTCTTGCAACCAAGTGTTTACCGTCTGCCGCAGCATCGTTCTGCTCCCATCCTTGTTCCCCTCGTTCTGAACAATGCAGCGTTTCAATCTTCTCTAAAGCCAAGGACACCCCGGCCCCACGTGCCCCGCTCACTAGCGCTGAACAGGAAAACAAACCTGCCCGGCCCTAACGGCATCTTCGCTTACGTCAGTGACACAGAACATATTGCTTCAAATGCATACCCTTCTAGTGGTGTGTCCTGGTTTCCTGGTGCCACCCATCCACACTGACAAGAAATAGAGCGTTCCCTCCCTTTATCGTGTCTGAGCGAGAGGAACGTGGGAAGCAAAGCTAAATGCGTGAAATGCAAATACAAGTCACTACATTCTGGTAATACATTTCCTATATTGTCTAGGAGGATCGCAGGGCTGCGGCTCGGGGATGCCAATCTCCCCAACAGATGGCACGTTTTGTCCCTACCTACGCAGAAAAGACGCGCTTCCGAAAAAGTGAAGAGGCAGGAGCAACATGAAGCGTGTGAGGGGGCAGAGAGCCATCCCTCCTAGGCACAGCACTGAGTCTCAGGGCTAGGGATCACAGTGGAAACCGAGGGACCTCTATCCCAGGTGTTCTCCCAAAGAAGGTACGGGCTGTAAGATTTTTTTTTTTTTTTTAAAGGAGAGATTCTTGGGATTTTTTTAATTGGCAAAAACTTTTTAAAAAATAATGTTTGATTAAGTACAAGATTAATACTATACCAGTATAACATAATGTGGAGATTTGCATCCACATTTTCTTTCCACACAAACACTCATGTATATTTGTATAACATAAATTTAATAGACAAGAAGAGTTTGCCACGTCTGGGCAAGGCAGACACGTGCAAATATATATAGCTGGTGTCAGAACAGTTCTATTGGGATATCTTGTTTTGGGCCAATATGGCTATTTCTCAATAATAAACTAAGCTGTAAAAGAGCACTATTCTTACTTAACTACATGCATTGGGCATGGCATCACTGCATCTATTTAAAACCAAAAAAATCACGAGCTTATAAAAGGCCTAATCTGAACCAGCTGTCCTTTCTAGACATTTCCAGTTGACGACATTATTAGAATGCGTTCGTTCTTCACCAAAAAAATTTGAAAACGTTATTGAAGTGCTGTGTATGACTTCAATACCACGGTCTTCACAAATACCTCAGGAGCCACCTGAGAAGACATCACAGAAGAACAAGTGTGCCTGGGCTCCTTACTGGGGCAAGCTCATGGGTACCCAGACAAACGCTTCGTCAGGAGACACCAGCATCAAGCGGTAGCTACGTGGACATAGTCTATTCTTCTGGAAGTCACTAAGGTCTCTCTGGAAAATAGGTTTTCATGCATGAACACACCATTCTGGGAGCGGCGCATTGAGCCCCGGGCGCTGCAGCACTCGACGCAGCTCGTGCTCCAGCCGGAGCCTGTCCCGGTGCTGGAGCGCCTGCATCGCCCGTTCCCCGCTGCCGCAGGGTAACTGTAAGACCTGCCATCCCTAAGCGATGACGCTGCAGACTGATGCAGAGCCGGTGGTAATTTGGTATCTTAGAGGTATTTATACTGTCAGATTTATTTGAAATTGATTGGTACAGTTGAAAAGTTCAAAAAGAGGAAAAGCAGCGAGTTAACAGATCCATAGCATGAGTGTCTGGATTGACTTGCCGTATGAAACTGAGTTTCAGTGGTAGTACGACTCTGATCCCTGAAGAAATTGTGTGAGGGTAACTTAATTATTTTAAAGTATTTGGGGATTCAAGAATTTTGCTGATGGCAACTTGAGAAATGTCAATCATTTTTATCCAGTGGAAAACATTATATTTAATTAGTGAATTAAAAAAAAGATAAAAAAAGAATGACACTGTCAGTGCTTTGAGACTTTTTTCTGTGATGTGTTTAAAGTATGTGGTGCGTGGAAGGCCAAAAAATCCTGGTGCAACCTCTGCAATCTAAAAAACTACCAGTAAGAAATGGCAAATGTAATAGCAGTCTTGGTAGAACCTATGGGGTCCTTCTGACAGAGCTGACTTGATTCATTTAGCCACAGACTTGAGGAAAAGTTGGTGAGGTCTTTCTTACTATGAACTGCAAGTTGTAGACCCTGGCAATCTGCTTGTGATTTATTCTCTGCATAGGTGCAATTTGACCAATCCCAAATTTCCTTCCACAATATCATAGACATATTAAACAAGTATAACACTAAGTCCAAAATGTGATCCTTTTTTTAATTTCCCCAATGGTGTTAATGAAGTTACCCCGCTTGGCCAGCTTGTAGCCGCTTGGATGCTGAGCTACAAAAGGGAGGGCCAAGAGTCAGGATACAGCCTTAGGAGTACATTGCGAGTAGAAAAGTGAATGCCAAATTCAAACCTTGAAGGAAGGCTATTTCATCTACAAGATAAAATGAAGAGGACAGGACACTGATCTTCCACATTTTTACTGACTTGTAGCTGGTCTGCACTGCAGTTAACCTAGGAAAGAGTTGCGCTGTCTCGGCTGGATTAGAGCAGTCTATCCCAAACACTCCTGTTTATAAACTAAATTTATCCTGTTTTCGCACATGAAATTTATTCCTGAAATCCAATCAAACTGAAATCAAGGATAACGTGGTGTTTTATGCCACATCAGAATTAATCATCAGCATCATTTAAATTTGGATTTGCACAATGATACGGGCTTCTACTATGCGTGGAGATATTCTCCATAACCTCTTGATAAGAGCTAGAAAACACCCCCAGAGAATATTTCTGCTTCAAATATTGCACTGAGGTCTAAATCCACCTGACCGCTCTGGACTTACCAGGATTAAACCTATGTAGCTGTCACCTAAGTCCTCCTGTAGATATTTCACTCCCAAACTCAGAGCCTCCAAACCTCCTTACAGCCACTGAGAAACACTGAAGACAGCTCCCAAAGTTTCACGATAAGTTTTCTCGGCATGGAAAGGTGGTCTTCTGGGCAAAGAGGTAACCAGCTACATCCTACCAAGTTGAGAAGTAAAACGTGTAACACTGTCAGAATCCACAAACTGATTTTTCTGACTGTCATATTTTGAAGAAAAGTAAAAATCGTACTGAGGAAATTCTACAGAGAAAACAATTTGCATATGCCAACCTGCTTACGAGTCTCTGCTGCTGCTCCTAAAGGCCACCAGTGCCTCAGCTTGATCCAATTACTGCATTGTACAGCTTATCACACTGACCATTTTCTTTCCCACCTTTTCATCAAAGCTGAGCCTCATTAAGGGGAAATATGACAGGTCCAGTCAGTGTTAAATCCAAACTCTCAGGTTAGTTCTGTATTTGGAGGCAACCTTAGGCTGTGTGAACTTTCATTCAACACAAAATCCGCCTCCTGGTACTCACACTCTTTAACGGATTAGTACCATTTACAGTAGTTGTGCTTGTCACATTGTTTTCCCCTGAATTTTGTCTCTAATAAAGATTAATATTTATATACGTGCTTGCATGTATACATACACATATTTCCTTGAAATGTCTTTCAGCACTCTGGTAAAACATCAGGAAGGTATTTTTCAATGGATTGAAAAGACACCTGTATTTTTTTTTCACTCTGCTATTGCAAAATGTCAAAAATATCAATGAAGTGATGCTCGAAGTGGAAATGCCGCCGTATCCTATCTTTAAGCTTGAATCATTCTGAACAGACAGAGGTCCTATTCCTTTATATTCTTCCTGTCCTTCAATTTTAACTCTCTTGTACAGCCCCTCAGACACACAACAGGAAATAAGCTATAGTTTTATTTCTCTACAAAAGCGTTTAAGAAAAACGAGTACTTTAGCTTCTCTGGGTCAGTACGTTTCCACTGTAACATTTCAGCATAAACACAGAGAAACGGCTTCCGTACTAATTTAGTTCCTTGTTTAAGACATAAAAGGAAGACGTTCAAAAGCAACGCGCCACGTGTACTTGAGCCTCTAGCGAAGCTCTGTCACTCGCTGCCTCGACCACGGCGCTCCGTGGGAAGCCCCCCCCGCTGCCGCGCGTGGGCCGGGGATGCTCCCAGCCGGCTGCCCCGGCTGGCTGCGCCCGCCCTGCCGGCGCCGGCCCCTCCGCTACAGCAGGTACCCGCCGCTCGGCGGGACTTTTGTCTCCATCACTGCCTGTCGTAGCCAGCTCGCCTGTTCCGCTGCCTCCTACCTTTTCCCTGATTCCAGAATGTTTCATGTTTCAGTTTTCACTAGAAAACTGCTAGCTGGTTTTGACTGAGATTAAGATACGGAAAATCACAACTTTTCAGGTCCCGAGAAGACCATTTCTAAAATTCCTCTTGAGCCTAGAGCTCATTTAGCCCAGAGCGAGGCGGGGCGGGGGGGGAAGCAAGGCACCATCGAGCCTGACAGCCCAGGCAGGGGCTGAGCACCCACGCTGCACTTGGGTGCTGGCAGCACCCATCCTGGTTCAGCCCTGCAGCCCCAGCTGCCTCCCTTTGAGCAGGCACCCGCGGGCAGAGCGGCACACCCGCGCCCCGAGAGCCTTTCCTTACACGTTGGGGAAGGTTAAACACAAAAGCACAATTTCTAGCACCAGGGGAGGAAGGGATCCAGCCCTTGCGGAGGGGGCTTGCAAAGGCAGAGCGAGGTGTGGGGAGGCTCAGCAGGCTCTCTCTTATGCTTACGAAAACCTTCCCTCTGTGACAAGGTGCAGAAGCTAAACTAGGCGCTGCTTTATCACGGGCCCCGCTACTCAAGAACATATGACAACAGGAAAAAAATAACACCAAAAAAGAGGCTGAGCCTTTCCCAATCACTAATTTTCGTTTCAAAGCAAGAGGCTGAACAAAGAAGCGCACCTGACAGCACGGGCGCTCTGGGGTGCCAGCTCCGGTGGGACCCCGGGCTGCGCTCGGGCAGCGGCCCCGTGCGCGCCGCGCCGCACCACGCCGCGCCAGGCAGCCTCTCCCAAAACGTTACCGTAACTTCCACAGCAGCCACCGCTTGATGGGCTGTGGTTTAATCCATTAGTGGAGCTGAGCCAAAGCGAGTAAAATCACGCTCGGGGCAAATTTGTCCATTTTCTGGTGTCTCTTGCATCTCAGCTGGGGGAGGATGGACAGAAGCAGTTTGCTGACAGTGGACGCAGCCTTGCTGGTGGGGGGAAAAAAAAAGTCACATTCCAATCAGTAATTGCATGGCCCTTTCAGAAGGTGTTCATCAATCTGCAAGGTGCTTCACTCAAGTGCAGAGGACCTCTCCGGACTCCGCCCTTACTGCTGGCTTCCTTCACAAAAAAATTGAGGCATCTAAAATAATAAAACAAAAGTAAATACAAATACAACAATAAATAATAAAAGCTCGGGATCCCGGGTCGGGCCGCCTGCGCACGCCCCGGCAAGAGCAATGCAGGAAGGAGCCAAGGAGCCCTTCAGGAGTCAGCGTAGGGCTGGACGGGCCTCTTAGCCCTGGCAGAGCTCCAGTGATGCCAGATCCAGCGCGATTTTCGATACAAACGGAAACGCAACGCGGGAAGCCACAAACCATCTGTATGGAAAGCTGGCTCAGGTCTGCAGAGCTTATTAGCCTGGGCTCCTGGCCACAAGAAAATATCTAATTTACTTCCAGACCGCAGCTAGCCCTGGAAACCATGCAGGACTGCGTGCAAGCCGTGAGTAGGCGTCACCTTGATTCTCCAGCGTTACGTACCCCTTTGAGGAGGTCAGGCTATTTTGCACCAGTAGTTCTCGTGATGCATAATTAGTGCACAGAAATATAGGAAGAGGTGGAAAAGCATTTCTTGTATTTATTCTTGCCTAGAGGAGCGGTAACTTTAGTTCATGGAAAAAGACCTGGTTGTGTCTGGTTTGACAAGCCGCTGGCTCTCGCCGCTCCCTAGGCTGGGCACTCCACAGCAGGGCCAACTTCCTTGCGGCATGGGAAAGGGGACTTACAGGAGGGTGTTCCTATGGGGCCAGGGGCAAAGGAGGCCAAGCTGCTGAGCACCACGTGCGTGGGCTGGCGCGAACCGCGCCGGGGGCGGACGAGCTGTGCCGCGGGAGCCCACCCGCGCCCACGCCAGCGAGCCCCACTGGTGTGCAGGGCTTGGGAAGATCTCCTCTCTTCGTAAAGGCCTTGAAATTAGTTTCAAAAAGGCAAGAGGGGGGTTATTCAATGCCCTGCCACAGCCCTGGGAAAGAGAGCACAGCTCAGGTTTGCTCCTCACCCACATTAGTATGCTGGGAAGATGCAGAAAGGATTCAGAGCAGTCTGGCCCTGAAGGGATGAGACCCAGATTTTGCTGTCACGGAGTATTAAGGCATTGGGTTCACGTCGCAGGTAAAGGTACAAGTTAGGTACCACATTGCTCAGTCCTGACAGGACTGAGGCACTTCTAAGCATGACCAGAGGCAAGATTTCAGATACCATGGGAGCTTCATCGTCAGAAATACAGGTGCCTGCTAATTCAGGCCCGTCGAGGGCTGAGCATCAGCTCCGTGTGTGTTTGGAGGAGCACGGTGTGACAGGCTGAGGTGCTCAAAGCGGGACGGAGGCGCGCAGGAAATTTGGCAGTATTTTTGCAAACTTGATCCCTGTGCAAGTCACTTACTTAAAGCTTGTTTTTAAGCTCAAACGCTCCAGTTTCACCCTGTGGTAAAATTTAAATTTCACAATAGTAAAAAAAAAAACAAAAACCAAAAAACACACCACAAACAAAACCAAACCAACCAACCAAAAAAAAGCCAACCAAAACACATGAACCGTAAACCTGTGCATTCTGCTTTTCCCATATGAAATTTGGACATTTTGTGAATTTATATGTTCCACCGAGCCGCGCAGCGGAAGTGCCAGCAGACACCCAGCGCCCCAGCTCTGCGGTCCGGGTATGCGCAGCAGCAGCAAGCGGGAAGCGGGGCAGCGGCGGCCGCGCGCGTATCGGTAACTTCGCACCAGCAGCGGGGTTTAGAAAATGTGCTTATCGGGCTTTTTTGAGTCTCCCTTCTAGCTCCTGCTTTGCCTCTTACCGGCCCGTGCCCGGTGCCGCGTAGCGGCGGCGCCGGCCTCGCGCCCCCGCGGAAGGCCGACCGCCGGCCGGCTGAGCCGGACCCTCTCTCGCCTCTCGGCGCAGCCTTCCGCGCCCAGTTGCCCGAGTCGGTCCCCAAGGTGCCCGTCTCCGTTAACCGCCTCGTACGTGACTCCAGGCTGCGGGGTCCCCGCGGCCGCCGCTTTCCTGCGGAAACGAGCGCAAGGAGGGATTTATTTTCCACCAGAGAAATTCTGCCCCTCTTTTAGACTCCGCTTCTAAGGGAAAGGATGCCTAAAGCTGTGGCGAGCGTTAAGCAGCATCCCAGGCTACCTTTTAAGAGGAGAGCATCACCCTTCCCCCCACACCTTCCTATTACTCTTACATTCCTTAAGAGACCTAAAATTACCATTGACCATTGTGCAGCACGACCGGAAAGCTGTGCCTCATGGTGACGGACTGGATTACTCTGACTTTTACCTTCAGCAGACAGGCTCCACGTATATCAGGACACAGTTTAAAGGGAACGATCATCTTTTTAATAGATCACATACTGAGTCACAAGCTACATATTCAACAGAAAATCAAGCTAATTGCTCACTTCTTCTAAGACATCCCTGAAGGATAATCGACCTCTGCAGAGCTGTTTCTTCATTGGAAACTAAATAATTAAGCTGAAGACATGCCTTTCTCTTTCAAGTTTCTCTCTGTATTTTCTTTTATTCTTCTTCGTACCAAATACATCAGCACAAACGTAGGCTATTGACTTTAAGTTAAAATTAAAATTAGCTCTAGTTTTGTTTTGTTAAACCCACAGCTGAAAAACGAGAGACTGCCAAGACAGAAAAAGAAAACATTGCAACCTTCCTGCCAGTTCTCATCCCTACCCACTTACCCAGCAAATTGTAAACATGCCACGCAGCGTCTTCTTCCTGCATGTAACTCAAGAGTCTTCAGCAGGATTTACCTCACGTGGACTTCGGCTCATAGCAGCAGCTCTGCAGAATATAAAGAAATGAACAGTACCATGACATGATAGATTTGTGAAGCCCCGAAATGTGATAGGAATCTTCTTCGTTAATTTAATCTATTACTGGCTAATTGCTTATGTACTGTAAATCTGCAAAGGTCAATTCTTGAAATCACCAAACAATACGAAGGTATGAAACACTAACAAGTCCTAATACGATAAGAATGTTAATCGATAGTCTAAATGAAGCCTTGTATTGCCGATGATGCATGAAAATGTATTATTGTTAAGGACTACAAGCACGGGTTTCAGTGAAAGCAATAAAATAAAAAGCCATGTATTTTGAGAGAAATACAGCATAAACAGCATCTGTAAATATTGACTGTACAATGAACTTTTTCAAAAGAGCATCTTTAAGGCACAAGCCATTTCACTGAAAAGCCTTCTTGCACCAAAAGTAAAAGGAAAAAGAGTGCTGATGCAATAAAGAAATACTTGACAAAGGCCAGCTCTGAACTATGTGGATGCAACAGGAGAACATGGTTATGCATATTAAATACTGCATTTTAAACATACCTAAATAAATATTGATATACACCAAAAACTTTCATAAACTTGCTCATAAGCCTGCAGCCTCACCCCAGACAGAATCCTACAGCCACTCCATTCTGCAGAGTTAGTGCAGATGTTCACCTCCACAGGAGGTGAGCCTCACCTGGAGGCTCGCTCCACCGCGCTGCTTTACGCCCTTTTAGAAAATTCCTGCCTCCCTAAGTTTCTAACTGGTTGGGATGAATGTTAAGGAAAAACGGTATTTTGAAACCGCCTGCGAATTCTAAAAGGCTGCAGAATAGCGTTCTGTTTGTGGGAGCAATGTAGCTTTACTGACGCGACACGGAGGAAGCGCGCCAAGAGCAGCTCTGCGCGGCGCGCTGCGGCAGCGCCGGCAGTGACTGAGCCGCTTCAGTCACTCCGGCACCCGCTTACAGAGCGCCGCGCGGACCCGCTGCAAGGGAGGGTGCTGAAACCCCCTCCTCCTTTACTCATCCCCCGCGCGAGACACCCCGCTTCACCTCCGACGGCGTTGAAGGTATTTCTCAGGGCAGCGGAGGTTTGGCAAACTGCACTTCTCCGAAAATGCTTCGGTGTTTCTCCGTTTTCACCAAACCTCTTTGCCAAACTGCCAGTTGCGAAGGTCCTTTCGCTTGCGCAGCACTGTTAGAGTATATTTCACAAGCGGCGTAGACAGCACTTACTGTGAAACCTGTATTTCTTATTTTCCTGCTGGTAGGAAAATAGAATACTTAAAACCAGTTGGGAACCTAAAGAGTTAGACCTGCTGCAGGCAGGTCTTAAATTGCTATTATAAAAAGGTCCATTAGCAGGTTTGATCTGAGCGAGGAGGGTGTGCTAGTTTAGTGTATTAGTCTGATTTCTTCCCAACTAAATTCTGCTCATGAATTTCAGAAGCGTTGAATTAGAGGAATCTGGTTTTCAGGGCCAGGCATGGATACTGTCAACAGTCATATAATAATGTACTCTCATGTTTTAGGCAGAAAAAAGGAAGCATTATTCTTTCTGAACATTTCCTTCCTCTCTAAATCTTCAGATACTCTGCTTTCTCTAAGGTCAATGCATGAACTTAAGATACACCATTCTGGAAACCAAATTAGCCCTCATTTGCTGGGAAGTTGAATGCAGCCAGACTAATGGTGGTGCAAATATAATTGGTTCCCAACATGTGTCAGTGTGTATACTCCTCAAGCCACGGAAAAGATGCATTATGGGACTAATTTTTAAATGTTAATGGATATTGGATGTTTGCCAGACACCCAGCTGTGCACAAAACATTGAGATGGTAAATAGCTCTTGATCTGTTTAGAAACAAATTATAATGGCTGTTTGGATTCCACATGACTGAAGGCATGGTAACCAGCGCAGGCTCACAGACTGACCCTATTAACTGCACTAAGGGGAATGTGCCGATTTTTTAAATCAAAAAAAGAGACATAAAATAAGGCTATTAAGATGCTATTTAAATTCTTTTAGATTAATATTAAACAAGCAAAATCCCAACAACAACCCGTAACACCTGTTACCATTGCCTACATGAGCTAACTTATTTAAGGGAGCTTTTTTGCTAGGTTTCTTTGGTAGGAGGTCAAAAAGACATGTTTTCATCATTCAATTTGATTATAAAGCTGAGATCTGAATGAAAAGCTTGCCTGCACTTACCCAATAAAATCCCTCCTGCCGCACATCAGCAATGGGTCTCACCGAAATGCACCAGGAAACAAGACCTCTCTTCATTTGATGTGTAGTTCTCAAAATTTTAATTTAAAGTCTATGAATATCTGTAGTTGTAGGAAATTCTTGAATTTCTTGAAATGTCTTACTAGTTGTACTCATTGGGTCAGGAAACCCAACAGGGAATTTTTAATCAGCTAGATTAGGTGCTTTTGATTACTGTAGCATTGGCAGAAAGCATCATTTCGTGAGTGAAAAGTGTGCTACCTGTCAGCAGCACAGGAGAGCTCTTTTCCATAAAGCCGCGTGTTCAGCAGTTTGAGCCCCCTTTTCACAAATAAGACAGTCACAGGTATATTCAGGAGACCTTCCCCTTTAGGATTTTGCTGTTGGTGTTTCAAAATTTCTGGAAAAAAGCTTTCAAGGCTAGGGCACGATCAGTCCATTTATGATACCAAAACTTTCTCCATAAAAAAAACCCACCAAAATGTTACTGAATTCCAAGCAGAAGAGCACAGTGTCATCGAATCAGCAGGGAATGACTCAAGACTGCCTAAGAGCTGACTGTGCAATGCCATTAAATCACAGCCTGTCAATAATGCAAAATTTGTACTCCTCAAGTAACTTTGCAGTTGCAGCTTTGTATCTTGGATTTGTGCTTCTTAGCATCTATTCTGTAGGTTGGTTCTTAACTCGGCGCTTTCTGCTAATTTCGGGACCTTACATAGCTCGTCCTCTCTGATCTGAAATACCCTGTGTATTAGGAAAGGATGCCCGAGAGTCATGTCTCAGGTTCCTTCAAAATTAATTTTCTCTTTCTGAAAAGAATGTTGCTTTCACCAAATGTAGAACATTTAAAAAAAAAAAAAAAAAAAGCATCCTGACCATTAGGAAATATGTGCAATTCTAAACAGGTCAAAGGAAGGTATTTTTTCCCTGACAGCTCAAGAGTCTTGATCCATTCTTACAGAGCAAGTATGGATCTTGGGGGAATGTTTTCCTTGGATCTTGGGGGAATGTTTTCCTTATCGGTGACTCAAGCACTAAAAAAAATGAGACAACAAACAAAAAACCCTCTTCCTTAACCCTGTGGGCTCGCTTGACAAGCCACGAGATGAGGTCTGGCCCCACAGAGAGCAGCCCCAGCCTTCACGCCTTCCGCACTGCACCGAGGGGACCTGCTGCGCTGCCAGCTCGTGCTCTCCCCGCCGTCGCCGGCGGACGACCCACAAGCAGACGATGCCCCACGGGAGCGAGAAGGGTGTCAAGCGGCCGGCTGCGAGGAGCGCGCCCAGAGCCACGTGCGCCTCACACCTTTATGATGCTGTCGTGTATTCCGTCCCAGCTGCCGGCAGAAGAACGACGGGGACTTCTCTTTCCTAGCAAACCACCGATCCAACGTGGGGATTCAGACAGCAGGACTACTCCGAGGATCCAGCTATGCCTTCGGTTATGTTAGCGAAAATCTGAAATAACTCCAAGATTGGAGAATTTATTCTTGATTTTCAAAAGCAAACGAGAACAGAGTCTGACCAGCAAAACCAGGGTTTGAATGACCTACATCCGAAGTGTGTTTTCGCAGATGCAGAGTAATTTCATTAGAGTACTCCGCAAAGTCTTTTACTTGCATAACTTGTTTCCATTTCTTTTTAGTGTAATGAGATTTCATGATGAAAGTCAAATACAATCTAGTATAGCAAAAGTGCATGTTACACTGATCCTAATAAGCCCAATGAAAATCAATAATGCTGCTAGTTTCCCTGAAATCAGCCTACATAAGCTCCAAGCACCGTGTTCTGCCCAAAGCAGAGTATTAGCAGCTTATATGAGACAGTTATTTCCTAGCAGAAAATCTGAAAACAACCATACTTGAGGAAAAAAAACAATCAAAATAAATAGTTGATACAAAACCAAACAAACAAAACATCAGAGGTAGCTGCCTCCTGTCCTTAAACTGCGGGTAAATCAGTTCCCTTCCCTCTTCATCCAGCTGCCATCGAGCTGCCGCGCTGACGGCGGCCCGCGCGAGCGCGAGTCGCCGGGCCCCGGCTTCTCCGTCCCTCGCGAAAGAACAACAACGTTGTCCGCCCGTGTGCTGAACAAGGACAAGAAATTTTGCTCTGAGAGCAGGAGCCCCATTTTCTCGGGGATAGAAATGAGGATTATAATAAAAATGGCAAAAAACCACAGTCAAGCACACTGTATCTAGGAGCGGTATTAAAAATTCAGGCAACCTGCTGCAATCAACTTTGGAAAGTTGTGTGTAC
The DNA here is from genome assembly GCF_964289735.1 of Phaethon aethereus. Lineage (NCBI taxonomy): Eukaryota > Metazoa > Chordata > Aves > Phaethontiformes > Phaethontidae > Phaethon > Phaethon aethereus. The sequence goes on from NC_138584.1 coordinate 15,591,950, forward strand.
CATCCATCATATTTCACTCCTTCTGCTGGTAGCTTGCTCCGCATTTGGTGATGGGAAATCCTAAGTTAAAAGGGGAAGAGAGGGCAGATCTGAGAGCAAGAACAAGGATGCGCAAATGTCGGAAGGTGGAAACAGACAGTTCATCTATACGTTTAGTCATATATAGTATATCTGAGAGCGGTATCCATCGTTATGTAGATTTTTATCCTGCACATATTTAAAAAAAAAAATCTTCTTTGAAGTTTTCCTCTTCTTAAATAAGCTAATAAATGTAGGGAGCGTAAAATATTATTTCCATTGCATTAGTAAGCTATTTTTTCTTCGCATAAGAAAATGTTTCTCTGTAACGACCTACCTTATGAATAACCTGGGGAAATAATTTCAGGTTTCTTTAAAATGCAACCATTTGTTTCTTATTGATGAGTTCAATTTCACTAAAAGTTATGGAGCGAACAGCAATAGCCTATTTGCGATATTGGATAGCCAAAGGTGCGTAATTATTTCCAGTTTACTATTAAACCAATATTTAAATAATTCAGCAGGCAGTTGCTTTTTTCTTTTTCTAATGATGTACTATTAACAGGCTGACAGATTTGCAAGAGTGAGGCATTTTATGAATTTTTTGAATTAGGAAATTCTCACAGAAGCAAATGTAAGCACGAGCTTTTATTTTTGTGTAACGTTTGCATTAGAAAGTCTTCCCTCAGGACTAGAATATATTGAGTTTCTGCAAGCGTATAACTTCATGTAAGTAGCGTATTTGTACTTATTTACCAAGTGCAAGTAGGGTAATTCTGAATAAAATGATGGTATATACAGACCAGGTGTACGCAGCATATAGAAATAGGTGCCACGGATACATCAGACACGTGCTTCTCCCTTGGACGGGGGCATGGGGCAGGGCTCATCCCGCCTAGTTCAGAGGCTGTAACAGCGTATGCCTGTACATCGCAGGTGTACGGTGCTGTTGCTATGGAGACTGGCTCAAATGAGCAGGAAATTTCATTTTGATGAAGTTACATTCTCGGGCAGAGGAAGAAGAAGGCTCTATATTCAGCATCACATACGGCATTTTTTAACGTTAGGGACACGCGTTCCGTAAATAACAGACTTAAAAGGCGAGTCGCATTTTCCCCTCGTGGTGTCAGCCCTGTGACGAACACCGTGGGAGCGGCCGGGGAGGTCCCTGTAACACCCACCTGCTCGTCGCCCCGCAGAGACCGGGGCGGGCAGCGCCGGGGCGTGCGCCGAGCGCGCCGGGCAGCGCCCGCCGGAGAACCAACAGCGCGCGGCTCCGTGCGGCCGGGACGGGGAAAATTAATTTCAGGTGAAACGTGTCATTAATTTTAGGTTTACGTAAAAACTCTTCGGGGGAGATCTGATGCAATCAATCAGAACAATGTTTTGAAAACAGTGAAATTAAATATTTTCCCTTCTTCCAGCTCCCCACACACCAGGATTTATCAGCTCTATCAGTTCACTAACGCTGGCAGAAACTTGCCACGCAATTCCACAGCCCAGCACCTGCATTTTGCAGGGGAAGGGATTTGCCCGAAAGCTGCCACCCGGCTCTCCTCGCCGAGGACAAAGACAAGACTCATTTGGCAAACAAGAATCCAGAGGTATCTTCGGTGGGGTTTTTTTTTTTCCTTTTAAAATCTTGGCATTTGAAGGCTCCTAGCTATGCGCACCCAGCAGCCTCACGCGAGCAGCTATTACACCGAGGCCTGTTTTGGGTCACGGGAATTTGTTCTGCAGGAGTTTGTAATAAAAATCATTTAAATATTAAAGAATTTTCTACTACTCCTAGACTTTGCGCAATGCTTGGAAAGTACAGAATATTAAAAGCCTTTTACCTCAGGAACACCTTTCCTTAACCTAAGTAGTGTTTCACTCAAGAAAGCCGCGGTGAAATCAGTGCTGCTTCTGGCATGTATTAAGCACCGGTCATTGCTAGGAAGGTCTGTTGTCAAAACCGAGCCCTTCGCTATCATATGTCTTTTCCTGAACTATATCTTAACTTTCATAAATAACCGATGAGGTGGACTCTCCTTTTGCACCTCAGTGTTGTGCTTTTTTATTATAAGAAAAATCCGTTTTGTACCATAGTAATATCACTTGCCACAGTAAAATAGGAGGATTCACGTCTCCCCCGCGCCCTCCTGAACCAACCGCCTAGACTGCAGTAAGATAAAGAAAAGCCAAAGAAAATGAAAAATATCAATAAAGTTACACAGGTAAATTGAAATACTTACTATCTTGGGGGGAAAACCTGTTATTAAAGTAAAAATACCTGAGATAGCGTCAGGCGGTGTGACAATGAAGATGTCATTACTGAGCAGGACTCTTCAGTCCCTTCGCTGTCAATAATTAATACATTATTTACACTTGCACATTCTCATTTCCCAGCTTTCAAGGTTTCATTTACACTCTGATCCCTCACTTAGCAGCAAATTTAACATCATTGTGACCTACTTCTGCCTGACACTATACACCTATCAAGCAGAGAAAGAGAATAGCATCTAATATGTGCATTTATTAAAGCAGAAAGCTTCAGTTATGGGAAGAAGTGACAAATGCCACTGTTTGCCACAATAAACTGGAAGAGAAACAAATTGCTCCCCCCAAAAAATCAATTAAAAAGCCATCTTAATAATACCGTTTGTGGGAGCCTCAGCATTTGCATGTTTTAGGGAAATGTAGCTGAAAAGTTTCTAACTAAAAACCAAAGGAATTTGCAAACTTAAGAAAGCCATACCACAAACTGCAGACAACCTTATGCTAAAGATATACCATTTTGACTATCTGAAATTAAAATATTCTGTTGAAATAGAATTTTTCTCATGATGCTGAGGAGATACATCCAGTCCTAGGAGAAACAATGTCAGATGGTCATATGAAATGTAAATTGCCATTACATCACAGTGTACATAAATGTACATATTTATTTAGTATAAGAATATGCAAACTATCAGCATAAAATTTAACATATGTTAAAACTGTGCTGTAAGCAAGGATTGCCAGAACATAGCTGACTGGGGCAATGCTTCTGAAGTCAGTGCCAAGCTTCATGTTGGAGTTAATTCTTCTGTTTTGAAAAGCAAGTATTCTGGACCTATCCTGGCACCTGGGGACAGACACTGGATGATCTTGAATGGGGAAAGCCACAGAAATTTGGAATTTGGGCTCCCCAGAAATTTTTCTGTTGGCTTCAGTGGACTTTGGAGCATGCCCTCAGTGCAATCAGAAACTGTTAGGAGTAAGAGCAGCAACAGTCCTACTCCAAAGAAGGAAGAGCTAAGAAAAGGAGATAACCCAGATGCGCTTTTCCACATGCAGGCATCCTACCGAACCATCAAACAAAATCCCAAGGAAGTTACTTTGTCATCTTTTAGTTGTGTAAAATTTACGGTCATCAGTTAGAAGACCCTCTTCTCTCTAAGTCTATAGAAATCTAAAGCTCTGATCGTAAGTTCTCATAACTTTGCAGAAGGGGGCTGTCTTCTCTTAGCCAAGCAGGCGCTTCCTCCAGATGGAGTTTGCCCACGCTGCCAAAACAACGGGGCTGCGTGAGGCTGAAGAGACGATTTCTAGTGCGTGACAGCTTCAGGGTTAACCATACCATTGACTCTCTCAGTCTCTCCAAGCACTTCTGCTGAGCTCTGCTGAGCGACTGCCGCGGTTCTTGCACTCTCTGTGGTAGGGAGGGCATCCTTGTTAATCATACAGAGGCCTGGCTGGATTTGGCACTTTCTAAAATTTCATCTCAGGGGCTGTAATCAGAGGGAAAACACAGACACGCTGGACAGTTTCTACAAAATGCCGTACCATCTGCTTGACCAGAAGGAGCACACCAGCCAGGAGGAAGCGCTGAAGTGATGCAAACGTGTTGTCTTAGCTAAGGCTGGACTTTCTCACTGCGTTCAGGCACTGTGGATGTGGAAATCCACCCGAGACTAACTTAAACCTCAGTTCGCCTATGCACAAACACCGCAACAACCAGTCCAACAGAGCCATAAAATGATGGCAGTCGTCACCAGCTTTCACTTCTTGTATAACCAGCACTCAGCTGTCACTGTCAAAGCCGTACAAAACAGGGAGGTCTGCATTAAAGACGTTACTATAGCCACTGCAAAGTTAATATCTCTTTAATTGATTTGCCATTGCGTGACATACTGACTCCAGTTTCTACAGCCCTGTCTCCTCTTGGCCATCAGCTGGTGGTCTCTAGTTGGCACCGGAGAGGGCACAGGTTGTTACTGCACCCTTGGTGCCTGCTGCATCCTACTCGCCCCTCTCTCTTTTCCCAACCAGCTTTACAACAACCCATTGCTACAATGCCGTAAAAGTTAGTTAATATTCAACAAAAGGGAGTTCATGCATTATTTTGTACTCTGAGAAATTATTATCATTCACTGCAAATAAAAATTTCCAGGAAGAATTCTTGCATGCCAGTTCTTAGCCAGGAGCACAATATATTGTTGGAATTGTGTTTTCTTGTTAGCAATAGAGATTTTACAGCAGGAGACCTGGCACAATCTTTATGATGGAGGAGCAAACAGTATTGCATCCACTCTGCCATAAAAAGTAATCATTTCTGGAAGACTCTAACACAGTAAAAATTCCAAGCTGTGGACTGGATTCAAGTTGGTGAGTACCCAAAATGTGTCCAAATGCCACCCAGTTGCAAGAAGATCTGTTCTGAATTCCTGAGCTATTATGGGAATATAGTATTTATGAGACGTGCTGGATTGATGGCATCTGCATGCAAATTCTTTTTTGCTTGCCATACAACAAATGGCCCTGGAAATCAGGGTGTAAATTCCCCTCTGCTGTCCGTTTCTGTAAAGCGCTCCTGGACAAGTGATGGGCCAGCTTTATTTAATAGGTTGAGAAAATAGCTTGCGCTCTCAATTAAAATTGTTCTTCGTTGCTATTTGCTCTCACTTTTACCATTAACAGAGATATTAGTTATCAAAAGTGAAGAGTTTTGCAATATGAATAATTTGGAAGAAATTTCGTTCCCTCATGGACTACAAGCGGAAAGTCTACCTCTTCTTTCGTCACTGTTCACCCCTGTGACTACTGGTGGCTTTGTTTTCCCAAACGCTGACCTAAAAATCAGCCAGGCAAGAAAGGACCTGTCAGAGGCCATCGCTGACTAGGAAGCTCCTTTGTATTTCATCTTTCCTGCCAATACATTAAGCAAACCTAAAATTTGGTAGGAAAAAATCAGATGCAATGTTTACTTCCAATTTGGCAAAATCTTCCATAGCCCGTTCCCTGCAGAATGTGTTTGTCAAAGGTGGGAGACCAAAAAGCACAAAAGACAATGAGCACTGCTACTTCTCAAGTTCTCATTCCCAGAAGGGCAAAGAAGAACAGACCAGAAAAATTGCAGGTTTTGGGGGTTGTTGGGTTTTTTTGTGGTGTTTTTTTGTGGTTTTTTTTTTTTTTTTTTAAATCATCATTACCAGACCCAAAAGCTCCAGCATTCTCCAGGATGTAAGCAGGACCCGTCTACTCTGTTCCCCCTGTATCCTGTGCATTTTTACTTCTCATATGCGCAGACGTAAGAGACCCTGAGATTTCGGAGACCTGCCAGAGCAAGTCCATACAAACAGCCCCCCGAGAGTGGCTGTGCAGGTGGGCAGCGAGCGGGTTTCCCCCTTGGGTTCCACCTCAGCGAGGCGAATGGCAGACCTGAAGGCACAGCCTTCACGGGCCGCTTCGCATCCCGCACCCCTCGGCTCTCCCCGCGGGGACGGCCGGGACGGGGCGAGTGCTGGTGCATCCTCTGTGCTGAAGGACGCCCCATCTCCGGAAACATTCCGGGTCAGGCTGGACGGGGCTCTGAGCAACCTGCTCTGGTTGGAGATGTCCCTGCTCATTGCAGGGGGGTGGGACTAGACGGCCTTTAAAGGTCCCTTCCAACCGTTCTAGGATTCTGGAAACGTTCTGCGAAGACTGACGCCAGTGGAAAGGGACAGTCTCGTGGGTCTAACAGGAGATTGCTGCTACAAGGAGTGAGCTGAACACAGCTGAACCCTCAACTTCTTCGGCTCAGAACAGGGGATAATCCCCCAGACGCTTTTGAGGTCTGACAGGCTCCGTTTCGTAGCACGGGAGCACTACACATACAGGTGACTTCATATACCGTTGTCGGAGAAATACATTAATGCGTGAGGTACGGACGAGGAAAGGCTCTGAGGGCCCCACGGCTGGTAGAAAGCCTGGCTGCATGGAGTAAAAGAAAGAAACGGAGGAACTGTTTAAGACAGGGAGGAGAAGAAGCCATTGCTGAAAACGGGAGGAAACAAAAGCAGCAGCGGCAGGGAGAGAGCAGGAGGGACCCAAGGCCGGGGCAGAAACCCGCTGGTCCCATGGGCCAGCTCTGCCAGAGCTGCTCAGCACGGCTGCCAGCCCCGGCTCGCGGCCCGCAGCCCCAGAGCGGCGCCGCCCAACGCGGCCGGGCCGGCTCCCGGGCTGGAGGGCTACCGCGGTGGGAAATCAGGTGCAGAGGTGGAGGAGGAGGATGCCAAAGATGGCAATTCCATCCAAATTAAAACCATCCAAAAGCAGTTTCTTTCTACCAGTGCTGACATGGCAGAAGGATGCATCATCTGACAGGGAAGGGGTGGCCCCTTGAGAATACCTGGAGAAGACAACGATGTCAAGAGGTGCTGTTCCGTTCCACGTTTCCTAGCGCTGTGCAAGGAAGCATTCATCAGGGAAGGTTCAGCTTTTCCTCAGAGTGAGACAAGAAAGGAGACACAGCAATATTCCAGTTTTTGCTCCCGTTTCCACAGGCTAGACGTACGCGCGCTCACGCTGGCCGCAAAACCACAGGCACGACGAAGGAAACGTGGCACAAAACCACTGCAACGAAGTGCAGGCGTACATATGTCTGGGGTTACGAGTTTAGGTAAGCAGAGACACAAACGGACCTAACTAGCAAGAGGGAAGGTCCGTTAATGCCCTTCACCAAATTACAGGCTTTTCGATATTTTTTTTCGTTTCTATTTTGTCTTGAAGAGGAGCCGGAAGCAGCTTCGGTTTTCCCCGGTCAGGCTGGCTGGTTCTGATAGTTTTGGAAGGCAGCTGCTGATGCTCTGAGAAAACACAACTCGGCAGCGTCGGCCACGCTGCGCGCCGGTCTGCTGCGTGGGGGTGGGTACGGGCGAGCATCACGATGCAAGATGTGAACTGTGTGTGAAACCCCAGTAACCTACCTCCAGAGAGGGGAGGGGGTACGTAAATTGCCATTAAAGCCTTTACTCTTGTTTGCTGATAAATTTATAGACGTTAGCATCAAGGTAGCAATCGGGATTCATCAGCTTTACTTTTTCATAACCCGTTAGTCTCCGATAACTTCTCTCTTCAAGTGACATACTGTAACATTGTGCAGTATTAAATGATATGCACAAATAAGTACCTAATGGTAGATTTAAAGATGTTGCAGCCGTCCGAGTTCTTTCATTTTCCTGATTGTAGCGGCATTTGCATAATGTATGAATTCAAACATTATTGCTGTTAAATAATGCATAAATATTCTCCCATGCTGAAATACATCTATTTCCTCTCCATGAATTATTTTGAATGTATCATTCAGTTGTTTTTCTATTTAAAAATGTAGTTAGAACTCTGCATATATCAGTATTATGACTGGAAGAAGTACCATCACAAGTAGTTGGCTAACACTCCAAACTGTAAATGAAGTATACATTATTAAATGGGCCATCTCCTTCCTTCTTCGGAAAACATTATCACCAGAATACAATATTTAGTATTTCTGAAATGTCAGAAAGAAATGCAGGTACATATTTGATTATCTGGCAGGTCTTAGGAAAGAAAAAAAGAAAAACAACGTTTTGCTCGCCAGCCTGAAGGGAATATGAACACGGTCATATATAAAGAGAGACAAATCTGTAAGAGGTGATTGTGTGAGTTCTTGAATAGCTCTCTGTGAAGCTAAGCACCATCAACACCCATTGACTTCCAATCCCCATATCCCCCAGATGATGGACCCTTTTATTTATATTTGATTTTATAAAATGTGCCATCCAGCAAACTCTTAGATAAATCCTGTCAACACTGTCACAGAAGTCAGTTACGTCAATGACAGATGACAGGATGAATAAAAGGACTTCAGGATTCAAGTATCTAAACTTGAGCGCAAAAAAAAATTTAACTTGGTGCACAACATTTAACAATGAAAGTGTCAAAATGAAAACAACATAAAATGTATGTCCCTCCTGGGTCTATAGCCCAGATGAAGTGGTCAAAGACGGTAAAGCATTTAATAAAACCCCAAGGACTCAAAAATATCTTGTATATATGCCTATTTAGAAATGCGCAAATGTACAGATTTGCCTGCTTCACCCTAGTGTCTTTTTCCCCTGCTTATGCCACTGCACCACCTTTGTTATGAAATACCTGCTTTTTGCAATTGCTGTGTTTAAAGTAAGATTTAAGTATTGACTTCTAATTGTGTTGCCTCTCTCTCTCCACCCCCCCCCCCCCCAAAAAAAGGTGGCTTTTTTTTTTTAAATTACTTTTTACTTACCATGTAGACATGACTTACGTGTTTCAATTTGGATCCCAACTTGCTGGATTCTCTTGTCTCAGTCAATTTTCCATTTGGTGAAGGTAGGAAATAATCAAGTCTTCAATAAACATCATCTTTTTTTTAAAGTGTGTCATCTTTTATGATCTGTCATTATAATGCTAAAACATGTCTGCTCCATCAGTGCCATCACCATTACTTTACCCATATAAACCCACACACCTATATCTGTATATGTGCAAAGAAACTATTTACTCTGTCAAATAGATTTTCTGTCACTGTTCATCCCTTTTTTCCTTTACTGCTCGTGATGGTATAGTAGAAATGCACTTTTAAAAACTAATAAGCTGATCCAGTGGTAAAATTAACATATTTTGCTCGCACTTTAAATAAAGTGAGTCTGCATAAAATGGGAAAGATTCTGAAATGGATTTGATCAACTTGAAGCTACTGCAAATAAAGCACAGAAAATATAATCTCTTAAATTCAATGCGCTTGTTAACCCAAATAAAACGGACTGTGAGAATTCATGCCTGTTTCTAACACACAGACGTCTAAAAAGAAAGTCACTGCACAAATGTTTTACCATTAATAAAGCCCTTGATTTACAAGGCTATTATTCCACAGATTGGACCACGGAGCCATGAACATACAGGTAAAAATATTACAGTTTTACTCAGCGAAGATACTGCCATCTTTGCAGCGGAACTGTGACAGGGAACGATCCCACCTGTAAAATCTCCTACTGCCCACCCCGACACTGCCTGGCGAGAATCACCTCTTCCTTGCCCTTTCGTTTGAGCCGTTTTCTTCCTGCGGAGGCAGGGTTTGCCACACCACTTCACATCTGCATCCTCGGTGCAGCAGCGGTGTCCTGCGGGCAGCCCGTGCCGAGCAGCTCTCAGGTAGCTGAACATCTGGTTAACTTCACTCAGACCAACAAGTACCACACTTGGGGCTAAGTTTTCAAAGCCAGTGAATAAATCTCTTGGGGAGAAACATCTGCAAGAGACAGCTAAGCTGAAGTATTTTTTTTTTCACCTGTTTGAACAAATGTAATCGTGCAGATTCCCAACGAACAATTAGCGAAAGGCTGAAGACACCAACGGGCCGCCTGGAGCAGAGCTACCCTGCGTGGCGTCCGCTGTGCTTCAGCAACTTTCGCATGTCAGAGAGGGCTAGGCAGGTGGAAAGAAATGCGCTCTAGTTAAAAATGCCTGTGTTGAATTCACAAATGAATTAATGGAGTATGAAACTCATCTCCTTATCTCGTTGTGGGTTTGCTGTCAGGAGCAGAGGTGCGTAGTTCAGAACGGTGACACAAAAGAGCGGTGGTGTACACTTGAAACGCTACTTCCCATGGGCCCTCTGCTTTGATTTCTGCCTTTAATACTGACAAGAAGTGACAGTAGTTGGATAAAACAATCAAAATTGGAGTTGAAGAGCTTATAAGCCTCCTGACACTTCAATAAACCAAAAGCCAATACAAACCTTAAAAAAATATCAGATATCCATTTTGACTCTGAATGGCCACATGGAGCAGAACTAACACGTGCTCAGAGGGCTACAGGTTACCTCCTGATTTATTTTACTCTAATTTCATAAATTTTAAATAAAAAAATAAATGCTAAATTCTACACGGAGAAGTAAAATCTTTTATAATCTTTTAGACAGTTGCTGCCAGTTCTCAGGAGAGCTTTATGCCTGCTGCTAAATGCCTAGAAATCAATATTTAATATTTTGGAAGATGAAGTCTTAATTACCCATCTCCCCTTTAAGCATCAAACCCACTTTCAGTAAAAACACAACCATTCGCTGGCTGATGGATTGACTGCTGCTCATTAGCGCATCTTTCTGTGTAGGTCAGAGAGAAAGGCTTCCAATCACGTTCCTTCTTTGCTGAAGACAGTATACATCTCACCTGCCTTTACCCATCTGTAAGTTGATCTCAGCTGGTTTCTAAAATTCCTGCTATAGTCAACGGCACCTCCAAGCACGCGATTCAGCGTATCAGACTTAACCCCCTGCCCTGGTCCGGGCCGCCTGCTTCTCCCCCCCATAGGCAACGGGGAGCGTAGGCAACTAGCCTGAACTACATTTCCAACATACAGGCAGCAAAGACTAAGTGAGAGGCAAACAGCTAATTTATTAACCACAGTTGACAAAGTAAATGAAAAAATTGGAGGATGATATTCCTTAAACATTTTTAACTTGCAGTCCAGACAAATCTTATTGCAGAATATACTTTTGTCATTTGCAAGTACAATGGTTAAATATGTGCTAAATTTACGTAGGAAATTCTGAGGAAGGCCAGATTTTCAGATATTTGGGCAACTAAGAATTCTGATGCCTCAGTGTTCAACCATCCCATGATTTAAAATCTTGCTCTCAGTGCTCTAGGAAGAGATTCACTCACCTTCTGTTTAATGGAGGGTGAAAGAAAGCAAATACACAGAACCCAGCACACTCTGGATCCTTTGAAAGCGAGTTACGTGTCAAACTCTTCTACTTTTAACACCCAATTTTCAGTTTAGTCTTTCTCCAAATGTGAGGGGTTTTTAGCAGAGGCCAGAAATTAAGTTCACTGAAACTAATAGGAGCCTTTCAGTTGATTGCAGTGGAACCTAGATAAGCCCCAGCAGCACAGAATCATTGCAAAACTTAAATACATATACTCCAATTAAGTGGAGATCTTGACACAGGAACTATATGTTCAAATAGAGCTGACAAAAACAAATGGATTTTTCTAATAGATGTTCCTATTTTAGAAAGCCACTTATCTTCTCCTTTGTTCCTTGCACTTGATCCTGCACAGAAGTCCTGGATTGAACCTGTGGTATCGCATTTATTTCTCCAGCAACTGATTTTGGGGTCACAGGCACAAGAATCGTAACTTCATTGCAGAAGATGAGTATGAAATAAGACAGCATAATTTTAAAATAAATTAGAAACATCTTTCAATTGTCAACACTAAAAGTAAAAGTTTTTGTAAATTTAAAGATTTAGTGTAAATGTAATTTTATTTTTTTTCGAAAGCTTAAGAAAGCATGCTGTATCAGACCAAAGGTTTGTTAATACAGCATCGCTCCTCTGACCATGGTCCATATTTGATGCTTACTGAAAGAGTTTAGGGATTAAAAACCAGACAACTATAGTAGCTTCTCTGCTGTTAAACACTCCAGAGCCTGGCAATCAGCGCTCTCCCCTTAAAGTATGTATTTCTTAGACTAATATTGAGAAATATTGGGAGTTGCACTATTTGCATATCCAACATCTGTGTTGTCAAAACACTTAGTGTTCAGGTAAAAAACCCAAACCAAAACACAACGGAATACCAATGGGGCCGCAGTGTTCCGTTCCATATCCCACTAAATCAAGTGCAGGTCTTGTGTGTGACTGTCCTCTTCTGAATCACCAACGATGGGCACAATTATTTCTTGTCATGCGAAGACTTAGTTCTAGGTACAAGAAAGGAAATCTCAGGTGCCAGTACAAATCAGATTAGTGACGTGGGCAAATCTTAATCCTGTCACAGAATTTGAGTCTTCAGGGTATAAAGCACAGTCACCTCTGTTATTGCAATCTCACTCTGCCCAGCGAGTTGCCTGAGAAATACACTTACACCCTGGTTCTGTCTTGTTTTGTCTATATTTATAGTGGAAACCTCTTTTAGAAGATGACACAATGTCCATCAGGGAACCTCAGTTTCGGGTAAGAGTGTTGTTTCAGGTAACATTATGAGTCAAGATTTGCTGTCAGACCCCAGTCCTCCCAGTCTGGGAGTTAACCACACACTTAATTCAGTTTATAGCCATAAATTACTCATGCAATGCTAAACAATGTGCTTGCACGACATTTCCCATGAGCACCTCCCTTCAGATCACCCTTCCAAGTGACCAAGACTTTCATATATGAACCTGTAGCCCTGTGTGGTTAATAGCTTTGTCTTCTCCCTTCCCCCTTTAAGCAGGCTACTTCTCATCCCCACCAAAACCAGTACTTTAACTTCAAACTTATTTAAAAAAAAATATAAAAAAATCCCAACTCAGGGCATTAATTCAATCTTGCAACACAAATGCCCAGATGATGTACTTCGTGGTGGCATGGCCACAGCAGGCAGCCACCTTGTGTGCACTGCCTGGGTGTAGGTCCCAGCCAACTCTTCCTTCAAAGACGGGCTGCTCCCTGGACTTACCTTTTGGCAACCTCAGTCCCTGCTTCTCCGTGCCACATGGAAAGTGTTCCCCGGCTGCAAGCAGCTGCCTGCAGAAACTGCTGCTGCTCTGCAACAAGTGTGAGGCCATGAGATGGGATGGTGTCCACAGCACCTGGGAAGGTGGTTACTCCAGTCCCTTTGAAACGATGACCCCTTGGCAAGGTCTTTCCATGATCAAAAAGCATCTGAGAAGTCTCACAGGGATGGAAGAGAGGAGAACGGAGACTTCAGGGCATCATGCCTTCAAAGAAACCAGCAGAGCAGCCTGGCAGCCTTCCTAGTGCAGGGATAGTTTCCCTAGCAGTACTGTGTGATGTGCACACGTTTAAGTCTCATTTAAGCTATTTTTATGGTGACTTTAGATAAATGGAGAGTACATCAAAGATGCAAATCTTCAGCAATTGTTATTTCTTTGAACAGTTTTGGTGGAGCAGTAACATCTTTTCACCCTTTCCTATTTCACGCTTGTTTTCATGCATTAAGAGAATTTCATTGCATTATTCAATGACAATCACAGGCAACAGCCATCAGTGTGGCTCTGCTGAATTCAAGAGTACCATGCCAACTTACTCAAATTTATGGTCTTCAAGCTACTTCAAGCTACTTAATTTACTGCCCAAAAAGTTTCTTCAAAAGATTTTTTCCCTGGATGGAAATTGTCCTCAATACCATGAGTGCACAGCAGCTGTATCAGACATTTGGCTCACTAATTAAGAGAACTAGAATAATCAGCTTTAAAGCTCTAATACCCATCTCTAAATACCTCTAGATGAATTCAAACTAATTTTTACACATGAAGTAGAGTGTGCTACTTCTTACACATATGTGCCATTTTAGAATAATCTGAATACTCTGTTACTACTTCTGGTTTTATTTTTGGGGGGACAGTCATTAACGACCTGATCCTGTCCACTTTGGGTTAAAAGGGAGACCTTCTTCTGGCACAAGTAGAAGGAAGATCAAGCCCTAAATACATGTCTTCCCTAGAGGACCAGGATATGCTGATGTGAGAAATTGCTTCAGCAAGTAGAAAAATGAGCTGGAACTTCTCCTATTTTTGTTTTGTCCTTTGCATTTTTCATACTCTGTATTGACAGCTTCTAGATGTGCAGCATTCTGTGCCTGGTGATCCTTCCTACGCCTGTGTACTTTGCTGTCTACAGCCCTATTAACCTCAGATTTATTAGCTAGCTTGTCAGCCACTTACACTGCCAACTTCCCAAGAGGCAAACGCATCCCTATGTGAAGATGCACCAAGACAGCAATGGAAAAAAAGTACAACCCATCTCACCCTTTTAAACTTCAAGAACGCTTAAACAAAAAGTAAATATTCTACACGTATTCTACACGTATCCAACCACCAAGCTTTAAAATGTAAATCAAGCTTAAAACACACGTAACAAACTCTAGTATTCTTTTTGCCTTCAGAAACTATTATTTTCTTAATATTTTGTATTGCTTCGGGAGGAAGAAATAGGTTGATTTATGGAGAAAAATCACAGTGGATATTTGGTAGGAAAGATATTAATAATGAAGAGATACATTGATCTATGTGATTAAGGTTCAATTATAGAATGTCTCGAAGGGGCATTATTTTGATTGCTGTGCTTGAGCCTCCGTTACAAGGATGTGCTAAATTTAAATGGTGGGCACAGTACCTGGTGTATGGATACAGACTTGCTTCATCACCTACACATGGAGGTGGCTATGACACATAAGCAACATGTGTGTTTTGATCATCATGAAAATCTGGCTCTAACTGCCAACTGGAGATTGGAAATCAAACCAGCAAGGGTATAGCAGGATTCTATGAAACGTTTAGATGGGTGGAAACACAAAGGTAGGGTTTTTGGCTCACACATAAGACAAGCAATGAAACTTTGCTAAAGGATAATGAACACTTTATAATTTTTTCAGTGTAAATCATCAAACATTTATTTTTTTAGGCATGTTTCTGCAGTTAGGATACATTTGAAGAATAATCGCTGTTCTCAAAGGCCTTCAAAACATATTCATCTCCCTGCATGATTTGCTCTAGGGTGAGTTCACCAGGCAACATAATAAAACATCAGTTGCCTCAATGCTGCTGAGGCTATTTTAAACAAAACCTTTTCCTGTGTTTTCCCTGGGGTACATCTTTGACATTTAAAAGAGTGGAGAAGTGGTTTTATATTACCTTGTGAAAAAATTATGAGAATGCATGTAAACCTGTGTAAAAGGTTATGGGGGAAACAGGGAGGCAGTGTGGGGAAGGATATACTAGGAATTTCAGAAACTAGTATTGAGTATCTAGCCACTCTATGTTTTATCTGCCTCTACCATCAAGGACTCAGTGGTATCTATTGTACTGAATCTAAGACGCACTTGGGACAAACAAAACCTTTCAAATAATTTGCAGTAAGTTTAAATAAAAAACAGCCTGACAGAATGGATTTTTTCAAGTGGCATGATATAAAAAGCACAACCAAAAGTTTAGCAAAAATAAAATACACGATGGGCTACTGAAGCAGTCTACTTCACTTACTGAACAAGTGCATTATTTATTGAGAAAATAAAAGGAATAGGAAAGGGAAAGTGGAGATACTTGAAGTTTGACAGTAGTTTACAATGATTGCAGTTTAATTCTAATGGATCTTTCCTCAACCATATATTTTTTAATACCAACACAGTTCTTCAAAAAGAATGAGAAAAAAACTGCAAACATACTACTTGTATGTAGTAACTGGGGTGTGCTTTTTTTTTTTTAAACTTTCCTTGTGAAGATGTTGAATGCACTAAGACTCAAAATGCAGAAGAGTACAAGTCTCAGAGAACGTGATGGTAGGTCCAGGGTACCTACAGGTGTTGCAATCACTCACTCTTTTACAACTTAAGCTTGCATGATGCTGCATGATGCCTATCAATGACTTGGAGTGTGCACAGTCCTCAGAGCCAGCGCAGACCACCATGCCCCTTTAGACTGCTTAACTACAGGACTAATTTGGAGGAATATATTGGTTTCAGAGAATGCTTGTTAGCACTCTGGTAAGTACTGTCAACGGCCCTGTGGGTGAGCCAGATACGCCTGGTGAAGACGAAAGGGTATAACTTGGTTTCTGCACCTGCTCAAGACAGGTCATACTTCACAGTCAAACTATTTGGCACATCACGGAGGAGTACGAGGGCTGTTGACATGCAGGAATGGGAACTTGCTACTATTGCTGACACACAGCTCTGGTCTGCCTCAGTGCTGCTGGGCTTCCCCGTAGGCTACGCTAACAAAGTCCTCATAGACAAATTCAGCTAAGACTGCAGTAAGTGTGGCGGAGAAGCGCAGTCGCAGCGTAGGCTAGTTTGACTCCACACCTCAAACTCTGCTTCACTGGAAACTGAAAAGTTGCTAGTTTGGGTCAAAATTACCATCGGATGAGAAGAGCTTCATAAGCTGTTTTGTTGAGAAAGCTATGTAGAAGGGACTAGCTGGGTAAGTTTTCCTGACTCTCGAGAATAAGGGTGAAAATATTTTCTGAGATCACCTCCACAAAGTCAGAGGTTCTGTCTGAGTGAAAGACTGGAGATTTGTATCTGCGAATGTATTTATACGTAAGGTTTCATGAAGTTTGGAAGACAGAAAATCTGTGCTGGAAAAGTGTTCCACGAAATGAAAAACACTACGACAGTTTCCATGAAATAGTTTCTTAAGACAAGGTGGCATTAAGCGTTCCACATACAGACGTATATGGACAGCCATTTTTAAGCATTAATTCTTAAAAGCTGCATAGCCATTTCCCTTTGTGTACAAGGTTTTTAAAATAAGGTATTTAAAAGCTTTCAAATAGCAAAGTTTGGCCAGTGCGTTTCCTGCAAGTCAGGCTGATGTGCAGGTAGAGGGAGTTCTGTTACGGCATATCCCATCCACCCATTCCTTTTCCTTTCTTCTACCTATTCTAAACAGGAACTTTTCTGAATATAATAGCAGTTAAGGTAACTATTTTGACTCGTGCTATCCCATTTATGAGCCCTTTTGTAAGATTTTACCAGGCTGATTGCTGGATAATGAGGTTGTGATACAAAAGTGTTCTTCACCTCAAAAATCAATCACACATTATTAATCCTGCACGTTATTTTCATGGTCAGTGTTGATTACTATACAAGTATATTTTGCCTACAAAACAAACAAATGTACCAATCCCAATTTTTCTGATGTCTTTCTAAACACTTACTGTATTTGACATTTGCAGTTATATACTTACAACCGCTTACTCTTCACTATTGGGTTTATTGATTGAAATGCCATTCATTTTCTGCAGATAAAAGAAATGTGGCTTAGCCTGTTTCTGTTTATTAAGATGTGGCCAAGCAGAAATTTCACTTCATTTAAAAAAGCTCAGATATCACTTTCCTTGCATTTGCTTCATATATACACTGTTTACAATTCTGAAAGGGATTATTATATAATGCATTCATTCACCTTCTATTTAGTGGAAACACTTCTATTAGCATAATGGCTTCTGCAAGCCTTTTTGCTAATAGTCAGTTGTTTACACTTTGCATGTGCGTGTAAACTGTAATATTAGCTTTAAGTAACGCACCTCAATAAAAGGTTAATTGAAGAAAAAGTGAAACACAAGGAAGTTAGGAATGTTAGAGAATTGTAGAATGCACATCTTTATTCTAACCAATCCATCAGGATGTCTAAATTGAAACCAATCACAGTCTCTTTAATTGCTATGGCTAAATAGGATTCATCCCCCTCTAGTGATTGAGAGAGAGGGTACAAGACTTCTACTGCTACTAGAAAACAAAGTGGTTTGAAGTTCAGATTGCATGACTTATACCCACTGAATAACCTGTGGTCAAGAGATCATTTAAAAAAGTATGTATTTTAAATGTTATGGCAGAACTTCCCTTTAGGGGAAAGTATCACAGTGACAAAGCATTCCCAGATGAGAAATAATATAGAATTATCCTGCATTTTTTCCTTTTTTCAAATTACATTTTCATCTCTTAACAAAAGGAGCAGAAATCTGGTAAAATAGAAAAATTATTGCTTTTTTTCCCCCCTCCAGCTAAGAATGGTCCTTTCCTCATTCAGTAATAATTTTGATAATTGTCCATTTTTCCCCCCCTAGGAATCGTGGTAAGAGTACGCATTGAATGCTTATAGTGCAAATGACCTTGCAAACAAGGTCAGTCAAGGGTGGCGTCCATGCTTATGGGATGCTCCGCGGGAGCATTCCCAAGTTTACAGATGGGTAATATTACTAAACACAAGCGACATCATTATGGATACAGAGAAAGATGGGGACAGATACGGTGAGGCAAAAGCAGAGAAGCGGAACCACAAAGGTCCCCAAAGCTAAAGATGAAACCTACAACCTGATCCTGAAAAAAACAGAAAAATATTCAAACCAGGAAATCATTTGTTCAAACCAGTAAGCATCTGTATTTTTCTACAGTGGCAAGGTTTTTCTGTACTACAAAACGATCAGAGGAAGAGAGACTACAGGAGTGGACGCCGAGGGATGCCCACTGCCTCGTAACCAAGAGCTGAGGCAGTAGCAGCAGCACCTGGGCTCCAAAGTGCTGCCCGCAGCACGACCATCCTGTGCACGAACTCAACAGAGCTGCCAGAGAAGCAAGCTGCTGAAATCACTTTCCCACTACCTTAAACTACTCACTTGGAAAGGAGCTCTGAAGTATAATGGGATAAATAATGCCAAACAAGAACTGTTCTAGTGCTAATATTGCTTTGACTTCAGAGGGATGAAGCAACAGCCATAGCCGAGTTAGAAACGGATCATGCTGCTTCCTCGTGTATATCCAGAAGGTTAGCTGTTGTGTACCATATAAATGTTCATTCTTAACCTGCTTTCTGATGCTCAGTTTAACCACGGCGAATGGGACAAATGATCGTCAACCACCAATCCTTTGGAAACGCAATGCCATAGTTCTTTAAGTTAGCATAAACCCCTTGTGATCCATCCACGATTTATTAGAAGTTTGGAAATGAGTGTAGCACATTTCCTTCCCCCATTTGCTATCTTCTGCCAGCTGTGTAAGGACTCAGTGAAAAAGCCATCCATCCTCTTTTGTCAACCAATAGTTTTCTAGTCTCAAGCTATAAATGAACAGCACAATAAATTAAATGTTTGACAGGGAAGATGTATGGCTTCACAATACTGTTTGATCTATGCTTTTAAGGAGAAAACATTGAAACCCATAGTTCTAGTTATGCTATTGATTACTGGAAAAATGTGTTTAAATGAAGAATATAGAACGTCTCTCTTCTCTTTTTCACTCAACCTTGGAAATGATTCTAATTCACAGTCAGAAGAAACAGTAAGAAAATAAGAGGAAGTAATCAAAAAAATAACGGCAGCAAATCCAGTTTAGTGCTTCAAAGACAAAGACATTCCTTCATGATTAAAAGGAAAGATATTGATACTGAAGTTGAAAAGATACTTTTGGAAAACAGAGCAACGGAACCCTCACCTTGCGGTCGAAAGTCACTAAATTAAGTCAGAATCAGTGGAGAAAAACAGTTACCTCCAGAGATGACTTAACCCCCTGTCTCTGCTAGAAACCCATCTGGACACAGGTCAGACTGTCCTGTTGAGCTGCTTATCTCTGATGACTAATTTTGAGACTACGCTAGATGACTGGTTCAGATGAGATGTCGAGTGTTTAGGTAGCTAAATTTAGGGGAGATGAATCACACAGAAGAGCCTGCCTAGCTGTTGCTAAAAATCAGTAGAAAGACAAGTTTTATTTGAGTGGTGCACTACGAATGGCAAACTGGCAAATGGCCATTTTAAGAACCCAGTCATGCTACTGTCATACTGTAACATGCCGTACCAAAACCTGTGAGTACCGAGCCGTTTGAAACACTCCAGGATGCCTCTAATCCAGGTTAAGCACAGCTTTCTGTATTTATCATCTGGGATAAATTGCAGCCCAGGAAACCACTGATGTGGGCAATTTGACTGGGTTGTTAGAATGGTTTTCTGACAAGGAAAGCCAGGAAAGTTTGTGTTTAGTCATTAAAATCAGTAGAGCTGTAGAGTCCAACCTGCATTCAGAGGAACCTGTATCCATGGTGGATATGTGGAGCTGCTCCTATGGGACTACTGTACCTTACAGCACAACTCTGTAGATAAGAAACAGCAACACACATAGCAGCCGAGAGAGAAGTGTCAAAAGCCAGCACTCGGGAATGAGTTATAGTTCCAGGAAATCAGGAAAACGTGTGCACTATAGTACTCTGTCAGCCTTTAGGTGGACTTCAGGACTGCTGGAAAAAATCCCGCTCTGCGTCTCAGGGTAGGCAGGCCCAAACTGACTGTAATGTCCTTTTCAATGAGCATCAGCAAGTCCGGATTAAGCCAAGATCACATCTGCACAAAAGACAACTACCCCCAACAGGGCAACACTGGGATGTCTTTTGTAGATAAAGCCTGTTATGAAACACTTTCTGTTTTTTCCATGTCCATCTTCTCTTGACATATGAACTTTCAGCATCCAGTGCTGTGTGAAATAACGGCAATTTTCCTTCAAGCACCTACTAACAGTGATGAGCTGTCAGATGGGAAGCACGTGACCAGCCCACTCAGCTTTCTGCGTACCTGCCAAAACGATGATGCTACCGAATGAAACCTGCCCTCATCTTCAGATATTTTCTGGAGCAGCTGGTGTGAAAACTTCTGGAACATCTGTAAAGTAATAGGAGAATCAGTAGAAAACGATTTGTGAGGTGTCAGCCTGACATTCATTTCAGATAGGACCTAAATAATGGAGTTCACAGGGAAGTACATGTTTTCTGCAATTTCAAGTTTATGCAAAGCATAATTAAGAAACTTCCCCCTACAAACAAGTAACTAGTCTATCTGTAGGAGGCAATTTTCAAGTACTTCCCACACATAGACACAAACATTACAGGCCTGTCTCTCTACTGGAAACCTTGGGTTCCTTTTTATTTAGCACGTTTGTCTTGTAAAGGAACTACAAAAGACTGAGTAAACCAGTATTTTAAAAACAGCTTTTTAATCAATTTAGTTATCTCATTGGAACGTGTAACAGAAGAAAATATCTCAGCCCAAGTTAAATTCTCTACCAATCACACTTTTCTAGAAAGTTCTCTCTGAAAACAAAAATCAAGCTCCCACCTGATGCCCCAGGAAAATACTGAACTCAAGCAGGAAAGCGCCCAAGTGCTTTGGGTCAGGCTAACCTCAGCTTCATGTTTTGTACAGTATTTACAACCGAACCACTCGCTGTGAAACGCTGCCAAATTCAGACCCGGAGGTGGAATTTGACACCCACTGGACACTGCTGCAAGTGAGGAAGGAATAAAAAAATACCATGGGGGAATCCGCCGTCTAGTTTTCTTCCTTCCAATGCAATTCCCAGTCCAGAGCCAGGCATATGCCCCGCCTGCACTACAGGTTTGTACCAGCTTTTAAAAAAGGCCTAAGTCTTGTATTTCTGCATGCTCCCCTATCAAGTGCAATTAAACTCTTTTTACAGTCAGAAACTCAGCGTTCAAGCCGCTACCCAAGCTCAAGTAGACACGTGCCACCCCACAGCCTTCGCAGCGCTCCCCAAACTGGAGACCCACCAGGCTGACATACCGAGAGCATTGCTGTGCTCTCTCCAGCTTGCTTCCTCCCACGCTTCTGCAAGAGCCGAGCCAAGTCTGCAAGCACTCCTCTTTCGCTGGCTCTGGCAGCACACGTCCTGTTCAGCTGGGATTTAGGATCAGACCTTTGACTGGGTTACACGGGCACACGGAGGTGTGCCATATTAGCAATGAAGGTCCTGCTTCTTCCTCACACTAAACATGAATTAAAATACCTCAAAGGCCAGCGCAAATCGTCATGCCACACTTGAACAGGTGGGATCAGGTGGCAGATACAATTCAGTTGCAGCAGCCAAGAGCTCTGTGCAAGGTAGTTGCCCTGGGCTAAGCTGCATGTTGTTCTGGCAACTGAAGTAGCCTGAAGGATGCTCACCTGGGTATCTTGGTGCTGTACGTCAGACTGCAGGGAGGAAGCCCTGAGGCTCGCTCACTCCAGGTTCACCACCGCATCCTTTCTGTTCTCACCCTGTATCATGATAAAGAATTATTCTTTTAGAGTCATTCCAGTCAGAAAGCACTGATGCACCAGCAAGAAAATACCTTAATCCCCCAGGGCAGTAGTCCTCTCACTGCCCCAAAGGATATTCTGCAACCTTTCCTGCCTTGCAGCCAGGTAGCAACACAGGGGACACTCACGTCTCCCTGCTGCTTCACTGCCCCACAGTTCATGCAATATTGTCCTTGTTCTGAACTCGGCAGAGATACAATAATTTGCCCAAAGGCCCTACACTCACAAAAGAAATCACAAGCCGGAGGAACAACTTACAGAGCATGTGCCCATCCTGTGGTGCCTGCATGGCCTCAAATGTGGTTGCTGCTCGTTCTTCAGCGTCTGGTGCAAATGACGGCCTCAAGACACAAAAGCCTGAAGTTTTGAATGAAGTTCATCAAAAGTTCTCAGACAGCTGGCAATTAAGATGCATCGAAAGCGTTCCAGAAAACCCAGTGCCAGTTGCTCTTAGGTTTCTTATTGGAAATACTGGGGTTTTTTTAAACAGTATCTGGTCCCCTCTCTAGGTAAGCCCTCTCCTGTTACCCTCCTAGGAACATGCTGTTCATAACCCGTGTCTTCCTCTGGAAGTTGCAGGCCTTGGTGGAAGGTGGCCAGGGGTCCGTCCGAACAGCATCACTGTGGGCCTCGGGAGCTTGCTTGGTGGCAAGACGACAAACAGTAGATAGGATGTACGTAACAAAAATGGCAACTGGGGAAAAATGTACAAGATTAGGTGTTTGCTGCAATCCAGGAGCCCACTGCAAGCTACTGTTGGTATCTTCGCCAATACTAGTGGGGTCAAGAGTCACACAGATGTGCCACGTGGAGATCGTCCCCGTGCTGTGTAAAGGTACCATTGGTGTTTCCAGAAGAACTGAGCACTGCTTAAAAGATATCAAGCAACCACCATCTGATGTGCTACAATAGTGGCCAAGACATTTTTCCCCAAGGCAGAGCCTGGAAATCACAGTAAAAAGAAAAATCGCTATTTAGAAATGGAATCTTAAAAGACTGCTCCTTTGAAGGGAGCTCAGTAAATCTCTCTAAATTAGCTTCTGAATAGCTCTAAATTAACTTCTATTCAGGACTAGATTAAGGCAGTCTGGGTTCAAAGGTGCCTTATGAGAAAGAGCCACCAAATGATCCTGCAATCATCCAAATAATCCACCTGGGACAGTCAGAGTGACTGAACGTATAGCTCAGGCCACTTCTCCCGCTCAGGAGCGCTGGCCAGCTCTGTTCTCTCGTCTGAAGAGGGGAAACCTTCATTACCGAGGGGGTAGATTAGCTCTGGTTGACACGTGGGTGAGACCTATGGCACTTCTCCCCCTGCTACTCCACAGGCTCTCGCTGGTGTTTCAAGCTGGTGCTTTGGCACCGTGATACTTGCTGCAGCTTCAGCTCTGGGGAAGCAGAGGCAGCTCAAGCAACGTCGAACACAGTCACGCTACTTCACTGACATCTGCTTATGTATTGCTTGAGACATAGCAGCTCCATACACCTTTGCACTGAAAGCAAATTAAAAAAAAAAAAATCCTTATAATATGGTAATTCCTTAATACCTTGATCAAGAATTCCACAGGACCAATGATATTTTTAAGCAAAATTAGTATCATCTAAATCTGAACTCCCAAATAATTAGATTACTTTCACTCCAGAATATTCATACTGTGTCCAGCTTCACAAGTTTTTGGCTACATCTTGCCGCTCTTATATTTGGAGGTGATTCCTGTAGCCTACAGTAAGATAGAAGATTTCTGCATACCTTACCATACCTCTTCCTCTTGTTTGACCTCATTTTCTCTGTCCCACCCTCCCGCAAAATAAACAACCTGCTTCTAATGACTTTTCCCCCCATTGGCACCAGTTTTGCTGGTTTCTATGCCCTAGTCAGGTATTTCTGACATCATTTCCCAGGCAATCCCAGCCTGACGTGGTATGACTGACAGGGTTACCTTGCTGCTGTTGGCCTCGCAAGACCGCTCCCCAGCACAGACAGCTTTCAAAGACAAAGCCTGGTCCTGCTTCCTTGCGCCCAATGAATGATTTCATTATTCACAAGTGGTGAATATATATATATATATATATATATATATATATAAAGACATCATAACCATCAGCTCTTTGAAACAAGACTCTCTTTTTAATTGAAGTGATAATTTCAAGTATCTTATCATGTGACTAATGTTTCACTTAAGGAAACACTGACTAAACTCCACACTCTACATTTGCCTCTTCTGAATTAGAAATGGGCACCTGTAATGCACAATTTAAATCCTGAAAGACTAACAATTGTGATTAATGACTGATATTAAAAAACCTTCAGCTTTAGGAAAGGCATTAAGGCAACAGCTTACACCCACAGAAAATTGCCTTGACATGAAGAACATCCTGAATTGTGAGTATTTATACATTCATGTGAATGTCTGAAGTGCTAAATACTGTAGATGGTCAAAACCATCATTTCTGCAGAACTGCAAACATTTTCACGAATGTGCTGTAATTCAAGTAAATTTTGTTTTGTCAAGTGACTTTTGCTGATATCATTTCCTCTCTTTTGTGTATGAAGAATAAATCCAAGTGCCTTTTGTCAAAAATCATAACTATATCATTTACATCTTTCCTTTGAGTATAAACCCTGAGAGTCTAGCAAAAGATACAAGAAGTGGAATTCATGTCTTAGCAGGAGCTTGCAAACAAAGAGATGGGCACCCAGAATTTTCCTCTCTTTATCACACCTTGTATACGTAAACCCTTAATCAAATATTTAGGATGTTCAAGGACTCCACAAGATTGGGCCTGCAGAGCCTACACTTTTTCTTGATAAGGTTAAGAGTACATAGAGGTTATATTCCTTATCTTAATGTTTGGTCCCTGTTTTCATCTTACACATTTAAATGAAAGATATAAAATTGCAAATACTCCTCTTCCGCTGCTGAATTTTCCTGTTGTCTCCGATGACCTCAGAAATGATAATTCAGTTTGAATTTGTGAGTGTCTTAAGCCAGTGACATCCGTAGAGCAGAGAATTATAGCACGTTATGAAGTTATACCTCCCCTCAGTCTTCAAGAGTTTTAAAAGATACTATAAGGTTCTCATCACAAAGCACAACTGTATTGAGTAGTGAACTCATGCTAATCACATTTAATCTCTTATTCCAAATAATGCACATAATAGATCTGAACAGGAAAAAAGGGAAAACCATCAAAAATTTTATAACAGCAGGTCTTACGCTTGGCTTCTGTGTAATAACTCAGCCACCAGTAACCCAAAGTTAATTTAAAAGACACTAGACACACATTATGTGACAAAAAGGGAAAAACTCAGCAAACTTTTAGCCTGGAAGATTAAGAAGGAAAAAGGTATTTTCAGCTAGCACCTTATGTTTCCACAACCCATGACCTGCCTAAAATTACTGACAACTTTCACGCACCCCGCACTGATTTAGAGGAACCAATCTTGGCCATAAGGAAAGACAGAGTGAATAACTTCTTCCTTTTACCTTGGCACCAGCCGTAAATATCTCAAAGCAAAAATTCACCAAAGGAAAGTATTATGCACTTGCAACTGCTGTTTCTTTCTTGCTCACACAATGATGATATAAGTTTCTGTGAATTTTCTGCTGCTTCTTGCTATGGGTTTTTGTTTAGTTTTGAACAATTATTTCTGTGAACCCAAGATCCACACCACTGCAGCTGATTATTCTTTTCAGATGGTTTCCTTCACTAACATCCTGAGACTTAATTCTTGTTACAGTACTCTCCCTACCCTGAGGAGGACATTTCCTATTGACCAATACTCTACTCAATTCTGATTATAATTGTAAAGGCACTGCACTGAGATTAAACCTCCTACTTCCACATCTCATGCACAGCAATCTGAGAGGGTTATTAAAATAGACTCCCTTCTGATCATCTCTGTAGACATTTTAATCTTACATTCAGTGTTTTTATATCCAAACCTTGCTCCTCACACACAGGAGGGAGGGAATTAATTGAACTGAGTGGGAGGTTGATTTGGTGGAGTCCATTGGAACTGAGCAAAAGTATATCTCATCTATTAAAAAGCACTTACACTGAATTCTAACAAAATGAGCCCATTTTTGAACTGCTCACTTCAAAGGGAAGAATGGGAATTGCTTGTGCTCTGTCCTTCCCCACTAGTATTTCTATTATCATTTTACTTAAAAACAAAACAGGCATCTGGGAAAGGATGATAGAACTGCAAAGTGTGGAGCGGAGTGTGTTTGGTCGTCGTCTCGTGTGTCACCCCGTTATTTTTAATACAGAAACGTGAAAGGCCTTTCAGTGGAGTCGTGGGATGAGGATGGACTGTGAGAGAGACAGTGAGGTAACCAGCTCACAGTACTTCGCTTTCTCTCTCTGCCCACTGCACTAGTGGTGTTCACTTGGTGATTTTCTCACATCTTCTCGCCTATATGGAAAGGACACAAAAAGTAGCAACAGCAGGAGAAAGCACTTGCCTAAAGCCTCCACTCAGATGTTAGTGCACAATGCAACCTGGAGCCTCCTGTTCGGATTGTGAAACTCCCCATGAACCCCAGCACCTCCCAGAACAGAGCGTGCTTTAGAGAACAGACCACAGGGTTTCTCTTGGAAGAGATGATCGTGGACTGGGAGGACACTGGGAGCACGCTGGGTGTGCTGCTAGGTTTACTCTCACAACCTGTCAGCATCTCTGGAGAGATGTGTTCATCAGAAATGAATACAGATTTGCACGAGTCAAGGAAATGAGAATGTGTAGGTGTCCCATATCCTGCCCTCACATTGAAGATCTTCAGTTAGAAGGCAGAATATTTGCCAGGAAGGCCAGAGAGAAGAGAGAAAGATTAAAACTAATATAAAACATAGGGATACTCATGTGTCTGACCCCCAAGGTTGCAGCCAAGACTCAGAAACAGACCCATTAAATCCTAACTCCCTTCTACCTCTTTCAGTAACCTGGAACATGACATAATATTATAGTACTTTAATGGATCATGGATACGATGACCTCAAAACCTCCTCTGCTTTCCTGGGCCATATTGGGACTAAGACCTGTGTATTCACCTAAAACATAGGTGTGAAGTATCCTTTTGGCTTCTAGGACAAAGTTTCCAAGACGCCATGACTAGAAGGCAGCATTCAAGAATTGCTGTGGAGCTGAGCCCTTGGTTTTCAGGACCCTGAGGTCTCTCAGAGAAATTACAGGCAAGCCCCTATGCCAGTTATGTCAGTGTGGTCTCTGGAGTGCCATATTTCCAGTTTTGTCATCCTCGTTTTGCTACAATCCATCTCTTTAATACTTTTCTGGTACGTAGGGGAATCTCAAGCAAGTCTGGCAAGTGTGATACACGACAGCTCCAGAGCGCCTTTCCCCCAGTTACATACAAGCCTGTAAAGAAAGTCTGGGCACCTGCACTCCAACTAGAAATCCTGGGAGGTAAGACCTTATTTTCAGCTAAGCTTCAGTGGTTAGTTCAAGGTGAACAGCATCAAATGCTGGAGCACAAAGAGTCCCTCCAGGAGGAGCTGAAATTCTCTCTAGCAAGTAACAAGGAGTCACAACTTAGTCCATAACTTCAAGAGCATTAGCAGTTCTGTAGCATCTTTCTTCCTTATGTTGAAGTTCCCCTCACTTTCACTCAACAGCAAACTACTGCCCTCCCTGCTATTTTTAACTAATTGCTTTTATTTACCAGATTTTACATTTGTTAATCCAATCAATATCACATTAACCTCACCTTCAAGGTCGATAAGGAACATGCTGAAAAATTGCTGTTGTCAGAAAACTCTGGGAGCAGCACATACATCCTCCCTGTTTGACTCTAGCAATCACCCTCTCTCCTGTCAATTGATTCCTCTCATTGCTAGCCCTTCCTTTAGTATATCAATAGATTTTTGTGATCTAAATAAACCAAACGAACTAGCAATTGTACCATATCCAATTGGTATCTTGCTGTGAAACAGGCCCAGGCAGATGGGGAGGAGGGGTGTCAGAACCCCAAAAAACCTCATTTGGCTTTGAACATCAATAAAATGGAAAGCTTTTGAGTGTGTTTTTTGATGTCGTGCTACCACCATTGTAACATTATCCAGCAAATTTTAAAGTCTCTTTTCATCCTGTATATACATCCATATAAAGCACAACCCCACACATTCCCACCCACCATTTGAGCATTAAGACCGTCCCTGTTATCTGGACTCCTCGCCACTACATCTTGCGATGTTCCTCACATACAACGGGTCTTGCTCAAGTCTCCCACCACACGATTCCTGACGTACTTGTAGATCAGGACTCCTGCGGCCAGTGCTCCATACACGGAACGTGAAGGATGAAGACGGCCCATCAGAAGGTAGCGCTCTTGGGGTTCAGCTTTAGGTCTACTCAGCCCTCCCCAGGTCAGTTCTGGCTGGGGAAGACAAGCAGTTTCTGAAACTTCACCCAACGGCTCGCAGTGTGCTTACACCTGCAGACAGACAACAGAATTTGGAAGCTGGGGTTGCGACAGGACCGGTACACCTTCACCAACAAGCACGGGGAGCCTGCAGCAAGCACACGGGGATCGTTCACAGAGAAAGACGATGCACAGAGGACAAGGAGGCAGCAAAACCAGGGGAATAAAGAACAAGGAAGCAATGCTGGATGGAGAATAGATCAGGAGAGCGGCTTTCAAAAAACAAGCAGAACGTAAACAGTGTAAGTGCTCTAAAGTTGGGGCAACAACAGGCAGGTGTTGCGGTAGAGAAGAGAAAAACATTCGTTTTACTTAAGGTTTGGTGTATCTAGTCAGAGCTAGATGGGAAAATGGGAAAGGAGATGAGAAAGAGTAAGGGAGAAAGAGGCACAGAATTTCAGACAAGATGTAAACTGAGTCTAGCAGAACTTTTTCTTTCTTTTAATTTAATGTTCAGTCTGCTTCAACTCTAAATAACTAAGCTATTAATACATTTCAGAAATTTAGTACAGGAACTAGTCTACGGTTAACTTTGCACCATGTAATCAGCTATAAGTATGACACTACTTATCACCTTTACTTTGTCATTAGCTATAAACGGAAATATTTTAGTCTATTCCTTGAGAATCTCCCTTATTACAGTTTCTTAAAATACTATCTTAGCACTAGAACCAATTTGGTAACAGTTTTATTTTTAGCTCACTTTTTTTGACAACCAGATCCCACATCCATGTTACTATACATGGCAATTATGTTCTAGTTAGAAATGCCACAATATTTCACTTTATTCATTACTACATAAATATGTAGATTTATGTGCATGGTTCATAAGTATTAAATATTACCATTATCTGCCACCATAAAACAGTAAAAGCCTGACTCATGAAGCACCGTTTTCTTGCCTTTTTCCTCTTACACAACAGTGAGGGGCAAAAATCAGGAATGTTTCTTTGAGCATTATTATGGCTTTTACAACATGACTGACATCTCAAAGTAAGAGCCTTTGCCTCAAGAACCTTAAGGCATAAATGTCAGCCCAGCTCCATCGGGTAAAAGCAAACATCATTCTCATCATGATTAACAAGGAACTAACACATTGTTTCAAAAAAGCCTTTCTGGATACAGAACAACAGGAAAATCCCACTGAGATGATAAGAAGAGACTAAAAAACAGTTGTCCCTGGAGAATCCTGCTTGGACCTAGAGCAGCAATGGCAGAAAAACAATAAAAGTGGCAAGATAAGCTAAAGGTAGTCAAAAAAACCCGCAAAAACTCAAAAAACCCCATGCAGAATAATCAGCATCCCAGAGACCATCATCATTAACCCATGATTACAAATATTTTTTCCTGGCTCACTGAAGAAAAAACACATTAAGCATTTAAATAACTTTTCTTCAGCAAAACACTGAGCATAGCCCATGAAGCTGATGTAATCCACTATTTTGGCAGCATGTGGCAAACCATTTCATGAGATGCTGTTGTAAAGTGATGTGTTTATTATGTTAATTTTTGTTGTATCTCTGTATAATACACAGTATTTTAGTAATTATTAGTGTCTAGAAATGAAAGAAGTTCATATGGGCACTTAGGTCAATGAATGTCACAGTGTGCATTAGTTTAGCTACTCAGTAGTTACAGCTACTCAGTATTTCTACCTATACCCACACCAGTTCAGCCTTTAGGGCTGGAACAATTATATATCAGCATAAAGTGTTTTAAAGTTGAGATTTCATTACAATTTAGCTGATATTTGACTTCTATTGAAGCAGGCACTGTTGTCTTTCCTCTCCCACCAGAAGCATGATCCACCTACTCTGGCATTTCTCTAACCATTCCGTGATTAGGTTCAGTCCACTGAAGGGCAAAAACTAATGCCAAAAGTGGGATAGGGAGAAGAGAAAGAAGTTTGACTTTCTTGGTAGAGAGGCTGTCAACTTACCAATTTCAATCATCGAGGCGAAGGGCACGAACAAGACAGGCAAAGCTGATTAGGCATCAGATTGCTTAGCCAAGAATGGGAGGAGCAGGACTGATCCCTTTAATAGCAGCAAGCCATAAGAACAGCCCAACTGTGGAGTGAAAGCACATCCCGAACAATCCCTGGTTACTTCTTGCAGTGCAAGAGGAGCATTTGGAACACCTTCCTGTCCTTGATAGCCACATTAACAAAGGGATAGGATAAAGAAATAGGTTACGCTGTTAGTATATTTAAGGTGGTATGTCCATTGCGTGTGGCTAAGTCTTTCATAAAGCATCGCAATTTGTTCAAGGAATCAGGCAGGTGTATGGGTTAGACACT
The DNA here is from genome assembly GCF_964289735.1 of Phaethon aethereus. Classification (NCBI taxonomy): domain Eukaryota; kingdom Metazoa; phylum Chordata; class Aves; order Phaethontiformes; family Phaethontidae; genus Phaethon; species Phaethon aethereus. Next base: position 15,622,599 of record NC_138584.1, read on the forward strand.
TTAAAATCCCAGTTACAATTTTACAAGCATGCAGTGTATTGCTTCTGCCTTCCAGTTATCAGTTCCTATAATCCCTGCAGTTTCATTAGTACAAGATGCACAAAGTGGCCATTTTTCAGCATCACTGAATCAGCATTTATGAAAATAATGGTAAAAGCTTTCTGCTGATAGCAGTCAGTCTCACCTTCCTGTGGATAACTAGTGGGGAAGATAAGTATTGCTTCACCAGATTACTCTTCCTAAAGATCAGGCATATCATACTGCATACGTGCAGGAGGATCAACAAATGTTTTGGTTACTGATAACCTAACACTAGCTTCTAAATACTTGGAACGTGGATGTAAAACTGCAAGTCTTCCTCACTGATGTTAAATTACTTGCATATTGGAATTATTAGGAATGTTACACATCTCTTGGAGATTTTAGCAACAACTTATTTCCAGCAATAATAAAATAAGTTTGATTATTATGTGTTCAGTACAAAGAAATTCATTACAGCAGTGAAGCAATGTTAGGGATTACCTTCTAAGTACAAGCATCAAAAATAAAATTTGGAACAAAGCCGACATCCAAAATATTTGAATCTTGTAACTGTTCCATCTTCCTTACTGCTTGAAATGCTTGCAAAAGAAGAAAGTTAAATGTTAACAAGTGTAAGACATTTTGACACTTCCAAAATTGCCAAATACGGTGGAAGAATAAGGAAGTCAGTAAGAAACCTGATAACTCATACAAATTAAGCAGTTTAAAACACCATCTCTCTATCACTGGAAGGAGTCGTTAGCATCTCTGAACAACAGAATGGGAAGCAAGAGGCATGCTGTTACCCAACAGAGAAAGGCAACTTGATGAACAAGTACTCACTCGATAGATGTACAAAAATATGTTGAGATTTTGTACTATAGGTCACAGCAGCCCAGATCAGAGTTGTATTTGTGACAATTATTAATCTGTAAAAGATTTTATTAAAATCAAGTCTGCAAAGTTTCAGCTAAATTCAATGTCTTAGATCATTTCCACTTTTAAGTGAGTAACACCTGGCCTTGCAATGATACACAGCTCATCTCCATAGTGCTGCTTGACAAATTTAAAAGAACTTAAAACATCGCGATTTAAAAACCTGCCAATTCATTTTTGGAATTGAAAAAGCAAGAAAGAGAGTTCTTATAAAAAGGGGTCTAGGGACATAGGCTGAAGCTGGCTGAGAAAGGGGATAGCTCTAAGACCGCTTGCCCTGCAGGGAGTCACCTTTCACCCAACATGTGCAGAGGAAGCTCTCTGCTACCGTCTTGTCTCATCTCTGGGACAGCTGTTCTTGTATAGCAATGCAATATTTACATCACTTTCAGTTTCCTTTCCCTTGTATACTTGGTCACTACATCTGGATGAACCTTTTTTTCTCCCTAGAAACATGGTTTTGGCAGGGCGGAGCAGATGTCTGCAAAAGAGAAAATCTCAGCATTCAGTAGCAGTTACCTGGATACAACCTCCTAAATGGCAGAAGTCTAGACTCAGTTTTTCCAGCACAGAAAAATAATGCCTATTGTTCCAAGCGCTAATCCTACTGCAAGTTCATTGAGTTCTACATTGACTATTATTGAGGTCAACTGTATGAGGTTTAATAAGGCCAAGTGCCGGGTCCTGCACTTGGTCACAACAACCCCATGCAATGCTACAGGCTTGGGGAGGAGTGGCTGGAGAGCAGCCCAGCGGAGAAGGACCTGGGGGTGCTGGTTGACAGCCGGCTGAACATGAGCTGGCAGTGTGCCCAGGTGGCCAAGAAGGCCAACAGCGTCCTGGCCTGTATCAGCAATAGTGTGGTCAGCAGGAGTAGGGAAGTGATTGTGCCCCAGTACTCGGCACTGGTGAGGCTGCACCTCGAATACAGTGTTCAGTTTTGGGCCCCTCACTACAAGAAGGACATTGAGGTGCTTCAGCGTGTCCAAAGAAGAGCAACGAAGCTGGTGAGGGGTCTGGAGCACAAGTCTTATGAGGAGCGGCTGAGGGAACTGGGGTTGTTCAGTCTGGAGAAGAGGAGGCTGAGGGGAGACCTTATCGCTCTCTACAACTACCGGAAAGGGGGTTGTGGTGACGAGGGTGTTGGTCTCTTCTCCCAAGTAACCAGCGATAGGATGAGAGGAAAGGGCCTCAAGTTGCACCAGGGGAGGTTTAGATTGGATATTAGGAAAAATTTCTTCACTGAGAGGGTGGTCAGGCATTGGAACAGGCTGCCCAGGGAGGTGGTGGAGTCGCCATCTCTGGAAGCATTCAAAAAACGTGTGGATGTGGTGCTTCAGGACGTGGTTTAGGGGACATGGTGGCGCTGGATTAATGGTTGGACTTGATGATCTTGAAGGTCCTTTCCAACCTTAGTGATTCTCTGATTCTCTGATTCTAACATAAATGTAGAGTAACATTTACTAACAGGTGTACCGAAAAAAATTACAAAGATTTTTTTTTTTTGTATTATGAAAGAATGATTCAGAGCATAACATTGCTTAAGTTCCTAAAACATTTTGAAAAACATGAAGCATTTGAAGAGCTTCTGTCTTAGTATATCAAGGATGTTGGTTACTCAGGATTCTAGCAGATACTGAATATTAAATGAAGCTGAAATTAATCTACCAAGATCCAAGAATTTCCAATGAGGGAACTGTCTAAAAATAGACTGGAGGGCTCCCACATTTTTCTAGGGCTACTCAGTGGCTTAATCTCAAGAGCCTGAAGCGCATACAGCCCTCATCTCACTCTACAGCATATACCCTAAAAGTTCTGAAACCATGGATGCAACTTGCTATAGTCACGGAAGGATCTAAAAAATGCTGCAGAAGTCGTAGAAGCCACTGAATCTGCAAGTCCCTAGAAAGGGGACCAAGTTGTGACCAAGTCCCTAGAAAGCTAGTAGCTGCAGTAGATAATCAGGTTTTGCTTCAAGCGTGATGCCTCAGTGAGGAAAGTTTAGGCTCTATAGTACTGTGCAAGTACACCAAGCACAATATATTTACTTTCCAGTAAATCTGCCTAGAATGTTGCCAAACAATTCCAAGTGTAGAAGGTGGCTGGATAGTTACTCCCAACATAGGAAGAGAATCTCTTGTCCTTTCTTTAGCTATGGAGGAATGTGTCGTATACGCTGTTTCAAATCACCTTGGGAAAAAAGCTCTGATTTAAAGAATTCCCTTCTTTAAAAAAAGAGGAAGCTGCTGTGAACTTAAAAAGAAAGGGTGTTAAGAGGTGTATTCTTTCAGATCAGCAAAAATGTAAGTTTTCAACTGGCTCAAAACTTGCAAAAGCTGGCATCAGAAATGAAATGTGGAATCCCTTTCCTTAGGACAACCTATTCAGAAGACCTATGTAAAGCTTGTAGACTGTCGGTTTGTATAGGCTATGATCTATATTTCTGCGAAAAAAGTTCCAATACTTTAACATGTTTGTTTTGAAAAGGGAACTACTTTAGCCATTTCCAAGTATCCATAAGAAAAAAGCAAATAAATGTCAATATTGATCTGTTAGTATGAACATTTGTATTCTATAGACTTCAATTTTACTAAGTAACTTCAGTCACATGACAGTGATAATAGAAGGTGATTTTGTAATTCTTCCATTGCCACAGCTGAGAACATATCTGCTGGTGGACCAAAGCGTGCTACAGACTTACTCAAACAAGGTATACCCCCTGGAGAAAACAAGCTATTTAGAGTTCATCCACAGCAGTGTGGAAGTGCTTGGTGTTTCCATTCTCATTCTCCTTTTGTAATCAAAAAAGCAATTCATTCAAAGAACACCCACGTCTGTGTAACAAGATGGCACCACAAACGCCTGCGTTTTTAAGAACTATCATGGGTGTAAAAGGCACCTATGAGAAAAAGGTCATCTACTATTAACCATATATTCTGAACTAACTACACTCCAAAGAAGATGAATTTTATCTAAAGGTAACACAGGAACTTGAAAATAACCACTTTCTAAAATCCACAGCGGACTTAAATTGCAGCAAGAGATTTAGGTCAAGAATTTTCCCCGCCCTAAGGTCTAACAGTAAGCATAGCAAAGCAGGGATGCAGGCTGACTAGAGAAGTTGTGCAGCTTCTGTCTTCAGAGGTTAAAGAACAGGTTAGACACACCTCTGACCAAAATGGTTAAGGTTTACCAGAATTTGCTTGAGAACTGTGAAATGAAGGTAACCTCTGGTCTATTTTCTGTAAACACCAACAGGAAAGTGTGTCTCTCTCTCTCTCTCTCTAAAAAGAGGGGAAACAGAAAGAAAAACCCCACACACTTTGAAACATAACCCTTGTTCACAAAAAATGTACCAAAACTACCTTAAAGTCAATACCTGAAGGTTAATGTTCAGACAAGACAGCACAGCATGCTAAAGAAAGTACTTTGTTGGCACTGCACCGTGGCTGTTTACTTGCTGAGGATTCTCAAGGCTTTAAGGCAGCAGCAAGGCTGGTGTCCCACCACACGCAGCAAATCCCTGCTGCTTGGCAGGTGCCGCTGCCAGGAAACCTCTCTTGCTTCAGAACAGAACAGACTAGTCCAGCACAATTTCGGCTGCACAGCTGACATCTTCAAAGGATGCTGACAGGGCAAGAGGTAAGCCCAGGGCATTAAGGAACCAAAGGGGACGGGGTCAGCCCAAAGGATACTGGAGCACCGTGCCACGGAATACAGATGATCAGAAAATTTACAGTAGACATTATTTAATCTAAAAACACCAGTTCCAACGTGTGTCACTTTTGATGACTCCTCTAACAAATCTCTTACTAGATCCCGCTAGCTTGCTCTATCTAGCTCTCGGGCAAGCCATCAGTGTCAATCATCCAAAACAACCCTCACATGCAGCCTACCCTAGGGCTTCAGGCTTTCAGTCTCACTGGCTTCCAGGGATGATCAGTACTCATCCTTGGAAAACCAGCTTTCACAGCATGCAATTGCTAAGCTCCGACACCTCCACACCTGTTGAACAGCAGCGAAAATGTATCACATTTACCTCACAAGCTATACTGATTTTGACCAGACTTGTTTGTAAAATAACCCCCCAAAATAATTCAGCCAATAACTCTCCCCTTACCAACAATTTTTAAGGTTTATGCATGAAAACAACTTAAAGAAACCTACTGAAACTACCTTAACGCTCCTTTGTCCAATACTGCTCCTGCTGCAAAACATTCGTTCCCTCCAATTTCTCGCGTACGCCGCCGGGTACCCCCAGGCCCCGCCACGTCTGCTACCTCACAAGCCGACGCCTGTCAGAGAAAGAGAGAACTATGTGCGTGCCCCTTCGCTAATTCCTGCCAAACCAAGAGAAGGCAGCAGACTTTTTCTTTCACACTGCACTGAATGTAAGGACCTTGACCTAGCAAGTCAACTCATCATGAGCATAGAAATGGCAACACCTTGGTACGCGAGACCTCCATCCCTCCCAACAGGAAACCAGCCAAAGGGTGCGGCAGTGACAGGGAAGAGACGGGGGTTATCTAGGGAATGGGACATTTCACATGGAGACGGCACAATTATGCGTGTCTCATTTCCTTATGGAACTGGGCTAAAACTCATAAAACATGCAGAACTCTTCAATAATAGGAGTGCTATTTTGGGCTTTTTTTTTTTTTTTTTTTTTTTTTTTTTTTTTTTTTTTAAGGTATTTAAGCCGTTCTGCATTTAATTCACATTTTCCCAAGGAAGAAAAGTTCTTTGCTTTTCCTTTGCTGCCTGCATGCAGAACTAATCAAGAAAGAATACGGAGTTTACACATTAACATGCTGTAAACTTTGAAGGGGGGAAAAACAAAGCAACATAATCCTCTTCTGAATTGAAGTTCAGTAAACTCAGAAGATTACAACAAAGGTGTGCCATGCAGTAGAAATTACTTTTTTTAAGGTGAAGGAGGAACTCACCAATCTCCTTTTGATAACCATCCTCAAGAGACCAAACATGTGCGCCCATGCGTGTAGATGCACTGTAGAGATTTTCAAAGCTCAAGACTCAGATTAGGTAATTCTAAATAAATTCTAACATTAAAAGAAAAAAAAAAAGTTAAACTCTCTAAAGCTTCACTATTGTGGCATATAATTCCTCCACAAGGCAAGAACCTTGTCACTGGTTCTAGTAAGCTAATTGTGGACTAACAGAATAATTTGTAATATATTATAATTTTCTACAGTTAGATTACTGCAGTCCACTGATTAATTTTACCACGGCCCATCAAGGAGAAAATAGCATGCCAGATCCCCCAGTTTCAGAAAAATCAGTTTCTCTCCTTATCCTCTGTGGCGATGAGAACTGCACCAGCAGGCTGCAGCTGCTCCCCAGGAGACCAGGAAGGGCAAAACATTGCAGATGTTGCATCACCAAGCCCTGAGAAAACCTACCTTCAAATACAATCTTGACCACATTCACAACTTACACAGCCCCTTCTATACGGACCAGGATTACAGGAGATGGGACATTTTGCCAAATTATTTAAAAGAAAAATTTGTCCACCTCAGCAAAACTCTGAACTTTAGGTTGGCTCAGTCTCTGGAACAGAATAGAGCCTAACAGATACAGACTTCAGCCTCATCCCTACCTAACACAATCAAATCTTTTTAAGAAGCCTTGCTCACTGTAGAACAGTTAATATTGGTAAAACCATTTCTTGAGATGGACTAGTGGATTTATATACCTGTTTGAAGAGAAACACATAGTTCTTACCTTTTTTCCTAGTGTTTCAACAGACCTACTCATTATCTAAGCATAGAATTAAACAAATTATATGGAGTAAACTAGGGTATGAAACTGCAGTGCCTTAAATACTGCAGACAAATGTCTAATTGGTGCTTTCATGCTGTAAAATACTATAATAGACATAAGGAAACATACAATGAATCAAAGGGATTTCTTTTTAAGATGGCTTATAAAGCTGAAAATTAATGTAAAACATTAAAAACGGCAATCTACGAATAGTCACATGAGCTGTTATTCCCACAGGGCAAAGGTGTCTTTTAATAACATGTTAAATCACAATATATGGAAATGCTTCCAAGTGCATTCACTTAAGTTTGAAGTTTTGCCACAATTTTTAGTCAGCATGCTATCAGGTTTTGTTTTCCTTCATTTACACATTGTATTTGCCAGTGGACATTACCTATTCAAAGAATCACTTTTGGACTTCTCCAACCAATTTCTTTGCTCCATTAGAGAAAAATCTAACAACTCACAAAGGAAAAAAAAAAATCTGCAACCAACTTCTTTCAAAATACTAGAATTATTTTAAAAATCTGAAATTGAGTTTGGAGATCAACATGTCTATGGTAAAGTTCTACTAACAATCTAAAAAACTCACATTCCATGGAGTGCAAGAAGTTATTAATAAACCTTATTTGTAGTAAAATTTTAATAAAAATGATGCTTTGCATTTTCACATTCTGAAAGCTAAAAATACAACAGAAACTTATTTATATTTTATAATAACAAAAAAGTACAAATTGCTATACAAAATGCAGTACCATCTCAAGAAAAACAAGTTTTTCAAAGTTCTAGCAGTTAGGACATTAAATCTGTATTTTCTGAAGAGATACCACTTTAAAGACTAAGCATCAATTACTGAACAGTGATTTTCTTCACTGAGTTAATAAAAAACCCACTTCCATGACAATTATGACTATCACTATTTTTAATTTTGGCTGATACAAATATAACCTCATAATAAAGTTACTGAATTTATAACAAATAAAATTCAATATATATCCTTTCCTCTGAGGTTTTTGCCACAGAACTTTTCAAAATGAGAAAAGTAGTACAGAAACTTCTTTCTAAGGAAATAAGCCTGGCAAGAGATGAGTAAATTACAGTTTTTTTTAAAAAAACAACCCTGTATTTGTAAACACTCAAGCACTGCAGATGTTTAAGGTTATTTCAAAATTATACATGTGGCAATCACTGCATGCTGATACGTATGTTTTAGAGTAGAAGTAGTTCAGCAGACACTGAACACGTGGAATGGTAAATTTCAATTCACGTTTCTATTTGAAACACGCAAGCACATTCTGATATGCAAAAGGAAATCTGACACATTTTGACTTTTAAGAATAAGGGACATCATACTATAAAGATGAAAATTAAAAGATCAGCTCAGTCAGACCCTTAACTATTGTTCAAGTCAACGGGGAGATAGTCACAGCAACGCGTTTGGGTGCATGAGTTGTAAAAAGATGTTGATTCACAAGTTCCATGTATGGATGAATCTGATTCTACCAACATTTCAGATTGGGTGGTCACTGTGATACCCGGAGCACAATACCTTGGGTGTATTTCTGATAAAACAGGTGAGAACCTAATGTAGTGAAGACTAATGCAAGGCCCCTACGTTATACCATGACCTTTAAAAAGCTGATAGCTATTTATTGATTTGAAAGCCAACCCAAAGAACAGACATCAGGTCACAAAGTAATCCGACATCAATAAATCTACTGTAGTTGTACTGGAGAAGTGACAGAAAAACGCTTCACATTGAACACTGACAGCTTTCACCAATGTAATGCTTCAGGATCATGCAGTTACTCTTTAAAAGGGGACTATGCAGAACTTTTAATTCTATTTCTAATCGAGGGGAAAAAAAACCCACAACAATCAGTTCAAAGTAATACGAAGAAACACTATGAAAGTACCCAAACTATTTTGACGTTAATTTGAACCCATATCTCTGAAAAGGTGAAATATCCCAGTCTGGAATATGTATGGCCCACTAATCTAATGTTAAAAACTTTGTTACTTTAACCCATGAGTATACTGTATGATTAGTAGAAAAATCCTTTAGCAGACACAAAAGAAATGAAAGATGAAATTGCAGCAAGAGAGCATGGCAAACCTGAGAGATCTATTAGTGCATAAATCTGCTCTAAAAACTAAAAAGATAGAAAGAAAAAGCTAACGAACTACAATAAAAGTTATGTCTTTAAAGCAGTAAGTTATAACAGGGTGGGAAATGTTTAATATGCACATATGCCTCCAAAGGCATCACTATCTTTCTGAAAATAATGAGCTGTTACTTTTCACAGCACCAAATTTATGGTAAAAAGCCATAAATTGTATTCTTTAATATTATGCTTTTCCCACCCTGGCAGAGAATAAACATGAATTTAGAAGCACAGTAGAAGTGAAAAACAAAGAGGAGAGATAGAAAGCAGCAGAGAAAGACAGAAAAGGTGAATACAGAGCTACAGAAGTGTTTATTGAGCATGCTACAGAGGTAAGCAGAGTACACATAAAATGAAATTAAACAACCATCAAACCTCCCAACTTTGTTAGAAAATTAATTTTTAATTGTGCCACTTTCAAACTATACTGAATTTTACAATTCTAAAGATGTAAAAACTCAACTAATAGAAAATATACATGACTTTTTTTCTACATAGATAACAGAATCTATGAATCTTGAAACTAAGTACATCAATTTCAAAAAGTATTGGTCATTTAAACAGAATCAAGGTAACAGTTCAGACTGACAGAGAACTGCTTTCAAATTAACTGGATCTGTAGATTCTGAGCCATGTTTATAGTAAAGTCAGATCAATTTCTAAATACAAAATATTTTGAAGAGATTTATTAAAACTGAATATTACAATGCAAGGTAAATTAAGACTAAAGGCACATAAACTTTGGTCCCACCTGGTTGTCAGTTTTAGAAAACTGCCACAAAATTTCCTGCAAGCATTTGCAGCAAACTTTCTTCAGCATTGAAAAATACATGCACCATTTCCTGAACTAGCTTGACCAGTCTGTACATGCTCAGAAATCCACAACCATATTCCATATCTTAATTACAAACTAAAGATGGCAATATATATTGAAATGCACGTAAGTCATGTCAACTTCAAAAACATCTACGAAAAATATTCAGCCACAAACAAGACATTACTTAGTGCTGACATTTATATGATACATCCCACAAGAGTGTGTACAAAAAGGTTAAGATTCCACAATGCTTTTCACATAGGGCTCAAAATCACAGAAGTCACTTTTTGTCCTTTAAGAAATTAATATACTGTACCTTGTTAATTTTAACTAATGCCTACATTCATAACTGAATCTAGACCAGAACCATGAAATACAAAAGGCCTTTTTAAAAAAAGAGCACAAAGCAAAAAGTAGCCGAAATCAAATAACGTCATTTTACTCTTTCAGCATAATGCATCTTATCCAATTAAAAAGAAAAATAAGTGACAAGCCAGCAGATAAAGAAATCTATCAAGCAGGAGAAACAAAAGCTTAACCTTTTTACACACCCCTGCCTAAACATATTTAAATTATCATGTAACAATGTGCCCCAGACAACCAAATTTGCTTTTTACTAGTTATGCAATTCCAGCAGTACTAGTTTTCCTTTTTAAGGCACGTATGTAACTAAGTTGAGAAACTGTGGTATTAATTTGAAATATTTTAAACAAAATGATGGTTTATCTAAACAACAGTTGAACAACAGCAGTTAGTATCACTGCTTTTTAGGGTTTTTTTAAAATTTTTTATTTTTTAAAACAACCAAGGAATGATAACAGCATGAAAAAAATATTATAAAACAACAGAAGACAAACTCTGGTCCCCACTTTCCTGAACAGTCAATAGGTGACAACACCAAACAATGCAACACACCCTCATTTTTCAATCTGCCTTTTTAAATAGTTGACTTCGAGAAAGAAACTCTCAGATGGTGATTTTCTCCCAGATTGTAATTGTGAAGATCAATCAAAGCCTGAATAGCTTCTTCTACTGTTGACATCTGAAGAAGTGCCATCTTGTGATCTCTTCTGAAACAAAATAATGGCATTAGGAACCTGAACACTACAGGGGTTGCTCCTAATGTTTGCTATCATCTATGCACTTTTCCTTAAGACATGCTGCAAAAATGCACTTAGGCAGGTTTTTTTTAGCGCTACATACAGAAAAGTTACTTACTGAAAAAATTTAAATGCTTTCACAGTGCCTCCAGTGTTAGCAAACAATGTGCGTAGGTCCTCTTCTGCTACTGATGGCCTACAGACAGAAAGAAAACAAGCATAAGCAAGAAATTATTAGTCAAATTCAGTGTGTTGTGACTCACATTAATACTACTGGCTTACTGACAGCCAACACTTACGGAATATTGGACAGATGAAGTGTTGCAGAAGGAGGGAATATATTTTGAAAGTTTTTGGAACCAGGTTTCTTGAAGCGATGCAGAGGTGAATTACCAAAATCTTTAGTCAGCCCTTGGTCATCAAGTCCCTCTCGAGGTAGTTGTACTGTCTGGTGTTTAGAAAGGGTAACCCGGATAATCTTTCCATACATTTTTTGTCCATTAAGATGGCTCATGGCTGAAAAAGACAAGAATTTTACTCAATTCAGTGTTACTTTTCAATAGCTTGTGGCACATCACACAGGCAAACATGAAAAACACACAAGCAAATCAAAGGGTCAATGTGCTGAAAGACTGGAATCAAGAACTAGGTCTGCAGAATCTGCATGAATATTTAGTTTTATTTAGAGACCATCACATGTGATTCAGCTGTTGAATTCATTTAGGATACTATACAGACCTTCTGTAATACAAGTGCATGCAGTAAGGTTCTGGATCTTGTGGGTAACCAGGATCCAAGACAAAACAACAAATGTAAACATGCTTCCTTCACCTGATTTTACACAGCATAATTTCAAGTACTTAGACTAATGGGAATATAAACAGAAAACTAATCTTACCCAGCTGTGACTGGTTTCCATCAGCCATCTGTATAAGAGCACTGTCCTTCTTATTGTATAAAATCTTCACACGCTGCACATCACCATAAACACCTTTCCAAAGTCAAAGGTAACCCAAAAGAAAAAGTTCATTTTAAAGCCAGTTACCTAAGTAATATTTTGACATATCAATGGAACATTCAGACAGCAACAAGATCACTCACTCAAACTCAACACTCTCACAAATGAATAAAGGAGATAAAGATTTTGAATAGTGAATCTTGAAAAGAATAATTTCTGATAAACCCTCAAAGCTATGTGAATGATATTAAATTAAAGACCATGCAAAATATATTAGCATGCATTAAAAGAAAATCTGTGTCTATGGAGAGTTTTAAACAGCAAAAGAAAAATAGCAAAAGATTTACTATTCAACTTTAAGCCAAAGTGCTAGCTACAAATAAGAATTAAGGTGAAAAAAACAAACAAAAAAAACCAAAACAAAATCAAATCAATAATAAAAGTATAGTGCTAACAATAACATACCGAAGAGGGTAAACAGACTTTGGGGCGTAACCATCTTTAGAAGGAGAGAAGAGCAAGCAGCGTAAGACAAGAAGAGAGAAGAGTCGAGGAAGAGCGGAGATGAACAGATCATCCATAACGAAGGGTGGTTCCCGCAGAATGGTGAGGTGGTCATGGATCATGGTTTCAAGGCGGTTAATTGGGGCAAGTTGGTCCGAGGAACATTTTGTTCAAGCACAGAAGCATGAACATAGGGAATGAAGACAGGGAACGTAGACAAAGACGACGAGAAGGGTAAGACAGGGACGGGCACGGGAATTGGGTAAAGGCAAGGAAAGGGAAGTTGAACACAAAGGGGAAAGGATGAAATGGGGAAGGGAATACAGCAATGCAGAAGAAAAAAAATAAGGAAGTGGGGAACAAAAAAAAAAATAAAATATAGGTCAGTACATAGGAAATGCAGGAATTTGGTCAGAAAATGGTTGGTTTATGTACTGTACAAGAAAAACTGAGTAAAATGTAGTCACCCAAGACAAATATGGGTAAAGTACATTCATATCAAGAGTAAACTACAGCATTTCATCTCAACATGAAAATAAATTAAAAAAAGCATGCAATAGAAATTTTGAACTTTGAACTTCAACTGCGTAAGCATGGCTGGTTATGAAATGCAGGCAAAAAATCTTTCAAAATGGCACTCTGATCTAAAACATTTTAACATGCAAGACTGTGGATGACAAAATAGTACCAGATGATAAAAAAAGCTTAATGATTTACAGTGACAGAGGCCAGTTAAAAATGGAACAGCTAGACTGATACAAACTTCCCACATTTCATACCAGCTTTCACAGCCAAAATAAATGTAAAGGACAGTAAAAGTGCAAAACTAAACAAACCCCTTTAGATTTCAGAGTTAGCAAGAAAGATACAGTTAAGGTGAAAACGCTTTGCCACCACTTTTTTTATTATTTTTTAAAGACAAATGAGTAACTGCAAAGAAAAAAAAATTACTAAGAGAGACTGGAAGAGTGCCTCGTCAAGATCTTTGGGAGAACCTTCAAAGAAAAATGTGTTAGAGTAGTTCACATAAATTAAGACCTTAAAATGTGAGATACGAGCATGAAATGAAACAGCAAACAATTAGAAGAAACAAAACAGAAATTGTAGTTTATGTGATTGTAATTGCAAAAGAAAGCATAGTTGCTATTTTTTAAAAATAAAGCTGTCAATTCAAGTGTCAAACATGCAGTAGTTACCACATTTTTCTTAGAAAAAATAGGTAGCCGACTATCAAAGGACATTTTAAGTTGTTAGCTACCTGGGAAAACAAAAGTATTTAACAATAATGGCTTTAAAATTAACTTTGGGGGATTATTAAAAAAACAGCAAAAATACTTTGAGCTTAAAATCCAAATGTAAGAGGCCAAATGCAAAGAAATTATAAAATACTGACAAATGAAATGTGACACGGGGGGGGGGGTGAGGCGGGGGAGGGCGCATGTAGTAAAATTGTTTCACTGACCTCTTCATTTAAATTGCTAACCAAGAGGACTGTATTGCCACCAGCTGAAACTCCAGGCATTCCCACACGGCCAGCAGCAGCAGCAGCAGCAGCTGCAGCAGCATTTGGAATAGCCAAAGGACTCAGAGCTCCTGGAACAGCTGCAACAGGAAGCCCTAATTTTAAAATAAAGCATATTTTACGAAACACACACAAGTCATTTAAAAAAAAAAGTACCTATATCAGTATAAATGTTGCATACAACACTCTACAAAGCAGACCATCCCATTATTAAAGTCATTCAAAGGCTTGTTAAATTAATATAAGGAAATGTGAATTTTTTCATTCAGATCAAGTCTTCAGAGAAATGATGAGGTGTAGAGAGTACTTTCTTTTCAAATAAACATTCTTGCGCACCAAAACTGTTTCCACTGTACTCCAACATGCTTAAAGTGCCTAGTTTATCAAAATAGTCTAAAGTTAATGTTAATCAAATCAGTAAGAATAAACACTAATTGTGCCGTCTGCATCATTACAACCTTATTTTCCATCACCCTTTGAAGAGGAATCCCTCACTTCAACTTGATGCTTCAGACTAAATATAAAACACTGGAGTTGCTCATGTGAAAAGGACTACATATCTCTCAAAGCCGTAACATAAATGAGGTGACAAGGCAACCTTCTAAATTCAAGATTCAAGGTAGCATTATGATTATGCTCTGTGGCTTTTGTAATCCAATTCCCTGAAGCAGCATGCTACTATTAGCTAAACCTTCAGCTGTGCTTTTACATCTCTTCTTCCAAGGAAACTCAGATCCTGCAGAGACCTGCTGGTTTTGCGTGGTCAAGTCACTGGGGTACTAGGCAAGTGCGCTACTCCCAGGATCTGTGAAAGGTTCTTGTGATACACACGCACTGTACTTACTTTATATAGGAACAGCTTTATCGTATCTGATCAAAATTTTATTTGCACATTTTACAGAGTTCTGTAAAAGGACATTGACATACCAAATGTGTAAAAAAACAATAAAGAAACGTAACTTCATTATTTTATTTTCTTTTACTGTAATTGGGTTGTCAGATTTCAGTGTTTTGGAATGTTTATATGATCATGCTAAGCTAACAGAACTTTTGACCAATCTTCCAGTATGCCATATAGACAGTCTAAACATATCCTTTCCAATATGTACTTAAGACTACTTTCCTTGCCACATTAAGTTTTATTTTAAAGGAAGTCATAAGAAAAAATAAATTCTACACTTTCAGTCAATGTCCAAATACTAAGCAGATAATAGTAAATATATTCAACCATTAATTAAAAAAAAAAAATAAAAATCCAGATTTAGTATCTAAAGGCAACACAGAGGGGTAGAAAAAGAGGGGAGTAAGCAAGGTTACCATTTTTTTTCTTATTTTCCAGAAAAGATTTCTTTCTACATTCCACCTCTTTATTTATGTTTTGTTATACAAATTTGTGGAAAAACAAGTAATTAAAAAAGAGAGACAGAGATATTTTGTTGGGCTGGAAAAATGACCCCTCAAAGGGAGCAGGACATCAATTACTAATTTGCAGTAGCGCTTAACAGTATTACCAATCAAGCATTGAAAAAATATTTTCTGGTCATTTCCTGTCAAAGCACATAGAGAAGAAAAAAAGTGTAGTATTCCAAGAAAGGAAATTAAAGATATGGAATGCTTCCGATAAAGTTTTAAAGATTAAAAATGTTAGTACTCAGGGTCAAACCAGAGGAATAGAAGGTTCTGAGTATTGACAATTCTAGTCATTTCTCACACCACCAGATAAAGGGAAAAATCTACTTGAATCAAAAGGCAACAAATATGATCTTTTATTGCATTATATGTGTTATTTGTGGGACTGACTGTAATATATAAAAAGAATGAAAACACCGATCTTGTCTTTCTCCCTTCCATCCTCCAAAAACACTTAATAGATTTGAGACTATATTAGACAGTCTATGGAAACAACAGCCAGTTACATTAAATAGCCAATAAAGTGACATAATATACGCTTCATCACGTACGCCAAGCACTAACTACCTGGGGGTTAGAAAAGCACTCCCCCCAGGTATGCTACTGTACGATCATCTGTTATGAGGGCTGCGCTAGGTCTTGAATCAAAAAACGCAGAAATAACACTAGCTGTCAGAGAACGGATATGAAATTAGATGGACCACTGCTAGTCCAAGCATAGCATTTTTGTTTCTCAAGATCCATTTTGTCTGAAAGGCAAGTGTAGAACTATATACTTACATATTTTAATAGAAAGACAAAAATCTAACAAATACAATGCGTGTTTTGCTCTTGTGTTAAAGCTGAAGAATATACCTTTACTTTCAAGAAAAAACAATTAATAGAAAATGCAGTTAAAGAAAGTACCACTGTGGAAGGAGTAAAGAAGTTTATTCCCAAAATCAGACTGTAATACTCAGGAAACCTGTGAATATCAAACTCCTCAAACAACTTTAAAAAAATCATTTTGGTAATCTACTTTTGAGTGTTTTGTATTGCATATGATGAATGTCATGTTTATTTACCCTCAGCTACTGCAGAGGTCATACAGACAGAAATGTGAAGAATGACAGTAAGGTGTGACAGATGACCACCTGAAGGGAAACAACTTATTTTATATTAGGTCAATAGCTACCATTTAGGTATTAGAAAGTGCCAAGATACTAGAGCATTTCAAATCTTCCAGTGCGTCCAGGCACCTCTCCCTAACCTTAGAAGCTTTAAGCCAGTCCAGCATTTTTAGGAATAAAGGAATCTAAGGACGGCTAGTGAAGTTTTTATAGGTCTTTCCATAGTCAGGCAGAGCACAGCTGAGTAATTCATACTTTAAAAGGCAAAATTCTTCATAGCATCCGAGTCTCTACAGGACATTCTTTGGTCCCGCTGAAGATTAATTAATATTTGTTTTTAACAACAGCATTCATATGAAAATATTTTCAATTATGATCCTTTGAAATAGATGAACTTAATAAGAATCTTAAGAAAGGGCATTAGTGGGAAGTGCTAATAAAGAAAGCCAGCGATGACAGCAAGGGATAAAGCTGTGGGAGCCCTAACCACAAAAAGGTATTTCCAGCTGTAATATTAAACAAATATCTAAATTGGAATTAAGGTCATTACATGCTATTACATACTAGTATTTGCAATTATAAAAGTTATTATTTTGCAATTATATTATTGCAATTATATTATTTTAATTATATATATATAATTCTTTGCAATTATAAAGTTATTACATGTTAGTATTTGCAATTATAAGTAGTTCTTATTTTAAATCTTTTGTTTGTTGTGGTTCAGTATAATACAGTTGCTATTTAAAGGTTTTTTTTCCCTGCAAGATCTCCTGCAACTTTTTTGGGGGGAGGGAAGAGAGAAAGTGTGTATCTTTTCATATGTGAGGTGAAAAAAAAAATTAAAACTAAAATCAACCATCTGCTTCTGGTAATTCATTCGAAACTAGCCCATTCTGTCCATTAGTGATTTGCTCCTTCTTTCAAAAGATAACAAGACTTATTGAAAAGATGTTCCAATTTACAGTCTCAAAGATTTCTGACACCTTATTTCATCACGGCTGAGGATGTAGTAGACAAATGAGTAATGATGCATGCGGGCTAGGATGATCTATTTGATTGATATGTTTCTAACCGATTACATAGCACACAAATCTCATTTCTTGGAAAGGTCAGACAAATTATAAACCCACAGAAAACACAATTCTTGTCCTGTAGGTCTCCACTGCACTCTGATTTGCCATTGTGATTTAAGCAAGTCAACATTTTTTAATAAATAAAAATAAGAACAACTTGTATTACGAATATTAGTTAGCATGCAACACACTATTTAAGAATTGAGGACTTATCTGAAACTATTTAGAAATGTGACCCACTTTGTCAACGTTATCAACCAGTATTTGAAAGCTTTGTCACTAGCTTTATTTTAGCTTCCAACAATTACAGATAACAGGTTTTTTGCTTTTTCCGGATATTAATGAAAACATATAAATATTATGCCCTTTTTCCTAGCCTTTTGAGAGGTCTTTTTCCTCAATAAATTTTAAACACAGCATGTCACGTTATTTCTTCCCCCTCAGTGTACCTTTTCGCATGACTTCTGAAATGCAAATTAGTAATGCCATTTTAATGAGATGCAAATATATTAAAAATATATTATGAACTTGCACGTGAAAACCATAGGCAACAGAAGCTGGTTGCATAACTGAGAACTGGATTTAGTCCCCAGTCCTGCTATGAACCTTTCTTATGGCTTTATGTCAATTAACCACAATCTTTTCGTACTTGTTACTGGCCTGCTTCTTACACTTAGCCTGAATGAGTCTGGGGGAGATAGCAGGTCCTTTTAAAATCTCTGCATAACAGCTTATGAAGCTGCAAGTGTCACTACACTACATTATAAAGTTACATTTACTGAAGAGGTGGGTTAATTCCATCCAGAAGGAAACTGAAATATGTAATGGTTTAGTATTAATGCATATTTAAACACCAAGACTAGTAAGACTCACATCTTGTCACTAAAACTCTACTCACAAAATTATGTTAAACCTAAACCTCACTCCTGACATATGAATTACAGTATACTGTTAACAAGCCAACACAAAAAGGCACTTAAGTTGTAAAACTATCCAGCATATAATAGCATAACATAAGCAAAAGTCAGAACTGAGCCCTTACCACATCAGTTAGTGACCTCACTATACACATACAAGAGAACAGCTACAGCAAGAATTTTAACAAGAATGCCACACGTTCAACTTATGGTATTCTTTTCAAGCATGCAAAAGGACCTGAAGAGCACCACATTAAGCTCAAAACGGAGCTCCACTCTCATGGAGAAACACGCCCTTTGGGAACTATCTGTGAATAGGGCACAACAGACACACTGACTGAATATACTCGGAAGATATCTTCACTGACATTACAAAAATTCCAAAAGCAAAGAAAAGGAAATAAAATCTTAAGATAAAAAAAAGAAGCAGGAGGAAGGTCACTGCTATCATTCTGCCATATTTCACACATCATAGTTTGCCAACCTCCATCTTATATCTCTCTGAACTTTTAAGTGTTCACACCGTTCTCCTTTTTGAGTATCTGAACAAAAATGCAGCTATAAATTTCATGCACAAGTGGCCATTTAGGCTTTTGAGGTTTTTCTTTTGTCCTTTCTTATTTATGTTACTTATATTTTGTGCCTTTTTACACAGTAAGCAGCCCAGAATGAGAACCCTGTTCTTCCATATTCAAACAAGCACAATTCCCATTTTGACAACTATCCAAATGGCTAAGGCACCAATAGTACTATGGAGACTTTTTTAAAGTTTTTCAGCAAACAAAAAAGGCAACTAGGAAAAAAACCCCAAAGCCCAAACAACAACAACAGAAGATCACTGTATCATCACCCCTATTTGATAGATGATGCAGAGTTACAATACAAAGTTCACCCAATCGGCCACAAACAGAGTTAGAAAATGTACCCAGCTCTCTTCAGTCTCTTTCAAAACAATGAATGCTTTTACAGAGAAAAAAAAAACAACCACGATATATAATCTCCACTACTCAAAATAAGTATGACTGACTTCACTGATGCTCTGAAAATGTTTCACAACTGCAATGAAAGTTACCTTTTATTTTCCTGCTGCTTGGAAAAACAGTGCATTTAAAGAGGTCCATCCAGAGAGCAAGAATTAAAATATTTAATTAGCTAATATGACTGTGATCTTCATAATTTTACTAGCAAAAACCTTTAATATACACAAAAGAATGAGTCTGATTAAAATCAAAAGGTTAGAAAAATAACGCAGTTTTGTAGACAAAATTTACAAAAGCATTTAAGTGACTTTCAAGCCTAAAACACCAGAGCATGAAGTCCACTGAAGCTAAAGTCACAAGTATAAAAGTATAGTATTCCCAATTATTAAACGTATCTAAAGTGATGCAATGATCCAAACATCCTCAGAGTGTAAGTCCACTCTGCCAACCAAATTAAACTTGTTAATTTGATGCATACTATAAGCATTATATACAAAGAAATATGTTAGTAAGCCTGAGACTAGAAAGTGACTTCTCAGGATTCAGGAAAGTGTCAGAATTAGTGTTACAGAAGCAATGCTGCATTTGGCACTGTTTTATAAATCATGAATCTTTTAACTCTCTCCCCTCCTAAATCCCTGCCTTACAACACCTAATATGATGGTCTCATATTAATAAGCAGCAGCTTTACTTTGTTTTTGTCTCCTTACTAATCATACTGCAGCCCCATGTCTATATTCTAGTCGCTATGTGCTGACAAAATAATTACTAACTGCCTCAAGGGCATTTCTACAGCACTCATCTCTATGGTGTCAAACTTCTTCACAAATACTCATCCATCTTCCCTATCAACTCATGAAATGAGAGATTTCAATTTTTAAACAATGGGAAGACAAAAGAGAAAAAAAAAAGAAAATAAACTTTAGCTATGGATTCCTCAGAGACTTTAGATTCTTATGGTTTTTTACTTTCCAAAACTTCTGCTGTAGCTACAAGTGATACGCCACCTTGTAAGTCATACTGGTGGATCTGAAATCAAGCACTCCAAAATTTGTGCGAGGTGTGTGTGGAATTTACAACTAGATACAAAATGCATCCTTCAAGTAATCTGATTTCGGAAAAGGGCAGATACAACGCAACATTCAGCAGCCTTAACTACAATATTCACCCTTTTCCTGGGTTCATATTGTTCACTAAGTGCCTTCTAACTTCTGTAACACACAGAGAACAGAAGCCTCTCTTTACTACATTAACTCTGGCTTACTCCAAGTTGGCCCATCCTGCACAAAAAACAGGGCATGAAATCCATGTTATTCTTATGTTTTCTTTAGAAGAAAAATGGGAAATGATGAAACAAAAAAAAGACAAAAGACTAAGTGGGAAGAACAATGATCACAACACAAGAAATCAGGTTTTACAGAAGTCATGAGATTATGTCTGAGTACTATTAAATTTTGAAGAGTGAAAGGTGTTCTCACCGAAGAACAGCCACTTGACAGAAGTAGGAGTGACACTTATGCCATGAATTGTGGTAAGTTAAAAAAACAAATTAAATTTCTCCCAAAGCATGCATTAATTATTTTGCTAATAGTCAGAAGATATATTTACCCGTATCTTTCTCAGAGCGTTTCACCTATGTTTTCTGATGAACTCAAAAGCTGACAGGATATTAGAACTCATGTACCATAGTACAAGAAGTACAATTACAGATTTTTTTTCCTTTTATTTACAAAAACCAGAGACGAGCACCTTTATTTTTAAGCAAAGAGCATAGTCTTTCCTCATTGAAGGAAACCAACAAAATCTTATTTTCATAATCCAATATTAAAAGTAATCATTAGCATGAATGAAACATGCAATACATGTTAAGTCTGTTACAAACTTGGGTGGGAGGGTAGGCAAGGTGGGCAGTGGCAGTGGACAGGAACACATGAAAGAGGGGAGGACAGATTTGGGAATAAAAGTATAACTAACTTGACTTTTCCTTACACTTTGTGCATTTTTCATTTTGTCATGCATTCTCTCATTCATTTATGCAGGACTTCCAAAGACAATATAGTTGTGTTACTACAGTTCAGATCACAATATAGACTGAACCCCAAAGGGGCCTTTGGACTCTACCGCAATTTAAGATCTTTAATTGTTAGAAGGATTAATAAACATTTTCATCAAATGACTTTGCAATATAAAAGAACAAGGTCAGAATCATACCTAGAAGAGAAGTCTCCTTTGCAAATGCTGCAGCAATAGCTGGGTCCAGCGCTGGTTGTCCATCACCAGATGGAAGATCAGGACGAGTGTAGTCCCTGCTTTTATCATTGTTGTACTTGACATTCAAATTCACCAATTTGGAAAAATCAATCCGTAGGGTACAGCAAGCATTATAAATATTTTGACCATCTAAGGCCTGGAAAAGGGAGTCAATTTATTTAAAAAAAATACACAATACAGGTTGGTTGCACAACTTTTTTTTTTTTTTAAAAACAAGGTCAGGGTATAGATATTTATCCGTCTTACTTTCTAGATTAAAACCAATTAAGATTAAAATGCATTAACCTCTCTTAACATGACGCCAGGAAGCCTCTCATACCTCATACCTGTTTATGCACCAAAGTGGCAAGAGACATTTTAATACAGTCAAACTTAAAAGTTAGGCTGTTGAATATAGTTAATTAACCTCTATTCCATAGTACAGCTTTAATTCAGACATAATGCCAAATAAATTTCTCAAATTAAAAAACAAACAAACAAAAAAACCCAACAACCCAAACCCACACAAATACTCTTTTACAGGGAAAGTTGACCTAAGGGGGAAACAAAAAATTAAACTCTAGACATAAACACCATGTTACACAGCTATCTGTTAGAGCAGAATATTTACATTGCTCCTGCACGTTGTCCTTCTCCCCTTAAAGGCGCCAAAATTGAAAGAAAAGCAAGTTTATCTGCTAACCTAATGTTACTAACACTTTTTTTTAAAAAAATCCTATTTTGACAATTAACTGGTACTTCTGAAAGAATGCCTATTAACAGTGAAATTCACACAAACTCTTAACATGACACCACTTCAAACTATGAAAACACCCTCTAAAAAGGCTTAATTATGCATGTTTTGTCCATCTTCATTATATACTAGGCAAACTGATATACCTGGATTTTATTCCATTTACATTTGGGGCATACCTTCCTTTCATTTGAAGCACTAACAGCTAAACATGAGAGATTAAAAAAAACGGAAATTTTTGTAACCTAGTTGGTTTATATTGTTAAGAAATGCTAGGAAGTGAAGATACAGCTTAAAAATCCATTCAATCAATTCATTATGTTAAATATAAAACTACCTTATCTATACACATGGTGAAAAAACCAAGTAAGTCACACTTCCAAATACAAAATGCAGATCCTTGGTTTCTCTTGATTACTGCTGGACTGAAATGTACCACTTCTGGACCTGAGCTAGCTCTTGCACAGCTAGCTTGGTTACATCTGGAATGCACTTTCCAACACATTCACGTTCTGGTAGGACTTCATATTTTGAGTGAAGTACTGCATGAACCTAGCATGCCTGCTGGGTATGGAAGCAACATAGCTATTCTCATACAGTGATGCATCTGGAAACAGAACATCCTGCAGACACCTCTCTGCTAGGTCTGGGCCAGAAAGGTTGTCCCCTTCTACAAAATGTATTACCACAGCTGACAACTCCAGGGCTCATGAAATCACTTAAAAGAATTACCACCATTAGCGCTCAATGTAAAAGAATAAGTCAGTCAGTAGTATTAGAATTTCCAACTAATGGGAAAATAAAATAATACACACCAAAAAAAGTATAGAAACCTGACAATCTAGACATTGTCTCAACAAATACTTAGCAATTAAACGAGAAAACTCCTCTGCTTGAAACTCAGCTTAAACAATGCTTTATGCAATATTGGCACAGCAAAATCTACTGTCCTGACTCACAGAATACAAGCTGAGAATTAATTCTGTATTGTTGGGGTGGTGGTGGGCATCATCATTACAGAACACAGAATTTGCAAGCTCTTTTATACACAGTGGCAAAGCAGAATCCTAGACTCCTAATGCTGGTATTTGGGGGGGAAAAAAAAAAATCTTACTTGGACACATGTAAAAAAGTATACACTGAGAATCAGTCATCACCTTCAGAAGACTTCTTTCCTTCTACAATCCACTAAGATACGGATTAAAGGTAGGTCCAGTTTACACAGCCAGAGCTTACTTATTGCCAAAGACAGTAAGAAATGCGAGTATCGTTCTTTATCTTGCCTGTGCTGCCAAACCCATTACTTAAGCCTTGACAAGAGAGGTATCCAAACTTATGTCATCATGCAATACTAAGACTGTAATGATACTGAATCACTTCCAGGCCCCTGCCTTCCCTTCCTCCCCCTTGTTACTAAGAAGTACCCTCCTCCTGGACTTTCTTGGGGCAGGGGGAATGATTCTGGTGAGTGGCTCACCTCCTGCCAAGACCTTGCCAGCAGACAGATTCCTGAAAAAACACGTGGTATTTAGAAGCACACAAACAAGATGGCTAGTAAGAAAATGCAGATGACTAATAGAAAACAGTGGTAAAATAAACAAAAATTCCTTTCTCAATTCAGACTGACACATAACGCAAGGATAAAGCACAAGGATAAAGTGTTCAGAACTGACACAATGACCTCAACTGCACAGTGTACCCCTGTGCATGAATTCTATAGTGCAAACACACTATCACCTGTACAAGTTTCTCTTCAGCCACTTAGATTGTTTTCTGAAGGGGAAAAACACACAATCAACCAAAAAACACCCCCAAAAAACAAAACCCAAACAAGAAAGAAAAACACACACCAAACAATCAAACAAAAAAAGATGACTCCTAATAACTACGTATACTGCATGTTTCTACATCAGCTATGGCAGTTAAGAAAGGGAGCAAACCAGAAATAAAGAAAATCACAGTCCTCAATACTAGCGAAAGTTCCAAAATAGTGGAGTTGGCTGGAAAGAAGCTAGTATTCCTAAGACAACTACTACAGTAGAAACATTCAAAATATTTAGAAAGGGCTTAACAACTAGGCTTATATTCACAGATAATCCAAAATCTGCTCATGTCTCAAGGCAGCACCTTTCACTGAGGGCAAGAATAAGCAAGCAAGGCTTAACAACACAGAAAAGAGCAGAAATAGCCTGGGAAGTCATAATGATCCAGAACAGAGAGCTACGACTCTGTCACAGACAGTAAAAATGAAAATACCTCCATCAGTGTAATGGAGGTTTGCACCAGAAAACACAATACACTCCCATTTTTTAAAAATAATGTCAAAACACCCTCTCTTTTTGCTCATAGCAGCCAGGAAGATGAAAAGACGAAAACTGCTGAGAAAAGATCCCACAGATTAAAAGGTGAGACAAGAGACTGTTCCAATGGGGGGGGGGGGGAGGGGAAGAAAAAAGTTTGATAAAAAAGTATTTCCTCCTGCTACTGATGTAATCAACCACACACAAGCTTTTCTGAAAAAGGACAGGAAGATTTCTATCTCATCAACATGGACTCATGACACTAGGATCTCTCATTTCCCAATGTGACCGTGGATGTTGAGAGAAGTGATAACAACAGCAAAGGTGATCTCAGATGGCAAAAGCACTCTACAAAGTTACAAAATGTTGTAACATCCCGAATGCCTGATGCAGCTTCATGCAGGCAAGTGTCATATCTATCGGTAGGCTTCAAACCACAGGAAGAACATTCTTAGAATCACTTCTTCTCTCAGGCTTTTCCCTGAATGAAGGGCTTTCTAATGTAATGGCTAGAAACAGCTGCTCTTCTTTCTACTTTCAGGGTTCAAGATGCCTGAAAATCCCTGTGAAGGAAAAGTTACCCTATAAAAGTGTTATATTCATAGGAACTATGCTTTGATGAGCTTCTTCTAAAGCCTGTATATACCATGCATCTGTGGAATGAAACATCCCTACAGGAGATGGTCAAGGCAGCCCTCTACAATTCAGTAAGAGATGTGCCACTTACACTATTTGTTATGGCTCGAAGCCATGTGTCTCCAGAAATATCTGGAAGCTAAATTTCTGGGCTCTATTTCTGAACCGGGAAATGAGAATATCAAAACATCAAATCATTTTCCATCTCCCAAACTGTGCTCTTCTCTGTCTTCTAGGTACCATATGTGAATTAAATACAATATTCTTTATCTGCCCCTCTCTGTCAAGAACTATATGCACCTAAGATGACGATCCAAGACAAGAAATAGATCTCTTGCAGGATGAGGCTGAAAGCATTTACCAAGGTTTGATAAAGAAAAATTAAATTGGGGGGGCGGGGCAGAATAATCCTTACAAAAAACACTCCAGCTCAAATAACTACCTTAAAGTAACTGAAAGTCATATGGAAAATCTCTCTTGGGATACATGTGTCCCAAGTGCATCCTACAGATACACATCTGAATGAAATTAATTTCTTTTGAGACAAGTGTCTTGGATACGAGAAGTTTATGTGGCTAAAAAGTATATGTAAAACACTTTCCATTCTTCAAAAGGAAGATTTTTTTGTGTGTGTGCAGTTCCTTGACTGAAGGACCAGCTGCATATCTTACTCTCTTCCACAAAATTGGAAAATCCAGTCACACACTGTTGCTGCACTTCCTGAGCTTTCTGTTACAATGGATACAACCCAGCGCTCTCCTGTTTCCCTGAACACTACTTACCATTTCCAGGCACAAACTGTGCTCCTTAGGATTTAAGATGCCTGAAAATCCTTAATACAATACTCATGAATAATTGCCCTGAAGATCTTATCTGGAGATGCCCTTGCTTTCCATTCTGGCAACAACTACCTGAAGTTCCTATTACAGATGTTAGGGCAAAGTAGCCTAGCAGAGATCCTTTGCAGACTGCTACCAGTGCAGAGCTGCCCTGAAGTCATCACTTAGAACAACTGGAAGGAAGACATCTTGCATGTAGAGTCAAATTTCAACAGAATCTCTGTAGAGGTATTCCGAATCACCTGCGGGCCAAGTAAGGACCAACGGGACAACTATAGCAGAAACTCCGAGTTAGATCTGTAATATTTTTAACCCATGTTGGGTCAACGTGACTGTCATGTACTATGTATGTGTCTCAGTTAATCCTCCATAGATGAGGCGTTAATAACTCAATATCCAAGATTTGGCAAGAGTACTTTTGGTGCATTTAAACCAAGGCAACACTCTGGATTAGCCAGATAGGAACACTGGCACTCTAATCTCTCTTTGGTATACCAGATTACAGGTATTCAAATATTTAAGTTTGCTGCTTATGCTTATCAGGGTACTGATCATCTACTACGAAAATGATCTATTTTTGATGCTTAAGAGTATCTCCTTATGCATATAGACATCTCCAGGACATTCCCTTCTGTTTCATCCCGAGAAGCACAGTAGTTCAATGTGCTCTACTGTTGCACATTCTTAGTACTTTCTCCAGCCCTTGGCTAGACTGCTGCATTATACAGAACCTGAAGTTTGTCATCTTCACCTTTACTTGCCGGTATAATGAACTATAATGATCCAATCTGAGGGTGGTGATGAAACATGAATCAGTATAGCCATAATCTGCTTTTACAGGAAATGAGTTTCTCACAAAGCAAGTGGAGCAGGAATGCAATTTTTCACTACTTGCTCATTCAAATAGCAAAAGTGGTCCCATAGGGCTAGAGGCTTCATATTGTACATTCTTGTCAGTGTCACTATTTTCTCAGAACCTTCAAATGAATAGCATCTCTCCTTGGTACTTACATCACTCAAGTTTTTCAAATTGCTCTTTAACTTCCTTAATAAGTCTTCAATTTCTATTAAGGCCACATTCTGATTTCCTGTGAAGAGTGCCAGTGGAAAATTAAATTTCCCCATTATCTTCTATAGTAACAACTGACTGAAAACAAATTGAAAACTTCTTGACACTTTTACTATGCTTTTAATTTTGAACTCCATGCAACTTAAGTGCAGCCACCTCTTCCTTCTACTGTATTTCCAGATGTACTTACACTGAAGGGTTTTCTCCTACCATCTGACTCTTTCTTTCCTTTAGGTATTTTTGTTTTGGTGGCACTTCATGTTTTACCACAGTAGCTCAACCATAAGAACTGTACTTATTTTACTCTATGTAGCCTGGGAGGGTAGTGGGGAAATCAAATCTTCCTTCAAATTTAGCATTCTTCAATACTTGCAGTTGGCAAGACTCTTAGCATTTTGTCTGCTTATGTATAGATTGAATAAAATATGAATTATATTTCAATTTGTCCCTAAGATAGGCTCCAAGACCATATGGACAATGACTGTACATGCAGCAGTCACTGTTATTCTCTGAAGTTTAGTCATTCACACATAACCTACTGCTACTGAACAGCTACCCTAATGAAAACATGCAGAACTGGAGAAACAAATACGTGCTTTTTTTTTTTTAATTATGACCAATACAGTATTCCATGAGCTAGTATCTGTTTGTGAGAAGTCAACAACAGCAAGATTCCTAGGTTCCTTTCATACTTTTACATACCTCATCCTTTCGTTATTTTGTCACTTCTTTGTAATATATTCCTAGAATTACACTGATAATTTTCAAATCACTACAGTCCATTCCACAGATGCCATTTTTCCATTAAACCTTCTGATAATATTTGCAAGACTCAAAAAACAAAGTCAAAAGATTTATCACTTGATGTCATATTTTGCTTTCAAAATGCACTTCAAAAGCAGCATTAACATCTATTACTGAAAAGTAATTTTCCAACACAAACCAAGACTGAATTGCCACGTTCTGCAACAAACACATTAGCATCCATTTATCAAATATTTCAAATATGAATCTAATGACTACAGTCAATTTTTGCAGCAATAATAGGTTAAAGGTCTAGTTTCTGTATTATTGTTTTAAACCTACTCAAAACCCGAAAGGTGTATCCTATCCAAGCAAATTTTTACATATTACAGTGACATATTTGCATCTCCCTCTACCCTGAGACACAATGTAATATTTGGTACTATTAATCTTCGAAAAGGCTATCCCCAATTTAAATTGTACTCCTAATCTACAAATATTTCCAGACTGCTTTTCAAGAGTAGATTATCTTAAAGTAGGTCATCATAAATCAAGCTGCAAATCTTCTTATCCCTGGCTAACTTTATTTTTCTCAATAGCGTGAAAACTTACACTCTGCTTTTTGAAAACGTGTCTCATTTTTTGTGATTCCCTGTCTTGACTACCTCATGTTTTTTTTCCATCAACAGTCAGTATTTCATTTGGTGATGGGGATAAAAATGACCATCATCCACCACTTAATGAAGGCCTTTATTTCAATATAGTCATTTTTTGCAACAAAAAAATAAGCCTATTTTTTTTTCTTTCCTCTACTAAGAGATATTCATTGCCAGCTTTGAGGTGTAAGCTTTTCACTTTTTCCTGAAGTTCTCAGCTATTCTGTCATCTATGGGCAGTAAGCACTTTCTGTGCTGCCAAGCAACACTTAACCAGCACATCAATTTTAATCAGCCTTCCACAAACCCAGACTGCATGTAAAAGTTTGAATATATAAATTCATTCCATTTATCACTTGAAAAAATAGTAATAAAAAGAAAATGTAGCCTTCCCCTTTGGTTCAACTTTCCTATTGCCAGAGATGTGAACATAACCCATACAATTAATTCAAAACATCTGGTCTAGATGATATGCTGTTGATCTTTGTCATAATTTATCCACAGGCCCTCTCCTGATATGATGAATAAAATCAGTTACCTGTTCTTGCCTCTCCTATCCAGGATAGGAGAGTTTCCAATAAACCAAAAGTAAGATCCTGCTCTCATCTGTCATTGCTGCAAAGCTTCTTCATAGTCTGGTCCCATGAGTAAGACTGTACTCTCCCTTCTGGGTATTTACAGTTCTAATGAAGTCCAGATTATTTTTTTTAATGATGCTATAATTAAATACTTTCACAAACCTCTATCACATTTTTGTTTTGATGCTTAGGAAGTGTTTACCAACAATAATCCAATGGACTTACTAAATTTGCTGCTTACAGTGCATTAATTATGCATCAACATCACAACCTACTGTTTTACTTCTGGTTTTCACTATTTTCATTTTCACTATTGTAGTCTCGCACGTTTTATCATCTCTGTGCAGTCTTATTAAAATATTTGTTCATACTTATAGATGTATACAATTCTTTAGACGTAGTATCTTTAAACACTGATTTTATGCAATATGATGACATTATATAATAACTCCCAGCTACTTTTTAAATACCTCTCAAATTCACACAAGCAATGGAGGAGTATGACACATTATTAAGGTCAGTACTCTGTTATATTAACATTTTACAAATGCTTAGAGTACAGGAAAGTCTCCAGCCTTAAGAGAACTATACTTACTAGTTTTGCTTGCTGTGCATTTACTGGATCGCCATATTGCAGTAAAGCTTGAAACTGGTTATTCTTTGTGAATGTGATTATCTTCAATACAGCACCAAATTTAGAGAATATCTGCCAAAAACATTGTAAAGTTTTACACACTGGTTCCTCCCAACCATAGCTCAAGTTAAAATGAAATTTGGCTTACCTGATGAAGAACATCCAGGGTTACTGGATAGTACATATTGTCAATAATTATTCTAAGTACTGGACTCTGAGCTGGAGTCACTGCACTCTCACTAACAGTGGTCCCGCTAATGGGAGCATTTGTTGCCTGCACAGCCGTCACTGCCTGAAGAACAGCTTGGGCCCGCTTAAAAAAAAAAAAAAAAAAAAAAAAAAAGAGAGAGAGAGAGAGAGAGAGATCTTTTTAGTATTTCAAGATAATGGATAGAAATTAGTTAGCAACATTAATATAGTTAACTTCAGAAACATAGAATAGTCCACTTATATAAAACTCAGAGCTACAGACATTAACACAATGCAAATGCAATGCAGTCCAACTCTGTGAGAAGAGACAATAAAAATGAAAACATAATTAATCCTCATGTCACAGTAAGGAGGGGCTTCAAACAGCACCAATATCAATCTTCCTAGTAGCAAGCTTATTGTCCTACTAGTAAGTATAAAGAAAGTGAGGATTTTGTAGGTGTCAAGACTCTTTACAGACTTATTTTCTTTCCTCTAAAGAAAAAAAAAACCAAACAGAAAACCCAGAAAAACAGGCAACAAAAAAACCCCAAGCCTACAGAAACCAGAAATATTTATGCTATTTTTCAAGCGATTGCATTACAGTTAACATTTCACTGCCATTTTAATAATGTAGAAGGCTCTGATAGGAAGGGATAAGGCTAAAGTAGTACTTCCAAACTTCCCAGTTTTGACACAATGAAATAATAGACCAGACCGACAAGCATCAGAAACTAGTATCCACAGAGAGGTAAACAAACTGGTGTCTGTTATCTACCCTCTTTCATAAAAAGCAAATCCTCTCCATGTGTGGGGATTTTTTGGTTTTTAAACACAAGCAGGGTTTTAGACACATGATGACATCACAAGAACACACATCTATGTAACTGCTTCCACTGCCAAAACTGACAGTATCAGAAAGATTAGATGTCTTTTTCTGAGAAAAAAGCATTGCAGAAAAAAGGGTCTCCATTTAATACTTTCATTACAGTAACCTTATGAAGCAAAATGATACAAAACAGAGACACAAGTGAGCATGCTAGGTAAAAATAATAACCACCATATGAACACATACTGCATATTTTAAAGGTATTAGAGCTACTATACAATTTCATGTCTCACAACTTACATGGTACTCCTCATACTGAAACGAATCAATGAGTAAGGAAAATGGGGGGGGGGGGGGGGGAGGGCGGGGCAAGACCTGGTGAACACTAGCTGGGAAAACAAATTTTACCTCTATGTTTAACATTAACTACTCCAACTCTGTAAAAACATCTTTTGATAACAACACATTCTTTTTTTCCCTAATCTATGAAATAGCCAAATATCTGGCCAGCTTGAAAGTTGTGTGAGTTGCGTAATTACTTCCTCCTACTTCTACAAGCACAGAACCAGCACATTATCAATTACAACTCACTCCTTAAAGTGACTGGAAAAGTTTAGACTGTAAAACCCAAAAAAGCAAAACTTATGAAGCCAATTTTAAATATGGCCCTTGTTAGCACTATCCATCTATGCTTTTATATATATCTATATCTATCATATTTCATCCCATTAAAGTTAATGTGAATACATGAAGGAATACAGGACTTAACATTGGCAAGTAAGGATAAAAATCTATAAAATTACTATGAGAATTTTGTCAAACAACTTCAAAATAATGTTTAGAATCATACATAAATAGCCACTTTTTAAGACATTTGAGTAGTATGTAAAGCTTTTTCCTTATTTTTGCAAAATTGAAATTAAAATATACTTTTTGAACAGTGTAGATTATAACATTTATTTCTAAATGTTGTCAGGTCTGTGCAGAAAGACTAAAACCATGCATTTATGACAGGCTGATGATTAAAGAGAATTACAGTTACAGAGGTCATTCTATTTTCAATTCTTCCGAGTCTAAATACTGTATGAAACAAGGTAAGAGATGTTTGTTTTAAATCCGAGTTTAAATGCTCTTCTCAGTATTTTGATGTCTCGCAGGAAAAGGATTTTCATAGAATTATAAAGCTGAGATGAAAACTTAAATGGTCACCTTTGAATCTGTTTATTCAGAGCCAACTCATTCTGAGCACATAACTAAAAATAATCTTGGAAGCTACTATTATTGAGAAATTCAGAACAGCATAGCTTAATGGAAGTTTTCCTACTTTCCTTATTTCTAAAGGCCTGGCTGTTTAAAGTGCCCCTTGGTTAAGTCATTTTTTTTTCTATGTTGTTCATAACTAAGATACTTGCACCTTTCTCCAATTTTTTATCCTATCTTTCTAGTAACATGTACTAACATCCTGACTTCTTCACATCTTCCTGCCTGAACATCCAGAAAAAGATAATTTCAAAATTAATTCAGCTGGATGAGAAAGCTTTCAAATACAGATTAAAAATTTCAGTTTTTGAGTATTAAAAAAAAAAAAAGCAAGCAGAATCCAAGCAATACCTGTACCACTTTT
Source organism: Phaethon aethereus (assembly GCF_964289735.1). Taxonomy (NCBI): domain Eukaryota; kingdom Metazoa; phylum Chordata; class Aves; order Phaethontiformes; family Phaethontidae; genus Phaethon; species Phaethon aethereus. The sequence continues at coordinate 15,654,997 of NC_138584.1, forward strand.
AGTTTTCCTTACAGAAAAAAAGAATATCCAACCATCTTGTGTTTTATAGAATGCCTCATGAGATATTATTTACAGAATACTTACTGCCAAGTCCCTATTTATATTATTTAGTTCTAAATTAAAGAGAGACCTGGATGATAGGGAATATGTTAAAATTGAGTATTAATGCATTATGGTGGCATAAAAGCTGCTGAGAAGTCAGCATGTCCTATACGTTGAAAAGGTGGACACATTAAGTATAAAAACAGTATCACCACTGAAGCCAGAGGACAACATAAGAGAAAGCTTCTTAAAGGAGTATGTCCATCCACTATATGTGCAGACAGAATTCATCCTCTATTCTCTTTTTTTGAAAAGTAAATGAAAGTATTTATTTTTCTTTACAACTGACTATTTGGGGGAAGGGGGAATCTCGATTTTTAAAACGTTCCTTTAGAAGACAAACTATCAAAAGATTTTAAGGAACTGGAATGTTTAGAAAGATCAACAGGAAAATCCAACACACTATTTGATCTAAACCAAAATGACTTTCAACAGATTACCCTGAAATTGTTTTTAACGGTAACAGGTATAGTTTAACTATTTACATACCTTACCTAAAACAGGATAAAAGTAACAGAAACTGTAACTTGGTACTTACACTGTCTTTTGTAACATCAAAATGAAAACGTAAGAAATTAACCTTAATATAATCATCTGACCTGTGGTAAGTTGATGTCTCTCTTTACCGCCTATAATTTGTACGAACCAGTCACCACATTGGTTTGGCTAATTTTCCTGTTCTACTAAAACCAGATATATGTATCTATATTTATTTTGAAATAGGTTCTACAGCGGCAAGAGCAAAACATTTTTTTGTTAAATATATTTGTCTCTACAGTAATCATTACGGTATTCTTCTCCAGAAACTGGAGATCACAAACTGAGGTTACCAGTGCTACCAGAGCAACCATTCAAAGCACTTAAATAGGCATTGGCATTAGTCTTTATCACTAAGGAAATTCAAATTGCCATTAGAATCTCAAGTGTCAGAATCAGAAAGTTGATTTTTTCATCCTACAGTCTCTGAGATGAAAACTTATTTTATGAAAAAATATAAAGTTAAAAGACACTTCAGAATCTTTTTCATTCTTTTTACATTAAGAAGATTCATCATAATGGAAAGATCACATAGAAAGTAAATCCCCTTCAATGTCACAAAATGGAATGATCATAGGTCAGACTACAGCAGTGTTAGAACGTGGACAAAACCAAATGACTTAAACATATGCCACATGAGCCAAGAATACATGCCATGCCTCATTTTCTATTGTCTGCATGTGCAATACTACATAACTGTAAACATACCTGGTTAAGTGTGTTATCAGTCTTTAGTTCTTTATGATTGGAATACTGGATATAGATAGGTTGGTTACGAAGATGAGGTGTCACAGCAGAGTAGTAATTAACCATAGTGATAGCTGCTTCTTCTGTAGCAAGTTCCAAAAACGCCTGTAATTAAACAGTTAATTTTCAGTATTCACAAAGCAGATAATCTTCGTATTAGCAGCATATAAAAAACACTTGAAGGGTTTGATAACACATTTTAATATATACCGGTCTTTAGATGTCATTCTCTACATACCAAATTTATTTGCTAAGCTACTTCATCTCCAAAAATTAATCTGTGAAGACACAGGACTAAGTATCTTACAGCTAATTTTTTCGCTTTATGTAGCTGCCAACCATCCCGTTCCCCCCACCAAAATTACTAAAAGACCGTACAGGTTCATAAAAAAAAAAGTAACAAAGGCTTTTTTAAAAAAAAATACTTACTGTTATAGGACTTTTCAATAGCATTTTAACAGCATATTTTGAAATTAGACAGTAAGCATACTAAAAAATGGAAAAATTACCTGATTCTTCCCTTTCAGCATCAGGATGTTGGTTACCTTACCAAAAGGTAAACCTAGAGCAATAACTTCTGTTTCTGTCACTTCGCCAGGCAATTTCCTGATATGAAGAACACGAGAAGGCGCCCCATCCATTTTATCGTCACCTTTGAACTTCTTGTTCTCATTGCCATTGGCTGAAAGACATATTCAGACTGTATTTTAAAAGTCCACTGATATTATTAGTGCTTTATTAAAAAACACTTTTAATTACAAATACGAGATAATTTTTAAGTAAGCCATTTCCTAATTTGATCTAAATAAAATTGAAGGGTTCAGAACAAATTATGAAGAGACAAATGTTACATAGTTTCATGAAAGGTGAACTGTTCAAGACTAACTCAACAGCTCTCTGTGGTAACTCATTTTCTAAACAAGACAAAAACCACAGCAAATCCTTTTCATCTCACTTTCAGTGAAGTATCTTGTATAATACCTTGTCAGAACATTAATTATGTCTCAGAAAGGCTCGGATCAGAACTTTAAATTACGTTAAAAAAAACAATTAGAGGTTACCCAGAATTTTTTTGAAAGGAGAAAAATGGTGGTGAATAGTGACTAGAAGAGCACCTAAAGGAGAGTTTTAAGGATTGTTTGCACTAAGGAACCAGACACAAAAAGAAGAAAAGTATCAAAGACAGACAGGAAGCAGTATTAATGCTGAGAAGGATCACACTGGAAAAAGGGGATGACCCAGCGAACTGACATCACAAAAGCCTGATGAAATCCACAACCTCAGAATTTAGTGACCAAGTACAAAAATGTCAATTACGAACTACAAGCTCACCCACAGAAAAGGAAAAAACAACTAATAAACATGATGCAGCCAACATGGCGGGGCGGGGGCGGGGTGGGGAGGCAGAGAAGATTTTCCTAGAAGCAGCAGGGAAGCACTAACTTCATTGCACAAAGCACCAGAATTATACTATTTGGAATACTGTACAGAATTCTTGTACAGAATTCCAGAAAAATTCCAGCTTGAGTTCCTTTTTCTTGAACATACGCAATAAAGAGCTAGCCAGCTAGATGGAAGTATTCTGGCTTTGGAAAGAAGGCCAGAAAAAAAAATTGAAAAAAAATGATGGAAAACAGAATGTGAGAGAAGCAAGTGTTAAGACTTCCCTTCTTCTACTTCTGGCTATAAAACATGCAAGTGTGTGAGCTATACATCCTCTGATTTCATATTAGAACAGCAGTTCAATAGCTACCTGTATTTCAAAAAAGCACACAAATTGGGACTAGTAGAACAATATTTTTAATTATTTGGGTTCAAATTCATGGACTGAGGCCTTATTCCAGAGAGCATTTTAAAAATAATTATGAACAAGACTACTTTTATTTACTCACTAAAGTAGAAACAGTAAGTAGGGAGAAGGGGAATCAATAGAAAGCATTTATGCTAAATCCTCAAAAAGCCTCATCTTTGTAAGAAAGTTCACGGCTGCAATTTCCAGAGGGAAGAGAATAAGAAAGTCCTCAACTGTCACTCAGCTGCAACTACAGAACATAATTCTGAGTTTGTGCCAGGAAAGTCATCTACACCTGATCTGATTGCCTGTAGAAAAATATTGCATTCATTTATGACTGACTTGAGTACAGAAAGTTTTGCTAAGTGTATGCCTAAATCATAATCAAAAATTCAGGTTCTTAACTCAGTTTGCCTAATCCAAGACAACTTACTCAAGATTAAAAACATACAATGAAATGCACTCTTATTTTCAGAAGTCAAGAACTTCCACACTCCAGATTTGGTTTTGAAAAGCCAAACCAGGTAAGACATTTAACTACCTTTTCAATGTTAATAGGACAACTGGAAAACTCAGCATCTCTGACCAAACCTATGAACAAACTTTTTACTTTTTCAAGAATAAGGTCCATACTTCCATTAAAGAAACTGATGGAAAAAAGATAAATCTATAAATCAGGAATGGTTTCCATCACTACCTTATACCTTCTTTTAACAGCTAAACCTCTTCATTCTAATTTGAATGTTTCTACCTTTCACTTCAGTTATCTATCTTTAGATTTAGTTAAATCTAAAATTCAAGATATTCTCTTAGTTACAAATAGTATGCCTCAGGGGCAGGTCATCCCTTAACTTCACCCCCCGCAAAAAAAAATTCCAGGACTGAGCTTTTTAAAAAGTTCTTGCACTGCGGAACACTTTCTAAGTCTTTTCCAACTTACAATAGCAGACAAAACAATAAAAATCTAACAACACTGGAACTGGTCAAAATTCATCTAGCAGTTCTCTCCAACTGACAATGCTTAGAAGGAGTCAAATCCACGCAGTAGTATGTATTTTATTTTGGTCTGCTGCACAGAAGGACAAATTTTGATGGAACACAGAAGAGTAAAATCTTAAAAAATACACACTGAACCAGGATCTGAAGTCCATCCTTAGTCTACACTAGGCTCTAACTTGTATCATTTTTGAAAATGTAGCAAGACTGGGCTTCCAGGTAGCCAGATTTCACCTGTTCAAAATGACAGAGCGACAGCCAAGTTTATGCAAAAGTACTTCTATCTTTCACCTGAAGCTCATTACACAATAGTCTTCCCTAATTCTCAATTTAAATCTCTAAAAAAAAACACCCTAGAAAACATTGTAAAGTGTGACAGGCTTACCAATGTATGACAAACAACACATTACAAACAAACTTCCAAAGGATAAAAGAATTACAGTGATACTGAAATTAGATTTCCAATGCCTTTCACACTTAAGCTTTCTAAATAATTTGAATTCACTACCAGTTTCAAAAATTAAATATGAAACATTAACAATGAGAAATGAGAAAGTGAAACTAAAATTGTTAAGCTAAAATATTTTCTGAAACTGATAAGGAACCTCTGTTTTGATTATATCACCAGAAAAGCATATACCATGAATGCTCAGATTGGTACTTACAGAACTGTTTTGTCTGTTGTGTGGTTTTCAACATGTAATTTTGGCATATTAAGTTTTCCACAGCAGAATGTCCAAAAAATTTTGTTTAAAAACTAAAGCTTGTATTTGGATCAGGCTTTAGGTAATCCTGATGTTAACAGTACAAGTATCACTGGCCAGTATATAATCACTCATATGAATGTATCTGCAAACAAATGTTCCTTTAATAAGTATTGTAGTACCTAAATAAATTATTTTTCCATCTATCAGCATTGCTACCTAGTATTTGCATTTTACAGTTTTTCCACTTTTGCTGCAGTAGGTTTAAAGAACAAATTTAAAAGAATTATTCTGTTGTAATATATGTATCTTTTCCTAAAGAGCAGTTAACAGCTTTAACTTAACTCATACATACAAGTCTCAGACAATTTTATTTTTTAAGCTATCTTAAATGAAACATCTACTAAACTATTCTCTAAACTTTTTTTACTTAATGTAAAAAAGAGCTACATAGGCAAGTGCCTTTGCTAAAATTTTAAGTGAAAAAGTAGCTATATAGATATCTCAAAATAATATATACAAGAAGATACAGAATTATGCACTAGAAGATGCATGGCAATCAGAAAAAGGGGGTGGGGCAGGATGGGGGGGGGGGGACTGGCAACAAGCATTCTCAATGCTATGTAAATACTCAAAGACAGTTTTCAAGCAGTAGGGCAAGCAACCATGACAAAAGCTGTTTATTACTTACTGGCAGAAGCATACCTTGCACAATGAGGGCTGAACTGGTAACATCCATAAAAAAATGAAGCCTACCTTCTTAAAGTAACATTTACCCCGAAACATTTAAGACTGGATTTTAAGAAGACAGAAGCAAGTAACATAACATCAGTTATTACTGCTTTTCGTGAAAGCCAGGAGAACATGTACTGTTTCTCCTTTTGATTATCCAGCCAGCATAGCCTAACACTAATTTATTATTTTAATAATGGCAGTAATAAAGCATGTGTGTCATATACTAAATATGCACACACATATACAAGTTAATTTTTCAAAACATTTGTGGAACAAATGAAATTTAGCTTTTAGAAAAGTTATTAAGAATTTTTGGCACTGTATGAAACCTTTCTCCCTAACTTTAGCCTCTTATTTGCCATTTTAAATTGTACTTCTCAGCTGGAGACCCATCATTAAACTGCACCTGGGAATAGAAAACCACATTTAAAACGTGGGAACACAACTTGTTCAGAGTCACTGAAAGGTGAATTCAACTACTGTTCATTCCCTAACAAACTGTATCAGCATAATCAGTGTCCATAAATGTTAAAAGGTAAGACAAGCAAGGTGCTAAAAGAATAACATTATCTTGCAATAGAAATGGAGTCATGAAGATAAACAAGCAACCCGAAAGATCATATATTCCCTATACTGCAGGAGAAAGACAAAATTGCAGAAAACTGGGGGGGGGGGGGGGGGGGGGGGAAGAGGATGTTGGAGGGGGAAACATCACAAGCCAACTAATAACTACTGCTGAGGAACTGCTATTAAAGTGAAAGCTTACTGGCAAGTTGCAATTTCATCAGGTAGTTTGGCTTTCATCAGACTTCAAAAGCCTGATCCAATTCAAACCCCTTGCCACCAACACTTGAACAAATACAAAGATGCACTGAAAACCATAATGCTACAATATCTACATTGGGGAAAAAAATAATTTAAAAAATCACCATGAGAATAGCATGACTAAAACAGTTTATTACTAACATTAGTTCATTTACTAACCAAGTCACAGCCTTATATATATAGTTTAAAAAAAAAAAATTTTTAAAAAAATCAGAAATCTAACCCTGAATATTTGTATAGTCAATTCAGCCTACCAAAATCCCCCTGTTCTGTAACAGCCATTGCAGATGAAAGCTCTCTTTGTCTCCACCAAGAAGAAAAATCCAGCTTCCATATGACAGCAGTTGTCCATTTCTAAACAAAATTTCATCTCCACAAATGGCATTCAAAGCATTATTCTTCCATCCTATATAAATAGGATACTACAGTCCAAACATAATTGACACATAAGCCACATCCTTGTTGCAGAGTTCCTTCAATTTAGCATAAATCAAGTTGTTGAAATTGAATGTTAAAGAGTTGACAAAACCTATAAATGGCCATTATCTAAACAACTTGGGTTCCTAGCATTTTTAGTTAGAAACTTCTATTTTATTAAACACAGAAATAGAAACCTATATATAAGCAACAGAATGAAGTGCAATGTACACGAGGCATACTGCAAGTCTGTGGCATTCAATTGTTTAAGCTATGAAGATTCAATGCTGCCAAATAGTTTTTGCAGAAAAACTGATCTTGAAGTTCAGCATAACTCCTAGCAAACTGTGAAAAACTTACTTCCTGATTATAACTATTTTTAAAAATATATTTTAATAAAATTTCATCCTGGAGGAGTTTTTGTCTGCACACAATTTTTTTTTATTTTTTGAGAAATACACAAATATGGCCTAAAGTGTTCTGAGGCCAAAAATAAGTAATTTACCTCAAAAATATATGAAGTCTTTATTTCAGATGTGTAATTTTCCTTTACAACAACCTTCTTTCATATTCACACAATCTCCTAATACAGAAATGTAAGTATGTGGCTATGGGCAAAGATTTTACATACAATTGCTTTCACCTATTATTTCCTGGAAAGAAGGGAAAAAATGTTAAATATTCATCACGAAACGCTGATTATAAAACCCTGCGTATCTGCAGTAGTGAAATAATTGCTAAACAAACATCCTTTCTGCAGGAGTCAATCTCCATTTCACAACTTTCAGTACCTACCACCACCACTGAAAAAAATGTAAATACTTAGGCCTTCCTGAAACACTTATTTCACCTTCCAATATAATCACTTTATACATTAAAGACAAGAAGTTTACTAACAGTATTATTCATTGTTGTTGCTAATGTAGAAAGTACTTCTTGTTTCATATCAGCTAAATAGATGAAACTTAATGTTATCAACAAGTAGAACACAGGACACATATCCACACAGGAAGTATCTCATGAAGAGAAAGGCAATGGAATTATGAAGATACCTAGTTTACAGTTGTGGATTATGACCAGACAGAAAGATTAAATATCACAGCGGCTACTGAACACAATCATCTGCATAAAACAACCAGCTAAGGAAACCACAGACAACCACAAATTGCAAGGGTATAACAGAGACCACTGTGGTTTTGTTTCTGAGGTTCTTTCCTTAAGTATATATACCCAGCCTGGTGTCAGATAGAATGTAGGAAGATGAGACCTTTGGTCTGATGCAGTGATAAACTCTTCCACAAGCACCAACAGGTTTCCAAGACAAGAAAAACAGGACCTTTGTTTTAGTACAGACATGTTCAAAAGTGCAAGCTAAAGATAAAATCTTGAATTTAAAATGCTTGAGAGAACAAAAAAGGAGATACTACACTCAAAAATGACATAAAAACATAAAGAATGTGAAGTTCTCCGAGGTCTTTATTTGTTAACCTTAAATTAAAGGTTACGTGTTCAGTGTTAATTTTGCTTGTTTGGTTGGTGGAGGTTTTCTGTTGTTGTTTTGGGGCTTGCAGGGATTGGGGGAGTGGTATGGGGGGAAAAATGTGTTCTGCAAGACTATGTACTCCAAAAGTACTTTATAACCCATTATCCTTGCCTTGCTAGGCCACTACTACATTGTGGAAGTCTTACCACTTGAACTAAAGCATTAACCAGTAGTAATAGGTGGATTTTTACCACGGACATGTGCAAAGAAAAATCCTGACCAATCAATAATAAAACTACCTTATAGTAAAAAGAATACTGCCTGTCAGGAATTTGAGCTTAAACAAACAAACATTGTCAAGCAATTAAAAAATTAACTACACAGCTTTTAACTGGCATATCTGCACCACTTCTTATGAAGCACCTCCGTTTCAAAAACCCATTGGGAACCAAGTTTTCTAAGCAACTATGATAACACACAACATGGCATAGAGGCTGTTCAACAATGCACACTAAAACTCATGCACTTCCCTTTGGCCCTTAAAATATATAAAAATACAGCTCCAGTGAAATGCAACTGAAGTGGCACAAAAATTAATTACCATGGCATAGTGATGCAGACAGAAATTAACTAAATTAATAATAATAGCCACATTTTATCTCTCCCATCCCAAGGTTTTTTTTGAGGGGTTTGGGTTTTTTTCTTTGTTGTGGTGGTGGTGGGTTTTTTTAGTTTCTTAATTTACAAAAAGATGCATTGTTCAGGCATTCAGAGCATTAAAATGTAGTTCATCCACATGCCCATGTATATCTGTAGAAACTTGTAAATTATAGTCTATTATTAAATTATTCTACTTTCCAGTCACATGTGCTGTACTACTTCAAATCTTTCCAATTACTATTAATTGTAATCAATTTGCAAACTTCACAAGTAAATTACCTATGTTTAGGCATCATTAACGTTAACTAATAACCAATTTTACTTAATGTGCCATCAAAAATAGCACATCTATGTTTATTCCCCAAGTTAAACACAGCACTTGAAATATTGTTAGCTCGTATGCCTCAGTACTAAGTATTCTGTTAATACAATGAATTACCTACCAAAGTCACTACTAACATTCCTTGCTAATGAAGTAAAAATAAGATCAAGATTAATAGTATCATTTAAAGGTCCAGGAGTTTGCTGAGCTCAGTTGCAAAAATAATATTTTAAATGCTTTTACAGATTAAACTTAAATACACAAATGTGAGCAATGAAATTGATGGCAGCTATAGTAAAAAAACCTGCCAATTCTGCTTCAATCCCTTGTCTTTGACAAGCCAATTTTCATGAAACCTGCATCAACATCTTTCACTTTTTATCTACGTCCCTTAAAAATTTTATTTTTGTGTGTGAATTTCAGCAATACAGTTCATGGCATGAGCACCTTCATACATAGAACTGTTCCTAAACTTCCATTAAGCAGTCCACCTGAAAAGAAAAAAGCCTTACAAGAAGTTTGGCATAAAAATAACCGATCACAGAGGAATCGCCTTTTCTGGTCTTAAAGAGAGGGACTATTTTTTCTTAGATTTAAAGGATGCAGAACAAGCAACTGCAGTTACGTGTTTACTGAACACAGAGCACTGAAAGGTAGAAAAAAAAAATTATTTATGTACAATCATTTACAGTGTGCATAACTAATGTCTTTTAAAAATATTTTTTACTCTGAATGTTTTTAAATATCCTGGCTTCAGCTCTGCTCTCTCAGAATCCTGTTACAAAACCATATTTTACATTACCTAAACTGCCTTTCTAGTCATTGTCTGCTGTGCATCAAATTGAAAAAAAGAATTCACAGATCTTTGAGAGGGTTATAGTCTCCAAAGACATCAGAACCAAGCAAGATTATGACAGTAAGAATAGACTTTGACAATATTTTCAGAAAAGCTGAAGGAAAACACTAGTAGTCGTTCAAGCAGTAGTAGAAGGCTTGTGGTTCTGACCATACAACTTCAACATATCAATGTCAACTGGTGCTCAAAAGCTTTAACATCTAACATCAAAAAGAGAACTTCTTAGAAAAGCTTTAGATATTTGCTGACCTGGAACCTTAGAAGCTGTCCTCCCTTGCAACAAATTCTGATCTAGTAGATGGGATTCTTCCCTCAATGTATACAGAATGATGTTCTGCTATACTGCTCATAAACTAGTTCAGGGGGAAAAAAGTTCTTGTGTATTTAAATATAAATGCTTAACTGAAATAAAATTCCACAACAATAAGGATAGAGATCAAGTTATGTCCAGAAGAGGAGATACAAGGGTTCAGAATTAAGTGGTAAAAGAACTCATCCAGAAGTCATCCTCAATTATCCAAGTCTAACTTTTTAAGGCTGTTCTTTTTAAAAAACAAAACAAAACACACAAGGAACTTAAGCAAGTAACTTGACTTGTAGTGAACATTAATATAACACACTGTCAATTTCCTTTCATCTAAGATGGATACTGATGACAAAGCTATTTAGAAAATGCTCAAAGATTAAGCCTTGTATTTTGAGCAACATCCTCTGGACAACAGTCCAACACACTAGCACTTTCCTTAATTTCATATTGTTTATCAAATTACCAGTGGTTCAAATAATCAGTAAGAATATAAACCAAATGTTTGTCCAATAATTTTGCAAATTTCTTTGACAAAAAAACAGGAATGGATGCATACATAAGACTCCCTATGGGGCAGAGAAAGCATGTATCTTTCATGCCTCACTCTGACCAAGAAAGAGAATTAGAGCAAGAGTATTCATAAAAGCATTAAAGTACTACAGTATTCTAACTGAATGGCAGCTGAATGTAAAAAAAACCCAACACCCTAATGGAACTGTTAGCACAATAAAAGGCTGGGATGATAATTTTTAAAAACCTCATCTCCAGCGTCACCCCTGAAGACACAGCCCCCAGTTCTTCAAAAACACCCACTTCCACAAAAAGGTCATTTTGTTTATAAGTTAGGCAGTTTGTTTTAGGTTACTATATCTATAGCAGAGATTTAGAAGGAAATGAGGCTGTGATTCACAAGTTTGTGTGAATCAAGTTTAAGCCTGCTAGGGCACTGCCAATGACTGTTTTTTTGAGTGTGTATCCTTTTACCAATAAGGCTCAGACTATTACAAAGACAAACTGTCTCTTTCTTCTGTTCATCTAGGTATCTGGCTGGAAAAATATCATGGAATCAGATGTTGAAAATATTAAGGTCAAAACCAGAACAGGTTTCTGTGTACTCCAGAAAACAATGACCAAGTCTCATAAAATCATGACACTTCCAAATTCTAAGAATGAGAGGGCAAGAACAAGTATTAGTTTTAAGAGTTACAGTGTAGGCTGATTTCTACATGTCTCTTCACAAAGAATTTAATCAATGATTACAGATTCTTTTAAGCCCTAGAAAATCTGAGGAAGATTCACCACTACCGTGCCTTGGCTATAGAAAAAAAAAAACAAAACACAACCCCCAAAAAAACAATCCTCCCTTCACAAAAATTTTACTTTTCTCCTTAGAAGAATTTAACAACAGAACTGAAGCAAAAGGAAGCCATGAATTCAGACACAAAGAATACTTGAACTCATTTGGCTTCAGGAGATGGGCACAGAAAAATTAACATATGGGTTTCCATTTCAGATCTAATTACTTCTGAGTCTACAATCTGAACTGGTAAACTGTGCAAGTCTGGGAAAAAGTACTTCCAGGCTCACGATAAACAACACAGCTATGGGAGGATATATTCAGAAGTAATATTGAACTGTGGATTTAGCCTACTCTACAGGTTTTTTATGCTATTTAACAAAGGCAGGCAGGCAGAAGAGAAATTTGAACACAATCCCAAGAAACTGCCTAAAAACAAAAAAACCAAACTACCCCCGCTTCCACTGACCTCTATAGAGAATGGCTTGAATTATAATCCTGCATTCAGGTTGGGGGTTTTTGTTTGTTTGGGATTATTTTTCCACCGACCTCCTTTACATATTACAAAACTAATACGAAAACTTTTACAGTAGGCAACTGATACTGCAGGAACCAGGCCACTACTCCTCGGACCACTGTTGCTTGTTAATGAGATCATTTCTGATCATTTACGGTTCTGGATGCTCAGAGACATATCAAGAGGCCTTACTTGTATAAAATGTAAAGAATCAATTAATTTGAAAACTCTCTCACAAATGTTTAATCTTTGGTAACAAAAAACCACACACACAAACAAAAACAAACAGAAAAAAACAAGCCAACAAACAAAAACACAAACGCTAAATCAACTTAAAAACGGGGGAGAAAGAAAGAGAAAGGTGGGGAGAGAATCTGTATTTGTTAAATACATCAAACCCCCAAGTTCACATGTTTTCACATGGAGAAAGCACTCTTTCTCCATTTTAAGAACCTTTAAAGGAGAAAAGAATTTCTATTTAAAGTTTGAGGCTGCTTAGACAAGGTTCTGTATTTTTTTTCTTCTGAAAACTCAAAATTATACTAATTCTTATTTCAATTTTTTCCCTTTAGCTTTTCATTTTTTCCTTTGATAAATTGACTTGCATTTAGTTTCTTGAACTATAAGTTTTTCTGAAAATATATCTGGAAAATTTGGTAACATTCTGGACCTTGTCCTGGTAACAGTACTCTCCGTCCCCCTCCCACCGCCCAAATCCAAACACACACAAACCAAACATGTTTTCATTCTAGTTTCTCATTTAAGTGAGGCAAACTTCTGAAGCACTAATACCCAGGACTGCAGAGGACAGGAAGAAAATGAAAACAAAGGGACCTCTTGCAGAGCCAGAGGGAAGTAAGAAAAGCAGGAGACATAAACAAATATTCTTGGGTTCTAAAATGGCTATGAACGCACTACACTGCATTTTTATCTACTCCGAAAAACCATCATCTCTCCACCTTTGGTTATATAACTGCCAGTGGAAGTGGTTCTCCTCTCTTCTGCCGCCACAGAACTGCACCTCACATTGCACTGAGTCTAGCAATTGTGCAGCTACATCAGTAAATTGCTCTAAGGGAAAACTACACTTTCTAAGCAGCACAGTTTCATGCTGGATTAGCTCATTCTGCAAGTGTATGAGCACTCCAACATAGAGTGTGGAACAGAAACATGTGGAGAAGGAGGGGGGTTGTGCTAAGGATGTAGGATGAGAAAACACAGAACTACCCATTCTGGTAATACCTTGCCATCACAGCACCCTAAACATAAGATGAAACTGCACACTGAATCCCAATCTTTTACTACTAGATTAAAAGGAAAGAGTCTGCTGTATAGTCTGTTGCATTATTAGCAACTATACTGCTCAGCACATAAATAAGGAAACACTGATCAGGAACATTAAAGCAGTGAACCAGGCAACTATTTGGAAAGCCCAGCAGCTCTCTGATGCCATAAAACAATTCCTCCACATCCCTGAGGAAAGAAAAAAAAAAACCACTATGGGGGGAGCAGAGAGAAAAAAGGAGAAAAACAAGACCTCTGAAGTGAGCCCTCCAAGGGAACTCAATGCACATTCAACATACAGAAGCATTAACTGCAATAGAAAGCATTTGAGTATGTGCCAATTCATGAAAACCCTTTCTATCTAACATCACCAGAAATCTGATTAAAGAGCAACCACGCTCACATTGCACTGATATTCTGAGATTCTACTGCTGCGATCTCAGACTGAAGTAGCAAAGTGAAGTTTTCTGCTTTAGCAATCTAAACCAGAACAGACCAAAACTCTGTCTTCCTGAATCCATACTATATTATGAAACCGGCACAGTGTTCTTCCCTGCAATGCCCAGACCCACAGATGTCTACATGTGAAAAGGCTGATGTCATACAGGAGTTAAGCTGTTTACCTTTGCTTGGTAGTTGTGATTGCTTACTTTGAAGGCAGCTGTACAAGACAAGTGCAATTTTTCATCCCATCACCCACCAACAATTTCGTGTACAGACATCTGAAAGTTGCCTCTTGTTTTATGGGATTACTCTTCTCAGATACCCAAGGTTTGTGAGTATATACAAGGTCACTACAGTCTAATGCATGCCAACAGTTTCCCTCTATAGCACAACAGATTCTTCTTTCAGTGTTCTCCCCTTATAAACAGGAAATGAGTCCAAGTATAAATGATAGATTTCTCCTTTGAAAGGGCATCACTTACCAGTAACTACCATGCTGCTCATGTTAGAGTTCGGGCTATTGAGTACACTGCCTGAAAGAAGTTCGTCAGATCCTCTCTAAAAAGAAAGAGACAGTAAGAGATTTTTTTTCCTCTATTTTGTGATTTTTAAAGATGATATTAAAAATGTCAGTTTGACAGGGAAAACCTTTAGAAGAACTTAAGCAAGCATAACCAAACCTATTCAGGTTTGGCAGACTTCCTCTTTTTAGATAAGTGCAACAACTTGAAATCTAAGTAAAGCAGTATGTTTACATGGCAATCTTTGAAATGAGAGCAGCTTAAGCACAGTTGTTTGACCCACCACTGAAATGTAGCCACCTCCAGACACAATGAGAACTGCTGAAAAATAATTCTATCCAGCATTTTAAGTTAAAATATTATTATATTTAGTCTATTTCAGTAACAGTTAAATTAACTTATTGATTTAATATTTTGATATACATATACACTAAATTATTATATCTAGCTGAAACTACAAGGGCAATCTATACCAACAGAAATATGGAGTTTAGCTCAATTCTAATACCCCTATTTTAAAAAAAAAAAAGACTTGTCTTCATAGGAAATGAACAATTTTCATTTTGGGGACATCCATTTGTCCTGCAAAACACAACTTAGGGCAGGGAATTACATCTTCATTGTAATTCTTAAAACATGACAAGTATCAATTAAATGGTGACTCGAAAGTGCAAAAATCAGAGGAGGGTTTACATTGAAAGCACACAAGATAATCTTTTCCTCTCAAATTATTTGCAAGATGGGCACTTGACATAGCTGAGGAAGCTTTTGCTTCTTTTCATGTGTTTTTATTTTTTTCTTTTACCCCTCAATCCCTTCCATCCCTCAAGACTTCCTCTCTCAAAAAGCTTCCAAAATATTTAGGTGCTCTTTCACTAAAAAAAAGTTTTAAAAGGCAATAAACCTGACATGCTTTGAAGATTATCTTTAATTTCTTATGGGTTCTTTCTCCACTTCAAAAGTCTTTCCCCAGCACCCTTAACACTAATCCAGGTCATTGCTAAAACAGAAATGAGGAAAGACGACAGTTACTACCCATATTTATAAAAATAAATGTTTTAATTCTTTGTGGACACTACAATAGAATCTCAAAAATAGTTAGTGAATGTGTTTTACAGGGGACCTCAGTATTGCATACTAAATTAACCTGAGGATATCACCTTTCTAGGCAGCACAGTTGCAAGATACATAAAATCAAACATTTACCATTTTATCATAATGCACTGTATGTGTGTCCATACACAGAACAGTATGTTAAAGCTTGTTTAATCCACACCCGAAACCCAGAAGCTCTTAAAAATGGTATATATATGTATGCATACATAGAGCCACTGAAGTTTACTTAGTTTTCAACATCAGCTCTGAAGAATCTTTACACAGTTTATTCAATACTCTAAGCTCTTAAGGGTACATAGCAATCAACAAAGCTGTGCTTCTCAAATCAACAGATTTCCTTTAAAACTGAGTAATGCGTAATATCAGGATTAGGTAGGACCATGAGAAGGACCACATCTTGTCCTTCTCAATGTAGGAACAGATCTTTAATCAGATATAGCTAAGGAAAAATTTAGCCGGACAAAACTGAGAAAAAAAAGAAGTTATGGAAACTCTCTGTTAGTCAAACTTCATTGCATTCTATTGCAAATATAATACACTAACCCAGGCTCAGTATAAGTTGAAACATAAACACTCCTTTCTCTTTAGTCTTCTGTTTTTCTACCATGTTATTTACATGGGTAGAATATTGCAAAATTCAGGATTACTAGCAGGATTAGCTCACTCAGTGGTAACTGCAGTTACTTCTGCCTGCAGCTATCCAGCTAGCCTTGCTTGGAAGCCCTTGTCTGTAGCCTGGACAGCTCAACTGAATAGGCAGAAGTAGAAGCAGAGTCTGAATCAGTCCATAGTCAGGCATATTAAGATAATTCAGCAATTTTTTTTTTTCCCCCTTGCTATGCCAGACATTAATTTGCAACAGTACAGCAGTTACTACGTAAACAGTCAAAGCATCGCCAGTACCAAATGAATGCTCTTTCCAAACCTGCAGGAACTTTACAATTCTAAATTATCTCAAATTTGAGCTGTCTTCAGCTTCGGAAAGTTACTTACACATCAGCAACTGCTGACTAGCAGAACACAAGAGTGATTACATAAACTTGTGGTTCCTAGTAAATCAGGCTTTCAAAAAGCTGTTAATTTCTTAATCCACAGCAGAAAAACCTAAAAGGAGCACAAATTACTCAATAGAGTGGATATTCAGTTACTGCATTTATGTTTCATGAACAGTTAAAAAAGTTCTCTCTTCACTTGGAAACATATCATTTTGCATTTCATTAATACATTCAGTCAATCACAAGATTTTGTCATTATACTTGAAAAAGTTTTAACAGTTTTGCCTCAGAAGAAAAATTAAATGTGAATTCCTTATATTCGCATGTATCATAAATTCTATTTTTTTTTTTATTCTCATAAATCAGTGTTCACAAGTCTGATACACAGACGTACAGGTTTGTATGTGGAATGTTCTTCGAGTTCACCATGAAAACACAAACATACAGCAAACACCTCTGCTAACTCAGTCCCATACATATTTGCCAAGCTTTTGGTAAAAGACAAAGATATCTTTTACCATGTGAGTAATCACCTTACTAAATATACATGGTTATTTTTCCTTATCTGTTCTTAAGCAGCCTAGACACCTCTGCACTTCATTCAGTATGTACTTTAAAACCAGCTATGCAGCAAAAGACACATGATGCACTTGGACACAGAGTGGTTAAATTACAAAATCAAAAGCAGTAACTGCCAGGCAATTGCCATTTACTTCAAAGGAGTTAGCTCAAGATGACAGTTGTCTAGTAAAGCAATTTAATATAAGCAGTTCAAGTAAGCCAATGCGTACTCTTAGACTGGCACTACCATGTGACACAAGCACCTCCTGAATTACAGCATAGATATAAATACTTATTTTACTTACATTTATTCAGCAGAGATTGACTTTATTCAATTTGTGGTTTGGGGTGCTTGGCTTTGTTTTTATGTGCATCTTCTTTTAGAGGGTGCTAAGCCAAAAAGGACTTGCATCTTGCTCCAAGGGCAAAGCTCTTCATCCCTCCGCTCTCACACACAAATTGCAGAATTAGAAACCATTTCCCAAGCATCTTGAACATTCACTACTCTTATTCTCAAGCACGCCAGTTCTGCTAGTCAAATCATGCAAAGCAAAGAAACCTTTTATAGAATTTACCTAAATTAGTTTAACTGCTTCAGAGATGAGGAAACTAAACTCAGATCTTTGAAGAACATAGCAAATTAGATGCAATGAAAAATCGAAGATCCAAAAGCAATGTTCCCTTAACTCTTTTCCCCACATCTGCACACAGATGTGCAAACTGCTGTGTTCTACAGAATCAAAGCAAGTTTGAGATTGTGTAACAACACTGAAGATCAAACACATGGATCACAGAGATGTCCAAATCTAAGTTAAAATAACAAATGAACAAAAAACACAATGATTTTTACTTTGTCATAGACTGCAAAGGAAAGTTCCTATAATAGCAACATGGTAGAGACTAATTGAATATCCATTTTAGCATGAGGGAAGGAGATTATAAAGGACAAAATAAGAAGTGCAAACTGCTATTAATAGGTCATCTTCCAATAGCTTAGTCCTCAACAGCACAAGTTTTCAATGCCATATTCCTATTCCTACCAATGTCAAGAACATTAATCTGTATTACTCTTCCATGAAAGCTAAACCACTAACTATTCAGATCAGAGATATCTAGAACATTTCTTCATGAAACTAGCATCTGCCAAAATACTGCTACACAAAATAAACAAGGGAATTGCTAAACTAACTTCTTGCAATGAGTGAACCTTAAATTTGTTGCAGAGTCAATACTGTCCTTTCAATGAAGCCCATGTTATCACACCCTTGCCCCCACGACAGCATTTTCATAGTGGCGTGAAAACAGCATGTTAATGTATGGCTTCAACCAATGGAATTATGTGAAACTGACATGTAGGATCACTTTCAAAAAAAGATGAAAAATATACCAACTCAGACACTGAATACATATTTCAGAGAAACTTAAAAATTATATACACAAAGGTTATTTTATATACTATAAATTGAAGATACCACTTCAATATTTCAGTTACTTTCTGTAAGTGAATAGAGTTATTGCATATACTATCTCTTCTACAATTTAAAAAAATCAGTTACACAAAGAAAAATCCCCTAGCTTAGCCAATTAATCTCCTAGCTCCTTGCTTTAACAGTCATAACTAACTCAGAATCCCTCACTACACCAGCTGGATTTACATAGCAGGCTTTCAGATTTTTTTTTCCCCTCATAACAGACTACTATAAAACTTCATGCTATCACAGGTTATATTAAGTAGCTATGTAATTTCAGGAAGTCATTACAGTCATACTATCCTTTCCAGGCTAATCAAAATTACACTATTTAGAAGTCTTTGCCAACTATTTACCTCACATTCCAGATAAGGCTTTAAATATTTCAAACATTTCCCAGATTTAATTACATCCAAGGTATTAAAAAACCAAAACAGTTACGACTTTGGCTTGAGAGTTACCAAAGAGGTTTAGTCTTAAGCAAAGTACTTTTTGACAACTGTTTATGAAAGAGAAGCATTATCAGCTCTTTTCCCAATAATTCAGGGCTATGGAGACTGATCAGAAGTTATGGCTGAACCTAATAAGGACTGTATTACAGAGGGCTTATTAGAAGCATGTGTAGACGCACTACAATACTACAAGAACACTAAACCAGTACTACTAGAAAGAGTTAACAAGTGACAAAACTGCACTTTCTTAAAAAGTCAACAGCATCATCTAAAATAATTTCTTAAATTCCCACTGGAAAACATAAAGAATACATGCAAATATATTGGAAAATATGTTTTCTGATGGATCCTCTCATTTGTGGTATTCAAATTTTCCCATATTAGAAACCTCTCTCAAGAACAGGATGCTTTTGCCCCCCTCTCCCCCTTCCCACTTTCCCTGCCTCCTCCCCCACATGAAAGAAAAAAGGAGAACTTGAGCTGCACCGCGCATTTACCACAGTCATTCTCAGCCTACAGGCATGAATTTCTCAAGGGGTATGACAAGCCAGGAGACAGATCTCATGATTTAAAGAAATTTAACTTCATTGTAAAACACTTCATTTCTAACAACATCTGGGAACAATTTAAAAGAAAAAGCCAGAAACCTTACGGTATGGGAGAGGAATAAAAAGCATATGAGAATTCCAACCCAGATATTAAACATTCCTCTCTAACAGATACACACTTGTAAACACACTGCTTCAATATTCATTGTCTGAATTAACTTTGGGAACTTTGGAAACAACAGGACAACACACTTTAAACCCCCAAACACAGCATTTATAAATTTCATTCAGTTTACATGAGATGGATCAGAATTTAATGAAGGTTTCATTTTTAACAGGATACATTTTTAATAAAACACTGCATAAATACACCCTCACATACTCTTCAGTGAAGAAGAAATACTTGATCTGCCTTATACTCTGACTGTATGTACACATATGCATATACACATACACATATACACATTATGTCAAAACACATAATCCAAATTACCTAATGAATACGACTGTTACACCTCTCAGACGTATAGGATCACAGAAGACTCATTCAGGACAGGACAAGCCAAGTCCAAATATACATCCAAAAGAAATCCCATACACGTTCATAGGTATTTTACAAAGTGTACAGTTTAACCTATAAGCTTGTTATCACTTCATCAGAACCTTACATACAAGGAGTATGTCTACTTGATTTTTTTTTTTTTAAACTACACTGTTTAACTATATTGGCATGAAATCTTATAAAAGAAGGCCATGAACTCCATGAGTGTTTAATAACTCACTTATAACACCACTTGCTTTTAATTCAGTGTGAAGTTAACTGGATACAATATGACCACCTCTCCATACTTATTCTCTGCATTCTCTTTTTCCCCACTGCAATTCTTTCCATGCTGTCCTCACCCAACCATATATTGTTTATATATCCTAACAACTAACTTCACCATTTTCATACTCATATTTTTTCAGTAAGGAATGATCTAGGAGAAAATTAAGCTTTTATTCTTTTTTCTTGCAACTACATGCATGGTATATTGCCATGTACCTAATTTATGAAAACACAAAAAGTTTGTAGAACTTTGAGAGAGAGCGATCAAGGGAATCTGAAAAGTCTTTAAGATTGAAAGGAGACATGTCTCAATTCCTCTGAAAAGCCTCCAGGTTCTCAAAATTCAATGTGGAAAAGAGACAAATTTCTCAAAAGATCCAGATGGACTATTAAACCAGAAAGCTGGAGAATCAAATCTCCATTGAAACCATGCCACCCAACCTCATTTTGAAACCTCCACACTTTCAATGGTAATGAAAGACTGCAGGCAAGAGTCTAGTCCAATACCAGTCGATGCTTCAAACATCCAGGAGGAAGTATACAACGTAATTTATTCCAACATTTGAGGAAGTCAAGAACAACTTGCTAGAGCCACCACCTGAATGTATTCTTAGCTTTCTAGTTAGAGAATGATGGCACCTAGATACACAGATTTGGTCCTTCAAGTAGCAGTTTCTACACCTCAAAATAAAATCCATGAGGAAGGTATTTTCTACTCAATTCTCTACTATTTTGCAATAATAATACATAAAATAGCGCTTTTAATTTAACTCAATACTCACGTTACATATTCATAGAAAAACTGATTTTATGTAAAGCTAAAAACAGCTGCATGTACTTGCAGCTATAAAAAACGAACTAAACCCCTAAATCAAACATCACAGTCCCACTAACAGCTTGTGAAACCACAACCTCATTTGAACCAACTACCACCAAAAGCAACAGTCATACCTTCTCCCTGGCCCCAGCAACTTGCTCCTATTCTGTCCTCCCTAATTCTATATTGCTACAAGCACTAAAGTAACCACACGCTTTGGTACAAATCTCACTAAAGAGATGTAACTTGCTGTTCTGTCTGCTTAGCTTTATCCTGGTTAAGTTCCCAAGAGAGGTTTGTGAGGCCGCTACCCAAACATTTGTTGCACAAGTATTACAGTGACTAAGAAAAACTGGAATACAGCTTGATTTGCTTATGAAAACATGGCCCAAAGCTCCAAAAAATGGGAAAGGTATTTTCATGCTGGTATTGGCTCATATTTTTTAGATGGTGCAGGTGACTGCATTTCTCTTCCGACAACCCCCTCAATTAAGATGCAAACATAGGTGTTCTGTGACAAATGAGAAATAGGCGATTTCCAATTAGTGACAGACATCAAAAGATATCAAATATGTATACTAAGCCTTCCTTACACCCATGCATACTTGCTACAGAGCACAAACTAATCTTCAACATTTTTCCTTTCTCCCCATTTTCAGCTCTCATTTTTTCACATGTATTATGGTGGCTGAATGAGCATTAAGAAAAAAAAACCCAAAGTTACAAAGAAAAAAAAGAATCGGAGTAGACTCTTCTGGGAATAAATATGAAAGTCATTTCAAACAGGGTCAATTTAAAGAAGTTACTGTTAAAAAGAGAGCAGATGTCTTTCATTGAAGGAAGTTATTTTTTGTCACCAAGGACATGTTCCCCGTACCACTGCTGAAAAGACAAATCCAGATGCCAGTTCTAAACTTCTGAACATAGTCACACTTCATCCTTACTTCACTGCTAGAATGTTCTGTACATTTTTTGCTGTCTACTGTTGGTACGACTAAGTATTACTGAACACAAAAGTTGATTTAGAAACATCAACCTAGATAATACAAAATTAAAACAGTTCCTCCAGTTCACAAAGAACCCATTTTTCTCATATCACTGCCCTTAGCAGACTCTGTCTGATCTACAAGCAATCTACTAGTAATTAGACATGAAAAGATAGCTCAAAACTATCGTTCTAATATTTTAAATACAATAAAACAGACCACCACATGGTGTTTGTCTATGAATGAGTCAGTTTTTAATCCTACCACTCCCTTTTAAGTACCTAGAATGACAGCAGTGAAGGCAAAATAGATTTCAGAAAAAGAAGAAACTGAAAGGAAAAAGCTATCTAAATACACTTTCTCATTCCTTAAGTTTATTCTAAACTTATCTTCTGACAACTTGCTAGAATTTCTAACCAACTTTTTTCTACACATTTTTTCATTATACAGTATACAGTTCAAATAAAAAGTTACAATATATCCACAATATTCGTTTCTACCACAAGGAAACTCTCAGCTATTAGTAGCAAAAAAGGGACAATGTTCTAGTAATTTTCTAAGATAAGAGTTCACCCCTCAGAACTTGAGTTAAAAAAAAGTGGACAATGTTTCAAGAGTACTTACAGACACTGCCACTGTAGTGGCAGTCTTTTCTCCATCAGCTCATATCTCTTCTGGTTTTAGCTACTGCCTGTCCCTCATACTATTATACTCCCCAATGTTAAATTTCAGCAACCAGGAAAAAGGGGCACTTTGTGACACAATGTTGTTTGGAAAACTATGAGAAAGTATGAGGACAGTGCTTCTTAGCATCTGCTACCTAACCCTAAGACAACCGACTAAATACACACCAAGAATTCCCTCTTTTATTAAGCATTCTGCAAAGGCTGATGCCCTGACTTTCCGGGAAAAGGGCATTCCCACATCTTTTAAACTTACAAAACTATGTTTACAGGAATATATGAGTTTTCGTTCCTGTGGACTGGGGCTGTCCACACATGGCAACTGAAGCTCGGTTTTTGGCCTGTGTAGCTCAAAGCAGTGCCAACAATGTCACAAATTCCCAAACGCCATGTATCAAATAATGCATCCTTAAAGGAATGACTGCTTTTTTCTCCCATCAGGTAGAAGTACACCTCAGCCATTCTGAACACTCAATTGTTCAGGCCCCATTTACTGCACAGCTACACAGACCATCCAGGAAAAGATGGTACATTAGGCTGAAGTGGCACACACTGACATACAATAAGAGAACTATCATCTTCAATATGCGTCAAAAGTTCACCTAAATTGTTCCCTGCATCTGTGTGATGTATATTCTTTAGATCAAATTTTATATCCCTTGAACATTCTTTTCTCTGGAGTAATTAAAAGATACATTATACATTTCATACATTCACTTCAATAGTTGAAAAAAGCTCTAGCACTCGAAGTGCCAAATCAGTTTACTTATCCAGATTAAAGGATCATAACTGTAAAGAGAACATAAGACAGCAATTTAAACTACAGTTACTAGATTCTGATACTCAAACCTATATAGTCAGTGAGCAACAAGTTTGAGAATAGAAGCTAGCTAGCAGGCCTTTTCATTTTTCATGACTAAGGACCTCATGTAATAAAAACAGAGCAACTGAGATGCACCATTTTAAAACAAAAAAGCAAGCATTTTATATAATATGGCATTTTTTAAAGCTATGCATTAAGAAATATATAAATTTAAAGCCTACAGAATTTCAAGAAACTGAAAATTTAAAAAAAAAAAAAAAAAAATCAATGAACTACATAATATACTATCATTACCGGAATCGTTAGCTCTGTTCTACTCAAAAACACTTACACAAAATGCTTATATACAACAGGAGTTCACAAAGTAACATCAGACAGAGCTAAAGCTCATTCTTTTTGTATTATTTTGTAAATTGCAAGGTAAGGGGTGAACTGTGTGCAGAGTGACATTTCCTTTCCTCCATCAATTCTAGGAAAGCAAAACAAGACATTACAGACCAAATCAAATATGAATTATTTCATATGTACTTAGAAGATGACTAGGTTTTGACATGTTCTACAGCTTTCAGAAATTAAAGCACACTGCTCCTCTGACATTTTAGCTGTGAAGCATGTTCCCACTACATATCTTGAATTGTGCAAATCTTGGCATTTACTCTATGTAAACCAAGTTTTCAAACAGTATTTGTAATTTTTTCCACCCCCATTTTGAGTTTTAGTTTTTCCTTGGCTTTTGGTGTTAATTTCTGGTGACTCAACACACAAATAAAATCAAGATTGAATATTCAACGGTTTGATGAACAAAAATGTTTTAAATCAAAACGTACCACAAAAATAAATGTCAATAGCTTCAAATTTAGCAGCCTCATTAACAGTTTTACAGTTTCACAGCTACCTGCTAATGAAACACCATAAGCAAGTATTCCTTTTACTTTATACTTGCCTTGCCCACTTGCAGTCCCCAAGGCTCAAAAGTCCTTTTTGATTCAAAGACAATTCCCAGACTACAGAAGTTAACTTCTGCTATTACTCTTTCGCAAATGGGTTTGAAAATATAACTAACATGTTCACTTTTCTGTTTAAGAGAGAAACCAGCAAGACAAGAGTTAATATAATTTTCAAATTTGTATTGACATGATTGATGATGATAAAGCAAACTGTCCAAACAGAAGGGTCATATGTCACAATCCCTTTCTCCAAGTATAATTGAATATATCACAAACATGCTGTATAACTGATCAGCCTATATACAGTACGTGCAAAATCTCAAGAAAGCATCACGTCAAACATCCTGGATAAGTTGATTTCACACAAGTAAATCCCTGCTCACTCCCAACGGCTATCCAGTCACAATAAAAGCAGTATCAAAAGAGCATTACAACTGCTGATGCAACTCCTTGCACTCAAAACTTGCTCCCTACACATTCCCAAAGAAAAGACAACAGCCAAGGAAAGGCAGGATGAATGTTCCCAGTTGTTTACATACCACTTATTGGTAAAGCATTCCTCAACTCTAAAAACTCAGTTCATCAAGAGCAATGAACAGTCACCAGAGAACATAAAGGACAAATGTTTCATGTGGCCTTCCACAAAACACGACTGAAGCCAGCATTAGACTGCTACCCAAACTGCATATATCAATTAGAGAGAAATTCCATTTTCCATTCTTATTAGCATCTTGAGATAATTACAGAAGCTCCAGAACACAATCCAGTTTACTCCTTCCATATTAAACAGCTTTCTTCAGAAAACCATCATCCTTTTTATTTATTACTACTTCTGTGCACAAATTGTTTCCTTTTAAAATCCAGAGAATAAGTCCATTTTTACAATGCAAAGAGCACAACTTTTTGACATTTCTGTGCCTTTCCTTGTATTTATTTTAATCACTACCTCTGATACACCTGTCTTACCTTCTTTCTTATGACATATTCATAATATATCTTCTACACTCAACAGAAAGGAGCAGTGATGTCATCTAAAGTGTCTTTATTTCATTGTCTAGCTAGTATCCGAAAATATTGTTCCAAAATTGCACTATACTCTTACAGTGTATTTCATGAAAGCTCAAATTTTCATAGGGTTCTAAGTCACTCATAGTTAAGAATAAAAGAGATACTGAATCCATTTACTTCTCCTGAAGTTAGAATGTCAGAATTTAGAGTTCAAGCAATACCCGAAATTGCTCCTTCATTAGACATGATTGAAAGCAATTTATAAATCATTTTGCCCCAAAGCTATTCATATGGGGCAGTTTACCTCTGAAAGACTTGAACTTCCTTAGGTACTCCTCCAAACTATTAAATACATTTCTAAAGTTTTAATCAGTTAACACTTTATCCTCCCAGGCAAAGAGAAACTATAATGCCAGTTCATACTTCTGAATGGGTTTAGTTCCCATGGAAGTACTTTAATAAATACACTTTCTTCTTGATTCAGAGAGTGATTTTAACCTTGTCTCCAATACTGCATGAACATGTGGAGTCAGATGGGTCCAGAACCTATATAACTGGCTTCTTACAGCTCCTCCTAGAAGCAAGCTTTCTCAGAAACATACTACAGGTACATATGACAGAATAGTTGTTTTATCTACAGGCTAGCCATATTATGTAAGAACTAATTCAAATCCAGCAGGACCAATACTGCATCTGAGTCAAAGAGCTTTACTAGACAAAACCTGGTTTACCAAGCAGTTAACACAACAGATCAGCTTCAGGCGAAAAGGCAGCTACACAGTATAGATACAGAGTCCCTGGACAAACGTGGAGACTTAACTGTATGCCCTAGAAAACTTCCACGTCTCTACTAGTGAAATAGAATTGTTTGCGTGCATTCATTAATATAACTAAAGTTCCCTTGTCCCATGTATCTTTGCATTCTCCTTACTTCTCAGTCTGCTTCTACAAAGTACTGATCTAATTCCTGCAACAGATCTGAATGCAAAAATGAAATAAAGAGTAAATTAACAAGCATTTGGAAGCTCTTTCCTTGTTATAACAAATAGGATGAATGCATAACTGAACTGGAGAAATAAGAAGTAAAGCAAAGCAAATGCCCACTTGTTTGTCTACATAACAAACTCCACCTCCCATATTTTTGTGTCCTATTACAGGCAATAACTTCTTTTTTAACTTCAATGGTAACTGTTTCGAAAAAAGGATGGGGGGGAGAAGAAAACATGTCTTTTACAGTCACCATGAAATAATGAGAAAGTGTTGTTTTGAAAAAAATCTGCAAATTTAAGCTTTAAAATAAGAAGCTGACACCACTACATCAATCTAGAACCAGTTTACAGCTCAGCGCCTAGAAAAGTCTTTTGTGTAGATCCTCCAATTTACCTCTAGGATTTTTGGTTAATAAAGCATATGCTGCTGACTATAATATCAGCTGACAATGACTAGTTAAAAATCTTAAAACTTGCAGTTACTGCTGCTCAAAGTAGTTCATTTTGTATCAACAATTTGCCCCCTTATTTGCTAAGTGTACATCCTACCTTCACACCAACTGCAACATCAGTGACAATGCTGTAAAAAAAAGAAAAAAAGAACACAAGTCAACCAATTTATCCTCATAAAACCAACTTTTCAATGTATTGCAATGCCAAAATAATGAGGAATCTAAATAGCCAATAACTTCCTCAATCAAGAATATATCTTCAAAGAACACAGCAGGACTGAGTGGAAGTACAAAAGAAACCTACAAAAGCTGCCAAGCTCCCCCAGCTTATAGGCTTCTCCCAAAGAGTCCAAAGTTTCAAGCAAACATTACTCCAAAGCAGCACTGCACGGAAATTTATTTAGGAAACTCGGGTTTCTGGACTACATGATATCATAGAGTGAAAATTAAGTAAGTACAGAACTTTTCTCACACACCCCTATTAACTAGACGGCTAGTTCAGCAACATAGCCTACCCTACAGATCTCCTTACAGCAGAAAGCAATTAACAATTTTTTTTAAATTAGCTTAAACAAAAAAGAACACATTGGCAGGTACACCTATATGAAATTTAATGAAATTTGATCAGGTAGACCGATATGAAACTCTGTAACAGGTATGCCTTTTTCCTAGGGGTTGTGACATCGTAACTCACAGGGTGTAACATAATCCCAAAAGAAACCCAAATCCACACCAAAAAAAATGACAGCAAAATATGAATATGTGAAAGCATTCCACAGTGTAATACTCATTAATGATAAGACTTCTCAGACAGTACCTGTAACTCCCAACATTATAATCGCAACTAACCATAAAAAGCCTTTAAAACTCTCACAGTTGAAAGGTTCTATGCTTAAAGCATACCAGAGAGATGGCTTCTCTGTTTGAAGCAGAGTAAACAACTTAATAGGAAATTTGGAAGCTGGAAGATGTTGTATTTACACTGACGAAGGCTACAACCACCAGCCTCATTTTCCATGTCTGACAGAAAGAAGGCCTTGTGTGTAGTGCCTGCCCACCCCAGCTCCCGACCAGGACCGAGGGCCCTCGCTGTCCCATACGTCTGACTCCTCCAAAACCTTCCCTTCTTTGGCTTTTACAGCCAGTCTCCAGCATACACAAAGGCATCTTTCTACCTAGGGAGGGAGGGAAGCCAGAGGGCTTATTAGGCAGTTTCTGAAAACAAAAGAGCTCGACATCTGGCTCCTGCTGGCATTGCTCCTCCCCTCCGGCCAGCTCCAAAACAAACCCCAGCCCTACGGAGCGCCTCTCCTCACCCCACGGCTGCGGGGGGGGACAGAGAAGGCAAAACTGGGGGAGAAGGAGAGCACAAGAGGCTCTGGAGGGACGGATGGGGGTAGATCGCGCTCCCTCTTTACAGCGAGATCCGGCGTCTCGGGCGCTACACTAAGTCGGGGCCAGCCCAAAGCCCCATCAATTTAAACAGAAGACCCTACCGAGGGGCCCGCGTTACGGAAAGGCCGATGCCCCTCTCCCCCCCCACCCCGTCCTGGGCCTCAAGCTCCAGCTGTCCTGCGGCGGGAAGCCCGCCTGTTCCCACCGCCGCTGGGGCAGCGGCCGCTCCCCACACACCCCGACAGCCAGCCGCGGCAGGGGGCCAGCCCCCAGCACTGGGACAAGTCCCACCAGCGACTAGCGGCACAACCGCGGTAGTGCCTTCGCCCCCACGGCCCCGGTCATTACTCACCCGTCCATCGCCGAGCAGGACAAAGCACTGACAAGCGGGACAGACAGCCGCGCAGGCAACGCGTCCGGGAAGGCTGTGAGAAAATGGCGGCCTGGCCTGCACGAAAACCGCCGAACGTTGCCGAGTACCGGATTCCGCTCCTCGTCCCTCGCCGCTACAGAGCATGCGCTGCCCGCCTGGGCATGCGCCGCCGGCGCCGCTGAAGTTTTTGCCATCAGCTGCCCGGGCCGAGCCGGCTCATGAGACGGCGCGAGCCTGCCACGCCGGGGGCGGGAAGCGGGAAGCGAGAAGGAGGGCGTGGCGGAGCGCGGCCGCGGGCTCCTCAGCGCCCCGCCCGCCCGCTCGGGACCCGCCGCGTGGCGAGGGCGGGTTCCCGCGCCTCCTACCCCAGCGCACTGCCGCGGGGGTGTTCGCGTGTGCGCGAAGGAGAGCGGTCGCCTCAGAGCAGCTCGGCTCCCGTCCAGCCCGGGGAGAGCGCGGGGGGCAGGCCCGCTCCGGGGGCTCCTCAGCCCGTCGGGGTCCCTGCCGCCCCGCCCGCGGCCGCAGCTGACCCGCCGGACCGCACTTGTTGCGCGGAGAGACTTCCCGTGCTCGGCGCCGGCAGTTCCCCGCGCCGGGGCCCTGTCCCTGCTCGTCCTGGAGAGCTTTGAGAGAGGCCGCGCCGGGCCCGGGCACCCCCGCGCACCCAGCCCCCTTGAGGGCCCGACCCTGACAGGGAGCCCTGCCCTCATCACTCGGTGCCTTCGGCTACACCGTCGTTTGTAAGGAAACAACCTGCTGACTATACAGCTGGCCAGTAATACTATTTAAAAAACAAGGCGAACGTACAAATTAACTATTGCAGTGGGTTAGGCAGTTTCCTCACAGAAATTCGCATACCATGGTTCTCTGAAAACTGCCATGTCGGGCTGCAACTATTTGCTTTATGTGGCCATTAGGCAACAGCTTTTTCCCCCCATTATTTTTTGACAGGTCTCAGTATTTCACCACAAATCACCACAACTCTTTGATACAGAGTTTCTAGAAAGAGCTGTTCATGGGACAACCCTGGATCGCATTCAAACCAAAAGTCAAACTAAAGATTTTATACCTATGAAGGAAAATTTGAAAATGTGATCCAAATGTTCCTAGAAGATCCCAAATCCAGGAGGATATCAGAAAGTATTCAAAACACCTTCTGTATTTTCCATATTTTGATTTGGCAACACTGGTTTCAAAAATGTGTTCTGAGGAGGTAGCCCGTTACTACATTGCACTTCAATTTTTGGAGGATAGTGTTAAGTCTGTTGGAGTCTATCACTGAAACTCTTGCAATGAAGCCTGATAAAGGATTTAAGAGCCAAAAAACTATGCATATCTCCATAACTAGAAAATTTTCACTATGCTTTACTAAGACTGTCTTCCTCTCCCGTAACCGACCCCATGAGTAGCACAGTAACTAACTTAGCAATTAACGGTACATGCAAATTCTTATTCTGCTCTGTGATTTTTTGTATTCCTGTTCTGAAAAAGTCACTCTGGTTCTCTGCAGCAATTTACTGGGTTGAAAATAACTAATATTGCTTCTCCTAAATGGCCATATCATTTGGGTATCTGCAACTACCTTCTCTCAGCAACTGTCTTCGGCACCCATCACTAAGCACTAGACTAAATGATTTATTATTCTCATTCTTATAAAATCCCTCTTAAACATTTCATTGGCTTAGATTGTATATAAAGTTCATGATGCCAAATGCTATTCTTAACTTTTTTGCTTTCAACATTGTCATGTTTTTAAAAAAAAAGTGTCTGGTTGTAGCATTCTTTGCTGATTGCATGTGTTAAAGAAGTACTATGCTTGAAAGTAACATTGAGGACTTCAGAGATTTAGCATTGCTTATAACCATCTTTATAAATCCAGTGCATTTTTATATATCTACTCCATATATATATCTCATTCCTGTAGATTTTGGCATGCTTAATAGGCTTTGCACCACTGGAGATTGGGGTTACAGTTGGTTTCTCTCATTTGCCACTGCCTTCACTCCTGTTAGTTGCCACATTCTATTGGGGATTTTTTTGTCTTTTTTTCCCCCTTATAAATCTAAGTACATCTTGTCCAGTTTTGTGTTGGTAGAAGTCCTGATCCTTCTACTTCTCAGCAATTAGTAGGAAGTCTGTCTTTCCATCTGACTTCTCTATCTTACCGCCTGTCTTGCTCACCGCCTTTGCCTTTATAGTAACGCCATTTTCGAACTCGTGTTTCTCTTTTGTAGTATTCCTGTGTTCTCCGTCTTTCATGACACCTACCAGAATCCATCTGATTAAGTGAGCTAATACTCGTTGTGTTTATCCTCTGAGTTAGATGCTCTTCCATATAAGGCAGACCAAGGAGCGTATGTTTATAGCAGAAGAGACACTGGAACTGAGTTTGCAAATCTTGGTGAAATAATGGATGTGACTTTATAGAGCAAAACTCTGGTCCCTCTGAAACCATCAATAAAAGTAATAATTAATCAATCGGGATTTTACCTAGAGCATTTAATTTTAGAAGGAAAAAAAAAAGGCCAACAATCAGCACATTATTAATAAAATGCCATAGCATCCTCTTGCTCATTTGTTCAACGTGCTATGCCACATTTCTCTTCATGTAGCTTTGCCTTTTTATACCATCAGATTATTTTTAGTATGCTTTTGGATGCCTTGTAAAATGTCTACCATATTTTGGATATTGTGATAGTATAAACAATGACTTGGTCATCTTGTTTTCGCTGTTGCTAGAGTATGCTTTTGCTTTGTCTTTCCCATGTTTCAGAAGGCCAGAAAAAAAATGTTGCCAAAAAACACACCCTTGTCCTTAGCACCTGTCAACTTTCTGCTGAAAACCTGTGTCGGATATTTCAGAAAGCAGCTAAAGCGTCCAGCAATAGGCAACCATTCAGTAAAACACCTCTAGCAAAACCCTCTACATTCAGTTGTTTTATTATGAAACATGAAGCCTTATATCCTCTATCCATTTTATTCTAACAAAAATTTAAGTGTAGGTATTATTATTAGCTGTACAGAATTTCTGCGTTTTTTAAATCCTAGTAATCTTATTTGCTTCAATAATATTTTGTTTTCCAAAATAATTTCCTTTGATCATTGATATATTTAGATGATTCACTTTCATTGGTTCTTTCCTTTTTATTTTAAGAACAGCTAATAAATAATAGTCTGTGTAGTTCAGCAGCTGCATGAGTAGTTAGTGGTGTATGCTTAGTGAAAGATTGTAGGAATTAGGAAGCACACAAAGATATTTTCTGCAGTACATTGTCCCAAATTGAGTCCCTGGAGTTGCTGGGAAAAAAAATAGCATTCACACTCTCAGAGAGTATCTTGTCCAAGAATTTGCCTGAGCACTTTTTGACATCCACAGCATTCTGGGGCAACAAGTTACACAATTTAAGAAATCATTGTGTGAAAAATACTTTATTTGTTTCAAGCCCACTGCCTGATAATTTCCTTCAAAGCCCATCAGTTCTTTTTTTTTTTTAAATAGATGGGTAATTTTCCCTGTTCACCTAACCATGCCATTCATGAATGCATATACCTTCATCATATCATCTTCAGTTGTATTTCAAGAGTCCTAGTAAATTTAATGTCTCCTCTATTACAAGTCTTTCCATATTTTCAATATTTTGTTTTGCCTTTTTCTACACATTTCCTAATCCTATTATAGAAGACCATAATGGTCCTCATTATTCAAGTTACAAATCCAAGGGCTTTATATAGGCGCATAATAAATGCTTTCTGGTTTATTTCTAGTTTTATACTCTGTTTTTTTTTTCTGATAATACCAATCTTATTTACATGTTTGAATGCTGCTAAACCATGAGATGATGTTTTCACAGAACACTCCACAACTCAAGCGCTCTTTGCTGTGTGGAAGTCATTCATTTAGATTCCAGGATTTTGCATGTATAGTTCGGCTTGTTTTCTCCCTTGCATATTACTTCCATTTTTCAGCACTGAATTTAACTTGCCATTTTATCATTCAGTCACACAGTATCATGAGAGCTTTCTACAATTCTTCACGGTCAGCTTTTGTTTTTATTACCATGAATAATTCAGCATCATCAGCAAACTTGGTCGCCTCGATAATCACTCTTTTTTTCCAGATCATTTAAGAATATGCTGAACAGCGCAGGTCCCTGTGGTACACTACCAGTGACCTCCCTCTGCTGTAAAAAATAGACCATTTTTTCTTGCCCTTCATTTAGTATCTTTTAATAATCTAGTATTAATAGCTAATAATTAATAAGTTATTAATATGTCAAAGAATGTGCCTGTTAATCCTATATCAGCTTAGTTTCTCTCAAGAGCTTTGGGCAGAAAATTTCAACAAATTCTTTTTTTGAAATTCTATCATGTTGTTTCAATCAGACTATGCTAAAACTCAAACTTAGTGACACCTTCAAAGAATATGATACTTTTTGCTGTTAGATACACTTACACAGTAACAACTCTTCATTTGCCCCTATCACCAAACTAAATAGCCCTGTCTCTTTAGTTTCCTCATATTATTAGCAGTAGTGTCATTGAATGGTGTTGCTTAGTACAACAAGATCCTCTGGATATTATGGGAAAGGTTGATCATTCAGTTTACCAGTCTTTGTTATATTAAACCACATTATTCTATCTTAAGCCAGTTCTTATCAACTTCATAAATTCCCCAGATGCCTTTGAGCAAAGTCCCAATGTTTATTAGTAGCCATTCATCTTTTTGTGCTCCTGTAAACAATATCCTTAATCACCATTTCTTCCCAGCAGTCTGTGTTGAATTACTTTGTTTTATTGAACTAAGTTTTGAAGCTATTGAGTATCTCTTACAAGCACAGTGCTCTAAATAAATGTTTCTTTTTCAAGTTCAGGTTAAAACTTGTCTTGCTGGTCTGAATCCCACAGGCTGCTCTCCAGCATTTTATTTCTAGCATCCTTGCTAGAAAGAGAGTTTATCTTGGGCGGGCTGGGAGGCTTACTGCTCTCTACCATCTCAAACACCAAAACGCGTGACATAGCTCATACTACACTTCAGTAAACTCTCGTATGGGTCCAAAGGTCCATTCTTGACAACTAGATTATTATTTGCCTGCCCACTTTCCCTCTCTTGCTTGTACTATATCCACCTGGAAATTTATTTTCCAGAGCAAATTCACCTTTTTCTACCACTGTGATTAAATACACATGTATTTACTTTCTTCAGGGCTGGAGATCAGTTTTACTTTTTATTACAAACATTATATGCCAGTGGTGATTGCAAACACCTTTCATACCATAGGGTTTTCTTTTTTTTTTGCCTCAGCTGATTGGTAGTGGAGTGAAGATCATGTTGTGGGTCGTGTACAGCCAGGGCTGCAGCTCTGGGAAGAGTGTGCTGTATTCTGTCATGGAAAAGAAGTGAAATTAGTCTTTTTTTTTTTCTGAATGCAAAGATATCTCTTGAGGTTATAAGACAAAGGGCAGGAAGTTCTCTGCTTCTTGACCTACAAACGTACATAGATCCTTCTGTTGTCACAAACAGGTGACTAGGTGCTGGCCTGGCACTCTGCAAGACACAGGTGAAATATTCCAACACTAAAGCTATCATTGCTCTCCAAATACGTTAGTGAAGTAATTTAATCAGTTGCAAGAACCTTGTTTTCACCTGACTGCAAAATGGCTGACCCGTACGATGAGGACGGCTCCCTTAATGATGTGTGGTGTTACCAGCCTAGATCTCTACGTTGCAGGCAGCATAGCTGTCCCACCTACTGGACAGTCATGCAACACATTAAAAAAATCTCTAAGCATAATACATTAAATCGTTATTTAATGATTATTTTTATGTGTGGGTTACATAAAAGACCCACAATCAGAAAACACTGGCATTAATTCTTAGAGACTCCCTCATTATTACAATAGCTTTTGCCAATCAGTATTGCAGGTAACAAAGTTTCTCCATTTGAGGATCTGACAAAGTATGAATTTAGGGACTTCAAGATGATTTTCATTTTTGAGCTGAAGTGAAGATGCCTGAATTTTGGCTAATGGTACTCTTATATAAGGCTATGGCTAACTTAACTGAGCTCAAGCATTTAGCCCAGTGACTCCCTGGCAAGCTGTTGCTTTGTGCAAATTAGTGCCCAGTCTGGCATAATGTCTCAGCAGGTAGGTGGTAACCGGTAGCTGAGAGGTGGCAATCATTAACCTCCTCATCCGATATGCCTGCTTTGGCGAGGGGGACTTTTCTTCTGCTCCAGTGCAAAACTGAGCAAATCCACTGCTGCAGGTAATCTAAACTCATCTGGTTTGACTTTGCACTGAAGCTATTTAGATGGACTCACAGTCATTTTTATCAGAGGAGAGCCCCAAGACCCTGACCCTCTTGCCTCCAGCTGCTCATGTGCTGTCTCAGAGCCCTTTCTGCTCTGCGCCCTGCAGACAGGAGCGAGCTGAGGCCAGAGGTTTAAGCCACGGCCTGAGTAAATATCCCAAAACCAGGGTTAGATGTAAACATAAGAGGCTGCTTAGTTGTATTTTCAGTCACTTTCTGACTAACAGACCAACATCTGACAGAAGACTTTATGTGACATACACAGTGAGCCCAGTCGTGTACAAGGTCTGAGGTTGCCTAGTTTTACAGAGATGATAATTATGATTACTAAAAAGTTGACAAAAAAAGAAATGGAGAAAACATACATTTTTTAAAAAACTCAACACTAGCAAGGAAAAGACTCCAAATCCCCTATAACACAGTAAATTAAAGCAATACGTTCTCAAACAAAGAAAACTCATAGCAATTTCAAAAAATGTTCTTCGCACAGCTGGACTGAAATGGGACTTCTGCTATTGATTTCAGGAACACCAGAACTTGAACTCTAAACTCAAATAATTTAAGAGGAGTAAAAAGTGTCTCACAGTAATTTTTAAAGAGTCATGTAAGTGACAGATGAGCTCACCTTTCCACTTTACTCTTTGATGTTAGAAAATGGCATTATTTTTGTACAATTTTTCCAAAACTGTTCTCTCGTAACATCCCATCCTATAGAAGTTCTTCCAAACCCTTTTGCACCTTATGTAGGAACAGCATTATGTTCCTGGGCTTTTCTGATAGGGATTATTTTATGGACTCCTACAAGACTGTATAAATTATCAAAAAGAATATCATAGAAGAAAAATATTTTCAAATGGATGCTGTCCGTGATGGCAAAAGGTATTAAAGAGGGAAACCTTTTAAGTGTAACAGAAAAATGTCTTCAAAGAGGACACCCCAGAAATGTCACTGTTTTTTAAAAAATGAAAATCTTCAAAGCAAGCACCTCTTTCTGTGAGGAAATCCTCAAAGGGGCATTCCTCCAGAGTTAGAGTCTTTGAAAATGAAATCTCTTAACTGATATGAAAACTTTGAAAGCAATAAACCATTCCTAAAATTGAAGGCAATATTTCCTTTGCAGAGCACAGGGTGTTCTTAAAGGGAGAAATGACTACACTATTGTTAATTATAGAGGCGATCAACCCCTACTTCTCTCATAAGAGGGAATAAAGATTTTTTAAAACATTTTATCATAATCACAAAGTTATTAAACTACATTATTACAATATTTTTAACAATAAAAAGTACTGGTGGCAGCATACTCTTTCATCACTGGACAGGCAGTTTCATACACACTGCTGACTTGAAAACAGCTTCTTCACTCTTAAAAATAGAAGTAAGAAAGTCCGTGGAGTGGAGCTTGTTGGAAATAATTCTGTGAATTATATTCCCATGGACTAATACTTTTTTTTTGTAGAAGTAAGACTTTTCACAGGAAATGGCAGCTTTGCAGTATATTTTCCAGTTTGGAATAGTAGGGGTTTTGGAATCTAGACTATTTTTCTGAGATGAGAATCCATGTCCAAATTTTTTCCAACTGGCACAGTCCATGGAGTAATTTCTGGTTAAAAGCTTTACAGGGAAGTGATGCAGAAGCATGGATGTGACAAAACAAAGTGTATAGCCTATACATAGTTTAGAAAGAAAACAATGAAAAGACAGTTTGTTCATTATGCCACACTGAAACCTCACGGCCTTTAAGATGGCTACTGTTGAGGCATTTCTTTGAGCAGTGCAAGGAGATGGATCTATAGTAACATTTAAAGAGGCTGACTGCTGTGGCGCTAGACTAGCTATTGGAGTGTGTGTGAACTGCAGCTGACCCAAAACCAAGGGCAAGCCAAAATGGGGCAAGATATTGGAGTTTAAAGCAGCCTGGAGAGACATAGTCTCTTTTGGATTGAGAAAATCAGAAATTAGAAGATAAAAATACATATTTGCTCACCGGAGTGGTCACTTTCTCTCCTGCCTATGAGGCTCATGTTTCTAGTCAGCTTCTGCTCCTGTCTGTGTGAACCTACAACGGTGCCAACCACCTTCACAGAGTTCCTACACTCAAAAATACCGTGGATATTGAACAACAGAACGTCTCCCCCACTCTTCCTTATTGCCTTCTCATTCTGTCCTCACACACTCCTCACTTCAGGATTTGGGTATCATAAACACCCATAGGAAAATGCAGCTAAGGTGACGCATTGTGGAATTCTGGTTTTTAAGTGCTTTACTGTACATGCTCTTCCCACTTGTCTGTTTGTCTAGCAGCAGTTTAACTGGGATCATTTAAACATCTTTCTGTATTAAATATTCTAGATAAAACTATTCTTTCAGATCTACTCAGCTGAAACACTTTTTAGCATATCAGTTTCACAGAACAGTGAATCCTGTAGTGTGCCGTAGCGGAAGATTCAATACTTACACACAGAAGGCAAATTTGACCCAAATGGCATACCCTGTATGACAGAGTTCTTCAATAATAGCTTATAACCAGGATCTGGTTTTGAGTTTTAGGAAAACGGACAACCACACAAAGTAGAACGTGCTGGCATGCTAGAAGGTAGAGGTGAATAGTGGTTTTGCTAATATCAGAGAAAAAAATCCAGATTGCAAGGGCCAATTACAGTGCTCAGTTGCTATTACAGTCTTTCCAGTCACTGAATAAATACAGTCAATGCAGCTGACAACACCTAAAGAATTCAAGTAAAAGCTACAAATACCTTGTGAGACCATTTGAAGACAATCTGCCCAAAATAGCTGCACATAAAAACCTTCCTGTAGCACTGCCTCTCAAAGCACCAAAACTCCTGAACTAGGCTGCAGGCTTCCTCCGCCCAGGAGACCAGCACGGATGCACTGCCTTCGTGGGGACCAGGGCAGAGAGCAGCCCGTGCTGCGGCTGCCGGCAGCGTTCTCCCCTCTCCTGAAGCCAACACGCAGCCCCCCGACAGCCCCAAGACCTGCTGGAGTCTGGGTCCTTAACTGCAGCCACTGTTGGGGGCCTTTCTGCATCTAAAATTCCCAGTGCTTTACATAAATCCACGAGAAAATACCAAAGCCCCCTCCCAGGCTCTAGCTCTAGCTCAAGCTCGGACTGGTAAATTTTCTCCCAGTCTCCAGATTTTCGGAGGGGTGGATACCCCTGCAGCCCTGGTGTGGCACAGCTGGTCTATTTAGCGTGGAGCTGTGGTGTCATCAGCACAAATGCCTGAGTAATCTTAAGACAAGACTTCACTATCACAAGTGGAACCAGTGACTTCTGCTGTGCCTTAGGCTACAAGGCTAAAAAAGCACCAGAAAGCAATCCATAAGCTAACGTTTTGGGTTCTTTTTTCTATCCCTCATGCTCCACAGGAATTTCATGCCACGTTAGCTGTAATTTAAAGCTGACCTGCTACCGTGAACAAAAATCTCACTTATGGAGAAGTAGGGACAACAGATCAGGGGCATCCCAGTAATTTTCCATGTCAAACCTAACTCTTCTTGTCTTTGTAATTTGGAAATAATAGAAAAATCCAAATGTGTCTGAGGTTGCAAGTATTCCTCTCTAGACTAAATGCTTTTTTCCATTTGAAAATTATAATTTGCTCTATTGACCATACAAAGCAGATACAGTTTTCTTTCTTACATAGCATAAACAGTTTCAGAAACATTATGTGGTAAAAGGCACATCAGCTCATTCTGAGAATCTGAAAATGGGTGCTGAATAGAAGAACAACAGGTTAGAGATGGAAGTCAGAAATAATCCTGTTCTTAAATTCACTCTATTCCCAGAATACATATATTTTTTTAAACTTCAGTTTGCCAT
Organism: Phaethon aethereus; assembly: GCF_964289735.1. Taxonomy (NCBI): domain Eukaryota; kingdom Metazoa; phylum Chordata; class Aves; order Phaethontiformes; family Phaethontidae; genus Phaethon; species Phaethon aethereus. Next base: position 15,694,140 of record NC_138584.1, read on the forward strand.
CCCCAAAACTAACGTACTTTATAATTTTGAGAGTAATCTTCTGTGTTGTCTGCTGTCCTTTAGGAGTGCTGATGTGGCCGGAGAACAAGAGCAGCTTGTCACACTGCATTACTAACCATCTGCTTGCAGACTTCAGAGAATTACTGGTCACATTGGACATAATATATCTCATTAACCTTTTGCAATATCCAAGCCCAACAAAGATCTCTGCATTTTGAGAATAAACAGCAGCTATCATCTCAACTCCTCCCATGAACAGCAGCAACTTTTGACAAATACCATCAGCAGTATGAGACTCAGTCCAGTGATATGTTGACTCTTCAAGACTTGGACCATAGCAATTGTCTTCATGTCAAATTTGCATGTTTGTAGTTCTTTACTTAGCTTTTAGTTCAGATATCAGTCCAATATTGTGCTTGTTTTCTAATGTGGTGACTTAGCAGATGTAAAATATGATTTTAAAAGGGCAAAACTGATAATTTACAACCATTATAGGGACAGAGCATGTAAAGTAGAAGTCATCGTCCTGTGATAACTAATTGAAATACTGTATTGCTGCAGTCCTGGTGCACGTTTTCAAAGGGATTGGAGTGTCAGGGCAGTCATAAACCTCCTGCTTTCTGCACAAGGGCAGGCAGAGTTAAGCCTTGGCCTCGGGGCACAGGAACTCGGTGGCATGAGTGAGAAGGGATCAAGGCCACTGACACATACAAGTGCTCCTCAGGATGAATAGGCTATTCGGAGGCACAAAATATCTCACAGCTCCAACCCAACCTGAGACAACACAGCTCCCTCCGATTAAAGACATGCACTGCTGCACAAAATGTGGCTCTGCACAAACACGGTCCTAAAAGCTGTAGAGACTCGTTTGCATATCTCTCAAAAGCTCTTTCAGCTCTGTATTATTACTTTAGTTCAGACATAAATTGTCCTGCTCTGATTTTCATTCTTAGTTGTATTTATATTTCAAAATGTTCCTGAGATCATACCAGACTTAAAGCTTAGGGACCACCAGACCTAAACCTTAAGAACTCTGGCTTTTCATTGTCTAACAGTGCTAAAGGCATGTTCTTAATGGTAGAAAAACAGCAGTCATACTCAGTTGAAAAGAAAAAGTTTTAGTATATATATTCTTATTCAGACACCACATATTTTTATTACTGGTAAACAGTGGAATAAAACACCAGGCTATCATTATAGCATCCAAGGTATCTTTACTCCTCAGCTTGCTCCTTACTTGCAGCACAGATCCTCAGCCTGTCGCTTTTGGAATTAGATGCAACACCCTATGCAGTGCCCTGTTAAAACCATACTGAGCTGGACAATGCATTAATAGTGCAGGCTGAGAGTAACAAAAATACAAAGCCAGCAACAACTTCAGGACTAATTTTCACACTCTGCTGCCTTCACTTTCAGTTGGTTTTACTCTATTTTTCTTGTAAGGACACAAGTAAAACAAAGCAGGCTGGGGTTCGCCAGAATTAACAAGTTAATAGCATTCATGTGTTAGGGCTTATTCTTCTTGCAGCAAACTAGTCTAAGTATTAGCTAAAGTTAAGGTGCTCCGGCACGTACAGTGAAGGCTTGACTGGAGCGCTCTATTCTGGAGAGGTTTGCAACAAGGTGTGAAGATTTAATAACGTATTGCACTTAGATGTCACAAGCACCTTTCATCCAAAGTTCACAAATGCTGTACCAGTATAAATTAAGTCTCACAAGTTCTCTGTAAGACATATAATAATAATAATAGTTGTTATTATTATTATATGTTTTTATTGTTGGACAAAGTGATTCATTTCAAGTCACAGAGGAGCACTGTGGTAGCAAAGGAAGAAAAAAAAGTTTAGGGCTGAGACCCGAGTCTCTCATTGTAACCACAAAGGTACCTTCAAAACTGCAATACTCACAGTGGGATTCTTTGGTAACAGGACAGTCATGCCTTTGAATTTCATATCTGCAACAGTAAAATACTCCATAAATAACCAAAATGCAAATTTTATGGGACTTACAAAAATTGTATTTTGAATTCCCACGTATTCACTAATGCCTAGATTCTGATCAGCTACAGACTCTTTCCTCTGTGGTGGTATTACACTCTACATGCTCAGCTTTCAGTGAAAAATGTAATGATCCCAACTGTTATGGTCAGAAAGATAATTTTTAAACCCTTTCATTCCTGGAGGTACAGACAGCCTGACATATTAGCTGAGGTGTGTGAGCTGCCTTACTAAACTGAAGCTGAAACATCAGCTTAGCGATACAAGAATCAAGGTTTTTAACTGTTTCGAAGACTATCAGAATATCTCTAAAAGGTAGGACATGAAGTCAAACACCCCAAATCTATTATCATCCTAAAATGGTTGATTACTCTCGTGCACAGTGTCCATCAAGAGCCAATAATAAGCCACAAGCATTAATCTCCTTTATAGGCTTGTACAAAATACGATACTTACAGATTCAGTGTGGATTTGTACATTGTCTTACCAAGAAAGTGTATCACTTCTCAGTGATCAATGATCTTTAAGTAGTCTCATTAAGTACAGGGGATTTTGGTGCCAAGTCTACCAAAGGGAAATAAGCATCTCCGAAAAAGTAGGGGCCCTTAATCATCCAGAAGGAGAACTTTGAAATTGCCTCCTAAATTAGCTAAGAATCAATAATACATGAGGCAAAGCAGAGGGGAGAGAAGATTTGATTTTGAATGACCTGCTGAGCAATCCACAAGACGGGGAAGAGGGAAGAAGAGGCGGCCAGCTGGTGGGTGTCTCAGCTGGTGGCTCTCTGCCCTCCAGCAGCCTGGGGACGGCGGGAGGGCATTTCCTGACAGCGTGGGTTCGTTAGACTCCCACAGCCTATCAGCTGCATATAGGGAAGAGAGGGTGAGAAGGACAAACTGTTAAACTTGATTTTCAGATAAGTGTACTTTGCTTTCTGTATTTGCCATTGTAGCTTGGTCTGTTTTGGTTTTTTGGAAAGAAATACTTCACTTTCAGTTTAATGTGGCGTCAGTTAAGAGTAAGATTTCAAGGTTAGGGGCTAAAATCACACCGTGCCATCTCGGTAGCTGTAATGACCAACAAATCCAGATTACTGGAGCCCTTTTGCAGTGCCCACTCTCTATTTCCCTGCGTATTGAAAGGTGAGCTGCACAGTTCAGGCAATGGTGGTGCAAGAAGTACCTTTGGATGACCTGCATGAGCCATGCAGACAGCAGAACATGCAGAAAGGAGAGAGTGCTGGAAAAGAACTATGTTCTGGTTTAATCTCTACCTTTGCAATTGTCATACCTCATTAATAAAAGCAGGCAGATTTTAGTTAAACTGGAAGTGGTGTAGAATTTCCAGCAGAGCTCCACAGACCTGGCTGCAGAATTTAAGTTGTTCTTAATTCTGGATACATAGGACCTTTATGAAATGTCACAAGAGTAAACATAGTTTGAAGACAGGGAGAGCTCCTTTAGGTCCAGGTTTTTATTTAATTTAAATGTAATTGGACTAGCAGAAATTCTAACATGACTTGTAACTGAAAAGCATTATACACTGTACTAATTTATCCTTCATTAAAATTTCAACAGAAACTAGAAAACGGCACTCCTGAAAAGACCAAGGAGGAAAGCGACTACAGAAGCCCCTCTGTGCGACCGTTACATTTATGCCCTGGGATTTATGATCAGATGAGAGGGAAAGCTGAGGAACAGAAACTTTCCACAATATTTTTCTTTCACAGCCTGGCAGAGCTGCCAGAAGAAATTCCTGGCGGCTGTAATGCTGACCATAGCTGCGATGCAGCAAGCTTTTAGTTACATGCTTATCCCCTGAGTCACACTCTGTGACAGTCTTTCACATTACCGCCTTGCCCCAGCCTACATCCTTATAAAGAAAACAGCAGTACTTAAGTATATCATCAATAGCAGCATGACATTAAAAGGGTCAATCCCTGGCTTGTTGTGCACCACCCTCCTCCCAGACCAGCACAGGTCTTTCTTTTTCTCTGACCACCCTTCATTTAGATATAAATAGAAGAAAATAGCTTGTATAAATACTGTATCAGAGTTATAAGAATGAGTGTGCATGGATGAGGACATAAGCAAATAGACAAACATTTATTTTGCCTTTTTTCTACATATTTTTAAACACATCAGTGCTGATAACATAATAGCCAGGCTATTAGAAGCCAGGGTCTAGAATACCATTTTTATGTGAGGAAGAAAGACAAGAAAAGTACTTTTTCAAAGTCGAACAGGGCAGTTAGTGACCTGCAAAAAATTAAAATATTTACAAATAAGCATAGGTGAAGAGTGTATGTTACCCATGCATTAGAGACAGCAGCTGCAGTACTGGGCACGGTCCAGGCTCGCGGTCGAGGAGGGGTCCTTCCAAAGCCCTTGGCACAGGAAAGAACTCGTCAGGCTTGGGGAGTTGAAGTGACTCATCCAGCAAGTGGTAAGACAGGCGAGGCTGGAGCCCAGCTGTGGTGACACTCAGTCCAAAGCTCTGAGGAGAAGAGAGGTTCCCTGGCTAGGAGAAAACAAGCTACTTAATTAGTACCTGAATGCTCCCCAACAGCGGACAACCTCCCTGCAGCCAGTGCGTGACCCAGCCCAGGTCTGGGAGCCGCTGCCTTCCCTACTGCTGCTGCCCCTGCTCCGCAGCCGAGCTTTTGCACATCGAGCCGTCTTTGTTTTAGGTTTATTTCGATGTTCTGTAAGAGAGAGTCTCACATCTCTCAACAAGCTGGAACAATGCACATTAGAGGCTTTTAAAATGTAGAAAGTGTGACTTACTGGTAGCATATGTCAGGCCATGGTGTATTTCTTTAAACATTGTTTATTCCAGCTTCCATAATACCTGAAAATAGTGAGCTTTTTTCCCTTTAACCAAATTAAAGGATGGCAAAATTATAGTGACTGTTGAGATGAGCACTTCATTACCGAACCTCCAGGCAGTTCGCCGAGGACACAGTTTTTGTTTGACACGGCAGCTTGCTGGAGCTGTGCTGTGGTACGTACCTTGAGAGATCTAGCTTGCAGACAACTGCTCCTTCCCTTGAGTAGCAGTGGCTTTCTCATCTGCCTCGAGCAATTCTTTGGGATGTCGCACAGCAAAACACAGTTTTTCTTCGTTCATCCTGATAGGTAGCAAAGGGTTCAGAGTTTTTAGGTTCAGGCGCTGATTTAGTCTTGTTTTGACCTTTCTCAACATGCTAAATGCCCTCCAGCGCTCTGCACTGGAGTGTGGCAAGCACAGCAGGAACCCCATCAATCTCGTGAAGAGAGGCCGTACGGCTGAGCTACACCACAATTTAAGAGCATTGCCCCTATATATTAAAATCTGATGTTGCAGCCCATTTACTGCAATAGTAGGTGCCTCGATAGCTGCAGTTAGCCTTGCTGAAGTTCCTCAGAACTGCCAGTTCACCGGCAGCATTTAATACCTTTTCAGTAAAAGCAAGCAATAATAACAATAACAACCAAATGTTGTCAATAAAAAAATGTTTATTTTTCTTTTTTGTTTGGAGTGAGAAAGCCATTGCCATCCCTTCATTGCATGAAGCATCTTGTCTAGGTATTATTTTCCCTGGTTAGGATGTAGATCTTGCCAGAGTGACACATAGCTTTATGCTTCCAAGCCTCCATAGCCAACAGCTCCTCACTTCCCCGGGCTTAGAAACTGAAACTAATGCTGGGTTCTAAATCTATGTAATAGATCATTGTAATGCTTTGTTTTTATTTATAATGCTGTTCTTCTCCTAGCACTTGACAAAGGCACATATCACTACCATCATTTGGTAGCTGAAGGAGTTGAGACAGTGTAAGCTATTGTGCCTGGCTCACTGTTACAGCACAAGGATTTGGAGGTAATGGAGCTCTTCTCAGACCGACTGAAGCTTCCTGGAGTCAAAATCAAAATAAAGACTAAACATATGTTATACTTCCAACTCACTGGGAGATTTTTCAGTGGCCTGCCACTTTGAGGAGCAAGGTCCCTCCCACTGTAAGAGAAGATCAAGTTTGAGACCACCTGAGGAACCTGAACATACACAAGTCTATGGGACCTGATGAGATGCATCCCAGAGTCCTGAGGGAATTGACCGATGTAGTTGCTAAGCCACTCTCCATGATATTTGAAAAGTCATGGCAGTCAGGTGAAGTCCCTGGAGACTGGAAAAAGGGAAGCATTGCACCCATTTTTAAAAAAGGTAGCAAGGAGGACCCTGGGAACTACCGACCTGTCAGCCTCACCTCTGTGCCTGGGAAGGTCATGGAACAGATCCTCCTAGAAGCTGTGCTAAGGCGCATGGAGGACAGGGAGGCTATTAGAGACAGCCAGCATGGCTTCACCAAGGGCAAGTCCTGCCTAACCAAGCTAGTGGCCTTCTATGATGGAGTGACCACATCAGTGGACAAGGGAAGAGATGTCATCTACGGATGTCAACTCTCTGGACTTCTGTAAGGCCTTCAACACAGTCCCCCACAACATCCTTCTCTTTAAATTGGGGAGATATGGATTTGTATGGGTGGACTGTTGGGTGGATGAGGAATTGGTTGGATGGTTGTATCCAGAGGGTCGTGGTCAATGGCTCAAAGTCCAGATGGAGATAGGTGACAAGTGGTGTCCCTCAGGGGTCCATATTGGGGCCAGTACTCTTTAATATCCTCATCAATGACATAGTGGGATCAAGTGCACCCTCAGCAAGTTTGCAGATGACACCAAGCTGAGTGGTGTGGTTGACACGCCTAAGGGATGGGACGCCATCCAGAGGGACCTGGACAAGCTCAAGGAATGGTCCCATGTGAACCTCATGAGGTTCAGCAAGGCCAAGTGCAGGGTCCTGCACCTGGTTTGGGGCAACTCCCAGTATCAGTAGAGGCTGGGGGATGAAGGGATGGAGAGCAGCCCTGCTGAGAAGGACTTAGGGCTACCGGTGGACGAAAAGCTGGACGTGAGTCAGCAGTGTGCGCTCGTAGCCCAGAAGGCCAACTGTATCCTGGGCCACATCAAAAGAAGCGTGGCCAGCAGGTGGAGGGAGGTGATTCTGCCCCTCTGCTCCGCTCTGGTGAGACCCCACCTGCAGTCCTGCGTCCAGCTCTGGAGCCCTCAGCACAGGAAGGACACAAAAATTATCAGAGGGGTGGAACACCTCTCCCACGAGGACAGGCTGAGAGTTGGGGCTGTCCAACCTGGAGAAGGGAAGGCTCCGGGGAGACTTTACTGCAGCCTTCCAGCCCTTAAAGGGGGCCTGTAAGAAAGATGGGGACAGATTTTTTAGCAGGGCCTGCAGCAATAGGACAAGGGGTAATGGTTTTAAGCTAAAAGGGGGCAGATGATTTAGACTAGATACAGGGAAGAAATTTTTCACAATGAGGGTGGTGAAACAGTGGCACATGTTGCCCAGAGAGGCTGTAGATGCCCCATCCCTGGAAACATTCAAGGTCAGGTTGGACAGGGCTCTGAGCAACCTGACCTAGTTGAAGGTGTCCCTGCTCACTGCAGGGGAGTTGGACTAGATGGCCTTTAAAGGTCCCTTCCAACCCAAAGATTCTATGATTCTGTGAAACCTCAGACAGAAGAAGAAGTGAGAAGGCAAATGAAGAGTATGTGAAGTGAAGCAAAATGTGAATAACAAGCAGAAAGTGTCCATAGATTTACAAATGAGTTAGAAGATCTCTAAGAAAGGTATTCAAATCTTCTGTTTTAGACAACTTGTGGCATCCAAATTAAGTGCGATGCAGATTGTTTCACCCCTCACCTACTGTTGGCCTCTTATCCAAACAGTGGGGCACAGCCGGTTCCCTCATCCACCAGGTAGTGAGAAACATTCCCCATTATGGGAAAGACACATTTGGTCATATGATAGGACATACATGGAGTCCAGGTTACATGACCAGCCATGCAGTCATCATGCAGTAACACATGGCATTTTTGCCAGGAGCAGAGGACAGCAACTCACAAGCAAGTTTAGTTGTTCTGGAAGACCCTGAGGTAGGGTTTTCCCTGCTTTTTAAAAGTTAGGATCATGAGTTTCCTATACTACCAGTAGATGATAACTGAAGGGCAATCTAAGTTATATACCTATGTCACACACTTCAGTATTAACTACCGAATGCAAAAATACTTCTGTAAAACTCTGGCTTGCTATGCAATCACATCCATCATTTTGATTTACACACAAGCTGTGTAAGGTTACGTCATGCTTCATCTGCTGTGCACTGGCCGTTCGGACAGCAAATACGTGGGGACCTGTCCACTGTTTCTTTTAAGGAATCTCAGCTACAAGCAAAGGAGAGAGAACTCAGTGAATCTCTGAGCTTGCACTGGGCAGAGAACTGATCTCAGCTGGGCTCCACCAGAGCCTCCTTTGTGCCACGCAGCGAAGAGTGAGGGCCTGAAAACGCAGTCCAGGTCCAGCCAGGAATAAGACCACACTGGGTTGACGGAACAGCTGATGACTCTTGCAGCAGGGCTCAGATATCACAACCCCAGACATTACTGCTTAAATAGTCAACAAAACACAACTTGCAGTGCGAAGTAGCTGGTAGTTACTACTTCAGAGCTGTATATCGTTGCATGAAGAGAAGCTAAAATTACTCTTTATGATAAAGTTAATGGTGTACAGTTTGTAAGTTAGTTATAACAACACCTCAAGCATTTCTACAAAACTTAATTTAATATTGCAACTCATTAAAAATCTTATTATAGCATCCACTTACAGGCTTTATAAATGCATTTTCATATTATTAGGGAAGGATCTTAATAAAGAACAATTTGAATGCAAAATGCACACGTAGAGTAAGTTACTTATAGTAAAAGTAGCTAAATGAAATCTGCTGTCAGCAAACCTCCCGACTAGTTTCTTCATCTGAATTACAAATGCACTATGTTTTTGTGTACTTAGACCTTTTTCTAATAGAAGGAGTGTGCCAGAAAATTCAATCAATTGAGATAATAGTAGAAGCATTGGCCATAATCCCTTTCTGAGGACCAAAATATCCCAGAGCAGGCAATGATGAGCATGTGCAGTTGATTATAACAAGTGATGTAACTCACATCCGTAGAAAATTCTCTCTGAAGCTATAACAGTTCTTTAATAGTGAAAATGAGAAACAATATTGAATCTTAGGACAAGGCTGTACTGTAGCTCTGGTGGAAATGAAGTTTGGATCTACTTAGAATGTTATTTGTTATGTTTAGCTACTAAATAAGCTAGCATTTTATTATTTTTATTGATTACTGTATTGTGACATTGTGTGGTGATATACCAGTGAGATTATTCATGAAAAGAATGACCTAAAAGTGAGCATGTTTCATCTACGTACCTGATTTTTAAATGAGGCAATAGACTAACAGTGATTAATGAATGATTTATCATCAGAATAGGAACCAGTAACGGTTTACATTATCTATATTCTTCACTGACATTATTTGTGGTTGCTATTCATAGCATGTAAATTTTAGAAGCCTAGAATATTTGAACCTTATACGACATTTTTATACTTGCGTTTTAAATTTTGTGCACTAACAGGTTCAAGTAGGTATCATTCTAAGTCTTTATATAGAGCAAAATTTGTTGTTTGCAATAACACTAGAGATGTTAACCTGCAGATCCTTCTCTTAACAAATTAGTAGTGTTTTCTACGTACAACATAAATGCAAGAGGTCAGCCTATTATCCCCAAAAAACTACTGTGAAGCCATCAGAGAATTAATTTTGTTATTCTGCTGAAGCTGCGTTCAATCACCGAGGTTCATATGGGTGAAGTATTATTAAGTTCTGCTCACTGACACATACCGCAACACACGAAATAAGAGCTAAGAAGTGCGGGCCGCTGAAATGACTCCGAGGTGCAAATCAGATCGTTTTTCAAAAGGAGCTTTTCGGGTACTCCGGCAGCAGCCCTTTGGATGCAGCTAATCCTGTGCTATTTCATCATCCTCTGGTGCCTTTGCTCACGACCCTTCCATGTATCGCAGCAATAGGTCTCGCATTTACAAGTATGGAGGACTTAACAGAACGGGGTTTTTCTGTTCTTTTCAATACCTGTTCCGTTGGTGCTGCCTTTGTGGGCTTTCTACTGCTGTACCTCACTCCCAATGCAAATGTCATCATCAGGTAAAAATAAACTTTAAGACTACCTAACAAAGTAGCTTTGTTTGCCTTTAGCAATTTAATATAGCTTCAGCATAAAAGTTTGCCCACATGCGGATGAAAAAGCTTCGGCGCATCTGTGTGCACTCCGGAGCCAGCGTCTCTCTCCTCTGGGCCCGTGGGCTGAACTGACTTAAAGGTGCCCGATCATCTTTTAAGTACATAGCCACAAAGTTCAGCTGGTGCTTTGTGATTAAATCTTAGCTCAAAAGCCAGAAAGCTGAAGTGGTGGCACTGAGCCTACAACCAAAGTGCCTTTAGCAGTTCTTTTGTATGGAGGCTGTTGACACAGAGTGCAAGAAAAGAGAGTAGAAAAATGTAGTTATGATGTAATTATGCCCATGCTCCTACATTTTTGTAAATGCCTGATATTTAAGCAAAATAACAAATATTCATTCATTACGAGGACTTACTGATGTAAGCCAAAAGCAGATGGAAATGTTGGGGTTTTTTTCAAGCCACAGATGTTAGGTTATCTCAGGAAAACGACAGCAGGTTCTGAGGCAGAATGCTGAACTTTTCTACCGTATCTGCTGCGCTATCAAATAGGCTGTCGTGATCCTGGTTCTCACTGTGACGTGCCGACAAAACTGGTTTTATATCACTTCTAAGAGTTCCATAACAAGATGTTATTCACTCCTAATGTATTTTGGTTCATATAAATGCAGAAGGAATCTGCGACGGGTCATAGTGTATCTCCGTTATTTTTAGTCCACGTACATAATTTACCTTATTCATTGCTACGGGGGCTCCACAACTGATTCAGGGCTGTGATAGAGGCTCAAATCAAGTTAGAAAAAGAGCATTAGCATTACAATCTGTACAAAGTACGAACCAGAAAACTCAGATTCAATTTAGGGGATGAGAGTAGGCTGGAGATGCTTCACCTGCTCCTAATAATGCCATGAGTGCTACGCAACAAGATACGTTAGATAAGGATTTCCTGGTTTAATGGTGAGCATAAATAACAAGGAACAGTGCTCTGATGATGCAAAATTATATAGCTCTGTTGAAATAATGGAGCTACAATGATCTAGCAGAGCGTCTGGAGACAGTTTAAAGATACTGTTTTCATGAAACTTGGCAGGACCACTCAAATCAGTGAGATGAGAAAGAGCTGGCAAATAATCAGAAAACATGTCGCCTGTCAAAATTCAAAGCTTCCATTTCTGGGTTTTCTGAAAAGCCAAGGGTGGGCAGATGGGTTCTCTTTGCTCCTCCTCTAATTCTACCAGTTATATAGCCAACCAGTGGACTTAAGAGTTAGTGCATCTTGACATGACAGTCTTTTCTTCTTTCATGAACACTGATACATTAAATATTGGGGATCAGGTTTTATTTACAGCTCTCGCTTTCTGTAATCCAATCAAATGAGTCTTCCCAGCTGCCCTTAAAGCAAAGTAAATCTTCTTTTCTAAACCGTTCGTAAACAAATCCTCGGTGTTCTTTGTCAGATCTAAGCTAGGAGATATTTTATGTGACCACAAACAGATCACTGTCAACAGAAAAATCAGATGTTACATCACCAAATACTTTCAAGCATATTTCAACAGACAAGCGTACATGAGCGTTATGTTTTTTGAAACAGAGAAATCCTAGCATAAAGTCCTACCATCCAGTCCATGTAGCGTATTCCAGGTACGCGGATGAAATGATGTGCTAGGGAAGCAACAATATATAATTAATAATTACCACATTTCTCTCCTCCTCAAAATCATGTTCCTTCCCATGAAATCAGAGCTATTTCCTGATCAAACCACTCTTCTTGAAAAAAAGAAGATGAAAAATACCATAAACAGTAATGAATAACTTAAAGTCCCGCTTTGCATATCCATAATGCTCTAGCTCCAAGGATCTCAGATCATGCTTCATAAACTTTAATTGAGCTGCCTATATCCCTGTGACATAGGAAGAGATTACTTCCTGTGTTTTATAGCTAAATGGTAACAAGAGAAATACAGAGGCAAATCCTGCCCTCAAGCAAATGGTCGCAGAGAGTCTCCTCATTGCCTTACCGGTACAGTGCTACCCTGCCAGCAGTGCTCTGAATTTATTTTATAGATAAGGAACGAGAAGAAGATGCTCTAGCTTTCAAGGCCAAGGAGCCAGGCTCTTCTCCGAGGCAGCCGGGGCAGCCAGCCGGAGCCTGGCGAGGCAGGAGGCGGGGGTTCTGCGGCTGCATCCTCCCCCGCGCTGCCGGCGGGCAGCACCTCCGCGCAGCTGCGCCCGCCCCGGCGGCTCCGCAGCCTGGAGGCAGGATTTCACCCCTGCTTCTCCATGTGCCGTACCAGGCAGCATGGTAACAGCTACAAATGCCCCTCAGGTCTTGAGTAACTTAATTCCCGTTTCCATATTTTTAAAGTTCTCCCCAACACAAGTGAAATAAGGAAGCTAATTCTGCTGTCTTGAAATTTAAATTTCTGTGGTGAGCGAAAGATTACGGCTTTTCTTTTACGTAGCTTCACATTTCACGTGTCTTAAGTGGTTTCAGAGACTGTACCACAAGCATAGGCAAATGACAAGTTCATGGTTTTCTGGTTTCCTGGGCTAACTCATCGCGTACATTGTTCTCATTGCTGCACTTGTTCTCATTGCTCTGCTTCGGGGGACGTGCGCTGCACGTCTGCTTCTGCACGTGCAGAAGTGCCGCAGGCGCCTGATGTGAAACACAGCCACTGCAAGTGCAGCACTCATTTACATAAAAAAAGAAGTAGGTAGCACAAGTAGCTGCTGACAGAGGCTAACTTTTCAAGCGCAGGTGAAGTAGAAACCCACTGCGGAGAAGTTTAACAACTGGTCTTAGCACGGTTCTCTCAGCGGCCACTCCTCCTCGCTGCTGTCCGAGACATCGTTATCAACCAAGTCCTACTTCCACTTCATGAATACTCCTGTCATTGCCAGGAGGACAGGACAAGGCTGTATATGAAACAGGACGCTTGAGTCATCATTCATTATTCAAATTTCAGCTGAGCTGAGCAACGTACAAACAAAAGAATGATCTTGCACCACGGGCTGGCATTAAGTGGCCATAAGAAGCAAGTAACGGCTTCGCTGAGACAACGGCGTTGTTCTATTTAAGTCAAAGCATAAGTCTCAGACAGGTATAATCAAGAGTAACAAGACAAGTGTGACAAACAGCAGGACACAAAGCATTTTACGGGGGAAAAAAAAGGGCATGATTTGATTTAGTAGTAATTTTCAAGACATATGACTGTCAGTGGTTTTAGCTGCCTCCCATAGAAAGGCATTGAAAAATCATTTTTCTTAAATTAACACGGGTTTTGCTTCCTGGTGAATGCTTTATTTTGTATTTCTGTTTCCAAACGTGTAGGGCAACATCCTTGCTTCTCCAGCAAGTACTTTTGTCTCCTTTTGGTTAAGCTACGGAGAAACAAAAGGTCCCAACCTCACCAGGAGAAATCACCTGCCTTTCCTGTTCTGCTCACAAGAAAATCATCTCCTGTTCAGGCATTTGTTCCTTAACAGAGAAATGCAATCACATTATTTTGAGCCTCTCCTTAGAGGCGGCTGCTCCTTGAGCTCCTCGCTGGTCCTACCCTGCCGAGCCAGAGAGGCAGCGCGGTGGCCGTGAGCTTGCGGGCTGCTCCTTGCTTTCCCGCAGCATCAGCGCCCGTTACCAGCACAGGGCGTTGAGGCCATGTGTACCAGCTACGCGTAGCTCTCCGGAGATGCTGCATCAGGGATGAGTAGACTAAATTTCAACAGAAGAGCTGTAAAAGAAAAAAAAGGGCGTCTACCTTGAGGTTGCGGCGCTCGCCCTACAGCCGACTTCGGCTGTCCAGCTCCTCAATGCGCATAAACTCACCGTGCCTCCCCATTCCTAAGGAAGAACTACATTTGAAACCGGCTTTCTAGGATTCTTGTTCAACTCTTTATTCCGCCATTATTGGAGATCAATACCTCCTCAAAGGAAAGATTTCTATGAATGGCCAGAGGAATATTTTAACTCCAAATAAATTACTTGGAATTCCAATTTGTCCTGAATCCTCTGGAGTTCCCCAGGGTCACATACTGTCAGGCTGGAGCAATATCTCTGACTGAATCGGCCTGAGAAAGCAGAAAGCAGGGCACCAGGTCAGCTATGATCTCCAGGTCGCTCCTGTTCATTGTGGCAAAAGGCTTCTTAACCTGGGGAAAGAGGCGTTTCTTGTTGCTGCCGATCTCATTTTCTCGGCATGTGCATGACAAGCAGCAAAGCAGATGAACTCTTAAGAAACAAAGATACTTTTTTAATGCAAATGCTTCCACTAACTCAGAATAAGGATAAGGAAATATGGAAAATATAGGCTATATAAGCCGAATTGTTCTGACACAAAGAAGCATTTAGCAAGACTTTCCATAAGGCAGCTGCAGCTCTGTGAAGTCAGCAGAATTGTAAAATGACAACATACAGTGTTTATTGTTTATAATTAGTGATTTATCTCTCCACTTCAACTTCAGTGGCCATATTATGATCTAGGAACCCATCACAATTATCCTCATTTACGGATATTTCGAAAACTATCTTCTCCTAGAGATTATAATTCAAAATGGTTTTGTGTGTATATAAGTATATTTAAAGGTGGTAATATTATGGGTATGATACATATAATCTAAAAATAACAGCCCTTCCCTGAAGGTGTAACTAAACATTTTACGGGAAGAAAGTTTCTCGTTCTTTGTATTTTTAAAGAATAGATTACATAGCTTCTCAATGATGTGAAATGCAGAATTGAGCATGAAACCTTCCAATGGACTCATCAAGTAGGAGGCCAGGTTAGTCTGGCAATTAAAGACGACACACCAAGAAACATCTGGACACCTCTGTACCTCTTCTGTAGGGAGAAATAGCTCAGAAAGTGCTCACGGTTGACTGGAAAAACTAACATGGTAGGGCACGACACCATGTAGAGCTGAGATGGTTCGGCCTTAGAGACAGGAACGCAACACGCAAGACCACTCGACGAGGCAGCAGGTTTCATCCTGAGCTGGGAGGCCTGGTTGTGACACTGGTGTGACATTACTGCCAGGAAAACACTCAGCAAACCAGTTTTGCTTTATACAAAATTCTGCGCTCCAGTCTGTCTTTTTTCAGAATGCTTCAAAACCCCAAATTTAAAAATTCTCTATGAAATGAAACGGCCGGGAGAAATGCTTTGCACATAAACAAGATGTTTCACTTCAATGAAAACAAGATGTCTTCTGGTTTTGACCTTCTCAGCCTTTTACCACAGGAAACCATACCATGCTGAGAAAAATCACTTCATAGCTAAAAAATAAAATTAAAAAGATTTCCTTTGAAGTATCAAAACAGGTTGAGGGTTTGTCTTTTTTTTTTTTTTTTTTTTTTTTTTTGCCACAAACAAGGTCAGGTTCTAGGAAATCTTTCTGGTTTGATGACAAGTTGGGCTGAGACCAGGAGGCTGTGCTGGCTGGATGCCCCCAGTAGTGGTGGCGGGAATTGCTCCCACGCGCCATGCTGAGCCTCGGCAGCTGACACGGGACACCATGGAACGGTTGTGCTCCTTTTCCACAGCGATTCCTGCGCTGTGTTAGAAAGCATCTGAGACGGTGTGTGATGAAAGACCACGATCTTGTGACAGGTAGATCATTACTGCAGTGGCTAATTACCCTTCGCTGATTCCTGGACAGAGATTAACATCAATGAGGCTGGGGGAGTCTGTCGGGACCAACAAGGGACAGAAAAGACAAACAATGGAAGTTAAATCCCTTGGTGAAACAGAGCAGTGAGACGCTCTTCCTGAGGCAGACTGAAGTCAGGGTGCGTCCTCAGCCGCCCTGCCGTGGGCGGAGACGGGGAGCAAAGATACCGATAAATAACGGCTCCTGTGGCACTGGGTGCTGTACAGACAAGACCCCCAAATAACCGCTGTCAGTCTGGGCTGAGCCGCATGTCCTGTGTCCTGACCACAGGCATGACCCGGGGACAGCCCAACAACTTCGCTTGGGACAGACCTTTACTGGAGCGACGCTGGAATAACCAACCCGGCATCTGGGGATTAGCATATCACAGTCAACAACGTCTCTCAGGCTCCTGAAGCTAGAAGAATTTGAGATATATGCTTAAAGATAATTGCATGCCTACAAATTCAGGTCTAAAGACAGAAAAATGGGGTGACATTTTTAGAAGTGCTTGGCAGTGATAAACTTCGCGTGTATTGAGGTCAATGGGACTCGTTTCTACATGTCTTAAGTGGGAACTGAATTAGGTCAGTGCCAAAGTGCTTTTGTAAATCAGACCTGGGTGGTAAGCAAGCAGGTACAGTGTGTTCCTTGCCTGTAATGGCAGCTTAGGGACATCTCGTCCGGTGCAGTGCAGCATGAAGTCCCTCTTGACAACAAAGACGCTATTGTTCATGTCTACAAACCCAAGGTAATTGTGTATATGAGTGAAAAAAAAAAAATCTGAAGCGTTCTTAATAGGTTACAAAATTACATATTTGAAATTTTAAGAAAAGGTAGCAAGCATCTGTTTCAGTCTCCTCTTTAGAAATTCCCCACTTTCCAATTAGGAAAAAAGTGCACCTGTGCTAAGAACGAGAACGAAACAGCCATCTTTCAGGAGAGCAGTCCATTTGCAGTGGAGAGTTATTAACCACTAAAAAGTCAGAAAGGCTCGGAATAGAAGAGTTTCCAAATCCTTACCCCTACCAATAATATCCCAGTAACGCTACACCAGAGTAACAGATAGGGAATTAGAAAAATCCTCAGAAAAAAAGGATTATTTATGAAAAGATTAGACACACAAGTGTGTGTTGAATATGCATGCACAATTGCATGCTTAATTTGCACACCCAATTATTGCCATTGTGCATAAAATTGAATAATTACCCATGAAAATAACTGATTATGGTTATTTACTTCCATAATTACTTGATTTGCACATACAATCATGCTAATTAGGCACACAAATTAGTCATCACACAATTGCATGCCTAACCTTATTAAGAATCAGAATCAATGCATTTATTTCAAATTACATTTGTCCAATTCTGTTGTACTATGATTTTTGTTATAGCTGCGTTTGGATCTGGTGTACATAGCGGGGACCAGTCTCCCAGCGTGTCTCTGCCCCGGTGCCACCCTTCAGGCGTCAGCAGAGCTCGCGGAATGCCCCCATGGCACAAGGCTCGCCTCTTACACAAACCGCAAAGAAAATGCTATAAAAAGGGGAAAAAAAATCAGTCAAAATGTGACAAGAATTTGGGAACGGCATGCAGTTTACAAGGAGTTACTTTCAATTCAGGAATGAGGTAAATAATAAAAAAAAAAAAGTCTCGGCATTTGTTGGGAGGAAATGGAAAGTGATATAGAGGGAACAATAGTTTAAGGATGCTTTTCAGCATGAAAACTTTAACGTTTTTTAAGTACTGTAATCAGTTAGCATAATGTTTCTGAAAATCCAGAGAAACTATTACTTTCATTTTACAGGCAAAGCCAGTTAAGAATGGAGATGCTAAATGCCCAAGCCTGCATCAGTTCTCTGCTGCACTCCCAGAAATAAAATCCAATTTCAGCTCCCAGATTTGTGATTTCACTTATTAGTCTAAATGTCTTCCCCTTGTAGATTTCCTGTCTCCAGGTGCAGTAGGTGAGGATACCTTTATTAGCTTTCCTATAAATCACATTTTGCTAGGAAACATAATAAAAGCCTGGGGAATTAGTCAATAAAATAGTGCTGCTTCTTTATCACTTAATAAATGCCTGGGTCCTGCAGTTGGAACTTGGTATGCTCTCTAATTAAAAAGAACAAATATGAGAAAAACACTGGCAACTTGAAATATTGAGCTGTTTCATGTTTGTTATTGGAGCCTTCATGAGTACAATTTCCTAATAATTGGACCAGATGGACAAGAAAAAAAAATAGCGTGACAGTTTAAGCTGAGTATATTATGATATAGAAAGGACTGTGCGTGACAGATCTGTGAATTTCCCTACGTAAATCACTAAAAGCCCTACTGCGTCTGTGCGCATAATCTGTATTTTTTCCCCTACCAGTTTTGAGTTAATGCCAAGGTAGTTAATGCTGGAAGAAATATAGGAGTTAAAGCGTTTTGTCCTGAATGTATCTTTTTTTGGTTGTTGTTAATTACGTGCCTTAATTTAGTTCTTGCTTAATGCACTTTAGAATGAATTGTATTTCTTGTAATCGCTTTATTATTACTTGACATTAGACCTTATGTTAAGCAATCAAAATGGTATGGCAGGGTGAAAAGGAGGGAAGATGATCGAGATACAGTGAAGATGCGTTTGCATCTTTAAAGCAATCACATAGTCCCCGACTGCCAGAAATGTTAGAGGGTTAACATGACACTTTCTCTAGATTACACCCTACCGAAGAAATGAAGAAAGAAAGAAATCCCTGAGCGAGCCGCTATTTGGTCTCTGTTAGCTTGTGACAAAGTTTTGCTTTGAGTAAAACCCAAAAAAAGCAGTGAACCCACCGCTCTGGGGAGACGCGGCCCCGCGCCGGGAGGGGCGCGGGGTCGCGCCGAAGCCACGTGCTTCTGCCTGTGCACGCGCGCGTTCGAAATTCCCTCAGAAATCACTGCCAAGAATGCCTTCATAAAAGTGGTTAATGCCATGGTGCAAGAGCTCTCTCCAAATCCCTTAAAATATTAGGTGTCAAAACATGCCGAAAAAATACAGTACCTTTGCAGCACAGGCCCATTAGTATTTCATAGGCAGTAAGAACCTTAAGACTCTCCTATCTTAAATCCTAGGGAAAGCCATTTAATAGAAATAACTCAGGACTTCCAAAGTAAATGTTAACACCTCTTGCTAGTTTAATTCTTTCACAAGGCTATTTTTATAAATCACAGATAAATGATGGTTTATAATGTAATTGCAACCAGCCTGAAGTTAAGACACGAAAGACAAACCCAACCCCAGGAGGCGTTTCAACTTTAAACCATGTATTCTGCAGCGCGTGGTCCCGCTGAAGTCTGACAGCGTGCTGATCTGGTGCGCTCATCAAGCGCCAGTCCCATGCAGAAAAAAAGTATTTATTTACATGCGTACGGCTACTTTAAAAAAAAAAAAAAATCTGTATATTTCATGCCGCTAAGGGGGTATTTGTTTAGCTGATGTAATATTTTCCGTAATGATTTCTGATTACCAAAATGCATAGTACAAATGGTAATCAGTGCCCCTTTCAAAGCAAATGCTGCTGCTGAGTACCTCCTATGAGTTTAATCACAGTGTGCAATTCACACCGTAATGTGCTATAATTGCCCCCTACAAAGCTGGTCCTGTTTCATTTTAATATCACTGGACTAACTACTGAAACTCAACATGAGTTCCTGGAATGCCGCGTTCTTCATTGAGAACTTTACATACATAATTAATCCCAAATAAGGGTACCATAAAAAAGGTGAGGATTATTAAAGAAATGGCTAGGGTTTTACTAGCTGTGCAATCAGTAGTGGTACTTTGAGAAGTTCGCCCTGTTGGACACTTTACTCTGAGATCCAGTCTGATTGCCGTTTCCTTCAGATAATTTTACTTATTCTTTCGGCCAGGGAAAGGTATGTGCTGATGCAGTAGAAAGCTTTGTATTTTGTCGCTTTCTAACATCAGGCAGTTTATGCTCATTTTCATGCACCTACAAACACCGTTCATGAACTGAGATGAGATGATAACCCCGACGTTACTTTTCAAAAGAACTGTTGAAAGTACCCAGGGTTATAACCCGCGGAAGAACGTAATGCCGCACGGTATTTTAAGCCGAAGATCTGAAAGAGGAACTGAAGATGGAACACACAGTCCATCTCTAATTTTTATAGCAAACAGCGGTGTTTGCACGGTCACACAGCTAATGAAATTATTCATTATGAATCCCTTTCCGGCTACTTGTGACTTATCTGTGAGCCAGTCTTCGGATTCTCCCGGTTGATGCGTGTGCTGCTCAGAATGTCTGAGCATCCCCAGTGGTTCCCGTTGGCCAAAGTGCCTGGTCACCCGCCTGCTTTGCCCGTCCGTGGCACGAGCCGTGTCCGGGGTGCCCCGCTCCGTCGCAGCCCGCGGAGGGACCCTCCCGGGAGCCACCTCCGCCGGGGCCCGCCGCGGGCGTGACGAGCTTGTGAGAGCGCCGGGAGGATGGCGGGTCAAAACCAGCTTAACCTTCCTGGCTGCCTGCAACTGGCCGGTTGGCCTTTCCGTCACCGGGTAAGTGAAGGTTTTAGCCTGAGAAGAAGCAGATGACAGAGCGTCCTCATCAAGACGGGTCACCGGAGCACAAAACGCTGCCTATTTAACTGCCTGCGTGAGCGAAACGCCGTGTAAGGCTTTCCACCGGTTGCCAGTTCAGCTCGGGCCCTCAAAGGCACCGCGAGGCACAGGTCACCGGCGCTGGAAACGCCTCTTGCCCCGCTGACACCAGGCCTGCTACGAGTGACACGATCGCTTCAATTACACTGATTGCATCAATCAGAGCTGCTGGTGAAATTACTGAGGGGAGCCGTGGCCTGGGACCGAAATATTTTTTAATAAAACTGATGAACTGTTCCCTTACTTTATGTCTGCCCCTGACCTCCTGAAGGGAGTTGCCCGTACGCTGCCCTCTCTCACAGCAGACGCGCTGCCGGGCCGGGAGCTCCCACCTCCTCATTATCTGCAGCTCCTGTTGCTCCCCTAATGAGGGCTCAAGAGCCCGCCAGCCCCTGACTGCCCACCGCGGCCAAGCACCCCGTGCTGGGCACGAGCAGGGAGCATTTCCAGCCGCTCTTGGTGTCTGGAGCCAGAACTCTGTCCCTTTTTCTTGAACGGGGCACACAAAGGCAACCTAACACGTGCAGAGAGGAGAGGCCCAAAAAACCCCCTGGACTTTTGAGTAGCCAGTGTTAATGGTGTGTGGCTGGTGACAACTCGTTTGGCCGCAGTGCCTAGAGTGATGGCTAGACGGGATAGCACACGGGAAGCACAGTTGTTATTTTTTGCTTGCCTGTCTACTACCTCTGTCGTTTCCCAAAACATAAAACACGCACCATCAGGAATTTCTTTGAGCCTTCGTTGTTCAGCTTCTAAAAGGCAAAGTGACCAGATGGTGGTGACTGATGGTACCCGAAAGTGGGCTGACCCCAAAGTCAGCCTGGGATGTGTGACACAAGTCCTTGATACTTGCCCTGCTCCTCACGTGATGTTTGCCTTCTACCAGCTTATGTCTCTCCTGTCTTCTCCTTCTGTCCTTTTAAGCCACGTCTCCTTATCTCTGCCTTGCAACACTGAGCAACCAGAAAGGGCAGTTAGAAGCAACAAACTCAACAGTCCAACACTAATATATCTTTCCTGGGTCTTAGGCTAGTGCTAAAATTGTGTGCAGTATCTAGCCTTTTTTCTTTCTTTCCCCCCACCAGATTTATCCCAGAGACAGCAAATCCCTCCTAACATTTTCCTGTTTCCTCCCTATCTTTATTCTGGATTTTTGTTGTATAAAGAGAAAAAAAAAAGACAGAATTTCTGCAACCAAATCTCCTGCTCCAAACCATTTCAATTGGTTATAGCAAATGCTTTTCAAGGAAGCATATGTCAAACCCAACTGAAAATATTCTATGCAGCTCAATGAATAGGAAACAATATATCCACGCATTTTAAAAGTTAGAAGTTAATCTGATGGGTAAAGTACTGTGTACTTTTTCTAACCTTTAACAGGAGATGAAGATAATAGCATTTATCAAAAAGGAGCTGCGGCACTGCTAAAGCACAGAACTGCCCTTGACTGTATTATGTTGTACTATTAATTGTTATCAGGGTTTTTTCCTGGGCTGAATCCCAGCCCTTCGTTGTACCAGCACGCCACGCTCCGCCCTGGTGCAAAACGCAGAGTTTAGGCTTTTCCTTCTTTTGTGGAAGCTGCTTCAACGTCTCGGGTGTGCTCGAGGTGGAAGGGGGCTGCAAGGGACTGAGCAGCACCCCGTACACGTGCAAGGAAAGTGCGTAAAGAGGACGTTTTCATGGGCATTGACTCAGAGACCTTTCATTTCTGAAGCCTCTAATATCCTGGCATGGCACAAAAACACACTAGATTTCTATTTTAAGAAAGCATTAATTCAATATGTAACTCTGCAAATTGCAGACCCAAGGACTATTTCAAATGTGAACTTCGTAACAGATCTTCCAAAGCTATTATAACCATTGTCAGGGAGCATTCATGTATTCAGAAGTAATTAAGGCAAAAATTCTTGAGTATATCTTGCCAAGGTCCTCTGAAGATTATCCCCTGAGCTGCATTGTCTGGGGGGCGATGTGGTGTGTAGAAACCAGGGGGGGAAAAAAAAAAAATCGGTGTGAATTGTAATTACTCAAAAGCAGTGCAGAATAAAGCTAGAGTAAATTCCTTCACGACTGAACTCAACTGTTTAACACAGGAAAACTCTAATTGACAATACTGTACCAAAGTGTAAATTTGTCAGGGCAGGATACGCAACAAGTTTTTCGGGCTTTGTTTCTTTTTCTCCTTGTACATCATAGTGAGTGCTGTTGTGATTTGGATCTATTACTTCTGAATATTGCATGAAGCTGACAAGCACTTGTCATTTAAAGACCACATGGAGGCATTTAGTTTTCCATTTAGACATAATAACACATTATGCAAATAAGCTTGCCAAGGAAAGCTGGAGGCTTACATGAAATAAACTGTCAAACACCAGTTGCTAATAAACGAACATTTCTTTATAGATTGTCTTAATTTGGGCAACTGGAAAATAAGCGTGGCTGCGCGGATAGACAATCTTTCAGCGTGGAATTCTGTCAATCGTGCAGAGTAGAAATTTTCCCAGGAAATTAATGTTCCTTGCCTTGATGAAGTTAAACAAAGACGGGGAACTTTAAGCAACCCTGTAAAATATTTACACCACATTGAACAAAACAAGAAAGGTTTTGAAATCGGCCCCCGCGTCGCAGGCACCAAGGGGAGCTTTGCCGTGCCTGGGGCCAGAGCAGGTTGCCTCCCGCCACGCTCGCCCGCGGCTGCCAGGCTCTTCCCCGGGCTGCTGGCACTGCCTGGCAGCATCCTCCCGCTTCGCCCCAAAGGGAGCCCCGGCAGCCCGTGGCACTGCCCGCGGCCGGCGCGCCGCGCTTCGAAGGGGCACGGCTTCCCCGTAGCTTTTCGACGTGCCCTAGGCGGAATTCAAGAGCACTTGCAAGGAAACCGCAGGCTAACTTGGCAATGGGGGAGCAAAGCGGAGTGTTTAAAATAAACGAACTGCAAGACAGGCAGCTCGGATCAGTAGCGGTCCCAGTCCTTCACACGCAGGTAACGGGGTAAATAGACAGTTCAGAGATGCTTATGTGCGCGTTCACCAAAATTAAGCACAGATAGACTTCTTAAAACAGCTCTCACCAACAAACGGACCACTACGGCAGCAAAACCAAATTAATACTTAAAAAACAGAGGTTACCAGGGTCAAATGAGGGTCTGTCTTTGAGTGAACTGTTTCCCCTTGGCCTGATAACGTAATATTAGAAGTTGTGTATGTATTTGTTGTGGTGGGAGAAGGGCTCTAGCTTTGAGCTGTTCTGTGCCGTGTTGAAATATTTCATCATTCAAGGAGGAAGAGGAGTCTCTGAATGCCAGGGGGGAAGGATGTGCCAGGAGGAAAGCGTCACCCGCTCCGTCCACTCTCTAAGCAGAGCATGCTAAGAGAAATTCTTAAAACCGTGCAGTAAAAAACAAACCCACCAACAAACCAACCAAAATACATCAGTGATCATGCTCCACTTGTGCAAATTAAAAGCTTAATGGAGGATATTGATTTACCAATTCATTCTGTGTAAAAATAGCCTAATTACTCTACATCTTTAATATGGCTTTGAAGGGAAACTCAAGCCAATGTGTAATTCCAGTGGTTAATTTACTATGTCATTCCTTGTTTCTATTTTTTAATAACATGAGTAACATACAGTTGTTTCTAAATTGGCACCTTTTCATCCCTTAGGAAACTACACCCTAAAGTAATATTCTGTCAGAAATCCACTCTTAATTGGGCTAATCAAGTAGTATTTCCACTCTAGGAAGGAAGGATTATAGTCTCATTTACTGAGAAGTTCATATGACAGTTGCAGACATTTATATTTGAGTAGCTGGTTTGGGATCTGTCCAAATCTTTCTTTTTTTGCTTTGTTTTAATTAATATTTCAGGCTTACAGGATGGTTTCTTCTTTTTTTGGAAACTGAATTGAAGGATTTGATTTGCCCTGGGCATTTTGCCATTGGGGGGGGGGGTAATAAAAAAAAAAATCAAAAACCTAAGAAGGAATTAACGAAGTTTTTCTTTGTAACCAACACAAAGTTTTTCACATATAAGGTAAACTTTACCTGATGAAACCACACTGTCCTTCTGCCATACAGCATGACCAAGGGGACAACTGACTTGCCAGTTATTTTAAGACAAAAAAAGTAAAATTAGAAAGCTGATGCTTTGTGTGATCTGAGCAACCCTCCCTAAATGACCAAAAGCAGCTATATTCAGAGTCATTTGAAACCAAAAATTTGTATGTAATTTAAGAGCTTTTGCAAAACTTCCCGACAGCTCAAAACCTCCCCGTCTTTTGCCAGTCTGCGCAAACCTCGCCGTACCTTCGCTGTCCACAGAGCTGTAAGACTTAAATTCGGTTTACAATAAAGCCTGTCAACTGCTTGTGGGTGGAACAGGCGCAAAGCAGCACCCCGGTTTTATTCAGAATTTACCCCTGCGGTGTGAGTATGAGGAGGCACCTGGTGGAACACGAAGAAGATTCATTTACAGGAGGTGAAAGAAAGCACTGCCTTACACACTGCACTTCTGGAAGCTGCTGCCACAGGAGACTGGAGGAGAAGATCCATGCCAGCAGATGCAAGAAGCGTTCAAATAAATTAATGGACAACAAGGCCCATAAACAGCTATATCAGGACCTAGACAGAAGATCATAGCTCACAGGGATTACAGATAACCACAAATGTAACCACACTACCAAACGGAGTGAGGAGCCTTCCAGCCTCCTTCTTGCAGTCCCAAGGCTTACTCTGTCAAGGTGTTGCGTATACATCTATACGCACGGCCTGGAGCCCCAACACGCCCAACGGCAGCAGTGTCTGTCCGAGCACGAAGTAGAAAGTGTTGAAATCAAAGAAGCTTGTGAGAGAAGCGTACAGCGCTGATGGGGTCAGGAGCGAAAACAAAACCTAAACCCAAAGTAAACCCACTTTCCTAGCATGTATTCCCCTGTTTGTTTTATTCATGTGATAGCTGATTTCAGACAACTACCAGCGGCTCCACAAACCCTAATCCTCCGTATTGTGTAAATACTGCAGCATTGCCATGGGCTTATATGCAGAACAGCGCTAACTTCATCGACTCTGATCAATTAACAGAAAGAGGATCCTAATAGCAGGCATGCTTTTGTATAGTCTTAGCACTGCTGAACAAAACTGCTTTTGAATCTGGGAATTAGCTGATGCAATGTGGTAAAAAACAAAACTACTGACTCTCATATTGGGATCAGACAAGGGCATCAGGATAGAATTTTATTAGATTATTATTTCCTTGCTCTTCTCTTGACATAATCAATCTTTCTTGCAGGGTTTACATTAATAAATAATTACCTATGGCAAGATACAGAGATGCATAAAAAGGCCGTACAAGTGCTCTCATACAGCAGGCAGCCTTTTAAAAAACAAAGGTGGAACTGCAAAGTTTCACTAATCCAAGCCTTGTCATCTACAATGCTGTTGAAATAACCCCCTAAAGCACTGTTGAAAGGCACAAGAGCAGCACATCAAGCAAGAATCGGTCGACTTCTAGAGGATACCGTCTCGACCATGAGGGCATCTCTTTGTAGCAAAGATTAAAGGGAGAGTGCCTTTTCCTGAATGCTGTTGACTTACACAACTACCGTTCAGCAATTTGACTTTCTTTTTGTGGTCGAGAATGTATTATTAATGTGCAGTCCTCTAAAGAACATGCTAAATTCCTCCTGCATTTAGCACTTACAAAACATACAGAGGGGGGAAAAAAAACCACCAGTGGTTTTCATGGTCTAAACAATAACAAAGTGCCTCCAGGATTCATTTTAATGAGAAATGCCAGTGTTGCGCTGTGGAAGTCTTGAGATGGGCAACGCACACCAGCAGATTAATTATCATTTAGGAGGCAGGAACTATGTGGATTTTATAACACTGCTTGTAGAAAATAAATATTCTGTTAATCACTGCAAGAGTTGCATTTCCTCAAAGGTACCATTAGCCTATAAATATATGTGCCATATGCATTTAGAAGGAATAGGAATTGAAAGAGCCCTTCTTCTCTCCCCTCTCCAAAGCTACAAGCTAGGAGATTTTCTTCCTTTATAGCTAGCAGTGACTTTTTGATTTCTATTTTGGGTTGGGTTTTTTTTTTTTGAGGTTGAGATTAGTACAAGTTTTTCTGAGCTTAACAGAGACTTCAGCAGGCGTGCAGCATGACACCCACTAGTCCTGCGTGCATCTGCGGGACAGATTTATCACCGTTGGCACGCCGTGTAAGCGATGGCTTCAATCCCTGCCGGAACAGTCATTGACTTTCATGAAGGTTTTATGGATGATCGAGTCCAGGGGCATCTCCCGATATCTTTTCTGGACGACATTTGCAAGGCAAAGCCCCTCTCTGCCATCACACAGAAATTCTCTGCTGGAGAAGGCACTTCCCTGCCTCCAGCAAATCCAGTTGGCAGCTGACGCTCCGATGGCTGCAGCCTTCAAAATGGGAGGCAGCAAGAGATGGGAATTTTAACAATGCCCTGACTTGATTCATAACCTCACTGAGCATATTTGATAACTACAGTCTAATTTCTGGTTGTAATTCAGAGGAGGACTGCATTGTTTTACAAGATAAATGTATTAATCCCTATTCTTCTGTGGTGGGTATCTAGGAGATTAACTACATTGCTGAATGTGTGAATTTGTCTGTGACCAAAACCTGACATGAATACAAACTATATGAATGATTTGTAAGACTCTTTTGTTAGAGAATAATCTCCAGACAGATGTCCACGATATCTGAACAGTCAGTTCCACAGTATTATTTGCTTAGAATTTGTACCCCAAATAAAACTGACTTCACTACAACTTGTGTAATTTCTAACTTCTGCATATTTTAGCCATTTTTATGTTCTAGCCTTCCCCAATTCACAGCACTTTGAGGGCATGGGCTCACAGACAGGCCCTTTGGAAACCACACACTCATGATGAAATAGGTTTGGTACAGCCCTTTGAATACGACAGTTTGTTTAAAGTAATACTTGGGTAGCTTTCTCCAGGAAAGCAGCTCTTCTGAAATGGAAGCATTTTCCACGTATTAGTCACAAGACTGCAGAAACGTATTTCTTTCTCCTGCTATTTCAAATCCTGACAAAGTTACTGATCTTATTCTCCCACCAAAACCTTTATCTCGGCCCCAAGCAGCGACGGTCTCGCTCTCGCACGATCCAGCTGTGCGCGGGCAGGGAGAGCGGGGCTGCTCGGTCCTGGCCGGGCCGAGAACCTGATGCCCAGGACTTCAGCGCGGGCGCTGCAAGGGCTCGGGTTCGTGGGCGTATGCAGGTGTTGCTGGAGCTGCTGGCACTGAGAAGCCCCCTCCAGCTTATTGTCATTGCTTTGTGACCCAGCTATTAATGCCAATTAAGTAATACTGGCACCAGCGAGAGTGGGGCTTGTTGTGCTGCATGCATACCAACTGCCATGTCCATGCTGAGCAAGGGCTTTCAATATCCCAGTATTATATAGCTGGTGACAAAGTCTTTTTTCCTGGGACTGGCAATATGTGATGCTACTGGAGAGTTGTCAATTCTATCTCAAATCATATTTTGCAACTTCTGCATTTTTCATGCGTGCAGGCTGATTCTGGTTCCTCTGAATGGATTACTTATAAATGTTCAGGTAATCCATGCAAACAGATTGCAGTACGGTTGTTTATTATATCTTTTTTTTTCCTCCACCTGCTATGTGTACATGATGCGATTTCTGGACAAGTTTTACAAGCAAGTGGAAAAAGTGAATAACAGTAAGTAATGCATATTTAAATTAAATTTTTGGATCCATGTTAAAATTTGTGAAGCTTTTAGAATAAACAAGCATCCCCCCCAATTACTTTCAGAGAATGAACTCTTTCTGCATTTATAATTCAAAATACCGTAGCCGGGTCCCAGGGCGGGGTACAGAGGACATTGCATACAGGTGAGAACTTCAGAGGAGCTGAAGCATTACTGTCTTCTGAAAAACGAAGGGAACAAAGCCTGCATCCCCGAGGCATCGCTCCCAGGTGTGCCCCTCCGGCTAGGGTGGTGCGGAGGCAAGGGCAGAGTAGGGGTGCTGCAGGGACCCATGCGGATGCCCCTACACCCCCAAGGCGGGGGCAGCTGCGGCACCACCCCCTCCCCAGCCCCGGCCCGCGGCGGCCGCCTGGTCCCCAGCTCCGGCTGCCCAGGCGGGGAGGGCAAGCTCCTCGCCACCGCTGAGGCCCGTGTCCCGCAGGCGCTTGGTTTCCCCCAGCGATTTTCCACCGTTCGCTTATGCCTGAAGCCAGCTCTGCGGAGGGGAGCGGGCTGGGCGGGCAGCGGCCCTTATCCACGTTTTCATACCCGTGCGGACCCCGCCGTGCAGGGCTTGCGAGCGTCCTCGAAACCGCTGCCGAGCCCCGGCCCGCCTGGCAGCGACCCGCACAGCCGCGCGGCGCAGGCCCGGCCCGGAGCCAGGCGGAGCTGCCGCTAACGAGCGGCCCAGAGCAAGGCCCGCCCGCGCAGGGACGCGCTGCTGGGCGCCCGGGCGCTGGTGGTCGTGCATCCGCAGCCGAGGCACAAAGCCAGCGTCAAAAGCTGGGTAAACCTGCAGCCTCGTGGCACGGGGCAGCCCCCGCTCCGCTCCCTGCTCTCAAGCGGCGACTGGGGCCAAAGGCCCTGTGCCCCGGCCGCACGGGGCCTGGGCTGTGAGCGCAGGCCTCCCTCCTCCCGCGGCTGCTTGACTTTGTACAACTAGCTTCAAATCACTGGCATAAAGCCCCAGACGCATTTCCCCATTCCAGCGAAGAGACCTAAATATGCGGCATCCCAGCCTGGCCCACGCCAGCGTAACGTGCCAGCAGCACAGCTCACAGCGCGCAGCAGACCCGGCAGCCCGGACGTCCCCTCCAGCCTGGCGTGGCGGAGGTCCAGCTCCCCGCCGAGCGTGCGCAATGTTTCGTGCGTGTGCTCGGAGCGACAAGGTGTCTTTTGTAAATACCAAGCAGGATTGAGGACCCTGAGCTGCTCACGAGTCTCTCCATATCCACAGCAAAGTAACTACCTTCACCACTGAGCATTTCAGCCAGGAATATTAAACGCTACTCTGTTAGAATGAGGGGAAATGTAACAATTGTTATTATTAATTTTAGAATAATTAAGTGAGAAGCTGTAAGGCTATCATTTTCTCAGCAGGACCACAAAATCTTTCAGCTCTGTGAAATGTTTTACTATGCCCATATGTTTGACTACAGCTGAGTCCAACTATAAAAGTATGACATCTTTTAATTACATTTTAATGAAAGCTGTAACTACTCCAATAGCTCATTTGTTAGTACCTTGTGGGAGAAAGAAAAGCTCAAGAACAACCTCAGAATTCTTGGTTTTGGAGTCTGTGGAGAGAAACAGGTTGCTTGTTATGCCAAGTTCCTGTGTAAAGCCTACAGCATTGGGTTTTATTTGCCAGTGACCACAAACATCTGCATCTAAACAGGTGTATGCTTGGGTGAGTCTCAGTAGTGCTTTCCTCTGTTTGCCAGCTTTCTCAAACACTAAAAGAGAGATATACAAGGGGCACACGGTCTAGGAGCACATCTAGCTTGAAGGGCTGCCCACTGACTTCATTGAGCTTTGAATCAGACCTCTGCCAAGCCATCCCCTGTTGAGACCTTTCAGAATCCTTTCTTCAACACAGTGAGCAGGATTATTTGAGCTATTACATACATTGAAAAAATTGGTTTTGAGCCTTCAATAGACATAATTTCCCCCATCTCTGAAAACTGACATCTCTTATGTTCATCATCAGTAGACTGACTTTTATATCTTGCCTACCCTATAGGCAAATACAGTCATAATATTAATAATTGCTGCATATTTCTCTAGAACAAGTAGACTGTATCTTGTGGCTCCAGCCTAAGACTTGGAGAGCTCAAGGACAGTCTGGAATTGAATACATCAAGCAGTGGGCTCAAAAAAAAAAAAAAAAAAAATCAAGAAAAAAGCATGCAATTTCAACTATTGGGGAAGAAAAGTGCTTCAGAAAGGAAATCAAGCATTTGGTGGGCATAGTTTGGCCCCTAGTGGATGGTAATTCTCATAGTCACATTGAATCAGTAGCCTTTGCTCAAGCAAAAGCCAGGACACAATAACCCTGGAGACTAAATTACCTCTCAGCTTTGGAGATGAAGCTTGCTTCAAGCCAGACCGAGATGAATTTGCAGTCTATTGACAGGACTGGAAACTAAACAATGTTTGCCTCCTTCGCAGGATTGCCAATACTTTTAACATCCACATCGAGAAAGTGAATCCTCGTCTTTCCTCTTAAGCTACAAAACATCCATCTGAATGGAAAGATCAGTGAACATTTTCCTCTTCCCTTGCTAATTAAGAGGCAGGTAATATGCTTAATTTGCCAAGAAAACAGGTTCTTGTACTTCTTATGTTGAGCAGAAGGCTCCAACAAATATACTTGATGGACCCACGTCCGTGGCATCTCTGTGGATGGCTGCCATCATTCACCCCAATGAAAGTGATGCAGTTTGCTTGCGATTATAGACTCCCATTGATTTCCAATTTTCACCAGACATGCTCAAATCCCTTGGGATCTAAGCATTTGTAGGTCCCTATCAGTCTTGCAGTGCAGAAACAAAAGTGGCAATATAATTGGCGCAGTGTAGCAATAAGACTCTCCCATTCTGCTTTCAATTTAGTCCCTTACTGCAATTTCTTGACAGTAGATTTCTTCTTAGTGTTAATAGGCTCATATAAGGTTCTCAAGGACCAGATTAAAAAGAAGTATATGTATTTTGTCTTTTTAAACTTAATAGCCACACTCTTAATAGGCATGCTGTCTCCAGAGTAGACTGTACTACATAACGTTGGCTTTGTTTGGTTTTGTCTTTCACTAGCAATATCAACCAGTGTTTTGTGCGTTCCTGTGCTGCTCAGTCACAATATCTAGCACACATATGATCAAAGCATTTCACATCAGTAAAGCATGCTCATAACTGCGTGTTTGTCATATTAAAATATGGCATACATAGCCTCAAGTTGTTACAAGAGTGATATTTGCACAGGCTACAGTAAAATCAAGGTGATGCATATATAATCTCCCCCTGTAAGGTGAAAAGGGAAAGTACATCAGCAGTATTTCTGTTTAGAACAGCTCTTTTAGCACAGAATTAATTCTGGCCCTCCTCTGTAATACCTGTGCTCCAGCCTGAAAATTTAAACTCCTAACACAGGGTAAGAAGGTTGAAAGGTGCTGAAATGATATGGAACAAAGCTTTTACACAGGGAAATCAAAGCAGATACGTTTCTATTTGCAAGCAGAAAGTGGCATAATGTTTATTGTTGATATAGGGGCTCCCCTACACACAGTAGAAAGCCTGGTGGAACAACACTGGTTTTACGTGAGGGAAGCAAAGCCACGATTTTAGCTCCTCTGCAGAGCAATGCTATTTACATCATGATGAAGAGTTCCATCAAGAAGCAAGAGTCATCAAGGGACAAGCCAATACTCATTCAACTCAGAGTATTTGGAAGCTTAGTGTCTCAGAAACATCTCAGAGGGGCAATCCATGCAAAAATAGTTTTTGAACCATAGGTGGTGTACTTTGTTGTTTAACCAGGTAGTATCTGAACCTGACTAAAGAGATTATGTTTGATCAAACCATCTTTTCTTATAAAGCAAACCCATCTGAGCAGACATGCAAGAGATACTACTTATCTACTAGAGATGGAGGGAACACAGGTACCCTTAGAGCTTGTGTGGTCCTCCAACAGATATTTCCCTCAGTGGATAGGAAGACATTTAAACAAGCATCAGATGCTGATTCCTGGGAACAGATGATTATAAACTCCTCAGAACTCCATTTCAGTGTTTGGAAGACTTAAGACCCATTGTGGGAACTACTAGAACTGAAATAAATTTTAAATGTCTGAATGTATCTGTAGCAATGAGAATCATTATAACTATAATGATCTAAAGATGCAAGAAAAACAAGTTTTGTTAGCTAAAGTAATGTTTACACTAGACATGGAAACATAGGGAGAAAAGCAGTTCAGGCATACAAATCATTCTTCAGACGAGAAATGCTTCAAAGCTTGCTTTCTCTTTGAAACTATATAAGTATACCTCCTCACAAACCTCATCCAGCTTAAGTGTGGCTGAGCAGATGAGAAAAGCGAATCCAAAATACAGGTGCAAGGCTCTTATAGCACAAGATGATGAAAAAAACCCAAACAACAAAATAGTAGATGAGCTGCTTCAAAACTACCAGGACGGTGAGAAAGAGCTGCAAGAGGAATATGTTCTTTGATTATTTTTAAAATAAAGTTTGATTGAAACATTACAGATATAGAAACCTCACAGCAGTTACTTTGAAAAAGTGTATTGCTAACAACAACCTGATTTACTGCCTTTTTTTTTTAAACACTAACATCAGTATTAGAACATGAAGATGGCTTACCTAAGCAAGAGCCCTGTGCAACCCACTGAAGTCTACAGCAGGAATCTTCTCCCACTAAAGCTCACCAGGATCAAATAAAAACTTAAAGAAGCAGGATATACTAGGAATAAAGCAGCAAGGACCAAGATTTGAATGCCATTTTTAGAGACAGGAATGCTTTTTTAAAAATTATATTTTCTAAAAGAGAATTATTCAGAAAAATTCCAACCAAAAATACTGACAGTAGGAGTGATGACATCCTGGGATAATACCTGACATCCTGGGCCCTTAAATGGTAAAGAAGTTCAGATTCAGTACTACTAGTAGTAGCTGGTATATTTAGCAAAGAGAGTAAAAAAGCACAACATGAAAACTTGAGGAACATGCATGTTTTCTCTAAATGAAAAGGAGCAACTCTTTCACTCGAAGCAATAGAAAAAAAGACATACAGAAATACGAGCTCACTAAGACTGCAGTGTGCAGTCAATTGGGAGACTAAAGAGAACAGTTACAGGATGCTTACCCTGGGCTCAGTTACGTTGAAATGGTTGGTCTGGTGTAAAAGCCATTCCAGTTTCAAACAAGTGATGAGTTAGCAACTTTGTAAAGATCTCATTTAAATGATTGGCTTGAAACCCTCTAAAGTATTTTCTTGAAGTCTGTATCTGAAAGATCATCCAGGTCAGAAAAACATGCTCAAGGGCTCCAAGTTCAAAGGTGATTTCCAAAATAGATCAAAAATATTAAATTATCAGGTGAAAGCATAATGAAACTTTCTTTTGATAAAGAGAAGCCATAAAAGAATACAGAAACCAACATTAATTTAACCATGGCAACGTGTTAAGAAATGGTTACGGGCTACACTGAAGAACAGGATGGGGTCGCTGTGTATTTGAGCTGTCCTGAAAACCAAACCAGTATCACAGGCCCACAGTCTTCATGGAAAAGGGCACCAACATACATGACCTGCCGACCTTGCCGTCATGCTCTCCTCACACAGGAAACATCAAAATCACAATAACATCTCTTACTGATGGATCAAAGGTCTTTAGAACAACTACTGATGTATAGAAACAAAATGTATTCCTTGATAAAAACAAACTTGCTTGGATTTTTTTTTTTTTTTTTAAAAAGAGACAATTCAGATTCCCCCTGCTACAGCCAAGAGTGAGAAGGTACTTCCAGTAAAAGTGCCTAGTAGCCATCCTTGATTTCATCAAGTGACCACTGCCTTAGGAAACGCAGGTAGTAGACACAAATGTTATTTTAAAACTAACCCTGTGATCATAACACAGCAAAATCAGTAAAGTGCTTCCGTTAAGTGAGGACTATGTCCTACCTAGCAGGCAGACATAAGTTCAAAACTCTTAAAAGGAAAAAACCACGGACTGAATAACCTACCACAATGCAAGTCACACCAAATTAGCGACAGCCATGACACAGCAGTAGAGCCAGCTGCTCACATCTCAAATTCAGATGAAAAATCACTGTGATGAATCAGGTGGAGGGTAAAGGCTCAGCACAGAGATAGAGCAGGACCTGGGCAACGGCACTGCCTGACTTTCAGAGAGGGGAAGCCAGAGGAGTTCAGATTAAGCAAAAGGCTAAAGACTGTCAATGGCAGATTTACTTCACCTGCCATTATTCATCTCTCTGAAAATTAAAGAAAAAGAAGAGTTGCTCCTTAAGAAATCCTAGCTACCAGAATAGTCTGTGAGGGCATGACTGTGCCCTAATGCCGTAATTTATGTTTTTGGGTCGACCTCATTTGCAGATAAACCCGGCACAAGAACAGAGGATGCTGCAGGAATGGTGGCAAGTGTCGTCAGCTATAGCACAGGCTGGGGTGTCTCAGGACCACGCATTTCCACCAATATGCATTTCCCTGCACACGTTTTTACATTTTGTGCCCAGACAGGATACTAATGTGGAAACTTGTGTCTTCAGGTTGCTACAGCTGGCCATTTTCTCCCAGAAGTACAGCTAAACACTATTGAATATTTATTTTGAGTGAGAAGCATGGCACAATCAACCCCTTTGGTCAAGAGCACGTCCAACCTCATGCTAAGTGTCTATAATTACAGAACTGCGTCAATTATCCCACAAGGAGCACTCTGAGCCCCGCCGCGGAAAGGCCAGCGCTGTTCTCGTCACACCACAACCTCACGTCACCCACATCATCGTTAGTGGGAGTGAAAAGGTGAGAAGATGAAGGGCTGGTTTCCTCCTGCCTGGGGAGTAACGAGCAAGGCAGGGGTTCACAGGTTCTCCGACATACCTGCTGCGCCAGTCCTCCCTTTGAACCGACACACCACGCTCAGCCCTTCTTTATAAGGATTATCTCATCATGTAATTTCTTGAAGCTGAAACCCTGTTTAAAATATACTCAATCTTCTTCAAGGCTCAGCATACTCAAGCTGAGCTACTCTTGTTGCATTAATGTTTGTGTGAAAGGAAAGAGAAGCAGCACTTGTTTGAGAGTGGCGACAGGCAAAGTGCGACGGAATTCCAGGTTATAATTCTAAGCATAACAGTATAGGACACTGTCAACCTGAAATCTGATTTTAAAAAAAAAATCCAATTTAAAGCATTTCTAGGTGTTGTGCCTGACTGACTTGAAATGAACTCTTAAAAATCATTTTACAGTCGTATTTTCCTCTTCTAAAGATGTTTCCCTGCTCTGCTGAGGTAGTACACACACAGGAAAAAGAAACTGATTAGTTATAAGGATGCTATTGTCACTGTACAAAGCACATACATTTTAAGAAGCGGAAAGTAAATACCCTCTAATGTCTTTCAATTACAGTTGTCTCAAAGATTTAACTACAGTATATTTCAGACAGAAGCCAATTTCACATTGTTTACCCAACCCATTACATATATTAATAAGCATTTTTAAAAAATATGCAAGATATGTATATCTGTATATAAATACATACACACACAAAAGTTGCACAGAAAAACGACGAGGTGTGTGCCATATGGCCTTGGCGCATATATATATATACATATATATATAAAATCTGAACTTCTGCTCTGTAATAGCAAAGCTCATGGCATTTCCTTTTCATTAAAAAAACCATACAGGTAATTTTTCATATCCTGAAGTGGCGTTACTTGTGGTTTAACTTTCAAGACTCAGTGAAATAAATAATGTGCTGTAGGAATCAATTCCTACATTTGTGCTCAATTTGGCTTGCCTGTGATAACCTTCTATTAAAAAACCTCAGCAGAAGCATTTTAATAAAGCAAAATTATATGAGTTTGGATTGATATCTTTATGAAGTATAAAAATAATCTGTATGAGAACTGTATAATTTTAAAAATAATAGAAGTGAAATTATGGAAATATCTGAAATACAGCAGATCAGTTATTTCCCACCGCTCTCTACCTTACCAGCAAGTATATCTAGTCAGGACCTTCCCTTTACAAAAGGTTTTGCCATAAATGTTTCAATTTGATATTTCAAATCTCTCTTACGCAAAGATGACTCCCATGAAATTAACTCCTCTCCGTTCACCGCCGCGTAACGCCACCGTGACAACTCCGGTAATTGCTTTCACGGAGTAAGCAACACTCAGAAAGCATGAATATTCCTTTGTGAAATTTAGCAATTACACGTAACGGGAAGGCTGGCGTAGCGCGATCACCGGCTCCACACCACAGGGACGGGCTTCGCCAATGGCCGCGTGGAAGCGACGCGACCAGCGAACCTGGCGACCAGCCCCGCCGCCGGCCGGGGGTGCCGGCGGGCAGCCTTTCCGGCAGGGAAATGATCTGCTCGTTTGCTCACACTCAAGACTGGCGGGGAGGGCGGGCAGGGGACCGCTGCGGGGACCCCCACTCAACGTGGTGGTTTTGGTGCGGGCTGCGTTCCGTCCCTTCCTGGCACACGCCAGCCTGGAAACCAAACCACGCGTATCACGAGCAGCAAGTGCCATGACCAGAGGTAAGATGACAATGCCCACGGTGTCTAACACACGCAATAAGCAACATTGGCACCTGCTATACTCTCTAGATAAAAACTAATGTATTTGCATCACTGTATTAAAGAAAAGTTTTGAAAATTAGAACTGTTTTAATACCTCCAAGCAAAAAAAAGGGCACTTCCACCTCCGATGGCTCTCCCAGTACAGCAATGCCTGGATCATCTCAAAATTAAATATACCTTGATATTTGAACTGCTCAGGCTTCAGAGACTCAGCCTCTGGCATTTCATAATACTTAGGTAATAAACGAACAATCTTCTTTTATAAAAAAGAGAAAGGGGGCCCAAAAAAAAAAAAAAAGAGAATGCAAAGGAAATAGTAGCTGTGAAATGGAATCCACAGTTTGAGACACCAGATCTCATTAATCTTGCTGATGAATAGGATCTTTATAAAAAGAGACCCCACAGTCGAGAGAATTGAAAGGAAATAGTATGGAAAGTGAAGCAGCAGTTTCTTGTACGAGTTCTTATGTGTTCTAAATTAAGTGGCTTTTGTGGAGGCTTGAGTTAAAAAAAAAAATCCAAGTAATTCCTGCTTTACAAGAGAAGTGCACGTGGAAGACACTGATGCTCCTTTTGCTGCAAGCCTTTTCTGGCGAAGAGATTAGATCGAGAGTACAGCCAAAAAAGGAATGGAAATGCACTGTTCGGCGATTAGTTTATGACATTCTACCCTATATATAGTGCCTATTTGGCAAGCCCTCCTGCAGTTCTGTGTTTTTCATTGCAAGCGGCTTATATCAGCACTGACATCTTGCAGATGTTAGTAGCTTTGATTTTTTTTTTCCCCCATGTTGCAAATGAGTTGGCATGGAAACAACTCTTTTCTGGCAACATGACATATGATTCAAGGCAAAATGCATTTAACACAGATGAATAGTTCAGGAATATGCCTATAACAAAAAGTCATCTTGAAAGCTGCTTTGCATTTGTTGGTGTTTATGACAACTTTTTCAAGACAGTCTCCAAAAAAAAAAAAAAAAAAAATCAAGCATTTACAACTAGGTACCAATGATGAATTTCTCACTGCTTGATGTTGCATACTCTACTTCCTCCTCAATAGGCTTGTTTTAATAACGAGAGGAAAACACGAAGATTAAAAAAAAAACGCACAACATTTTGAGAGGTTATTTTCCTATTCTTTTAAGTCACCTTTGTTGCATTGGTTGTTACATTTAGAGAGAGGCACTGAGTGAGTTACCCTGAATTAACTCCGGACCTGTCGGAGGCGGTCGGAGCGCGCCGCTGCTTCCAGCGACCGGCCAGACCGTTTTTTTGGGGGGACCGGCACTACCGGGAGCACAGCAGTGGCTCAGCTGCGCTCGCCCCAGGCACCTCCCTGGCCTCTGAGACCCTTCGACTGGCAGCCAGGACCCCCCGGGCCCGCGGTGAGGAGGGCAGCCGGGGCGCGAGCGCAGCCGGGGGCAGCCGCGGGAGCGGAGCCCCCGGTCCCCCCCGCGCTGCGCTCCGGACGCTGCACGCTCCAAACTAATCTTGAGCCTTAGAAAAGGCCTGACTGTCCTCTTCTAAACGTACCTTTGAAACAAAAAAAATAATCTGGGGGAGGTCTGTTGTTTCGCGCAAGAGCGGAACCCGCACTTCACACAGCCAGAGCCCAGGCAGGAGAGGCCGGGGGAGAAAGTGCACCGTCGGCTGCTCCCTCCAGCCTGCCCTCTTACTGCAGGCATCAGTGGATTTTACCCTCCAAATTGAACAGAAAACCACACTTTTGTAAGTCTCCATCCAGCACAGCCTAAAACCTCCACAGATACCTGCACAAGCATGCTAAACACCACTCGCTCCTGCCAGGGAGCACTGGGGACGTGCCCTGGGTCACTACATGGTGCCATCAGCTGTGCACTAAAATGCAGTTCTCATGCCAAAAAGTTTTGTTTGTTAACTGTGAAAACAGCTGCAGGGCTGTGTAGTTCTCAGTTAACAGGAATTTGGTGTTTTCCTTGCAGTATATATACATCAGGTGGAGGGGTTTTTTTGTTAAAGGTGGCCTTTAAATGCCAGCAAGAGGGTATTAAAGTAGTAGACAAAGGAGCTGAACTTGCAGCAGGCAAGATGAGGGCTTGCACAGGGAGCCGGAAGATAGCAAGGTGTGAGGAGCCTCATGGTTTTCAGTCAACACTGGACATACAAGACCTTCCAATGCTTGTCCAAACCTAATCCTAAACTTCTAACCTTTTGAAATATTATTCATACTGAAGGAGTCTGTCAAGAACTCACCTCAGTGATTTAGAGAAGTCTGTGTTCAATAAAATTAGCATTTAAATGAACCCAATTAAGAAATTCTTTAAACTGAGCATGCAAGAAGGGACTATGGGGGAACTTGTCCATTAAAGAGCTCTAGAGTGCTGCTGAATGAAAAGCCAAACCCTTTAGGGGCACTTCAGGGTGGGCAGTAAACGCTAGGTTCTGCAGGTGGAATGCACTGCCCAGTAGCACATGTAGGTGCATTTCACATTTCATGTCACAGAATGAAAAAAATCTTTTGCCTTATTTAAAAAAAAAAAAAAAGAGGGAAATTAGTTGTCAGGGCTGACAAAGAGATGGTGAACTGCTGCCTGCTCAGTATTTATATGACAGCATTTTTGAGCATTCAGATTAGTTTCCAAAAGGTGCACAATAAACATAAGTGTCTGCCATGTAACAAGTGTGTACTGAAGCATCCTTTATGTACTTAGCTTCCATAGTGTGGAACCCAATCACAAGAATAAGAAATTTGAACAGACTCCATTTGTTTTACTGGTATATGAGTGCAACTTTTTCCCCTAATAAACACATCTGTTTTGGATGCTAAATTGTCCATTAGAGAAAACTCAAGTGGGTTTTTTTGTGTTCAATCTGTTTTGATTATGTTGCCATTAACATGGTGTTGCATTTACCATTTGAATTTTATCATTGTTTCTGCCATCAACTGTGCAGTACAGAAAAAAAAATTGCCAGAGTGAACTTATCACAAGTATTTTAATTTATTAAATAAATGACCTAATTGCTTGCCTGAGATCTATTTTTCTTCTTTCTCTTGACCCTATTGAGAGTTAATCAGTTTCTTGGTGCTAATTAGATGTCAGCATTAGTAGGCTGCTAATACATAAGAGATAATGACACCATCGTGCAAGAGACAGTGTCCAACACATGACCCTGTTTCCTTAAATTATACCCAAAGGATTCATCGGGAAGCCTAAAGGCTTTGTAGTTTTGGAGGAGCAGTTCCTTCTTCTGAATATGGATAGTGGTACAGATTTGACACAGAGGCGGGGAATTAGAGACAAAGCACACCTTCTCACCGTGCAGGCTTTAACAGGGATGATAGCCCCTCTGATCTTGTCCCACCTGGTAAATCCGGAATGCAGTGTTTGCTCAGTATGAAAACAATGATACAAAGGCGGCTTAAATAACAATTCAGTAATTCAAGTCTACAGACTAACAAACCGCAGGCAGGAAATGAAAACATACGTCTTTCCTTTACAGCTCCATAATCCCACCTGTATGCTCCGGTACGCTCCCGGAGCGGCGGAGAGCGTTTCGCACAAACGTTTCCTCCATCTGCAGCACCAGGAGACACCTGCGCACCAAAGCCAGGTTTCACAGGGGCTTCACGTAAGACTATCTGCAACAGGCTGGTCACAGCTGGAGAAAGCTCCAACATGCCTGTGACACAGTTTAGCACAGCGGTGTTGAAAGGGAACTCCTCATTTACAGCCTCATACAATCACCCCAGCCAAGCCCACGCTCTTGGGGCAGGATCTGACGCATCTGCCTGCAGTTTCCCAGCCTCCTCCCATCCCAGCTTTCAGCCCCCACCTTCCCTGATGAACTACATCCTCTCCTCCCGAGCAGGTACTGACTCAGAGCTGCAACGAGGCCACAGATACAAGACACGCACTCAACCACAGCTTGGAAGCGTTCTCCAAGCGCAATAAAAACGTCTTTCTGGGGCGCCTGGACAAAGGCACCGCAGCGGCTAGCGAGGGAGCGGTGTGCTCGGCCCTCGTGGCCGCAAGCGCGGTGCTGCTGAGCCGCTCTTCACCAGCCGCGGCACAGGCACGCTGACCAGCGGCTGCTCAGGAGATGCCCAGCGCGCACGGCCAAGCTTCTCCCCACGTGCAGGGTGTGCGAGCGCTGCCGAGGCTCAGCCGTGGGGGCACGGGAGGGTTTGCACGCTGGCCACGGCGCAAGCAGCTCTTTGCCAGGAAAAAAAGCATGCAATAACTTCGCTTTATAGAGAACATCACCCGGGCTGCAGTCAGCACCGAAAACCCAGGTCAAGGTGTGTAGTGTGACCAGGCTTTCTGTAAAAGATTCTGTGAGAAGAAGCAGCCTCAAGAAGTTTTGAAGAGCCTCCTTTTCAGGTCTTCACCACCACCACAAAACCACGTTTGGAGCTTGCATCCCAGTCCAATCCCTAGCAGTAAAGCCTGCTATCCTCTGAAACATCTTCCATCATTCTACGTCTTCTCAGTTATTTAAGCGAGTTCCTGCATGTCTGCCAGTGTCTTTTGGCAACTGAGGAGGAGCAAGAACTTTTGCAGAAGAATAGCTACAAATCTTACTCTCTGCTGGGACAAGCTCCCCTGCCCATCTACCCACGGTGCTCAGCTTCACCGTGGAAAGCAACTGGTCTTAATTCAGTCCTTTAGTGTCTGAGAAAGAAATTACCATCTACTAGGAAATCCTTTCTGATAAAGGACAGGATCTCAGACCTTTCAGATATAAATTCAGTTAATATTCCAGCAAAAATACCTGTCAGTACAGAACTGCAAATCAGAGCTAGAGTTTTAAAATAAAGTTTCCGGATCAACACAAGTTCTTCAAGGGTTAAGCACTTCCTTTTTTTTTTTTTTTTTTTTGAAGTTACCTGCCATCTGACAACTTTGTGACAGCAAAATCTTCCAGAGTAGAGTTGACCTTAAATGTAAATACGTGGAAGGCAGGAAGCAGGGTGGGGGAGAGGCAGTGAAATTGCAATCTTTTCATGACTGTTTGTTCTCAAAGCACCATGACTAGTTCCACACCTGAATGTCACTAAATGCATTTTCTGTTTGATATTTTTAAGTGCTGTTATGCCTGAGAGGCGTTAATGGCTCATCCGTTAGTTGTGACCCAGACTTCACAACTTCACCCTGACTTCATTAGAGCAATTGTGGAGGTTAATGCACTCTACTTTTATCTGGCAGTTGAACCTCTGAGGTTCATTTGTATCAAAGCCACTGTACAAAGGAAGGGTCTCCTTTGAAGGCCGGTGGCCATACAGAAGGATCTTTGAACTAGGGACAACTCCTCAGGGGACGTCTGGAATAAAGAAGGGAAGCCTTGTCTAGCGTGCAGAAAGCAACAGAAGCTCCAGGAACATACAGCACCTGGAGGTGGTCACATCTAGCAGGAGAGAAATGGTGCCTTACCAGAGTTTCTGCAAGAGGCCTTCTGAAAAGGGAGATTTGTCTGTGTTTCACAAAGAAACAGCAGAAAGACACTACCGCTGTCTCCTGCAGTGGAGAAGGTACAATGGTCAGCCTCAGTGCAGAAGGCTGGAAGGAATTTGGAATTTATGGGCTAAAATAACTGTAACCTCCAGGCACTATGCAGCAGGTAGCTTTGAAAATGCAAAGTTAATGGCACACAGAGCATGAGGCTGGCCAACGCATCCACTAGCAGACTGGTAACTTTGCAAGACCCTGCATGCACCAATTCCTACCATCCAGGTGAAGACGCTTTATAAATCACAGCATTGTCCTTGAGGTGCAGAATGTTGAGCTCACCTACCTCATAATGCAAACACCTGAAAAGTCTGGGACTTTCCCTTGGGAGGGGAAGCAAATAAATTAGGTCACCTGGACTATTGGAAGAAGAAAATTGTGCTGTTGATTACAGGTATTAGGCATGACTAACATATGAGTTATAATTTAAACCATTCCCAGACCATAGCATCCAGGTAGGGATTTTCACGGGGCAGTGTAACAGAAGAGAGTGGGAAGCAGTAATCCAGCCCTTGACAACATATCTGGATCCCCAGCACACGCTAGGTGTGGGTAGATACAGGCACGTATCCCACAGAGGCCCAAAGGAAGCCAAGCAGGGAAAGAAAAAAAATAAAGAATATTGTATTGGGGTTTTGGTTTTTTTTTTTTTTTGTGGGTTTTTTTAAGACTCTGAACATATGTAAACATGTACCCTCAAACTACGTTTGCTGTAGCTCCTGGAAAAGCACATGCAAAATTCTCCATATATGAGAGAAAGCACTTTTCTGAATAAATATTGCATTGTTGAACACACTATCACCAAAGGGACAACACAGAGTTCTTACATTTAAAGAAAACGGAATTATAGCTACCCCACAGTCCAACAGCAAGGTCAGTAATTAAAGAAGTTGAAGCATGAAGAAAGATGAAGAGGAGGATGAGAAACAAAGGGCAGGAGCTTTTTGGCCCTGCTCTGCCTTGTGGCATTTCCCCGCTCGGCTACTGGCCAAGGCCCAGTGAAAGCCGTGGGCTCTGCCCCAGCCAGCTGAGCAGGATAGGGCCTTGGAGGCTGTGCCACCCAGTTCCCAGTAGCGACCCCAGGGGTGGCAAGGCGGGTTATCTCCCAGCTTTGCACCCAGCTGATCGGAGGCAGCAAATGGAGCAACACATCCCCCGGCACCGGAGCCAGGACCACATCCCCACGCTGGGGCGAGGCGTGCGGCCGCAGCCTGCGGGTTGGCAAAGGGCTGCCTTTCAGTTTTCAGCCCTGGATCTCCACTCTGTCTCTATCGCATGCACACACGTCGAGAGGGTACATGACTATAACCAGATCAAATTTTACTACTAATGTATACAAAGAGACCGATTTACACATTGCAACAGTGGAAATATTTACACAACTTACAGAACAATTTAAAGACTTTAATTCCACTTGCAAGACTAAAGCTGGGAGGACAAGAGTTAGATGGTGGCTTAAAGCTGAACATCCCTTTTGTCATCTTAAGTGACCTCTAACCTTAAGCGAAAGGCTACTCCCCAAGAGGACCCTCATCCACGGTAACTCAAGGCCTCTTGCTCAAGGGAGATTTCCCTGAGGCTGGGAGTCGTGGTCTGACTCTGCACGGCTCCCAGACTGCTCCCTGGGAGCCTTGCACCAGGCTCATGCTGCTCCGCTACACCTGGCACGGGATTTTCTGTAGCAAAAATGAGGGAGGGGGTTAAGTTAAACCTAAAACTGTTACTGCTTAGGAAAAAAGTTTGTAACTGCATGTGGAAACTTGCTGTTTGATATTGCTAGCAAGATGCCCAAAACGCAGTATTACCCCCGAGTACATCACGGTATTCAGGACCATGTGTAGCTCTGCTATGAATTATTCTCTGTAAATATCTACCATGTTTAAACTAAAGGAAAATCTGGGGAAAAAAAAAAAAAAGGAACCAGGCAACATATTTGCCAAAAGCCACAGGAAAAAGGAAACAAAACAAACAAAAAAATTAACCTAGACTGCAATAATAATACATCACTAATTAGCAAGCTCTTGTGCTTATTTACCGAATAGGTGATAGTTAACTAATATATGCCTGACCTTTTTAAGTCATATTTCCAGCCAGGGAAGTCGTGGCTATTAACTGCTACCAGGGTGCCCTGGGATTCGTGTTCAGAAGCTTCCTTTTCACTTTGTTGTTGTAGCCTCTCATCTTTTACTGACATTACACACCACTCATCACGATCAGTGTCAGAAGCTATAACAGCATCTGTTGCAGTGGCAGCTTCTGCTGGATGAAGAGTCTCCCTCTTTACCCTAAAGAATGCCAATCATTTCTCATTCTCAGCAGACTTGCTCATCGGTTAGTAACAGCACTTCCAGCTACACCGAACATGATTCTTGAATAAACACCGGACTGAGATCATTGGAAGTGATTGACAGCTTATAAACCACACTTTTCAGAAACCAGTAAGGAAGGAAAAAAAACCCCTATCTTTTTCCCTACTTTTGATGTTTCACTGTCATTTGAAACAGTTTTTACCTGAGGGTGCAGGGGACAAAAAATGTGATTTGTGACATGTGGAGGCCTTACAGGTAGCTTTCTGTAGGGTACCTTACAGGGTCCCCTGTCTCCTTTCTGCTAGTAGCCACACTGGGGAGGAAGGGGAGCTATCAGAAG
The DNA here is from genome assembly GCF_964289735.1 of Phaethon aethereus. Classification (NCBI taxonomy): domain Eukaryota; kingdom Metazoa; phylum Chordata; class Aves; order Phaethontiformes; family Phaethontidae; genus Phaethon; species Phaethon aethereus. The sequence goes on from NC_138584.1 coordinate 15,739,109, forward strand.
TTAATTAAAGAAAATTAAGATCATTTAACTATCTGACATCTAAGTACCCAGTTAAGCTCTCCCTCTGGACCAGCTGATATTCATTATTCTCAGCATAACTATCCCCTTACAAGCTTTATTTGTTTGCTCTCTGTGGAGTGCTCCCACCAGCATCAGTCCAAGACGTGCCTGTGTAACTACCAGGAGGTTCAGTGCCCGCCCGGCACGCCGGGACGCTGCCCTGGCCAGCCCGCCCTTAGCTGCTGAGGAGTGATGAGCAGGCACCGAAAGGTGATAAGCTGCATGCATAAAAAAGTTATTTCTAAAACCAAACCAAGTGGAAGAGATCAATATGCACATGAGAGGAAAAAAAAAAAGAAAAAAAATCTATGGAAGTGAAAAATGGTGGCAATCTGTTATTTCCAGGGAAATAAAACTTGCCTCTGTGGGAAGGTGCCTATTACTCTGCACTAGTGGCAGGTTTTGAGCTCCATCTTGCAGATTTGCCTGCTGCTCCCACGCCATCATGTTTCCCCAGACCCAGGGTGCTGGTTGGGACTGCCGGCCCCCCCAGCCCTTGGGTACATAAGCACAGCTCAGCGGCGCCAGCGCTTGCTGCTGCCCAGAGCCACAGCCCAGCTGTGGTACCACAGCTCTCAAGAAAGAGGAGGATATGAACATATGAGTCACAGCTTGGAAAAAGAAAAATTGCAGGCAATTAAGCGAGGAGGAGAACAAAGTATTTACTATTCTCTGCCTCTCGTATCTGAACTTTTCACTCAAAAGCTTAGCATTGCTTTTCCAGGTTCTCCCTCAGTTTTGCTGGATATCAAGACTCTCCAGGCTTGCCTGTGAGACAACAGACTTTCCTAAAGTGGTCTTCAATTTACAGGGGCTTCATGCATCCTCTTTTTAATCAGGCACTTCCTCAGAGGCTGCCTTCATCCCCGGTTAGTTAGGAGCTCCTCGTGCCATCCTGGAGCACGTGCTGACACCACCTCGCACCCTGGTGAGGAGGGTCTTGCTCAGGACTGGGTCCCAGCCCAGGGCGAGAGGGACACATGTAACAAGCCTGGAGGAGCTCGGGCTTTTGGGACAAGGCTTCCTGCTCGGTGGCATTTGTTCTCTTTGATCATCAGGACACAAGTACCAAGCTGAGGCCAGGAAGTGCATGGCGGGGACCTGCCCAACAGCCCACAGTCCCGCTGCCAGCGGGCTTTAACATCACCTGGGAGCGCAGGAGCTGCCTGTGAGAAGTTGCCTCTCCCAGACAAACCAGACCTTAGCAGAAACATAGCAAGACAGGATAAGAGATAATTTTCGCTTGTTTTCGCTTTTAAGGGAAATGTACTTTATGATAAAGTTTCCTGTAACAGCCAACTTTTTCAAAGCTTCCTGTGCTATGCTCAATACTTTTCCCTTTCTTTTAGTATTGTGCTTGATAAAAGTACTTAGGAGCTCACTACAAAGTGTCTCTCTTAAATAATAAAAAGAAAACTGCCTTTTTTTTTCCCCCCTTGTAAAAAGGTATAGGCCTCTTTCAAAATAGAGAAGGCAAGAAATCTCTATACAGCATTTCTTATATCATCTTCCACAAGTAAAGCTTATCTCTCATTCCTTTGCAAACACCAGCAGGACCATAGCTTACCACTGCTGAATCAGCTTCACTGCAGGTACTCAGACCTTCTCTAGCTCCTTATGCATTCCTCCCAAGAGTGAGCAAGATACCTCAAAATACAGAGCAAAGATTTACCCCAAGTTCTCAGACAGGCTTAGATAGCAATGTTTTTTAATGGGAAAGAAAGCGGACACTTCTCACTTATCAAAAAGATGTTTTCCTATTTCAACAGAAGCCTTTGAGAAAGAAAACAAGCTATACTCATAGATTTTTTTCATCCAGTTAGAAAACCATTTTACTTTTCATCTGGTAAGCCCACATAGGTAACTACAATGCTTGCACAGCTAAAAAGTGTCAATATTAGCCCCTAACACAGGTACTTACTCACTCCATAGGCAGCTACAGCTACTACTTCCCACTTCTCTCAGTTCAGAATTTGTTGAACTACAAAGTTATATCTTCAAAAAAGCAATCCAAACACCTTCCTCGACCTTGTTCACCACCAGATATACCACCCCCCTCCGATAATAGCAGTGGAGGAAGAAGAGGAAGGGTGGTGTGAGGCAGGGCAAGAGGTCATTAGCTCACCTGCTCCAGCTCTGTATAATCCTTTGCTCTTCCTACACAGCTGGTTCTGAAAACTTCCTCTCCCCCAGTCCATTTTTCTTTTAACAGGGCTCCTAGTAGATATCTTACTGAGAGTCTGATCACACCCATTGCATTCTCCAGTCATGGTAAACTTTATCTTCTTTCCTTCTCCCGAAAGCCCTTGGGAGGTCTAGGGTCTGGGGACAGCTGGAGACAGGGGTAGGAGGAGAGCTTCATTTAAAGTTTCCTTCCTCTGCTCTACAAAAGTCAACGTTGACACAACAGGAAGACCTTTAATCCATAAAATACATCAAAAAAGCTCCATGTCAAAGCCAACAGATGCCATGTAACCTACTGCTACTTCTTGTGGATGTCATTCCCAGAAAAATCTAGTGCAGAAAAGGCTCGAGCATCCCCAGACCAAAGCTGAAGTCATGCTTAAATGCAAGGCTGGATTTTGCTGATAGGCGGATTCAGTGGGTGTTTTCTATTTTTTAAAAAAGGCCTACATTTTAGAATGCTCCTGCTTTTGAGTGACAACTGGACACTCTCTAAAGGGCTCCGAATGTCAAATGTGGGGCAGGCTGAAATATGTGCAATTCATTAAAGTGGATGGAAATTCCAAATTACCACTTTTTAGTTGCTGGTTGGAAGGAGAATTTGGACACTAGGACTTGTCTTCAGGGCCATGACCCAAACTCAGATTACATTGTCTATTGATCTTTATTGAGCTCTTGAAAATACATATGCAGATGCTCAATTTCTCTTCTAGAAGTTGCCAAGGATCAAAATAACCCTCAGCAGCTTTTCTCCAAAATTCACCCAGTTCCACAGCTGCAGGTTGTCATGGTTTGTTTGCCTGCATAACGCTCGGTGTTCTTAGCTGAGCTTGCGACCGAGTGTGCAAACGTGGTGAACAGCCCTGTTCCCTAAAGTTTAGCACTGTAATTTTGAAAATGATTGCATGGAGAAGTGCTGCTTATAGCAGGTAAATGGCAAGATTGGGGCTGATACAGAGGAGGCTGCAGAGAGCAACCTTTGTTATCACTACCTGTGATTTGTTGAATCTCTTAACTAAGCAATTTAGAGAGATATGAAAAGTAGTGTTGCTCAAAACAAGTGATATCGAAAACGATGAAAATAGTCAAATGTGAGATATTCTTAAAAGAAAAATGGAAAGCAAAGTCAAACCCAGTATAGAATGACAGTATTTTATGAACAAAGAAAAGCATGTGCTAGTCAATTCTGGGTCGTTTTTTTTTTCTTTTTTCCTTTCTGCTTGCCACTACGTCATTTTGCACTTCCAGATTCAAAGTTCTGGGATATCTCCACAAATGGAATTGAAGTTTTGCTTCATGAAGGTTTTCCTTTGTCTATTTTCTATTTATGTTTTACCAATATTGTAAAGCATAAAATAAGTCTTTTAGGATAGATTAGACTGCCACCAGAAACACATATTCAAAGCAAAAAATAAAATTGGCAAAATTAGTCATTTTCAGTGAAACAGCTTTCCAGGTCAAGGATTACTTGCTGAAGAAACAGTAGCTGAAGATGCAGCATTATAAATGGTCTTCTCTCAGCCACTTGTACTAGTGGTCGAATAACTCATTTCTTAGTAAGAAATATGATGGTCTATTAGCAGAAAGAAAGATTAGGTGCACATTAATCAAACATTTCAGAGACGTATAAACATGCATATAGCATCAGGAATATCCCATTACCCTATTTGAGAAGATATATGTAATCAATATTTCAAATATATCTAGTTAGTTTCAGATCATTGAGTTTTAAGTATTTCCCCCCACTCTGTAACATAGGCAGGGCTTCCAAAGGCAGTATCAGTAATTTGCTTTTTGAGCTGGGTTTGCTGTGCTGTTCAAGCAAACCAGACCAAAGCCAAAACCAATGTGATCTCCCACCAACAAGTGGAGACAGAAAGATTAACTAACCACTGTTATCAGAGTTCTGTTTAAAGAGCATTGACTTGAAATAGCATCAATTCTTCACCTTTTTCTGTCTGAGGAGAGTTCCTAAAGCATTGGCTTTTTCTCCTCCCCATAAGCTAACTGTTGACAAGAGGTTAAAGTATATTTGTTGGAATCCAGTCTATCAGAGGCTGTTTGTACTATGTCTGGAAACGGAAGGAGGCATTTGCAAACATCAGTCTTTTTGCTGCTGTTTGCATCAAGTAAATATGTTTTTATTTGATAGTCATTTGTTTGTTTCCAAAAAAAAGCTCTAGGGAAAGGGAGAGCCCTTGGGCCCACAGCCACATTTACCTGGTACTCTGCTGACAGCCCCTCTCATTCATCCATGTTTCTTGCAGGAGGAGGACTGGTTTAAGGTGGAAGACTAGCTCATCTCTGGATATCAATTAATACAACCCCAGTGGGCTCTGAGCTTCAGTATGTATTACATTCTTTTCATAAACAGCCATAGCCTGAAACTCAAATATTCTTTTTTTTTTTTTTCCCCGAACACTCACATCAAACAGCTCATCTTTCAAGAAGGGCAGTGGAAGTAGTATGTAGGAAAAAATGCCTGCTTTCAAAACTGATACCCTCAGACCATTTCTAATAGCCAAAAGTTGCAAATTTAAAGAAAATCTCCTGGTATGGAATTGTCTCACCAGGGTCAGAGGGCTGTTAGTTATTTATTAGGATATATGGAATTGGGGTTTCCACAGACATGAAAAAAAAGTGTGTGAAGAAATCCAGATATTATTTCCTGTTGTGGTCTACAAAGCCCGGAGCATGCAGCATTCCTTTCATTAATCCTGTACATTCCCTCAGGCTTACACAACCTGTACTTCAGCACCTTTAATATGGTGGCTCTGTGTCAAGGAGAACATTTCTGAGCTCAGTCTGTGAAATGTCTACAGGCATTCGTATTGGGTTTATGCGTAGAAGGATGGCAAGGAGTTGGCTTCATCCCAGCCATGGGGGGATTTGACTTCACTCCATGCAGCCATAGAAGGGACACAGGGATGAGTCACCCAATTTCCTTGAAGCGAATGTAGACTCCTCCTGACAGCACTTAAATGTTTCTAAGCTCAGAGTTTACCAATGGGCAGCTTGTGTTTGCACAGAAATAAAAAAATAGAGAAGCAGCTACTTTAGAAGCGGTGAAATTGTTGTAGGTCCTATAGAGAAAATTAAATAAGCACTGAGACCTTCCTGTCTTTTCTGGGAGAGACAGGAGCCTTTGCTGCTGTGGGCTCCCCAGAAAAGGCTGCAGGACCTGCCACAGGGCTTCAAAAGATGTCAGGGCAGAAAGTGGGGAATGCTTTTCTTCCTGTGCATTTTCAGGGTCCTAAGGCACTATGCAGTGTGTCTGGGGACGGGGGACAGCTGCACTGGGAGCCCGCAACTACAGACCATGAGAGAAAAGGAGACCTTCTGGAAAGTCTCCCAGAAGAAATGGACAGGACTTTTGTTAGGACTCATGCATGTGGGGATGCACGTGTGACAACCTTTGGACCTAAAGGGAGGACAGCCAGGAAAAGCAGGCGGTCGTGTCACTTCTCTTGGATGCCCTCAGTAACAAAACCACCCAAATGAGGGGCAGCAGGTTGCTCTAGCATGAAAACCAGGCAGAATTTCCAAGAGAATATGAAAAGTGGTCTATAGCTGCCATGGTCCCTTACTGCAGAGCTGGAGAGATTGTCATCCTTGGATTTTGCGTCAAGCAACACACTCATTGGGTAGCAAGGATTCAGCCAACAAGGTTTTCTACTGAGCGCTATGAAAGTTAAATCAAAAAAATGAAATGTGAACATAATATTTGCTCTTGAACTGAGACATCCCCAACTAATGAGCCAGCCCCTTTTGCGCTGTTTGCCCAATGCCCAGCGAGCCCATCTGTATTTCCCTCACTAGCCACTTCCACGTGAGCGCGGTGCTGCTTGGCACCGCCTTCTCTCGGCAGTGCCGCAGCCGAGGCTGTGGGGATGCCACACGCCGGCTGGCTGTGCATTGCCAAGCTGCAACTGCCACATTACAAGTGGTATGGGATTTGTGAGGCTGCTGTTAGTGTTTAAGACATGCAGATAGGCACTCAAACACCCTGCTTACAGTAACACCTTGGCCATCCCTCTCTCTACACATCTATGAGCCTTCTGAGAAGAAACCAAGGTGACACTGCACCATCAAGGGCTCTGTCTGCACGCTGTTTTCCGAAAGCGAGTTTCCCTCCTCCCTTGCACATTGAGCAATCGTCTGTACAGCCACAAAGCAAAGGGAACTGTTCTGCATTGCCACTGGTGGCACCATGGAAAATTCAGTTGGGTAGCCTGTATAGTCGGTACAAGTAGGTGTGGCTGTTGGGCTGGTGTTTCAAAAAACGCTTATCTGACTTGTGTGAAACAGGTGATCTTCTGGGATGAAAGAAGTTTTTTGGCCCTAGCAGGTGCAAACAGTTAACGGATGCTGTATTTTGCCTGTGGATGATCTCTACTGCTCACATCAGCTCTGAAAAGGCCAATAAACAAGGGAGAATAGTCTGAGACTTTTCAGTTGCTAAGGCAATGAATTAATCAGCATGTATGTATTCAGCATATTCACACGATCCTGCCAAGGCCTACAGCTTTAGGTGTCCCGCTGTATTTTTGCCAGCATGAGAGAAGGGAGCAGAGGAATTGGCAGAGAACAAAGTGTCAGTGGTGAGGGCTGTAATAAAAATTCTGGAAGGAAAAAGCAGCACCTACTGCATAGACCACATTCATGTATTATGTGATGTTATAGCATGCCAGCAAAACGTGGCTCTTTGCCACCGTTCTGTGTAACAGCTTCATTTAGCCCAATTATTGGGTATAAAATCCTCTTGTCCAGTAAGAGCTGATTTCTCCTCCCAGAGTTGTGAATCCAGCCTTAACTGCATTCAGTGCATTTGATCAGGTTTACAGACCCTGAACCAACTCTGTAGCTGACAAGACGTTGCTTCACTTAAATCATTAAATTTCTGTCTATCTCAGGAGCTGCGTTCTTTAAAAGCTTCTTGGAGTAAGATGCAAACCAGCCAAGCAGCACCAACATCATTTCTGAACCCAAGAGCATCAGTGTATCCTCGGGAGGGATGAGGCTAGCACAGCATAGTTGATGTGCTTAGGTGAACCCGCAGTTTGTAAATGTTTTTGATGCTGATCAGGCAGTCCAGCTTCATGGCTGTAAATTAAATACTGTGATCCCTTCTGACACATGAAATTATCCTGGAAAAAAGAAAAGGAAGACAAAAAAAGCTTGGGTTATTTTAGTTAGGAAGATCAAATGAAGTGTTTTGTTTTTTTGATTCAGGATGCATTCCCATTTACCGACTTAAATACCAGAGATGGGGTCTTTCTTACAGTCCTTTACCACAGGTCAGCAGTTAGCCAAAAAATCCTGTCCCTGCCACTTTCCTCAGGGCCTTGGTCACAGGAACATTTTGGGGGCAGCACTTTGCACTGTTCCCTCCCTGAGCCATTGTGCTACCTCTTCTCTTTGTCTCTCTCTCTCACATATACACACCTCAGTAAGCACAGGCACCTAGCACAGCCCCTAGTTCACATTTCTGAAAGATTTTACACGTGCTGTTGTTGTGGCTGGTGATAACACATGCTTGCTTTTAAATTTGGAGCCACTGTGGTCCCCTAGGGAAGCTTACCTGCTCTGCTGTAGGAAATAAAGCGTAGCCTTTAGTTAGGGCCCATACAGCCCCCACATTCAGCCAGGTTTAGCCCAATCTGAAATAAAAAGGCACCTGTAAGAAGGAAATCCATGGCCTGACCTGCAGTTCATGCCAGGGAGAGGCAGAGCCGTACAAGCTACTGCTGTAAGCAGGCGGCCGGTTATCGTCACATCTGGAGCGCTGAGCCTGGTCCTTACCCCAATTCCAGCCTGGCTTTGGGCGAATGTAAATCTCCTTATCAGTAACGTGAAGATAATGCCACTACAGCACACTGCACGGTGTAGGAGAATTAAATGGATAAAGTTTATAACATGTTTCAGATGTCAGACAAAGTATATCTAAAACCTAAACATCGTTACAGAAAGCTCCGATAGCAGAGTATCAGAAAACTAATGGGGAGAAAGGCATTACAGGCCTGGCAGAGAGACCGGCCTGATCCTGAACGTCAGCGCCTGTGTAAAATCAGGTTGACCCAGAGGAGAGTGGCCTCGGGAGGGAGGCGCAGGCAGGGAAGGCGCTACCCCGGCGCCCCTCACCGCGCTCCCCAGGCTGATCCTGCTCATCCCTGCCTTGCCCGCTCGAGAAGACCGTCCGTTTGGGGGATCTAATGAAAAACCACGCGCAGTTTATCAGCCAGTCCCGCGCAGCGTGCAGGCCGGGCCTGCGCTCACAGGCCAGCCCCGAGGACGCTGCTGCCCTGCGGCCGGCCCTGCACATCCCCGTCCACAGCGGCGGGGGTCACACGGCCACAGCCGCCGCTGCCCTCCTGCCGCTCACGCCCTGGCTCCGGGGACACCTGGACAGAACGAGGGTGTTAACTGAGCTAAAACATTAGATCCAACCACTGTTCAGTTCTACCGGTTGTCGTTAGGCTGGAGCAGAGCGGCAGCGGGGCTGTGCCTGGCGCATCGCTGAAGCTGTAGCTCTCTCTACAGGCCTCATGTACAGCAGCTGCGCAGCCGCAGCCGGCCCGGCGTAATCGCAGAGCCTGCGCCGGGCGGTTACCCGTCCGGCAGCGCCGCGCCCGGCGCGGCTCGGTGTGCGGGAGCGCCGCGCCAGGCCTCTGGAGGATGTGGCCATCCTGGGGGCACGGCCGGTGAGCGTGGACGGGGCTGCCCGCTGCGGAGGACCTCGTCCTTGCTGCAGTGAGGGTGGCCGCAACCCCCGCGGCCGTACTGAAGGTACCGTTGAGCTCAGCCGTGGCCAACGGCAAAGCACGAGCACCAGGGAGCTCCGAGCTGAGGGGCTCGAGCGCGTCCCGAAGTCACGAGCACGTACATGCGCAGACACGTTCCGTGGGTCCAGGGCCAGCGCTCGCTCCATTCTGCCGTGGGCCACCCGGGGAAGTTCCATGGCCGCCTCCGAGCTCTGGGGTGATGCAGCCGTGCGGCGGAGAGGTAACTGCTCCGGACGCTCCTCCAGGAGCCCCCGGCACACCAGCGATGGCGGAGCGTCTGCAGGGGCAGAGCAGGAGCGGCCACAGCCGGGCAGGCGCGGGGCGCGGGGGGCGAGGCACCGGGTGAAGGGCGGTGCTGGATCCAGCCGGCCATCAATGCTATCACAGCTGGGGGTTTTGATTTGAGGCTTTTTTTGCTTTCCATAATAATTTCTTGATAGCAATAAAACTGGATGATTCCTTAAGGTCATTTCGTGTGGTAGATTTATTGGGAATATTACCTGCATATTTAGAGTTAAGAGGGACAAATATTTTACTTCCTTTTTTTATTGCCCCATTATTTTTAAAGTTCTCTTTGAGTCTTGTAAATACATTTTTTTCATTTCCCTTCAGAGTTTGTCTTTCTCTTTGGCAAACATTGATTTTTTTTTCATGTTTTTTCCAGTGAACCTTGAAATTAAAATGTCTTTTTTTGTTTAATTTCTTTTTTGTACACTGGACTCATTGTCAGCACAGCAAGAGCAAGGTGCTTTGTTAGATTACTGCTGCTTCAAAGCTACTGAAAGGAAGAGTTGACCACATTTTATCGTATGCGTGTAGTTCCTTCATGAGTTGCAATTATTCTCTTTAAGACACAAAGCCAATCCCAAGTTCTCAGCATTTTAAGGAAGCATTTTAATTTTTTTAGTATTTCAGAGTCGATTTTTACCAAATTATACCAGTTTTAATAACTGTAGAAGTCTTTGTCCTCTTAGTGGACAAATCACACGCACAGAAGTGGCTACATACAAATATAGTAAGGTCTTCTGGCAGAGAGAATATCTTTTATTAGACCAGCTGATACAGTTGAGGGAAAAAAAATAAGGAAAAGCATTCAGACACACAAGCCCTCTGAAAGTGTTTCTGTTTTTTACTAAATATATCAATTGTTCTAATGGAAAATTTTACATCTCCCTGCAAACCTTGCCTCTCTTCTACACTTCTACCATTGCAGCTAGAGCAACACTATTTCTAGCAGGAAAATAATTGTATTTGTATAGCAAAGAAACCATATCACCATTTTTCCAGGTGTTTTTTATCAAAACTACTGTCTGTTCCCTTTCCTACAGTAGAGATTTTTTCTTAAGTAGAGTATTTTTAGAAAAGAATAATTTTTATTATAATTACTTGGTCATTGTCATTTTATCTGCTGTAGCACAAGAATTCTCTATTACACAGTCTTGACAAAGAATGCTTTTTTCTTTTGCTAAGTAGCCAGGGCACTGTAGCTTATGAAATTAAAGCTTAAATTATAGTAGGGTAAAGTAGTTGGACCTAGGAACAGAGATACACTTGTATCCTTGGTCGGCCTGATGTGCCATCAGAAAGTTCAGAAATTCTTCAAAATATTCAGCTAAAATGAAGTCCTCCATAAATTAAAAGGGTTTGCTTTAGCTTTGTGACCCAGGGTTATACATTATGCTAAGCAAGTATAACAGCCTATGTTCAAAGGCTAAGGAGCAGGTAGTAAGTGTTTAAAGCACCAAGAGTTGTGTTTAAAAAAAAAAGCCTTTAAAAATGGATTGTTCTAGGCTATAATAAACTATGAATTGTAAAAGGTTAATTGACGAAATGAAACTCGTCTAACGCCATCTCTGTAATAGCAATCGTTGCTGAATCCGTAATTCAGGGGTCTTGCTATATTGACAATTACATTTCCTCAAAAAGACTCCAGTTATTTCCCCAGTCCGTTTAACCTATGGTAATTAATTATAGATTTACAAGCGGTACACAGGCAGATACAGGTATCTATCTGCAACCACTGTGCTACTGGCAAGAAAGAAGAAGGCCTGTCTGCAGCCCGGGGCGGCCCAGGTACCCGCGTGAAGATTCATGCCATGAATTGACCTTTGCCTTGCTTGCCATCCGAATCGCAGAGCCAGTGTGGCTGATGGTAATTACCCTCACTGCACATCTGGCATTCAAGGAAGGGCAGCCTTGCCTCAAGGTTGCTGCACTTAGGTTCAAATCCCATTTTTGCAGAGCCTCTGACCTGCAAATCTGATCTATTTTCCTCCAAACCGTATTTCTTATTCAATGAGATACGATACGTTAGCCGTGAACATACCGGTGAGATTTTAAGAATAGTGACAAGCATTCAGTCAAACTTCTTCCATGTGGCACGTTCTCAGAGTGCCAGAAATATCCTCCTCATGATAGAAAAGATTCCTTTTTAACCGTGTTTTCTTTTTTCCCTAAAGATATAATGCCAAATAAAAGCTATTTTTTGTTTGTTTGTTTGTTTTTAAAAACAGCAACAGTTCCCCAATAGGAAGACAAATAGAGTCACTGGTATTGCTGTTTTGCAGAATGGACTTGCCAGGCAGTGGCTACGTCAGCAGCTTTTGTGACCAGGACGAAGTGCCCCACGTTCCTTTCCACCCGTGCCTGCCACAGTCTGTACCCAAAAAAATGGCACTGACTTGCTAGGAAGGGGCTATTATAACATCTCCTTAATTGCAATTCATTACTTTTTTTTTTTAACAGTACAAACTTATCAGCTATAACAAAAGATGTTTAAGAAACAAACCTTGTCAAAATAAATTAATTAAGAGCATTCATCCTTTTCCAGAGTGTGAAGAAGTTTGTAAGGTGATAATGAATTCTGTAATGCATTAGCCACACTTCTTAAAATGTGTGTACTTCTTACTCCATAACTTGCTAAAGTTTTGTCATTCTCACTGAATCTCCAGTTATGGGCACAAATTAGCAAGATTTGATTGTAATTGGACTTTGAGCAATTCAGCTATTATCCTGCCAAACGCAGAATGTTTTCTCTGTGCAGAAGCCTGTTAAAGCTGCATGAAATCCATATGAAATCCATAGGCGTGCTACCGTTGGGCTTTGCTGTATTACTTGGCAGAGCCTTGTGCTGGAGAAAGTGCAGAGCATCTTCTGCTCGCCAGGATTCTGCTATGGCCTGGGCTATCCCCACACTTTGGCAGGTGAGTCCTGGCCTGGGAGCTGGGGCTAAACCTGCTCCCAAGTCAGCATCAGCTCTCCCCAGGAGTTCACCAAAAGCAGGGCCAGGCCATGATTTGACCTATGCTGCCAACGACAATTTGTGATCTGCTTTCCCAAGCTGTTGCTTTCTTTCCGTGTGTCAGACACCTTCCACAGTGCCAGAAAATTCAGTCCAGGAGCAGATGAATGTAGCTCCAGCAGTGTTACCCAGTCCACCCTTATACACATTGACTTTTGGATGCAGCTCCCTCTGCGCTTTAGTCCTTTTATGATCTGGGCACCAGCACAATTTTGCCACCCCTCTAGAAGCCCAACTCATTGACTTTGTTTTCAGAACTGCCTCAACATCCGCCTAATGACCCACTTCACATCCATGATTTTGCCCCCTCACAATCACGTCCATGACTGTTGTTCCTTGAAGGAGCAAGGCCCCACGCTATGCACAACAGATGAACGGCATTTCTGCTTCTCCCCCCAAAAAGCGCTTCCTGGACAGCCTACAGACCTGGAGCTGCTCTCCAATCTTCCTATTTCATGACTTTTCTTGTAAAGCATCTCTTCTACCCAATTCATTGCCAGCCTGGTGTCTTCTACCTTCTCATACACTTTTCCTTCCCTTTTCCCATGATAATCTTTCTGTTCACCACCAGTTCAGAAATTTATGCTTGTCCCCTGTCACAGGACCAATCTTGGTGTTCCTTTCAAATGTTAGAGCTGCTGAAGAGAGTCACTCTTATGATAAATTTTGCATTTTTGTGTGCAATAAATGAGTACCCAGCACTTCTTCCATGTAGTGAAATCTTTCCAGCAGTGGCATGGCATAGCTCATTTAGCATTTCCTCAGATGAACACTCATAATAACACAAAAAATACATGATGCTGATGATGACTCCTCCTCTAAACCAAATGCTCTGAGGAACCGCTCAGATTCCTGGAGCCTCCTAACACCGTGGCTTTTGTTTCCAAAAACCAAAGGCAGCTCCTGCAGACTCATCTGTTTTTACCCCTTGGAGCACAGCGGTCGGTAAAAGGTAGCACACTTTTTACTGTGCTACTTCTGTCTGCGCGTGGTGGCGGGGCTCACCGCTGCGGTCCTGCCTGGTGCGGGGAATTGAGGTTGGCTCCCCTCCTTGTCGCTACTCCGCCTCGCTCCTGCTGTTCCTCGGACGGACGGACGGGAGCACCGATGCCACACTAGATCCAGGCTCCTCTGGCTCCTGGGGACCTCAGCTCACAGTCCCAGCTTGAGAGCTCAGGTTGAGGTCTGCCCCCGTGGCTGAGTGCACACGTGTTTGAGAGATGCTCTGGAAAACAAGAAGAGTTTGCTGTATTCACCATGGTAAACCCAACCGAATTTTTAAGGAGCTGAGCTGTTTGCAATCCAGCTCACACAGGGCTACGGCCAACTTCAACCCGTGTACTTTCTGATTCTGACAGAAATTCTCCCCCCTGCTATTTAGATACAGAGACAGGCACAAGGAGGTCAGTACTACTGGGTTCTGGCTTTAGCTCTTCGGCATCAGAAACATGAATGCACAGGGAAACAAAAGGAGTTGTATGGGAGAGATGTATCTGAGGTAAGGAAGAAAAAGGGCTGGACAGATATCCAGAGCAGCAGTCTGGGACACTGGCCCCTGCCCTGGTCTCCCAGTGATTCCCAACAAGATGAAGGAATATAGCACACGCACAAGAAGGATTTTTCCTACAGCAGTACAACCCATTTATCTCTGGAGTACGTCTGCACCTCAGTGCGGTGTGCAGAGATTCAGGCTACTGGAAAAGAAAGGAAATCTGGAAATCTAGCCTTGATGGCTCTTTCACAGCCCCACAAGGCTACTCCTGGGACCCTACTGCAATGTGCCATGCAGACATGTATCCCTCGCCTGCAGTGGGACCAAAACATGCAGCAACAGGGAGGAGATCTGCAGTCCTCAGTTACGGGAGATAGTAGAAAGCACAGCTCTCTGGAAATGCTGAAATAACTAAGCGCGTTTCGGAGCTGCTAACTTAACACTGCAACCATTCCCATCCCCACAGCAGCCAAATTCAAGGAAGTGCAAAAGCAGAATCGCACCAGTCATATTCATTCACGGGGAGCAGACCAAAATCTAAGATCCAAACTCATGATTGAAGTATTTTTTTAGAGTGGCAAATAGACATGAACATTTGTGCCCAGAAAACAGTACGCTGTTTGAATACTGCTCTCTGTGGGAGATCCAATATGCCATTGGAAGAGCTGTTCATGAATGTCAAAAATAATTCCAGCACTGAAACAGTCCAATCTGCGATAATGCTTCCTATTAGATATCACACTGAAACTGCCAGAATTTTAATAAAACATATGGTAATTTTTAGTTATTAATGTAAAAGTTAGTTTCTTAAAGTCAGGATACGCCATAGCTGTTGACTGGCAAACAGCTCACAGGAGGCAGCTCGCCTCACGCGCAGAGTTGGCGGCAGCTCTCCAGCGCGGGAGCTCGCCTCCCTGCAGCCTGGCGGGCACCACCGGCGAGGACGGCTGGGAGGACAGCCGGGGGACGTGCCCCCCACGGCGCTCGGAGCAAACCCCAACGGCAGCGGCCGCAAACAGCCCCGGGTTGTGCGCCTGCCGCCCACCAGCACCGAGCGTGACCCCATCCCCCCTCCTGTGGGTGCACGCGCACGGCTTTCCATGTCTTCATCTCGTCTCTGCCAGGTCCTCCCCAGGTGCTGCGAGCATCTCAGCCACCTTCTCACTCGCCTTCCCCATAAAATACGGCGCTCTTCACTAGCAACGGTTCTTCCCAGCTTACCACAATATTCGGTGGTAATTATAGCAGTTAATGTTTGGAGGCTAAGGTGTATTTTCCAAATGTTTGATATTTATAGCTATGGAGCAATTCATGAATTGTCACATTCACCTTCAATGACTCACGGTTATAATTGGAGAAGAGCTTCCGCAGGAAAAATTAGGCCATACTGACCCACATAAACAAATTCAGTAAATCACAACAAGTTGCTGGAACCTATTTAAAATAGTACTTCAGCAGCACAGCACAGAAATAGCTTACTGACTGGTTAATCAACTTAGGGTCCACCTCCCATCAACATATATATAAAAATATTCTGGTGAAATAAGCCCATGTTTTTATTTGTTGGAATAGAGTTGGCATGCGCTGCTATTGTTGTTCATATGCCAACATTTTAAAAAGATAGTTACTTTTAGTATGAATTAGGTGAATACTCAACCATTTCTGCGGGTCTGCAGCTCACAGAGGAAAACTCTCCTCTACCTTGATTACAAATAACTGTGAAATCTGGTACTCAGCTTAACTGAAAAATATACCACACACACACAAGAAAAGCATCTCTCTAACATATTGCTTATACACTGCATATACCGACTACAGGAGGAAGTGAAATTATTTTCACTGGCAACATATGTGTAATTTAACATCACCAGTGAAGACTAGAAGTAGCTGAACCGGCTGGGATAAACTCCAAGCACTGCTAATTTTTCAAGTTTTGGACACAAAAAACGGGAGGTAAGCAGAGCTCTTGCAGCATCGCTGCAACAATTACAGCAGTATTTTCTGGAGGAAAGGATGGAAAACCAAAACTGCGTGAGCAAAAAAAATGAGCAGAGAGAAAACAAACGCTCCACCGCTACCTTACTATCAAACTTCTCTTGAATGGATCCATTTCTCAACCCAGTCTTAAAGAAAAGAGCCGCGTGTATAGCATGTCTGTAAAGAGTCACAAGACACCCTGCATTTCATATTTCTTCACCTACTCTTGCTCTGCATAATGCTGTCCCTGGGATCTCACACCTCATCAGCTCCTTCTCTGCTCAGAACGAGGTCGTAACGCGCTGACCTTGTGTCCCGCGAAACCAAAACCACCCCAGCTCGCCGCCGATTTGTTTCCCTTGAAACCTCCAGACCCGGGGAAGGTACTGAGAGTGCACGACTCCCGCTGACCTCCAGAGAAACGTCCCCCACGTCGCTGCCTCCTGCACTGAAAATAGAGTCGTTCCCCGCGCCTGATTTACGTTTCCTGCTGCAAGCGCAGCAGATGCATCCCAGGCTGCTGAAGAAAGGGCAAGCCCGAAGAGCGCAATAAACTTCCACGGCGTGGCACCCGTGGGCTCAGGCGGGCTCCCCACCCCAGCGCCCGCGCTCCCTTCGGAAAGCGAAGGACGCGGTAAGCCGGCGTCACGCGCCCTGCACCACCCGCTCTCCTACTCTGGGTTTACGCCTCGGTGAGGAGGAAGCTAACGTATCTGCGAAGGGGTGCCCGGTCACCGTTCCTCCTACAGCGTGTGCAGCAGCGCGGGCTGGATCGAGGGTCCGCAGCGCTGCGTGGGATCGGGGGTGAAAGCAGGCTGCCAGAGGAGAGGCCGGGAGAGCTGGAGCGTAAGCCGAGAGCCATGGGAGAGCAGCGAGGAAGGAACAAGGTGACGGTAACTCAGGCTGTAGTTAGTGACTGTAACTCAGACAACAGCAGGCGGGTCACCCGCTCCCCGCGCCAGCGCAGCCGCTCCCTCTTTTCCCGGGCACGGGCCGTGCCATCTGCTTCAGCTGTTCCCCACGGGGCCTTTAAAGGCTGAGTTAATTCTGAGTAGTTCGCCATGCAGCCCTTGCTACAGGACGCTGCCTTCCTGAGCAGTCACTGGGACCCAGTTTGCCAGCGGTACGTCCACACAAAGCGAAGCCCAGCACAGCACACGTGAATAACCACCCTTATGATCGCACCACAGCACCCAAATGCTGTGTAAGTGAAAGGCTGTTTCCATCAAGGCCTTCGAGTTAGATACACATTTTCTCATTTGCCGTTAGCCTCAGGCCTTTAACAACTCAGAAAGCCGCTGCCGGCGGACCAGAGTGATGGAAGTGTGGTGACCCTGTGCCTGGCAGAGCCTCCCCGCTCGGGCGTCTCGGTTCGTCACGGAGGGCTCCCCGAGTCAGCACGTTTGGGAAGGTGAACTCCGCACCCCTGACCCGGGGACAGGCCGCTCCTTAGGCACTGCTTTTGCCACGTTAACAGAGAATCGTGGCCACCCAACCCGCTGCTCTCTGTGGCGTGGGCAAGCTGGGCCTGGTGATAAGGCAGAAATTTCAGTCCCAACCCACCTCCATTAAAAAAAAAAAAAAAAAAAAAAAAATCCTGTTCATGACTTTACATTCATAAATACTCTCACAATGTCAAGGGATGGGGGGTTTTCATCAATTCATTAGAACTGCTCCCATGAATTATTTATATGCAGTGCTAAAAATGGTTCTGAAACATTACAAGAATTCAATATTAGTTTTCACAGTGGGATTTCATCATTTTAGCACTGGAGCATAATAGCCTAATGCAATACTAATACGATATGGTGCTAATAGGGCACAATGAGAGTTCTCTCTAATATGCAAACATTTCCATGTTGCGTTATTATTTCTTTTAAGTTAATATGATATGGTGATAATATGATGAAATGAATTAGTTTCATATCATTGTTTGCATGAGTTGCCTATATTAAAAGAATATTTCCCCCCCTCCCCTTGAATTCACTTGGAATGAGCTTGAAAATTTACCCTGTAGTTATTCTTATGCTAATGAGGCTGTTTAGTAGGAAACACTCCCGCTGTTGCTTAGCCAGCTGAAGAAAGAATAGGCACGTGTCACCTCTTGCTGGAATAAGAATTTTCCTGGCCTGTTTTGAAAGCCTCTGTCCTAAATGTTTGCTTTAACATTTCCCGCTAGCTCGTACATTCATTGTGTGTTTACCACAAATTCCCTGGTCAATATTTATCGGGAGCTCTTCTACATAAGCGGACACGTCTTCCAGTTCAGCTGCTGCCGAGGGGAAAGGCGCGGGGAGTCACGCGCCAGCGGCCCCGGCGAACGCCGACGGTGGAGGTGGCCGCAGAGGCAGAGATATCGCGGCTTCTCTGCTCTGGGGCCTGGTACTCGCCGGGAAGAGCTAGACGGCAAGCCCATACCCAAGCTCCGGGGTCAATCGTGGTACTCTCCTCCCAGTGCCGTGATGTTTCGGCAAAGCCTGTGCTGTGCGTGCACCGATGCAAAAAGCCAAGCTGGCGTGAAGGTTTTACTCTCTGCCCCACAAAGCAGAATATCCATCAACCTTGGAAAGAAATCCTGCCTGCTCTTCCTGGAAGTGAGCTCTGTTCCCTGGCATGTCAGACTGATGCAAGGAGCCCTTCGTTTCTCTGCGGTGTGGCAGGCCTGCGAGGAGAGCATTTGGGATTGTCCTGGACTAGGATGTCCTAGCTGTAGGATCAGCTGCTTTGGCATCCCATGCTGGCCGCGAGCTGCAGGGCTTGGGGCAGCCGAGAAGCCCCGTCCCGACCCTCTGCAAGCGTTTTTCTACTGCACTTAAATGTGCAAACTGGAACGGCTGTAATGGGACTTTCTTTGGCCCTTTTCAGAGGGACTCCCAGGACTCACTGTACTCATTAATAAATGGGCACTGCAATGCTGAGGTTTTCTGTTTGGGGACGTTGTGGGATTCGCATACAGGATGGCTCAGGAGGACATTCCTAACAGCTAGCATTAACCCCTGGGTACTCTCCCTGACTTCCCTATGGAGCAGGAGAACATCCCACATGAGGTGGCTGAGAGCAACGTGCTGACCTGCCTGCACCCCCACTTTAACCTCATGCAGATCCAGGAATCACCTTCAAATCCCAGCAAATCCAGCTTGACTGAATTTGAATTCAGGCTCTATGGACTTTAATTCACATGTAGTTACTCACAAAAGCTTTACGCGTGAGGTTAACAGCACATGTACAACACTGAAATCTTCCCCAAATGCTACAGGGGTTTAAAATGTCATAAATAAAGAAGTCCGAAGTTTTTTTAATTATCAGATTTCCAAAGCTACTCTACATAATTCCCTGTCTAATCCAATCTTAAACTCAGAAGACACTCATGCAGATGACATTTCCTCTCTGTTTTGAATGGAGATTATTTTTTAAGCGGATACAGAACCTGGAAATATTTCAACAGGTCTGATATTTAAAGCATATTTAATGGCATTTATGTGTTAATCTTCTTACTGACTAAACTTTAAAGAGAGCTGCAAGGAATTCAACAGTGAAATAAATAATTAGACATTAGTTAATAACATAAAATGCATAGGTAAGTTGATTCATGAACACGACAAAACCAGGAACGATTGTCAGGGAACCCCAGCACACCACGCTTTCTTCTCTGCAGGAGTAAGCAGTTGCATCGCTCACATCATCCCAACACCTTGAGAAGTTTCAAGGACTTTGGCTTCACTGTTGGCAACCAGGTGATCTGAAAACAATGAGCCAAATTCACTAGATTCCTTATAAATGAGCAGATTAGAGGAGTCTCTGCCAGGCAGAGAGCAGAGGCAGCTGAATAATTCGCATAACTTTCTTTCTGCACTTTCTAGCCTGAATGCAATGCAGCACAGTCCAAGATCCCTCTGGGGAGGACTACTCACATTAAACAAATCTCACAGAAAATTATACACACAAAAAAAACCCCTGTTGGTTTTCTGAACTTTGGAGTTTTAGAAACAAAGTCTGGTTTTGACCATGCAAGTTCAGCCCCGCTGCCTTGGTCTGCTGAGAGTTGGGTCCTTGACTGCTGTTGGATGGCTGTGAGTCGCACCTGGTGCTCAGCTCCCTAAACTTTCCACATACTCATTTGCTGCTTCAGTCCTGAAAGAGCCTGCAGACAGCTCCCTGCTTGTTTTTCTTCTCACACTCTGCCTAACCCCAGGAGCAAGGAGCTACTTCGTTAGGAATAAAGGTATTAATTAGCAGTGAACCTGTTTAACCCACATGTTATTTCACACAGCTTCGTAATGAATCCCAAACAACCTCGGGTTGTAACATGACTACTATTTTCCCATTTTCCTAGATTAGAGCAGGTACTAGTTCTCTTGAAATCAGAGGCAGTGGCCTATCAAATGCATCTTTCCAAGAGGCCCATACATTGGAGTCTGCTGCGACATCGCTACGGAAGGCTGGGTGTACTCAGGAGCAAGAAATACCACTTATGGCACTCTTGTGGCTTTCTGAAGCTGCGCCCTGAGCCAGCGTCAGAAGGGAGGAAGAGAGGAGTAGTAATAACCTGCAAATAAACCCCATTTGTCCTGTTTCCAGCATCACTGTCCGCATCTCTCCCAGCTTGTTGCAAAGAATCGCTTACATCAGTGAGATCTTACTAAAATTAAGAAATCAGGGCAGGTTTCTAGAGCTACCAACCAACATGTGCTCCCTATTGTAACTCCAAGCAGAGCACCGTGTCCACTGAAGGCTGCGTGCATGGTGCTGGCTGAGATGCACGGCATGACCACAGGTGTGGAGAGCGCACCTCCTGGAGAACCTGGCACTCTGGCCACAGGGCTGCAGCTCTGGAAGCACCAAAGAATCACAGAGTCTTTGGGTTGGAAGAGACCTTTAAAGGTCATCCAGTCCAAGCCCCCTGCAGTGAGCAGGGACATCGTCAACTAGATCAGGTTGCTTAGAGCCTCATCCAACCTGACCTTGAATGTTTCCAGGGATGGGGCATGTGGGGAGCACAGTGGCAGAGGCCTTGTTGGTTAGGAGGTCTGGGAAGATCTCTGTTGAGTTGCAGCTCTTTCACCCCATCATTTATGAGCAATAGTTGATTTCAGTTATTTCACTGAACGAGACCTGGTGTGGCCATGCGTGGGCACTAGCTTTGAGCTCTTGGACTCTGATAAAAGAAACTCTTCCTGGTGTGCCAGTATTCACTTGTGGCTGCTGGAGGAGTAGCCGCAGGCTGATCATCATAAGGCACAAATTAGAAGAGTTACATTTTAAAGGTTTGAGTGCATACTTATTTCTACACTACGGGAACTGATTTTGCAAAACTTTCCTGTGTGATCCAGCCAAATTGACGTGATTACTTTTAGCTGCCAGTGGGAACAAATAGGTCTTATACAACTTAAGCACAGTAAGCCTGGCCATTATTTTACTCTGAAAAATCAAAGATTTCTTAGTGTTACCATTACTATAGCTCTGTTACTTGTGGAAAACAATTCCAACTATCAGGATATAATTATGAACAAAGCCCAGTTAATTATACGAGACATCTCAGCTGCCCTAATTAAGAATCAGTTCAATACTGTTCACTTAGTGGGGTTTTTTTTTTTTTAATTGTGAATAGATTTAGTGGAAGCCTGGCTGATAAACAAATAATGAGACCGGTGGTCCAGAAGGAATCTGATTAATAAAATTATTCACCAATTATTTATTTCCTCAGGTTTATATCATTCTTCCTTCTGCATTAGAACAGGAATAAACAAACAAGTATTGCACTGATTGGTTTCACTGCCAATGTCCCTTCCTGTCACAAACGTCCCACAGTCCCAAGTCTGAGGGTTAAAGCTTTATTCATACAACCATAATAAAATGGGGGAGCAACTCAGAGTCAAGAAAACACTAAATCCCCTCACGCAGCAAAAAGTCACATGCAGGTAGATTCCTGGATCTGTACAAGCCTTATGGACTTTGGTGCAAGCACTCACCTTGCATAACTGCAATGTTTACGTACTTTATGTTCAAACATGAGAAAATGGTCAGGGCTCGAAAAAACACAAGACAATCTAGAGCTCTGGTCTCACAGCAGCCGCCCCCACCATTTCCCCAGGAGAATTTACTTAGAGCCTGTTGACTCCCAAGTACAGTGCCCAAGCCCAGGAACAGTCACAAACAGACGAAATACAGACCTATTGCCATGGCTACTGAAATCAGCCCCTAAAGGTTCCCAAAGGACCTCAGCAGA
This sequence comes from Phaethon aethereus, assembly GCF_964289735.1. Lineage (NCBI taxonomy): Eukaryota > Metazoa > Chordata > Aves > Phaethontiformes > Phaethontidae > Phaethon > Phaethon aethereus. The sequence continues at coordinate 15,761,131 of NC_138584.1, forward strand.
GCCGTGCCTGGAGGGGAGAGCGGGCACGCAGACCAGCACGCAGGCAGACAGGATGCTGGGAGGAGGAGGAAGAGTCTCTGGTTTGAATGCTTGCAGCCCAGTCCCAGCAAATCCTTGTGTGTTACCACCAGATCGATGAGGGATGACTACATTTTAAGTAGGAAAACAACTTTACATATGTTTTAAACTACAGTCTGCTAGCCTCATATTTTAATATGAAACTGAAGCAATTTACTTCCTTTTTAATGGATTGTAGAAGGAACTCAAGCATAATGTTTCTACCCTTGTATGATCAATACCTTTAACACACTTATAAATTATTAATATTCTGCTCACAAAATTAACAACCTCTGAAGAGGCATAATTGCTCAATACGGCTCAAAAGAAAAAAACATTTAAGGAAGTAAAATGTTTCTTTGCATTTTTAGAAGTTTCTAGTAGCCTTCTAGTATAGCTGAAAAGCTACACTTTATTATTCAATGTAGTATAATTGTAATTTACTTATTATTTTTTCTTCCTTTTGTGGCACCATAAAGGGACTTGGCATATGACTGTTTATTCAGTCAAAAGCCCGTACCATGAGGACTGTCTCATTACATTCCTCCCAGAAATGAATCTCTTTTCCAGATGGGAAAGCTTTGGGTAAGAGGAAGGGGCTGAGCTGATTTAGGAGTTAGCCTAAGTCAATATTATTCAGGATTGGTGCATGCAACATTAGACAATATTCCCAATGCTAACACCACAGTGCTCCTGCTGACATCTCCTCACCAATATTGTTGATAAGTATTGTGAAGAGAACATACATCTTACTGCTAATTAATATCATGTGCTATGTTCACTTAGCTGCATTTCATTAGCTGAATTATGAAATTAGATAATAATCTTCCAAAATGTGTCTCATTTTTAAAACCTGTGTCTCATTTCCTGAATGAAGAGGAAATACAGAGGTCTCAAATCTCTGCCTAGGGACCACAAACTTTCAGTGTAGTCCCGACTCTGACTTTCTTTTTCCAAGTCCTATTCGATGTGTTCTATTAACTTTGAATTAGGATATCTTGGCCAAAAATGACAGTTAGTATCAAACTGTAAAGACTACAAATTTCTTTAAAAATTTCAATTAACAGAGAGCAAATGTGCTCCCACAGAGGGGTCAGTGGCTCAGAGCATCGCTTTATGTCTCAGTGGCTCAAGGGGGTATTCCAGGCAGTGCTAGGAGGATTACGGGGCTCTCCTTTCTATCTTGGAGCTCTCTGGGAGCAAGAGGACTAGTGCGTGACAGATCCACTCATAGAACATTATCCTTGGTTTAATGAAAATGAACGAGCTTCATATATATATTCTTTTCTAAACAATGGGTGAATCATTTGGTCAAATATTTTCAAGGCAAAGTTTTTATGTCTATGCCTGAGATAACACAGCTCAGCACTGCTCAAAACAAAACAAAACCAAACCACACAACAAAGAAAATTTCACTTGGTCTTTTACACAGCTACTCCAGGGCTGGGCACATCCATAGTTACTACCAGTGGTTGAGATCTGTTTGTACGCTGTTTGCATTGAATTAGCAGCGGCCTCATTTCCACCTCCATAATCACGTTGACACCTTTGTGGCAGCTACCTTGATTGAAAAGTTTCATGAAAATTTGAGGTGTAAAGCACAAATTTCATCTCCGAAACTGATCCTTCCCATGAAGGCCATGCATATGGCCATGGGGGAGGAATTGTTCTTGTGAAGAGAGCTTTCAGACCACAGGTGGTCATGCCAGTTACGTTGACTTTTTTTTTGGTAGTGTTTTTGGTTTTGAATCAGAGGCACCAGAAAGGTTTGAAACTGAGACCACAAAACTACTTCCAGATTTTCGCATTACCTACTACAAACCAGCCTTAAAGAGAGACTCTGTCTTTACCTTTCACGGATCCTTTGAACTTCCCCATATTTCTTTAGCTGGTCCCAATGCTGGAAAATCTTTGACTGGCATCGTTTCAAAGCGTTCGCTGGCTCTTTACAATCATTTCCTTGAAAAGCATGAATGTATATCTGAAAACAAATGCTGGATTTCAGCAACCTCTTGTGTAGCCTAGTAAAATAGCAGGAAGAATAACATATCATTAACCAGATTCATTTCTCCGACTCAAATACGTTAACAACCTTCATCGTTACAAATTTCAATAGATGTTGTAATTGTGTAGTGTGTAAACTTCTGCATTTCTTTTTTCAAAGTCTAGAGGCAGAATAAATAGTTGACAACATAGCCAGAAAGTTCAGGTAGACTTACAAGCAAGAGACTATCACTTGTGTGAATGCTAAGAAAGTAGCTTCCTTTATACAATTAAAGTTCAAGGTTGCATCTATAATAGGCTTTTCAGCTGAATTTGAAAGTAGATTTAAATTGTTACTCACCCCTAACCTTGTTAGAGATTCATGGTGTCGAGTACGTAAAGCAGAACAGACTGAAAGGGTTGTAATACATTTACTGAAGGAAAAGCGTCTTCTAGCTAGAGAGAATATTGTGCAGGGAAACCACAAGGGTTTGGGAAAGCTGTGTTTTGTGAGGGGTACATTTCTCTTACATTGTCTGAATTATTCTTAAGAGATAATTCTTTAGATGTAGTCATGATCATTTACCAGTTTTATAAAGATATTTATTTTCCATGCAGCCAAGAAATTAATCAGGGAGCTGAATTTTTAGACTTTCTTAGTTATAAAATGGGTCCTTGTGTTTTGAACTAACCCTGGTAAGGATAAATCCTGGAAAGGATTTTCCCTCAGTAATTCAGGCGGTTAAAAAAAACCCCAAAAAGCTGTGATTACCAACTGGTGTTCTCTGTAACAGCCTCTGGGCCCAGAAATGCAGCAAATTCTTCCAGGCATCTTTAGGAGCTCCTGTGGAATAGCGATATGATTTGAGTTGTTTTCATTTTGATTACAGGATGTTTCACACACTCTTCATCAAATAGAAAATGTGCAAGCTCTAAGTGAAGAGAATAGAGTGATCAAGGTCCTGCTCTTGTTCCAGGACTTACAGAAAAGGAAGTAGAAAAGAGGAAAAGCGGAAGGAAAAAGGGAAATACCAGCAGGGCAGCCTAGTCATTTAGAGCAGCACAAAGAAAACAAGAAAAGAGAAAGAGGGTGTTGAAAAGGTAATATTAAGTAATGGCATAATGTCCAAATATGTTTGCTTCCAAGTACCTGGCAAAGTCATGTTTCCCATAACAGAATAATGCCAGGGCATCACCCCGTGGGTCAGCTGCGGCCCTCCATGGCTCTTTTCGCTGATGAAATACTTCTGTGGCAGCTCTGCAAATTCCACAAGTCCTCACTTCCAGGAGAGGCTGAAATGGCATCTCTTGAAATTTGCAAAATGTCATTTAAAAAGTACATTTCACCCTACTCTGCTCTTTTTACTTAAAGAATCTGAAAAGGGATGGAGATATTTAAATCCCCTAAAGGGCTGTTCTCACAGCATTTTCAAGTCAAGAATTTGAAAACCCTGCTACACCTGTGTACATTTGACACCATACCCATCACATGGATTTTAAGCACTTCCAAAGCTCTTGAGTACTTTGTGACCACGAGGCTTGGTAAGCCTCCTGGATGCTTATCTTTTGAAAATAAGAGGTCAAACCTTTGGAGAGTCACTTCTTCCTAAAGAAGTTTGTGTCTCACAAACCACAGACCTGACACAGCCTGTCACATGCAGTTCATCAAAGAAACCTTGTAGCTGTAAGTACGTCAGCAATATCCAGTGTTATGACCACAAAGTGGTATTTGACTATAATCCTTACTGGCCTATGAATTTCACCACAAAGAGTAGTTATTTGGGTTTTTTTTTAATATATATTTATATGAGGCTACAGGTTCCTGAATTAATAAATTGTAAACTGTATTAAATACACTGAAAATTGACTGATGATGAGTGCTGCTCTTCTAGGCTAATTTCTCTTCTAAACCATGATATGAAAATTCCAGCTAATGGGCTTGTGACAAGACTAAACAGGGGTAATAGCAGACTTAATCACAAAAACAAATGGGATTCATTAAAAGCTGGCACGTGGTAGATAATCTTTGGAGAGTTCTCACCTCAATCTACATGTCCCCATCAAAAAGAAAAAAAAAAATTAGAAATGTTCATCTGTTTTTATCTCAGGCTGTTGAGCCAATTCAGTGGAAATTCGTAACGGAAAAATAATAGGCACAGTTAACTTCAAACTCCCTGTTCCACGTTTTAGAAGATGTATCCTCTTGTCAACTCTTTTTATACTCTTTATCACAGTATTCACAGTAAAATATTAGCTAGAATTTTCTTCTCACTGTTGAGAAGACAAATTAGCTATAGTTTTCACATCTACCTGTAACAGGTAGCTCAAGACAATGTTGCAGTGCTAAAAGTATTTCTTGGCAAACACTACTAAGGAAATACATGTATATGTCTTTAAGTGTGTATGTATGATATACAAAGCCTATAAAGCCTATATATTTATACATAGGTTGAGTACAGACACATCCACACACCTACCCTGCATTGTGCAATTTTGCAAGTTGAAAGGCTGGAAATGGAAGCCAAATGCTAATCCAAGTTTCAGAAACACTCTATCTACAATGAATGAAGCCAACTCCCTAAATATAAATATCTTCAAAATTCAGTTGAATTGAATGGAGGCAGTTCAGCCTCCCATAAAAAGGAAGAAAACTTAGAACTTGGTTATTGCTCTCCCTCAACAGCTATTACCTTCTTAAAATACGCATAGAATTAGCAAATAAGCAGATAACCCCCCCCCAAATCAGTAACAAAATATTTCTTTAGTCAATATAACATTATCAAAAAAAGTGGTAAAACAACTTTTGGATTGCAAGAGATACATGCCCAGCCTTGATCTACTTTGAATTCAAGAGCAAGGAAAAAAAAAAATGCGCAATCATTTTTTTATTTACTTCTCCTAGCAATGCATGTACTTTATTGTTCCTGAAATCTGTGTAACCCACCTGAGTTCTCTAGGGGCCAAATGAAGACCTCATCGATGCCAGTGGAAAGACTTTCGATGGGTTTTGGTATGTTTGGGATCGGGAATTGTTAAGTATATTCAATCTGTTCTGTAATTTCCCCGCCTTGCAGAGACAATTTTGCCTTTTGCTAACATCTCAAGTATCACTGTTAAACGACGGGATTATCTACCTTCTCTTTGCCGCACTTGCAGAAAACCTGACTCCCAGTTTATTTGCTCTCATTTGGTTCAGTAATACTTTGTTCTGCAAAAGCTTATTTACTCTCTCTACCACCTCCTAATTACTTCAGGGAAGTCATATTGTTTTCTTATTATGTTCTTCTAGCTCTCTTTGGAGCAAGGCATATTTTCTGTTAAAGTGTCCAAATTCTTTTCAGGTGGCTGCACCCTCTGCAGCATGTGGCCTTACACAGTGTCTAAATTTGCTAAGGCAATTTGAACATTATCTGATTGCTAATTAATGTCCTATAATAATTCTGACCTTTAAAAATTGTCTTCTAGCACCGCTGTTTCAGGGGCCTGCTGTGCATATGCTTGCTTTTTTTTTTTTTTTTTTTTTTTTGGTGAAATTTTTTCCACCTATGACTTCTGCTGTCAGAGAAGTCCAAGCTCGCTTAAGTGTTGCTGACGGGGGTTGGAAATAGACCTGGCTAGCATTTTAAAGTTTGCTTTTAGGGTGTTGGGTTGTTGTTTTTTTTTTTTTTCTCTGTTTGCTTTTAAGGCTTGATTATCTCAGTTGCTCTTGCAGAAAACATTCAGCGAGAGGAGTTATTTGCGGTGCCAGTGCGTGCTGCAAGCTGGCTTCTTGGCAAGCCACATCCACAGGCGAGCCCGTCCTCCCCCAGTCAGCAGGTCCGAACTCATGCGGCTCAAGAGCGGGAAAGGCAATGACCACCTGGAGGCTGTGGGTGAGCCACAGGGTCCATGCCTGAGTTCCCCTGGTGCACCAGAACCTCCATCAGCATCCCCAGCTTTCAGGGGTGGCCTTTCTGCACAGAGTCAGGGGACATCTATGGACGTACAAAATTCCCCAACTCCAAGAGCCAACCCTTCTGCTTCGTGTGACTCCATATATAATCCTCCTACAGATACATTATTGGCTCTCTATCTAGCCAGCGTCCTTCCCTGATTAAGATTAACAGTATAGAAATGGCTGTAAGAGGTGTATCATGGGAGAATAAAATGAGAAACTTCCTTTGCAGTGGCGTCGTTTGGGAGGTACAGGTCTGCATCAACAGCTCGTGCTCCTGTAATCACAACAACACCCGATAACATAACTGGCCCTATCAGAAATATTTTTCTGTTTTTGAGATTAATCCAGAAAAGGAAACAACGTACCCCGTCAGAAACCACCACAACGGTGGCCGCTGTGACCCCAGCTCAGAAGAAGGGCTGTGTTTACAACTCACCTTCCCTTCCCAACACTCTGAAGAGGCTCCAGAATAACAAGCTGCCTTTCTCGGGAAGTTTTGTACGTAGCCCGTTTTGTTGGCTGCACGAGCAGATTTACCTCACCCCTCTTCTACACGTTGGGAAAACCAGCTGAAAGAGTGAAGTGACTTACGGAGGCTGGGAAGAGCTCGTGTTTCAGAGTGGGGAGAAGGCAGCAGAAGTCGGTGCTGCTGTGCCCCGAGGTGACACCGGCAGTGGGGCTTCTCCCCACTGACCAGGGAGCTGCTGGCAACCGTCAGGTCCTTTTGTGCCTGTCAGACAACATTTCCCCGTATAATCACCAGCTGCGTTGAGGTCTCTCCAAACAACAGAACAGCTGGAACCAATGTTTGCACATATTGCAAGAAAGATGTGGGAAAGACTTGCATAAGGGACAAGGACATCTGCAGGGGAAAATGACTGCTTAAGAAAAAACTGTGACAAGATACGATCCCAGCGATGAAGTTTTATATCCATATGTGTTGCCAAGGTCATAAACTTGGAAAGAGATGCAAAATAATAGCAGAGACTTCTGGTTTTTTAACACCTCCAAAACCAGTGAGGATTTTCGCATAGTCCTGCAAAGCCATCTTTTATGAACCCAGTGTCAGGGGTTTCCTGTTATGCAGTTTCAAAACCAGTAGGGATCTTCGAGGGTTTTGCTTGTCATACCACTAGCATTCAGTGAAATATCTGAGGCACATTTTGCAGCTGTCAGAAATCTGTACCTGTATGACACAGCACAAAACAGAAGCTGTCCGTAAGAGAGCAGCTACGACGGTATTCACCTGAAAAGAGAGGGCTTTTACTTTTATGGGTAAAAAGAGAAATATTCCAAAACGTGCCACTGGAAAATACAGCAAAGGATGTCGACCCTTTCTGTAGTTTCACTAAGGATGGCAACATTTTATCAAAGCTTAAGGAACAGAAATAGTCCCTTTTTACTCCCAAGGTATTTCTATGTTTTTGTTACTGATGGTGAACACAGTTATCTAAAACCAGAAGGAATGAGAATGTACATACGCGTGGCACACATCAAACGTATACCTGGACAGCTTTCACAGCTTTTGGGTTTTGTAAAGACTTTCTTTCTTCAAAATTCTTTACTATAGGTGCAAAATGCCTCTATCGGGTAAAGCCTGTAAATCTCATTAGGAAGTTGTTGCATAGGAAAAAACTCTTGTCCCAGAAACATCCAGATAGGAAATATGGTACTGACAGAGAGAGATTGTCTTGGGCAAAACTGCCTTGGCCTGATTCTGATGTGTAGCTACACAGCAAGTATTTTATCCTGATAAGTCAATGCATAGCTCAGCATACTCAAGAGGAAAAGCAAGGCATTAACTGTAACACTTACCTGCTGAATGTGATGGAACCTCTGGTAATCCGACATTGTGGCTGTTCACTGGCCCCGGAAAGAGGCTCTATGAGGCAAAGCAGACAAATAAGCGAAACCTAAGTAACAGAAAAGCCAAAGCCAGACTCAGCTTGAGCCAGATCAGCTGTCTGAGAAACACCAGGAAATGAGATGATAAAAAGGATGAAGTTCTGTCCATGACCAGTGTGTGTCTCCCACCATGTTCTGCACTTACCAGTGAAAAAAATCTCTACTGTCCCAAAAACCACACCTTCATTAGCCACCCAGTTTCTTTGAACTGGTTTCCTGAACGTTCTCCTCTTAAAAAGTTTGCACTGCAGCACTGCACAGATAGTCGTGAGCCCTCGCTAGCGCTCACAAAGCGTCCACAAAGGATGATCAACCACGTGAAGAGACTTCGCCTCTGTGCAGAGCTGGCAGGTGGGAGCGATGAAGAGCGCACTCAGCTTTCAGGGGTTCCTGCCTACGGCGCAGGGTGCAGAGCTTCCACCGACCAACAAGACCACTGCAAAGTACAAAACATGTCAAGCTTCGGACCGCTGGCTTCACGGAAATCTTGACATGGCCAGAAGAGAAATCAAGGCCAAAATTGCAGCCAGGCTTGATCATATTTTCCAAGATGATCTCCAATCAATAATTCTCCAAAATTATGAATTTTCTCTGCCTTTGGTTTTCTACGTTTGGATCACCTGTTAGGTTAAACAAAATTCATCCCAGGGCTCTCTCAAGAGTGGAGGGAGGCTGGAAGGAAGAAAACTCCTGCCTGTCTGGCAGCTTTGCAAAAGGTCCCCCAATTTTCCTGCCTGTAGCTGGGGTGGGAGGGTGAAGAAAGGGAAAGAGATGAAGTTGTCCCTTGACATTTTACATCCAAGCCCTACGGTGATAACCATTACAGATAATTTTCCCAGCAGGTGTTAAATGTTTCTTGTGAGCATTTGGACAGTGAAACATTATTAAATGTTCCTGACAGAAGTAATTTGTTACAAAAGTTTTTGGAGGGGTGGAAACAAGGCAAATTAGCCTCAGGATTTTAGATATAAAGACGATATGTCCTTTTTGTACTAATCCTGTTAATGTAGACATCCTTTCTAGCATATCTGAAAGTAGCTTCGCTTGTGCTGAACTTACTGTCATACATTCAAGATGCCCTTTCTCCAACTTTTAGAGAGAGGGAACTGCAAACAATTACCATTAAAAATATTTTAAGGGTTTTGCAACCATTCCTGCCTGTTTCCAAAGATGCTTTTCCAGCAAGATTAAATCAATTTTTTCCCAGATTTTTTTAAAGTTCAATTCAAATAGTAGAATTAATTCTACTATTTGAACTGCTGGCTTCATGGAAATCTGACATGACCAGAAGAGAAATCACGGCCAAAATTGCAGCCAGGCTTGATCATAATGTCAATGATGCTGCTGTTTCTCCACCCTGCAAACAGATTACAGATGGATATGTTAATAACAAACACCCAGACTATGTTGGAGAATGGATGTTGATCTCAGAATTAGTTCTACTATTTCATAAATAGTAGCATCATGAAGAACAAATACAATTTCCTCGTTTTAAAGTTCTACTTGTTGATCTCAGAAGGCTGCAATCTTAAAAATGTTGAGTTTTTCTGTTGGGTTTTGTTGTCGTCTGCTTTTTTTACAAAACAAGAAGTGTCACCGCAGAGGCACGCGCAGCTGCCGAAGCACTCCCCGAGCAAGGCGGTAGCCCCGTGCCCGCGCCCAGCGTGCCACCCCAGCAGCGCGGTTTCCTCGCCGCCGTCACCAGCCGGCTCGGCCAGGCTCAGCTTTGGGGGTGACAAACAGGCACTCCAGTAGTGGCAGAGCTTTTCGTCTTCAGGAGAGAAAGGCTCAGCCTTGCTCCACACCTGTGCTTCGTGCTCGCCCGCTCACGGCCCAGCTTTTCTTCTCTTTCCCTCCTCTTCCTCTTGCACTAACGCTTTCCCGTCGCCCACTTTCCCGTTCCTCCTCTCCCGCCACGCCCACGCCGCGCTTCGCCTCCCTGCCCCGGCCCGCGACAGGCCCCGGCTCGCGACAGGCCCCGGCCCGCGACAGGGTGACGCGCTGATGGCCCTGGCCGCGCGTCCCCCCTCCAACGCCAGCAAAGCCTGGCAGCATCGCCACGGAGCTCCCGAGATGCGGCGTTTTGTTTTGTTTCGTAACGGCTCCATTTCACACCCCGATGCAGCTGGCTTAACCTCCCGCATTTCACTTTCCTTAATTACATTTTGCTCGTTATTCCCCGGCAGCTCCGAAAGCGGGAGCGGCACAGCACGGCCGCGCGCGGCGCGCCCCGCAGCCGCCTCGCCGCACCGCCGGCCGAGGGGAGAAACCTCCCGCCGGCGCCTCGCTCAGCTGCGGCTGCCGACGCTGCTCCCTCTGCCGGAGCGGCCCCGGGGGCTGGGATGGAGGTCCGCACCCTCGCCAGCTGAAGGAAGGGTGCAGCCGAGGCGCGAGCCACGAGTGCCAGGGAGAGGCGAGCGCTCGCGCGGCTGCGGGACTTCTGGGTCCCACGGGTCCCCGTCCTCATCCCGCTCCTGGGTACCCCGCTCCGGCCTCCCGTCTCGGCACACCTCCTCCCGTCTTCTCGTCGCCCTTCCTGCTCTCCGCCCTGAATAGGGGGTATTTTTTAGAGGAGTGAATTATCTGACGCTTATCTCTGGCTCCAAGGCCTGTAGGTGCAATATCCAGCTCCTGGAGCCCCCGGACCTGTAGGAATTTATAGCAGCAGATTGACAGTGAGTTTTTTCTGCAGGTTGTTTATATTATTGTAAGCTGCTTAGGAGGAAAGCTTTAACAGAACACTAGATAAAAAGAAAATGGGCTTAAAAGCTCCACTAACTCTTTTTTCTTAACTTGTTCTTGAACAAAAAATGTGAGCCCTGGGAAAGCACCTGCAGCCACTTTCACAAGAAACCAGCGCAGAACACAGCAGAGCGCAATGGGCAAAACGTCCTCTGCTTGGCTTTTGGCAACAAAAAACCCACTGAAAACCCGGGGGAAGAGCAGGACGTGGGCAGTGAGGTCAGATAACAAATGCCGGCACTGGGGAATGTGAATAAATAAAGGGTCCTCGCTTTTTCTACCAGTAGGATCCCATATCCTACAGTATTACCTATCTTAATAGCTATTGATTTTTTTTCTATATTCTGCCCACAGCTAGAGAGAAATTTCATTCAAATGAAAAACTCACAAACTTGCTGGCAATTACCATGGGTGAAGGAAAGACAAAGGGTTGGGAAACAGAATATTAAACAGAGTATTCCCTTCAGCATTATGCTGAGGTCCTGTTTCGCAAAGAAGGACCATCAGCAACCCTAATGAAAATTATTCAGGCTTAAGGACGTAAAGAGAGCAGTTGTCTCTCATCTACAGTAACACTGAACTGACACCTTTTTGGGGACAGGCGCACGTCTACCAGTCACTTAATACATCCTTACTTGCACCAAAGGCTGGCCCTGTTGCGAGAAGGGCAGCACAATGAATACGTAACATGAATTCTCCCAGGCGGTGCCAAACGGCAGCTCGTGCTGATGCTTTCCGCTGTCATCCTGAGCAGAGGAGTTCAGAGCCCATGAAAATATTCTCTCCAGCTTCCTATCCAGGAGGTGCGATGTAAACCTGGGGGCTGCTGTCAGGAAAAGAACAGGACCATTGCCTGGGATTTATGGCAATCCATGGGAAATGAATCCTTCACGTGGAAGGGAACCAAGAATCGAGGTATGACTCAGCCTGTCCCACTGGATGATTCCAAAGAAGAAAGCAATTCAGATAAACAGTCCCAATCCTGAACGAGTGGCAGACACGTGAAAAGGGCAATTTTCTCCTTCCCACTGCTGGCTAACAGGGACAGAGCAAGCAGGTTTCCTTTTAAGTGTCTGCCATCAGCCTGGAGGACAAAGGTTTTCTCCAGGCAAGGAGAAGACATCAGCTGGCCTGAGTCACGTCCCAGCAGGAAGTTTCCCTGCAAAACAGAGAATTTAAATCAGTTATTTGCATTTCTCATAGCTAAAGGAGATACTAAGAGGGAGAGAGAAAGAGAAATCTGGGAACAGCAGGCAGCTTCCTTGGAAGGCAACTAAAAACACAACAGCAAAAGGGCAGCTGAGTTCTTGTACAAAACATGCTATAAAGCCTGGCAATTCTCAAACGGTAAAAATAACTCAGAGCAAATTCACAACTCATAGCAAATTGAGAAGCAGCAATTCAGAGTGTACTCAACAAAAGAGTACATTTCTTCAGGATAGTCTCTAATAATTTAGCATATTAGTTGCTGTATAATACCAGCCCATTTCCTTACTGACAGCATGCTTAGTTACTGTAGATAATTGAGATTAACTAATCACGCTCTTAGTCATTCTTCTAAGGGAAAAAGACAGGTATGAGATAGCTTTTAGTGCCACCTTGTTAATCCAGGTAATGAGGATGAGTGCTGAGCTGACCTGTAACGTTGTGCCAGCAGTGACCATTCTTGTCTCCATGCATGAGGCAGCTGAGCTTGTAATTAGAGCGGCCTTTGGGATACCGTTGCGCTGTGCTGCCGAGGGAAAGGCCAAGAAACTGTGAAGAGGCAAAACTAAGGGAATCGGTGTGAGAGGGAACAGAAGACAAAATGCATGATGGAGATGGAGATGCAGGGAGACAGAGAGGGACTCGGGCCAGAAAGGGAAAGCTATTGAAAACTGAGGAGAAGATAAAGCTTTCAGTCCTGCTATGCTGCCTTGCTCAACCGGAGGCTGAGTATTTACAGTGTTAAAGTTTGTTTTCCAGATAGAGAGACATGCGGGAAAAGGAGCCTCCAGAAAAGGGACGTGGTCCTGTGATGCTGGAGCTCAGGGTGACAGCTGTAGCCCACAAATACAGAATTGAGGGCTGGGGTTATAGTCCCAGCAAGGTGTTGGCTACTGCTCCGTGCTGAGGTAGTTGACGGAGATACTTGAACAGAAGGGTAAAATGCAAGCAGCTGTGTTGGCGGTTCATACTGAACATTTTGATCTCTGCAGAAAAAGTAAGGGAACCTCAAAGAGTCATTGATCCCTGTCATGCTGTCACCTGTCCACATCAGCTCCATCTATCAGTCTAGCTGTCAGTCTTTGTGAAAGGATGAGGGTCCCCTGTCTTCAAAGCCACAGCACAAAAATTGAATCGCTGCTTCTGGGCAGGTGCGAGGTGAATCGGTTGTGTCCTGGGATGTGTATCTTCTCAGGCCCTCTCCAGCGCCCATGATCGGACAGGAGGCACCGGGAGAGTCAATGGCTGCTGCCCCCGGCTTTGGCCCACGTGGTGCGTGCAAGAACAAACTTTTGCCACCCTTATGGGTACGCGTGGCTCCCTGCTTTCTTCAGCAGTGGCCCCAAACAAACACCTGAAAATAGACTCTGACCTTTTGATTACACATGGCCAACTTGCCTGCTCTTTTAGCTGCTGCCATTGAGTTTTCCCAAGCAATCTCTAAACATAAAATAGGAGTGATTTTAAAAGAAAATGGGTTCATCAGGTCAGTGGTAGTGTAATTCTGGAAAGGGTATGAAAGTGAGGAAGTAATGATAATGCACGAATTGAAGGGCTGATATAATTCGCCATGGCTGCATTGAGGTAAGAAATTGTAAATAAAACTTGTTTTCTGACCGGAACATAATGAGTTCCCTACCTTTTAACAGTGCCTGCAAAATAAATTAAAAGAAAACACATACTGCCTTTCTTCTCTTTCAGATAGTATCTATTTATTAAGGTAAAAGGAACAGTGACAGAGCATACTGCTTCTGCACAACAATACCTGCCTTAACTCTGAAGTCCTGGCCACTGCCCAGAGACAAAGAAAGAAGAGGGAATGACGCTGGCATGGGAATAAAGTGACCTGAAATTGCCACTGACAGTAAAAGAGGCAGAGTGATGGCCAGTAAAGGCTTGCCTCTGCCCTTCTCATAGCCTTTCTTGTGCTGGAAGGAACAGTGATTTTAGGGAGGGAGAGGATATCTGAAGGCAATTATTGTTTCTGCAACAGAGGTATTATTATTGGTGTTTAACTGCATCCACAGCTTTTATAACTTTTTAGTACTTCAGCAAAGATACTGTCCTTGCTGCTCTGAAACTTTAGAGTGGACTCGCGAGTGCAGGAAGTCCAAGAAAGAAAAGGGAGCCGTGGTGAAAACAGCAATGTGAATAGGACGCCCAATAAAAATGTCCATAGCCAAAAGGGGTCGAGCTCAACAAGCCCACTAAAGGGCACACAACGGCTGAGTTTCTGGAATATGCAATAATTAGACAATACTTCTTATAAAACTGTGCTGAACATACCCCTTTACCTAGTTGGTGACTCAAATGTATAGCTCCAAGCTTCTGTGAACAGGGATATGGCTAAAAGCAAGCAAGAAAAAAAAAAAAAAAGACAGAACTGATTTTTACCTACACACAACTGGCCCCTGCGTAGTTACTTCTTGTTCCCTTAAACCTCACCACAGGCAGGGACCCTGTGTCAACTGACTGATCAACGCTTCTATGAACTGCACACCGAAATGCTTCTACTTCTTATCTAGAGAACAAAATGGAAACTATGGTAACAGAGACAGACCTGGTAAAGTCCATCAAAGCCTGAGAGGGTAACTCAGTCTACCTCTGCCTCGAGCCTTTGACCTCTCTGCTGAGCTCCCAACCAGAAGGGCACTTCTCGTGACGATACGTAGAGGGGTATAAATAACTTTTACATGGCCATAACCCACTGCACAATTATTACTGATTTTCACCCATGCTGCGCATGGATTTGGATTTTGAAGGCATGCATTCCTCGTTTCAGAACCTAACTCTTAAAAGCATATATCACTTAGGCTGTTACCTAGAAATGGAGTAGTCCTAAGCACTGTGATTTTGGTTGGTAATTTTAGCTCAACCTGCTACGTTTACCTTAATCTATGTTTATATGAAACATGTCTGGAAATTGTGCCACTGTTGTAACTTATAGCTTCATTTAAAATACATTTAAAATATAGAGAACTTTTCTGAATTTACTGGGTTTATAGATAAATATAATTTAAAGTTTTGCAGATTTTCTTTCTTCTGAAACAACAGATAGGAATTAAAAAAAAAAATCGTATAAGAAACTTACCTCTCCAGCACTTTTCCCACAGGAAGTATGGCAATTTTTATAACACACTCAAAGGCAATTTACTGTGACATGACTTAAAAAGTAAAGCTCATTTTTACGGCATACAGGTTTTTTGCAACATGGTAGAATTCCTGTATGTCTGACAGCACGGAGAATAGTGTGCAAAATGCCATGTGGATTTCAAGTGGCCAAAAGCAGAGGCTGGTTTGTAATTTTCTTCCCGTTGTTGCAGGACGCAAATTCTTTTTTGGGAGGGCTGGAGCAGGGTGTCTGTGAGCCTGAAGAGAGAAAACAGGTCACACATTTCAATGAGAAAAGGATGCATTTTGGCTTGTTTTATTTTCCCACAGCTAGTAACAAACTGCGTCCTGAGCTTAAAAGCACAAAGCTCAGTGAGGTCAGAAGTAAACGAATCCCCGTGCTGTCTTTCTGCCATTTGTCTTTCCAGGCTGATTTTTAACTCAACCTCCAAATGTTACAGGGAGGTTCTTACTGCTACCAAAACAAATAGCAGACGGCACGGCAGGGCACTGAGACTGGGCGAGCCTGCCCGCAGGGAAGGCGGCAGGTTCGGCTGGATCCCGGCTCCCGCCAGCGCCGTGCGGGAGCAAGCCTGGGACGAGGGCTGCGCCTCCGAGGCCGCAGCTGGCGTGTGAGCCAAAGCCTGCCGCAGGTACGGCGTGTCCCGCGGCGGGGATGCGGGGCAGAGCCGAGCTGGAAGCCTTCACGCTTGCGCTTTTCAAAGGCTTTTTGTAAACAGAAGGGGAGCTGCTCGTCTTGGAGAAGGGGAACAGCAGGCATGGACGCGTCCTGTTGCTATTAACCCAATAAATGGATGTAAAAGCGTTGAAAGGAATGGAAACCAACGCAAAGTAAGATACAGAAACTCGTCTATATTATACCATTGCCACTAGATTCGGGAACTTCTAGTGCTCCCATTCACACTATCAAGGTACCTGGCCTTGCAGCCGCGCAGCCTGTGTTCAGTGCTCTCTTTAAGGTGCAGCCCATAATACCTACTGCCCCACGGTCATTTAGGAGCATTTACATTTGAAAAGAAACAGAAAAAGAAGTAATACTTAAAATTTAAAGGTGCAAAGTATATTTTTTGTTCTAGACATACATAATGGGATACTGTACTGTGCAGGATGGGAATCTAGGAAACAATAGTTAGACCTGTTACAAAGAAATTTGGCTTGAGGCATCTGAATTTTGAATTGGTTACTAAAAATCCTTCAAAATATATTCCTTTTTGATATCAGTATAGCATATGTTATAAATGTAACAAAGACTGAGAAACACAACTTTCAGCACAAGACTAGCACATCTCTTGGAAGATTTATATAAGTGACACACTCTGAAATTAAAGAAAAAATAAAAATCAAACTCATTTTGGGTAGCAAACAAAATCATAAATAGTGTGTTTGTCACACGCATTTGCTGATTAGCCACAGCTCTGGAATTTTAAGCGCTAGTGTTGGAGAAAGGAAGCAATCGGCCAGGGGCAATCTGAATTCCAGTTTCAAATTATTCCAGAGCCTGTCCTCCAGTATATCAGGCAACTAATACACTAATAGATGTCTTTATCACAGTAGCAGAAAGATCAGCCTTAGGCCAGATTTTTTTCTTGGCAACTATCACAGAATTAGCTTTATTCTAGAGATACTGGTATCCTGTTAATTCTGGACCTCAGTGGACTTCTAAAAACACCACGCAAATGGAACATAAGGGTTAATTGCAGAAAGAATAGATATTATCACTTACCTCTGAAAAATAATCAATACTGCAGAAAAGGCTTGCAAGCAGCATTAAAGGGAGTGGTGATTTTCTTTAATCAGTTTTGAGCTATTAAGCATTACCAATTTTTCATTAGGACTTCTTGTCTGCCCCTAGAACATACAGTGCTAGGTTAAGGCTAGAATTAGCGTTACAGCTTGTCTCAGACTTCAGGTGCCCCAACATTCGCAGTTTACTTATATAAAGAGGAATTTGTGTTTTTACAGTTCTCAGATATGTTCGTTAAAACTTTTTTCCTTTCCTGTGCCTTGACACACGCTGACGAGTACCACCACAGTACCATCACTGCATCTTACCCAGCTGCCGTTACCCCGGTCCGTGTAATTTTGGCGGGGCTTGGCTGCACATGGTGTGGTCAGCAGCCTTGGATACACACCTGAACAGAAACCCTCAAACACATCGGACTTCTATTGAGTTGTGAGAGCTTTGGTGCCTTGCAGAGTGTGTGTACTCTGCCACAATTACCTCTTTGGTTCATGGTCTGCCTAATTAACATGTTTCTAACTATATGTACACACGTGCTTGCTCTCAGGCCCTTGATAGAACAGTTGGATTCTCCGTGTACATGTGTTTAAGGGGGTAGAGGTATGCACATAAAACTAGCTCAGAAGGTTCTATCAATCACATTTTATACGCTGCTCCTTGCCTATCCTTTTTTGGGGTTTTTTGTGTACTTTTCAATTTTCACATATTTTAAAATGATACAGTAGTATATAAATTATAATTGAGTGGTAAAAAAATATTATTTCTCTCTTTGCTAGATGTATGGTATGTGTGAGCCAAAGCACAGATTTGTAGGCTGTGGAGAGATAATTTAAAAGCATGATGGTTGTTAGTGCTTGCTTATGTTACTAAGTTTGTTTTCTTTTCCCTTTTTATATTTGTCATATATTTTTCACTGTTTTTTTCTCCTCCGAAAGCATTTCAAAAGACATTATAATCTACCACCTTGTCTTATAAAAGGTCATTAGTCACGCAAATTACCATTTAAGTTGAACTTTAAATTCTATGGATTTTCTCTTTCAGGCTGTCAGAAATGAGACTGAGAGTGGAAATTAGAACCACTCTTTGTCCAAGACCAAAGCAAATTCTGAGGGACACCTCAGCTGGGTTTAACAGTCTGCCCAGGTCGGTGCCCAGCAGCGGGCAGGGGAAGGAGCAGCGCTACGAGGGTGCTGCTTGTGGGTCCCTGGGCACAGCGGGGCTGAGCCCCCGCTTGTCACCCGCGCTCCCCAGGGCGCTTCTCGTAATCGGGGCCGTCTCTCACACACAGGTTGGATGCTGCAATATTAATCTCCATCTACAGAGCTCTGCTTCATCCAGACTGATGTTTATTCACACTTTGGTACTCCGGTCTTCCCCGTTTGGAGGCTCGCTGCAGGACAACACTGTTTTTTGTGGCTGGAATCCTCTGTTTCACTCGAAGGTTTGTTTCATATTATGTTGCCTGTGTAAAAGTCATTATAAAAAATGTTTGGTGGAAAATTAACGTATAAACCATAAATAGAATGATTTAGTCCCTGTTTTTACCAGTGCAGACCAACACAGCTCTTAATTGCAAAACTGACCTGATGCCAAAGAAAAGGCCGCCTGTGTCTAATCATCCAGGGGACGGACCAGAACACACCAAATAAAGGAAATGGAAAGTAACGCCAAAATGTTTTAAGATGTAAAATGACACAACGTTCAATGAACACTTGCCAACATCATCTCTAATTACTGCAGTGATTAAGTAGTAAAGAATTCGGTCCCAGGGGGATTGCAGTTCTGAAGGAAATACGGTGCCATGTGTTAGAGAATTTTTCTTGCAAATCATTATGGAAATCCTGCTTTCTGTGGTTCTCCTAACAAACTCTTTCTTTGCAAAAACCATGCTTCATTTGTGAAGTGCAGAGGGAGTGTAGCTTGCCTGCTTCTGAAGATTTACGTCTTTATTGCCATATATTCAACTTGCCTTTTTAAAAAATTCTTTTATGTCTCTAAAGAAAGAAGCATAGAAAGCATTACATATTTGCATACTGTAAGGGTTCCTCTCATCCTCGCTGAAGAACAAACAGAGAATAGAGGAGGGCTAGATAAAAGCATCGAGACCTTAACGCAGCATGGCAATGGCCTAACAAACAGCCAGAGAAACTGCAATTAATGGAAGACCAGTTTAAAATCATAGTCCTAGGGGACACCTTAGAAGACCTTGTTTAGAAGTACTTTTATTTCTTTTTTTTTCATAATTCTCTTAACCGCAAGATCAAAATTTTTCTAGCTTAAAAAAACCCAAAGCACAAGAAAAAAACCCTGAGATTGAATAACAAAAGCATTAGAATTGATTTTAATTTATGGGTTATGTTTAAACTTTTTATAAGTCTGGATGAAAATGTGTATTGTACAAGTGAAATATATCTTTCACCACAGCACGCTCATGTTTATTGTGTTTTATTCTCTCAGCAGGTGTCCCTAGATATGTGCTGTCTTGTCGTCTTTTCATTCAGCAAAGGAAGAGGAAAAATCCTCATCTTCTGGCAGCACTAGTATAGGAGACAAAGAACAACAAGGGAATAACCGTGGACCTCCTTCTCTGTTTAGTCCTGATTTTTTTTGCATCAGATCCATGTCTCTGCCTTCCTCCTAGCCCTTGCTATACAGAGCTTCCAAAGAAGCTATGGCTTGTTCCACAAAGAAATATTTAGCTCTCACAAAGCACTTTTATCAGTACGTCAGAGCGACACAATTACCCCCATTTCACTGGTGCAAAACCAAGACTGAAACATCACCTGTACGGAATATGCACAGCAGGGAAATAGCGCTGTAAGTTCCCAGGCTATGAATGCCACACGTATACGTCAGAAACGCGGTACTAATGAACGGGGCATTTTGGTGTGCCATGCGCAAAGAGGTGAAGAAAGAGGAGAAGGAACAGGAGGCACCAGTCCCTAACACCCCGGGTTATATGCTTTCTGTTGTCTTAAGAAAGATATGGAGTCGGCCATAAACAATTAAAAACAAGACCAACGGATTTCAGACATAGCTTTTAGAGAAAAATATGACACGCGATTAAATGTGAGAAACGGCAACGTAGCCATTTACGGGCTGTCAGCTGCACCCGGATAGGCTGACTGTGCCACGCTGCTAGGTATATGGTAAAATGTATTAGCAAAAGGCAAAACAGAACTCTTGTTTTTAGCCTGACTACAGTAGTAAATTAAAATGCTTCCTCTTGCATTACGAGGTGTAGCTGGAAAGGCAACAGATGCTCCAAATTTCAGTTAAAATGAGACATTGAGACTCTTCCGTCTTAGCCAAGTTGTTACAAGTATGGGAGAAGATGCTCTTTTTTCCCTCAGCATTGAATAAGGTGTTAAACTGAGTTTTCTAAGCTCATTTCATGAATCATTCATGATCAAGTAGAAATCCTCACGAACTCACAAGCTTCCTGGTCGAGAGCACTGAACCAGCAAGAAGAATATTTAGAGAGATGTAATGGGAATGCCAAAACAGTTAAAAATATGACTGGAGGGATAATAAACAGCAAGTGAATTCATTGGACCATAACACTTATCAGTCGGTTCAGTCCCATTTGTACTATCAAAAATGTTGATAATAAAAGTATTGCAGATTTTGCAAAGAACTTCAGATTCTCAAATTCTCTCTGATTTTTTTTATGCATCTGTAGTTGTTATTTCTGTGAAGGGCATCATGCCATCCTGCTGCACTTGTGACTCACTGAAAAACTTTTTTTGAGACTTAGCAGTACAAAGTTCTAAGTAAGTCACGCTGAGAAAAACACTAATTTAGGATAAAATAGATCAAATTTTATTTACAGTGGCCAACAAACTTCTAATAAACATTGTCTTCACAATAATCTCAGAAGATAAACAGATTTAGAGGGAAATAGATTGGCTGACCAGCAAATGTGTTGAACTAAGACCAAATATTTGGAAGGCACTGAAAGCGAAAAGTCTCCATGCGGTTTTTACCATCCCCTTTCATGTCCTCACTCAATTAGAAGGTGCACGCGTTTCTCTGGCATCTGCTCCCATTCCTCATTATCTTGCTGGAGGAGGGGACAGACGGGAGAAAGAGGGGTCCAGGGAGGACGTGCTCAGGGAAAAAGAAGATGAAAAGGCCTTAATGGTTGTAAAGGGAACAAAGATAATGTACCCTGCTTGTGAAATGGCCAGGTGAGGGCTAGGTTATGACGATACTACCTTCGACAGCACGGCCAACACCAAGAGGGTGGTCAGCTGGGAGCCTTCAGCACCCCATGGCAAACAGAGCTGCATGTCCAAGAAGAGATGATCTTACTCTCCTTGCACCAAATCCTCCAGCACTGCCTCCATAACTCCCAAACAACGGGTTTAGCTCTTTTTTCTTTTAATGACTACTGCAATTGGATATAAACTTATGGGCAAATATAGTGGTGGCTCTCAGCTGGTGATTGGGAAACGAATGTGTACCTTTTCACAGGCTCCAAATTCCTCAGGGCTGGAATCCTCTAATACCCAAAATTTTCCACATCAATCTAATGCCTTGGCTACCTCCAAACTACCCCAGTGCTTTCTGGTAGCGCTACAGCAACCTCCCAGAGGCTCCAGTCAGCTTGGTACCCCCTGCAATTACCTGTCAAAAATATGACACAAGAGACCAGGAGCAGCAGGATGCCATCTCTGTCCTCTACCCCAAAGGAGACTGGGAAGGGCCACTCTGTCATCAGCTTCAAATCCCGTAATACCTCCATGATGCTATCAAAACACAGGAACTATTGTAATCAGAGACCTCATCTATGGCAATATCATACAAACGGGGTACATCTAAAATGCAATGAGAAATTAATTGGCCTCTTCTGCAGCTTGCAGCTCATATTTTTCTTTGAAGCTTAGGTGTAGTGGAAAGAAATTAGTTAAAAATGCTGATAGTCTAAGCTTGATTTTTTTTTTTTAAGAAAATAACTATGCTCTAAAAAAAGTCTTTAAATTAGCCATTTATGTTAAACATCAGCTGTTTCTGTTTTCTATTAAAGCAGCTCTGGCTTTCTTTTTAACTAACTCTATTAAAAGCAACACAGGAGGTTTTAATATTTTAGGCTTGTGCAGTTGTAAAAACCAAAAATTACGTGGTTCCTAAACTGTTCTAAATTGCATTTGTACAGTAATGTAAGTAAACTTTCACCTTTTTGAAAGAGTATAATCTATGTATTGCTTTGAAAAGGGCACTAAATGGCTCCTGCATTTAGGACAGGATGGCAAACTCTTTTTACTGCAATGCCTGAGATGCTGCTGCTGGCCTTTGCTGTGATGTCAAGCATCGGCCTTTGCGGCATTGCAATTTCCCTTCTAGAAAAAAGTTGGTATTTGTGGACCAGATTGCACTGAGTGAAATTTGCAGTCTCTGATGCCTGCTAGTGGGGCATTTGTTACATGCTCTGTTTTGAATGTAGAAATACATATTTCAGTGTGACACTGTTTCTTCAAAAGATTAAAGACCTCTCAGTCCTGTGAGACTTGTGTCAGCATCTGATTTCATGTGCAAGGTAATCTTTAAATATTAATATGGAGCAAGGTCATGCTCTCTTTAACCCCCAAAATGCAGTTAGTAAATCATGGTCTGGCAGTAAAAATATACAGGGCATATCAGTATTTGTTTAGGGCAAAATCTAAATTTAAATTAAACTAAATTGGCTACTGGTATTTTTATAATCACATGTACCTAATACATTATTTGTGGGCAGGGGGGAAGCATGGATATCCTATGAAGCTGTAGTTGAAAAATATTTATTATAAGGATATTAATAAAATCTCCCCCAATGACAGCAGAGAAAGCGATATCTGAAATACCAGTTAGATAAATCTAAAGTGGGAATTCAGAAGCTCTTGGGGCAAATCTGCTGCTGTCAGATCTCTGTTGACTGCAGCAGAATGAGTCAGTTTACACCAGATGAGGAGGAGCCTTTTGGGCTCTCGTCTAAGCTGCACACTGATTTATGGCGTGACACTGGCAGTCTCTTTGACCTCTTTATATGCCATTCATCCCACGAAGGAACAAGGGGGGGAGTAGTGCTGGACCTTGCTGGAAACTAGATGATAGACCCAAACAGACTATCCCTAGGCAAAATAAAACATTTCATAGTTAAATTTCTTGAGAGGGGCTGATGGGTTCGCCTTGTAATTCTAGATGCATTACCATTACATGTTATCCAGAGCTCAGCTCCCAGTGCAGCTGAGGTTCATGCCACACATAACTAACCACATTTGTTTTGCTGCCAGGGGATCTCCCTTGCTGCGGAGATGGGGAATGGCTTTATCCTACAAAAGAGAGCCGATTGAACTCTGCAAGGAGTCAGTATTGTGAGCCCATGACCTTTCATACAAAATACTTAGAGGGCAACTGCGAGGTAGCGGAGTCTGGGGAAGGAAAGAGTTTTCATCTGAGCATTGGGAAATAAAGGGAGACAAATCATTTAAATTTAAAAATACAGCAAATGCGCTTGTTAAATAGACAGTGAATATGTGATTCTCATTTAGAGCAGAGACCAGAGTATTTTAGCTTCGGCGTTAATGATCTGAACTACCAAATGGGCAAGATTTTCCTTACAGAAGCATCTGAGACAAAAGGTGGTTGTAAATAATCAGCTAAAGTAGCTCCACTTTGCACTTTGCTTTCCTTCCTAAAGTTGCCAATTATTTCAAATTATGTGTATAAATTTTGTGATGTGGACTGTTACGTCCACTGGGAGATGTGCTCAGGCTTTTAAACTCATTTCCTCTGGCCCTTTTACTTTGGTCTGAACCCAAAAGTGTTTTACGAGCCTCATCTGTAGAGGTAATGGGTGTCTCTGGATCAGGTCACGCAGGCTGCATTACACCAGGCACAAGTCAGTCACTTAGAAGTGTGCAGAACAGACTTGGAGACTCCGAGATGCAACAGCTGCACTTCAGTCTCTAACCCTATGGAGCGATTAAAACGGTGTTTAAATCAGCCTGTGTCACCATTTGGGGCAGGTTCCTTGGCTCAGCGAAGCCATAATGTAGGCTTCAGCAGGAAAGATCCCTCTAGACCTCACAGAGCTTTAAACTGCTTGGTGGCCATGGTTTCCCGGCGGGCATCCACGGATGCTCAGGGATCTGTGGATTCGTTCTGAAGGCTCTGCAGAGGTAATGAGAAAAACACCTGCATAAGAAACAGAAGCCTACTGAAAATAAGGAAAAACAACTTATTTTCGGTAGGCTTCTGTTTCTTATGCAGGTGTCCACACCCCCACTGAAAGATTTCTTAGAAATCCACAGATAAAAAAGTTTTATTTAAAACTTTGGTCCATATATAACAATTTGATACTAATACTTTGCAGTACCTTACTCACAGATGGAGGTTCAGAAAATTGCTTTCAAAGTAGGATTGCAATTCTCGCTAAGCAGCCCTCACCTGCTAAAAATTCACTGGAGTTATTTTGTAGTGTTAAAAAATGTACAGAAACCAAAGCCTGTCTGGCATTGCCTCATAGAAATCAAACTCTGAACAACAAAAAACCTTCCTCTGAGGAGGATGTGGGAGCAAAGAAACAAGCCAGTGGGCAACGAGGACACCGAGAAAGAAGCAACAGATTATCTGACAAAATACAAGATTGGGGAAATAGAAGGAGGGGGAGGAAAGGGAGGACAGAAGAGAAGCAAATCTAGAAATCAGCCTGTAAGAGCAGAAAGCCATGCTGAACCTCCCTGCACCATCTCCCTTGGCCTGGGAAACAGCAGGGTCACAGGGACAAGCTTTGCACAGGTGTGGTGGCAGGGTGGCAAAGAAACAGCAATTAGCATGATTTTAAATACTCCTCTAAAATATGCTATAAATCGTTTTGCCCTTGGGAGAGCTGGAACAGAAGACAAGCATAAAACTGCAGGCAAAATGCAAAAGCCTCCACCTCGCTGTGCGGGCAGATGGAGTTATTTAGTAAATCCTCTACAGTCTTCCCCGGGCTATAAGGAAAGGAGAAGAAAAAGCTGCCCAAAGTTTCAGTCAATATTTACCTCTTGGGTTAATAAATTGTGATCCTGACCTCAACAAAAGTCAATATCTTCTGATTATTATACGCAGGCACCCTTTTATTTGTCCTCACTCATTGTATAATGAGTCACCCGTTTCCACTGGCAACTTCACTTTAATTTTGAATGTCTGAATTGAACAACCATTTATACTCCAAAGGTATAAGACAAAATTACTATAAACTAGAGCTGTGAAACGTGGACTTAGGTTGCTATTTCCACTGAATAAGCAAGCTTGGGCAGGAGGCAGAAGGGATCAAGGATTAAGCACAAAAAATAGCCATTTTAAATCCTCTTTTAAATACCGCTGAATGACAAGGAGCAGAAAAAGGAAAGCTCTGAACTGTGCTATTAAATACAATAAGGCTGCAAGTGTGGGAGGAAAGAAAAGACAACAATCTGGCCCAACTAGTGAACTTATTTTGATGGAACATTATTAGTCTTTCTCCCTGAAATAACCAAGAGCAACGCCAGGAAATATATGCCAAGGGCAACAAGTACAGATGCACACACTTACGAGCCCAGGCACAAAGGCAGGTCTGAATGAAAGTCACCACACACTTGCTGCTTCATCAGAGGAGGGCTGGGCCCGAGCGAGAGGGAGAAAATTCAGGGTGTTATTCTCATAATTATGTAATGTTTTATATAATACCACAGGTGTGCACTGTGCTTTCCTGAAAGAAACCAAAGCACAGCCTCCCTCAGCAAGACCACAAATCAGCTAGAATCACATTTTCGCTCTTCAGCTTCTCATTTTTCGAACGTTCCCCACCGACTATAATGAAAACGTCCTTTGGGCTTACAAGCCTTGTAATGCTGGAAAGATTTTCACCCACGCAACCCACGATGCCCATCTCTCTTTAAAAAAGTAAGTTACTTTACCAGTTTAAGTTTGCCTGGCTTGACATTATTCTACTATTAATCCCACCCTGGCAAACAATGGTGAGAGCAACACATCTCTAGCTTAAGCACAGTAATTTCTGAACAGTGGAAAATCAGGAAGAGCAGATTGTGATCAAAACAATCATCATCTGGCTGTCTTTGTGACCGCTAATAAACCCCGTATAAACCATCCTAGCATACTTCTTCTAAAAGCCACACCATGTATCTGCACGGCATTACTCTGATACCATAGTACCTTGTACTGTAAATAAAAAATAGGTCATTACGACCAAAGCAGGTAATGTTGTACTCATGGGAGAATGGGCACGGAAACACTGTTTTCAAACTAGAAAATAACCTGTTGTTGTCAGAGGGGACATTCAGCCCAGTGTTTAGCAGTTTAATAAATACTTTTACATTATCTGTTAATACGGTGCTTAAATTCTGTTGTATTCAAAAAGGTATATCCCATTCAGGAGAGGCAGAGTTGGCCTGCCTAAGCTTTAGCAAAAGAATGTCATCATAAGTATATTTTCCCTTCTACTTCACAAATCCAGCTTACAGTTCACTTGCTATAAGCACATTTTAAATGGAGGCCAGGAGACAAAGTCATTCAGACAGCTCATACACCAAAAAGCAGGTGATTTTCTAAAACAAAAGTACATAAAACCAGAATTTTAAAAAATCTCCCCCCACCAAGAAGCCACAACCCAGAACCTGATAATTCTGAAGCTAAAGACATTAAAGGTTCGTTTGATATCCTCAGACCTGCTCCTACTAAATTCAGATGTTTTTCAACATTAGCTTTGTTGAGATCCTTTATTTCCATCTAATGACCTGTGTCAGCAACTGCCACCATTACCACATCAGTACCAACAAGCAGACGTGCTAATTCGTGTGCCATTAAACAGCATGCGTATCCATAGAGGAAGGCTGGAAACTGTCTTGTGAGCAGAAATGAATGCAGTTTCAGTACGTTTGAATAAATCTATGAGCACTTTGTAGCTATAGAATATTTTCATCAACAGGCTTTATAATAGCTTGGAAATGGCAACTGATTTAAACTCATCAGAGTCAACAGACAGAAACTGCAATAAGGTGGGCAAAACACGGTTGGATGCTGTGGCTTCTGAAAACCTAGTGTGCTCCCAGGGAGATGCTTATTCCTCCAAATACTTTAGCAGAAAATCTGGAAGTACATTATCTTGAAGGGAATGGGAAGAATCAGACATAGTGGGATATTCCATTAATTTGGCTGACTACGGTTGGAGTTACTCTAAGCCAAACTTCTTCATAGCAGCCTTCTCTGGCCAAACTCAAATAGAGTAATTTATATATTTACTGTGAAACAAGGAAATGTGTCCTAGTCTGCTTGTCCATATTGGGTACGAGTACAAGCGGGGCGTCTCATTTATGTTTGGGAGGAAGGGCACTGCAATGTCCGCCAACACCAGCATCCCCAGCCAGACGCACTGTTGATACGCCGTAAGTACCAGTGATCACTCTATGTTACAGAGAAAAAAGGAACTGTGACATTTTTCATGATCGTAAAATGTTTTTTCGGTGTTTTCACTCTTTCCTATTTCAAGGACAAAAGTCAAAGGACTTTAAATACTGGTCAGCCTTGTGAGGCTGAGGCCTCTAGGTCACACCATTTTAATCAGAGAAAAATTGTTTATGTGAATGCATGTTTCCTATGGGGCGAAAGAGGATGAGACAATTCCCTCCTATACATTTCCAGAGCAGAACATGCATAAATAGAGAGAGGAAATAGTATACAATTCGGAATAAGCCATTTTTTACAGTGAATTTGGAAACACTGCTCCTATGGGAGATACAATTCCTGAGGTCTCTTTCAAGATGCTGGGGCCTGACAGAAGAGTAGATAATTTCCAGGATAATATAACCACAAGGTTATGCAGAGTCAGGAAGAGAACTTCTCCAAGGAGGGCAAAGTCCATTACCCACCAGGAGAATGAAGAAGAAACTCCACATTAGTCCTATGCCATCCCACGGTGCTGCAGGAGAGAGAAGGAGGAGCACGGCAGGGAAAAGGTCCTGCCTGCAGGCCACAGTGGAGTAATTCACAGCTTTGGATGCCACCGCAAGTAATGCCGCTGATGTGGAAGTGCAGGAGGCAACTGAAGAGCCACTGCCAGAGAGCACCTCACCAGGGAGCAAAGCAGAGCTTGGACCCAGGTTTTGGACGGGGTCATTATTCCTCTCTGCCTTCTGCAGAGGGAAGCTTCATTCCTGCCACAAACAGCACAACGGTGCCGGCAGGGCCGTGCCCGGCACCGCACAGGCAACGTGCCGCAGGCACGGGCTCCACCGCTGAGCTTTGAGCAGCCTTCATCTGCACTGGGACCAGGCCACCAAGTGTCGCCAAGACAAGGACTGCAAGCTGGAGTTTGGTTTTGAATTTCACAGCAAGCCAGTGCAAAGAGCAGAGAATATGTTTGGTGGATTTATCATAGCCTGTGCTGCTAAAGAGATTCAGTGAGTGTCCTAAATTCGTACAAGCTCCTGAATCCTAAAGAAATGTAAGAGGGTCTTGTGAAGGAAGGCAGGAGGCAGACGGTTTCTGCAATGGAAAAAAACCAATTTCTTTTTGTAAGAGAATTTTGGAGGTATTGAAGGATCATTTCTACTGGCAGCCAAGATACTAGTAGATATAAATGTTATAAAATAGTAATTCAACAGTTATTTCTTCACAGAAAGAAGAAATAACTTCTTCCCATCTCGCTATGGGATGTATGTGATTTTAATTAATAAGCTTAATACCTTCAGCTGGGTAGATTTCTGTTTTCTTCTGTGCTCTGTCTCCTCTTTTTTTTTTCCAAGCAATAACCTAAAAGATAATGCACTGACCAGACTGTAATGGAATGGGCTAAAATATAAAAATCATAAAAATATTTGTTTACAATACAAGGCATGGATTAATATTAGCAAGTGTTTGAAAGCACTGAAAGAACATTTGTGGTCTCCACCTTTATGATCAAGTAAATCCTTGCTTTATACAGAAAATAGTATTCAATAAAGAATACAATCTAAATCTTGAATTATATAAAAATCACAACACATCTTTTTTGTGCTCCTCTAAAATTCAATAAACAGTTCAATAGATCTTCTCTACTCCTTTCACCCTTCTGGGGAAAAAATTATTCTTAGGCAAAGAGCTTGGAGGCCAAATTTCAATCTGAAAATCATCTTTATAGCTGAGTTATAACATGATGAGAATAAGGGTTTATGATGTGAAAGTTGATGCAGGCTTTACTGTTTTGGCATGATTGGTGAAGCTGTATTAAAAATAAATAAATTTTAAAAAACAAAACCAAAAAAACCCAGGCATTCTCTATCCTTTGACTAAATAATAGAAGCTGTATGCTCTCATGGCTATATAAATCTAAAGTCTTAAACCACTCCACCCTTATTATCTCTTCCAAAAGAAAAATGTTTATAATAATGCATATATCGACTTTTGCTTTTTGTTCAATAACAAGATTTACTGCCCCACTTTTCAGTCAATTGTAACCTCTTTGGGTCAACAAATCTCGATACTGATCTCAATAGAAGTCAATACCTGCTTATTACTTACCTCCGCATTTAGACGCCTATCACAAATTCTTATGGGCACCCCTTTGACAAGAAGAAATTAATACTTTCTGTTTAGTTTCTATACAAAATAGGCTTATGTGCTTTTCACACAGTCATTTTGAAAGCCATGAGATGATGCTGTATTTTAGGAAAACAATATTATACATTAATTTATGGAACTAGGAATTAAAGTTGTTTAGATTCTCTCTGTTGTTTTCTTAAAAATTCACAGACTGACCTTCTTGTAATTCCTATTTTCTTCACACGTAAAATGTAATTGAGCAATACGATATTTTGTCTTCACTAGCTAAGAAATGCAAATAACAATAACAACTAAAAAGCTAGTTGCAAGTAATAATACACAAACTAAAATCCTAGAAGTTCAACAGAGAAACACAGCAATCACTTCCTCAGTTGCATTTGTATAAAGCTAACATAAAAAATGAGCTTTGAAATTCACTATCACACCTGAATTTGTATATGGATTGATTCTGTACTTACATAGAGTGAATCTTCAGATAATCTGTTTGGTATGTAAAATGTCAAACATTTGCTATGAGAGAATAATCAAATCAGGATTTTGTGTCTTCTGTGTAAATAGACTGCATGGGTATTTATTTACCATACAATCCAAAGGCTTGTATAAGAATCTTCTAGAGTTGGATAATGAGAAATGTATTTTAAAATACTGTCTCATTGGATATGGTTTTGAAAATTGGATTACTTACGTAACACTTGTGTTGAGAATGGAAACTGAGAAAATACAGGTAGAGAAGTCATGAACTTGTCATGAACTGACAAGAAGTCAAGAACACATGTTAAGGAAATGTCAACGGATTGCAGAAGTTATGTTCAGAAGTGCTTTTAGAAGTGCCTGAAGCACCTGCAAGGAACAATATTTGATGCATAGATGACTCGGTGGATAAGGAATTGGCTGGATGGTCGCACTCAGTTGCAGTCAACGGCTTCATGTCCAAGTGGAGACCAGTGATGTGTGGCATTCCTCAGGAGTCGGTGTTGGGACTGGCACTGTTTAACATCTTTGTCAGTGACACGGGCAGTGGGATTGAGTGCAGCAAGTTTCCTGACAACACCAAGCTGTGTGGTGCGGTTGACACGCTGGTGGGAAGGGATGCCATCCAAAGGGACCTTGACAGGCTTGAGAGGTGGACCCATGCAAACCTCATGAGGTTCAACAAGGCCGAGTGCAAGGTCCTCACATGGGTCGGGGCAATCTCAAGGACAAATACAGGCTGGGCAGAGAAAGGATTGAGAGCAGTCCTGAGGAGATGGACTTAGGGGCGCTGGTTGATGAGAAGCTAAACATGACCCAGCAATGTGCTCTTGCAGCCCAGAAAGCCAACTGTGTCCTGGGCTGCATCAAAAGAAGTGTGACCAGCAGGTTGACAGAGGTTATTCTGCCCCTCTACTCCGCTCTAGTGAGACCCCACGTGGAGTACTGCATCCAGCTCTGGGGGCCCCAACATAAGAAGAACATGGACCTGTTTGAGCAAGTCCAGATGAGGGACACAAAGCACTTCTATGAAGACTGGCTGAGAGAGTTGGGGTTGCTCAGCCTGGAGAAGAGGAGGGTTTGGGCAAACCTTATAGCGGCCTTCCAGTACCTGAAGGGGGCCTACAAGAAAGCTGGAGAGGGACCTTTCACAAGGGCATGTAGTGATAGGACAAGGGTTAATGACTTTAAACTGAAAGAGGGTAAATTTAGATTAGATATAAGGAAGAAATTCTTCACTATGAGGGTGGTGAGGCACTGGAACAGGTTGCCCAGAGAAGTTGTGGCTGCCCCATCCCTGGAAGTGTTCAAGGCCAGGTTGGATGGGGCTTTGAGCAACCTGGTCTAGTGGAAGGAGTCCCTGCCCATGGCAGGGAGGTTGGACTTTATGATCTTTAAGGTCCCATCCAATGCAAACCATTCTATGATTGGTGTCATTTCTAGTTGTACATGCAGTATAGTATTAGTTGTGTCAAACACAGGAGACAACAGATGGAGCAATGACCCTAACCTTGAATATTATTATTTTGTTATCTTGTCTTAAAATC
This sequence comes from Phaethon aethereus, assembly GCF_964289735.1. Lineage (NCBI taxonomy): Eukaryota > Metazoa > Chordata > Aves > Phaethontiformes > Phaethontidae > Phaethon > Phaethon aethereus. Next base: position 15,792,416 of record NC_138584.1, read on the forward strand.
TTCTTTTTAGAACATCACAAATGGCAATCAGAGTGTTTGTACTTCCAGCAATGGAAGGATGGAAGAATGGAAGGAAAATAATGACCAGGAAAAGTATATATTAGAGACGTAAACATAAAATCAGTTTTTAACTTTTTCTTTTTAGCCTAGCCAGTGCAATTTATATAACACTACTGAAGGCTTGCGTAATGTTGCACATTCCCATCACTGTCCCATAACGTCTGAATTATCTGAGGTAACACGAGTCTATGCAATCTGCTATAACTGCTTTCTTGTGTCTGTCAGTTAAATTCCAGAGTCTGAAAAACTTCCATAAAGTGAAAATTTAGATGTGGTTTATGCACAAGAGATCCCATTCTCAACTTATTGACATCAGGTTTGCATATACCACAGGGGATAAAAGTAGTATGGTGCATGAGAATCATGCCTGGACTTACGCAAGAACTGTATTTGACTAACAAGGTGAGCCAATTCAGAATTAAATAGTTTTTCAGGCTAAACAAAATCAATATTATTTATAGGATGTGATAGTAGGCCTAAAAAACATTTCTAGCTTTTTAAAAATAGATAAAGATATATTGATTTACAAAACGTAAGGCGTTAGGCTGCTCAGATACACAGAACTGTCACGTAAAAGATCTAGGTCGAGAAACACCAATAAAACTCCCATTCGTCTAATTAGTTGAAGAGCACACTGAAAGGTCAAGCAAGGTTAAAGTGCTCTGTCTAGCGTCTGATATTCCTGCAGGATGACAAGTTATTCTTTACGACCAGCTTTAATGATCGTCTCCAACAGTCTGGTGAAGGCTGTGTGCTCTCTGGGCAGAGGGGCTGCAGCAGGGAGGCACAGAGAGCCTCCCACTTCCATCACGCCCCATCCCCAACCAGGGCTGACCCTCTGCTGAGCCCGGTCTAATGGCAGTGCCATCATTTACACCCTCATAGCATAGGAACTGGATCTATAGGATGTTTTGATCCAAAACACACATAGATACCTAACTAGAAGAGAAGGTAAGCCCAGGTTCCTCACCCCATCCCCTCTGCTGTGGATCTCCACAAGGAGGAGGGGTGAAAGTGTGCTGCTGAAGGGCGGACGTGGTGGGATGCGGCCAACAGTTATAAACGAGAATGTATATGACCCAGAGCTGCTGCGTGGAAGCCCTCCATGCATACCAAGAGATACAGCAAAGATCTATCTAATAGGGAGAAAATGCTAAACCTGTACAGAAGAGAAGAATCCAGGATTTGGTTTCTATTCTAGCAAATGCTGAGGATTATATTTATTGAACCTGACTGTGATGCATTTCCTTCACAAGAGACGATATTAGCAAAATCATCTCCAAATTAAAAAATTAGTGCATTTTTATGTGATACTGATTGAAGTGGGTGGACTTTGGATACCATAATATGAAGGATGACAGTAATCAATAAGGATGAAGTACCAGTAGAAACACAGCAGAATTCAACAAAGATCAAGTTCCAGAATAAGGGAAAGTGAAGGAAAGAGGGAGAGACTAGAAAACATTTCTTGAGGGCAAAAATAAGGTTAAAGGACGATCATTAATGTGCTGCTGACAATCCACAGTTATAATGAGGACTGTGCAAGTGAATATATAATGAATAATAATAGTAATAGTTGGGTAGCACCACTTAGATGGAAAGAGGCAGAGGACAATAGGAAGATACGTCTAATAACAGAAGACATTCTGCCCTGACTGTGGCAAAGGCCTTGGAAGATGCTCAGAGGGAGGAAATCTCCATGGAGATTCATGAAAGCTGTTCCTTATTATTTTTTTGCAGAGATATTTCTACCCCTGCACAAGCCCTGAGGCCCATTCAGATTTCCTGAAGCTCCTAGAAGACGAAACCTAACTTTGAAATGAGAAGAGCTTAAGTGTAAGCGGCGTTTTACAATCTTCTGAAGGAGGAGGTGGGCTATCTACAGGTCTATCTGCGGAGAGGCTTCACAGTGCTGCTACCACGCAATGGTCCCAGCTCTGACAACCCACCTTTCCCAAGAATCTCATGTGCATTTTGAAATATCACCTGTGTCTCAACCCATCACATTTCAGGTTTTGGTTTCAACGTATCTTCAGATTAGATTATTGACCAAACACAGGATTCTGGACCAGTGTCTTTACAGAGCACAGAGGAACAGAGTGACGAGGGAAGGGGGAAATACTGAAATGTTTGGTTTTACTCCATGCTAACATATGCACTCCCTATTTTCTGAGTTCAGTTAGTCAGGATATAAACCATTGTCAGTACTTGCAAAACCTGAGCTGCCTCATTCACGAATTTCTATAGCTGCAGAATTAATAGGATTGATTACAGCTAGCATTTGACTTGATTATATTTTAATTGAAAATGTTCAGATGTATTAAAGATTTTCTACTATCAGCCTTCCAGATGACAAGAGATGATGAGGCTGATGGAACTACCAATGCAGCCAACTTTTAAGTGGGATTTTAACTGCGAAGATTATCATTACAGGAACCTCTCGAGTTCCAGCACGTATTTCACTGGCAGAAAGCAAAAAGTACTGTTGTGTTATGTATTCCATTCTCACTTGGAAATAGTTATGATTGTCATCCTTGGCCAGGTTTAAATTGACATTTTTATCACAACATTCCTGGCACAGTACTGCAACTTACTTGCTCGTGAGTAGTTATCAGCTGGCAAAAATTTAAAAGGAGGTTAGCTGATTAAAATTATACGCCAAGAGTTATACAGAGACAACAAAATAACCAAAAGCAGCCAAAGGCAGCAAAGATTCTTTAAAAAATAAAGTATTTTTTCAAAGAAAGGAAAGGTATACATACAAGAGAGTCATAAATTGCACATCTTGATTTAATATTTGATCATCAAAAAGCTAATAATTAAAACTGGGGAGGTTAGGTTGGTCAAGTTTTACAGCCGAGCGCACTCCTTAAGCATGCTCAAATCAACACTTATGAGATTAATTTTAAGCTCTTCAGATTCTGAATCTCCAAGGTTTATGCTGTCTGTGCATTGTTTGCATTATGCAGTTTTATACTACGAAAGCACTACCTATAAAGTGATTATTTTCATATTCAGCACATTAAAGATACAGCACAATTCATAGATATCGTATTGTGTTTATGCCTGAGATAGCAGGTAAAGTGTCTCTCGTTCTGATAATCCATGAAGCAAACGTAGGAACGTGGATGTTTTGGGAGAGAGTGTACCCTTAGTGAAATTAATTCCCCAATGGTTTTATTAAAGTCTGCAAATTGCATTATTTTCCCATCATATTTGAAATATTGCACTTCCTTAATGTTTGCTCTAACCCATGGCATGCCATCTTCCCTGGGGTGTCTAGACATGGTGTCTTAGATTTATGTGTATGATCTCAGTGTGTTACAACATCACTCCTGACTAATGCATTATTACAATACTTACATATATTCCCAAGTGTCACTGTATTGATTAGAAAATCACCAATCTGCATATGCACACCATCTGTGCTTCAGAGAAGCAAAACATGCAGGATAACATTTGCCTTACTCAAAGGGAAATTCAGATATTACCAAAAGAACAAATGGGAACGCTTTTTTATGTTTTGTTTTGTAAAATAACAAAGAAAATGAATCCTGTTTCTGCAAAACAACAGTCCATGCCTCTGACGGTTTGAAACAGAAGCCTTTTCCTCTCTACACAGCAAGGAGATTTACCTTTAGTAAGAACACACAAACAATCTGCCCTTTTAAAGATAGCAAATAATATGGAAAGGAAGCATACTGCTGCAATGAATTTTAAAAATCTCAGCTCAGATGCAAGAATAGGGGCCTTTTCAGCTGAAGGGGCTGTAGTCAGCAGCGAGTCCTTTCTCAGCTGAAAGCTGCAAGAGTGGTTGTAAAAGATGAATGAGGCCCTTGCTTACTGGGGTGAAATGCTTTTAAAGGACAAGAATCTGCTTATCTTTGATTGATTGCTCAGTCTGATACTTTCCTTTATAAAGTTTATTGACTACAAGCCCATAAATCAAAGAAAAACAAATCACAGGTTCAATTTTGGGGGCATTGACATCCTGCCATCTTGCAGCAATAGCTTAGAAGTCACAGGGCAGGGAAGAGGAGGGATACGGGGGACTCATGGAGACAAAAGCATCTATTTCAGGTAAACTATTGCTTCAAATGTTTGTAAATGTTTATTCATTTGTGCCCTATAACATTTTTAAGTCAAGAGAAAACCGCAGACAACCAAGCTACCCAGATTATTTTTTAAGGTCCCTAAATGCAGAATTTACCATTAAGAGACACACTTTTCACTCTGTTGCTGTGTGACTCTCCAGTTCCGTGAGATTACAGTCACATTCCCACACACCCCTCACTCTCTGTAAGGATGTTACATTTACAATTTAAACTACCAAAGCAAGAATCAGATTTCTTTCAGGGGGATTTGAGGGTTTAGGAAGCTCAGAACCTCTATACCGAAACATCCCATACAGCTGCACGTAAGGAAAGCACTAGCCATAGATCTTGCTCATACGGGGCATACGGTATAATATGACAGCACAATAATACAGATTAATTTGAGCTGTTGACCTTGACATACTATTCTATTGTGTCTTCTTTTAAAGTCAGCACTCGGGTCACTAGAACATCTGGTGTTCAACAAAAAAAGCCCATTCTGAAGTGCTAAATGTGTTGAAACAAACGGTACTGCACTATCATTACAGAGAGCAACCTCTCTGCTAGGGGTCTAATTTCAAGGCTACCCTGACTGAACTACATTATTATCAGTGGTTTTATAATTCACATCTTGCCACAGAACACAAAACACCAAATTATCAAAAGTAGCCTTTTGAAAGCTGGATTGTGTTCCATGTAACCAGGACTGACTGTCACTTTCTTTTCATTTTATCTTTGGAGACGTCTGGAGGGGCTCAGCCCGCACACTGCTGAACGTCCCGGCCTTGACCCAGCAGAGCACTTTAGCATGCACGTGTACTTACACACACAAATAGGCCCCCATATTTTAGCAGGACATGCTTTGCGGCTATATACACGCCAGACTGCCTTGCTGATCGTACGAACTGGGTTCACCGCATCGGATAGAAATTGCACAGCGCTCAGTATTGCGTCCTCCCGCCTTATGCCCCGGCATGTACAGCCTGTGCCCGGGCCCAGGCTGTGCTCCGCGCTGGGGAAGGCTGACGCAGCCTTTAGAGAGGAGACTGAAGACTGAGGCGGCAACTGGTAGCAAAGAGTAAGCAGCTTTGTTTCACGGGACTAGTTCCATGGCGTTTAATACCACAAAGAAAAAGCAAAGGGTGATGACTCTGCCCTAGAAGGTATCCCAGAGCCTTACCAGCCCTCTGACACCACTGCCGTCCCCGTGCCTGCCTCCCACCACCCTGCCAGCCCTCTGCTTCCCGTGCAACCACACACACCGGTTATCTCTGCAGGATCCAGGGAACCTCACAAAGCTTCCACAGAAAGGACTAGCAGTTCCCAGCGGTCTGAGGACCTTCCCCTGGCCCGAAGCAGACCAGAGGTCTATTAGCACTTCAGCTTTCCCAGTTAGTAGGGAGGCACGCCACGCAAGCTGAGCTCGCCCAGCTGCGTCGCGTTTGTGCTGCGAGTCACGGTGGGCTGATTTCCCCCACTTCACAAATCTGGCAGTCGTTCATGCCGCAGCAAAGCAAGTATGAAATGTTACTACTCTACTTTTTCACTTGATTTGCACTTGCTCTGCGAGCACAGGCAGAAAGGAATTAGCCCTAATACACCAGTAGCCGAGTACTACGTATCTGACACATCAACCTTTTTTTTTTTGTATGGTGGAAAAAGTCCCCACAATCAAGAGCATGGAAAATTACTATAGGCATCTATGAACTAAAACGTGTGAGTCTCAATGCCTGAGAAGGGGCCAGTACCTCCAGCTGTTGAGAAAAGGGAACTCTGCTAAGGCGAGCATGCAGGCGTATTTACAAAGAGCAAAGGATGCGCATGCTGAGCCAAGCAAAGGGGCAACGGGAAGAGGCTCCAGGTTTTCAGCACAGGAAAGTAACGGCCCAGAAAATGCCTTTGACTCACAGCAGGGCTGGAGGAGGAAGAGGTGGCTGTTGTGCTGTGACTTGGGCCAAGGTGAAGTCATTTCCAGCTGTTTTAAATTAGATTTCTGCCACAAGGTCCCAGCTGATCTCCATAAGAAGTTTATGTATGGTTACTGAAAAGAAGAAAAGAGAAAAAAAAAGACTGACGCCGCTGAATGAGAAGACAGCATCAAGCAATCAGTCGCCAAAGACATAATCTCATTAACTCCTTCAAAGGTTTCAGCCGTCAGTCTGTAGTTGGCAGCTAGTGGAGAACTGAGTACAATGAATAAGACATCTTTTAAACATTATTTTTTCAGGCCATCTTCCTGATCTTTTATACTTGTTTGTTCTGCAGTTTCTTAGAAGTTACAACTGCTGAAGGAAGTAGAGAAAATCCAGAAAAAAAAAACCCCAAAACCCCTGCTCTCCTATACAGCTTCATGCAGCTGGGTCAGTGATTAACAAAGACAAGGTCCAGCTGCAGGGAAGCAAAATGGAGTTCATTATGGACATGAAAGTTAGCAAGGCCAAAAAGGTGAGACTCTAGGAAAGAGGATGAAATAAGAGCCTAACAAGTGTGGATTTTACTTCTTCAGTGCAATAAGGACAGCTTTTAACTACCAACTACTCTAAAAAAATATATATCTAGATAATAGTGCCTTTAAGGTAGGTACTGTCCTGTATACTATACTGTCTTGTTATATAGTCAGGAAAACTAAAATTATAATGTATTACTTTAAAAATTCTGTGTTGTGCTGCAATAAGTGATCTTTGTCTTGCAGTCTGAATCATTTTCCTTTTGCATTTTCTCCTTTGCAAAATTGGGAAAATTGAAAGCAAGCTGGATAGCAGTTAAGTGGAGTAGAATGATGTCGTTAAACCTGGATGGAGACATCTACCTCAAAACCCCGCAAAACTACAAGTTCGTTACCAGTGCCCGTTGCTTGAGTGCTTTGGGAATGCTGGTGCTTCCTGGGGGTGGTTCCCAGCAGCAAACTTCCCGGAGAAGGAGACTACAGGCAGCTTGCTCGTATACACGCTGACAGAGCCTGGAACTACAGCCAGCAGACACTGAGATAGGAGAGGATTTTCTTGGCCCTGAAGTCTGCAAGTGAGAGACTGTGTCTCACTCACAGATAATTTTTGACCATGCGCTGCAGTAACGGACACCTGGGCAACACGAAGAGGGTCAACTCTTACAGTGTGTCGTATTTTCTCCCCAAAATAGCCAGTGAGTAACTGCTTTTTCAGGAGTACTTCTGGTTTAGGCCATTTCCTCTTACTTTGATTTTGATTACACTGGCACTACACCCTGTTCTTGTCTTTTGTTAGAGAACCTGAAGTTTTCTGGTACAGCTTGCCAATGTCCTGTATTACCAAAGAGCCCAGGTGGATTCATCACAACCCTCCCAAGGTGATGTTTGAGTAGGTCAGATCAGTGACCATGAGATGCTGGCCACTGAAGAAGTTGCTTAGAAGTGGAGCTCACCTTCAAAAGGGTATGTGATGGTGAGGCTAAAGAATGGAGTACTTTTCCAAATAACTTATTAGCCTAAAAAATCATGCCCAAAGGAGTTATGAAAAGTAGCAAACCAAAGTCTCAATGAATCCTCAGTCCACAGGAGATCAAAGGCATCTAAGGAGGAGTGTGTAGGCAAATACCTTTCTCAGAACATACATCCAGTAGCCGCGACGTGTAAATAAATGTTTTCAGGGAAACTAGAGGATGAAACGTGACTTGAGGCCCCTGATTGCAGGATTGCCTGACACCTAGAAAACAGGGAAGAAAAAGGAGAGTGGATAAGTAGCTGATGAATAGTAATGTGTTACTTGGTCCCTGTAAGTAGCAACCTCAAGGATCTTTGTACAGATTAGTGCGCTCAATAATTTTAACCATATATAGTATACCAACATCATCTTTTACTTTCTCTCTTTTGTTGCAAATATTTTAGCATTACATAAATTGCTCTTCCGAATTAATAATCATAGTTACACTTTTCTGGGGGAGGAGACTTCAGACCTTTTGTGAGATACCATTTAGGAGATGATCTGTTGTCTAAGCAACCCTTAGAATAGGCAGGAAGAACCAGATATTAGAGTAAATTAATGTGGCATTAACTTGCTTCCAACAGCTTGTTAATGGAAGTGAATTCAATAAGCAGCACATCGTAGAAGGGGGAAACTGTCCCTGTTTGCACTGTTGTGCAAACCGAATCTCAAAATAAAGCAAGAGGATGGACAAAGAGCTACTTACCATAAGCATCCCAGAACAATTGCAGCCTCAGCAGAGAAGATGGGGATGAAACAGTGCAAGTCCAAGTAAACTAGGCAAGGAGAAAAAGGAACCAACAGACAAAAATGTAAACTTTCACCACGCGTTAACATAAGAATTCTGATGAAGCTTCCTAGGACCTTACAGCCACATTGTTCCTCAGAAGGTGAAGGGCAGTTTGAAATGGGGCTCTGTGATTTAAAATTCTTAAGTATTTGTGTGAAAATCTGGCTTGTAATAGCAAGAAAATACCCCCAAAATAATACTGAAATAATTGCAAAAAAACTACCATACTGGCACACGGTGACAAATATTACAAGAATATTGCTAAAGCATGTAAGATCTTGAAAGTATCCTACTTTCAACTTCGCTCCCACTGCTAGATGTTCTCAGACTTGAAGAGAAAATAAAGAACCTAGTTTGTTATTTTGCTTAGATAATAACAGTTATAAAAAGAGATTAACTGTCAGCATCATGAATTAATATCACAGAAGTACAGAGGCTCAAATAACAGGCTTAGGCCATAAGCAAAGAAGAAAGAACACAAAGCTTATGCTTTGACCTGGGAAAGGACAGCTGCTTTGCTACTGTGGAAAAATGCTTACATAAAATGAAATTTGTGTTTAGTAATTCTGTGTGCTTTTAAAATCTACATTTTGTTTTGTTCTACATACAGAGGCAGCTTTTGATGTTAAAGCATAACGCACCAGCTACAAAAGATGATGCTCAAGTTAAAAACCTACAGCTTTTAGTTCGTGCTTTCTATTTCCCCCCTCCCTTTTTTTTTTTTAAGAACCTCTGAACGTCTAAATGATAACACGTTTCAAGTAGCTGCTCCTTCCCTAGTTGAACAAAATTGAAAAGATCAAAGTTAGTGCAATCTTGTTCAAAGGTGAAGAGGTGAAATCTTATGTGTGCTGGAGGATCAGAGCAAATAGAAATGTACAACGCTTAGCGTGTGACACCCAAAGCCCACTTTCATCAAGGTACCTCATTTTCATCTGTATTCAGAATGTATCTCATTTTGCGGTAAAATAAGGAACAGCACAGGATTAGCTTGGTTACAAAGAAAAGAAGCCCTTGCCCAACACTGAAAAGTAAACATCAGTCAAAGGTGAAAATGGTCAATTTTTTTTAGAATTACTAAATTCACCAGATTAAATTCTAGATTCCTTCTTTAAGTAGCATTTATATAATTGAGTAAGATGAAGCCATTACACCCACGATGTTTCAAGTATCATAACGCTGTTGATAGTTTAAGAGTTTTTATAAAAAAAAAGCGTTTTGAAGAAGGCTGCAGAGAAGGACGTCTAAAAAGGGTGTGTTTTTTTCCATAAAATCTTCATGTGACTGATGTGCCCTGACATAATGTATCACGATGAAATACAGCTGCCAAAAAAGAACTTCAAATGATGCCCTTTTTCTGGAGAAAAAAAAAAAATGATAAGAAAATAGGTACCTTTTCAGCAAAAGCTTTTAAAGCTTTAAAAGCACGGCAACCAGGAAAAAGGTTCTCAGGTAAAGGCTTCTTTACTCAATTTTGTCTAAGTACCTAGAAGCTAAATGGGGGGAAAAGGGTATGGAAAATAATGCTCCAGCCTCTGTGAGAACCGGAGACATCCTGAACGCAAGACACTGACACAGGAAGACAAGAGGATTTTAATGTCTTTATCCTACCATGGCATTTCCAAACACACGGGAAAAACCATTTCCAAATTACTGGGAATTGTGCTACATTACGCTAATAACACTGATCTGAGAATGTTTTAGCACAAACATGGACTTGAACATGGCCAAGTGCTCACACACATGCAAACATTATTCAGAAGCTGAACAGAGATCTACGTTTCAATTTCCCCTTTTTGAATATGTAGGTTCTTCTGCATATTTTCCTGTCCTAGGGCTGTTGCTATAGGACTCTCTAAAATTCCAACCTGTACTTTGCTGCCTGAAAGCAGGAAGTATTGTCATATACGTTGTCTCTTACGGGCCAAACCTTGACATGAAAATCAGGTCTGCTCAGGAGTACTGTAAGTGTCTTTTGCATACAGCCCTCCGAGGAGCACTCCTGCACAGCTACCGGCCAAAGCCCTTTTCTCAGGGATTCACCCAGCACATCCTCACTCAAATTCCTGCCTTTATTTTCTTTCAGACTTTAATCCTGCCGGAAAAACTGCTAAAAAAAGTGTTTAGTCTTCCAGTGGTAGGTCCAGAAAATAACCCGCTGGAAGGAGAGCATGTGGAGATGCTGGGGTCTGCAGGCTGGGTGTGAACTGGGGTTGAGGGACAGAACAGAGACAAAGGTGACAAGACACCCAAAGAAGAGAGATCCAAAGATTAAGAAAGCACATGCAGAAAGTGGCTACCTCCAGCATAATAGATGTGCACGATTAGACTCAACGCAACTGAATCTTTCACCTAACTACTACCTTATGATAGGTCAGAAATTATGTCGTTCAGACTTCAATACCTTCTGGATTGTCAGTTGGCACAAGTTTCTACCAGTTTTCTTCTTGGCTGCATAAATATCCACCTCCATCTATCACAAAGCATGATCTAAAAGACACATAAGCAAGGTCCCAAAAGGGTGACACAATCTGCTGGTTCACACGTGTTAGGACAGGGCTTAGAGTGGAGAAATCAAGCCGTCACCGTTTCCTCTTTATCTGCTTTTCAGGTCACCATTTCTTATTTTACCTTTGGGGTACAGAGAGAATTGATCCATCGTCCTATGCCCATTGCCAGCCTCCTGCGACATAATCTGAGCAGATAACCGTGAAAGTGCTGTAGGTAAACTAAATGTCCTGATCACAGGGAATCTCTATGTGTTTCATAAGAAATGTTACATTGACGTAAAATACCTAAGGATCGGTCCCGTTCTGCGGCACAGAGTGGCTGACTTGCAAACGGAGGTTGTGCCGACTGTGTGTCTTTACGCTTGAGTTCGCTCTTGCATTTTGGTGGCATGTAGACAGTCATATTTGCTGCTTTGAAAGGGGTGACCTGCTGGGATTTCAGGCTCCTTCTGAAGTGCTCTGCAGAACGGACTTCGGGTATTTCTTTAACCAAACACCTCTGCAGTGCTTCAGACACTGCCAGCAAACCTCCTCAGCTCCCCTACACACCGGTGTTTTACATAAATCATGAACGATGTGTTGTAAGCATAAAGATGGCTTTTAGTCACTGAAGAGCACACCAACAGTGCTGCGTTTTGAGGCACGGCTTCTCTTTCCTACGTGACTGCCCCATTCGTCTCCACAACAGAAAACATGCAGCCAGTCACTATTCTGGTGCTCATGACAAAGCCTCACAAGGTGGGATAATAGGTCGGATGTATCACACTGTTATTGTTCCTTTCTGTATTTGTATTTGTTATGGACTATAAACCCTGATGAGCCCATGAAGGGCTGTGACGATGAATCCCAACTGGCTGAGCAGTGCTATTTCATGGCGGGGCGAGTCCGGCGGTAACGAATTCAGTCAACATAACGATTTCAGTTTCACTGCACCGCTCTGCTTCCTGGGAACCTGCAGAAGATGAGTGACTGTGTCACGATCATAAATTCAGACATACAATGCTGGAATCTCTTACAGAGCTTTAAGTCCCTGTGAAATGTCAGACTAATAAATATGATGATCATATTTGCTATTTGGCAAAAATATTAATTAACCAGGAAAAGTTAATAAAAATATATTCCCCAAAATTATGCAACAGAAGAAAAAAAATTTTTTCTTATTCATGGTTATATGAATGCAAAATGCTATGGATTCTTCATCTTTAATACCTACGGGATTTATAAGCATATTGCATCCATAAAACTTGGTTCATCAGTACAGTACACAGCCCAGATATGCATATTTAATTACTCTGAAAGTAATTTACTTGTACAGATGGTGGTATTAGAAGGTCTTACTTCAATTTAAATTACTTCTGTTTGAAAAATAATGTTATTTTGCTATGAATCTTGAGTGAAGAATTCACTTATTACAGATTAATAATACTTGACAATAGTAATTAATCTGTGACTAATCTAATACTTCCTCAGTAAACATTTTGTTTCAAGTTTCACAAACCAGAGCATCCTTTTTCCAGGAGATAGATCTAGTAGCATTTCATATCCAAACCTGCTTACCGTCAGAGACATGCTCTTGGGGTAAGCGAATAAAAAGCCACAGCAGATTTTGTTGAACATCCCTGAGACTTCCCAAGGCAAAGAGTCATTGCAAAATCGTTTGCATCTTTCTGTAAGATTAAGCGGGGATTAAAGCGAAAGGGTGCGTTTCAGGAAAATACCTGCCAGGCATAAGACTTCAGGAAAACAGTGACTCCGTGCGCACGTGGGGAGTGCGGGACAAGCTTTAATGGGAAAGGATTCAAAATATCCTGCCCTGGCCGCGGGCAGCGAGCTCCCCCGGCAGCGCAGGCGGCAGGGACACGCCGGGTGCCCGCCCCGCCGCCGTCCCCCGGCTCGCACCACTCGGATAACAGCCATTTCCAGGAGCGAGCGTGCAGCAGAGGCAGCGAGCGCTGGTGGCATATTGCGTTAACTCTTACACCCTTCCTGGGAAAACACGACTGCTTCTTCAAGCAAGATTGTTTTTTTTGTACAGCGCCATAAAAGGTCTACGTGCGTTTGTTAGACTTTCTTCAGCGAACGTCCGTCTTTATTAAAGCGATGGCTACCTCAGAGGTGGCTGCTGTGGTTGCTATGGTAAGCATTCATGTTTTATTGAAGACTAAACGGCCACAGCCCACATAAAGGGCTCCTGGATGGCCCTAAAATGTGCTCTGCCTTTCCCTCTCCTCAGGACAAAACAATTTTGTGACAGTCGATCTGATTTTGAGGGCCTACCCAGAATACGGCGCTTTGTCCCTTCTGTCTGCGTAACTTTAACCTTGTGGTCTGGATTTAATACAACACACCAACCCCTGCGGACCTGATTCAGAGAGCTGTAAAGCACCTGAGCTTCCCAGAGAGCTCTGGGGGAGCTGGAGGCGACGGGTGAGCTGCACCTCTGAGCCACTGTAAGACTGCCAGCACCACACGCCTTTGCCAAATTAAAATTGGGGAGGGGGGAAAGAAATCACACTGGTTGGACCCGTGTATGAAGGACTGTACAGCCCAAGCTGGATCACGCAGCCCAGAGTGCAGACATTTCACCCAAGCACGGCAACCTGGGTGCCAGGGGAGAGAAAAGGGACAGGACACGTCACCCCATTAGTAAACCTGCTCCTGCTATAGCAAAGGAGCCACAGAGCTCTGGCTGTGGCTGGCATTTGATTTCCAGGCTGCTTTTCTTTTTAATCATCCTAATTAAGAGAAAACTTTACCTCCTTTGGCTTTCATGCATTTACACAGAATTTCCAGTAATGTCTTTCCCAGGAAATTTAAGCACACTTGCTTCCACGGAGCTTAAAAAGGATCAAGGTCACTTCTCAATTTTGAATATTTTTTTTTTTTTGCAAACTGTCTGTGGTTGCTGCATCTCCAAGTAGCTACCCAGCGTTCACATTACCACACCTACCGCTTCAGTCTCCCGGCCGTCCGAGTTGCGCAGAGCTGCGCCCACAGCCACCCCTCGCATCGCCGGGCAAGGGTCAACTGGAGCATGTCGGTGCTCCTGAGCTCCTCACGCCTAACCCTTCAGCAATGTTTTTCCCAAGAGCATTCCTCACCAAGCGTTCTCTCCCCTAGGGAAGGGGATCCCTGCTTGTCCTCATCCCCTCGGACCCAGGGTGACCCCACAGACTCGCCAGCATCACCCCAGCCAGCATCACCCCAGCCCCGCTCCTCCACCCACCCCAGCGCGCTGGCTGGGGCGCAACGCAGCTGGTGGGGAGCGAGCTGGGGAGGGCAAGCGGGGCACGTGTCTGCAGCGGGAGGGTGGCTGGGGGGGCAGAGGGTTGTAAGTAACAGTCCTGTAGAAGTACAGGGCTGAGAGAAGGTGAGTCAGGAATTTGGGGAGGAGAGGGAGCAAATAGGTGCAAACTGCAGGATGGCTGTGGCTGAGCTGTTCTCAATTATGAAATTTCTCTTTTTAAGTATGCCGTTTTAAAGCACAGAAATTCAAGGCTACAGTTTATATTTTATAACGCAGAGTCAAAAGCCCAAAACAGAAGCAGCATCTTAACAGTTCTGTCCCTTATTTTCATACAAATCCACACACACATGCTCTTACGCATATAAAGTCAGCCTTAAACACAAGATCCACAGTAAGTTTTTCAACAAAATAATCCTTTAGACACTGATAAATCAAGCAACAATGACACGGGGATATCATAGCATCACTAAAAATGTCACCACAGTTAACAAGCCTGCTTGCTTTGACAAAAAATATTGGTGAATAATCGTCTGTCAGTTAGCACGTTGAAAAAAAACATGCTTGGTGTTCCTTGCCTAAAAAACGATGGGAGTGGAAACATTGTTTTCTTGCCAGGTTATTTTCATTTCAGGAAGAGAAATAACCAAGGAAAACATGGAGAGAAGAATAAATAACAAGAAGGAGTATGAGGGGAAAAAATCCTTCATAATTATGCCGTTGCCTCTGCCTTTCTCACGATCAGATTCCTCTCCTGTACCATAGTGTGCCAAACCACTCACAGGCAGGGCATCCTCCAGATGAATCAGCACGGTGGCACGCGGCTCGATTGTACATCAGAGGCACAGAGGAGGTGTTTGATGTTGTATTTATGAACAAATCAGAGACAAGAGCCTGGTGGGGGTTTTTTGGAGGAGGAGGAGGAGTAAGGGAAATAAGACTGTATGTCAGCTTGCAAGGAAAAAAAAAATTACCATCTTTTTAAAATTTATATTAACCGCAGACTCTGTTCAGCTTCATCCTCCAAGTGATAAATTAAAACGGCACGCATGCAATCTGTAGATCTTTTTTCTTCATCTATCGCTCCAAAAATACAATATGAAAGACCGCATGTACTAATCCAGGGTCTTGCATCCATCATAACGCGGCGCACCGGGGGAGAGCAGCCATGCTGGGGTGCGGTGCGCTGCTTGCAGCGCATGGAGGTAGCCCCAGGTGCCACCAGGCAAGCACGGCCAAGCACCACGACCCCAGCCAAGCACACAACTCCTCCCTAACATGGGAGAAACTCCATTTTGGGCAATCTCACCATAGTAATTCCTTATTTCACTTTGCTAAAGGAAAACAGACGAATTATGTCCACAGGCTATCACATGTGACTACAAGCCACCATGACCACCCAGCTGCCTGGTGACTTCTCTGAAACCAGCCAGTAAAGACTTTACTCTTTTTTCAAAACCAATGCTGCTGAAACACAAAACCTTTTCTCAAAACTAGGTTGATGAAACCCTCTTAATAGCTCTTAAGGTAAGTTTTTCCACCAATAAACATCGGCTCAACAGGCAATGACAGTGAAAGGACCTCTAGAATGCCTGACATCAAAAGCTGACCAAAAGAAAGAGCTGCAAGGCTCAAGTCTTAGGCCCAAGAACATAATCCACCTACAGTATGTTCAGCCTCTTCTCAGAAAAGTTATCAGCGTAATTGTATGCTACCTGTGAGAGGAGGACGTCATGTCAAAAACTTGACCATGTCCCTTACCTTTTGAAAAGCAGAAGTAATATCCACTCGTGGGCAGGGTCTTGTACTTGACTTGCTCCTGTCTGAAAAGTATCTCCTGTAAACCTTTTTTTTCTTCTTTTCTTTTTTCCTCTCCAAAATAGGAAAACCAGACAGGACAACCATTAATCAAGCAAGTAAAAAACTTAATGTCAGCTGAGGGGGAAGCCAGAAGCTGAGGAGAGGCGGACAAGACACTCCAGCACATCTCCTGAGGAGCAAATGAGACTACTTCTGCAACTGAACTGTAGAATGTACAAGATCATCACAAAGAATGAAAATTGTTATGTTTCACATATTTCATGGGTAAAACAGTTTAGTCAATAGGTCATCAGGCACGTAAAATATTAATATTTGCATATATGCTGTTGTGTACATCAGTGACAGAAGTTTCTGTGCTAAGATGGGTGTGTGGGGGAGCTCCAGAGTTGGAATTAATCTCTCCAGCCTGCCCTTTGTAGCTCTTGTTTCCCAGCCTACACCCTTGCAGCAACCGAGAGCTGAAAATAAAATCAGAGCCTCCTGCTAAGGTAGAGAGTATCTGAAATGCAAACACTTCCCTATGCCAGACCCTGAAGAACATGACTAATAGGCACTTTTGGTACACAGAAAAATCTCCCAGTGGTCCAAATGGACATTTTCCCAAGTAAAGGCTGGCCAAAGGCTTCAGAGGTTGGCTGTGTGGTTTCAGAGGATTTAAAGCCTATATGGACTTAAACATGGACAATGAAACAGAACTGCCTGACCTCCAGCGTCAGACCCCCAGCTGAGTGGGACACATCCTTTGGAAAGCCATGGAGTTTTGATAGGTAATCCACCAGTCTCAACAGGAATCCTTTCCAGTGCCAAATTACCTCCACTCTCAAAAATGTGCAACTTGGTCAAATTTTAATTTTCCTGGTGTTAATCCCAATTATTTCATCTTTTTGTATGTATTTTTGTCACATCCTTGGCTACATTACAAGTCTTCAGGTAGCAGGCATCTTCACTATACCTAGGTACTTATGTATCCAAGTATTTGACAAGTTAATAAGCTGACCTGGGTTTCATTGTAAAAAGCACATTTCCCAGACCCCAGATCATTCCTTCAATTCTTTTGAACCTCTTGAGTTTTTCACCATCCTTTCACTGGACAGAGTACTATAGCAGAAGGCTCACCAAGAAAATACAGGGAGGTCATTCCAATTCCTTGCTGTTAGTTTGTCACACTTTTTATTAAAGATTCAAGTATGTTCTGTCTACCCTCCTCAGAAGAACAAAATGCTTTTTGTTTCACTTTTTTTTTAATTAAAAAAACACTCAAACACCAACACTGTTGGTGATATGAAAATGAATCATTAGATAAAAGATTTTTCCCCTTGTGCTGCTTGAATGAGTAAAAGTGCTCACAGCAAGAGACAGATGCAAATTTCAGGGGGAGTGAATGAATGCATGATTCAGAGAATGGAGGTGTGTGGGTACACGTGTGCAGGGGGAGGTACCCGGGGGTGTATTTGCCTTGTCTGTGCATATATGGACTTTCTGAATATCAGAGTATAATGGACAAACTATAGAAGCCCTTGAGTATTCCCCTAAACAAACTTTGAAAACTTGAACTGCGGTAAATTACGGATTTTGTAAAAACAGAAAATAATCAGTGACTGAGATTGATTTTATATTTGGATTCAGCACTCTACCCAAAACCAAATTTTTACTAAAAACAATCACCTGTTGTTTTATTAGATTACTTATTGCATTTATATTTATATTACAGATGAGAAATTAGCTCTTATTTTTAGGTGTTATAAATATATAAATTAAATTGGGTATTATATATAGCTCTGTACACAACATGTCTCTGTGACACTCGCTATTTTTCTTGTACAAAATGTCTGTAAAATGCCTAGCCTGAGACTACTTTAGCTGGCTAATAACTAATCAGTTGCAGAAAGGTGAAACTTCTGTCAGCAATATGAAATTAGAAGGCAGAAGGCTACCCCCCTCAGCATTTTGATTACATAGACCAGGAAAAAAAAAAATTCAAGAATTAACAGTGCAAATTTTTAAATATGCCAGATGCATGGTAATTGTAAGTGCTGTTACAAGTTACAGCAAGGGAAAGGTGTTGCTTTCAGATTTGGAAATGCCTACTACCGCCTAACCTCTTTGTCAATGCGTTTGTGCTTTGCAACATCCATTTCTAAATGAATTACCTTATGGAGGAAACCAAAAGGCAGAAAACTAAAGAAATAGGGGTCAAATTCCTCCTGTGAGATCTACCTTGTAAAATTATCCAGAATGTAATAATACCATGTTATTGACTTAAGCACAGTTCCCTGTGACATGCTGCAGCTGACCTGTAATTTTTATCCTACATGTTGCCAGCACTATTAAAATGACACTTGTGAATGTAAATTAAGCTCACAAAGGGGACAGATTGTATGATTCTGGTTTCTCTCAGATGCCCGTAGGCTATCACAGGTTCCATATGTGAAGTAATTATGTTCACTGAAGGAAAGAATAAATGCTGTCAAATTGTGTACTGAGAGAGAAAGCAGCTATTATATTGCAGTAGTCACTGGAGCATTGCCTTAGAAAGTGGAAAGATGTATAAGAAAATAATAATAAAAAAGAAAAACTGGAGCAGAGCTATATTAAATATAACCTTTAAATGAGTATCTGCTTTTGAATATATATTACACAAAGTTAATATTTCACAAATAAAAGCATTTCAACTCTTTAATCGTATTTTCTTCCTCACATCTAGAGGGCACAGGGCAGAATATTTATCGGAGGAGTAAAGGACAGATGGAGCATCTTTCAGCTTTCTGTGTTTCCCCAGTGACAGGAGCCCTCCACGGCCCCAGAGATGCTGCCCCCACCTCCTTCCCCACCACAGACCTCCTCCCGAAGAAGCTGTGCAGCGGCCAGCCTCCCTCCCTGGCAGGTGCAGGTGTCCCAGCCTCAGCCCTGCCTTCCCCGCCCTGTCCCTCCACGACAGCCAGCTCCAAACCAAGAGCTTCCGCAGGCCCCGAGGAAGGGCCACAAGCCTGGCCCAGGGCGCCGCTGGCGACCGAAGGCAAGCGGCCGCTGCGCAGCCCCGCGGCTGTCGGCGAGCAGCAGCTGCCGGCTGCAGCGGCTCCGCAGGACACGCGGCGTCAACCACGGAAGCCTTGCGAAAAGGAAAGGCCAGGCCCCCCTCGCCTCCGCGGCACTGCGGCCCTGCCCGCCCGCGCCTGGAGCAGGTGAGCCTGCATTTAGACCAGGGAGGTCATCAGCGAGCCAGAGCAAGAGGGGAGAGAACACTGAGCTGGGAAAGCGGTGCTTTAAAAACCTTTCGCTTAGCAGGAGCCAAGGACACCAGAAGCAAGGAAATAAAAATTCTGCGTGCTTGTGTCGTTTTGGATTTTCATCCAGAAAGGAAACAAAGAAAGGAAGGAAGTTAGGATGCTTTGGAAACAGCCCTAAAAAACACAAAGAGGAAGGCACATCTTCTGACAGGGTGTAACCATAGATATAGGGCTCGTGAAGAAGCCCAAAGCACTGAAAAACAGAAGGCTGAAGACTTCCGTGTGTTTTCACTGCTTGCTACAGTAGTATCACCGGGCTCAGCACTCTGGAGCTTCCCGTCTCAACAGAGAGGGGAGGTTTCTGCAGCAACCCATTAGCACTAGTTCTGGATCTCTCCAACCTCAGCCTTAACGGCTTGCCAAAATAACCAAGGGCGAGCAACTTTCCAACACAGCCGCCCTCCACACCTTCCAGCTGCCTGCGCTGCCGTCACCTGCAGCTCTGTTGTTAACCTGACTGCCCTAACGGCAGCACGTGCTTGGGCCAGCAGAACTGACTGTTGAGAAGCGCAGAGAGCAGGCGGGCTGGAGAGACGGCGCGATGCCTTTATTAGCTACCCGAGCACTGAACATCTTGTGTGGCCCAGATCCTTGTCTGTGGCTCCGAGCTCTCTCTGTGCTCATCTAATACTCAAAAGCTAATACGTACAGGAGATCAAATCCCTCAGACTGCTCAAAGATGTGAAGGCAGCTCTCGGACAACCAAAGCAACTGCTGAAGCAGAGGCGATGCCTGGAAGCTCCCAGTTCTCCCTCCTCTCCCAAAGCCAAGACCAGCTGCCAGATGATGCTGCATGGAAGCAGCCATGCTAGGTCTGCAGGGTCCTTCTCCAAGTGGGTGATTTCCCAGACTGGCACCATCAGGTAATTTGGGTAATTAACTTGCACCCAAGGATCCAGCCTGATTCTGGACAATCACAGTTCACAGGCAAAGTGTCGTTCTGCTTTGACCAACACCTCTCCCTGGAGTCCATGCTCATGGGAGCGCTACCCACCAGATAAATCCTCATGTACGTGTTAGCAGTAACAAGAGATTAGGTACTGGCACTGGTATGTCACATCAAAGCCACAGCTTGTAGAAAACCATTCCGTTTGCATAATATTACGTTTCTGCTTTTGTGAAAAGAGAAGCTATGACTTTTTTTTGAGGTTTCTTAAGATAAAAAAATCTTCCAGTCAGCTTTTGCAGCCTCTCTATGGAAGCCATTTTACCAACTGCGCATTGCATTTAGTAGACTCGTTCAGCACAGAGAAGCACTCCCTGCACTGAACACCAGGAAATTTTCCTTCGTCATTTCTCGGCACACAGGCCACATCTCCGCTACTGAAGAAAATGGCCTCCATGCTGCCCCTGGCACTGGCACCATCAGACACAGCACAGCTCAAATCTCTTTACCTAAACTCTCTCTATACATTAAAATAGGGCGGTTACATCTGCATTGCCCATCAGGAACAGGGCCTGGCAATACACTGTCACTGCTCATCCTCTGGGTGCCCAGGAGCAGGGTAACAGCCTGCTCCAGCCCAGCTGTACATCTACCTTGACTGAAAGGGCTCCCAATCACTTTGGTTTCTCCACACCCAGCACTGTGAAGAAAGCAAAGCATCACCCCATCTCCTTATGTTGGTCATTGCTTTTCCACTTCCATTCCTGAGGTAATAGCAAAGAGCACCTGGATGCCAGCAGGGATGCAACGGGCTACGTGGTCCCCGTTCCCCTCCCACGGCAGCCCCAGCCTGCAGCCCCACTCGCTCCCCAGCCGCCTGCCCCGCTCCTGCCGACACCCTCCTCGGCAACGCCAAACCCCGGCAGCCCCACCGGCCATCCTCGGCAAAAACAACTCATCACCTCCCTGTTCAAGGCTGGCTCGGTAACGAACGGACTGCGGCACAGCAGCGTGCGGCGGCCGGGCGCACCAGACCTCCCTTACAGCTCACAGCGGCTCGGGCAGGCTTCAGAAGCAGACTGTGGCTGGCTGCTCTGTAATTGCTGTTCCTTTCTGTGTATGAACGTCTGTGAGTTGGTGGCTAAGAGACAAGGAGCAAACCTGCCCGAGCAGCGCACGAGTCAAGCACCGGGCCAGACGAGAGCTGGCTGCAGGGAGAAGTCCTGCCCCGCGCCGCGCCGCCGTGCTCCCCACAGCCGCCGTGCCCCACACAGCCACCGCCACGTGCTGCGGAGGGGCACAGACCCCTCGCCTCGCCCACCGGGCGCTGCCAGCCCGCAGCACGCCTCTGCAACCCCCCCGGCGCCCCGGGGGATGCGTGCACGCTGCTAGGGAGCCCTCCCCGGGAGAGTTGTCAGGGGTGGGGGTGCTTGTGCCTAACTGAATCGTTGCGTTGCGCTGCCTATTAATGCCAATTGGTCACGGGTGGGCGGGCAGTTAGCTGGGCAGCCAGACAGCCTGCCTGCTTTCAATTAAACGCAGTAGCCGTGCTACAATACACTACTGCAACCTCTTCCTTAAATCAAAAATTGAAATCAACTGCCATTTCCTAAGCAGCTCAAAACTATTAAACAATTGTTTGCAGGGTAGCTCACGTTGTGCGTGGGAGGCTGAAATGTAATGTAGAAAGGAGAGGTTTTTTCTAGTTGGCAGCATTGACAGCAACTATAATGTGTGACTCTTTTGGATGCAGCGTGGCAGAAGCAGGGTGAGGATCATCCAGCACTATTCACTACAGAAATTGTTACACATAAAAAAGAGAAGGCAGAATCAAAGATCTCAGAATCGTGGCAGGAAGGAGGGAGGAAGAGAGGGAAAGATATGGTTTGCTCTTGCAGTTTTAATAAGGATTTGTGGGGTAATGTTGTGTAAAGGTAATACAGCTGGATCTTTAATAATAATAACTAGAACCAACTCTCCATGTTAACTGACCTTTAAATATTATTGTCCCTTTCCGTTTACCAAAAAGACATTTACTTCATGAAAGATGTTATTCAACTCTGTTTAAAGATCCAATAGGCTAAAATATGCTAAACTGACATTTAGAATTAGCTCATAACACTTTTTTATGATAACTCATATTATTTTCATGTGATTTGAATGTGAGATTTTTATTTTTGTTAAAAATGTATTTTGAAACAATTTCAAATAATAGGCAGATATTGCCTGGACTTTCAGGTTATCTGTAATGATATTAGGGCCTTTCTCAACAGCTGAGTAATTACTTCCTTATTACGCTCAAGGCAAGTTGAAATCACATGCCCCGCTCAAGATTTAAACCTACATCGCACAGGCAAAGGAAGCATTCAGACTGACATTTTACATACCTAACTGCATTTTTTATAATAAGAAGAGCATCTGTGGTATATTGCCTTGATAATCTGTGAAATGAAGACAACTGGGAGCACTAGAAAAAAAAAAATCCGTTGTGTTGGGGGGGAGAAGCAGCAGGACTTGAGTAAAGGTAGATGTATTGATTCTGCCTCTATTGCATTCATCTCCCAGGGCCCATTTTGGACACGGCCACACACAAGCAAGGCCATTGCTTAGGGCAGCAGATCAAGGCGGGCAGCAGCGTGCCAGAGCCCCGGCTGCTGCCCCAAGGACTGGGTGCACGGCACTGCACCCTGACACCCCACGTCCCACCCCGGCCCCCCCAGCAGACACAGCAGCCCAGCACTCCTCCCCTCCACAGCCACATCGCCTGTCCTCCTCTCCGTCCCTTTTCAGAGCCATGCTGCTGATTTTCCTACACTGCTGAGACAGCTCCAGCCTCCAGGTCCCCCTTCCCCTGCCAAATACTCCAAGCCCACCTCCAGATGTCTTGGGCATCACAAACCATGCTTTAGAAAGCTAGCAGCAAACATTTCTTATTTCTTCTCATTCCTGTCCTCCATAAGAGAGAGGAGAGAGGTTCAAGTTTGGATACCTTAAACTGGGCAGAAGGCAGGAGGAGTCACGCAGTGACAGCAAAGGCACAAGCCATCCTTCATTTTTCAAATTTTACATTTTCTTACTCTGCGGCATCACTTGCCACCCCGGGCGCCTGCCTGCCCCTGGCTAATGCACGTTATAGCCCAGCTAGTTCAGTGTCTGCCTTTCCCCGGGCATCCTTCAGCTGCAAGAGGAGGGAAAATCAGCACAGATTGTCGATGGACCAAGAACGTGGATAAGTGAAGACATGGTGCAGCAGTGCACGATAATAAAGACCACCCAGCAATCTGCTTCAGCGCTCCTGGTTACAGTCTTTGATAATGAAAGAGAAAGGAATGGTCATTTACATGACAAAACACTGTTAAATGATTAAAAGAAGCACACACACAATCAGGAAAGAACTGAAGTGGAAGCTACAAAGAAAACCAACCTCTTGTGAAAATTTTAGCATATTGTGATTTCAGCAAAAACTAAAGAAGCAAAGATAGAAGGGACAAATTAGATAATAAGAGGAAGAAGGCTAATTTCATAAATAAAATCTGTAATATTTTCTAAAAACAAATGCTAGTTACAACACGCTTAGAAGATGTGTTTTGGTTCAGGTCAGCTCTTATTTCATCCACAAGATTTTTAACATTAGTAATCTAAAGCGGGCAAACCTAATTTTTAATTGGATATTACAGTTCATTTCAATTCAGCTAGCAGCAAAGTATATGCAAAATCTAAACAGAAGACTTCAATAAAATGCTTGAGATAATCGTAGCATACCTAACTGGTGTATAGCTCTACTGTGGAAACACTATTTATCAGTTCTGCATCTTCCAGCGAATCAAAAAGAAATATTATCTCTTTTCTGATTTCAACATTTGTTCAGTGTGTTCTGGTAAATTCTAGGTCAGATATTATACACTTGACAACAGAAACAACTAATTATGTTAGAAATCCACAGCAATAAGAAAACTACACAGTAAATACGTTATATCCAGGCAACAGCAGAAGGTAAGTTTGCATTTCATTTGCTGTGGATTGCATAAGTTGGTACATGTTTTCTGGCAAGTGTCCTTCAAATTCCAAAAATAATGCATCTATTTTATGGCATTATCTCATTTTCTATTATATTTGTTTATATCTCTGCAGTGAAACCATATTGTTATTAAGGGTATTGTTATAATAGAAAATTGCATTAGCTTTTAAACCCTGTTCTATTTTATGTGTATATAAATAGGAACATTATGATCATGTGAGATTCCCATTTGTCCTTGCTATACTCTTGACACTGCTGTAAATGCAAGCAGAGCACCAAGCCCTTACCAGGCCTTAAAATATTGCCCCTTTGATTAGCTGTACAGACATCTTTTTTGCTTTTAGCACGCAAATTCTTGCCCTGCTGGTTATGTACTCGAAAAAGTGCAAGCACTGGCTTTCTCTTGACCTTTGATCGCCAAGGTGGGTCTCCATGCATCTATATTCTTATAGTATGGCAACAGCAAATCACCCGACATCCGCCAGAGGACTGGTTTTTGGGGATATTTAGGTGGCTAATGGCAGTGAGCTGGCTAATCCGCGGTGCCTACCGGGGAACGGTGAGGCGTGCTCTCTCTCCTGGGCAGGTTCCTGAAGGGATGCGTGACACCCGAGGCTCTGCTAGGGTGGAGTTTGCAATTATTTCTGAAAGTGCAATGCAGAAACCCACTGTGGGCACCGAAGTGCCTCCCCAGGGACAGAAGGAGCCAAGATTCCCACCTGTAAAGAAAGCCCAGCCTGCAGCCTTCTAACCCAGAGCTCAGGAGCTGCCAGATGGGTTGAGCATGGGTGCACGGATCAAGCCAGGGCTGGGCGAGGGGACCAGACGTGGTGCAGCAAGGGGCACTGCTGCTGTAGCGTCTGCGTGCCCGAAAGGGGACCAGGATGCCGTGTGTCCTGGCAGCAGAGTGCCGCGTCTCCTGGCCACGTGTGTGCAACACCGTGATGCTCTGACTACACCCTGAAACTGAGATAGGGCACTTCTTTGTTAGGCATAACAAAAATGCTTTAAAAATTGTAAGCAAGGCTTTGCATTAATGACAGTAATTAACGTTGTGGCTGCGGAGAAATCAAACAAGTTTGGGTGATTTCATGTCACCTGATGACCAATTAAAAGCTGTGAATTTTGAGAGCAATTCTTTTTTTTCTTTTTCTGGATAAGGCAGAATTTAATTTCAGTGTCTTAATGTGTTTTACAGAGTGCAGTTGTGTCTCTTTCTCGCTGCCATAACACCCAATAATTCAGGGGACGCAAGGGCATATGATTACAGGGCAGTTCCCAATCGGATACACCATGTAATCAGAGCTGATATATAGTGCTACACTCAGAAAACCCAGAAGAGTCTGGTCTAAAAAGTTCTCTGAATCAGGGTAATTACAATATTAATCACAATCCATTGAGCTGAAGTGGAATTAAATACAAATTTTCTGTTTATATAGTAAGCGCTGAATGAACAGTAAGTTAGCAACAGCCATTTTGGTCTGGTTTAACTGCCTAACATCTGGAGAACATTATTACAGAGTCATCAGCCATTTGGCCAGTGCCCAATATGGAAGCAGCTTTACCCTCCTTTTTCTAAACATCAGCACAGCCTCGCCGAAACATAAGTATTTCTCTTTTCTCTTCTTGAAACAGTCTCTTAAGTAGTTTCAATATTGTAGAATTTAGATGGGGTAAGCCACTTGTTTCTGTTTAGAAAGCAAGCAAAATTGGATCAAAATGAGAGACCAATTTCAAACATTTAATTTAAGCAAAGATAGTGCTGCTTATGAGAGCCTGTGGTAAAGGCGGTTGTTCTAGCTATTTAAACAATATAATTACACGGCATTTCACAGTATAGAAGAGACAGATTACTAGAAAGTTGAAAACTGTATGCCCTTGTTCCTATATAAATATGTACATGTAACTTATCACTGCTTACTACCAAATTTATATGAAGTGTAATTTGGTCTTTATTACAGTTGCTATGCTTGAAAAGAACCTCTTTACTTATGAAGAATCCTTTTTTCTTTTTTTTTTCTATAGTAATGAAAAAACACAGTTGTCAGCATAATATCCTGACATTCAGGATGCCAGCCTGTCTCTACTGGAGTCAGATGTGAAAATAAATAGATATTAAACTGTCAGTCAATGAAATTACAAAGTCAAGAGCAGCTCTAGCTGCGATCCTGTGTGTTCTGTTTGATGGACACAGGTGTTTAAGTGTTATGAAATCCAGCAGAGCCTCAGAGTGAATAATGCACCTTCCAGCAGTCCTGCCTTAGCCAAAAGAGTTGCGGTGAGCTCCCCTCTCACCCTGCGGCCCCCCAGGCAGTTGATGTGCCCTATGGAAGGGGCCAGAAAGGCCTTCCAGGTTTATGGGAGCTAAAACCTGAGAAGTCTTAAAGCCCGCGTTATGGCATACATTGAGGAATCGAAGCTGCACTCCTCTGAAACAGTGAAGGTTAGTCCCACTGGCTTTGCATACGAATCTAAGGCAGATGCCCAAAATCCACATCATTTATTTATTATTCATAAGGCACTTAAAGTCAATCATCTGTCACTAATAAACATTAACACTATTAAAAATTAATGATCATCCTACAGCATGCTGAGACTGATTCTTCTTTCTGTTTGATGAGTATTGGAGCAAAGTACATTGCTTTCATTTACTGACTCTTAAAGTGTTTATGCTTTATATAATGCTGCTACTTCAGCTCCTCCTCCAAACCCCAGTGACCCCCTTCTCATGGAATGCCAAGAATTGATCAGTCTTGTGAGAGGAGCTCGAAAGGATGGGTTTAGGTACAAACATACATCTGCAGAGAAGAAAAATAAATCACGGATTTAAGGTTACCACACAGCACAAGCCTTTGTGGTTACGGGGCTTTTTGTCTCTCTCTCCACCCTCTGCTAAACAGTACAATGTCTGTGACGGGACACGCGTCCCTGTGCTCTCTGCTGTACAGGGGGGTCCCGGCTCAGGTACCAAACCACAAGTGGACAGTGAGGCTGGAAATAACAGCTCTGACGAGACTACCTGAGAGTCTCACAAGCTGGAACAAGAAAAGGCTTCCTGAAGAGCAACTCAAAAGGTAACTTCACCAAAGGTCCACACAGTGTCGCAGGGCACTTTCTTCTCTTAGTGGGTGGGAGGCAAAGCCCACGGCTAGAGATGAAGAAACAGCTTGCACCTTAACCCTTCAAAAGGACATTCCCTCTAAAAGTAAAAAACATCCTAGACCCTTTATCTTTTGTGTTCACATTTTCAAATACAAATCTTGGGGAATACATCTCCTCCTTACCTTTATCTCATTTCTGTCTTGCACAGGCAGAACTCCTAATTCAGTGCTCTTTCCTAAACACACACGCATCCTGTTTTGCCCTACTCCTCGTTTTAGCGATTACTTAATTGTGGAGTGCTGTAAGTATATTGTAAATAATCGCTTGATACACAGTTGATTCTGTTAAAATGCAGATAAATAAATCTAACTAAACCTGCATTAGAGACCATTCTAGTAAGTAGAAGAAAAGAGGCAATATCATTGTGTGCATCAAATCAAACTAACCTCAGATTTATTTGAGTTATATCAAACCTCTAAAAACAAGCTAAACTTAAGGTCTCAGTACTGATGATATAATATGAAAACTTGCCAAGACGGGAGACATATTAATCTTCCTCTTGCAATTTACACTATAATATTTCAGTGCCAAGCCATTTTTCATAGAAAAACAGTGACTGTTAAGAAACAGAAAGATCTGTAAGTAGAATTAAGTGACTGCAATCACCCCGTTTCCTTTCCTTACTCATGTTTCACATGAAATAACTAATGGGGATTTGCAAAGAGCAGCTATTAGAGCTAGAAACGTACCAACCAACTGGAAAACCATGATGCCAGAGGACCACACTCACTCTACTGAGGACTGGGAAGGGTTTGTATTACATATGTACTACTTTTGTATCACCTGTTACCATTACAAATGAAACTTGGTTCCATCAGAAAAATACCGTCATCCAAAACTAATTCTGCCTTTCAGGGTACAGCAAGGCACGACGCAGTGAGAACTCCCTGCAATGTCCTCAGCAAGACCTGAAGAAAACTTTTTTCAGACGCCTCAGTTCAGTGCCTGGCACATCATTTTTACTTTTGCACATCTCCCATCTTCTGCAGAGCCACACCACAGTGGGCAGCTCCATGAGTCATACCTAGGGAACTGAGACCTGGTCCTGCTGTCACACACACCAAAAAGCCCCACAGAACCTGTAACTGAACAGTTTTGAACAGAATTAAGGTACACAACCTTCTAAATCTCAGGCTGAAGACTGTTCCGAACAATACTTTTTAGTCATACCACTTTGTCCTGCTGCCCGTTCTCGACCGCCAACAGACTTCTTCCTAATTTGGCTCGTTTTTGTCTTAGAATTCATGCACTGTCAAGCCAGCTTACTCTTATAAGGACAGTGGGAATTACAGTCAAGAAAAAGATATATTAAAGCATCATTATTCAAACATAAAAATGCAATGAAAATGTTAACCAGCTTTCCCTAAGGTGAAAGTGTTTATTGCTAAGTTTTTGCAGCACAATTACATTCAAACAGACAAATGCTAGATTAAAATAAAGCATTTCTTTTTCTCAATCTACCTGGGAGAAATGGAAAAACACCTTGAAAGCAAGCTGCCTCATATCAAACACTTACCCTAAAAGCTTTTCTATTAAAAACGTTAGATTTTAAAGAATAATTTTGAGAAAACCAGGCAACTAAAATACAGTGCCTTATTTTCCCTTCTTAAATATGAATACCTTGCACTGACTTTCTGCAGTGGGTAAGATTGGCATTTATATTCACTTCTAAAACAAAACCTGATACTTTTTTACATTATGCTGCGCAAGCGACATTTCCATAGGTTTATTGCAGTTAGCACAGCACAGGCACGCCGCAGCCGGCTGGGAGGTGTACGCGGCGCGGTTCGCACTCCTGACTGCTGCCCCAGAGCAGCTCCCCGGACCCCCCACAGGGGCTGGGAACCGATGGGCGCTCGAACGCTTCACGTGAAGCTGAACTGCGTTCCAGCCGGCGCGATGGCAGGCATGGCACAGGCGTGGCACGTCCCGTCAGCAGAGGTGCCGGACAAGGTGAGGTGTCCGTGGGACACTGAGCCTGAAAGGTTGCCCACTGGCACAGCCCCTTCATTTGCCAGCCTGCCCTCACCGCAGGGCTTCAGCCCCACAAATGGGGTCTCTCGGCTGTCCTGGCTGTTCCTCTCCCGTTCTTAGGCGAGTCACTCAGGTGCCACCTTATTCCCACTTGAAAAGACACAGACCCCCTTTGCCTCCCCAGGCAAAGGCGAGGTCGTGCTGCTACCAAGACCCATCTGGAGGCCCATCAGAGGCCGTATAGGTTGTATACAGCCAGGGACCTCGTGCAGGCTTCTGACACAAATGACTCTGCAAAAAACCCAGATCACAACAGTAGGAGGTGACGTGGCCCACACTGGGCCACAAGAAACAGCAACTCTGCGGCACCAGTATCTATGAACACAACTGAGAGCTCCTATCTGTCTCTCATACGAGTGCTGGACCACAGACTATGGGCCATCTGCCCGCAGTCTAGGCTCACAATCTGTGAGTAATTATAGACAGGATATTTCATCTTAGAAAATGGCAAAATTAACAAAAAAGGCACTGAAAAAAGCCAGAAAACAATCAAAAAGCAAGCAGCAAAACTGCCGTCAGCTGTTGCACGGAGCCCCATTTGCCAGCCCTTGAACCCAGCAGCGCTTCGTTCCCGGATCCACCACCACGTTAGCTGCCCCGGAGCAGGGATGACTGCAGGAGGCATGGGGGCAGTTTGGCTGACATGGTACTGCCTCAGAGGGAAACGTCCCAAGCCCCTTTCACAGCCTTTGCACCAGAACTGCCAGCCCTTCTTCAGGCTGCCCCGTCTCTGCCCGCTCCACCACGTCACTCCCCTGTGCCGCGCTGGCAGAGGGCACTCGGCCCCCCCGGCCAGCTGCACCCCGCGGAGTCACACAGGGCTGCGGAGTGCTCCAGAGGCACGGCACAGACGATGCACTGGGCCTCGGCTGGAAAGGCAGAGGGGAAGGACAAAAACTTACCACTCGACATTCGATCTGTGACGCTGCTGCAGACAAAGCTGGGGAGATCGTAGCTGCTTCTGGGGTGGTTGGCTTGCTGTCGCTGAGCAGAGAGTGATAACTTGTGGTCAGCAGGAGATGTGGTTTGTCAGCGGCGCCCGTTCCCCACATGCGGACCGCATATGCAGTGAGGGAGCATCCCTTTCAGAGGAGCATGCTGAATCCCTAAGCAAAAAGTCCCTTCTGGGATGAGGCTGTCACCATGAGGCTCGGGAAAGGCTAGGTCTTGGGATTTCATTCATACCTCATCCTTGCCTCCGTTACATGGCCATCACTTGGAGCTGAGCCTCTCTAGCCGCAGCCCACCATTTGACTCAGGACAGCTCGGACCCAGACCAAGCAGTCTGCTCCTCAGCACCCCTGGGATGTCCCCTTTGGTCAGCCAATGGCTGACTCCAGGAGAAGGCTGCCTGGAAATGCCATGCTCTCTTCCACTCACTGATGGTCAGGGTGGGAACGGGCAGGAGTCCTGCATACTTGAATGACCCAAGGAGAGCAGGAGGCAACCAACTGCTGCCCAGTCCTGAGTACTGTGAGGATGAGATGGGAGCTGCTGGGGAGGCAGCGTGGGACAGCATCTCCGGGCTGAGCCAGCACAATCCAGTGGAGAACTCTTAAAGAGCGACAAAAACTATGCACATGCAAAAACCCTGCATTAGTCTTCAGTAGCGTGAGTAATTAGTGGTTCCTTACAACAGGGAAATGGTACAGAAAGTAGAGATCCAACTGCCTTAAAACAACAGATACTCTCAATTCATTTCTAATTTATGCATTCTTGTCATATGAAAGCCACTTGCTTAAGCTGCTTTTCTATCTATTTGCAGTCTGTTCAGACACACAATGCTCAGTAGGGGTCTGTCTCCATGATTCATTGGCTCAGATTTCCTATAGAGTTTACATGATGTCTACTAAGCCCCATACAGTTTTGTATCCATTATAACCAGGGACAAGCAAGCAGGGCTCAGGAGGCTGAGCATCCATCTAAGAATAGCTTCCTGTCTTCCAGCTCTCTTCACAACAAATGAACAATGGTTACATTTTACCGGCTAGCACTGCATGGTGAGGGGAAATTATAGGAACTTGTCTGAGTTAAATAAGGGAAGAAGCATTTAGAGTGAAGCTCCTTAAATGAGCAGGTCAATAACTAGTTTAGTGAGACCAAGGCACATAGCTAATGAGAGAATAAAGAATTATTCTTGTCAAGAGAGAAAAAGATGCTGCCCCAGTTTTGTGCTAAATAATTACATTCATTATGTTTAGGACAGCCCTGCAAGTGGTCTTTTGCACTAGTAAATTCATTAGCAAAGCTAATAGGCAAACTACTATTGGGGCAAATTTAAACGATTGCAATAGGATGGATGGCAAAGATGGGGAAAGGTAGTATGAGAGCTAAGAGCCAAAGTCAGCTTTAAGTATAATTGAATTTATCTTCTCATCAACTCTAAGGTCTCCTTCTGGGCTTGAAACAAGGAGAGGAAAAGCCATTGAAAAGAAAGGATATTCAATTGATTGGATTTGTTGTTAGCTTTTCCAGCTTACGAAGCTGTCTAAACTGACCTCTTGACACACGACAACAATTATAAATCCAACAAAAATTAAAACGTTAACTGAATTGGCTCAATGTTTCCAAATGACAAAGGATCTCAAAAGTGTCAGGAAGCCATCTCCCCAGCAGAAAAACTGGCTTTGAATTTACCCAGGTGTTCATGAAACTCAGCTGGGCAGTAGGAAGGTAGGCTGCAGTGTCTCTAGGCAAGAGTCATGGTCACACAGGGGCTGCAGAAGAGGGCCAGCCGGATCACCTCCCATGGCTTTGGAGAGCAGCAGCATGTGGCCCCGTGCTAGGCACCACAGAGTGGTGGTGGTCCTCCCTGCCTGCTCAGACTGCAGTCCTCCCATCAGCACAGCCTTGAGTCCAACGCTCCATGAACACACGTGGGGCTGCCAGCCCTCTCTGGTACTCTGATTCAGGCTGGCTACGTATTTATGCAGACACCACCATGTTAGGTACGCTTAACTAAGGTTTTCATTACAGATGTATTTTTAAATAAAGAGGTTTAGAATCTGATAAAATCACTGGAAGAGCTGTGGGCATAAGTACATCTTCTTTAATCATGCCCTGCCTAGACCATAATCACAGAAACTTCATAGATACAAATGCAGCATTTTGAGGTGAGCCTAGAAAATTATTGAAATCAATTTAGTGAGTCTGTGGAGCACAGCAGTAACACGTGTAGGACAGAGCAGACCGCCGCCGGCACTTACAGCAGTGGCTGACACTGGCCACCATCTCTAGGCAGGGCTACACAGCCCTCCCACCCTGCAGGGCTGCCTTCGCTGACAAACCACCTTGCAGGGGAATGGAGGCAATTTCTGTCACTGGGCTCAGTACAGGACATAGCTTTAGCTGAAAAAGCAGGAGGGATTTTTTTTTTTTTAATGTTGAAACATTAGAAATAACACTTTCAAGGTTACTGATAAAGTACAGTGCAGGTCATAAACAACTGAGCTTCATTTTCCACAACTAGACAGAGCAGCAGGCACTTAGAAAAAAAATTATACTGGTTTGTAAATGGAACAATTTAATATGGAAGGAACTGATGGCAAATAAACGAATGCCAAGGCAACTTCTCTGTCACTAGCTGTACTCTGTTCCTTCCATTTCTTTAAAAATCACAGCTAGTGAACTAGAATTTGTTCAATCCGACCAAAGAAATTGATTTAGAATGTGAAATATACCCTTAAGAAGGGAGAACACTGTGGTCCTTCCTGACAAAAACCTTTTCTACAGACGGTGCACTGGGGAGGTCTAAATACATGGAGCTATGGCCAAGATTTTCCAGCCACGTAGCTGGAAACACTCTGCACTGCTGTCCTTTGACAAAGTCATCTGTGTGGTAAAACGTCCTCAGAACAGCAGAGCCTGAATGATAGGTATGACAAAACATCTTGTTTCTTCAGCTACCTTCCAAGTGGCTAGGTTGTTTCTCCAAACCTGTGATGCTTTCACACATGCTCTGACCAACCATCTCTTTAACATGACCATTCTTGTTATCTACCGCAGCTAGCGGTGCTGAATCTGGTCCCTTCTAGGAACTAAGACTTTATTTTCTGACTTCCTGCAGGAAAAAAGATTCATTGCTTATGGACTGCCATTGACAAGCGAATGCAGTCTCAGTGCTGCATCATCAGCAGATTTGAGTCTTTTATCAATAGCTTTAGCCATAGAAATCTATGCGTAGCTCTGAGAAGCACTTGCTCCAAACAAAATCATGTTGGAACCAAAGAAACTGGTGAAAAGACACGTTATAAAGTGTGGGTTTTGGGGCAGGGGAACAGCGGTGCAGCAGGATCCCAAGGAGGCTGTGTCATCTCCATCCTTGGAGATTCACAGGAGCAGACTGGACAAAACTCTGAGCAACCTTGTCTGGCCTCACAGCTGACCCTGCTTTCGGCAGGTCAGACCTAAGCCCTCCTGCAGTCCCTTCTCAACAAAGCTAGGATTGTGTGACATGAGGTCTCACTCAAAATTGCACCACCATCTTCAGCCATCCACAAGTCAGAGAAGACATTCTTACCCTGCTCCTTCCCTAAGTGCATGGCATTTTGGTACACACACAGACCTCTTGCTAATCTCTTCCTGTACATCGTTCTGCCCTATCAGGCAAAACCCCACATATTCCTGTTTTACTTTTCATAGTCCTCCTTTCCTAGGAGCCTGTAGGCTTTTCAGTGGTACAGGCCTTACAGAGACTCGGTCTTTCGCAGCGGTTTGTCAGCACAGAGAGTGCTCTGAAGGGAACAGCAACGTACACCTCTGGTCTTCATGTCCACCACTTCAGATTAGTATTCTGCGTTCACTGCTATTTATACTCTCTAACTTCTTGATACCTACGGTTGAGTGAACTTGACCAAAACCTCTCCCTGGTTTATGAGTGTGGATTTAGTTTTTATGTTCACTGACTGTTAATGAGGCATCTTCTGCCTTAATCCTGCATAAAATTAGGTACCTACTGAAAAACACTCCTCCCTACTGATTTTCATTGATTGCACAGGGAATTAGGATCTGGCAACCATCGATAACAGCCATGAAGAGATGCTCGCTGCTCTCTTGATCTTATAAAGTGAACTTAGTTCTAGCAAGTGGTCAAAACATGGCTCAGCATGAAAAAGAAACCCTTCTCAGCCAAATTGTACCAGTAAGGATCCTTGAGATCAGCATGGAGCTGGACTCCATCTTTGGATAGATCTGAGCAAAGTGCCAGGTAGAACCAGTGCCCGGACACACAAGACTGCCACCACTCGCTATCCCCTACCCGCTGTTTCCAGGTTCTGAACACACCTTGTGAAAGGACAGCAAGCGTAGAAACTCGTGCTGGTTTGTGGCATCCACACTACAGTGCCTCCAGTTTAAGCTTTGCCATGTAGCCAATGCAAAATAAACTGAGCAGCTCCCCCAGTTGCTCGATTCATCTCAGTTGACTTGATTCATCTGCTTTGGAAGGGGAGGAGGCAGAACTACAGCACTCATGCACATTTTCCTATGTGCACAGCCAGGCTATGGGCTCAGAGGAGGTACAGGACCTTGGGAAGGAGCTCTCGCTCCTTCTTACTCTACCATGCCAGTGAAAAGACCTAACTACTGTTCAGCTTTCCACTATTGCAGGTCTATGGGAAGAGCAAAACACAGCAAATGAAATTTGACATAACAGTCCAGAACTAGTGATGGAAAAGCTGGCTAGCACATCCGTGGCTGAATTTAGTTATTTGATTTAACTATACTGTGATTGTATATGATCTATATTCTTGGCCTTTAAAACCAAGGATAACCTATGGCTTATAAAATTTCAGTTTATCTTTAAACACTATTAATGGCTGTCCATAGCAGACACAGCTTTATCAGAGGGGAGGATAGTGGAAATTTGAGGAAGAATATCTCTGTCTAACTGCCTACCTGTAGCTGAGAAATTAGTGTTCTTCCCAAGAAAAAAAAGGCTGCGGTTAATTAGGTGATCCTTGAGCAATGCATGCAAAGTTCCTATTGTGAAACATGATTTTATAAAGAAATAGATGCACATCCCCACCTTGCCACAGTCTGATAAAAAGTGAAGGAGAGTACAGTACGTACCACAAAATGGATGACAACTTCATATAACTCGTTCTGAAAGAAAGCAGCCTGTTGTTTACTGCATTTATCGACAATCTGTGAAAGTAGACCAGAAATCAGTCTAATTACCAGAGTGCCAGTTGTGCTTGTTAACACCAGCTTTGTGACCAAATGTTATTCCACAGTTGTCACATCACAAGAAGGTTTCATTACTAACATAATAGTGAACAAGATCACATGCCTAGCTATTGATTGATCTGCCACACAAAGGAAGGACGTTGTTGTCTCTATTATAACCAGTTACATCTTTGTCTGCCTCTATAATATGCACAGGAATGTATCATGAGCAGTTGCTGCACTGTTTCCTAATTTCTGCCTGTTAGCCCATTAACAGCCCATTAGGATTTGCAGACTTTACCACCAGTGAAGAAATGACCTTGCCATAACTCTGTCTTGTACAATCTTCAAAAAATTGTTTTCATCACCCTTCCTGCATTGGATCCTACAAGGATTGAGGTTTAATCAACATTTGCTTTATAAATATATCACTTCTGCCAAAACAAAAGATACTCCAATTCTTTCAAAACGCAATTAGGTAACACTGCAGGAACAGTAGAAATATTCATCATTACTGCAGCTGAATGGCCGTGAAAGAACTATATTTTAAACCAGAGAAATACTCTACTAACAAGCACCTCAGACAAAATGAACTAACATTGACCCTCAGACCATCAAGATACTGCTTGCCATTCACTGACCAGTCGTAAACGCAAACAACAGCTTTCAGGCCTGTTGTTAGTATTAAAAGTGAGCAGTCTTGTTTATTTTTCTGTGAACTCAATAAATATTATAATGTAAAAGTGGATTTGTTTATCATTGTAAGCCTACAGAAAAACAAGCATGCCTCATCATCTTATCTGATGATGAATGATTTATCAGGCAGAACGTGAATCTGCTTCTGAGTCTATTTTCCTGTTTATGCTTGTTGAACAGATACAATTTAATGAAGAATATAAAGTACTTAAAAATCTGTCTACCATTAATAGTTTAATTAAACTGACATGTACTTCAAAAACAGAGAGACAGAAAACATTAATTTTGGTTATAAAGGGCATGGCATTATTAAAGTGCAATTAAAAACAACATTCACTTACAATTAATAGCTAAAACAATTTAATTATTTAACATTTGATTGTCAGTTCTGGCTAACTTAGCCACCCCAAGGTAGGTATGTTCTTTGGTCCCCTTGTAAAGTGCATTACGTGGCTGCTGTCACGCTGCAAAGACCCAAGCACAAGCTAACAAGTTGCTCCTGGGCAATATCTCACTGTAAATCCCCTGACAAACACAGTGCTGGGCTAGCGTCCTCTGGTCCCTTCTGCGTCCTTGGGGTGCCAGTTCCCAAAGGATCCCTTCCTGACCTCTCCGCTGGGGAAGGTAACAGCCTCCGCTGAGGAGGGTGCAGGGTCTAGGGGCTGACCTGTGAGCTGGTTCCTGGCTTTTAGATCACTTTTCCCTAGTAAAAGCATTAATTTGGGTCCCTCGGACATACTCAGGCACCTGTTTTGTTCCTAAACTTCATGTCTCTTACAGCTCTCTCTTTCCATCAAACTTGATTGAAATTAGTGAACTAGCTCAGCAGTTATTTGAGGGAAGGCACTGGAAAAGAGAAGCAAAGAAAAGCAGCTCCACCACACAGGTCTCACTTCACTTGGAAACAGGACAAAAATCTCTCCTGCCAAATTCAAAGTTAAAACCTGAAGATGCAAAGTGAAAGTCTGACAAAGAATTGTTGTGCTTCCCAGAAGCACAGGTCCTTCCTGAACAAAGTAGCAATGGAAATTTCCTTGAAATTCAGCCTATGTTTTTTAAGAACGTAGCAACAAACATATTTAGAAATCTCATCAGAATTTCAGGATCAGAAGAAAATCCAGACTTAAAACACAGGACTAGTCTGAAAACAGAAATTCTGTTCCATAGGATATTTCAATACTCTCAGAGCTATACTAAGGAGAAAAGCCACTTTTGGTGTAAAATTTCAAAAAGCTGAGAGACCTACCCCTCTGTACCCAGGAACCCTACTGCAGAGCCATCCATCTGTGGTTGGAGTAACCGTGTCTGGATCACCCTGTTACCCAATACACCAGCCGCTGGGCAGCTGGCTGTCCTGGGATACGTGTGACAGGAACTTTGGTTTCAATGATTTGCTTTTGAAAATTTTTTTGTTGAACAGTTCTCAAGAAACATTGCTCTCATCATAATTAAGGAAAACCAGATGCTGCACTTTTCACGCGGGCAGAATGTCATGCCAAGTTCCATGGCTCTCAGTACGACTTTGCAGATCTCAGAAGTTCTCTCTTACAAGGAAATTGCAGGATTAATGTCCTACTAACCAATCACACTTATTCCTGAACACAACCCGGAGCAGAAGTTGTTTCAAGATTATTTAACTAGTTGCTATAAATTTGATTTACTCATTTCCTTATTAGTTGAGGAGTGTGGAGTGGTTGCAACTGCTCCCATAAATCATAAGATACAGTCCTCTATTACCTCCCCGGGAGGAAAGGAGAGAAAAAACAAATGATAAAATCAGAGGGAAAAAACCCCAATGGCATAGCTAAAATGTTCACAAAAGCTTTCTTTCATGCCTTTTTACCAATACAGAGAGTGCCATAACCCTTGTCATACCACCTAACAGGTGCTGACTGACTTAAGTCCAGGAGAAGAAGTCCTTCTGCCCATACTGCAGGTGGCTGAGCCAAGCTGGAGCCTCCAGGATTAGAGAGAGGAGTGCGCTGAGCTGGGGTCTGCCTTGCAAGCATGTGAAACGACTGTGAAAGCATGACAGCTTTCACTTCTGGGGCTTAGACCAGGGCTCCAGAGCTGACTGCAAGTCAGACAAATGCACAGCAGAGGATGGCACCTGGGCTTCCACTGGTAGATTAATTTATCAGAAATTTGCATGGCGAAAAAATGGGTTTGTTCATATTTTCATAGGGAGCATTTTAATGACAAAATATTTGTTATACTGCACCTGTAAATAATGTATAAAAAATGAGAATAAAAGTAATCAGTACAAAGCAATGTATTCCTGCACTTAAATTTCTCCATGGAGAAAATTTAAATTTCTCTTAATTTTAATCTCTGTTAAATTTAACACTTAAATTTCTCTGTGGAGAAATTTAAAGGAAGGGGGAAATGGTAAAGGCTGGGAGTTAGTAGGATTCATTAAAAAAATAAAACATAAGCAGTGTCTGTCTTTACCTTTTTTCCTCTAAAGAGTATTATAATAATAGATTTATTTTCAACGCAGTCATTAAGCCTGCCACCTTCACATAAAAACACCTGCACTGACACAGCTTAGGCTTTGTATTCAGATGTTATTCCCAAAAGAGTAAATGTATTTAATAAGTGGTCGGAGCTAAAGCATTTCAGTCCACCAGAAGAAATGATTAAGAGAACGGCTGTTCATTTGAAGATCTTGTGAGGAATTTAGCAACTGGGCTTGTTGAGGAGTATTCGCCAGGGATGCCACATACCCTCACCGTAAAGTTAAGAGCTGATTTTGCACCGGGCCAAGCTGGGAATGTTAAGGGTTTTTAGGCTTTTAAGGGTTCTGGCTCTGCAATCTGTAACCATGTTAAAACACACTCTTTTCAAGTTCTGTAGCTGAGATGTGACTGCAGTCTAATACAGACCACCAGAGGAGGTAGAATAAAGTCTGGACACACATTTGAAAGTAAACCAAGGGATATGGGTAGTCTATACACCACTGGATATAAGCTAGAAGTAAAATCATTTATGCCTGAAGCAATCATGAGAATTTCTATCAAATTGCTAGCCACACCAGTAATCAGATGTTTGCATATATAGAACAAAACACCAGGCAATTACTGAGCTTTATTCCCTTCATGGTTTATCCACTGTTATGTGACCAATGCAGCCTTGAAAGTCAAACATCTTGTGAAATACTGTATTAATTGACTACAAGTTTCAATCTTTTCTTTAAAGACAGAATGTTGCCTATCATTTAATATTTTGTAAATATATCTCAGACCTTACCCATTAAGAATATTTTTTCAGACTTTTAAAAATTTTTCTTACAAGTCTACAGAACTTCAGTAATATAAGCTGCCATTTATGAGATTATAGTTTATTCTCTATTTTAAACAGTGTAAAATCACATTAAATTACTATGATCTTCTAATTAAGGCTCTGCCCCACATAAGACCGAGGCAAAGCGTGTCTGAAGAACTCCCTGACATAGAACCTTTCACAAAAAACTCTCAAGGTGTGTGGTTGTCTAGGTGGCTTTGCAAACGAAATCAAGGCATTGGACCTAGAGTTGGTTATTATTGTCTTTAAATTAAGCTTGAAATGCGATGCAACTGAAATAAAAATCAGAAGCAGAGCAGGGTATTGTTTGGTTTCTGAATATTAAATGCAATCAGAAGGTAATAGTACTTATAGATTTTTCGTATACAAACAGATTTGTGGAACTGATAAAAACCATTTGCTCACTGAGCTTCAAAAATCTGGATAATATAATAAGTGAATAATCAAATAAGTTAACTCAGGCAGCTTGTTTGGTTCAGTGCTACAGATATACAGGATTTATATTTAAAGGACTACTATTAGTTAGAAGGCATACTTTTTAAAAACCAAGTAACTTTACTATAAGTGTCATTTTAGGTAATGAGACAAATGTAGTGTAAAAAATAAACCAAGTTCGCAGCATTCACAGCTGATAAAAATGGCAAGTTAGCAAGTTTTATTTTTGTTGTTTTATTTTTGTTGCTGATCAATTTTACTTTCAGGTTTGCATACATGAGAATAAAGTAGCAATACCTGAAGGCAATAGTCATTTACTTTTACAAATATGTGTCTTTATAGATTTCATTTTTATAATTTTATGAAAATGCTCCTGTTAATTTGAAGTTCCTGGTGAGTTTTTTCCCTTTCAGAAAAATCTCTCAGCTGATTTTCAGCATCTCTGATTACTGGAAGTAACCTGCTCTCTCAGTAAGAGAAGGCAGTTTATTGATACAGATATTTTCTTATGTTAGCTTTTCAAAAATTAGGATTTATGTGGTTTTATGTGTTAAGAAAACAAGTAAAATTGTACTGCAAATTTTAGGGGCCCCAGTGCCTCCTCAGGATGCATGATGTGTCTTCCCTGCTTCAGTGTCACGAGAATGCTAAATAAGGAGAGAGAAATCCCTTCCTTCAGGAAAAAAAAAGATTAAAATCAAACACCACCCTTAAAATACTAGATCACGTCAAAACTGTGGGAGGGGGTTTCTGATACTATGGGCTGTGGTTTTATATTCACATTCTGCCTGCCAATATTTTGGGTAGTATTCTGATGCTGAGTTTTTATCCTTTAAGGACCTCCTATCCCCTGGGCTCAGGTTTGGCTCAGTATTGGAAATGCCAGGACAGCAGCTGCTCCGAGAGCAATGTGGATGAAATTTCACAAGAGCAGCTTTTCCTGCGTATTTTAAACTATTCTGAATACAGAAAAGCAGGGAGAAAATAAAAAAGATAAACACATGAATCAGACTAAAACATGGAAGGGGAACGTGGAAAGCAGAATGGGAGCGAGGAAATACACGTGTGTGGAAGAACCGAGGAGCCAAATGGGGAAACCGAGAGAAACATTTGGAAAAAAAATCTGAGGAGCAGAAGGCTGACAGAAGAGGCAAAATTGGGGAGAGGGAGAAGTGGAGGGTGGTAACACAGAAACACAGAGAGGAAGCTAAAAAATAGTGGTGGAAGGAGGCAAAGGAAGGACAAAGGGCAGAGAGACAAAAACTAGCAGCATGAAACAAAAATAGTGGGGGGGAGAGCTGGTGAAGAAGGTAAATTGAAAACAGGGATCCAAAATGAAGGCAAAAATTTTACAGAGTGAAAACCCAACTGAGAAGCCTTTATGAAGTTTACAGGAAACTAGCTTTGGGGAAAGCCCGGGCAGCGCAAGGACGGCAGCGCACGTTTCTTTACCTTCTCAATCTGGGTTCAGGTTAACAGAGTCTCTGTTTACAGCAACCCCCAAAATAAACACCCAACTTATTGGAACTGGTAAGGGGGACATGGAATAGCTACTGCCTTTTCTCCACGAGCAGCGCAATCTCCTCCTTTTGTGCCCTGCCTTTCGGAACAGGAGGAACAAACAGGCAAAACGTAATTTACAGTCTTGCTTTATCTGTATCCACAGCCCATCTGCTAACTCGAACGGCAGCAGAATGTGTATGTGTGCATTCAGAGATGGCTGTCGTTAGACCAATGAAGTTAACCAACGTATAAAAGCCCAGGATCAGATCAGTAATAAAGTTTACACTTCATTACAGATGTCAAAATCTTTGCTGATTTTTTTTTCCATGAGTATTTAGCTTGTTGAATTTCACAAGCAAAACCATCTTCAGTGAGCATTAAGGAATCAGATATTTGGAAGCTCTAGCATTCGGGATTGAAACCTGAAAACAGATATTTCCTTAATAAATTTACAGAATTAGAAAAACTGGACATATTAACATACATCTCCGTATTCATGGCTGTAAAATCATTGGATTCTGGTCTCATCAAATTTACATTGTGGAATCTGAATATGGTATGATTAGGCATTATTTTAACAACTACATTACAATACAATTTAAAATAAAATGGCCCTTCATATCGCACTAATATCAGTGTTTTAAATAACAAAGGGGATTTTTTTTTTTTAAATAAAGGAAAGGATTAGCATTTAGTTTCAATCAGTATAAGCAATGCTGTACCAGTTGGTGTCTCAAAGATTCAGGATTTTATTAATATTCCAGAGATGCATTTGTGTTGCCTCTGGGTACACTGAAAAGCCACTTAAACTGCACTTAAAGCAGCACTACAGGATCAAATTGATGTGCATCAACCATTTACAATAAAACTTGATTATTATAAAGGCATACATATTTGCATAATTACATGTTTGATTTTTTGATAATGCAGCATACACTACAAAATGTTGCTTCATGTAGAAAGGCATCGTCAAAAAGCACCATCTGCTGTAGTGTTTAATGCACTGCAATGTTTGAAAAATTCTGAAGGTAGATTTGTGTGAATCAAAGGGGAAAGCAAAGGAGTTTTGCTAGAACAAGAGGTTCAGGGCTGGAGGAGGGGACGTGGTACAGTGTGGATTTTTGTTAGGCTGTCATCTGTTTCTGGCTATTTTAAAATAAATTTGTCAGGGGGAGAAAGGTAAAAGACACCAGAGCAGCACATCCTATGGTCCACAGAACGTAGAATTCAGAACTTGAGAGCATTTGGCATAAACACATTTTTGACGTGTTCACTCAAAAAAAAAAAATTTCAGCTTCTAATATATGCAATAAAGGAATCATATTGGGAAAGAAGGCAAACAGCACAGGTAATGGATTGTTACACCTATTACTTTGACAAGAATGAATCTTTTTAAAGGAATCTCTATTAAGCATCACAATAGCTTAAAAACCATAGAACTTGAAAGTAAAAATATCTCCATATTTACTCAATTCAAAAGGAGAAGCCTTCTGTTCTTCAGTAATATCTGACCATAAAACCCTAACAAGAGTCCAATGTGTTCAGGAAGTTGGATGCTAAGATTGCAGAAGTAAAAGCGTACCTTGGAGTACTAGAAAAAGCAAGCACTTCTAGACTCAGCACAGTTAGCCCAGAGTTCTTGTATCCTAAAAATATGCATAATTTTGATTAGCACTATGTGTCTATCATTTTAATACCTGAGGCTGTTTTTCAAAGTAGATTTTGGAAACGACATTAATCAAATGTAGTTGTAGCTGTTTCTAATATTCTGCCATCCCAAGGAGTTTTTATGCATGCATCCAGAACGCACACACAAACACAAAAGGGTCTTCTGTGGCTTTTTCCGAGTCTGTTGCCACCTCTGAGCTATGCCGTGAACATTTTTGGACATTGTGCTGAGTGGTAAAGCACAGCACAGCCCAAGATGGGGAGGATCCGGCAGGGAAGCCAATAGGCATGTACTAGCCTGTTGCTTCCCAGTAGGAGCTCATTCCTTCACAAATTGGCCTTTGGTAAGCGGTGTGATTCATTGCTCAGGGACTGGATTACAAGCTGGAAACCAGCTGCCAGAACTTAGGCAACTCATTTCACTTCCCCATGATTTCCATTTTCCTTCCTCCTGTTTTTCACATCACATTAGTTGAAAATATAAAACATTTCAGGGCAAGGACTTTTTCATAATACAAGTTTCCAGCGTGTTGGGCATTGAACAAGCTTTTATCTCCATGGGCACTTCAAGGTA
The DNA here is from genome assembly GCF_964289735.1 of Phaethon aethereus. Classification (NCBI taxonomy): domain Eukaryota; kingdom Metazoa; phylum Chordata; class Aves; order Phaethontiformes; family Phaethontidae; genus Phaethon; species Phaethon aethereus. The sequence continues at coordinate 15,836,124 of NC_138584.1, forward strand.
TACCAGGATACAAACAACAGTTGGATTATATGCTGTATGTGGGACAAATACCAAGTCAATTAAAAAGCATCTTTAACAACACAATCTGACTATAAAGTCCAGCAGTCAAGAACAGCATCTGGCTCCAAGACATATTCTACAGTCCAGTGACACAAAAGAGCTTCAGAAACCGATGAAATTTTGTCCAAACTTCTGAAGGAGGAGTGTGGTGGTGTATGTGTGAATGCAAATATCTCAAACCTTCTGTGCCAAACTACAACAACTTGTATGTAGATGCATTTAAACCAAAGCTATGTCCATAGACCTCCAAGCCCTAGAGCTGCATTGCTGGCCTGTTAGCTTATGCTACATCTGGACTATAATAAATTTACATTCCCAGCAAGAAAACAGCCACTGTTGTATACTTATGAGATAGATTTTGTTTCACATTATGAGGCAGGGTGTGCTTGAGTCCTCGATTAAGCACAAGAGTTTTAAACATCTAGGTTCCTTACCCTGGCTTATCAAGTACAGTTATAGCTTGGCATCAGAGATGCCGAACACCCACACTGTCATTGCCTTAGATTAGTGCTGTGAAATCCAGTGCTTCTGAAAAACCAAATCTTTTGTGTGTCACGCAGAAGAGTATGAAACATTTGTTAAATAATCAACATATTGTTGTATGTACATAGTTCACAAAACCTCAGAAATATTTATCTGTTGGTGTTTTCCCACACCCATCATTTACTCAGTTGAACCGTGTTACAATAAGACGCAGTGCCATTCTCTCTGCATTTGCCTTGCACTTGAAACAGAACCTGTACGGTTTCTTGCTCTTCAGGTACACACACTGAAAAGATAATGATGTATTTATAGCATAATATTGAAAATAGCCCCGAACTATAACAAAGCCTCAAAGACATCTGCATTTGTTTCCTACCGAAGGCTCTAAGGGCATTTGGTCATAGTGCTGAAAGAGGAAACAAAACCAGCCAGGCAGACGCAAATCTTTAGAAACAATGAGTTTCCCTTTTGTGCCTTAATATTCTGCTCCTGGTGAGCTTTCCTAACAAAGTCTGCGCTAATCATTGCTGGAATCGGCACAGCAGCAACTGCTAAGCACAGTCTTTTTCTCCACCCTCTCCACACTAGGCAGACAGGGTTTTTCATTACATATATCATTTTCAACTTGCTGCAGTGATTCCACAAAGACAGGAGGATTTAGAAAGCTAATGAATGGGGGTGGGGAGCGGGCTAGGATTGGAGCTTCAATGCAAATGTCTAAGGCTAGATACAGTGAGCGGCTTCACACACGGGGCACTGCCACCGATTTTATTTTCATTGCATGGCACTGACAGACTTTGACAGCCAAATCATTCATTTCAAGTTAATAAATCAAAATAAGGAGTGGGGGTGGGGGGACTTGTTTGTTTGAACATTTAGTGCTACAGGATTTAGGGCAAGGCTCACTGGGCATTGCCTTGCCCTGGTTGTTATTGTGCTGCAATGACAGCAAAATTATTTATCTTTTAGTTGCTAATTAAGAACAGAAGTGAGGAAGAATATGTTTGGTCTGAATATACTATAGTATCTGGGGACCATTTGCTACATCATAATGAGATGCCATAGAAGCTGTAACTCAGTATGTCTACAAGTCTCTTGCCGCTTTATTATTAGGAAAAAATTTCATCTTGCCAGTTAACTGACATAAAGTTAATAGTTTATAAATAAGATTAACCCGAAAGAGGAAAACAACATTCCCTCCAACCAATGAAAAGATCACATGCCTTCCCAAGCTTCCTCCTGGAAAAGAATGCTCCGTTTCACTGATACCAGTACCTTTGCTTACTAGACAGCAGTTTGGTACATCTAACCCCCCTTTTGCAGACATGTCATCAATATTGCCTGCCGCTTGGGAGAACAGGCTATACTGATTACAAAATACCGGTTCTATAAATCTGTTAATTTTAATGATAACCCAGGATTTTAGGCTTTCTTTGTCCCTGAAGAACCAAGAACAATTACAGATTGATTGTGAACCAATTAAGGACCTTAGAGCTATAAGTTGTGAATATAATTTCTTTCTCTTGGAGAAAAAAAAAAAATCTGGTTCTTACCTCTCTACATAATAACTTAAGATGTGGGTGAAGCTGATAATACAGATCTGAGTGAAGAATTACTACTTCAACTTTCTCAAACCATAGTTATCACCAGATCCTACTTAGCTGCCTCTTTCATGACCCCTGTCACCAGCACATCAGGCAAAGGGGGAAGAAGGTGCTACCTCACTGAACATCAGCATACGGCCAAGCACAAACAGCTTTGGTCCTTGGTGGGCGTTCTCTGCAGTATCTTAACACAAGTTAATAAATGCTAGTTATAGTCAGTGGCTCCACTTCAGTCCTAACTACAGCAATGCCCCGCCCTTAAATGCAAAATTCAGGACAGTGGAGAAGCCCCAAGGTCTGGTACAGACTTTGAGAAGGTGTTCTCCAGAGTGAGCACAGCAATCTACTCCCATTGTGGCAGGTGGACACTGTCCCAAGGTCTGAACGGAAACTACACGGGTTAGTCAATGCCTTTTGCTTTATGTTTAAGGACAGGCTGTTCCCTGCAACTGTACCCTGCTGCCAATGCTCAGTTAATAGGCTCCTGTAGTGAATAACATCATGTGCTCTGTCAATTATTAATAATGAGACAAGCGTTTTCACATCAGAATGCTGCCTTGTAATGTGATGAGCCTGTATTGTATTAGCGTATCAAAGCTCAGACTCGTAACATTTCTAGTTTACTAAGCGAACTTTGAACAAGATTTATTCCCCAAACAGTCTGCTGAGTCCTAATTTTCATGAATTTTGTAAATAGAAAATGTCTCTCTATTGGCAAGATTTTTAGAATATGGTTTGTATTTTAGGTGGTTGATTTACTGCTGGATTGCATTTATTCTAACACATCATTGATCCCCTGTCTCATACATCAGATTTAGTTACTTTTTTATTGTATAATTTCTAGGCGACAGTGGCTATCCAGGACAGAAACAGCTGATGGATCTAATTTGATTTTGCCCTTATACCAGCAGAAGTTCACTTACTAGTTCACTTACTCAGAATTCATTGATCACTCAAAGGTCTTCTGGGACTGTGAAATCTCATTCTCGGTGTCTTTTCCAATTGTCAAAGCACAGACTTAATACTGCATCTGACATCCTTGCAGCCTCCCTCGTTCTGCATAACACAGCAGTCAACCATGGGGTTAGAGTCAATGATGGGGCTTTCATAAAGGATGACAAGGCTAACTCTTACTGACTTCAGACATGGCAAAAAGGTAGATCTTTCTGAAAGGTGGGTTTGCTGATGATAAGCGAGGGGCAGCTCAGTGACAGCCATATCTTTAAACATGGGAAAGGAAGAACCGGGAAAGGATGATGGAGATGAAAAATGTGATAGTAACGGAAGAAGAAATCGCAGAAGAAGTTTTATGCAAAAATCCATAGGTCTAAAATCAAAGAAATTGTACTACTTAGCATAGAGAGATGATTGAATTCCTTTATCTGTGGCTTACTGTTCCTAGCTAAGACACAAGATAATGTCCTCTGCACAGCCCATTCAGTTCAATGGCAAGACAGCAAGCCTCGTGGAGGATACTGTCAGAACAATAATCACTTTTAAAGTGGTTATAAAGATCTTCTAGTCACTAAGCGCACACACAGAGGCAAGAGGAAGTTAATGAAACTTCAAGAACTGTTTGTGTTAAGTAAGGTTACTTCGTCTTGAGTTTTTGAGAGCAGATAAGGTGGAAAAGAAAGATATTGGGAAGGCAGATGACATTTAAAAGTAGCAGTATTAAAGTTCTCCATTACAAGAATAAAGACGACTATTTTGTCAACAGTAAACACATTCATCTTCATCTGGGAGAAACAACTGATAGTTCCTGTTACCCAAGGGAATTCTAAACCTTGAGGTAATCTGTGCACCTACAGAACAATTTTGCAAACATAAATCAATATTTAGGCTACCGGTTTGGGAATAAATGCGTTACCAAATATGAATTTCTTTCACAGAAACAAACATTAGAATCAGAACAGACCTGCTTTAATCACAAATTGTTTTCTGAACACATTCACCAGTCTAATTTCAAACTGTTTGAGCACCTGAGCTTCCATTCCCCTCTCTGGAAACTATTCACCAACCTAAATACAGCCAGTTACGCTGGGTAACTTTCTCTAATATGTATTGCTCATTTTCTCCTTTTTCGCTCAACCTTTGGATGACATGAAAATATTCTTCTGTCTACATGCTTGAAACCCATCCACAATCATCAGCTGCTACATCTTCTTCTTGTTTATATTCAAATAGGCACTAATGTTGCTGTGCTCCATCTAGAGACTTGGTCAATAGTTCCAAAAAAGCAGAAGTACCAGGGGAATATGATGAGGAATTACATACCCAGTAACATGGTATTTAAAATCCCTTGGTTGATTTGCAGACTACAATAGTTGCATTTACAGCTGTTGGTTTATTTCAAATGGAATTTAAGCAAATTGAAAGTGTAGCTTCTGAGGCAAGAGCCGAAGCCTTGGAACAGAGAGTGAGTGATCCCATACTTAACATCGCTCCTCAGAGCTATGATCATGCACTATTTTGCTACAAACATCCTGTGCAGCCTTAGTCAAGTTGCTTAGGGTTTTTTTGTGGCTTAATCCCCCATCTTTGAGATAAGTATGACTTAGCCTCCCTATCTCACAGGCACACAGTGAGGATAAATACATTAAAGAAGAATTAATATATCACAATATAGTGATAGGAGTTCAATACCCTGCGTACGGAGTAATTTATCTTTTTGTCTCCTGGATCAAATAGAGTTTCTAGGTATGTGCACCAGTAAAAGCCTAATCTATTAATATATAAAGAAAGCAAACAATGCCCAGCCCTACATTCCTGTGTACAAAACCATGAACAGAAACATGGTTTCTGTAGGTGTAGAGTGGAAATGCTGGAGTAGAAAAGGACAGAATTTTTTCCTTTGTTACAATGGACTTAAGATTATGATAGGAACCATGAGCTGGACATAAATAAATACCTTAATTTCAACAGAATAAACTAGAAAATGCAACAAAACCAAACAAATACACATCAAATTCATATGTAAACTAGATATGTAAGTATTTAGACACATACATTTTTAAAAACCTCCTTAAAGTTATCTTGTGTAAGGAATACACTATAATTTACTAGCATATGAATTATATACTGTTCCCAGGATGAAACGTCCATAATTCTTGCTCCAGACTACCCTCCCCATAAAAAAGCTTTATTAGAGTTTAGCAATGTTAGGAAAAAAGTGAAGGTAATGTCTATAACACCCATTAAAAAGCCTATCAAAGGTTTCATAGTGATTATAGACTAATATACTATAAAAAATGAGTTTTCACCAAATATTCAAAATTATAGATTTATTCAGACTCCCAGAGAAAAATCAAACTTGTAAGTAGTGCAGATTATATAGCAAATAAAATATTTATTGTTGCACAATGTATATTGTTAACTGTGTTGACTACTTTTCACCAAGGTGCCGGCGAAATGAAAAATTAACCAGTGTAGAATATAAAATAGGTTTTTTTAAGTCCTAGAGCTAGTTCATGAGCATACAAAACAGATTGTATTCAGAGCTGTAATATAGAAATTTTTCAGTGAAGAAGACACTAGAGCTGAATACCTGACAGCAGAACAAAACAGAGAACAGCATTAAAGCCATGTAGCTGAGGTGCTGCATGCAAATGCAGGAAGACCTGAATTAGTAATGCTGAAGGTCTAGCTAAAGTAGACAGTGGCTGTGTCAATGAACGTTTTAATGACATCTTACTAGTCTAAGGACTAACAAGTACATACGTGCAGCCTGATGGAATTATGGAAGTTCAGTGAATATGTGGTCTAAAACCTCTTTGGGTTTACAAAAACAAGTAAATGTTTGAATATCCTCTTTCTCTGCAACTTCATAAACTGGCCAATGAAAATCACACGTATGGTTTGAGGTGCATGTTCTTGTTTTCAGCGCTAATCATAATCACAACAACCAACTCCCCACTGTCTATCATTTATTCTTTTTCAGAATTTACATGAATATTCATTTAAACTGCAGCTACAGGGCACCAAACAGTGGTCATGCTATAAAAGGGAAAATTTAGTAAAAAATAAAACTTAAAAAATCCTCTAGTGACTTTGCACCTTAATGCTGTGACTTCAAATGTACCTCTTGGTCACTATACTTCCCATCCTCTTCATTTTGATATGACCTTTAAAACCTTCTAACACAGGACAAGGATAACAGGCAGGCTGGCAGCACCAAGCCAGGGTGGGACTTGGGGTGTCACTGCGCACAGCTCCTCACAGAAGGGCGTTTCAGATCTGCCCTGCACATTCACAAATTACCATGGTTAAAAAAAAAATACGCCAATGATCTGGAGTGAGGGGTTTCATCCTTGCCTTTGCTCTCTCTATCTCTCTACTTCAGTTTTTTCTCTTCCAGCCCTTAGCACAGACCGCGCCAGGCTTGGGAGTGCAATTACACACTCAGGGTGACTGTGTGGCAGCCTGACAAAACACTGGAAGACCAGCATTTGAGCTCAACCCTACTCTCTAGCCGTGTCCCAGCTGGCCCACACTCCTGCCCATCCTCTTCCACAGAAGCAGGTTACTCGATCTGGGGGCAGGGAAGCCCTCTCCTTTGCGGGAGAAAGCCCAGGCTGCTGAAACAGCCAAAATACGGTCTGCCTCACTCCCCAGAGCCCTCCTCCTCGAAGCATGGTGGTGCTGAAGACTGGGCAGGAAAAGCAGCTACCTCATAGGGTTTGGGATTTAACAGTTAGCCATCTTTCTCCTCTCGCCCTAACGGGTCACACTGCTTGATATTAAATGCAACATGTTTGACAATGAAAAATGTGCCGAGTATTTCAGAATTAGCTATCCTAAAGAAACTGGTCCCTAGGTTACACTACTTCATGTTAAAAGAATAATTACACCAGGTAATGATTTCAGAAAGCCATCAGAGAAACATGCTTGCTTTCTTACCCCAGGCACGCAGCATCTGCAGCTTGTGCATCCCCCGGCCACAGGTCTCAGTTTTTGAAGGAGACGACAAAGCAGGGTGGGATTAACTGAAAAATTCAGGTTAGATGTTCTCTTAGGATCTTACAGTTGCTGTATTTTTAGATGCTTGTTCTGTCAGCACTTGATACCTGCCATTTTCAAAATCTGTTTTGGTTTACACTGAAGCAGCTGGATTATGCCATCAGCCAGCATGTACTCTATGCAAAACACTGCTACTGTCTGCGTGCTCCTGGTGTGCAAGGCAGGAGAGAGGAGCACACATACACCTGGATGAGAAGGGCTGTATTCCAACACCTTTCTGCTTTAGAGAGACTACAGTTTGGAGTCACGCTGTGTCGGGGTGGAACTGCAGGGCTGGATCCAAAAGACTGGATGCCTAAAACTAGGTTCCTAAGCCAATGCTTGAGATGCCTAAAAAATAACCATCTTGTGAAACTTAGACTGTGAGGAAGCTTTTTTGAGGCCAGAAAAAACTTCAATGCACTCAATATTTTTGGATGCACTTTGATATCATTTCCATTTTTAGAAATCCTGGACTAGAACCAAACCCAACTTGATCATTTAAATGCACTATGGAGCAGCAGAAGGTGCACAGGCCTGGACTGCTGCATAAATGGGCAGGCTGCAGCTGGGCAGAAGCAGCCATATCCCACCTTGCTGACTTACTGCTGTGGAAGGAGCTTCACTGCTGAGGATAAAGGTGGGCAAAGCACAGGAAATATGCAGCTTTTTAATGCACACAAAGCAAAAGAATTAAAAATACCATATAAAACAAATATTTACAATGGATCAGCCACAAATTTCTGTGCAAGGAACAAAGGTTTTATGAAAGAATAAATGAAAAAATATATATATTTCCTGAGACTACAGGCAGCCCTAGAGACTTCTACGTATTATTAAGTCAGACCAAAGGCCACCAGATGCTGCTGGAGCCCTGGCTGCTCACTGGGGAGTTTAAGCCTTTCCAACGGGGCAAGATAGGGCAGCTGAAGCCTAAGGGGTACAGAGCTCCCCAGAGAAAGACTTTTTTTGTTGTTTTCTTTGGTTTTGAGCAGGTTTCCTGGATAAGGCTTGGTCTGAGGCTCCATTATGTATTCCACTTAGAGATTTTATTACAGGGAAATTAGTGATGTTTTTCTTTCTTTTGAGTATTTCCCTGACTTGAAGAGTTTTGGAAAAATCTCATGTTCAGTTAGCCATGGCTAGCCCTGTGTAGCAAACAACACTCCACAAATTTTGTCCTTAACAAACTAACTCAGGCTATCAGCTGGAAAAGGTTTCATTTCCATCATCCATAAATTCTTTCTTTTACCCCACTCGTTTCCCAAAGGAAAGGAAAATAACAGCTGAATTATTCTTTTTTCACCTTTCCTCTGAATTCTTTCTAGTTTAGATTTTATAATCTGATGATGAAAGCTTACTCCGTATTTCCGTATGAAAGTACAGTGAGGTGGAGCTTTTGTAGAACAGATGCCAATTGACAAGAAACAATTTACCATCAATAAATGCCTTTACCAAGATGTTTCCTTCCTCACCTCTAGCACAGTCCCCTTCCCAGCCCCAAATGGTACCTAAGCATGTGGCACTGCTGCAGCCATGTGAGCTGAGCTGGTCTCAGTAAGAAGTGCTTTAGGCACTTTATATGCTTTTACTTGTCCGTGTTTTTCAGTTTCTCACTAAGTGGTAACAGACAAAAGTTCCCCAAACAATAAATAATCAAAACAACATTTGGAGTCAAATTCTTATACTTTCTTACTTCGGGCTGCTCAGTAGAAGCTATGGGAATGATTGCATGGGCAATGCATGGTCTCAAGTGTCGGATGCCATATGCACCCAGAAACACAGTTCACTTTTGTGACCATCTATTCTCCAGGATGCCTGGCACCAGATGACGGAGCCTGTGGAAAGGGAAGCTCATTATTTTAAAGCCTAAGAAAAAAACTCTTATGGAAACATCTAAGGAAAGGCAAAGCCGGAATATAAGGCTGCCTTTTATTAGGAAAATTGACAACCCAATACTGTAAAAACACCCGTTCTCTTCATGGGAATGCAGCTATGAAGTGCTCTGCTATGACTCCCAGTGAGGTTCAGAGCTCCATGTTGGAGGCACTGCTACCAGAAGCAACAGTTAATTCCCCATGGTTTATTCAATTCAGCAAAATTTTTCTTTAATCCATTTGTTCTTTAAAGTGATATAAACCTGCACAGATCAGTGCAAAAGTTAGTTAAAATGTTATATAAAAAGCTCATCTTTGGAAAAGCAAGAATCTAGCCTCATGGAAGACCTGAGTGAGAAATTATGAAAACACGCGCCTACCAGATTTACATACAGCTTTCTTTAAAGGTCTATCTAAACAAGTACAAGAATCTACTTTAAATTACTATTAAATACTACATAATTGCTTGTATTCCAAAATAACTATTTTTCATTATATTAAACAGTAACAGTACAACAATCTGAATCATTCTTACTCTTCTAAGTTTAACTGATGAGACAATGATATATAATTTACTCTTAGGAACGTAAACTGTTAGTTTTACCAGCTGCAGTTTTTCAGTTAATCCCAGGACCTCAGTTCAGGATACCATAATCTTAATTCATTTCATATGAAGACAACATAGCCATTAGGACAGATTTTACATGGTGAATTGCAAAATTTTTGTTATATTTAAGATCTTGTTGGGATAGAGGAGTTGTTCATAGTGGTATGTATTAACATACCACTAGGGGTATGTTATGGTATGTTATCCTCCAAGGGATGGAGATACACACGTATATACATATATATAAAAAACCATATATATGTATATATTTCTATATTAAAAAATACTAAAGAGAAAAGCTCCATTAAGAGCAGTGATTCATTTACAGCTCAAGAATCTAAAAAACATCCCACTATATGTCAGGACAGGGCACAGAGTGAAAATGAAAGATGAAAGGTTTACCAGAGCTGAAGAATGCCTTAATGAGAGGTAGATGATTCTCGCTTTTTATGAAAGATACGGTCCTTCTCATCTCATACTGCTGACTCCGAATAGGTGACTTTGGGTTTCTGCTTAAACACAAAAGAGAAAAAAAAATTGCACGTTGTTGGCAGACACAGCTGAGGTTTAGATATAAAATACTGAATCTGATTCAAGCAGATGATGATACTCTAACAGGGTGAACTACCACAAGGAGTTATTTTTCAATAATTTAAAGAAGCCCTGTTGTTTCTTGCTAAATTTTCCATGAAATAGGCAGGCACGTATATACGAATGCGAATGCATACGCCAACACCATCTGAAGTGAGCAGTTCCATCCCCTTTTCTTGCGGCCTCCTCCCCACCAGCCGGCACGCGTCCCCGCTCACGGCACCTTCCCTTTCCCGAGGGCACCTGTCGCTTCCCAGCCACGCTGTGAAAGCGGAGGCTCGGTGCTCGGGTCCGAGGATGGCTTCCCGATGTCGGGGCAGCCCAGGCTGCGACGGGTGCTGCCAGCCACTCCGGGGTGCCGCACTCCTCCGCCACGTGACGCCCATCCAGAGCCAGCAGCACTCGTGCAGGTGTTTGCTTTTTTCTGCCATGCTACAAGAGCATACAGCAAGAGCAAGAGCATGGATGACCTGATACTCGCAGCTGCTTGTTAATATTCTAATAATAACTTAAAGCATGTGAATAAATAAAACCTTCGGTTCTAAGACCAAGTTCTGATTTTGCTGGGGACACTTTCACGCAACTGCTCTGAGACGCAAGACAGATGGGATAGAGAGAACTGAAGTGCTACAAATAAAATCTACAACTGAACTTTTAAATATTCATTCTGAACTATAAAGAGAGCTGTGGCTTTTGTGTGCTACAGATGGCTTGGAAATTCAGTGCAAACAAAGGACAAATTTTTGAATACTTGTAGCTGCTCTACCATAATAGCTGGAGGCCCAAAACTCCAGGGGTTTGAGATGATTCAACTAGATCCTCTTACCTGCCAAATTTCATCAAAGCAACATTGCTTTTACCATCTTATAGGGATGAAAGAAATACGAATAGTGTGAGTTTTTTTAATGAAAAGGGGACTGCTTAAGCTTGAACAAAAAATTACAATATGAATGGAAAGTGCAAGGTAAAGGGAAAACCATCTTTTTATCATACACACTAAAGCATCGTATAAGATGAAATCTGTACTTTTTATAGATTGAAAGATTAAACAGAAATATTTGGCAGATTTAGATAAATGAAGGAAATAAAATGAAAAATTAGCATAATAAAAATCCCTGCCAGTCATAATCAATGAGGAACTGCTGACTGATTGCCAAGTATGGCCTTAGGTTTAAATCTAGGAGAGATACATGTGTTTCTTTGTAAGGTAGCGGGGCACGACCTCATCAATCAGAGATTATCCTCTGCATAACAGTTTATGGAAAGAAACCACTAATGCCAACTCCTCCTCATCTGCCTTCCAGACAGAGGCAAGCTGATACAAATACAGCTGGAAAGGGACTAAGCCCAAGTAACACTGCTACTAAGGCCATACGCTGCTGCATTTACGCAGCAGTACAACGAGCATTTTCTGATGTTGTTAGCTGCTAGCACACTAGTCTAGACCCTAAAGTTTTTGGCTTTAGAGAGGATACTCTCCCACCTTTTGTATGTATTTGAGCTTCTGCAAGAACCGAACAGGACAGCAAAATGCAGAAGAAAGGTGGAGTGTCTGTGGGGGAGCAGGGACCACCTGAGAGGGAGAAAGAACCCCCAAACTGCCGTTAGTCCTCCAAACATACAAGCCACGGAGACAAACACGCAGTGCTAAATCACAGCTAGAAGCCAGGTTTACAGATATTTATAAAGCACCGCTGCCAACCAAGGGGAGACAAAGCACAGGAATAGAGGGAGAAAGCATGAAGTGCTTGATAGAAAATCAGCCATCCTGTAATGACAGCAAGTGCCAAGAGACAGTCGCAGACTGATACCGAGTGATGGGTGGAAGAGTCCTGACGACAAGCGGGTTACGCTATCTGCGAAATCAAGGGAATTAGCAAGGAGAGATGCATACAGAGAGGCAGCCTGGCCAGCGTGAGCCATTAGGGAAGGGATGGTTGCCACAACGCTCCAGACAGGTAGCGGTAACTAGTGTTGCCTTTGTCAAGATTAGAGAAAAGGATGTTGTGAAAAATCAAGATAAGATGATGGGAGTTGGGGCATGCATTTTAATTGCTTCCAGACAAGACAGGAGAAGTAGCAGCTTACAGCAGGGAACCAGACTGCTGGTTTTGGGAATGTTCCAGATAAGAGGTATGAACCGAAGAGCAGACCTGCAACCTCGCTGGAGAGAGGTGGGATCCTGCACTGCTGGCAGGGAGCAAGGAAGGAGGACTTGGCAAGGCTTGAGGAAGCAGGCAGGAGGACCAGGGCCTCCCTTTCAGCCATGTTTGGCTGCTGGTGCCACACCGGCGGAGGGCAAGCAGGGATTGCAGTCTGAAAGTGCAGCTTGGCCTCCTTTTGCAGCCAAGGCAAAAGAGCGAGAGATGAGCAGAGGGGAAGGGGCAGGGTCCTGTGGCACTCCGGCAGAAAGGAGAGCTTTTCCAATGACCTCGCTGTCCTTTTGAGAGTAACTGCTTTCCAGGACAGAGTGTCCCAACAGGATACTTAAAAGCCTTCAGCATAGTACAATATTCAGAGATAAAATCGAACAACTTTTTATGAAATCTGCCTCCAATAAAAACATCTTTATTGCCCTGGGCTAACGTCTAAGTTAGTGAGAGATTATGGTTCAGCTTCTACAGCAATTTTATGTAATACAAAAAAAAAAAAAAAAAAAAAAAAGTCCATAGGGACCTCGCCTGTTGGTCCTCTAAAATATAAAATGTAGTATTAAGCTACACTTCATCATGGTAATAGGCTATCAGCTATTTACCTAAACCCTCAGACTCGCTGCTGTCAGCCCAGGCAGAGCCAGACAGCCTGACTTAATCACCTCCTTGTGACTCACTGCACTGTGCCCCTTTCTTTGGAACATATATAAATCCTAATTATTTTTTAATCCTTTACTAGAACACCGGCAAAATGACTGCTACCCTCGCAGCATAGAGATGCGGGTGTTTGTGGGCACAGCAGCCGCAGCGGCACGGGGCCTGCTTCCCCGGGGACCGCGTGTCGCTCAGGGCTGGGCGGAGGGTACCACCGCCTCTCCAGGAGCGACCCTCTCCTAGCTGCTCCTGCTCCTCTTCTGGCGGGGCTGCAGGCCTTATAGCAAGCTTATATTCTCGTGTTACAAGGCTACAGTAGCTGGTGTTATAATAGCTTAAACCTAGCCCCGAGGTGAGTTTGGTTGTGTCTGTACAAACGTGCATTTGGATGCTGACTGAAGCTGCCAGCCGCCCGCCAGGACACTGTTTGCTCAGGGCCACCCTGATCTGTCCCACCCCCTCCGTGCTCTCTTCTGGGCTGCCTCGGCCCTTCTCATCTGATGGAAATGGGGTTTCCCTGTGTCTTCCTTCCCTCCAGGGTACTGCCACCCCCAAAATGTGCATCCCCAGGCTTGCCCATGTTGTGCCTTACCAAGAGAAAAGTCCCCAAAATCAGAAGACTAACTTTAAAATGATGAGCTGATTTCAGTGACCGCAACTGCTGTTCAGACTGCGGTTTCAGCTCTGTTCTCCTCCGCTGCAGAGAGGGGAAGCCTAGCTCTTCATAAAACACCAAGTGCTCAGTGAGAACCAGCGTGAAGGAGTTATTTTTGTTGGTCTGTTGCCTTCTCCAAGATCCGTAATATAACGATTCGTGCATTCACATCACGAGAGGCGGCAGCACCGTTACCAGCCTGCTGCCTAATGCCTCATGTTCGCAGTAACCAAGGCCTGTCCCCCGCCAGCTCCCGCAGAGAGGCAGGCTGGGACCAGGGAACCCACCCGGACAGGTGCTGTCCTGTGTCTCCATATCTTCATCTGGAGACGGAGGTGGAACACGCACCATGCGCTGCTGTGGCTTCAAAAGCACCGCCTGTGTCCCCGTCTCTCCGCTTCTGTTGATAAAGTGGGAACGGCCACACGGTGCCACAGGCAGCAGGTACACACACACAGAGGATGGGTTCACACCACATTCACGGAGCACCCTGCTCCTAGACTTGTCCTAATGCGGCTGACTGAGCAGGACCCATGCTTATAAAGAGCTTTGGGGATCTCTGGAAGTCAAATCACTATGTAAAGTGTAAACTTGGGCATTATCATTCCTTTACGCTCCCGTCCGGAAGCTGGGACCACCACCATCTCACTGTTTTTCCTCCCCAGCTCTGTTCCACATGCAGTTTCCATTCCTGTCATGAAACTAAACAAACCGGAGGCAACTCGCGCTGCCTACTTTAATGTCCCAGTTCCCTGGCCTGTGAAAGACTGTCTACATTGCAGTATATTTCTGTCCAAGCCTTAACAGTTAGCTCTCCCCCAGGAATCGCACGTTATTGGGGAAAGAAGCACTGCAAAAGCGAGCACCTCGCTGCAGTTGTTTATAGACCAGAGCACTGATTCTGGGAGACCAATAGGATAAACACAGACCAAGCTGTTTCCTATATTATCATAGTAAACTTAAAAAAAATGTTCTTATAAAACATACTATATAATCGGAGGAACTTACTTTTTGAATTGCAATTTATAATGTGAGCACGTTATAACTTATAGCTGAACATTTCTATAAAGATAATTACATATGGCAAGACAAAAAAACTTTTAAAAACATTTTCTCTTGAATATGTGCCTGAATTCATTTACAACTGTTGCTGCCCTAAACACTTCAGGCAGAATAAGTGGATGGCACTAAAGAGCTTAGCTGCAATTATTATGGAATGTCTGAGGTATAATTTCCCCTGCGGTTTTGTTAGGCGTACAAAATTCATAATTCTGATTTGTGGCAGGTACTTATTACCCATCGCAGGTGGAGATATGCAAATATTATTCTAGTAGGGGTGAACAGCCTTTATTTCAGTATTCAGCTATTAACGAGATTTGTGAGTCTGGTACTCTGGGGCCATTTAATTAATTAGATGGTACAGATAAAATATAAATTGTTTTGTAGGCTACACAATTCCAGTTCTAGAAGATGTAAAATATGGCTAAATGAACTTACTATAGACTGATTTGTTGTTTCATGTATGGCACAGAGTACAGGCAAATTCTGCTTCTAATTTTTGCCTATAATAATCCTGCACAGAATCTTTCCATTGTAAAGCATTGTGAGAAAAAGAAGTTATTTATTTGTCATTATTATTAAGAATGTCTATCAGTCATCCTCTTTATAAAAATTGCTGGCATGCATCAAACAAGGGAAAAAAACAAGCATGTTCTTTTATGAAAGCAAATATGTGCATGTTTCAGAATAAGCACATATTTTGAAGACATGCAGATTTGGTAGGATATTATTGTCTCAAGGTCTGACACTTCTATGTTAAATAAATAATTTCCATGGGATAGATAAGCTAAACTTGCTACAGAGAAGTGGAGAGGGCATCTACATCAGCATGTTAGCATCTAGATTGTCAAATTATTCTATTAATTGGTTAATTAATGTAATTCTTTTCCTAAATATGATCTCTGTACTCCTCCAGGAGATTTCTGGAAAACCTTGAATACAGGAATTGGGGTGAAAAAAACCCCACAATACGCCAAATATTCCCCAAAGTGATAGCTATAATGGTCACAATAAAAGAATCAGCATTTACCAGGAGTTACAGCAAACTACATGGTGAGACGTTCACCCTACCCTTATATGGAGGAAATAAAATGCATGAGGCATGAGACTGGAAATTGTTAGCAAACTGTCAGCATGTAAAGGCAGGCATTGACCATTATATTAGATTTAAATTGTGGGTAAAATACTACACTACGCAATTACAGTACTCTAAACATTGAATGAAAACCAGTTACTTTTACTAAAGTAGGAGTATAATCAGCAGTCACTCTTATTGGTTTATTGAACATATTTTGGGGTCCATTCCAGCTGTCTTTATTAGCTCTAATGCAAATGATTTTTACACTGCTATTTTGCCAAGCCCTGGTAGCTGTAGTGCTGCTAACACACCCCACTGCTTTGTGTCTGCTGGGGATTTACTGACAAATATCATAAAGGGGTACATAAAATGAATAACAATTCAAAACTAGCACCATACTAGAAAATGAAAATGGGGGAATTATACTGTAAACATTAGGAGCTATTGTATGGTTTCATACAATATAACTCAAAAACACACAAGTTCAAAAGTAGATACGTACCAGGAGTCATTCTGATCACTTCCCCACAGGGATCCGCATTGCAGCCAGCACAGCCCCATATCTGGCTCTCCCCTGGGACCTGCCCACCTGCCTGCAAAAGCTGGAAGGAGATTTAGGGAGGACAGAGCCTGCCGAGGGCTGGGGCTCAGCAAGAGCAGGAAGAATCTGATGGAGGTAAGAACAGACTGGACCAAGCAGGTGCCTGAACAGGGTGAGCTTCCGGCATGGGAAAAGGTCTGCAAAGAAATAAGGACTGAATCTTATTCGAAGGAAATGGTTCTGACTTTGGAGGCATCCTGCACAGGACAGGTGTAAACCTGGTCTCTTTGAATAGAGCGAGGAATGACCTGGGAATCTAGTTGCATAAATAAATAACTGTAAGGTAGAAAGTAGGAGTCAAAGGGAGGAGGCATTGATTGGGGTCTGAGGAAAAGGGCCAGTCATATCTTGTGGGTGAACAGAACTGATCACGTAAGAAGTTTTCCATGGCTCAATTTTCAGTAAGAAAAGTCAGTTGTGTTTGTGGAGAGAGATTCACTGAAGCAGAGGAGGCTGCAAAACTGTGATGATGTATAGGGAAGAAAGCTGTGGGTAACCAAGTCTGAAAAGGGGATTTCCAGTGCAGGAGAGTGGTGGGTGTTCTCGTCACAGTGCTGGCAGAGGTAACTTCATCGTTTGGCTGAATTGCCAGCTGCGATTTGCACACTGAGATACTTCAGGAATCTGAGTGCTGGTGCAATGGCAGTGCAAAAGATGTGCCCTCATGTTGCATTCGTGGCAACACCTGGAAACATCACAATAAAGTCATAAGCAAATCCTGCAAGCAAGCAAGCAATAGAGATTAAGTGAATAGCATGTACGGACAAACCAAATAAAAGTACAGTGACCAGAACTGGAGGAAATCTCAAGGAGAAAAACATATTTGGATAAATACAGAATAAGATAAATGACAGCGATATGTATGGAAGTGTTTTAACAGAACTATAAGAAATACTTACAATGTTCAGACACAGTGAGACCAAGTTACCTGCAGGCTTTTGACAAAATGCAGAAGAGATTCAAATTCACTTCAGTCTCATCTCTCATAGCAATTGCAGATGGCATCTGCTCCACATAATGGCAAACTGCTTGGGAAAAAAAAATAAGTCTAGATTTCCACAGAATAAATACACCAGAATAATATTCTGCATTTAAATACCTTAAACTGGATAAACAATACCCCATGGATAGAACCTATAAAAGGCCACTCCTGCAGAAGATGAAATCTAGAAAACAGTTTTAATTAAATCTTTCCAAGGACTTCATAAAAAATCCAGGCACAGCAGCAGTGCTACATGCAGTACCTCCATGACAGCCCTGAGCTATACAATCCAAAACAGAGAAGGAATTCTAGCACATAATACTTTTTTTTCCCCTAGGTGTGCGCACACAAATACATCATTAGTTCAAAATCAATGCACAAATAAGAGATGTGATCAGAGAATTACATTTATTCACGGTAGCACAGAGAGCACCAGCATGGACCTAAGGCAGTTCCTGAGACGTCGAGGAGAGCAGCACTGCAGCGGGCAATTGATGCCTCTGAACACAGAGGGAACCGCTGCCTGCTGGTAGGTGATTATTACCAGCATTTTTTCAGAATAATGTAAGCAAGCAACATTTTAGGTGGCACTATAACACCCACCAGGCATAGTATTTGCAAAGAGGTAACAGAGCAAAATGCGTATCTGAGGAACCCCTGTACCGCCCAAGGACAATGTTGGGCGGGCATCGCACCCCTCCCACAGCGAGCGCTCCTCAGTGCTAGGTGCTCACTGAGTGAGCCCAAACCCACGTGCAGAAAGCCAGGCAGCTGGCTTGGAGGAGTTGCAGGCACTGGAGACCATGTCCCCACGCTGGGCAGCGTGGCAGGGGTTGGAGGGGGCCGGGATCCGCTGGGTGCCTACTGAGTCAGAGCCGTACAGTGCCTCAGCCACAGCAGTGGTGCTGCACCAAGGCACCCAGGATGAGCAGCAACGCTTGCTCCAGATTCATCCAAAAACATACCCCACCAGAACATTAGCACGGCATTTCTGCACCCCTGTCATTTACAGGAAGCACTGGCAAGCACACGTAGCTGGGTTAGGGCTGACTGACTTTTTGGGTAGCACTGGGAATCATCCTAAAGCGCTGTGATGTATGTATAGGTGATGAGCTAAACCAATAGCACAGGGTGTAGTTGAGAAGAAAACAAACAACAAAAAAAAACATTATCTCAGGTGAAAAATCCAATCCAATGAGCAGCCTAAACCAAAACAGCACCCAGCCCCATCGAACCACCAGTTTGTCTATGATTGCCCCTCTTCCCCGACTCCTGTTGTAACAGCAATGTTTATTCACATATAATGCTTTATAAGCCATACCTTCAGCCAGAGCAGCTCAGTGTAGCTCCCCTGCCAACACCAAATGGCAGTGCTGCAAAGAGGACTTCAGCAAGGTAAGATCAATTTACACACACCATGCAAGCATTAAAAAAAAAAAAAAAAAAAAAATTAAAATTAATTAATTAAAATTAATGCAACTAGTTTTCTGGTTTCACCTGACAAGAGGTAAATTATTAATATTTGCGATATGAAAGTGCCAAAAAGAACAAAATCAGAACCGTGCATTTTCATGTGCACCCTTGCCTCCCCTTAAAACACAGTCATATACAAAGGGCTGCAGGGAGATTTGAGAAACATATGTTCTCCCTGTATGATTTAATCCTGGTGTGAGCAAAAGGCGGATGCTCCAAGAAGCTGACGGTTGTGTTGAACAAGAAACAGCATCACCCGAGCCCGTGGCACAAGCCGAAGCTCGCAGGGGTACACGCAGGGAGACTGGCAGTTTAGGCTATCAGAGCCTTTCCTTAATCTTTAACATGCAACTGAGGATGTACAGCCCTACAGCCAAATATTGCATACCTGAAAGCCTGGTACAGTCACTAATACATCAACAATGCTCCTCGCTCAAGGGGTGAGCCTGCTTTATAAACCAAAACCTCGTTTTTCTCTCTTCTGGCAACTCCCTACACTGCGACATAAAGCAGAGCTCGTGTAAAGCTGCTGCAGAGGCTGATACTCTACATGACGAAAGCCATACTGGCCACTGCCCCCTCACTCCTGCCTGCTCCCCTCCACATACCAGCACAGAAGTGCAGCATGGCGACTTCCATCGCCAACAGGCAATATATAAGAGAGGAACAGAAAATAACCCTACCAATAGCGACTGATATATTTCCTAACTTCTTCACTGTCTTTGTTGCGGAAAAAAAGAGCAATTCCTCCAGGACAGGGCCTTGTTCTGTGACCCTAAACACAGAGCATTACATCAGGTTACAGAAAGTCACATGATGTGGGTCAGCATCTGCTGATATTAGGTAAAAAAAAATTATTATTTTTATTCTTGGATGTCTCTTCCACTCTGCACACCATGTGCACCACCATAGTTGTATGAAACAACTTGAATGATCTTAGTCCAGGAAAGGCTTTCTCTGAAGACACTGAAACTAACAGGTTAGAAAGAAAAGAAGGATTATATTTCCCTTTCTAATAATTTTGTCTATCTTTTAAGTCTATGAATTCCAGATTATACTTAACCTTTTTGTCTAACACAGCATTGTGTCTTTCCGGTGCATTTCGGTAGAAATCTCACAGCCTCCACCAGGTGCATCACGCTCTGCACAAAGCCCATCACCGCAGGAGGAGTTTTCCCCAAACCCTGCATAAAAAAAACATGTTATTCTAAACTTGAGCTGTGCATTTAATATGCCACACTCAACTGCATCCCCCCAGAATGATCCTGCCTTTTGCTGGAAAGGGATAAGCTTTCCTCCCTAACCTGTAAGGAGAAAAGTTATCCTGCATATTCGGTATCCGAGCAGAGTTTGAGTACAGGATGATGGAGAACCTCAGTGTATTGCTGTGACATCATCTTTTTTCCAAATGCATTCAAGAGTGAATTTTGCATTTTATCAAAACATTGCACATTACAGAATACAGCCACAATTTCAGGAGCAAACCATACTATTGAGAACTTTGCTTAATATGTACCCTGAACTTTTTCTGCATTTGCCTTGGGGCCTCTTTCTTGTCTGCACCTCAAATGGTGAATAATTCCTTTGTCTTTTGCACCGTTTGTATCTTGAAGATGTTATTTCTTAGGAGTAGGCCCTTTAGGTCTTTCCAGGTTCTATAAATCTCTTGGTATCATTTTCATCAAGTTATTTTTTCTGTTGTTTTCTGTAGTACTGCTTTCTCCTCCTGCCCTTCCACGTTCCTTCCAAACGCTGGAAACAGGGCATGTGAAACTGTTAATGCTCCTTTACTTACCCTGATATTTCTTCTGGCACTTAGCTTGAATATTGGCAGTTGTTCACACCTAACTGCTAAACCATGATTGCTTATTCTGCCTTCAGCACGCTCACGTTAACCTGCAATGATTGTTCTAAAACAACAGTTCTGCTTAAAACTTCCTTAGTAATGTCACACTAGTAAAATTCCTCCTAAAAACAAAAAAATCCTCTTTGCTTTAGGAGAACTTATAGCAACACTCTTCATTATTATTCTGGCAGCTCATCCCTTAGCAACAGTCTTGCTGCAGCCCCACTGGAAAGACTAATACATTTTATTTATTTTATATTTATATTATATGTATATAATTCCAGCAGGAATACCATAGAGTAAAAATTATTTTTCTCTTGTTTTGCAACATACCAAGTTCTTCCCCTTTAAGCTTTATATAATGTGTTTTTTCTTCTTTAATCTTTATTATTATCTTACTTGATCATATCCCCTAGTTTCAGTATAATCACAATCCTTCCCACCTCAGTCCCCCTTTACCCTCTGCCTCTCGTTCTTGTACAGCATTCACTTCTGTGAACTAAAGGGATGGAAGCAGATTAAAGATAGGCTTCTGTTTTCTTCTGTTTTTCTTATTATTTTATCATAAGCTTATCATTTTCTCCAAGAATTGAAGTGGCACAGAGTATTGACAAAGGCTAAGAGTAGTTTATCGCATTTTCACCTCAACGCATTACAATTCACTTGCATGCCATCTACTTCTAGCACGCTTTAAATAATATTTTCTATGTCCCAAACAACACCCTGGAATGACAGCAGCATCTTCAGCAGACAAGTCTACCTCAGCACTCAGTGGTTTGCACTCTCTGTGCAACTCTTGTACCAGTAATATCCTGTACCGTATCCACTCCATTGCAACCTGAACATGACTCACTGACAGCCTCAGCATAGCAGTTCTCCCAGAGCGACTCTCACAAACGGTGCTTGGATTGCATTAAGTCCTGGAGAAGGGCATTTACTTCCGGATAACCTCAGCCTTGTTTCCCTGCAGTTGGCGGGGGTAGCACCTGGAGGGTGCAGCTTCGCAGCCAGCGGGTGCCCCTGCCACAGAAGTCATGGGAATCGTATATTGCCTCTCCCAGGGATGAAAAAAGTGTCATCTTTGCCTTTGGTGCTACGTAGGATTTGTCAACAAGTTACCTGGAGGGGAAGTAAAAGCAAACAAATCCTGCAGCTATTAAGATGATAGTGTTTTCTCTACTTCCTCTGGCTGATATAGCCTCATTTGCACAGCTCCATCCACACACACATAATTTGAGATTTTGGCATGTTTATGCTCATAAGTAAAACAAAGAGTGCCTTTCCCTTTGCCCTTTAAAGGGCAAAGACTGGTACAAAATCACTCTCCCACACATTAATGGTATATTATTACCTCTAGCACCCCAAATAGCTGCAATAATATCGACTTGCACCATAAGATGTCTTTTTGACTATCACACTATGAAATATTTTTGTCCCTTTTCATGTATGTTTTAAGTGACCTATTAGCAGGAGCTAATACTTGTATGTGGAATTAACTGTGCTACCTTTGGCAGTTATCACATTATACCTAGAATATTCTACCAGAGATGCTAATGGTACAACCATGTTTTTGCATTGTTTAAATTGAGAGCCTTTCATTGTTTTCCCCTAGGTTCTCACTGTGATCACTGCTAACTTGTGCTGTTAATTTATTATTAATTGCACCAAGATATCACAAAGAACATCACAAAAAGCGGTTACGAAAAAGTCACCATGGCATCATTCTTCTTGCTAACCACTGGCTCTCCAGAAAAAAAGCACACTAAAAAAAGTTCGAAAATAAAAATTTTACATATGAGCTGGAGAAAAACCCATAACATCTTGCCTACACTGAAAATACTTTTGACGGACAGTTCAAGTATTTCTTTGTCTATAGAGATATAAAGATAGAATTGTTTTTACAATGACAATACTAAGTGCTGAGGACATAAACTTCTCCCATTATCCAAGGTATGCTTACCTGCAGCTGAATTAAATCTGTCAAAAATTCCCAGCCAGTACTTACAGCAAGTCTGTAAGAAGATCCCTTCTCTCTCTGCCCAGATTCATCAGTTCATTCGAATCCCACACCGCTGCATTCCCACCACTGAAGCTGTTCAGTGCAGCTTTGGCATGTTGCGTTCTGCTGCAAGCACGGGGTGGGAAAATCCACCTTGACCAAGTGCTCAGCAGGGATTCGTTCAATTGGTATTTTTAGCAGAAAGCAGTGATTTGTTTCAGCACCCGGCCACAAAATAACATGGTCACATTATAAGCAAACTATGTCTTACCTAGAGGTGCTATATCCCTTGTTAAAGCTTTCTGAAAGGGAAAGAGCTCCACACATGGCATTGTCCTGCTGCCTCCTGAACAGCCATTAGACTACATTCCATTTTAGCTGGTGTCATCTTCTGTTGGCAAGAACTACTATGGAAAGGATTAGCAACAAGATCCTATGATTTTATCTAACGATTTAGGGTTATTAAAAAACTCAGTAGCATTAAAATCACTGTAACTTTCATTGCAACTTTTGCAGTACACGTATGCATGTAGGTTAGAACAAGATGTTTGTAAACAGTACCTCTTATCTAAAGCATGACAGTTTGATATACATTTTCTGTTAGTCTTCATTTAGGTTATTTAACCTTAAAAAGTTCAGAACTTGCTTTATAGGAATTTTATGAAAACTCAGGTAACCCATCACACATCCGTAAAATAATTCAGCGCTAAATGGAAGATTCCACAACCATTTTCTAGTATCAGTAAGAGGTAACAGTAAAAGACAGAACTATGGGGAAGGCTCTTTACGTGCTTCCATTAGAGACCTCGAATTCATTTTGGTGTCAGTGGCGGAGGGTTTGGCTTTAGAGGCCTTCCATGGGGAAAGGTACCTTTTGCTCGCTGCACCCCTAAAGAGAGGCAGAAAATTAATAAAGTAAATACATATGTGCAATTAGGCAAAACACTTTCTGTTAGGGCTTTCTGCATGGTAAAAGAAACCCCTTCCAATATATTCATTGTTTGATGATCAAATATTAAAGGGAAAGCTTTTGTGGTTGACTAGGGGTTACTAGCACCAGGGAAGGACAACGGACCTGCCGATGCAGCTGCATGCAGGGAGATGCTGTGTCCTGCACAGGGTCTGGAAGCACCCACTGCAGGGCTCCCTCTGATGGAAACCCTAATGGAACGTGTTTAAAACCTTTATACAGAAAGGCAAGTAGATAATAGGTGTAGCTTAGTTCATGCCCAATTCAAGGGTTTGCACCACCGATTTGTAACACAGGAGTTTTACTGCATGCAAAGACTACTGTTTCTATTTGGTGGCAGGAATATCCATATGAAAGCAGGTCAACTAGCAGTAGAGAGCACAGCTTGATGAATTACAAAAGATTTTATGACATATTTTTAATTTGATTTTGACTTCTAAAGAAGAACTTTCTGGTGTGCCAAGTACAAGCCAAATATTATCTACTAAACAAAAGGGGGGGGGGATATTTTGGCTAACAGTCTTTTACTTTCTTTTTGAATGTCAGCACATGTCCCCCTGGCAGTTTCCATAAATTCGAGAGCTACCAGATGGATGCGTAACAGCGATTCTCAAAATACGCTCTAGAAGTTAAAGAATCACAACAGAAGACAATGCGTGGGTATCTAAGAGACATGAACAACACCTACTCTCAGTCTTCACTTCCATTAGGTGGACAGAGCAATTTAAAACCGTGCCAAGAATGTCACCTGGAAAAGTAGAGCACAGACTGTCCTCGTACGATGTGATACTACGCATAGCAGCATGCTGCAGATACTGCTTGAAATGTATCTATTTTAGAAGAGCCAATTTTAAAATCAAGTTAATGGAAATTAATATAAAATGCTGAGAATAATTTTCTTGCAGCATTTGCCTGTGGGAATGCTTTGTCTCCACACACAATGTTCATTCGGGTTTTGAAACTTCAACACAGGGATTTTTGTTTATTCTTGATTAGGCATTTTACATATCTTCTCTTCCAAATCTATACTCAGCTTCTTTTATGGTTAAGATTGTTTGTTTGTTTGTTTTTTCCATATTCAGTAAGTTTCCCACTTAAAAGCAGTGTTACAAGAAATGTTCTGTTATAGGTGTTCAATTAAGTCATCAGAGATATGTAGATAACAAATTATTCAGAGTTTCAAGTTTTTCCGCATCTAGTTTGTAGCTGCTGTACAAAACCTTGCCTGACAATGGTATTTTTATGAAAGCTTAACTCCCACGACACTACGTCATTGATTTTGGAAATGTGCTATAAGTGAATATTTATAAAACGTTATCCATGAAAACCATATACGATAACATGAAGCATTCTTTGGGAGAGAGCAGCAGTACATGAGTTACAGTCAGACACCACAGCTTTTACATAAAAGTACGGAATTCACTTTAAGAGGTGTGAACAGCAGGGCACTGAGTGCTGAGCGAGGCAAGGATATAGTACTGGTGTTTGTGAATAGGACAGGGCTAAATGCTGAAGCCATCCAAGGGCACAGTGCAGAAGTGCGTGTTTACAAAAGGATCTCAGGCTTCTAAACAGCAGGGCTTTAAGCAGACAGAGAGGAGTTCACGTTCCTGAGAAGGGGACGCAGCACAAAATGTCCTGCTTCTTCGCAGAGAGTCACCCCACTTGCAGCTGTCTAAAATTAGAGATACAGCCATTGTTCCAATGGATAATCAGGGCTAAGAGCTTTTTAGGGCATCTCTTGACAGCATGAGGGCTGGTACAATTTGGCATGTCTCTTTAGCTGCACTGAAAATCTGAAAAGGCCAAATTACAGTTTTATTTTTCTCTATATTTCATTACGAAGATACTAACAGTATCAATGGGATTAATTTGATGATGGGATTAAAGAGATGTTAATGCCTTGTAATGAGATCAATCACATTCTCAAAAAAAAATGAAACTTTATCAGGAGGGAGTCAGGGGAGTGATTTGAGAACAGGTTTAATGCAAGCGCAAAATCTGGTGTCCGTAAAAGATTTCTTGCAGAGCTTTTTAATTCACTTTAATCTCCACATAGTAGAGTCTGGAAGTCCATTTAGGAAAAAACTATAGCATTCCAGTTTTGAAATTAGAAGGCACCACCATAATTAATGTTCCTGCATAAGTGTCTGAGGGAAGAGCTGTCTGAGGGTCGCCCCGCATTTCCAAAGAAACTGGATGCTGATAGAGCAACAGCAGAAATGAGCTCACTGGAGGTTTGCTTGAATTCACTAGAAATAGCTCTGCTTCCACTTTGCTACTGAAGACACTGTCTCCAGCAAGTAAAATGGATGATCAGGTAGGAGACATCACAGTAAAGTGGTAATTATTAGTATGTAATCTGTACCATACAGGATATGGCAACGATAAACATCTTCTGAAGAATAACACAGAAGTCCCAAAGAACCAAAACTGTGTAACCCAGGATCAACAAATAACAGAGAGAGAAAATACTACTTGGCAAGCATGCCTGATAAACCATAAATTAATCATTAAACATTACAAATTATTCAACAACTTTCTAAATTTAATTACATAAGGTCTTCCTACAAAAATCCATGCCTTTGCAGTCCAAATTTGAATATGATGTGACCAAAGCATTCTATTAATGCAGCAACTAACCAAAAAATTACATTAATGCAAAAAGGTAATTATAAAGCAGAGCCATTTTTGTGCTCTAGAGCAGTAGTTTTTCCTTTCTCAGAGCAGTATGGGGTTTGCTGTCCATGTTATCATGAACACACTAATTCAGTTTCACAAACGTTGATTCAAACTTCAGACAAGCATGTTGTTCCCTACAATTTCAGAGGATTAGAACATTCAGTGTTTATTATTCCCCAAATTTACGGACTGCCGCCTCCACTTTGAGGAAGCTCAGAGGACTCTGTAATTGAGATAACAGGTCACCCAGTCCCCCATCCCTTTGCGAACAGCTGAGCATGATTATCCAGGCTGCTCTTTTTTACTGCTATGACAAGTTTAGTTTTGCACACCGACTTCTAAATTTGCATTTCAGCCAAGAATTGTCATTTTGAGTAGGAGCCCACACCATACTTGGTTGCCTATGCCACTGACCAAGAGTCATCTACAGATAACACAGCCTGGTGCACCAACATATTCCAGATACAGTGTCGGAATATACTGACTCAACTGCACTGCAGCCACCCTACTCTTACTTGCAATCTCTAAAAGTCTGATTGCTATTAGCAAATGTCCTGGAAGATACTGCAGCAATTTCTCACTCTACTTACAACAGGAATAAGCCCAAGCAAGCTGCACAGTTAAACGGCAATGCACCTGGTAGCAAACGCAGTCTTCTGAACAGCACCACCAGAGCCGGTGTAACTCCTCACCCCTCCAGTCCCTGCTTGCTGCACCCTCCTCATCCACACACCACTTTCTACTAGTTATCACAATGCCGAGAAGTATACACAGCGCTCAAGGAGCAATCATGCCAGAAGCATGGTCAGTCGCATTTCTTCCTCTCTGCACCACCACAAAACTCCTTGTACACATGTGAAGGAATAGACATTTACCCCTTCAAGTCCCAAGGCCGAAGGGGACGTCATTCTGTGGCCCCAGCTCTCCTTCTTGCAGCTGCTTCAAATTATACTCTTTTAGGTGGTCTCCTCCATTTCTAACAAACAAAACCCATTCCACTTTTTTCAGCCCATGTTCCTGTCTTCTCCAGTCCCATAGCATTGCCCATCCTGTGTGCAACTGTAACATCCTGTTTTTTTGTATCATTTTAATGCCATATTCCTTTCTAACTTTCTTGGGTGATACCTTCTTATGGATTAGGACTGCTCCAGCTTGATCAAGGCAAACAGGATTATTCAAGATAATTAACATTTCTATAGGGCACTGACAATTACACACAGCTTTGAAACCCTGAATACAAAAGAGCGACACCAATTACAATTCTAGGAGGATTCTCATTCATTATCATGTTTACTTGCAAACACGAAATTAGAGATGCCTGGATTAAGATTAAAAATGACATGAGCTGCTATCACAAATAAAATCCTTTCAAGTGTATTTCACACACTGTACACACAGTATCTCTTAAAATATGAAAAATTATATTATCAAAGATACTCCAATGGAGGGCATCTTTTTCTTAAGAGTAGAAATATAGCTATATAGAATAAAGAAAATGGATTATGATAATTTATTTAGATTTCTTGCTAGCAATATACTTTTAAAAAGAAGACTCATAACAAGCTGTAAAACAAGGTACAATATTTAAATTAAACTTCCAAGTTCAACTATATAATTCAGAAAAAAAAATTAAAAATTGTCAAAAGGGTCATAAGTAGACTTCATCTTGTTTCATAAAACTGTATTTTAGTTATAAAATTGACCTTAATTGTTAGAAGTCAATTTAAAAGATAATTTTACTGCATGCCAGAGGTTACAAGAAGAGCATAGTGCACGAAAGACATGCACTTCACCCCTACAAAGACAGTAGTTTTTCCCTGGTCAAAAAAACTGAAGGTGATTATAAGTAAGAGGAAAAAACTAGCAATAGCAGCATTTAGTTAAGTCAGAAACAACAAACAGGAGCCAAGTGAATGGGACATTTCTGAAAGGTTCATATGGTGTGCTTTCCTCTGACAAAAGGCCCCACAAGCAGAAGACAGCAGCAGTGAGCAGTTAAAAATCCACCATCCTCAGCCTTACAACCTAACAGTGGAACAGATTTCAGGAGCTTAATTAATACACATGGTAAGAAATACATTTGTAAATAGGGGGTTTAATGTAGATCTCTTAATTCAACCCCTTGGAAGATAACATGTATTTTTCTTTAAACACTATACAACAGTCTCCCAAGTCATGACCACTCAACTCAAAGTCCCTGGGAGAACCTACTCATACGCTCCAAAACCCTGGATAAATTCCTGACTGCTGCAGACCGCTGTCCTGCCTGGCTTGGCTGGGCTTCACCTACGACCAAGCCTGAAAATAAACATACCCATTTTTCTTTCTTATAAGGTAGTGTGAACATCTTCAGATTCTTTCTTCATTTGATAAATTTGATCCAAGGTACGACATACAGCTCTTTTGAGGACTGGAACTGTGATGTCCTTGGGTTTCCAGTACTGGGATGGGGGGAAGGCATTATTCCCTCTTTCCCAGGCCTGGTTTTTCATCTCTGAGGATGGAAAGCTGCTTGCCTCCTGCTCTGAGCCCATGAAAAACCAACAACACTGGGTCTCAAGCCCTTGTTAGGGATCTTGGATTTTCCTTTTGTCACCACATTAGTAATAATTTCTACCTTACTATATTACAGCAAACATCATAGCAGCGTGACAGACACAGTGAAGGCAATAAACAGAAGCAAAGCAGTAAAGGGACTCTGCGTGTAAACTGGACGTTGGTTTGTCAGGCTCACAGGGACCTTCCCAGAGCCCGGGGAGAGCGGTTGCCCCAGGGCTGCAAGCCCCACGAATGCTGGTGAGGAGGCTGCAGAAGACTTTGGGAGGTCTGACTTTTAGAATATGATTTGAAATTAATTTCTCTCCTCATTTTAGGGCAGCTGTGGAAGAGTAACAAAAGCCATACACAGACTTGTTTTTGAAGAGGAAGTGAAAACAACAACTTCATATTTTGATTCCAGAACTAAATTTAGACTGTAACAATTTTAAAGTGAATTCTCAAAGTAACAAACGGAGTTCTTTCTCACCTCTTCTTGTTTACAGTCTCATAAACTGGGATCCCACACTACCAGTGTCACACAGGTTGTCATTTTTTCTCTTGGCAAGTAAACACATGTGAAAGAAAAGGCATTGCATTTGTAATGATAGCGACAGAACTTGCTAACATAGTTTTTACCAGGTTTCAAAGGGACAACGATGTACAATGCAATGTCTCTTAGATTCACATGTATTTTTTTTTCCACCCTGCTGAGCACAGTTTAAAATGCAAAAGCAGCATAATTCAATATTAGACTATTTCACAGTACCACACAAGTTCAAAACAGAAGAAATAATATTAAAAGCAGTGAAATCAATCAAATGAATTAACTGTAAATAAAATTAGAGCATAAATAAAACAAAAGTAGGCCCAGAAATAGACAGACTGTCTCCTCTTTTCCTCTTGGGACAGATTTCTTTTAGTATGGCTTCAGTCACTCGCTGTGACATTTCCTCGGACTCCCCGGAGCCCCTCGCAAGCCTGGGTCAGGATTGAGCACTGAAGTTGGAAAATGCTTCTTAGCATTTACTTAGCAGGAAACAAGGCAAAACAGCCATGCTCTTAAAGCGCAGGATACCTGTGCATTTAGTGAAGGTTTTCTTAATCTTTGATTTAATACGCAATTCATTTTCTTTTTTTAATACACTTTTAAAATTTTCTTTAAACCCAAAACCACATTCCATCAGGACTTTTGTATATTAGCTCTCACCCTTGATTCTCCCAGACTTTAGAATTTCTCCTCTCCAGCATGCTGCCAGCACCAGACTGCTGCTCGCCTCCTGCTCCTAACTCAGTTCCCTTGATCTGAAATAATTTCTCCCTTTCTCCTCAGATATTATCTGTAATGATTGATGGTCTGTAGCTTCTCTGCTCCTACAGCTGCTGGCAGCAGGCAGGGAGAGGCAGGGCTGCTGCAGAGCGCCCAGCCTGCGGTTTCACCTGAAACCCAGCGCCAGGAACAGTTAAAACCAGACCTTGAAGACAAGCAGTGAGGGGTATCTGTCGGCAGATCTCAGCGTTTAAGAGCAAAAGCCCACAGCGTGAGTGTGGCGAGCTCCTTCCAACACAAAGGGGAAGTTTGGTGTTTTCTCCCCTTCAGTGGGGTACACACCTTGGTTTTGGGGGGGATGAATCAGGAATACATTAGCAAATTATGATAGCAAAAGGTAGAGTTTGTCACAAAAAGAATGAAAAATGAGAAAAGGAGTTATGCTTAAAGGCAGCCCTAAAGGGAGCAAACTTCTGTTTCTTGTAAGAGGAATGAAAAGTTATTGCTCCTACATGACAAGAATAGCATTTTTAACATTCCCCTTTTCAATAATAGCAGCTAAATTCTCACAAGATTCAATGTTTACGCTCACAAAAATCAATTTTTCCCTTTTATTAAAAAATTATGTACAGTAAATTGCCGCTACAACACAATCTACATTGTTTAACATACCCTGCTTTGATTTACTGTTCCATTCATAATCTGCTGATGATTAAGCTTCTCAAAAACAATCCACTAGCCTTTCTAAGTGATATCAGGTTGTTTGGTTTTAATCTGCTGGAAATCATCCTGTAGACAGATGCATTATTGAAGAATTACATTTTAATTTATTTTCATGCAGTGCCTGTGATGGGCATTCGGATTAACAGAGTACAATACTGCTTCTTTATGCCTGTATCTATTCAAATCAGAAATTACCTGCATACACTGTCTCTGATGGTGGTCAAAAATTGTACAAAGAACTGAGAATAGTGCTTCTTAATATCACACAGCCCTGCTGCTCATCAATGAGTCTTTTTCTGTTCTAATGCTTTTGTCATGTATATGAAAGTCATTATGTAGTTTAGAAAACAGGAGATGAAGTGAAAGAGGAAGATCAGGGACCTGGGATGCATTAGTATTCTGCCAGCGTCAAAGATATTTCCCTCGAGGGGCTCCTACAGGCCACACTGTTATTACAGTGCCTATCCATTATCTTGTGCTGTACTTGGTATTAAGACAATAATGGAGAGAATAGGATTATGTGCAGATGATAGGAAATGCGAAGGCAATTCAGCAAGATAGGAAATGAATGGAGACATGATTCTTTCATCGAAGCTGGGGACGGTTTAGCATAGGGTAAGGAAGAACATAAGTGAAGCAAAATGAAATCTTTACAGGTTAGCTGGGGTAAAATGAGTGTTTACATAGAATCCGATGAGTTTAACCTTTTTGATACAGAATATTGCAGCTTCTTTCTTTAATGCACCAGTGTATATCCCCTCAGAGATCTGGTTTGATCAGAAAACTTACTTGACACACATGGGGAAATGACCAGTGTTAATTCGATAGAGGTGGCCTTATGTAGCGGATAACCCTTTAATTCACTCCAAGAAAGGGAAAATTCTCATTCGCCACTCCAGATTTCTGCATTTCAACTACAGGCTAGAAAAACTCTGTCCTGCCTGCTAAAGAGACAGACAGAAAATGAATCAAAAAAAGCAATAAGGAAAGATTGAGCATAACCAAGTGAAACGCTGATTCCACATTGAAATGCTCATGTTCCTTTTTACTATTGCACACCTTTTAATTCCATGAGGACGAGCCTGTGGCTGATAGCAAGTAACAAAGGCTAATAATTTTAGGAGGCCAGCAATGCATTATGTTAGTGACAAACAAAGACAGGACCAGATTGTGTCATTTACAGACATTTCTCTAGCTTACGTCTGTCATATTTTTTAATTAGCATAAATCACAAACACACACATTTGCGATAACAGCGCAATGCCAGAAGAGATCATTTTTATTCCCTAAAGTACAACAATAATTTTATTCTTTCCTTTGGTTAGGTTAAAACCCGACAAAATAGATCAGCAGCACAATGCACCCCAAGAAAAGTGGACATCAAAGAGGCGTGAGTGTAGCTCTATCACAAACCTTGCTGCACACACGCGGCCCGTGTTCTGCACGGTGGGAAGAGCAATGCTTTGCAGTGCAGCTATTAACGCGCACCTCTCGGCGCCGAAATGCCACCCTGCATGCTCAGAGTCGAACCTGGCATCCTCACTAACTTACTGCCAAGCGATGAAACATGCCCGTATGCATAGCGGAGCTCCCCGCACAGAAAAACCGCACTGCTGTTGCCCGCTGCACACGCTTCCTCGCAGGCCTGGCCCTGCCTCGGGCACCCGCTGGCTGCAGCCACATGGCTCCATGGTGCTCTCTGCTGCTGTGTCCCCCTCACCGCTGCCGCTCTCTCCCACTCCTCCTGCTGTCTCGGGCCCTGCTGTTTGTCCATCAAGGCTTAAATATTGGCTTGCCTTGGCCAGTGCTGCTGGCTAAGCCACGTGATGTATTGATCCCGGCTGCCGTTTCTGCTCCATACCTGATCTCCCCTCCCAGCTCTGTGGCTCTCCCTGCCAGCGATGGCCACCCGCCACCGGCTTTTACACCCAGCTTAACCACACAGTAAGGCTTTCCTCATCTCCCCACAAGCACCCCCACCCTTCTGGGAACTCCGTTACGACAAGGTCTTTCTTCATCTGAGAGGTTTCCTCTATTTAAAGCTTGCAGGCCAGATCCTGAGCAAATGAAAATTAGCATTATGCCCCAGAAAGCGCACGCCTGTCCGCGGCTCGGCCTGCGCTATGTTAGCCACCGCCTGCACAGTGGCAGAACACTGAGCTTTAAAAAAAGCTGATTTCTGAGCTTTTAGTCACACCCTGCACTACTTCATAGCACAGCCTGCAAGGAGGCAAAGCCAGCCGTATGGTGACGGCCGGACCAGGTGCTTGTGACAGCCCCAGCGCAGGCAGTGGCAGGGCTCAGGGTGAGGAGCAAAGCTCATCTCTGAGCAGAAACGGGAACTCCAGCAGCCCAGTAAAACTGGAGCACACCTGAAGCAAGGTCCTGCTCCCCAGTTCAGCCAGGCTGGGGCAGGGGCCTGGCTGTGTCCCCTGCCCCTGCTAGCTGCACCCAGACCTGACGCTGAACCTGCTCGACGCCCCAGCAGCGCAGAAAGCTGGGCAGGCAGCTGCTGTGCAGACCCTGGGAGGAGGAAGGCTGGAAAGTGTCACCTTTCAACACTGATACACAGAGGACTGGTAGCCCAGATGCATCCCCCAAACACCAAATAACTCACGACCCCATAGCAAGGGGTTGAGACAGCAAAATTGCCCATCTCTGAGCTACGGGGTCATCTTGTACCAATGACACCTTCCTTTACATTTTTTTTCTTTTTTCCTGTGATCAATAGGTGTGAAATTCAGCCCCTCCATACCCATGTTTCACCCCACGGTTCAGTGGGGCCAGCATGAGCAAAGGCACACAGCGCCAGCTGAATGCAGAGCACCCTTGCTGCAGCTGAGAGCGAGGACGGGATTTGCCCAGTGCCCTAAATCAGCTTTTCTCATCAGCTTCAGGTGACAAGAAACACTTCTGTGAGAAGCACGAACCAGCAAACTTGGGGAATTAGGAACATACTCATGAATTTTACATAAGAGCCATAAAGACGGGGAGGTGTTAAATAGCAACTGCAGAGCTAGGTGTCAGGATTGCCCCTTGCTCAGGGAGGTGGGTGCTGTCTGCTCGCACCCTCACATCAGGAAACACCACATACTCCAAAGATACTGCTAGAAAACCTACAAAGAAAACCATCCACTGAAGAGTAACTGCCCAAACTACGTTGTGCAGCTGGCTGGTGACTTGAAGAAGAGTGTTTGTAAACATGTTTTAATGCTTCTTATCATAATGGACACTTATTTATATAAACGTCTTAAGTATGTTTTGAATTAACTATGAGTCTAGACTGTCCTGTAACAACACATGGGGACAAGGACATATAATGATGCATTATATCCTTCTATCTTGTTGCCTTTTTATCTTATGCAGTGTTACTAGATTTTATATTAGAAAGAGTTAACAAGAACAGCCAATTTAATTAATCGTTCTACTTATTTTGTACACTGCCGTGTCTTCCTCACATGAGTGCAGGCTGACTTACTCATTTGGACTAGAAATTACAAGTGAGTGAAGCGAGTACCTCCATGAGTCATAAACTTCAGCAATCTCTTACATCAGTATCTCTTGTCAGAAATGAAAGGCAACCAGTTGATGAAGCCACTTCCAAAAAATATGGATGGATTAAGCACTTTCCAAACAACCAGTTTCAGTATGATAAGGTCTGATTGCTTTGAATGACCCAGAATGTTGCCCTAGCATGGGATCAGACCCACTCTTTTGGTTTGCTGCATCATATTTTATTGTCTGGTTTAAGAAACAGCTTAGGTATTTTTCACGTGGCAAGGCTGACTAGTCAATGAAACTTACGTAAGGGGAAAAATCCCACAAGTATTTCCACCCAAAGGCCAAGGCCTGTGCAAACAGTACCAAAGCCAACTTTCCATGAGCAAATCGTGCCCACGAACGCAGATATGGCGGGTGCACCATGCCCCTCAATAAATGTAAATGCAAAAACATGTATATAAAGGCAAAGCCACGCTTCTCGTAAATGGTGACCTTGGGGACAGCCACGGGCACGGCCCTGCCCTAATCCTCTCTGTGCCCATCTGCCTGCAGGTGACACACTGGAGTAAGGGCTGGGCACCAGCACTGCATGAACTGTCCTCATCACTCTGTATGCCTCCGGCCTCTCTGGGGCATCACCGGCACCACCACAATGGGACTCCTGCCCCAGCGGGTGTTGGGTGTCTTGCTTCTGAATGGGTCTCCTATGTCCCTTGTAGCGTCCCACTAAAATATGACCAAAGGTCTCAAGTCCTTCCCTGCTGTGACTTCTGGATGTGTAGACAGGACACGGTCATTCAAACCAGCATCAGACTGTAAAATCTTGGGAATCCTTCTGCTTCCATTCTCAAGTCCAATGCATATGCAAATGAGGTCAGAGAAGTAGTTTAACGATTAAATCTATAATTCAGTGGCTACAATTTGCTCCTACAAGGAACCTCCAGGCTTGAGGAGGTTGTTTTCTTGCTTGCTGCCCCCAAAGAACACATATGCAGGCTAGAGAGCCAAGGTTTATGGGGAGAGGTAATATCTTTTATGAGAGTTGAGGAAAAAAATACACAAGCAAATAAGCCATTCTTTAGGTCTGAAACAGAGGTTGCAAACTGCAGTAAAAGCATCTTGGGAAGATATGCTCTGGGATGAAGTTATTATATTATCCATTAGAAAATATGAGAGGAAAGGACAACTAGCACCTCTGGAGCAGCAAGCAGCCCCAGCATGGGGAACCATGCAGAGGTCACTCGCTCCCATGGGACAGCAATGAGAGAAACAAAGATAGTTGGACAGGAGTGAAAAGTTAGCAGGAGAGGAATGAAAATTACAAAATTTCATAAACCAAACCCTCTCTGTTGGGTCCCTGCTCCTTAGAAATCTCTTAGAACAAGGAATTTTCATTTGCAGATTTTCTCTTCAGTTTGTTTTTTAAATCTGCTTTGAAAATCAGAATGTCAGAACAGACAGTTTTTCTGAAAAAAAAAGTTCATCTTGAGATAATGGTGCTTCTGTACCTCCTCAATTGCCTGAAGGAATTAATTTTGATGTATAGGGCTCACTGAGTCTCACACCATTTCCACAGACTCATCTGGTATGCTGGGTAAAGCCTATCACAGTACTGCTATCTATGTGCAAGATGCCCACACTGTGGAAAAATAAACTGGACTACAAAAAGACTATGCAGTATCACCACATAAAATAAATTTGTGTGCTTATCACAGAAATATCAAAATAATTAAGAGAAAGCCTTTTTTTTTTTCCCTTAGTATTCATGGATTGAATCGGCAAAAATAATTCACTTATGATCTGCAGATTAGATTTTTTATATTTTCTGCTTTGCCTATTACATTCAAAATCATTGTGGACACCATCATAAAGAAGTCCAAAATATCTTTTAGAATGTAATCCTATTTATGGAAGCTGAATATCCCATTTTACGCTCCTCCATTACAAAGCAGAAATATATTAAGTACACTCCTCGCCATTTCTAAACAGAAAGATCCCAGAACACCTTTGTGAATGTGAAATAATTGCTAAAACACCAACTACTGTGTATCTCAGCAGACCACACTTACCCTGGCTACCAGCTTTCCGCATATCAACCTCTGGAGGAAAACCAAAAAAGTTTGGAAACACATAGAGCAGGCAAGAAAATTATTATCTTGGATTACAGAAACTTTATCAAGTCTAGTTTGAGGTAAGGATTCAACCTTGTTTTGTTTGATCCCATGGACATTAAATGCCACCTTTCCGCTGAAGCCCAGCAACTTCCAGCTCATAACCGTCACCTCATTAAGACAATGCCAGCATTTCCATGCGTCCAGCTGCTATGGGTAGAGCTGTCCATGACAAACGACCACTACCTGTACCCAACTCTCTTAGCTATAAAATACATTCAAAGAAAACTACACACTGCATTTATTAAAACAGCTAGCAAGGACAACAAAGAAAGCATAACATCAAGACAGAGCACACTTTATCAGAAATATTTTGCCTCTACTAACATGCCTCAATCTCACAGATAGCAAACTATTAGTCTAATACACCTGAACTGACACTCCCACTTGTTTTAATTTCTCCTCTAATTGTAAGGAATTTCTGGGTGCAATGTGCCCCATCCAGCTGCACCCTGAGAGCCTCTTTCAGTGAGAGCCATCTCCTTTCACAGCAAGCACAAGGATGCTGGTGGCTCTCAGACCTGCCCAAGCTCTGGGCTGAAGATAGTCAGGGCGCTAATACTTCTGTTCTCCACTTAATCACTTAAGGTCCAATCACCTCTGCCCATCAAAAGACTTTAAAAGGAATGTTATTGAAAACAGGCTGTATTTTGGTTGACATCACTTACCTTCCTCTGAAAGAAAAGGTTTTCCTAGGCAGGTTATAAGCACCACCTCCCACGTTCTACTGTAGATGCTGCTAATTAAACCACAGTGAAATTCAGATAATTAGCAACCTTTTCTAAAACTGCAGGTTACTTATTCTAAACCTTTTTACAGATTAAATGGTATTTAAGACATTTTTTTAAAGCTACTATTTTCTATGCTCTCCAAATTATTTCCTGTTCTAATAGGAAGAAAAGAGAAAAAAACAAACAGCACAACGGAACAAAACATATAGGATCCTGAAAGCAGGGCAAGCGTTTATCATCAGTATTTGTTAGCATTTACATTGTTTGACCATGTGAATACTGCAAAGAGTATGCTTAATCTCTCTAGCAAAGACAGTCCCTCAGATTATAATGATACGGCATTTTTATTCCATTTTAAAAACAAAAGTAGATTTGCAAAATCAATTCAATGTACACCTTTGGTGGATGCTTTTTTTAACTTTCAGCAATATATGACATTACCAATGGTGTGCAATGAATTATCTAATACTTAAGCACACATTGCTGATGTTTCTGTAAAATGAGATTTGTTTATATTTAGGATTAACGTAAGGATGGCATAATTACTGGGACAGAGGCATGCATATCCCATAGGAAATACTGCACATCCACCAAATCCTACCCTTGCTCTGCTGGCTGAAACATCTGCCCAAACAGACACACGTGTAAGCAGACTGCCCCACCTACCCTCTCCAGAATATTTATGTTGTTGTTCAAAACAGCAGCCATAGAGCATACAATACATCCTCCATTCCCTTTTTCTCCTGACTTGCAACCACAGCTGTCCTCTCTATCCCCTTCTCTGCCATGTTCAGCAGGGTTGCTGAAAAGGATGCAAGCAGGGCAGGGTTGCCAAAGCTGTCCTGCTGAGGGACCACAGCTGACCCTCGCTCATTACATTGCAATTCATCTGGGAGCTGGGGGGCACAGTTGCAACTTTTGCCCTCTGCTGCCTACAGCCTTTGAGCATCCCTAATTACTATGTCAGCTGTTTTCTCCCTTCTTCTTCCTCCCCTACACACCTCTAATCACACTTCTCCCTCATCAAGCTGGGAGCTCTGCAGGGGTTAACGCTGAAAAATTTTACAGTAAAGGCAGCTTTTATTGTGGTGGCAATTACAGAAAGAGAAAAAGCAATTTAGTCTTTTATGTGGCTCACAGTTTCATTAATGCCATACACTTTTAGCTGACTTAGGTTGTTATGCATTAACCCAAAAAGGCATGGAATACAAACACTGCTAACAAAAAATAACGTAAGACAGGGCAAACTTTAACTCCTCAAATACAGGCTTAATTCCTCAAATACCAATAATGCTTTTATATAACAGCTTTTTAGTGCCCTCAGCTTCAGGCCAAAGTCACTATGAAGTAAACTGCTCAAACAAAACTGCAGAAACAAGAAAGAAAGATTTAAATAATCTGCAAAGAACTCCTTACTCCTCTTGTGGTGTACTGGGGAACACCGTTCCTAGAGCTTGCTGCACCTCCCGTCACGTAACGACACGAGGAATTTAGAGAAAAGGCAACGTGCTACAGCAGTAGTGGAAAGTGTAAATCTTTCAGTGCTACCTACCAGCCTGTGCTTCCCCTCTGCTGAGAACAGCGACCAGGAAAACAGCAGCCACTTCAGCATTTCTCATGCACCCACTATGTTCCTGAATATCGTCCTCCTCCTTCCCAGCTTTCTAGTAATGGATTTCTTTAACCATAGAGAGGAAAAGCCCACTGTACTCAGCCTTTCTGGAGCACCCCGCACTAACAGCCCGTGGAGATTCACCAGCCTAACATTGTCTAGGCATAACACTGCTTTCTTTTGCTGAACTCTAAGACCTGTTATGGGAGGCCAAGAAGTGGCTGTGGGGCTTCCTGATCACAGCAGTTTCACAAAGCTACCAACGGTGTCCTGAAACAGCTGGTACTTACCATTCAGGAGGCAAGCACCATGCTGATGACATCTTCCATTCCATTTGCTTTTGTGGCCAGTTGAATCAGCTGAGCAGCAACAAGGACTGTCATTGCCATGGGCCACCTCTGGTGGTTGGTGGTGCTCTAATCTGTTCACAAGTAAACTTCCATAGTCTTGGTTTCTGCTGACATTGTGCAGCATTGCATGCCTCCAGCACTATCTTGTTGACCATTATCATTTGTCCAGCATTAAAAATGTTATTCCCTCAAACAGAACTGTTTCAAAGACAGGCTGGAAAAAGTCAGTGTTTCCTCTTCTCTTCCTTCCCATCAGGTTTGCATTGAATCCCTCCACACAAGTTGAGAGATGTTTCCGGTATACTATTGGTATTATAACCATGTTAGCAAAGTTCCTCCAAAGTGATTAGTATCATTTTATCTTTGGCCTGCAAAAAAGCACAGAGGATAGACTGAACTAAGAGTAATCACAGGAATTATTTTTCTTGAGCCTCAGCCCCAAAATTCCAGAATTTGAAATAGTGTATAAAGAGTTGCTGGCATTGCAGTGCCCAGCATGCAAGGA
The DNA here is from genome assembly GCF_964289735.1 of Phaethon aethereus. NCBI lineage: Eukaryota > Metazoa > Chordata > Aves > Phaethontiformes > Phaethontidae > Phaethon > Phaethon aethereus. The sequence goes on from NC_138584.1 coordinate 15,875,894, forward strand.
GATGCCAAGTGCTTATACTGAGGTTTTCCAAATATTTCTGGGAAGTGAAGTCATAAATAAAGAATTAACTTTGTTACACTAAGGGATCAGGATGTATATGAGCAACTTACAAAGCAGTTGTCACCTATCACTTACCATGGTTACATAAAACCCGTATCAGATTAAGGGCATGGCTATGCTTTAAATAAAGCTTGTACCATATATCTATGTTTATGGATTTTTCTACAAAAGATCGTTCAGGAAAGTTAAGATAAATCAACTAAACCCATGATGAGAATGCACATCAGTTAAAATGCATTAAATTCCTGCGTGGATGTTCTTACTGAGAGGTGAAGTGGTCTGACTGTACTGTAAAAGAGGATTAAGCTACCATGAACTAAGGCCATTTTCTTTTTGAATTAGATCATCCACAGAGGATCTTAAAGAACTCTAGGTTTGGTGTGCTTGCTTCGCACATTTCCTTCATTTGTCTGAATTTTCATGCAATGGGAGCAAGCCTTGGTTAAACAAAAATCTCCCCTACTGTATTACTGGCTGATATTAAACCACATTTACCAGTTTACTTGGTTTACAAAAGTCTTGTAAAAAACAGCTAAAGCTGTTTTGCAAATAGCAGAAACAGAGTCATCCCTTTGTATGTAGGTTTAGATTGGATATTAGGAAAAATTTCTTCACTGAGAGGGTGGTCAGGCATTGGAACAGGCTGCCCAGGGAGGTGGTGGAGCCGCCATTACTGGAAGTGTTCAAAAAACATGTGGATGTGGCGCTTCAGGACATGGTTTAGGGAACATGGTGGCGCTGGATTAAGGGTTGGACTTGATGATCTTGAAGGTCCTTTGCAACCTTAGTGATTCTGTGATTCGGTGATTCTGTATTGCAGAGGAAAATGTCAGGAGCAGGCACAGAGCCTGGGACACCCGACAGGATCACAGACTTCAGTGCTTGTACTAAGCTGTTGCTAATCTTGAAAAGCAAACAAGCAAAGAAACAAAACTTGAATTCAATGTTATATCCCATCTGAAAACATCTCCTTACACATGAAAAGACAGACAAACAAGTCTCGTGGGACAAGGTTGTGATGGAAAACATCTGGCAACTGTGTCCCCTAGAAGCATGAGCTGGGCAGGCACAGCCCTGGGGTACCTCTTCTCACTGAACAGAGATACATTTGTAGAGGTTAAATAAGATGCACTCTGAAATTTACCCATCCCAAGCTCACAGATTAAATGCTAACTAATGAACAAGGAAGAGCAAACACTTTCTCGGTCTGATACTGACTCAGGTGTTAGTTTATCAGAATGATAAATGTTACACTTTACTAAAAGGAAACTGATACCATTCACATTCCAGAGTATTGGCAGGTAATTGAGACGTGGCGAATAGAAATGCAAAGAAAATAAAGCATGTTAAACAAATATTCCCCTTGATCACTAAAAGCAGTTTGTCTTCAAATGTGTCAGGGAACAGAGAGCGCTAATGACGATACCAAAAAAAAAGCAATTTGTGTTTTAAGTATTGCCTTTATCCAGTTTTCTCCACAGCAGATACAGGCATATATCTGTAATACATATTTTGTGCTAATCAATCTATTGCTATTCCCTACAGATCTGAGCTAACATTGACAATAGGAAAGTTTAAGAGAAATCTAACGTAGACAGGTGTTGAGCTTCTGTACTTCACTTTTTATTATTTCTTTGTTATTCTTCGACCTTCCCAAAGTGAACAAGACAAGATCTGCCTACCCAAACAGGGCGGCAGCTGCCAGGCCCACTGCCGGCCTCACACCTGCAATCCAGATGTCAGCCACGGCGGCAGCTCTGCGCGCCCAGTGCGGCGGCGGCGGCTCTGCTGCCACAGGTCCCGCGGGAGAGCACTGGAAACCGCTGTTGCTTTGCTCCACGCGAGTTGCCGTTGCCTCCTTCACACATCTCCAAACCAGCAGGGTCAAAACTAGGTTCATGTAGACTAGACTGTTACACCACTTCACCGATGAAAACTTAGGATAGTTTCTCTGACCTCTGTGCCGGTACACTGAACTACATCAGGCTACACAAGAGCCAGATCTGAGAAGAGGGTCTGGCATGAATTCAGCAAAAAGAACTAAACTGGAAGCAAAGCCTATGTATTGCTCATGAGCTAGGGAATATGCTACACTCACATGTGCTAGTAGAACGTTTGAAAGTGGCTCAATCATCCCCTACAAGAAAACAGAAGATGCAGATCATTTTTCTCATAGGTATCTTCTTCATCAATGGACAAACCACCCCAGAAAGGGCCCCCCTACAACTCCCACAAATGTAAGACCTTTCATACTAGCTTATAACACAGATTTTTACTTTCTTCTATACCCAATGTGCTGGAATTGCAGTTTGCACTGCATTGTGTTAAATCATTACTTCATTATTTATACATATCTTAAAATCTTATAAAATAGAATATATTTTATATAATATAATCTTATATATATTATACTTATACCTCTCTCTCATTGCTTGCTGAGATATACTATCAATAGGGCTTGAAATGGGGCCAAGCTAAGAGGTTCAGCCTGAACAGCCAAATGTACACATGCCAGGTACTTCTGTCTGGCAGAACTTGAGTCTTCTGCATCGTGGAGAAACATGATTTCAGGGCATGTGTGGCTGCAAGAGACCAGTCATTCAACGCATATTTCTCCTGCAAAACTTGCTTCAGCATCTGCACTGCTCTATGATTATCTGAATGTCATTCAATCTACCTCTAACTTGAGTTGCCTAAGTATATTTGCATGTATATTGTAAGCATTATACTAAATGAGATGGGACTGCCTGTGTAATCATGCCATGACTTTCCCTTAGGGAAACCTGGTAAAATTATGTTCCATTACATTTGTAAAATACTACCTATTAAAAGCAGGAATAAAACTTTTATGTTCATGTGAAACAAAGCAGAAAAGATTCTCCACCCTTTAACTTGTATCAATTTTGCTATGAAAGAAGCATTTTCCAGGCAAGCAGGGATTCTGAATTTGACTTCAGTATTATGTGCTTTTGGCTTTGATTGTTTGACAGTTAAGCCTCTTTCCAAAATGTTCTTTTTCCTTAATTTAATATTATGAAACAACATAGAACAAAACCAGTTCATCTGCCTTGAAGAGGACAGACAGCAGCTTTGGAAAAATCTTTCTTGATTTTTTCTTATTTATTATTGTCCATGCCATGAAAGAGAAAAACTGTTTCTACTGTACTATTTGGTCTCCTTTACTCTTTCTGCTGGTCAATTCATTGTTTTAATTCCTTGATGCTCTGGCAAACTTTCAAGTATGTCATGGGAGAATTTTAAAAATGAAGCATTCATTTAGAAGTCACACAGTGGTGATATATATACAGAGCTTCAATTTAAACCATTATTACATACCATCCTTTTCCTTTTATAATAATCCATTAAATGCTTTCAAGTATAGAGAAGGAATAGCAACCTGTAGATCTGAATGGAGCCCAGATGACCTATAAAATACATCCTGCCTCACTGCCTGACTAGTTCCAGCTCTCATCTCTAATGGTTGCTATTGTTATTCTACCATCCAGACAACCACACGCATCAATTATACATTCTTCTAGGTCATGAATCCATTTTCTTGGGCAACATTTTTGTCTTAATGCATGATGCTTTTTCTTCAACCTGTGAACAAAGTTGAAGGTCTCAATATTAAAAAAATATTACTTTTTCTTAAACTATGTTGATAATTGGAAAAAGCTTCATGAAAATCAGAAGATACAGCTTTTTGAACTATTTAGAAGTGTGTGTTTAGATCATATACTGTCTCTTTATTACACCAAATGTATTAGGCAGTACTTTGTGTTTTAGGTGAACATTTTTTCTTTTATTATATTGGTGCCTGGCAGCACAGCTATAATTAAATGTCTTTTGCCTTCTCTATTTTATGACACCTACAATTCAGTCGTATTAATTGGACTTTCCTTAGCATATAAATGGCTGGCTCAAGAAGCAAAACTCTTTTTCTGTGAAACAAACTTAAAACCTACACTATGGACGGTCTCAGTGACTTTTTTAGAGTCTTTGACTTATCTTTGCCTTTTTTAAAATTATCTTGATGACAAAAGCTTCAGATAATTCTATTTGAAGTAAGTCTAAGACAGCTCTCCAAATTAATTTTTTTGCAGCTGCTATTCTCATAAGCACAGCATTCATTATTACATTTCCAAAGGGGTAAAGTCATTTTACTTTCCTGGCTGACAAAATAAGTTAAATAGTTTGTGGAAGATAACACATCACTTCCAAGGGATTCTCACACACCATGTATATCCTTAAAATATTTCTATGTTGAAAGGTTAAAGGGCAGGTTTTAAAACTCAAGAAAGAAAGCAAAGTCAGAGTAATGCTCCTGAAGCCTCCTCAGCAGGACATGATGCTCCAGCCCTAGCTTTGCCCAGCTGCAGGAGTTCATGGCACCCCAGCAGCAGCCAGCATCATCATCAGGGCCTCACCAGTACTCCTGGAGGCTGGAGGAACGTAACCAACCCAGGACCACTCACTGGAGCACAGACAACCTGCCTCAAGGAGATCGCTTCCAGCCACAGGATGCTTACACCAGAGCTGCCGTCTGAACAGTCCAACACCAGGTTCAAGACCAAGTCTGTGGAACATCCCCCCTCCCCCAGCAAAACTGTTGTATTTTCATCATTTTTAAGCTCTAGTCTTAGCAGCCTTCCCAGCATAGAGGCAGTTTTGCTGCCTACAAGATTAGGCTCCTTCCCTACAGGCACATAGGGGACCACAACAAAATCATGGTATAGTTAAGCAATCCAAACTGACCTGCTGAAAATGGGTATTTGAGATGGTCAGTGAACCTTGAAGCTGGCGAAGTAACTCCACAACCAAGAGCACTGTGAAAACATCCATTCACCGTCAGATACGCACACCTGCCAAACTGGAGGAAATCCACAGATGACTAGAGAATCAAAAATTGCTTTGTGTGTGTATATGTACACACATGAATGTCCACATTCATACAAATACACATTCAAACACACACACACCAGTGGGCACAAACCTTAACAGAGGCCTGTTGGCTTTTCTCCTACTTTTTTCTCCATCCATAGGCAGCTTTCTTGGGAGGGTGTTGCAGTCAGAGGCTTGTGCACACTAGTTAGGGTAGGCTTTGCTCTGTCCCAGTCTGGTCCAGGCACATCCTCCTCCGATGCCCAGTCCCTGCTGTCATCCTCATCAGGCAGGTCCAGCTGAATTACCACACACAAAGTATCTCTTCCCTTTGGAGACCCATGATCAGGGGTGTGGCATCATCAGGCAAATGCTTTAAAAAAAAATTTTCATGTTCTCTCTTTCTGGGGGGGAAAAAAAAAAATCCATCATTTCTGAAGTTGGCTTAGAAAACCTTGCCATTTTCAAGCCTACATAGGCATGGGATTCATTATCTTGACTCACTTGTCTTCTTGTCCTGGTTCCTTCTTCCCCTGATAGGATCAGCCAAAGTAGTCACACCTCTCTAAGGACATCAACGTACAGAGTTTGCAAAGGGGTTTATGCCATGTTCAAACACACAGTTTTCAGGACAAGCCAATGCTCAGCGTTCATGTATTTTCCATGCTGCAAACTTCAAGCAAGAGTCTTCAGGTGTGGGGGGAGACAAGAGAGGATTGTAGCAGAGCTGATTTCAGGCACTTCATCACCATGCCACTAGGACCATATTAATTACCAGTCTCCAACCCCTTGCATCCAATCTGTGCCTGCACTCACCACTCATCAAGCGCACTTGGTTTTATCCATGTGGGGACAGAGGTAGCCTTACAGGAGAGCTGAAGTTGGAGGGGTGGCCATAGCTCTGCACTCCTGCATTTCACCTGGTCACCAGTTTTGGGCCTTTAAAGAAGCCAGTGGGAACCATTTAGCTGAATCCTATTGAGATCTATGAAAACTGAGGGATAAATATTATTTTAACATTGAGGTTTCTGGTTGGCTGGTCGGTTTGTTTGTTTGCAGAGGCAAGGGGGTGTGTTAAGTTTAACTTTATTATAACTAAGCCTATATAAATGCAAATACTGTTTCTGTAGATATAATTTCATAAAGCAAAACTACCCACAATCTTTAGCAGCGAAATTCAAGTGGCAACTGTGACAAGCAAAGAAAAATGCATGCAGTTAACTTCAGCCATCCCTGCTCATCTGAAAGCTTGTGTCAGTTCCTAAATAAGCTTTTCATTTTCCTATTCAGTCTGCTGATCTTTGTTGATTTACAGCATGAATGAGCATGGCACATTGCAACTTGTAGAGTATATTTTTCCTAAATAATAAAACATTTATTGCAGACCCATCAAGCCTACTAGGAGCTTTGAATTATTATTGCAGTGAAGTGCTATGTTAACAACTCATTTACATTGTTGCAGAAGACTCTGCGTTAACACTATATGTAATTTAATCCCATTCAGGAGAGAAGACTCCACAAAATATATCTAGAGCTGATAAGTTACAACTTGATGCTATTTTTCTAATCAACTGTTTCTCAAGATCAGGCTGCCTTCATCAAGCCTATCTAACTCCTCACCTTCCACAGCATGCCAATGGCAGCTGAGAAAACCATTTCTACATGGTCTTCTTCTTAGTAAGCCCCAGCCTCAGGTCCTTCCTCTGGTAAAGCAAGAGAGAGAAAGTATATCTAGTGGAAAGCTGCGAAGATCTTGTTACTCTGGGAAGGAAAGGATTTGTTGGGCAGAGAGTGAGGTCAGTATTTTGGTGGTTGTTTGAGGAGTCTGACCTACAGCTTCAGCATTGGCCTGGGGTGGGTAACGGCTGCTCAGCTGAGGAGGCACAAGAAGCACAAGCTGCCTGCAGAAGCATCAGTGTTGAGGCTCAGGGGTTTTAGCAGCTCCTGTGCTTGGAAGGAGCCCCTGACAGCAGGGCAGTGTCTAATGCTGCCGCTCACCCCTGCTGCATGGTCCCCAAGAGAAGGGGAATATCACAGGAAGAGGCTTCTGCTGGAATGCTTACATGTTTTGGGTGGTAACATAGTAATTAATAATAATAATAATAATAACAACAACAGAGGAAAAAAAATCCACCAGGAAACATAATTCTCCACGTACCAATCAGAAACGATCCTGTCCTTGCATATGTTCCTAAAAGTGGTTGGCTTGAACTGTATTAGACAGGCTAATAAAAACAGATCAGCATAAATAAATAAGTAATAAAAAATAGATGAACAAAACTTTCCTTCTCGTAAAGTGAGATTAACTGTGTGGATTTTAAAATTATATATAATGCTTGAGGAGTGATCCAAAATACCAGTGTTTGATGGTGAATATAACTCTGACTTCTTATGCAGAAGAGCCTGCCTGGAGCAGAGTGACTTAATTTTTAATTGGGTAAAACAAACTTGTATGGAACCAAAAAGCATCATTTGTAAGTGAACTGTAAGACAATACCCAACTGATCTCCCCGTTTTCCTCTCTCACAAAATATGGGTTCAGGATTACAATGCAAGCCTATGGCACTAACATACAGAGGCAAGACGGTTCTTCTCAGTCATGCTCTTCCATTATACGTCTGGCAACCCACACAGGTTTGGTGTCAACTTTAACATCACAGGTGCTCAGCTGCTTCAAAATCTTAAGAGTGAATGTTATTAAGCACTCACCATTAGATTTGTGTTTCATTAGTCAGAGTCCATAGTCAGTATAACTTCTTTCTAACAGGATCCCCTTGGCATGGACAACACACTGCAAAATCGACCTTTGCATGAGCATCCTGCGCTTTGCAGAATCGCCCCGAGGCGGCAGCGAGGCCAGAGCCGATGCAGCAGAGGGAAGGAGAGGCTGTCCGGCACACTGAGGACGTACCGGGATTGCCTCCAGAAATGGTGGCGTGGTGTCAGAGCAGGCACAAGACACAACACCTCCATGACAAGCAGTAGGGCTGTTGCCACACTAGCCTGCTGCCCTTCTGTAGCCAGCTGTGTACAAGTGCTGCTGGTGCAGCCACAGTGCCATGCCAAGGCTACCACAGTGCCCTCAAACCAGGCTTAGCCACCCCAAATATGTGTATGTTCCCCTGGGGACACACTCATGTACACAGGATATCCAAATTATGACAACTTTTGAATCGTAATGCCCAGGTTTTGCTAGGCACGCACAAGCAAAGCACAAGTTATTGCTCCTGGAGGTTTGTGGGCTTCTGATTTATTTATGTAAGACCAAGAAAATAAGGTTCCAACAGTATTGTTTCTAGTTCTTAACATTTAGTTCTGCTATTTATGAGAAATACGTCCTTTCCAGAACATCATTTAATTTAAATTGTGTCCAATGAGTCCAAATTCTTCCTGCATAATCTTCCATTTGTGTCTAATAAGTTGCAAGAGGCAACATGTTACTAACTTCTTAAGCTCTCTTAGGTACTGTCAGTTCTCCAAATTTCAACCAAGTCTTGCCTAACAAATGCTTTGTACCACATCACTAGGCACCCAATCCTTTGCTGAGATTATTCATTGATAATTTGATCTCCTCGGTCTTTTTTCAAGACATGTTAGGTGAACTTCTTAACATGCTAACGTGTTACTGTCATTTTCTGAGTCCCTGAAACTGCTTATGGTAGAGGGCAGAATTTTACTTCTTATTTACTAGTTTCACTTGCAAAAACATTGGGTTTTGTTGGGTTTTTTTTTTCCCTGAAGAGAAAACATTAGTTTCCTTTGTAGTGCTCCAAGATGAATTCTGACTTTATTCACTTGATAAAGCTTCCTCCTCAGCTCCACTTCAATCTGCTTCCAGGGCCTGACTCTAAACCAGCAACATGCACATTTTCATCTTAACCAAACAAGCCAGAGCCTCTCTCCTACCACCAATTGCCTCATTCAACTCAGCAACAGGAGCCAGACATCGCAGGCACACACCGCACTTCCAACACGCACTTACCTGCTCTCCTAACAAGCATTGGTGAGAGAGAACAGAGGCCATAAGAAAGCAGTAACTATGTGGTAAGAACTGCTAAATCTGTCCCGTTAGTTAGAGAAATACTCCTGCATGCAAAATCACATCACTGTTATTCAGCTAAAGTTGTGTGGCTGAAAAATACAACAATAAAACCCCTATCGTACCAACAAATGGCATTTAATATGTTAATCTAACATGATTTCAATGTCCCTTCCACATGAATATGCTTATTCTGCTTTATTTCAAACAAATTACCCAGTTAGAAAAATTATTTGAACGGTAAGGCACAAATAAGTGAGTGTTATTGTTTGCTGGTTGACTAGATAGGGAGTTAAACATCTAGAGGTGAAGTGGAGGACAATTAATGTACTAGCCTGCTCAATTATCATACAATGCCCACTTCTCAGGGAATTAGAGCTATTATGATCTACTTCTATGAATAAATGAGAATTTCAGCTCTCAGAGGGTAACGCAATAGTTTTGGAAATAATCTTTTTATGAGACTGTGACTTTATCAGATATTTTTTAGAGTCAGTATAAACATTTGTGTGTCATAGGATAAGAACTTCAGACAGACTTGTAATTTTAATTTTTATTCTCATACTGGTTTAGTTCATTTTTCCTATGCTCCTATTCTAGAAACCAAAGGAATAATTACTTTGCTTTTTCAGGTCTTCTCCTTTCATAAAGTGTTACCAGAAAAGTAATATCAAAATAAAAATAAAAATAATTATTTGAGCAATACAAATTCTGCATAAGTTGTTTTCCAAAGCAACTGAACACCTGCTGTAAGTAGTCCTGATTACACTCAATGGTGCTAAAACACTCCAGGGTAACTCCATTACAGCTTCAAGGACAAGAAAAGATGAAAGGACGTTTCTTTTAAATTTTCATGTGATCTGATAAGGCATTTGTTTGTATTCAATTTTATATTAAAAAAAAAATATTCTTTCTTGGACATTTTTACCCAAATTCTTTGAATCTTTATCAACAGAATTGCTGGTTTTCTCTACAGCTGCCAAGTTTCGGAGTTTCATAGTCATCTTCCCAGCAGACAGAACAAACCTAAACATATGAGAGTTTTAAAGCAGCCTGACCACAAAAGAAAGCTTTAGGAGACCCAAATAGTAGACCATATGTGGTATCAAATGGGCAAGCCATTAGCATCAGCTGTGAACATATTGTACCAACTGGGAATGAAAATAAAACATTCAACTACCAACTGTTATAATCTGTAAATAGTCAAACCAATTCCTCTGGGTTCCAAAAATATGAATAGGGTGACTCACTGGGGCCCTATTGTCCTGCTCATAGGTAATGCAGCAGATTTACTCTTAGAAAACAAAAAAAAAACCCTCCAAAAAAAACCCAAAAATGAAACTGTGGTTAGTGAGATCTGATATCGGAGGTGGTCCTTGTAAGTTAAAAGACTCATGGGCTTTTTGAAACTATATCTAAAGATTGTACTTTAAGGACAACAAAATAGAGAATTCTTTTGAAGCAACTTTTTTCTGTACAATGTGCAGCAAAAAAAAAAAAAATCCCCATTGCAAATTATGTTGAGAAACTAGCAGAATACTAGAAAATTTATAGAGAACACCAAACTGCTGAGAATTCATTGTACAGCTGGCAAGTGCACTCCTACCTACTAGTTGCTTCACATTTAATAATGCATGTTATGAACAGATGGATAGAATGTCAATAAGGCTCTCCGTATCATCAGTGGTAATGAAATACTGGACTTTGAATGCTTAATAACACAGAAAACAAAAAGCCTGGAGGAAATTTGTCAATGTCATGCATGCAATACTTTAGCAGTGCTTTAACACTGTTAGTGTGAGGCCATATGTTTCTTCTAACAGGATCTACTGTAGCTGGGTGCCAAAAAAAGTTTGACACTTTTTTTTTTAAACTCTTACAACATGTTAAGAGCAAATACCCTGTGAAATCAGTCAAGCAGAGTAGTCAGCAGAAGTGCAACATCATTACTTTTTTAATTCCATTTCTCAATGAAGCTAAGGGAAACTTGCTAGTAAACATTGTTCTTTATTCCTGTTTTAGAAGTACAGTTGAAAGTAATCTCTTTAAGATTAAATATAGAAATAAAGGCACTGGATTGTCTGTATTAGGCAGTAAATCTCATTGTCAAGAGCTGTGGAAGATGTGAATCTGGAAAATATTACAAGCATAAGTAAAGCAGAAACTGTACATAGCAGTGTCTAGAAATTAGACACAAAAGAAGGAATAAAATAAAAATTCTCTTAGGCAAATTATCTTAGGCAAATGTCAGCTAAAAGATCTAGGCAAAATGCTTCGGAATAGTCAAAAGGAAGAGGATAACAGAAAGCTGCCATTCTCAGAGACGCAGAGCTGGGAATAAGCACACCAGGCACAGGCTTTCCCTGTTCAACGGATGGAGAAACAGCAGCCTGGTAGGTAGTAGCACCTACAAAGGGCACCCAGAGTGGCATTTCCAGCCTGCATACTTCTCAGGGAAACTCTTTGCTCAAAACTTCAGAAGGTGGCAGACAGCTACGGCAGGTAAGCCTCTGTGAAACGTGGAGATCTCAAGTTCAGCAATACAGCTAGAATCCTAAGCATTGTGTGTCAGCAGCAATCAATATGAGTTTAACTATTGATTCTGGGAGAACAGTTAGACAAGTGCTGGGTGTCTAACAGTCCGAAAATTCCTTGGGAAAGGCTCAAGTTCTTTGAGCAGAAATACACTACTTTCTGCCTTGTGACTCACTCACAAGTGCCAAAACCACCTACAATGCCCTCCTTCCCGATACTGTCTCTCCAAAACCTTCCTGGGCTGCTCCAGTGCTACCCAGATAAGATGCTCTCAGGTGCACACCATGCTTGCCAGCCAGGACACCCAAAAATGCCCTGGCTGATTTCAAAGCCACCACACAGGGCCATTGTGGGATGATGGTGTCTTTGGGACCTCTACCACCACTAGACTCTAATCTAAGTTCCATTAAAAAGAAAGGAAATTTTTCCAGCTGCCTTCAGCTGATGGTCTATACAGCATCAGTATCCATCAGCAGACAACAGGAGACTGCTACTGCTTCCCTTCTGCAGCCAGGGAAGGATGCACAGAGAAGCAGAGCCCGTCTCTCAGTGCCAGTGATGCACCGGCTTGCCTGTGCTTAGAGCTGGCATGGGCTGGCCCCCCTTCTGCAATCCTGAACTACACAAACACAGGACTTGTCCACACTAGTAAGTCCACCTGAGAACTTGTTATAGCTCTCTGCATTTGCCTGTGTGGACATATTTTAGTTTCTCCTAAATAAGGAGATTAAATTCAACCCAGGACTCCCAAACCAGACCTCGGACTAGAGTAGAACATCAACGTCCTTCTCTTGCCTTCTGTTTCCCTGGAAATATCCTGACCCCTGACCACAGCAGTTGCACTTAACAAGAATTAAATGAATTTTGTGTGAGCTGCAAAAGTACAAAGATTAAGAAGGATGCAGGCTTTCTGTGGAGCAGAGCACCAAGATGTGGGAGATTTAGAACCAAGTAGCAGGCAGGGGTCTTCATTCACAATGACCAGAAGAGCTGTGCATTAAGGAGCGGAAAGAAAGCAAAGGGACCTTTCACAAATCACTGATGAAACTATTCTACTTATCAGCTTTCTCTTAGCTAGAATCTCCTATGTTTGTTGGACCCTGAGAAAAAGGAGCTGAAGAAAATGCTGTGATGAGCATCTGACTGTGGTACGGTTTGATGGTAAATGTAGTTCTTAGCCTGGAAGGTCTTAGGTGGGTTTTTCAAAACCAAAAAGATATTGATAAACTGAAGAAAGTTTCAAGAACAACTTCTTAAGGGAAAAATATAATAATCTATAAATATTTGAGGTGTGTAAAGCCATCAAGGGAAAAGGATATAACTAGAAATAATGGAAAGAAAAAGCTTAAGCTCAGTAGAGTATCGGGAAAATCTTCCTGACAGCGAGATGTATTAGCCTGTGAAATAGTCTCCCAAGGAGAGATATGGAAGCTTTCACTTGGGATTTTAAAAACTAAAGTTGACATAACACTAAAAAATGTTCTCTATGAAATAATCCTACATTGGCAGAAAAATAGACTGAATGATCTATTATGTCTTTTCTCTTTCTTAGTTTCTTCAGCCTTTGATGCTTTGGGAACACATCCTGAACAGCCAAAGGTTATCAGAAAGGAGCTTCTTCAATTAATATGATGAACAACAAGGTTACAGAGGTGATCATTGTGAAAGCCTATTACAAAGTATCTCTTTAAATGCTGAAGAGCAGATGCTTTTCAGACAATGGAAATTTTTTCCAAGGCCTGCAAAATATGACCTCAATCCACCAGTTTTCAAGCACATGCTTAATTATAAGTATGTCCTTATTTCCCATTAATTTAAAGAAAACCCAAATCTATGGTCTGAAATAAACTCGTAAGAAAAGGGCTTCCCAAGAGTCTTTGAAAATTTCAACACTCTCAACACAAACCTGGCAAATGTCATGTATAATCAAATTTGAACAAACAATAATGTTTGTTACACATATATTAGCACCTTTCAAGTCTCCACTGACAAGGACAGGCTACGTTAGTTCAGAGCTATTACCTTGATCACTGGTCAAAACCACACATCTTCATGCACTAATTCCTATTTACTTTAACCCACCTGACACTGTGAACAGTGTTAATTAACGTTACAATCTGTCATATTGACTTGTACACAATAAAAAAAAGATGCTGAACTTACTGTGGGAAGTAATACCCTAAATTATGTTCTGCATGTCTATCTTGAAATCGTCCTGTCTTATCATATGTTTATGTCATCACCAATATTAATGTTTAGTACATAGTGTAATTCATTCACTGCTCCAGATCACTGATGGATAGTTAAATACTAGAGCCATGGAAATAATTGATTTGCTGGGTCAGTGGCTGAGAATGAAAATTAAAAAATAAAAAAGTAATCAGTAAATATAACCTACAATAATTTTTTTCCAACTTTTTCTTGCCAAAACAAAACTTCAGGACCATTCCATTTTGGATCAAAAAGGGTTGTTTCTCCTTTTTTTTGGTGACTGCTGAAGGGGTGCTCCAACAGCAACAGATATAAAAGGTACGGTAAGAGCCTCTCTCAATCCAGCAGCTTGAGCTCCCTCAGTAGGGTTTGCCTTTTGTGCAGCAGCAAGGCATTGAGGAAGGCTGGACAAGCCTAAGCCGTTCGCCGCAGCTGCTGTCCTGCACGGGATGGGCGATTCCCACTGCAGTGAAGCCATCAGTGTGCAGCCCAGTGCTGCCCAGCAGCACCGGTGGAGGTCACAGGCCTTGTTCCGTGCAGATATGCTGCATCAGCGCATCGCCATGGCCACGCTGGCATCCCTATGGCATGATTGCTGAGCAGACATTACTGGCACCTGCCACACAACCCGAGTGAATGGAAAGCCAGGACTTTGCTTTCTTTATGAAAATACCTGAGGAACTTAGCAAGAATAAATCAATAGGGATGAACAGGCATTACCTGGGAACTTGGAGACTGCATTAGAAAACGTTAGCACCTCAGAAGCTTTAAGAATCCTATTAACTCTACAGCAGAAATACAACTTATTAAATACTTTGACACGAATAAGTTGTAAACTATTTCCTCTAGGAACATTACTGAGGGTAAATCAAGGCTAATTTAGAAGGAACTCTCTATTTAGGTGCCTTAAATAACACCCTATTTGTATATTTCTAAGAAATTCAACCCATACACCTATGGACCATACAATATGTAACTTAAGAATTAAGTCCAAAAGTTGTGTTTCTAAATATGAAGTAACTCCAGAGCATAGGTACCCCTCACTCCTTTAGTCATATTTTAAATCCTTCACCCCCTGCCACCAGGATTTTATCCCAAAATAGCTCTCCAGTCTGGTAGAAACACAAAACCTCAGCACACTGAGGCAGCACCGCCCTGCCCTGCCAGTCACAGGAGTTTCTCGTAAGCAGCGAGAGTGGGGAGGAGGAGAAGGAGAAGCGTTTGCTCACGGGTTGCTCTCCCCGCTATCCTGCTGCCCCTTGGTCAGCCGGGTACCCACCACCCCACAGGGACTTCTGCTCCCCTTTCTACCCTCCTCTCTTTCCCACCTTTTCTCCCCATTCCCCTTTAGTTTTCCCTCTGATGAGGGAAAGACTTTTCATAGGGGTTTTTTGGTGGGTTTTTTTTGTCAGAGTTTTACAGCTGGCACATCATCCCCTGCTGCACTAAATCAACACTTGTGAAAGCAGCAGCAGCCTTCGAGTGACTGACTAGAGCCGCTGCTCACAGAATTGTCAATTTGGTACAGCAGGGGATGGGGTCGCAGCTGCAGAAGGAGAAGAGGGACCCTATTTTATGCTTTAAAATGGTAAAAATGTCAGAGGGGAAGGAAATCTATACAAAATATTAAAAGGATGTAGAACAAAGAAAAGAAAGAGGAGGAAGAGGGGGAAAAGAGATCAGAAAGAAGGAAGAAAGAGGAAAATGACACTGCACAATGGAACAAAATTGCTAGTGAATAAAACACAGAATTTTTGTAAGTAAGTGGGCACTTTCAAGTTAAAAAAAAGTCATGTGCATATCATAAAATATAAACCTGCTAGTAGTATCGTTCTGCTTTTGCAGGGAAAGTCTGGCTCATTAAACTTAAATTATTGTCTTAACTATGTATGTGATAGGTTGGGATGTGCTTCTAAGCACAAATACAGGGCATAAAAAGGAAATTATTTCACATAGGGCTTGATTTTAAGAGAAGAATTCAAGTAGAAGACTTAGAATTCTACGTTCAGAAATTTGAATCCGCAAAAGTGAACAGAAATTCCATGTTCTGGCATAAGCTTGGACACCCCCAAATCTATTACTGTTTAGAGGCCCAAATTTGAAAGTAGGTACCTATTATTTTGAAAGTTAAAAGGAAAATAAACCGAAAGGAAGTATAGACACAAAAGAAGAATTCACAAAAAAAATCTTTGTTTTTCACATAAATATGTAAATTCACCTAATGCATATTTCAAATACTATTAGCATTAATGTTTTGCTTTAAAGGATGCCCTTTGTTTCTTCTAATCTTTTTCTGGGAGCTGCTGCTTTACTTACTCTCTATTAATTTTCCAAAGTGTACTTGCAGTAAGGGAACATGAATGGGCCATATAGCTCTTAACACATATTCACACAGCCAATGTACTGCTAAAAAAAAAAAAAAAAAATATCACATAAGTACACCATTTATTTATCTGTTTCCACAGAAAGTGAAACCACCTCCCCTGCACTGCCATTGTGCTTTGGCAGCCCACAGCATCCCAGGCATAGCAGAGACATGTTTCCCGGAAAAGCAGTGATGTCCTGCAGAATTGCCTTCTTCACGTTTCTCCACAGCCTTCTCAGCTGCACATGTGCCATGTGCAGAATTTTTTCCACCCATGAATTTTAGTGAAAATATAGAAAGTTGCTGCTGGGTCAGCTCTGGGTACAGAGAAGGCCTGGGAGAGCAGAGGTCCCCCCTTTTCCTCAGCAGTTTATCAAGAAACACAAACAGCTTGGCTTAGTCAAAACCCGGTGCTCGGGAAATCATTCTGTTCCCTTTTAAGCCAAGAGCAAAGCTCTCACTGTGTGATATGGAATAAAGTAATATTTCAGAAATATAAGTCTTCAAAATTTGCCTCTCTAGGTCACCTTATCCATTCCTAAGCAATCTAATTTTTTGTCTCCACTGCTATTCCTTGTCAATGTCACCAATACAAATACTAGATGAAAAGAACAACAAAAATCAATAAAGAAGTAGACAGAACTAAAAATCAGAAGCCAAATAAAGAGTCATTAAAAGGAAAACATTCAAACTAGGTATTCCTAACAAGGTAATTCACCTGTGCATCACTGTTGAAGAGACAAAGCAAGCCAGCCTCATGTGCTTTACCAAAGCTTGTCAGCAATTTTTCTTTAAAACATTTACTGAGAGTCAATTCATCTAGACCAATATTTAACCCACTATGACAACAGCAGGACTTGGTTTATAAGTGTCACAGTCACTGCTTGAGATGCAGATTGTACATACCCACAGGGCTGCCATCCCTCCTTGCATTTCCGTTTTCAGTAAGGCAGGTCTCAGCTGTCCTGCTGCGCATTACCAGCTCTGCCGGGGTGGATACCTAACCACCGTGTGCCTTTCTCCATTCTCTGAGCTCCTGGTCCCTAAACTGGCACAAAACAGTGAATTTGTGCCCGGCCAGAGCCAGGGGAGCCCAGCTAACAGGTGACACCCAGCACAGCCATCTCCTGCAAGCTCTCCTGCTGCAAGTGGCTCCTGAAGGACTGGCCTGGGTGCATCCTGCAGGGTGTACTTGCATCCTGCAAGGTATGCTTGGCTATACCAGCAGATGGGCAGCGAGTCTGCATGCTCTCCAGGAGAAGTTAAACACAGCTATGTGGCCTTGAGAGACCCTGGTGCAGCTCGATGTCTGGCCCCTGTTCAGACTCCTAGTATTTTTAATACCTGTAGCTCCAGTGGTTCCCCTGGCTGTTCCTCCAGTCCTCCTTCAACCAGGTGGCCTTTAACCAGCTGAAGTTCTTCAGATTTGCTGTGAGGATTTTAAGGCATCACAAGCACTACACATGGCAGGGCCCAGATACTCTGCAGGTACACAATTTGGGGCTCATGGGGGAGTGTGTAGAGGCTTCCCCAGCTCTCCCAGCCCGAGATGCTGTGTGACCTGGGTGCATCTGGATGCAATAACCCAAAGGGGCCCTTCCTCAAGACTATGCCTCTGTGTTTTAGGGCTTATTTTCTTTCTCAGCGCATTGTGTGGCTTGATGCAATACACACCCTACTGTAATACCTCACTCCTGTTCTGACCTTATTGAGCCCCTACACTATTCACAATGTGAACTTTCAACATACTCCATCAAAAGGCAGATTAAAGAAACAGACCAGATAAAATCCGGCATGGGTACATGTAAAGAACTAAGAGTATGATGTCTGCAACTGGTCTAGGGATGTAATATTAGTCATTTTTCAAAGACTTGTTGGAAGGAGCATATTTGCAGGACAGTTTTTAAATGCGGCCTCAAAACTCAAACACTTTACCACAAGAATTCATTACTCCCCTTATGTCCACCCCATTTTGCAAAGTAAATTGTACTGCCCTTCACCTCCCATCACTATTCTGCTGCCCATCCGGCATTCATCACTATTTATGAATATTCCCATTTAACTCCATGCTTCATGTTCATAGTAAGTCCTGAAAGGATGCAAACATTATTTTCTTCCTAATTTGTCAAATTAAAACACAAATATAAAAAAAAGCCACAGAAAACCCCAACCTCCAACTACATCAATATTGAGGTCAATATTCAACAACATCTACTAGCTTAGGTATGTGGTCTTGTTTTTCTCTAGTGGTTAGACTAGCAATACAAATAGCAGGTTAATTATTAAATAAAGAACTCCTTTGTTAAGTTGATAGAGCTATTGAGTGATAAAGAAGCCATGTTTTGTTTCTGGCAAGATTAATGTTATGTCATCTCACTATATTATATCAACATATTGATTTACCACTCCAATTGTATAGCATTCTTCAGGCTTGTTCAAACCTCATACAAAAAGACCCTCCAGATCAAGGACACTTTTAAAGTTTATTACAGGCTCAGCCTACATAAAACACATGTTATGCAGAAACAAGGGCAAAAGACAGCCCCCATGCATGTTAGGCAGTTCATCAATTCAGATACATCTTCTCTAATCATAGTTCTTGCAGCAATCCTAACGTAATTGAAAAATTTTCTATGAACAAATTTAAAAGCACAAGACTGACATTAAGCAAATTAATCATTATCAAATTGATCTGTGCCCTTTTCATTCACCTTCCTCAGCTGGTCAGTATTCATTGTGTAGATCAAATTACAAGAATGTCTCAGACCATCTTCAGAAAGTATTTGCACAGTATGAACAATGAGATTACCGAAGACGAAGATCTATTCTCCTCCAGCCAAATTCCTCCATCTTGTGATCATCTACAGTGTTTCAATGAAAAATCCTGCAGTAAGAACAGCCACTCCTCAGCATTAAACGTGCTTCTAGGGTTTAGAGAGAGAAAGAGAGAGAGAACGAGAGACAGCGAACGAGAGAAAGAAAATCTTTTCCTTTGATCTTTACATAAATCACCTATTCAGTGTAAACAGACTGTAAAGCCCCACTTCTTTCAAAGGCCTATTTTTCTCCTGTCATTAATTCTTTCTCCAGTTTACACATTTTTCTTCCCTTAAATCAGTGGTGAAATACTACTGCCTATTTAGCAGCAAGGGTCAGCTCAACTATTCTTGGTCCTCTAGGGCTGAAGTTTTGCTCTAGAGCTGCTCTTGTACTGTGTCATTCTGGATTAACAGCTGATAGATAAGAGACTTTTCATAGTGCTGAAAGATGAACCATGGTTAAACAAGGACTCGAACACTTTAGTAGTCACTGCTTTTAGTGGGATGCAATAACAACTGCAGCAGCACTCAGCTCTGTCAAAAGGTCTTATGTTGATAATTGTGTTGTGTTGGTCCCTTATTTACATTGGTGACAAACATCGGTTTCACTTATCATGACAAATGGCAGATGCTAGTCATAGTGTTTATGGCACACAGATGCCATACTGGTGGGCACAATATAAAAGAATCCAGAGCAAGAAAACACATTTTGGCTTTGAGTGATATCAGTGTGTCCTGCTAGCAAATAGATAAAATATGTCTGAGCTAATAATATGTGTGTAATAATAGTAACAGTAGTCACCTCAGTTGCTAATGCCGTCATGGCTGAACTGTTGGCCTGCTTTCTACAAGTCTTTATTCATGCAAGCTTACACCTCAGATAGAAAACCTGTAGCAAATGACCAAAAATTTCCTACCACAAGAAAACTTTCCTCTATTAAAAAACTAATTATATATACTCCAAATAGATTTCTAAATCTGAATGACTGTATCACTGGTTGAATTCCAGGAATTTTGAAGAAACTGAGTTTTTAAAAATCAGAATTCTCTGTCTTTAAATACTGAAATGAGCAGCTACTACAAGAAATATTAAGAAATAACCATCCTTTACACATTTATCCATTCAAAAATAGCTCAAAATTACAAAAATGGAGCCAAGCATACACTTGCTGTTATAGGACTTACCATAGTACATTTCCCACTCTTGGGATTTAACTTGTGAGGATTGACATGGGTCACTACGCTATTTGGGGTGGCAGTAAGAGTTTGGAGGACACCTGAGAGCTGGATTTGGTGGCAGATGGTGTCAGCGAAGAGCCACCTGAAGCTGTGCCCATCCCACAGCCCCTTCCTGCCCCCCTCTCCTGCCAGCCATACCACTCACTGCTCCCAGACCCATCAACACTGGGATGTGTGAGAGATACCTGCTCTCTACAGAGCAGATCAGGATCTGATCTGCCTTTTAACCAAAACCAGAGAGCTTTTTACCAGCTCCTGCTCCTCACCAGACTGAATCCATGGCTGGGCACAGCCAGCTGCAATGGTCTCAGATGCTGCATTGTCCCATAGGTACTTCTGGGTTATTTCTAAAATGCTCTCAAACATAAAGAGAGGAAAAACATTAATATCAATTAACTGTTAGCAAAATGACAATTGTAAAAGTGGAGCAAATATTTATTTTCTAACAAGTGTGTTGTTATGGAAACAGCTGCAAGCCGCTGTGTGCTCCGATGCACTGTGCCAAGGCTTAGGCACCACAAGGCACCCTGTGCTTTGGCAGCGCAGCCCCACAGCAGTGGGCTCAAGCCAGGCAGCCCTCAGCACCCAACGAGAACAGCACCCAACAGCAAGGTTTGCACACACTGAAACAGGTTGTTGGTGAAGCGAATGGGGAAAGCAGCACTGATTTCCAGAAAGCTACTGCAATGTACGCTAGAGCAATTCTGACCTACTTTGCAAGCAGCAAGTTATCTCGTTAATTTGCTCAAAATAGCAGATTGTTCTGTATGAAGAGATGAAAACCAAAATGCACCATTTCCACTAAGGGGAGAAACACCCAAAATGAGACAATTAGTTGCTTGTCACCACAGCTGTATTTTCTTCTCCTAGGTAATAAACAGATGACCAGTAGATATTTAGTTACCTGTGCATGCGATGATAATAACTGAAGCCAGCATCCCTCTGCAAGCCGGGCATGGGAGAGGCTAGTGCCTGCAAAGATCCCCATTCCACGTTAGAGCTATGGAAGCTGAGCTGAGCGGTACCTGTCCCACACGTGGCTGCAGGATCCTGCCTCAGTGGAGGGCTCAACTGCAATATTTGGTGACTTCTAAAAGGGTCGTTATCCAGGGTTTGGTAACTACCTCATCTACAAGCATTTTTCTCCTCAAAGCTTATTTGTCCTTATAAAACTTAGACACAGTAAAAAGCAAACAAGGAAATGCAACAAACTCTAACCCTATAACTTTCTAATTTTGCTCATAACAAATCATTCCTTGATCTTTTCTGTACGATAAAAAAATGTTTTGCCTCTGTAACTGCAATTAATTTTGTTTTCAGGTTTATATCACTACTGTATCTATATATTAAATACACAGTGCATATATCCATGAGCACATTCAGCTAGTATTCAGCTGGCGGAGTAGGAGAATTCTTTTCAAAATAAAAGAATAAAAAGCAATATTTCCTTCCAATTATAAAAGAAACCAGATCTTCAAACATTGCAGTACAATGTAGCTACCCTAGAGAATAGATATTTGGTTTTCTGACCAGCAGTAACAGTTCATAATTGAACAGCTGCAGAAAAGAGAGGAAACAAACATACCAACAAATTAGTTTTCAAGCCTATGTTCACAGAAGATTTTCTACTCTATTGTGCTTTTGATCACAATGTGATAAACAGAGTTCCTCACTTACTTCTGTGATCTTCTACAAAACAGATTAGAATGGTCCGTAGAAGTTTAATCTATTATATTGTATAATCCCTCACTCATAGGAGCAAATTAAGCACATAGTCCAAGTATTTGAAGAACTGAAGTCTATTCACAACTGGTAGGAGTGTTAGAGCCCAGGTATTAATTAATTTATTAAACAGATACAATCCTTTATAAAAAATTTCTACTATGTTCTGATTAAAGAACGGTACCTTTTTTATTGTTTTTTTAAGTGCTTTGGTCATTATTAGTATTGTAAACAAGGTATCAGTCAAAAGGACAAGGCAAAATTTTAATCATGCCTATTTTAAAAGCAGAAATCCTATTTGTATATTTTCAGACAGAATGAAGGAATACATCATAAAATATGAATTTAATTTATATATGTGTATGTGCATCTATGTATATTGGTATAGTCTTCTACCGCTGAAGTCATAAATGTTTTAATGCATCGCCTATGTTTGTTCATTTCACATTTTCATGGAAGGAAGAAAAAGAAGGTTCTTTACTGCAGTACAAAGAAAAATGTTCTAATACCAAAAGATCCAATTAAAATAACAGGGCCATTTATTTCAGTAGGATTTCACACGTACAAGAGAAATGCTAACCCTTGGGAGAATGTTCTCAGCTCATTTAACAATATATGTTTCCTCCGATATGAAAACTTTAGCTTTTGCATTATAACATCATTGCTAACAAGGCACACGTATATATCTCATAAGTAGACGGAAACACGAATGTGGGAAGAATGATAATAGTTCTTTATCCATAATGCACTCATCTTAGAATATACATGCATCTGTTTTGTACTCACGCTGGGTAGCTTTTTCCTCTCCACACATTTAATATACACACTCAAGAAAAGCTCTGTACTCTGAAAGACAATAAAAAGATTAGTAAAGAACTAAGAGAGACCAGTCAGGAAAAAAGCTATGAAGGGAAACAAAAAGGAAGCATTTGTATTCCAGATCCATGACTGCCAAAACATTTTAAGGGCAGCTGGCATTACAGTTTTTTTCCACCAGCCAAAGAAACCTATTCCGCTCCCAGAGTGCAGTGTAGCCTGGGCCACCCTTGGGGGCCCGGGGCAGTGAGCAGCAGCAGGAAGGTGGGTCAGGGCTGCACAGGTTCCAGTAGGCTCCCTGGCTTCTGTCATCAGCCCAAAGACACATTACCACACCTGAAATCTGCAACTCAGGAGATGCTGTCTTCATGGCGGGCATCTGGGCAGAGGAGTGTGGATGGCTGTAAAACAGAAAGGCTACAATTATTGGGTCATTCAAAGTGTACTTCACATTTTTGAGTACCTGAAAAAATATTCTAGTTGGAGGTGAGCTATTCAGGGTATGACTGGCTTTATAGGTCAAAGATATTCAGGACTGGGATCTGATGTCAATGAACAATTTCTAACACCTGGGCATTTTAATGTTATAATTAACTCATATTATAAATTTCCCTGTTTGTCCTAGCATTTAATTTCCTCTGTTTGTAACAGAAAGCTCAAAATCGACCTGCCAAGCCATTAATGAGGGATGATTTATTTTTGTAGATCACTTTCCACTGACTGTCAGCACACAAATATTTCTACCTAACTATAAGGACAAATGTAACACTAAAATTTGAAAGACCAAATCCCTAAATGAATTAAGGCAATAATCTCAAATTACAGATATGGTCTTACAGTCAAAATGTCAAAATTATGTCCATCCAATTCAGGATGGAAACATGAATGATGAGATTAGCTGTTTTATAAAGCATACATAAGGGACAGACCTCTAGGAAAAAGTTGGTTCTGAATACTTTTTTTCTGCAATACAGTACTTGTAAGCCTAGAACTAAAACTTACACATGCCTTGTATATTTGATTGACTCCATAAGGTTTTCATCTAAATTCAAAATATAACTGTGTTTAGATATATTTGAACATTTTATTGCATTTACTTATGAGATATGAATTTTTCCTGAGAGAACCTGGGGCACACAACATTGCCAGATCATTCCAAACAAGTTAATTCTGAAATGGGCTTGAATCAATAACACAAAAGAGGCAGTAAAGCCAATTTTTACGGTAGTCACGGTTGCATAAAATAATATCAAGACAGTCAGATTGAAAGCTCCCTGCATCACAAATATAATTTGCAACCAACTCTAAGCACAAAAAGGAAATAGATAGATAGGTGGAAGATACAGATAAAAACAAATGATAGATACATCGGACAAAAGGAACTGGTGGTAAAGAAAGAATGCAGAGTAATTGCCAGCCAATACAGTGTGAAAAAACAAACAAGTACGCCATGTAAGTAATTCAAGTTAAATATGATGCTTTTCTTTCATTTAGGCTTAAAAACTGTTATGAAAAGGCTCTCTTTTCATTCTATCTGTGAGGTATAGAAAGGCAGGGGATGAATGTACAAGTATGTCACTGCAATACTTGGCTTTTAATGAAAACAGATTTTTAATTATCCAAAAAGCTACATTTCTCTCTGACGTGCTTCATTTCCAGACTATCAGCAGGAAGTAGGTACAACAAATGCACTTGTTTTCCATGTCCTTTACTAAATCCCAGGATGACCGAGCACCCAAGCACTGTAAAAAACAGAGTCGCCATTATGTACCGGTACAGCAGGTACAGAGAAGCTGCATTGTTTTTATTGAACTTTTAGCGCTCCATGACAGTGCTGCGCCTTCTCCCATGGCAGACACGGGCACAGGTTACCTTGCACTTCATATGCATAAACAAAGGGGGATGTGCAGCAATGTGCCTTCCTGTTGTTCTCTGCCTCAAGGACACTTGGTAAAAGTGCACCATTCCTCCCGCTCCCCAAGGCAGGCACATTGTGTTGAAGTACTCCATGTGAAACTCTGAGCATGCAAATACTGGAGGATTTAGTCCGCAAACGAAGAAAAGTCACAAGGGGGAAAGAGACTGATGCAATTCTTATCCATCTTGTTCTCTGGACACAAAGACTTCTTCTTTCCAATGATAGAGTTCCTATTTCAGTCGGTAATAAACAAAAATCACCCTGAAAACTGTGTAATAATGTACTAGCTAGTGTAAATAACATTTTTTCTGTTTGTCCATGCAGGCAATAATTTTTTTTGAGACTACAGCATCATCAGAGAACAAAGGGACATTTTCCTTACTTTACCTCCATCCATGAAATTTCATCTACAAATATTTCTTGTAAGTAGGTCCATAGATTGGAAAATTGTAACATAATTGTCATAAAAACAAGGCAGCATTTAAAGTGGGCTGGGACTCCTGTATTCATTTCATGTTCATTACTTCTCAGGTAAACTTTGTGCAAAGTATATTACTTGGAGAAAAAAAATACTCCATGTTTACTTCCTGTGTTAGTATTTTTACTGCTTCTTTCAAGTATAAGATGGCATAGAAGGAATCAAAACCAAGAACAACACTGATGAAAAAGATAATGACTGTGAGGTGCCACACAATTAGTTAACAAATGCTCCCATCCACTTAATGAGTCAAAGGGATACAGCCTTATGAAAGGCTCCACAGAAACAGAATCAAATGATCCCTTTTCCTTTTTCTTAAAAACATACAAAGAAATTAAAAAAAAAAAAAAAAGAAAACCCATTTGTGAGGCACTCCCAAACTCACGATTTTTCCATTTTGTCTGCTGTCCTTACTCAGAGTGCCTGCCAATTAATATTTACCAAATGTCTCTCCCTTCTTCATTTAAATCAGTTCAAAAACTGCACCTGTTTCATGAGACCTATGTGTGCTTCTGACAGCTGGTATTTCAGAAAAAACAAGTCAAAGTACTTAAAAATCCTAACTAACTGTGTTAAACTGGAGTCAAGAACGACAGTGCTAAGATTAGCTCTGCTAGTACAAGACACCAGCAAAGTACATGGGGGTACCCCAGGGACACAGGAGACAGAAGTATGGCGCACAGCCTGGGAAGGATACCACACCTCCAGACAGGAGCACAGAGCTGTGTCGGATAAGCGAGACCTTTCCAGACCCTGAGCAGCCCTAAGGCCAGGCCAGCACACACCCCAGAGCAGCGCGTGCCGTCTCCTGAGCTGCCTTTGGGAAGGATGCACAGGGTGGGCACTAACTGCTGTCTGGCCACCGTGCCGCCGGGCGGATGCTGCACGAGGCCGCA
Organism: Phaethon aethereus; assembly: GCF_964289735.1. Taxonomy (NCBI): domain Eukaryota; kingdom Metazoa; phylum Chordata; class Aves; order Phaethontiformes; family Phaethontidae; genus Phaethon; species Phaethon aethereus. The sequence goes on from NC_138584.1 coordinate 15,901,873, forward strand.
GCAGCGGGGCAGAGGCAGGTGAGGGGCACCGGCCTGGCCTGCAGCCCGGCCGCGGGCGAGCACCAGCGGCACGGAGGCAGCCAGCGGTTCCTCAGCAGCACCACTAACAGCTGGGCTGCCTACAGCTTCGTGTCATCTCTTTGAGTTTTTCTGGTGTCTTAAAGACTTCCCCATGGGGCACGTGTAACAACTCTCTAACATTCAGGTAAAGGTGAGCAGTTACACAGTATTTATGCAGCTGTACTCCAAGAAACTTAGTGTCTTTGAACTCTGTCCCATGTCATCAAATGTGGTTGAAATGCAGCAATGCATTCAACGGTTAGTGAGAGTGCCCTGGAGACACAGCACCAGGCAAACAGGGTGGCTGTATCCACCTCATTCCCTAGGAAACCAGGGGAAAAATTCCTACAAGATTACCACAAAAGTTCAAGCTTCAGCAAGGTACAGTATTCAAAGCCAGAGTTCATTTTAAAGAGCAAAACGGAACAGACCAGTTAAAAAAAGAGCTTCAAAAGGCAGCAACAGCCACCGTGGACAGCAGCCAGAGGATGCAGCCACAGCCAAGGCACAGACAGCTAGAGCCACTTGCCAAAATACAGATTCACTCCAAGCTTCGCTTAAAATAAAGTTGTAATCAGTGCTTCTGTATGGTACAGGGGAGGAACCAGATTTGCCCTGAAAGGCTGGACCGGACTTTTTTACATTCATTTGCTTCTACACAACTTAAAGTGTTTTATACAACACTTTTGTTGTTTCATTATATATAGCAATTCTTCCAGATTATCTAGTAAAAGACAACTGCACAAGGGCAGGTAAATCTTATTAGAAAGCATCCCAAACAAGGGGGAAGATAACATCCAACTTGTCTCTAAAATATGTAGAAAACATCGCAAATCTGTGTGTTGTGTACGCTGATGTACTCTGCCTGGGATCCTTTAAATAGAATTTGTGGAGGAAGAGACTGAAGCTTTTCCAGCCCTTTGAAGTAGGTTGCTTCAATACTGCCATTCCCATATTTCCAATTACTCTCTTTTTCTCCTGACGTCACATGATGTGCAGAACCAGAATCAAGAATCTTGCGTTCTGCAGGCATTAAGAAACCTGTTCTACTGGAGCAGATTAACAGCCGTAGGGCTGTCCTCTAGGGCAGGCAGCAGAGTCCCGAGCCCACAGGTGCTCAGTGGATGTGGCCAGCTGCTGGTCAAAATCCAGGGACTGTGATGTGACCCTGAATGTCAGAGGTTCGTGCTCATTTCTGCATTACTTCAAAGATCCCTTCACATCCCTGCCAGAGCACCCTTAAATAGGGTCCAGGTCACCTCTGTACCATAGCTCATAAAAACTAACTTTTAGCACACTGCTATCAAGCTAGCTGACACAATTCAAAGAATTTATAACATTAAAGACGTTTTAATGTGTTATTTTCAAGTGCCTTATTTAAATGGTATCATTTCTCTAACGCACTACCTCCTACCCTTGGGTCATATTTGTTAATTCTGCATTAAAATGCACCCCTTTCTCACTAATACAGTGTTTTAATAGTTATGCCCAGACATTTTTAAATCTCTGTTCAGTATTAATAAAAAGCATAATTTTATCATGAAGTGTGGGGTTAATTGCAGATGCAGACAGTTGATATATTGTATGTGTTTTACACGTATTTCAGAGAATGCAAGTTAAACAATGTTTAACCAGTCTAAGTTTAAAGTTTATTTTCACTGATCTAAACTACTTCTGAATGTGAAAGACAAGTCAACCAAACTAAGAGAAATAAGAGCAACCATCTACCGTGGACAACACTGTCTAACTATACCTAATAACTGTCAAAAATCTGAACATTTTCTTCATCCACCACTCATGACAAGGAATCACTTAGGGTGAGGAACATCGCTGTTTCTGTTTGTATCACATATACTCTCCAGCTTCCTGTTTACTCTTTCAATTTGTCCATCTTTCTCACTCTTCACACTGCCTCTGATCTCCGCTTCTCTTATCTCTTTCCAGACCCCGCTGTGACGGGTGCGTTCCTGCAGCACGGCTGCACGGAGGGCGGCTCAGCCCTCACACCAGCTGGTCACCCAGCTAGCTGCGGAGTCATCCCTGTAAAACCAGGGTGAGCCCAGGATCACTCGTGTGTCACCATAGGCAAAACTCATTCTTGTTCTACTTTTGAAGTACACACAAATAATTTTTAGCCCAAAACTCAGCCTTTCTTTTCACCCTCAGAAATTAATTCTTTCTAAACTTTTAAATGAGTTTCACAAATGAATTTGTCAGCTGGGAGTTATTTTTTTCTGCTTTATTTTTCAGTACAAGGATTGTTGGAAAGAGAATTATCTTCAAATACCTGCAGTTTTTAGTCCCCAGCAATTAGCTCAGTGGTGACTAGTTCAGTCATTTTGCAATCTCTTCTCTGATTATATTAAACACAGGCAGATACGCTACCGACACCCACATGCACAAATGTAAAGGAATGCCAGCAATCTGAAATTAAATCAGTTTTCTCTTTTACTAGTTAGATGTTATTACCAGTGTTAATGCAGCTCCTAAGTGTCTGATCCCATTTTTTTAAATTTTAAAGTCTCCTTTTTATTTTCAAAATGCTGCTTATTCCCCCGTTGCTGTGAAAACATGACTGTGTATATAAACTATCTTATTAAATGCTTTAAAAGCTAAACAAGGTAGCAAAAAAGAAAATATTTCCTCCTACCTTTCATCTGTATTTGTCTTTGAAGTTATGTGAATATGTTGGGTGTACATTTGGATATTTTTGAAAAGGAGTATTTAGAAAGCAATATGACTAAATTTCTTGCAACCTTTAAAACTCTGCTCTCATAAGTACCTGTAAAAACAGCCCCATTTAAGTCTGCAAAACATGCTTCAGTAAAACTTGCCTGAATAACACCTTTGGGAAAGTACAGATGAACTTCTGGATTTCCAGCTGCAGCAAGGCAAAAGACCTTATAATCATAATCCAAAGAAACCCTACTAGGATTTTTTTTTTTTAATACTTCTTTAAGAGGTTGACACAGTAGTAGTTATATCCATAAATAAGATATTTTTATTACAATCTAACAAAATCAAGACTGTAACAGTGATTAATTTTTTTTAATAACCTCAGTGATTCAAGACTTCCGATCCTAATGGGGCAATCATGCATCACTGTTGTGTTCCAACAGAACTATTACTCTCTGTGCTGTGTTAGTGTAATTGCAGTCTAATGGTTTACACTATCATAATAGCACTAAATATTTTACTAAATGGAGTATAATATCTAAAAAGCAGTTTAAATTGTTCCAGGCTTTAAGATCATACATTCAGAGATGAAAAAATCTGTTGCTTTTTCTCTGAATTGAGAGTAACAAAGCTGTCAAAATTAGTTTCTTGTTTGTCTTCTTAATATACTGGGTAAAATATAATATTAGAAGCAGAGATTAAAAATTACAGCATAAAAGGAACTAGTGAGATATAAAAAACATTTTGTAATATTTTGATGCTCTGATTTAGCAGGCTGGCATGGTGGAAATAATCAGATTATCAAAGGATATAAAATGGTTCTAATCAGAATCTAATTTATTTTTTAATCATTTCAGATGATTTAAATTTTAAAAAAAAAATTAAAATCCACACCATGCAAATGTAGCATATCCTAAAAAGTTATCTAAGCAGCTCTACATTTGTGATAAACAATATCAGCAAAGCTGCTGAGGTACCAGCAAGACTCAGCAGCACATCCTTCGCAAGAAGGCACTGCTCAGCTTGGTCACCCTTTGCGATGACCATGAATAAAGAGGTTACATTGCAGTAACCTGTTGAGGACCTAAGTGCATAGATCCTTTACAGGTTCAGAACATTCTTACTCACAAAAATAACTCAATGAACTAAATCAGACTACTTACATAAGGAAGGACTAATAATCCAAGTAAGTACTTGCTAAATCTTGACATTAACATGCAACAGTGGCCCTCACTGCACTCCATAATGCGTGTTTTCTTACTCCTTTGGACAAAGCCAAAAACTTCTGTAACTCCAGAAGGGACCCTGAAGTTAGCACTAGAAGTGGTCAAAGCTCCTAAGTTTGCCTGCAGAACTCCTGAAGTATATTGTTAAAAATCCACTTTGTCTAAAGCTAACATACTTCATTCTATTCACTCTTTGGATACAACAATCCTGTTTTTCTCATTTCTAACTGAAGCATTAATTTACAGTGTTGTTCAAACACAGTTTTCTTGGAAAATAAACCTTTTTTCTTCCTAAAAATCAGCACATTTTGTTCAGATAGGGTCTTTTGAATTTGGACTAGAACAACTTTTTTTTTCCCAACATTTTGTTTACTACTACTATTTTCTACAACATTGATCTGGTTAAAAAACCAAAAACACAGTGGGGGAAAATTACATTTGTACCATTTAAAAATCATTTTGCGTAGCTCATAACTCCTTGATTTAGAGACTGCCAACATCTAAGGTCACTTCTTACCTGGAGAATAAATTTATTCTTTTAAAATAGAATAAAACAAAGCTTGTTTTTTACCTCTCACAAGAACAATTTACAAAATTCAAATGAAAAATATATAAATTAATTAGTTAACTTGGTACTAAATAATCTTCAAGCATGCACAACGGGCCATTAACAATAATTGTTTGTTGCTCACGCAGCAAGTGAGAAGATGTAAAGGTGGCACTTTCTCTTTCTACTATTGAACAGGTCCATAACCAAGCCCTGCTCAGGCATACAAGCATCTCTCCAGCAGCAAACACTCCCACAGGGTTCAATATCTCTGTTACATTAAAAAAAAAAAAGTTTACTAAGGGAAAATGTTACTTAAACCAAACTTCTCCCATAAAATATTAATTTTGCCAAAGAACACTGAAAACATACTTTAGGCTTTTGTTCCTATTTGGATTAGGAAATATTAAAAAAAAAAAGTGGATACAAAACAACAAGGTAGAAAATCTGTTTACTAGAGATCTCTGAAAGTATTTATTGATGCAGTATACAGACCTAACATATTACTCTTAGATAATTACCTTACATAACATTCTAATTTCATGGAGAAGTTTAATTCTAATTTACAGTTTAATTGTCGTACTTAAGGTAAGCCTGTCATCTGTGTCACTTTGTGGTTCATAATTGTAATCCTCATTTTATTATTTATTTCAAGGGAGCACTTTAATTATGGGTATTACTATGTGTCTAAAGTAACTTATACTTGAGGGTAGTGAAAATTTATACAGTAGAGTGCTCACCTAAATTTCCACTAGCTGCAACTCTCTGTGCATGTGTCTCAGCTGCAGAAGCTACTTGTAAGACTGCAGAGCAATGCTATCTACCCTGTCTGGAGGGTGGCCACATCTGGGGAGCCCAAAAATGAGCAGAACCGCCAGCGCACACCTGGCTTGGATTAACATTAGCAATAACTGCAAGGCTCCCAGCTGAAATATAAACGAGAAGACAATAACTTCTCACCTCTACACATTTGACCTTGTGAATAGAGTTTGGACACAGCAGACATACAACATTGGCTCCAGGGCGAGGCCAACACTGTGCCCTGTCTCTGTGGTAGTCAGTAACAGAGGTCCAGGGACCAGGAGAGAAGCATGGAGCATGAGCCTTCTTCTGGTTTATTTCTCCACATTTGAGCAACCAGTGATTTATGGGTTTCCCTGAGATGATGGCTACGTGTCAACTGCCATTTTTAATAGCCATCAGTCAACCAATATTCCATGAGTTTATCCAATATCTTTGCAATCTGTTTACATTTTTAGTTTCCCAAGTACCAATGGCAGCAAGCTCCACCATCTAATCTATTGCCATAAAAAAACATAAAAATATATTGCTTTGTGTTTGCTTTAAATCTGCCAAATTTGTGGGTTTGTCTGCTATCACTAGGTCATCTTTACAGTAATTTTAGCTTCCAAAGCAGACATTTCATCATCACATGAGCAGCACTACACAACTTTCCTGCACCATACCAAGCAATATTTTTCATTGCCTGGAGTCCTGATCAGCAACTTTTAAAAGCTGAAAATATTTTAATTTTAGCATACTGGGCACAATAGGAACCATTTCTATGCAGACACACTCAGCCAGAAGGATGGTTAAGAGATGCCCTCCCCCAGGTTAGCTGACAGGAGAGTAGGGCTCTCTGGTCCAGGGCAGATGTGGCCAAGGGGCTGCCTGGCCTCCTGTTCAAAATACAGATAAATATGTGCTACAAAGAGTGAAAACCAGGAGCCTGGGTCCTGCTATCCCCCAATTTACTGTTCAATACTCCTGACTTGCACGTCTTGCTTAATGCCTAGAAAGCTGAGCAGCCCTGAAGGCAGTTGGTGGGGTTTCAAATTGGGATCCTTCCCTGAGCCCTCTTGGAGAAGTTGTTTCTGCAAACTCCCTTCACAGGAGGAGACACCCGAGCACTGCCTCCGCACCAGCAGACAGGTGCTGGTGGGATTTCAGCGGGACACAGCTCTCCAGCACGTTCAGCAGCATAGGGAGGGGAACACTGGGCACACGGGAACAGCAGGCCACCTGCTTCCAACATAAGCACCCTCACATGTGTCACTTCATTATTAATGACTTCCAGATCTTCATAAGCTGCTTATCATTTTTAATAAACAGAAACAGTTACTGAAGTGGGGGGGTCCCCCCCCCGTTTTTTTTAATATTGGGATAAAATCTGAAGAGCTGCAGATGTATTCTTTAGTACCTATCTTTCTGCTGTGATGGATGCTTGTTCAGGAGCTGTGTCATCACATCCAATTTTTATCATTCAGACTGTTCGATTTTATTAAACAACCTAGCAAAAACTTCCTTTTTCTCTCCCCACTTCCTAAAGAAGTAGCCATGGTAGTCTTCAGCCTACAATTTGTCTGCTGCCTCTCAGAGCATCCTGAGCACAGCCATAGCCCCTAACAACTGAGGGTGTTCAGTACCTTCCAACACTGAGGATATCATGTTTCCCATCTGAAATTGCTTACCTCATCAGTCACCAAGGGCCCAGTTTGGAAATCATTAAAAATAATGAGAATGCTGGCACTTCTCCCAGCAATAATGGCATTGGATTCTGTGTTACTTTTCTACTTTAAGACATTTGTACATATCCACAAATCATTTAACTCTTATCTTCATACTAGCTTTAATGAAACTAATGGCTGCTGAAACTGTGGGCTTTTTATTCTACTTTTTATTTAAATAAGCTTCTGCCTACTCCATCATAAAATGACACAAACACTTACACAGCATATTGCATCACAAAGGCCCCGAAGTATTTACCAGGATCATCGTATCCATCACTAAAATGCAAGCACTTCTCAGTCAGTAAACACTTCAGCTGACAATAAAGTCGCAAGAGAGTTTTCAGAAGGAAAACTGAAGAGCAACAAATATTTGTCCAAAACAAATTTAGAACCAGTATGGCGGGTAGAGTCTCACAGGGTCCTGCATTTTCATCTCCATCTGTATCTACTGCAGCATTTTTCCTCCTAGCACCATGCAAAAAGACTAACTCCATATTAACTGACTAACAACATCACTCCTGCAGGGTCCATATTTTACAAGCTTTGACAAGATAATGAGCCCTCAGTAATATGCTGCAGGCCATCACAAAATGCAGCTTTAAAGAGTTTCATTAATCCCCTCAAAAGAGAAAATACTGATTGTTGGGAAATGCATATTAAAACTTTAAAACCCTCACCCTTAATTTCTAAGGTCTAGCTAATATAAAATTTCTCACTGCTACACTTTTCCTGATAAGAACATGTATGACTTACGTGCTCTGAAATAAGCAACAGTAATATAATTCTGAAAAAAATAACTTCTTTAATTATTCTAGGCATACATTTGAACTGTACATTAAAAACATTGAGTCTGTTCATGTGGACAGACTCAGAAGTCATAGATCCAGCACTTCTGCACAGCAAGTGTAATATTTCAGGCTCCTAGAAATCAATCACAGTATATAATGTGATACACACATTTTGACATCATCTGCTTGCAGATAAGATATCTCCAAGATGCAAAGGACTCACATTCCAGGAACCCTGGAAGTCCATACACACTGTGAAAAGTCCAGAAACCCTGGATTGCTACTGGAAGCTGTATCCTCTTGTCAAGATCAGTAGGGCTTAGTATTACTAAACTGATATACCAAGCTCACAGCACAAAAACTAAAAGGCAGTTAGAAATCAAATACTAATTCAACCGACAGTAAAACTACAAATATCAGATTTAATAAAAAAGTTCTCCAAATTCTTCATAAGGTGAATTTTAAAGGTGTTCTGATGTTATCATCAGCATATGTGAAAATCTGAAGAGGAATATTACCGTTACATAAAATTTAACATCTTCCAAAAATTTATCCAAAATTCTATTTTGTTAGGGGAATGAACCATTCAGTTATTAAAAATATATTTTAAGGCTGTTAAATGTTTAATACCTTTGCAAAGTATTTTCTTTGCATTTATTTTTAAGTGGTGGATAAGGTCTGTTTTAGGAACACATATTGCTTAACGTTCCCATTAGCTGGTGTAGCAGGTGTAGCACCTTTTATCTCAAAATATTTAGGCCATGTTATAAACGGTTTACAAAGCCACAAAAAAGAAATCACTCAGTCATCCTTAGCAGTAAACAGAATATCATGAACTTGACTTCTCTCATCTATTAGATCAAGGAATAAAATGACAGCAAACTAGCTTCATGATTAACCTTTAAAATATCTACCAAATAAACATCCACAGAACTACAGGTGCAAGCTACACAATTTAAGCAATAGGTGCAAATGTTCAGGCATCATGAGTAGTCTCACCATTTTAAGACACGAGAATGCCCTTACATGGTTCAAATAAGAAGTGAAGAATAACGTAAAAACCAATTTAAGGATAATATAGAACAGTGAGGACAAATAAAGTTGTGACAATTTCAGTTTATTAAAACAGACGTGTTTTCAGAACATTTGGGGAAATTTTATATTCTATTTTCTCTTTCAGTAAATGATGAAATGGGGATAATACTTGTGAGATACCTAAAGCTTGCCTGTGGTTCATTATCCAATTAATTGATTTGAGCAAATTGGCTAAATCAAGCTAAATGACAGCTAGTTTCTCCACAAAAGGTAGAAGTATATCAGAGTAAGAGGCTTTCAGATAATTAAATCAGTACAGAGGTCTTTCCTTCTGAACCTTAGAAATGCATTAAAAGACATTTATATTTGCACCTTCAGAAAAAAGGATGACAAAAAAAGGATGACAAGTACTTCATATTCAGAAACTCATTGAGAAGATTACAGGTGGTGCAGTAGCAGTGGAGAGTTTCATCGCAAGAGCGAGACAGCATTTTTTCATATGGACCCTCTTCTATGAAGGGGATGAAATAAGATCTCTCATACCTATAATTTTACATGCCCCTCTCCTATCATCCCCAAGGAAAGAGAAGATGGCTCAGCGCCTCTGTTCTACCATCCCCTCTTACCACCACACCTGCTGCACCAATTTGAAGGCATCCTGCCCTCCAAGGTGCTTCTTTTTACAGTGAGACAGGAATGACACACAGGAGAGCTCAAGGAAGCTTGTTAGTCTCTTATAAAATTACATGGCATAACTACTTTTAAGGTCTTGTAAGAATCCTGTCTTGGCTTTGTGCAAATGTAGGAGAGAACAAGGGATGGCACAGGACTGTTAAAATTAACAGTTTAACAAGACATAGAGAACTGAATCCAGATTCATTCATTACATTGGGGGTAGAGTTGGAAATTTAGTACCAGGTAATGCAGGAAAAAAATATAAACTCCCTTCTGTTTTGATGTAAGCATCAATTCTGACTAAAGTGTAAGTTTAAAATCTGCTCTTAGGAACAATAATCATGTAAAAGCTCTAACTACACACCTAAGCCTGAACACTGCTGCAATGGGGAATACATACTCTCGGGCTGCCCAGCTTTTCTTACAGTTGAGGTACTTCTCATCCTTTTTCATTTTAGTGGTGGTTTGTTTTCCATCCTCCTCCTTCCTGACACTTCAGACAGTGGCAGATCAAGCAAACTATACATACAGATGACATGTTGCTATTCAGCTCACTCCTCTCTTCTTTTTTTTTGTTTGTTTGTTTGTTTGGCTATCCTGGGAAATGAAAAAAAGAAGAAAATGGCCTCAAAAACATATGAGGTATTATTATGATCAAATTCATATTCAGGCCTACATTAGTAAAAAGACAAAAATTAATATTTAAACTTAAAAAAGATCTTTCCTCGCTCCTATTAAATCCTTTCAAACACTTCATGTATACAAATTAAATTTCTAATGGCCAAACGCTTCTAAAAATATGCTCAAGCACAGCAATGATGTTGTTATTCTATTTCCCAAAGCCACCTATTCACCCAGGTCGAGCTACCTTCCCAAAATATTTCACACCAGTAGAAAAGCCAAGCCTTTGATTTTAACATCCAAATGTTAGCTAAGAAAGTGCTCAACCCTGAAGACATTTTCAGATAATTAGTTCAGAGGTTTTGCACAATTTAATCAGAAGAAGTTTTAAACTCTGATAGTGCAATTAAACACAGTATACTCTTGCAGTTGCAATTTATCACACTGTTACTGTATCAAGTAATCTGGCCGACAAAACTGTCTGGTACCTAGGAGTGGAGAAATGAGAAGGATAATGTTCTGCAAGAAAGTAGGTCTATCTAACATATTACAATGCTAAAAATACCCTTGGGACTTGTTCTGATATCTTGTAATTATGCACACATATCCTGATTTATGGTGCATGTCTCCCAGCTCAAAGAACTATGCACTCCGGTTCATATCTTGCCCTATTTATGTGTAAAATACTTGAGTCCGTAATGTCATAAAAGAGAGGATAGGCTCATTGCACATGTTACTATCGATTTCATATGAGCATGGGGCATAATCTAATGATCCTTTTCAGCTAAGGATAAATATGCACAATTTAGCCTTAAACAGAGTCAGTGTCATATCATTTCAGCTGCTGCCTTTGAGAAATGCGCCTGTGATGCTACAGATCTCTGCTGTCCAGCCTCCTTCTCAAGGCTGTGGAGAGTGTGGCAGAGGAGGCAAAGACAAGCAAGCCGGAAAAGGGACAAGAAACATTAGCACCCATGTATCAAGAAACATAACTTCTTCAGGCCAAACTTGCAAATTCATGTCCCACTTCCCACCCCGCCATCTTCACGTCACCCTGCTCTCTTGCTGGGCAGCTACAGTAGTTAACAAAGAAAAGAGAAACCACCTTGTCCAAATCAGCACTAGGAAAAGGCAAGGTGGTTGATCATAAAATAGATATGTATTTTAATCACGAAGATTACTGAAAGCATCTTAACTAATAGGTATATAGAGCTCCTTCTCAGTTATACACCATTTCAAAAGAGAAAAGGATGACCTGACTTAGACCAAGAGACCTGATCTCCATTCCCCAAGTCTGCTCTGCAATCCTCACACAACCGTGGGCACGTGGCTGAAAACCTCTTGTCTGGAGACAGAAAGCAGAAGAGTGACCAAACATTCATTTCTTTTTGGATGTGTTTTTTTTTAATTTTCCACTAGTTTCCAAATAGAACGGCATGTATAGATTTAGCACTGTTTCTCTCTACCTATTACATGCTAAACATTAAAAGAGGGAATGTGGTAAGTGCAACAGGGTGCCCTTAGCTGCTGCCTGTACAAGGAAGAACTGGAATTTGCGTATGTTAACAAGGGATGCAAAGACTATACTGGGGAGAAGGATCTCAAATAATTTCATCTGCAATGATGCCAAATACTGGGGTCATTAAACAAAAACATTTGGTGACTTTTTTTTTTTTACATACACCTTCATTCGTTTTACAGTTATATACATATTACTCACACAGCACAAAAGAAAAAGTTATTGCAGTGTTTTTAAAATATTTTTGAACAGGAACCTATCAAGGTAATGTCCAATTTATCCATGAAATAAGTCCATGTTTTGACTACCATATTACTTTTTCAAAAGCAATTTAGCTTGTAAGCTGAATCCAAGCTTTATTTCATTCCACAACACAGCTTCAAGTTTCTGTTCTCCAGCTCTAACATCTCTGTACTCTTTTCCTTATCATTCACAGATAGAATTAAAAATGTACTAATAAAAATCTAGCAATATTACCAATCACTGCAACATAATTACCAATTCACAGAAAAGGCCACAACCAAAACCTGAAAGGTACATAATAAGATTATTTCCAGTTATCTATTTTTGTATTTACCTACAGCCATTACACATCATTTATACATGTCTTTGCTCTTTCTAGTGGTGGTTCCACTGAATTTTCCTGCATTATGATAGAGCTACTTTCTTCTATTCAGATACAAGTTTTTCTTCTTCATTCTGGAATTCGTATATGAAGTGAGATGTGGCTCAAATGAGTATTTTCCTACACATTTGCAGAATCCACAAAATTTATGGAAAATAACAGCAACCTAGGGAAGAATTTATAGAGTTCTCATGCTTTTTCAGCAAAGTTCACATAGATAGATATGCAGCTAATTTTATGAATAACCTAACCAAATAAAAATTCATGACACTTTAATAACCTCTTTGGGGAACAATTTAATTTGCATACTTATCACTTTTCATATTTTAAACATTTTTAAGAAAATTAAATTAGTAGGTTTGCTTGTCCTGATGTCTTTTTATGAATATTCCCAGCATCCATGTTTGTTAGCTTTTTTTCTTTTTAAAGGGTACATGCATTCCTGCCAAAATAAGATAATTATTCTTGGCACCCCACTAACTTTTCTTAATGTTCCCTATTTCAGAGGGTTCATCTACTTAAATAGGTAAGGGCTCTGTTACACCATCATGTACCAGGTATAGCCTAGAAATAATTGTATTCATCCAAAGTCAGTTAGGTGCTGTGACAGTGAGGAGCAAAACCTAGACTTCTTAAGACACAATCCAAAATTTTAATGACAATCAATACTTTTCTCCCTCTGTAAGTGAGCTCCCTGATTATTATTAATCTTGGTGAATGGGAAACTGAACACTGGACAGGGTGAGGGACTGGATCGTGCCTCTGCTGACAGTGTGATGCTGAATTGAGTTCAGAAAAACAAGAGTGGATATTTTTTGTTTTAATTATCTCAGTGTGACTGACTAGACCATGGAAATAAAATTCTCATCACATGTCATTGACACAAATTTATAACCCAGGCACAGAATATTTTTTTTAAAATAAATTAATTTTTAGAGAGAGAGCATTCATAAGAGCAGAGAAGAGGGTCTAATTCTTCGGTTACGGTGTCATTGTCTTACAAGATTCTAATCAGAAGACGATAAATGAACAAAAAATAATGTTGAACTACATGTTTACAGGGAAGCAAGGAGCTATCACAGAAATGATTGTGCATGTAGATGATTTAGGGACTGCCCTTTGTGCAGCTGAAAACTCACCTGCAGAAGAAGAAAGATGGAAGTAATCTTAAGCGACCCGAGATTATAGCATACATATTAACAATTTAAAACTAAGTGATGAAAGATCCTACAGCAAATCAAAGACACAAGCTATCAACATGTTAAGAACTATTATTTCTACAGTGATATTTTATAGGCAAAGTAAAAATAACGAGAACCCTGCTTCAGAAAAAAAGAGAATATAATGGCATTACTGTTTTCTAGCCATCTGGATCCACAAAGAACAGCAAAGAACTAGAGCGTAACACAGAAACCATATGGACAAAAGAGAGAAGGATGGACATAAGAGTCATTTAGCCTCAACAGCCCAAAACTGTCTAGGAGTCTACCATTTTTAGCTTGCAAGATATAGCATATATTTAGCATCTGAAAAGTCTGGATTTTATAATAAGCACCAGACTCAAACTTAATGTGCAGAGGATATAGTCTTTTTGTAACGCATTCAATAACATGGTACTTGATCGAATAAGAAGAGCCATTTAGACTTTACATATTAAGAAACTGCTCATCTACAAAATGTCAGCATATAGAAAAAGCAAAAGAACACATTACAAAAGGATATCCAGTCCTTCAGATAAGACTTAAAAGCAATATATAATATATCCCGGATTAATAACATATTAATAGCTGTGGCAAACTCATATCATTCCCATTTCAATAGCCTGAGCCAAATAGGGAATGCATCTGACTATCTTTTCAGTAATTCTGCTTTTTAACAGTTACATTGAATCAGGTCAAGCAGAACCCAAGATACTTTATTTCAAGCCTATTTCAATGGTTAGAGCAGCATTTTGAATAGAAAGCGAGAGTGGTACTGTTCTCTGTATTTTAATAGTTTAAATAAATGAAAGTTATTGAAACTCATTTCAGAAACTAACTTGAATCATGCACAAATGTGCTGTTTCAATAAAGAATAAGATCAGCAGCGCAGAAATGAATTACATCAAAAAGCAAAAATATGCCAAATCAGACAAAGATTTAAAACTCCAATACATCACAGGTGGTTCTCCAGGAGCATGTGTTTCCACTTGGAGTACACTTATTGCACACAGAAAGTAGGAAATGAAAAGAAATGCTAATCCACACAACAGTGCAGCTTCACGGAAGCAGGTAAGTGACACAAGGGCTTCAGTAATGTCCTTAAAAACAGACATGAGGCCAAAACGAGATATAGCAGGATGCAGGAAGAGCTTCCCTCTCCCTCTCTACCTTGCTGTCAGTGCTCCATGAAGCAGCTGCCTGCAACACCGCTGGAGTACATGTAGGAAAAACATCTTTGAGAAATTCAGGCACAAAAGGTTACATGGTGGTGCTTCAAAGCATCATGTTTCTAAGATCATTCTCTCATTATGTTTCTTTTTATAGACACAGACCCATGAAGGAAAGACCTTGCTGACTGAAGCTGTTTCTCTGCTGAGATATGCTATTGGCATAGACCTGGCAAAATTATACTAAATTAAAATAGAAAGCTTAGCAGTTATCTTCACTTAAATACAAAAGCTGTTAGTCTAGGCAGCTACATAGTCTGCTCTCAGTGAAAGAGCAAATAAACAGAAAATAAAATTGTACATAACAACAACTTCTTCTTTAGCTGCAATAACAGTAATGTTCATGCAGTTATTGTCTAGTGCTCCCAGGCCAACATACTAGTTCATCATTACACGGGAGTAATGGAAAGAGCTGAGTCAAGAAAGTACCTTTCTGCCATGCTGACCCACCGCTTCCTGAGAGCCAGCCCCAGGACCTGCAGCGTGCAGCAGAGCCACACCGGCAGGAGCTGCTTCAAAAGTCACTGGAGAGCCCATGCCCACTGTAAACCCCGGGCACAGATCCACCTATCTGTGGATTAAGTATTAAGTACCTATATTTTATGTTTCAAAACAGAACTGTAATCTTCAAAACCCACATCAACTAAGACTGGAGGCATTAAGATTTTCATCACAAAAGCTAGGTAGGCCCCATAATTTCCACATCCAGCAAGCATGCCCAGAAACACCTCAACCCCAGCAGGTCCGAGTGATTCATATCTTTGAGGCCTGCGCTTCATTAGGAACTGCAAACAAGAGTTTCTCTCCCAGACATCTTGCCTGAGGACAGCAGTCCCACAGGCAGGCAGGTTTTTTACCTAGACAGATTCCACACAAAAATGCAGCAGTAAAGACTTTCCACGAAATCAATTGTTATCATCACCGTGATGGAGACAGTGTATCTTGCACTCTTCCAAACAACTCTTCTCAGCTACTGTGTAAAGAAATCACTTTCTTATTTCAGGAAAGTGGAATAAACCTACAAAGTGGGGCAAGAATCCAATGACCAGACATTGCAATAACTCACATTCTGGCTGTAAATTCCCCTTATGAACCTATGCCTAACTTGACTGGCAGCTTGTTCTATGTCTGGAAGTTAAAGAAAGGGGAACAATTATACTATCTCAAATCATCATTATTGTTTCAATGATTGCATTAGCATTCTCCAAGCATAAACAGTCCACAAAACATTCAAGGCAGACATCTAATGATGGATTCTCCCAACAGAGAAAGCAATTCCTCTAAGCAATAAAACAGTCTGTGAGAAATCCTGCAGCCATAAATCTAGTATTTCTCATTACAAAATTTACATCAGCCACAAAGTGATTACTTCTAAAATTACAGACCCTTGTGGGCAGCAATATTAGTGGGTTACCAATTGCCATTCTCATGAGTCACAAGAAAAGCAGTCCAAGTCATAATAGTCTTGTAAAAAACAAAATATCAAAAGAATGAATTGCCTTATTATAGACACAAAGTTTAGGGCATCCACATAACAGGCATCTAGACATCAAAGACCAGCAGTAAATCCCCCATGGAAATTTCTCAAACAAGAAAGTCCAAACAATGCAGCTTTGTCACAACTTTTTAACAGGTCCTCCACAAAAGCAGTGCCCAGACCCCTTGACCCTCTCCAGCTTTTCCCACATGGGGGCAAGGAGCATGCAGGAAGGAGGGGGAAGAGAGAAGAGAGGACGCACCCATGGCCTCCCACTCCTGCAGAATGTGGGCAGTTACTTCAGTCCCCAAGGGGAAGGGCAGCAGCTAACCCAGCTGGCCCCCACCCAGTCAGGTGTTGGAGGGGCACAGGATATTTGGCACCTGGGGAGCAGGTCCCATCCTAAGGCAGTGAAGAGGGGTGAGGGGGTACTTGGGACCACACATGCACACATTTTGCCCATCTAGCTTGATGCTGGAACAGACTTATCCCAGCACTTGTCAGGGTGTAGGCATGTCCCTCAGTTTGAGGATCACTGTCCCACAAAGCTAGTTCAGCTCATCTGTTTCTTCTTGCAGACTTCTCTTCCCCAAACACTACAACCTAGCAGCAATATGACACACAAGGATCAGGGGGCTCTAAGGACCGCTGGGATTAAACCAAACATATTTTTATAGGAAAAGCATGTCCTCCAACACCTCACTCAAGAAGAGATGTGTGTTACCGATTCCTTGAAGAAAACTAAGAAATTGCAATAAGCACCTTAAACAAAGGAATGATCATATAGTGAATATAATCAGAAATAAAATAAAATCTGTGTAAGTCACCTAGATTCATGCTTCACATACATTAAGAAATTTTTCTAGTTTAACTGCAGAGAAACCAGAAGAGTGGATATACTCAACTGTAAAATTCATTTCTGCACGACTAGTTAAATGTGGTGTATTGTTTTGACTGCTCATGGAAATGGAGGTCCACTCAGGGGGAAAAAAAAAAACAAACCACCAAACTAAAGGCAAAGTAAGAAGTTTTAAGACACTTTTATGATCACAAAGTATATTCTTCATGCATAAATTGACCTCACTGTGACTTATGCTCTCATCAACCCTCTTGTGTGTAACTCCCAAGATCCCACAGCTGAATCATGACTCAGATCTGTTTGTTTATCTTACAAAACATGTATCTAAGCACTTCACATCAGACCAAAGTACTAATTCAACTTGCCCTGGAGCTACTAAGTTGCAAGATCACAATTGGTACCAGTAAGAGTAGACAACAGGAGACCTACGAAACAGGGCTGCCCCACTCACCTGCAATCTACAGGGAGGCTGAATTCAGGGCAATACATGTACATGCATGTTGCACATAGCTGCTCCATATACACAGAAGGCAGAAGTTTACATCTTCTGTCACTGTCCCTTGCTTCCTAACAGGAAAATGATCCACCAAACCCGTGAACACACTGCCACCAGTACAGGTAACAGATCAACACCAGCACTGGCTCCTTGACTAACTTAAAATTTAAGTACTATAGAAGGCATCTCACAAAAAGACAATGACTGCTCTAAGGGCTTTAATAGGAAGGAAAAGAAAGAGTTTTCATTTTTTCTGCCGCAAAGAGATTGGAATATTCATGCAGAAAGAAACAGGAACCAACTGAATCTGGGCACGTCTTTAAACTGAGAGACACTGTGGCAGCATTTTCCCCTTCCCTCACCAAGACAACTACTCCGGTGACAAGCATGTAGGCAGAAGACTAACCTTGACTAAGTACCATGGTAGATGAAACTTCGCTGTGGAGCACTGACACAATCCATCGCTGTTAAGCTCAGCTTTTTAGTTGGTAAGAGGTAACACAGGAAGGAGCAAACAGGCCATGTCGCTTCCTGAGCAGCAGTAGCAAAGCAGTGAAACCGATTCATAGGCACAGGCGAAGAACAGGGGAGGCAGGGTGGGATGCTCTGTTGAAGGCAAGTCAGGTCCCAGACACTTTTCAATCAACTTGAGTGATTAGGAGGTTGTTCCTCAGCATGCTGAATAATGAGGTTTTGGAACTAGCTGCTCTGCCTGGAACCTCTTGGAGCTTGATTGAGACCAGCCTGAACACAGACGGGGTAGCCCTGGCTCACTGCAGTCATATGAAAAGTTATTAGTATTTTATTTTTACTGCAAGTCTGATCATTGGCTGTTATATTGTTTGCTTTGCACAGCGTGCTGCAAAATTTATTACAAGCAAGGTAACAGTAGAAGAAAAAGCTGTAAATACGTTCTTGCAAAAGAGATGACATTTTATTACATACAAAAATATACTAAAAGAATACATTCCTATATTTTATTACCTCATCTTCACCATACCCTATGCACTTTGTTTTAACTGTTCAGGAAGTAGCCTGATCACATGCTCCATGTTTATGACAAAACTATTTCTCAACTATTTCTATGCCTTACCATCAAATGAAAAAATATTCAACTTGTTTATGCTTTCTGCCCTAATAATATATTTGAAATTTATAGGGTTGTAAAATGATATCCCAGCATGGCATTAGCTATTTCAATCTTTGATCTATCGGTGCCATTTCAGTAGACGATAATCGTTTACCAGCTCAAAATACTGGCCTAGTAAAAAACCCTTCACTGCTCCCATAATATGTTTTACAGCTAGAGGGTAAATATTTATTTCCTGTGGATAAATTTTCTATTTTAATAGATGTTCACATGCTGTATTGCTCTTGTGTATCTGGTTCTACATCCACCCAACCCATGGTGTCAGTTGTCCACAATTTATTACAAAAAAGCATTTTGAGAAAGAGAGCTCAAAACACCTTTACTTAGAGATGGATAAAAATTAATATTCATATTCCACATAAGCCAGCTTCAGGGCTCATATTTGAAAACCATCAGCAGGAAGATTTGCTCTAATCTGGGGCTGTCTGAAATCTGTTGATGAGCACAGAGGGCTGGATGAGTCATAGAATCATAGAATCTTTAGACTGAAAAGGACCTTTAAAGGTCATCTAGTCCAACCTCCCTGCAGTGAGCCGGGACATCTTCAACTAGGTCAGGTTGTTCAGAGCCCCGTCCAATCTGACTTTGAGTGTTTCCAGGGACGGGGCATCTACCACCTCTCTGGGCAACATGTGCCACTGTTTCACCACCCTCATTGTGAAAAATTTCTTCCTTATAGCTAGTTGAAATCTACCCTCTTTTAGTTTAAAACCATTACCCCTTGTCCTATTGCAACAGGCCCTGCTAAAAAGTCTGTCCCCATCTTTCTTATAAGCCCCCTTTAACTACTGGAAGGTTGCAGTAAGGTCTCCCTGGAGCTTTCTCTTCTCCAAGGTGAACAACCCCAACTATCCCTCTGCTCTTTATGTGGTCAGCAACTTGCAAGACAGTTAATTTGGATACTCTTGAACTCTGTATAAAGTTTTTTCCTGTCACCTCCTTACTACTATGAAAAATATCTCATTACAATCCAAAACCAGAAGTTTTCTATTTTAGTATAGAGCAAATGTACCTTTAGCAGCAGCCGAGCTACTTTCCCTGCACTGACAATCCAACAGGACATCACCCATGATCAAGACCAGTCATCTCCACAAGAGATTTCTATTCCCCTCTTTTAAAAAGATGTTCGAAGTTGAAAAATTAGTTTTAATATGAAAGTTAAAACACTTAATCTTGAAACTGTCAAAAGAAAAACTTCCAATTTCCTGGATTGTTTATTAAAATCTCAAAATAATTTCAGTATTTTTCAAAGCCCATCCCATCAGGCAAAGAATAGAGAAGCAAAACTGTTCGCTACATCAGACCATAGTTCTTGTACATTCCCACTCCTTCCCCACTCTAATTAAAAAAAAAAAAAAAAGAAGAAGAAAAAGAAAAAAAAAACCACCAGCATTTATTTTCTTCCCCAGTTTATGCACTATTTTGCAAAGAACACCCCCCTCCTTTATTGGGAACATATTGCAAACATGCGGGCAAAATATCACTCTTCACTCCAAAGCTTTCAAAATTCCTTTTGAAATATTTTCACTACAGGTTCTAATAAAGAATCTGGATTTATATTAAACTACTAAAATAAATTAGGGCAATTAATTAGGTTAGGGAAAATCAAATTAGCATTCTTTTCCAGAGAACAAAGATATAGTTTCACACAATGAATTCCTAAGGTAATAGTGGCTGAACTAATGCCAACAGCATCTGGCCCAGTGCACAACTGGTCACTCTTTAGGTTGTAGTCATGAGATCAAGTTGTGAAATTAATCTCTTATACCTGATTAAACCACGTCTTTCAGCTGAGAGACATCATGCCGTACTGCCAGAGCATGAATCCTGTACCTACAGCATCTTTCAGTGTGGGAACTTATCCTCCAACTGTCTTTCTGCAGGGTCCTGTCCTCACACTGCAGGGCATAATTTACACCAGACATACCAGTGCAATTTAAACATACGCTTTCCCCAAATTCTGTTAAAGTTGCAAACAACTTGATTTACAAGCCAGCTTTTTAGGAAGCACGTGACACAGGTGAACAAACAGATGATACTGCTTTTGTTTCAAGGATTAAGCACAACAACTTGCAGATTGATCTCCAGTGGGGTTTTACAGGGATGTGTGCTCAAGATTGTGAAACACAAAACTTTCATAAAAGGTCTGGAAAGAGAGTGAATAGGGATGTGAGTGTGTTGCTGGAAACGTTCCTTTCCTTACAACACCAAATAATTTAGAAACAATGAAACACTGCAAAAGAAACTTATGATACAAAATGACTGAGTGCTAGATACAAAGCCAGATTAAATTCAAAATAAGAAAAATGTGAAGTAATACTCATGGGGCAGGCAGGGTGGGAGGAGGGAAAGAATTTTCCATATACAGTGATGGGATCTGAGCTGACCATCACCAATCAGAATGAAGACTTTGGGGTTACACTAAATTACAATGTCAAAATTTCAGAACTGCTCCAAAATTTCAGTAGGAGTCAAGAAGTGATGTTAGAAATTATTAGGAAAGGAATAGAGAACAGAAAAGAGACTATCATAGTGTATCTATATAATACTGATGCTACTTGAATACTTTTGTGCAATTCCAGTTTGCCATGTACTTCAGCTAGAAGGGACAAGAGGAAAGGCAAAAGGTATGAAACAAATTCTATCTGCAAAATGGTGAGACAGATCACGATGCCTCAGCCTGGGTGAAGACAACAGAGGTTGTGATAGACATATATACAATGACAGGTGACAGAGACAGCAAGTGGGAAATCACCACTCACCATCTCTTCCAACACAAGAACCAGGGTCAAAAAGCAAAATTGGTAATATCGAAAGAGATGTCACTTCACTCATTGAATAATTAAACTGAGGGAACCCACGGCTACAGGAATTAGGTGATAAAGATTTATCTAGGCGGGGAAGTGTCTGGAGAAAATTTATCAAAAGCTGCTACATGTAAAGTTGTGCTTTTGGCTGAGGTAGTCCTGAGCTACAAATCTTTGGGGGGTGGGTCTTGTAACATGGACCAGGGAAGTACTACTGTACTCTTGAATCGTTCTTTGCTGTTTCTTAGTTATCATCCATTCCGAGACAGATAGGTGATACAAGGCCAGATAGACTTTTTTTGGTTATGACAGTATTTTGGGCTTTTTAATACATACACTTTTATATCATTAAAAAACAGATTTCAAAAACGTTCAGTCTACATCACTTTTCCTCTGCTAAAAACCAGCTTTCATTAGGAAACTCACTGCTGCCAGGCTAATGCTGTGACTTTGGGAAGTTCAGCCTACTTTGAAAAGGGAAAGCAAAAGACATCAGCAAACAGAAAAGACTGTGAATCAGGAATGGAGCTGACAGGTTGGCAGAGTCCTGCTACTGCTCAACATTCATAAGCTCCAGATAAAGAAACCTCGGATCATCACAGCACAGTGCTTCACCACAGCTGTTGAGGTGGCTGTATAGAAGTAGGTTGTTTAGAAGTTGTTTTTCACAGGTGCCTTTTGAGCAAAGTTCAGCAGTGCTAAATTTGATAGTAACATCCACCAACAGAAAGCTGGAAGTAGCCTAGCTGTTTTTTTCTGAAAGGAAGAGATGGCATATTAAATGGGCTATTTGAGAACAGACTGTGTATGAAATATCTATGGCATCATTTGAAAGGGTTTTGGTTTGTTCTCCTTTTTACCTCAGATAATATTTTTCCTACTCTTTTTGAGTGTCTTGCACACTAAAAATGAGGTACATATATAAATGTTATTTGTCTGACAATGGAAGCTTGAAATGTAACTTCCCATTTTAGATCATGAGGGTATTTATACCTACTTTGATTTCTTTAAAGAATTTTAGACTATATAGGCTAGTGTGACGAAATAGATACATTAGTTCAAAACAATTTTTACGGTTCCCAGATAAGGCTACTTTTACAAAATTTTCCTGGTAAGAAATTTCAAAAACTATGGGGTTGTTGGTTGGATTTCATTGCTAGTGAAATATATGTTCTTCTGTCACGTCATGAACATAAAACTGAAGCACCCTTTTTAAATTCACAGCACTGCTGACACTTCCAACAAGTACTTCGGTATTGGTTTTGGTCTTATCTGTTTCTAACAGACAGCCTCATGCCTTGGAAATCTGACCTGAAAGAAAAATTCAGCCCCAAGTATCTGCTGTCAATTGTGCAGAAAATAGGAGATGACAGCAAAGTCACTTCTGCATGCTGAATTAGATCTCTTTCCAACATCTTCTAATGTCATTATTAGCACTCAAATACACTGTGTCAAAATGTGTCTGTATAGGAAGATGGACCAGGCAGCATCAAATTTATCTCTTAGTCAATATGACAAGTTGGTTCTGATTCAGACTTTTGAATAGCAAGAGGCTCTTTAAGAAAAAGTATCTGCTCCATCATGAAGGTTTGTTTATAAATGTGAATATTATAATGAGTGGAAGTAGTTAAGAAAAAATGGTATTATACACTTTCATTGAACTGCTGGAATGAATAATGCAATATGAGTTGCTAAAATCATCAGTATAAACCGTAATGACTATACTCCAAATAGTCAATGGTGCAATGTGAAGAGTTTCAACAAGAAGATCATCCACAGGAAAACTATTCTCTGCTTCAGAGCTAGCCTTAACAGCAAATACTAATTCTAAAACAACCATGTAAGTGTGAATTTAAGTGCATCAGATGGTTTTAGGACAATATTCAAAGGACAGGAGAAGGGAATCGCATCTGCAAAGATCACATTTAAGTCATTTGTTCACAGCTTGCTTCCTTTCTGACAAAATGCATCCAAATAAAAGTGAATATCCAGACACAAAAGGCACTTAACTACTGACAGAAAGCAATTCCTGGAAAGTCAAAGTCTATCCCTGTAGCACTGAGAACAAGAAGAGTGTATCATGTAAATAAAGGGTCAGTGCCTAATAAATAGCAAAACCAGTAGTCATTACAGCTCTACACCCTGCATCAGTATGGCAAAGTTCAGAAGGTTAATAGAAAAAATGAAATACACTGCAATGGAAAAGGTTTGGATTCTCATACACATGAGACTATAAATAATCTAAAGAGAAGGAAAGGCTACTTAATTCCATTAATAAATGGATATCAATAAACTTCTCCTATATTAAGTAGCAAGATTCTTCCTGTTATTTCATCTTTTTATGGCCTCTTAATATCCATTTCATTCAACTAAAGACCAGGCAATTATTATTTGGGATGACAATAGAGTTTGGTCCCATCTCATTAAAATTGGATTGCTACCAAAAAAACATTTATGAATGTTTAAATAAATTCGGGTTGGGTTCTTACTGAGGATGTGAAGTGGCTATGAGGCATTTACACTAATCATACACAATGGAGATGGTCGTGCTCTGCCTTCTGTTCTGGGCTCACAGATTTGTAACTAGCACATGCTGTGTCCTGAAAATGTTTAGGAAAAAAAACAATAATAACCAAAGTAGTTCAAAACCTTACACTCCTTAATATGATTTAATCCCGTGCAACAACAGCAAGTTTGTGCAAATCTTAACATCTAATTTCTTAACTTCTAATAGCACAGGAAGTTAACCATGATCAATGCAAAAACTAAGTATCTCACTATCTTACCAGAAGTGAATTTGACTTTTTCCTATGTTAATTGTAAATATTTTTAAAGTGGACTTCAGTATACAACTTTAACACAGATTTTAATCCTCTCATTAGCATAAAACATATACAGACACAGTTTCTCATACCATATAATGGTACGCCTTAATAGAGAAATACGCTATTGTTTCAGTTGCGTGTATACACAGTGTATATAAGGTACACCAACTTTTTCCAGCTACAGGCTAATGAAATCTTATCTCCTCAGCTCATTGCCAAATTAAGACTGAGCAAAAGGCTAAAAGGCCAACAAGCAAGAGTCCAGCAGAAGACATACATAGATGTTATCTCACAACCTTTCCCCCTTTCTATTCCTTTTCTCAGTGGCCTGCATATAAACAACCATTTACTTGAATGTTGCTTCCAATCTTTAAAGTTCTGCCTGTTTGTCCATTTCTATGAAATGGGCAAACCCCCTGTTGGTTTATGTGAAGGTACAAGGAAAGAGAGGCACAGTCCTTCTCCCTTGCTCCTCACCTCCCCTTTAAAGTCAGGCTGGGAAAGGTGGCACTATTTTTAATCTCATGACAGAAGAACAAATGCAACCAAGGCTGCCTCACCCCAGCAGCCTAGAAAAGTCTTAATCTTGAGCATAATTTGGGGGAGGGAGCAGGGGCAGAAGGCATAAGGGCAAACACTGGCTGCAGTTACTGTCACTCAGCTAAGCCTTTCCAGGTGTTAGACTCTTCAATCAATTAATCCTGAGTTAAAAGAACAAGCTAGCATGAGTCTAGCTTCATATCTTCATCTGTCAATTGATACACCTTACATGATGTGAGTCTGCAGACTGACATTCCGCCAACAAATGCACCAAAGAAGATCAAAGATTTTAAAAATAACTTGTAAGAAGATGGGGGTATAAGCAAGGTCACTGTTGTAGTGAAAGATGAATGCAACAAACAGGTGCAGTTTTTAAAGCAGCTCCTTTCAAAGACTAGCAGAGGCCAGGCACTAGTCACAACTACAATGGCACGGGATCATTGTTCAAAAGGAAGCGATAAACAGCTTCTTGAAGTGCAGCCTTGCGTTTGGGAAGGAGAAATGGCAGAAAGTACTGAGCAGATGTGTAAGTCACAGTGTTTCTTGTAAGTTCTTGCACCTCTCTCCTGGTAGGGAGAGCTCCAGCACCCTCTTGTCTAAGCCAGCAGCTGCTTCCCTGCAATTACAGCAGAGAAGAGCTGGGGTTTGGCTCGCTCTACTTTGGTCTCCTGTCAGAGGGTGGCAGAGATTTTTGTATCAGATGGGCAAGTACAGGGAAATTGATGATGGGGAAATACCTGGGAATTCAGCTCTAACAGGGATGGCATAATAGGAGCATGTGTCCAGTGTAAGTCATCATTTGGTAGAGTCCCTACCCCAAAGAATCTCATCTGCAAATAGATACAGGAGAAAGCCTTGTCAAGGACTTCTCAAATGCACTAATAAAGAGGCAGATGAATTAATCTGTATTCCTCATTTACTATTATATATTCCCCAAAGACAGACAGGAATAAGAAAAATGTAAAAGTCTAAACCACATGATTTTAAGCATATTAATCATTTCCTGAAAGGAACATATTGTTGTCAGGGCCATACATTTAACCCAAGAAATCAACTGCGTTTTTTGTTTCTCAGAATGAGTTTCTAAGTGATGAATTACATGAAACAGTCACCTTCTCCCCCACCCCTGCTGTGCTGGTTGTGGCTGGGACAGAGCTCATTTTCTTCATAGAAGCTACTATGAGGCTATGTGTCGGATTTGTGCTGAAAACAGCGTTGAGAACACAGGGATGTTTTTGTTACTGCTGAGCAGTGCTTACACAGAGCCAGGGCCTTTTCTGCTCCTCACCCCACCCCACCAGCGAGCAGGCTGGGGGTGCATGAGAAGCTGGGAGGGGACACAGCTGGGACAGCTGACTCCAACTGACCAGAGGGATATTCCGGACCATGGGATGCCATGCTCCACGTACAAAGCTGGGGGAAGAAAAGGGAAGGGGGCGGGGGGGGGGATTTTCAGAGTTATGGCGTTTGTCTTCCTCAATCACGTTAACACATGATGGAGCCCTACTTTCCTGGAGATGGCTGAACACCTACCTGCCTATGGGAAGTGGTGAATGAATTCTTTGTTTTGCTTTTCTTGCACACGCAGCTTCTGCTTTACCTATTAAACTGTCTTTATCTCAACCCACGAGTTTTCTCACTTTTCCTATTCTCTCCCCCATCCCAATGGCAGGGAGTGAGCAAGCAGCTGTGTGGTGCTTAGTTGCTGTCTGGGGTCAAACCACAACACCTGCCAAGTAAATGGAAATAACAGTAGGAACTAGGGAAAAAATGTGAAAGCAAGGAATCGGGTAACTAAAATTGATGAAAGGATTTATTAATTCAGATTTACAGAGGTTATGTGAGAAATCCCAACCAATGGTAACAGTGCTCAGAAAAAATGCAGTGTTTAACATCAGAATATAACCTCCAGCATCCTCCTGCATGGAAAAGAGCCAACAGCTCAAGATGATGACATGGCATAAAGTAAAAGGTGAGAAAAAGGCACATGATGAATCACTAAGCTAGCTCAGATAGGATAACAGATCCACTATTTACCAAACATGTCTCCACACAAACATCTTGACTTTTAGGTCTGACCTACAAATACCTCCTGCAGTTTTAGTTGCAATTATCCTACAAGCAACTTTACAATCTTGTGCACACTACAACAAACATCCTTGGCAGTGGTCTGTGGACCAGAAGTCATGAACTGGGTGCATTTCCGTCACCTTTCGCCTATCTCCAAACTCAGTGAGACAGCTAACAAAGCACAAGAAGTAGCGACTCCACATCCTCCCCTTATCTCTACCCAAATCCATTTTGCACTTGGATATACCTAACAAAATGGGAAAAAGGAAAGAGAAGGAGAAGTGGGCAAAAAGGGTGGAAATTACCCAATAGCTCTAAAAGACAGACAAAGTCTGGCAAGTAAATAATGAGTCAAAAGAACCCATATGGGTACTAAGTACATATAATACGTTACTTTATCTTCAGCTCACACAGATCTCTAATTTAATGAACTCAGCAATTAAAAACCACCAATTGTAATGGTACACAAGATGTGTGCATTCTTCCCTCAGCTAAGCAGCATCAGAAAGTTTCTAGCTCAAGGAATAATTAAATTTCCCTAACATGATCTCATAAGACTTTCCTGCACAGAAGAACCAGGCCCGCTACATGAGCAAACAAGTTCGTGGAGAAATAAAGACTGATAAATCTTTCTCTTACCATTCTTCACACTATAGATGGACATGAAAATAGTCACCAAATTAGACAAATCACTTTTTTTCCTTTCATTTTTTGTGTGTTTAGATAAAACATCAAAACAATAACACTTTTCAGACCAAGAAGTTTAATTAATGAAGACAACCATTAACACATTTTTTTCAAAACCTATTACTTATTTTGATGACTGTAAGGCTATTGGAAACCTAGAAAAATGGCTGTACTAACTCTCAATACTTTCTATTTACTCTCCGCTTTACAAAGTGTCTTGCAAAGAGCCTCAAAAATTCCAGACAGATCTAATGGCAATGCAACCATCACACACATCACCCTGGCACTGCCTGCCCTCAGCAGTCCTGGACTACATATGCTTTTGGCCTCTGACCAACCATGATCAAAGCGCAATTTTAGTTACAATTCACATAAGTTACGTGGAATGCCAGAGATAATATAAAGGTCCTATAAGCATTCAGAACCTATCTACCCTGATTTTCCATATATTGTGCCTTTTTACACACACTTAAAAGAAAGACAATTAACATACTTTTAAGGAAATCTAATTTGTTTGAAACATTCCAGAGGACTCTGTTTTCTGGGGGTTGTTTTGAGGTTGGTTTGTTTTGTTTTTAAATCAAACTTGAATTTCACTTCAGTGAAGCCAAGATTTTGACTTGTACCTCATAGTAGGAAGATCTCATACAAGATAAAAAAAGTTATATAGCCACAGTCATTAAAAAAAATAGGTCCATTTCAAAATCAGGCAAATCAGCCAGATCCAGGCTCTGGGGGAAAAAAAATCCCAACCTACTTATACTTATTTTGACAGCAAGAAGGCCTATTCTAATAGCTGGGGAAGACTATAGACTTATTATTGGTTATTTGCCTAGGAGCTTTACAGATACTCACATTAATAAAAGAAATAGCATTCTCTATATTGAACTTATAACTAGTAAACGTAAATTTTGCTATAACTATTTGCTCAATCATATGGTTTTGGGACCCACACATAAGGTTATAAACATACCACATCACTGCCTAAGGGAGAAAAGGGCAGAAAATTATGTCAACAAAAGTAGTGAATGAAAAGCACTCTTTCTAGCTATGAACTTACATATTTGTGGTCAATATTTAATGGTATATGTGTAGCAATATTTCTGCAATTAAGTTTATGCACCCTGTGCACCATAGTCCCAACGAAACATCACAAATAGCTACTTTCATTTACAACAGTTTGATTTCTGAAAAGAACATAAAATTAACTACAATAAAGATTTTTTAAATTTTTTTTTAAAGACACCCTGGTGCTCAAGAAACCATTCTAGGAAGAAATCAGCAGGAAGTGTACTTCTCTCTTAAGTTTGCAGGAACAGTAGCACAAATTCATATATTGTTTTCCCATTTGTTAGTTGATTAACAGATGCACAGAGGACAAAAAGACAAACTAGAGACCTACTTTGATATTCCCACTTTATGTTTCAAGAGACACAGTCTCTTTAACTGAGGGACCAGGTACTCTGTCCCCATCCTGAACTTCAAAGCCTTCAAAAGAAATGGTGATAACAGCATTGTGATGTTTACAATTAAAATCTGCTGTGGACCTCCTTGGTACAGACAGGTTCTGCCGTTCAAGGGCAAGGGCTGCAACATCCAGGGAGCAATTCACAGAGTGCTTCTGTGGTGCAGATGAAAGGAAGCTCAGAGAAGAAACTTCCTTATGTTCCTGCAAGAAAGCAAGTTAACAGGAAATGGAGGAATTTGAGCAAAAGAATAGTCCTCAATTATGCTGAGTGAAAGCAAAATGAATAAAGTTAGCCAAGGCTCAAGTAGTTGTGTGAAGAAATTGTAGTTCACAAGCAGAAAGATCATAGACAAAAGACAGATATTTGCAAGTCGTAAGACCAGTTCTGTTCCGGATTCAGGTGATGCTCAGAAGGCAGCAAAGGCCAATTAAGAGGAAGCTACAACAACTCTCTTCCTTGCATAAAGATTTCAGCAGTATTGTAACATTCTTCTGCATAACATTGCTACAAACATTAGGAAAAAGCTATTCCTTACTTCCCTCTCAGCACTACTGACAACTCAGTCAAACAGCTCAATAGGTATGAAAACATGCTGCACTGCAACAGAAAGACCTCCCCAGCAACAAGGCTGACAAAATGCTGGAATTCAAACATATGATCAAAGTCAGCAAGTGACTGTGCATCAGCTGAGCCCTGGTGACTGCCTGAGAGTGCATTCTCAGCCTACAGCAAGAGCTGGACAATTTGTCTTTATTCAGCCTGTGGTCTAAACAGGCTAGGTTACATTGAAGAAGGCTAAAGTTACCCAGATTCTGCACCTTGCACAGTGTAGAAACATGCACTCAGCTCAGCTGACATCTTAGTTTGATAACCAATGGTACCTTGGTATATAAACATCTAAAATGTTCTAACAGGTCAGAGCAGAAGTGCAGCTAGCCCAGTAGTCACTCTCTGAGTGGAAATGTTAGACAGAGGGAGTACAGGAGCCCCAGGCTGCCTGCAATCTTGACATAACCAATTAGCTCATTGTATAAATAGATACTAAAGGACTAGGCAGTATTGGTACTGGGGGTTGCCCCATCCCAGGTGCAGAACCTTGCACTTATGTTTAGCCATGTGTTGAATAGTATTATTCTTTAAAAGGGATGTTACCATCTCATCAAGGCTGCAGGTCAGACACAGTGGTCTGTAACTCCCAGGTTCCACTCTGGAGCCTTTTTTATGGCCCAGACTTGCACTCACCACCCACCAGTTCCCTGACTTGTAGCCCTTGGCAGTGCACTGGTGGGGCAGCAGCAACACAGTTCCGGGATAGTCGCTTCAAAAAGATTTAGTTCCTCTGACCTACCCCCTACCAAAAAAAAAAAAAAAACCAAAACCACAAAACAAACAAAAAAAAAAAACACCAAAAAACCAAACAAACAAACAAAAAAAAACCAAAAAACGACACACACCCCAACCAAAAACACCTCCCAAACACAGCACCACTACCCACACAACAACTAACTCATGTGAAAGACCTCCCCAGCGTCTTCAGCAGTAAAGACCAACACAAAGAATTCACAGAGCATCTCTGCCCCAGCCTTTTCTCTGAGTGCCCCTAGTTACACGGCTGTTGTCAAGTGGTCCCACCGATTTCCTGTGTTTGATATACTTAGAAACTTTTTGCCAACAGCTTGAGTATCCTTTGTAAGGCACTTTTCTAATTCTTTATGAGATTTTTAATTTCCTGTTTGTGTTTGACCTGCCATGTTTTAAGGACTTTCCTCTTATGGTCATTCAAGCAGGCTTTCCTTTTTCCAGCAGCTTGCCATTTTGCTACAGTACTCTCCCCTGACATTTCTGTCAAGTGAGGTAGGCTCCCGGGAATTATTTTGTTTTCTCTTTTTATTGTGAGACATTTTGAGGGTTTCTAATAACTTTATTAGAATAACTGTATTTCTAACAGCCTGCAGACTGCTTATAGGCTTTTTGGATTAATTCTTTAAGGGTATGTTTCCCATTTGTTTCATTATTCTGCAGACCCTGTACTTTAAATCAAATGACTATGTGCTGCATGTATTTATTCTGCTCTCTTCAGCTATAGAGTTCAACCTAGTCTTATGATGGTCACTAGTTACCAAGCAGCTTCAGTGCACCACATCCAGAATAGTATCTTTCTGGATGCACCAGGTATTCTGGGAAGCAGCCATTTCTCACATCTGGACGCATCCCCTCTGTCTCCCATCCTGATGAGGCACCAATCTAGTCTCTATAGGGCCCTGTTGAAACCTCCCACTGTTGCTGCCTGTCCTGAATTTGCAGCTTCACTACTCTCATTTCACATTTCCTGAGCACTATTACGGGTCTGAGCAGGGGGCTGGTAACACAATCTTAGCACTATGTTTTTATTACAGCACAGGATTTCTGCCCACATGAGTACCACAGGCCTGCTCTTCTCCCATAACATTTTTATGCTGTTGTGCTTTATAAAATGCTTCATGTACAGTGCCACCCTCCTGACTGTACGTCACTCATCTTTCCCATAAAGCTGATACAGCCTGGCAGCATTGATTATCCTCTTTCCATCAGGCTTGTTTTTTCAAGGTTATAATTTCACACCAAACAGTCCAATTGTCTCATCTTATAATTTAGGCCTTAAAGCCAGTGGGACAGCACTTGTTTTTCCTTTCCTCCATCTCTTCTTACTGTTTGTTAACTGGCATTGCACATGTTCTGAGAGGACTCCCTTTCTTCTTACACTGTGCTCTTTGCCCCTCAGAGTTTTGTTCAGTGTACCTCTGAAAATCAGCCATGCTCCCTCTGTAGTCCCTGATTTTCCTACCCCTGAAGATGCCCCTGCTACAGGCAGACCTCACTGCAAGAAGACACTGTGGCATCAGCTGACAATAATCACATCTGAGAGACCAGGTCACTCTTTTCTAACAGCTGCTTCCTTCCCCGAATTTTGCATCCTCCTCAGCAGCACGGGGGCTGCTGCCATGGTGGAGGTGGAACTCCTTTACCACATCTGTGGAGGCTTCATCTGCAGCTATGCTAGAGTCCCACTGCCTTGTTCACAGCTAGTTGGAAGACATGCACACAGACCAGGTCTATGGTGCTATATCACTTACTGGTGAAAATGGAGGATTGAAATTAAGAAGCCCAGAACAAAGAAAAAATACTGAATGGGCAAAGTCAGACTATATGAAATCAGTCCTGATCACACTCTTTCAATTTAACTAATATTCATCTTCTCATCAGCACAACCCTGCCTGCATTCTGCACTCCTTCCTCAGGAACATCCATCTGTCAAACTATGCACTCCTTGCTGAGACCAGAATATTATGGCTGCAAGAAAGCTTTTTAGCCCATCATGGTTGCTACTACAAAGTAATAAATAATACTTAGGGGAAAAAAAAATGGGGGATTTTTTTTTCATTGCATTTGACTGGGATGATGGCCTTCACCTCTTAATGCTATATTGTTATTCCTACAGTAGGAAGTCATTTAGCTTCTAATTGTGTTTGAGACATCTGTGAATGACTCATTGTTGTTTTCTCTTCTTACAAAAGATCGGCTTCTGGCTCAACTCAAGAACAAAAACCCACCAAAACACCTGGGCACCAGAACCATGCTGTTCTGACTGCTGATCCATCTGTAGAACAAGCTGGCTTGTTCCAGGATAGTTCAACAGGGAGAAACTCTTCATGCTTCTCTACAGCTATGCATTGCTCACCCAGAGACAGGGTAATTTGTTTGTTGGCTGCTCTCTAGGTCCGTTTGTTTCTATCAAAGCATTTTAGAAATAAACTCACTCATAGGAGTTGT
Organism: Phaethon aethereus; assembly: GCF_964289735.1. Classification (NCBI taxonomy): domain Eukaryota; kingdom Metazoa; phylum Chordata; class Aves; order Phaethontiformes; family Phaethontidae; genus Phaethon; species Phaethon aethereus. The sequence goes on from NC_138584.1 coordinate 15,934,773, forward strand.
CATAGGTGCAAGCCAGGTGTTGCATTGTATCAGAAGAACAACTAGAAACAAAGGTTTTAGCAAGTGACAGGTACTTTGCAGTAGCAATTTTGTTTCAATGGGAGAAGTTTTCTTACCAGTTTGGTTTACTGGTTCTTTTCACTACTTGTGTAACTCTGATTGCAAGAAATGCACCTGAACTAATTTAAAGTATTTTTTTAATTGTTTTTTATGACATAAGTGATAACCAAATAATCATTCTTCTAGAAAGACAAATTGGCTGTCTGCTATAATAATTACAACCTAAATAGTCAAATCCTTTCAAAATAGCTTTTTCTTGTCAAAAAATAAAAATATAGAATGAAATGGACATTACATGCAGCTTCTAATGTTTTTCTCTTTCCCCCCTTATAATTAAAGGACTTGCTATTCCAATAGATGTTTTGCTATTGTTGTTACTAAAATGATCTGGATTTATTCTAAAGTCTCTCTCAATATGTATGCAAGTATATCCATGCTATATCACTACCATTTTTAAAAATTTACTATTACTACAGTCAGCAATTTATTTTTTTCTTCTCACAATGGAACAAAAATATTTCACACTGGCATTCTCTCTTTCCCCCCCCCCAACTGAGATCAACTAATGCCACAAGTATTTTTCCACAAAAAGAAGAATTCATAGGACACATTTCCTTTGGATTGAGAAGTAGTATCCTGCTCTCCTTGCATTAATAGTCTTAAGTTAAACATTTTAAACAACTTCATTATTTCTAACTTCTAAAGCAAAGTAGTTCATGACTGAAGAACCTCCTCTCTGAGGTACTGGGCTCGAGAACTAGATTCAACTTACTGAGTTAGTAGGGAAATCCCAGTTCTCAGTCATACATGTCATCAGAAGTATGGGAAAAAAATATATAAGAGGAAAAAAAAATACCGTTAATTGTCCATACCCATAAAACTATTAGATTATCAGGACAAGCCAACTGTATACCTGACTCAAGTTAAATTCTGCACTTTGCAATGATGTGTTTGAAGTGATAATGGGAAGAGGGAAAGGATTGTTATTATGAGCACAAAGCGTTAATCTGATGTCTAGGTCTTACTGAACCTCTCCTCTAACATTTATTCTAAAATGCTTTCAGCTCTTAAATTCACCTTCCAAAAGCAGTAGGAGGTTAAAGCAGGACCCAATGGGAGGTTACATTTATTTAATATTCAGTCCTTTCTCAGATGAAATATTGCAGTCTATCCTCACAGGTATTTGTCAAACCATTAGAGTAATGGTTTATAGCTATTACGTGAAATTGTAGTTCTATTTGTAACTACCATTGACAAAGGATAAGCAAAGTGCATTCATTTTCTTTGAAAAATACCCAAAACCTTTGCCGTAGAGCACTGAGGGAATGTGCCCCATTAACTAGTTCAGAGCTGTAAGCCAAGGCGATGCTAATAAACATTGTTCAGCAAACAGAAACCTGCATATCTGTAACACCTGCTCCAGCACTACAGTTCACACCTTACAGCTCTATAGCTCACTGCAGACGCATCCTTAGAGCCCTCTGGCACAACTCCAGTTCCTGTACCTCCACATATTAACAGCACTTGCAATATAATATTCATAACTAGATCTAGAAATCAGTTATTTTTATAACAGCCAGAACATTTGGCACATATTATTGTACTTATATTTTTCTAGCAACCATTAGAAAAATAAGATCATCAGAAAGAAGCAGTAATAACATAATGAAATACACAGAATCATCAAATTGAGCCTGTCACAGAAATCTCTTATGCACAATTTACTTGAACTGCAATGTGCACAGCTTCCATTGACTCTGTGGATCTCAATTTCAAATTTGCTCTTAGGCACTGAGATTTATTTCTAGGGGTTTAATTTTTACTTTTCTCTCTGTATTTTGTTAGAACCTATGAAGAATTTTGAGAAGAGAATATAAAAAAATCTATTATTTTTCTTAGAGAAAAAGACTAAAATCAAATTAAACACTCCTTGCACAGATAAGACTCCACTAACACAAGAGCCCAGAATAAGACACGCTTGAGTTTAGACTACGTAAAGTGCCTGTACAGAAAAGTGTAATTTCCATATTTGTCAGCTCCAACTGAACACTGATCATCACTAGAGAAACAAAAATATTTTTTTCAAACTTTTTCTTTATCTCCAAACAGGAACCTGAAGTATGATTGAGGCAACTGATTTCAAGAAATTAATACCTTAGTGTGGCTGGGCAGTTTTCACTTGCATTAAAAATTTTTCATTTACATATCATTCTTACTGACAGTGGATAAAAGAACAAGGAGTAGTACTTGTTGTTATCACTTTGAAAGTTTTCCTTTAATTAAAAAGGAATCTGATGTGAAACACTGCCTTTTATTGAGAACACCCTGTTCATGAGAGAATTTTTTTTCTCAATCATGCTAAAAAAAGTCCACAAATCTAGTGTCATTCTGCTTCTAAGAAATAGTTTTGTTTGTTATTTTGTTTTCAATTTTCATAATTTTGCAGTCAAGAAATAACTACTGATAAGAATAATATAGACTTTGGGAAGTGCTGTTGCAGAATCAAAATTAAGTGACAAACAAACATGTTTGTTCTAATTTTGGCTTTTGTTTAGAAAATTAAAGAAAAACTTTAAAACTTAAAGCCAGCAGTGTCATTTCACTGTCACAATGAACACAACCAGGGTGCAGTTTTGGCCCCTGCCAGGCTTCTACCACCCTTGCAGAATGGTACCTTCAAAACACCCACAGCTGCAGTCCACATGCAAAGGACAGGTAGAAAATTCTCAGGTTCCTGAGCAAGAGATACCTTCCTTCGCTCCCGACCACTGCTGGCTATACTGCTGACAGCTTTGTCATTTTCTTTCTCACATCAGTTCTTTTTGAAAAGTCTTTCCTGTTATTGCAGCACCTGTTACACTCACTGTGAACATCTGCATATCCGGCTCCTACTTTTATTATTTCCTCAATTCCAGGATTCTTAACATCAAGAGGGTTTTTTCCTTTTGTTTTTGTTTTAATAAAAATATACGCTTAAGGTATGAAACACCTATAATTACATTTTATATATAGTCAGTTAATAATGACAGTTAATCACAGCTGCCTTAGAAGGAAGATGCTATTGAAGACCGTGGCTGAGTTACACCATCGCAAATGCAAACACACACAGCCAGGCAAACTTGCTCTCAACCACTGCTTCCACTGTCACCTTTTAACTCTTCCCCCCGCCGCCCCGCATCTCCCAAAACTATGAAGTCAACTGCACTAGAATGCTATGGTCATAAATACAACCTGTGTGCCAAAACCAGACACATTCATTTTCACTAGCTACCAGTGACTTTCCATACAGGTTTATGATGCTATATAAATAACAGCAATAACTGATGATGCGTCTGCTCCCATCCCAGCACTGGGCAACTGGAAGAGCTGCCAGCAGAGGAGAGTCACCACAGCAAATCCTGCAAGACCTCAAAACAAAGAGATCACTGCTGGGTGCTTGGCACTAGCCTGGACCATGCCGCTCTGCCTCCAGAGGCACAGCAGGTCCTAGATGTCCCCTCTGTTGCTCTTAATGATTTTTTTCAGCAAAAATCAAGTGGGAAACATTAATACTGAGGAACACACCCTGAAACATTTCCAAGGATGCCAAGAGCCACCCTAACGCCACGGCAGCTTGCTCAATTGGGCAATGGCCGCCCAGTCAAATGCAAGGCCCTGGAAGGGCAGCCAAATCCAGAGCTCTTTGGAGATGCAGGGCAGACTGGTAACATAAGGGTTATAAATATTGAGCATTCAATTGCTAGTTTGCTTCTTGCCCTTTGATAACCAGAAACCAAATTGCTTTTCTGTTGCATAAAGAATCTTTCAAATTCAATTGCTTATGTTCTCATTCACTCAAGAAAGAGAGGCCTCAGATTTACAGGAATGAGAGCCCACAATACAAATATACTACATTAAACATACAAGGGACATCTGAAAAATAACCAAAACACACTCTATTAATTTTAACCTTCAATATCAAGGTATCCTCCAGTGGTTTCAGCTGGATCCAGGCTATAAGAATTTCCAATTATTTGAATTCCTATATATGGGATAAGCATTTATTTATCAACATCCACCATAAAACATATTTTAGGTTCTTATTAGAGCACTATTACTATGTGGAATTGAAGGCGTCGCTACAGCGAACTGCTCTGCCGCTGAAACAAGAGAGGCTGCTTCCCCATACACAATCCCCCGCCACCACAGCGGGCAGCCATAACAGGGCAGGTTTGCCGCCAGCGGGTCCAGGACAGAGCAGGATAGAAACCCCGGCGAGTCCTTGCACCTGCCTGACTGAAGCAGACACCCACCTGCACACAGGCACTGAGCTTATAATGAGCTGCTTGAATAGTGTTTATCACATTAATTACACTATACAAGGATTTAGTTACAATCCTGAGGAATTCTGTGTCTACTTGGTGAAAGGTCACCTTCAAGTAAAAAGTGTAAGCGTACTTTATGTTCCTCAGGTACCTACAGTACCTGCAAGAGGTCTTCTGTTTCTTAACTTCCAAGCTCTACAATTTTTAAAAGTCACTACAAGTGAAGAAGGAAACAAGGGGGTGGAGGTGGACCTAGACTGAACACAGGGCCCAACATGGCCTCCACAGGGTCTCTCAGAGCATGGAGGCCCCGTCCTGGGCCCCTGGCCGCACCAGAAGCCAGAGCAGGAGAGGCCCCGAGGCACCAGTGCTCTCCACTCCCACCATAAATTCCCTCTTACCAGAAAAGGAAGGAAGGGGGAGATTTTCATCCCAAGTGCTGTGGGTATTTTTAAAGACAAGTATTAGAAATACTTCTGCCCACAAGTCCCGAGCTCTGTCACAAATAGCCAGGAGTGACCATTAGGGTCCGTGTGAGCCTGGCGAGCGCACCCCGGCCCTCTAACGCAGGTGCAGGCCTGGCGCCAGCCACAGCCCTGCAGCAGGCCCAGCACGCAGGGCTGTCCCAGGTTTCGGAGGCAGGGCCGGACCTTGTCAGGCTCTCCATCCCCCTGCGGGCACAGAGGAGGACCCAGAGAGCAGCGACCAAGTGTCAGCTTCATCATGGCATTCGAGCATTTTGTGGGAGGGTGGCCACCCTGGGGCAGGGGGCTGGTCCCGTGCACCTCAGGCGGGAGGCCTGGGTTACTGGCCTGCACAGGCCCGCTGAAGAGGAGTGGCCATGACCATGTTCTGCAGTTTTACTAAGCTATCGAAACCATTCTGCGCTCTGTTACAGCAAGATCATGAGGAACGCAAGGTACAGCAGTCTGCCAGCACGGATGCTGCTTGACAGCTCTCTCTTGCACCCTGCCCCAAGTCACCTTGGCAGCGACCTTGTGGTTATTGACGTTAACACATTGCTTTGGTGCCAGTTGATCCATCCCAGGATGGCACACATCAGACAAATGCTTCATTCACAAGAGAGGGCTGTGCAGCACTAAGAAAATTAAAAAGTTAAGCCAAATAATTTTTCTCCTTCTGAGAGGTGGTAGGAACATTGCTTGGTATGCATCTGACTTCAACATTACCAGCAGTGAGGACTATTAGTATGATATACTCTCCTTTGATCAGTCAGGACAGTCACCCTAGGTTTTGCAAAACCAAAAATAAAAATTTTACACAGTGTTACAGTTAAGGGCATTATCACAGACTTCCGTGGCTCATCTGTGCACCACACCACTGCAGAGTCATACAGCAAAGAGTACAACTACAGGTGTATTCAGTGATTAAAAAAAAAGAAAAATCCTGTCTTAATCCTTCCTTGTTTCCCCATCATTTTCACCAACAAGGACCCAGAGTTTTATGGACATACTGTAAAAGGGAATAAATTATTCATTAAAATGGCACTTTTCATTGTATTTTTTGAAAAAGTTAAAAGTAAAGCACAATTCTCACCAAGAGCTGTTAATGAAACCTCTGCTAAGGGACTCTGTTCCTGATGAAAGGACAGTCATCACATCTGGAAGCAAAATAAAAGCCTCTGATTTGTATACAAGCTCTCAGTCTACTGACTAATAAACTTTAAAGGTAACCTGTAGGTCCTCAAAATAAGCTCCTGACACATTTCATCACCTTACTTCAACTTTCCCAAACTCACCATCAGAGGTACTATTAGCTGAACCCTTAAGACTCTCTCCAAGCTTTTTGATGTATTTTTTTTTCTCCATATCAACTCAAATATTACTTCCCTAATTGTAACTTTAGTGACCAAGTGAGGGAAAGAAGCACCAGGACAGGTATCTTAAAAGGACTATCCTACCTTTGCAAGCTCAGACCACAGACAGAGTTCCTCTTTTGCATAGACGACTTGCTCTGACTTGCTTGCAAGGATTTTATCAGGGTTATCTTTGAAATGAACAACCTCTGATAGAAGGCAGCAATCTTGTTCGAAAACAGGTATACTTTTATGTTTACTCCACCTTCCACAGATCTTCTAATCAAGGTTTGGAACAGAATTGTTGGAAAACAGACACTAAACAGATTCAAAAACATAGCTGCAGACCCTTGTCAGACTGCCACCCCAGACAACTACAGCACATGAAACAGCTCTCCAAAACTCAAAGTTTTGATGCATTGCTGTATATGTCACCTTAACACATGCTGCCAAGATGCATTAGCCTCTCTGGAGAAAAACTGATACCGCACCTCATATCAGAGACCTTTACAACTTATAACGACAGTAGGTAGAAGAGTCTAAATGGGTGATAATAACAAACCTTCTCAAGGTAAAGGTAATAATATAACTTTTATTAGTTTTACGCTGCATCTTTATAGTAAAAAAAAAAAATGAAAGTACAGCATCTTGCTTTTGTAAATTTGGCTGATTTTAAACACTCAAAGTAGCTTCTAATAGGTATCATTATGGAGACGCAGCCACAAATTTCTGTGGGTTCACTTCTTTTTAGAATTGAAGATAAAACTTTGAATTTGCTAACATCATTATTATTTCCCACACTGAACCTAATAGTAGAAAGCCTTTATTATATAATTATTTTTAAAGTTGTAAAAGGAGTTTGAAAATTTTGTATGCCATCTTACACTTAAAGAGAGTTTAGAAAACAATGAAGTTAATGTCCTGGTAAATGCAGCAGTTTGAAAAATATCCTTCTAAGAATAGTAGAAAGTACCATGTTTTATTGCATTCCCATGACGCTGCCAAGCAGTGGCAGCAATAATCCTTCATCACATTGTATAATGAAAAAGCACTACAACTTAAAAAAAAAAAAAAAACCATTTTACTGTAGTTTTCCTTTAGAGTGCTATAAAATGCAACCACATTCACATGACAGCATGTGTGTGTATATGTGTCTCTTAATAAAGCTTCTCTGAAGGACAATATAGCATGTACCATGGAAACACGGGTTGCCATGGAAAGAATGCTTTTTAGTGGATAGCAAAAGAAATGAGGGCTTGATTTCCCCTCTCTCACTTGTCTTTAAAAAAAAAATTAAAAAGAAAAAAAAAATCAGTGTAGTTATTGACATCAGCAGAGTTATTCCTGAAAAACGTCAGTATGAATGAACAACGAGACTTGATACATGCATAACAGAGAATTTTTGGCATTAGGGCTGTAGCGATCTGTATAGTTCTGTGTTTTCAGAGCAGCTCTCCAGCTATCCCCCACACCACATGGCTCTGCAGCCAAGCCCCCTCAGGCACGCTCGTGACATGTGTCCTTCGAAACACGGCAAGGGCCAGAGCCACAACGAGCCACAGGAGAGCGGATTCGCAAAGTTGTTGTTCCTCGCTTGCTCAATCTTCATGCAGAAAGCGCCAGAATTGTCTACCTGCCAGATCTTTTCTTTGCTTAAGTATGAAATGTTTTCTGTTAAAATGCACGTGGTGTTACAAACGAATGAAAAGCATGAATCAAATTAACTTAAAGCATATTGGTTTCCAGACATGCTTAAAATGAAGTCCAAATTGATGTGTTTCATCTACCTTATTCATTAAAATGGCATTCTTGATGTCCTCGTGTTACCATAATCTCCAAAGCACTGGACAAACAAGTACATTTGTTTATCTTTATCACTCTTTTCTTACTAAAGGACAGAGTTTTATTAAAGAGATCAATCACCTGTGTACAGCTTAATAGCCTGAGCTGTGCATGTAAGACAGAACTTGCTTCAATAGCCCACAACTCCCAAAGTATAGAGGAGTGCATAAAACCATTTGTTGCTTTAATAAAACTAAATTTTTCTCAGAGCTCGCAAGTACCCTATTAGAATTAGTAATTTGAGACAGAAAAGCAGTGCTTAAAAGAAACCAATTCTAATAAAAGCAGCAGAATCAATCCTGTTTGCTTACCTCCATGAAAGCCCTATGCTTCTAACCAGAGACACAAAAACACTTTACATGCTTAATGCACTGCCTTTCTCTTATTCAATCACACTTATTGTGGAAGCAGTCTTTTGAGGCTTCTAGCTGTGTTGAAGTAATTGGAGGATTGCTGCTTCTAATGAATGGCGTCCTGCAATGGGGGCCAAAATGTTAAAAACTTAATGTCAGAGGCAAAACGTAAAACGGAAAGCTTTCTCAAAATGCTGATGAACAATCTGAAATACACCGTTTTGCTAGAAGATGATATTTCTTATGAGGCTCCTGCTATAATGTAATGAAGTTGTGTCAGCAGAGGAAATAATGTTATTTACTAACACTGTTGTATGTTACCACAAACTGCAACAGCCACTACTTTTAGGATGAAATGCCAAAAAAAAAAAAATCTAACAATTAAGACCACACCTTTGAAGACTTTTCGCTTTTTCAAAATCAAAAGAGTGGGTAAACAGCTCGGCCCCAAGATTGTCTTTCTACCTATGTTACAGTGAAGAACAGAAAAATTCTCATTAGATGAAAACTTGTAGTTCATTGACTTTCAAGCTTTTGAGATTTCTTATTAATTTAACTACTTAGATTTATAACAAAATTATCTGTTTAATTTGAGAAAAAACTCCCTTTAACTGCCTCCTTTGATTAAGCAGTCATTTTAGCAAATGGACATGGTATGCAAAGCAACTGCTAGCAGCTGTAGCATGAATACAAAAGTTACTGGAATAACATTTTAGAAGAAAATAAGTGGACTATAAGTAGCAACTAAAAAGCCACTAAGGTGATCAGGAAGTGCTTCACAGATTTTGAAAGCGAAGCCAAAAAAGCAGAAGAGAACCAATCCTTCATCTCCTATCAGCTGTTCCTGTTGCCAGTGATTATGGCAATATTTCACAGAGAACATATGGCAATGTTTATAGCCATCAGGCAGTATTTCACAGAAGCTGTGACACCATGTGTCCACCAACTAGCCTTTCTGATTGCAATTAATTAGAGAAGAAGCAGGAGGCACTTTTTAAATAACATTAAGTCTCGGAGATTCCTGAAGTTCCATGGCCCATGTACAAGACTAAGTGACAGGAAAGTCTATTAAAATTGTAACAAGCCTAGTACAGCAAGCCTGTCCTTGAGGAACGAGACCTAATAAAAAAAATACACTCTTTAAGGAGCATAAGAAAGAGCAGAAGTATAATAAGCCATTCAAGGTGGTACCTTGGAAGCCTGCAACAATAAGGAAATACTTGAAGACCTTTAACGGGCCATTTTATGAAACAGATTCTGCAGAAAAGCTGCCAGAGTGAAAGATATAGCAATCGTTTTATAGTTGCCAGAACTAAGAGGATGTGTATCAAAATTACATAGGGATCTATTAAGGAGCCGAGATTTACGAAATACACTGTGGTAGTCATTTCATGATTTTTATTTTAATAAAAGCAAGCAAATGAGGAAAGTTAAGGATAATAAACTACCTGGTAGGTTTTCATACAGAAGTGGAAAGCTGAACTTTCACAGCCAGCTCCTGCAGTTAAATCTGGCACTTTCAGGTAGCACCATGCAGGGGCGGGCAGCACAGCCCCACACCGCAGCACCTTCAGCAGCGCTGCAGAAAGCACTGCAGACTATAGTGCAACGATTCCCATAAAAAAAGCTTTCCATTACAGAGGCATTTTCCCAATCTGACCCACTGGGAATGAACCAGAATAATCACACAAGCTCAAAATTGTACCAAAACTGATGCAATAGGCAAGGCATCAGTCAAAACTGATGTTAAGAAATTCAACATCACATTCCTGAATTTGCTATTGGCTCAGAGCATCTTCTCCCTGGACATCTAGACATCTTTGCCCCGCACAACCTGCTTCCCTGCTGCTCCTTGTCTGGGGTTGGGATATTCGCTGGAGACATGAAATAAGAGAGCAAGATCAGGGGGAAAACTATAGTCTTAGCAGGCCTCCTTTCTGCAGGTTCTGAGCTCTGATCATAGAATAGTTTGGGTTGGAAGGGGGCTTTAAATGTCATCTAGTCCAACCCCCTTGCTGTGAGCAGGGACATCTTCAACCGGATCAGGTTCCTCAGAGCCCCGTCCAACCTGATCTGGAATGTTTCCAGGGATGGGACATCTACCACCTCTCTGGGCAAGATCACATAACTGAGCTCACCCTGCAGCTCTTTCCACAGTCGGAGTACGAATCTATCTCTCTCTTCTTTCCAGACTCTTATTCTCACAAAAATTCTAGAAATTCAACACCTTTGAGATCTCTCTCCACCTGTCAAATTTTTGCTATGTCAGCCAGCAATCTCAGAAGTTAAAAGACACACTAAAAGTACGGTCATACAAGCCTCATTTCCTTAAGAAAGGAGGTTTTTAAACTCCTCTGCCATTATATTGTTGTGATTTTAGTATTTCCTTAATTTCCCCAAACCTCTAACCTCTAATTATTACAGAATTCTCATCCTGAGACTTTGAGACACAGAAAATGCAAATGGTGTTGGCAATAAAGGAAGCATTGATTTCTATTAGTCTTAAGAGCAAAATTCCCCATTACACCCATGGCAGATCTCCAAAAGGTAATCTAATGGCCACAATATACCTGCCTAATTGTGATACAATAACCTAGGATCTGTTCTCACAGATGTGACAGGACAAAAAATACAAGTCATGTTTAAAAGTATGTCAGATTGCTGTGATGGGTAAAAATCTTTCCATCAGCACCAGGCAGACTATTTTAAAACTCCAGATGCAGCCCTGACACAATCAGCAGCTAAAAATGAGCCACCATTCCACCCACCGTTACACTTGTGTAATGACAATGGGGTAACTTATAAATAAATAAATAAATACCAAAATAAAATTACAGCTGGCAACTTCACCATCCTTGTCTACACTTTTCTAGGAGCAGAGTTAAGATTTTGAGCTGTGCATGCAGAATACTTTCAAGGTTTGTACTCCATCAAAAAAGTTCCCAAACTGTGAGGCTGACAGCTGCTACCAGCTTAACAGCTATACTAAAGTTCCCGGCGCAACTTACAGTGGCTTCTCTAGAATTTAAGAGGATCTTCAATGCTGAAAGAAAATTGCAATATATTCCTTAATAAAGCACATTTCAGTGAAAAAATGAACAATAGAGTTCAGAGAGAAACTCCTGTCTAATATGCTACCCACCAGCTGTGGTGCCCTCACTACAGCACCATCCTATTACTCGTTATTTTTAGGACAGTAGCACAATGGCCGCTGATAATCCAGAGCTGTAGCAGGGATCACCCTCTCCAATTAAATCCCTACTTCCTCCCCTCTCAAAAGGCTCCCGCTGGTGTGCTGCTTCCCACGTGGGCTGGGAGCTGGGGAGAGAGGCACCCAACCCATGCCTCAGGGGACAGCCAGAGGTGCCCACCCCTGCAGGCTTTCCCTTCCTTGCTGAAATTCAAGGGCACTGCAAGGAGTGGCTTACGCCCAAGGGCTGATCTGACCCAGCAATTCCAGGTGCCCCAGCAGATCAGCCTAAAGCCAGGGGAGCCACGGGGGAGCCCGGGGAGCTTGAGGGCAGCAGGACGGGGGCCTGGGTATGGGCAGGGGCACCACTCTGCCTCAGCCTGAGCCTTTACGCACATTGGCACAGGCTTCGATATGACCTACTGCGTAGACCTATGGTCTTGTGAGGAAAAAAAAAAAGAGAGAGAAGAAAAGAAAGAAAAACGTGAAAACGTTAAGGATTTCAGCAGGAAGAAGACCTCACACACAGAGATACTTTACCTTTCAAACTGGTTGCTCTGGAAAGATAAGCAGATGAAAAGTAGAAGAGTAATTTGCACCCCCTCTGAAGTAGTAAAACTATAATTTGTCCCAAAAACACCTGGATTTAACAATCCAGTGTTCTTTTGGGCAAAAAAAAACCAAACATATTCTTGGCTCAACTATATGTATAGTTATCCTTGTAACACTCATGTCAGCAGAAACAGTCACAGCAGTAAAAAAAAAAATATATATATATAGGATATCTATGAAAAAGCCACAATTTGAGCAGAGGTCATCTGAATCACAGCACACTGCACTAGCCAGCCTCCTCATGCCAGAGACCCATCCTGAATGCCAGACACACATGACTTTTTCACTCGAGAATTTTTTCTATTTAGAGCTATGCATCTCTGAAAAATAAAAAATCCGAATGCTGAAGTGTACAGCCTGGCATCCCCCCTGGTGGGGGATTATTGATTCCAGTCCATCACCTGATATGCTGTCAGCCCATTGAGTGGTCGGATAACTAGATGAGAACAAAATGGAAAAACAAACGCAGTTCTGGTAATCACGCCTCACACCTCCCTCCGACACTGAGACCGCCCCAAGGAGCCAGCAGAGCATCTGATGGTCAGTGCCAGTGTACATGGCCCGTGCATACCATGTTGGAGAGCCTGGGCTTGGTCACTAGTTGACATTGCATAAATGAAAAATAATTAAGATATATGAATGAAAAATTGACTTTTACCATAAATATTAGAGCTCTGTAAAACACTGACATGCTACAAAGCGTTCACTGATGACTCGAAAATGCATTTGTACCAAGTACAAGTACCACAGCACCAAGACTTAATTTAATTTTCTTTTAGGCTAACACAGGAACTAGAGTTAAAGCTGTGTTGAAATAAAAAGTTTTCCTGATTTCACGGTGAAGCCATGAAAAACTGGACTTGATACGCCCTTCCTACACACACCTTGAAAGAATCAAGTTGAAAACGAACAAGTCTGAATTCCCAGTTTTTGCTTAACAAGGCAGGTTATGCTTACATGCAAGCTCATGTAATTCTTGTACAGCTCTTCTACTAGTTGCAACTGGAAGAACACACGTGAGTCACTCCGAGTCCACAGAGGACTGTATCTTTAGTGTAATTCACTTAAAGACATGCCTAAGCATAAGAGATTATTACCTGGATTACCCTGAGCAAGAATAGATGGATAATATGAAATGTATCTTGAAAAATATACCCTTTTTATGCTTATGGAATTTGACAATATTCTAATTTCCTAGCACATACTGTTTAGAAGGGAGTGCTGTGATCAGATGTCACAGGCTGCTCTGTCGCCTTTGCACATATCACACAGAGGACCGACTGAGGTCATTAGATATCTGAGCCAGAGACATCCTAAACATGACACTCTTGAGATTCTCTTTGCCCAAAATACTGATAAAAAAAAAAAAAAGGAAGCTAGATTGAAAGCAGTTTTTCCTGTAAAAACAGTTACAGAAATCACACTAGAAATACTATTTTGGAAGAATTTTGAAATATTTTTTCTCAATTCTTACTTCATTCTTCAGATGCTTTTTAATGATGCATTAGTTCTAGCAGCTATGTAGGTATATTAATACTAAAGGCAATAGTATCTTCTACATCAGGCTGTCTCCTGGTTGAGTTACACCAGGAGAGTTTATGGTTTATATGACATTGTTGCATTAAATAAAAACAAAAGAAAAACCTAGAGAAGAAATATAAAGTACAACAGTCTTAAGGATTTGAATACAAGGGAAAGAGTAACACAGAATATTGCTAGTACAAGAAGATTCTAATTGAATAACGTGCAAATAAAAAGCAAAATACGAATCAAAATGAAATTTGCTATCTTTACTTGTAAAGAATTTTCATTTGATATTTTTTCCTAGGGAATTGGTCATTTAGATAACATTTCCAAGGAAACTTTTTCTCCCTTTTTAATAGCTTCTTCAATTAAAATTATTTTAATGGATTCTTCTTGTTCTAATCCTAAAGACACTTTGGTCAAGACTGAACCCAGAATCAAGATCACTAATTACTGCAGAAATCCAGCATTAAGAAATAATGAAGGAAAAACCCACCTTCCAATAGACAAAGAATCACTAAGAGGAAGAAATATGCATTCTAAATTATTCAGCTTAACCAAGTTTAAAAGCTTATCTAATAATACAGACAATATTATTAGACAGTTTAACTTTTTGTTCCGTGTCAACTATGTCTTCATTATCTATTATAAAGGTTTCTTTTTCCTCAACCAACAACCAAAAATTACATTAGATTACAGTTCATGTCTTTAAAAAAAAGACATTATCTTGAGTTCTCAACAAAAAACTTTCTTCAAAGAAAGATTTAAGACCATTATACACCTTTTACAAAACAGTATTTACTGGAACATTGGAAAGTGAGAAATGGGACACTTACAACCTTTCCTAAACCACCCTAAAAATAGTAGTTTGTCAAGCATTCTAAGGGAAGGTCTTTCACAATTATAGCCAGGTTGTGATGTTGAAATATCTGATTTTGGCAGTTTGGAGACCTGCAAGATCACACTTGTACTGTACCCAAGCAAGGGGCACAAGTAACTCTTCAAGGCGCTTCTGAAAGAGCAGCAGGATAGTGCTGGGCTTGGGAGCTGTAAAGAAAACACAAAAGGGTTGGAGGAAAAGGGGAAGGTCTGTTTTGATTTGGATTTTTTTTCACCATACATTATTTGAAGAAAAAAGGGGATCCCCACTCTTGCCTGCACACTGCATGCCCAGGGCCTTCCATGGGTTTCAACCCCAAAATCCCACAACCCCAAAGGTACACACCAACAACCAGAAGATGCATCCTGATAGCGGGTGCTCATTCTATTTAGTAGGGGTTAAGCAAGTACAGCTCATTGGATGAGAGAAAGAGACAAGCTGAGCATCTTCAAAAAAACATTAGAAGCATCCAACCTTGGGCAAAGCCTTTTGGCTTGACATTGGCGTTCAGATCATATTTGCTTTTTTTGCTACTGTAAAATAAAACACAAGCTTGTATCATGGCCATGATACTAACAGAAAGGAAGACTAAATTCTTCACTGGGATGTTTTGGCTTTACCAAAGGGCACACTGCACGGCAAATTAGCTTAAGTTGATCTATTATTAGAACAGCACAGAATAACTTTCACATGCTTGTGCTTCTTCTAGGTTTTGGGTTTTTACCCATTTCCCATAAGATCAGAACTCATAAGGCATCATTTGTGTTGTGAAGAATGTTAACAATTAGCTTGCTTATACTTTATTCACATTTTCTTCAACTGAAAATTATTGATGTTAGAATGATATTTGCAAACTGATTTGTATTCACATTTTACACTTTGAAGGCAATGACAATTCTCCAGGAATGCAGAATTCTCCCTAGCATTTTGTTCTGAGGAAATTGAACAATAAACTAGTAACTTTCAGCTTCTGATTATACTCCAATATAGCTGTAAGTCTCAAAAAAGATGGGGAGAAAAAAAAGAAACAACAAAACCAACCACACACCCATAGGGGATCCATGCTTGTAGTCTATGGCGGTGCAAAAAATTGAACCACTAAACATTTAGCGCTGTCAAAGACCTTGAAAGCTCACCTAGATTACATTTCTTCATTACCATAGGATTTATCTGTTCTGGTCATCAGACCTGCTTCATTGGCATGAACATGCCTGATAATCATTGCTGTGTGTCTGACCCCAATCACTGTCCCGGGCCAGCCCCATACACTGTGTGAGGGCACTACAGGATGGGTACCATTCCAGGGGTCCCTGCCATACTCATCCTCAACTCCCAGCTTGCCAGCCCTTATGGACCAGCCAAGCCTGTGCTGCCCTCAGCATGCCCTTCCCAGCATTTGGGCTTCTAGTGCAACCACGCATTAGTGTTCTCAAGGACCAAAGGTTCAGCATTCAACTCATGCTTGCTGTCAGTGTCCAGTCCTGAAGCAATTTTTTGATGTTAGAAGAGTTTTACACCAATCCCAAATGACCACTTCATACAGACTGCTTAAGTTCACACATACTTCTTTTAATCTTGAGACAATCCTCAGTCAACAGCCAACATCCCAGGTCAGGACAGTATTACATGGCAGAAAGGAGCTCCCACAGTCCTGCTCCTCAACACTAAAGACAAAACCAGGCACCCACCTTGAATTGGCCAAACAGTCCCCGACATGGGCAATATTATGCCACACAGCTTGTCCGGATGCGTGGCGAGTGCTGCAGCACAGACAACGACACACATCACGCAGCGGTGCTCTCTGCTGAGGTTCAGCAGCAATAAATAATGAAAAACAGAGCACCTGCTGCATGGCTGGCAAAGCACGTTCTCTGCACAGACAAGCAGCATAACCACCCCTGCTGTATTACAGTACCAAGATCTTAATTTTTAGGTTTGCTGGAGTCTTGAGCTTTTGCTTTTTTTTTTTTCCCCCAAGTCATTGTCATGGGTCTCAAACTGAAAGTTTGGGGTTATAAACTGACACCTTAGTTGTTTCTTGCAGTTTAGATCACTGAGGGCTTATGAAGACATCTTCCTTGAAGCTGCAAAAATAACAAACTGAAAGCAGCACAGCACACAGAGGCAAAGGCAGAAAGGCATGTATGTTTTCCCTTTTCTATTGCATTGTATATTTACTGTGTGTCCATAATCTCTCCAAAGATTGCAATAGCATTGCTGCATCCTTCAGCACAATGTATGTTTTCAAACTCCACTGATCTGAGCACACTCTGATTTTCAGATTATGCTCAGTGATGGCCTTTCCTACCTTCTCATCTCTCCTTCTCATTGATTTATTGCATCAAACAGCCTGTAACTATTATCTCTTTTAGTAAAAATTGAAGTGCAATAACGATTAGGCATTTCATCATTTTCCTTGTCAACAATTATTTGTTCTCTTTCCCGCTAGTTAGCGGAATTAAACTTTTATTTTTAAAGCATTTTCTCATTTCCTATGTACTCAAACCTTTACCTTGTTCCCTTTTATACCTGTTACTAGCAGCACCGTTCTTTGTCATTCTTTAGTTGGTGCCCAGATACCCTTGCTCTTACCCTTTCTGGTAATTTCCGCTGTTTCCAGTACCATATTTCCAATATCCTAAAAATTTCTGCTCCTTCACACCGTTTCTTACTAGAGCAAATTGCAGGAAACGTTAAGAAATGACAGCCAGCTGTGTCGCTTGTAATCTGACCTTCGGAAACAAAGAATCTCTCCCAGTTTTGAGAAACAAGGTTTCTCACTAACCTTGTCAGAGCCAGAACGTTTCTCTAAAGATTTCTCTAAAACCGAAATCTGAAAAGAAATCGGCCGCAGCGCTGCAGGTGCCCCCCAACAGGGCAGGCACCCCCCGCCTGGCCTCCGGCCGGGAGCTGCTGCGGGGGCGGCTCCCGCGCTGCCCGCCGCGGGCAGCCCGCGCGCCGCGGGGCCGGGAGGGCAGCGCGGGGCCGCAGCTGGGAGCCGCGGCGAGCGGAGGAACGGCTCAGGGGCTCGCAGCGCGGCTTTACGGGAGCGAGCCTTCACGGGAGTACGCCGCAGGAGGGACTCGTCACACAGGAGCGAAGCGCGACAGGAGCAAACACCATCTTGAGCCTGAAAGAGGGGCTGCCCTTGGGGCTTTAAAGCGAGCACAAAGCCGGCTCCCGCTGCTGCTCTGGACGATAAAATACAACCACGTGGGCTCTGAGAAAGAGAAAATGCAGATTTTGGAGCAAGGCTGATCAGAAGTCTACAAGCCATCCCCTCTCCAGGCTACCCACTCTATCCCTGCCTCCTGGCTTGCTCTTAGACCCAGTAGCTTCCAATCGCTTCCCACTTTGCAGCAAGTTCTGCTCAGTCCCCACTGAATCCCTGGGAAAAATCTCCTTCACGTTATCCACCAAGACCTCAGATGATCTCCTGGTCTCTCTTTAGGACTGCCTCTGCTTCCGTCCTGCCCCACACTTGTCCCCATCCCACCCCATCACCCCAGGACCTACTTCCTCCCCAGCCCCCTCGCTGGCCTCGGGAAAGGGCATCTCCTCCAGCAATATCCAAGAATTCCCCCATTTTCAGGACTCCATCCAAGACCAAACGTACTCCGTTTGGATGTGGATCAGAGCCTCAACAAAGTCACTAACCCCAAAGTCACGTGGGATGACCAAATTAAATTGAAAGAGCACGGAAGTCCCCAAACACCAGCCAGCAGGAGCTCTCCTCTGGCCAGACCTTAATTTGAACCTTCTGACCTCTTCAACCATTTTCTGCCTCGACAATCGGTCGGTACATGGAACTGATCAGGTCAACACCACTCTTCTGAGAGCAAATCCAACAGGTTCTCAAAGTAAATAAGAGCAAATTTTTGAAGGGTAGCCACTTCTACAGTGAACAGTAAATATAATGGCGATGAAGCAAATCAATCCAAATGCAGCTGACAGAACGTGACAGAACACGATATGAACATACATATCCTGACAGTTGTCTATACCTTGGTCCCCTAGTTGAAACAGGCTCTTCTCCTTTTTGGTTTCACAACGTAATGTCAGATCGTCCTTTCTTTTCACCCATTTTTCTCTTTGCATGTATTTGATAGTTTTGTTTTTAATAGAAGCGGAGGTGTTCTTGGCATTTCTGCTGCAACAGCAGGGCTTGAACTTAAGGTCAAATGAAAGGAACAGTGTGTTCAGTTACCATGGCAACCATACCAGGCTAATATGAGGTACTAAGATACCAAGAATGAAGTGATAAAATCACTACATTAGTTTAATAAACAAGTTCCATTGTCATCATTTTACTATATATATGGTCCTTTGAAAAAACATCAAATTGCAGAATTTGCTCTGCTTGGCCTATTATTCATTGTCTAACAAGAATGAAAAATTACTTCCTTTCTCAAGAGCTTCAGAAATACAGGTATACTGAGAACTCATTAAGGCTGCTATACATTTTAAAGCCATATTCTAGGTATACCAAATTTTGCAGACCCTAAAGCAAACCCTAATTTGACATTTGATTTCAATTCTCTTTTTACATTTTCATATTCTGCCTCAACCTTTTAATGAATGTATAATTAAATTCTAAATATAAATCTTAATGTGTCAAACTACAAAATCAAGAGGACACCTTAAAAATGCTTTATACCAAGAGGATGCGTGTGAATGAAAGCCCTTCTCGGCACGCATCCAAAAGTCAGTGGAGAGAGCTACTACTTGGGCACATCTCCCACATCCCTTACCTGACACCCCAGTCCAAAGCCGGTTCCCTAGCCAGCAGGATTAAATGCCCACGGAGCCTGTTGGAGCTGGCTCCAGCTACGCTACCTTTGCAGATGGTGAAGGGGACAGAATCTGCCAGGCCTGGCTGCAAAGCAATTAATGCCATATGGTTTGAGGCAAGCACCTTGCGAAGCCCCTGGAAGCCCAGGCAGATGCCAGCCAGCGAGAGCATGTTACTGCATCTAACACCGGAGCGAGGATATCCCACCCAGCTCTGCCTTCCCACCGACCTTCTGGGAAGCCTGGGATAAGATGGCCAGTGAAGGTGCCAGCGACACAGATCACAGCACCACGCTGTGCAGGTGACTCTGTATCAGAACTGCTAATAAGGCACAGATTTAAAATGTCAGGTTTGGCTACTGATGACAATAGTGGCTAAAGAAATAATTAACACTGATTTCCATACTACAGGTAATTCTGCAAATGAAAACAAATGGGGCCAAATGGTTCTGAGAATTCAAGATAACTCCAGAAAGTCAGGAAATCCAACAGAGTCTGAGCAATTTGTTTGTGAAATAATTTGAAATTACTTTGCATAGTAATAGGATTCTGGAGCTATGTTGTTAACCATGCAGAACAGCTACATTGATTAAAAGCTGCAGTAGAGGAAAATAAAACTTTCTTCCACAACAAAGGATTGCAAGACATCTTTGTGCCTTCTTTAACCACATAAAAAACAAAAGTCTCCCCAACTCACCCACCACAAATCAGCAGCACAACATTACTCAAGACAGAGATAGTTCACCAGGCACCACCAAAGGAGACACTGCTTGTTTTCGTTAGTCAAATCAAAGCAGCAAAACCAGTCAAAATTTCTGTAGCATGTGCTCAATTTCCTTGCGTGCCCCTCAGACATATTTATATCAAGCTGTACCACCACTGCAAAAAATGAATCTTCTCAGTATATTTAGATAACATAATATTATATAGATATTTAGAAAACATGCTAGTAATTTGCTCTTATTTACCTCTTAATAAATATATACAGCTAACATTTACCTTCCAAATAAATTCAGACCAAAAATGAATTGCTGCGTTACAGAAACGTGCTCATAAGCTGCTATCAAAGTGCTGCTGAAACCCTTCCAACTCATGCATTCATCTGCTTCTCGGAACATGCCGGTTTGTATTGATTTTATGCAGTTGTGTCAGCCTGACATTGGTGAAGTAAACACTACAGAGGAGTAGCCTATGGTCTCCCAATCACGTATCTATACACAGCCTCAAGTACTGTAAGGATTATAGCGGTAGCTGCCAGTTCCTGCTAAAAAAGTCTCGGGGCAGGAGGACAAGCTGACCTAATCGGTGGGTTGTTTGAATAGGTTTTGCAGTGGGGGCACAGCTAATCCTTGGCTGACAGTCCAGCCGGGAGATTTTTTTTTTTTTTACCCGTGATTAATGGACTTGACATCCATGTTCCCACAGCTTCTGCTAAACATGCAGTTCAGACCTTATTGTTAAATACCACTGAGATCACAGAAAACTAAACTCTTATGACAGTGGAACGACTGTGCCGGAGGGCAGACTTTTCCGAGACAAGTATTGGATTACACCAGAAATGTAACACAGAATAATAGGGCACTACAAAAAAGTTCAGGATCTTGGGCCCCTGAACACCCTGCGTCCTTAAAACTAGACTGACCTTTCTGAATGGAAAATAATTTGTGTGAGTCGAGAGATCTAACAACATAACACATTATCCAAAATTATACTGGGACATTGCGTGCACATACAATGTTTTTATCCGCTTTAAGTCAGAGGCACACGCGATCAACTTGACATTTCTTTTCGCATTTACTCACTAATCAAAATCTTAAAGCAAATTGACTGTAGCACTGATGGAGATCTCTTTCCTCCAGAACTTGTAGGTTTGGATGTGAACGGGGACTCAAGATTTGGAAATAAATTTTAAATCCTTAAAGTCTGAAGATCTTTGGATCCAATTAACATCAACAGAACCACACGTTTACAGACAGAAGAGAACAAAACCTCCAGACAGATAACCTTTTTTTCTAACTACTCCGAGGTACTATATTTAATTTTCTACTTTCTGTACTACCTCCACACAGAATATTCTAGCTACTCCATATAATTATTTTCTAGCCTCTCAGCTTCTATAGAATGTGTTGATGAGTATATCCTAATTTCTGTTTTTCTGTAAATTTTGCACAGATGCCAACAGCACCAAAAAAAAAAAAAATTAAAACGTATCTGTCTGAAATAGAAGAGCCATGTCACTTCATAAGGGACATTGTTTAAACAGTTAGCTCTGTCTGAACTATCCTTGTTTTAGACCGGGAAGTATTTTAAACCTTAATTACTGCAGTCTGCAAGACTGTGACAGATCTATCTTTTTCGTATGGGCATCTTGCCAAGATGAAGCATGATTTCTTCTTTTAAGACAACCATGCTTAATTAGTGCTTTAGCTAACTTTATGGTGCTTGTATGATTCAATAGCCTACTTCTGGCACTGGGCAAGTACATCTGCCTGCTGCAGTCTGGGGGCTTCTAGGGCCAAAGCTATTTTGCATGCATTTTCACAATTTGTCATTATGTCTACGTATCCCTACAGATGTTGGTTTCTAAATGTAAAGTACAGAGAATAGAAAACTGAGATTTCCAAACTTGATAAAAAAAACCTCTGAATATTCCTTATGATATCAATGTCCACTGCTGATTGCTGTTTCATTGTTGTTATAGAATTCAGGTATGTATTACATCAACAGCTCCATATGGGAAGAGAAATAATAGAGATGGAAGAGCTGAACTTAATAAGGATAAAAACATAAACACGTTACCCATTTTGAGACCAACCCTAAGCCAGCATTTCATCTAGAGCTGCTGTCCAGTACTGGCCTGTTGCATGTTGCTTCTGCTGAGAGAAAACCTAAGGCCTGTATGTCCTTGCTGCAGCTGTTTTTCCATGGGCACAGATGTTGCCCTGCTTTCTGAGCACAGAAGGCATCAGACAGAGCCTGTTGATTCCCTTGCTTGTCATTCTGAGCCTCTTCCAAGCCAGCTTTCTACCACCAGCCCCTCTCTTGCTAGACACTTGGTGAGAGTTACTCTGCCTATTTCTAGTCTTGTGGCCTTTCTCTCAGTTATCAAACACAGATGTGGGTATCTGAAGTAACTCTCCGATTTCCCATGTTTGCATTCGGCCCAATGAAACCTAACACTGCGCAGCTCCGCAGCTGGGCAGCCTTTCGGGGGGCTGGTGTTTCACCTTGGCATTCCCCAAAGCCGCAGAATTGTCTTTTACACTGAAGCATAATGCAAGGTAGTTATCGTTACTATCACACCCACCATCTTCAATGAGGTTTAACTCTGTTGTTAACTGTATAATACATGTTTCGGCTCTGCCATCAGCCCAGGGTCTAAAATTACATCATCCCTATGAGAAATCCCAAACAGAATTTTCAGATGCCAAACAATACAGGTGTAAACTTAAAGATATCTATATGTATAAATACACATAAGCCTTTTCTTTGTCAGGACATTTTCACATCTCCTATCCAAATTGAATTTCTCCCCTCCCAAACATCAATTTCCACTATCTCTCCCTTTGCTCAAGTCCTGTCTGGTAATTCTGTAACATTGGTAGCTCTTGAGGAATACCCATTGTTTCAGTGAAATCACAAATGTTTCAGAAATATGTGACCTTCTATTTAATTCTGTTATAACGGTCAACTCGTAGTGCAGCTGCAGCCTTGGCTCTTGGGGACAGTCACCCACAGTTCCGCCCGATTCATCCCCACAGTGCTTTCCTTACCGCAAATCTTTGAGCTTAGCCCCTGCAGCGGGCCACACTTCATCTCTTCCCCAGCAAACACGTTTCCCTGAGCTACTGCTGCTCCATGTTGCTTCAGAAGCACAAATCCCCGCGCTTAACCAGACACTACCCTGGGTTTCTGCTTTTCCTCTCATCATTTACACCAGCTTCGATAACTTGCTGCAAACCAAATCTGACTGCCACTCGTTCAAGTCACTGAAGACTCAAGGACTGTCCCTCAGCTGAATTTACAGCATAGCTTTCATTGCCAGTGAAATTTGAACCAACAAGCTCATCCTTTACTGTCACTCTCTAGGCTCCTTAAAATCCCAGAGACCTGATGTGGCAGTGGCTGCAGACTCCTTGTTCAGGTGATGGAAGAAACCAGCAGCAGTATCGAGTACCCACAGGAGCCTCTGCATGGTTACAAGGAATTGCAGCAATTCCGAGTGAAAAGGACAATATATGGGCCATTCTGGCCATACCTTGGCCTCAGGTCAGGAAGCACAGCCTAGTACACTGGAGCTGAACGATATTTTGTACCAGAGCAACACGAGCTGGTCAAGCTTCACAGTGAACAGAAGAGTACCAAAGTTTATCACAATCCTTAGATAAACAGGACTTTGTGCCTTATGCAACAGGACACAGAGGCAGAGAGGGTGCTGGCAGCACTGAGTTTTCAGATTATTTTCTCCTTCCAGTTCTTGTTTAAATCTGAATTTCCCAAGAGCTCCCCTGTTCCGGGCTGTATAGCCCGTAAGCTGGAGCTGGGCTAACGTTGGTAGAGAGCAAGACACAACACAGAGTTGCCAACAAAGTTTTTAGAGCCTCATCCAGGTGCCAGGAGAGGGCATGGACAGCAGCCCTTTAAGGGAGGAGCAGCCATAGGTGCTGCTAAGAAGTACTTCTAACTATTTACTTCTGCCCTTCTTCCTCTACTCCCTGATCTAACTGTTCCTTTGCCTGCTCAATCCCAGGGGATCCGGGAACATTGAGGAAGGAGGAGCAGCTGCCCATCAGCGTGCCCTCAATGCTCCCGGGAAGCTTTGCAGTGCTTACCAACGTATCCCCATGAGCTCCTGGGGACAAGAGGACCCTGTGCTCTGTGAAGTTCACCTAGGAAGCCAAGCAGCATCAGAGTGCTGCGTCCATGACCAAGTGCCAGCTATATTTTGTGGCATTGAGTCAACGTCTTTTTTCCTTTTTATTTTTTTCACTTTAGTTTCTGCTACTGCCTTGACTTTTGATATCTTGGTGAAATGAGTATGGCACCGTACATGTTTCTGTAAAAATAAAATTAAATTTATTTAAAATGAAATAAAGTAACACTTCTTTCATCTGTCTTCCTCCAAGCAGAGGGGGTACATTGTTGGTGACATCAAGCCAGGCAGCAGCACCGTGACATCAGGGATCAGGTTCTGGCTAATAGTGCACACGTAACATTCAACATGTAACAGCTCCACTGTTAGTTTGCAAATATTATTGCATTTTAAAGCTTACTTTTGGTAAAGAGAAAGACTCCACTAAGATACCTGACTACATCTTTTGCATCAGGATGGGTATGTAACCCCTGCAGCCCACATCACCTTGCCCAGGAGACCGTTCAGCTGCTGAAGAAGCACCGTCAGGATGCGAGGATGATGCTGTATTAAAAACACGGGAGAAGGCACAGATCACCTGGGAAAAAAAAGAGGCTTGCTCTAACACTACCTATCACCTCTTGGACCACATCTGGGCTGCGAAGCACCCCCAGCGCCGTGCCACCGCCTCTGCGCCCCAGAGCCCTGTGGGCAGCAGGGAAGCCACCGCGCGCCGGCCCGGCCACCACCTCGCGCCGGCCCACCTCCTGCGCCGCTCCAGCCTCTGCGCTGCCCGTGCCTGACAGCGGAGGTGACTGATGAAAGCAACAGGCTGGGTTTCAATCCAGAGAGGAGCTTGTTTTAGCGCAGGCCTGTCTACTTCAGTAAATCTCTGGTTTTATCAGCTCTGTGCAACCGGCTCAGTTCGAGGCGACCGGTGGCAGCCCGTCTGCCCGCAGCCCCTCGCCGGCGACAGCCCCCCGGTGCCTCCGCGTGCCGGGCTTGACACGAGTCAAGCCCTGCTGCGAACAGAGACTAACCTGCAAAACCGCGCGGAGCTCTTTGTAATGTATTCTAGCCAGGCCCGGTAAACTTTCTTTAGCTTCTCCATGTCCCACATCTCGTTTGCATTCACTTTTAGAGGCTGAATAAAAATAACCAACAACCCGGGCAGCCTGGCTACTGCGCAAGAGCCGCGTGAGCAAAAAGATTTCTAAATAGCCTTTGTGTAACTGAGCAGTTTGTCAGAAAAACACTGGAATGGCTTTCAAAAATCTGCATAGCCATGTAGAAGATGAAATATTAATAGATGTAATATTAAAATGTTTTATTAAATTAATATTAATTCACCATTAAATTTTAAAGAGTTTCATATTTCATAAGAAAACCACAGTGAAACCACCAGTAGGGATTTAACACGTGAAACCAATTGTACAATATCATTAAGCAATGCCTCGAAAAGCAATCCAAAAAGTTTTCGGTGATAAAGATGAATTAAGTGAATTCTGTTTACAAACGGCACTGTTTGTGCAAGTTCGCACTGGAAAGGAGGTTTGCCCTCACTCATGTTTCATGTATGTTACTAGAACATTAATACATTAGTCTTCTGTGTGCATATTAAAGAACCGAAGAGTCCCTTTTTTTTTTTCTCTTTCCCTTTATATATACACTTTGTGGTATCAAAATTGTTCATTAAGTTTGGGTTACTTTCCTTCTGCCAAAAAAAAATAATTAAAAAATACACCAACAAAGGAGAGTAAACCCTCTGAATTCTCTCTGTGATTATTGGATAAAGCTCTCTTCGAGAAGCTGACTTACTGACAGCTGAAGACAAAAGCTTTGATTGCACTCAATTATCTTCTGCCAAAGCAATGGGGACAATGGCAGAGGTTTTTTTTCAAGTAGGTCTACTCAATTTTTGCTACTACTTCCAAGCTAGAAAGTTAACAACTTACTGAAAGGAAAATTGAATCCTCAAGAAGTACACCTGTATTTCTTCTATCAATGTTATTTTTAAGACTGCATTTTTATAACATCAGATTCATTTGAAGCATAAGCAATAGATTTTATTCAGTTATTCCATCTCCTTTATATGTTCTTGTAAGATGCTTCTCTCTTGTCCTTTCTCAGGTATTCATAGGACCCAACAAACCACAGTCAGAACACTACAATCAGTTCACTTCAGATGCGAGCTACCAGTCGATAAAGTTACAATGCAGAATACGTTTCACTGTAGTACAGCGTACCCAGACTTAAATTAATTTTTCAATAGCATTAATATCTTGTTTGTATAACCAAAAACATTGGACTAAAATGATGCATTGGGTTTCATAATTAGATAAAGCCATTGTTTAAAGTCAGACAGTGCCCGTTTACAGTTCAATAAACAACTTGTCACAGTTGCTTGGTCAGAGCAGACCTGGATGTCAATGGAAACAGTTAGCACTGAGGTAGCGAAATAAATTGGTCTCCTGAGTAAATAAATCGAGCAGCAATGTGAATATGCCTCATCAGTAAAGACCGTAATTTATAAAGGCTTTGTAAATAACGTTTTATATACGCTGACATTTAAGGAAATACTTCACCATCTCTCACGTTTAAAAAAGTTTAAACAATGGTCTTTGGTCCGTAAGTTTTATACATACTAGCGTACACAATACAAAACAACGCCAGCACTTACAGCAAAAACTAGTATTTTGAGTATTTCTCTCAATAAGTAAGTATAAATAATTATACCTGATTATGGTGCGTTTACATTTCCCGTGTTGGTTTTGCCATTTGGTAGTACCCGAGAGAATCAGGCAAAAATGTACCGAATGCTAATATGCTTTTAGCCAAGGCGTAGTATAATTGCTCAGCTCTACCAGCACCATCGGTATGCATCCACCAGTGAAACCTATGGAAACAGAACACAAAATTTAGCTTCTGAGCTTGATACTACTTTCTGCTTAACTCTTCAAATATTTACATATATTTAGAATTTTGCTTGTGACTAGACTCAAAAAGCCATCAGTCTTGTGCAAGACCATATACGTTTCTATAGTCAGTGCTTCTTACTTTTTACTTGAGTGAAACTGGCTAAGATACTAATGATGCCGAATACTTTGCAGACTTAAAGCTGTTCAAAGGAAATTTCAGGCTTGATAAATATCTTCTGTCTTTTAAGAAAAACTGAAGTGGTAAAAAAACCCTGGATTTTAAGAAATGTGTATCCATATGCGTGCATATATAGACATACACATACACACACCCCCCCATAAACTACAGCTGCTAAAAGTCATGAAAATGTAAGTACAAATGTTGCTGTTAATACTGCACTCATTTGCAAAAATCATCATTATTTCTGGCCTGTGTCTAGACTGATGAAAAATTGATGGATTGCATTTTCTAGAACACTTCCCAAACCAAAGGGCATCAACAATGTTATTATTTCCATGGAAATAGTTTGCTTAGTCCTAAATTAAATTTCCATTTTAGCACATTAATCCATGTACATCTATAAAAAGAAGGGTGGGTGGGTGGAGAACAATAACATTAGTAAAATTATACATAATTCTGGAAAGAATTAGAGAAACACAGTCTGTCTTGTTATTTCTTTTATTGTTCATAATATGTCTCCCTCTGACACCTCTAAAAAAGAGGGGAAAGTATCTATATAGATTACAAGTCCAAAGCAATTAATGATGTGAAAACTATTGAAGTATTATAAGAGTTACCTCTTCAAAATGCGTAACATATTCGTTCCTAAAATACGGTTATTTCAATGCTATTTATAAATTAGTTATTGAACCAAAGTGCCTTTTACTTTCAACTCTCATTGTATACTCTAATGCTTCTGAATTCAGTACGCATTACTAACGCAACACCATATTTTTCTGTTCTTTCCAACAGAAATTTAAACCACTCCCTTTTGTATGAACTGCAATACTTTTGTTCACCAGCCCAGAGCAACACCAAGTTAGTTTGCTGCTGTTTGTTCAGAGGTAAGTCTAACATTCTCTGTTTTTTCCCCAAAATCAGAAATTATTGGACTTTTGTTCTAATTCAGCCCCTTCTACAGTCAAATATCAGGCTCATTTTTCTTGAGAACAGCTAATTCTATTTTTCTTTCCAAAGTGAATCTTAGAAACCAACTCAGGTCCAGCCAATTACAAGCAGGTTTATTAGAACAGAATAGATACAGGTAATTTCAATAGCAGTCTCCGCGGGAAGGGAAGAGCTGCACATTACCATGGAATACAAGCGACAAGATCTTACAAGCTCCCTGTGCCTCCCTTAGCACCTCAGTACCGTTCACCCTCGATTTCTGTGTCCTTTTTAAATTCAGAGACAAATGTCATAGTTTCAGTTCATCTCTCACTTTCCATCCCTACTATGTTAGAAAATTAATTCTTTACTGTATCTGAAGGTTGGCTTTAATGACCCTGATACATATTGCCCAAGACAACTTTGATCGGCTCGTCTGTATTTCTTCATAGCCTTTAATCTGACACAATCATTTCAGGGCAACTTGACTTTACTTGCTCAGAGGCATATTTCTATTAATTTGTTGTTCCTTTTTTCCATGTAAATGCCTAACAAATGATCTTTAAAAAGTTTCTTAGATCATTTCTCTAGCTGCCATCCCACTTTGTTGTGTTGGAACACAAATAGAAATTCCCTACACCGAAATTACATAAAGTTCGAAAATTAAATTTAAAATTACCAAATACTATAGTCAAATAAAGATACAAAGAACAATTTGAGCTAGAAGAGCTCAAGTAAAGGTCAATCACTTTGTTGCTCTTTTTCCAAACTGGACAATAATGCCATGTAGCTCTTCAATTTCTTTTCCAATTTTTAATCACTTTACAGTGGAGGATTTGCCATGAAGTGACCTCATTCACAGTTATAAGTTCTTACATCTGGAAGATAAGTAATATCATACCATCAAAAAAGCCACCACCTTCTTCCAAATGAAGACTACTCCTGTTGTCTTCCTTCAATCATTCCACCCTCTGTGGCTTAGGAAATACAAAAATCAGACTTTTGTCTTTAGTATCCCCTGAAAGACCTACCTTTCTCACAGTTGAAAACCATCTTAAAGTGAAGTAACGTTATTAGAATTACTGTACAACTGAAATAATATGCAAATTGTAACAAAAGGCAGTCTTGTAATGCACGAGTATGGAAGTCCTAAATCAGGTGGCGCTGACCGTGTTAATCCTGGAATCTTCTCCCCCGCCTGAAAGCGTGCTTTTGCAAACTTCATGTTCCCTTAACACAGCTTTATTTTAGCATAGTAAATAAAGGAAAATTCTTTTTACTCTTGATTCAGACTATTTTTCCTTCAGGTAGATGAACACTGAAATGGAGAGGAAATGGTTAATGCCATACACTGTCTGGATGAAGTCACTATGCCTCTCATCACAGAGCAGAACCAAGAAATGCATCAATAAATAAAGATGTATTTTCTAGAACGTAATTTTGGTTATTAGGCTAATGTATTCCAGAAGCAAGGGAAGAAGAATAGAGTGCTCTTCCAGTAAGTGAGTGGTTCTGCAGGTATTAACAGAAATACTGTAGCAGAGCTCCAATTTGCAGGAGCCTGCAGCAAGGTTGCATTTACAATAAGGGCAGTAAAAAACAGCAAACACGTTAGCAAGTAAGCTACTCCCATAAGTGTAGAACACCTTTCCCATCAATATTTTGTGGGAATTTAAACCACAATGATTTTATTATTTTATAAATCTAGGTTAGCATGTGTATAATGACATGTCAGTTCGTGTGCAGTGTCAATATAAAATGCCAGTTTTGAATTCAACCAGGCATGTTATTAAAATAAAAAGTTCTGACTGACATTTCCAAGGAACATTAGTTCTTCCATAAGTAACTCAGACCTCAGAGTAACCCATACATAGAGCAAAGTATGTCCCTTTCAGCATCCGGCAGTCCTCCTACACAGGGTGTGAAGCAGTAAGTCATTTCCCTGTATACCAAGGATTTAGTCTAATACCATTTTGTCCTTTTCAACACAGGGGTACACAACACCACAGAGGCGTTGACCATCACTATTGGAACGGTCCACCAGCACTGTTGGCTCTGAAGCACACAGCAGCCAATCACAACTGTAGAGTAACAGCTTTACCAAGCTGGCCTAAGTAGCATAAAGCTTTAGCAACACATGGAGGAGTAACCTGTAAATGATCTGATCATTTTACTGCTGGTTTTTTTTTTTACCTGATTTGTAAGCCAGTGGGTGAATCTTGGTGTTACTGAATTCAACCAGACTTGTATCACTGACTTCAATGGACTGGATATTTCCCCCTGCAGAAACCTTCCTTGAAACTGTATTCAATTGAAATGTTTTTAGCTGTAGAAAAGATGCATTATAACATCCACTAGTCAGTACATAATACAACAAATCATACTTCACTCAATTTCCTGTAATTAAAAAGAAGGATAGATACTTCTTTGAATAGCTAAATCGTTTAATGTAGTGAAGCAACATATCCTTTCGCACTGCACAAACACTGCCTGGCTAAAGGAATTTAAAACAGACCATTACTGGCTGCAACTATGACAATTGCAAAGTTGAGAACGAGAGGTCAAAGCAAGTGGAATTGGCTAGAGGGCTGTCAAGGCATGGCTGGGCTCCACTGAGTTCCTAAGGACTAACTCTGAGCCAGCTCAAGGCTTTTCAGTAGGGAAGGGAACACCTGGTTTTGCTGGGGCTGCAGAATAGGTTGGAAGTGGCAGGAAGGAGCAGCAGAGGCTTATAAGAGGTCAGTGGGTACTCAGGTGTAGGTGCAGATGAAAGGTGTTTAGGAAATCTTGGAGGCCATAAGTGGGGAAGAGATAGCAGGTAATAGGTTTTTAGGGGGATGTGTTGGATGCTAAGGGGCCAGTGTGGTTCCAAAGACCATGATCAAGGCTCTTGTTCCAGGTCTCCTCTTAAGCAATACATTCAATTTAAATATTTCTTAAATTTATTTTTATTAAATATTTTGGCTAGTTCTTGTTGAAAGCCATCAGATGTCGCCAGTTCCTTCTCTGGCCATTTATAAACATAGGGCAGCAAGATCTTCTATGAATAAGAAGATACTTGTCTTCCACACACACACCTTTCCCAAAGGTGAACAGGCTTGAAACCCAGCCATTGCCTGCATACTTCTCTGAAGAGACATTTACATAACAAAGTATTGACACGAGTACTTGAACCGATCCATCAAGAACTGTCAAAACAAGGCAGTGGTTAGTAATGTTACATTCTACTTTAAGCAACTAATGTTATGAGCAGCAGAGTGGTCCATCAGTTTCAGCTTTCAGGTAGAGTTTAGGGCAACGCTAGGTAGAAGAAGGTGCAAAATATACGCCTGAAGTTTACAGGAAAAGTGACTATTCCTAGCTGTGCCAGGGAGAGAAATGAATACTATCATTTAACAGTCAGCGATGGAAAGTAGCATTTTTGGTGGTGCATCTCTGATTCTGCATCCAAAACAAGTAGCAACAGAACTGGGAGGTACTGTGCACCAAAGCACAGATGTCCTTAATCAAAGGGGAAGGTAACCAGCTGCCCACCGCTCAAAGTGTGTTCCACCATTGACCAACAGTACTTCCACTTTATACAGGGTGAGCCAGGTATCTTTCTGCCAGCTCCCATTTCATGCAGTCACATGAGTCATGCCTGCATTTATTTAAACCTATTCCTCTGAAAGCACAGCTGCCCATTTTGGGGACAGGGCTATTCTTCCTCATAACTGGGCCGTTACTGTTATGCGTATGACTTCGTAACTCAGATTTCTGCACAGAAGTTCCTACAGAGGCTGCCTCCCCACCTCACCGTCAGTTCACCCTGCCGCCGGACCTGCATCCCGCCTCTCCACTGGGCTGCGGTGCACGTGCTGATCCACGTCTGCAGCAGCAAGGATGGGGCTTCCCTGGAGCTATGCTACGGATCACCTTACGGTTTCAATAGAGAGTTCTGGTTTACATTAGGAAGCTATTTTCCAGCGCTCGTCACACCCAGGTCTCAGGTTAGGTTGTTTGATCTTGTCTCCATTCATTACACTTCTAGGAATTTCTAAAGCTTTATGTGGAGCGTGGCTCTCTCCTTCCACAGGACAGAGCAGCACAAACTCCTTTAGCTCCTTTACGGTCCAACTTGAGACACTGCAAAGGTAGAGGAATTTTTACAAGCTTATAATTAGATATTGAAAACAGATTTGCTAATAAGTGATTAAACAGATGTTTTGTTCTGGGTTATGTAGATTTTTTTGTTTTGTTTTTGATGAAGAGAACTATCTTCACCAGCAAACAAATAATTATCCATTTAGAAATCTAAGACGTAGATGTAAAAAACTTCAAGTCGCTCTTACTGCAGTTGGAAATTACTGATCAGTAGCATTGATTACCACTGCAGTTTTTCAAAAAGCTTTAAGATTAAGAGACATTCACTGCTCTTCTTCTGTCAGGTGCCTCAAAAGGAAACCACGAGAAGAGACACACAATGAAAAACAGCAGGTAATACCATATGAGACTCCTTATTAAAAACATAAAATGCCTTTCACTCTTGCTTTTATTAAGTCTACTTTTCAAGCCAAATGAAAGTTAGGTGAGCCGATTATAATACAACTCACGTCTAACTATTTCATTATCCGCGTCCTGCAGCACGATAGCCCACAGAATACCTTTTGAAAGCTCCAGAGTGACGGCAGCAGGTTGAATATAATGAACAGTGTTACAAATGGGGACACAAGACGACAGGTCTGGTGAAGAAGGAGTCTCCTGGAAACTGTACGGCTGTAATTACTGAGTGCTGGTGCTGTCTCAGTTGGCTTCGAACAAAGGTAACTGCCTTCAGCAAGTTATATTTCCTCAGCCAGCTAAAATGAAACCAGTCAGAGACACAAATATTTATGATACACAATACATAACCAAAGTCATTGTCTGCTTTTATTACCTTATTTTTGTTGCAGCTTTGAAGTCTCCCAGATCAACAGCACAAGAGAATTAAACAGTAAAGCACTGAATTATTTTTAAATTAGACTTCCGAAACAAGAAATGCTGAAGTCATATTTATAGGAAGATAAAATGCTCGTGTTTTGGGCACTTTTCTTGAATGTCACAATTGTTTCTCAATAATTCATTCAGTTTGTTGGTCAAGAATCGGTCAAGCAGAAGTCAGTGAGAGATGAGACCTCTGCCTCCTTGCCCAGGAGCTCCCCTCAACAAACACTGAGCAGGAATAGTTTTGGTGATAACAGGAGTGTCGGGTGCAGACCACATGGTGCTGTAGGAGACAACAAGACTGAGAAGAAAGCTCAGGATAATCCATGTTTTCTCACCTATGACCTGCTAAATCTCAGAAATGGGCTGACTTGGACTTGCTTTAGCCATACAGTAAAAAATCATAGGGAGCAACAGACAAACATGTCATAATTAGCTAAAAAGACAGCAAGGTGAGAAAGAATATTATCTCTGTTGAAGCTATTTCTCTGTTACTATGTGCATCCCCCAACTCCTGCTTCCTTTTCTTTTACCTCTTTTTCCTGGAGAAATCATGAATTCTGAAGATACATTTCCTAATGTTAGTGATAACCATTAGGTTGTATAAGAGAGAATAAGAAAAAGAATCATTCTTCGAATCGTGAGAATTATTCCTCATCTTGATACCATACTCTTTCATGGTCAATTATTTAAGGAAAAAAACACAAAGCAAAAATAGAATAGGTTCACGGAGGTGTGACAAAAAGTACTGCAAGTTTGGAAAAACCTCTTTATAATGAGCAATTAAAAAGGAGGGAAAAGTTAACTAGTGAAGAGATGAATAAAAGATGAGACAATATGACATTAAATATAATGAATGGAGTGAGAGAGGTCAGCCAGGTACACCTGTCTTTTCAATCTTTTTGAAGATTTTTGTATCACACATTGCTTCCAATGACATAAGAAGGCAACTTATTTTAAAGCAGACAAAGTGACGTATAAAACGAGCCTACAGAAGTGACTACAATAGCATTTGGGTTTTACCTGGAAAATCCAGAATTTCATTTTATTTACTGATTGCCAGTTGTGGTTTACCTTTCACCGTGGAGGAGCAGAGAGTCATCCACAGCATAGTTCTTGATCAACTCTCAGGCAGTTATAGCTCTGTCACTGTCACAGTACAAATACATCAGGAGATGGTATACAAAAATTTCCCTGCAGAAATGAAGAAGCAAAGAGTGAAAACAGACTTATTTTACATGGACACGTTGTGAAAGAGAAGCCATTTGACCACCATCATCACAGGAAAGGTGGAAGAAATGCACCAAAGTAAGGACTCGCAAGAAAGTAAAAACAGAGCAGGGCTCGTACTCTTGATCACGTTTCCACAAACCTGCAAGTCCCTTATTCTCATTTAATCTTTGTGAATGAGAAATTCATTTGATAAAGGGGTTTTCTAGCCTTTGTTGCTCTGTTCTCCCTGAAGAGGTGTAACCAGAGCTACAAGGCAAGCATGCCTTCATCAAATCAAGCACAAAACCTAGGGAGAGTCTAGGACTATTTTGGGAGTCAAAGTGATAGAATTGCCGAGTCCTATCCTACAGAGTGGCTGCTGTGGAGTCCTTCTGGGAACCCCTCAAATGGGGAAAAGCAACTACTGGATCCCAAGCACGTGTGAGAGAAGGAAACAGGAGCCAGCCTGAACAGCTGAGTGTTTCAAACGGAAAGGAGGACCAGAACAGGTCAGAGGCTGATGAGGTCACATGTCAGAAGCCAAAAGCATAAGTGAGGGTCAAGTTCACAGGAGCAAGAGTGTCACGTAACCATGGAATAAACTGTTACTCTAACCATAGACTACACAAGACAAAAGTTGGTGGATCTCCTTGCGTGTGCAGCTGCTGGATTGTAAGCAGCTGTCGTATGCAGCCCTACGCACAAAAAATTCTCCTGTGCAACCCATGTATCATATCCTTTCCCAAAGAGCACCCATACGTTTACCCTCCCTACCACCCAACCAAAGCACTGCAGAACAAAAAAATAAAACTTTGAAATAAGGCAAAGAAAACAGTGACTGTTAGTAAAGCTTAACACAAATACATAAGAGCAGAGAAAAGCAAGTCTGCCAGTACAGATTCTCTACTTCTTCCCCAGAGGCTCACATCTTACCGTTACCCTGACCACTGTGCCCTAAAGGCCTCTGCACCACAGCCACGATTCTGCCGTTTTTAACAGACGCCTGCCCTCCATCACACCCCTCACCACGTTACACCCTCCCGCCGCTGCTTCAAAGGCGCTCTATTCACAGCGTCGAGAACGGGCCATCTCACAAGGAGGGCACGAGTAAGGCAGCCACCTCCGGAACGCGCAGGTTATCTGGACTGTAAACTCTGTTCGTACCGTTAGAGCTCCTAGCACTACATCTTCCACTTTTCCATTACTGGCATTACCTTTTCCGCATTTGAAGTGTTTGGTACTGCCGATGGCCTGTGACACAGAAAACCCAGCCTGAGCAGACCTGGAACTCCAGTTCCCTTTCCCTGCTGCGCAAGCTGTCAGGATCCTGCAGGTCACAAAAGGTAGATACGCCTGAAATATCAGCCCACAAATTTTTTTAGGGTTTTTTTTTTTAAGCTCTCAAATGCTCCATCTTGGCTAGCTGGCGTAGTGCATTAGGAACCAACGAGGCATGCTTCAGCATTTGGCATAGAAAGAAGCACGTGCCCCCCGAGTCACACAGTGTGCTGGAACGGGGACCCGTGGAGCTGCTACCCAGCCCAGGTACCCCTTCAGCAAAGGCCACCTTGCTGCAAGCTCTGTGGCTTGGCCAGACACGATTTACCCCAGACCTCAGCGTACTGGGAAGGTGGGATGGGCAAGGACTGCCTGCGTCATCGAGTCTGCTCTCCTGTCATCAGGCAGCCATGCCATGCCATGCCATGCCATGCCATGCCGGCCTTTTCCCAACACCTATCAACCTCTCGAACTACGTCTTAAAACTAGTTGAGGAGGGGTTGAGGGGGTAGATGAAAACAAGGTAAGATACTGCTATTAGACTGAAATTATTGCATCTACGGTTGAGAAATGTTTTTAACTGATGCTACTAACAGGACATCTGAATTTGCTTTGGGGGGAAAAAAAAAAAAATCTGTCTTTCTGCAGAGGCTGTTCAACTCAACTACAGATAAGGTGTAAGGTGTAGTACAGCTTCATTTCGAACAGAGAAACACCAGCTGATTTCAATCACTGACTCCTAGATAAAATATTCAAATAATTGAAGTGACAAAGAAGATTGAAAATCTTTTACATTCTGATAACAGTGCGTGCCATGCATGGTTACTGAGGGCATTATTAACACACACACAAACACCCGGTGATGAAGGTTTGAGGGTTTGCTATATGTGATATGAGAGTTTGTAATTTTTTTCATAAAAGGAAGTCATTAGATGCATTTGCTATAGATTTTTGCTGACTATAATGTTTGATATGACTGCGTTATGTGGAGGGTGAAGGGTTTCTGCCAAATTGGCTCCTAATTGTACCTCATCAAATACAACAAATACAACAAAACCATCTATCAGTGAAATGAATTCTTCTACCATGCGAT
The DNA here is from genome assembly GCF_964289735.1 of Phaethon aethereus. Classification (NCBI taxonomy): domain Eukaryota; kingdom Metazoa; phylum Chordata; class Aves; order Phaethontiformes; family Phaethontidae; genus Phaethon; species Phaethon aethereus. Next base: position 15,971,568 of record NC_138584.1, read on the forward strand.
TTTCATTACACAAACTATTTTATGTCAGACTTATGGAAATTTTGTCTGAACGCAAGAATTTGAGTTCCTGGTTTGGGGTTTCTGGATTTGTCCTACATGTAAGGTGGTACTGAAAGAACTGTACAATTAAGGAAATCTCAGCCTGCAACATGTTTTTTAGAAAACTTGAAAGCCTTCACTATTTTGTTCATCACAAAAAAAGAACAGAGTTCAGAGGCGCTGCCTAAACATGTTAAACAATTCCTGCACCGTACTACTAGCAGTAAATATCCACTGGCAGACATTTAAGAGCCCTGGATGACCAAGATTAAGATTGTTTTTAAAATAATGTCTCCAAATTCACTCAGATAAAAGTTTATCTCTCTATATTTCTGATCAAAAACTTAGGATGGATTTGGGCATACATGGCACAGTAGATCTGCCCTACAAAAACTTACACCAGGAAAGCAATTGCAATCATATTTTGAGCAGAGATTTTGAAAGAGGAAAAGCAAAGACCAAAATATAGACAATAATTGCTAATGTCAGCCCATTCAGCCAGTATTATCTTTTATCTGCAGACTACCTGTAACGCTCACAGTAATGACTTGGTAGGCAAGGCAACAAGCAATATCCTTTCCAAACCGCTTCTTAAAGAGTGTCCCTTCCTATATGCTACATCACTTGCATTGTTCATACCCCTGTTTGTATCAAGTGTGTTCTGCTGCCAAGTGTGCTAAAGCATTCAGCATCTGTTACGTATCTTTCTCCTATTTAGGGTAAACAGTACGTATTTATCAAGAACCCCGTCTCTGTTGATTAAGCACCCTGTTTCTCCCTCCATTCCCCATTTGCAATTCTCTTCCATAAAATTTCTGCCTGGACTAAATCTCTGCCTGCACGCACGCCATATGGCACAATGATATAAATGAGATGAGACTAAGTTAATTGGTCATATTAGACCCCATGAAACAGATTTTAAGTTCAATTACGAGCATTTTTGCACCTATGCAGAGCACAGAGGTGTTGCCCAAGCCGCGGAGCAACAGGTTCTTGCACATGTAAGTTATTTGTGCACAGAAAAGAGGAATTCTTCCTTCATGAGTTTCCCCCATCCAACCTGCCCGTTCTGTTCATAAACTGGAGATGAAAGAGAATGGCAGACTTTACTTACGTGTTTGCTTTATGAAAATATATTTACGTCACTGCAGTTTGCATACCGAAGAACAGACCCAGCCATATCTAGAACTCAAGAGATATATGAAGGCCTTGCCCAAGCAAAGCAATGTAAACCTTGAGAGCCTAGGAATGGCATTGCAGTAACTTTACTTGCAGAGATATTTAGAACCAGGCTGGAAGAGATTGCAAACAGGTGACTTTGCTTTTCCTGCTGGTTTTTTGAACCACTTGAGTATCCTGGGATGGAGGGATACGCACAAGCTCCACGAGCATCAGTCATGTGGTTTTACTGTCTGTTAAGTCTACCCCCCTGCCCAAATTCAGCTGAGCATTGCCTGTAATGAAATCCGAGGAAAAAGAAATCTGTCACTTGAATACAGCTTCCAAATCACAGCAGTGCTAACAAGGTGTTTTAGAAGAGAAGATTTTATATCTATTCAAAGCAAAGAACAAATATGAATTATTTTTTTAAGAAAAAAATCATAACAAGAACCCTAATGGCACAGTAATAAATAAGAGAAATACAATGCTGCTTTTGAGCATGGACGTAAATCAGATGCTGGTGTGCTCCCTGCTGCTTAAGTGTGGTGTTGCTCATCACTACCATAATTTATACTTGAAAAAAAATTCCCTTTAAAAAAATTAGGGTATAACTGATTTCAGTGCAAACTCAGAAAGCTGAATGATGCTAATCACAAACAAAATGTTTTCCACTGAGGTTACTGAGCAACTGGGAATTCTCAGAGGATAAGACCAAATCCACTATATGGGAAAACATCAATTTCATGATTTGTTAACTTCGGGTGATTCATACAGTAGGCACCTGAGTTTTCAGTTTCTGTTTATAGAACACAAAATGTATTAGTTGTTCAGGAAGACATTCACAATTTTTTAATGAAACTTCACATGACCTGTAAGCATTTCTTTTTGTATGGTTTTAATTCTCAAAATATAAAGATTTTCAGATGGAACTGTCTTCACTTTCCCAAATATTTCTGGAGTCCTTTGTACTAAACCTTGCAAAGTAGTTCATCCTCAATACCTCACCCTCACCTCACCGCTAGAAGAGGACCCACAAGAGAGATGGGTTGCAACTCCAAAGCCGAAGTCTGCTCCATGCCAGGGAGTCACCTGCCCTTGGCAAGTACAAGCTGCTCGTGGCTCCTTGGGCTAGCGTTAGCCCCTGGAAAGGCCGGGGGACTCCTGGGACTCAGCCGGAGAGCCACAGATCTCCCCAGACCCATTGGGGCATCTGTCCCCTTTAGAAGTCAAATGAGCTTTTCACTCTGGCTTTTCCTGCGTGACGTGGGTCCTTACAAAGCGGAGAGCATCCGTGCGCAGTCCAAAGGAGCATGGTCTGCTGCCGGCTCAGCCTTTTTCTTGGCAAGAAGGGTTAAGACTCTCCCAGCCAGAGAAGCAGAACGAGTAACATCAGACTGCTGGCAATCCCGCTGTAAGTGGAGGGGTGAAAAAACTCAGCACAAAAGAAATAAACATAGTTTGCCATGTCAAGTCATTACCAAGAGAAAGATTTTGGGGGTGAAGTGGTGCCTGAAGAGGCAAGCTTGGGACTGCGGGGCGAGACGGCGTCTCCTCACCGCGTGTGGGGAGAGAGGCTCTGGGTAAACACAGAGCATCACATCAAAGACACACCTGACTCCACCAGCCGCTTTGCCGCCTAATAGGAATAACCCGGAGGACCCCAAACACTGCCTAACAGCTTGGATCAAAGAGGACAAAGAAATATTTGCTGTACTCCAGCTGAATGAGAGTTTGCGCTACAACAAAGATAAAAGAATATTTGGTTTTCCTCATTATATGAAGCTTTTTCAACAAAATAATTAACTGTAGCATAACAGAAAGCTTCACTGGATAAGAATTTTTAAAGGACAGGTTGAAATCCCACTATTCCACTGAAAAGGAATTTGAAAGGCCATGTAGCAATATGAAGAAAAAAAAAAAATTGTGAGGCTTTTCTTTAAGAACTTCATTTTTTTTTTTAGTATTTTCTACCCTCTTAAAAGCATAACCAAAGCAAATAAAAGTTTAATAAGTAAAAAAAAAAACATTTTAAATGAAAAACCATGATTAACTTATTAAGACCCATTAAGTGTATAATTACAAGGATTCTATTACATTAAGATACCAATTTCTTTAAAGCCAGAAATAATACCTGCTGAAACTTTAATTATTTAAATGAGAAGAGAAAGAGGCATGTTATCTTCTCTGACAAAGATTAAAATCAATTTAATTGCTTCTCTGCTGCATTGACACGATTCTTGCTGTGAGTCAAGCAACCAAAAAGGGAAATTAATACTGCAGCTGTTAATCAAATGATATTTGTGTACTCCATCTTATTACAGCAGGAGAAAGAATAACTGCTACTTTGGAGAGTTTGTCCACACTATATTTCATAGGGATTTGGGGTTTTTTTTCTTTGCTTCAAAGAGCACCTTTACTTAATTTGAATTGCAGGCATCTCCAGGTGACGTGCAGCCTGAGAAAATTGTATGTTACATTGTTTGATCCCCTCATAAAAATTGTTCTGCCCAGAGTAAGGTTTGTTTCAAATTAAATTCACCTTTGGGTATCTGACTTGCTAGTACGAAATTATGAAGTCACACCAAAAAGGGATAAAAATACAGCTGGAGGAGGGGGTTGCCTATGAATCATAATATATTTTCAAGGAAGAAAGCAGGTTAAAAAAAAAAAATCAACAATTCCAGTAAAATTAGAACATGCATTTGAAAACACGTAACAGCTGAGCACACAGCACAACCCATGGCTTCTATGTGCTGATTTAAAAGTGTTTATCCTTGCAGTGTCTTTGTTAAACCTCTGCACCAAGTGAATATTCAGCAACATCTACAGTCGACAAATTAATGTATCTGATTGTAAGAAAAATGGTATTGTGAAATATTTATGAGTTCTGAAATACAAACCCGTGTGGTGCCTCATCATCTCTTATCAGCCCTTGTTAACTTTACAGATGATGAGAAGCACCAGAATAACTGAGGTTGTCAAAACTAATAGATCTCAGAGGCTCAGCACCAGCACGGTTCAGTTCCATCTACAGTCCATTTCTGAGAAGCTTTAACTCGTTCTCTCCTCTTCATCGAGCAGGAATCATCTCCCTTACCTGGGCTGTTACTCACTGTGGGCAGCACCAGGTGGCCCAGGCACTGCCCGAGGTATTTTGGGGTGCGCAGGCAGCACTTCTGGGGAAGAACTTGCGTTAAAGGGACAGACAAATCCAAGTAGCTTGATTTAAACAAGACCTAAAGTACTTTCTGGATCTTATCATAAACTCTAGGATCCGGAAGGATAATAAAGGTAAAATTCTTGGAGAAGGGGTTTTCTTGGGACTATATATGTGTATGTGCTAACAGGGCTAGAATCATTTGTAATACTATTTGTGCCCTGAATGCACTAGCGAGTGTTAAACGACTAGGTAGGGTTAAATGAGTGTTTTTAAACTGCAAAACTGGTTTGAGTTGGGTTTGTTTCAAAGATTCAGAGAATGCAAGGAGTCAAAGCTCTTTTCCTTCTAAATTGTTTAAGCGGTTTCATTTTTATCTAGTGCTTTAAACTGGGTACCTGGTCACTCCACAGTCCCTTCTGCAGCTGACTCCGCTGCTACCCAGACCCGCAGCACATCTTCAGTTCGGCCAAAAGTGGCTGTGACGGATCCCGAAGGCTGGCTTTGGAGAAAGGAAAGCTTCAGTGGGTTTTGATATCAGGCTGCGGCAGTTTCTGTTGTGACAGACTCCCAGAGCTCAGATGTTCTTTAAATTGGAAGCCAGGGAGCTCTGTTTAGAAGGGATTTTGGCTCCATTTTAAGACCTTGTACATAAGCATTCGAAAGCAGACCTAGCCCTGAGCCTACCTTTTGGTTCACTGAGGACAAAAACAAGTCACTGCCTGTAAGACAGCCCAGTGAATGAGCTGTCGTTACTGCCTCACTTCTGTTTTATCTTCCTTGCCCCCAGCGCTCCGGAATAACCTCGGGAAAAATACCCTGCCGAGACCCACAGCCAGAGAACTTCACCAAGTAAATACAACAGGTCTGCTTCACCCACGTGTGTCCTGCCACCTCCGGGATGGGGGGCAGGCAGGACCCACTCTGGGGAGAGACTGGAAACGTTTTGGACACAACGGCAGGGAGGAAGGAAAACAGCAGACAAGCCACTAAGACTGCACATGAACACAGCAGCATCTCATGGCATGTGTACTTGCTTTCTCATAAATACATAGATCTAGAATGCGGAAAACTCAACTTGCAAGTCTCCTGGAGCTCTTGCAAGTCACTCAGCTCCCCGAAGAGGCGTGAGGAGCAGAGGACTGGCAGAGCAAGGGGCAAGGCACCCACGCGCCGGGCAATGCACTGATGGCTGCAGGAGATGCTGCAGCCCAGGCAAGGCTGGCTTGCTCTGGGGCAGCAAAGCGGGGCCTTGGAGAAGAGGTCAAGAAATTCAAGCCACTATTCAGCAGGGGAACAAAGCCAAGGAATCCACCAACAGCCTCTGAGCAGCAAAGACGACTTTCCTGGCCCATTTTGTAACCCAGTGAACACAGCACTACCTGCATTAGACCAGCCTCAGAGGGGGAGGTTATGTGCCACTGAGACGGAGAGAGCATGAGCCAGAGTCACCGTAACCCTGCGGAGGAAGATAAATCTGCCATGGGGAGGAGATGGGAAGAGCAGCGAGCTTTCACCGCGCCTGGCAGCCAGGAGCGGTTTCCGCACATGTGCACACCCATGGGCTCAGAAGGAAGCCTCGGCTGAACGCAACGCTACCCCAGCCTCACAACAAGCCACAGCAGAGTACAACTTCTCACTCGGCTGACATGGCAAACAAGCATATCCAGTAACAATCACATCCTCCAGGGTGTGCAGCAGGAAAAAGAAAAAACAAAGAGGGTTAAAGAAGGAGATTGATAGAATCAGTCAAATTTTATTTTCCACCAAGCGTGACACAGCAAGCTTCACTTGCTTTGATACCTGTCAGAGGGTCTTTGTCACCAAGAGACAGTCTGTCCATTTTCTAGGCGAAAGTGGGATTGACTTCAGCAGTTGCTTCTCATAAGAGCCCTAAATGTAATCCTACATATCTCTAGGAATAAACAGAAGCATTCCATCTTGTTTGACAAGGATAATGTTATGTTCCCTCTCTTCTTTCCCTCACATCTTGTCCATCCTACCTCTAGTTCTAGGACACCACAGGAGTAAGAGTTCTTGGCGCATCCTGTGAAAGCCACATGCGTTTGGCAGCGGCTTTTTTCTATCTGCGTGGTTACACCTCAGCCAGCCAGGCTACCATCACCATTTATATTGATCTGTGTGTAAGGGTTTTGTGGCCAACTGCCTTGTTACACCAAGCAACTGACTAGGAATACAAGAAAAAAGGAGCAAAAAACCCCTAAGAAAAACAGCCAAGAGCCACAAAATAATTTTAGATAATTCAGTCATATCCTTTGCCATGAAACATTAAAGCGAAGTGCCCAGAATTGTTGGGTGCACACAATTCAGCACTGCCAGTCAGCCTGGTGCTCACCTTTGGAAGAGCTGCACTGCCAGAAGCTGTGTACCACCCTGCCCCGGCCCCAGGGCTGAGCTCTGCAGAAGCAGAGGAGGGAGGCAGAGGTGGAGGATCCTTACGGGGCAGGGAAAGCTGGTGGGAGGGGAGAACAGGATAAAAGCCTCCTGGCTCCAGGGTACCCATTTGAATCTGTCACTGGAGAAGAGCATCCAAGCATCTTGTGTGCATCTTCAGCATCTTGCCCAAAATGGGCTTGAAACCATGGTCCAATTCACAGCACTGCCTTCCCAAAAAGCTGTCCTCATGGACCCTAGAGAGCAATGCATTTGGGGGGCTCGCGCTTCCCTTCACCAGCTGTGACACCAGCTCACAGCCAAGAGACACAAGCAAAGCAGGACTGAATGGTGCTGTGGCCCAGGCAACATTACCCATAAGTCAGATCCCCTGAAAATGCTAAGCACAATGCTTCATGCTGCTTAGATCCAATGCAGACCCAAATGTATTTAAAGGGTCTGGAGAAAGAGATGAGAAAAATTTCTGGAGTTTCAAGAGATGGCAGTACTCCTTTTGTGCAAACCTGCCAAGCAAAATCAGTGTTTGTTATTGATTTCAAATTTAAAAAAAAAAAGGCACAAAAAGTGATTCAGGCCATTCTTCTGCACATAAAAATGTTTTCAACATGTATTTTGATACATTGTGGGAACTGTTCCAACGGCCATCTATCTTTTCCGAGTACTTCCCTTTCACAAATGGCAGATGAACATAGCTTGCTTGTTGTTAACTATAAGCCTTAAACCCTTCCACTCCTCTCAACAATGACACCAATTCCAGATGGATTTTTGTACTTCTTTCCTCTCTTTGTAGAGATGGAGAGAAATGTTCTCTAAGCGTCCAGTGTGGTGCCAAGCTGAACCTTTATAACACTTGCAGGTGCAAGCCAAGACCCCACTCCTGCTAGAAGTTGTGGAGTTTATAGTAGGGACAGGGAAACAGGATAAAGGGAAGTAAAACCTAATTCAGTTTTTTGTGTGAGCATAATTTGCTGAAGGAAAATGGGTCAGAAGCCAAGGTCAACAATATCTGTTTTTCCTGAGCCAGGAAGATTTGATGAAGGTTTCTTCATGTTCTTCCCTACCACGTATTAATTCTGACATGGAAAGCATTATTAGAGAGCTTGTCAATCTGCTGGTATGGAGAGAGCCTGATCTGTGGTAGCAAGTGTGAGAGAGAACTCCTGCTTGCTGTTCTGGTGTGCTGAGAGTGGTGTTGCATTTCTCTCTAGTTCTGCACAGAACACCAAGGATCCATGTAAGGCAGTCACTTTTTCTGAATGTTACCAGTCAGAACTAAAAGAGAGATAAGGCATACTTTATAACCAATATTTTGATCTCAGTCTTTCTCAGCCAACAGCATTTCATAAAATTAGAAATAGTGTGTTCAAAATAGGTTTCTGGTCCTGTACAGCCTGCCAGGAAGCAAAAGGACTTTAGAAGCTTATCAGGTTTCTAGCATCTGAAGTTTTCTTCAGTCATGCATTCTCCCTCCTTTCCTCATGACTTCTTTCCATGTTGATAATTTGCAACTAGGTTAGCAGAAACAGGGAGGAGGGAGGGAGTGAAAGGTGTCCCCACATCTTTCAACATCAGTAGTTTTTTATATTCTGACAGTACAGGAACATAACTAACAGCTTAGTGTACATCATTCTTGACGAACAGTCATCATCAGGGACACAGGAAAAACACAGAGGAAAAGATATGGAGATTAGTGGTGCAACTTAGAGATTTGGGAGCTGGGAAGCACCACACTTCAGATGCCTAACAGGATTCTGCACTAGTGGTTCTACAAGGATGCTTGCAATGATTAATTAATGCTTTGCTGCTATATCACTGACATCTGCAGCAAGTTAACCTCTCTGCCTCAATTTTAACTTCTGCAAATTACAGATTACAGTTACCTACAAAGGATAGGCTAGGGATTAGCTAGCATTTTAAACCAATTTAAGGCTTGAAAATGCACAGAATTGCCATCAACTATTGGAGGGGGGGAAATGTTTTGTGTGATGCCCATGGATGTGTAATTCAATACTGTATGAAAAGAATGCACCCTGGTTTGTATGTGAGACATGTTGGGGGGTGGGGGGGATGAGAAAGAAAATAAACAGAAGCCTTTAAAGACAGCAATTGTGAAAAAAACTATACAACAAGCTCAATACTGTGGATTTATTAAAAGAACAACTATAACAAATATTCTAACTGCTGACAACCCTTAGATATGGCTCCACAAACACGTTCCACCTGGGAGGTTAAGTGTGGATTTACAGCACGTTTACCACTCTACAGTATCTACCCACATGTATGCTTTTACTGTCCCATAAATGCAAGGCAGCTTATGTCACATTCATTGTCCACTTCATGTAAATTCAACTATATCTGAGTCTCAGAACACTGTCATTAAAAACACATGCATCTGAGATAACAACAGCAGGTCCTGTATGGCACCAGCAAACAAAACCTGAAACGAAATTCAATACAGCATAATGTAAGCCAATGCAAGATAATGTGAAAATGGCCTCACTACAGGTCTATGCATTGAACAGGCATTTAAATCTTATTATGCTTGATTATATTGCACTATTTGGGCACGTTTCTAGATAGCTGTAACGAAACATTATGCCTAGCACTGCTAATTCCCCACACATAGCAGATGGTTTCACTGTAGTGAAAATGTGTGTTTCTAAGTTAGACCCTATGTAGGGAAGGTAATGATGGAAACTGTGGCATCCCATCTCAAAGATACGGAGCTCAGGGTTTATTTTTTTTTAAAAAAAAGAGTCAAATGCAATACAAGCAGAGAATATAGCACTGATTTACTGGAAATTTTGCAACAAGTAGGGCAGCCAGATGTGAGATGCTGATGCTTTCTTTACCCTTGTCATGTAGGAGACCAGCTGCATAAAGCACAGCTAAGACGTGGGGATCCAAAGAACTAAAAGTTACTTTATGTGCCTGGGGTGTCAGAAAAGTGGAGCTACCACCCCCAGTCCCAAAGGAAAGCTCAGCAAGCTTGAAAAGCAGCAATGCCACCTCCATCATCCAGTGAAGGAAACAAATACCTTTCCGAATTCCTCAGGCAGCCCAACCACATCAAGTTCTGGCTCCCCTGGACCCCACTGCAGAAACACTTTGTCTTGGAGGAGACAGAAAAAGAAATTTCTCCATAAGGAAAGAATTTATCAGCTTTTTGTGTTAGAAAATAAAGAGGGTAAACATATGCGCTCAAGGCAGATTAGACCATCTCTGTCACTAACCCACTGCAAGCAGAAGCTTGTTTCACGTGATGCAGACCCGCGATTTGGCTCACAAGCATCCTGGTGAGGCCGTCCCACCCTCCCCTGAACGCAGCCCTTCCCGGGGCCTGCCAGCGAGCAGCAGAGGCAGCCGCCGTTTGCAACCAGCAGCTGGGGAGCCAAGGCAGATGTTCCAGTGCCCTCCGTGCTACAACCCTTTAGGTAGAGAAATGGGCTTGGCAAACTTCTCACCAGCACCTGTGAATTTATGCCTTTTGCGACCAGCACGAGTAAGGACAACCAGGCCCGGCGTTTTGCGCTCGATATCTAAAATTCAAAAGGAATTAAATGAGCATGAGGTTTTGGGGGGAGGAAAGGCTTTTCCCCCAGGTATCTTCGAAGAGACCAGCAAAAGACAGCACTGCTTATTCCGCCCCCGACTCCTGGCCCGGAGGAAGCCCTCTCACACAGAGTTCTGCCTGTAGCACCCCGGCAGGAGCCGGTCCCTGCGGAAGCCGTGCCCGGCTCCCAAAGCGTGGCTGAGCTGGAGGAGGCGCCGGGACGTCCCCGCGCAGTCAGACGGGCTGCAAGTGCTCGGCGCTGCCCGCGAGCGGCCGCGCTGGCTGCGGCACTCGCTGCCAGCAACGGTTCCAACGGGGTTTTTGCTACTTGCAGAAGCTTAATACATTTTTGCTGGGATTAGACCCACACGTGATCTGTTTGAGACTTAAGATTTCTGCATACCCTACTGGGATGTAACGGAGACAAGATTCAGCAGGATCAACTCCCTGCTCTGCCAACTGGGGCACATCCCCCATCAGCACCTTCAGTTTCCCAGGGTAGCCATCTCTCGCTTCCTCGGGCCAGAAATCACGCTGAAGGCATGTCAAAGCTTTTTTTTGGGGGGAGTGGGGGGAGGGAGGGGTGGGGGGCAGGGGCAGGAGGTTTTCATAGGAAATGCAACATTGCCCAAGAAAATTTTGGTTTCAACAAATTGCCACATTCTGACATTTGTTTTGTTGAAAATTTTCTGACCAGTTCTGTGAAAATAACATTGTCTGGTGTACCAAAATAAACATTTACAGAGAGTGAGATAATATAAATTTAGAAGAATGTTAATCACAGCTAAACACATAAACCGCATGTCTGTTACTAATGTATACTAAAAATACAGTTAAATACAGCCATTTGTTTGCCATCACTACAGCTGTGTAACAGTTCATGCAAAATGAGATGCAAGAGGGCAACATCTTGAGACAGCACATTGGTATTTACCCTGGTCGCTTTACTGGTGTCCTGTTGATGTCATATGTACAGAAGACAACACACCACTGCTTTTCATGGACCTTTGAAACGTAAAATGCAAGTATCAACTCTGCCTCCTTTATGAAGGGCAGCAAATCCCGAATCAAATGTGTTTCCTCTTAGAGCTGCCGTGGCTCAACAGTGAGCAAGCCTGAAAAGTCTTTGGGACCCACCTTATGGCAGGGTTTGATTATACATACAGCATCTATCATCTTGGAAGTGTTGCTTAGTGTCTAGAGAGTCTACTGCTGGTAGTTCACCAGAAGTTATGGAACCTGTCCTCCAGAGTTAAGAGAGGAAAAGGAGTGTATCATACAAATAGAGTGGTTAGTATCAGCTTTAAAATCAAGGATGTGACATGTCATTCACAGAAATGGGACAAACAGCCTTTTCCTGTAAGTGTCGTTCATTGCCAGGCAGTAGCCAAGCTCCTCATGCAGATGGGGAAGAGCCAATGAATTGCCTACGCTCTGATCTGGAGCCTGTCCTCAAAAGCAGCCTGGCCCACAGCACCATGAGCACCCGGGGAGCGGGTCTGCCTGGCGCCGGCCTCCGCAAGCCTGTGCGGGCACGTGCCTGGCGACTTCCTCACAGACTGCCCTGGCCAGGCGGAACGCAGCCCAGGCAGAGGCATATTTTACACTCATGACCAAATGCATTGGATCTACTCATGAGAGCATGGCTGCCAGCAGGAACCAAGCCCAGGACTTTCAGTTACGGCAGCACAAGTCACTACCGCCAAAGCCAAAATAAAAACCCACAAACAGCAACAACAAACACCCACAGAAAAACCACCCCCCTCCTCCAAAAACACCCACAACCCACAGATACGCCTGATCTAGTTTCCAGCAAGAGACACATGACTACACCAAAAGCCTTGGGTGAACAGCAGCACAATAAAGACCCTAAAGCCACAGACATTCCGGTCACATTTGCACTAACCTGAGCCCCTTATTGGTATCCTCCAAGGTAGGGTTTGCCCTTTCCCCATCAAATGCTTAGTTGAAATTTAGAAGCAATCAATAAGCCTTCCAGAGCAGATACCATTTTCTGCATGTGTCAAGAGTTTCCTAAATCACTTGTATACTACACCAGGGTTTTCTCCTCCCCCTGCCCAGAGGCTAAGCCCTCATTACACTAAAAGGAATTAAGAAAAGCTGAAAGTGTTCATAACATGCGGTGAGCTGTTTCTATCATAATGACTTTCATGCATTTAGGTTTTACAAAGCTGGTCATACATCTAGAACAGATACACATACAAGAAAGTCAAATACAATAAAGTGAATTTGACATTCCTAACTAGTGGCTACCAAATTTCTTTGATAATACTACAGACAAAAGTTGAAAATAGCAGTAGAAAAATATTTGTTCCTGTACAAAAAAATTAAAACTTAATATTGCAGAAGAAAACCTCATTGAAGTTTTATCACATTTTGCCCTTGCTGAATAGTCTTGGCTTCAGCAGCTGCTACATGAAATGTAACTGTCACTACAGTGAATAAATAAGTAAGTAGTGCTATAATGCAGCTGCCCCCAATAACAGCATTAGTATAAAGCCTTTAGTGGCAACCACAGACCAAACCAGAAATGCATTCTGACTTTATAAAGACGTGCTTTCACGTCATTGAACACCTCAGTCCGTAGGCTATAAAGCATACGTACCAGAGCTTATCACTGAGTCTTTTTTTCCTCCTCCTTCAGAGAGGATGGAAAAGAGCAGGTACCTTTCCCACTGCCAATTTTGGCTTCCTCACTGTAAGGTACTTTAACGAATAACACAAAACGTTCAGGTCCTCTCTGCCTCTGGCACGCTTCTCCAGTACTAGAGAGCTCCTCTCGTCTCTCCCCATGGCCAGCCCTACCGCAAACCCCCTTCCACATGCTGTAACACAACCCCCACGCCCACCCACCGCCAGCAAAACATGGGTGCTGGAACGACGCTTGTGGGAAAAGGGACAAGGCAAGATCAACTCCCTCATACATGCAGGTCTGCAGATTTCATGAGAATACCGATTTCAGGGGGGAAAGTTTTTATTACTTTATTTACAGGGGAAAAAACCCTGTTCATTTTACTAGGGAATTTCAAGAGCAATGGACCTACACAGATGGACAACAGTATAACAAACAGATACTTGTCAGTATGAAAAAACAACTGTAATAAAAATGGTTTGACAGCAACTGGTAAGTTGAATAGCTTGTAATTATTTCAATTTTTTTTAAATTCTTCTGTAGAATCTCAGCCCTTCAAGTCAAGTGATCTCCCTAGTAGGCAAGCTCTTTCCGTAGAAATGAAAGACGGTTCTTTTATAAGGCCACCCTAGGTGAGCTTGCCCAGATAGAGATGAAAACATGAACAAGGATCTGCTCTGCATTCTAGAGGAGAATAACATTTAAAAGGAGAAAAAAAAAAAATCAGGCAAGCAAAAGCCAGGTGGGAAGTCTTGCTATCTACCCATTCGGCACTTCTGAAAACAAATCGATTTAGTCATCTGCAAGTGTGGCCATGAGTTCCCTGCAGGAATTATAGATCATGCATACGCAAGCCCCAAAGAGTTTTGTTCAAAGTTTAATCATATGGCAGAAAAATATCACCAGTTTTATTGTATATGCTAGCTCAAGTTATGAGATAACATCACATTTTTGAAAAGGTAAAAGAACCAGGCAGCACAGGCAAGGTGACAGAAATAATTTAAAATGTTCAATTCAGCAGTTATTCAAGATATTCACACAAAAAGCAAAGAAAACCTAAGGCGGTTATGAAGGAAGGTGTGTAAGCGTACAGCAGTTCAAGTGTTAAAGATAGGAGTGGGACTATAGTATTAAATACTAAGTTCAAATGAACCCATTAAAATTTCCTCCTTTCCCAATGCAGCGGTGTTGACAAAAAGCCTAGAATAAAGAGGTACCTGCGTTTTCTGAAAGGAACCGTTTCATTTTATTGTTTGGTTTGGTTTTTGGTGTTGCTGGTTGCTGTCCCTCCCTCTCATGTTATAATTTCAGTTTTATGCAGAAGTGTGGTGAGCACATCTAGCACATCTTTTAAGGTACTTGATTTGCTTGTAACCTCGTACTGCTTCTGTTTCAGTGTTTCCTCTGTCTTACTTTGTAGCCTAACAAAGATGATGAGAAGCCTAAAGAGACAGAGTCAGCTACCTCAAGAGCTTTAGAATGTATGGAAACAGTTCATTTCTCTCAAAAAGCATCTTTTTCCTCTGCAACTGTATTTCAATTTTAGCTATCCCTGGTGAGTCTTGTTCTTTTTTTTTTTTTTTTTAAGAGAACAAGCTAATAATTAAGTGTAGAAGAAGCTGCTGAGTATGTCCATATGTGACCAGTTGATCCGGGCTCAAGCTAGGTCAGTCAGTAAGTGCTTTATACACCACAGCTATTAACTAACAAGGTGGTCAAAACTGCCTGAGACTTCAGGAGCCAGCTCCCTCGGAGGGTGGCCCGTCCCCACGCAGTCGTGCTCAGGTAGCTCTTTGAAAGGATAACGACAAAACAAGCATGTTTCCCAAAAACCCTGCCCACGGGTGAGGTCAGGAAACCGAATGGAAAGATATAAAGGCAGGGTATCACTGCTGAATGGCATTTTCCTCCTCGGGTGACAGATAATCAAGAGGGAAGCTTTTTGCTGCGTGTCACTACCCGACTTTGCAGGAGGTGTGAACGCTAGCAGGGCTTTCCCCCCGCAAACGCTTATTCCCTACCCATGAGCAGTTATGTAGTGCAGTCGCTCTGAAACATTTGCTTAAGTGATTACGAGCGTTCTAAGGAGAAAAATCAATAATCCTAAACACCCATTGCCATTCAGGAACCCGCAGATCAGACCCTGAAGTGGTATGAGGCCATGGTTTATCTCCGAGATGTTTCATTAAGAGACACCAGCATGCACCAGAAAAGCAGCCCAAAACACTGTAAATGAATACCATAATTAGCCAGGGATAGATCTGCATCCCTGGTAGCACATAGGGTTGAGTGGTAACCAAAGCCTCTTGCTGGACAGAGAGTAGCATTCATATTCTTGCTGTACGTTTATTTGCCATGCAAGTTAGAATGATTTCCTCCTCCACTTTTAATGTGCATTTTATAGTCATTTCATACATCCACCAGTCACAGAAATTTTTGCAAATTAGGGCATTTACATCAACTTCTGACCAATTCATAGTGACATGACATAATTAAAATAATGCTGAAATCCTGTGCTACAACTAAATTCTTTACACACTATAGGTAAGCCATGACCGTAAGGCAATGCCACCCTGCTTCAATCTCTCGTGCTTACACATTACGATACTGCTGCAGATCACAGTCACCTTTTACACGCAGGATTGGATTGACGGGTATCTGTGAAGTGGAGAGATGCTGTGGCAATGACCACTGAGGAAGACCCACCAGGAACACAGACCCTCTGGGCCAACCGGAAAGACGCAGAATCAACAAAGCACAAACCCATGTATAACTCATGCTTAAAGCGGAAATATGTAATTAATTATTTTAATTCAGCAGCTACTGCCTACCCAGGGCACTGAACGTGTCCAGAGGAAGAAAATCCTCAGCTGCAGCGGGTGGTTCACCAGCCCAAGTGCTGGGCCCTGGCACAGCTCTCAATGCACACTCTTGTTAACCCTGGGAGGTTTTGGAGGTACAAAGCCTCCAACTTAGAGTTGTCGGCTGGATTTTAAGTGTCCTTTTTAAGGGATGAAGATGCTGGGTTTTCCCCTCAATGAAATTACTCTTTTGAACTCTTCCAATTAAAAGAAACTTTCCCAAGGCAGGGGCGGGGGGTGGAAACGCCACAGAAAAAGACACACAAGAGAGATACAGGACACGAGAGAGGGAAACAGAGACTCCGCAGTTAAAAATCATAGAATCAATAAGGTTGGAAAAGACCTTTAAGATCATCAAGCCCAACCACCAACCCACCACCACCATGCCCACTAAACCATGTTCTGAAGTGCCACGTCCACACGTTTTTTTGAATACTTCCAATGATGATGACTGCACCAGACAATGCCAAAAGAAAAGTCCTAAGTTTGCCCTTTACACCTACGTAATGCAATTTGCATATTTTAAGTCGTTGTAAGATACACTTGCAATAATAGGCAACCATGCCACAGAGAGATCTTGGGCTGTGGCTCTAATCCACAACTGTATGAAACACCTCCCCTCCTCTCTGCTTACCGATTACAGTATCACAGCTAAAGACAGAGGAAAGCCAGCCCACCATCACTAAGCACCACCCAGGAAAGCCTGACCTAGCCCAGGAATGCTGCATTTCCACCACGTTTTCCTTCCCCTTCAGCCATTTTTCCCTCCTCAGTCTCTTGGTTGAAAAGCAACAATACCTCAACTATTACATAATTTGAATTTTAAACCCATTACGGTTTCAAGTTGTCCTCTCCAAAACAGGTCTTAAATCAGAAAGAGGGAAGAAAAAGAAAATCACTGCCACACTGCCCTGCATGGTAAGCAGCCCAGCAGCACACAGAAGGTACTTAGCCAGCTCCACCATTAGGAGGCTGAAGGAGGAAGATTAAAAGCTCCAAATGTCAGGGAAAACCCAACCTCTTACATCCGTTTTTAAGCAAGCAGCCTGATTTTCCTGAACAGCTGAGCTTGCAGCTCTTACGGTTGTGAAGAGGCAGTATTATACACTCAGGCCACATGCCTAGTCACCCAGTTTCATGCTACTATTTTTGAAAGTTGTGTTATAGATCTGCTTATTTTGACTCTTTATTTGGCTTTTACCACTGCCCTCATTACCAGGTTTCAAGAGCTTCCAGATGTACGTATTAACAGTGCTGGCAGCTTTCCTAGAGAAAAACAAATCTCATCTTCGAGTTGTGCTTGGCAACATCTAACTTTTAAGAGTGTGCGTTTACACTGCCTGTCACAAAGACGGAAAGCCACCTTGGGCCCAAACTCTCCATTCCCCCAGAGAGAATTACAGATATGAAAAAAGAAAATCAAAAGGCTTTGCGATTCCTCTGTGGCACACTGAGCCTGTAAAACTAAACCCATTTTATTTCATCATATTCAAATCCCCACAGTTCCAGTGAAATTTAATTATACCTTCACTTTGCATAATTAAACAGTCATTGCATGGCTTTCTAAAGCATATAAAAATGACTGATGAGTGTAGTGGTAAAACTTTCAGAAGTGCTAAGTGGTTTAGGAGGCTACAGGTATGTCTAGACAGCAGCTAACTTGCATAAAAGCAGCACTATTTTGTTTGCCCAGTGGGATTAAGTAGATCTCCACATATGCCATGTTTTTGCAGCTCGACTATTTCTGGTATTTTGTCTACCTAATTTACAGCTAGCTCAAGTAATTGCATCATGTAGAACAGATATATCCAAAATCTTCCTGGTTATCAGATGGGAGTTAATATCTTAGTCACAGAGGATCTTTCAAAAGGTTCATAGTTTGGTGGAGCGGTAGTTACGGTACCATCAACCGAATCCTTAGCACTGGTTCATCCCAGTACGTTAACTCAGAGTGCAAGCAAAATTTTTCCTCCCTCTGCACTAAAAATACTTATGTTACGTGAAGATTTCCATCTCATTTTGTGTACGCCCTGAAGGACTTCTTAGATCAAATTCACCATGTTTTGGAAGGTTTAATCTTCCCTGGTTTTCTACACCATGTTCATCCTTGTGGTAGCCAAGTCAGCTGTCCTTAATTCATTCCTCTTTGAGAAGAGGTGCTAATGAGCTCTGGTATCTCTGACAGCAGAGCATGAAAGCTTTTTCTAACTTTTTTCCTTTTGGAAAAACGGTATTTTGTAAGCAGCTAGAATAGGATTCAAGCGTATCATTTGAAGCAGTCTCACTCCTTTTGTCTTCTCTCTCATTCCCTTGTCTTTCCAAAGAGATTGCCTTTGCCGATAAAACAGTTTCTGAAGCTAAAGGATGCATCTTACAGAATCCTGCCTTTATACAGCAGCATAGATGACAGGGGCTTTTCAGTCAACACGCTGAGCACAGAACATAATTAACAATAGCCTGCTTTGGGAATGTACTTTATGTTCCATGTGCTAGGTGAGGAGTGACTTTTTTTACCATTCTTCTCAGATATTCTACAGAAACCCTTCACTATGCCCACAGAGTGCTATCACTTTATATATAAAATTACTGAGATAAAATGACCAAATATACCACAAGCTGCCTTGATTATCGCAAACATTTTGCTTCCCTTTTTAATTCAGTCTTGTTTTAACAAGTCAGTAGGTCGTAACTTAAGGTAGCATTTCTATGCACGACGCATAGCCTATGAATGTACCTTGTAAGAAAACCTGAAAAAAACATTAGCTAGGACTCCTGCCTGAAAGATACATCACGCTGTACTCCAAGTAGTGAAACAGGCATTTTAAGTTATTTTACAAGGTTGTATTCAAGTACAATCCTAATGCAGAATGGTAAAGACTAAAAGGAAAAATCCCACAGATGAAGTAATATATACGTACCAACCTGTGAAAGGATGAATAATGTAAGTATATGGCATATATGTGAAACTACTTAGAAGATCAGGCAAAACCCAAATAACAGCAACATTCCCTATTTCAGTCTCCAGTCAGAAGACGGACGATCTTCTCATATTTTTTCGAAAGGTTAGAATAGTCCTTTTTCTTGACAGACTATTACCACACTCCCTAGGTGAAACATTTTTTACTCAACTTCTATTACTCAGTTTCTAAAAACGCACTTTAGCCTGGCTCCATCGCTGGTGACTGTGCAGAGCACACAGACCTGATTACAGCAATTCTGTGATTTAGCATTTCCAGAGATCCACACGTAGCTGATAGATGTGCACAGGGAAATGCAATCTGAAGTTTATAGCATACACATGGATGGAATACAGGAGAATCTCAATTTAGGAAAAACAACCTCGAAAGTCCACCAGATAGCATAAACCAAAAGTGAAATAGGTAAGGCTAATGAGAGGCTTGTGGAGAAGCCAGGGGGGGAAGCTTTGGACAGGGAGGAATGGAAAGCAGCAGCAGCACATTACAAAAAATTGGAAGGCAGACCATCACATTTGGACCACAGCACAGTAACAGACATTGCTCCTGTTCTAAGCCTGGGTCTGGCCACATTTTGGTAAGGGGATGCCAGAAGCCAATACAGACAGAAGTGGAAGCTGCCGGAAAATAGTTGTCCAACAGACAGCTGACATACACAAATATAAAACTGAATTAAGAAAAATAAGCAACCTACTTTTTCTTAGAAGATCCACCATGAGGACCCATACCACTAGGAGCACCCTGCAACCCTTGCAGACCTACTCAGCTGAGGGATCCTTAAATTGCTCTTCTGACACCTGGAGCCAAAGGACCCCCAGCTGGGACTGGTGGCCCAGCACACGGCTGCAGGGGTTTGACAGGATTGCCACCTCCGCCTGCTTGCTGCCACCCCGCTGCGGGAGGCTGCCGGCCCCGCAAGAGAGTCAGGGGAACGTTCACATGCCAACACCTCAGCTGCCCCACCTCAAAGGCAGTGTTTTAATGTAAATCTGCCTTTAACATCAATTTAAGCCACACTCACTGGACTGGCTGAGGCACAAGTGTATTTTTCTTCTGGGCAGGGAGCAAACTACCAGAGACACTAATGTCTTAAGCTGCTGGTGGAAAACCTGCTGCCACCAAGGTGTCGGAAGTGTTACATGCACGGAAATAGGGCAAGTCTCCCGAGCAGGACAGCCAGGCACCAGGCTGCTTCTCACCCTCCTGCTTTACATTACGTCCTCCTCTTGGGCAATACTCCAGCAGGCATGGGGCGGTGATCGCCAGCCCTGCCCAGTGAATGATGTCCTACCTGTATCTGAGAACTTGTCTGTACCATAAGCAATACCGTAAACTACAAAAGCATTTGCCACGCAGCTTCCTTTTAGTGGAGCGCGATGCCAGTTTGGGCAGGTGGAAGAAGAGAACGGGGAGGATGCTCAGTTACCTGCTCTAGCACTTTAAGACTAACTCTTGGAAACAAAGCTGTACCATTCTCTGCAAGTGTCATCACTATAAAACCAGCAGTGAACACAAAAGATTTAAAAAACAATCCTCACTTACAAATGCACATTGATTTTCAATAAAGCCATTTGCACATTTTTTTGCTTGGACTCCAGGCTGACTGTCACCACTGATTTACAGACGAGATATCTCTATATAATATTATTACTACTATTATTTTGTAAGCCTTAAGTATTTTTTAAGCATTTCTGCTTCCAACAGTGAGGAAAATAATACGAAAGAAAAAAAGAAGAGAAGAATGACATTTGATTTTCTCTTCTTGCCTGGTAGAATTGCCTGGAAAGTTGAAAGAACACATAACCTTACCGGATTAAGAGACATTTGTTTTGAAACAGCAACACAGATCATATTGGTTTTTCACCAGCAATGCTGCTAACAGACCAACCACAGGAAATTAAGAATGGACAGCTCTGGGAAAGCTTTTCATAATTCACATTCTAGGTGAGTGGCAATTTTTTTCTTCCTCTCTCGACACCTTTCCACTACAAAACATCCACATACTAGAAGGCTGTCATGCAAGAGCAAGAGGTCATGTGAAGAAATTAAAGTAATACAACTGGCTGATATAGGTCAACCTGGTGATAGCAGACCTTCCGATTCAGGACTGCCTTAATTCGGCTAACAAGTAGGATAGCCCCTGAAAGAGCAACTAGAATAAAAATGTACAAATAGAAACAGGGCAAGGAAGTAAAGAGCACCTGTTTGGTGATGCTAGACACTTCCCACCATATCCTTGGACGTACAAAAGGAAGAAAATCTTAGAGCAAACCCCTTGCCTATTTTTCATCCATAGATAGTACCTATGGGATCTGATTTCACTTTCCAAATAGCTGTAACTAAAGCTGCTTCACTTGCAAGATGTCTCCCAATGCCATTGACAAACATCCCTACATTTATCACCCAGGGACGCTGATCAGAAGGGAGCCTGCCTTGCACTTCAGATTCCAGGAAACCTGGAAACCATGAAACACCACAGACTCACCTGGGAGTAATGACACCGTTGTTGTGACTCTTAAATAGCTGTCAGGCCCTGTCAAAACAAAAAGCGAGCGTGGGATTGGAACAGTTAACAACAACAGAGGGGTCTTACACACCGGAGGCAGGTTCTCTCTCAAGCTCGTGTCTTCCCCAGCTGTGCGGGTCCCCGGCTCTTCACCAGGAGCCCCCGGCGAGGGCTGCGAGACTGCCTGGCCTGCTTTAGGGCCAGGGATCTGGTACGGTCATCAGTTCTGCATTTCACCCATTAGTATCAATATTTAATGTTAAATATTTAGCGTCAATATTTAACAGGGAGAAATTAGATGACCCAGATAATTATAGACGACTCAGCCCAACATGAAACCAGCGGAAAATAATGAAGTGTCTGATACAGGATGCAGCTAAAAAAAGTGATGGAAGGCAGTGTGATGTCAAACAACATGGTTTTATGGGAAAAAATAGATCTTTTCAAGCAGTTGTTACCTTTTTTAAGAAAAATATCGATGAGAAAAGTAATATAGTTAGCCTTCTGTAGGGTATTTGACTTGGTAGTCCTGATCAAGGAGATCAAATGATACAAGATCAATGCAGTAAACATTTAATGTATTAAAAACGGGCAAACAGGTTTCAGCTTAGTAATTTCAAGTAACTAACTGTGGTTGAAAAATCATCACAAAGCATGTGTACTTGTAGGGAGGACCCCAAGGATTTGCCTCTTGCACCTACGGTGCTGGCACTTCTCCTAGGGATATGAAGGAAAATAGAAACTCCCCACTGAAGATGACTGTAGAGCAGATTAAGGAGGTGGTCAGTAACAAAACCACATACCTCAGAGCACACAAGAAGTCACACGCATTTCAGTACATGTCGGAAACCACAAACAGCCTAAAAACAAAGAGTGAAAATCAAAGTTTAAAAATTAATTAAAGAAAATATTTTAAAACCATTTCTCTAGGCATGGGCTCCTGTGCTCACCCCTCTTTGTGTTGGAGCTAGTGATCATGCAACATGGGACTGACTAGTTGTCTTTGCAGAGTTAGTTTTCTATTTGTAAATTTTGGAGGCTTTAAATAAAAACACAGGAAACAAAAAGTTTCCAGACATTATGTGGAGGTCCCAAGGCTCCAGCCAGCTGACTTAAGGGGAGGTGAAACAAGAGAAATCCCCCAGGATTTTTTTCCCCAGAAAAGCGAACGTTACTTGTTCCAGGAAGTGCCTCTCTGATGATCCTGGATTTCTCATCCTTCCCAATGCTGTGGAAAAGTCGTGGATGCTGTGGACGTTCCCACGTGTTGTCTCATCATTTTCAACAAGTGAGCTCTAAGAAATGACAGGTCACAGCCTGGACCCAGAAAGTACCCTTTCTCAGGACAGCACTTCAGCACGTGTTTAAAGTATACTTCTGCACTTAACATGTAGCTAAGTGTATGTTCCCTGCCTCTGATTTTTGTGCTTAAGAATAATGGCTTCAAGTACATGCTTAAATCAGAGTCAGAATCCGTCGCTTCTTGGCTGAGCAATTAGTGTCAAGTCAGAGAAGGGGAGCATATTTTTGTTGTGTGAACATATGTCCAGAGAGAGTAGGACTGAGCCCAAAAATCATCAAATATGGTCCTGAACATTGCCTGAGGGTAACTTTCAAGTTGTATCAGCTTGGCCCAGATTCGAAGTAGTAGCTTTGGGCAGACAGGCAGGAGTAACCTGCCAGCCCTGAGAGCCATCCGTTATGTCCTCTCTGACACAGAAGGAAACAGGTTAATTTTTGGCTCAGACAGCCCAGAAAAATCCTACTCCCTACTTATACAAAGTAAGCCATTCTTCAAGGCTTGTTTTGAAAGGGTTTTTTTTTATATAATGGTTAAATAACTGTTTGTTTTTGCGTTGTTATCAATCATCGTGGTGAACAGCCATTAAAAAATGGGATGTGTTCAGAAAGGGTGTATACCTGAGGAGTGGGCTATAGACATTCTTCAAAAAAGCATCCTCCGTGGAAAGCCAGTTTTTGTTCTTTCCAAACTCATATCCCAGGCACACTGGCATTTTGTAAATAAACTGCTTTAATTAAGGCAACACAGCTAAGCCATCAGATCCAGTTAAGCTAGTGTGACTTCTGCTGAACAACAGTGGTAAAAGTATTATTCCTTGAAACCTGAGGGAGGGAGAGTTTTACAAACTACCTATCTTCTGGTCTGTCCCTCATGACTCTTGTGCAGGACCAAGTTTGTGGTCTCTTCTGTACTGAAACTCAGTGAGCCAGAATATGTAAGCCTAGAAATATCCAGTCATCAATCGCTGCTAGAGCATCACTTTAGATGGCGTCTGATAAAAATTTTATTGGTTTTAAGAGATGAAGTCTGATATCACCATTCTCTCTTCTCTCTTCTCTCTCCCCTCCTTTTCAAGGCAGACACTGAGTTTCACTGGTTTCAGAAGGAACTGCTTTTATCACAACAGTTGAAACTCTGGCAAAAATACCTAATTATGGAGAAGGACAAAACAGCGCTTTAGGTTTTAGTGTTTGCAGGCAGAGAGCAACTACCTCCTCTTTCAAAGAAAAACAACAATGGAAGAATAATACTCTGCATCTTGTATACGGCACTTTTAATCAAAGGATCTGAAAATATTTATGAACATAAAGGACAAAATCTACAAGAACATGAACAGAATTGTCCAGCATAGGCAAAAAAAAACACTGCAAAAACATGACAAGCATGGGCAGTGTGTCCTGGAGCCTTCCAACAAAATAACTGTTTCCTCTAGTGAGAAACCAGCCTGCAGACCCTCTCACCTATGGTGGGCCACAGCACTGCAAAGCTGAGGGGCCAAGGCCAAACTTAGCGTTTGGGCACTAAATAATTTTTTAATAACAAATTTTTAAGGGTAATGAAAATAGTTTCTGGAAGGATTTAAACATGCCTTGGTGTCTTCTTCCCAGCATCAGCAGAGTACTGGTAGCCTCTAGACTAATTCCAAGACTCTAGAGGAGTTATGACGTTATATGTGTATGAGGGTCCTGACCAGAGGTTAATTCTGAATTCAAGTAGCCTGCAAAGAGGCACAAGGAGGAAAGAAGACATATGCCTTCTTTCATTTCTTTCAGAGATACATTCAACGAAGCCCTGGATTTCATAGCTGACTTTTGTTTACACACATGTACATTCTTAACCCTAATATTTATGCTTAAATTAATTATATTTCTTTAGTAGCTGGCTTTGTCACAGAGACATACCAACTGCCTTCTCCATTCAATACTGGGATAGTTCTGTAAGTAACTCCCATTAAAGCTATTTTGTACCCTTAGCTCTTAAAGGTACCAAAAACTTTGAAAGGCTAAATTCCCCCGATATCCTCTGGAGATAACAACTCTGTTCTCAAAACAATAATAACCAGAAAAATTATCTCACCTTTAAGCTGATCTTAAGATGGAGAAAATGTGAAACATGGAGAAAATGAAATTATAAATCTCAGCAGCTTCTAAGGGACATACTGTTGAGGGGGGTTCTCCTGACCCGAGGCACCATGACGGGCAAGACTGCAGTGCCCTTGGGCAGGTCTGTGCTGGCTTAAGGCACTCTGTGCACACACAAAATCCAATTTCGTGCCCCGTGGCTGCGGAGCTGGGGCCCGGCTCTGCCTGCCGTGGCGGAGGGAAGGAGAGGACTGGAGGCAGAGAGAGGGGACAGCCTCGGAGACTGGGCTCACTGCTCTCCCACCACAGAGTGGTGAAAGGGCTCGAGGACCGGCACCAGGACACCCCTGCCCTCAGCTGCCAGCCTCAGCCACTCCTTGCCACAAGCAACGGAGGCACGCGGCCTAAGGCAATGGCTTTTTTTGCCGACACCGAGGACGAGTATCTGGCCAGACATCCCTGCACGTGCAACACCAAGCTGCAAGAGGAGCCGGGTCCCGCGGAGCCGCTGGCTGCACCGGCTCCTCATGGCTGTGATCCTCCCCACAGCCCCAAAAAGGCAGGAGGCAGAGAGCGAGCCCCTACCCCTGGGCCTACCTTAGCACGCCGTGCCCGCCCCGCGCTGTGCGCTTCACCTCCTGCACCGCCGTACCGTTTGAGGGGACTCAACTATTCGGCCAGCCAGCCCGGACAAGCTCTGCCTGCCCACAGCATCACGGCTCTGTGCTCAGCGCCTGCTCTGGGGTCAGCTTAGACAAGTCTCCGCGAACTGCAGTTGCACCTTTGAACTTCAGCCCAGGTACAAGGGATTAGCCGAGGTGACCTGCCCAGCCAACGCACCCGGGCGCTGCCGGCGACGGTTGCTGGGACATCGGTCCTCTGCAGCACACGCGTCCCTGGGGAGAGGCCTTCGTCCCCCCTCTTTCTGACCCGAATCTCTCATGTCGCACCTCCTGGGGCAGAGCGGAGAAGCCTGGCCAGATGTTTCAATTTCCTCATATTCACAGCTTTGATTGCATTAGACTAGACAGGATTTCTCCACTGGCACTACCCAGGGGTAATGTGAAAGGAGTTATGAACATTATCCACTCTGCGGTGTACATATCTGATGCTGAGAAAGCCTTAATAGGGTCAAGTGGAATTTCATGCTTGAAGAATCTCATATGCTTGGACTTGACCCAGCTTCGGAAAATGAGTTGGCTGTACATCCGTACAAAGGCTTTGGAGATGTAGCTCCTGGTAGAAAGCAACCGCCGGCTGAGGACGCCGGGCACGAGGTGTCCTGAAGGGGAATCCTGTGTGGGGAGGCGGCTTGCTGTCATTTAGATTATAAACCATTTGGTGCATTAAATGGCTCTTATTCTGTTTGAAAGAGTGACTCTAGCAGCCTGGTGTAAGTGTTAGGTTCATTTTTTGACATGCGTAACCTGATCTACGAAGGAAAGAAAAAAACACCAAGTTTAGCTTTTGAGCAAGTGGTAACCATGACTCTGCTCTTCGCATGGTCTCAACATTTCAGGTACTTAAGAGAGAGCATAGGACACACAATCTCTTCCTAAATCAAAACCTGAAGGTTTTGATGAAATCCTCTGAACTGTTCAGTGAGTAACAGCACCAGCAAAACCCCGCTCCTGCGCACTTCTCTTCCCAAGGCGAGCGCCCGCAGGCAGCTCCGGTGTCTAATCGGGTTTAACGCAGCGCTGCCCTCGCTGGTGTATCTGGAGGATTTCCAGATGCCCTATTTAAACACGTAAGGGCTTGATGGCTTTGAAATCTCCATCCTCAGTCAAACCAGCCTGACGTTGACTGAACCCAACAGGTCCAGAAGTGACAGGGATGGGGGACAGGGAGAACAGTCAGACAGAAAGAGCAATCGCGTAACGTCTCATTTTGTTGAGAAAGCAGGCTGAAAATCGTTAGCTAATTAAGATGATCATTTTTGCAGTCGAAACACAATATGTTTGTATTGACTGCTATATACATAATCAATAATAATATTTAGCATTGCTGTGGTGCTTTTCACATGCAGCATGCCCTGATTTAATCACTGACCAAGCAGTACTGTGAGATTCTGACGCCTGCACAGTTTTTATATAACGACAAGGGAGATCTGTCTGACAAAGCCTGGATCAGGAGGAGTTAACATGTGGCACACACTTATCGCAAAAGAATGGGTAATTGTCTTAAGATAAAATATATTTATTTTCTTTTAAGCACAATAGCTCACCCAATATGCACTCCATTACATCTGCATGCCAAAGATTTGATCCGAGCCCGCTCAATCCGCTACACTTATTAACTTTGCTTTGTGTAAATTTGTGGATTTAATAACAGAGGAACTTCAGGAGCAGAGCGTCCAGCAATCCATTTACTGCTGGCAGAGGCCAGTTACAACATGCTCCACAGGAAAGCACAAGAAACTCTTCGTAGACTTATAGGGAATAGCCTGTTCAGAGAAAAAGCCCTAATTAGTCAGAAGATGGCTTGTACCCTGAAGCACAGGAGACATTCGAAGGTAATTAAATATAAAGAAAATTAACATGTAGTTCATGAACCACACAAGCAAGACGAAACAGTGCCTGGTAGCTCTGAAGTGAACTATTCTGGTTGCACAGAAATTAATACTTTTGTTATTAATGTGACCTTTTCCTCAGCCCCAACTTAAGTCTGCAAGAAAAGGAGACGTAAGGATGAGAATTCAGGAGCAACTGCAAGAGATGCTGAGATTCACCACGGACAAACACGGTGCGAGGAAGAGGCAGAAATGGCAACTGCTGCTCAGCCCCGACCAGGCACCCAGTGGGGCTGGACGCAGGGTGCCATCGCTGTGCCTGGTCCTGCCCAAATCCTGCGGGAAACACGCCAAACAGAGCACCAGATGGTTTCTACTTGGAAGAAAAAGGTGGAAAGGACTCCAAGCAACAGCTGAAGTTACTCAGGGGAGAAAAAAAAACCCACAAAAAAACAACACAAAACAAAACCAACAAATGAATGCGTTATGAAGGAGGCCATCATCGAGGAAAGATGCCAGACAGGCTGGGTGGGTGCAGGGAAGGGCAAGGAGAGATGTAGAGAAAAGTAGTTGAAATGTGGATTTCATACTGCACTCCAGTAACGTTGTACTCGGAAGTCAGGGTGAAGAGACTCAGCAAGAGCCAAAGACATGCAGGAGCCTGACAAGCAAATTAGAAGGAAGCAGTGGAAGGACAAGAGACAGGTAGAATGATCTTGACAGTACAACACGAGAGGAAAAGTGTGTGTGGTACAGACCGTGAGAACAACAACGGCATCTCAAGTGCAGATACATACTTCTCCCCACCACGCCACACGTACGAGGAATTAGAAAGGACTACCAGTGCATATAAAAAGGATATGCAGAGTAAATTCAAAACTGTATTAAGGACTGCCAACAGCCTCTACCAGCAGGGCATTTCAAGTTGCTGGCTTTTCCCAAGCCGTGCTACATTTTGCAAGGATGGGAGGTTTGCTTGGGGGGGGGTGGTTGTACCTTCTCCCCGCCCCGCTAAGCTGCAGGTATCTTTCCCCTTGGGCTACAGTGTCTCATCACAAATGTCCCTGGGCAAAGGTTTCTTTTCTCTTCTCCCTATCAGGCCTTCATCGGAGGACCTTGCACTTTGTGCTATGAAAGTCATCCCACTTTTGTACTTCAGCATGCACGGTAACCTATTTCTGCCCATATAATACTCTAATCCTTGTCTCTACTTAGAGTGTCTCCTAATTTTTATCATTGTATCTTCCCAAGAACATTGAGTCTTTAAGCTCTGCTATTATTCTTCAAACTGTAAATCAGGTCTCCTTTGGGAGTCAGTGTGGAATACATCCTCCTACTCTCACCTCTCCTGTTTTTCACTGCAATTAAACTTTTGTATTTGAATTCCTTGGCACTGCTTACAGCCCTGATATGTGGTTTCAGACCATTTTTCCACATGATTATTTGTCTGGAATTTTGGCTCCACAAGGGACGGCCCCAATGTCCCAGACCATCCCCGTGACCCCTGAGCGCAGTGGTCTCTGCTGGGTGACCATCCTTCCTGCTTCAGTGGAAAGTCTTGAAACTTTGGGGCAGGAACAGAGGTGAACTTCCAAATCTCAGTATTTTTCACAGGAACACAATTTCTATGCAATTTCAATTTTCATCATTTATAAACAGAGCAATGGAACCTGGTGAGCGCTGGGGAGGCAGAGCAGGGTGATCCCCTCGCCAGACCTGGCGGACGGCTGTGTTCCCGCTCCTGGTGTCTGATACATCAAAAGCACTCTCGGCTAATCCCCGCTGGCAGCTACCGTTTCGGCTTCTGGTTCTAGTGGCAACACAAGGCAGCTAACACCCCCTTAAATGCCTGGGAGATTCATGTGAAAAGAAATACGGGCACCTAACTGGAAAAAAAAGCACTATGGAGCCATAAATCCCAAGTTAAATTAGGAAAGACCTTTTCACACAGTACTGCAGGCAGAGGAAAAAGTGAATATATGTATAAATGGTGACAAGTTGTATGTTTACAGCCGCTCGTCTTTGAGCAGGATACCTTTTGTCTTTAATAAATGTACACAGCTTTTTGTATGTCAATGCAAAAAGCTATCGGTAATGCTGCTCAAACAGTAGATAGCAAGCCTGAACGAGTAATTTTATGGGGAGTTTGTCAAACTATAAACATGAAAGCCACAATGTTGTCTTAAAAAGCTATTCATAGCCAGTATAAATTAGGAATGACATGGCTAGCCAAGGCATTACAAGTGTACAAAAAGCAGGACCCCCCCTCGGTTTTGAAAGACCACCACAATTATTTGCCTGTTATTCAGACTATCTGTTACAGCTGCTCATGTGCCTGCACTGCCTGCAGGATGCCGAGGCCTGGCAGCCTCGGCTTACAGCTCGTCCCCGCTCCCCGCTGCAGGTTGGGACACAGAGCTCGCAGCCAGCTCCTGCGTCGGCCGGCACCGACGTCTGAAGCAGGTGGTACAAAGGCAGCCCAGCCCGCAGCCCCAGCAAGAGCCGGCCACCCCTCTCCCACCAGGGCCACTCCTTGGTATTTTCAGTCACAAGCTGGAGTCCCCAGAATCGTATGATTTTCAAAAAGCTCTCGTATTTAGAGCCACAAGACTGGTGAGAGTGGGGTTCTCTTACGCGTAGCCCCTTCGCTCACGCTCCCGTGCCTCTTCCTGCAGCTCCACCCCGCAGCGAGGCTGCTCCCCTCCTTCCTGCTCCGGGCACAGCTCCGGTTCTCCAGCCCCGGGCGTGGGCCAGTGGCTCGGGCAGGCTGCGGCACCGGTGGCAAGCCCGCACGATGCCTTACGGCTTCCTTCACCAGCCGCTCGCTGGGCGCAGCAGAGCTCTGCTTCTACTTCCTTTCTAACCCAAAAAACAGTTTGTATCAGTTTACATTTCCAAGGCTATCATGGCAAGGAAAAGTGCCAGAAAGTTTCTCTTTTTTAAAACAAAAAACTACTTTACATGTTTAGCGTCTCCAAACAAATGCAGCCTACGCCACGTTTTGAGAGGCCCAAAGTCTAGCTCTGCGCAGGTGAGAGAAAAACTCGGGGCCTAAATCTTCTTGACATGCACGTTGAGCGTCTGTGATTATGAGTGGAAACGTGCCATAACACACATCAGTCTAATTTTGGAAGCAAAACGCCCAACCGGATGGCGTGTTGCTAATTTTCCCTCCTTCCCTGCGATCCCCCGCGAACCCCGTCGCTCCCCCGCCTCCCTGCGTCTGCGGCCTGCGGCCGCGCTGGCCCCGGGACGTTTAGCGTCCAGGCGAGCTTGGCCGGCTCCCGCGCTGCCCATCGATGCCAGCGCGGCCGGAGGAGGCCTTGACAAGATTTACAGACCGCAGGAGTTCGTGCCTTTCTTTTCTCACCCCAACCACGTCCCTGCAAAACGTCCCAAGCCATTGTTTTCTGTTTCTGTCACTGTGCCATTAACCTAATTAGCGGCAGGAAACAAAGAGACGGAGACAATGTTTAATATGCTGAATTTCCAGAATGGCTTGCTGCAGCTTTTGTCTGTACGCGAGAGGATGCCATAAGAAGAAAAAAACTAGAAGTTCATCTGCATTCATCTCTGGGAATCAGAAATAGGAAACAAAGATAAACGTTCATTAGAAAACCTTATTAATTTCTGCTTTAACCTTGATTTTTTTTTTTTAGAAAAAAGTATTTACGGCGTGCTAAACATTCAAGATTTAGAATTTCAGCTCTATGCAAACCCGTAGTTACACAGCAGAGATATTAAAATATTAACACCTTGTAAGTTTTTTTTTTTAAGGAGCTGGCCATCACTCTTTTAGCATGTGTTTGTCTGGTTTATCAAGTTTAACAATTGTGGTGTGTCTCTGGACTATAGGGCTAATATAATTAAATCCTATTAACACATCAGGAATAAAATCCTTTAATAGGCACATGAGGCTTTGAGAGGCAGCTCATTCCTGAGCAGATTTAATATCCTTAAATTAAGCAAGTGTGAATGGGAGGATGAATCTTATTAAAAACTTAAATCTGATTATATTTGAAAATTATTGGTTTCTTAATGTAATAAATTATCCAATACAGACTAGAACAAATAATATATCCTAGCTTCACATAACTCCACTCTATAACAAGTGACAAACGAAATTAAGAATGACTGTGGGGCAAAAAGGAAGGTCTTTTTATAAAAGTCATTTTGCATAATGAAATACTTAAATCATTTTAACAAACACTGGGGGAGGGGATGGAAGATATATGTGCAGATGAGGGCATTAGAACAGGACTCATTTTTCCTCTTCAAAAAGGGAATGCAAAGACAGTCAGATTGCGGGTTTTTTTCCTTTAAAAATGCCATTCTGACGAATTTGTTGTAAATTTTGAAAAGAAAAGCTGAAGCTTATGTTGGTGGGAGCTGATTCCTTTTCCAGAAGGCTAATGCAAATGTAAACCATCTGCCACACATTCTGCTGATAAAGCTGTACTTCCGAACAATGGACCAACAGCACTGGAATACTAAAACATTAGCTCAACATTAAGAAAAAGTTTTGAAAGAGATTGTAAGTTCCAGAAGATAGAGGTATTTTTACTGTCCTGTCATGCGAAGAGAAATTATATAATGTATATATGTATATGCACACATTTTCTTATGTAACCCATAACGGAGCATAAATCAGGAATACCGAGGAAGGGGTAAGGGTGTCTGTTAATAGGATCCTCTGCTAAGGTATAAATCACATTAAATGATTTAAGTAAACAGAAATAATTCAAAGCTTATAAATAGCATTGCTACTTTAAATGAAAACTGGAGATTACCATTAATTGTCAGCTACTGAATGCGTTTAGGTCTCTTCCTTTTGACATTGGGTCATTGCAAAGCATCAGCAAGTAACAGCCATGCAAGCAGGAGTCTGACAATCAGTAGTCTGAAGCCTTTAATCAGGACAGTGGACACCATCCAAATCCTAATTAATCAAATGGAAAGTCCCAGCGGATTTTTAATCTGGTCCTATGTGACACGTTTATGAATGGAAGAACTGGGGACCAGAAAGCTTTACTTCCAAATCAGGTTAACCAAAATAACTTTCTGTGAATGCATACGAGCAAACACAGTTAACCTCAGGAAAATACCACCAAAATGTTTTTATGGAGATAAAAAACTACACAACTGCTTAAATAACATGCCCAAAAATGGGTTCTTAAACTGCTTTGATGACAGTAGGCACCAATAGTGTAGTGAAGGAGCTCATGATATTTCCATCACGTAATGCAGCAGCTTAAAAGTGTTCCCTTATTTCACCGCTGTAAAATACTCGAGTGCATTCCGGGCTTAGCATAGGTCACCATGTACGTATCCACCACAACAGATCTGGATGTAATGTAACATGACCTTAAAATGTTAATGATGTAATCAGAAGGCTTCAATACCTACTAGTTCCCCCAACTGTGTTAATTGTTCAGGCGTCAAGCTGGGGGTGTAAGGACAAAACTATATAATCACAAGTTAAAATTTCTCTAAACTGTGACACCAGTAATGTAAGAAATATTTTTTTTTTTTACATGCCTGCCTACCAGAGCTGATGTTTCAAACTGTAAGCAGGCAGCAGTAAAAGGAAGCCTCAATAACCCAAATCTCGGAGATATTTATGTAGTTCTGCAAGTCTCCCTTCAGGTGCGCTTCTATAATTTGACTGTCTCCTTAGGTAAAAAGTGTCATTTAATTGCAGAGAACAGACAGAACTGTGACTTCTTTAACAGTAGTTGTCTTGCTCTTCCTCAAAATTCAGGTTAAAAAATTCATTAAAATATTAGCCTTTCTGTGATTACTGCTTCAAATTGTATGCGTCTTTCAGCTTACCAGCAATTACCCCCCGTTCTTTTTAATTTATTTAAGTAAAATAGCAGATACATGTGTGTTCAACAAACAAAATAGGTTATTCTAGAATGAACAAAGTAACTCTCCCCCTCACCACCTTTGGTTGCCAGTACTCATTTCCCTTTAAATCCGAGGCAAAAAAACCCGAGAGTTCTGGTTGTTTCTTAGATGGATGACAGATTTCGTTCTAATTAATCTAGAGCACTGTGTATAGAAACGACTGCAAAAGCAAACATGTCTATTAACAAAAAGCAGTGATTACTGCTTGGCGTTCAGCCAGTAACTCTACATAAGCAATGAATTGATGCCTGCAACTGTCTCGGTGCCATATGGGTTCTGCTGTAGCAATGAATTGGATCCAACGCAAGGTTAAGATGTGTCAGATTTAACTGGGGTTTAATTGATACTGGTAAAGAGGCTCTAAATAAAGAAACAGTGTGTGTGCTATTAGAAACAGGATGCATGTCAGCCTACATCCCCCAGCTTGTTGGCAACAAAACTATGCTGAGATATCCAAAGGAGTTTCCAAACTCCTCTTTTTTTTCTTTTTTTTCTTTTTCTTTTTTTTTTTGGTAAAAAGAAAGGAGAGAGACAGAGACAACAAAAACTCTAGGCTAACAGGTTTACTAGCACTTAATTGGAATCGAAAGACGGAACACTAATCAGGTATGCAGTGTTACCATCCTCATGCGTTTCTGTTTTTTACATCCCAACAAATCTCTTCTCACAGCAATGCCAGTCATTCTGCCGGACTGAAAATCCAAGCTAACGTTTCCATTCACTTATGAAGTGAATTACACGGGCGGTGAGATTGCACAGCGTAATACCCGAGAGCCAGAAACGGTAAAGTTACCTCCAAGGGAGATTCCCTTCCCTCGACCGGCCACGGAACGCTGCCTGGCCCTGGCCCTGGCCCTGGCCCTGGCCCCGGCCCTGGCCCTGGCCCCGGCCCGCCCGGGAGCCATGCGCCGGGTGCGACGCTCGGCTCTGCTCGGCGGCCAGCTCGGGTGCAACGAGCCTGTTGTGCCAAGTGGCGCGTGCCCAGGGTGCGAGGGCCCGGAGTGCTCGGAGGGAGCGGGTCGGCGCCTGGCCTGGGAAGCGGGGAGCCGCAGAGAGTTATTCCCACCCCTTCTGTTTTGGGGTGAGCCAGTGACAACGGGGTGCCGCAAGCGCAGTGCCGGCCTCTCAGCCCGGGGCCGCCAGCCTGGCTGGCTCCCCGTCTGTAAAGAACCCCGCGCCCTCCCTGCTGCCAAATCTCACCCCAAGTGGCAGCAACATCCAAACGAAGCCCAGCACCAGGCACCTGCCGAGCCCCTTCCAGCCATTGCCAAAAGCCCTACGGAGTCCCGGCTGCATCCAGACCCTCCTCGCCTGTCCGAGCTCAAACGATGTCGGGCTTGAGCTTCTGAAGTGCCACTGTCCTCAGCGGCAAAAGCTGATGCTGGTAGTAACGGGCCCCTCTGTGGGCCTCGGGGAGGGAAAGGAGATGAAGCAACGTAGAAAGAGGAACAGAAACCGCTCTCAGTTTGCAGCTTTCCCCAGCGAGGAAGAAGATGGCAACAGGAACAATACTCCTGAGCTTTTCAGTTTTCATCATTAACTAAACTCCCTGACAATAAAGGTGACTGACCCTTACTCTTCAGTTCTCACAGGATCAGGCCCATAAATACCCGATGGGAAGGAGCACCAACAACAGGGCTGGACCCTTCCTAGTGGTGCCCAGTAGAAGGACGAGCGCCGACAGGTACAAGGTGGAGCACAAGGAATTTCACTTAAACAAAAGGAGTAAGTATTTTTATGGTGGGAGTGATCAAACATAGGAACAGGCTGACCAGAGGGGTTGTGGAGTCTCCATCCCTGCAGATCTTAAAAACCCAGTCGGCCCTGCTCTGAGCAGGGGGTTGGACTGGATGGTCTCCAGACATCCCTTCCCACCTCAACCACTCTGTGATCCGGTGATCCTGTAAATTAGCATCATTTTGACAATGAGCCCAGTCTCACCTTCCATGGTACAAGAAAATATTGATAAAGAAATCTGATAAGTAAAAATATGGAACTGGGGTATTTTTTAAGACTCCCGGTCTTCCACTTGTTACATTTCCGAAGATATACTGCTTGCTTCTAACTGTTCCTCATGCTCAAGTGGCAGCAGCCCATAAATATCTCTAGCTACCTTTCCTTAAACCTGCTTTGATTTACTTCCTTCAAAAAGAAAAAAAACCAAAACACCCATGCTGAGACCATGCTGAACCTATGCTGGCTCAACTACATTAATCTTTCATATATTTTTTTTTTTTAATTAGGTCACCTCTTTACCTCATATTTGAGCAATGCCTGGTGTAGTGAGGTCCACGTTGAAAGCCAGGATTTCTAGGCATATCTCTACTGGCAGTAATAATTACTTTATTCTAAGAACAACCTTGATATCTGAGATTCTTCAATAATATCTTTTCTTCTTCCTTCCAGACCAGTATATTTTAAGTTAGTGTTTATGACTAGTTTGGCGTTTATACATTTATTTTTAGGATATATTTCATTTGTTTTTTATTTATTTTTTACATTTATACAAATTGTATCGAGCTTTTATTTGATAACCTTTAGTCTTTTTACCTTGGCATTGAACTCTTGTGATATTCTATGGCTATTCTCACAACTTTTTATCATAATGTTTTATTGTGCAACTAACTTATTTTTGATAATCATTTTGATGGAATTTTGGTACCTTTTGCCGCAGTGGAAAATGTTTTCTAGTGATTGTAATGATTTCTTTTCACTTTGCTTTGCTGGCAATGTTCTAATCCTGTAGGTAGCTCTCTGCATTTGTTTTTAACCCTGCAGGGAGTAATGACTGTTTGACACATTCAGCAAAGGAGCCATTTACAGTAAAAGGACATTGTTCCATTACTTATATTAAAAAACAAAGACAAAAAACAAGACAGGGAAATAGAGTAAAACCAACTATATCTGTACAGCTAATGTTTGATATTTGTCAGAAAGACGTAACAGAATTGTTGTTTGCTGTATGCAGACAGTGGTATCAATACTGTTCTACAAATAAATCTATGACAAAGAAGAAAAAGTTGTTCGCTGCTTATTAATGCTCAGTAATATTACGTGCTCTATATATTTCAAGCAAAATGCAAACCCCAGTCTCATGCAGCAAGGAACGCAATGACAAAATAGTTATTTACTACTGTATCTTTAATGCCCCACTGACGGTCTTGCCAGAAAAGTTGGAGTTTGATTTTCTTCCTCTCCGTCCTTTCAAACAATACGTGTATCTGGGAGACAGGGTTGCCGTGCTGCTGCCAATTCTCTAGCACACGGTCTTGTACGCTGGAAATCAGTATGGAACACTACGCTCCCATCTCCTCTAACTTTTTACAGCCTTTAAATTGCCAGTCTTCTGACTACATTTCTTCAAACAATATTGCCATCTGACTGATATCAATCAAACGTATTGCCCTTTGATGTCAGAACTCACAGAGTCATCCCACTTGACTGAATTTTGATTACCTCTGTATTCAGAAAAGTAATGTGTTTCTCTTCACAAAATAAAAAAGCGTAGCCACTGTGCATATTTAATAAAAGGACTATTGGCTCCTGCATTAGGAAAATAATGCCAAAAGCATTAACTTTGAGATTCCAACTTTGCATGCATGTTTTGCTTCCTGAGTGGAGGTACATTTTTCATAGTGTAGTATGAAATGGAGAATAAACATTTAGAGATGTAACCTCCGATATCAGGTTTTCATCTGTCGTGGCTCCCAAATCTCCCACATCCCACTAGTCCTACAGTACCAGTACAGAAGGGGACATGCACCTTGTTATGATGTCCAGTGTTATTCCATATGTATCATAGCAAGGGATATGCTACCACCCATCTTTTTTTATTTTTTCTTGTAGCTGGTTGCACGTTAAAGCGTGATTCAAAGACAGAAGCCTTTGCTCAAGGGGGAAAAAAAAGAGATCAGATTTTCTATAGTTTAAGTCAGACGCAAAAAACTGCACTAGCAGAGAGACAAAGGAGGTCCAGCTAAAAGCCTCAAAAACACTGATCATGATAACTGCTGCCTTCGGTCAGTCCATGTGGAAATGAGGAGAGACTGGATAGCTTACAATGAAACATCAATAAGAAACCGTCTGTGAAACTGTGCTGAAAACTAGGGTCATAACTTGGAGGTTCTCTGCTGCTAGGGATTTGGGGCTTGAGGGGGCTTTTTTTGCTTTTATGTTTTTCCTGTGCTTTTCTTTAACGCCTGCAGTACCCTCTTTCTCTGTGTTCTTCTCTCTGCTTCAATGAATGCATATCTATCCCTCAACAAAATAAGACAGCTGCAAAAATTACATCCATTGCTAGCACACCCACCTCCATCCCTCTGTCCTGCCCGAATGAAGGCAAGAATAGCAGACTTACGTCTGTGAGTCAGAAGAAGAAGTTTCAGCAGAACTACCTTTGCAAGCAGATATTTCAAAAGCTCTCCAATCAAATAGAGCCATTGGCCACCTTTCACTCTGAGGCTGAGCTAAAGTATATGTTGTTCTACTCCTGAATGGGAAAGACAGACCAGTTTTCCAGGACATCAGATCAAAGATAGTCTTAGCATATTGAAGAGGACTGTTCGCAGAGCAGGTAGAGACTAGCAAAAATCACTTTCTCCTTAAATGTTTAAAATGCTGAGGAGATAGGGAAGATTTGCCACCTTAAGGAGGAGACAACCCAAGTCACCATCACGTGGAAATGGTTCCCAAGCCTGTGGATAACAGAACTAAAAAGATTAGTTTCAAAAGATGCCTTCTAAGAGATAGGACCTCAGGCAGTTAAAATTCTAATCTTTCTAGAGGAAAACATCTTTTGATAGTAAATTACTAGTTACAAAAAAGAAAAAAAGAAGAAGGTGAATATCCAACAACCTTCTGTATCTTCCTAAGCTTCCTTTTTGGTCGTTCATGTAACTGAGCGGGTTTTAACTGTTTTTGACTTGGTTATTGGTAGGCCTGCATTAGAGTACCTACCCAGCACACTGCTTACTCACAAAATTAGCCCAGTTTCTATGGTTTGTGTTTTAGACACTGTTGACTGTCTTTTGCTTATATCCCTCATGAAAATTCAAGTCTTTTGCAATGTTTAGCTTTTGCTGCACTCTCACTCCATCACTGTTGCCAATACATAAAGTTCCTTGGCACATCAGGGCAGACAAACTGTTTCTCTGGATGGCTCATTTTTCCAGAAATGACATGTGTCACAAAGCACCTCCGACTCCTTAAACCCTGCATTCATTCCCAGCCAGTCAATATATTCTCGTGCCCTTGTATACAACCTTCAGTCCTTGAAAGGAGGAAGAATTAACTTTTATGAAATCAATCCTCAGCCTTCCTAGCGTAACTGACTGTACTGTCACACCTAAAGCCTCTGCTTCTTCAAACAGCCTCCTCATCCTTTAGGGGGAAAAAAAAAGGATAACATCTAGTTTCTTAATTCGCACCCTCAGAATAAGCATAAGTATTTATGGAGGTAGCAAAACTCTATGCCTTCAGAATTATGTCCTCCTTTTCCTGGAGACAGACACTCTGAACACTCACAGCATCGTTGTCCGTTTCTGGGCCAGGCAAACTGCCCCAGCCGCTCTTTGCTGAGTCCAATCGAGCAATAAGACTTGCTTGAGGCTATACATAATTCTTAAAATTGTTCTTTGAAGAATGATTTTAACTCACGGGGTGGTGGGTTTTCTTTCCATTTCAGTCTAAATGGCTTATGGTGACGCATATTTCTATCGGTCAGCTAAATGAAAAGATTGGAGCTGCCAGACATTACAGTACATGGGCAGTGCCGATCAGAAAAAAACCAAGATTTACAACTGTGTGGGTAGTTTATATCTCTGTTAGTCTTCTTTCTTAGTCTGCCTTTTGTAAGGCCATTAAAAACTTCTTTTGAGTTGTACTTATGACATGATTTCTAATGTATTAAGAGGCAAATACCAGTATGAGTTTTATTTGCTTCTTCAAAGTGCTGTTCTTGCAGACACACAGGCTCCCATCCCACAAGGAAACATTTCATGCATTCAGTATCCATCACAAACGCTCCACTTACTATCCCAGTTTTATTGCTTGGCTGAGCATGTTTAAGCAGAAACACCAGGGAAAAACGCCAGGCACCGAGGTAAAGACCTCGGGAGCGGAGGCGAGGGGGGCTGCCCTGGGGCTCCTCACCGGGCGCCCACGGCAAAGCCCCCCCCGCCACCCACCAGCCACCAGTTCCTGCAGCGGGGCACGGTCCAGGCGCACAGCATGAGGGATGCTCGCCCAAACCGGGAAACCACAATGCTCACGGCATTAGGAAATGGATTTCCATTTGGAAGCAAAAAAGGGTGTAGTGTTACAGCAGCATTGTATTTCCTATTTCCCCAGCCCCTCACTGGCCCAGCCTCTCTCCTCCCTTCTTCCTTTTTTAATCTAGGAATGCATTTGCCTTTGACCAGAGACAAAGAAGAACATACAGAGCTCAAGCAGCAAAATCCTTCAGTCTATAACCACACGTAAGAGGTGCTTAACAACTAGCACGAAAGAGTCCCTGAATGACGGTAGGAAAAGCACAAATATGACTGAAACAGCATCTACAAAAGTAAGGCTCAAATCTTTGGCACTTCCTAAAAACTTTGGTTGCAAGGAAATTGCACTAGTGGTGCACTGTCATGGGGAGCAACCCTCCTCCAAATTGCTGACAAAACAGCCCACTGGTGGATGACTGGTAGATTTTGCATCATTCATAAAAAATTAAAAATAAAATTTGAGGAGCTGATCATAGTACATAACAATATTGAATGGTTACTATTCTAGTCATATGTTAGAAAACTGTTAGAAGATGACACCTGCTTTTCAGAAGAAAACCGTACACAAAGGGGGTTTATATCTGTTAAGTGTAAGTGATTAATTTTTTAAGGTCTGCTCAGTCACTATTTTTTCAGACATATATCTTCTTTTCCCTTCTGACAGCCTAAACATAAATCTGTTGTTATAAATCTGATGGATACTACTCCATCCTCTGTGGGAGTCATGGTCTACTTACAGACAAGAAGGCACTTCCACCATAAGGTCCAAATCATGATTTGGCTTTTCAACACTCCTAAAACACCAGGCTGTCCTATTTCCTTCTTCAGCCCGATCCCAACCTCTTAAATAATTGAGTCCAAGTTTCTACATTATGTGCAAATAGAGTGGTTGTTATTTAAAAGAAGGCAGGGAAATTAAACATAGTATTTTATTTTAGAACAGGGTCACTGCTCAGATATTAATGACAATTAGGATACGCAGAGATATGTAGGCTATGGACTGGTTTAATGAGGAGATAATCCACGACATCCTCCAGAAGATGCTCTAGCCAGTGCACTAAAGGTATAAAATCCAAAAACTAAAAGTCCACCTAACGGCTGCCCATCCATCCACAGAGTGATTAGTGAGGGGCATGGTTGCAACAGCCAGCTCTTACTGAAGTCTACTGAGTACAGAGAAATAATACGAGAATTTCTTCCAGTGTTCTTTAGGGAATTAATGGAAAACCTATGAAATAGTATTTTGGTTGGCCGGGATGTCTATTTCAGCAATTCAGAGGACAAGAGATTAACTTGAGAAGCTACTTGCAGAAAGTTTCAAAAGCCAAGCACAAAAGAGGTTAGTAGGAGAAGGTACAATAAAAAATTAGTTTCACCTATGATCCAGAGTACTGTATTGTTCTTTAAAAGCTCACAGAATGCTGGAAAACTGTATGCTGTGCTGCCAGCAAACAGTTTCAACAATATGTTTTTGGAATGGCAGTTCTTGTTTTTGGTGCTCGCTTAAAACCGGCTTTTGGGTTTTTTGTACCATGGCTCATCATGTTTTGCTGTTCTGGACCAATTCTTTCCTTCTTGATTTGATGTTCCTTGGATGTTCAATCTTCAAACAACTTACCTTTTAATTGTCACATTAAGCACAGCACAGCAGTACTACTTTTTGGTATTGTCATTAAGTATTATTTTTTGAGGCCCTGTTAGAGGAATTGACCTTCCACTCTCTTGCCTTGAGTCAATGGGTTGTCACCAAAGT
The DNA here is from genome assembly GCF_964289735.1 of Phaethon aethereus. NCBI lineage: Eukaryota > Metazoa > Chordata > Aves > Phaethontiformes > Phaethontidae > Phaethon > Phaethon aethereus. Next base: position 16,012,716 of record NC_138584.1, read on the forward strand.
CTGTGCTGAGCCTTTCCTCTTCACATACTTTGCCATCCCTGTATTTTGTCCCTGAAAGCTGCCAACTTCCCAAAAGTCAACAGAGCATCACCTCTGACTGATGGTGCTGCAAACCACTACATCCAGGTACATACAGCATAATTACACTCCCATGCAAGCAATAGATGTTTTATCCCAGTGAGGGGTTTTACAAACCGTGTCGTTACCAATACTTCATTTCAGTTCTTAGCTGCTGTGACAATTACTCCCAGGAAAACTAAGCATAAAGGCTCAATTTTACCCTTCACCAGTTCAGAACCAATTGTTTTATGAACTCCATTAGGAAATACTTGTTTATGGACACGTTCCTCTGGACCACAAAATTTGTATTTCTCTGCTATTGGTTAGGATCTCTCTTCTACCCTGACCCAGTATGCCCACCTCGGGACAGCTAGCAGCGCAGGCCAGGCACTATTACTTAATTGCAGCTACACAACACAATAATTTTGAGTCAATTATTCCCATCGTGCACGGTCTTGTCAAAAATTAGCTTTTAAGACAGTGGTATACTCAGGCAGTCTACGTCCTGAAAAGATACACGTTGGCTGTTTTAATCGGGAAACTCAGAAAAGTTTTAGGTGCATAAAGTATTTTAAGTGGAAAAAATACAAAGAACAAACCATTGTACGGTTGTCTCTGTGACCAGTTCTGCACTGCCGTGGCCCATCTCAGGGAAGCATCTCTTCAGGAAAGCAGTCATAGGCAAGTTCAAAATAAGCACTTGTGTAGGTGCTCTCCTGGAATGCAGGCAATATTTGAGCAGTCTTTGTAAAACAGCAGCCTTATGGGTGCTCAGCCAATCTATGTATTTGCCTTTCTGTTTTCGAATGCAGAATACGAGCCCAGTAGCCATCACAAAACATTGCCAACTGCAGAGTGATGATGGCAAATACTGATAGAAAGACTTTACCTGTCTCTGCTTCCAGCTGTGCAATGTACTCACATCTCATACACACAAAGGAGGTGAATCTCCCATTTCATTCATTATTACACCCCTGATCTCAAGACTTCCTAGATTTTTTGCTAGGAATATACATTTTCAAAGAAAGCTTCCTCCAAGCTATCCCTGTGACAGCACATGGCCCACCACAGCAGCTCTTGGAAATCTTCGTTCCTTGCAGCGGGTTCACCCTACTCCAGCACTCCTGCACAGGTACGTAAGGGCTTGCAAGACAGGATGATATATGGCACTGAATACTGCTGTAAAGAAAGGAGCGTTCTCATTCATGCATGCATGTGCAATAATGTGCTGCAATTGCCAACAGTCCTTTCTATTTAAAATTCTACTCCCTTCTCATATCAGCTCCAAGGACCAGTAGAATAATAGAGATATCTGCAAAGGGGAGCAAAAGATCTTTACAGATCCTCCTGCCCTACCGTAATTTACTGCCTTTACATCCCATCCTGATGGCTGGTTGCTTCCTTCATCACCACCGTGCTTTTTCCATTATGACAGAAAACGATGAGGCAAGAGGAAAAGACCTGCAATCACGAAGCAACCCAGCGATAGCCCAGCTAATAACATGAAATAAAACGCATTGTGCTTCCCTGCTCCTGTGAGAGAAAATGATGAAGCACAAACCCAGCTCTCATCATTCAGCAGTCTGGCTTAAGGAAAAAAAAAGAAGAAGAAAAGAGACACCACATGACAGCTGAAGAAAAAGATTTTGGACTGTGTCACAGAAATTGTTCTATTATTTTCTGTATTACATAACCGACCATTTTTAGGTCTTTGTACCCACACCTGTGAAGTTGTCAGACCCGATAAAAGCGAAGGGATACTACAGTATTTGACAATAAATCTCATTCTCAGCAAGCAGTAGCAGCCATCATGTTTCAGAAAGCACATGCATGTTCTGTCCTGCATGTGGATTATTCCCTCCAATAACTTACAATCAAACTTCTCCTCGTTGCATTTTCTATACTCCAAGAAAAACATTGATGATTCTAATGCGGAAAGATAGTTGCCTTCTGTTTTGCTATAAGACTGCTCAAAACAGCGACAACTTTACTGTGTTTAGTCTTTTTCCCAAAAGTGAAATTGTTAGAAATATAATCCAATAAAATAAAGAATTTCTTTGCAGTCCATTTCATGATTTTTCAGTATAAAAATATTTTTTTGAGCAGATTTTTACCACCTTTTCCAAAACCAAAACAAAGTATTTATCGCTTTCCGCAAAAACAAAAAACAAAGAAGGTTTGAAAAGCCCTGACTTTCAAAAGTTTATTGCCCCTCATCACCTTTTCTGACAAGGGCTGGATTTTGTAATCCAAACTTTTATTTACCCCTTAAGCTGCCTGACGTCTTGGGAAAAATATATGAGGGCAGCTAGAGACCAGCCTGAAAAGCCAGAGGGGCCAGGAGAGCCCTGCAGGCACAACGCTAGCCGACGTACGGCGCAGAGCCCCTCGCGACGGGAGGCGATGCGCGGCAGCGCGCGTTGGGTCACGCTCTTGATCCGCCTACTGATTTCCAACGGGAACGGCCGAGCTGTCCTGCACCCAGCCTGCGTTGTGGGCTGCCTGAGCTTTTAAAGGAAGCGAGGAGTTTTCAGTCTCTGCTACTCTACCTCCAAGCGCTCGACCTGAACGCAAAATGAGTACCCTCGGGGTTACAGCGGGGCGAGAGCTAAACCTCTTCTGCCAAAGACATTACCAGATTGGCCTGTTTTTCACTCCTATGAGTCTATAATTAAGTAAACACCATTTTTTAAGAGTATTGCAAAGCATTGGGTACAAGCTGAGCAGTATATTATCAAACGAGGGGTTTTTTCTTCAAATCATTTCCTTTCATCTTAAATAGATAATATTACATTCAATTTCCATTACTTTTTTTTTTTTTTTGCTATTTGTGTGACCTTTGCCTTACTGTGCGTACAGAGACTACATATTCTTTGCTATTTTACAGAGGAGCTCTTTGAAAATAAGCAAAGACGTAAGTCAGTTTAAGAGCTACCGAAGTGTATTAGCCGCTGAAACTGTAGCTTTCCACGTGACGGTAGGGCCACATTTCTTTGCAGCATTTTCATTTTTATCAGTGTTTCATCGGAGTACAATGATGAACGGACGTTGCATACCCTCAGGCTCACAAGCAGTTGAGAAAAGATCTGCCATTATAGGAATATACAAATGCTAGATTTTAATAAATACAGTGTGTTGTGCAGCTGTATATGGCAGGCATATATAACATATCAGTATTAGAGGCACATGCATATTATATAGCTTCATTCTAATAATGCATTTATACCCTGATTTATTCAAACTCTATGTGATGAGCCTAATTATAAGTAGAGACAAATTAAGCAGTGCCTAATCTTCAGCTCAGGGGCCAGCACCTACTGTGGTGGCCTTCGGCAGAGGGATGAATTTTCTTTTTAAAAGCCACAGTGCACCACAATTTGGAAGGAAATAACCTCCTTTGTCGTGTTTGCGTCTATCCAGCAAAAGGAAGTTAGTGATTAATGGTTGAGATATTTTCCACAATGAAAGAATCCGCTTCCTCCATACACTTTGATTTACTCTCTCTTATTATTGTGTTGTATTTTGATAAAGGACATTGTACCTGTCTATCAGGCCCGGTCTTAATCTTTGTAACTAATCCAGCTCCTGAAATACTCAGGCTTCACGCAAACCATCAGTATTTGTATACAACCACATCACCAACCGCTGCAAAAGTAAAGCAGCTCCTTGCAGCCAGGCTACCCTTTTATAAAGCCTCAATATTTTCCCTTACAGGGAGAAATATAATCAAGACAAGGCACCAGAATTCATCCTGCAAAGCGGTATTCATTATATAAATTTATGGCAGCAGCTTTGTTTCCTGCCAGTTGCCAATATATTGGATCGCAAGTTGCTTGCTCTTAAAATCAGTACAGCTGATTTTTTCCTCCTAAGGTTTTCCAGTACGCCAGTAATGGGGAGAGTCCCTCGCCCAGTGCCGCGCAGTGGGATGCCTTGCCAGAGAGGGGAGCAAGGGACAGCGGCGAGGCACGGGGGACTGGCCCTACCACTGCCACCGCGAGCTGGGCACCATCGCCCACAGGGCGCTCCGGCACAGACACTCACCTGGCGGGATTTAGCTCATCCTGACGATGAGTCCGTGCCTTCCTAAAGACACCGAGCACGCAAAGCGCTCCCTTCCCCATCCCAGGGGCTCACCACACAGGAGCCGCAGTCCTAAACCTCCACGGTCTCCTCGGTCTTCTTCCCATCTTCCCTTCCCCTCTCGGCTATTCCTACCTCGAGCTACCTCCGCAGAGGCGCTTTGTGTCTCGCACACCCTGCGGTCCACACCCAACCTCAGGACAAAAGCCACACCAGCGGCCACGGGTAGGGAGGCTCCTGCCTGCAAGGCAGAGAGCAGCCTGCACAGAGCCCCCGGCCAGGGCTCACCAGCCACATTTAACAGGATGCTACCACCCACTTGGCTACGCAATGTGCCTAAATAACAATTAAATACCAAAAAACTCCAAATTTTAACTCTAACTTGACTATTTTTACAAACATTTGTTGGATGGAGACAACAGTTTGCCAGGAGCACACAATGCTCCAGGAGTCTCTGCATCACCCCTCAGTCTGACTAGCAGCATTTATTCCCTGCAACTTATTGCTAGAAATGGGATAAATGCTGGAAAATCTCTCGACTCAGAGCACCTAGGAGCCACAGTGCAAAGCAATGTTTGTTTTGGAAATAAGATTACAACATATACAGTGATTCATAAATATTTGCATTTTATAATTGTTTCTGCAAATGGATTGGCAAGTCAGCCCACACAGGGATGGGATTCTCCCCCTACAAATGGAACAAGCTGCAGAATTTTAAGCAGTTTTCTTCTTAGTGCCTGTGAGCCCTGGTCATTTTTCCTCTCTTGGAGCTCCTCCCTCATGATGCGCGAGGGAAAAATTACTAATTTTTCGTTTGCATGTCTTCTTACTCGGAGTTGTGTGGGAAAGGCAGCCATTCTCAAAAAGCAACAAGACTGGCAGTAATAAAGCAATGGTCCGTTTCAAAATAGAGGCGGTGTTTCATCCAGACTCCTGCAGTTCCTTCCCTGTATCGTACAAGAGGGTGTATATACTTAAGGCGATGCTGCCACGAAGAGGCAACGTGCTCCGGCTCTTGCAGCACACGGAAATCCACCCATCGGGTTCCAGACAGAAGGACTTACAGTCTTACAAATACTATTTACAGTGATATTAAAGAAATCCCTAGTAATACTGGGGAAACCAGAAGAAGAACATGACTCCAGGGCAACACACACCCTCAGGGGTGCCTTTCCTCCAGGTACCTGGAGTGCCAGTCCCGCATGTTCTCTTCATCCTGCCTGACCTAAGGACATATGGAGGCTGGAGATACCTCCCCAGGCTGCTGAACGGCAAATCAAGAGTACATGGGAGGAATAACTAAGTCGCTTCTCTCTCCTCCCTCATATACCACGGGGGAAAAAAAGGAGGGAACTTCAAAAGGGTTTAAAAAAAAAAAAAAAAATCCAAGTCACAAAACAACAATGACACGGCAGCCCAAAAATGAGGTGGTCAACCTTCCAGTGCACAAAGCAGTGACAGCATTACACGGAGACAAAAATGCTCCTAAGGCTGTAGCTCGTGGACAAAACACCATGATACAGCCCTCCACTGTACCTTGTCAACACCCCACCCAGCAACAAGGTTGCTCTCCCAGGCCTCCAGCACAAGGGCTGCCTCTCCTAGGAGAAAGAGAAAATGGCATGCACAGGATTTCACTTGGGAATAATCACTCTCAAGCCCTCCTCTCCCCCACTCCTTTCCACATACTCCCCCACTGAGACAGACAGGTACACACACTTTGAGGTTTTGCTCTTTTTCTGCACTGGGTTGGACTCCCAAAGGGGAATTCAGGCAAGAAGACGTAAGGCAGAAGTTGGTGCTGCAAACACATCACCCAGCGGGTCCTCCCACTCTACCAAAGGGACGGTGCTATCTTCAGGGGAAGCTTGTTTGTCGAGTAAACCAGGCTGAGGAGACAGAAGATAAGCATGCCTAAAAATGCAGGAAAACAAACACATTTATAAACATCACAAAGAAACTCTCCACATCTACCTTCCGCAAAACAAGTCCTCCGTTACCAAAGTGATGAAGGGCGTACAAGGCAGCCCAAACATGCTTAACCTGGGCAACTAGAAGTGTATTTCAAACCAAGGTGGATCAAGTGCACGTGCTTAAACTGATTCCAGTAGAGGTTTCCTTAATTTTGGAGATCGGCTCCTTTCTCCCCTTAGCCTGTGTACCTGGCAAGCTCCCTGAGATGTCTCCCAAATTCCAGCAAGTGTACCAATTTCTGATCATTTGAATGAAGCTGTTGCTAAGCAACACCTTTCCTCTCTCTCTCCTTCCATTTTTTGGGTTCAATTACACTTAAAAAATGCAGGATGTGCTGGATGTGAGCAGAGAGAGATGTTGCTTAAAGTTTTACTAATGTTATTACAGATTCTCTAACCAAAAAAAAATTTCACGTTTTTAACCAAAATAATGCCTCAAAAGGAGCTCACTTTCATGGAAGGCTAGTCTCTCTGCAATTTTATTTCCGATCTTCTTCTCAGTCTTCAAATGAAAACCAAGTTTGTTAATAATATGATGTTACTAATTCTTACCTACAGCCTGTCCTGTATTTTTGAGGGCTCCAGTGCTAATCAGCTTTCTTACATCCATTCTTTCTTTCTGCTCATGTGTGTGAAGGTTGAAGGACCCTTTTCCCTTACTGAGTTATTGTAAACATCTGAAATAAAAAAATCCACGTAAGAGATAACCCAAAGCACACACTGCTAATGGGGGATTTTCTTTTAATTTCAACAGATTTTGGATCAGACCCTAAGAAAAGAGTCGGGCCATTTATAAATTTCCTTGCAGACACTGCACAGAAAATTATGAAGCAGTTTCTGTAAAGCGGCTCATTAATTTAAAAGGGTGGCTGATCCCTGAAGGGAAGACCCACTTCAACAGGAAGGTTCTGATGTCACACTGGGATTTCATTAGTGCACCGGCTAGAAAAGATGCTAAAATAAAATGTAAATAACTAACTAATTATGCATGCACTACAAAATGGAGCACCTCCAAAGTAATTAGAAATGTCCATACATGGCAGCCGGAACTGTAAGCTGAGCACAGAGGGTTCGTGCTCTCCAGCTACGACGACCGAGTGATCACGGAGAGTTTCTAGGCTGTGATGGGGCAAAAAGAGACAGCATTTCCTAAGTAAGTGTGCTGCCTGCGACTAAACTTAAATGACTAAAATTACAAGGGATTGAACCATTGCCAAACCAAGACATTCTGGGTTCATCCTTGTCTACCAGAGACCCATGTTAAGGGAGGCTGAAATCTTACATTAGCAGAGAGATAAAACTGGATTGTTTTTAACAGAGCTGAATCTCAGTAAAGACAAATATAGTTCTATATCTTGCCACTGAAAATGGTGGGAGCTACGAGAGAGGATGAACACAGTGACAAGTCAGGAACTAAGATGTTTCCCCTTCCCTTCACCAATTAAAATTTTCTTTCATTTTTGTGCCATTATTCTACCTGTAAAACCAAAGGATTCAATGTAAATGCTTCATTATTTTTTTTAGAACTCCTTGTTAGACCTTTTTAATCCTTGGCACACAGAGATGTCATTTTGAAATTATTTTCCTTCTAATGAAAGTACCATCTTTGCTAGGAGATGTAGGAAACTTTCTTTGTAGAGAATACAATTATGCAGAATGGCATAAATTTTGCTGTCATTTGTAATCCTAAAACTCCTGTGGAGCTATTGAAGCTACATGGGCATTTCAGAGAAGAATCTGTTTTAACTCTTTTGCACTCTCCACTTTCTTTACAGCAAGAGCTGTCACTTCCCACTCAATTCTTCTGCAAAGGCATCACTTCTCCTCTGCTGCAATCTGAACGGTGCCCCGTTCTGCCACAGCGATGTGATGCTCGGTACCTGGGCCAGAGGTTTTGTACCTTAAGCCGGGTCACACCTGTAGGAGCATTATTAGCAGCCAGCAGAAATGCCAGGCAAGGCTCCTCAGTCTAGTTGTTTCCTTTCCCAAGCCTCACCTCCATTCCGATTTAGAAATTGGTACACTGAAGGAGAGCCTCTCATGTCTCTCGTCCTTGGCTGGGAGTTGTGGGAACTACTGCTACACACTTTTCTTTTTTGTCATTGCGTAGCAAAACAAGAAACATCCCTCAGTTTTAAGGTCCTTTACAGTTCACACTATTGGCACCACAGTGTTTCCTCCTATAGATCAACTTTCTGTGCTTCATGCAAACGTCTATCTTGTTGCCTTTGTCATATCTATTCATAACTTCTTCACTCCTCCCAGCGTTTATCTGAAAATGCTCCTCTCTAGTAAAGCCAGGTTTCTCCTTTCTTCTTTTCAGAGTTATTTAAAGCCTTACATGTTACAAGAGGCATTCCAGCTCAACCAGCAACAATTTTACACATGTTTGTGTAATTCCTTACATGCCACAGGTCTCTTCCTTTTAAACTGTACTGGAGTAGAAACCCCTGACCGCCGTCTCCCTGAGACTGATCTGTATTGTACCTCTCTTGCATCGTTACGGGGAAAGCAGAGCTCGGTGACACCCCGAACCAAAGTCCTGCTCTGAAACTGCATTGAGTCCTCTCACCATGTACCTCCCTGCAAAATGAAAGCAACCAACATCACGCTTGTCATAGTAACCTACATTTTGGAAGAGGTGTTGCTAGATACAGTATAAGCTGCTTTCACAGCGTGTTTGCAACGTCTTTCTCAAGCCAGGTTTCAGACGTACGGTCCTGGAGGAAGCTCTGTGGTTCCCCCGTGCTCCTCTCGGGCCGGCACAGTCTGCTGCATTAATAACTCGGGTTAAAAGGCAAATGAACGTGAGGCAAATAAATACACTTTCTCAAACGACAGAAGAGCTGACGGTCTGGGGGAACCCAGCATGCCCTCTGGTAAGAAGATCCCAGGATTACGGAGGGCTTGGTTGCAATTCCCCTGTAGCTTTTTGAAGCAGTGACATTCGTCTACCTTGGGCGCTCGGGGCCGCTGAGGCCGGGGCGACGCCTGCGCGGGTGCACGGGGAGCGAGGCAGGGCCGGCCCTGCGCGCCAGCCCGCCCAGGCCCAGGCCCAGGCCCAGGCCCCACGACGCGGGGCCGAGGAGGGCTCGCCTCACGGGCAACGCACGTTACATACATGGCGTGGGCCGGTTGCCATGGGAACCACCTTCCTTTTCCCAGGCAGCGTAGGCAGACACCTGCAAGCCGCCGGCCTGCGCCCTGTAAGTTACCGCTGGTTCAGGAACTTACACCAAGCCGCCTTTCCACAAGTCGCTTGAAGTGCTGGCAAACAAAGCCCGTTTCGGGTGTTGTAACGACACTCGCGCCGAGGAAGGCCCAGCGAGCAGAGGGGGGCGCAGGGGCAGCAAGTGGGGTGCGCTGGGGGGCAGGGGCCATCAGGCCCCATCTGCCACAGAAATAAAGGGAAGCGGTTAAGGGAAGGGTGTCCCGTGTAGGAAAAAATGTATCGTGGAAAGGCAGTTTCAGCTTAAATACGCTGTGAACTGATTGATCAGTTACAGCAGGTTTCACTGGAGCCACTGCTGTAAGTCCTTAAAACCCATAGGGCTTTTTTTTTTTAATAGCATGTAATTTTAAACCGCCCCCCCCCCGCCTCCCCACAAGTTTAAAACCGTACCTAGGTCGAAGCTGCACACTGAGAACGGGGCATGAACAAGGCGGGTTTATTTTGGTATGACCATCCAATAAAAATAAACGTTCTTTTCAAAGTTTTAGGAGTGAAAAATAAAGAGTTTAATAATGCAGGTGTACGCTGCATACCTCTTCAGAATTACAAAACCAAAACATTAGAAATCCTTTGCGCATAGAATTTAGTTACCAAAATACAATAAAATTAAATTAAAAAATCAACGCGTTCACAGTCAACTATTTCTTTGCCTTAGTAAAGTCTCCAGAAATAAACACACAATTATTAAACTAGAAATCTTCTGCTCTGTTGAAGTCAAGGAGTGAACGCTGGATTCTAAAAAGAGGACAAATCGAAAGGGCAAAACACACTCAAATTTTTCTGGGAAGCATTTGCTGCGTGAGCAGAGCACTTACAACTCTCTATGTGCAGTCTTCAGCATTTTCTTTTTTTTTTTTTCTTTTTTTAGAAAATAAAGAAGGGGGAGAGCTGCTTCTGGTTTACAGGCTACAAGACGGGATTTGCAACATGCCATATTTTGTGTGGTCTAGCAAGCTACTGCTGGTTCAGGGAGCATACTATTTGCAACTGTTTCCCTGGATAACACCACCACATGCAAGTGTTTTATACCCGAGTCATATAGAAGGTTTATAATCCAAATGTATAAATACTCAAACAACCTTGTGCTAAAGCAGGTAAGAAATGCTAGAGAGAAAACAAATAATAAGAAATGATGTTTGGGGAATGGGGCAGGGGGGAAGAAACAAGGAGGGTGAGGGAAGGTGCTGCTGCTATTTTTCTAATGCAGTGAGGTGGTTTGTGAGGAGCTTTACATTCCTGGAAGATATGTTAAATTACAAGCATACTTTATCCATTCAAAACATTAACAAGATGATTTAAGCCATCTCCTACCGAGGACTTGATCTGAGGGTAGGAATACACAGTAAAGAAGAAGGTGCTTCACTGCTTGCTATATTCTGGAAGTATTACTTAAATTACATTCAAGTCATCAGATAATTATGAACTTTCTTTTCCTTTATATTTATATGGAATATTTATTGAATCGCACAGTGTGCTTTTACAATAAAGTGCTTTTTACGTCGGTTTCTTTGTTCATCCAAAATAAAACTGACAGTTATCCTTTTATAAGCTATTCTGAGAACATTTTCTCTTCTTTGAAACTGATTGATGCACTACTTTAAATGTTCCTGCAAATATCGTTTCAATTCAAGTTTCTGCATAATGTAATAAGAAGATAAAAGAATTCTATACTTCAACAAGAGACATTACAAAGCAACTAGAGACATTATCAAGGGCATTAACAAGCTCCTAATAGCAATAAAACCTTTTAACTGTCTGATGTAGAACATGCTCCCACCAAACCACCACATATTATGGTAATTGGCTCCAATTTCTGAGTCTTTCACTGTAAAGTTACGAAGACTTAGGCTGAACTGAAAAGAGAACCTGGAATCCACAGTTTAGCGGCTTATCCTTTTTTTTTATTATTGTTACTGTGGTGTTTTCTTTACAATATACAGAATCAGCACGAGTCCCAGCTGCAGCAGCAGCATTTTATATTCCGCTCTAAGGTTGCTGATTCTCATCTTATTCTTGTTTCTCAATACTTAAACGTATATGGTTTTAGTCCTTCTAACAGCTTAGCATTTAAAGAGCATGACAATGTGCGAATTAGTCATATTTCATCCACTTCATATGTTCATTCACTGGAACACTGGAAGTTTAGAAAATGAAATATAACTTAACTTCAAGGATCTAATTTACCTTGGGAAATAACATGGGCTATGTTGCTTACTTTTCTTTTTCAGGTTCCCCTCACAAAAACAGAAAACTTGGGCTTCAATCAGGGTCCCATGAAAATAAATAAAAATTCAGTAAACTATAAAAATGAAAGCAGAACCCGCAGCAGAAAAGTGGAGAAGTGACATGAGGCGCTCTGGTTATTAACCTGCAGTGTAAAGCCATACGTCCTGCTGACATGTCTATCATACCAGGCCATTCTTCACAGGCTGGCAACCTGTTTACTTGAGAAGGGCAATCCTATTGGTATCTAGAATCGTGCTCCAAAAAAGAAGCTGTCATTTCATGTCTCTGGAACAATCCTGGCTTAAGGGACAAGACGCCAAGAAACAAAGTACAGCAAAAGAAACTCCAAGGGGCAAAAAACAACCAAACAAAAAAACCCCACTCTATAATGTTTCCAGCCCAAAGCTTGCTGTTCAGACACCACAGAACCCGTCAGGCTCGATCTGCGTTAACACGATCAGCTTTTGGGGCACATGTGCAGGGGTTACAGAAGAAACACAGGCTGGAAACACCAAATGGGGTAACTGGACTACACACCTCCCTCTCTCAGAAGAGGGATGAACTACCTCATTTCTGAAGTTCTTGCTGATGGCGTGGAAGAGGATCACTTGGACTTCACCGAGATCATAAAAGCACAGCACGCAATTTCTATCTACCCCGGAAAAAGAGTTCTACTATTTCCAGTACTGTTTAATGGCACAATCCTTTCATTACAGTGTAAATTAAAGTAATCCTTTATTATTGCCATTATCAAAGGCTGCTTTAATTAGACTCACTTGAAGGTTTGTTAAGGTTTTTGACAACAGAGCACACAATCATTACACAGTTACAAACATGCTTTCAGCAGGGTTACTAACAAACCTCCTGAAGCCTGCTCAGAACTCAGATAAAACCCGGACAAACTCCTTTTCCAAAGCTCTGTGAGTGTGCTCTTCCCACTGCAGCTACTGTCAAAGTTTGAGGGATTAAAAAAAAGACAGATTTGAGGAGCAACAGGAACAGAATAGACCTGCAACGACACCAATTACGTAGGTGAAACATTTTATCAAAACATTGTAACTACTGTGACTTCACTTTCACAGAACATGATATGATGTTTTTGCTTGACACCGGATTTTCTTTATAGATCCCACCGAAATCTGTAGCGCCTTGCGTTTTGCTTAGTCCAGTCTACTGTATCTCTGGTGTTAACTCATTAACACGTGGGTTATTACCCTTGTGAAAACAAAACCGGCATCATATTATTTTACACGTTTCTGCAGTGAACCAAAGCCTGCCGCCAGTGCTGGTCTTTGTCACGGATCAATCTCTGGAATGGTGGCATTTCTAAAGGCATTTTTAGGGCGTTTTCGAAGAATTTCGTTGTTAAAGCAGTGCATTTTCAAGCCATTATTTTACAGGAAATAAGCAGAAAGAGGTCAACAATCCTAGAGCATGGGAAGGGGAATAATCGGGCACCACAACACTGTCTTTAGTATATGGTCAAGACAAAAACCCCGCCGGTACCGGCCGAAGGACGGGGGACACGTTAGTTACCCCCGTGAAGACGCTGCCGCTGGCTTATCGCTGCGGCTGAACGACGCCCAAGCCTTCCGACGAACAAGCGGGTTCGGGCCGAAAGTTTGAATGACCGTGTTAACGCCTTAGAGCGGGGGGGCGGAAATACAGAAATAAGGGTCACCCCGACGGCACGGGGAATCGGCGGCAACCCGCACCGCGCTTGGAGGCGGGGCCGAGCGGCGGGAGCCCGCGCGGCGCGGTGCACGAGCAGCCCCTAGCGGGGCCGGGGCGGGCGGCGCCGGGCTCGCCCGGCCCCCGGCAGGCGGGCGGCCCCGGCCGCTGCGGGGGGTTCGCTGCTGGCGCCGATTGCCCCGCCGCTGCCCTCCGGACACTCCCGTCCCGACCGGCTTCTCCTCGCGCTCTCGCCCGGTTTTTCTCCCTCCGGCACTCCGACAGGGGGGGGAAAAAAAAAAAAAAAAAAAGAGCGGCTAACGTTCAAAAATGTCAATTCGTCTCACTGAAATGTCGTTACCTTTGGAAAGAAGATTTAACATGACAGGGGAACCCTGCTAAAAACTTCCTCTAATCTTGCCCTTCGCTGTGCTTCACAGGGCACCTGTGATATTTGGCGACCCCAGTTTTAGGCAATGAAGCTCCTATTTAACGAAGACACCAGGAGGATCCCCAAAGTGCCAAGCTTCACGGGGCGGGCGTGAAATGCCGGTGCAAGTGGCTGCCTGCCCCCAGCCAGGGAAGAGCTGCTGCCCGGCCCCCGTGGGTCTGCCCCACTCCTGCACCCACCCAGCAGGACCCACTCTAGCTGCTCCATGGCCTGGGCCCAAATCTCGTCCTAACAAAGACTGTTGAGCTCGGCAAGCTGGAACTGCTCCTCCAGTACACAGGAAAATGAAAGCGGTAAGATCAGAGAGTTTCTGATTACAAAAATCAGTTTGATTATGATTTAGAGAGATCAGAGAAATCAAATACACCACCGAAGGGGGATAAAAAGCTCCTCTGTAACTTTCTACTAACTGCTGCTTTATTTGACCAAGAGAGGGAGGAATGAATGTAAGGAAAGCAAACAGTGTGAATACACTCAGCCCTAACTCATGATTAATAATTGCTACTTACCTGACATCAAAAAGCACCACCACAGCCCTGGGGGACAGAGCCCCCGCAAGCACTGGGCTGCTGTACAGGCTCAAGGGGTTCATGCTAAACCCCAGACTGGGCATCATCAGGCTCTCGCACACGGTGTCTCCGCACAATCTCTCCTGCATCCTTGTAATGCCCAAAACACAGAGCTCTGCACACGCCGAGCACGAAGCCTGGGGGCTGCAGGTCAGTGCCAGCAGCTGTGCAAGCACGGCGGGCAGCTCAGGAGCTCAGGCCGCCTCACAGTGACCTCTTGGACCTACGTATCTTGCAATAAACTCGCAAGGACAAACCAAACCACCACACACCATCTCCTCTCCTAATCCTGCCTCCCTTTTACAGGCAGACAGACAGACAACAGGCAGACCTGGATGCTGTTTGTAAGCGCTTAGACACATCACTGGGTTAGGACAGCACAAGCAGCTCACGTGCTGCCGCTGAGCCACAAGAACCGACGGCGGGAGCTGCTGTACCAGCTGAAAATGTGAGGCGAAGCACATCTGCCTAAATCACGAACTCCAGCACAACGCATGACTCACTCTTGCACCCAGGAAAGGAATTGCTTCTGCTCATTCATGGAGCTCAGGTGGCACCAGCAGCTGAATTTTACAACCAGCTTCCCGGCTTTGTTTGCTTCTTCCTATACAAAATGTGCGGTCCTTCATTTTGCAGAGTATTCTTGAAAGTCGACTAGTTCACTGTAGCTGCATAGTATTGAAGATGCGCCCCAGATTAGACTAGCAATTTTTCAAAAATAAGTGGGAAAAATCAATCTTTTAAAAAAATAATAAAAATAAAACCCAAAAATAAATACAGAAAAAGAGACTGACCTTTAAGATCCCCATCTGAAGTTACAAATCTCTTCAGGGTCATTCCAGCACTAGGAGAAGTGAGCAGGACTGGGCTCTCCTGAGAAAAAGCAGCTAAACTAGCCCAGTGTTATTTTCAGGAATTAGCCAACCAGAACGAACACAGGTGGCTAAATCTCATCTAAAAAGATTGCACTGGGCAAGTAGATCCTGGCCTAGGGAGTCCTCAGAAAATCTGAAACCTAAACGTTTAAGACCCTCAGCATTAGGGTGTCCACCATTGAATTTTTGAGCAATATATTTAGATCGACTCTTCTTTTCCTCCCCCTATTTCATAGGCCTGTCAGACAATTCAGGTTGGAAGCCACCACGGGAGTCCCTCCTGTCCAGCCTCTGCTCAGGACAGGGTCAGCCATGAGACCAGACCAGGAGACTCAGGGCTTTGTCCAGTTCAGTCTTGAAAACCTCCAAGGATATCAAGGACTGCACAACCTCTCTGAGCCCTTACTGCACTGCTGGACCACCCTCAAGGGGAAGGTCCCTCCTTGTATCAGCCTGAGCCTCTCTCGTTCAGCTTACCACCGCTGCCTCTCACCCTTCCACCATGCACCAGCATGAAGGGCCTGGCTCTGTCTCCTCCATAACGTCCTTGCAGGCACTGACAAGTTGCTGGTAGGTGCCCAAATCCATCTCCTCCCCAGGCAGAGCAAGCCACCTTCCCTCAGCCTCTCCTCACAGGGCTCCAGCCCCAACCATCTTGGTGGCCATTCACTGAGCTCACTCCACTTTAAGGATGTCTTTCCTGTATCAGAGGTCCAAACTTGATGTAGTACCTAAACATGGTGTAGCAAGTCCTGAGAAGGGGATAACCACTTCCCTCTGCTTCCTGGCTTTGTTCCTTTTAACAAAGCCCAGGATGCCGTTGACGTTCATTACTGCGGGGGCACGCTGCTGGCTCACGTTCAGCGTGCGGTTCACCAGACCCCAAGCACTTTTCTGCAGAGCTGCCCCCAGCCAGTCCATCCCAGGGGAAGCCCAAAGGCTCCTCCTTCCCCAGGGCAGGATTTTACATTTGTCCCTACTGAATTTCATGACATCCCTAGCAGCCCCATCCTCCAGCCTGGCTAGGTGTCTCTCCAGCCCGCAAGTGTGTTGACTGGTGTCCCTCCCCCAGTTTGGTGACACCTGCAAGCTTGATGAGAGTGCACCCCACCACTCCACAGGTTGCCGACAGGGATGTCAAACAGGCCAGGTCCTAGGATAGACCCCTGGTGCTCCACATGCAGAGTGAGACCCACCACCCAGTTGGGTTCGTATCCACCTAGTCATCTACTCATCCAGGCCTTAACACCCTAATTTGGACACTTGTTAGCCGCTGCCTTTTTAAAAGCTTTTTCTGTTATACTGATGTAACATAGAAAGAAACGTCAGTGTAGGAACCTGCTCAGTAGGCAGAATAATCAACCCAATCACTGGGAAAGACCATTTCTCCCAGCAAAGAGTGAAGAAGTAAGAAAACCACAAGAACGTCCTACATTTGACTTTAGAGACAAGCCTGTTCACGCAGTTTGCAGCATTGCCTTACACCGTAAGTGCCTGAGCACCTTACGGAGTTATTACATACTGTAGCAGATGTCTAAATACTTTTCAGATCTAACTAGCAAGTAAAAGCCACACCATGTTGCTGTCACCTGCTTTAGTGCAGACAGGGAAAGAGGTGACCCCCCCTTTTTTCTTTCACAGCATTAACTTCTTTCTTCATCAGTGCCTCTCCCCTGAGTCCCCATTGCCTTCACCTTCTTGTCTCCCAGTGTCAAGGCCCCCATCTCCCCGCTGTCCCCCAGGTCCCTATTTCAGTTTCCCCTTTTCCTTCTCCTTCCACTGCCAAAGGACACAAGCAGCCAAAGCCAGACAGGCCAAAACAGACTTTTTCCATGGTCAGAGAGACCCAGGTGAGCTTCTCCTGACTCTTACCTGTCTCCTGCTGGGGCTCTGCTGCAGGTTGCCTCCTACACTTCATGAGGAACATTTTCCATTACATTTTTCATTTCCAACTCTCAACCTTTCTATCATATGATTTCAGATTAAAACAGCAGGAATTTTGTACAGCTTATCTAGTTCAATATGATCTTTCTGTCGGCTGCTGGAAAAAGATTAGTAGACGTTAAAGCCAAAAGCCAAAATCCAGCTGTGATTTGTCTCCAACCTCACCCTAGAAACTTAACCTCATCCCAAACACCCGAGTTTTTCTAACTGAAACCAAGGGCTTGTACACATGAACCATCATTCGTAACCCTAACACTCACCACAACACACTTTCAACTATCATAGCCAGATTTTCCTCGGCTGTGCATGTTTTTCAGTGATTAACATAGTACAACAGCTAGATGTAGTTTCAGCTACTGAACCTGTATTTAACAGCTGCTCACTGCCCTGCAGGACTGCCAACGCTGCTTTTGCTACAGGCAGGTAAAAGAAGAGTGTGAGAAGACCCACGTTGGCTTAGACCACCAGTGCACCCAGGCAAGGGCTCTAACCACAGCCAACAGGGAAAAGAAGGAGAACACATACACCGACGGTGATAACTCTCTCTGGCCATCTCTGGCCTTAAAGATAACGCCTTTGTATTTAGTAAGAGAACATACAAAGAAGATAAACACCTCACTGGTGTTTCTCATTGCATTCCTAAAAAAAGGGAGAAAGCTTCTGACAAAAGGAGTCCTTCCCCAAAACCGATGGTTTTCAGTGCTCCTGCCAGCACAGCTCTTGAGGGAGATCCAGGGCAGGCTCTCACCCTAAACCCAATGCAGAACAGCTCTATAATGACACATGATTTATATGTATTATACTGGATTAGCAAAGAGACAAATGTTATTTCTACCATTTTAAAATGATTCCCATATTCAGACTTTTTGTACCATTTCACAGAAGAATACGTACTCTTTTGTTAGCTATCATGTCTGTACCCTGTACTAGTTCCCTTCATGTTTTCCATCTACCTTGTGTCAGAGCGGTGGTTCCTGGACTGTAGTCCACCGAGTCACAGCAACTGATCCACAGGAAAAGGTGCACAGCTCTGCATTGCCTTTGCAATGTTCAATAAAGTTTAATGGGGAGGACACTGTATTCCTCCCACCAGCCCACCCCTTGCAACTTCATAATTGCCTGTGGAAAGGCAAAAAAGCTTGGGAGTCACCGTCTGCTTTCTGTTCTAAAGAATAATGGCTTTATAATGGAATTTTCCAATGAGAAAATTAATCTGGCCTTATTACAAATTAGGATACCTAAGAAATTCACAAAAGCATGTCTCTGCAGTGAAGTACCCAGATTCCAGAATTTTGCAACTTGCAGCCACTAACTGGCTTGATCTTCTAATTTACACTGACACCACTTTACAATGACCTGCCTACATCTGACATATAAGCACAATTTAATGCTTGTTAATCAACAATGAGGGGAAGTGTAAGCCCTGCGTTCCTTATCTAACGCCTTCCCTCTCCTCTGCGGAGGGAGTTAGAGGATTTGCCTTGTTCTGTCTATCATCTTTGTTAAACACCAATCGCTGGAGTAAATCTGGCAAGTAGGCTGACTTCTGACTTCTTTGTTCATATTTGTGTCACATACAAATATGTTGCTGGCTATATTTTCTGGTGGTGAACTTCTTGGGTTCTTCTTAACCAGTTAAACAGAAATGCATTATAGAACAGAACATAAGGGAATTTCAAAGTATTATAAATACAGGATTAGGAAACTTGCCAGCAATGTCTATTGCTGACAGCTGACTTTAATAAAGTTCATCAGCATTAATTGCCTCATTGTTGAATGACTTTTGCATGTAATTATCACCAGTCTAAACACAGATTGCCTCAGGTACAGTATCTAATGTAATCATGTTCTGAATCCTATTAAAATAGCCAAGCTGTAGCAGAGATTATTCTCTCCCTAACAGCAAGGAAGTGAATGAAGCAACAGGAGCAGGGGGAAATTATTCTGCTTATCCTAAACAGTGTTAATTTCTCTGGCTCGTTCCAACACTTCCAGCAATACTTTGGTGCCACAGATGCAAGACTTAGAGATGCCAGTTCTATACCAGTGTCATTTATCTCAAGGACAAGTGAAAATTCCTGTGCCCCACTAGAAAGAAAATGCCTGAGGCATGATTGCTAAAATGAGCTTTAAACGTCATGCTATATTTTAATGGACAGAAAGATGGATACATCAATGTCTAAAATAATAACTCTTCGATTATATTTATCAGAACAAGGCAAGGCTGGAATTGTAATTTGAAGAAGTCTGAGCTCCAGTATTGTGAGCTAATACTCAAGGAGGGAGGACAGACAGCCCCTTCTTTGAACTTCTGTGCTGTTTTAAGAAGATGTTTTTAAGATCTAAAGGTTCAGCATCAAAGACAAAATTTCATACTTTTTTTACACCAACCTAAAATCTTCACACCATATTACTATCCCATTCCCAAACCCTACTTTCTCAATAAAAAATAATCAGTTACTATTCCCTTTCCTCTTTTGAGACTTAACAGAGTACGTTCTACTCTTCTGAATCATTACATGCAATAGACACATGAAGAGTTTAAAAAAAAATAAATAAAATTTTGCAATTTTGCTTGTAGATTTATTTAAGGTCTTCAAAAGGATCATCTTAAAAGCCTCAATATCATCTTAGGAATGAGTTGCTTGTCATAGCAAATTTTGTCAATGCCAAATACCCACTATTCTCACGTATATGCCTCCTTATATGCATGCCTACCTATCACCTGACAGCGTTCTGGAGTGCATTTTCAGTGAAATCAATATCCAAGATTGTGTTTCAGCCACAGATTTAACAGCAAAGGACTTCAAAACTACGTAACACAGTATTGCAAAATACAGCATGAAAAGCTGTATTGAACAAGGACTTTCAGCAGTGAAAAAGGATTTGACTATGGAACACAGACAGACAGCTTCAGAAATTTTACAATATTTTTAAACACTACTAAGCTGTTCTTGATTTGATGTTGTGTGTTGTCAAGGGCTTTTGCAGTTCTCTTGTAAGAAAAGTAGCTGCAGACATAAATGCTTGAATAAAGACACGACTTGTCACATATTACCTTCCTGTATCCCTCCTCACGTTGCTTTTTCTCTCAAGTTTATTAGCATTAATAACTGGAAGCACTGATGTAGCCTTTTAGGGTATTAGACCAAACCTGCAAATTAATGCATTGGCTCATCACAATTCATTAATCAAGCCTGTGCTGGATTTAACAGACAGCAGATTATTAAAGACACCAAATTACACAGACGAAAAAACCCAGCTCCCAGCGGGTCAGATGTAATGTGAATGGTTTTGCATAAAACCATAAACCTGCTATTAAATTAAAAACAGGCAAAAATTATGTCCGCTGCTTATCTAAAGTAATTTTTTTTTAAAAGGGATGTTACGCTAATTTACTTCTTAACTGGTCCTGGTTACACAGCAAAGGACTAAAGGTTAACTGCAATGGCTCCTCTGATGCTTAGTTAAGCAACTAACACTAACATATCCTGACTGAGGTGAAGAAATTAATGAAATTACTACTGTAATTCATTACTAATGGAAAATTGTCAATGCTTTCAGCCAGCAGTTCACACAAATTTTCTGCAGACATGGAGACCTAGTACAGTGACTCATGCTCTTAGACTTGCTACTCTTATTTCAAGTTCTAGCACCATTCATCACGGCTGAACTTTATGTCATGCTATCCAGCCAAGTTTAGCAACCTTTGATCTCAGTAGCTGAGGTCTTCCTACTTCCGTGACACGGGTTTATGAAGGAAGAAAAAAATAACATGTAATTTTCAGCATCAATCTAAGGAATGCTAAAATAAAGAGAGAAGAGCGGCAGAATCACTGCAACCAGCATCCAAACATAGGAGAGCTTGTAATTTGCCAACTAATGATGCTAAAAGCAAACAGTGTACATGAGTGCAAAATTTATATATCAATTACCAATTTAAAGCACAACATTTATAACAAACAGTGAACACTAACAGTTAGTGAAAAGCCTGAACAAGACAGGTCTTTTAGTGCCATAGTCCTGGTTTCCCTTTATATTTTTCACTAAACCACAGAACAGAATATCAAACTGAGATAGGATAACAAAGCTGTCCATCCCAAAAAAGAGATTCATCTGTGACTTCCGTAACAGTTGTCATCTATAGGTAGCAAGAATATGTTATATTCAGTGACTTTGACGTAAATAAAGTTTTTAATATTACTTGACCACATATAACATGAAACTCCTAATAGGAGCATTCTTTTATGTTAATTTATAGGACAATGTTGCTTTATGGTGTGGGGTTATACTGAGAGGAAGGTAATAAAGATAACGTTGATGATCTTCCCATTGATTTGCTTTTTGTTTGTGAGCAAGATGTTTCTGATGGCCATAAATACCCAAGAGACAAGAATTGTGCAGCATGGTTCCCAATGGAGCACCAGGGTTAAGTTATGGAAACAAAAATTAAAGTCTGAGTATCAGTACTGTTTTCCCTCATGGAGAAGAGCAGAATTAAAAGAGGTAGGGAAATCCCCACCCATACAGAAACCCGTCAAAGTACACCCAAAGCTGCTTTGACTCTGTTCTGTGCATCCCACCATGTGAAATGGAAAGAAGATCTGGCACAATGAGAGTTAACACAGGCACAGAGAGAGCTTTTAATGGAAGAAGACAGCAGCTTTGCTGTCACATCCTTCCCTCCCTTTGGGGAGTGGGCCTCTGCGGATGATGTTCAGCAAGCATGGCCAGAAAGTCCCTGTACATCACCTATTTTAAGTGATATATGGTCTCCTCAGGAGAAGCCAGTGCAAGTAAAAGCCAAAAGAACATGGACCAGGGAAGAGCCTCTCTGCAGATGTTGCTCATTCCTTATACTCAGTCCACAAGCATCCATCAGCTGCTTTCAGGGACCGAGTGCTGAGGCAAAGAGGATCCCCGTGCACCCCGAACGGTATTTCTCAGGCTAAGCTTTTGCCGAGTTCAAAAATCAGCATTTCTCATAACTCAGAGACGGGTATTACAAGAACTCTTACTCAAACACCAGCTTGCGGTACAGCACGCACCGAGAGCAAAGCGGTGCACGAGAAGGTGTCTGCTTCACTCTGCAGTTGTTACTCCCGCTAGATTAGAACAGTGGCAGAGCTCAAAAATTTGGTAATGAAACACAGAAATCAAAGGAATGATAAGGTCTTCATGGATGCTTGGAATGTATTCAATGTAAAAGCCTCCGGTTATGTTATTTAATACACAAAAATGACTTACACTGCTAAGTGAATTCTCGCTGAAATCAGCCGAGCGCTGCCTTTGCACACACATCTCTACTGAAGGACTATAATGTACTACATCAAGGACGGTCCTTTTGCCAGTATCGCAGGCCAAATCTCTACTTCAGACACTGGACTTGTAACATCTTACGATGCAAGTTAGTAACTTTTCTGTCAAGTTTTTAAAGCATTAGCTGTAAGCCCCACTTTAGCATTCAGTGGGATGGTATACACAGTCCCATTCTTTACGCAAAGTGTCCCAAAACACTTGGGGGTTAGGCAGAAACTTAGCACACACATGTAACACTGCGGCAGTAGCTGGACTTCTCTACAGTACAAGCAGGTGAAACCAAGGACTAGTTTAACAGCAACAACAAAGTACATCTTCCTAGCGCTACACAAATTACAAAATTTTAATGTTGAATGCGTTCCTTAATTACCTAAAACTCTGCAAAGAATAACGTGGTTTAAATTTATTATGCAAATTCTCTTAATTTATGACAGATTGCTACTTCAAATACAAGTATTAAATCTCTATTAGATTCGTTGAGGTAATGCACTAATATGCATCACTAAGGTCTTAAATTTCTAAGCATCAATAGTGTTTGTTAGATGCAAATAAGGATTACCTTAATTAAAACACTATCCTCAGCATCTCAGAAGATTTAATCCAAATCTTTATATAGGGCACATTCATTATCTATCTCCAGTTAATAAAAATATGACCTACTTTGGTTACATTTTAGAATTTAACGTTGATTACCATTTTGTTAATAGAAATAAGATACTAAAGACTTTAAAGACAAGCCAAAAGCAATTTTGCCAGCCTAATTAAAATACTATTTAATGGTCTCAGAAGGAGCTTTATATTTATTCATAATGGTAGACTTTTTAGAAATGTTTTTAAAATACTGAATTAGACAAGAGACTCCTAAAAATATACCGAAGGATAACAAGTGAGATTTATAACCAACGAGCTTGAAGCAGAGCCTGAAGAGATTAAGAGAACTCCACAGGGACACTTTTGAACATGCGAGCTGTTCTGATAAGCTCAACAAGACTCCTCACTTCTGTAGGAGGAGGCCCATACCATGTGTCTTTGCAGAAGCAAGGCTTAAATTAATCATAACACTCCAAATGTAGCGTCAAGTTACTGCTAAGTAGTAGTTTCCAAGGAGACGCGATGCTTATCAAAATACCCTGATGCGCTGCAGCCTGTCAGATCTAAGACACTATCTGAATGGGTTAGTGCACTTCTTAGCAAAATGCAGCTTATTCTGGATTAAATCAGGGACAGGGCAGGCTCAGCAAGAAGGCAAAGTTTTGGGAGAGCAGGCAGAGCGTACGTCCTCACCATAAAGCTTCTCTTGTACCTACTACTGCCATATCAAAAGGATAAAGGGGGTCCAGAGGGACCACGGCCAGCCAAAGTGTGTGGTCAGAGACCCTGAGGGACACCCCTTCCCCAGAGTCATCCACTCCGTGGATTTCTCAAGCCAATGCGCAAAGTTCTCTTTTCACAGCGTTGCTCAGCAAAATGTAGCTTCCCTGTACGTATCCTCTTCTCCACACAGAAAGGTTGGACAACAACATGCATCCTACAGAGAGAGCCTGTCAGGATTTGTCCTTCAAAACACACACAGGTGCCACTTACAATATCCTAAAACAAAATACTTATTTTTGAAGGTAAGAAAGTCAGGCGATGGCTGAATCCAAAGCCTTGTCCATTTATCACTCAACAAAAACTCTAGCATATAGAGTTTCTCTTGCTGAAATGAATTCAGATTGGACACCTATAGTTATTGCTGGGTTTAGTTTGTTGAGAAGTTTTGAGGAACTGAGAATCTTGCTGCTTTCAAGAGACACAATGTTTATGGCTTTCTACTAAAACTGGCTATCAATTCCTACATTGTAAACCTGAAAGTATTATGGGTGAACAGTGCCACAAACTAGGGTCATCGCCACAAGTGGAAATCTTCAGTTTAATTAAAGTCAGTACATACTGTTTTCTCTTATCTCCATCACAGAGAAGCCACCTGCTCCAACAAGGGATCCAAGCAGCCAGTGGCTTGGCTGGGAGACCAAACGGCAGATTCAGGCAAAGCGACATTGTTCGGAGAGGAGGCCACGGGCAGATGGAAGGACGCGTGCAGAGCCGAGCAGCGCTGGGGGGAAGCTCCCTGTGCAGAAGACGTCTCTGGGTGGAAACACAAGAAGCAGGGCCTGGGAACAGCAGTGACCCTCATCCTCTGCTGCTGCCCCCGGCGCGGGGCGGGGAGCCGGAGGGGCAGCTGGCCGCTGAGCCCCGGGGCACCCTGCAGCCATGGGGCCCGGCTGCCTCACCAGCAGCTGGCCAGCAAGTAGGGGCTGCAAGCCCCAGGGCAGGCGGGAGGCAGGCGGGACGCCCCGCAGCCCCCAGGCACGGGCAGCCGGGGGGCCTGGTGCCCACGCAAAGCCTCGCTGCAGCCGGTGGTCTCCATCCACACCTTCTGCTTCCGCATGTCGCGCTCTGTCTGGCACGCTCCGCTTCGTTCCCTCACATGCATCAGTCCTTAGTCCAATGTCTTTTTCCTTCTCCCTCGTTCAGTATTTCCACCCTATTTCTTCTTTACTTTGTAATTCTTTGCTGGCCCTATATCACTAAAAAGCGATATAAAATCTCCTTCCCAACTCCCAAACGCACTTTCAGAAAAAACAAGGGTAATGACACATTTTCCCCTCCACCTCTTTGGCCGCGCTCAGTCCGACAGCGGCAGCCGCTGCAAACAGCCCTTTCGGCTGCCGCGTGCCCAGGACAGCAGCGTCCTGCCCTGTCGCCACGCGGGTCCCCAGCCCCGCAGCCTCCCGGCGCACCCGCTGCTGCACGCACCTCCGCAACCCCCAAAAGCCGATTGCTGAACACGAGGGGTTAATTTTATGAGAGAAGGATTTTTTTAAGCCTAAAAAACCTGATGACATTAGAAAGCTCATTGTAAATTTTACATAAAGAGGTCTTGTCTCTTTATCATGTGTATAAATGTCACCCACTGAAAGACTGTTGTCACAAATGCCTCCCATGAGTGCCAGATCTGTCTGTAACATGGCGTATAAGATGCTTGTTCTTCTAGTGATCTGCACTTTTCGGCAATTATTAATTCCTTAAACATTT
Organism: Phaethon aethereus; assembly: GCF_964289735.1. Taxonomy (NCBI): domain Eukaryota; kingdom Metazoa; phylum Chordata; class Aves; order Phaethontiformes; family Phaethontidae; genus Phaethon; species Phaethon aethereus. Next base: position 16,038,197 of record NC_138584.1, read on the forward strand.
TAAATAGACCTTTTCAATTGAGCTTTCACCTCTTGAGGTCACTGCAGCAATCTCAGCCCGTGGGGCTCATAGTCCCCCTTTTAGCATTCATTTTCAAAGACATATAAAACACGCAGACAAACCAAGAGTCAAAAGCAGACTCCTGAGGCCAAGATCTGTTTTTCCCAAAAACTCTTCCATATGTTAATATAACTCACTTTTACCAGGTTTCATGCATGAGACAAGGAACTCTCAAATATTTCTTATCTCAGGGAAAGCACAATAGTCAGGATTTTTCCCCTTTCAACTCTCAGCTACTCCTCTCCATGAGAGCATAGGCTGGAAAGACGATAAGAAGAGTATTCTAGCAGATCTATCCCTCTCTCTTCCTTTATTAAGAAAGCAGAAAAATAAAAAACCCATTACTTCCAAAACGGAGGCAGGCTTTTTGTGAGATAAGCCACTCCTCCACATCGTGTATTCCACCGAAGGGATTCATATTGGGCTCAGTATCTTCTAATGGTTTCATCAGTTAATATTAAATTGGTTTCAGATAGGAAAAAAAGAATTTTCCTTGCAGTGCACTAAATGATTTGCCTTCATATAGACTGCATAAACTACATTTCTGAAGAGGAACAAACAATTATTGTTCCATTTATGTAAGTGACAGTGAATGGATTCTCACAGACTGACAGTCTGCATCCCATAGCGTTGGTATTTTGCTGTGGAGTTGACTTTCACTATTTGGTCATTTTCTTACACTACAAATGGAAAGACGTTTCACAGTAAAAACACAAAGGGATGGTGTTTTGTAGCAGAGAGCTCTGGAATTAAGGTCTTCCCATCCTCACGACAGCAAGATGGTCCCTACTGTCAGGGCTAGAATTGCCAATATGTAAAAACCACCAGTGTAACAATTTGGACAGTTAATGGGATAATGTGGCACATTGTATGTGGGGTGACAGTCAGGTGTCCCCAGAGTCACTGTCAGGATCAGTTCTCATGCAGCCTAAAACCAGCTCTGATGCCCACCTAAGCCCTTGTGCCTGTCACAAGGTTGGCCAGGGACAGCCTCTGTCCCTTTGCCTGGACAGAGAGCACATTGCCTGCCCATTTCCTCCAGCCCTCGCCGCCAGGGCTGCTCCCTCAGCTCTGGGGCCAGCCAGACTGAAATCAGGCCCCTCTGTTGCTTCTTCAGAGGGCAGCTGCACTACACAAACTGTAAAAGAAAGCGAGGGAGATCACTGCTTTCAGCACAAACCCATGCCCTGGGCAAGCAAAGCTTTGCTCCCTCTTTATTGGCAAATGGAGCAACTGAAGTGACACCCAGGCTATCTTGACCACAAGCAAGCTTTACCACTGGCTTTACCGCTGCCAGCTATTGTTTTCCAGGGAAATGACATTTCATCACTGAAAACCGTAGGATGTTGCTGTCATAAGCCAATCACTACACAAGCTCTTTTAGTTGCTCTCCTGCCTATGTTGAGTCCAAAAGGAGTTGTGAAACAAACTGGACCAAGCGAAGAGCAGTGTGCTAACCACTGTACATTTCTGATTTTTACCACGCTGTGCAGTAATTTTCGAGAAGTGCCAAAGCTTCCTGTTTCCGCGAGCCTCAATTTTCTGTTCATCAGTGGAACCACCCTTTTTACTTTGTATCCAAAGGTAAATTACTAGATTTGGAACAACTCGCACCATGTTTGACCTTGAGCGATGACCTGAGGTTTACTGCAGGTTATTTGTTCAAACACTAGTCCTTGTTCAAAGGTTTTAGCATGTTCCAGCATCCCCTCTGGCTTTAATAGGAAAAAAAACAAATGAAAACAAAACCAAAACCCACCCCTTACGTGTGCAGATAGTAGTCTCTCAAACACGTCCGTGCACAACCTAAGAGATGTCACTTTAGATTGCCACAAGCTGTTTTGCCGTGAAAGTAATCTTTTCCCAGGCTTCTGCTTCCTCTCCCGCTTGCTACTGGCCACTACAAAAATAAGTCTGTTACACAAGAAAAAAAAAAATCTTCTGTTTGGGATAAAGAATCAGAATCTTTTAGAAAGACTTTGGTATTTCCATGTCTGTGTGTTTTGGGTTTTCCTTGTGGTTTTTTTTTAAACTTATGAATGAGACCTACAGATTTGTTGAAAGTTCTGTTAGCCGTCATGGTGTGCTTCCAGAAGTACATCTCTTTTCTTTCTGCTATCGTAAAATGGCATAAATAGAATCTCTTGCTGCTGGCTCAAAAAAAACCCCACAGAAAAACCCCACCTTCTTTCTATCCAGAAAAATCTTAGATCCCCTTACTGCCACTCCTAAGGGTCCCTGCAAAATACTGAGTAATAGGAATTACATGCATTCACATCTTTCTTTGTGGTAGTTTATTCCACAGCAGCTGAAATTTTCTATACATTTGTTGCTCCACTTTGAATGATTTGCTGTTAATGAGAGATTTTCAGTGAGCTATAACTCATTCCTACTTCAGATCCATAGGAAATCTAACAACTATAATTCCTATTAGGACTTTCAATCACACGTTCTACCTAATGTCGGGAAAACTTTTTATGTTGCTGCTAAACAATTATCCACAGCTCATTTGTTTCAACTTAGCAATGCATTTATAGAAAAAAATCCATAAACTACATGAGTAAAAATCAATTATTTCCCTTTTTTACATAGCTATTACTAATAACTATGAAAAAAAATCCCAGACATTAGCTTTTCCTTGTCCCAGCTACCAAGAACATTCCAACTGTCCAGCTTTCAAAAACAGTGCTCCCCAGTATTGAACCTTCTACAATCACCCTCTTTCTTTGGAACTGTTTACATGGTTTCAATTTAGTTACCTTTTCCAATAGATTTGATCAAGTAAATAAATATTTCTGGGCCAATACCAGTGCTCTGTGGGTATTTTTACAAACACTGTTACACATCGAGTAGCCCAGCTTCTATGGGTGTTTAAAAGACCTTAAAAATCGCCTACGTGCTGCCTGTACTTCCAAGCTTTGCCTTTAGCTGTCCCCAATTCCCCCACACAAAGAGCTCTTTGGTGCCAGCAACAGGCACAACTACCTGTTCTCCTCTGCTGAGCACTAACACCAGCTTCTGCCAGGAGCTCAGAGAGATAGTAACTCTGGACTGGTTTGGGGACATCTCTTTATTCCTGCTCTGCTTTATAGTTTTCCTTCTTATGATAATTTTTTTCACAGCACCATTATGTAAATGAACAGCTTCTCCTGAGGTTTTATCACTGTTTATTTGTTTTAAAGAGCATTCCCCTGATTCTTCAAAATTAGACTGAAGGAAACCTGTAGCATCTTTTAATAATTAGTATTGTAGGAAGTAAACAGAATTCATAGCAAGCAGCTTCTGGCTCCCTTTCTGCAGCTGTCTTTAAACAAAATTAAAAAAAAAAAAAAAAAGTCTAGTGTATGGCTGGCAGGAAAGACACACACTCTGTGCCAAGCTCCAGGCACTCTCCAGGTACCGTACAGCCCAGAAACTCTGACTGACACCCTCACACCCAGATGAGCTTCTAGCATTTGGCTCCTTGTCAATGCAAAGGTAACCTTGAAGTCCTCTTTTGCCATACTGGTACCTCAGAAAAACAATTTTCTGGAACTCTTGCAGCCATTCCAGTGGAGTATTTTCTCTCCCTCCAGTTTTTGCTGTTACCAGATGTGCCTTGTCTAACCCACACTTAAAGTGTGGCTGTTAATCCCATAGCAAATCCTTGACCCCAAATAGGTTTGCAGTACTTAAATCTTGTAATGCCACTGACCACTGTTATCACCCAAAACAATCTTTGTAATTGATGTGGAAGTGAAATACGTAAGCCTCCCAAGACATTATGCAGTATTTCAGCAAGGATCATCTAACATCTCCACACCAGGTCTCTGTAGTATCAATGCAGAAGAAGTCTCCTAAAAATTAAACACTTACCTGTGTTCTCTGATTCCACACGTAAGCGGACTTTTTTTTTCTGAAAGTCATCTGTCAACCCTCTTAGTCCTTGCTTTCCAGAACACCCATATTTTGCAGATAATCTGCTCCTGGCAGCTGCTGGTCACCTCTTCCATCAATCTTTCCAACTACCTGGAGGTATGACAGCCTGTTTTCCCAGTCTTATGAGGCTTTTGGAGGTTGTTGCCTCAACAAAGCCTCTGTCATCCCTGGGTCATTTGAGGAAAATTTCTAAGAATTGCTCTAATTCCTCTGCAGACAGCCTACAGCTCTTGAGTGAGGTTAGCCATCTCTATACCCATGAAAACTTCCATTACTTGTTCTCAGTTCTACATGCCGTTTCTGCTAAAAAGAGAAAATGACAATGAAGCTGCAGGTCTATTTCAGGCATTCGAAGCTTGGATACAGTAGCAATTTCTTTGCTCATATTCCCAAATCTCTTTCCAGAGAGTAATCACTCAAAAAAAACTTTCTTTTGGCTTCTCTGAGAGCCACATCACCAGTGTTTTTATTGCCGTCTGTTCCTTTCTAACACCTCCACTTCTACCAAATAAAAACCAGTCTCTGACATAGCTCTACCATACAGCTCAGCTTCTGTGCAGCATCTCACGTGGACAGTGTTAGCACAAGTAACTCAGTTATTTTACTGTAAAAGAGAACTGCTTTTTATATTATCTTGACTGAAAGATACTCATAGCATCAACTCCCGTAAAAATGTACCTTGCCTCTGTATACTACTACAGTTTAGTGATCAATCAGAGACCAACAAAATCATTTTGCGTTGATTTTTTCTAAGTGCATCCCAAGAACAGTAAAGGTACATTGATTTTAGCACCTTCATGGTGCTAAATGGTGGCACTGATTTTGCTCTGCAACGTTCTCTGTGACTAGCACAAGTGTGAACTTGAGGTTATTTGCCCCCGTGGCACTATCATAAAAGGAATACCAGGCTGTTCTGATGTAAAGCTCAGATCAAGCATCAGTCAACCATTCATTTTCTGCATAGGTGAAATTAGCTCCCTCAATTCTCTACATAAAGTTCAAGAAATATCCATCTAATTGCTTCAGTGCAGCAGTTACATGTGGCCAAAAGTGGCCCCATAAAGGCCTGGAGAGTACCCTGCCTCCAACCAGCAGCTACCAAGAGCTGCTATAATACAGTGAGTTGGCATGTTATGTTCAGCTCAAGAAAACGGTGATCATTTGACTACTTCCCTTATAGATCAGCCTTCATTTCTTATTCACAGGAATCTAAAAGGTGACAATAGGAAAAGAAGCACAAAGTAGAGTTATTGTTCTCATGCATAGATCTTTTGTATCAATTTTCATCCTAAAATGACTCTTTGCTTTCAAGTTATAATAGCCAACAATGCATACATATAATGAATCATAGATATTTATAATGGGAAATACTAATATAATATTGACCCCAATTCCATGATCTAATGCAGGATACAAACAGATTACTTGTATTACATTAAGAAACACAAAGAAAATCAAAAGTGTAACGGTTTCTACCTTATTAGCATAAAACTAAAGCACCTGAATGCATAATTAACTGAAAATATTATGTAATTTATTTTTAGAGTCCAAAGAAATCCTTAAATTAATGTGTCTTTTAGGTAAATTTTTCTGTCACTCTTCAGAGTTCCCTTCACTGCAGGTTAATAGTTTGAGGTCAGAAAACACAAACTAATATTGATATAAAAGCCAATAGATGAAAAGAACACAGAATAACAACTGCAAAATGCTATTAGCATATTTACATTTCAGGTTCCATTTATGTCTATAATTAAGTCCATGAAGAATTATAATTCTTGCATAAGATAATATAAAATTAAGTATACATACAAAATATAAAATCAGAACAGAGTGCTACCAGTGCTGCATGTGTTATGCACAAAGAGACAGGATGATAATGCTTACTACTACTATAAGAGATATGAAAGTTGATTCCAGCAATTGCACTATCTCATAATATAAACAATTTCAGTCTCAAACTCTGGCAGAAATACAGTATGTGCAACAGTTCATCATCCTATTTCAAATGAACTATAACATAATTATGTTTGTATTTTCACAGATAAAACTGAACAAATCAAGGGACACCAGGTTTTAAATCATCCATGGGGTTTATTAAACTATTTTTAAAAGACACAATGTAAACAAAATATTTTTCCACTATGAAGTTTCTTTGGGCTCATTACAGCACTTCTGCATGTAATTTATACTAATCTCTGTGGGTTTTGTGTGTCATTCACACATAAATAAGAGACAAATAGAGTCTTACTATAGGAAAATGAGCTAGAACTACAAAACCACAAAAATTAGCCTTATTCACAAAACAATCAAATCTACTTTCAATTTTTTTAAATTGATTATGTCAAGGATTTTCATCTATGAGTTGTAACAGTGTCTTGTCCTCCCTGCAACAGCAAATAACGAACGGGGGGATGGAGGACAGGATTATAATCTTAATGAGACTGAATAAGTAAAAAAAACCAGATTAATTCCGAATACTGACAATGTCCTCCATTAAAAGTATTTCCCTCCCCTGGAACTTTGCATTACTTCCACTGAAGTCATGCTATCCTCCTGAATGGTAGGCTACTTCACAGTATGTGCTGCACATACAGGTTTCTCTCCAAGAGATGATAATAAAAACCCTTATATTTAAGTAGTACATATTAATGCTATAAATAATGCCTTAAAAGAAGGGAGTTTTATTCCAGCTCCTCCCTCCACCAAGACAGAGATGGTTTTATCTACAGACCTTGATCACAAAGGCGGTCAGTTAACAATTGGAAAAAACAAAACTGTAGAAAGATTAATTTCTTGTAGAATCGAGTAATCTAATCTGTTAGCACTCTCATGTCCTCGTTTCCACCAACATCACTACTCTGCCATAGTAGTACCATACATATGTAGCCAGACCTCATGTTACATGTAATAGTAAAAATTTTCTGGATTGCCCTTTTGGTTACTTCTGTTTACACTTGCTGCACAAAGGGTAATAAGAGAGAAGTGCTCCTCAGATGACCAGGCTATCCTTGTACCGCAGAAAATACCAACGTAAGACACTCATGAATCATATGAAAGGAGCAGAAAAAGTGAATGTGTGCCTTCTGCCAACAAAGCCGCCCACCACAGGCAGTGCCATCTCTTCTAGATTCATTCAACCGTGGTTTCGCACACGCTTCTGCGGATCGAGCACGTCTCTTCTGGATTAGAATGGATGCTTTGGATGCGATGTATTCATGCAAAAACAACGGTGCAAAAAGGGATGATGTTGGGTTTAGGGTTTTGCTCCTATTTCTATGTATCCTTCTTTCTTTCTTAACCCATTTTTTGTTTTCTTCACACTTAACAAGCCAAGGGATTCCGAAAGACCAATCAAACCTCAGTTTTGTCCTAAAAATTTGATTCTTCAAGTAGTCAGTCCTATTGCAACAGCTTTCATTTTAGCCTGATTTTCAAAGGAAACTATGGTTATGCAGCTGTGCTGTCCATACAGAAGCACACGTATTTATACTACAAAATTCTTCTAGAACTTTTGAATTCAACTCATTTTAAAACCAAGTTCCTACAACTTTGATGAGAACAGGTAGCAGACAGAGAAGGAAATGCTATTGATATTTTAATGATTTACGCAGAGACCACAATCAACATCAAGCACTGGAGAGCTCACCAGGGAAAGCATTGTCATGAATGCCTCTTCTGCAAGAAGATTCATGTGAGCAATTGTTTAGACACAAGAAAGTCGGAAGTGAGACTTTACTAACCATGCTCTTCAAAGAATTATTTATAATACAATATCCACAAGAAAGCTAGCTTCTTATTTGTTCAACCATTTTTTCTTTGTGGATTTCTTTTTCCTTGCAATTGTATTTTCTGTTTCTGATAGCTATATACACTTCACTAACTTTTTAGACACAGATATGTATTCTCTAACTATTCTCAGGCATTTTGACTTCATTTCCCTGCATTTTGTTCTTCTGTGTCGGCAGAACATGCACCGCAGTATGCATTTCGATGACTTTTGTGCCCCAGGGGCTCACAGGCTTGCCCATCTCTTTTTACAATAAATGTAAACAAACCATCAGTTAAAAGACAGCTGCAATATCCTTCCAAAAGAACAACCTTTAAAAATACTGTTTACTTGTCTGAACACAAGATATCCTCCTACCCTTCAAAATAAGTGACTGATTGATGGGTAGGCAAAAGCATTTGCTTTGACAGAATCCGACTGACATCAGTTTTCATGTTCTTTGCTGTCTGAACAGTATCAAGCTGATCAGAGTTGTAATTCTTCTGAAGCGCATCAAACCAAGCAAAAAAACTGCCGTTCTTTCCTATACTGGACTTGTGGATTTGTTCAATATAAATTAGTGAGTAACAAATTCAACTACGACAAAAATCCGTTGTATAAACTGCTTTTTACAACTCCTGAAATAAAGTAATAATCTAGCTTCTTACAACTTCATTTGGAAAGGAGATCAGAAAAGAGCTGCAAGTTAACCCAACCGTCATTTGTTCTTTAACTTTTTTTACCTTTTTAAATTGGCTGTTGCAGAACGCTAGCTCTGACCAAACAGTTAACCAAGAAGGCATCAGGCAATAATACTCAAGAAAATTAAGTTTATATCCAAGTGCAACTGGCAACCACTGACCCTACAAATGACCTTTCTTATGCAGCTAATTAGAGTAGCTTTTATAGTAGGGAGGAAAAAGTTGGAGAGTCTGCATCTAACCTTGTAAGAAAGATGAGCACAACAACTTTACGCCTCAGTTATTTTTGCAGCCACACACAATTCGAGATCACATGGTAAGGTACACTATTCAGCCCAGTTCCCAAAATCAACAGAAAAAATATACACCTGATTTACATGCATGTTGGGTAAGGCCCTGGCTAGACTTCAATGGCCAAGATTGTGATACAGGTTGTGCTGAAGAACCTTACTATTCTTTTTACAGAAAAGTAGAGCATTTTAAAGATCTGGCTGAGGACATAAAATCCATCTGGCAAAACTTTCCAACATTTAGATTTGCAGAGAGATACTGACCACGTTTTCTTATGCTGTACATGCATAGGGCTTTTCTTGGTTTTGATACTTATCAGATCTATCGCATAGTGTAAGAGGAAAACCTCTAAACCTCTGCATCTTTTCAAGACTTTATACTCCACCAATACACAATTTTTCAACATAGGTATTTTAAAGGGGAATAGCCTAATTCTGAAAACTATAATTTAAAATACATGTTATTTTAATATTTTAAAGATACTTGCATTTTATTCTTCTCTATAAAAGTAAAAATTCATTTCCACATACACTTAAAATAATAGAAAATTAGGTTTCCTTTCTCTCAGAAAGCCATATCAAATTAATATAGAACAGATTTGTAAAACCTGCTTAACCCAGTCTGTTTTCTACTGTGCCTGAAGTACTATATGTGCTACACATGAAAAACTCATTAAGAAGAGCTTCTGCTACCGTCCCGTTAAATAAGCCTCAGTGCATAAAATAACATGCGACATACGTATTTGAGACACTCTGTATTAGGAAAATTACCAAACTCCGTAAACACTGAAGAAGCCCTCCCATAGTCTACAACCTTTCGTGCATTTGATACCTGAAATAGTAAAACCTAAAAATCTTGCTAGTTTGCTTTAGTTGCTTTTCTAGTATACAAAAAGAAAGAGGTATGATCCCATGGTCTGAGTATGAAAATGGCAATCAAAATATCTTACCTCATGATTCCCCAAACCACACTACAGGAATTAACCAAATTGTACCAGCCTTCCCCCAGCACAACAGAGAGAATTTAATTTACACTGAATTGATCAAATCTATTCATCTAACAAAGAATACATGAGACATTTGGCTGCTGGGAGTGATTTTTAGAGAGCAGTAAAGCACACATTTAGCTACATGCTAAAACCAATTGAAATGGCATTCCTAGTTACTGAGAAACTCATTACTTCAAAATTTCTACTACTGGACAACTTATCTGTCTTGCTAGAGAATGGTACCAGGTAAAATAGAAACCAAAGGACATTAATAATTATAAGAGATAAGCATCCAACTCTCCCTAGGCAAACAGAACTTGCACTATTTAATTCACAAAAATAATATATATAATTTGCAACATCATACTGAAGTAAAACACAGACTCGTGATGAAAAAATTTATAAGCTGGCCAAGGCCACTGACTAATAAAAAAAAAATTTTAAAGGAAGGGAAATTTTAATAGGGAGTTATAACTTACCAGCTTCTAAAATGACAGAAGACTCAACAGAAGTCTTGAAAGACAGAAGACTGAAGTCTGTATATATACCGCTCTGACAGTTTAATTGAATCAAGATATCTAAAGAGGCACAGACAGTAAAACCAGATAAAGTGCAAAAAGGAATCTGTAAACTATCAAAGAAAATACTACAGTAGGCTTTACCTTAGCTTTTTAATCAATTTAAATACTCCACTTGGGGTTTTTTTTACACATTTTAGAATACAAACTAACATTCAAAAAGACACTTCTAAGTTTTTTCAGGCCCCAAGTCACATGAACATTTTCTTTAAATCAGTAGTATTTACAGTCAAATAAATGGAGAAGTTAGCAGATGAACATCTAAGGGATAGTAAGTATATGCTGACCTCACCTATTCAAATCTGTGTTTGCTATGCTTTTTAAGGAAATATTTTCACATAAGCTTTCAAAGCAAAATTAACCATGCCTCCTAGCAGGCCATTATGAAAAATCACTATCCCAAGAGATAAAAACCAAAACATTGAAAAGAAGGGATTGCAAAATAGAGTCAAACTAGAAGACTATTATTTTAACATGATTTCTTCCCAATCTCTCATGCTTGCCAAGCAATTAACACAATTAACTCCACATTCCTTGGAAAAAGTTATCAATATATACATGTCAAAACTTTATCAATTCTTAATGTATGAATTGCCGCCTTCTTGCAAGAGGATGGCTACTTCTGGCATTTTTTGCAGAAAAGCTTTAACAGTGTTTGCCAAGTTAGTCCTTTTATCTTCCATCAGCATCTGCAGTCAGCTACTGCTTTGGTCAAAGTGTCCAGTGTTTTCTTTATTTTAAGAGGGGAGGCACAAACTCAGAGAAAAGAGTTGTAAGTCCTGCAGTTTCAAATTCCTTTTGTAGCTCATCCAGTGTTGAATATTCTTTGACTTCAAACGTCTGAAACCTACATTGTAAAAGGGAAACTCGTGAATATGCCTAGATTTGTCAGAGTGTAATTATCGATTGTTACTTTTCTATCCACAACAGTACTAAATTATACCTTTTATGCTGTGACTGTACTTTTGTCTCACACAGTACACTAATCATTTTCTCTTTGCATTTCTTTCCGCTTGAGTCCACATCTACCTTAGAAGTTTTCTGAAGAATCAAGTACTCCTAAATGACAAGAAAGAACAAAATATTAAATGTCACCTACTATCTTTGAAGTTTTGTAAAATGCAAAAATCTATACAAAACATACAGATTTTTTACAGAACATAGCAATCCATCCCAAAAAGTGCATGACTGTTTCTATTCATCAGCTTCAAGTTAAGCAGAGTCTTAAGTGATCCAGAGAACATGAGTTTGAAAAGCCAAAACATTCTTCTCCAATATTACCACAAAAACCTGCCTAATGCAGTGGGAGTTCATAAGTACAGGCAGGAAGTTCAAGGCCTAGGCATACAGTAGGAGCACCACATGGTCTAAGTCAAGGAAAGAGGCAGGAATGAGCTAGAAATATGTGTTATTAATTTCTCATCACAAATTTTTTGTTTTCTGGGGTGTTTGGGAAATACAGAACCTAGGCATATTACAGTCAGGAAACACAGGGAATACAGAGGTGTAATTACAGTGGGAAACAAAGCAATACAGGCCACAGGTCTACAGATATCATTGGTTTCCTTCTCATAGAATAACTTCTTTTTCTTAAATACAGAATAAAGTTGTTGGCCTTCCTGGTCTCCTAATGATCAATCTGCTTCCAAAATTGTTAATCTTAGGAAAACACACACAAAATATTCAGACACATAGGTTTCAGTGGTAAATCGATAGAACTAGTCAACATTCATTGTTCCTGCACCTTAATGTTGCTCCTGTCACCCTGAAGAAGAATCAATATTATCTTGCCCATGAACATCAGTCTTCCAGTCAGCCCTAGATCTGAAGTCCATTTTTCCACAGTTTTGACGTATTTTGCCCTTGCTCTCATGTGATCTAAATGCAAAAGGAGCATCCATATACCATCCTCTGTTCTTGTTCCTTTTGACAAAGTAGTGTTTTCATTGCAAACTGTTGCCGGTTGCTTAATGACATATTTAAGATGCTGCTGTATCCAAAGAATCAGATCGTGTACCATAGGTTCAGAAAGATGCTGCTTTGCTTGTTCAAGTAATTTATCTTTCACATCCATACATTGGGCCCTTGTAAGCTGGTCTGAGTTAACAGAAATATCTGGCAGAGTTGATGGATAATTGATTGGTAAATGAAATAACAGCTTTAAAAGTACATCTGTATCCGGCAGTTGTTTCACGCTGATTTGAATTCGAAATGTGATTCCATGCGTCTCTGGAAAGTATAAAAAAATAAACATTAATAGTTTGCTTAAGTTGAAATACAGACATGTTATTAAGTCATGTTATTTTCTTTAACAATTCAACTCAAATGACTGCCATTCTATATAAAATAAGGGGTGTGGAGATTTTTGCAGGCTGGCAGGTTGCAACGAATGGCTCAAGCTCTACTTGTAGGGAATCCTGAAATGAAACACTTCCATATCATACTAGAAGGAAAGTTATTAACACATCCTAAAAAGCGTTCACACCTTTTGGCCCTTTCAGAGTCTAGACAAGTCAGTAATAAAGAACTGTCTCTCAGAAACATGCAAGGCACCTTCTACAGCTCGATAGCAGCAGTATGGTCAACTGAAAATCGAGACTTTTCTGGATGGACTCAGCACTGCCCTAACTTTGTCCCTAGAGAAACCTGTAGGACTTCTACCATCTATATCATCGCAAGGCACACAGACTTGTGCTGAGTATTTTTTTGAAACAACAAAGTATTTTTTGAGACAAAAGCAGTTCTACACTGAAGAGAGATTTAGAAAGAAAAAAGTCAAATTCTTTGTCTCTTACAACTGTCAGAGAAACTATGCTTAACTCTTTTCTGCCAACTTCTCTACAACAGTTGGATTGTCATAATTAAAACATGTCTGTTGTACATCTGACCCTAGATACTACAGACATACATATATATACACACACATATACTTATATAAAAATACGTGTATATATACTTGCATATCTACTCAAAATCTGTTGTTGGTCTACTTCAGAACAGAATTATTTTCAGAGCGAAAAGAATACACACAGAACATAGCAGGAAGGGCAAAAGACCACATCCTCCTGATAAATCATATAATCAAAGATGCTGAATATGAAAGTTATGTGCAGCAATACCTGCAATAAAACCTTCTTGACTAAAACATGTTTCACAGAAAAACAACACAAAACTTCATGAAGCAAAAAGTGGGGACAAAGACCTAACCTACTTTTGCTTCTCTGCAATGAAGAAAGAGGGTATCAGATAAAAGATGATCTTCTTCAGATGTTCTCTGCTTCACCCCTTTGATGCATTCTAAACATTTCACCCCATTTCTTTAAAAAATTGCTAAAATGTCAGGTTGATTCATTCTATGAGGGCAGGAGAAGCCAGATTTGAAAGTCAGATTAGAGTTTCAGAGGATCTCTTTTGAAGTGACTTGCCGCCTTCTCCCCCACCTTATCTTACCTTCCTTTACATGACAGTCAGTTGAATTATGTTTGATTATGTTTGATTGCTGACGCCACTAATCAACCTCAGTGCTCTCTACAATTTTATACTTGAACCCTACTAAATAAGTGAAAGAACCTAAACATAGCTTGGAAAGACAGAAGCACTTTAGAGAGCTTAGCCAAGGGCTTGTTTCCAAACCTCCTTGCTAGGTCATACAAAGAACTCTCGAGGTGAGAGCAGTCACAAAATAAAATAAGCAAACGCTCCAAACCAAATCAAACTCTAGCATTACTGTAAAGAAGTCTCCAATCATCTACACACCATCGCTACCTAAATGGAATCAAATCCAGTGCTGAAAGTAGTGGACGCAAATACAGTGACTTAAATGAAATTGCACCCAACCATTTGCATACCCACAGACACTACCTGTCAAAGCCTCATGCCCTGCCAACAGGACTTGGTCTCCAGTCTTCTAAGACCCTATGAGGTTCCAGACTATTTTTAATACACATTTATCCCTCAGAAATGCACCAGCCTTGGAAGAGACTCTACTTTCTACTGTGTCCATCCGGTAGCATGAGGCCCTCGCTCACAGGCAGTAGCTACACAGGATGACTTCAAGCCTTCCCATTCCAATCTGTGTCTTCTGCTGCCCTGACAAACTTTTCTTACTGGCCACCAGCAACAACAGCTCCTCCGCCACTACGCTAGGCTCGGTACACACAACCATGCACACAGGAAGAAAAGACTGCTCTGCACCTCCTGGGACCCCCAGCACAGCACCCTCTGGACTGCCACAGAGGGTCTTGGCACGCACCTGAGCATCACACAGCACACAGACAGTGACTGACGACCCACCTCCTTCCAGCTGCCCCTTACACAGGGCAGCCACACCAGGTACACAGCTGCTTGAAAGCAAGCTGCATTTGGCTGAACAGTATTAACATTATTATATTACTGCCCGTGAATTACTTTATTTTAAACTATGTTGCCAATAAATTTTAAAAAGCACAGCCTATAAATGACTTGAAGAATACTACTCTATTGCCAGCTTAATAACAGTGACAGAAAAACACATTACCTTTCTGATAATCCTCCTAGGATTTTTTCACTAGCTTGTCATAACAGATCTCACCAACTTAGAAGTAACTGAGGGATAAACAGATAGGCCAACCTTGCCCCTTTGGCAAGGCCCTCCTGCTGCAGTGATCATATTCTGAAGACTGCAACAATCTCACACCTTTCCCTGTGATGATGAACTAATCCGAAGGAAGCAGCGCAGCCTCGCATCCCAAGGTGTATCACCCTGAGCCATTGCGAAAAGCCCAGCTGTGCTCATTTACATCTGCTTCAGACTTACTTTTAAAAAGGAGAATTGGTTCGAAATGTTTGTCAGGCTACAGTGTCTAAAGTTTATTTAAACGTTCCAGCATCCACCTTCTGCACCAGCATTGCAGACAGCTGGCAGAACAAAGAGCAACCACCATCACCCTGCATAACGAGGCTCTAAAGAAATATTTCCTTTGTTTGCACACACTACAAGGTCTGAGTTGTCTTCACAGCAAAATGGTGATTATTTCTGATATAAAAGGTTGGGTATGACTGTTCTGCTG
Source organism: Phaethon aethereus (assembly GCF_964289735.1). Classification (NCBI taxonomy): domain Eukaryota; kingdom Metazoa; phylum Chordata; class Aves; order Phaethontiformes; family Phaethontidae; genus Phaethon; species Phaethon aethereus. The sequence goes on from NC_138584.1 coordinate 16,053,547, forward strand.
GCATTTAATGTGCTAATAAGACTAAATTCAATACATTTTAACTCATTTTCCCCGATAGATGCATGCTTATCAGTATATTTAGCTCTAGCATACTTCAGGTTTTCTCTTATGTTCCACGTCAACCAGACAGATATCCCCCTCCTCTCCTGCCCAAAGGCATTTTATGCAGCACATGCAGTCTATTTTTAAATTCAGAAAATGGCACCTACTAACGTACAAGCTTAGAATATATAAATATATTTTTATAGCAAGCTTGGTGAGCAAACCAGAAGAGAACAGATTAACAAGTAAATTATGGATTTCAATCTGTAACACTAATCTTTGTAGATAGATATGTAAGGTAAAAAAAGATATGCTGTAATTAGTTTACTTAAATTTATCAACACATTGGTTTTGACAAAAACGTATTTTACATTCTGAATACTTCATTGTTATATTCCAGAAAGCCAAATTTTTTTAGCATACCAAGAGAACTGCAAAAGCATTTTCTTACATTCCTCCATAAATCCCCAATGGCCTCCTTTTTGATCCTGTGGATCTACAAACAAATCACTCTTAATGTATTAGAGATAGCATAACATAGCAGTCTTACTGGAAGTTACTTATGTGCACTCTTTGTCAATGACAGTTTATATGGTTTGAAGAGGTAGAGCAAGCATAAACTAATGAATACAGCAGAAGTTAACTGTACACAAACTAAAGGATTTTGTATCTCCAACGCAAAAAAGAAGTGAATTCCCAAAGTAAGAGAACCACCAATAATCATTGTTGTAAATAAGCTTTTCAATTCCAGCAGAAAATGACAGAAATCAACCAGATATGCATGATCCTAACATATCAGGAACACAGCCTGGCTAAAGGCCCTGAAAGGTCGCATAACATCAATACAAACAGAATAGCCTGTTCCCATTGTGCACTTGTGGCACTACACTTTATGTTCCAGGAAGGTTTCTAAGCCTTTCACATTCTGAGAACTTATAAGCACAAAATCATTTTTCTGTATATGAAGCACAAAGAAGAATGTGCATATATTTCTATAATGGATTTGGAGGAACAGACATGCATATGCAATGTTCAGATACGTCCACATTTAAAAAAAAAAAAGTTAAGTCTGGATACTGTGTTTTCAAACTATGCCTGAAATAACATTCCTGAACTTTTTGACTTTAAGAAAATGAAACTCAGTTCAAACATTTTATGAACTGTATTTTCTAAATACCAAGTAAAAAAATAAAATGGCAGAATTACCTGCCTACAGTGGAGCAGGAGGTGTGTCATGCAGATCTAGACACAAAACAATTCTGCTTTTAGATTACCCCAGTTAATTGTGCTCCATGCAGATGTTAATGTCGTCATCCCTCTGAGGCTGTCCACACGCAAAGTCCTCTTTTCAAATAACCACTTGCTGTGCTGTGTGAATCTGTTTCTACAACTATTTTCAAATAAAAGTTTGAGGTTTATTCAGTTAGTTGCTTAGTAACTTTTTAGTTAAAGTGAGACACTCAAGAGCAGCCACACATAATTTCACACCAAAGCAGCAAAAAGTTATTTTCACAGAGTCACAGATCGGTTGTGGTTGGCAGGGACCTCTGGAGGTCATCTTGTCCAACCTCCTCGCTCAAGCAGGGCTACCTACAGCAGGCTGCCCAGATAGCTTTTGAATATCTCCAAGGATGGAGACTCCACAACCTCTCTGGACAACCTGTTCTGCTGCTCAGTCACACTCACAGTAACAATGTGTTTCCTTATCAATTCAAGTTATTTTGGCCTGAATACACAGGCAGACAAAAATCTGACAGCAGGGCACTGGATCCATTTTTAACAGCTTTCTCCAGGACTTAACTACAGTCCAACCAGCAGGAAGCTGCTTGCTGGCTGTTGCTCCATTGGGGAGCTGGGCAGTATGCTGCAATAGCTCCCAGGACATCAGGGAACAGTAAGTGATACAGAATATAAGCGTATTTTGTGTGTGTGTGTGTGTTGTCACATCTGTGGTAGGCGCTAATCAAAATTTACTTATGCTCTGGACGTGAACAGGCATGTACCACTTGCATGGCCCACCTGACACTTTCTTTAAGACTGATAGTAACTGCTGTTGTACACTGGAACTACTGAGATTTATTCTCCCTTGCTGAAAGGGCATCTTCACAGCACTGTGATGACACAAACTGATAAAAGGCATCTCTTAAAATTTCATTCTGATCAGAGGCCACCATAGCTGGTGCCAAAAACATGGAGTAAGGGTGTCTACTCTGTGTTCCTAGCCTTCAGCAACCAGCAGATGATGGGAGCAAGCACTACCAATCTTCTCACCTTCCTACCTACAGCAAACATGGAAGATCAGCCTTAGCACCCTGTAAAACCTACAGCCATACGAGTATTGCTGAAGCCAGGGAACATACAGCACATCGTAAGGCCCGAATTATTACCCTACCCCCATAAAAAGACAGAAATGACCCAAGGCTTCTTATGCATAGCAGCTGCACCCCTATTAAATACTACAGGATAAATACCTGGTCTTGTTACACGTGTGAGATGCAGTTGCTTATTTACCTACACAGCAGCCAGCCCGTTCCCACTGCTGCCCTTCACCCACCGCAAGTTTCCGCACCCACCGCAAACGGCGGGAATGAAGAAAGTCCCTCGTGACACGCGAGCAGGACGCGCTAGGCTTTGTCCGCGCAAAGAGGCCGCCAGCAAAGACACGCAGCAAGACAGGCACAGGCGAGGAGTCGCCCATCTCCGGCGCTGCCGCTAATAGCAAGCGATTAAGCCGTTGCTGCCCGGCGCCCCGAGGCCGCACCCCTTGCCGGGGCTGGGAGAGCCCCCCCCCCCGGGAGCGGCCCTGGAGCACCTCCTCTCGGGGCTGGGCTGCGCTGCCCGTCGCGTCCCGTTTGGTCGACCCGCGGCTCTCGGCAGAGGAACGCGGCCGCCTTCACCTGAGACCGCCAGCACCTCGCAGGCGTCCGGCTCGCAGTAGATGGCGGCGAGAGCCGTGACCTCCTCCACCGCCAGTTCCGACATGGCGGCAGCTGAAGGCGCGGCCCGGGGCGGCGGCGGCGCCCTCTGCCGGCTGCTAGGCCGGACCCCACCGCCGGCAGGGGTCGCCACCGCCGCCCCGGCCCGCGCCGCCCCGCGGTTCAGGCAGGCGCGGTGCCGAGCGGCCCGGCAAGCCGCCCAGACCGCGCGCGGCACGGGCGGTGCCAGAGGCGTTGGCGGCACCGTCTCTCCTTCGGCGCCGAACAAAATGGCGGCGCCCCGCAGCGGCGGCGGCCGGCGCAGCCCGAGCTGCCCCCTTCCCTGTTCCTAGGGGGATAGCTTCCCGTGACAGTCTCCGACCCACAGAAAGGCATAGCCTGATCGTCCTCAGCGTGTAGACAACCAACTGAAGCACAGCCACACAGAGGAAGTTTTACTAGAATATAAATTTATGCTTCGTATATTAAACTGTTGTGGCTTCATAATCCAGTTAACAGCCACCTGACTGAGACCTTCTACAGCCAGTGGTATCATTAACCCCCAGGTATAATAATCTCAAAAGTACTATTCAACATCTTCCATTATTACCGAAGCAAGGGATGGGTGGTTTACTTCTTCAGGAGAGTGTTAATCCCCTAAACTGTGTGAAATAACAAGAAACATGAGAGCGCTGAGCTGGGAATGAGGGAAATAATGTGAAGGGGAAGAAGACGGGAGCTGTCAGAAGCACTGCCAGGCAGTAGTCCATGCAGCTGTCAGAAGGCTTCGGTGGAAATTAGCCTTAAAAGTGGCTCATTCTATTATTTAGAACTTTCTTGCCCCTGGTCTTTCCCCCCTTCTCCTCATCCTCTTTGCATATTCCATTTTACATGTTTAAATAAAAAAGTCGATGTAAATGTCTTTTAAATTGACACTATCACAAGACATTGAGGGCCCCATGAATAAGTTACTGCACTCTGACATTTGGAAGTCATCAAATGAGGCAGTATAATGTCAGCTTGGTATTTTTCACACTATGAAAATATCAGCTTCATGTCAAAGATCTAAATTCCATCTTAATGTAATAAATTTTCTTGTATTCGCAGACTAGTGAAAATGCTAAATATTTAAATTTGAAATGAACTTCTACAGTTACAATCTGGCCTTCATATTCTATTATTATTAAATTGGAAGTCAAGATCTTATTTTCCCGCTTTTTTTTAATTATGTCTTCAGACATTGCAGCATTTGATAGAATAACATTAGCCATATTCATTTCTCTAAATAGATGCTTTCCCATCAACATGTGGCAAATAAAGTTAAAAAAAAACCAAACTTGTTTTTTGGAGTCAGCCTATATTAACATCTCCAGTGTCCTGTCATAAATCAATATGCCACTGACAACACCAGTATTTTCCACTTTGCCTGACAAGGCAAACAGAATGCAACCTTTCATACGTATGTAAGATTAATCTTCCCAGAGTTATTTGCCAAAGTAGTATTCTTTGCTTTCTGTTCAGTATTACTATGGCCCCAATCAATTAGGTGCTGCGTCGACAACCACTAGTGATTATATATGAAACGGTGCGTTTAGACCCGTTTTCCTCTATCCCGAGGGACAAATAAGAGAGGAAGGGTAGACAGACATTTGGAAAAAATGTCAATTTGGAACATCCGTCTACATCTTTTTACCATCATTTCCATGCCAGCCACCCGGCTGTCCCAGCTACCACAACGGTAAGCAATCCTAAAAGCATGTACTCCAGAAGGCATTAAAGGATCTTTAGGAAGAGACTAAAAATTACTCCAGTTGCCTTCTGGGGTCACAAAGACAAACACTAACGAGGAACGCATAACCACAGCTATGTGTGATGGCTAACCCATGCAACACAAATCATGTCCATCTTTTGGCACTGCTGTAGGACAGCTGCAGTTCCTCTATTTTCCGCTACAACAATGTTGACAGCTCTAATGCAGCCAGAACGGTATTCTTACTAGCTAGAACTGTTCTTAACTGAGTCAAATAGCACTGATTTTTCAGATACCCAAGACAGAAGCCATTATTTCTGTAGTTATCAACTGTGCTACCGCAATGGTAGAAGTTTTCCCAAAAGTCGCTTGTACAAAAATGGCTGAAAGCAACGTGAAAACCTGTAAAAATCACTCCAAATAACCTAAGCGGCAAAAGTTCAAAGAAAACAGAAGGATAAGCAACCCCTGTAATTGCAAATAATTGTGATAAAACATGGAGATGTTTTTCCTTGGTATTCTCAAGCGCAGCTAGTAGAAAAATTTTCATCCTTTTTTTTGGTCCAAAGCATTGTGTTTTAAAGTTGGAATAAATTAATTTGCAACATAATTTTTTTTGTTAAATAAAAGCTGCCAAAATCTGCATGGTTTGTTCTAAGCTTAAATTCAACATTTTCATAAAGTTTTGCTCTTTGTTTTTTTTAAATGAGCTAATGAATTCTCATTGATATACAAAAAAAGCCTTCTCTAATTTCAGAAAAAACAAATCAGAGGAAAAATTTTATTTTTCATTTTAAGTATTTTAGTAGCAAGTTTCTCAAGGATTTGTGGTCTAGCAGTGCTTTTTAAAAGCACTTGCATTTATGCTCCATGCATCAAACTGCTCTAAGTCAATTCCCTAAGACACTCTTTTGGCAGATGGAAACTCATTTTGAAAGTCTACTAATGATCAATTAAAGCATTAGCTATCTCTATAGACAGGAAGTTTATGCAGTCACAGTCTTCAGAGGCTGGAGGCAAGAGCAGCAGCATGTTAGAAAAATAGCTAGAACTTTCGGTAGTTACCACAAAATTGGCAAAACATCGGAAAACAAAAATTATTCCTTAGTCTTTTATGGGGTTTTTTTGACATAGTATGTTGAAAACAAATGTGACTGTTTCTATTTTATAAGAGAGGCCATGGTCCAAAGTGAACATAAGCAAAGGAAACCATCCATTTTAAATTTTTTTAATGAGGCCTAATAACAATCCCAATACTTTCAATAAATTTACATTATCCTTTGAAAATTGGATTCATTCAGGCTCGTCACAAAAATACGTACCCATGCTGCAAATACGCAGGCATGTCTTATAAGTAGCTGCCACTGGAATCAGTACTTCACTGGTAAATAATGCATCGTTTCACCCATACTGAAGGCCACACGTTTAGGTTTGCAGTAAAGAGTAGTACTCTGCCCACAGCTTTCTATGCAATTTGATGTGCAAGTAGTAAGACCAAATAGATAAAACTGTCACATTCATAAAAGAATTTAAGATTCTTTCTCTAAGAGTTTGGCAAGCCATTTTTTTCTTGAAGGAGATGCACGTAAAAGTGATTAACCATCTAATGCAAACTAAAAAGGATGCTTTCTACAAAATGACATATCTAGTATGACCATAGGTTCCTGTTACTACTAACATTGCTGAGAGAATCAATACTTACTTGATTCACTGCATATAGGTCTTTGCCTGCAATTTACCTTGTGCAAGGGAAGACAGAATAATAAATAGAACACATTTTCTTTCAGTGAGAGTAAAAATGCATGAAGTTGCCTACTAAAAATTTGTAGAAAACTAGCAATGCTGTGTATTTTTAAAAAGAACATATGTAAAGATACTTGGGGGTAGGGAAGGGTGCGATACAGAAGACATAAGCACAGCTAGCATTACAAGTAGTATATTCTATCTGTAAAGTAAGTTCAGCTTCCACATCAGGTACATCTGCTTGTGGAACCCTACTACATGGATCTGCATCCAGGTGTAAGCAAAGGGAGACAAAGAATCAAGGTGTCATTTAAATTTAGTGAATGTTGGGAACAGATCTCTTTATAAAGCAGTGGTGTTTTTGAAAGGGGCATTTCTACGCTCTATAAACAACACGACGTTAGTATAGAGTCCAAAAATTAGACAATGCTCCTTGGTTTACCAGTTGCCTTCATTTTTAGCTGCGGAGCTAAAACAACCTTAGTATCTGTGCCTCCATCTCTTGAACTTTGGCCCATTAACTATTATCCCCACACAAGAGTTGAACAAAGAAAATAGGAGTGCACTTACTATAATTTTCAGAGCACCAACCTTTTGGAGACAGAACAATATTCATCATCAAATTTTAGACTTTAAATTATTTAGAGCACATGGAAGTCCTGATAGTAAATACATGGTAAGCATTAGACATCACTGTTGTCCCATTTCACACTAAACTAGCATACCTCTTTCACATCATAATTCAAAAATGGTAATCCAGAGCACTGGGCTTTGGCAGTAAAAAATAGCAATAATAACAATGGGCACAAATACCTTCTTACCAGCAACACCGTCTGTTTCTTCTACAGCAAAGTATGGCAGAAATTCTAGGGCTCAGCTGAAAAATTCTTAAGGACATTGAAGCTAGGACCGTTGGCATGATATGAAAGGGAGGAGCAAAGCTGTTTCTAGAGGAGAGCGAAATAAATAAATAAATAGTGACCAAAGAGCTACAGCTCCCCTTTCCAAACTGCCTGCTAGAATGCAAGGGCAAAACATCATAGGATGACTCAACACAGCCAGGAGCTCCAGGCATTCCAGAAGGACAAGCGTGTGAATTACTCCCCAATTACAGGGCACTCATGTTGGCCAGACACTAACAGGACATACTGCAGAATAGCAGAGCTGGGCCAACGTGACTGAGTGGGGAGGGTATTGGAGGCACAGCAACCACATGTTCAGTGCCCCTCTACACTGGCAGCATGGTGCCAGGCACCCTAACTGCAGGGTACTCACTGGCTGCCTGAAGCCATGCAATGGCAAGAAGCCAAAACCAGCTATTTGAATGGTCTCCTGCTCCAGGTAATAGAGATCAGTACCACTCTTGACTATGTATGTATGACCCAAGACCTGATTATGGTTGGAGTGTTATTTTCCATCAGTCACAGAGATTGCAGCTTCTGAGCACCAGAATATCACTGAAGAATGCATATTCAGCTGCAGACCAGGAGAGCTCTCCTAACTTCTTTAACTGCAAGAGTCAAACACAATAGATCAAGCAGGGCTTTGACATGGTAAAGCAGAACATAGGCAAACTTCAGATACCTAAATACACAACTGATTTAAAAAGCAGACAGATTTTCCCTTTTGCGTGTGCACAAGGTTAACCTGGTTTGAAATGCTGGGTTCCAAACTTCTGTTTCAGCCTGACTGGGAACCTGATGCTGCTGCAGAATGCCCTGAAGGCCCTGATCAGGATACTACTTCACTTTTTTTGAACTTCATGAACTCTCCATACCTTTCTATACTTACAAAGAAAGGATATAAATGTATTTATTTATGCATATACATACGCATTACCTTTAGTCTAGCCTAAACAATAGTTTTACAGTTAAAACATCTGCCCTAAGGGTAAAAACCATCAATTTAAATCACTGTTTTTCAAGTTTACATTAGAATTCTCATCACTCTCACACCCATCTTCTCAGAAATAGTGAACTGCCAACATCATGCATGAAGTAACGCAAACCTAAAAGAGAAAAATCCACGTTTACTTCCTTAAGTCTTACTGCTTGTAGAAATAAATTAACTCAATTTACACTTCAAGGTTTATTAAACAAAAAAAATATTCCCTGTATTCCTCTCTTCAGAAGTTAGCCAGACTCAGGATGAATATATTTGTTGTCATATGCTCTGAGCGCTGCTGGTTTGGTTGGCAAATACTTGAATTTAGTCCTCAGTTTTTGCTTCTGTATTCACCTAAATAAATGAGTAGTACATATTCAAAGACATGATTAGCTGTAACAGACTATATTCTCATATGACATATGCAAGAGTTCATCTTAATAATTCTTAAAGCTAAAAATACGATCACCAAATACCAAAGTTACGAAAAGTATGTTTATTCGATTGTCCTTTTTGTTTGATGACAGAGTAGTACATTTCATTAACAGCACAGAAAAGAACAATTTTGAATCTGTGTGAGATGGAACATAACAGAAGACAGTAAGCAATGGGACACCTTTCACCAGATTTAGCAGCAATTACAATTTCCACAATGGACTCAACATCAGACTTCCAAAATCAACAAAGCAAACTCATTCTTTTGAAGCTTCTAAAGCACCTCCTACATTGGTGCATCTTTTCCATACTTAGTTTTGAAAAATACACAAGTCTGCATATATCAAGTTACCAAACGTATACATAAACCAAAGAAAAAAAAAAAACCCCAAATGCAGTAAAGCCTCAGATTTTACTGTTAGAACAGAGAGGAGCAGCTCTTTCATTATCAGATATGTTTCGTAGAAGCTCACACTTCTCATATATCTCATATATACACTGCCTACTCAGATGAGACTTTTTTTTTTTGCCACAAACTATTTTTCATTTTTTATATATATATATATATTTTTTTTTTTTTTTTAAATCACTAAAAAGGTGAAAAAGGAATGAGGAAAGTGGAGAGGGGTAAGAATGTCGTTTTTCTCTTAGGATTCTAGACTTCTGGGTAATATTTATTCCTACCATGCTGGACAGTTGCCTCTGAAGTGGGAACCAGTCATCTCCATCAGTACCTTAAAGTATGGAAGCTTCCATGAATAATTTTTTCCTAAATGGGACATTAACTTGACTGAAACATTGAGAGGCTTTCCCCTCAGGAAAGAAAAGGGAGGGGGGAAGGGAAAGCTTCCAACGTCAGTTAAAAATAACCACTTTCAGAAAATGAATATACAGGTGGTTCCCAGTTAAGGTTGTGAAGTTTAATCAAGGAAGCTTCTCCCATTTGAGAAGCTACAATATGATACTCTCTAATTCCTTCCATTCCCAAGTGTTTTGCATGGAAGACTCACTCTCAAGAGTAATATATGCTGAAAGGGAGGAATAATTTAAATTCAGGGGTATGTAGCACCTGAAGTTTACCAAGCCATGCAAATATAAAGCTATTACAGTGGAAGAGTTAAAAAAAAAAGTTAGTTTCCCTTATTAAACACAAACATTAATGAAATCTTTAAGCCACACAGCATTAACATGCATCACACTTAGAAAACTCGCAAATCAACCTTATTTCCTGGCACTTTTGATACCCTTTTAGCCAAGTTATATACGCATCTGTAATACGCCTCACTATAATAACTATGCAGAAACATGTATGACTGTATAGTCATACACCCATGTGCGATTCCGTATTATTAAAAAAAAAACCACAGACTGCTACAGTACAGTTGATGAAGCCAAGAGGCAAAACACAGATGCACTGCATAGCAGTTTCTTTGAATAAGGCTTAATTCTGTCCTGAATGCATTACAAGACACATATTAAAGACATGAAAATACTAAAAGAATACAGTTTTCTTACATCAGAAAACAAACCTTTTACATACTCAAATAAATAGCCATTAAATATCAATTTTATCTCCTTTTAGAAATGTTGTTTTAAAGTAGCTGACACTCATTTCCTGCTTCTAAGAGATGTTCTTCTGTTCAAAGATAAACCGCAGATTAAGGCATGAGTATATTCTCCACATTTTCAACTTAGCATACCTTTAAAAATACTCACACTACACTGTACTTCCTGTAACAGAATAAACTGCACCGAAGTTTTCTCAGGAGCATGTATTTGAACAGGTAAAATGCCCATGTGAAAAGAAATAAATGGGTTTATATAGTTAATAAAACATGCAGTTTGAAACAATCCAGATCTTTTACCCTTTATTCATCATCTAAGTATCCAAACACTGTGACTCTGTGAAACAGTTTATGAAATTTCCAGTTTGCACTATTTAAGCAATACTCAAAACTCCAGTAAGAATCAGAAACCTAATGTATTTGGTGCAGCTCTGGAGTCATGAAATGAAAAGAAGGCAAGCTTACGCAGAATCTGTGGCAAAATAAGAAAAGAATTCCCAGCTCTTAAGAAGGTTAAGATACAGGTTTTTCCTACTATAACTTTATTATTTAATTCAGAACACCATAAAGCATCAGTATACTTAACAACGGATTTCCCCATCCTCTCTTCCCACCCCCGAAGAACAGTGGTGATGATGAAAATAATGACAGTTGCAGTGAACTTCTATTTCAAGTCCTAGTATTCACTTATCTTTAGTCTAGGAGGAAAGTGGTTTACTTTTTGACTACCCATCACAGGAGTAGTTATGAAGTCCACCGCCACCAAGCTACCTTCATTCTGTCCCACACAGCTGAGAGAGAGTCAAACGCAGGGCGAACATCCAGGATAGTGAACTGGTAGTTCTTATCTACTGCTCCACCATCATAGTAATCAATAACGTATCGCACTTCTTTTCCACATCGGTCAACAATCCAATCATGTCTGTCAAAGGGAAGTTCGTATCTGGAAAAACACATAATAGACCATGCAGATATTTTGATGGATATTATGAACCTGGGAGAGGGAGTGGAAGTCCTATGTAAAAAAACTTTATCCAGATACTGGCATGAGATCCCCAGTAGTACTTCCATCTTCTGGTAATTGTAACTTGCAATTCCAGTTCTCAAACATCTTAAAATTAATTGAACACCATGTTTTCAGACACATCTCCCTAACCTCCCACCTCCCTGGAAGACCTTCTTTCCTGCCCACATACCCCATCCATGAACGTATTCTGGCTCTTGGCGAATACTCCTTTGCTTTACCTCCAAACCGCATCAGCGATGGTCCACACGGACATTCCCTGTGCACACAATTAAAAATGAAAATAGTTTTTACCTTTTAAAACAGTCTTATTTTAAGTGCTTAACTACTGTGGTAATTGGTTTTGGTAATAGAAAAAACAAATAGGAGAAAGAGCAACAGTAAAAAATTAATTACAAGTGATCTAAACCAGCTTTTTTGTTTTTTTAAAGGTTTGAAAAGTCCCCCAATTTCTGACAGCACTTAACTGCTGGTATGATAAAGTACCTTTGATATGCTCCACACCATTGTTCTAACTTATCAACAGAGCAGTTCTCAGCAAATCTAATCCACAGATTTAATGGATTAAAGAACAGGCAACCATTAAAGAACAGAAAACCATAATGCAAACTACTGCATAACAAAGGTCACTGAATTTCAGAGAACAATTTCTACATACAGAATGCTTAACTAGTCTCTTCTGGGAACAGGGACTATACTGACCTAAAAAGCGACAGTTTGTTTTACACCAGTCACACTTAATCTAAGTTTGTATCTCATATCTTTTTCATAAAATAAAGATTTCAATTAAATAATTCCCAAATGGATACAGTAAGAAATTAATTTCTCCAAATCCACATTATATACACACTACCAAAATGCTCATCAGTTTTACCAACATAGTAATTACTCAGTTCTAGTTAAGCTCTTCTAGATAACCTTCCTCAACATTAATCAAAATGTAGGCTCCTGCAAGACCATAACTTTTGAGACGTAACAGCACCACAACATTTCTGCAAATCTAAAGAAACGTTCTACTTTCAAAGAATTACAAAAGCAAGAGCTAAGCTAAGCTAAGGATTTGCTTTTCATTTCATATGTACGTACACAGCATGAAGAGCTTCCCACTTCAAAATCTCCTTCCAAGCTTGCTCATTATTTTGGTTGTGAATCTTAATGATATTGGTCATGTCTTCACCTGTTATGTCATCATCTTTCCACCTCCACCTAAAAGATAAGAATTTGAAAACAGCTTATAAGCATTATGGCATAACTACACCACCTTCCTCAGTTTACCTGATGGGCTTTTGAATCAAGAGATTTAAGGTTTTCTGCAAAGACACAAAGCAAGTATGGAAACTTCTGGCTCATCTGCTTAAGCATCTTGAGAACAACTTCAATTTCTGTCTAAAAGTGTAGTTATCAAAGTTATCACCATAGAGACCCACAAATTCTAGTTAGCTAAATTAACATCTTAACTGGATTAGAAAGTTATCAGACTGTGCAAACATCAGCAAATCCAAGGTATTCGTCAAAATGCTTCAGAAAAATCCTACCTGCATTCCTAATGCACAGATGTCCTGTATTCAATACATTTGGCATACACTTAGAAATGCCTTTCATCTCTCTGACCCTGCACTATGACTACGCACATGCTTCCTTTTCAACAGGCATAACATTGAACACATTTAAGTGTTTACAGGATCAAAACTTGCATGTTCAATATAGACTGCTTATGACATACTGTCTTAACAATATTGATACATAGAACAAAGAATTGCTGTTGTTTTAATAGTAAATGCCTTTAAAGTTGATCTGTTTGAGAAAGATAAATAATTACAAACGAATGGGGAAACAGCAGCACAGAATGTTTTTTAGGCCACAGAAGACATTTATCATTCAGTTGTATCTTGCCTACACTGAATTTTTGTAAAGACTGAAAACATCTACTTGTCAAACGATTTTCATGTTTTTAGCAACTTTGCAAAGTCAAGTTAGATGTTTTCGCAATCATAGAAGTTTTACCACCAGTTTATAGGATTAGAATGAATCCAACTAAGTTTGAAAGCTGGCGATCATGCAAAGTCTGTCTATGCACCGACTTCAAAGAAGATTTTCTGAGCTAGTGGCAGTTACCCGACATGCCCTACCATCTTGCTGATCACTAGAAGAGCCATGGCCTTTGATACCAGCTCACCCTTTAAAATAAAGCTGTTTATAAAAACAGTAGCTTTTAAAAGAGCTAGTTAATTATTTCCTACTTAGGGTCCACAAACTCTTAAATAATATCGATGGATAATAACTAATGATATTAATGAATTTCAGACTCACAGACTCCATCTGATAATTCACAGTGTATTTACCCTTTTCGCAGCATAGCGTTCCAGAACATCTGCTCTGAAGGGTAGACCCACTTCTTGTCAGTATGTGCTCGAGGAATGGAAGATTCTTCTCTAACAGTTGACAATGGAAACGGTTGATCTGGGGATGGCTGCTGATTAGGAGGTGGCATCTAGAGAACAAGGAGAATCAACAACAAACTAGAGTAGGAATTATTTTTATGTTACAGTGTTGGAGAAAAATCAAAGCATAATTAATCAGCTGCTACAAATATAAAGGCTGAACTTGCTCTAAGTCCACTAAAACTGTTTTTCTCTTTTGCAGTAAAACTCTGCACAACTTTGTCATCTGAAGACTCACATCCCTTTTGCCTAAACTTCAACTTTCAAAACAGCAGTGCTTTTCGTAAAAATCAGAAGGAATCTTGGAGAGATCTGAATCAGAACTTACCCATACCACTACTACACAGAACCTAGAAACCACTAACGTAGCATAAAAACCGCACATGTAACTAACAAAGAAAAATAGACAGCAAAAGATATTTGCAAAGTGAAAAAACGCCTTTTACCAAAAAGATGTAAATCTGAAGAAGAGAACGTTAAATAAGATGTAACATGGTTTTATATAAATATTTGCATACAAAATGAGAAAAAGCAGTGTTAAAAATTTAAAAATAACATTACTTGCATGAGCTTCCACCTTGGACACTATCACTATTTACATTTTGGGGACAGTATTTCAGGAGAAACAAGACTGAAGAAAACATCTGAACTAAGCGAAAATTACCATATTGCTAGGATCTATGTCATCTTTCACTTGAGATGCACCAGACTTCACTGGACATGCTACAAATTCATACGCTCTTTCCTGATGTGCAGGAACATCATCTGTGTTCTCAGTTCTATAATCAGGAGTCTTCATGTGCATTGGACAACCTGAAATACAGGAGAAAAATAGTATATATTTTGCTACAAAATAATGACCCTAAAACCATGGCAGGAAACAGCTCACTGAATCTGTAAATACAAACTGGTATTTTGCTTCTTCTTCTGAAGTTTTAAATATTTTCTTTCCTGCCTATTTTAGGACCCAGCACCATGGTAAGATCTAAAATTCTTATGTAGTCCTTGAATGCTCATTCCCCACCCCACGCTGGCCCCCGTTCTGAGCTGTTTATGGCTAAGATTTCCACAGCAACGTTAATCTGACATGTGTTGACTGTGTCAACAGAAGAACTGATGTCCTCCTTCTCCACTCATTCATCTTATCCCACCCTTCTGCTGCTCTCTTCCGGATGCGTGTTCTCTATCAACAACCCCCTGCTCCCAGTGACCGTCTTCGTAGGGGCCTCTGCACCTCCCTGATCCTTTGTGGGTGTACCACCTGATGGAAACGGATCTGCAGGACCCATGTGGAATGTGGCAACTGGGAGTGACCCACAGGTCTCTACAGACAAAGCAGCTTGCATGCTGTTCTGGTGAACATCTGACTCCTTTTTATCAAAAGATACTTGAGAGCTACTTTTGCTAAAGCAAAAAACTCACGCTTTTATTTGTAGAATCATTTTCCTTTTTGTTTTCCAAATATTTTTCAATCTGTTCTCCATGTAAAAAGTTTACTTCATTTACGTTTCAAGAATAATTACCACTTATTTTTTCCTGATGCATAGGACATTCTGAAGGGGGAGAGGCCATCTGATGTTGCTTGGATGCATTCGGCGACTGACCTGCAGCAGCCGGGGAGGACGCAGACAGACCCATGGCTTCCGCACACCAGGTCTTTTTGGGTCAAGTTTCTAAAGGAAACAAAAAGCAATCATCCATAATTCAAAACTACACTGGCGAACAGGAGTGCTGATACGTTTCTGCATCACAAATTACAAAATTAAAAAAAAAAAATTACTTAAACATCGGTTCAAGTAATAAACATCCGGCCTAAGTAAGAAACTACAGCCCGAGCGTCAACCAGGGCTGACACGGAGGGAGCTGGGGTGGGACAAGCTGCGCGGGCTCCCCAAAGGCAACACCCGCACTTGGTGCCGCCGCTCAGCCCGTCTCCCCGCGGCCGGGGGGCTCTGCCCGGCCCCCGAAACCCACCGCAGCCCCACCGGCCCCGCGACACACCCCCCATACGCACCCACCCACCCCTGAGGCAGGAACGCCTCACGTAACGCCGCGCGCGAGGCCGCCGCACCGTTACATACACCGTGACCGACAGCGGCCGCGGGCAAGGTCAGGCCCGCCCCCTGTGCCGGGCGGCATGCGCCCTCCCTCAGCGCCCGCCCCCCGCCGCCGCGTCCCAAGAGCCGCCGCCACCGCCTCCTCACCTCAGCCCGGCCCGCGCCCCCGCGGCCGGCCCCGCGCACAGCACGACGCCACGCGCCCCGCCTCGCGAGAACGCGGAGCCGCCGACCCGCTGCGCGCCTGCGCCCGCCGCCGGAGCACCGCCCACCGGCGCCGCGAGGGGCGGGGACGGCGCTGCGGCAGCCCGGCCTCCGCCGCGCCGTCCCGCCGGGCGCCGGCACTGCGGTAGGGAGGGGAAGGCGGGCCCGAGGCTCAGAGCAGGCGCCGTAGCGCTACTAGGTGGCACTGGGGGCTGCGGCCTCCCGAGCGGCCGCGGCGGGGAGGGGAGCGTCTGCGCTCCCCGGGCCGGCGGCGAAGGCGGGCGGTGGTGGCCGCCTCGCGGCCCGCTAAGGGCAGGCGCTTCCCTGCCCGCAGCCAGTGCCCCAGAACTGGGAAGGGACACAGGGCGCCTGGGGGCTGCTGGTTTACATTTACGGGGCGTTTAAGTGTGCAAAAGGTGCTCCAGAACTTGCCAACGGTGCATTTTATGTACTCAGGCTCACGCTTAATGCCCGCGCAGCTGTGTTGGCACGAGCTACGTGTGATCGTAGGTCAGGGAGTGGTTTTGTTACCCCTTAGAAGTGCAAATAGCTTTC
Organism: Phaethon aethereus; assembly: GCF_964289735.1. NCBI lineage: Eukaryota > Metazoa > Chordata > Aves > Phaethontiformes > Phaethontidae > Phaethon > Phaethon aethereus. The sequence goes on from NC_138584.1 coordinate 16,070,162, forward strand.
CTTTAGAAAGTATAGAAAAAACACTGAATTTACTGGCAGCGTGAATCAACATCGTAAAGGTGTATCCTTTCTAGTATTAAATTTACAGAGATGCTAAGATACACAGAAACGCTGTGCCTAACAGCAGTTCGGTAATTCAGAAAATGGAGCTCATTTTGCATCTGGACAAGGAAGACTATTCTTCATCCCACCCCTTCTTGACTAACATGGTAAGATCTATCTGTGCAGTAACAACTGCCACAGCAGGTACAAACCCCGCAGGACTATTTAGATGTTCATCCCACAACGTGGACTCTCAACAGGCTGTCAAGCGCAAAAGGCAGGTGGGGAGACGCAAGACAAACATTCATTATAAATATGTAACAGTTAGAACTGATCAAAAACCATAATTATTTCTTGAAACATCCTATTTAATTGGAGGAATTTAAAATAAAGTAGCAAGGAATTGAAGCTTCAAGTAGCCCAGTTACTACATTAACTTGGGATGAAGAAAATTCAAGTCTGGCAGAGGAGTCTTTTGCACCCGCTTGCATGTATTTTGGTGTAAAGGAGTGATTCTTTCCCATTTCTTTTGAAAAAGATCAGAAAGATTAATAAAGACAAATTCTAAACACCACCGAGGCAGTTCTAGCAAGCGCTATGTCAAATTATATAACTACCTGAATTAAAAAACTTCTTTTATACGTTCCTTTCGAGGGCTTTTAAGAACATGTTCACATACCATCTTTCAAAATAGGATCTTTCTTATTAACAAAGGCATTGCCATTCAGTGTGAACATGAAATAAAAAGAGGTATAAAGCACTATCAAATATCCATCCTTTCACTCATTTTTGTCCTTCTATAGCTTTTATTACACAAGAGGAAATTGTTTCCTACCCTTTCTGCATGCAGGAATTAGCAGCACAGCACACGGAGAACATGGCATTAGGAACGTGGCACCATGTCAGTAACTTAGTCTTTATTATATGCCTTAGAAAACATCATGATTGCCTCCATCATTGCCCAAGTTTTAGGCATATTTGGCTTCGCTCCAAGACTGCATTCACAGTAACAGCTGCGTAAGCAGCACTAAACAAGATACAGTCATTTTAGTCTTCACTTGCTGCACTCGAGAATGCAGTTTAATAATAACGGCCTCCCGCAGACCAACCGACACCTCTGCTTCCAAATATTTCAAGTCAGTGGCAGAACAACTCTGAGGTAAAACACGTTTTCTCTCTGTGATGTTCTCAAACAGGGAATTGGTTCTACACCCTCCTCTCAAAGTACATTATGTTGCTGATGCCAGCATCCTGCCTCCCTGCTTTCCACCACTACACTCCACCAGAAGCAACTACTGCACTACTTATTAGTCATTGTACAGATAATAGTTTTCACCCTTTATAAGATAAGCAAAGTGGCAAAAACTTTTTCCTCAATGTAAAGCATTACAAAGAACACCAAGGTCACAATCTCAACGAAGCACACAATCTACCCTTAGGTATATTACACTGTGAACTCCAGAAAAGCAGAGTAAAATAAGATGATACAATAGTAGTCCACCACCAAAAAAATGAGAGATATCCACTGTGAAGATTAAATAAATATTAAAAAAAACCTCTAATGCAGAATTATCACACCAATACAAATACAGAAAACAGTTTTCAGCAAGAACACAGAGTAATAAAAAAAAAAAAAAATCAAATTTCGGAGAGAATGAAGAGCAACTTTCACCAGAACATGACAAAGAAGTGGATATACAAAGTACTTTCTATATCCCACATCTTAGGGAGAGGTATGTTTTTCATCTTAGGGAGAGGTATGTTTTTCACACTTTAAGCAAGATTTGTTGAATTTTTCAGGTTAAGAACGGCTCACTGAAAGGCATCCCTTGTTCCCAGCCATGCTTAGTCCTTCCTTCCCACCATCCAGTGTTAAAAGCTGCCCAGTGCCAATACGAAAGCCTCCCACCAAGCCCCCATTGTCCTTCCTCAAGCAGTTGGAAATCTGACCTATATAGCATCTGACCCCAAATAACACTTCCAGACATTCCCAGTCACTTCCAAATAGACCGACTAGTTAATGAGTAGTTTTCTACATTAACAGTGTAAAATTAGTAACCTAAGAATGTAATTTACAAATGAAACTAAATACCCCTTAAAAAAAAAAAAGAGAGGAAAAACCACTGGAATGCTTTGTGTTTTCTTCTAGTAATACAAAGAAAACTCAAAGAAACACGAGCAATTCCTGTGCTTGGGAGCCAATGGTTAAGATACAAAACAGCAGCAACTTCCTCTGAGGATCCTCAGAGAAACCTCCGTGTTTTACCACACAATTCCTGCTTCCTAGGCATACATTCACTGCACATATAGAATCTAAGAATTGCCATTTTAAGGAACTTAATTGCCTGTTTTAGTATTCAGTAAGGGACTGCGTAGTACATCGCATTTATAATACGCTGACAACAGTAGCTCTTTATCTCTGAAGCCTTCAGACAACTGTCCAGCTTATGTCCTGATACATTTGGTATTACAATACAGTCCAATATAATTATGCTATCTGATATAAAGCTCACACAATAAAATTTAAGCTACATTTCTGGCCCCAGTGATGTCCTACATAGAATTTCAGCCTTTTAAAGTCCAGCCAGCTGAACAACGGTGTGGCTCAGACCTCATACTCCCTTCCCCACTTTTTTTCTAATAAAAAAAGATACAGCACAAAATTTCAAGACACCATATAAGCCAGTTGTTTCTGAACCAAACTCTTTCATGATGCATAAGCTATTACCATATTAAGAAAGAAAAATTCACAAAGAAAGAAACTGTGTTCGTTTCCTTTATTATGAAGTACTGATACCTTGCAAACAACATGCAATTTATTGCTTATTGACATTATTGCATATATCGAAGGGGAAAAAAATAATCAGCCAATATAAATCTATGCAAGCTGCTAAACTGTTCAAACAAAATACAGAAATGCTTTACAATATCACTTGAAATGTGAATAATCCAGAATCTTTTTTAATAATAAAAAGTAAATTTAAACCCATAATACTTAATTATTCACCTTACTATGACTGATTACTTTTATCACCTATGTGCAGAATTGTTATATTGTATTTTTAAGTTCTTGTGCCGTGATAAGGATTGCTACTACAACCAGGCCACATTACTATTTGAATTTAATAACATGATCCTGACATTTTGTGACAGTATCAGTATTTACTGCAAACCAGATTGTCAAGATTTACCAGAAATCTGTCTAGCAGAATTTACAGTTTTCACCCTTGCTCTGCACATAAGTTAGATGTATTTATCAAGTTTCTTCTTAGAGAGAAGATTATATAAACATTTTTGAATTACAGGCTCCATTACTTATGCCTAACTTGTAACTCCTTTGTTCCCAACACTTTTTGTAATTTGGTTTTATGTCAGGTTAGCTGTGCTTACATGTTAAATTATTCTACATATATAGGTATCTGCTGATATTAAAGAAAACACTGCTTGGTATATGTATGCTAGAAACAAATCCAAGATATTTGGATGTCTGCATATTAAGTGTGCAAATTATATAACCGAGCTCATGATTAGCCCTTGTCCTTTCTCCCTATCATATGATGGATTTCTCTTGTGAAACTGGAACAGAGTTACAATAAACATAACGAATATATCCCGCGTTGCATTCAAAATGTTATGTTCTGTATTACAGCTTAGTATTAATCTTTAAATGTTGCTTTCAAACATAGCAAAATTTTAAAAATACCAAAATTTTAAAACTTAGAAGGCAATTTACATGCAACATGTTCCACTTGGGTGCAGATTCTCATATACTTATATTTATAGGCTCATAAAAGCATGTCCTGTCCACAAGACAAGTACAATGGTTGACATCCCACACATAGATTAAAAATAGATACACTAGAGAATATTTTGTTTGCTTTTATATTTTCAATTTCAATAAGTAGGAAGTTATAAATAGCACACTGAATCATTATATGGTTGATACCAAGCCATGCTAAACTCTTCATAATTCACTCTCTTAAAGACATTTCCTTTACATCACAACTAGATTAAAAATTTACATAATTATAATCAGATGCCTTCCCAGTGCAGGACATCACACAATGAAACTGTTCTCAGAAGAAATTTTACCAAAATATTTCTTATACCAAACAATACAATTTAGCTACCTTCCATTCTTTACTGAGCTATAAAGTGCTAAATAGGGCGAGAATGTCAAAGGAGGTAGCTAGTAGAGATTTCTAATGGATAAGAAACCTTACCAAGTGTTACCACCTAGAAGTACGATTTGATGCTTAATCCCAGATCTCTAAACATCCCAAGCAGCACATCTTTCATCTTCTCTACCATAAAAAGAGCTTTCAAGTTGCCTTCATAAAATCCTAAGACCTTCACCCGTCCAACAAAGAGATTTTACCCAGGTTTGGATGAATGTTGAAGTTCATAAATATTGATCACTATTTCCATTTGACTGCTGTCAGGATCTCAGCAATGAAGTACTGTTCTTTTTCCAGCTGCCAAATATATTCCATAGATAGAGAAACTCCACCAGGAACAAATCCCTCCTCATGAAGTTCCTTGTAGCCAGATAATGATGTTGTACAGTAGGCTATTAAAAAATACGCAAGAGGGCTGCCGATACTTTTCAAAGTCTTCTACACTTGCATTTTTTAATCTGAAATTCTAGTCCCTTTCTATTTGCTTTACCAATGGCTTTCACCAGCAGCCAACACTGCACCAGATCCTAAGCTAGAGTAATTGTCAAGCAGCCCTTTATTTCCCTCTGAATGGCTCAACAGAAGCATCACAAAACAATTTGACGAACTTCTCTATTAAATGATCTTTTACAGAAAGCTTGTATGTACACATGCATAAGCATACATAAGTCCATGAGAAAAAGTCCTCTTCATACAGCAATCGACAACTGATAACCCATTTTATACAGCTTGGAAATCTTAAAGAATAAAGTTTCATTTTCCACTGTGAACAGAGATATAGAAATACCTAAACCTTTCTGCTACGTATCAGTCTGCTGTTGCTCCAACCACAGCAGTAGGAAGACATCTGGGTCGCTATACTTGTGTCCTCAAAGTCTCCTCCACCTCTCCTCTTCAAACCTGCTTAAATGCATTTGCTCATTTGTGTAAGCTTTTACTCTTAGGCTAACATTAGTTCTGCAGTATAAAGTAATCTTCTCCCATAATTTTCTAAGTAAAGATGGAAGTAATTATCTTCTAGACACTAGAATTAATTTTTAATAAATTTTAATACAAAATTTGGAATTGTTAAAAATTGTATATATAACTCTGCTCCCCTCATTTTCCTGTGCATAGGATATTTTTTTCATTATTCAATAGATTCTATTTTTTAAGCAATTAAGTTATTACTGAACTCACTCAAGATAGCATGTATTTATAGAGGTAGAGTAGGCTTCAGAGATGTAATTCTTACCACTGAAGAATGCGCACTGATAACCCATAAAGCATCTCTGTAGTGTAAGGCTCTCGAGTTCATTGAAATCCACTGGAACACTCACTGAGAAAATCTGAAGTACATTTCCTCTCTGCAAATCAATCCACAAATCAATTATAAAAGCAAAGCTTGACCTACCATTCCCCTGCAGCAGTTGTGAAAGTGGGCAACTCACATTCCTACATACAGCCTTACCAGTACAAACAGACTCTCCCATGAACATCGTGCTAATTTTATCTCACCTGGTACTGAAGAATGTAAAAGAAAAGAAAAACAAGGTATCTGAGCATTTTTTACAAGATTAACTCCTTCCATTTGATATGTCCATGGCAAAGACACGTGATGACATACCAAGAGTCTGCTTTTACACTAGACAATGCATACGTTAAAAATAGACATTTTAAGCCACTAAAAAGATAATATTACATTCTAAAGGTAGCATTTATTACAATGCTACTTATCATGCATTTTTTGTATAAAAAAGCAAAGACACAAGCTTGCAATGTTAAATTTCATCAATATTTCACCACAGTTTTTGAATTAATAAAGTGCAATTGAAAAATGGGTGTGGCTGCTATCTAATTTGCTGTATTATAAGCTTTTAATGGCAGGTAAAAAGTGCCCTATACTAATGTATCCGGTACGTAACAACTTTGCAGCCTGTTTACTACAGTCCTTGCCAAATACACAAGAGTTAATAATTTTTTTTCATTAGAAAGTTGTCTTCTGACATACAGTTGATGCATCAGGATATAACTGTAATACATTAAAATAACAAATTAGAAAATTTAAACCTAGTAGAAAATGTAAATGCATTGCAAATTATTGTTTTAATTACACTCATTCTGTGCAGCAATCCAAAGCATTACATGTTTTAAAATAATTATCCCACTGGGATATTCCATTCTGGATTGTTGCCCGAAGTGTATTATGCAGGGTCTTGTTTTGTTGGGGTTTTTTTTCAGTCTAGTTGTAACATAATTTTATTCTAGTTCAACTTACTTTTTTTTTCCCCCATCAGACACAAGCCTATCTAGAAGGAAATGAACCATTTTAATGAATGTTCTCCACTGAAAACAAAAAATTTAAAATACTGAAATACTAAAGATTAATGCTAACAAGGGGAGAATTTCAAAAAGTTTTCATGAGTTATCACCTTAATAGTTGCTCCAAATCATCTTTCCTATCAATTTTTTTCCCATCCTACTTCCCAAATAACAAAAGCAGACTTCTGCTTTCAAACATATTCTCTAAAATGTTTGAATTTATTAAATTTAAAATTTATTTTAGAATGGAACAAGCTATTACAAAATGATTCCCTGGTCTACCAACTTAAAAAGCACAAGAAAAAAAGGTATTTCATGTACACCTTTAAATCATAAAGGTGACAGAAACACAGAGCCTTTGCACATAGCCTAGATTTTGCATTTGATAAATCACTATTTTAAAAGATAGCAGGTTCTGCAAATTAGTATAAAAGGGATTCTGTTTCTTTCAGCAAAGCAGGTCAAAGGATCAAGTCACAAAGACTATGGATTTACTGGTACCCAAATAAGGTACCGCGCTCACTCAAATCATACAGCTAAACAGATTAATTGCCAACTTTCCCAAGGCATAAACAGATCTTTTGTCTGCAGGCTTGTGAAATACTAATAAGCACAGCAGCCAAAAAAATAGAAGTATTAACAATCCTTGATATCTCCCTTAACAAGGCAGGATTGAGGAACGGTTTTGGAAAAAAGCCTGCCCAGTTAAACAGTGGAATTAGGCTTAAAAAAGTGCATATTAGACTAGCCCAAACAATACTCCCTGACACCGTTTTGACCGGGGAACTACACTCATCGCAGCTGCCTTAGTTATAAGGTGTTTCAGCCTACACAGTCCTCTTGGGGTCTTACAGACATCCAACTCCTGGAAGATGAGAACGCTGCCTCCCTCACCCAAGAGCACAGTACTGGGGGTACTCACCCCTCCAACTACAGAGGGGAGAGTTCATGTCACCCAGCTTGGTTTGAGGGAGCAGGACAAGAGGAAAACTAATTATCCTACTCAGGGTAAATATTTTATCTTTTTGATTAAAAATAAATTGCTTAAACAGTTTGCTACAGTAATTGGGATATGCACTGAAGTACTGAAAGTGGATACTTTTATCACATGTTACCAGAAAGTATAACAAATAAGATGTAAAAAAAAAAACCAAAAACCCCACCACAAAACCAAAAAACCCCAACGAACAATAAAACCAGACCAAGGAAAAATCCAGAAGTTAATCAGTTGATCAGTCCCAATCCCAGTCCCAATTCAGATATGGTTTAAAGCAAGCAAAACAAACCCAAACTACACACAAATACAGCTCTCAAAATCATTTGAAAAGAAAACAAAACCTAGAATTTTCTCAAATTGTATTATAAAGTAGATTCTAGATTATTCCGAGATGGCAAGAATCCTCTCTGATGCCCTCGAAACCTTTAAGTTTGCAGAAGGAACAGAATACCTATTGACAAATATGTGGTTTAAAAAAAATTCTACAGAATTACCATACAGCTTTACAGAAGTTTGGCACAGTTAATTCACTAATATTTTTAGCCAACACCTCAGATTTCTGATGTGATTAACAAAGAAAATGTGACAAAAAACCTCAACACTTCACATCAAATGGGTCATTTCTGTGATAAAAGAAAAACAGCATTACTGTAAATTGCATATCACATATACAGAAGAATTTTATCTTCTCTACAATTAAACTTTGCATCCAAATAGCCAATGGTTAAAAATACTCTGAGGAGAGTTGCAGCAAAGGTAGTAGCAGCAAAGGAAAAAGCACTCCACTAAGAATTATGCTGTTTCCACACATCATTGCCCATGGAATTTTTTTCTTAACTTAGTATGGTAAATTTACAAGATGTACTATTGCATGTAATCTAACACAGCAAAACTGAATCTTTCCCATCAAAATCAGAGAATTTTAACAATTTTTAAGATATTCTGTAGTCTTATAATACAGCATTTTAGATAAAATTATTTCATCAATTTCCCAAAATGGTTTGCATTCATATAAGGCAGAACAAAAAGCAGTAAAGGACTTCACAGAATCTAAAGCTAAATTTTTAGCTTTTCTTGCAAAAATTAAAAAGTTGTCAAGAATGAAATCTTGATTGTTATTCCTAGAAGGAAACATAGAAACATGCCAGGAAAACTGCACCATATCAGGAGTTTGGGGAGATTTTTTTTGTTTTCTTAAAAAAAGAGAGAGATGTCAGTCTTTTCACTGTATTTATAAAACACATTAATCTGAGAAACCTGAGTGAAACACTTTGAACACACTGGTTGACAACAAGCAATTACCAGTCTGCTCCTTCTAATTTCAGTAGCTTGTAACTGCTTAGAACAGGCAACGTGGAACTCATTTATGTGAACTTTTGCTTTCATTCCTCACCAGATAGGATCCGTAAAGCGTGGCCCTGGGTGTGCAGGCAGTGTGGCTAGGGAAAGAGTAAGGTCAGTACAGAGGTAATACCTTGTTTCCTTAAGAGGAGCATTCCATGGCAGAAATGTGCACTGTTTCAGTAAACAACATTATTTTCATAGCAGAAATTTCATTTTACGCATATGATTTCTAGTCAGATTTTCCATTTCTATGAGTTTTGGCTTCCTCCTGTCCGATAAGACAAACGACTTTGTAGCATCCTTTTGCAATTTTGACCATCCACATGACATTCATAACATCCAAGACAACACTTGAGATAATCCAGGCGCTCTGGGCTGCAAATCCTAATCTCTGGAAAGCCTCTGTCCCAAATGAAGAAATTACATGGCTGTAATATGTAGGCATGACGGCAATCCTCACCACGAAGAACACAACTGTCATCAGCACACCATTGATGATGTTGGCCTTTGAAGATCTGGGATATCCCAGTACTTCAAAAAACCACCTGCAAAAGAAGTGTTCACAGATACCAGGCAGACTTGAAGCCATCTCATTAAAAAAGGATTTAATTTCATGGTTTTTTTCTAATTAACCATTTAATTTATTAATTGATTCTACCCTTATCATTTCTAGATTATTGCACTGTCTTGGCTTAGTTGCAAACTCTTCTGCTTGGCTGCATTTTTTTCCCCACTTAAGCAGTGTGTGATATCCAGTACATTGCAGAATAACATGTAGAAAATCCTGATTTGAATTGTAAACAAGTTGACAACCACTATGCATTTCAGTGACTATTGTGTAATACACTATAATGCAAATTCTCTTTTAAAATGATAAATACAAATTTATTACTTGTTACTATAGTTTGCACTAATGGGCAACTATAATTCTGTTTGTTTCCCTGAAAGCAATTCTAGCATTGTATTTGGACATGGTAATCTAGATAGACCTCTAATTTCCAGTTTCTCAGATTTGGGATTTTCTGATTGCTTCTGTTCAGCCTGAAACCAGAACTTCAAAACCAGACATTGTAAACGGCACTGGATCATGTCACAGTTAGGTATGTTATGCAATGAGAAAGATAAATCTAAAAACCCCCTCCCACTACTACTCCTGGGTCATAAGCAGTCTTTAAAAAAAAAAATTATCGCATATTAATTCCCTAGTAGACAGGTATAACTTATCTATTGCCTACCACACAGAACCTGCAGATTGAATTCCTAGAAAAAGGAACAACAAACTTCTCTAATTCTTTATCATTCACACTTAAACCAGAATAAAGGCAAGGGAAATTCATGCAACAACGGCAGGTTAAAGACAGGTTAGTTAAATCACTGTATTCATGATGGGGGATGGGGAGGGGAAGTGGAATAATCAGTTTATTTCCAAGAAGATATGAGGGTAAGACTATTTAACAAAATGACAGTTCTAAAACTGTTTTTAAAAGTAATTTTTAATTTAATTACCTACAGATTACAACCTAGGTAATTACAGATATACTAAAAAGATTTGCCAGACATCCAGCTCTAACAGAAATACTCCCGGAATTCATTAAGAGTGCAACTGAGACAATTAAAATCCAGGCACTCAAGGTGGCAGCCCAGCCTGGAAGCAGGATACCTCACCACAGAAACACTTACTGAGATGATGAAGGGAGAGACTCAATATATTTGGTCAGACTAATGATCAGAACATGTACTTTCGTTGATATTGGACAATGCAGATTCCGAAAGTAATTAAAAAAAAAGCTTTTAAAATATACTGTGATGTGCCAATATAGGTAACTGCATATCTGCTTAGCAACTTCCCTCTCCCAGCAAATTCAAAAAAATAAAGTCAGTAAATCACAGTTATCATTGCAATTTTACCCACCATAGTTCATAATTAATTACATAAATGCTTGGCATGGACACAACCTCCAATTAGATATCCTTAACACCACAGACAGGAAATACGAAGAAAATACTACAGTTCTGAGATTAGAATATAATTTTGTATTTTAATAGTAGCTCTTTTGGTAATACTAAGAATGCAAACAAGGAACATACTGTAAGTCATTATCATTATCCACTACTTACTGTCTCAAGGGTCTGGTTCTCTTCAAATTTAATGAAAAAAACCCCAAAACATTCATGAACTAATGAGATGACATCCCTTAGTGCAAGGGACTTCTTTATCTCCTACACTGATTTCCATTTTTCTGAGAAGGCAGTAAATGTCAGTGTTCAAAAAGACACATGATCTCACCATAGGCATTTTAAAACTATAGTATATATTACTTTTAATAGCCAGGTGTATCATGATACTTCGTAACGCCACAGTCTGAAAGGTAAGCGTCAGTATAGGTACCACTTAAACCCAGGATGAAATCCTATCTTGGTAGAAGTCAGCTGGGAGAACAGCCGTTCACTAGGGCATGAATTTCAATATAGAAACCTAGAATATAATATCACCTTTTTTTTCATTTTCTTGCTCTCCTCTTCCTTGTATTACTAAAATAAGTTTAAAGAAGTGTTTATTTACTCCTCAGTTTCTCTGTGCACATGGAGCACAGACCACCTTATACTACAATCCCATACTCAACTGCGCTTGGGCAAATGAAAGCAATTTCTGAAGAGATCCATTATCCCACCCTGCCCTCCTGTAAGTTGAATTTGCCAAGCTAATGTTTGAAAGGGATCTCAGCACAGTCTTTTTTATTCTTAGAGATCTGAGGAATGCTACATTCTTATATTGCAGAGTTTACAGTCACAGCGCAGTAATGGGTAATACTCAGATACTCTGTTTGCAGGAGGATCACAGTTCCTATTTGCCTTACAAACCTTGTCCTTTCTCTACCAGACACCTGGAGAAGAAAACAGATGCCATACATGTAGGATCAGTAAAGTAGAAATACACCCCAGTAAGTATGGGTGAGGAATAGGCAACTGATGCACTGAAAGATCTGATCCTGCATTGCAAAAAAATGGAGGAGGAGGAGAGGACTGCGGCACTGCCCTGTACCAAAGCCCCTCTCCTGAGGTGAAGTCTTCCTGGGGCAAATCCCCGTCCCCCCAAGTCATGGTGGCTACAGAGTAAGGAGAGAGGCCATCCTCCCCAGAGCACTGGGAAACTCCATTGACCGCTTTCCTCTACCTGCCATGCGTGGCATTATCATGCTCCTTTTCTTATACTTACAGCAGCAATTTTAGTAGCAACACTACTCAGAAGCAATGGCAGGCTTCGACTCTCACTGAGCTCTGCAAAAAAGCCTTCTGCCGCTTTCTTCTCCCATCACAAGTGTGAAGATTAACCATGCCAGTTAAATTAGAAAAATAGTAAAGCACCTAAATATAAGTGCTCAAAATAATTTCCAGAACTACCTTTGAAGGTAAATAAAGAATATACATTTATATTATTCTACCTATTCATATGCATATATTAATATTGATCTATATATGTGCAGTACTGCAAAATAAACTTCAAATTATCTACAGCAATGCAATTCCATCCTTGGATTCTGACAACAATGTTATCTTGCTTCTTTTCCTGGTCCATGATACTAAAAAAAGTGATGGCTTTATTCTAATAATTAAATAAACATAGAAAGGCTAATAAACAATATTATATTTGTGAACAACTTCATTCATTAGTTTCATAGAAATTTGGCATTTCATATGAAGGCTGGTCCACTCTAAAAAGGTACCTGAGGGTGAATACATTAGACATACTGTTGCAGCTATAGCAATAAACTGTTTTCATAGCAAAAAAGGTTTCCACATAGTAATCCTTAGTTCAATACATATTAATTCCCTTTCAGCTGACATTCAACAAGAAAAAAAAAACCTTCCTAAGTGGCAGAAATAATAATATAGATTAAAATATAAATGAATTATGCAAAAATTTCCTAACCACTTACCGCTGATTGACAAAAGGAGTGGAGAACTCTGCAAGCAGACGGAAGTTTCCAAAATAAGCCAACAGACCTTTGCTCTAGTTAGCAAAACAAAACAGACATAAAAAAATCAACAATGTAGATGTGAAACCTTGATTAAAGTCTTCAAGTATGCACAGAATGATAAAATGTCTCAGCTTCTTTATTAAAACTGATAGTAAGTGAGTTTGCCAGCTGTGGCCAACTTCCTTACCGTTTCAAAATGAGGTTTACTACAAAAGCTGCAGTTCACTTTCAGGTATCTCAAAACAGTAGTTTCTTACTGTAAATAAATCTTTAAAAGACTTACAGTTAAGTGGCCATGAAAAGCTAGCTAGAGAAGACTGGCACAAGTAGTCATAGGTTATAATTATGATGATACTATTACTGTCTATGAGAATTATAAATATTTTGTATTTGCCAATGTTTAAACAAGCCCAAACAGAAATACTGTAAGCTAAAGAAAAATGTCCCTGCATTGTTTTAGGAACATAATTTGCCAAAGTGAAGATGAATTCCCAGCTTTTATGTGGCAGCAGGGAGGGCACAGAAAGCCCTTATCTCCTCCCCACCGCAGGGGAAACCCGTCCCAGCAGCTCTGTCACAGTCCCTGCCGTGCCCGGTGGGCTGGAAGAAGAGCACATCTCCGTGCCGTATCCAGATACCCATGTGGTACGTTTACACTGACACATGTTGTAACTGAGCGCTTTCCTCCAAGTGACAAAGTACAGCATATTCTCTGCCTTATCATTTGGTTGTGCTGGAAATAGTATCCCATTACACAATGGCTGGCTAAGCAGCAGTTTGCAGATGTAGAGATAAAAAGATATTTTAAAAAATTTCAGTACGTTTCCTAAACAACCTATGGAGTGTGTGTCATGATTCCTCTTTCCCCCACTGAGCATGCTCATACCCGCTACTTCAGGCGTTTCATGGCAGTCCGCACTACACCAAACAGAAAATCTGTGCAATTTTTGAAATAAGATACTTATGATTAACTTTCTCTGAAGATAAGGGAATGAGAGAAACACACAGACATTCAAGGGCAGAGCGAGATCCAAATAATAAGAACTGCTTTAAAAGAAGTTCACACTAAGACTACACTTTCTATTTACCCCAGAAACAACTAATGAATTTTCTGCATCAGGGATTAGCCTTGGTTGTGGCATTTTCATTCCTTTAATATTCAGCTCTAATTCACTTTCATCCATGATAATATTAGTAGATCTAATTATCTTCAACCTGAAACAGAGTATTTACTTGTCAGTGTACTTCATCCCCTTTAAACCACTACATGGGAAATCTGACAGTAATCTGGTATCTCAACACTTTTAATATTGTAAGCCTGGGAGTCACACAGTAGGGAGCGAAAGAAATGTGGTAAATGAAGTAAATTGTATTTTATAAGATTCTTTCTTTACTGAATGAGCTTTTCAGAAGAAATTCAGGAGCGTTATTGTGAAGGTCAATGGGCATCTTTGAGAAATTCCAGCAGCAGCAAAGAGTAATCCTAGAACAGTATCCTTCTCATCCCCTTTTCCCTTCAATGTATGTATGCCATATTTACAGATACACAGTTAATCACCCATTGTTTCCCCACCAAAGTAGCCTTAAACAAGAAGTCTCAGAGGATCAGTTTGTGTCATAACAGATTTAAAAAGAAAAAAAATGGAAAAAGAAAAAAACCACCCCAGAAAAAACACACCCAGCTGATTGTAGTACATTCACCAGAGTTAGCGATCACTGACCTAAGGCCTTGCAAATACAATCACAAGCAGAACATAACCACTTGAAACCACTTCCTTCTAATTGTCCAACTAAATATTCAGACTTGTGGTTCCATTTGAAACCCTTTTCTATAACCATATGAAAAGCCCCTCTGTCAAAGTCTACAGCAAAAACTGAGAAGAGTTTTAATTTCAGCAGTTAAAGAAGTTACATGTTTCTACTGGAGGACTGTAACATTGAAGAGACATGCACTTACCACAAATGACTGATAAAACAATTTAGAAGGTAATGATGATTGAAAATATAAATATGCCTTTCACAAAGCTAATACACCAACCAGTGAGTAATTTTTTTAAACATTAAGCAAATGAGATCTATAAAAACATTGTCTTCAATATCAATTGCTTATGTTACTGAAAAATACAGCACTCACCAGTACAAAAGAATAAGCATATAGAGCTGCCAAGTGGTGTATTACAAAAAATTTGTCACCAATTGCCTTCCAGTAGTAAATAATAAGCAACAAATCTACAAGAGAAAAGAAACAATGATAAAGAACAATTTATTATACTACCATTGACCTCAGAATAGCATTGCTCTAAGTCTTAGAGGTATAAATACCAACATATGGCATCAGTAGAAGCTCTCTGAATTAATTATCTCTGAAGAGAACATCTTTTTTCTAAAGACTTTACCTTAGTCAAAGCAATAAGCAACAGTATTCTTTCAACAGTTGCCCTATATTACTACTTTCCACACCAATGAAAGTACAGAGGCAATAGCTTTAGCTGAAATATTTTGGAAGGAAAAAGTGGATCCCAAATCTTATAGCAAGACTTCATGCTTATTAACTTAAATATTTGGAACAAGTGACCAAAAAAATAAAAGGAGATGGGGGCGGCTACAAGGGGCGTAGCCAATACACAAGTACGTGCAATAAATGCAGAGATCTATTACGTGGAACTTATGAATCAAAAAGTAGTTATATTAGCAAACAGGGAACCATTTACAAAAAATATTTTGCACGGGACACTTGGAATGAGAAGAATGTTTGCTTTATTTAATCAGATTTTTTCAATTACTGCAAAAGTGATATAGTGGACCTGAGCTAATGTTACAAGGAAAGCTTTGACAGAAATGCTCTTTCTTTTCCCATGATGGTCCAAGGTTTCAGAAGATTTTCTTTTCTGTACTGGAACAAGCCATTTCTGCCTCTACTTTCTGCAGGTGAGTACTTTGGACTGGAATATTAGTGACCAAGGTTCCAAATCAAAGACTTTACCCCTGTGCCTTTTGTATCTCCAGTGAGTGCCTTGATCTCCTTTGTATTAGCTGTCCTCAGGCAGGACTCTCTATCATCTGACACAGCCACTCCACTTCCTATTAATAATTAAACATTAACTATATAAGGAAGTGAGAGAGAATGCGTGGCCAGGTTCAGGCCTCTGTTCAAAGGCATTCATTAATTCATAATGAAAGTCTAATGCATAATTATTCAAAAAGAGATACCAATGAATTTAAACATGGAAGCTGAAGTTTTTATGGAAAAAACAGAGACTTAAACTAACCCACAGTTTAACTCAGTGTGCTGATCACCAGATTACCAGTTCCACTGGGGTGAAAAATCTAGCCTGAGAGAGAATCAAGTCCACGGCTCAGTCTTTGACCAAAGACTCCATACTAACATGAGAATTTTTGCCTGAAAATAGTGCAAGTCACAACAAGTTTTTGCTTTGATAAGTCAGTACTATCTCCACACACCATAAAAGAAAGCTCCAAAGCATTTTGTAGTAAAATTTCCATGCCAATTCTAGCTGACAGTAAATAATTAAGAACACAAAACATATGTACGGGTAAATGCCATACCAAGAAAATAATTTAAAATTTCCGTGTTTTATACATGACTAAATTTTGGCTTAAAGTGAGACTAAGCAGTGGGCAGGCAGGAGCCTATGGCATCATTTGCCTCAGCCTGTATTGAGGATCACTAAAATTCTTCTGCCAGCATTCTGAGGTCACAAGAAGAAACATATGAGCTACAAGTTGTAGACACCCTGAAGGGAGTGAAGGGCACTGCTTTAACACCTTCTCAGTTGGCTGAAGGACAGAACTGAGCAGGAGTTGGTGGTTGTGTATCAAAGCATCATAAAGCCACACAGCGGCATTTCCTCAGTGCTTGGGGAGATATCATTCCATCTTCCACATCTGCTGGCAAGATCCTGTGATTTCACCACAACCCACAACTCCATTAGCAATTTTAAAAGCCACAGTAGCAACTGTATTGTATACACATATCACGTCTCCAGCATAGTGTCTCAGTATGACTATATAGGCATAGTGACTCAATATAAATATACAGGTTGTGCGTGTTATATATACAGTGCATAATTACCAGAAATGAGGTAGCCTGTGGTAATAGCAATATTCAGTTTCACAATTGAAGGGTCACCCCTGTAAACATACCAAAAAATACAGTTACAGCCTTTATAACAAGGTAATTTGCAAAGGACATACACATATCAAATACATGATGTCCATCAGGTCACCTTATTCTTGGCCCATCAGTAAGACGTTAGGAGATTTGGTTAAGTCATGAAAATGGCTTCCTTTTCCACCCAGATATAAGACATCTACTAAGTACCCTAATCAGGATTATCCCCTGCCTTGGGTAGAGACTGTCCCAAGAACTTTGCTAGAGCCTAGAACTGCAACCCAGCAAGTACCCTGAGCTGGCTTCTCTGGAAATAGAGGATAAAAGAGAACAGCCCAGGCAGTGTCTCTTACGACTTTAACTGACACTCTGTGTCTCCATTTTATTTCTTCTGTCAGTGTTAAAACTTTATTAAGGATAACAAAAATATCTTGCTCAGCTGGTGCTTTTCATATTCATAAG
Source organism: Phaethon aethereus (assembly GCF_964289735.1). Lineage (NCBI taxonomy): Eukaryota > Metazoa > Chordata > Aves > Phaethontiformes > Phaethontidae > Phaethon > Phaethon aethereus. The sequence goes on from NC_138584.1 coordinate 16,087,598, forward strand.
AAGATGGATGCTTATAGGGATAAATGGAGTAGAAGGAAACATGAAAGGAATTATTTGCCAGTTCTTTGGAGCCAAGGAACCTTCAGGAAGAAATGCATTTCAGAGTAGTTTCACACCTTCTGTCCCTTCCCTTTTGGTGCCAAACATTCAGCAGACAAAGCTTAGTACCACACACACAACTTCAGTTCCTCTAGGATGCTCAGTAAACCCAAACTTGTGAATACAGCTCAAGAAAGGGAAGAATCCACATTACAGCAAGTAACATTTGTTCTTTCCTCCACTGACCTCTGTGCATTCCTACTTTGAGGAGTTTGGTAAGCAAATATCTTTTCCTCAGCATAAAGATCATAACTTTTTTTTTTAACTATGTTGTGCATCTAATTTAGATATGTTTTGTGCATGTATGAAATGAGCTTCAAGTGACAAGTATACATATTTATAAAATACGGACTGCTCAAGACAAGCTGTGAAAGCAATCTTTGTTGTAACAGTTTCAAGAAAAAAGGAACATTAACTGTGCTTATGGCCACCTCCAATACAAGCCTGACTCATCTAGAAAGCAGTAAATGCTATTACTTAGCTATTATTTTTTAATCCCATTGGAATGAAGTTGTAGAAGAGATTTCCTGTATTACTACAATCTGTTGACTAAATTTTAGGGCTTTCTTAGCATCTAAAACTAACTGTTTTCCTGAGTGAGAGGGTAGCTTACAGGAAAATAGAAGGACTCACAAAACCAGAATTCTGCAATTAGGTGAGGAAAAACATTACCAGGAGAGCCTGGAGATCACTCCATCTCTTAAGATTGACCATAGAAGCTCTCTTAACTACAACTTGAGACAGGAACATTTTTCCACGTTTTCAAAACCTGGCTACATGAGCTACGTAGGTTATGGGCTGAGTGCTTCTTTAGCTGTAGCTCTTCTGAAAGTCCCAGCTAGACACAGAGCACAGACAGTTGTGTTCTCACAACTTATAGCAGAAACTCTTTTAATAGTTAACAGCCCTCCCATTAGAGCTCCCAGCTGCGGCAGCAGCAACATCATAACCAAACTTGTAAGTGCTCCCAACACACTTTGGCACACCATCACCAAGACTGAGCCTGCACTCAAGAACCTTCGTATTCTTCTCCAGATAAGATGTAAAGGACTGAGTATATGCAGTTGGTTCCTTGATATTGGTAAACGTGACTTAACTGGATGAAACAGGGAATGATTCACTTCTTTATTTCCATGAAAATGGTCACTCTGGAACAAACCTTCTCCTGACTTTCTAAACTAAGACTTCAATAACATATATGGCTGCACTGCCATATGTCACCTCCCTTCAAGACGAATCCATGTTAGAACTCCAGATTAATCTCAATTAATTGAAAACTTAGAATTCAGTCTAAAAGTCTAGCTTTCCTGATCTGTCTCCTTGAATGGGAAGTGCAGTGGAGCTTATGATCCCTGATGTTTCCAGCCTAGTTTTGATGCAAGCAAGAGCCAGGAGTGACAAACAGGGAGTGACTTGAATAAGCAAAAGGGAAGAGCCATGTCTTTTGTGATTGCTAAGGAGATATGTGTGGGAAATGAAACACACATGAACATGCACAGCCAGATAGAACAAAGAAAAGTCCACATGACCAACTTTCTTCAAACTTTTTTGGAGATAGTCATATAGAATGCTCATCAAACATCGGACTTCAAAAAGTGTAATGACTATAAAGTGGACAGTCATATGAAAAAGCCTGCTCTTCTGTGAAGCTACAAATTAATTCACTTATTTACATCTTCTCCCTCTCCTTATCTGATCTCTACCACCTCCACATTTTCTACTGTTATTCTCACCACCTCAAAAACAATTTCTACATCATCTATGTTAAGCAGTCTGTATTACATATAGAAAAAAAGGCAAAGTGTTATCAGAAGTCCTAGACCGTCAAAAGAGGTGTATGTACACAATGCTGATGCTTCCCTGTAACTTACCAATGCTCCAGTCTTTATTATTCTTTGTTAGGATCTATCGTATCTAGTTTCAGGAATTGCCTGACTAATACAACATCTTCTCACCATTGAACCCAAACCCTTAGCAGGAGTCCTGATCCCTTTCAAGACACATGGGTATCATCATCACCATGCACTTAAGCTTCGCATGAACCCAGAAGTTAGGCTGACATACATAGTGGCTCAGAACCTATGATTTTCCGTTATAGATATAGGTATCTTTAAATCCCACAGAAAAGAACTTATTGGATACTGTCATACAGTCAATGACTACACAAAATGGTGGCAATACCTAGAGGGAAAGAGTGTATGAAAATCTTCCCACTAGTCTAAAATCGGAGCATTTCTGTAATGTTTTCAGGCTACTGGGGCTAGAAGAGTGCAAGAAAGCTGTCTGAAGGATTTCTGGACATTTACTTACAAACTACTGAAACTAGATTCACAAATGTTTCTTGTTAATGAAAGGCTCCTACAGAAAGGCTTATGCATCGTTCATATCTGTAAATGACCAAGTCCCACAGCTTAAGCCTGCATTTCAAAAGGGCATTAGATTTCCAGACTGAGCAGCCTTCCAACAGTCCATCTGGCATTTCCCCTATAATTTGGTTCTTTCCTCTTCGGTCTTATTAAATTAAAATCAAGCCTATGTGGATTCAGCTACGAATCAATGTAATAACGATAAGCAACTTAAGACTTAATATACAGCTAAGCCATAAAACAGAATGAAAAAAATGTTAAACCTCTACATGGTCAGCTAAGGCTTTAATTACTGCATAGTGGGAACCAGTATGACATATGGAGGAATGCATAGGCTAATGCTAGCCATATCATTTTTTAGTAATGTAGAAGTCAGCCTTAGAAGAAAACGTACATCTGCAAATTCTGAGGAAATCACCCTATGATTCTGGCTTCACTAGCTGAAGAAAGCCTAACACAAAGTTGTATTTTACTCACAGGCTGCATACAAGTACTTGTAAAGCCATGGGCAGTATTGTTTGGTCTTCCTTTGTATTTAATCACTTGCATAAACATGAATTCAAATCATTGCAACTATTACACTAAGTGATACTTCACACATTTTAAAATTATTATTTTAACAACTAAAAATACTGATTTCCGCATCTAGAGTGTGTTCTGTGCACTTTTAATTGACAAATTCCTGAAGCCACTAAGATAATTTTGACTGAGAAACAATTCACAGAAATACTGCCATGAAGTGAACCTGAAGCTTTGATTTAAAACACACATTAGATATATTTCCACTAGATTTTTAAATATATAGAAAGTCTTCCTTACTCTACCAAATGTAAATGAAACTATTGATAGCAATCATTGTAAACAAATACAAACAGAAGAAACCCTTTAGAATCAATAGTAGAAATACAAAAAAAAAAAAAATCCCCCAAATGCGGAAGGATTTTTTCTTTCAAGATTTTGTGTTTTTACATAATCTAGGATGCTACGGCTCCATAAGTAAGATTAAGTTTTCAATGCAGTATACAAAAATACCTAATATAACTTTTCTCAAACTTACTAAGAATAAAAAGTGGTTTGATTCCTGCTTAATTTGATTTTTTTCTGGAATTATACCAGGGAAATTTAGTAAATGTGAAGAACTCAATTTATTTATCATTGCCAAGAGGCTTTTATTTCTGCCATTCATGATTTCTTTTGTACTGTTTAGAACAAGGCCTACTCAAACAAACCAGGATAAAAGCTTCTATCTGATAAAGCTTACCACAACACACACTGAGAGTTTCAATAACGTTCTGCTTTTCACCATGGTTAACATATCTCATAAGATATTCACATTGTATTTGGTCTCTCTAAAGATACCAGAATGCAATGAAAAAAATCCAAAACAGCCAACAATTTAATCATATATCACTACGTACCAAAAGAGGCCAATGTTGCCTAAATTTGTGTTATGAATTAGTGGTACATTGATTAAAGCTACATGTCAGTGGCAGAGCACTTAAAGCACCCAATCCTAGCTAGTCCACGTTGCATTGTCATTAATTTACAATATCACAATTGCAGAACAAGCATCAGATGTTACATTTATATAAGTTTAAACTGACTCACAGTGCAGTCCTTTGACAAGGTTAAAAGCAACAGTCTGTGACAGAAGTATGAAATGAAACTTAGAGTAGTTAGTTAGTCTTCAGGAAAAATATGGCCTCTTCCTTCTATAGGGAAAGAGTTCCAGAGGGTAACGAGTTCGATGTCAAAACACCAATAGCAATCTATAATTAACTCAACTGAAACAAAGCCACCTTGTCCCTCCTCCCTCAAAAAAGTATGAAACAATATAACTAGAAATCAAGAAAAGATAAGCTTAATATAGAATATTTTAACTAGAGAAAATATTAGAAGTCCATTTATTAAATATCCTATTGCTTGTGAAGACTGCACTTGAAACTTTCATATTTCTTTTAAAACAAAGATTGGTAGAAGTTTTATGGGAGGCAGAAATATAAGCATCTCAATTTATCAATTTAGACATATATATTTTATACATCTAATAGGTCCCTCCAGCTTTTTCCCCACACACACACTCCAGACCTGCAAGAGCACTGCAATTTCACTTTAAAATTTTATAGTAAATAGCATAGTTTCAGTCATGCCAACTTACAGTTACACTGTTGGTTCTATGCTTTAGTAATTTCATAATGCTATTTCAAATCAATTACTTGTATATTATCTATTCCACTTCACAGAGACACAATGCACTAAGACATTAATACTGACAAAATAATTTGGAATTATCAAATAGTACAGGCAGAAAAATGGACATATCACAACTGTGTATTTTAATGGGAAATGAAACAATTATTTCAGTAATTAATACACTGCAGGATTATTTTTCTCCTTTCTCAGTTATGTTATTTTATTGTGTGAACACAATGTATATGTAACACGCCTTACCAGAGACGGTCAGCATTAACAGCTTCATCATACAACAAAATATATAGGCAAAACCCACCAACCACCAAGGCATGGAACGTGGACACTGTCCTGAAAAAGAGATCACAGTCACAAGATGGTACTGCCAGTCACAACTTTATCTACTGTGCTTAAGGCAGGATGTTTCCAAAGACATTCTGAACTGTATCCAGATACCTCTGTGGAAGACAATCATCTCTTCTTTATGCTACACCGAACCACGTATACAATCACAGTGAGAAAAACAGTCAAAAATAAGGAATCTATTAGATTGGAGCAGGGTGGGGGTGTTAAATAGAAAGTACGGTCTTAAAGTAATTGAGATCTGAATTTTCCTCCAATTATCCCATACATTAATGAATCCTTAGAGACAATATGACAACCAGTTCTCTAACAAATACTTACTGTATTGTCCTATTTGCATTCAGATTGGCCCAGGAGTCCTGCAGCAGCAGGTTTCTCCTTTCAGGCACCAAATTAATAGATGAGCCAAGTTCATCATCACCAATAAATCTGCCAAGTTCAGGTTTTGGAAAGAGGGATGTTAAATGAAAAATCCTATCAAGGAAAATTTCAGAAAGAATTGCTAGTGTATTTGAAGTAGTTTCTGGTTTTCAAGGAGAAAACTTGTATAACAAAAGGTTGTATCTGAGGTGTAACAGCTACAGGTTCAGATGAACTAGCAGCTCACAGCGTTACTTTATTTTATACTCCTCTTGTCCTATAAAAAGTCACAGTAATCAAAGTTGCCTTGTCCATACTTGGGTAGTAAACACTTTTTTTTGCTGTTTTTGTGTTTGTTTGTTTGTTTTAATACAGGCTGCATGCACACTGTAGATAAACTCTGAATGTTAACAAGCACTTAAGGAGAATTACCTATTTACAGAGGCCCGGCAGGGTTTCTGCCCGCACACATTTTGAGTCCACATGTATTCTTGGAAGGTAGAACAACGCAATGGGCACGGGTCCAAAATGCATAACCTTGTTTCTCTAGCCATGAGTTTAACACTACTATAAGATGCATCTAATACTGTGTAGCTACTGTCTGTTTTCCCACTTACCAATTGTGACTGGGAAGGAAAATAATTATGTGCCTAAATAGCTCTACTGAATCATGGATACTATTGGAACGATGAGAACTCTAAGCTCGATGCTGTGTGATCAGACACACCACATACCTTTGCACCATATTCAGAGCATTAACAACATGCACACAAATGTACTGATGCTGTTAGTTATTAGTCTTGTCTTTGTACACATTGAATACGTGTATTCGGAAGTTATTAATATTTTAAATGTGCATAAGTCACTCTCAGGAGTCTAAATGCTAACAAGACTGGAAGAAAACATCTTACTTCTTGTGGAAGACTTTGCAAAGAAAGAGTAGGTTATAATCCCTGTAGGTTATAATCCCCTAATGTTTTCATAAATTATATTGTCGTCTATTGGCAGTAGAAGACTCTGTAACTTTTCATAAAAGAAGTCTCTATTTACAATTTGTTTAGAGTGTCATCATGCTACTTTCAGCAGCTTTTTCAATAGCATTCCAAAAAATGAATGGAGATTAATATAATATGAATAGTCAAATGTAACAAGCTGGATGAGAACCTTTACTAACCATTATAGCATAGGCTGCTTTTTTCTGTCCTTTTTTTTAAACAAAGAAAGCAAATTTAGTTACCAGAATTCTAATGATAAATAATAGTTTAATTAAAATATCTACTCTTGCAACACAGAATTAACAGAGAGCTAGGAACTTTGCTTCCTTTTTAAAACAAGGCATGGCATATAATATTAGTGTTTGAGAAATACCTGTGAATTTTGAACTTTAGGAGAGGGTAATGCTGAGAGAAGTAAAGTTTGTCCTAGAATATAGCTCATTAGTTTACAGTTGCAATTTGTCTTGGAAGTGGCTGTTTATCCTAACCTTAGTGTTTAGAATACAAGCTATACATAGGCACAGCACTTGAAGGGGGAGGAAAGGAAAAAAAGAAGAAAAAAAAGCGTATTTCCTCCATAACTCTGGACTTTGACGTTCCTCCACAGAGGGGACAGAAGAAGGAAACTAGTGCAACAACTCCATTTTAATATGGAATCTAGGTCAAACTATCAAGCTCCATATATTTCCTTGCAATTACTGTCAAAGCTTGCATCCTTTAACTCATTAAACTGCAAAGAAAAAGTTGCACTGATAACTTGTGTACTTGTTTCGTTATTATTGAATATATATGTATATTTTTTTCACAACAGCTTAATAGCAGTACAAACATGTATTATAGAAGAGGTGACAGGAATTCATGCACAACTAGTTAAAGAGTTATACTACATCTCTGTCAAAGTATAGTTTTTAACTCAAATTTGAGCATCTACATAATTAAGATTCCAGAAGCAATTACTTTACTGGTTCTTAATTCTTGGAAGGTCAGAATGAACAAATATACAGTAAACAACAGTCCAGATCTGCAGCTCAAATCCTTGATTACAAAACCCTCCAAACTGTAACACTATACTGTCAATGCTACAGCTCATTTCAGGCAGATGCCCTCTTCCAGACCCAGCTGAGCTGATAAAAATGCATAACCATCCTCTGTGCCAGTTTCCTTCAGGACTGCCAACAGAACCATTTGTGTGAGCACTCCCTACATCAACCAGTTCAACACAGGACAAAATAACAACCATCTACTTTTAAATCATTTAAGTTAATCCAGCTCATTTTACTGGGAGATAGTAACTTTCTCTACCTGCACAGCTGTCTGCAGAGTACATATATGTCCATCCACGTTCTCTGAACATATAAGATACTCCCTGGTGTCTCTTCATTTTGGTGAAACACTGGAGTGATGAGACAGTTTGACAAAACACTGTGTTTGGTTAGCAGAGTTAACGCTTTTGTAGAAACACAAGCACAGTTAGCCTTTCTTTCACTTCATGCCCTCCTCAGGTATAACATCAACAAGCTGTTGATGAACGATGCTTTGTGTTTCATGCCTTCTAACTCCAGAACTGGATGTAGCACTGGGCCATGACTCGTGTGTGCTAACATCTACATCCTGCTATCAACCCCAAGAAAAAAAATGTGGAAAGAAGTAAAAAAGGACACAGCCTGGGGTGCTGTATCAACTTGAGTAGTTAAACACCTTACTACAAAGTAGCCCAGAGATTACAGAGCAGCTTATTTCTAGCACACTTGTGATGTGTGAAACAATTCATATGTTCTTATGCAAAGCACTACAACTTAGCATAGCGCTACCAGGCATGGGGTAAGTTCTCAGAAAGCCTATTATGCAATTCAAGGGTCACTTGTGGCTTAAAGACATAAGTTCAGCTCCAACATAACAGTTTGGTTTAGTTTCCCTGTCTGCCTCTATTGTCAATTGTAACACAGAGCTAAACCTAAGATGCACTGAGATCATGAACTGGCACCCTACAAAGTTGTTCTGACAGATAGGTAATTATTCAAAGATCAAACTGAAATTAGGATGGTGCCTTTAAGAACACTGCAGGTGGACATTTGTCAAACTGAAGGGCAAGACTATTTGAGTTGCTAATGCTGCCTGGAACAATGGAAACAACTTTAAAAAGGATCCACCTGATACTGCCTTTAAACAGCACTGAGAAGGAACAGTGATACGACCAATGCATTTTCAGTGCAGTGACAGCCATACAGTGGCTCATGGCTCAGCCATACAGTACACATTTTTGAGCTTCAAATTTGAGAAACAACTGGAAAATATTTTAAAGTTGTAATAGGCTACTCAAGCATAAAGTTATACTGTATCAATTCATTTCAACCGGAGAAGCTTGTGCACTGTATATACTCTTTCATAGTAGTATATTGCAAATAAAACCTTAGTGATCATCCCATTCGCAATTACTATCCTATACTTCCTTTATGGCTTAAGAAAGGAAAGCGCCCAGGAAAGATTCACACGGTTGAACAAGTTTCTAACAGCACTCTGTCTGAGGAGACAAGTATAATGCAGGTGGATCCATCCCAGTGACCGAACTGCAGAACAGAAAGGGAGCGAGGAAGGCTTTTAGACTGAGTTTCTACAACTCCTTCCTGAATGTGTGCCTTGTGTCTGTCATAGCTTCCCCCTTCTCTTTTTGCAGTCTCCTTCCCCACCAACACCTAGATGTACCTGTCTAACCTTGCCTCACTCCAATACTAGATTCATCTAATTTCTTGGAAAATTGTAACTTATAAAAAACAGGTTGTAGTGTAGTAGCACCAGGAGAACAGAGAGCAATTAGCTTTGCACCCAAAAGCATCACGAGAAATACACTAGCATTCAGAACATGGAATAAATTGCAATAGTTTTGATTTTCATGTATGTTTGGGGGAAGGGAATTTTCTTCTCTCTTTACTAGAAGCATCACAGAGAAGCCATTTAAAATTAATCCATTTCAGCTTATTACCTCTCACCAGTTACTGTTTTCTTTTTTTACTGACTTTCACTTGGGCATCACTGTCTAATAAAGTGTTTAATGTACAAGTGTTTGTAATGCTGTGTGTTCAAGAAGGGGCCTCAGCATTTTAGATTTAGAATTTGTCAAGTGTCTAGAGCTATCACTCTAATCTTTACAGATGTTTAACAATATTTTCTGCAGTTTTATATATACACACAGGTGGTTCAGATGTTGACAATTTTAGATCATTAGCTGTAGTTTGTTTTGAACACTCTACCTTGAATTCCATTCGATCTTCCTTTTTTGGCTGAGATTGTTAAAACCAGGTGTTACTCGTGTCGACACCCAAGAACTTAAAACATGGAACAGGAGCTGAAATACGGTAAAACTGGCAACAGCAAGGCCAATAGTCAGGTTGCTCAAGGCAGCCATTGTTCTTCAGCCTGTGAAGAAAAGCAGAAGGTCATTTCAGTCCACTCTCTATTTAACTATTTTAAGCAGCCACAGAAAGTGTTTTTGACAGCTAACTTACCAACAGATTCACTAAAAGTTTCATCCTGTCCAATGTTTCTACTTAAGCCCCAATAGTATAAAAGTATCCCCACACTTGTATATGTAAATTTGCATTTTTGTTTTGTGTGCTTTTTAACATTTGCATACTATACCTTGTCGTTGCCTAAAGTCGCATGTATTTTATCTACACAGAAAGGGCAGGGAGGACCACTGACCAGTGCAACCGCCAGCTCAGAAGCCTCCACTCCTGTCCCAAGAAGCTCCAAAATTAAAACTCATCTCACTCTTACCAGATTGATTCTAAAAAGCAACAATGAAATCATGTAGGCACAGCAGAGAGATTTTTCAGGTCAGCCTTGGGCAGCAATAGCCTCACTGCAGCTTTACGCTTGTATACTTTACAGAGACAGGAGTTCTCCATTTGTACTTTGTTCACAGTTGAGGGCTTCTCTCTGTGATAGCACGTGGGCTATCGTATTTTAGCTTTTTTCTTCTTCGCATGAAGTCTAAACTTCACATAATTTCAGAGCGCACTGAAAAGCTTCCTATCATTAGGGTTAATGCAGTTTTCAGATGTTGGATGTTTAGCTATTTCAAGAGGTCTAAATAAATAGCAAAACAATTCCAAACATAAATGTCAGTCTCTAAATGCTTCAGTCATTTCTTCTGAGTTGCCAATATTTTGCAAGACTGAATGATATTTTCCCAGAAGCCACAAACTTCTGACATACATCTCTGGTTTGATGGTGTCATGAAATGTTTTATATTCCAAGACCGGCAAAGGTTACAAACTCACAAAAAGTCAATTTGTATTAAGTTGAACTGAAAAGGGAAAAAAAGCCAAATGGCTTCATTTAAAATATTTAAGTCATTATTTTAGTAGCCATTTAAATAACTGCTGTCACTTATTTTAGTTTTACCGAAGAAAATGTCTAAAACTAAAATGCAGACTTAGAGACTAGCATAAGTTTATGTTACTACAACAACCTAATGGTCAGCAAAAACTAATACAATTATATAATAAACTTATGTCCACCTTTAGTTCACAAGCGTTATAGAGTGAGGGAAGATGCCTTGGATTTTTTAAATTCTATCTGCATTGCAGATGGGAAGAAACTTGAACTTCAGGGGGGAAAAAACAGAAAAGTCCACCAGTTAAACTAATAACTTCTTAAAAAAAAAAAAAGCACAATATTCTCACTTGGTGCTGTAAATGGTGAAACACGGTTTGCACTTAAACTTAGAACTTTAACAAAAAGTGTATTATATATAGATCAGGAAAAAAAAATTGTCATCCAAGACTCAGAAGCAGAAGATTCAATGATCTCAAACTTTTTTCCCCTCCTCCTCTTTCTTTTCTTGTTCTCTTCAGAATTGAAGAGTAAAAAAAGAAAGTGAATTATCTGAAAACATTCTCTGACCCACAGTAAAAGCAACGATATATAAGCAGAATGCGGGACAAATACGAGCAGATTTCCTGAGTGAAACCTGCACCCATATCGTATGGATTTCAACTGTTTACTTCAGACCAGCTTTAATCCCGTCCTAGGCACTCCGCAGCTGTTAGATCATATTTGATGTGCTCTTCAGGCCTATCTTCCTGCTCAGTTTAACCCAAAAGGAATCCAGCTTGCGTGCTCTGGGCCAGCTGTGCAACACAGACCGAAGGGCTGTAAGTGGGGGTGATCAGAAGATTCAGTTCCTAAGTGCATTTTTATTACAAACTAAAATTTTAATGTACATGTGCTTCAGCGCATTGCAACAAACTCTGGTTCATTCCAGTTGTTTATTGATGACCTGTTCTAGTTCAGCGGCATACTAGTCTTGCATACTTTTTAATGTTAGTCTATTAAAACTACCGATTTCAAATACTGTCCTGAATATTCTTGCAAGTACTTTTCACACTGTTCTCCACATATTTCTCCATTTGCCTCCACTAACCAAGAAGATGCAAAATACAAATCAAATTTTATGCACTTTTTGCACAGTCTAAAGTACTAGAGACAATGGGTGCTAAGCTTGATTTTCTAAAACTTTCCCATTGAAGGAAAAAAACAAACAATTCAATTTTGTATCTTCCAGTTTAAACCCACTGGTAAGCAGTGTGTCCATTACAGATTCTACTCCTGGGGCCAAAACTTCATTATTACATCATCTCATTTGTAGTAAGCAAGTCCTCTCTGGGACGATATAAGAAAGAAGGTGGGGGGGGGGGGAAGAAATCAGCTTAATTCCTAAAGTGAAAGAAGCCAAAATGCCTGTTGAAGACAATTCTCTTCAGAAAAATAGCAAAACCACTGAACATCAATCACACCTACTTCATCCTTTTGACTAAAACACAGCAATTCTCATGATGCTACCAATTTTATTCATCCGCATTAACTATACCAGTACCACTGAGTTTCAAAGACACTGACATAGTTTCTTGGACAAAGGAAACCCGTATTTTGCTTTGTCTCCTTAGTACCAGAAGATTTTACTAGATAAGTAATGTTTCAGCGTGACAGGTGTTCATTTTAGTACAGGAGATTACGGAACTAAACAAAAAACCTCCCAACCATCCCTTGCAAGAAATGCGTTAGAAGAGCTAAGCTTTCTCTAAGGACCCTGTGCAGTGAGAAAGCGTACTTGCATGAAAAGTGCATGATCTGACTTTTGGAAATGTTATGTATTATCTCTCTCGGAAGTTTTAGCAGCAAGTACAGAACCATGATGCCCACGAAGGAGAAAGCTATCATAGTAGCAGAGAAGAAACTAGTCACCCAGCCTCACAGATACTCGTAAGAGTTTTGCAAGACTGGTTGCAGAAGGTGATTTCATATATGCTTATCAAGATGCTAAGTACATTAAGTTCCAAGTCCAGGAATAATTTCATGTTTTACTTATGCAAATTAAGAATGCTGTATTTCAATTCAGTTCAAGGACCAAGTGTAAACAGTGTTTTATGTGAAATGGAAGAGCAGTTCATCTATAAATGTTTTCTCATATTTCTAAGTTGTTTCCAACTATAACGTGTTTAACATGAAAATTAACCGTTGTTTACCAGATTTTCTTTTTATTTAAAAGAAGAATCATTCATGTTGTTGAACTAAAGCTTATCACTTAAAAGAAACATAATAAGCTTCTGATTACATACGATTTCTTTGCCCTGAGGACAACGGCCAAAGTTAGTAAGTCAAAGGCGGCTTCAACTACACTGTGCTTTTCTGCCCCAGTAATCTTCTTATAGCTGTCCAGCAAAGCCTGATCAAGATACTGAACTTCATGGATGATGTATGAGCAGACACTTTATCGCCCAAACTGCATAGTCATTGATTACCATTCAGCCAGCTGATAATTGTTTTTGAGCTAGTGGAAGGCTGGGTGGGGAGGGAGGTTTAGTGTAACTACCTTGTAATTCAGGAAAAAAAGTACGACAACCAGGTTGGTTCTTCACAAATAGTTTTTTTAGCAGTTATCTTTTGCTGGCTTACCAAAATTACTGTCTTAACCATTCAGTCAGACAGTAATTACAAATGATCAGAGCTTCACTGTTGCAGCTTTTCAATGTAGTCTTCAGGCAAATAAATATCAGTAAACACTTGAAACTAGCAATTTCCAGCAAGGTATTGCTTACATATGTCTAGTGCAGTATCAAATTGCTCTACTGGCCACAGTAGTTTTGAAAAAGCTAGTAACACAGCTTTTCAGTCATATTCAGTAAGAGCTGAAAATACGTTTCTTTTCATCTGCTATTAACATGCTGTGGTTTTCCCGCAATTTTGTTTCTACTTGAAATTTAGGAGGAAAAAACCAACAATATTAAGACTTAACACTCATTCACACCCCCCAAAATGAAACCATTATGAACTTCTGATAGAAACAAGTCCACACTTACTGAAAGAGGCTCAAGGAGCGTAAAAGTTACCAAGCATTGTACCACCAATGGCATTTAGCATTTATGTTCTCATTTCACTGCTTCCACATCAATTTTTTACATCATAAAAATAAGAAATGCAACCATATAGCGCCAAGACATAGTAAGCAGGTGCAAAGGAAGGTATAAGGCCCGCAGCCTTTACTTTCTTCAAGGTTGGATTGCAAGATTGAGTTGGATCAATTTCCAAAGAAGATTACACCCTAAAGCTGTTAGTGATACCAGGACATCCCAGTCAGCTCTCCTGATCCCAGCTCTCCTGAACTGTTTAAAACTGAAAAACAAACCCAATCATTGTAAAACTTGCCACGCTAATTTGCGGAGAGCAATGCGGGACTACTGACTGTTTGCACATTTTATAATAAGCCTAGTAATAAAACATCTGCAGTGCTTGAGCTTTGCCGTGCTGTTCGTTCTGAATGGCAGCTTCTATTGCTCCAGTTAGATTAGACGTACTGCATTTGATATATTACTTAGCTCAGTAAGCAGCATTAAGGAGAAACAAAATTCAAGCTACTCACAGCTCAAGCCATTCCCTTTTCTATGTAAGGCTATTCACACACCAAACTCTGCTTACTCCTCTTAGAACACCAAAGCAACCAGCAGCTTAGGCACGCTTTTTATCAAGTCAGAGTACACAGGGCGAGCTGTGCGCTGCGGTATCATTCACCCACAACAGCGATTTCTTCAATCCCTGCAAGAACTTTGCAGTCGGAAAGCAAGACGGAGGGGAAACCCCCCCCAGACCCGGGGAGAAGGGGGGGTATCGGGCCGCAGGGGCGCGGAGGGACCCCGCCAGGCGAGTTAGCGCGCAGCCGCTGGGACCTGCCCCCGAGCCGGGCATTACCTCGCTCTTCCCGTCCGCCGAGGCGCCCGCCGCTCACACCGCGCCCGCCCGCGGCGGCAGCCCCGGCCGCCCGGCCGGCAGCAGGCAGGCAGCCGCCGCACACACCCACCGCGCTCGCTCCGGCCGCGGCCACCCGCTGCTGCTGCCGGGGGCGGGAGGAAGGGGACAGCCGCTGCACTTTGCGCTGTCAGAGCGGCCAGCGCCGCCGGCTGCGGCCCGCGGCCCCCGGGGGCGGCGCCGGGCGGGCGGGAAGGGGCTGCTCCGCTCCGCACCGCCCCCGCCCGTCGCGCGGCCTCCTCCCTCCCTCCCTCCCTCCCCACCCGCTCTGCCGCCGCACCTGGAAGCGGGGCTACCGGGGCCGCGCCTCCGCCATGCCTGCCCGCGGGGACGGGACAGCCCTTCCCAGCGCAGGATGCTCCGCCGGGGGCTCGGGCTGCGGCGGCGGGCTCGCGTTACGGCAGGTGTAGCCTTAAAGGGGCCGAGCCGCCGCCGCCGCCACCTGCCGCCGCTCTCGCCTCGACGCCCGTGAGGAGAAGGCGGCTTCCCCCGGCCCCGCCCACCCCGCGCTGGTGGCCGCCGCCCCCCTCTCCGCAGCAGCTCCGCGGGCCCCCGAAACAGCAAGCTGGCGGCCGCAGACCGGCGCGGTACCCGAGGCGCGGGCGGGGCAAACGGCCGCACAGCAGCGGCCTTCTCCAAACTACATAAATAACCCGAGCCCGACCCTAAACCCATCGTCAGCGCGGCTCAAAACGCCGCCGCTGTAACGGCGCAAAGAAGCGACCGCCGGAGCGGGCGAGGCGGCGCCGCCGGCGGGGAGCCGCGGCCGGCCAGCGTCCCGCCGGGCGCCCCGGTGCGGCAGCTGCCATCGCGAGCCTCGGCGCCCGCCGGCCGCCTCTGCGAGCCGCGGCGTCGGTGCGCGTACGCCACGCCGCACGCCTAGGTGCCCCGATTCTGCTGCGTGCGCACGGCTGAGAACGGCTGATGTGGTGGGGCAGGAAAAACTGCCGCTAGCCGCAGCATCTCACCTTCCAACAACGTTTCAGTCGCTCTGCCGTTCATTTGTATAGCCCCCGGCCTAAAACACACCACGGGGAAAATGCTGACGTTACTGTTCGTGCGCTAGGAATCCATTTATGCACTCCTTGATAGCACTGTATGGCACAGCGTCACAGGTAGTGCACCCGTTGTATGAAGAATAGGTATTGCTGATGCTATTTTTGAAATTAAATGCTGTGATTTTTGACAAATTATTTTACATTTTTGAACCGTTGTATGTAAAAATCAAAGTGGAGCAAAATTATGTCGACAAATACGATGATGATGAATGGACTTCATTTTTTACCAACTAGAAAGCATAATCATCAGGATTCTGTTCTTCTTGGCATGCTTCTACTATTTTACGCATCTTAAACCACCTCAACTTTCCATTTCTGTTAAGGATTCCTGATCTCTCAGCTAAATAATTTAAAAATTCTCCTCTCTCAAACAACACAATGTTCAAGGTATTTATATGTATCTCGCACCAGATTAAGCTGCGGCCGACAACGAAATCATCTACCCTCACTGCGTGCACTAATCTCTCTTGCGAGATGTCTCCCACAGCAGGAATGCTATGGCTTAAGCCTGAACAGAAACTGATGTTGGCTTCCTGTAATATGCCGATCTGCGAAATGCAGAAACTCGGGTGCTGATTAATAAGGCATTGAGCCATCCCTGCTGTAGAAACCGTAACCTGTAGGAGGTGGGCAGGGCGCACCACCAGCATCTCTAACTGTTTCAAGCCACCTCAGCTTAATCCATTGCTGAACATAAATCAACTGCTGGGTAAGTGTTCGTGTAAACATCAGAACGACTGAAGTTTGACTTCCTATGGACTCATGTCTTATGATTCACCAGCTTTTAAACTGATTTTTGTTAGCAAAATTCCACAGGACATTCTCAGCTGAGTGAAGGAGGAGATCCTTATTCCTGCTTCAAATCTTCTTCCATTCCAGAACAGACAGATGAACAAATAAAGACAGTGGTATCATATCAACACAATTTCTTAGTGAAACTGGGAGAAAAACCTCATCTTTTACTCTCATGTCATATCATTTTATTCCTCATATAAAGGAGGATTTCAACCTATTTTCTATTATGTCTACAGCTTTTACCAAAACAGAACAGCCACTAAAACCTGAGAACTGCATGGTGGGATCATAAATCCCTTTCAAGATGACATAAACTAGAAAAGTTCTAAGAATATTTTCTTCAATAATTCACCTTCCAAAGAACAGTCCTCACTTTTTGCTTAATCCACTATCACTGACTTCAAAGTTTCTTTATCTTTATACATACTCCTTGCCTTCTTAAGTTGTAACAACTATGACAACAGTCTTCCATAGGGAGCAGCAGCTGACCTCTGGGGTGACAGAGGATATGCAGTGGCAGTGACGGCAGGAATGGTCATCCTCAGGCCTGTGGGCACGGGCAAGGACTCCTTCCACTCATGGTTGAGAACCAAAGGCTCTGAACAACAAGCTCTGGCAGATTTAGCTGCTATGTTTCAAGATGTTGTTTCTCCAACTGCCTGAGGTCATGATCATTCTAGTAGAGCACAACAATGAAAGTATTTTTTAGTACGCCAGCCTGTGACCTGGAGTCTCCACCATAAGAGTGTGGTAATACCTAGCAGATAGTTGAGAGTGGTAATGTCTTAAACTTAACAAATAACTCTGCCAAAGACGACCTATCAGAGCTCTAAGCCTCAGAATAACCCAACACCATTATGTACTTACAGGTTAGGAAGCACCTAGGAGAAGACAAACCAGACTCTCCCCAAACCTCTGTATCAGGCCTGTGTAGCCTACCAAACAATTCCTTTGGCCCAGCGTGCTGCGTGGGTGAAAGAAACTAGTCTGACCTGCCTCACTGCTCTCTTCTTGGCCCATGATCAGCACGCTGTCGAGCACACAGCACATCATGACCAGAGGCAATGCCATCTTTCAACAGCCCAACAACACGTGCTGGGTTGAGCACTGCTGACTGTAAAGCTGAAAACAGTGATGCACTGAGAATTCCTGGCTGGCAACTGCTCCCCATGTGAGCATACAGCAGGATATCTCTCAGCTTTTTGATAGAGAATTTGCATATAAAAGAGAACTGGCTATGGGAGTATGAAGGCATTGCAGTAGAAGGGAGGCCTGTAGACATGGTTAGATATGGCTACCATTAAGTCCAGGTTGCCTTAGATTGATTGTCTGTCCTCTTTTCCAACCAGATATGTCCTCCATGAAGATTTTGAGAACTGCCTGTACATCTGGGATTGTTGGTATCTAATAATCTCATCAGGTTGGATGTTACTGCATACGTGCAGCAGCCTCACCTTGGAAGTCCCATGTCCAGCAATCCTAAAGAAATCCTCACAGCAAACACACTATGCCTGTATTGCATGTGCAAAGCAATTCCAACAAAACCAAGAGAGTATTCTACCACTCCTACAAAGTGTTGCATGAACTTACCACACAATTAGTTTAAGCATTTCCAGTAAGTCCTAAAAGCATGAGGCTTACTGTACTCGCATGATACAACTTGTGCACCTATTTCTGCAGCTGAAATGCAATAGCCAAAAGGTGGGATAAACAGCCACCAGAGTAGCAGCACAGCCAACTGGTTGGTATACTGCAGTTTTGCTTTCATAACTAATACACCTCTTCTCACTTCCTTGTGATGTGCAGCCACCATTTTGCAGCAGTTGCAAACCAAAGTTGGCCACCGCTAAATGGCAACCCACAAGAAGTACCCCAGTAACAGATGCAACTTCTGAAGCCAAGCTTCAGCAAGGGAAGGGGAGTACAGGCAATGGGCTTGCTAAGGTGAGGTATAGAACAGAGATTTAGGAACACAGGGTGAAAAATAAAATTATATTCCATGTCACTAGAGGGCACACATGCTGAAAGACCACAGAGAAGGTAGGGAGGACATGGAGGTATCACAGTAGCATGCACAGATAACAGCGTAACTCGGTTGGCTTCAGCTGCATCATCTTATTTACACAATGTAAGAAAAAAAATTGGGCTCTGCCTTTCATCTATGCTTTAATTACAATTAAACTTTTTGTTTATATTGAT
The DNA here is from genome assembly GCF_964289735.1 of Phaethon aethereus. NCBI lineage: Eukaryota > Metazoa > Chordata > Aves > Phaethontiformes > Phaethontidae > Phaethon > Phaethon aethereus. Next base: position 16,106,327 of record NC_138584.1, read on the forward strand.
GATTTTCAGCTTCATGCCAATTAGGCCCGTGAATTCCATAAATGAGGATCAAATTCTGATGAAATGGAGGGGGTCTGCTAAGACAGGGTGGTAAAGAGAAGGTAGCCCAACATACGTAAGTTGAAGTCTGCAGTAATCCATCCTCACCCAAGTTGTACGCACCGGTTCCACACCCTTCTCTTTCTGTAACTGACTTTCAGGGTGGCACTTCAGGTATGGTAAAAATTTGTTGTCAGATGACTGCTTGTAAGTCTCACTAAAATGTGTGAGAGGGATGCAACCATGAATAGTAAACTACACAGTACCCTTTCCTAACTATGCCTGTAATTTCAGAACTGTGAAAATTCAGACCTGAGCCTACCTCTGCCAAGAATGAAGCCTTCATCATGATTGCTGTGCTGAAAAATGAGGCACATGTGAGAAAGGAAAATACTTCTGGAGAATTTGAAAATTATTTCAGTTGTGGTTTTGAACTTACACAGGATGTAACTAACATTTCTGTCTGAATTTACCAACTGTAGTAAGAATAGAGTCTTAATGAATGTTTAAAGCCTGATCAGTTTATGAAAGAAATTATATAACAAGGTGTTGTAGCAGCAGTGGATTGAACTCAGTGACCTAAAAAATGCTTAAATTTGTTTCCATCTTAGGAAGTTCCTAGGTCTACCTGTCAGCAGCAGGAGATATTCCCAGAAAATCAATTATACATGTAAGCAAAAATATCATGGAGATGAAAGAACACATGAAAGAGCAAGCACAATTCTCCTTTCAGAACACTGTGAATCAAGAGTAACTCCACTGAAGCCAATGAGTTACACTGGTGTGAGTGAGAAAAGAACCATCTCCATTGTCTGAAAATTGCTCAGGCCACCCATGGAGTCCAATCACGGTAACTGTAGGCAGCTAATATTGCAGCATTTAATTCAGAAAGCCCAAGACTGAAAAGAGGAGACTGAAAAGAAAGGATCTGAATTTGGTTGTAGCCAAGAAATCTGAAAAATAGCAGGAAAATGGTGAATGGAAAAGGGGAAAAAAAAAATTCCATTTATAAAAAATCCTCCCTCCCCCCCCCCAAAATTTGCATAGAAAAAACAGTGTGAATCCATGAGCTTTGTTGTTTTTTTTTAAACACCCTGCATGTACCCAGTTAACAGTTGCTGAGCTATACGCTTCCCTGAAAGAAAAGTGTTATCTTCATTCTCCAAACAGCAGACACGTTTTGTGTGTTGATGCATATTGTGTTATACCTACTCAGATGGAGTGCTACAGAATGTGAGTCTTACCTTGCCAGCATAGGTCACTGTAACGTATCCTGTCACATTTTTAGGTAGCAGTGTACTAAACAATACCTTCATTTTCCCCTGCTTTTGTTTATTTCCTCTAAACACACCCTCCCTTTTTCATCTTAGGTCAGTTAGTTTAGCTTTCCGAGCTCCCCATTTCAAACAGCATTTCTGCCAGGAGTACTTACTCTCAGTAATGGAACAAAGGCTTGTTTCTGGAAAGCTGTGTGGCCACTAACCTCTTCCTGTATCTCAGCCTCCCTTCTTCAGTTCTCTTCCAGTTTTTCCTGTCGTCTCTTCTCCATTTATCTCTCATCACATGCTACCTCACCTGCAGCATTACCCTCTCTATTGGTATTATTGTCCTGATTATAACCGTCCAGAAGCTATTGAGGACCTGTAAAACAGCACAAAGTGAGTTTATTACACTGCATTACAAACCACTGCACTGATGTGCCATGTCAGCATTATGACAAAACATCAAACCGCATTAAGACAGATGCGCTGAATATGATACACTGAACTCGCAGGAATGCCATCTCTTCTTTTCTTTTCCAGATCATTCTGTCTCGGGTTTTTTAGCCCTCTCCCACTTTATTCTCTATTTTCTTATCATCTTTTCCTTTTCTGTCACTTTTTTCCTTCCTCCCCTGGCTTCCTTCATTGTCCACCTCACATTCCTCCATGCATTTTCTTTCCTCCGTTGTGCCTGCACAAAGGGCTACAACAGAGGCAGTACTGCAGCTTTGTTAAATGTGTCCTTGGCTCTTCAGCACACAAAGCTGCACCTGGGTGCATCTTTGGGATCAGCAAACTGAGGGTCTAGAGAGCATTCCATTCCCAAAGGCTTAAACCAGAGAGCTCTGAGATTAACATGACTTCTCGGTTCTCTAATCTCCAAGCTGGAGCACACCAGAAACAGCAGGAGGAAGCTTGAAATAATACCAGACTCTTTTCTTCACATGCATATATTTCCTTTTGCCTTGTCCGAGTCAAGGCTCTTAGCAACAACAGCAGTGTAGAATGGGGTAGTGACTAGAATTTGATGATGTCAGAACAGCAGAAAACGAAAGATGTACTTTGTAATGGCATACAATTGAAAAGCATGAAATTGGTGCCAAGCAGTGCTAAACCCAAACAAATTATTTCCCAACAATTCAACATGCAAAGGGTCAGAAAGCCACGCTTTTTTTAATAGTCAGACTGTTAATTGAAATCAGCATAATTCAAGTAGAGAACAAAACAGCACTTGTTGATACTAGGTATTTTGCTTTACATGATAGCATCAGATTTTCAGGAGCAGCACGTCAGGTAAAAAGACCAAGTGCACGCTTGGTATAGTATCACTCATCTGTATGCTAAACATAGCTCCTAAGCTTCGCTTAGATCAGTCTAAACTTTGGCACATGCCACAGCAGCTGCACAGCATTTAGCTATGCCTCTTTCAGCATGCACCACAGTGCAGAAAGAATGGTTTATTAAGATATTTTAATGGCAGATATATTCACCTGAAGATGTTAAGTAGTTTCGTCAGACAATATAGTTTCCTCTCACTGTCTGTCAATTTTTAAGATTTTGCTAAAATTTGTCTATCATTTTTAGTGATTTTTCCATCCTCCGTTGATCTGTGAAAGCCTTGAGGGAACAAGGAAGGGAAATTATTTAGCGGCACAATGAAACAATGAAACCTGGTGCATGCTCACATTATATATGTCTAAATACTGTTGAAATCCATCAAAAAAATCCTGAATAGAAAACAATGAATTATTTTTCACATAGTTCTCACATAGAGTACTCAGTAAGACTTGTAATAATTATATCTTTTTCAGAGAACAACTTGATTTTAAAATTTCTATCTCTTAAATATTATGGCTTTTTAATTTCATATTTTGTGGCAGATATTAAAGTGGTATAATACATTGTTTCAAAAGGAAATATAATTTATGTCCTAATTTTGTCAATTTAAGAGCCCCAGAACATACTGTTCATTTTTATTTTATTGCTAATAATGTATTTTAGCAAAGAACCTGCTTCTAGCAGTACTATTTGTTAACATTGCAACTGTTTGCAAATTTTGTATTGGTACTATTCTAGCTTCTTACCTAGAGTTTAATTCTTAATGCCCATTGATATCAGCAGGCCCAGTGACTTGCCCCCTCCTTGCAGCCTTGAGCTGCATGTTATTTCATACAGGCATATTTCTGTGCCTCTGTCCAATTCTGGTCATATGAAGGAGATCATACTCTGTACTGTAATGTTCAAAACCTAAGATCTAAGACAGCAGTCCTGGAAAGAAAGAGATAAAAAGAGAAGAAACAGTACATTTCCGGGGAAATGGTGGAGTCACCATCACTGGAAGTGTTCAAAAAACGTGTAGACATGGCACTTCGGGACACGGTTTAGTGAGCATGGTGGTGTTGGGTTGACGGCTGGACTTGATGATCTTAGAGGTCCTTTCCAACCTTAATGATTCTGTGATTCTACGATTTAAATACATCAGTGCTAAAACACAGAACTAAAGCTTGCCTTTGAGACCAAGTGAGGAATTTCTTTAGGTTTCCACTTCCAACAGCACTACTCAACACCATATACGTTTTTGCTGATGAGCAACACTCACTCTGATTACGTACTCAAGTATCTACTAATATTAGGAAAAAAATGATAATAAAACCCAAGCATAATTAAAGAAAAATACAAAAGTAATCCTAATTGTATATGTAACATATATTAAAAATGCTAAGGTGGAAGAGTTTCACCATAAAAATGTATCATGCAAACATTATAAAACAGCTTTGAAAAGTCTCTGTGAATTGTACCAAATATATGGTGTAATTGAATTAATTGCTTGAAAATTGCATTGTAATATACACTAATTATGTCATCTTTGTTGGTTTTTTTTCCAGTGTTGCACATTTATTTTCTTTTTGTTGTACATATACACATTTTGCTGTAATAATTCTACTGGGACTGCTTAAAGAGCCAACATTTCAGCACCTGTTCATTTGATTTACTGAATAGTGGATATTACATATCTGGAGTTCCTCTGCTGTTGTCCTCTTTTTCTACATGGAGATTATGCCCCAGTGGAAACAGGAATCTCCCCACTGAAACTGGGAACTTTCAGATTCAAGATATCTTGGGCAATAGTTCGGGCACATACGCAGACCAAGATGTTCTAGTCCAATGCCATGTTCTGCAGTGCACGAGTCAGCTGTCTTCCGGACATACTGTACTCCACGCACATGCACCGAGTGTTGGACTGGACATCTCGGGCTCAGTGGATGTGCCAGGCATACCAGGCAGCAAGTCCATGCTGTTCAGAATTCAGCAAATTTGATGCTTGTGTATACAGGCCATCTGGGCACTAACTAATAACTTAACATATAGTAGATTTTATATGTCAAGTTATCCTAGGGAAAAATGCATGAAGCCAGGTGCTGGAGCAGGTAATGCTCTGCACCTTGTGTAATTAATCTTTCTTTAAAAACATACAGATTTCAATAAAGCCCCTTAAAACAGGGACAGCCTTTTCATCTGACTTTTGCATAGTATCTGTCCCAAAGAATTCCTGCATATTGTAACATTAAAAAAAAATAATCTGGACAAGAACACAGTACTTGTTGAAGACAACATAGTTTGTCTTCAAAGCATTCTAAAAGAATATAAAACCACGTGTAAGATCCCTATTTGGAAATTATTTCTATTATTTATTTGTCTTTGGTCAGCATTAGTAAATCAGAAGCTGCCATGAAAACTCATGACTGTTTCCGCATGTATAACATTTTTTTCTTTTCAGTGATACATAATAAATCATCAGCCAGCAAAATTATCAATACCATAACTTAACTCTAAGCAACTGGCTCACTATCACTGTTTAATTCACAACAGGAATCAACCAACGCCCTTGATATCTTAACAATGCATTAAATTCACAATAACTAATAACTAATGCAAATGGTGTATAATTTCCTAACATTCATTTCATCTGTAATATAGGCAAGGACATTCTCTTCTTGTACGGTCAAGCATAGGGAGAACAGTGTTACGCATCACCTGTGGTTGATGAAAAAAATGTAAGTGAGAGGTATCTGTTTTCAAATTTTATGTCATCACATAATTAAAGACTGTTAAAACATAGTGCAGAAGGCAAGTTATATTGGCTACAGCTGGACTTTTATCTGCAACAGCTTTTTGTTAACATGGTTTGCTGTGCTTGACATCTTACACATTTTTAACTAAGCAAACAGAAGCAATAGAAGGAATTTCAGGTTTCAAAATTTTAATATTTTTTCTTGCAAGAATTACACAAACGTACAGAAGTTAAAATGCCAAGATCACTTGGCCAGCCCTCGCAAACTCTACAAAGAATTCAATTTCTCTCCATTGAGAGTTAGTGGAGTCATTATATTCAATTGACTTTAATAGGATTTGGCCAAATCCCCAAACCTACAGCCATACCTGGCAGCATCCCCAAAACAATAGTCTATAAATGACATATTTTTAAATGCAACTGCATAAAGAAAAAACACAAAACGTGAGGAAAAGAAAATGAAAGACAGTGTCAAGCAAAACCAGCACACATCAAGTCTTGTCTTTTAATACAGCCAGTTCTTTCCAACTCCATAATGTCATTAATTCAATGCTAGACCTTTAGAAACCTAAACAGCTCAGAAAACTGTCCTCACTTTCAACTCAGGAACCCGTCTATACAGTGGAGGGTATCAGTTCTCATACATTTCGTATGCTCATAAGGAGAGGATGGAGAGAGCGTAGAAGGGTGAGAGGCCTTTTTCTCAAGCCCAGGAATGCTGAGGACCAAGTACTGAAATCTAGATAACCCATGATGACAGCAGCAGCCCCCCAACTACCTGATTTTCAGTCTGAGAGAGGAAGAGGCATGCACTGATACAAGCTGATAGATGAGACCGGGCTACCTCCCTGCACAAGCAATGGCCAGTTTTCTGACAGCAGGAATCCAGGAAAGGCTAAGCAAATGTGCATTTCTCCTCACCCTCCTTACAGATCCATGGAAAGCTCAAGAAAACTCCAGACAAAAAGCAGTAGTGAATATTTTAGAGAACCTTACCTCCTACCCGCCAAGTACCCTGCAAATTCAATTTTACATTATAAACAGATTTGAAGATATATTTCCAGGAAGGTAATATCAGACTCCAAATCTATTTTTAGAAGTTTTTTTTTAAAAGGCCTTACTTTTACAGGCCAAGTGGCCAGAGGCACCCAGTGACCTCCAGGACACTCCATACTTTCAGGATGTGAAAGAGTTGCCTCTTTCTCCTGGCTTTTTGAATAGATAGAAGAACATTAGTTTACATTATGTTACAGGGACTGCTTCCTAACCATGCTAGCCAGTAATTAAAAGCAAGTTGCAATATGTAATTTTGGTGCCATCTACTACACACGTTCTTGCTTCACAAAATCACACTCAGAATGCGCCCAAACGGTTACCAAACCTTTGTGTCATCAAAGCTACATGCACTGGCTCTCTAGCCACGCTGTCAGATGTAGTAAGTTAAAGAAACATCTGCTAGCAGTGCGGCTCATGCCTGTTAGAGAAAAACATTTTCCCTACAAATTGCTGCTTTGATTCTAAATTCGTTGTGGTGTTTAGACCCAGAAAAATTTCTAAAAACAACCTCCTCCCTCCTCCCCCATTTCCAAAGACTGTATGCAGAGAACTTGTAACTGCCAGAAAGAGGGAAATCTTTAAATAGTGGGAGGGAAGGATACCTTATTTACTGAGTTGCTGCAAACTGACAACTGCTTTGTTGTCTGTCACTGATGGCAGAGTTAGACACCACAGCACACCACTGGAAAATAAAGTGTAAAGAATGGCAAACGTGAATGAGAGAAATAATTCAATTTTAATAGAGAATAAATCTCACTATTTGGTTCCAGCTTTTTGGCTATTTAGGACAAGCAGTGTTTAAGTGTTTGCAAATGCTGTATCTTTGTAACTAAACAAATGAGTCATCTTAAATATATATGAGAAGCGCTGTTATACCAGGAAGCACAGCACTAACTGTAATGTTAACATAAATACTACAGATGTTATTGATTACAGATACAAATCGGGACTTCTAAGATTACATTCCTATAATTGTAATGACTCACAAGAAAGTAAAACTGCACTTAGCCCAAAGTAATTGAAAGTTAACTGCTGCTAAAAGGGACAAATTTTGCCACAGACTGGCTCCCATAACATCCTAGTTCTGCCATCGAGTGAGATCAGCCAGTAGCTTATATATTTATCAGCTGTCTGCTTCCTCTTGTCCCCAGCTGACCCCCAGTGGTCTAGTCCACTGATTTAATTAAAAGTCCCTTTCCTTCCCAACACAGAACTTTTTACCACACTTATGATGTTGTTACTATTCTAGAGTCTCCCAGATGCAGTTTGCATTTCTAATATTAAAGAAGAATCATGAGAAACCCAGTCAGAATTTTTCAGGTTTTCTCTAATCAAAGAACATAGTATCACTACTCTTTATGTTTCTAAAAACACTGGAAGCACATAAAAAGAAATACTTGTTTTCTGCAGAAAATAAAGTTTACATATATAGCACATCTTGGTTTTCAAATCATTTCTCTTATGAAATTATCATGCAGAAACTAAAAACATTTATATATGTTTAATACATGACTGAGGTTTAACATGATAAATGGTTCCACATTGCAATTTTTCCAGTAGCAAAGCCTGACTAAGATGTTCCTGCCCTTCTCACCCAACTCCTCCAACCATTTTGCTAGTTTAGCCCGAAGCTGTGCTGCTGCAACTGTTTGTGGAGCTGCACTCTAAGCCAAAACAAGGCAAAATTACCTAATTTAAGAAAAAAACAGTACAATCACTCTTGTTCATAGGTCTACTTTCAGAATTCATAAATAGAAGAAAAAAAATTATTCAAAATGCCAGTTAAGAAGTCATGAATATAAGGTGTGTTGCACCTGCATGGAACGACTCTCTAACAGTTAAAAGTATTTCACTTAAAAGTGGAACATCAGAAACTCAATGACCACCAGACAGCTGAAGCTGCCTATATTTCATTTCAGGGGAAAAAATATTTTTGTTTATATTCCAGTTGCAGCCTTTCCTATGGGAGACAAAAGGAACTGAAACAAAGAGAGCGAGCTTTCCTCAATTCAGTTTAGTACTCACCAGTGTAACTTTCAAAGGACACATGCATCAGATATACTAGTAAGCTTCCACAGAGAATATTCACATATAAAAAGGACAGCAGCACGTTCTTCTTCAGCACATTGTCTCACAACCACTAAATGGAAAAAATACTATACCATGTTATAAAAACCTATTTCTTTCTCCTATTCAAGAGTTTCAGAGTTCTCTCTTGGACAACAGTGATGTGATCAATTATTTAGAATGAGCGTGGTTCATTTCTCCTTCAGTAAATTAGTTCAAAGCTAACTTCCTGCATCAGTAGCAGAGGTACGAGAGTCAGCCCTTGTAATTACCAAACTTGCATCACTTTCTGTCAAATAACTTTTCAGGGCAAGTGCACTGCTTCCTCCCAAACAAACAGGTTACACGTTCACTTGCAGTATTATTAATTTTACAAACCGGAGAACAGTACCCAGCACTAGCCACTGCCATCCTCGCAGAAGTCCTATACTTCACCTGCTTCACATTATTTAGCTAATGTGACCATCATGTGCCAAACTTTGGGAGAGTTACTGCTTTTTCATATTAACTTTCACATGCGTATCTGATGCTGAGACAAAGTATTCTCAAGGCAGTGGATGGGTGGGAATCGATCCCCAAGCATGCAACACAGATGAATGAGTAGAGAGCAACCTCCTTGCTCCATGACTCTTACAGTTCTTGGACTGAAGTCTGCCTGGTCCAGAACATTGGCTGTATCAAGTGAGCAGGGAGTTGCCATGATGAAAAAACACAAATACACCTATGTCCTACTAAGAAAAGAGAGTAATTAGCAGTGTTATACTGCAAATGGGATCTTCATGGGCTCAATTTTCATGAAGGAAGAAAAAAATCTACAAAAATTTATGGCAACTAGGTTGCAGACTGTTGCTTCAATTAAATAGTTATTTTAGACAGTCTCACCAAACTCTGGCTCTTCCTCAAGCCTTGCAATCTGCTGTGGATACTGCTTGAAAGCTATATTCCTTATTCAAGCAGAATTCCCAATGAGTAATAAGACTTCCAGCGCTTATTCTAAGAGTTTATGAGGCAATCTCACTGGTTAGCTTTTCAGACTCCTTGAAAGTCAGGATCTTTGCTTTGCGTCCAAGGAACTGTCAGATCCCCAGTTTTCTAGTCCAAAGAACAGGTTATTTCCCTGTATGCCTCACTCTTATTTTTACTCTTGTTTTTAAACGACCTGCCTAGCAAAAAAACTTGACTGGTTTTAGGTCAGTTTATCATGAATTTCACCAAATAGACTTACGGAAGAATTCTATAAGAAGGGGAAGTATGTACATACAGAAGAAATAACATGAAAAGGAGAAGTTGAATTTTTTTGTTATCACTGTCTGCTGCTGAAATTCTGAATAAAATGCCTAATAAAAAGCAGTTCTTTAACACTTCTTATGGTGGAGGAAAAAAAACAGCAAAGGGAAGATATAAAAAAGCCTTGGAAAAAAAATCCTTAAATAAAACAACTGCTAGCTACACACCCTGTGGCAACCTGGGGTACATTCTACATCAATGACATTATTTTTACTGAAGAAAGTACAAGAGAGGAAAGATCACCACAGACAAAAGTAGTATATGAATTGCCTATAGAACTTACTGTCTTGTTTTAACATAGTAGTTTATTTTCTGAAAAAGGACTGTGGTGTTTTCTTCCTCTTTCTTTTGTAATTTAGAGACTTGCATCTCTATTGTCCCTAATAATTAGTTTTATATAGGTAATTAAGTGGAAAGCAAAATGAATTTTTGAAATTCATGCATCATCAACAGAAGTAATAATTAAAACCTTGTTGTTTCCAAATGTCAACAATGATTAAGCAGTGAGATATTTTTTGTGAGGTTACTCATTTGGGTGGAAGACCTTACCATGGTAACACTGTTTTTAATAGTCTCTGCTTAAAACAACTGCAAAATTATATGTTGCACTGATGTGAAGAAAAACAAAACATAATCTCTAGAACTGTGAGGCACAAATTAGAAAGATTCACTTTACTTCAGATCCTAAGATGGCAAAGGGTAGCTAGAAAGTATATCTTTTACTTGTAAATTCTGCAATAACCATTGGAATCCATGACTGGCACAAGTTTTTATTAAAAATGAGAAAGAAACATTCAGCTTCCAAGGCTGGTAGGTATACAAAAAGTCCAACTTGTTCAGAATGACAGAGAAACCATGGCAGAAAGATGCAGAATTGCAATGTGTTTGATCGATTGTGTTTGTGCACTTGAGGTACAAGTGCACAGCTGTCATGTTTCATATGCTTGACAAGTCACCACATAAAGCAATGGTGTCAAACCACTCCAAAAAGTTCTAGAGTTCATTGATCCTGATTTGTAGGCCAAGAGGAAGGCCTTGCTCCCTGACAGATAGTTTAAGGACATTGGTGAACAAATTCTACTATTTCCTAGTCATAAAACGTAATATATTACTCTTTCTAGCAAATGCACATCTCATCTGAGATTAGTCCAATGGCTGAGTCATCACAATCTCAACAAAGACTGTGTGCTGACAGAGATGAAAAGACTGCTGATCTGTTGCGCCACACTTACTGAAATAAAAAGCTAAAGTATCAGAATTAATAAAAACAAGAATTGCGAGAGGCAGTGAAATACTAATATTCTTCATTATATGCATTATTGCAGGCTATGTAAAATTATAGTTCCACGTATGCATATATACCTGGATAAAGATGATGCCTGCGCATGCTTGCCTCCTGCAGGAACTTGTATGTGTCAGTGGAGCCACACGACTAGTCCTTCATTATGTACTTCTCAATTTACAAATCAATTAAAGCGGTTAGATCTCCTTTCAGCCGGCTGCAACCCATGCAGAAAAGGCAGGCCTGGGGCACGGAGGACGGGCTCAGCGTGCAGTACCGTGAAAGCATCGGTACTTATTTACCCTCGCGGGCAAGCTCGACACGGGAATGTTTCGGAGCTCCAGGGACGCGGCCGATTAGTAGCTGAAGCGGTGAACGCCAGTTTCGGCTGTTCTCATAGACAAATGACAACTCTCGTCAAACACGTGCGGGAGAGCAGACCCAGCCTTTCCAAGCGTCTCACACTTTATTACCGCGAACACGCATCACACGCCCAAGGGCAACGGCGCGGCATCGCTCAAACGGCGACCTGCGCCCGCGCCGAGAACAGGCGACAGCGTCCCCCCAGCCCAGCCTCGGGCCCTGCGCCGCTGGCCTGGCACGGCCTAGCCACCGCCGGTCCCTTAACGCCCGCCGATCGCGCTCGTACCGCTGGCCCGGCCCGGCCCGCTACACCCCGGGCCGCGCTCCCGGCGCCACGACAGCCCTTGGGTAGCGACTAGAAACGCGGGGAGGTTTGAGCCACGCCGGGTGCCGTACGCCGGGAGGTGCTCCCGCCCGCTTCCGCGCGGGGCGGAGGGACGGCTCCGGCCGCACCATGGAACCCCCACTGCTCGCCGCCCTCCTCCTCCTCCTTCCCTTACTGCTCGTCCCCTTGGCGCTCCTGTCGAGGAGGCGCCGCGGACGGCGGACACCTCCCCTCAGGCTCCTGGTGGTGGCCGGCTCTGGTGAGTAGGGATTGCCGCCAGCGGCAGCGGGTTGCACCGGAGAGTGCCCGCAGCGGGTACCACGAACTACGACTTCCGGCATGCAGCGCAGGGCGAAGGCAAACACGGCGGTCGTCGCTGTGTCCTGGTGCATGCCGGGAATTGTAGTCGCTGTGGCGGGCGCGAGAGTACCGGGCTGAGGAGAGGCCCGCTCCACGGAGGCCGTGTGTCTGTAGCCGTGACCGGGGTCTCCGCCACGGCCCTCAAGGCCGCCGCCTGTCTTTGGGTTTTTTGGTTCTTGATTTGAGTAATTTTTAAGCTTTATCTTTATTTGCTGCATTTTCGTCCCTATTTGCATCTGACAGTTTGAACCTTTCCTTCAGACGGCACATGTGTTCAGCAAAGTCTTTAACGAACATATTGACTAAAACTGATGCCAGACAGACCTGTGCGGCTGCTTGGTGTTCTCACAGAAAATTATTGATGGTGATTCAGGGCAAGGCTTTCCAAAGAGCGGTACGCACCTTACATACCTCACGTTTTGCAATCGTTTTACCCAAACCACGTTTCTGTGCCTTACTTACGGGAGTCTCACGTGGGTCAGTCAGAGGCAGTGCTGTTGTCCGAGTGTTTCACCCCACGCGAAGGACACGTACACACACATCTGCTACTCCTTGTGACCTCCCCAAAGTCGCAGGGCAATTAATTTGCCCCCCAAAAACTAGACTACCTTGAAAATTTGCCATTGACAAATTCATGCAAACTGATTTCATCACCTCAGTATCCCTGTGGGTTTTGTGCACCAACTAATTGAGTAATAATCACAGGATCTTTCTGCAATCTGAGTTTGACTGGCAGTTTTACAATTTTTCAGATCATCTTTACTTCCACCAGGGCTGGAAAAGTGCTGGTTTTCCTTCAGTCCTTTGGAGTCTAGTTTGTACCTGTTAAAAAAATACATTGCCTAGACATCACCTTACCAAGTGAAATAATTCATAAGTCAGTTAAGATTCATATGATGTTCAAGCCTATTCTTCAAGACTTTTTTGAAGTAGAAATCTCCTGCTCTTCTGTGAATACTCAGATGATTGCATTAAAATTTGTGAAAGCTTCAACAAACCATCACTCATGAGGAAATCCCTCCAAACGTGTTTGAGAAATCCTGCATGAAATCCTACAGAAAGGTGGCGAACTCTCATGTCTAATGCAGCAGCATAGCTCTTGCTGCTTGTTGGTTGTTTGACATTTGGAAACAAGAATGCTTGACTTGTCTAGCAAAGGTCTCTTAGGGGGTTAATGACACTGCACAGCAGGAGGTAGTAGGAATACATTTAGTTTGCTATTTTAGTCTGCAACTTCCAGCAGAGTGAAAAGTAACACATCCAGTAAATGCTCCTGCACACGCTTCGGGGTGCGGTTTGACATTAAGCCAATCCAGTCCAACAGATAAAAGGTGAGCCAGCTCCACTTTACCTACGTACACACTTTACCTACTTCCCTCTCCCCTCTTCCACTGTTACAGGTATTCCTGTAACTCCAGTTCAGGAAACTCAGACAAAAAAAAAATTAACCCCCCTCCCAAAAAACACAGTAAGTGCTCCCTCCCCATCTCTCCAGTTTAGTGCCAATTTAGCTACCTGAACAAAGCGACCTTGCAGTTAGAAGGTTGTCAACAACTCATTCAAGGGCAGTGGTTAAAGCGCTCGGCTGGAGCTGGACTGTTTCTTCTGTAAGCACTCAGCTTTTACACTGGCGTAGCTGCAGGGTGAAATTGCTGCCTGCCTGATTTCAGGATTATGAGCTGGGATAGTGTGGCCCCTGCCTTGCAGGACATAGGACTGAACGCTGGGTAGGCTCAGCGGGAGATACGCGTCCATGGCGCGGCTCTGAGCCAGATCCCATCCGGCTTCACTTTGACTGTTGCACCACGGTATGGCTTTTGAGTATGGACTATGGTATAACTCTATGCCTGCTTGTGTTTGCATCGTGTACAGGACGTTAAACACAAACGGCGTACTTGTGCGTGATCCTGTAAATCCTGTGCGTAAATCCCATTTAACTGAAAAACTTCCAACTTAGGTGGGAGCTGAATTGTCTTCCTGTTACTCACAACAGTCTCAACCATCCTTTAATTGAATCCTCAACTCTCAGAAGAGTGTCACTGATAATATGTTTTAAAAGGAAAAGTGACTGATTCAGCTGAAGAAACTGAATGCTACAATTTTTTTCATATATTAACTGCAGTTTCTTTTGTTTCTACAGGTGGGCACACGACAGAAATCCTGAGGTTACTTAGCTGTTTGTCAGAGTCATACTCTCCTAGACATTATATTTTTGCAGACTCAGATAAGATGAGTGAAGCCAAAATATGTTCTTTTGAACAAAAAAGGTCTGAAACATTCTCCAATTCACAGGTAACTTGGTAAATATGCTCCTGTAAGATAAAATGATCTTAACATGACATTCTATTTCAAGGCAATTCTTTAAAAGGATATTTTTAAGATCAGCAGGTGCTTTTGATTTCTAGGTATTGATAACTGCTTGCACTACAGTTCAGCTAAAGGTGCCATTCTGTACATACTGGGTTTTACATTTCTAAAAGTGAACTAAACAAACACTAGTAATTAATGCTGTACTGGAGAGACACTGAAAACACAAATGCCATTCTTGCTATGAGTTTTCACTACCACCTTCCTTACTTTCTCTTAAAATGGTCTTTTACCTCCTGTTAACATGTTAGTCCATTTAAAGCCATGAGGGAACATAATTGTAGTGAAAGTGACTGTACAAAGAAGGCTATCTCTTGCTCAAGAAAAGCATGCTGAAAATAAATCTCTTTTAATTTTGTAAACCAGCTAGCCATCAAAATGTTATTTGTAGCTATAAAAATAGTGGGGCAGAAATATGGTGGTGTTTTTTCCTTTTATTGTTTAGTTTGGCATTTCCCTCAGTGACATAATGTATTTTTTGGAAAGAAATTATATCTAAAAATGTTTTATCTAAGAAAACCTTAATTGAATTTGTATTATTTTTGTGTGTTTATAGACTGTGTTTTGGATTTTAAAATTGAGCATTAGTCACACATGTTTAAAAAGTATGCAGTACCTCTTAATGTCAGATAGTTTTCTGGTTGATGACCTGAGCAAATGCTGAACTCCTAAAAATCATGAAAAAATCAGGAAAATATTTTGTTTATCTTTTTAGCAAATGTTTGCTTGCTTTGAGCTAGTTTCCTCTATGATTAACAGACCATAACGCACTGGTGACTTAAAGTGTGATCTGATGTCCAGTGAAATTAGTCGAAAGATTATATTTTTATTTAGAAATTGGAATAAATACGATGGAAATTAATGTTCTGACTGCAAAAATCTTAGTCCTTTTGAAGAGGTAGTGAAAGATGCAGTAAACTAATTATTTACATGGTATTGATTTCATATGGTGCACTTACTGATATTTCCATTGTCTTCAGCAGCTCTGCTGGGACAAAAGATTGTAGGACTCAGTACCAATGATTTTGAGAATAAACTCTTTTAATGTAAAGCAAGTGCTGCTAAGGTGAGCAACAGGCTCACTTAGGAATGACATTTTTGTTTACCCCACTTTCACCTTAGAAGATGAAGGTTCCTTGCCTACCACAAGCTGCTGAATCAAGCAGGGATGCGTTAATTTAAAATTGAGCGTGCCAATCTCGTCTCTCATTGTGCACCAAGGATGAAAGTTTAGTAAAGTGACCAGAGGTACTTCCTGTTCAGAGAAACCTTGTTTGGTAATTAGTCATTCACACAATCATACTCACTTATCTGAAAAATGTCCAAGCCTAAACTATTAAATTTCTTAAAAATACGTATTTTGAGTATTAAAGGATTATGCTGTTTTCCACTAGTTCTCTTAGTTTTGCTTCCCTTTCGTACCCCCTCCAACTGCTAACAGATCATGTAGTTATATTTTCCTTCAACACTGAAAGCCAGAGGAACATTTTTGGCTGCTTCTGAGTTTGCTGTCTGGATAACAGATGCTCATTTTCCTTTGGCCATTCTTTTTCCACTGAGCAAAAATACTTAGAGTGAAAATGGAAGATGAATTTTGGAAAGTAAAGGTCACATGCCTATAACATATATTTGCTAACTTTCAGAATGTGCTTTCAAGTAGTACGTGTTTTGGCACTGAGGATGCTGGACATCATCAAGCATTTAAAAATCATGTGTTAGTAGCTTCTTGCAGCTTTGAATAAATTAAAGGGAAAATTCTGAATGCTTCAACCCATGGTCATTCCATTCCTCATCTTGTCAAGGAAGTAAATTTTTCCAGAACTAAGGACTGTACAGAAGACAGATTACAATAATGACCTAAGAGAAAAACAGTGTACACATTTAACAAATTCTGATGTAAAAAAACCCCACAAATGTAACTAATTTCTCTTTTTGATCTGTGGTCTAGCCCAGTTCTGAAAGCTACAGTAATCAGGGAGAAGGAAAGGAAGCCAGAATGAGCATCTTGCTTACAAGTATTACCTCTACCCACTAAGTCTCTTGGAAAAAAAAAAAAAAAAATTTCAAAATGCCTCCTATGAAAAGTCTCTGGTCCTGCTATTCACTTGCCTCTTTGTTCTCTGTTGCCCCCAGCCTGTAATCACAATTATTCTACATGGATGCCCCCAGAGCTGTAAGGGAACCTTCTGCTCTCACCATAGAGAACCTGCTTCAGCTCCTGCTGACCTACTTTAGCAGTAGAAAGACAGTTTAGATTTGTTGACTGAAGAACATGAATTCTTCACTGGATCTTATATCCCCATTTGTCATGTCCGAGATGAGCAACCAGATTAACTAACCTTTACGTAATGCTCTTCTGACCGCATGTTCTTTTCCATTTTATGTTTCATGAGAGATACCATGGTAAGAAATCTTGTTCCTCAGCAGGAAAAAGAACTACATAAACCCAGCATTGCAGTATATTTAGTTGAGCATATTATAATAATTCGCAGCAGCAGCAGCAATTTTCCACCTACTTTTCTTTGCATGCTTGCAAAACAACAATACTAACTAGGTAAAGGACTACATCACTTATTTTGAAATTGCAATACTAAGTCAACCGTTACAGAATTGTGAGTTTGAGACATTTGTCTTCAAATAACAAAAAGGTTTCTGACTTCACTAAAGATGTAAGGAAAAATAAATGCAACAATACGACACCAGAGAAGATGGGGGAGCAATTTTTCTGTTTCTGGCATCAGGTGTGCTATGCAGTTTTCCAGCAAAAGATGCAGGAGGTACCTTTGTCTGGAATACTAACAGTACTCCATCAGATGAAAGGCTGGGATTGCAGAAGCATCCTGGCAGTGCCTTTTAAACAAATAATAAAAAAAAAAAATCAGTTTTGTTTCTCAGATTAATATTTAAGTGTGGATTGATATGTGGGCTGAAGTCTTAACGTATAACATAGACACTGATGTGCAAAGTTTCAAGCACATTTTTTGAAGAGCATAGATAAAATCAGTTTGATCTTAATTTGAATTTTACAAGTAAATTTCTACTTCGATAGTGTTTGGGGTCCCTGCCAAGTTTTACTGAAATCAGTTTGTTATGATGAAGAAAATCACATACATGTTTCGGGAAAATACTGTTTAACACCATTCTTACAGTGGAGGGAGCATCCTAAATAGTTCCACTGAAACCTGATCTGCCTAAAACGACCTTATCACACTATCTTATCATATCGTATTTCTTGCAGGACTGAATACTATGCAAGGGTCTAAACTCCACTAATGGCATTTCTTTTTCAGATGACCTGATCTTTTCCAAAGCTTTAAGAAATAGAGAGGTAGTGATAACCAGAATCCTGTTGAATAGGGAGCAGGGGGCATGTTTATTTTACCATATTCTGTTGTCAGACTAATGCAATCGGAGTTTCAACACCTGCAAATAAAACATGAAACAACCAGTTTGTAACGTCTGTTAAAGCCTGCCAGCAATCACTGCTATTAAAGAACCTTATCACAATGAAACAGGATAATTTCAGTCAAGAAAATGAACTTAATATTCTGCATTTATAAGAGGAGTGTGCTTTTTTATTCTTTCAACCTTATATATTAAAGAAGCCCTAGTTATTTCTATTCAAGACAGATTTGTAGTTTGTATTTACTGTACAGCTATTGGCAACATAATCCTTTCCTGGTCACAAATCACCAGGACTAAGTTATGACAACTAGCACTGGTACATTTGAAGTAACTGGGCAATTTTCAGTATTTATAATGATGTTTAGAGTCTCTCACTCCCAATATGAGTTCTGCCAGAGTGGTAATGATCTGGTGTCCCATATGAAGCAAGATAGCGACCATTGTTGAGATTTAAATAATATGTCAACATCAATGAACAAGTGGTGCACTGCAGCCAATATATTTGTTTTTCATTTAAACAGTCAAAAATTTCATTGGCATCAGGACTGCCTTCTGATGTTGCAATAGTTCTTAGGTGTAGTTCCTCTGCGTCAAGGTAAAAAACGTCTCTGAAGGTTGCAGGAAGCCTAACTACAGTTAACTGCTTACAGTGTTCCAAGATAAGCAGAAAACATCTGAGTTTTACTAAGTTGATACCTTTTACACACAGTGAATAATCTATACTTTGTCCTAGGGGAAGAACAAAGAAAATTATTTCTTAAACTTAGTTTTTATTTGATGATAAGGTACTCTTTCCTGTTTCTTTATGCAAATATTTTGCATTTTGAATATCCATCTGGCATATCTTTTGAATACTCATTGAGGACTCATTTAAAGGGTAGTGATATTTGGTGTTATATTTTTAATAGTATGCACCGGACATTAACTGAGAAAAGTTGTGACATTTTCTGCAGTGTAAATCCACGAAGACTTTACACAGGCAAGAGAGAGGAGAGTCACCGTGTTTGGATTTTATCTAGTCCGACCTAGACTTGTGTCTCGGTGACCACGAGGTGGGGCACGACGCTTAACATACTGTGGGTGAAGCTGCTCTAGCTGGACTGTTTATTAAGTTAGGAATGTTTTAAAGTAACATGAGAAGAGATTAAAAAATAGATATATAGTTCTAGTATTTAGTTTTACTTTATTGCCAGGAGTACTAAGCGCAACACTGAATAAGGCGTCTAAGAAAAGTTTTCATACCCAATCATTTCCAAACTAGATTTAAGAAGAAAAAAGTTGGCACAGACAGATCTAATAACTCTATAGAAGGAGCAACAACATTCTTAGAAAAATAACAATTCAGCTTATTGTGCTCTCTTCCAGTTCACCCTTGATCGCATTCCCAGAAGCCGTGAGGTTAGACAATCTTGGACCTCCTCTGTGGTAACAACCCTGTACTCCATACTTTATTCACTTCCTTTGACCTACAAACTGAAACCAGATTTGGTAGGTAAAGTAAATTTTAATTTATTGAGAACTTGCTAATCTGAATCGTAAAAGCATTTGGAATATCAAGATGTTGCAGACTGTATCTCATACGTATGCCTGGATTTACTGTTCACAGGAAAAGTGTTTTTGAATGTAAAATTAAAACTGAAAGAGGTATAGCAGGAATACACCAAGAAAGAGAGAACAGGTTGCACTGCTGGTGAATCAGAGTAGCAAATACCACTTTTCCCTCTCGAAGTTTGCAGGTAACATCAGAGAGTGCGTCACTCTCTTGTTATGCTGGTAGAGCTAGCACAAACAAGGTTGCAGGCTCTTGATAATATCTCTTCGGGATTGCAACGGCACAAACTGCGCCTGAAAGCCTAGTTATTCTGTTGGTTGGTCTTGCTCCTGAAATGGTATGACCAGTCTGGAACAGGCAGGTTCAGACCAGCAGAAATATATACAGATTTAGTTCTTATGCTTACATGGACTCTTCAGCTACATCCATATTTATTTAGTCTTTGGCTGACTGACATTAATTATCTCATCTAATGGCAAAAAACATCACTGATGAAGTGGCAACTCCTCACACTTTAGTAACTTTTTCAAGCTGTTCACAAAACTGCACTCTTACAACACTGCACTTACAACATTTATTTAAAAATACTCTACACAATCAAGATAGAAGCATTCAGGGTTGTCAGATTATAGAAATAAAATAGTAAGAGGTATCTGATCAATAAAGTTTTGTGTTAATGCAAGACTCAAAAGGTAGCACACTGGACTCCCATGTTTGAGTCCTGCAATTCTTTAAGAGAAATTGTGGTTAAACCTGGCTTTTTGCTAGAGTTGTTGTCATCTCTAGGAGTCAGTTATCCAAACCTGAGGTTTTTTTAAAAGAAGCATATTTTAGCAGAATTTCAAATTATTATTTTGTGGTTTTTTAAATATTTTAATGAAACCTGTAAAAACCTGTGCAATTACAAGATATTTTTCATCATTTAGTATATATGTACATATGCATATATACACCCACAGAGGATGTTTGTAAGCAGAATTTTTTAGCTCTCACTGTGAACTCTATGGTTATTTTTAAAGAAGCTTATATATATTTGTGGTATTTTGAATGTTTAGAGAAGCTGCTGTGAATAATTTGATCTCATTGACTTCAATAGCACCCGTCAGTTCCTATCGGATCAAAAGCTACTTGCTGGAGTTTTCAGAGCAGTTTAGTGTGCACAACAACAGAAGTCGCTTTTTGCAGTTCTTGTTTTTCAAGCCCATTCTGAAAACTGGAGATGCAATTGGGAAGGAGGAAGAAATGGCATACTATTATTTTTACAGTGATTTTAATTGGGGAGGGGAATAGTAGAGGGATGTTTACATGAAGTAGACATCTTACAGCAAAGCTGAGTAACAAATATTTAGGAATCACTTTGCTACACCACTGGTTTCATTTAATGTCTATACTTTTTTTAACTTATTATTGCAAAAGAAACTGGCTGGAAAATCTCATTGTGTAGCTTAATATACTACCAAAAGCGTCAACAGGACACATCATAGAAGAGCAGGAAGTTACTAATCGAATTCTGTGGTTTCTCTGTTCACAAGAGGAATTTAAAGCAACAGTGGGATTTACATGTAGAATTATTAGAAACGGTGTTGGAGTGAGAAACTGTGATAAGCTGTCAAAAGCCTAATGCTTTTGG
Source organism: Phaethon aethereus (assembly GCF_964289735.1). Lineage (NCBI taxonomy): Eukaryota > Metazoa > Chordata > Aves > Phaethontiformes > Phaethontidae > Phaethon > Phaethon aethereus. The sequence goes on from NC_138584.1 coordinate 16,127,394, forward strand.
AAAAAACACTTGTCCTTGTAAAATTAAGAATACATTTCAGCAAGGCCTTTAAGCCCTTTGTCGCGTTTAACGGAACCACTGTCTCAAAATGCTATCCAAAGAGTCCTTATCCATGATCAGAGAAGGGCTGGAGGGGAGGGTGTTCCCAGATATTTTTTTGCCAGGTACCATCATCAACAGCAGCAGCAGCTGGTACTGCCACTGGCAGAAGCATCTCTGGCGTTATGCCAAATCTTACACCACTTGAAAGCTGCTTGCATACTACTACTTGTGTGCGTATCTTACAATATAAGTCAGAGAGCTGTAAAGATTTTAAAACACTTAAAGGAGAGTAATTCAGGGATTAAAATGCCTCAGGTTGACACTGAAAAGATTCTATGTGGCATGTGAAGCAACTGGTAATATTTAATTGCCTTTAGAATAAATTATTCATGGTAAATTGCAACTCTCCCTACTCTTGCTATAATGTAATGCTTAGTGGTTTAAAGAACTAGAAAGGGTGGGACAAATGCTAGCATTTACAGGACTCATCTATAATTTTTGGCACAGAAATCAACACCCAAGTTTAGAAACAAGCACAGTATTACATCATGCTGAGTGCTTCATATTTTTAAACAGTAGAGCTTACAGGTACCGTACATTTTCAGTCTAGGCAACTGGTTTTGTTTTAACTGCAGGAGGGAAAGACAACTTTGAATTGCTTCTAAGTCATTTGTATGTTTGAGTGATCCCCAAATCCTTACACTTGCTTTTAGGCTTGTCAGAAATGTGTGCATGTTTGAAGTCTTCTCCAGACACCCAAAACTAGAGAAAAGCAGAAATCTTGCAGTTGCAGTTTTCAAGGAACGCAGGACAAGAAAAGTATTGCAAAGACAGCCTGAAACCATTAGGTGCACAAAGGCAAGATCTGGAGCAGATAGGCTTAGGTTGGCATAACTACCATATCTGTGGAGCCAAAATAGCTCTAAAGAGGAAACAGCAAACCTATAGCTGCACAGGAGTTACTTCATATGTGCTTATTTACATGAGCACTGTGTCCCCTTTGTGTCTCACATTGATCTTCTGGCAAAGCTCCTCAGTTTTCTTTGCATGAGAAACCAGTTCCTTCTAACCCTTCTTTAAGGTAGTGAGTTCAGAAAGAACTGAACAGAAAGAAGCTTCCAGGAGACCTTTGCCGTCTTGCAGGACTTGACCCACACTTGAAATGGGCCCCCAGAGAGTTTAAGAAATGTAAAAGTTAATTTAGTTGTTCAGTTGGAGATCATCTTCAAGAGGCCCATTTCCGAGTTATGAATATCTGTGCTCTGCAAAGTTAAGTCCCTTTAGAGATATTAAACCAAGTAACAAAATTAAGATGTCAGTAGTGATGATCAGCTTGTGTTCCTATAGCCAAGAATTACAGAAATATAGGTGTCAGAGTGTTTTTGCATCTATGCTGGGCAGTTTTTACAACATATCAACCTTAGATAGGCTTCCTAGGCAGAGGCCTAAAATTCCAGGAAAGCAAGGTTTGTGCCAGCACACTCTGCCTACACCTTCCTTCCCGCAGAAAAGCTTTTAAAACCATTCATCGCTTGCAGCCAGATTTAATATGCAATCATAGCCTCAAAGACTGCAAATTCCTACCATGAAAATGGGCAGCTGCTCAGAGAAGAGGGACTTGTATTACCTTCATTGAGAGAAAGGCTGAGAAGAAACATAAAACCAGAATAAGATATTGGAATATCCACCATCTAGGAAAAGATGCAAATCCTTCTTAGACAGTTACAGAAAATTAGACAAGCTGCACAGAGATTTTTGCCAAAGACAGAGAAAATTACTGAATCTTACATAGATTATTTGATGTCCAAGAAGGAATAAACTAATGTTACAGCCTTCCTATAATATGCTTGAGTCAGGAGGTAAAAGTTCAGAGAAAAACAGTTTTCAGTTTTCTTGCTGCTTACAGAACTATTGTCCTTGTTACCTCTGGGACGATTTGCCAACCTTGAAACCTGGTCTTCAGGTGAGCTAGCCCTTTGGCTGGGTCGCGATTATTCCAGTCATTCTGGCATACCTGAAACGCAAACTGAAAACAAAGGATATGTGTGCACCACACATCAGAAAGCTGTACAGAGATCACATACAGTCCTTGTTTTCAGCCATAGATGGGCTATGTAATTGGGTCCGCGATTTTCTCTAATGTAATTAAATTTCACCTTGTGCAGAAATGCTGCGTAAAGCTCTGTTCATTAGTGGATTGTGCATCCTGGACGCTTAGGACCAAACTTTTTTGCTTTTCTGAGGACAATTCTCAGCAGTTCTTACTGCCTTAGTGCTCTAGAGAGCCTGAGATAAACAGATATTTTCAGATCACTGCTATTTGGAAAAGCCTCGGTTAAATCAGGCAAAGGCGGCAGTCCTTCCACATTAGGGCCTCCTTCCCATGGGAAGTCTGTACTAAGAAGTTTACATTTGTACAGCAGGTACAAGCAGCTCTTCTGTCTCCCTCCCCACTAGCTGTCAGCTGAGAGGGTGTCTTCTTTTTATACTTCTTTCTAGAAGCCTGAAACCTGCACAGCTGATTACGCTTCTAGCAGTCTACCAATTCTTTTATGACTGCACATCCCATCACACATGCCTGGTCCCCCGGGCCGGTTAAATTCACTAAAACAAGCTTCTGGAGTAGTTACAGAAGTGTTCACGCAATAAGCTATATAAAAGGAGATCATTATTTCATTTAGCTAAGATTTTCCATTCTTTGTGCCCTGCCTAAAATGTCTTAAGTTCATAGCACTTTAACAAATTACTATGATGAATAATAAGTTATTGTCCCTTATATCACGATTCTTATTAGAACTTTGTGGAAAGCTACAAAATCTGGGTGGTGGCATTTTTTCCTCTATTCACTTCATAACAAGTGAACTTTGTATAATGAAGTATTAAGACTATCTGGTGCATTCTTTTGTAGCCTGAATCTTTCCCTGCTATTTATAATTCTTTTGGACAGATTTATTTTACAGTATGTCTGATCTACTGTTGTTCTTCTAGGATCAAAACAGTCAAAATAGGCAAGAGTAAGAACATCGGATTAAGACCATCAGTGATACAAGTTGTATAGTTGAAAAGAAAACAAAGTTAAGCCATCCAAATTTGTGTTTAACTTCTCAGTGTTAATGAAAAGTAGTCTTATTCACCCCTCGTCTACCTTGTGTGCTGTGTACAGCTACCCCGCAGCCACAATGTAGGATTACCCTCTGCTGAGCACAGATAAATATCTAAAGCCATTCAAATCAGTAAAGCTAGGTTGTAGCTCTGCTCTTTCTATGACTGCCAGTTAGACGTGCCTATAAACACTACATTTCAGAGGGAGGATGGAAGTAGCAGCAAAGATGAACGGAGATCTCAGCTTAGATTTAAGCAGAGTTTAAACTAAAGATGGATCAGTCTGAACTCATCAGCTATCAGGTTCATTATGAACCTAATGAACACCCTGGTCACTCTTCCATGTGTGTTATAAAGCATGGTTTCAAGTAAACAGTCTCACTAAATCTGACCCACGAGCCAGCCCACTGGTGTGCAGATACAGATTGCTAACACCTCTAGGTTTTGCATTGTGAAGAAATTTCAGGCAGGTATTTGATGTGGATTCTTGCTATACCAACTGCAGTGATTAGGCAGTAGCCTCAAAGATGTTCATATAGATTCAAAATACCAGTTTTAGCCAACCTAAACATGGCTTTCAAGTTCTAGTTAAATGAATGCTTGACTAATGGAAGACACATTGAGATTTGCAATTAAAGGCTCATTTTAGGCCACTGTTAGTAATATGTATGATTATATTTAACAGTCTTTGGGTTTAATTTCCCCTTTCCTTTTGAGTAGAAGCAGGCTATTATAATAAGCAGTACTTTTTAGTATCAAGAGGTGAGATAAGCCATTACTTTTAAACAGGTTCTAAGAGGTTAGATGGTATTTTTCATGGAGAAAAATACCATCTGACCAGGAGACTTTAGTCCAGGTCCAGACTCAACCAAGGTGACACTTAGAACAACAGCAGCTTGCTGAAAGACAGCTAGTACCTAGTGTTTGTAGCTACAGATGTAGTTCAGTAACTATCATTTCATTTACTTGGCAAAAGCCTTTTACTGAATTGTTTTATGACAAACTTTTTCACCCACACAAAGTCAAATTTCCTTTACTTCCTACTAATTTATCAGCAGCAATAAATCACAGACCCACTCCAAGGTAATGTATGTATGGAGTTAGTTTATTTTCTAGCCTGCACCTGCCTTGCTAATCTTGTTCTTTTTTAACCAACCCTCTATCCATCTCCCACAGTTTCTCACAAGACACTGGTGCCACTATTTCTTGACATAAACTTCTGGCAGAGATCACGATGTTTGGTTGGTCCCACTGACAGTCTGGGTGTTAATTTAATGTTTTAATAACCAACACTAACATTCTGACAGACTTGAGCATTAGTACCACTTTCATACCTGTCATTTATTATTATTGTCAGTTGATTGGTTCTATGTTTCTCATTTTACATTTGGCAGCTAGGCTTGGGAGTATGCTGAGCTCACATGTCACATACCTACAGAAGCATCGTATGTAGGATGGAAACTACCACTCCAAAGACCTCTCAATACCAATGACAGGCTTGCCACCTTTCACCTGAACTACAGGGGCAGTTAAGTAGGGTGTCTAAGGTTAGCTTAATTAAAAAAAAAAAGTCAAACTTGCATGTTTCTTTATGCATCCAAATCTAGATTCTCAAACTTTCCTCGCTAAGCTGTTGCTTAACTTCTGAGGCTCTTAATGACCCCATTTATCATCCTTTTTATCAGTAAAGCCTCTAGGCATACCCAGAAACAGACCTGAGCTGTTTAAGTCTTTAGTGTGTCAAATAGCCACATGCATAACCAAACTCCTGAGCTCTGCTGAAATCCAGAAACTAGGAGCTTCCCTCACTACTTTGCATGTGGATGCTGATCCAAATCACATCAGCTGGCCCCCTTCCCTTGTCTCTTGCCCCTGAGGACAGTGGGCCGGTAACTCTGGGTCAGGCCACTAAGTGCCTAGGAGGCAAAAGTGACAATGCTTAGTGCTGGTACAATTATATCCTGTTGTTAAGTCTAGTTCTTAGTGGTTTTGTGGAACCTCTCCTTCTCTCCCGTAGAAAAATCCACGAGGTAGGGTTTTTGTCTCCCCCTCCTCCAGCTTTTATAAAGTGAGATCTGGGGAAACAAGGGAGTTGGTGATGCTTCCAAATATATTTAATTCTATGATTATAATAATAGTCAGAAAAAAAGTAGTGCACGTTAGAAACCAAACTGCACAATGTGCTAATTTAAGTCCTTCGTTTTCCACTTCTTCCCATTCTGGCATTCACTGATCTTACTTATCCTAGTCAGGTAGTGTGTCTGTAGGACCACACATGTCCCCGCTTGTTTTAAAGAGCACCTCACCTACTGTGTGTATGGTATGATAATAACACGAACCACACCAACAAAATTTCTAAGTCCACCACAGAAGTGGACTTAGAAAGGTTTTCATGGCAATGCTACGAGCTATAGCTGCAGACCAGCCTGAACACTGGTGTAGAACACTATAACTATCTTTTTGCACCCCTGATGATTCAAGCGATTTAGACGGTAGAAGATGAAAGTGTACCCAGGTGTAATTCAATTCTACCTTAATTACCCAACTTACATCAGACTATACATCTAGCTTTGTCCTAGCCTGCATTCCTCAGGTAACTTCAAACAGCAAATAGGGTGTGAAGTTTTATCTGGTTTTATTTTCAGGTTGTGGAGGGAAGTGAACTGGATAAGATCTTCATTATTCAAAAAGAATAAGCCAGTAGGTAATGGCCTTTATATTGTTCAAATAGAAAGAACCTGAAATTCTTCTTTCTCCCCACCAATAAGAATAATAAGGAATTGTTGGAAAAGGTTCCTGCTTTTTTTTTTTTTTAAACCTTAAAAAAGTATTAAAAATTCTAAGGTAGCTTCCCTAAAGCTTCAAAACTTGAATTTTCAGACTGCTAAAGAGCTAGACAAGCAAAAGCTTTAACAAGGACACTCCTTGCCACATGCTTAAGTGTTTGAGGTAAAGAGAAATCCCTTTCTCTTAAATTCTCAAACTTCTCTTGTTTTCCTGATTACCAAATAGATTTATATTTCCTAGAAGAGATCTTATTTCTATCATAACTGCATTACCTTCACGTAGACGAACAATGGTAGCTCTTGAAACCTTTTAGAAACACTTTTTTTATAAAAACCTCTCTGTTTGCCATCTAGGCTTAAGTTGCCATCAAAGTTGCTAGCAGAAATTAATTCTTAATAGATATAGCCTGCTATGTCTGAACATTTTTAAAAAATCTATTAAAAAGAAAATAGCACATACGTTTTATCTTATTCTCAGAGTATGCTACTGAATCAAAACACATGCTAATAAAAACAATACTCAGAGACCTTCACTGAGAAGGATATACAGGAATCTTCATGCATCCTCTGTGAGGAGTAAATTATTGTTCTCGTAGTGTTAAAGTAAAAAATACTGATGTGAGGGAAAGTGAGTGCTGTGTCCCAAATCCTGTGGTGAGTCCACAGTGGAGCTGTGAGTACAACCCCGGTTTCTGGACTCTCCAGGCTTGCATCTTGGTCACGAGCTCATAAGCTAAATATATTTGCAATTTCAATTTGAGGTAATTATTCACTGATGCTTTGGTTGGTTTAATTTTACAGTCAGAGCATCTCCAATATTAAGGGGGCTGGTCCCACAACGGCCGGGCTGTAATGCTTGCAGTTGCGTTTCCCACAGACTTGGGGGCTGCTCGGGACGCGCTGAGCAGCCGGCTGACCCGGGCCGCTGGGAGTCACCCGGCAGGAAGAGCGAAGAGCCGAGGCCGAGAAGCCAGGTTACAGCTGCCTTTGGGGCAGCACTCGCTACTCCTGTAGGTGAAGGAAAAATATGTTCAGCTGGATGCTTCACCTTACAGGGTGCTAGTGTGAAGTTTTCAAAACGGTAAGATAATACTAAAAACAAGCAAGTGCTGATAAGCTCATGAGATGCTGTGATTTACATAGCAGAATACAAACTAGTGCATTGCAGAGTCTCTCTTCTTATGCCACAGAAACAACCAACCTTCCCGCAGCAAAACAAACACGCAAACAAAAACATTTGTTATTGCACTGCAAAATCATAAAAGGCAATAAAATCCAGCAATGTCAAAACCCCTTGCTCCTACCTGGTGAGTGCAGGAGTCCAAAACTAGCCCTGACATAAAAATAAGTATGTTATTTTTCTTTTAGTGAAAACTGAGTAGAGGTCCTGGGACACCAAAAGGAAAACTAAATGGGACTGTTCAGTTTCCCTATCACTGGAATAATTCTCTGCTCCATTTCCCTTGTTTCTGAAAGATCCTTCAGGTTATTCTGCAGTCAAATTTGTAGTTTCCTGAAGGAGGCTTTCTTCATGTCAAGCCAGTGTCTTCTGCCCCGTTAGTTTTGTATGTCACTGAATTGTGTTTATTGTTACCTCTGCTACCTTTGTGAAAGGTTTATTATTTTTGTCTGACATTGTTTCTAGAATTTCTTAAAGCTGATTTTTGTAAGGTTTCCATGTATTGTAACTTGCTATGCACTTTTTTTTCTCCATTATGTAAGTCCAGCTACCAACACCACAACATTTGGGTGTCTGTCATCAGCTAAGAACATGCAATGAAAATAAAAATATATAATGCACAGATTACAACCCTGTTAGCTCCTTTCTCTAATTGGTGCATTTCCTTGCTGACCTTTGAAAACTCATTCCAAAGCCAGGATTCATTTTGTCTAGCAAGCTGGAAACTTATGAAACCTGGTCCCAGTCAAGGAACTTTCTGCTGAAAATACTTTTGGCTGAGGAGTTTTGTCAGATCTGTAGATGGTCCAGGTGTTCATCAGAGCTGAGCAAGATTGGTTTATGCTTCTTCTTTTTCTTGATAGAGGAATTAAGGGATTTGTTTTGGGGTTTTTTGTTTTTAAATGAAGCCTTATTTGCAAACAGGCAAGCTTCTTTCTTAAGTCTCTTCTATGAGAATATGGCAGTATGGTCATGTTCTAAAACTCCTTTTTCTTCTGTGCTAACTTTTCAATTGTAATTGAAACTGGTTTCCCACTTCCTCTATTCCATGCTTTGTTCTGGGTTTTTTTTTTGTGGTGTTTTTTTTTTTTTAATCCCCTTTCCTTTTCCCCTGCCTTCCTTAAAATATCAGGAACAGCTATTCAAATTTCCTTGCTTTTCTGACAAACTCCTGAGATATCTTCTGGGCTTTCATATCTTAACAGGCCAAACAGTTATTTTTTGTTCCCAAACATTAAAAGCCATTGAAATGAAGTATTTATCAACAAAAGCTGAGTATTAGCAGCCCAGCAAAGACACAAACAAAATAAAATTATTACTAAATTACTGCTTTTAGACCCACACTTATTCCTGAGAAGTGGAAAATACCTAATTGGTCTTTTTTTCCCTACATTGTTAAAAGGTAGGTCTGTTTATTTTTATAGATATACAAAAATCATGCAATTAACCCAGCCTGGGTCAGTTTTGTATCCCTCCACTTGCCTTTGCCTCTTTTAGGAGTTCTCGATCACCACCGTCCATGCCCTTATTCTTATCTCCAGTTGCTCAGCACTGTGGGCAAGGGAGCATTACCAGGGCTAAGGAGTCCTGAACATACTCCGGGAGGGAGCTCCACAGCTGCACATGGCCCAGTCTTCAGTTCACACATGTGCATCACCCCTCCATAGCACTCAGCATCCACACACCACCAGCCTGCCCAGCCCCAGAAAGCTGGGCAGTTTTTCTGCTCTTGTCCAGGTGGCAAAGGCCAATCTCTGTGGAAGTCATTAAGGAGAACAGCAGGTGTTGACAGTTTCTTATGCAAAGTAAATCTCACATTAGTTTTCCACTTTCTACTAAGTTTAGGGTGACTTACGTTGTCCTCCCTGTGATTGTTGTGATTTGGGAACATAAGCAGTACCCAAATACTTGCTCATTAAAGATATACAGCAAATGTATATTTACATATTTATGAGAAAAACTGCAAGTTTTCTGCTTTACTCATTTTTGTTTTAACCAGTGGCCTGACATTTAATCCCAGTGAAACTGTGAGCTGTGCTTTCAGTGTTTTAGCTGGTAAATGTCACCCTGCTACAGTGCTGCATTCACCAACTTTAAAAGCAGCTTTTATCAGCAGTGGTGCCATGTGCCAGTGTTCCCAGTGTGCCAGGCTGCTGCCTTAGCTTGTTTTCTTTCAACAGCTGTAGAAAATATCTGAAACAGAAAGGCAATAACTATTGCATTTTTATATTAAATTAGATTTAGAGAGTCGCTAAGTATAAATGTTGTATTCTGATCCTTTACTTTTAAACCTCCATTGATATACAGATTGATTAGTTTATTGTACCGTTTAAAAGTCTGATTACATTGAATTGGTAGAGGGTTTTAGTGTGTAGGATTTAGTTTATAGACCTAGCTGTGAAGCCAGGCAGCCAGTGAGCCAATTTAACAGCTAGCTGGACATTTCTTTGCATTAGAGGTGAATGTAAATGGTGTAAAGAGGCCTGCAGCACTGGCTTCTGGAATAATCCCTTGCAGCTTGTTGGCAGCAAAGTCTGATAGCCCAATGACCAAGAAGGTCCTTGGGCAGTTGCAGCTCAAGAGGTCACAAAGGTGAGACAAAAATTGTCTTTGGCCCCTTTCTCCCTTTCTGCTGCCTCACCGAGGAAGGCTGAACCAAATAAACTGGAGATCTTCAGAGACACAGCTCATGCAATGCAAATATTCTACAGGCAGCCTTGTAGCTAAAGTAAATAGATATTGGGAAACACCCTGAATAGCCAGTTGACCTTTTAGAGACCCTGGTCCTTTCTTGCCCAATAGATGCCTGCTTATTCTCCACAGCATACTAATGATTGACACTGGATTCCCTGAGAGATACTTGTATTCTGCTGGAGGGGAAAAACAAAAGCCTTGGTCTTTTCAAGGTGGAAGACATCAATCATTCTCCAAAATTCACTTTTGAAGTGTTTTGAAATTCACTAGTAGGACAAGTCATCTCCTCTTACATGTTTAAGGAAGGCTGTAGACGATTCAGTTCCTTTCCACCATCAACAAATTTGTATACTGGCAGGAGCTGAACAGCAGCATTTCTAGCTTAGAGGTTCTGCAACGGTTCCTCTTCTTTATGACGTGCATGCTTATTTTCTCAGAAGCTTCCTCGGTATCCCTTGCTGAGTGTATGATGCTGGACTCCAAGCAGAGGGAACGCTGGTCTCCCTTTCTGCTGACAGTGTGGCAGGGAGTAAGTAGGACTGGTCAGACCAGATTTTTGGAGGGGAATTGCCACTCCAACATGTGAGCAACTGCACCAGTTCTAGGTACGACATGTCTCTAGACACGCACTGAAGGTTAACTGAAGGTTAATTTTTAATGATCAGAAAGATTGATTAATAGTTCTGACTTACAGACCACGACTCCAAATTCAGATAGGGATCTATTTTTCTGTTGGCTTCAGCAGGTTTATACCAGAGTCTCTTTCAGGGGACAATTCCTAAACCTGAGCATTTTAGAACAGTAACGTCTATAGTTGTATAGAGTATTTTATGGGCATTTTGCATACAGAGATCCTATAGAGCCACATCTGCTTTATCTTGTTTGAACAGGTATGTGTAGAAGGGGAAAGAGCAGAGGACGTAAGAGTTATGATCAGATCATGATTTTTTTAGATGCCTAGTCCATAATTTTCCTGATCCTTTTTCCTGCATGCAAGTACTTTTCCATGAATCAAAGAGCATCTGAGAAGCATCTTACAAGTTATAAACAGTCAGTAGAAGGTATCAATTGAGTGCATCATATCAAAACCTGGATATAGTAAAGGTATTTTGTTATGATTTTAATTTATTGATTATTGCTTTTCTGTTTTACACCTCAGCAAAGCAATAACAGCAACTCAGTGTGGCCTTTAGAGCTACATATAGATTCACAAATAGACCCATTTACTATTATTTCATTACACGATCTTTTGGGAGTACACTTCGTTTGGAATTCATTCCAGCATTTACCTTTGTGTGTGCATTTAGACACAGGAATACCAAATACCAAAAAGAAAGACTGGAGCTGCTTAGCCAGGTTTTATAAAGGGGGGGAAGTAGGATGAAGTGTGTGGCACTTGATAAAGACCATGATTGTAATAATTCCGCTTTTTATGATGCCTGTTCTACAATTCTCAACTTCTGGGCTGGGGAGAATGTTAGAATGTCTACCTGACCTAAATCATATCTTGGGGGTTTTTTGTGTCAGACTGGAAAGTAAGAGACCAATGTGAAACTCTCTCCTTGCTTTAGACAACTGGGCTCAGCTTTCGTAGTAGATGGAGGCTAAAAGAGCGCAGGGCCAGTACGAGTCCAGAAGGAGGACGGCTGGAAGGGTGCCTGGGAATAGGGGTGCAGAGGGAGGTGAATACCAAAGGTCACAAAGGAAAGCAGGGAAGAGAGGACGGGTGGGAGACATCTCAGAGGCTGGGTAGAGTACGGAAACACATCAAAATGGAAGGCACTGAGGAAGAGTCAGGGGAGAGGGCTGTAACGAAACAGAAAAAGGGCTTGGGGAGCAATGAAGATGAGACAGTATTTGCAATGCAGGTAGCTCGACTAAAGGAGAGTGAAAGTGGAGTTTCTGTTTAGCAGTGCTGCACATTTTTATCTGTTTGCTTAAAGATGAATTTTGAATCTCAAGTAGTAGTCATATTGAATATTCAGTTCACAAAAAAAAGGTAGTAAATCACTTTGCTGGTGCTGTTTATGCACTTGTCTGCACCAGACCGGATTCTGCAGCAGGGACCCTGGTGGGATTTGCCTGCAAACACGGGAGAACTCTCCAAGTCGATTCGTACGCCGATGTTTACACTACAGTAACAAGTGTTATTACAAATAGAGATACCTAAACACGCCTTAATTCAGGTATCAGTAGCCATGTATCAGTAGCGCAATCAACATCAATGCAAATTAATCAAACTTGTCAAGAAATAGGGCAAAATGCCTGGCTTAGCTCACAGGTGTGGAAAAGCTTCTTTGAAATGCTAGAAGGCAGCGTGTGTGGTTGGTTTATGTCCTTGCTTGCCAAGTCAAATGTATAAAAAACAGATCTTCATTCTCAGCAGATTGTAGAGTAGATTTTAAAGTCCCAGCATAGATTTACTTGAAATGAGGTTCAGCAGGAGGTTTGAAAGCATAGTATATTACTCTATGTAATTATTATTACTCAAAAATCTAGCATGCAAAGCTGATGTATTTAGCTGCTTTGCTTCTTAGCTATATAATTGCTAATGTTAGAGAGTCACACTGTTGTAATTTTCTTATACAAGTATTTGTGGCTGTTGATACCCTAAAATCTGAAGATTAAGAAAGTATACAGCATGTTGCTTGTAAAGATCTTTCAGAAAATGTCGAGAGTCTTGGATGAATAAATAGTTCAGTTAAGATCAACAATAGAATCGGAATAATTTTGCATACAGTATCACATTCTGTTGGTTCTGAGAAGAAAATACGGCATTACAGTCATGACACCCCCAAACTAGATTTCTGGGGCCATCTTAAAGGCAAAGGAAAGTACAGGTGAGAGAGTTTGGAACTCAGTAGCACCAAAGCTGCTGCTGCTGCTTTTAACTGAGGAAAAGTGCTGTTAGCCGGTTTATCGGTAGGATCTTGCCACAAAGCAGGGAAGGAAACATTCTGAAATGTTTGCTACAGCCCTGAAACAAACTCTGATATTTTTCCCCCACCAATATAATATCTTTCACAAGCTGGTGAACTTGGAACAAAAAAATGTAAGTTTATAGGACATAGGGCAATGATTTATATAAAAGAACTCTTTATATCCCGAAACTCTGATATTTTTTTTTCCCCCCACCAATATAACATCTTTCAGAAGCTGGTGAACTTGGAACAAAAAAATGTGAGTTTATAGGACATAGGGCAATGATTTTATAAAAGAACTCTTTATTTCCATGTAACCCCAGCTGTGCAGGAAAGTGCTGATTACACGGTAGTAGTTAAATTTAGTAAGAAATTCCTTGCCTGAAATCAATTTTGATACCCAAGTAGAGTGCCTAATATACCCTGGTTTAAACCTTTTACTTTAAAGAAATCTTTTTTTCAGTTTACCAATGTCTAAAATTAAAAGACCACTTTCTTTTGTTTTTAACATTTATAAGTGAATTTGAGATCCTCTGCTACAAGGACATGACATGCATTTACCGAAACACCTTTCTTCTGTATACTTGTTTCTATGTACTAGTGTTTATTAAAAGCAAAAAAAAAAAAAAAATCCAGTTGTGCATATCAGCTTGCAGATTCTGATGAAGGTCCTAATTCATCAGCACATTTTTGCTGAACTCTTAAGTGTTTTGCTGACTTAAGCCAAAGTTCAAGAGGTTTATAACTGCATCCCAGGTTTAGTAATCCTAATTAAACTTCTTTGGCCTTATTATGCCTTAATCTGTGCACAAATCTCATAATTGATACAACATAAAGCTGTGACTGAGAGTAGAAGCTGTTTTAGTTACATACCCATGAGTCAAGGAATTCTGCTTCCTTCATAGGAATTAACTGTGCCATCGCAGAGCTCTTCTCCTCCTCCTTGACGTGTAAAGAAAGATGATCTTTTTTGACAGCTACTTTGAAATAATGTGTCCCCCCCTTTTCTTTTTCATATTCACTTGCCTCTTCTGTTTTTTAAAGTATCTTTGGAAATTTTGTTGTGTAAAGTAATGTTATATGAATATATACACTTTTAATTCTTTACCATATGAAAAAACTCATGTTTTACTTCTGTAAAATGTTTCATCTCTTTTAGATATTGTGCAATGGACCAGGAACATGTGTTCCTGTCTGTATATCTGCTCTTCTTCTTGGGCTTCTAGGAATAAAGAGAACAACCATTGTGTACGTAGAGAGCATCTGCCGCGTGGAAACTTTATCCCTGTCCGGAAAGATTCTTTACTACTTTTCAGATTACTTCATCGTTCAGTGGCCTGATCTAAAGGAAAAATATCCCAAGTCAGTATATCTTGGTAGAATAGTGTAACAACAGAAGACAGGTTTACCTAAAATAAACCCTGCAAGCTCCTCACTGAAGAAATGCATTCATATAGCAATTTATTTTCAAGGATTTCTGATAAGAAATTAGGCTGGTACTGGAAAGGGAGACAATAATAAAAATATTGCTATATTTAAGTGCATTTTTGTGTAGTTGTATTTATTGCCATCATGTAGGTCTCTTCACCAATAACCCATAACAGCCTTAAGTCTATGCTGCCTCTGTTTTCATCTAGTTTTCCTGCTATGTGAATGGCAATTTTTGTCTACAAATAAATATGGGAATTTGTATTAATTGTAACATTTCCTGTAAGGAAACGTTGTGTAGTTTTCTAAATTGTAAGAAACAAAGTCTTGTTCTAGCACAACAGACTTTATTTCCTGTATGCTAGCAGCAAAGTCCCTTGTGAATCCTTAGAGTATAAAGGAAACAGTTATATTAAGTTGGCTTCATGACAGTTTGTAGTCTACAGTCTTCCAAAACCCCCAAAGCATTCAACTAGTATAATTTTTCCTCTGGGCTTGTCAAAGCTGTCCTTATAATCTGTAATGCACCTTTTGAAAACTGTTGCTCACTTCTTAAGATAAATAAAAAGGTGACAAGCGTCATGCTACAGGCACAGTACTTCTAGATTTAAGAGGTACTTTCTTCAAAGCTTATGTGCAAAAATCTTTAGCGGGTTTACATCACGGAGAGCAAACTGTCACTTGGGACGATTGAACTGCTTCAGGCTCTAAAATATAGAAAAGAAAAAAAAAACATGTTACTATCAGTAATAGGGGAAGGAACAGTTTCCCTCTCTGTTCCTGATATGGTGAATTTGACTTTTGGTATATCCTGTTTTCTCCTTTTAAGCACCTTACTTTCGGCAGTACAATACGCACCTAAGATTTTGTCATGGAAAATGGTATTCCGTACATTGGAACAGCTTTTAAAAGGTATTTTGTTGAAGCTAAGTGTGTGAAAGCCTACTTTAGCATTTCACATTCATCTGGCAAAACATAATTCTACACACCGTTCCACCTATAAAGCAATGTAAACATATCTGTCATCTGTACCCACACAGAGCTATGTGTCTGGCTACGGAAACATACACAAAGAAGAAAGCTCAAAGAAAAGTAGAAACGCTCTACAGACTGCACAGCCTGACTCTGGTGAAGCCAACAGCAGCTCCTCGCGCTGCTGCAGCAGGAGACTCGCTCTGTGAAGCTTCTTCCTCGGCGTCAGATGTCAGAACGTTGCAGCAGCTATTCCGGTAGGGAATGGGGCGGGAGTGTGGAATTTTGCTCAACAGGAATAGTGGCTCCTGCTGTTAGGAAACAAGGGTCTAGAGTAATAGCCTGCTTTTTGCAGAAAATCGTTAGAAATCATCAGAAAACATTATGCAGAAAATTACTGTCAGGATGTTGCGAGGCCCTGCGGGGAAGCCAGCCGCCGTAACCTGTCCAACAGGCTTAATAATCCTCAGCCTAAGTGGAGTCCCTTGATGTGGTCACATGTGAATTCAGAACAGAGAGTTTTTGTGGTTTTTAACCTAGATTGTGTCTGACATTAAAGAGCAGTTAATAGTTTAAGACTACGTGGGAAGGGTTCTCTGTGCAGTACATACTCAGGTCCTTGAAAATGACCTGGCTGAAGTAAATCTGGTATGTGCAAGGGCCTTTTTTCCCTGAACTGGAGCGAGGATTAGCTTATCGGGACTCTCTGCACAGTTGCAGATAGCTTGGTAAACTGGAGATACACTGGACTTTATTATGGCTAATGGTAGTTTATTTTGGATTAGTGCTCTCTGCATTGAATCTTGCTTTGAATCTTGCTTTCTGTTTTGGAAGGGAACTAGAGTAGAGGGGAATGAGGACAGAGACAGCCTCTTCCTATGCTCAGGGTAAGGGGCAACAGCACAGGATCAACGCCCTGAGGCTTAGAGAAGCATGAGAAGAGAAAGGCAATGAATGCTTCCATTCACGCACCACATCCCGTGCCTGAGTAGCCCGCTGGCCTGGCAGCGAGGCAGGCTTCTAGACCGCCCGTCCGTAAACACAGCCAAGTCTCAAAGGGCACTGAGTTCACATGCTGGTTCTGTTTAAGGCAAAGCAGAGTGTAGCCCACCCTCATCCTGCTCCAGCTCTATACCTCAGTGAGAGGATCTCTGGCTGCTCAGTTCCTCCCTGCCCAGGGCAGGATTTGGGGTTTTGGTGCACTTTCAAACTGTGGGTTCATAAACTTTGTGAGTCTGCCTTTGAAAACTGGGGAGTTCCAGGAATTTTCTTCTACCTGTCACCTGCATGGCAGCAACTACTGCTAAAGGAAATCACTTGCCTGTTCAGACTTGTAACCTCCCATGTAAACGCTCTGAAGGTAATGGTAGATTTCTTCACAAGAGGCTGTTCTGAAAAACTGAAGTGCTCCAGGCCATTTGATGTGGAGTAATCTGATTTTCAAGGACTTGGGAAGACTTTTCCCCTTTACTTCACTGCCAGCCTTTTGGTGGAGCAAAGCCAAGAGAATCTCTGTCTGTGTTCCCCTAACAGCATGTTCCTTACTCTGTTTGGTCAACCTAGGAAACACAGGTTAAAATAACGCATACAAAGTGGTTTTTAATCCAGATAATTGGCTATGAGAGAGTGGGGCAGTACCCATTTCCTTATATTTGTTGCTATTTTCCTTACTGATTACTGGCTCAAGTGCCAACTTGAGTTAAGGACCCAGAAGTCTAAAGTTTAAGCAGCTAGAACTACTCAGTAGAGCTCAGAAACAGAATGATCACAGCCTAATTCTGACCAAAGCCTTCAACAAGATGCTGCATGGCAACCAGAGGGGACAGAACGCAGAAAAGAGTTCCTGGCTTGAGTTCTCTTAAAGGAGGCTTTGTTATCAACTAGACTGACTCTTCCTTGAAAAGATTATCTCGAGTAACTGCTGGTTCTCTCCAAAAGCACGGTGGAGCCCAAGTAAACTAGCATTTTGTTACTGAGTAGCTCTTATCTTTTGTTTGTAGTGGGTGGGTACAACCAAACTGTCATTGTTCTGGGGGAAAACTGCATTCTTCCTGCTCCCAGCATGGGACAGAAACCTATGCTCCCAGGGTCTATCCAAAGACTTAAAGGTCGCTGGCTGGATTCCTTATGTTTAGATTCTTGGGTTTTGCTATGTGTCATTCTTTCCCTTAAATATTAACATCGAGGTAAACACATTTGTGTTTTGTATGTGAGGGATGTTTGGAGTGAAATACATTACTTTTTTTTTCTCCATTTCCAAAAGAGGAAGAACATGATACCTTACAGATTTAAAGCAAAATAGGGAAGAAATAATATTTCTTAAAGAAAACAAATATGACTTTATGGAAATACCATCATCAAAACTGGCAAAGATTCAAAAGAGAACAGAAAGCATCCAAAAATTCTTTCCCCGAGTCCTAGTGTGGAAGCCAAATTTTAAATGAGTTTTAGTTATCAGATTGTTTTATCTAGATATGCATTGCTTGACAAATATTAAGTGTTCAGCATTGCTTCTCTTTTGACCTGGTCGTCTTCTAATGCAGAGTATATATTGCATGTACATTAAAAAATAGGTTAATTTTATTTTAGAAAAGGAGGAAGGGAAGATAAGAAAGGAGCGCAAGTTTGACTGTAATGAAATAACAATATGAGAAGAAGGTTGAACAGCTTAGAAGATTGTTTCCAAGTTATGCCAGAAGACAGCTAAACAGACTGATCTACTTTTAGCCAATGAATGACATTTCCTGCAACTCTGCAGTAACCAGAGTAAAAGTTACACTGTTCTGTAACATTTTGCAAGCCATTAAGGATTTCTGGGGACAGTAGTCAAAATCTCAAAGGTAACTTCTGAAGTCGTACTCACACAATTCTTCAGACACCTTTTTTTCATGTAAAAACACCTTGTCTTAAGAGATGACAATCAATGCCTTGACACAAAAGATTGCTGTATACAAATAGCACATAGGTCATTTTAGAGATACAAATGCAAATCATGTTTGTAAAGTAAAAAGATCCTCTTACATCTGTGCAAGGGGCTACAGAGCATGAAGAGACCCGATGAGACCATCTTTTCCATCCTTTTTTCACCCCCAAATGAGCTTATCAGTGTGCTTTAGCCAATGTGCTATCACAAATCTCATCCAAGCAGCAGCCTGTTTTCCTGGGACAGGAGAGAAAGTAGGCTGTCTACGTGGAGGAGTATCTCAGACACAGGTAGGTAGTGGCACTTGCAAAAAAACCTTTGCTTGGTTCAGTGCCAAGTGGCACAATCCCATTGAACACATTTCTGCCCCACACTTCAGTCCTTGCCGAATGACACAAAAGGCTTGCTGTCACTGTTTCTCTCCAAGGACTGCATCTCCTATGTCTTCATGATGGAAATGAAGGGTTTTAACAGACCCTTGCCAGATGTCTTCACAGTTGCTCATACACATTGCGTACACAGTACTTTTATTTCCCTTCAAATCATGTTTGTGTTGCCTTTCCCTCTGCTGCTCACACATGAAACCAAGTCAGCGTGGTGGGCTATGAAGTTACAGTACTGCAGCAGATACAAGCTGCTGATCGTACGCTGCTTTTATTTCTTCTTTAAAGGAACTTTTGCTCTCCCAACTGGAGGCACTGGGCATGAATGCAAGCGAAAAGGACTGTAGCTGTGGCCAGCCCACTTTGCTCCTGGTAGTTTGCAGTGGTGCGCTTAGTAAAAGCCTGCCATAGGTCATGCATGTCAAATGTTGAAGCTTTAAAAGGTCACTTTTTTCTTTGATTTAAAACTTACAGTGCAAATCAGAAACATACATTATTATCTAACATTGGCTATTTTAAGACACCATAGCAGAGGAAAGAAATAAAATTCTCTTCATAAACATTTTATACAGCAGATTTCAATACCCCTCTTCACCTTGTACAGATCAGAGCAAACTGCGTTCATATTGTCCCTGTAATGCACATTACACGTTCACTGTTAGTTTGGACACAGGTATCGTCTTCCCTTCCAGTCAAGGAAGGGACATCAACAATCATGGTGTACATAAGAGCTTTGATCACCAGGATATGTATCAGAGACTGACCAGCACTAGGAATAGATCATACAACCCTTCATCTACATTTTCAGACTGACTTCAGGAAACTAGTTCATGAAAGTAATTATGAGCTGGTTATTGAATGTAGTGCTTAAGATAACCATTCCCTAGAACATTAGTTTTTAATTATTATTTCAGCAAAAATAGTCTTCCAGTCATTGGTAATGCTATGTGAATGAAGGACAGCTTGCATGTGATGAACGCAAAGATCATTTAACTGAAGCTTATTTAATTGTTGGTAGAGTAATGCTCTGGGAGGGTGGTGTCTATATTATGGGACAAAAAAAAAATCACAGCTCAGAAATTTTACAACAGAAAATGAGGGCTTTCCAAAAAATGTACATTTAAAGAAAACCAAGTTGTATTCTTGTACTAGATCTGACAGTCACGGAAGTTAGAAAACTGCTAGTACTGGTCACTGTAAGGCAGAGCATAAGGAAGCACTGTGTAAGGTGTTTGAAGCAGCTCCCTGGCTCTCAGTCAGTACTTCAATATTCCTCCCCTTTTGCTGGCCCATGATGAGACCACATACTGTACCAATAAACACCTGGTTGTTCTAGGAGGTGGCTGAGGATCTAGGAAAGTAAGCATTGAGCCCTTCTGGGTGTTTGCAGCGCAACTTGAACCTAGACCTTTCTGAAACTTGGATTGGACTTTTTTTTTTTTAGATCACCTTACTTCCTTACAGCGTCATGATAGTCTCATGACAGTACTGTTGAAATCAATAGGACGCCCCTTGAGGCAGAGGTCATCTTGCAGAAAGCAGCTTCCGAAGGGACAGGATTTTGCATGAGAATTTAAGAAAAACAGTAGCTTTCGTTGTGATAGCTTTGGACAGTGTTTTTCATCTGCATCGCTGTTTCATGCTGCAACGGTAATAGAGAAGGAAAGTGATGTGTGATACAAGAAGATCAACCTTTGTTGACGTGCTTATTTAAACTCAGATGACTATTCTGCACAGTGTCAAATTTCACATTTAGTATTTCTTACATCTTTTTTACCTCAGCTCAAAAAATGTTTAAAGTGTTTTATAATCAGACAGAAATATGCATGCAACAAATACACACCTTCACATTTAGCTGTGCCAGTGATAGGCTTTAACGATGCATGTATCTACAAAAAGATGTATTTGTTGATTGATAACATCAGTTTTACACATGCCTTTTGTTATCTCTGCTCATACCTGAGAAACAAAGCTGAAGAAGGCGTTTGACACGTTTGTTATTCTCTAACCAGAAAGAGACTGGGGGCAATAATAATATTTAACAGGCAAAAATGGGGGAAGTGAGGGTTGTCGGCAAGGAATGTTTCATGTTTCAAACAAGCTACAGCACTTTATCATTTAAGATATTACGCATATTAATATATTGGTCTATTGTAAATTGATAGCTCATGAATGGTAGCACAGACACTAGTCCAGTAGCACCAGATCTTTGCTACTGTTCCACCCAGAATGTTTCATTTGCAGTTTGGAGGGGGCGGGGGGGTGTGTGGGAACAGAAGTGATGTTGTGATGTTTTTTTTTTTAATAGAGAAATCAGGTGTTCGTGACTATGCAATAAGATGACCTTCTGGAGGGTACTGGATTTAAACAGCTGCTCAAAAAGAGTTGTATTATAAGCTTCAGAAAGAGAGAAAGAATATTCATAGATAGATGAAGTTGTCCTTGCACTATGCAGCTGATAATTTCTTAATGAGTTCACAACACAAAGTTACATTATTCTATTTTTTTTTTTTTACTATCAAGATTTAAGAAGTATTCTAAACAATGCAGTGAAGTTGTAAATAATCCTGCCCCTCCCATGCACTTGTGCACAGTAAGTTCTTAAAATCAAAAAAACACTCGGTTTAAGAAAGAGTGGATATTTGTAATGTTATATCAACAGTCAGATCTGCTCAGTTAGCATTACTGTAAATTCTACTTTCAGCTGCCAGGAGTTTGGCAATTAGTGTTTCCTGCTTTATTGTTATACAGCGCAATTGAACTCTGCTGCTTTTCATTTATGATCCAGTTTGGGATGTCGGCTGACACCGAAATGAATGTCCTAACCTCCAATTCAGTGGCTTAAAGGATATCTCCCCAACATTCGCTGCCAAGATGAAGTCCAGAAAGTATTATTCAGCAGCAGTAAACAGGGCCTGTTTTTGCAGGCAACCATTTGTAAAAAAGCAAGCATGACAGCTGGAAGTCACAGTTAATGTTCTTTTTATACCCACACTGAATAGCAAAGTATTAAAAGTAATGCTGCAGTATTTGTACAGAAGCTTTTAACAGCTCTACATTAATATTTGTAATAATTCCTAAAAAGAGTGTACCCTTTTGTAGCCAGGTCACTAAGTCAGATTTTGGAGTGTAGTTAGATACAAAAGAGATACCTTCAAAAATTATTGGTGTAGGGATCTCTGCTCTTCTGTCACTTACAGACAGAAGTTGGCCACTGACAAGCAAAGGTCGTTATCTCAGAGCATAATCACAATTCTAAGCCTATCTTTAATTTAACTCCAGACTAGAGATAATTCATGAAAACCTTCATCTAACTTTTTCCTTGAGTAACAAGAATGGGGGTAGAATGGGAAGGCTGAGGAAATACAAAGCGCGCCGCTTCCATGTAAAATACTACTTTAGGAAAGCTTGAACAGATAATTCTGAGAGGAAATAAATTATTACTGCTGCCTTGCCCTCCTACACCCCCCTCACCCCCCAGTTCTTTCAGGTTTATTGAAGATTCAGAATACATAACACAAAACAATTAAGGTTTTATACTGAATAGGCCACGTTTACTACTGGTCTGTAGCACTGAACTCCGCTGGCTGTGATGTCATGAGTATTTCTAGAATATCATGCTCATTTTGCCAAGCTTTTCCTCTGAAGAAAGTTTATTATACAATGCAGATACAAAATAAAGTAGTCTCTGCTTGCTCAGTGTTTTTAATCTCCATAACTAGAATCTTCCGTTGTGTGTACAAGCAAACATTTCCAGTACTTTCTATTTGCATGCAGCTCCCGCTCCACCCCACACACCCCCCTTTTGGAGAGGTCAACAGACAAAACACATGCGAGAGCTGCAGGTACAGAGCAGTCCCGTCCCCAATACTGCATCTACTACTGAGTAAGCACACCTAGCACACACAAAATAGATCATATTAATATCACTGAGTTTTAAACCGTAGGTATTACTTGCATTAAATCTTAAGCAAATTACTACTTTAGATATTAAATCTTTGTTCTAGTTTGGGAGAAAAAAAAAAGATAAAAAAAGACTTCTCTACAGCACAAAAAACCCCAACCTAATCCCACACTCAACAACTTTTGGAAATTCTGAAGTTTTGTGGGATGCAATACAAGCATAAAATGGACAAGATTAATGATCTGGGATAAAGTGGCTAAAAACCTCAGGATTCTTTATTCTGGTACAGTCTCAGTTATCTGAGCATCAGCTATTCCTAATTCCCTTCTCTCCCCCCGAGTCTGAATCACATCCTCTGACATCTACTGAAGTACATTAACAGTGACACGGATTATTTGAAACCTCTCTTATCCAAACAGATTTGGGATCCTAACTATTGTAATAACTGAGTCTCCACACCATGGTAGCCAGCCTCTGGCTAAATGCCACTGTGTCTCAGCTAGTCACTCACCATGTGCAACACTCAGCAGCCTTTTCTGCTTTGCACTGTTTCAGTCCCAAATAACCCTATAAAACACTCTGAACATCACTTGCTGTGTATCGTTTTGCTCTTGAAATTACCTTAACTTCTAAGTAAAGCTTTACCATGGAAGTTCAAAAAACGATAATGAACTAAAGTTAACAAAAAGACAAAAACCACCACGTTTTCTAAAGCTTGTAAGAATACCATGTCAGAGGTGGGAAATATTTCTAATGAGAAATTAGTCTCATCTAGAAAATACTGCCTAGCTAATTAAGTCATAGAATTGGAAGTCATAGAATTAGGCATCAAGAAGGTTTCTCTTCCTTTTCTCTGTATGCAGATTTTTACTATTAAGACAAGTATTTAACCAGCCTTTTAAAATACCAGCAGTGATGAAGCATAGTCTTGTTTCAGTAAGTGAGTGTGAAAATTTTAACCACCAGAAAACCAAACTATTCACAGGTCAATGTTTTAATTATTTTGTGTTTGGTATCCAAATAAATAATTTTGAATAATGCAACATTAAGTTGCATGAAACGTTACCACACACTATTTTAAATCAATTCTGTTCTGAAGTTATTATTGGGGAACACAATGGTGGATGAAGAGAAAAATTGGTTGAACACATCATTCCTCAGATGACATGAATTTGCCCAGACCCTGTTAAGAGTTGCACTCAAATAGAAGCAAGGAGAACATGCTCAAGTGGCATTAAAATCAAGTTTTGAGATTCAGGAAAGGAGATAAAGTGTTGAAATCAATCTCAGATCACACTGAGCAGGCATCAGCCAAATGGTAAATGTAATAGCTTCTGACCACATCACGGAAAGCCAGAAATATATATGTGGAAAGTTATATTTTATATGTATATATGGAAAGTTAAAGTGGTAGCTAAAAGCCAAGAATTACAGAAGCACAAAATATCACAAAGTTATTGTTTTCTTCCTTCCTTTAATTCCCTAGTAGGGCAATCCCCACCGACACAGAGCAGAAAACTGACTCGCTAAGCTTAATAAAAAAATAAGGAAAGTTTCAGGCTTCAGAGTCATTCTGCATTAGAATTAACTAGTTATATCATTCATTTTGGCATCTGCTCAGAGTTTAAGAGGAGTGGGACACTTATTTACTATCAAGTCCTGATAATTTTAAAGCGTTCCTCCAGCGGCCCCTTCTCATGGCAGCAGAGATGCGCTGATGCTTTGAGCACTCCCTCGGCTCCCGAAACAGCACGTTCCCAGGCTAACATCAGTGGCCGGTGTGTGAAGGCCACTTGCCATTTCTGTCTGTCATGACAGTGTTAGAGTTCAGACACGGTTTGTCTGTCGGCAGTAGGTGTATGTAAGCACGTCCTCTGCTCCCCGCCACTGGGAGGAAGAGTTGAGGCTTCCGCTGGTCAGTCGGTGCGGGTCCCAGCTCTGACGTCCAGGGCTGCCGAGGAAGCGGCCTGGTGAACGTCAGGAGCAACAGTGCGACTTATGGGAAGTTAAGAAGAGCCATCAGAAGCAAAATAATTAAGAAGGAAAAAACCACCATTTTAAGGTGTCCAGTGTTCTCTTTAACAGGAGCACAAAGATACGGTGCCAAGTTATCTGCCTACCGAAGTCTGCCTTAAGTAGAGATACGAAAGCTGAATTATTTGTTTCCTTCACAAGCATGAAAGAAAACAAAGAAGGAGGAAGACACACAAGTCTTGTCTCCCTCACAAGGAGCAGTTCTGGTAACGCACGCTGTCCCTGCAGGCACTTCCTTTGTGTGTTTTGCTATATTGTTCTTGTAGGTAAACATCACTGCGGAATAAAACTGATGGCTGTTAATGTTTAGCTTGTTGACGAATGGAATCAAACACTTCAGTACATGTATGCTGGTGACACGGACTGTCTGCAAATATTTTAGGTCCTGCTGCTGGAGAAGTGAAGCCTACCAAACAGGCGGGAGGAGTGACTACCTGCTGCAAGCCAGCAAGCTTACTTGCTGTTACGATGCTTGAGGAAGAAAATTCTGAAATATGTCAGGCATTTTGATTGCACAGCAAGCAATCTGAAGTCCTTTGTCACCTTCTGCTTGCATACCGGTTTTAGCAAGTTAAAAGCCAATGCCAGAGCAAGCCTTTAGCTCAGTCAGAATGGGGAGGCAGGGGAGGCACATGACAACACAGGATCCCCAACACGAATCAGGCTGCAGCCAAGTTATATTTTTAGTCTTTTATATTAGCTCTATCCGGGAAAACACTTTGGCATTCAAGTATTCTCTAGCTATACCCCCACTGATAAGAATGCAACTATCACATTTTGAGGGAAGGTTATGAATTTCAAATAAAAATAAGAGCACAAATTCTGCCTTAAGCTTATTTATCAACAGCTAACACCACCCAGATAACAAAAAACCCACCCCTCTATTTTCATAAGAGGATGGAGGACAGAAGAAGACATCAGTGTTAGAACCAATGAAAAAGTGATGGATTAAGTAGCATGCATTTAAATATTTTAACAGTCTGAATATATTGGTTTGTTTTAAATGCAGCTTAATCTCTACCAACACGTAGATAAATCTTTCATTTCAGCAAGTTATTTTATCATGAATGTGAGTAATATTTATGTCCTTAAAAATTAGACACAAAGGGGAGTCTTACCCAAACAAAAGAAAACAAAACAAAGGGACTTAGGCTTTCAGGCATCAGTTCTGGCAGTTTTAAGACTGGGAGCCTTTCTCAGATCAGGGGTTCCCACCACCACCACCTCCTTTCAAGAAAAGCCAGGGTTTAGATTTTTTTTTTTCCTACTGCAGTATTTTATGTTTGGTCCTATGCAATTCTCTGAGCATTTTGGCATCATGTGCATCTCCAAAGACATCTCCATATAAGGGGATTTACTCAAGCAATTCAGGGAGAACACAGAACACAGATATCAGATAATAATTCCATCAAGGCTGAATTTCGCCCCATGATTCAGCTTGTGGTATTTGTAAGAAGTCCGTGCACTTAGTTTTTCCAGATGTTGATTTTAAGACACTTGTAAGCTGGCCTTTTAGGTAGAATTAATGACTGCCAAGAAAACGTTGTCTTCTGTAGTCTGGTACAGAGGAAAGAGGAGTCTGCTAGAAACACCTCATAGCACCCGTAATTGTTCTACAAGGCAAGAGGATCTCTCATGGGATGAGAATGATCTGTTGAAGTACTTGAGAAGCAACACAGCACATGCACAGCATGGCATATTTAATTAAAGTACCGAGGGCAGTAGTGTATACCCCCAAAATATTTCAAAATAATTAGCTGTATGAGCACAGCAATGTTTTAAGTAAGTATTTGAGGTAACACATGAACAGATGTTACACAGGCTTACCCAGGACACTGATTGTTTTCTAAAGGAATCCTAATAAATGAAAGGGCAAGGACAGTTCTGGGTACTGCTAAGGCTCACCACTGGCTCTTCAGTACAGTTCTTATTTTGCGGTTTCTTCAGTGCTACTGCATGCTGTACCAACATTTGGTCTTAACAGGCATCAGCCAGCAGGAAGATGCAAGTCTTACTAGCATCACAGGTTGCATTTAATCTACAGCTCTTTTAATAACTGTAGTCACAGAAGTTAATTAGGCTAAAACATTTCTGAGTGTTAGTGTCACCAGCACCCTGGGACAGGACCTTTCACAACACCAGGACTAGTAAACACGCTGACATGGGACAGGACAACCTGGGAAAGACTCCTGCAAGTTTAAGGGAGCTGCAGGAGGGCTTAGCTGGCTCTGTGCCTCTTAGCTAAAGCACTTCAAAGGGGGGTGAGCAGTACAGCCTTCTCCTTGCCTCACCAGGTTAGTACTCACTCACTAGTACTTTTTCCCCTTTATCCTTAGACAAGGACATAATTGTAACTCAGAAAGCTTAGAGCATCTTCCCTTCCTTAAAGCACCAGGTTATTGGAAAGCACTTTCTTTAGCCAGCTCCCCCAGGGGTTACCTGCAGGCCAGCAAGCTCCTCCGATGGCAGCGCAGGGCAGGACCCACTCCTCACCAGGGCGAGCCCCTGCCCACAGCAAGCTCGCATGACTCCCTGCTCCAGTTTCCTCCTGCGCTCTGGTACTTTCAAACACTGTAGCTCCCACCCAGGAACCTGCTCCTCTGCTCCAGGCAAAATCACACCCACAACCACACACCCAGTGGTGTATTTCCTTCATCATCTCTTACACAAGTAGTAGTAGTAGTGGTGGTGGTGGTGGTGGTGGTGGTGGTGGTGGTACCCTCCCCTCCCTCAGACCAGCCACAGCACCAGCAAAGCCTTCCTCCTCCCCGTATATATCACCCTTTGGAGTTGGTCCTGGCAAATTAACTTCCCATAAACAGTTTAGCTCTCCCAAACAAACTCCCTCTATCCCTCAGGGAAATCATCCCGCTCCTCCTCAGCTGAGCCAGTTGATTAAACCAAGGCCCTTTATCAGGATCAGATGGGTAGGAATGAGACAATGCTCCATCTCAGACATGCCCCGACTCCACGTGTAGGATTGGCCAGTCACCCCCGTACACGTCTTCAATCATCGACACTCAGTACGGCTCTGACGCAGAGCGGAGCACAGAAATCACAATGAGTATTTGATAGTTTTCCTTTGAGCCACATTAATTCTATAGATTACGGTGGAATTACATAGCGGATAATTTAGGTTCAGGGAGTTTAACAGGAGTACACATATGCTTACAATAATTCATGTGCAAGAATGTTTGTAAGATTATGGTCCATGTTTCCAAGAAAACAGACTTTGTCTCTTCAGAGCTCTTTTTCCTTAGTTTCCAACTGAAGTCATGAGTGCATGTTTATGATATTACATGTGGTTGCTGAAGAAGTTATTACAATGTCACAAAGAGGATTATGATTTCAGGTGGGGGATAATTCTCATACAAATCCTCTTTCCATACAAACAGCCCTATTAATAAGGAATGTAGAAAAATAGGGCAAAGATAAGAGATTTACACATAATGAGCCAGATTGCCCAGTATGCTCCAGCTCCTTTGTACTGTACTGATGGATTTAAATTTGCTTTGTGTTGTCAGAGTGATGCAAAACAGAATGCGTTTTTAACTACGCTCAAATATTTCTTACACAACCTTTTCCCGTGGGGCACGAGCACATTACTGATCACAGAATAAATGGCAGCAATCAGCCCAAAAGATTGGTAGCTTTCTTATCAGAGGTGCGGTATCAGCATAAAAACACCGAATGGTATTTGTGCCCTGCTCAGATGAGAAAAAATAAAAATGCTAAATTATTTATTCAAGGATAATTTAAACCTGATTGTCCAACAAGGAAATACTATGCCTTATTTTTGTCTGTTACTAATCAGGACCATTTTATTTCAAAATCGCTGAAACATATAATTTATGGAGCTGAGAGAAGCATACCAATTGTAAATGTCTCAAACTTCCCAAGCCACTGTGTATTGTAGCAAAAATGATTGAGAGCATTAACAAATAAGGTCTTGATCCAACTTCACTTAAGTCAATGGAAACATTTCCAAGGACTTTGGAGGATATTGAATCTAGCCCTAAATCATATGTTCTCTGAGGTCATGAAAGATGAGTTTATCCCAACATGAATGTCTGAAAACTAATGAACTTTCATTATGTTTACGTGAACCGCCATTTCCCTCACCCCATTCTTCAGTTTCCTGCTTCTCTTGCACAGTTTCCTTTTCCCAATGGGTAGCTCAGGCAGTTCTGCTTCCTTTAATTAGGAACAGCCTCGGCTGTTTTCGTTAGAGGCTGTGCAGCGGTGGAGCGGTTTAAGCTGAGCTGATCCACAGCACCACAGTATAAAACAACCTCCCAGCTGCCCTACGATTCCCTCAGGACTATTACAGC
Source organism: Phaethon aethereus (assembly GCF_964289735.1). Lineage (NCBI taxonomy): Eukaryota > Metazoa > Chordata > Aves > Phaethontiformes > Phaethontidae > Phaethon > Phaethon aethereus. The sequence goes on from NC_138584.1 coordinate 16,156,094, forward strand.
CCATGGGGCTCCCACCGCAAGTCTTTTGAAAGAGCCCTGTTGGTTTCAACCGGAGTTAGACCAGACACTTAGTCCTGAAGTTTTGCTGTGAGAAATAACAGACCAGTTATTTCTGGGGGACACCAGGTAGGTGGCTAGGTGGGCCACAGCTCCTCCAGCCAGCCTTCGCTGTTCCTTACCCAACCAGTCCTATCAGCGGATCATCTAATTTTTTTTTTCCCCCCCAAATTTGTTAAACTGTATCTGTATTTGACAGGTTCCTTTGCATGGCCAGCAACACTGAAGGAAACACAGTTCTGTATTTTCGGGTCAGCACTTCGCTCAACGAACCAAGTGTTGAACCTGTACCCGCTTTCAACAGCGGCTTCAGCGCCGAGGCCAGCCGCGGCCCACCACTCCCTGGGCTGGCCCTGGCGTAATCCCACTGGAATGCCCAGCACACAAATGTCTGCGTGCCCTGTGCTTTCCAAAGAGGGACGGGACTCCCCGTGCAGAGGTTCATTAGTGCCTTACGCAGTAGTGGAAAGGAGGGACCCGCACCAAAACCCAGCGGTGCGGCCTCTCGCAGGGACTCGTGCCCGTGACAGACGGCGCAGAGGCACGACGGACTCGAGCCCATCGTCCTACTCCACCTTAGTCTCACCGCAACGTCTCGCGCACTTCTGTTCTCCCCCCTTCGCGCGATCTCCCAGCGTTCTCCAAAGTTTCCTGTGATTTTGTAACCTTTTAAAGGAATTTCAAAAGCGGTTCAAGCCCTCACGCAGTGCGATGCCGCCGTTTGTGAGAGCGGCTGAGGCCTTTTACAGCAGCCAGCCCTTCCCGCGGCCGGTGGCCGCTCCGGCCGGGCTCTCCGAGTCCTCCTTTCCAGGCGCGGGCGGGAGCCCCCGGTCTCGCACCGTCCGGGGGGGAGCCCTGAGAAAAGCGTCACCCCGCTACGGAGACCCGCCACCGTCCTGCCCGGCTCCTCGGCTGCTTTGCCAGTGCTGTCAATTCGGTCCGGCGGGGGCTTCCCACCGCGTACCGGCAGCTCGCCAGCCGGGCCGGGGCGGGACGGCCGTCGCGAGCGGCGGTGCAGGGCCGGGGCCGCCGGTCCCTCACCGAGACCTCCCCCCCCGCCTCCCGCGGGGGCGCCGCATTCCGCGGCAGCTCCCGGCGGCGCTGGCCCGCGGCGGCGGCGGATTCCTTCCCGCTGACGTTCCCCCGCTCCGCGCCCCGCCCGGGCCCGAACCCGCGGGCGGCACCCGGCGGCGGGCGGGGCGGGGCGGATAGGGGCGGGGCCAGGCGGGCCGCGCGCCCCTTCCCCAGGCGGGCCGGGAGGGGCTGCCGCAGCCCCGCGCCCCGATTGGCGCGCGGGCGGCTCCAACGGGCCGCGGGGCCGGGCCGTGAGGGAGGGACTAGAACTTTCCGCGGCCGCGGGCGGACTCTCGCTTCAGCCCGGAGTCGCCAGCGCCTGCGACCAGCGCCCCCAGGCAGCGGGGAGACCGCCGACATGACCCACTTCAACAAGGGGCCCTCCTACGGGCTCTCTGCCGAGGTCAAGAACAAGGTACGGGCGACGGCGGCGCGGGGCTCTGCCGGGCGGCTTTGTCTGTGCCAGGCTGGCGGGGGCGGGCCGGGGGAGACGCGGGGCTTCGCTACCTCCGGCTCCCGGCGGGCGTCCCCGCCCACCCCGCGCGCTGGCGGCACGGGAAGGATGCGCCTGCTGCCGGCCCCGGGACAGCGCTGTCCTCCGCGGCCCCGCTCGGGAAACTTGCTCCCGCGGCGGGAACCGGAGAGTTGTCAGCTCCGGGCGGACCCGTGTGCGGCACCGCGATTCGCGCCGCATGCCGCGCTGCACCTGCCCGCGCCCGCAGCCCTGGCGCGGGACGTCCCGCTCGCCCCCGCGGGCGCTGCCCCCTCTCCTCTCGCCGGGGCCGGGCGGGGCGCGGCGCTGGGGTCCGCAGCCGCCCCAAGCCCGTGCTTTGGCCGGCGGGGTGGGGTGGAGCGGCGCGGCGGGCAGTGCGGGCCCCGCCGGGGCAGAGCGCGGCCGGCGCGAGCCGAGCCGCGCGGAGCAGATGAGACGCGCGGCGCGTCCCGGCCCCCCGCGCGCGGCGCATTCCAGCCGCATGACATCATGGGCACGGGCGGCGCGCGGCCAATCGGCGCGGGCCCCGCACAGACCGCGCATTGTCTGCCCGGCGCGGCCCCGCCCCACCCCGCCCGCGGGGGCACACAAAGGCGCGCGGGGGCGCCTGGCCCCGCGCCTCGGGGGGAGCGGGCGCGGGGTCCCGGCCCGGCGCCGGCGGGGCCTGCCCGGAGCTCCGCGCCCTGCCGAGAACGCCTCCGGCGGGGAGAGCGCCGAGCGGTTGCTGCCGTGACAGCGGCTTGCACAGTAACCGGTGCTTCGGTCTGAAAGGGCCAAAAAGTCACCGCTGACAGCAGCCGAGCCGCTGCTGCCGGGGAGGCGTGCGCCTTTTGTGCGTGGATTTGCTGAGTTTTCTGACTGGTCTTTGTTTTTTCTCATATTCTGTGGAACGTAAAGCGCTTCTCTTAGCGTCCTGTTACAGACTGTTACCTTGCAGCAAACAATTACCCGGTAAGAGGAAAAACCTTTGAAATAAAAATTACCCCGGTAAACAACTAGGGATAAGTTAGTGCTCTGTGTCTTTATTCACAGGCTTAAATTCTAAACGTGGTATTTAATAACTAGTTATTTCACACCCATGTCTGGTTTCACGCTTCAGCAAATCCCCAAATCCTGTTTTACTTGTGGCTGAGTAGAAGGGGGACAACAGAGAAAAGCAGTTTGCTTTAAACATTGTAATTTATGCAGAAAGTCTGAGTTAATATGTTGGAAACTTTACAAAATAGACTATTTTTTTTTCTTTATTGGCTTTCTCAGGATGGTTGTGAGGTTCTACTGCGAAGTTTGATGACATCATGTAACCAAATGTCTTTCAGAGTGATTGCTTCTAACATCTAAACTTAGTGATTTACCCACACCGTTACAATCTAAAAAATCCCCCCAAAAACCAACCCAAAAAACATATGTTGTGTATTATTGCATGTGAATTAGGAAGAAAGTAAATGCTTTTCTACTTTAAAAAATATTGACAGAAACATGTAGGCTTAACAGTGATCCCTTCACAAGGGACAAGATGGGAAGAAGTTCTTTGTTCTTTTTTTTCCAGTTTCTTATTATCATCAAGCTTCCTTGGGGCCTCCTGAGAGGAACTGTTCCAAGCCTGTGCATTAGCAGAGGGTTTTAAACTGGTGTATTTCATGCCTTTATGCAAAGGGCCTTCTACTTCATAGAATCATAGAATCATTTAGGTTGGAAAAGACCCTTAAGATCATCTTCATCTCGCTGTTATTTCACTCACTTTCTCTGCTTTCTTCAATGCAAATATTGCAGAGGGATGAATGTTCTGTGGCAGCTTCAGTTTACTTGTATGCAGGCTTCTGCCGCAAGCATTGGAAATGTCAATGCAGCAGTGCCATAAAAAAAATGTTCAAATGCCCCAAAGACAAATGAACTCATCTCCTTTAAAAAAAAACAAGCAAACAAAACCAACCAACATCAAAAACTCCAGCAAAAGATATAGCTTTGAACTTCGAGAATGTTACTGTAAGAGATCAAATTTCAAAGCAATTGTATTATAGACAGATATATTGCATACCTCCTATCTCGTATCTTGCATGGGTCTCTGCATTAGATATGTTTCTGTTTCTCTGTATAATTCTAGAGGATCAGATAATAATGTCTCTGCAAAGATCAGAAATCCCTTTTTCCAGATTCTTCTGTCTCAAACTTTCGAAGAACAACATCTAGTTTCCAATTCTTGTTGGATCATTTTTTGGTACTGATCTTAATCACGCTTTCTAATACTGCCCTTTGTGCAAACTATTGTGTTCGTGTTTTTTTTTAGTGGAGTGTTGGTGTAATGTTTGTAAGTAGCTGTGGTACGTCCCTGCTTGAATGATGGTGTTAGATACCCCTGTTTGAAATTTTCAGTGCTAATCCCTAAGCAGTGTTTTTATGCAGAAAACAGACATGTTGATAACTACGCTGCCAGAGAGCCCAGCCTACTCGATAGAAAAGACTCTTGGTTTTGTTTTTTATTCTTTATTTTCTCATTTGGAATTGTGTTAATGTTCAGAGAGAACTTTTGTTTGCTGTCGTACTTGAATCGAATATAACGTGTCCTGATGCTTTATAAGAACTTTGTTTAATTGATGTTCAAGATTTTGTCTCGAAGCATAAAATCTTCGTTTAGTTTGGCGTTTAGGGCTTTTTCCCCCCCCTTTTTTTTTTTCCCTTTTGAGACTCCACCCTTCTCTTGTTTTGCTCCTTACCTTAGTTCACACTGATAAGGTGTCTGGTCTCTGTTATGGATCTTTTCCTCATTCCTACAAAGAAAGGATGGAATTTGTGTACTGGTTCCCAGCTGTAAGGAATCTTGTCTGCATGAGAAATGTGTAGGTAGTCAAACTAGTGTAATCCCTTTGAAGCTGATTCCCTGTTTACTTGAGATCACAGAAGATACTTGATCCAAAACAAATATTCAGTGAGGAGCCCTTTAAGCTGGTTGAAATTGATAGTTTCTTCTGCAGGCAATAAATAATTTTCTTCTTAAGCAATGGGAGAGTTTCTGCAGTACATGAGGTTAGCATAGCTTGAGACAGGGATGCAATTAGATAAAGCTACAAACTAATATTATATTTGTCTCTGATTTACAACTGAGGTAGGTAAGAAATTAGCAGAAGCTTTTGCTCCATTGCCTCACTGCATAAGGTGTGGGGCAAACAAGAACGCAGGGCAGGAGACGGAGAGGTTCCAGTTCATTCAGCTGCTTCCTAGCGACTCCACCCTTCCCATGGAAATGGTATTTGTATTGGGCGGGCATTTATCTTCTTACGCTTGACACACTGCCAGTTTCTTCTCCATGTGAAAGGAAGGATGGGCAGAAATATGGTCTGCATGGGGAGTTAAACTTTGCATAGCATTTGGCTATGCCATGTCTTGACTCTAGTCTCTGACCTTCCTTCCAAGCCATCCCTCTGTCGGGAAGCTGGCACTGGTCAGTACCATTTCCCAAACTTTTGAAAGACAGCAGAGTAACTGAGTTAATCTGTCCCTGAAGGGTCAAGCACTAGTGATATGGAAAAGGAAGGGAGACAAACTTTTTAAACTGGAGGCTGGTAGACAAATGAAGCCTGTAAGCAAAGTATCTCCTGTTTTGCAAGTGTGCAGGAGGGCAGTAGTATTTCCTGCTTTCCTTCTCGAGGGCAAATACGAATTAATGAAAAAGAAATTAAGTTGGCGAATAACACTAACCAGTCCGAGGTATGATTATTATGTTCCTCCTGAAACTGCTGAGGAGACCATTCTTGTGTGCTGTATTTCAATTGCAGCAGGCCAAATAAACAGATTTAATGTCTTTGTCTAGAAATTACCCTTTTATGAATGTTTATAACTGGGAAGCAAATTCAAATAGTTAACTTTCAGACTTTTTAATTAGTGATTTAATAGCTAGATGAAGTTTTGTCTGCCTGTAGTTGGACTGTTAGGCCCTTTCCTTCCTCATCCCTCCTTTTAAAACAGTAATAATATCTTTTTCCTTCTTAAAATGTAACTGTTTCCTACTATATACTTGTTTTACCCTTCCATACTTCCTGTAGACTATTTTTCTTTAGGTTTGCTTACTGAATTTTATGTCCCTTATGTAAGAATGTTTGCTGGTGATGAAGTATTTCTGTTAATGTTGTCTAAAAGGATGTAATAAAAATGAAGGCTGTATTGGATAAAGGCAATGAGAACTTATGCTTTGAGAGCGTCAGGTGGGTATCTTCTGTGATGATAACTGACAGTGTAAGATTTCTGCATTCCCAATTGTCTCATGCGTAGAGGTCTGTATAGCTTTGAAAGAAGTAATAAAACTTGTAAATTAAAGATAAATAAAATTCAGCTGTGTGGTTTAAAATAAAATCAGCTTGTGTAAGTTTTTCTATGATACAAATCTTAAGTTTGTTGCATGGACGATAAATGAAAAAAACAGTATTTTGGTTCTGTCAGAAATATTATAATAGAAATATATACACTGAGATTTTACAAAGCAAACTTCAGAGGAAGTAGAAGAAGGATTTACAAGATCAAGCATTGAATTTCAGTTTGCTCCATTTAACTCATGGTTTGTGATAGTTGGTCATAGGTCTTGAAGTTAACATTTGCTAGCTAAATATCAGTTTCATTTTGCATAGCACTGAAACTTTTCTCTTTGTGTCTAACTTTTCTGGTTTTTTTCAAAGAACTGTGAAATTTTTCCAGCTGGATCCAGGCTTTAGTAATAGATCTTCAGTTCAAATGAACAGCTTCATAACTTTGTCTTTTATATTTATTGTCTTCCAGAAATCTCTCAGTGTATTAATCTTCAAGCATCCTATTTTTTTAATAGCTGTTCCCAAATCTCCTTTATAATTTTAATACAGAGTTGAATGAAATGCTGAGTGAAAACTTCTGCTATAGGTTTAGTCAAGAAATCTACTAACTAGATGCACAGAATGCGTTCAACATAAGAGAATGGTATAGTTTTGATAACAGAGTCAACAGCAAAACTGTCCACAACACATAAATATGACAGTGGAATAATTCCATAGCTAAACTTATAGTCAGTTGATGTTTGTCACAATAACTACTTGAGTTTGTCACTTCGTCTTAAGATGCTTTTTTTTAATGCACCACCAACCAAATGATGAAAATTCTCCAACTTACAGTATCACCATTGGTTATTTCTTTCTGATGCTTAGTTTTACCTTGGCTGAAAATACTGGATTTCAGTAACTTGGGTTCAACAACACTTCCTAGAAAATGGTCCTGCTGCATGCTTCCCTCCACTCCCAAATCATGTGGTGTTCCTTTTCTCGGCAGAAGCCTCTTACGCTTCTGAGAACGTGTTTGTCATCTCAACTGCTGAAACATGAGGTTAGCCTTTTGCAGATTTTTTTTTTTTTAAGAGACCCAGTGAAACACTAGCTCTATTAAGCTGTAATAACTTACTAATTTGTATTCTCCTAGTGTATGATCCTGCGTATGAAGAGTTCTCATCTTGATTTAGAAGTGGTATTAATGCAGTAGCCCTAATCAATAGCTCCATGTTTTGGTTAGATTTATTTTTTTTTAAAGTGCACTTGAAAAGTATTCCACCAGTGAAGAATCTTAACTGCAGCGTCTCCATTCATCGTCATCCTTTACTTTTTACCTCTGTGTCTGCTCTGCCTATTTTACCGTGTCTGATCCATTTTCCTCTTTCACTGTTACTATCTAAGGACAGGTTTGCTCTCTTGAACGTGTATCACGTATAGGTTTCCAATTCTGTGGCCAGACCAATAGTATTAATACTACAGCAGTAATAAGTAGATCTACTAACAGGTACAAACTAATGGTGATGCAACCTATGTAGCATTGAGTAGACACTTCATACCTATGATGCTTCTGCTTATCATAAAAAGAGATGTAAGTAACTTGCCATGGAAACACCTCCTCTGCCAGCAAGTTGGATGTTAGCACCCCTGCCCTCTGATTAAGGCCTCCTGTGTTTGTCAGCCAAGCATTGCCTGTTCTGCACACTTGCCCAAGCCCACAAACAAGGAGACTTGCCTTCATGAGCCCTTGCACAACCCCCACTAGGCAGGCATGCCCTATATCCAGTTACACTGGTAGCCCCCAAGAAGGTGAGAGCTGAAAGAAACCTGTGAAAGTGGCTACCCTAATGAGATCTGGCAGTTGTTGCTGTAAACCACTGATACAGGAGTTCATTTCTTTTTCTCAATGGTTTAAATTCCCAGTAAACCTTGATGTGTCACTGCCAAGTTGAGAGTTGTCTTTGAGTCCTCACATGTCTCAAAACTGTCACTCAGAACAGTGCACAGCCGTTCTTGAACCGCAAGACATGTATCGCAGCCCCATGCTAAGCCCTGTGTGATGGATGTAATTTCCAGTTCTGTCTCTCGGCTTACACCATTTTTTCTAGCAGGAGGGTGATGAATGGTGTGGTATAGCCAGGATTAGCTACCGCTGCCTCGTGAACATCAACGCAGAGGTGGAGCACTAGACCAGTCCGCTCCTGTGCGGGCATGAGGACAGCACAGATAGAAACCGCCAGTGCCACCGCCAGCAAAGCATGGTGCCTAAGTAAATTAAGAGTGAGGATGTTTGCTGTGAACTTTTGTTATGTTTAACCTTAGGAACACCACTGTCTGTGCTTTCAAGTTTAAAGCACACTCTTTGAATTTTTGAAGTCTATCACAGTGACCTTGTTTCTGGTGGATTAATAAACTTTTACTAAAACTTTTACTGGTGATAGGAAAACATAAAGCTTGCTAAGGTTAATGTTTAAGGGTGTGGGAGAAGTATCAAGTCTTGCATCCTTAACATGCAAGCTCACAGTATACCTCCTACGGCCAGAACACCTCTGAAGAAAGCAAATTAAGTTTGGCAGAGTCACAATAATTAAATGGGATTAGTAGTCTCAAAAAATAAAAAGCTTGATTTGCATTACAGTATTGCTTGCTTGTTTAAAATGTACAGATGAGTGTGCTTTTTGTGTGATTTTAGAGTTAGACTTAGGTATTTTTCTCTAAATTTTAAACTATTATATTCTTGTTGCTGAGTCAGTACCCTTAAAAGATAGATGGATGCATGCATGCATTGTTTTGGGATAATGGCACATCAGTGATTTTTTTTCCCTCACCTTGGCTTTTTTTGTAAGAACATTAATTTGGAGGCTTTTTCTTGCCTCCAAATAATTTATAATTTGCCTTGGAGAATAGAGGGTAGAAACTTCACTGTACTCAGAATTGTTAGCTTCTGTAGCTACATAACACCGTATACACTGTGCATCTGACACATCCTTTTAAGGCAAACTTTTTAGAGATTCCCATCCCCTATGGAACTGTACAGGAAAGGCCTTCAGTAAAAACGGGCTTGAGGCCAGGACACGTAGGGCAATTTGAAACAGATTTTTTCTAAGTGAGATCATGTGAAAATGCCTCTTTTTTCTTAAGAGGGACTCTTTCGCTTAAAAATGATTTTTGTAAGTATCTGATTCTAAACAACTGTTAACTTGTATAGCTATATTCAGCAGCAAATGCTCTTTTGGGTAAATACTTTTGGTTTTGCAGTAATGCCTCAGAGTGGGATTGAATTACAGTGTTTTTCTCAAAAACAGTTTTGACTTTCTTCAGGTGGGTGGTTCTATGTTTGGGTTTGTTTTTCTTTAAAAAAGAACACACCAACAAAACAGAAACCCAAACAAAAAAAACCCTCAACAAACTTCCTCCCCCCCCCTTTTTTTTTCCTCATTTTTTCCCCCCTCCTTAAACCAGTGCTGAGTTTAATAGATATTAGGAGGGGAGACATAATCAAACTACTTGTTGCTTATATAAAACCATCTCTTACCTGAAGTAGGTACGATTATGGATGTCTAAATTACAAAGAGTTGAAGGCATTAGTCACGCTGAAGGAGCTGGCAGTAAGAGAAGACCATTACAGCGAGGCATGAAGGGCTGCTGTCACTGCTACGGTCTAGTGCCCTGCTTGGACGCTCACCAAACTGCCTCACCCCGTCCCAGCGGCTGGGCCAAGCATGGTTGAAGCCTTGGGAGTCTGAACTGCCTCAGGTCACTGATCCTTACTCCTTCCTGGGAACCAGACTGTAACCGTTTGATGCCTTTGCTGCTTCCCTTCCAAGGCTTGACCTGGTCTTCTGGGGTCTAAAGAGGATTTTTCTTGAGGACTTTATTTAGGCAGACATCCTTTTGCTTACAGAGTAATCCAGAGAGTGATACTGTACATGCCTTGTGCATACACCCTGCAGGACCTGAACGCAGAGACTTTTCCTAGTTTTAGGCAAAAATGAAATATTTTTGCACTTCCTTGCCTTAGTTTCCTTGCTGTTCTGAAATGCTTTCATGAAACTGAGATCTGATCTGCTGCATCAAGTCCTAGCTGGCTGAATTGTAGATGGATTCTAAGCAAATCTTCCTACCCTGCTTTGCATGTTTGGACCATGGCTGTTCCCAGAATAAAACTGGATGTTACTGCTATAAAAACCTTACTTTGTTTCCCTGCGAAGAAAGCTCTCCTGTTATATTGCCTTCCTGTTGATATTTCCACTACTACAGCCACTTACTTGTAGACAGAGGGCATTATCTTAGTATTCCCGGTTTTGCTTGAATAAGAGTAATTTAATTGAAAAGTATTTTTCTGTTGTCCCTAATCAATTGATTAAATGCTAGAAGCCTTGCCAGCAAAAGATAATGCATAACAGACACCTACATTGAGAAGGGATTTGGCAATATTCAAATACTAATGGTGAAAGCCAGCTCTTACCTCGCTGCTAACAGGGGCCCCACCAGAACATTTCCGTTCTGGAAGGGAAGGAGAGAGCACAGCTTGGAGCTCAGGCCAGCACGCACCAGGCAGAAGGATGTGCTGGAGCAGGACCTGTACTATGGCTCCTGTTGAGGTTCCCACTGCCTGACCAGCTTGAGCTGCCGCTGCTTTGGTTAACGTTATAACACTGTGTGGGATCGATTTGAAGTTACATTATATGTCATATCTGAAACTTAATACAGTGTTAAGTCAATAAAGCGTATGTAGTTCAGAAACATACCTAGTGTTCTAAGATTAAATGTTCTTTGCTTGCTTTTGCAAGAAGCTGTCCCCTTACCTTGCTGACATCATTGTATTAATCGTGCCCCAATAAAAGTAAAAAGTACAAGTAACTACCTAAGAAAATAAAGACTATTGCCTTTTTACTGTGGTCTGTCTTGATAGCATCCTTTACCATTTATAAATGATGGCATGAAAATGTTTGTGAGATGGAAAGGCACTTCTATGTGAAAGAATCTAGTAGGTTTTAATAAAAAGAATTAACAAAAAAGCTGTGAGACTAAACATCAGAGATAAAGAACTGGTCTTTGAATGGATGGAAAAAAAATGGAACAAAACATAACTAACAAAGTTAGAGCTCAGTCAGGCCACCTGAGCATTTTGTTCTAGAGAAGAATAATGGAACCTTAAATAAGTGAAGACTGAGACCTCTCTCACACTTCATTTGCAATACGGCGTTGCCCACACATACTGCTGCTCGTGTATTTCAAACCTACAGTGAATTCAGGTGTGCAGTGAACTACAATTTACCTTGTGGTATCCAGAGCTTTGGGTGCAGCATACATGTGCCTCTCCTACCCACCCCTAGCAGCGCTACCTGTTCTTCCTGCGCTTGTTTAATTGCTGAAAAATGTTGGTTTAGAAATTATGACGGGGTGTTTAACCAGAAGCTCTTACTTAGGAGTTTGACTGTCTTTCCTACTTTAACAGTAGCACTTTCTTTTGAAGTCATTATAAACTTCAGTATAGCAGGCTTATGGCTTGATTTTTACCTAACTTAAACTACATTTTCACTAAATAAAAAGTTGAGCTAAGAGTTCATCTAATCATAAACTTTTTAAAAAATATCTGTCTAGCTGTCTGCTATACAGATTTTATGATTTACACAGAACTGCCTATAGAAGCTATGTATATTTCAAATACTCTGTCTTACTTTTCTTAGACTTTTCTTCAGTAATCTTCTAAATTTCAATGGTATGCCTTCAAAGATGGATATTATTACAAAATTAAGTAAACATTTTCTATTCTGTTTATGGTCATCACTTTTCAAAAATATCATGTTAATTGTAGATCATATTCTTCTTTAACTCTTTTTGTGTGGTTAAAGCAGAACTTGCCTGGATGGCCATATCCAAAGTATTTTTGGGTATTTCCTGGAATATAATTAACATTGTATATCACCTACTAAACTTTAATCGGTCAGATATACCCAGGAAGTGGGGTGGAGGGTATGGAGCAGCAGAAGCAGATTATTATGTTTCATTCGTTATGCTGAATTCATTCTTCCAAGTTTTTTGGTGGTAGTAAAGCTAAACAATAGCATGAAGCAGCTGATAGGCAAGATCTTCTAAAGCTTAGGGCATGAAATCTGTATTTTTTGTGCTTCTGCTAAGAAAACAGTATGGGGAAAATTACCTCATCCAGTATGTGTAAATTCTGAGATTTTTATCTACTATCTATATGAAAGATGAATCTAGGCAGACTTTGCTATCTAGTAGAAGCTAAGGAACTTCTCAAGAAGTCATACCTTTCACCTAAATTACAAAAACCACAGACTGAATCATTTTGTACAAGGATGAAGCAGTGGCAAGAATGAGAGAAACCTGTATTTTCCTTATGAACACTTACCACAGGCACCTCAGTTCGCCTGTTCAGCTAACATGAGTTAATGGAATTAAATGGGAGCAGGCTCACAGGTGACCAAATACAATCGAGAGCAGTCGGTGGGAAACACTGAGCGCCTTTAACAGGGAAATGCCCGTTACCCTGGGACCTGCCATGTCATCTGGTTCATTTTTCACCTCAAATACTGTGTTCAGTTTTGGGCCCCTCACTACAAGGAGGACATTGAGGTGCTTGAGCGAGTCCAAAGAAGGGCAACAAAGCTGGTGAAAGGTCTGGAGCACAAGTCTTATGAGGAGCGGCTGAGGGAACTGGGGTTGTTCAGCCTGGAGAAGAGGAGGCTGAGGGGAGACCTTATCGCTCTCTACAGTTGCCTGAAAGGGGGTTGTGGCAAGGTGGGTGTTGGTCTTTTCTCCCGAGTAACTAAGTGATAGGAAGAGAGGAAATGGCCTCAAGTTGCGCCAGGGGAGGCTTAGATTGGATATTAGGAAAAATTTATTTACTGAGAGAGTGGTCAAGCATTGGAACAGGCTGCCCAGGGAGGTGGTGGAGTCACCATCACTGGAAGTGTTCAAAAAATGCTAGATGTGGCACTTCAGGATATGGTTTAGTGGGCATGGTGGTGTTGGGTTGATGGTTGATCTTAAAGGTCTTTTCCAACCTTAATGATTCTGTGATTCTTCAATGAAGCCTATGCCTGGAACAGTCAAGAGAGGTGTGAGAGCAGCAGTCTCTCGAGGTTTACCTTTGAAAAAGGTACTGAGAAAACTCAGCATGGACTGTGCCTTTGCTGGAGAGGCAGAGGGAATGTGCATTTTGAGTAACATTTAGCAAAGCTTGCATCAACAGACTTCAGTTTTCTTTAGCTAACTTTTTGAGAGGTATGTTTGAGTTACTAATTAGCTGCTTGTTGCTATAAAACACAATCCCTCTGTTGTTGGTAAGTGAAGAGGGATTGAAGAGAAGCAGAAAGGTGTAGAGAGAGACTCAGACTAAAATAATCAGATTTTTTGGTACTATTCAGAAGGTGAAGTTGGAAGACTTACCAACATAGCTGGGCCCTGGGGAAGGGTTAGAGAGTCACAATACAGTTTGCTTGTAACGTGACATATTTTTAAAGCTGTGAACTTGAAAGAATATATAATTTCCTGGATTGTTGTAGTAGCAATAAGCTAGAAGAGTACTCTCGGAAAGATACAGTGATCATTGATGTCACTATTTTTGTTTGCAGGCTCAGTCTAACCTTTGAAAACTAATGTTCCACCAGTTATAGTAACGGCTGTTTCAGGAGATGCTTCCTCAGCTACTAGGCTGGTTTCAGATTGGGGGGGGGGGTGTTGCTGTTTATGCACTAGATTGTTCTGTTAGATTATTATTTTTTTTCCCCACAAAACAAGAGCAACTCGGTATTACTGAAGTCTGTCGGTACAGCACATTACCCATATTTTCAGTACAGCACTAAGCATGTTGTTTCAGAGGACGTCACTGCTAGTGATGTCAGAGCCTGCTCAAATTTCCTGCGTCATACCAGAGCTCAAGCCAGTCATACTGGGGGCGCGTTTCAAAGCAAGGAGAACTTGTTCTCCTCAGGGAGTTATAGGCTTTTGCACTGGGTTGGATCAACATTGTCCTAGCTGAGAATAAACTTCATATCCCAGTGCTTTTTTTTTTTTTTTTTAAGAAAATAGTATTTTTTTTAATAGAAAATAGATTTCAAATAACAGGTAGAAAATATCACCGAAACCATGTTCTGTGAAGAAATTTAAACTGTTCAGCAATACACAGGCTGACGATACAGTGCAAAGGAACTCAATGCCAAGAAGTATAATGTATGGTGGTAGGACCAGAAGGTGTTACAATTGAAAGCGGAAGCTGATGACTAAGGAGAATTAGAGTTATAAGCCAGGAAACTGTGCCCATGACAAGAACAAGAAATGCAAGAAAGAAAAACTGTGAGAACAGCTTTGAACGGGCAAGAGGGTTGCAGTAGTACAGCTGCAGAGAAAGGGAGGGAACCAGTATTCACTCCAAGGGCAGGCGTACATCCGAGTTGTTAGTGCACTCTGGGGGAAGAGAGGGTAGTGTTTGCTTCTTGAATAGTTTTCAAGCTGTCACAAAATCATACTGGACGGCCGGGGAGTAGAACACTTGGTTCTTCCAGCCTGCTGATCTGGCAACAAATGCCATGCATGACTACAAGTATCTTGCAAGTAAGATGAAAAAAACTGGGAAACTTTGAGGCATGGCTTGTTCTTACTTCCCCAAGTTTAAACTGGTGCCTATGGGAAGAGTGCCAGGACTTTTGGATTAATGCTCATCCATACCTCCTTTAAAGATCGTATCCTAAATTTTGATTTACAGAGAAAACAGTGAGATGTTGGCAAGTTACCAATTATGCTACACACAACAAAAAAATACTTGTTGAATATTAAGCAGAATGGATACAGCTGTAAAATTTTTGTGCCAAGTAGCATAGTGGGATATAGTGAGAGCTTTCAATATTAGCATTAACACAGCGTGTTCTCTGCCTTTCTGTACAACAGTCCTAAATGACAGAAAAAATACGTGTTCAAATACCAGGGCATACTTAATGATGGCTTTCAGTTTTTGAAGTACTTTCCCCTTTGGTTTTCATCTGGATTTTTACATTCCCTTTGCCTTTGGGTTTCTCCTGCACAAATATGCTTCCGCTGACATTTGCTTTTACATGCAGTGCTGGTCAACATGAAATTAACAGAGAATTTTAATTAGTCTTTATGATGAAAGGTCATTGGGTTGCTCAAATGGCAAGAAGCTCCACTTGACAGTAACCTTGGTACCCTGTCGCTCCCTCTTCTCACCCCTTTTTTAAGGTAAAAATTAAACCTTGTATTTTCCCTGCTGTCTTAGGTTCTCTGTCTCAACCTAAAGGGTATGCTATTCATGTATTCTATGACTAAATAACCACTCTGTTGGCAGACTACTAGAACTGTTCTGCAGAAAAATACTGATTACATCCTTGCCACTGTCCCTCACCTTTGAAGCTGAAGATTAGGTATCTACAGTGATGTATTTACAGCATAGAATTTTAACCAGAAAGTTTTAACTCAGTTGTATAATTAAAAAAAAAAAATCTAGAAAGCATTTCTTCCTGCTTATGAGAAGAGTGCCTACTGTTCCATGCCTTTTTCTTGGTCATTTGCATCACCAGCAAGCTTTTAACACTTTTTTGTCCCAGATGTTTTGCTGTGTAAATTTTGTATGTGAGATTCAGAATTGTGTTCT
This sequence comes from Phaethon aethereus, assembly GCF_964289735.1. Classification (NCBI taxonomy): domain Eukaryota; kingdom Metazoa; phylum Chordata; class Aves; order Phaethontiformes; family Phaethontidae; genus Phaethon; species Phaethon aethereus. The sequence goes on from NC_138584.1 coordinate 16,171,632, forward strand.
GAAATACCAGGTGATAAACAGAATGGGGCAGCTCAAGTGCCAGCAGCTGTAATTCTGGAGAATAAGTTGGGACCAGCCGTGCAGTCTGCCTCACTCCCACTTCTGATGAGTAAGGGCTTCCGAGAGCTTCTGCCTTGATACCAGGAGATAATTATGCTTTCATGTTTCCCCATACTATCGTAAAGCCTTAAAAAAGGGGAGAAGGATCTAATCACAAACTAGTGCCAAGCAAATGATAAAGAAGCGTCAACATCGGTGTCTTTGGCCTCTGCTCCTGAGGGTAGTACTTACTTCAATACAAAGGATGTTTTTAGGCACCACCAAAACCATAAGAATTCAGTTTCACTCAGTTCCAAATTAACAAAAATTGAAAAGTTGGTATAAGAACAAATTGCTGCTTAAAATTTAAACTGTACAACTTTAGGTCGTAAAAGCTGGAGTTTTCATTTAGGTATCTTTATTTGCTTTCAATAGTTCATGATCTAAATGTGTTAAAGTAAAATTAATATTAAAACCCCTGGCTGGACCTGGATTAAATTCAGGATGAGATGAATATGCTCCCATACTTATTAGGAATCCAGTAAGCTTTCTGTCCGCAATTTTTTTTTTTTACTGAAAAATTAGTAATTTTGTGTCACTTTAAGCAAGGATATGGGCCACACCGAATTTCTCCCTATGAAGAATATTAACAGCTAAAACTTAGGGCTTTATTTATTTTTCTATTCACTTTGCAAAAGTAGAATCATAGAATAGTCCCATACAAATGGGACCTTTAAAGATCATCTAGTCCAACCCCCCTGAACTGAGCAGTAGTGTGTGTAACCTCTTCATACACTATCTTGGAGTAAAACCCTGGCTATTTCTCTTCCTGTACGTGGCCCTGTACTTCATTTACCTTGGAAAACAGCAACATACGAGCTATTTTGCTGCACTTATATATGTGTATAAATCTTAGGTTTTGTTGACACGGTTCCTGTGATAGTTGTTCACAGCACAGCGTGTTCAAGCACATGCTTTTGTCGTTAAAACTTTTGACCAGAGAGCAGTTTCTTCAAGTGCTTATTAGTACTTTCAATTAGTGTGCTGCACGTTAAACATTTGACCTCTGCTGTGGGGGCATAGATCCTGAAGCTTTTGTCAAAAGTTTCACCAGAATGAAGAATTGTGAGCTGTTGTGACATCATGGGTGACATTGAAAGTTATATCTTCTATACCTGCTTTTTACCTTACTAAGTTTTCTGTTAGTTAGTTCCAGTGACTTGTAAAAAGCTATGCTGTGTGCTTAAACTCTGAGACACAGTATTTTTCCAGAGTAGCAGCAATATAGATGCTGAACTCTTAAACTGGAGATTTGGCATATATGTAGCCCTTATGTACAGTCTGTACTGTGTAATTTGGAAGAGAGTAGTATAAAAGGACAATTGAAAGTCCATATGATATCATTTATAGGGTGAAATAGTGGCTAACATCATCACTCAAACTTAGCATTCTACAGGCACATCGAGTAACTTTAATGATCTGTCTGTGTCCCTTGAAGTTGGCCAACATAACTTCATTTGTTTCCAGGAACCCATACACTTGATAAAAACAGTGATGACTGCTGGTCTTTTACTACAGATGGAGGGAGGGTTTTTACACTGTAAGAGGTCCCAAAAAGCAAAATCCTACCTGAACAGAACAAGAGGTAAGAATCTGGTGTGAAGTTGCCAGAGGAATCAAGTCTAACCAAAGGATTCTAGCCTTAGGCATACATTGGCATAAATGTATGCATATCACAGCACCTGGTAGTTATTATCTGCATCTGACATTCAAAGATTAATTTGGTTGGTATTTTATACAGCTGGAGTTGAAAATGAGTAGGTGAACTTTTTTTATCACATTTGAAGCCAGTCCAAAAGGACAGTAATGCATTAACTTCATTTTTCTCCAGCCTCCTCTTACTTGTGACTTACAGTAGCACGGCGATATGTACTGTCAGTCTTCTGAAGACTACTTGCAGTAGAACTATTAAATTTCTACTTATAATTATTAAAAAGATTGCTTTTCAGTTAATCATCAAATTTTGTGTAGCTTTTTCTATACGGAATACAAAGACAACTTCATATTACAAGCTTTACTAGCAGTCAAGAGCTTTTATTAGGGAAGTAACACCTATTCTTTTCCTCCCATAACCTTTGATCACCTGTAATTTTGACAGTGACTTGCATAAATTTTAGTTTCCTTTCAAAGATATTTCTAACTATTAAATTTGTATCTCTGAAGTGTCAACAAAAAAGATAGCATTTACAACTCTATATATCTTTCAAGATTTGTCAGAACAAAGTTAAGAAATTAACAGTTGGCTTCCTGCTGTCTGGTTTTAAACTTTCATAAAATCTTTATATCCATTGCTACAATTGAATCTTTTCTACAGTGTTCTGAAACTGTAGCTTTTTTCATGGAACCAACAATGAATACTTTGAATGAAACTGCTTAGCTACTGCTTTTAACTTTAGTAGATGGTGTTTTCTTTTGCTGTGGACTTGTAAGATTGAAGTATCTTCCATGAAAGTTCAGTGCTTTAAAAGGATCAAATGTTGGCATGTTGATTAGTAGTAATGGAAAAAGCCATAATATTTTTTTCATTTATATCAAAGCTTCCAACTTCCCCTCATAGATAGCAATCAAAGGAAAACTGGAACAACTCTGATAGACATGTGGAAAATATGAAGTATTCACTAACTTAGTGTTACGTAAGTTCTAGTTGTGCTATCAGGAGTAAAAGAGCTAAGAATTCAAAGTAAGCAGAATGTCTCACTTCTGGACCTGACCTGTCACCCTCCCTGTTTAACCCCTTCTTGTCACACATTTAAAATCAGATTAAGTTTCCATGTCTTTAGCTTTTCAGATAAATTGGGTATAGTTTTCAAAGAAACTATCACCACACTTCATTTTTTGTAACCTAGTTTCCCACCGTTTCAAAAGTCAAAACAAAACTTTACCATATTTAAGCCAACAGTACAGTAGTGAAGATGATTCAGAAAATCAGCAGATTTAATAATAATGCTTTTAGTGGCAATAAGACAAGTTTCCTCATGTGTATAAGCATTTTTTATTTCCTCTCTCTAGATAAGCACTGTAATGACACCCCAAAACACTTTAAAACCTCTTGAAAAACTCAAGATTTGAACACATGTGAAAGTACTCCAACATAAAGTAAATATTTTTCAGGAGAAGTGATAAAATTCCATCCGATTACTTCTAAGTTCCCCAAGCAATGGGGGTAGCAACTTAATACTCAGCTCAGTTGTAATCTCAAATATGGAATGCACTTAGAATTAAATGAGGAACGTTTTTGTCATTTTTTTTTCCTTTATATGCTTGCCAAGAAAGATTAAAATAGCCACACTTGGAGAAGTCTTTAGGGTTCTCACTCTTACTGGCTTTCATATTTACTCTTCTCTTTTTTTTTTTTTTTTTTTTTAAATATGGGGATGGAGGAGATAGTGATCTTTAAAATGTGTCTCTTGATGGCATGATCATGGACTTAATTTCCTCTTTTTAAAAAAAAAAGTGGTTACCAGTACTTAAAAATGAATGAAGTTGTAGAAAAATAAGTTGTGGAAAGACAATTCCAACTGCAGGACAGCTAAACTATGACTTCGTATTTTCTTTAAGCTACACTGAAACAGAAACTGCCTGAATTTTCAGAAACCATAATGTTTGATACATTTCTAATTAACTAAATAATTGTGAAAGAGATTAGCTTAAACCCCTTTCTGTACACACATGCATGTTAGAACAGTGATTTTAACATAGTATGAACCATCAGCATTCAAATGACCAGCCCAAATTGTGTGCTTTCTTCTAACTGGAATATCAGAACATACAAGTTCTGGTCTTCCTACAAATTCCATTTTTTCTTTGAGCTGGTGTACAGAAAAATGTTATCTCCTGTGTGACTCATCTGTACACGTAACAAGATTTTGTGGGTGAGATCTTTTGCAAGATCTCTGTAGGTTCTGCAATGCGTAATAAGAGTATGATGCTATTTTGCATTCTTCTGTGGATGTTTTGGGATCTCTCTCGTTTGCACAAGTACTTACTTTCACACAAAATAACTGACTCTGTCACGTCCGAGACTGCTGCTTTTCTGTAAGTTCGAACAAACTAGTTGAGTTCTGCCAAATGTTCTGCAGGAGACAAATTAAGGTTGTGATCACATAAGCCTTGTTTCCACAGGAAACAAAAATAGCCATGAAAAGTAGTTCATAAGCTAATCACTAGATTAGGAAGGAGAAAATGGATAACCTACTTCCTTACAGACCGTTTCAATATGTTAACCTTTCTGGGTTACCAGGGTGGTTCTGCCCATCCTTTACTATTACTGCCATCACTATAAATGAAGAACGTGGTTGTGTGGCTTCACAGCAGCCTCCTCTACGGAGCCGCAAACTTCAGCTAGGTTTTTTAGTCTACTTCTCCTCTTTAGCTGTCTAATATCCAAAAGGTGTGATCAAAAAAAAAACCAAACCCCAAAAAGTAGTCATGACATTTTCCTCACACTAGGCAGTATTACCTGAGCTTTGTTCCTTTTTTCTTCAATGAAAAAGGGGGTATCTTGATTCTTTTGGACCAGCATTGGTCTAAGCATTGAGGTACTTGCTGTCTTGTACAGAATATTGCACATCTTGCACCTTAATCAAGATCTGAATAAGAGAATGGGTTAGTCGATTATCCTGATCTGTAACTAAGGCACCATAGCACTGCTATTACGAATAGTCTAAGGAAAATAAATATTACTCGGACAAGTTTCTGAAGTAAAGCCAGAGATACAGGAATTTTCCATTCGCCTTACTAGAAAAATAGAGAAGAGAATACCGTAATTTTTAGTTTGGTCAGTTTGGAGTTGGGGAGTACTAACGCTAGCCAAAATGTAGCAATTGCCTCCGTCCAAGTAACTCAGAGAGGTTGGAATTATAGTCTCATGCAGTATAAATAGCTGGTAATATCTGGCCTTTCTGGGCTGAAATCTAACATTCTCTGTAAAAAGTCTGAAATTTACATTTTGATCTGAATGCGAATGGCTTTACACGAGTTTATTGTTAGGAATTTGTAAATAACTGGTATTAGCTGAGCTGATTTTCCATTAGTTAGAAATACTGCAAGTACGTTCTGTGCTTGCCCGTCGGGTTCTCACGGTAGCTCCCTCATTCCTCGTCCTGCTCACTGACCTGTGCTGGACAACTTCTAATGAAAAGTGAGAGTGTTGCCAAGCTCCCCACTAGCGGGGTTTGTTTACACCGTAAAACCTTGTGCTCAGATAACTTGTTTTGTTTGCAGGAAAAGCAGCAATGCTTTCAATGATGTAACCCCTTTTCTCCAACATTGTGATATTGAAAAGCATTGCAAAACTAACAGGTTTAGGCTGAAGGAAGTTCCAGCTGCTTTTTAGTCTGTTCGCAGGGTGGGGGGTGTGGGGGGGGTGGTGTGTGTGTGAAGGGCTGAGTTTACTGGTTTTAAGCATTCCATTCACGTCGATTGATTTCTAGTGACTGAAGCATAAACTGACACACTGAGTAGTGACGTCTGAACATCTGGAAAAGGAGTTTTAAGTCACCTTGTTAATAACAACTCTGGGCATCTGATGCCTTTAACTTCAAAGACCATTGCAGGTTTTCTCTCTCTGAAGTAACAGTGCAGCAACTTTGCAATTAAGACATGAGATCAGAGTTTATTCCTTCAGTCTTCCAGCAAGGCCAAAGAAAAGAGAAGTAGCAGGCATACTAATGCCTAACTTTAAGAGAGACACACGCACACAACCCCCAGAATCCCCAGCAAGATAACTCTTAATGTTGTAGCAACAAGGGGAAAACTTACTAGGTCCTCTCCAATAATCATAACCTAGCTAAAAAAGCAAACTCACCATAATCTTCAGCTGAATAACTTCAAATCTATTATATAAAGGTTCCCATGTAGAAATCTACACCTGAGCAGTAGTACTGATGGCGTGGCAATTCAGAATTCTTGTGTTCCTAACGCACTCCTTCACTTTAGCACTTCCTGCTAAAGTACAACTCGGGTAGAGTATTTTCTCGAAAAAGTCATCATTCCTCTGCAGCTGTTCACAAGCTCCAGCAATTCTTACAGTAGGAAGAACTGTCGAGTGCTTCAAAGCGCTATTCACAAATTTACATTTGGTAAAGCCATAAACATTATAGTAAAAGGGATAAAAGACTTACACCTGTACTCTGATATTTAAAATACCGTTTAAACTCCAGCAATAAAATTACTGAATAAAAGCTATAGCATACTCTTTGAAATGCATTTGGGGAGGGTAAGAATTGCAGTTCTGTTGTGAAGTAACTTTGTAACTGCTTGTGTTACAGATTGCCCTGAAATATGACCCCCAGATAGAAGATGATCTACGTAACTGGATAGAAGAGGTTACAGGGCTGAGCATTGGTGCAAACTTTCAACTGGGATTAAAAGATGGCATAATCTTATGCGAGTAAGCATTTATTAAGTAACCTTATTTTTAGCAGTTTTCCACTTTTGAGGAACCAAGGAGGGACTTTCTGAAGATTCCCCTTCAAGCACATCATCTATGATAGTCAAAGATAGCTGACAGTAGGGTGGGAGACAGCTTCTTTGAAACTGTGGAAAAGAATGAAAACTTAAATCTCCTTTATATTTCAGCAAAGATTTCTAAGTATTTCTAAATTTAATGGTGAAGCTCTTTTCTATAATAATCAAATGGCACACAAAGTCTTATAGTCTGTTAGACTTGTTAGACCTGAGATCTGAGCTAGGCACTCTGTATATACCAAAAAATTAACCATTTTGATGAAACTAATAAAGCATGAGTGAAAATATTATATAATGCCTGCACAGATGGTATAAGGATGAGATTTATTGTTTAAGCATTTCCCTTTTTTTCACCTCCCCAGGCTTATAAATAAGCTGCAGCCAGGATCAGTGAAGAAAATTAATCAATCAAAACTAAATTGGCACCAGGTAAAACAAAAAAAAAAAAACCCCAAAACTACATCTCTAACCCCTCCAATCCCCAAACAGTTCTTTTGTTCTGTATTAACAAATTTGCTGTGAATATGGTACACCTTAAATCTTAACAGCACCAAGTTTTGTATGCGAGACGTACACAACAGTTGAGGATACGGCATACATGAACAGCATTTAACAGAAAGCAGCTATAGCTGAGATGGCTCACATGTGGCAGTTGAGTATATATATTTAATTGTAGTGCTTTAGCGCCTAGGTGAAACTTCAGATGGAAGAAGAACATAGAGCCATACAGCAAGGCCTTTTTCCAAGTTAAAAATAGCTGTTAACTTTTTATTAAATCACAACTGAAGTTTTCTATCCAGGCAGTGCTGCAAGGTGTTAGGTCAACAGCTTGCCTGGACATTTGAGGTCACTGTATGAAGTGTCCTCCTGAGAAAGCAGCTGGAGTGGACGGGGAGGGAAAGGACCTCAATAGTCTCAGAAGAAATGGTTGGGTAACAGAACTCAGAAAACACTATGGTGCAAACTATAGTATTTTATTTCAGTATATCCAGATTTGATTTGTTATGAGTGCTCTATCTATCACTTCCCTTGGATAGTCCCTTATGACGGGGAACATCCTTTGAGAACAAGCATTGGAAGGGTTGCTGGTTAGAGTTGACTGCCTTTACTGTTGCTGGGTCTAGCTTATACTGCTGTGTCAGCCTTTTGTTATTGGCATTGAACACTTCTAAATATGGTGGAGGGTTTTGGTTTTTTTTTTTTTAAATGTTTCAATACTTCCAAAGACTTCAAAAGGAAAGATAAGATTCAGTCCTTACTCCTTGTTTTCCATCTTGCTTTCCAATTCTGACAGTGCTAAAAAGTGCTAATAAACACCAAAAGCTTAGTTGAATTTGTCCCAGAAGGTGAGCAAGAGAACACCTTCAAACCAAGTTAAATGTTCTTACTAACATATCTTACCACATAGTTATGTCTTTAGTTTACTCAAAATTTTCCATTGCTGAAGTCAAATAGCATGGACACTATGTCAATTTTTTCCAGTTTGAAGCAAGTTTTAGATTAGGATTTCTCTTGGAAGGGACACAGTTGAGGCAGTTTTATCATCAAAGCCCCTTCTAACAAAGTATATGATACTCACTGATGAAGAGATGCCAGGCTAGATAAGCTCTTAGATTGATTTCTGAAGTCAATATTACAATTAATGAAAAATAATCTCAAACTTCCTACCAGTCACTCTTAACCACGCCAGCTGTTTTGTTTAGTTTGCACAAGGCAAAGAACTTGTGTAAAACAAGCAAAACAAACCAACCAACCTACACCAAAAAGCTTTACAATTACTTAGATTCTGAATTGAAACACCGAGTAGAAAACTGGCGTTTTTTGTTTCTGTTTAGCTGGAGAACATTGGGAATTTTATCAAAGCCATCCAAGTCTACGGCATGAAGCCACATGATATTTTTGAAGCAAATGATCTTTTTGAAAATGGAAATATGACCCAAGTACAGACTACTCTAGTGGCGCTAGCAGGTCTGGTAAGTATTTGTACCCCGGAACTGGCGCAATTCACCCATCAGACCAGATGCACCCTTACCACTCATGTAAATACGGAAAACACCATACAGCCTGTCCGGAGGGGACAGGTACTGCTGTGAGTCTGAGATACCGGAGAGGTTGCACTTCACAAGGCTGTGTCCTACCTCATGCCTCCAGGGAAGGCTTGGAGTTCAGAGTTAGGATTCCTGACTGCAGATGGCCTTGCTCTGGAGCTAAGTGTGGGGGGCTCAGAGGAGAACACAAATCCCTGCAGAACGTCCCTCTGACAAGATACTTGGGTACCTCTGGAGTGCCATCTTCAAGTGGCATGGGGAATGGTCACCTTCTCCCACCCCTGACACAGAAAGTTCCTTATAAGAGAGAAACCCACTTGTGCCATCCCTTGAAAGGCCAGGGTCAGGGCGGTAAAGCCAGCGTTCCAGTAGCAGAAAACATACTTTAAACACTGAATACTCTATTTTTCCTCTCCCTAAATAGGCGAAAACCAAGGGTTTTCATACCACAATTGATATTGGTGTAAAATATGCAGAGAAACAAGCACGAAGTTTTGATGCAGGAAAACTAAAAGCTGGTCAGAGTGTAATTGGCCTGCAGGTAAGTATGAAATTCAAATTTGCAGTTAATCTGTTATATTTGAGAACAGCTTTCTTGTTTTGATTAACTGATTATTGTTTATGCAAAAACAGCTGCAGAATTATGATACATTCTTATCATGGAAAGAGGCATGAGGTTTTAATTCTTGAAAGCAGTTGATTGCCTTTATAAGCTCAAGTGACTGCCTGGAAGGTTTTTCTGTTTGTTTTAAGTATGCGATAAGGAGGAAGGGAACAGCTAATATTAGCAGTATCATCTCTGTCCCCTAAAGTAGTTTTAAAGTAGGAGTCTTTGGACAGCTAAAGCTCCTTATATGGTAGCAGCTTTTTTTTCCTCTCTCCACTTTCCTTAATAGTCATCAAAACCAAAATAACTGGCATATAATCTTAAAATTCCTGTGGTAAAGAAGTTGTGGCAGTGTAACTGAATCATTACTGTCCAGGGTAAAAGGTAATTATAATATTTTGATACGTACATCCATTCTAATTGCACATGTGGTAGGGCAAATGCCAGTCACTGAAATGCCTTAGGATGACAGTTGCCTTTATTTTTCCTTTTGAAGCTCGCTATTGGAGAAAGGGTAATTTATTACAGGTAGTGGTCAAGCTGCATGAGGAAGGCATGCACTGTAATTACTTCCTCCATCAGCCATCGCAGTTACCAACCATATTTGTTTCCTTAGACTGTGCTTGCTGTACAAGTAAAAATCACTTTTTCTGTCCACCTCTTCCTTCTCCCAATAAAGATGGGCACCAACAAGTGTGCCAGTCAGGCAGGCATGACTGCTTACGGGACTAGAAGACACCTCTATGATCCAAAAATGCAAACTGATAAGCCATTTGACCAGACAACAATTAGCCTACAGATGGGCACTAACAAAGGAGCCAGTCAGGTAAGCGGGAACTGCGTGTGACACTTGCGGGGCGATACAACTCTTAACTTGGGAGAGCCTGGTGGGATAGGAGAGTCTAACTGGCAGCAGTGAGAGGGTACAGTTCAACTGTACTTTTATGCAGTAATTGAAGAACTTAGATTTCTTATCATTATCCAGTGTGTTCTGTGCTGAATATCTGAAGGCATAAAAATGACCTGGTGCTTCTAGAATTTCTGGCTGGCTGTGTTATACCAGAAGAAATCAGTAACTTAATTTCAAGTACTAACTAGGCAGAGGCAAAAAAGAAATTGCTTCCTGGACACTACCTCAAGTCTGAACACTTAGTATGTTCTTTCCAAAGAGAGGAAAAAAAACTTTTGTCCTTTCTGCAAGGACTTTCTTCTGTGACTTGTCTACTAGTGAACACATGCTACTGTGCTATGTTTTGTCATACTTTAATCCCTACTTCCTAGTACTTCCAGTAAGGTGGGCTAGTTGTAATCGTAAATCTAGTAATCGCAGCTCTTGACCTTCTTACTGAACCTCTACAATCCTGTTTTATTAGGCTGGTATGCTGGCACCAGGTACCAGGAGAGACATCTACGATCAGAAGCACATATTACAACCTGTGGATAATTCTACTATTTCATTACAAATGGGTACCAACAAAGTAGCTTCACAGAAGGGAATGAGTGTGTATGGGCTTGGACGACAAGTGTATGACCCCAAGTACTGTGCTGCGCCAACAGAACCCGTCATTCATAATGGCAGCCAAGGAACAGGAACTAATGGGTCAGAAATCAGCGATAGCGATTACCAGGCAGAATACCCAGATGACTATCACGGAGAGTACCAAGATGACTATCAAAGAGATTACCATGGCCAGTACAGTGACCAGGGCATTGATTATTAGCTTTGCATCAAAAGTTCAGTATTAGTCCATTATTTTATTCAGTAAGAACGAAACTAGCCTTGTGGAATTGTTACCCGTCTTTCCTACACAATATGCTTAATGTAACTAAAGAAATATTGCCTTACATACATTCCTTTTTCCTCTCTCTGCCCTTTCCCTGTCTAGTTGCCTTTAGTGCTGTAACAGTTGTAGTCTACAGCATGAACAATAACTGCATATGAAGTAAAAGGAATACTGTGAAAGGGGGAGTGCTCTTGTACAGCCAGGTCATTTAATAAGGAGCTATGCATTTTCACAATCTCTACTTAAGTAGGTATCTATATACCACGTTAGGCCTTCATTTTACATATTTACAGCTTTTCTGCTTTCCAGATCAGATAGAAAAAAAAGTCATGCTTCAAGTTAAATGTGGTCTTTGCCAATTAAATCCAAGACATCACATTCGTGATTTAAATACCATTACTAGGTTTCTAAGGTAGTATTTGCTAATGGTAAGTCCCGCATTAGATGTAAGCGTGCATTTGTGATTGTGTATTCATTCCATTATCAACACTGACCAAACGTAGAAATAGTTGTCTTACTAAAAAGGGAGCTTGTACAAAGTCTTGAGCCAACAGAAGTCCCATGATTGATGGTGCATTTACCTTTTCTTGTGCCATAATATATCCATGTAGAAATGCTTTTTCTTCCTTGAACTGTATTTATTGCCACACTTCTCAAACTGATCCCAGTGTATTTTTATAAATAAATATTTTTTTCTTAAAGGTATGTAGAAGATCCTGTCTCATTTGTTACACTACCACTCTTAAAAGACTAGATGCCACAGAAATTATTCCCAAATCAGCATCACCTTTGCCTGTTAAGGGTAATGTAGAACTGCTGTCTGTTGCAGTTCTTTCTTTTCTATGGGATTTAATCTAACAGCCTTGTAAAAACCTCCTGGGAGTGAGTGACAGTGACTTAACAGGAAAGGAATGTAGCTCCTTCACAGCAGAGCTCGCTCCCTCTACGCGACTCTGAGGTTATGACCAGAGATCCTCAGCTGCTCACTAAATCCCTGCCCTTTTCTCAAGCCAAATGCGGAACTGCACATTAACGCTGCCTCTGCTTCAGCCTATAGTCTGCACACCATCACCTTGAGAACTCCAGAACACCTTTGCTTTAGTGTATGTAGAGATACCCCCCAGCCTTTGTGTCTGCTGGTCTGCAGCTGGAGTTCTTTAGTTACCGATAGCAGACATTTATCCTAAGTGGAAAATGCTTTCTTCCTCACCATGGAGTGCAGATAGGCTGTACTAATTTACCTGGTCTCTTTTAACAGGATCAAAAAGAGCATGCTGTCAATGTGGGCCACTGACAGCTGATCCTAACTTTTGTAAAAAAAAAAAAAAAAAAAAAGGTATTTTGAAAGCATGTACTGCAGATTAAACTTACTTACATTAGCATGTAAAATGTTTTGTACTTGCAAGTTCTGGACTTAGAAAGAATTCTTTCCTCAGGACTAGAAATTTTTTGTGCTTTGCTCCATTAGTTTCTATTATTTTTGGGTGGGCTGTGGTGGTCTGACTTTAAGCTGACCTGTTTGTTGAGTAAGTCTTAAGCTTATTTATTTCACAGAATTTAAGTTTGAAAGGACCTCTGGAGGTCACTGGTCCAAGCCCCGCATCTGAGGCAAGAGAATTATTGCCAAGATGTCTGTTAAGGCCATCTCTTCCTGAATTATACTATTTCCCCCCTTCAAAATAATACTATTTAACAATTTAGAACATTGTCATGAACATTGAAAAGCAGTACTATGATCAGCAACAACAGTTTTGTTGCTTTCATAGTTTGGGTGAAAGCAGCATCTCTTTCTTAAAGCCTGAACCATGCCCTCCTGCTCTCTCTGAATCCAAAACTTAGGCTTTAAACGGCTCACACACATTTATTATGTAGGCACTCAAACAGAGGAAACAAAACAAAACAAAGTGTTCTCAGTAGGCCTGTTTTCTTTCATCCACAGAGGCATCCAGTGGAATCATAACTGGATTAACTGAGAGTTTGAAGTAGACATCAAGCAAGACCAAATGCAAGCTGCCTCACTTAAAACAATAAGCTGTAATACTTAGCCGTTTCCTGGCATACAGACACCAGTAGTGCCTATCTCCTATTTTTAATTTAAGGAATGTAGTAATAAAAGTACCTTTCATTCCTCTGAAGCCAATCTTCCATAGATGCAGGGAAGAACTGCAGGAAAGAAGAGTCCACTTCACAGGGCAGACCTTGAAATAGCAGAAGTGGCTTGGACAAGCACCAGTACCTGAACTAGGACTAACTACATGTTCACACAAGCTGCACCTACTTCCAGCCTGCTTTGTAGCTGCCTGACTACAAGGTCCTGCGGGGGAAGACAGCAATGAGAAACGAGCCCTAAATAGCAGCAGCTTCTGTAGGGTGCTTTATCCCTCTACCTCAGGTGAGAACTCTTGCCACACAGGAATGCTGCAGTTGGAGGTTGTTGACACAATTACTAGTGGAATGTATATAGGATTGGGAGGTCCTGTGTTGCACCTGAAAGCTATAAAGCCATGCTTTGTATACAGAATTTAATCAAAAGGTATACACTCGGAACCCTTCCGTAAAAATACACGCGACTCTCAAAACATACTGTCACAGCTGTAACTTTGGGATGCTGGGCAGTGCAGGATTGCTTACATGAAACACTCAAATACAATACTCAGTACAGCTTAACTGGGAGTTTTCAGTACCCTCCTCCTTTAAAATGCAAACCAAACTTCATCGTAAGTGTCTAGAAGTCCCTTCTCTACTCAGGAACTGCAGTGGAGGCAAAGACACTGCATCATAATTGCAATGAACAGAATCACAGAACTGTTGCGATTGGAAGGGACCTCTGGAGGTCATCTAGGGACTGTCTGAAAATGAGGACATACCGATATAAAAAAGTCCCTCCCTTTCCTCCACCAGAGAATTCCCAAGTGGGCCAAAACATGCAGTGCAAGTATCCCCAATGTCTAATAACTCATTTTTATAACTTCCAAGTGGACCTACTGTGCTTTGTAAATTGGTAAATCTCATTTTTACATTGTGGAGAGGCTACTACTTGGAAGCAATCTCACCGAGACCTGCGGCAGAGGAAGAGTTTTGCCCCTTCCAAGTACCGTATCTGCCCACTTTCTCACGGTTAGAGCTATTGCTTGCTCAGCACGATTTTCAGTTCCCCCAGCACCCACAAGCCAAGCACCAGAAGTACCCAAGTGTGCCCTTTTAAATAATGAGATGTGGTGAGTCACAGCCAGTAGCTGATCCACCTCACCTGCCAGGCAGAAAGTAATTCTTGTCCTTTCTCATCGCCTGTCCCATACTCCTGAACTTCTTGAAGTGGCTCGTAATAAAATAGACAAAAGTAAATTAAATGAAGAATAAAAGCAAGTATTTCTTAGCATTCCCTAGCAGATAACTAGTCTCCTTTCAGCAGCAGGAGATCAGCTACAGTATTTAGCCGAAACATTTATCATTCAGGTCATCATTGAGCTTTTCTGTATGTCACTTTCTGTGTGTCACAAGACTAATCAAAGGTTTCTCAATCTGCTCACTATGGCAGTTTGAGTCACTTACCTGCAGTAATATCTCACTTTCTGTACTGGTGTGTACTGAAATCCCTGTTTGGAGTCATCTTCTCACCTCAAACCTCTCCTCAAACAAAAGGTTAAAGGAGCTTTTGAACAAAGAGAATAAAATCATGTGCCACTGAGTAAAATCTCAAACTACCCCAAACAGAACGAGGTGGAACCCCCAAAAGTGCATTATAACCAGGGTCCAGGTACAAAGTTGAAACAAACCTCAGAATTGCTCACACGAAAATGCTGACAGACTGTTACCAAGTTTAGGGGTTTTTTTCAGTGTCTACACTTAGCGTGTCCCTAAGGCCCTGACAGTCTCTTTTGCTTCATGGTATTTCACATCCACGTTACAGCTAACATTTCTATAAAGTATTATTTATAACATACTTTTATCTCATTTCTGACCAGCCACTGCTCATCTGCTACTTGTCAAGCTTTACATCCTGATACAAATTTTTCTGCTTCCTTTGTCTTTTCAACTGCCAAGGGAAAGTAGTTGTTTATTTTTATTTACAAAAAAAAAGGACTATTCCTCATCTGCCCTTTGGAGAGGAGCCAGTGGATAGTTTATGATACTAACTTGTAAAAACCATTCCCAAAAGAGTATAACTAAAAGAAAGACACCTACCTCATAACTATTAACTATCTTGACTACAGAGAATTTCCATCAGTGAGCTCAGTACAATTCCTTAATTCGTTGCACTGGCTGTTCCGGTACACAGACTAAATCGGGAAACAGTCATCTTGGTGTGCCTCCTCTACAAATGTTTCTGCGTTTACTGATCCAGGGGTGACCAAGTAGCATGAAAAGCCCCATGTTAGCTGACACACCGAAAAGCTTGATGACCTTCTTGACTGTGAGTCTGACAACACAGGACTTTACAAGGAGTTTGTTTATTAACAACTTCCAGACCATCATAACAAGTATATTAACAAAAATCAGATGTGCTGACACACAAAATACATTATTCATACAGACTGTGTGTCATTTTACCAGTGCAGAAGGTACAACGGAGAATTAGAGAACCAATCCTTTGTCCTGGGGTGTTGGAAACCTTTCCTTTTTTTCTACGACTGTTTTTGCTATTGCTGGTCTGCCTTCATGCTTCCTGGTGCTCTTCACATTCAAGTCTACAAAGAGAGACAAAAGGAGTCAAATAATGTGCAGCGCTAGTCCTGTTACTGCATTTAAATGTCTGTAAGAGTAAACTGGGAAAATAATTAAGGTTCTTGTGTGTCTCAAATCCACAATCCTCTCGCAGGGAGCAACCCCCCACCGGTTTCTGTGCTTGGCAAAAAATTACTGAAGAATGCAATAACAGACCCAAACAATGAAAAAATCGAGTACAACTATCCCTCACTGTAGCAACGAGCTGAGGCAGCACTCTGCCTATAGCAGCATGCTCACAAGACTGCGTGAGAGTTCGCTACAGCCTGGTACCTCTTGAAAGCAGATGAAGAAAAATCACCAACATCTGTTAACGGGTGTAAGCAGTAGTGTCCAGCAGGTGCCAGAGTAGCTGTTGCTGCAGAATCTTTCTCCAGCAGCCCTGGCTTGGCCCCCCGGTGCTGGGGAAAATCAGCCCAGATTCTGAACTGGCTGGGGCACCTTCTCAGGTCGGGCAGTTCGCAGTATTTTTTCAGATGTCAGTTATTAAGAGTTTATGCTCAGGACTTTCCCAAGCCTGGGTGTGGGGGAACACTCCCTTCTGGCACCTCAGCTTTTTTACCCCAGCATAAAACAGAATACATAAATATATACACTGATCGAAAAGAAAGAAAGAAAAAGAGTGGGAGTGGAGAGGGAGGCCTCTAAGCTCTGATCTTGCTCCAGAACTTCAGCAGTTCCAGCATGAAATGAAGCAGCCCACCACTCTCCTGACTCTCCTACAGCAGACATGTGAAGGACTATCTCAATAGGATTTATCTCACACCCCTTTGCCACTGTCTGATCTTTCTCCTCCTCTGCTGGGGTGACTGGGGAATGGGAAGAAGGATGAGAACAAACAGTTGATCCCTCCATTCCACACCAGCAGGGGCTTTCCTGAGGAGGGAAAGCAACAGAAGGAAAAACAGGACACTGGGTACAGTACGTTGGTTGCTGTGAGACATCAGGAGATACATGAAAGCCTACATCATTCTTGGGACATAAACACATTAGCTGGCAGATAAAGACATACCCCACACTTCTCTCTCACCATAGGTTGGAGCTCTGTCCCATCTTCATTGTCCTGGAAGGGTCTCATGCTCCTGTGTCTTTGCCCTTCTGTTAACTTGTTACTCTGACTCACGAAAGTCTACAAGCAAAAACCAGGGTGAGATCATTTGGGAATGCAAACCATTATTTAAATGAAAAACCTGATAAAGGAAGATAATTAGCCCGGGGCTAAGAAACTGTAGCTGGTTCCTAGCTGGATGACACTGAGTGATACCAGGAGGGACTCTGCAGAGGCAGCAAGGGTGATGAATGCAACTGAGGAGGATGAATCAAGAATCTCTTACATCGCCTGCTACAGGAATGAGGACTCTGGCTGTCTGAAATCTCTCACCCGGCTCTCCGCCCACTGCCACGTATTGTCCTGAGGGCCATAGAGCCTCCCTTCCACCCCCAGATGTTTGTAACCCGACTATAACAAGTCAAATGCCTTCATGTGTTGGGAAACTCCAAGTTCTTGGCTATGTAAGTAAACTTACTCTTGATCATGCAATGAGGAGGAGTTTGGATGTGCCTCCCCCAGTTTTTCCATACAAGGTTAAGACAGCCTGCCTTGCTTGGAAGACTCCTTACCTCTCTTCACCCAAAGCCTTCGGGCACAGCTAATTACAAGGAATTAAGACCAGAGTTAAAGAGAAACTACCACAACGTTTGGAAGTGGAGGAAGGAAAGACTGTTTGTTTCATGAAGGAGAATTGCCTTAAGAAGTATTTTAGCATTTGGCAAAACAGAGGGAGAAGAACAGAGGTCAAGACTTCAGAGTTTTCCATTTAGTAATATATTCCTATCAGGACATGCACTTAAGTACTGTTCTGAATCAAGGCCAGAGAATACCTATCTGCTTTCTTCTGTACAAAGGGTTAAGCCTATCCTTAGGCACTTTTTTGTTGGTTTTTTTTGCTTTCAACAAAATTCTACGAACATTACAGGGAATCTAACAGCAGCGTGAAAAAAAAAAACAAAACAGTTCTTCTGACACTGTCCTGAAGAAATCCATCCAGAAGATTTGTATCATATGAGCTATTCTGGCTGAGTTTTTTTTTTCATGAATCACTAAGATTTTCTTTATCACATGGTTTATGAAGGAAAAGACTGAACTGGCAAAAATAGCATGAAAGGAAAAAACATCTGCATCTTCAAATATTCTCTTAATATGAAAGGGATGCCATATATACATTCAAATGCTTCAGCTAATAACTAAAGCTCTCCATCACTATTAGCTACATAATGATTCTCCATGGAAACGCTTGTAATACAATACAGTAATTATGAGGGTAAAGACACAGAGCAATCAGTCCAGAGGCAGAAGAATGTAATCAAAGAGACAGAAGACAGTATTTTGGCAAAAGAATCTGCATAGGTATGAAGCAGAGCAACTCAAGTTTGCATCAAGTTTGCTCAGAACGACAGCATCCATAGGATGTGGATGGACACCTGACCTGCTGCTGGCATCAAGAAGCTCCTTGTTGTTTACTTTTGTTCACCACTGTAGAGTAAGTCACAAAAAATATACACATCTAATCTTAGAAGACCCCAGGGATTAGCCTCTGCAGCTAGCTCATCTACTTATATTTTTTAATTACCAACAATATATTGACATATCTAATAAGGCCTAAAATGTCAGCCATTACTTACAGGGTATGATCTAAAACAAGGCAGCAGATCACAGCTGGCACACAGGAGCCAGAGAGTGCCATTTATGTCAGTTTATAAATTCACATATGATTTGTATCCCCGAGCCTGTCCTGTTCTAAGGTGTTGGAAAGGAAATAGCATGGGTTGTGGGTTCAAATTACTAGGTCTTGGGGAAAGAAAAAGTCCTGAAAAGCTTAGAATAGCTCAAGTATCTTTGCGGTTATCACTGAGGTTTACCAGCAGTTCCTGATCCACGAAATATGGCTTCTCTGCAGATCCATCATTTGTTTTCATATCAACAGCAAAGCAAAGGAACATGGCATCCGCTGTCACTTCAAACACAGACAGAAAGCTGTGGGACATCAGGTAAGCAAAAAATCCAACCAGCAACAAAGGAACTACCCAAGCTTGCAACTCCCGATGGTAGTTAAATGCCATCAATCCTCCAAAAACAGTAAAACATACAACAAACACCTGTAAAGGGCAGCGAGAGAAAAGCAGCCTCATTAATCATGTAGAAATGTTTCTTAAAAAACCTAAAACCCTAAGGCAGATACATGACAGCCAATATTTTAACAGCACATCTCATCTGGGAGATAGCTATGCAGCTCCTGGCCTCACATGGTTGTCACACTTTGTGTTCAACTGGGTGTGTAAATTCTGTAGGGCAGTGGCAATCTTTTGCTATGTAATTACCAAAGACTTGTTGCAGCGGGAACTCTTAAGAGTGGCACCAAGGACGCTACCGTAATACAACTAAGTAACTCTGTAAAGAGTATGAAAAGGATTAAATTCCTCAAACATTGTCTTCTCTCCCTAACTCATTTTACAGCATTAACAACACTGAGTTTAACAAAGATAAACCTTAATTTACTTTAGGTATAAGAAAAGAGAATCAAATCCTGATTTTTCACTTCATTCTTACAGAATAATACTTTTCTTACTCTTACCTTTCCTAGAAACAGGATAAAATCTCCAAAACAGCTAATGGATGCAAGTTTAGCAGAATTCTTTGCCAAAATAAAGACAGCATCCTTTGCTGACGTACAAAAATTTGTCCCATTAATGACTGTAGTTGTGTATACGTGCTGAAATGAGAGAAGATAATAATGCAGCGAGAAAGACTCTTATAATCTAGGTTTTACTTCAGCAAAATACAAAGCCTTTAACTTCATTTGGTAATACTGACTTTATGAATATAAGGAGTTATTTTGCATAATATGGCCATTTTATTTTAAGTGACTATAATAACTATGCTTCTAACTTCAAATAGCTTTTTTTCCACATAATTTCCACCATTAGGAAATGCTAGAATAGTGACTATATAAATTTCTGAACCCACCTTTATCCAATTTATTTTAAAATACCAGAGTTCTCTACCCTAATTTTTGTTAATGAATATGTCACAGTTACCACAAAACATCTACCTACCTGAGTCACACTACCCAAACTTACTTGCTCATTTTCTGTGACTCTTATCTCCAAGACTGCTGGCAAACTATGTAAGTGGAACAATCAAGTCCTGTAGTTATCAAATCATTTAAAAGCTGATGATTGAAAAGCTTTTATACATGGCCCTTTCAAACTATTCATATGCTACTAAAATTCAAGCTTATGGCTAGAGTCATAAAATAAACCTTTTTCTGAAAGATGAAACCAATTATGAAAATGACTGGAAAAGAACAGCTAAAGGATCCTGGACTAGATCAGTGAGTGTTGTGTCACAGAAAACCCCCAGACTTTCGACAGACAGTAGGGGCACTCACATCTGTTTGAGGTACTGAGAATTTTATAAGATTTCTCTTTGTGGAAACTTGCCAAGACAGATGGGGAGGACAGAATATTTACTTTCATGGACTGGATTATTTTAGCAATTGTATATAACGTGACATATATGTCCCATTTATGGAACTCCTCAACAAGGTTTTGAAAGTGTCCCCAGAATATCAGCTAAGAAAACCAGCACTCAAGATACCTGAAATGTATAGCTGAATTTTACCAGCAAGTTTTATGAGTAGTTTCCCTTTACTCAAAATATTAGAAGGTGGGTTATACCACAAGACATTAGTTACATCTGGTATGGTCAGTAAGAATCAGGGTGTGTGCAAGGGATTACTGTTCTAAAGAAATTTATACACCCCAACATGTGCTTAGATTACGTTCTGCTTCACCTGGAAGTGAAAAAAAAAAACAAACAAACCTGATTTGCTGAAAGTGAATTATACTGGCCTACTGTTCAAAAAATCTTTTTCCTTACTTACAAATCAAAACATAAAATAGCTTCAGATACCTGAAGGTAGAGAAATTTTTTTTCTGCAGAGTTCAGTTTTACCCCTAGCAATTTCTGTAACATACTGTAGTCTAGCAAAGCTATATTGGTGTTATCTTAAAATATTATGGAGAAAGAAAGAAATTAAATGCAAAGATCCTTTGTCTCTCTGTTGTGGATATTATTTATTTTATATATGACAAATTTTTTTCTCTGAGACTAAGTAAAAAAAAAGTAGAACAGTGACATCCTGTAAATATTGTACTTACACAGCAGCAAATACATCCATAGATGGAAAAAGTATAAATAAAGACCATGGATTAATTGCCTACTTTAAGAAAAATCAAAGGCTCCACTGACCTCTGCAGAAACACATAGAGTATCTGCATAAAAATCTCTTTAAACAAGCAAGTTCGCATCATTCCTAAATAGGAAAAAACGCTTTCTGTGCTAACTTTCATTTATACTGACAGCGCTCAGGGCCGGCAGAGAGGTGTACCGAGCTGTACCCTTTGGCTCCGTCAGGCATTGCCTACAATACCTTTGCCTTCTTGGTCGCCTGCACCTCTGAAAGAGAAGCATCCTTGTCCCGCCTGCCTCACTCAACGCGGCAGGTTTGTAGGCAGCCTGCTGCCATCCCGAGTGAGGAAACCCGACGTCCTGCAAGCTCGCCCACACTAGCATCGGCCCAGGGCGCGGCAGCGGGAGAGCTGGCAGCTCGGTAAGGCCAGCGCCAGCCTAGCTGGGCTACGGTCTCCCCAGGACACGGGCGGAGGGTACATGGCCTCCAGTCAAGCTCCCTCTCTGTCGTCCGTCTGTAGCTGCCACTGCATTTTTCAAGCATGGATAGAACTACCTGTATAACATGCTGTGAGTTAAGTCTGTTTCACCATTCCCATTAACAGAGAGGAAATAGAGCCACGAAGTAGAAAAGGGTTTTCTAAGTTTGTTTCTGTCCTTTAAGAACTAAATTCACAGATCAGATCCTGATCTGGTGAGGTCAGTACAAACTTTGCCAATAAATTAAACAGAGATTCTGTATTCATTATAAATAGAAAAAAAAGGTCCTGTTTTAAAAATTAAAAAGAATGTTGAAAATGCATGTGCACTTGTACAAACAGTTTCCAAACTTAAAATAAATAACCATTTGTTTGCACTCTTGAATTAGCCACTTCGGTATCCAAGGAATGTGCAACGAAAAGAATTTCTGATATTTATTAACCAGAACAGTTATCTTGGAAAGACTGAAAATAATGCTGGAGACCGAAAACCACCTGTGTAAGGATTTGTCATGTTACAAACCGGCTGATAAAAAATGGCATTTATAACAATTGCAACTTCAACAAACCATGTAAGTACCAACTAGTCGTAACATCGAAGCAAGAAAGGCAGCCAGGTAAAAATCTAACACTGCACAAGGAATGAGAGAGACACAGAAATGCACAAACTGCTGAAGGCTACAAAACTAGTCATTGACATAGGTGAAACAAGAATGTTACTAGTACAAGCTGAAGACTTAGCAAAGTGATCTCTACCTTTTGGCAAAAAATACATTTCTGAGAAAAAAGAAAATTTGAAGGGTTTCTTGTTCAGCCTAAACTGTGGCTCCATACACTCCCCTCACAATTCTCAAGCTTCCCATACAGACCCCATACCTTGATCCCATCCAGCCACACAGAAACCTACACGTTCTCACTAAGAAAATACACAACTAACATTTAAGCAAATGTATGTTTCCATGAAACTCAGAGTTGCACAGAAATGAGCTCAAATGATTTCTCATCCTTACCACCCAAGAACACCTAACACACGCAAGCTATTACCAATTTTTGCAAGTCATTTTGGACTTTGGACTAAGAAGCTTAGATATCTAACGTTTTCCAGTTGCAAGGTATGTGCAACAACTCAATCCCTTTCAAAGACAAGACAGCTGTGAAGGCTAAGGTGGTAGACCATGGTCAGTTAAGAACCTGCTATCATTTAGAAATGGGTTATTTAAATGTGTTTTTCTACAGAATGTATTCCCTTCCCATGCACAAAAGCTTTAGTGGACTTGGAAAAGGTTGAGAGAAGGGCAGCAGGAATGATCCAAAAGGTATGGAATGTCTTCTGTCTGGGCAACAACTGAGTACACCAGGCTCTTCTGTCTGGAAAAGAGATGACTGAAGGAGGATGCGGTAAGAGGGCTACAAAATCACGAGAAATGTGGAGAGGGTAGGTAGGGTTTAGATGGCTCACTGTTTCTTCCAGAAAAAAGACTAGGCAGGGGCAGGACCATACAAGGTAGTAGGAGCCAAATTTGAAAACAGATGGTATTTCTTCTCACTGTAAGCCTGTAAGCTGTGAACTGCTGGACAAAGAATGCTCTAGCTGCTAGAAATTCACATGAGCTCAAAAGAGACTGGGAAAGTTCAGGGAAAAGGAATCCACTGAGAGTTACTGTAACCCACAGAAAACATACTCAGCTCATGAAGTCCCTCAGCTGAAAACAGAAAGAGAAACAGCATGGGGACAGGGAAATACACACTCATTCTACCTCAGCATTCACTCACAGCCACAGGAGATGGGATACTGAGCTAGATGGAGACTCAGTCTGGCCCAATGCAGCTATTATGTTTTTTATCTTTTCTTAATGAATTGATGTTTTACAATGGTAGTCTCTGCTATTGCTGATAAGCCTGTAATAATGGTATTGAAAGCATACCATTGATCAGAAAGCGTGGGAGATAGTGGGTCAGGAACAGTCATTACCCTTGCACCAGCAAGTTGGTACTGTATCACCACCTTTGTGAAGAACACAAGCCTCCTCTGGCTTGGAGCCTGGGAACTAGACACTAGTTTGTCGGTGTCAGGATGAATAAATAAAGAATGTGAATGTTTACATATTTCCAAATACCACAGTATGCAAAAAACCCTATTTAAAGAATACATCCTTCTGTGCCTCACAACACAGAATGTCAAAGGTCTTGGAAAAATTGACCTGCTAGTTTCATGAGAAAGGCACTGCGGCTCAGATCCAGGCCCTAAGTTCCCCAGTTCTTGAGAATAATTGCTACTTTGTCTAACAGCTCAATTCAGTCTTCCATTCTAGGATTTGCTTTAATAAAATGAGCTTGGGGAAGAGAGAATTGCCATAGCAACAGAATCTTCTTAAAGAAGCAGCAGGAGACATGCTGGTCTCACATCCCACTTCAGCTTTTTCTGCTCTGCTGGTATTTTCAGCCTGATCTGGTCTTGTTGCTGCCAACTCTCTTGAGGGCTGCCCTGGTTAGCGACACCCAGTGCAACGCTGTGCAGCTCAGGCTTTTGTCCTGGCTTGCAAGTGTCACAGTTGCCAGTGGAATCCAAAAACTAGTGGTAGCAAGAGGCAATGACATTTCTGTGGCTGCTGTACAGCAGGTAGTGACCCAACGAGAAAGCTGTATCATGTCCCAGATAGCGGTAGGAAATTAGAGCGACGTGGGCCTGTGAGGCCCCACTGAAGAGACGAGGACATGTAAGGCTGGAAGTGACTTTTAGCCACTCCAGTCCCTGGCTGTTTCAGATTACCACATTATACGATTTCTTCTATTAAGTGGAAAGCTCCCTCTTTAAACTACTTAGGGCTTTTCCCTCTCCCAGCCCTTACATTTGGAGCTATTCCAAACCATTGTCCCTCTGGTCCTTAGGAACCTTCTTCCAACTTCCAGACAACATTTACTCATGAACAGTTTACATCTACTCATTCTTCTGCTGATCTTGTCTTGGCTCTTATCCCTCCCTGCCATTTCTCTTCTTTATACACTCATAGACAGCTAACGTACTTGCTCTTGCCCTTCATTTGTCAAAGTAGACACACCAGGATATTCCAGTTCCCCCAGGTGAGAGAAGCCTGATCACCTAACCAGCTACTCGTACAATGGCATTTATCCCCCTCGTTCTGGTGCAAGTATTTAAACTCATACCTTCCCGGACTGAATCTGACCTTTCTGCAGCCTTGTTAACTAAAAGCTATTGTCCTGTGGTTGACAAACACATGGAGAATATTCTTCCCCACCACTTCCAACCAATAAGCACACAGTTAATACAGAAAGGGTCTAATTACCATCTGTAAGAAACCCTTCAATAGTCTCCTGAATTCTCCCAAGCAACCCAAGAAGCACAACTTTCCTTTATTTCCATTCCACCTTATATTTGCAGTCTGGACTTACTGGAGATCTTGTTCTTCAACTTTCCTTGCTTCCTACTCTGTGTGTCACCTACTCCCTCCATGGCTGTCATCCAGTGGGTAGGACCAACACAACTTCCTCCTGGGAGGGTAGGTGGGCTACCTTTCCTGCAGCATCTCACTGCTACACCTGTGCTTCGTTTCAACAACAGTGGTTGGACCACAAGGATCCCGCTTTAAGTGCCCATTGCATCATGATTATATCATTACTGGAGTTGCTTACAGTGGCTTCTGATTGGGATTTCTGAAATAAAACCAAACTGAAGATTTCCAGAGAGTTGTTCATAAATGGTCCTGCTTAAAAGCACTGAATTATTGGTCACTTGCTTCATTGCCCCCCCCCCTTTTTTTTTTTTTAAATGGGATAGGGAAGTAGAGAAAGGTGTAAAAGAAGCTGACAAGAATTAGTCAGTCTTGTTTATCTCTATCCCCTGTACAGTTCACCCTACAGAGCAAGTAAGACCTAAGGCATTTTATTTCCTGTTATTGCACCCCTAAAGCCTCTGGAGAGAAAACAAGCATATTTAAAATGCAATTTCACTGAAGATTAATATTTTAGTCAACTGCACTTTCAAGATGATTGAAAATTGAGCTTAACATCTAGAAGCAATTTTGCCAGTAACATTAAAATGCAGTATTGTTTTTGGGAGGAAAAAGAAGTACTTGATGGGGTGAGGCACAATGTGTTTGGCAGTGCAGACGAGAACTGTACTTACATTAGCATGCATGAATTTCAGTTTTATCTAGGTCACTTCTCCGCAAAGCATTTAACAGCAACCTCCTGATAGGCTTCCATCCAAAGTTTGAGAGACAACCAACTACCATGGATATACAACCATTAGACAGACTTGCTTCTGGTTTTTTTGCACCAGACAGCTGCTGGCTTTCAGCATCAGTGAAGGTCTCAGCACCAGCAAATGCAGGCTAACACACTGCCGGCTTCAGTAATGGCTACCACAGGGCCCGGAAGGCTACACTGCAAGTAACTGCGCTGATGAAAATAGAGAAACCACATACTGCTCCGCAACCCCTTCAGAAATCCATGTGCTGCGCTTTGGAGCAGTTGCTTGCCAATTGTCTGCAGATGAACCCAAGCAGACACAGAAAAGCAAAACTATCCTGAAATAGATATATTGTTTAAAAAAAGTGTCACTGCAACAAGGCTGTAAATGAAAAAAAAAAAAAGCAAGTGCTTTGATGTATCGAAAGTTAAGACTGCCACTACAATTTAAGAAAGCAGGAAACAAACAGACCTTGTAGCTCCCAAGCCACATTAAAAAAAACCAGTATATTCTTTTTACGGAAGAGAAATTTCAATCTCCCAGATTTTACTTGAGATGATTGGATATGTTTATCTGGAACATTCTGAAACCATCAGAGCCAGAAGATGAAAAATCTGTGGTAATTCTGACAAGTGTTGGCAAACAGAACTGTCAAGTAAGGATAATGACTTTATATTCACAAAGCACTTTTCATCCAGATAGAACCCAGAGTGCTTTACAATTGTTACTAATGGATTATACACACACATGAATCACTTTGCCCATGACTGAAATGGAACAGCTTAAGGAGTGAACTGTTTAACAGCACATAGCAACACTACACCACAGTTTAGCACAGGATCCAGTTGCAAATCCAAGACAAGTTTAGGAAGGCAGAATGTAATTATCCACATGGCAATCTGCACAGGATGCTGGGTTTACATTACCCCTCCTCCAGCAACCGCCACTGGAAATATGGCAACTGTCAGCGTCTAGTGCAGCACTCTGTCCGATGGAAAGAGGACAGGGTACCTTTTTGGCCCTGTCTCAGTTAAGTTCCAGGAGAGCTGAACACCACTTAGCTGAGCCTGCAGAGAACGAGTCCCTCCAGGGATGCATGCAACTATCAAAGTCAGCATTAGATCCCACCTGAAAGATGGCACCTCAACCCGAAAAGTACTCTTCGGTAACGCAACAGAGCACTCGGTTGACAGTGCATGGGAAGAACGCAGCTCACGCTCTACCATCAGTGTTACCTCTGCCAGCACCTGTTTCTCATCTGCAAGTTCCCCAGGGGTAAAACAAGGGGCTCTGTTTAATCCTGATTAAACTTGTGAATGAAGAAGCAAAAAGAATTTAAATAATCGAAGCAATATAACAACAATATAACAACAGGTTGAAGAAAACAGTGCAGAAGTGATGGGGAAGGCTTTTTTTTTTTTAAGTTTCAGGTAATTATATGCTTATTACTGTAGTGAAAGTAATACTAGAATAAAAGGCAAAAATAGAGTAAGGAAATGAGCTTTGGACCAATTTTGGAACAGCTGTTCTACATCAGTAATTTCAACTCACACAAAAATCAAAATCTGAACTGAATAATACTTTCAAAATGTTAGAAATATAGATGCAAGCAATTTTTTTACCCCTCCCAAGTCCTACTCTCAAGTCCATGTTCAACAGCTATGTGAAATTTCAAGGCTGTACCCAGCAGCTTTCACTGATCTCAGTAAGAGCTCTTAAAGAGTTCAATACTTCCATTAGTCAAGCTATATGTTGCTGCTTAAAACTGCAGACTTGTCTTTTTTTTCTTTTTTACATTTGTCCACAGATTTTACAAAAATGAGGAAATCTCCTTGAATACATTCTTTATAGGAAAAAAAGAAAAAACTAATTAGAAACAGTAGTTACTCTATGAAAAGCAATAATCTGAGACCAATGTTACCCCTTCATACAGATAAAATTTCTATTAAAATCTTACTGCGTGTTCTTGCTTTTCTTCTCCTCTAACTCTCGCACAAATTGCCCCGGATTTGGAGCACATGGAACACCATCATCTTTGCTAAAAAGATGTTCAAACAGACAATTATCTAACAGCAAACACAGTATTATGACCATTAGGTTAAAAACCACATACATATAAAACCAGAAATTTGCCTACAATAGATTAGGAAACAGGAAATCTTTTAAGGGAACAAGACCTACAATACAGCCTTCTGAAACAAAAGGAAGAACATTACAGTAATTAATTCTTCTTTTAACAAACACATAGCATACAGCAGCTGGAGAAAGTAAACACCAGGATGCTGGATATCTCTTTGAAAGGCAGGAAGCCAAGGGGAGAGGGTGACTACAAATGGAAAGCCTGGAGTCAAAACAAACTCTGAGATTCCTCACCAAGTCAGTGACCATAAGATCTACCTAAAAAATGTAAGCATGGAAAATTCATTGTCTAGAACCAGAGATTTCATGGCACAAGTATTTAATCTAGGCTGAACTAAGTGAAAAACTTTCTTTTTGTAGTTGTCCAAGATTAAACTTAATTTATGCACCTACTTAAGAGAAGTCAGACCCTTTATCAGAATTGTCTTGTTTACTTCACTACTGCCCTCAGCAATGAGAACAAAGAACGCAACAAAGAGTTAGGAATCAACAAGAACATCTGATTCCCCTTCACATTATAATACCACAGTCACCAGAGATAACAAAGGGGGACTGACAAAGAGAAAAATTAACTATTTACAATGATGTATATAGCTGGAAAACATTTGGAGAAAAGGATCAGCATGGAAAAAGTAGGAGTCAAGTATCTCAAAAACTGCTGTATGTCAGAAATCATCCGTTTCCAATAAAAACACTTTTGAAACAAAACTGCTAACAAAACAAAGATGACTTTCAAAGAAAGAGGAATATTGTATCATCCAGCTTTTTCATCATGCATCATATTCCCAGATATACTGATAATGGAAATCAGCCAGGAGTTCAAGTTTCTTTATTCAGGACCTTCAGGTGAAAAATACTGTATCTAGTTTAATGACACATCTCCAGGCAGGTTTCTTACTTCTTCAAAGCTTCCTTCCACCTGGACCCTCTGTATTTCAGTAGTCTGTCTGGCACAATTCAGCAAAATATTAAGTCTTCTTACCTTCAGAAATAGCAAGCAGCCCTCTGAAAGGGCTATCTCAAGCTGTATTAAGTTTTCTAAAATCTTGCACCTTGCATGTTTGTCAATTCCCTGTTTCTTTGCAGTAAGTTCGATCTACACTTGAAGACTTTTTTGTTTGTTTAGTTTAGTTTAGGTGGCCAGCAAGAAACTTTGGCTTGCATGCACTGGATGTTGCTTTAGTCGTGTTAAATGGAGCTAGCATACACAAATGGTTTCTAGACTAGGTATGCAGATGGTTGAGTGACAGAGACATGATAGAGTGTACCTGGTTAAAGTATCTTAAGCAACTTTCCTGGCACCAAAACCAGCAGAAACAGCACTTGAACAGGCACTTTGCACATGCACTCTCCTGCAATAAAATGAAATGTTTGGTTACTGGACACAGAATTAGACTTAAACAAAACTGCCATTTTAGAAAAACTTGCTTTACAGGTGACTGACTCTTCTAATAAAGCATTCAGTTAGGCAGCAGATATTTCTGTTTGGATTATAGGAACTGTTTTTAATTCCAACCCTTCAGTATTAATGACTGATGACCTGCGCGTATTTTTTTTTTCTTCCCATGGATGGAAGATTCTTCTCTGAGAAAAGAAAGTAAGTGCTGCAAGCAGCTTTCTGAGCTAACCGCTGCTTGGAGAACAAAACAGGCAGGCAAGTCCCTAACCCTTACAGTACTTTGCAGTGTTCAGGGAGTACACTGACAGATTTTTAACTTTTTTCAAAAAACCTTCACAGTTCTGAAATTACTGGTAGCCCAATGAACAAAAATAAAAGAATGGGCAGAAGGATTTATACGCACATGTGTGTGTATTGACTCAGAGCATACATTCATTTTTTAGGATAGGAGGAAAAAACATGTATCAGAATTAGAACAGACCATTCATAGACCATTGATCTATATTTTAATTCCATACTAAAAACACAGCAGAAAAGCTTAGTGTTTGTTCCACACAACCCCCCATCACATCACGAGCTCAGAATTGTTCATCATATAAAGATTTTACCATGCAAGACAAGCAAAAGATATCGTGGTAGCCATGGTAGCCTTCCAAATTTAACTGGCTATTTTTCTCAGCAAAAGGAAATTCAGTTCAGTGATACTTGAGTCTTTCTAATCTTTTTCCAGAAGTCAGAATGTTTTTGTTTTGTTTTGGAAAGCTGAGAACCTCCCAACTTTTTTCCAAAGAAGTTCTTGGAAATATTCCATGAGTAATTCCTTTAAAATGTACATGCAAAATCCTCACAGCAGAGAAATACTTTAATCTTGCCGTGTATTGCTGGAGAGATGATTTTACCAAAACTGTATGAATCTCGGTAAGTACTGTTTATTAAAAAGCTAGAGAAAGGGACTTCAACTACAATCGTCTCTCTGATTATGCTTGAAGACTGCTGTGTAGAAAACATCTGTGAATTTACCTGCAAGCTTGCAGATCCCTGACTTCTCCTCCTGTTCACAGAAAACAGTAGCAGTTTTTGCAAGGGTGGCAAAGTCTAGGTGAGCTCTAGAAGGATACAGCATCACTTCTCCATCCTTTAAGTACCACTACTCTGGTCCTCTGTGGAAAGAGCCTCAAAGGAAAGGGACCATAGCCCATCCTTTCTCCCATGGGAAGGAGCAAGGTTACTTCTGTGGGGGGATCCTTCTATAGACTGGGGACACGAGGCAGCCTGAGCACTTTACAGCTTCTTTAGGAGCAGTTACAGCTATGGGTCATGTCACATCCTCAGCGGAATGCTTGGCAACTGGACCAAAAGGAGCTTGTAGCACACTGCTATATACACAAATAATCTT
Organism: Phaethon aethereus; assembly: GCF_964289735.1. Taxonomy (NCBI): domain Eukaryota; kingdom Metazoa; phylum Chordata; class Aves; order Phaethontiformes; family Phaethontidae; genus Phaethon; species Phaethon aethereus. Next base: position 16,202,237 of record NC_138584.1, read on the forward strand.
TCTTTGCTAGTTAAATCTTCTACAGCTATTGAGATCACAAAACCGTGTACTCAACAAGTCCGCTTATTCTGCTTCCTCTAGAGGCAGAAGGTACTCTATCTTCTTTCTGCCACAACTCTATTATCTTCAAAGAAAGTTCTTAGCTGACCTAACTCCCCAAGTTTTATAACCAAGGCTTTCACATGAAAGCGACATAAACCCAGACACACATCTTACACGTATCTTATTACAAGGGGCTTTTATTTAAGCATTCACAAACTATACCCCACACACATGCATCATAGGTACCAGGGATGGTCAATGTAAATACCCTGTCATAACTATACATAACGTATTTCAAGGCCAAGGTAAACTCTAGCGGAAAAGACCTACATTTAAAAACTTTGCCTAAATCTTCCTCTAAAATCAGAACTGTGCAGTCACGACAGCCCTCTCTCCTTGCCAAAGTGGCAGAACTAACCGCAATGGTATGTTTCCAGCAGGAGATAAGAGATGTGGAGATGCACGAAAGATAGAAAGAAGGCAAGCGACACCAAAACAGCACAGCTATATTTTTTATATATCTTAAAAGATGTGGTTTGGATCCTACACAAATCTCTTGAATAGTTCTTATTTCATACATTCTTTCTATAAACTCGTATTACAAGGCACATGAAATCTTTTCTATAAGATATTTTATATGCAACAATAATGTTCTTACTTACCTTTGCATTTTTTAAGTTTATGATGCAAAAATTTGAAATAGAGCATTCTGCCAAATTTGTCCTTTATCCTTCATTAAAAATTTTATATATAAACACTAAATAAAGGTGGTTTTTAACGTTGGTGTTTTCCGCTTTTAAAAATACCTCAGTTGAGAGAAAAAATGGAAGAACACCGAAAAAACTTTCTTAATGAAGAAAATGGGATAAAACATAAAATCCACATCATATCCATTTTTAAGCAAGAAGTATATTCTTCACATTTTTTTAATGAATATCACCTTTTAACTACTATTTTTATAGTGTTGTTACAGAAGTATATACCTACCTTTTGTTTTAGAATGTTATAAAGGTACAAGAGAACAATCCTTGGTATTCTCAGTATTGTGATTAGAAACGAGCCTTTTACAGCAGTTCCTAGATGATAGCAAAAAAGAACTGATATGGAAGACAGGACTGGGTGAGGTGGTGGGCTATTTTTATTTCTAGAAAGAAAAACGAACAATTTAAAAATGTTTTAGAAACTTATTTAAGAAGATATACATTGTATCTTTTCAGTATTTGGAAATTTAAAGAATTAAGCTGGTATCTCCTTTCTAACTTGAACAACTCCAGTTTTCCTACTGACTTCATCTGAATGTTCACCTTAGTCCAAAAGAGAGCAGCCAAGTTTATAACTTTTATTGGATTAGTTTAACACTTAAGCAATGACTGTTTTGATGTATTCAGTAATGGAAAAATATCTAGAAAAAACCTACAATGGAAAATGCCAGAAGTGAAGAACATCTGAGAATACTTCCTTGAACACTTCTCTCCAGTTTTTGTCGCTTCTCTTATTCTCTGCAATCTTTTATTTGACTGTTGTTTCTGCAAGATTTTAGTTTGAAGGAATGAATCCGCTATTTCTGCTTTAGTGGTAACATTAAGACTAGGAAAAAATATCACAAGCTGTCATGTGTAAATTGAGATCTACTATCTGCTTTTATTGTTGCAATTTGGTTGAATTTTGTTTTAAATTTTGTTCAGATAATGATTTTTTTTTCCCCACTGAACAGGATTTTTTTAAAAATGTAATACACAAAAAAGGAATATCATACTATATGGCTAGAAGAGTAATTTGGCCTAAAAAACTTGTCATTCTACTGCACACACCTGTACTGTTTTGGAGAAATAATGCATTTCAGAAAATTGAAAAGCAACGTGTGGCCTAAACACATGTTTTATTTTCTTGGTTCCTTTATAAAGGTCAGTTTAATGTCAATCATTTACAGAGTGTAGTATGACACAACTCCTAAGAATTTATGTGAAAACCAGGAAATGAACTTACAGCCACTCCCCCTCTCCCTTCAAATGCTGTAAAAAAAATAATCGATTAACACTATAAATACCTTAAAAAACGTTTCAGAGGATTAAAAAAACCCCACTGATCAATAGCCATAAATAGCCCTTCTATAATGCAACTCTTAAGCAATTGGCCCAACCCTGAAAAATTTACTTAGGCAACAGAACCAACAGCAGTTTGATTAAGTAGTTAAATAAAGATCAGACTTTATACCACAAATGGTATATACCACAAATATGATGTCCTATTTTCCTAAGTGATTCCTTCTAAACCTCTGCTATCTTGAAAAATTAACAGTTTGCACAAGAAACTGAAAAATAAAAAAGGCAGTGATAAGAGAGTGATTGGTTGGGGCTAAAAAGCTCTACAAACGTATTTTTATTAAATCCTCACTTCAGCAAGGATTTAAATGATACACACTACATCAAGATAGGTATCACAGTTCCGCAAGAATCCTGAAGGCATCACTGCAGTTCATTCAAAACACCAAATACTTTGCAGCCAAGAAGCTGTATTTAAATATGTGAATATACCACATTATTTTAAATAGGAAATTCCAGCAAAGCAGTTGCTGCATTTCTTATTTTTGGTCTTACAACTAGGGGAACAGCTTGGGGGATAGTGGAATTTTACACTGAGTAAGGCAGGTTTGGGTTTTTTTAAATCATCAAGTTTCTATGTTAGAAACACGTTCGTTGCAATATAGACGAGTTACGCTATCCATATAGTACCATTCTTTCCTTTTCCCTCATACACTACCTTACACATGACAGTGTCAGTCAGATCTCAGAATATAAAAGATTAAGTTTCTGCACGTTAAATGTTAACCAAGGGTAAGAAATACAGAAAGGACAAAGTTTACTCTTGGGTTAATAAATTACTTGCTACTGAAGAGAAAAATGAAGAAGGGGTCTGGCATTTTTTAATAGGACTGATTAATGAGCAGGAATGTCAAGAATTTGAAGTTTAGTTTAGATAAATTTCTACACATTTGGATGCTTTTCCACACCTCCTTTTCCTAGCAAAGGACTTCTCACACGAACAGGGTCTGCAAGGTTTCTTGCTTTGCTTCCAAACAGATTAGAAAAAGAACAAAGATTTTCCTTGTAATTCTGGCTCAGGGTAGGAACCATAGGAAAACGGCTAGCTAAACACAACATCAGGTGATGCCTGTGACTCTGAACAAGCTCAAGATTGGCTCAGGCATCCACCTATACACAATTACCCTTAAGGATGAAGTTTCACCCAGCTTTGTACATTATATGGCTGCAATCCTGAAACGACTTTAGCACAAGCACACAGTTAGCCGTATGCATAAGGCTTTGTAGGCAGTTCATATTGTGCATTGAACTCTGTGCATGTAGACTCCACCGCATGCACACAAGGTATCAGGGAAAAATTGGAATCTGCCTGATAGAACTGGTTACAAGAATGAGTAGGGCCACAGCTTGCTTTTCCTCTGTGGTATTTCTATTTTATGTTAACACAGGATTGTTTGATTTACATAGAACACTACTATCCCAAAATCCTGTGGACCTGTACTCAATAACACATCATCTTTAAATAATTTTCTTTCTTCAGTGCTGCCAACTGTCTTTATTTTCTTGTGAGCTCTGTGACACTTGATATCTTTCTTAAGTCTGAGTTCCTTGAATCAAATGACCACACATACATCTCAGTTTTCATTTTAAAACCATTTTTGTGGGAAGATAAAATGTAATCTTAACACACCCAAAAGACGTAGACACTTGAAAGGAGAAAAAAAAAAAAAAAAAGGATTTCTTTAAAAGCCTGTCCTTTTCAGAGCTGTGCTTACAGTTTTCTTCAATCCTGCCTCATCCGTTTCAAAGACTGCCTAAAAAAGAGATCTAGTGCAAAATACTTTAGAAGTGTTAAGGAATAAATCATGTATTCCTCAAGTACATATGAATCTCAGTTTTTAAACAAATACAATAAATCACAAGATTTGTAATGAAAGAGACATTATCAGACTAACAGAGAACACACAGACTGTATTTCCAACTGCCCTTTTACCTGCCCTCAAAACCACAAGGGGCAGGTCTGACTACATACATGCTGATGGCTCTTTTACACGGTTTAGGTCAAGGATGTAAGTAGGGCAAAATACTCTCATAAATATTGTAAATGTATTTGAAAAGGGAAGAGGAATCCTTTAAAAACTTGGTCCTAGTTAATCTCTCAATGGCTTTGGTGCAAATCCATAAACCTGGATTTTTGACTTGCTGGGAGATGTATGTATTTCACCTCTCACTGAATCTATCAGAAGTTGTGCTGAAAGACCTTAGAGTCAGGTGGAAAACCCCAATCCTGCAAATACTTCCTTAATTTCAACCCTGTGCAGTGACATACATGCACTGGAGTTACTGAATAAGCTCAAACATGGACAGGACAGTAAATGCCTGTGACATGGGTCAAGGTACCATACCACCTTCCTTTAATCCCAGAGACGGGAAAAGCCTCACCTCACTGAAAAGGTGAGTAAATAAGCACGTAACACCTAAGCACCCTAGGATGAAAATAAACCCTCATGTAAAACAGCAATGGTAACAAAGAAGATTTTGTAAAAGACTGAGCCCTTTTCAGAAGTCATAAAAAGGAATCATTAAGCAAGCAAAAAATTTCTATTTATTTTATTAAATTAATAAAATCTTTCATGTATTCATGTTTCATCTGAAATAAAAGATGGCAAAATCCATTTTCAGGGGTGGCACTACAGGTCACACATGTCACCTGTAAAGCTAATCCCGCTACAATGACCCCCTGCTGTCCCCACTTGCAGCTCCACTGTGGCTGTTGGCCACGCAGCACTGATTTCCGCAGGGAAAGGCCGTGCCATTTCCTCGGAGCACTTAGAAGCCAAGAAGAAAGCCTCGCTGTGAGGTATCATAAACAAACTCTCGTGACATGCCTTTATGATGCTGCCCCAGGGAATACATTAAAAACACACAGCAGACAAGCTCAGAATTGCTGGAACAGCTTGAGATAACCCTTGCCCCGACAGTGCGAGTGCTCTTGCAGCTAACCACCATGGTCTCCCCATTCCTGCACTGCTCTGCATCTCTGCAGATCTGTGCTGACAGCCTAAAGGCCAGAAAAAGGGATCACCACCACAGAAAAATTGCATTTCCCCTTCCAAGCACAACTCAACGCAGTACATGCCACCTGGCAAGCAAGAGGAGGGCTCAACAGTAGATGTACAAAATTATTTCAATACAACTGCATGCAGGAACCTTCTGTACTCTGCGGCCAGTTCCTGCAGCAGTAAAAATAGCTGGAATGCGGAAGACCCTAACAGAGTAGTAAATGTCATCACAGAGGTTTCTACAGGAGCTTCCCTGCTCTGTGCGAAGAAGATATGGACAGTGTCTTTGCCTTGGGGATTTAGATGGTGTATGTATGGTACCAGAAAGCACTGCAGCACACAACCCAGTAAGTCAGTGAAACTGCTTTTCTTTCCTGTGCTTTCTCAAGCAAGCCAATTTAAATGAACCCTTAGTGCCTCAGCATTCAGCTGCTAAAGCTGAATCAATTGCTAAAGCTTGAGGAACATAAATTTGCTTAGAAGAAAAGAGCAGCCCATTACCCGCAGAACCAGAGCCATGCTAGTGACTTGTGTTCAGAGCTTCGATAGGAAAAAGGAGATGACATAAGAAATGCAAGTTCCTCACTTTTCAGGTCCTATCATGGCATGTAAAAGAGTAGCATGAGACTGTGTACAGATCTCAACCTTTGAAAAGGCAGCATTTTAGGTTTTGTCTGCTTTTACTAGCACGAGTTCAGTGGCACGGCTGCTGGCTGCGTAGAGAATCCTAGCAGAGGCAGGCTCCTGATACACAGGTTAAAGACTGCCCTGCCTTGGCTTTTTGGATGGGATGACAAAACATCACTTCAAACAACGGTGGGCACTGGCTGTTACCAGTCTTCCAGCTTTGCTGCTTTGGCTGGAGCAGAGCCGCAGCCAGCTGCAGCGGGAAATCCCTTCAGAGTCACTCCTGCAAGCAGGGCCTGCGCTGCTGTCTCTGCTGGGCAGAGGGGAACAGGCCGTTTGGAAACCTTTCAGCAGGCGGCCTTCCTATCAGCAGCTGAAACAGCCAGGGGTACATTCTGGAGACCACCCACAGAAACCTGCTACCTGGGTTTTGGAGAAGCCCAAAGCCTCCCTTCCCAGCTGCCGGAGCCCGATGGTCCCGGACGGCTGCGGCCAGCATTCCAGCATCCCGTCCCTCTCCTGCCAGGCTCCCTGACTCACTCTCGGGTTGCCTTCCTCAAGGGCTAATTTTCCAACAAATTGAGACTACCACCATATTCCTCTAATACAAAATGAAGAAATGACTTAAAATGCCAGAGTCTCTCAGAGATCAGAAAATCTCATCACTGGGCACAGAACAACAGAGTGATGAGGGTGAGAAAGCTCATAAAATACTTATATGGAAAAACGTTTTCAGGATACTACCGTCTTCATTGTCAAAAACATTGCATGAATGTATTGAGAGATGTAAATCTTCCCCCACGATGACAGGATAACAGCGCTCCCATGCATGAAACCAATTCAATTTCATTTTACAATATTGGAAGTCTAAAAAACAGTATAAATCATGAAAAGTAGGGATTTTTCCTCACTTCCTCCACATTCACATTTCAGGGTAGTATAAAATTCAAGGAAGTTTGTTTACACAATTCTAAATTCTTAACAGTTAACTGAATATAATGAAATGAATTAAATGAATCAAAAAATGAGTATCAGGCTAGGTATTTATGCAGTCAGAACAAATGGCAACCCAGAGCAGGGATGAACATTTAGGAAGAGGTCAAACTGCCTATGAATACATGAAATTACCAAGGAGCTATATATATTGCATCTCCATTTGGAGCTAATGCAGTCTCCTGGAAAAGGGTCAAATGAAGCCTATGCCTTCCAAATGGCAATTTCGCCAAAATCAGTTGAGCTCTACTGGCTTGTATCAAGGCTCAGTTTGGCCGAGTAACTCCAGCGCTAGGGGTGAGCCACATTAATATCATACACTGTAAAAATCTTACTCAAGATCTTGCAACAAGCAACATTATTTTATATTAAATTGACATAAATAGTGATTCCAAGATGCTGACATAAATTGCAGTCTGTTTGAGACTCTTTTGCCTAGAAAAGATTGAAAGTAAATGCTGGAAAATCCCCAAAACTATACAGGGGCAATTCTGCACTCACCTGTTGAAGTAACAAGTAACCACTGCCCCAGCAATCGTCATTTGCTGACAGGCAAGAATGAATTCACTAGTCCAGATAAGGCCAACGAAATGATACCATGCCATGTAGGAAATTCCAGACAGAGCTCTGTATTCTACCTGTCCTCCTGAAGTAGTCTGTGCAGTACCTGGAGTTGGGATTACACCACTGTATTATTATAACACACCAGAAAAGGGAAAAAAAAAAAAGTACATATAAGTGCTTCTGAACCCTTTATCTTAACTTTTCTTCAATAAAATTATAAAAAAAAATAATTCAGGTGCTATTTAATTCTATCCATTCTAACAAAGTCAAAGAGCCAAAATTTTGTAATTCAAATAGAATTTTGAAAAATAAAATCTTAAACAAAAGCTTGGGTTTAAACTGGGATTGAGATACAGCTTCCAATAAAGTCAAGAGGACAGCTACAAATTAGTAAAGATTTCTGAGAAAACATTACTCAAGATTTGAGTAATCAAACACTTCAGAAGTAAGTGAAATCTTAATTTTCTTCATTCAAATTTGAAATAAATTACTGGTCAGTTATGAAATGCTTTAGTTTTTTTCATAAGAAGCAAAGAGAAAGACTGCAGAAAAATATTATGGATGCATAACACACCATTGCAACAAAACAAAATTATTTTTTTAATTACTACTACTAATTAGAACCATGCCAAATAGTCTTCTGTTCTCTATACTTCACAATCTTTGTGCAAAATACAGGCCCATAAAGGCAGCCTCTCCAAAAGAAAAAAAAAGCAGACATCTGTATGGTAGTATATGCTCCAATGTTACTACTGTATTCAGGAACATTGACAATTTCACTTATTCAAGCTAAAAAAATGTCTTCTACTTCTGTTAATAACAAAGCATTTATTCAATATTCAATAGATGGCTTTTCACAAAAGGTGGGGGTAACTCAGATAACTTAGCAATCAGACCTTTCTCTACGCAATTCTATTTATGCCACTTGACTCTTAAGTCTAGTCAGGGGATAATAGCATCAAGACATTTGCTCCTAGTGAAAGGTCTTTAGGTCCATAACCTACTATTTTTTTTAGTTCACCAAAGCTTAAGTCTATTAACCTGAAAGATAAACATGTTGACAGAATAAAACAAGCTCTGAAGGTTAGCAGTTTCTTATTCTAACTCCATGAAAGAAATAACAAAGTGAGACATAAAATTGTCTATTACTGCTAGAACAGCATTATAACTTAAGCTTTTATACTTCATGTTCTCTCACAACACAGCACATCACTTTCAAGTTCAAAACTACCACAGACAGAAAGCTATCTATGAAATGGTTCGCTTATTTCTGTCCCATTTTATTATAGCCACAGAGTTCATACTTAAGAACAGCTAAAAGTAGAAACAATGAAGATTTGCTTTTAGCCGTACTAGCAGGTTTAGACAAACTTCATAAGTCTTCAGAATGGAGGCCTGTTTGTCTGTAAATTATGATAAATATTCATCTACCCCATAGCAGCACTGGAAAATTGAAGTGCTTTCAAAGGATCAAAAAACACTACATGGGTGCATAATTATTATATGGTTAGCTTAAAATGTATCTGCATAAAATATCTGAATTATTTTACTCCTATAACATTAGCACTACAAGAAACTCATCTGCTCTTAGACGCTTAGAGAAGAGCTATTTGCTATTCAAGGACAAGAAGAAAAGAGTAAGTCTATGAATAGATTTATAGCATAGAAACAAAGCATTCTTCCCAGAGCTGAGTCAATCTTATTCTCAGCACTCTTGTAATCAAGACTTGCATCCATCAACACAGTACAGCTGGCCTCAAGGAGGAGTTTGTAGGTACTGTATCAGACTCGTTCTTCAAGGCAGCCTTTGCTGAAGTGCAAACATAGACATATGTTCTAGCTACTCTACTTCCTGAAATTTTAGCTAAACAGGCAAGCTCTTTGCAGTGCTGTACAGCTGGTCATTCACGGAAATATTGTTGCTTCTGTCATATTAAAATGTATTTTAAGCTTGTGAAATGCAAGATATTTGATGGTGTGAAAAAGCTACTACTCATATCTCAGACCTCTTCTCCCCTGGCTTTAAGTTTGGACACAAAAGTTGTTTGTTTGGCATTTTTTTAATGGGAATTTTTTGATCACTTTGCCGCCTAGGTATGGTACACTGTTTTTGTAACTTCACAGAAATCTGTTTACCAATGTAAACATCTGTGTCTGACTGATTCCCTCTCTTTTGGGCCTATCATGCATGCATAATCTTGTCAACAGAATTACATGCAATGATATTGCTCACATCAGTCTTAGTAGCACAGATAAACTTTAAAGCTATCCTAGATACCCTGTTGAGAAAAGGATATGCCATTTTCCTCATCACTCCACTGTGATCTATCTGTTCACAAGCTAAACTTTCTCAACAAAGCCTTGAAATATGGTCTAACTTGTCAACAGAATATTTTTCTCCAACTACATAATCACAAATCTTTCTGGTGTACTGTATACTCTTAGTGATAACATTAAGAAGGCAGTAAAGAACTGAAGTCCCTGCAGCTGAATCACCAAATCTGAAAACCTCTGATCAGTACAAATGTTGATCTGCTGCAAGTACTTCAAAGAAGTGTTAACAATGCAAACAGGCACAAGTGTTTGTAGCAGAATTCAGAAGGGTTTCTTCCTCTGGCTCTGCAGCTCAGTGCTGTGCCATTATGTCAGTCAGCACAGCAAGGCAATGGTACAAAAGTCAGGGTGCGCATGCAGTATCATCAGCTACATTTTTGTACTTTCACACTTATGTCAGATGCTCTTACTCAGCAACGGCTGCTGCAAGGTTTTGCTAACGCCTGGAGCAGCAGGCTGCTGTAAGGAACAAAAATTCCTGGGACGTCTAGTTCAGCAATTTCCTTATCAGAAACAAAGAAAGAATCCACGGATCAGAAAATCCTGAGAGCCTGTTTATCAGTTCCTGTTAACATGAAAATATGATGTGCGCTTCCCACTGCTAAGTGACGAAAGGTTCTGGAATCATACACTGAATCTTCACGCTTCCTGCAACAGAATTTATTGTGTTATTTTATTTAGCTTTTTTCCACGTAGTGGTATTTACAGCTAAGCTAGCTGACTGGAATTGGAATGTCAAGGACCCTGCAGGAAATATATTTTTATTGCTGGTTTTGCTACTGCACAGCTTTATGCGGCAGTTTTATTGCTCACTTGCCTGTAGGATGCACCTTCATTACACAAAAATCTCACACCGCCTTCTCATCCTACATTACAGTATTCATGCCATGTGGACTTCACAGCTCCTGCATGCTGGAAAGCTGAAAGACATGCTTTCCTGTGCCACATGGCCACTTCAGTTCTGCAGTGAAACGCCGCACAAATTAGCAAAGACTCAACAACCCTAAGACATACCAGCTTTTCCAAAGCACAGCTGAATTCCATTCCTAGCCAGCTAAAGGTTCTAACTAGTGCCACTGTTTGTGCTGTCTCAAGTCTCGTGGAGTCTGGCATTTCTCCTAGTTTTCTAGGTCTGGAATTCACTCAGTCTCTGCTGCTCTTACAGATTCTGAATTACCAAGGTACTTAAGCAGGTGCCTACCTTAAAATACATAAGTAGTCCCACTAATTTTAATAGGATTACCCATGTGTTTCAAGTTAGTCATGTGCACAAGTACCTTTCCAAGGGCCGGCTATAGTTTTCTATAGCTCCCAAGAAGTTAGTCTTTTCTCAGAGTAACACTAACTTTTGGAGGGAATGTAAATAAGGTGTCTGTGTGGTCACCTAACGATCAGGTGCACCACAGCTGAAGCAAGGATCAAGTGCTCCAGAGCTGTAAGATGCAGAAATGCTATAAATGTTACATAACTAGTGAAGATTCGAGGAAAATGTTAAGAACAGGTGCAGCACAGCAGCAAGCCAATTTCAGTTGCCCATTTCTCTATATTAGATAAAAGATTAGTATCTTTGTAAACATTTCATTTTCTCAGCTTTCTTGGTATATTTGCGTTTAAAATGTAGTCTGCTTAGCCCCAGAAAATACATTTGTGAGAATAAAGAGTCAAAGTGTCAAAAACATGAAAGCCACCACCTGTATTTTACAAACTGAAACCTGGACAACTATTTGCCAACAGAGAAAACAAATTGCTCAGAGAGAGCTTATCTTGGGAGATCTTCAGAGAAGTACTCTCAGCTCTTGCAAAAAGTCCCCAAAACTCAAAAAGCAGAAGAAATGTCTTCTATTTACAGGGCGATTGTAGAAAACTAGTAGAAAATACAAAGCTGTTCTGCCAATGCATTATTAACCATACAGTACTATATTTATTTATTTTTACAGGATGCATAAGTACTTGTCATCCTACAACAGCAAAACAACCCCAAGGAGCTACCTTACTGTGAGCTGCTTTAACAGGCAGCATTTCAGAGGACTCATATACCGGTTGAAAATTTGAAATACAATCTAAAGGAATATTCTCAGTACCAAATCTAGTCTACTGTTCATTTGTCCAAGTTTTGAACTGCAAAACAAATCTGAGATAGAGTATGGGACTGGAAATCCAAACAACTATCATACTTCTTGCTGACACCAACCTCCTGTGTCACTTCGACAAATCTCCTCAACCTAAGAGCTGGATAAAACAACCCTTCACTACCTCCCCAGATCATTAAAAGGCTAAAATTGCTTTTGTTGCCTTCGAACTCTTCTCAGGAGAAATTACTGTGTAATCAGAGCAGCTGTAAACAACTGTGAAGAGAAACTTTCTCACACAACTTTATCAGCACCTAGCGGGCACTGACACTGCTGCAGGTCATTTCCATGTTATTAGATAAACACCTCAGCCCCTGGACTTTGCTAGGAACTCCGTCTATACCTGTGGGGTAACAACAGCCACCATTTCACATAGACATCTTAACAAAAAGAATAATTACAAATACAAATGATAAAATTAATAGAATCGAGTTTTAAACAGAAAAATAATAGAATATGTAAAGTGGCATTCTTCTAGCTGCATTTATGCATAGGCTATAACTTTGGATTACTTATCAAATGCACATTCTCTTCTAAATATTAACACGCTAACTGTTAACAGAAAAATCTTACATCTACACTAAAAATATCCTGGCAGAAGACCTCAGTCAAAACATATGTTTTACTAGATTACTCATAGGAGCAATATATTGACAGTTAAGTGCCTAGAAATGACCTTCCCTTCTTATGCAAAAAGTCAATTCTTTCAACACTGAGAGCATCCTAGAAACTTTAACACTGCTGTACTGTGCAGCAAGATTATGCTGCCTTCTGTACTGTACTGTTTGTATCACTCACTGGAAACATCAGCATTACTATTAAAGCTAGGGAGAAGACAAAAAATAAAATACCTTTGAGCCAGGAGATGTGTGCTGCACTATGAATGTAACAGCAGGCATTAAAAAAAACTGAATAGAAATGTCCAGCAGGAAACAGAGAATATAACCGATGAAGGAAAGTGGCACAACATGGAAAAAGCATAAAAAACCTCTCAAAGGCAGTTGTCATTGGGTTTTATTTCCCTGTGAATACATGTGGAATCTGCTTTTGTGCAAGTCACTACTTTCCTGCAAAGTCTGTAAAAGCATCCAGGAAATACCTGACTAGTTCCCCATCCTGCACTTATCATCAAGCTGTTCCTGTCATATGAGCGAAAATATTCCTACGCTTCTAATGATTGCTGCATTTCCAAAAGCTTTTGAATACAACAGACTCAGCTGGCATTTTCTAAATTTAGATTTACCAAGGGCAAGCTTCACATCCTTATGTGTGCATATTAAGAGTACCAGTGAATTTTCCTGTGGGTAATGGGCCAGCTCAGCTCAACATCAAGGATGTAATATTTCCTCTAATAGTTACTGTGTGTTATCATTCATTTTATTTACCTGCTACTACATTACTATAGTTAACGTTTATCTCGATCACCTGATCCAAGCAGGTGCATCAAATGAATGGTTGGTTGGTAGCTCAGGAGATGCTCCTTGCTATAAAGGACCAGCAATAAGGTACCTGACAAGGCCAGTTTGAAAATTACTGCTGCCTGGCTGATATGTGCTTAAATGGGATGAAGATTTTGCAGAAAAGCTAACAAGTACACTGTCGTGTGGTTCAACTCTTCAATGAAAGGTGGAGGGAAACAGATCTTAGCCTAACCTAAGCAATGGGTGAGTGACTTGCAATGCCAGCATGGACTCAGACAGATGGACTCTCACGTTACAAGTGAAGTGGGTCTTGTACAGAGCCAGAATTAATAGGGTGAGACTGAGATGGAAGCAGTTGTGGTGGAAAAGGAGTGTGGTACTTAACCCAGGGAGGTGAGGGAGTACTGCCAGTTTTGCCAGATGGGCTCAGCTACAGAAAGGTTGGAGGTTCTTCTAGCCTAGCAGGGATCTGTAAGCCTGTATGGAGGAGTTACTGCAGCCACTGTCTCAAGGGGTGGTGGAAACACAAGATAAAATGGTAACACATAAGCATTTGAAGAGCTAGGCTATGTTTGGTTTTCTACACAGAAACCACCGCCAAAATTCAGAAAATAGAAAAACCGTGAATAAATATGGGAATGACAAATAATTGTCTCTATCCACATCAATTCTGCATCCCCTCCAACCCAAAGGATGACAACTGACTCTTAGCAGTGGCCCTAGAAAATTAAAATGGAAAAAGAAAGCTTCCCTTCTTTGGGTGATGTTGCACGGAAGAACAATCTCCCTCTCCCTTGGATGGCATGACGCTGGGCCAAGGGACAGCATCCAAACTGCCCTGGTTCAACCAGTGACAGATCTCATAGTGATATGTCCCTCAGTAATACCACTTCCATACTCAAAACCTGTTCTGGCAAATCTTTTGTAGTGATTGACTATTTCTACAGAGCACCTTCCCTACAACTGCAAGAACCTCTGGATTAATCCAAATACTGTTGTACCAGTCGAAATAATGATAGCAGTTGTCACTGAACTACTGCTCAGAAACAACATTCTGCCTCCATGACAACTGGACATTGTTTATAGTCAGAGGAGATTAACACTCTCATTTCATAACAACTGCAGTAAAAGCTGTCTCCTCTCTCCTGTTACTTCCTTCATTTAAATACATCAAACATATACAGTATCTACCACAGTCTAACCATAAATTAAATAATTGAGAAAGAACAAAACTGAAGTCCACATACAGAAGCAAAAATCTCACTTCTGTAGCGCTATGACTTACAGAACTATGGCAATATTGAAGACTCCAACACGTGGGGAAAATTAAACAAAAAAAGGAAAGAGTTACACAGCCATTTAACAATGCTAGCCTACATTTTGTACACTACCACCAGGAGATCCCATATTTAAGAACTGAAATTAGGAAAGAGATAACATTCATCCAAAAACATGGAAAGGATATACTTACCTGCAGTTCCTAAGCTAAGTAGTACAGCAACCCAAAATACCCAGAACACAATGAGAATTAGAAAGGTCCAGAGTGGTTGGAACAGGAGAAAAGGAATTCTGCCAATAATTTTACCAACAATTCGAAAGAGCTGTACAGTGAACTGAAGCCTCTTTCTTAGTACAAGTATAAGGGAAAGCAGAACAACCTGTTATAGGAAATAAAAAGACAAATTGTTGGATTTTTTTCCTTAAGAATTGTAGCAGAGTTGTCAAATGTGGGATCAGATTTCACAAAGATATGACAGCATGGCATTTTACACAAACTTACTGCGTACTGGGAAAGCTTTCTGAGACACTGCCCATATTCTCAACGAGTCTGTGGATTAAAATCTGATTTTCTGAAGTCATTACTACTGTTTCTTTAAAACAAAATAGGATTCATAAAACTGTTAATTCACCCAAGGGAAACAGTCTGTTTTGCTTTAGAGCAAACACAAATGTATGTTACATGCTACACATTCCTTGCACATATCCTGTATGTCATGAACACTTCTTCCTATTCAGGTCAGCTTGCCAGTGCTCACACCAGTAGGAGGACCAGTCTTCTTCTGCATAAAGGACAGTAGCACAAGCAAACTAATTGGAGAGCTGTGTATGCATGGAAGCAAAGCAGACATAAAATGAAACCTCATTTAAGTAAATTATTTTTTTCCCAAAGTAAAAAAACCCAAACAAACAACAACAAAACCCCAAATCAAAAACCCCACAACCCCCAGTTCTTTGTATATGACAAGGAACTAGGAACAGCAATTAACAGAGAGATTGAAAGCTATGAAAAAATAAATGCAACCAGTGGCAGTTGCTTCACTAGTTTTTTTGCCTGCTCTAGAAAGAAGCCACCAGCTCTGAAGAGAAGTGTAACCTGCAGCAGTGGATGTTACCACAGTTCTGCAAACAACAGTCAGTTGTACTGGAACACACATGCATACAAAGGAACCTTTTCATACCCCTTTAGTATCAACAGAAGTAAAAAGGTTGTAACTTACTGAGGGTATGAAAAAAATCTGATCTGTGACACATTTATATTTGTCACTATAAAGTGTCAGACTGTTCGTATCTAGTGAATTCCAGTTGATGGATCCTACTCTGCTTTAAGAAAACAGAAGAACAATCATTTTGACAAGTGTCTCAAAGCTTGAAGTACAAGTTGTCTGTACACTCAATAGAGCAATGACTCCTTTAACACTGCAACAGAGTGAAAAAGTCACTTTAATAGTTGCAAGCCACACTCAGATTTTCTGTTGGAAAACAAGGTCAATGAGAGAAAAGAGAGTTTGACCCCATAACTTGAGGCCTAGACACTGCTGCCTATGCTTCACTACCCCTTTCATTGTCTAAAAGAGCTGCCACCCCTTTCTCCTACTGACAGGGTAGGATGAATCCACAGATCTCATGTTCCCATTGAGCCAGTGCCCCTCTGTTCACTCAGCATGATTCTCCAGTTAGCTGATGTGGAGAAGAAAGGGGATGGAACACAATTACTGCATTTCTACATCACCAGTGCTAACGCTGTTTGTACAGGGTTGAAGAGTGGCAGAGCCTTGTGCTGACAAACAGATTTCACAATGACAATATAAAACTATTTAAATGAGCATAAGCAGATCTTAGAAACGATTCTCATTTTCAAATCTGAAAGGAACGAGGAATTATTTTTACTGTTGCAGAACTACTGTAACCCAAATTTACAAGTTACAGTCTCTGCCACTGCTTAGGGTAAAATGCTACTTACAGTAACTATTGTTGAGAAGATAGCATATCCAAGCAGAAATTTTACATTTTCCTTTTCTGTTTCCAATTCAGTGCTGGGATCACTCCTGTAGTCATAATAGAGCCACCAGAGAACACCTGAGACAACTGAGCAAACAAGAGCAGCATGAAGGTGGGCAGCACTCCCCAGGCTGCAGCACACTGCTGTTGGCAGGCTGACGTCTGCCTGGCCTCCCTCCTGAGTCTCTCACCCTCCCGCCTAGCCCAAGCTCAGCTCAGGAATACTGAGCATAGCAGGGAGGCACAGTATCAGTGATCACAGGGAAAATTCACATAATAGTCTATTAGTCTGATGCAAAACCACAGCGAACGTTTGGTTTTCTTGCAGTTATTCTAGAGCTCAGGCATGTAATTTCATTGATGAGATACAAAGCTAACTTTCATGGAATGACAAGCTTCAGTTAGACACATTCCTACAGTTATCACTTTTTAAAGCAGGCAATGTAAAACTTCGTTAAACTTTCTTTGAAACAGTAGCATTTTCATAACTGCCTTCATTTGCTAAAAGAAATGCTGTTTGCAGGCACCTATGAAAAAAAAAAAAAAATCATCATCCCAACACTCAGCAGCTGAAGCAGCACAGCCAGACCTTGGCACTGGAAGGCAAGCAGGGCTCAGCTTGGAAATGGCTACAGTAAGCTTAAGGTTACTGAGGATGGCCCTGGAGAAAAAGGATGGCTGTTTGCTCAGCTGCCTCTCCTTCAGTTCAGCGAGATGATCCATTTAACTAAGCATATGCTAAAAGGTAAATATACTTACATAACAACCCGAATACAACCAGTGCAATCAAAGTATGGACCAGTAGTGTCCGAATGAATCTGAAGGCTAGAACCAGTACAAAAGAGAAGGCTGAAAAATATATGAAGTAAGTTTATTATGAGTGTTACAACCCATGTAACTTAACTCTTATTTACTTTAAAGATCAACTGCAGAATTTGGGCTTTTATTTTTAGACAGTGGTCTCAAAAGCAACAGCATTTAGTAAAGCTGGCAACCTTTTTAACATTTAAAACACACAGTTACCTGTAACTCACTAATAACGAGCTTATAGCTGAAATATTTCACCTTGGGAGCTATTAGCTTTCCAACAATGTTTTGTATAAGATTTAAGTTAAAATGCTCATGCTGATGCCATTTTTTTCATCAAGAATTTCTTACAGTCCCCTGAAATGAGGTATATGATCATATCAAGGAACACAGAATCTGATAATTCATAGAGCTGTATTCCGTCAGTCTAGTAAATGCTTCCTGTTAAAACACAATCACTCTTTCTTAAAAACAACTCTGCCCAGAAAATATGAAAAAGATCACTTTTAAATTAAAAATATAAAGTTAATAGAAACATTTGAAACCTCACATTTTAATTGAATATTATTATTCACTTTTTATTTATATCCTTACCTAGTGCAAGGACACTCAGTCCTATCACAGTATCTCTTCCTGCCAATATTCCACTCAGAATTCGGTGAAAAACATCCATTTCATTAACCATACTTATTAAGACAGGTGCATATTTGGAATAGCATTCAGGATTTTGTGGAACACATCGATTAAATAACGTCAAAGTTTTACTGGAAGGTTAAAAACAAAGATGGTGAAAAATATTAATTACTGGACAAACAGTTGCAAATCCAGAGAGATCCATTCCACCACTCTCTTTCAAGCCCTCTGCAGTACCCTGCCAGCATCCTCAACAGAGCTGGCCAGTCTGATCCGTAACTTGGCAGGCATCCTCCCTGCCCAGGGACCTTGCACATGAAGTCTGACACAACAGGGCACTGGGCATGGGAGTGGTCTGTTACAAACAGTAGTTTTATGTTTCATCTGCAAATTAAACTCCTAGCAGCATCACGCCTGTACCACTGTACCAGCACATCCATTCAGGATCAGCCTGGGGGAAAAAATGAACCACTACCTCGATCGCCATCAGCATGTAGCTCCTATTCCCATTCTAGTCCGGCTTCACCTGCTTTGCTCCCATGTGTTTATGTAAACCCTAAACTCATGCTAACATAGCTGTAAGCTACATTGTAGATCATTCTAGACAGTGAACACTTTCCACTGTTTTTATGATATTTAAGCATTCAAAAGCCACATCAAATACCAAATATCTACATATGAAATTATTTGGCACTCCCAGCTAAGCTTCTTGAATATATTTATTGTCCCACTTTGGCAATGCTGCACTACAACAGTCAAAGACATATTTATACCTAAAAAGGAGAGTTTTGTTCATCAACTGTTAAAAACTTCTCTGACTACCTTTGCTTCTACTATGAAGTATTATTGTCTAAGATTAGTAACTTTGCTGAGTTCCCTGCCAAACAGAAAAAAGTCTAAAAAGTCAAAATAAGTAAAACATGCCATATTTTTTTGTCAATTTACATGTTCTCCTTCGATCCACTGTATGTACTATTTTTATGTGTCTCCTGCTCTCTTCTGTTTGCTTTTTTCCTCTGTTTTCTCTTGTTCAGAGCAGATGACTTAGCTCTGCAAACAATCAGTTCTTTGCTGTATTTTCATGACACAGTGGAATTCAAAATCATGGGCTTAAGGATTTTGACTCAAAATGCCCAATGTTAAAGACAGCACCATCCACAGACCTATGCTTCGAGGCTTTGAAACAATTCTGATGGAAATTTCTGGGTTTAAGACAATAAGCAAGGCCCAAGACCACAGCTCCTCTTCCTTGGCATTGAGGGAGAGAGCAAGAGTCTGTGCAGGAGACAAGTTGCTCCTCATATGGAGTGCATTTCTCCTGATCTGGAGAGGAAAAATCTCTATAGAGTAGAGGAATGGAGGGAATGCAGTCCTTGTTCAATTTGTGAGACAGGACACTGGCATGGTCACAGGCACACATGAGAACTCATAAGGATACATGTGCAAAAATAAACAAAGCGAAACCATTCTGATTGTAAAGCATCAAGTCAAATACAAAACATGAGAAAGTAACAACCCTTAAGAAGCTGTTTGGACTCAAGGGTGTTCAAAAGTACCCAGTAATTCTTACCTTGGTGGAACCGGCAGTGTGGGACACAGCTCAGCTGCCTTTGGATTTTGTGTGTAACTAGAAACATTCAGGTTGTAAATGCAAAGACAAGAACCTAAAGGGAGAAGGGGAAAGTAACTTAGTATTAAAGTTTTAGAGAAAAACACATTATCAATTAAGTTTTGCTCACACTTCTGCTTTGATCCCGTAGCAGGCCATATTCATCCCTGATATTCCAGTGGGAATGTAAATAGCAAATTAGTTATTTGTGCAAATCTAAAGCAATCTCTGTGGAATCTTTTGCCTTCCAGACTTAACTATAATTACTGTTTACTGATCTTCCTGGAGGGCAGGCACACCTGCCATTGTTCCACAGTGTGATACTGCAGGTCTAAACTTTTACTCATTAGGATAACAGAAAAACCTAAAATGACAGAAGCTACAATAGAACTAGGCCCCTCATGTTTTAGAAGAGAATATGTATCTATCCAGAAGCTTAACATTTTCTGGGCTGTAGGTTAAATATTACCAGGTACTCTGCTAATAATACTCTGCTACATTATATAATGCTTCTGGGAAAGAAAGGCTGGATACATTTAAGCTATTCAAAATCCAATACTGCCCTCTCCCTTGAGATACACATGCAAGCAGTTTTAGCGCGTAGATGGAATTTCATGCAATTATATTCAGTTACACTGAAAATACTTATATAATACCACAGGCGTTTACAGCTTTCTGTACATACCAAATGATGGCAAACTACCCCAAAATAAAATTAAAACGAATGTTGTCAATGTAAGTAGCAATCCTTGCCAAACAAAACAACAAAACAAAAAAGAATGGAGTTCTGACCCCTGGTAAAAATAGCCACTAATATTCATATATGGTCTGCAGTTTATGCATACCCTATGGAATAAGGGTTAGGCCACAGGTTATTTTATTTGCATGTTGGACATGAATGAACTGGAGCTGCCTCTTTTGCACAATAGCTACTTCTGACATCATATCCATCTTGAACAGCAGAATAAAATCAAAAAATTTCTAGGTGGAATAGCAAACTTTGGGATCTGATGTCTAAAGGGATAAAAACACTTGTGTATCTCTGGAATTAATAATTCCACCATAGTTCTAATTAAATTTAAAAGAACCAGTTGGACAAGTTTCTCAAATAGCATATGAGCTCTCTTCATTTACTGGCACCCCCACTGAACTACACTAGCTCATTCTTAGCAGCCAGTTTTCTGCTGCATAATCTCAGCATTGTGCAGGAATTAATCAACAACTTTTGAATTTGCATAAGAGAGCTGTAACATTTCTAGAAACTATGGCTTTGAAATAAAGCCGAAACAAGACATTTTCTTTTCTGTTGCCATGGACTGCTCAGGAAATTAATGGTAAGAAATGACTCCCTAGCGTACCACACATAAGAACAACACAGTCAAAGCTGCTCAGCTGTTCTACAGATACACTAAAATACTCATATTCCCTGTTGCACACCATTATTCCTTGCAAAACTCTGGAGGTCTTCCAAAGAGTTGAGTTGCTCTTGTGGACAACTAGACACGCACAAGGAAAGTGAACTGATTTTGAGGCTTTGCATTTCCAGGCTGCATGAATTCAGAAAGAACACATACCTAGAAAGAAAAAAAGATCCTCTTTTCAAAAAACAAGCTTTGTGGGTTTTATAGGTTTAAATTCTGAGCCTTCTTTCCATTTTTTTAGATCGCTACAAAGCAAATGAAACTCTTCTACATATAATGGAAAAAAATGGAGCTTGAAGTCAGAAGTTAAGAAGCAATTTGAGAATATGCTACATTTTTACACTTCATTTCATGTTCTTAAATGTGATCAGAAGCTGCCACGGTGGGTGCCATTCTGCAAGGACTAGTTCATGGGAGTCGACAGAATGACTGGGAACTTCAGCATGCAACTTCTGTAAGTATAAAGATTTGCCATATAGAATGACTGCTGGTTTGGCCGAAGTCCTATTTAAGACCTTATTTAAGAAGAAGCCACCATAAAGCATAACAATATAGCACATTTTCAAATTCTATCTGAACTTTTTAGTTTCACTCACCCTTTCGTACCACTCTCACACTTTTTTTTGCCTTTCAGTATAAGCATGTATATATACATATATGCATATGATTGACAACTAGAAGATGTATATCTTATTAAATTCTCAAACATTTGATTTATTTAGACATCATTTGATGGACTTACTTTTTATTAGTCATGTCCTGTCCAGAAAGGGGTGCCCCTTTTACAGGAGTGTTCTTCCTACCACATATGTTCCCAAAGCTGTCATATCCAAGCACAAGTCTTTCTGCGGCACCAGCCATCACAGCATAGCCAGTTATAAACATCTGTTAAAATATTTTTTAATGTGAAATCGTGCTATGATAGCTTTTCCTTCCCATGCAATAAATTTTCCTTTTAACCCATGCATTTTTGTCTTCTGGCTTCAAATAGTTAAATCTCAAATTCACCCCTCTGCACATGGCCAGAGCAAGACATATGGCCCTATTTTAGCCCCCTTAGAGCTTTCTTTTGTCTATTGTTGAAAGTATATAAAGTATATAAATTAAGCAGAGTATCACAGGAGAAGAAATACAGGAGTCTGATTAAAATAATAGGAAGACAGTAGCAAGTTGCTAAACATTGCCTCTACTGAAGCTTGTATGAGTCACTAGGCAAGATCATTCACATGGTAATTTGTCACATCTGCTCACTGTTGCTCGTTTTTCAGGGTGCCCTTCAAGACACACCTGGGCAATACAGCTGATGAAATGTTGAGCCTTTGCAGCTGCTGGTAGATTTAATCAGAGGTATATTTTAAACACATAAAGTATACTTAAAATGCAGGTTACCTGAAATTTCAGGAAGATGCATTCTTTTAACACATCTGAAAAACCTGGAGAGAGACACACTGTGGACTTAGGTGACACTGTATTGCTCTGCTGTCTGATCAGCTCTCTGTAAACCCCAGGGACAGCTAAGCACCTCCATTGGCCAAGTAGCAGCAACCCTTAGCCAATATAAGACATTTTTGCTTAGGAACGGAGTTTAAACCCTGCTCATGTACCCCACGAGGGCCAAAACGCCCCTTGAAAAGAACCTTTCCAAGTACCAAGAAGCAGTAATTCTTATGGGAAGCTGGTGAAGTCCTGAGCACTACTTTACCCAAAAGCTTATTTACAGCACTCCAGCTACTGAAGAACTCGGTGATTCAGTCATCTCCCCTGTCCCATGGGGTGTAAACCACATTTCACATGCACCAAGGACAATACACTAAGCTCTATGGCTACCTGCCAAGTGCTGGCAGCAGCAAGTCTTCTCAGTCCCACATTAACCAGTAGTGCTTTGCATGGAGTCGCTGAATGTCAGCTGTGCTGGAGACAGACTGCACGTATCAGATCCAGCACAACTGCTTTCTCACTTAAGGTTTAGAGCTTTTCTTTGTTATTCTACTTTTAACACTTGTGACTAAAGATGGGATCTGGGCAAAAGCTGAGTCTCGTACACAAATATGAAAGTAACATGCTTCCTTAGTCCCCAGTGCAGTCTCATATTCACTTACACGTTTGCAGTCCAACTAGTTAAATAATATTCTTTTTAAAATTATGACTGCATGTTAATGCCATCTCAATATGGAGATCTTTGTAGAGACTCCACAATTAAAGCTGACATACTACTTGTGGATGTGGTATTTGTTACAATAACAAAGTATTTTCAGATCCAGTTTATTAACATATACTTGCTATGTAAATAATTCAGTTGTTCTCAGAAGAAAAAGGAGACATGAACTGGCACTATAACTCAACCTGAAATATGCTTCCAGGAAAATTATGGCATTCCTCTTGAAGATGGATGTTACAGGTCCATTGCCATCAGTATGGCAAATACTGTGTGCATGTGTTTTTTTTTTTTTAAGTCCAGAATGCTGGATACAAGCCATAAATATTGTTAAGTAATAGATGGCTGTTTGACTGCTGGAGGGGTGTGTCTATACATGCCACTGATATGCATTTCCACAGAGTTATTAATATGGTTTCAATGTTTTTCCACTATGTGAACAAACCAGTGTCATGTAAAATTTTTTTAATCTTTTAAACACAAGGTCAAACAAATGAAAACAAATACATATATGCAAGAAGCTATTTCACAGAAACTGAGCAATAAAAACAGCGAGAGAAAACAAACAAAAATCCTAATCACCATTTGACAGGTTTAACTTTTGGCATTCCCTCCACTGATCAAAGCACTAAGCATAAAACAGGATGGAAAAAAACCTATCGTGTTCAGAAAGTTCAGCTTCAGCAGTATTCAAACTGTGTATGTGTTCTTCTGCATTATCTTCCATTAAAAGAGTTATTAGGAATTGAATTGAAAACTGATTAATAGTGTATTCACAAGAATACACTGTAGCCTCAGACACATAATGAAAAAAACATTCACACTTAAGAAAGGCAAAGTCTGTTCCCAAAAGTTTGCGTGCTCTTCTAAGCACAGGACAGATAGTGACTTGATATAACAACAGACGGACATGTTCCAAGGTAACAAGACTACAATGAATGAGACAAGTAGAAATAAAAGCCCAGTCAGAGCCTGGACTAATTTACAAAAAAGCAAATTCTAAACAACCCAGCCCTGTGTATAAATGGTATCTAAAGCATATGGGCAGAACTTAAAAGTCTGTGTAACAGACAGTGCAATAAAGCATTGCACCACCACAAAGGTCAGTTCTGTCCCAGTGCAATCCTGGGATCCTAACGCCTGGTCCCATGATAATTTCAGTTTAGACTTAGTATACCACTGTGCAGAATCCCACTAACTTTACCTGTTATCTGATTTTTCCTTCAGAAAAAAGCATGCTTACCAAACCAGCCCAGAAAATTAAGAAGAGGAGCAACCAGAGAGTGTCTGTGCACTTTCTGTAAATGACCGGTCTCCATTCCCTTAGTTCAGAAACACTATCTCCGGAATCCTAAAATGAAATAAGGAAAGAAAAGAAAAAAACCCCATACTTCCTGTGAAATTAAGTTTCAAGCGTCCGAGATTTCTGAAAGAGCATAACCTTGCACTTAAAATGGCAAACGCCTATTAGCTCTCTGCCCGCAACAGCTGCGCAGCTGCCACCCCACCGCGCTCCACTCCGCACCCGCCGCCCGCTTGCAGCCCCGCACCGGCCGGGGCAAGCCTGGCCCCCGCCGCAGGCCTGGCCCCCGCCGCGGGCCAAACATCCCGCCGCAGTCCCGGGCACCGCTCCGGCCCGGCGCTCACCTGCAGCCGGCCCCCGCGCCGCTCCATGCTCCCGCCCGCCGGGCAGGGCCGGGCCGCGCCGCGCCGTCGGGCTGCGCGGGGGCGGCCGTGGCGGGGCGACGCTGGCTACGGGACGGGGACGGCACCAGCGCCCGCCCGGGAGGAGCGGCCCGGCCGGGCGGTGGCACCTCCGGCAGCTCCTCCTGCCGCGGTGGCCGGGCACTGCCAGCCCCGTCCCGGCCGCTCCTCCCGGCGCCGCGCGGCGGGCGGGCCGCGGCCCCGCCGGGCAGCTGCCTTTGCCGGGGAAAGGGCATTTCCCTCCACGAGACACAAGCGCCGGCGGGGCCAGGGGCCCGCAGGCGCCCCGCGGACGCGCGGGCGGAGCTCGCCTGCCCGCCATTGGTACAGCCCCTTTCCGCGGCCCGGCGGATGGGGTGCTTCGGCCGGGGAAGGCAGCGCCCGGGAGCCGCTGCTCGTAGCAGTGCGGCCGGCGGGACGGACCCCGGGCCGCCGGGGGCCCCTCCGCTCCCGGGACACGGCAAAGGCCGAGGGGCCGCCCGGGCTGGGCCCGCCTTCCCGCGGGGCAAGGGGCTGGCGGCAGCGCCCGGCGGGAGGGACGGGGCGAGCCTGAGGTTCGGCCCAGCCGTGGGTTTGCAAACGGGCACTGGCCAGAGCGGGAGGTTTATTTTTCACCATTAATTAGTTCATTTATGGGCATAACTGGAGCTTTGTTATTGCCAGGACAAAACGCGGGCTGTCTCATTGTGTAAAGCCAACTGATACCGGTACCCGTTTGGCTCTTCTGGCTGCACTGTCAATATAGTCAGTCATAGGTCCTTTTCAGCCTTTTTTGTTTGGTTCGGGTTTTTGTTTGTTTGTTTGCACAGTTACATTACACTGACGTGGTATGTTAGACCATAATTACCTCTCATCGATGTCCGTATGAATGTCGCGTGCACAGGAATAACCACGCTGAATTAGATCAGTGCTTGTAAGTTGAATGACCAATGAATGCAGAAAACATTAGCTGCTTTTAATAACCTGTTTTCTCAGTGCTGTCCCTGTTGTCTTTCTATTTATATGTTCACAAGTTCGTCTCCATAATCTAGAGAAAAATAATAGCACAAATTGAAAAGACATTAAAAGTACATTTTTGTTCCTTTCCTGACAGCCAATGGAAAAAATGCCCTCTTTAGGAAGTAATACATCTGCAACTACAATAAAATTGAATTAAATTGAAGCTATTTTGGAAAGCTGGTTAAGAATTGATCCATCTTGTGCAGGACACAGAGCACTAGGCTGGTTTTGCCTAGAAAAAAGAACTTGCTCTGGTTCTCAAGTGAAAATGCAGAATGAAACTTCAGTGACAAACTAGCATAGATGGAAGTAAATTGGTAATATCAGAAACTGGAATTTTAAAAAAAAGAGTTAATCTCTGACCCAGAGCATTTCAGAGGCCTTCTAAGCTAACTGGAAATAACATTTTTCAAAAAAAGTTAACTTGTACAATGTTTCTGAAATTGACTTCTTAACTGATTTAACAGAGCTCAGTACAATTCTGATTTACATTTATACCCCACCCCAAGAAATGATTCTGAGAAAACATGACAGGAAAGATTTCTAAAAACTCTGTGTCTTACAAAGGAATTATTAAACCATTTAGTTTCCAGCCAACTCACAGTTCTTGTCTTTATCAGCATTGTGCCCTTTAATGCTCATTATTCCTCAGTTTGTAGAGAGTTTTCATAATTTGTGTGAAAATGAGAATAAAATTCTAAAATTTAATATTCATTGCAAAAGTAATTTTGTGTCTATAGAACGTAAATAGAGAAAATAGCTTTTCCTTCACTTTCCACTATTGTGCTTTAAAAATATGTGAAAAAAGTTATTTTCCCTTAAAATACAAATGTGAAATTTCATGTGAAACTTAATTTTTTTCCATGAGAAGTTTAGTATTTTGATTATATCAAGAAAAATGACACAAATTATTTATAATTTTTAACCTAGACAGAAAGAGTAACCTCATTATCTGATTAAGAAAAATCATTCTAAAAGAACAATACCAATGATGAAGGCTGATACTAGAACTTGATGGCTTGCTGTCATCACATGCTAATATTAGCTTTCATTGTTGATCTGGCCCTTTTTGAATGATTCTTCTTAAGCTTTGTGTTATTGTGAATAAAGGAAAACAGCAAATGGAACAAATGTTTTTAATAAAATTCGGATTCCAAGCAAGTGAAGTTCATGGAAAAACACTGGAATCAGCAGTAAGGCCTGCTTTTACCAAGCGATATCCAGCATAATTCTTGTATTCCTTCAGTTATCCTAGGAAAAGTTATCTTATACTTGATAGCAAATAACTCAGGATTAGAATAGGATATTTTTTAAATTGTGAATTAAATATTTTAATTGTAGTGGGTTTTTTTCTGAATTTCAAAGGCGATCAAATAAAACATTTATTCTACTTCGTAACAGCTGAGTAATTTTACCGTGCGTCACCAGGTGGTGCCCTGCTCCTTGTTTGGAGTTAACAGCGCAGCATTTCGGATTGGCGCAAAGAGGCTGATGCTGTGCTTAGCCGGTAGTCACAAATGAGGATTTTCATGTTACAGTTGAAGAAAATACCAGGAAGCATGGCTCAGATTGGATAAGGAGTTTAAACAGCCACATCCCAAATGTAATATGGGAAACTCTGGCTTGTTATTTGTCCAATCTCGCAAGTGCCCAAATCACCAAGATCAATTTTAAACTTTCTCTCTTACCACTTTCACAGGAAGGAACCTGATTCTGCAGTTGAGTAGTTCAAGCGCTTGGCGGGGGAGTAGGGAGTTTTAGAATTGACATTTTGTAGCATTGATCCAGTTTAACCTGAAATAGAAATGACATAAAAAAGAGTTGTGGAAAAGGAATATTGGTTTACAGAACTGTTCCTTTTATGATAGCACTAATGACTTGGCCAGAGAGGTGTTCACCGGCTTGTGCTTGCTCTCTCTCTCTGGTGAGAAACCCAGGTTGGAGCCTTTGGCCTCAATCCCTTGGTCTACATGCACAAGATGCTGACTTTATAACACGTTGCATCTAAGTCTTGTATCCAACTACAGCCACTTTCCTGGGAGATTAGTATGATGATTCATTTGTGAGTCTTCACTGCTCTCTCGAGTATGTTATCTTTCTGGTAAAGTCAAAAAAGATATTTAAAAACCTGGAGTACCAGAATTCAGAGTGATTTAATTGTGAATTAAGACAGTAACCATTCCACCTGCTTGGTGTGTTGTGGTGGGAGATTAACATTTACATTTTCAAGGCTACTTGTAGTTTTTAAGAGCTTTTTTTACGTTTCCCATCTTCAGACATGTTTATCAGCATCAACAACAGAAATACTGCAGCAGTGAAAATTCATGGGCATTTTCCTCTGGTTTCAACCCTATGCTTTTCACAAAGGCACCCAAAATATATCTAGAAGAAAAACAGACATAAAGTCAAGCTTCCTGACTCCAAGCCTTTGCTTTAATCACAAGGTTCTTGTTATTTCTTATGAGTGTGGTTTATCCATGAGTTTATTCATGGATAGTGAGTCTTGGTGCTGCCTGCACTTAAGGTCCAACTTTCTTCCAAGAAACTTACTTGGTTAAATCTGGGGCAGGAATCTGGGTTGGGAGAGGAAGGTCTTAAATGAGAGCATGACAGTTCCTTGCCAGACTGGTTAAGCGAGATGACTACCCCTATCTGTACCCCCTTCTGGGTGAAACAAGAGCAGAGACCAATTACTTTAATAGCAGGACACAGCAACTGAGAAAGTCAACCTAAAAGCAAATATTTTCTGCCTAATTAGAGAATGTGCAGCTGAGCATAATTTCCATTACTCTCAAATGATCTTGCTTGTGTACAGTAGTTTAACAAGTAGGCACAATTCTCCATATGTATTTATGTTACCTGGAACATCCTGAATTGAAACACCCAGAGACTGAACATAATGCCACCTATTGTGTTCTGGCTGCTAGGCAGGTTTTCTGACAATTTCCACTCTAAGACCTGGTGTTTATGTCCTTGCCTCACTTGAACCATTCAGTCTGAAATCTCTCATTGCAGGTGCTGAAGATTTTTGGACAACTTCAGCACAAGTTATTCAGTCATTTCTAAGGATGAAATGAGAGATGCAGACATTATGGTATCCCCTTTTTGGGTAGTAGTAAAGAAATTCTTATACATGAATTGGATCAGAGATTTTTAATAGACAAGGAGAAAGAAGTGTCTTCTGCTTTTTCTCATGTCTGAGAAAATTCATCCACATTTGCCCAAATCACTTTGATAAATCACAGTGTATGCTCAGTCAACCTGCTGAGCTTCATAGCTAAGGAATCTGAAGACTGTGTCTGCATGGTGTACTCCTGAACCTGCCTGAGACAGTTTGGACTACCCTGAAATATGCTTCTGACCTGCCTCATAATTTCACTGTTTTGCCTGTGCCTCGGTGATTGTCCTGATGGTGGCCAGACACAATGGACAAAGAAGGATCCTGAGATGAATGTAAAGAAAAACAAAAGGAGAAACAGCTATTGCTGTTAAACAGCTTCTTGGAGTTGATAAGGAATACTTTGGTTAATAAGGAAAGCTCTCTGAGGAGCTCTCCGAGAAGGATTAGGGATTCATAAAGGTCGGTATCAGGAAGGATCATTAAAGCATTTAACTGAATGCTGTACATAGTGGGCCGTTATGCCTCTGTTGAGCCACAGTAACTGTGACTGACTGAAAGCCAGGACTAGCTCAGCAAAGACACTAGAAACGGAAGTTGTAAAGGAAAATGGAAGATTATGACAGCAGGGGAATGGCAGCCAGAGAGATGAGGTGGACAGAGGACTAGCTGTCGGGGGATAGCATGCAGGATTGGAGTGAAGGGTAAGACTGGATGTGAATGAGACTGAGAGACAGGAGGAAATGGCTGGAAAAGGGGGGTGAAGATTGAACAAAGAAGGAACCTGAGAGCTAAGGAGGGGTAGAATTGGTATAAGGAGTTTATACAGCAGGCCAGGGAAGAAGAGGGTAGATCAGAGAAGCATGAAAGCTATGTGGGGATTAAACAAGCAATAGCACAAGTTCTGAAGGTACATAAAACATTAAGACTGTAGGGAATGAGCAAAGGAATCCAGGTCTGCTACCACTCCCTCTCACAGCCGGAGTATCACATTTCCTCTGCTGTCAGCAAACATCCACAATGCTGACTTGGAAGTGCGCTGTCACACTCTGGCCTAACAACTCAAATTACCTTACCAGGTTTCTGATCAACCTGCTAGTATTGTCAGTTACTCCACTGGATCAGCTGGCAGGCATCTGTCCTATGTATCTAGGGAGTCCAATCCTTTTGATGACTTGAGTTAGTGTATTTATGATGCTTCATGTTAGCTTTTCTGTTCACTCATCTAGAAAATCCCACCTGATAATATATTTACAGCTGGAAAGTTAACTACTCTGTTATCCATATAATAATGAAAAGGCACAAAAGATAAAATAAACAATATTTTTTCCTAGTAATTTGATGATTTTTGAGATGCTCCACTTCTCAGCCTTAAGAGTCACTTGAATTAAACAAGTTAATAACCAATTAATAAGCCACTTATTTCCAGCTTCCAAACAACATCGATCCCACCTTCTTCTGGATATCTGCAATGCATTGAGAAGCTTTATTTGTATTTCAGAATATTGATTATTGAGTAGATTATCCAGGGATCTAGAAGAATAGAGTGTATACACCTTATAGCCCAGCTATATAGCTTTAGCTTACTACTGCTAATGACCACCTCTCCTGTGACTTACCAACCATATGAATCATTCAAGGAAGGAGTACAATGCCACAAAGTTAATTTGTTCCACTTTCCACACGAGCAAGCAGAGATCTGCACAAAGAGCCCTTTCATCCCTGTCAATACGCAAACTAGAGTACAGCCTGACACTAGGAAAGTGTTTTGAGTGTGTTTGCTGAGCTGAATCTGATAATAAACTTTAGAGCTGACTCATTTCAATGTTTTAGAACAGAGCAAGAGGATCAGTGTTTCGGGGTTACATAGTGCTTTATATACCAACCCAGACAAGAAACAGCACTAGAGCTGCAGCTTTGTGGGATGTCAGAATTACAATATTACTCAGTATTCTGACTGGTAAATGGCATGGGTAGCATAAGATGAAAGAGCTTGAACTGGAGCTACTTCTGTTGTTCAGGACTGTTAATGTGCCTCTCCAGTCCAAAGAGTAGACATGCCAGTACATTTGAGTGCATCAATACCGAGAACAGAGGAGTAATTGTATTGCTCTTCACAACACTCCCAAAAAAGCCAGGGAAGAGAATTGCTTGAGTTTCAGAGAAATTGAAAAGTGAAAGATGTGGATTTGTAAGGTTGGAGAAGGGTGGCTTGTTCTGTAAGTTATGTAAATGGAAGGAAGGATGGAAGGCATTCTTGAGAGCCGAGAAGAAAACAGAATAACCTAGGATAAACCCAAATCAAACAGGCAGCTAGCAAAAGGCATCAAGCTGGACCACATGGAATCTGCAGAAATATCTGTGACCTACACAGTCAGATCTAGTTTGGAATGCAAAAGATGAGAGGTTTTTATTAATTGGGTGGAGACCAGGGCAGTGTGGTTTTTATCAACACTGAGATAAGCAACATATTCATTACAAGGACAAAAGCGGAGTCTTTTGTGCCAGCACAAGATCCTTCACTGTTAGTTTGGTTCTTGTAAGGACAATTTATATTAGTGGATTCAGCTATGGAATGATTGCCAACGAAAATCATGTCGAAACCAGACAGCTTGGACTGTAGACTTGACATTAGGCCCTTTTAGAAGTGCTGCTGCAGATTTTCCCACTTGATGTCACTCTCGGGCAATTTTGTCAGCCCTGATCTTTGCCTACAGCAGAAGGGTTATGAACTCCAGATGGCAAGCCCATGTATAGAACATCACTTTGTTTCCAGTATCTTCAAAGTGGCTTAAGTGCAATTTTGTTGTTGCTTTTAGTTTTGGACTTTGTGGGCACTGCTTTTCACTGCTAACTACTTAAGACTAATTTCACAGATTTATTGTGTCTAGATGTTTATTGCATGGAGGTTCAAAAGTGTGTATAATTCTATCTGTGTTTTAGAGTTTTCTTTTTAAAACAAAACCTGTTACTGTATAATGCGGCTTGGACAGCAGCATATATTTTCCTGTTTTTTCTTCTTACAAAGAACACAGCTTTTATATAGAGAAGGCATTAGACCACCTAGTCTATTCAAACCTAATGCTCCCAACCACATCACAGGCAGCTAGCAGAGAATCTACTTAAGTTATTAGGCTATTTGTAGACATCATTGTATTCACTGCACAGTTTGGCCTATTACTGCAATTACTATACATAAGAATAATCATTACTTTAGTCAGGGGTTCCAGGATAAGGCTCTTAATGTGTAATAATGTGTTTCTGCATAACAAGATCCAAAGTTCCACTGCAATGCACATCAAAAAGACTCAAAGACATGGCATCTTCATTGCTTGAAAAGAGAATACTGAACATCCTGCCTTGGTCAGCCTGTTAATAGCAGGAGGAAAGATGACTATTTGCTTAGTGCCAAAGAATCAACAATCGGCTCTATAAACACTGATGTTTGAACAGCAAGTTTAAAAAATCTGTGTGTGGCTAGTCATGTTGAGTCAGATAACGGCCCACGAGATGTCTATTATTTATCTGACCTATTCTTTATACTACCTTTGGTTCACCTTCATGTATTTAAAGAGACTTCTCATAAATTACCTGCTCAATTAAAGTTTCACCTTAATTACTCATGAGAAGAAAATCAACAGTGAGTGGAATGCAGTCAAGGAACCAGCAGTCAGTGGCAGTATTACGGAATATGTGATGGCATGAGTTACGTAGACAGTTTATTCATCTTCATTAAAGTTATACTGAATCAGCAGCAAGGCCACATATGAGAAACCTCTCAGATGAGTAGCTCTAACTCATAGGACTTCTGTACTCATCCTTATAAGCACAGCTATTTACAGGATAAGAGTCCAATAGCTGAAATATTTGCTAAGAACAGTGGTCCAGTTGTTCAAACCCTAACTAGATGTGGAATAACTACAGAAATAATTCCAACTCTGTTAAGAATTCCCAGGATCCAACATTATATCCTACTGTTTCAGGGAGAGGAACCCTGAAATCTGAAGTCTTTTCCATGACATTTTAATTTTCCCCACTATCCAAAAAGACATGGAATATTGTTACATGTTATATATCAGAGTCTCTTGTAAGATCTTATCCTGCACATACACATGAAGTTCAGCTAGTCAGAGAAGCTAGGTTCTACAAACAGAAGCCTCACAGCCCCATGTCATTGGCCAGCCCTACTCTGTTTCAGGCCTCCATCCAGTTGCGTCGTGGTATCAACAGATACCTCAGGTATCAATATATGGTTTCATACAATTTTTAATCACTTTGCATCAGTGTTTCCATTGATTGTTTCAAGTGAAAGAAGAAACGCCTTTCCTATGATAGCAGTAAGATCAATATTCACTAATTTTGTAGTATTGGCACTAAAGTTACTTTTGTTCTATTTCTAAGATTAGTTTTAACAACTGCATTCTTCTGAGGTTTCTTTTCAAGTAATAATACTGATTCTGTAATAACAACTCATCACTCTGGTCATAATGCTTATTATAGAATCCTAATGCAGCTTATAAGCAATGTTATTTTGTAAAATGTTTTTGTGGTGTTAGGTAAAATGAGATACAGCATAGCTTTTGTAGTAGACACTGAGACCTATGTAAAGAAGAATGTACCTAAATGTCTAGATATTTTTGCAGTATTGATTTAGGTTAATCTTTGCACATAAACCAAGGAGTGTTACTCATCTGTTGTAATTAAACAACAGAACAACGGTATTCCTATTCTGTCACATCAGTAAAGTTATGGGATAGCTACTGTATTTTGATAACATTCACGCAATAAAAAAGAGTTATCATTCTACTAGCTGTTGCTACAAGAGCTACGTTTTTCCTAGTAACTGTGTACCATTACAGTGGAGTAAACTATTAGGTAATGCATGATACAAAAACACTTGATGGAAGGTAAAAATATCTTCTTTGAACAGCTATTTGAGGAAAAAACATTTTGCAGCAATCCGCGTGTTTAATAATGGAAAGATATTTTGAAAAGAGGATGTTGTCCCTCTTTCTAGTGACTAAAATTTGAAGTAGTCTGAGCAATGGCAGTATAATAGTTTCCTGTTCACGTAACATGTTTGCACAACATAATGTTGCTGATAATGCTAACTAGTAAAGTGTATAACAACCAAAGGATGTGCATGTGTCTGGGAATTCCCATGGTCCTTCCTGTCTACCAGTAAAGGGTATTTGTAGGAATAAGACAAAACTAACATCTATGGGCTAATCATGCAAACTCTTATTCATACAGTTTACCGCTCTTCACCCTGTTGACCTGTGAACTTTATGCTTCAAATTTCCATATTTAAACAGTCAATTATGTAGCTAGTAGTAATCCAGCTTTCTGTCAACACTTGGCTCAGAAAATTAATAACCTGCCGTAACAAAAACGATTTTAAATTTGATTCTGTTTGGTGTATTTAACTGTTCCAGAGGAGCTAGAGGAAAAAGGTGATTCTGCTCTGTTTCTGGCTTTTCTCTGAAGCCATAGGTCAGGTAGTGGTCTGGCTGCTATTGCTGAAAGTGGAGTATTTTGAAGCACACCAGGACATACCAGCAAATTGCACCCAGAGTGTGCCCCCATACGATTATTTGTTTGTGGTAAATTACTTGCTCATTCTTGCAGGAAAAATTTGCATATGATTGTGGTTTTATGTAGGGATCTGGCCTTTAGATAGTTTCTCCCTTCTTCTGTGCCTCACTGCTGTCAAGCAAGTATCTTCACCTCTCCATGCCTCAGTCCTGCCTCTTGCTTTGGTAAACTGGGAGCAGCTGTATTCATCTACTCTCATAAAGCACTCTCAGATCTGTGTATAAAAAGCAAGCTGTCTTTGCCACAAACAGCTTTGTTCATTATTTTAATCTGATTATGGTCTGCTATGGACCATACTCAGTGGAAGGTGAAAAATGTGTATATTGCATAAAAGTTATAACTTCGATGCTACTTATGTAAAAAGATTGTTGAAGTTTTAAAAATAGTGGTCAGTGTACATCAGCTTTCCTATTTCCACTGATTTATTAAAAAAAATTTCAAGTATTCATTTTTTTACTAGGAAAATAGACATCAAACCCAAATATATTTATTTTAGATAATGTAATCTGAATAAAAACATTCAACTGTGATATGTTTCCCCCAGGAATCGGCTATCTGCAAAGGAGCGTCAACATTCACATCACTGGGAGTCACAGCTGGAGCCAAATTTCCTTGAATTTTTTTGAAAACCGATAGTTTTTTCTGCCATCTCTCCACGAACAATGCAATTTCCATTCTCACTAAGACACAGTCCCAGAGAAGTATATATTGTATGTGTATCTGATGCTTTGAAAAAGACAATAGCTATAGCTCAGAATTTTAGCATGTGTGGTCTGCATTACTTATGACTCTTCTTCAAAGAGGGTTATAAAATAAATGCTGGGGTCCAAAGTAAATAGTGTTTCAGCCATTGTTTAACAATGCACGTCATGGATGCAGACTGTTAAATGGCACCTGATCAGATGTGTGGGCAGTAGCTGCAAGTTTGATTATGCGTATTAACAAGCTGTACTCCATGTTTCAGTCCTAGTTACTGTGGAATGCCCTAAAGTCTTTGTTTAGACTTAAAAGCATGAAGATATTTATTTTCCAAACATGGTAAGCTGCCAGTGTGGACAAGGCATTGTGTTTCTTTGGACCTTATTTTTAAAGCTCTTCTGTTAATATGTTTGCAAATCAAGCTGCTAGTCATGTCTTCATGTTGCAGCTTGCTTTTCAGGCTTTTCCATGAGAACAAAATGGTGGTACTTTAGTACACTAGAACACTTCAGATTTCTGCAAGTATGTGTAATTTTGGTAACTGGAAGGAAGTTCCTTATTGCTCATACTCATGTTTGTTGCAAATTTTTGTACTTTAGAAATCCGCATGTGAAAATGTCACTTCCTTCCCTCTAGTGATCAGTGAAGTAGCTTTTTAATACTGGCTGAAGAGCTTTATTTTTCATGCAGTTGTCCATTCTTCTTTAGATTCAGTTTATATATATCATGTGGCAAACTAGCGGCTAGTGCTAATACAGAAAATTTGGTGGGATATGGAAAACAAAACAACTGATGTCTCAAAAGCTCCAAGGCCAGAAGAAGCAAAAGCTTCTGCAAACAGAAGAGTTAAGGAAACGGAGAGGAGATGTGCCTCAGGACAGTGATCTTAAGTGCTTGGGTCATCAGGGAGGAAACAGGCATTGTGAGTGTAGACAGCAAACTTTCTCAGGCAATCTCTTGCTATTTTTCCTTTGTTCTTACTTATAATACAGACAGAATGAATTTACAAATCTCATGAGTCTCACTTCTGTTCATTATTTCAATGGCAAAATATAGAAACAGACCAAAACCTGTCTGTCTATTCAGAAACATTGTAAAACAGTAAACAAAAGAACAGTAAAGTTTGGGGACAAAACCAAAAGCAGGCATTCAGTATGATTCTCATCTGTCATTGCTCATTGTGGTAAAGGCAAAAGCAAGATGTGGAAGATCTGGATATTAGCTGGATGTGGAAAATTCTGGATATTAGCTGGTTGCTAATATTTGTTGTCCTTCCCAATGTCTCAACAAATTAATTCTGTAGCTGTCACACCTCGTGCCTGAACCTCTCCGGGGATAGAGGCACCTTTGTCAGACTGTCCCAGTTTTCTGGGGTTTGTGCATATTGATTCAGGGACTTTGAGTTAGGCATACAGTTATTTACCAATGCCATCCAGTTTTTGGTGGCCTCAGAGTACAGATGATATAATAATAGCTTCTGAGACACTCACCATCTGTAACAGTAGTTACTGTGTATAAATTCTTCTCCTAAGATGAAGCTGATTGAATAATGATTTCTTTGACTTATTCAGCCTTTTCTTCTGTTTATGAAATGCCAGTGACTTTTTTTTTAAGGTTGACTTATTAAACCCATATGTGGGTTTTTTGCCTTTTTTTACTTTGTTGATCACCAGTTCTAAACCGAAGTTGTCTGTTCAACTGTGACTGGTTGAACAGAAGTATGTACTGCTGTTCGTTTCTGATGATGAGTCTGAAAACTTTTATGGAACAAATACTGAACAGACGGTTTCATAATACACATTCTGCAATGCTAAACTAAAATGCTCAAGTGCTTTCGCATGTAGAATGGATGCAAACATGAACAAGGTAAATTGATTAATTTATATATTCAGCTTGCTGATAATAAAAAGCATAATCATTATTTGCCCTGTGCTGTTTAAAATCTTATTGGCATATGGGTAACAGCACAAATTAGTATGTAATTGTCAATATACTGCATATAGTTAATAGCATTGTGGAGGTAATTGTCTGAATTGTCTGTGTTTAAACAGTGATGAAAAAATAGTATCAGAGCCTGTTAAATAAAACTATATTAATAGTTAAAAACTATTAGCTAAATAACTAATAGTTTAAAATATATTAAAACTAAAAATCATTGATGCCTAACATATTTTGTCTCAGGCCTACCCACTCGTCAGCACCTTTTCCGGGGATATATATATGCCTCTTTACAACTATTGCTGTGACCACACCATGGTACTGTGAGGATACAGGTGGCCAGATACTTTGCGTAGTTTTAGGGCATTCCTGAAACCCAAAATAACAAACCAGTTAGTAACCACAGGTACACACTATATGGCCATGTTCACCTTGCATTATTCTCTAAACTGAAAAGCAAATTGTTAGGTCACAATATTGTGAACTTTCAGTGTGAATATGAACAGCTGAAACAACAGTAACTAGGAGTGGATGGGCAGATGAGCAATGCAAAACTATCCATCTGTGCTTTGATTCATAGAAATGAGTGGGCCAGGAACAATGAGAGATGGGCAGATTCATTACTTTGTTTCATTCTTCTGAAGAGAAACAATATAAGGAGGACAGAAAACAGAATATGCAACGCTGTTGTTATTGTGTTTGTTTCTAATACAAGAATTTACTTCATTTTTCTTAGCCTGTTACACCAAATTTGGGAAAGAGAAAACAAATAAAAAGTGAACAAAGGAAAAATAGGTGACAGAGACTGACTCATGCCTATTCACAGCCCCATCAGATGGGGCTTGCATGATCCAGGTGGTTTAAATTGGGGTAGCCCTATTGTTACAGCCAGTTGGACAGACAGAAAATGTCTCTGAAACTGCCAGACTGGAATTTTTACAAGAGTTACAATTGACAGAAACCAGCTGTAGTAAGAGATGAAGTCAACAAATATACTCAGTAAAGTCTAATAAAAATAATCCTTGTGTGTATGCCTGTACTTCAGCTTGAACTCTAGGCTGGCAGTAGTCAGCCTGTTGCTCAGGGACACTGCAGGTCAGCAAGACATCAGAAGGTAACATGCAAAATGACTGCAAAAAGATTATACCTCTGTCCGCTTCATATATGCACAGCAGTGCACACAATTGGCAGAGCTGTGTCAGGGCTTCCTAGCAAACTGTCCACAGCTCCCACAGGCCTAAAAGTCACATTATGTCTGTATCCTTTGTATTTTTCACTAATATGTGTAGAACAGCTAAGCTGTAATACTGTAAAGCAAGAACACTGTGCTTAGCCAAACAATAAGTACTTCACCTATTTATCTTCCCTCAAAATACCAAATAATAGTGGGTTACGTAATGGCATTTCCTCAATGCAGTCAAGCAGACACCTTACCAGAAAAGGCTGCAAACACCAATCCAGATTAATTTCTATGCTCATCCATGCAATGATGGCACACAGTACAAAGACAAGTGTTTCGCTGCTGCAAGAGTCCCTCTGAGACAGACAAGGGACCCCAGAATATATTCCAGCACTTGACTTTGCCTCTCTGGAAGGGAGCAGATAACCATTCCTCATGCTCTGTCTGCCCCAAGCCATAGTGCTTTGAAAACGTAAGGTCTGGTCCAAAGTCTGGTAATCTTGGATATTCTAACTGAACATACGTTTCACAAACTATATAAAGTGAATTTGCCATGCTACTTGTTCTGCTCCAAGGCTCTAAAAAGGATGCCAAAATGAACATGTAGCAGCAAACCCTGCATCTTGCAGACAAACATATATGTTCCATGTCTGGTATCAATGATGTCACAGAAATCACAGAAGCAAAAATGTTAATTGATTAAATTGGTCCCTTCCTTCTCTACCAGAAAGCCAGCACTTTCTCTAAAGTTGAGTCTGGACCAGTTTTGACCGAGGTGATCTGATCAGGTTTTCAGCGTTTATCCAGGGTACCTGTTTTATGGCCAAAATATTGTCCTGTCATTATCCTGCAGATTATTGCTGGTCCCTAGAACTACCCTAGTAATCTTTTTCTTTCCCATTCTACTATTTACCGTTACGATGCTATTGCATTCCCAGAATTGTCAGTAATCATCTTACTCCCTCGGTCAGTTAGTTGTTGACTGATTTAGGAAACAGTGTAAAAATGTCTGAAGTGAATTGAGCTGAAAGACTGTAAATAATGTGGTAAGGAGCTATGCAGTATCTTCAAGGCTTTTAAATACAATAAAAATATTTACTCAACAATCATCTCTAAAGTATATTCTTTAGGAAACAGCTGCTCCAAACAGCCTTCCCTGTTCATGGCTTAAAATTAAAACAAAACAAAGTAAAACCATAAAACTGGAAAACAGAGATGTCATTAACGCTCCTTCATTTATACTATACAGATTCCAGCCTTGTTCAATTTAATGCAAAGTTTATTCCTCTGGAAAAATCATGACTGCCAAAAATAACAACTTGATGAATGATGATCAGCAGTAAATACAAAATGTTTATATTATGTTATGTACATAGCCCTTAAAAAGTTGTAACAAAACTGAGCCATTGCCTTGATCAGACACAGAAGAATCCTCAGCTGGAGGAAGTGGTGCAGTGAAAAAGACAAAATAACAAACACAAGATGCGGCCCCTTTTCAGATATACACTAAGGATGATCACAATTGTTGTCTGTTTTGCCATTAGCAGGACATCATTATCTGAACACACTAAGACAAGTGAGGCTTGAGGAACCATATATAAGTAATGCTGGCTTCTGAAAAGTTGTATTTCTCCAGCAAGGACAAAAACATCTGACCAAACTAACAAGATATTTTTATAAGCGAGTCCCTACAGTACTTGGTTCACTGCAGAAAATGCAATGCCAAATTCATCCTTGGCATCAGAGCCAGTGCTATTATTTGCAGGACGCAAGTAATGAAACTTGCAAAGGGTCATCCCCTTTCACATACTTGTATAATTCATTTTAAGAAATAATTTTACTAGATGATGCAGAGAATGGGGACATGAAACTCCTCAAACTCCACCTCCCTGAAGACACTGAAGGGAATACTGTTTCATTGTGAATCGACTTGAAATGTAAGGAAATGGATATTAAATGTTTTGATTCCTGAATATTTCGGTATGTTTTTTTCTGACTGAAGATGACAAAATATGGTATTTTGTCATTCTGGCACTTATTTTTTTCAGGACTCTGAAAATGTCAATATTTCACTTGTAATGAAAATATAATACATGTTTTAATGACGGCATTCCCTATTCTGATTTTTGCATTACTGAGTTGACACGGATCTATTTTGTTTTAATAAAACTGCAGCCAAAGTATTCTGAGTTAAACATTCATTAAATACTTCTGTTAGTATGAAAATGTTCTCAATGCGCTATTGAAATACTGCAAGTAAAATTGAAATTTTCACTGCAGACATGTTTATGTAAAATAAAAACATATTAATTACTCTCTCTCAAAGTTTATGTGGTCTGAAACTTAACTGAAACTCCTCTCTGCCAAATGAGTCTCAGAGTTTGAAAGAACTGTGGATTTGCATTTGAGATTTAAGACATTAAATGTAGCTATTTATTAGAAAGGATCCAGACACCACTGGAACTGCATTTCAGACCCTAATAATGGATCTCACAGTCCTCAGTAGTGATTTAAAATAACATAGGGACATGTCACAACAAGATGAGAAGAGAGAGTGTTTGTTTTTCTGGTGTATGTCAAGGTCAAGGACCCTATTGCCAGAAATAAAGATGCTTTTGTTTTCTTCTGATGATCCAAAATGTATGTGCTTAGACGGTATTTGAGAACTCTTTTGGTTATGATGTCAAATCTGAAACTAGGAAGGACTTCACCTTTCATTTACTTAAGCAGGCAGAAAAAAAAAAAAAACAATGCCATAATGACAAGAAGAAATTCGGAGAGACAAATCTCTTGTAGTTTAAGAGTACTTGTAGTTTAGGAATAACAATAACCACAGCATATCAGAGGACTCAGTCTAGGGCTAAGAAGGTCAGGCCATAAAGAGTACAATATAGAAAACACTTAATCATGTGCTTTTATAATTCTCACTTGGTTTTAGCTGTTAGTAGTTTATCAGGAAAGCAAAAGCCCTTCTTCATACCTTCAGCTCTATTTTCCACTGCTCTCTCCTGACTCTTTTTCTCCATTACTTTTTGCAGCCCTCTGACAAGTCTAATAGCTGTGACAGCTCAAGGCCTTGCTCTTCTTTCTCAACCCTGTTGGAAGAAACTTATCTTTAAAAGAATGTATTTAAATCAAGGGAAGTCCCACCCGTACAG
Source organism: Phaethon aethereus (assembly GCF_964289735.1). Lineage (NCBI taxonomy): Eukaryota > Metazoa > Chordata > Aves > Phaethontiformes > Phaethontidae > Phaethon > Phaethon aethereus. The sequence continues at coordinate 16,243,746 of NC_138584.1, forward strand.
ATTGTACCAAGCTGGGGTACAAAGAAGTCATGGTGGTAGAGGGAACAGGACAACAGGTCCAACTAGACCTGGTCCAACTAGAGCCTTACTGAAGCCCACATAGTCCTTCCGGCAGCCCACTGCTGACTCCACCTTGGCCTCTCCTGTGCTGGCAGGGAGCACACTGGACACTTCCTGAAGGAGCTGGCTGTGCGTGGTTTGGGATTTCAGGTACTGTGATGCAGTGAAGGGACGAGTAACTATGCATTTATGACAACCTATCCATAATATTCTTCACTTCTGCACATCTTTCTCAATGCTCCTGTTGTCTTTTTCCTGCTCCCACAATTTGCCACTGTCAGTTACCTTTCATCTTGGCTCTGGGATGTAACTGTGACCCTGGCAATGTAACCCTGCGCCAGATTTGGCCTAAGCTGAAGATGTCAACACACCTTAAGCAGGAAAATGAAGGTGTTCTTAATTCCTGCCCATCTGAACAGACTACAACCCTTCCTTAAGGCTATAAATGGCTTATTAACCAGATTCTCAGCCCTATGGAAGCATTTCACCTCCCAGGTCAGTGGCAGCATGTCCTGCCACCGCTGTAGCACATGGTATTCCAGCAGTCAGTTACAGAAGCTAAAGGGTGAGCCACAACAGTGCATCAACCTGCCATGCTGTGAACCATCTGAGAATTGTGATACTTAAAACCTAGTCCTGTAGTTCATTTCATGCCTATTTGGCAGACCAACACTTAGAATATTTCACCCAGCAAAGCATAGACCCGGTGTTCATCTGAAGAGAATAAACAACAAATTAGTGAGGTATGGGCAGTGTCTGTGTTCAATTTTATATATGCCACCAAGCAGTCATGATATAGGACTGAGGGACCGAGCTCAAAGTTTCTGGAGAGGGAGAAGACAGGAGACACAGAATCTGGAGTAGTGGGATGAGGTGTGGTGTCAGTGGGGGTGCAGCACAGAGTTTCAGGGCCCTGGGCTGAGCGAGGTGGTAGGACAGGCAGGGCAGCACTGAGGTCCTAGTGCTGTTTTCAAGGCAGAGCAGACATGGTGGAGTAAAGCTTAGGGGCTGGGAGGATGATGGGAACCAGGTGTGGTGAGAAGGCAGATAGCAGGGCAGGGTTCCAGGGGCAAAGCAGGCATGAAGGAGTGAGACCTGAGGCAAGGGAGGACCATGAGAATGAACCTTGAGCATAATGAGGAGGTGCAGCTCGTGGCACCACTTCAGATGTTGGGCAGGCACCAAGGTATGAGGCTTGGGGCTGAGGAGGGCCACCAGGATGGGCCAGAAATATAGCAAGTCCCTGGCACGGCTACAGAGAAGACAGCGCTTCTGAGGCATGGGCACATGTTGAGGATCAGGGTCCCGGGGGAGGGCTGCCAAGCCCAGCAGATGCTAGTGAGCTGGGCCAGGACAGGCACAGGTGTGGGGACCAGGGTGCGGTGAGAATAAGGAGCAGCACAGCTGAGAGGCTATGAAATGTCGAAATGCCCACACCTTGGCTCTGTACCCAGACAATGACAAAGAGGAAGGAGAAAGAAAGAAATCACATAGAACAAGTGGCAACATGCTCTGTCCCATGATTCTCCCTGGAAACACTTGGCAAAAGAATGGGTTGCTGTTGTAAATGATTTGTGTCAAGTGGCAACAACATGTCTGAGGGACCAAAAGCGGTCTTGAGTGTGCTGCTGTACAAGGCAAGAGACTGTGGCCTGATGGTCTGTTTTTCTTTGTGGCAAAGTTCATTGAACAGTTTGCCATTCTCCTTTCACCCTTCCTCCAACTACTTAGCAGAAGCGTTACCTTTAATATGTGCTCTGCCATGGGACAAATCACATTTCTAAATTATTTTAAGCTTCAGAAGTGAAATAGTTCATGGTATCATTATTGTTATTATTACTATTATTTTGGGGTTTTTTTCTCCAAAAAGTGTCCTTTCCACGGTTTAAAAAAGAAACATGAACAATATATTCTGTGTAGCCAGCTAAAACTGAACATCTAAAATCCCCAAAGAAATGAAAAAGAGTTGACTCCTATGTATGAAAGTTGCTGAGTAATGCTACTCCTTGAAAAAAACTTCTGCTCTAACTCTTGCAAACTATTTGCTAATCTTTCAGACCACATCCTCAAGAAACAGAAGATTTTACTACTCCATGTTGCATAATGTCTGTGGCAGTCATGTTTTTTATCAGTTTTATTGGCACTTAATAAGTATACAAATATTTTCCAGTTCTTTTTGCTTGTTATGTCTCTGTATGATTATACTAAATGCTGTGTCAGAAATTGCTATGAATAGGACACTGTTACATTCCTTAGCACTGAGCAGTACTCTTTCTTTAGAAAGAGGAGGTATAATTTCAAATTGAGCTTTTTTTCCTGTGCGGTGCTAACTATACATGTTAGTTGACATACACATATGTATATGCATGTGACATGCATATGTATACATACACATACTGCTATATACATGACAAAAACCACTGTATTTCTGAATGTTACTGTTCATATGTCCTATATTTTAAATATAATATCCTAAACATAAGAGATTGTACAACCAACCTGCATTAGAGACACATTTTAGAGTTTAATGCCTACTTGTAACGAGACAGAAATAAATACCAAAGTATTTAATTTTGGGTCATAGAAAAGAAAACCCAATACAGAAAAATAACAGTGGAATCCAAAGAAAGGAACTGCTTTCCACCTACCTTCCATGTCTTAATTTTGCATTCCTTGAGAACCTAGAATGGAGAAATGAAAGCTCGTTTACCTTGGAAATGGATCTTAGTGTAACAATAAGAACCTGTACACTCAGATGATGTTCAAGGTCTTATTTCTTTTGATGGTTAAGCATTTCGGTGATTAAAGGTGTCCAGAAACACACAGTGATATGTGGAAGCCATGACAGTATGCTAAACACCCTGGAGGTGGGTATATAAAAATATTAAATTAATTCTCTAACATTTATCAGAAGCTGCAGTGACATCTGCATTACTAGAATATTAAACAGCAGCTAAAGCTGGGATATGTTCAGCTGTGACAACAAGAGAATTCCATTTTAATAGATCACCTTTTAAAGTTATATGACTTTATTATATTAGCCACTGTCTCTTTCACAAATGGAATATATTTGAGAAAAACTTTGTCTAATCTCTACATCAACCTATATTTGTTGATCTCAATCCAGTTGCCAAAGGCTTTTCTCCACGGACCCAGAAGTTTTGTTTATTATGCACGTTACTTTACGCCACTTCCTTTGATGTGTCTCTACAGTCAATCAAATACTATTATTATTACCTCATGGGACAGTCATTTTACAAAACTGTGAGAAAAGATCATGTCTTTTACCTCTACATTTGAGCAGAGCAAATATGCAAAAGATATGCCCTATCCTTACAGCAAATATATATGTTTATCCATATAAACAAATACCCATAGCTGTCAGCAGAACTGACAGACAAAGGTTGCAGGTAGCTTTGGCCAAGGCATTTAACTCTCTGTGACCCAGTTTCCTCATCTGAGAATGAAAGTCATTATCACCTAGACCTCCATCTTCCCTTTATAGTGTCTCTCAGATGAAAACAAGATGTTGTTGTTAGTATAATTACTTTGGTTTGCTTTCTCCAAAATACTTTGAAATACAAGAACAAATATAAACACATGTTCCTTGCTAGTGAGTCTGCTAGCAAGAGAAGAATAGTAAATACCGTTATGTCTCATAGTTTCCTACTATAGACCACCACAACAAAGAAGTACTTTATGGAATATGATCATTACAGTGCTGAACTACTTGAATTAGTTTGTGCTCAGAGGTAGGGAAAGCTCAAAAAGTTAAAATTTGTGTTTGATTTTAAATGCATAGGAGGCATTCAACTATATCTTTGAACTCTTTAAACCTACCAAGATTTCAAAATTCTGATGGTGGCTTCATGAAAAGTGATTCTTCTCCCCAAACCATTTCTATCATATTTGTTTATAATTGTGATGGAAATAACATAAGCACAGTATTTCTCAAGGAATTTCAGTGCTTTTCATTTTGATGCCTGTCAGTTTCTGGTTTAGGAGGCTGCTTAATTCCTTTTTGCAGCATATGCAAATTTGGTATGAGATGCTACAACTAAAACAATATTGTGATGAACAAGGTTTTCACCTTTGGGAACTTGATTAAAATCTGACTTGGATCACATACACAAGCAGTTTCAAGTTTAACACAGGAGGAACATTTGTGATTATATAATATATAGCTATTCAGTGCCCAGAATATGCAAGGAATAAGACACAGAATACTAAATGAGAGCACAACTTCCATGCACTCAGTTTGGCCAACAATACTACAAATACAGACAGATATTTTGCACAGTCATGGCCTCTTAATACTGAGACTGTAATTTTTCATGTATTCTTCAAAGCTACTAAAATTTTTTAAGCTATGTGGTTTAGTAACGATACCATAAGATATGTGTCTGTCTGGCTGATGATTCAAACCATAAAGAATGCCTGGCATTTATTCCTTTTGCTCATTTCTGAGCATTATTTCAGGTAGTGTTTGAGGGTGTCTACATGCTAGACATTCTGGAGCCTGACTGCTTATAGGATGTCTGTCTTTATACAGTATTGTGACATTGGACATGTTTTTGCTAATGCAAATGTTACAGATTCAGAGAACTCTCAACTTGGAGATCTCTTGTGAGAAAGCATAGTCTTGTTGGCTTTGAACACATGAATCTTTTAATGAGTTTTTTTCATAGGGTTTGTTTATGGGAATTAGACTGACTTCTCCTGGAGTGGCACCTACTCGGTATAAACATTTATCCACATGTTCAGTCTACACTTTGATAGCTCTGCTTATATAATGTTTTAAACATAAGCATGTATTTATAATTAAACTGTGTATCCAGACTCTCTGAACAGCAGTCTGTGTTCACAGATGGCCTCTGGGTGAATTTGCTACCGTTGAGGAGAGATCACTGGTGTGCCTTCCACCCTGCCATGCAGGCCTACTAGTAGTGTGGGTAAGCTGAACATGGACGTAGCTATGCCTGCTCAGCCCAAGCCTGCCGCTGTACATCACATAATACCCCGCAGCAATATCAGATGACAGCCAGGTTGCTATACTGTTCCATGACTTAATGTTTCACATAGCAATGTCTTATCAGAAATACAGGTTACCAAGCTTATCTTAAGCAATGTGGGTATCTAGAACACATCATGCTCTTAACTTGCTTGGTCTTGGGACTCATATTTCATTTAGCAGCATAAAGACAGACTACATATGAAAAGAGTCTTTGACATTTGCTTCATGCATGTTTCCAAAGAAATAAATAAAAAGACAATATCTTTCTGTATAAAACTTTGCAACATTGTCAACAGATTTTGTTTCCAATTTTATTATTTCCAAATACTCTGTAAGAACTAGAAATTCAGTATTTAATGTCTTCCTGTAGGATCTTGGAACAGACTGGTGGAGTGGGAGTCCTCTGGCATAGTTCTGGGTACACAGGAATCAGACATTAAGAGCAAAGTTCCTTTGAGTTTGGAAAGATTTCAGCCATACATTTAAGTTTAAAAAAACCATCTGTCTCTGTTCATTTCCAGCATATTTATTTATTTTGAGACAGATGACTGTCATTAGCCTGTTGGCAGGGCTTGGCTTCCTGAGGCGGTGTCATGCTCTCCACTGCTAGCTATTGCTTTTTCAGCTTCTGAATGAAGAGCTTTAGGAGTTCCTTCACCACCATTCAAATGTTATTTCTTACTTTACTTCCGTAAAATCTCTTACATATGACTCCACTACTCTGCAGCCATGAAATTGCAGTCTTGATTCATTTTAATTCTTTTAATTTACATGGGTAAATCTTTTGGTATTTTTCAAAAACTGGGGGAAAAATTTTCAAAAATAACAAGCCAAGTAACAAGAAAACCCTCAAGACATATCAAAACTCAATGTCTTAAAAAGACAACAGAAGCTGTGCAGGCTTCCTCATCCAGTATATAAGCCTGTCTTCCCATATTCTTCTTTTTGGTTGTTTTGGTTTTTTTCCTCAGCAGTAACTAGTGTGGTAGGTGAGAAGTAGCCAGGACAAGAGAAAGAAAGAAATTGTGCTGATGCAAAACTCAGATGCTAAGAAAAAACTTGTAGACTACACTGATGGAAAAATGTTGGTAGAAGTCAGTGAAGGCTCATCAGAACAGTCACAGAAACCATCCCATTTTTTTCTGCAGTAGAGTTTATCAGTTCTCCTACCTATTTCCAAGTCTATATATGGATGGCACATTTTAAGAAGTTGAAAAAAAAGTCACAGAATGCCAAAACCCTCATTTTTCAAAATAGTTTCTACTAGTGCACAATCTCCTTGTTACTTATCTGGTTTCTGTTTGCAATAAAGCTGCAATAAATCAGTACCTTCCTGGTAGTGACTTGGGTCTATCTACTCACAATTGTGGTTAAGCTAACAGTGGTTAAGGAAACTCAGTGAAGGTGGGTTTCTAAGAAAATAACAAGTTGAAATGTTGGCCCTATAGCTAGTAAAAGAAGGAACCAAACAGCTTTGTTCAACTTTCTTTTAACCTGACACTTACTGCACATATTAGTGGAAACATATTCTACCATAATAATTCGTCTGGTCTGTCATTAAGTTTTTCTTTTTACCGGTGTGGGAAAAGAAAGTTATATTCAGCTCGTTTCACTGCTGGCCCCTCAAGCCTGTCTATTTGATGTAAGGGAGTCATTAGAGTTACTTTTTTTTTTTTTTTGACTCAATTTTTTTGTGCTAAGAAATAGAAAAAAATAATTGTCTGATCTGTGGCTTAAGATCTATGCCAAGAAGATGACTGGAAAGTTTCTTAAATTAAAAGTCATATTCTACAGAAAAAAAATCCCTTGGTGTCAAAAAATATCTGGTGTTTGATTTTTGGTAGTTGTACACTTTCAACTCACAGACTAGCCAGTTTGTTGTAGAGGTTAAAATATTATTACTTTTTAAATTTAGTATCTTTCATCACATCACTCAGTTCTCAAGTGCTTTTTATTTCTCTGCTCCATGAATCTGGAAAAGATTGATATCGAAGTGGGAGGCTGTGGAAAAGGAAGAACATCTGACTCATGCAATTAGAAATGGTGGCCAAACCACTCTGCAAGGAGGAGGTAGAATGTCCTGGGAAAACTGAAAATGAGCTGTTGGAAACAAGAAATGCCAACTGTGTTCAATAGGTCTATGTGAATCTGTGTATTTGGTTTATCACTCCAAACATGTACTCAGCTACACACATTTAAAATTAATGTGACAGAAGTTGACACAAGTAACAACTGAATTAATGAAATTAATTTTATAAAACCTACAAACTTACTAGGGCTTCTCTGTGTTTGAAAGAATGGTATGGATGTTTCTATATTAAAATTCTGTTGGCATCTGTAAATATTAGTAAGACTGATCATTATGTAAATAGATCAGAAGTTTTCTTTTGACTAAAAATACAGTTTTATGCTCAAAAGTGATGCAATCAGTTGTTTAATTAAAAGTTTGTACTCAAAGCCAACTTTATTTTGGAAAAGAAGAAACACATTTTTGGAACTGTTATCCATGTGACTATTGAGTCAGGTATCATCTTTTTCTTATTACTAGGTAGCTGATTTTTATTGCTTATTTGCCTTTATTGTATACATGGGAGCTCAGTTTTTTTAACAAGCAGAAGTTAATACAGTGATGTCCTCTACTAGGTAAATCAACAACTGAGATTTCAAAATACTTCCTCTGCACATGAAAAATTAAGTAATTGGGGCATGGTAACTATGAGGGCATATGGGACCTCTCCAAATACAGTAAAGTGAAGAGGCCTGATGGGACAGGAGCAGCACACAAACACTGCCAAGCACTGGCTAAGGTCCCAGCCCTCAGGGATGGCCATCTTCACCCATAGTAGGAACAGTGCAGGAGGAGCTGGATATAGGCGCATGCACTGAGACTTGTTCCCTCCTTATTAGACCCCAGATGGGCTAAAAGGCACAGATGCCCGAAAAGACTTTTTTTTTTTCTTTCATGCAGTGGGCTCCATTCCTTTTGATCTAACTCACAATAAAGACAGAAAGGTTTCTGTTGGAGCCGTGACAAACATTGCTTGGCTGAGTTACCTGTATGTAATGGCAAACATGAACAGTACAGCCATGGGAAAACATGGATTCAGAAGATGCGGTAAAAGGGAAGGAGCAGCAAAAACAACTCTAGCAGATTCTGGTGAAGCAATAACTGCAACCACTAATAACAAATCCTATGAATAATTATTAAAACCCACTAATAACTAGCAGCAAGTCCAACAGAAACTACAGGAAAACCAGTCCTGTTAGCAATTATAGCAACGCCTTGCAAAACGTTGCAGTTCTAGGGAGAGAACTAAGAGCAATTTCTGCTCTGTCTGTGAACCCATGAGAGCCAAGGTCCCTGATGTTGCACTGGGAGACGCTACAGGAAATACAGAATTCCTCTTGAAAACAGAGTACAGTTAACTCAGAAGCCACTGTAAAAACTTTTGAGATGAAAGAGCCATCCAGATAGATTACTGTCTCACTGGGAAATGCCACACAGTGAGCATGAGGTGCAGGGCAGTGAAGCACTACAGATCTTTCCATGCAGGCAACCTAGATAACATTGGCCCAGGTAAGAAAACTTAGTAGTGGTGAATTTGGCTGAAAAAACCCCAGAAATCCAGCCTTGAGTAGTAGCCTGATAATTTGGAGATTTGTATGTGGAGACTGAAAACTGAGGCGTATTGCAAAGGTGATATGGAGCATGTCAGACTATAACAACTTCTCTGTATCTTTGAGACAGACCTTGGTCCCACTAGTGGTTTGTATTTCAGCTACAAGAGGCAATCTATCTGATGAAAAATTACTTGAAAATGGAGCTGGGCTACCACCTGAGAGTTGGGACAGGGATGCATCTTGCAAGGGGCAAACCCAAATGTTGACCTCTTTTTGGCACAGCTGGGCTTATGTTATCCTATGTGTTGTCGAGCAATATGAAGACTTAGCAGCCGCAAGAGGCACACAGCTGAAGAAAAAGAGATCTTTTCTTGTTTTGTATTGTGATTGGGAGATGACAAGAGCAGAGGCTGCCCCTTTGTGTGGCATCTCACATTCTGTACTTTAGATACTAGGAAATATCCACCAGATAATGCTGTTTGTCATGTCTGTGTTCTTATGTGGGCTGCCTCTGTGACGATGTACATTTCTAGCCTATGCACAGGAAGACAAGTAAGATGTTAACTGTTACTAAGCAACTGTGGTACCTAGTAATACAGGCCTAAGACTGGGATACGTGGGCCTGGCTCCTGAAAACAGTCTTAGAACATTTAATGGAAAAATTTTGTCCTCCTGACCCTCAGTTGTTGATCATTAGCCAGTATCCTGCTGAAAACAGCAGGGAGATGTCCATAGCTCAAAGGAACTTTAAAAAAAAAAAAAAAAAAAGCGCCTTGGAGTGCAGTGTAGTACCGAAGCTCTGGGGAAATGTCTTGGGAAGCAACTGCTCCCACAAACCCTCTGCTGACATTCTCCAGCATCAAGACAGATTTTGTCCAAGGTCAGGGAACCTTGTGTTTTGTACATGCTATTCAGCAGATGGTTGATCAGCTTCTTTTATTCTGAGATTTCCTGGGGATGATAATCCCCAACACAGTGGCGGGACAGGGGATTGAAAACACCATAAAAGAGACAGTATGTTCTTTGGGCTTTTTACCATTTGAACAGCTACATGAAAGACAGCCCAACAAAGTACTGAAGTTCTTCCGGGAATATGATCAGAGGGTCTATTTGTTCTTTTGTCTTTGGTAGCAAATGCAGCATACAAATCTAATGTTTATTCAACGTCTTGGATTAACGAAACATTAGAAGGCTCCAGGAAGGCATGATATTATATAACCACACTTGATAGGGCACTAGCAAGCAGCATGGGTCTCAGAATTCAGAGTGCTTCACTGCATGCTCTGGGCCCTGACCCATTCAGAGTCTCCAACAATATTTTAGAAACTTCTCTGATTGCCAGGTAGGTGATACACCTTGGCGATCTCTACCAACCCCTTCATGGGCAGAGTTCTTACAGAATGTGCAAACTGCCCAGGAGTCTCTGCATCAACTTGGACAAATGTCAAGTCAGCCATGAACAGACAAAACATAAGGTAAAGCCTGAAGAATTAAACTGCCTTTCATCAAGAATTAAGATAAACCCTCTTTAGGTGAGGTAAGATTTTCACTGGAATCTCCTGTTCTATTAAGCAATGGGGAAATTTTTGGGATGGTTTCAATGATCACAAAACCATTAGGCTAGGAACTAGGTAGAGAATACACTAGACTGTAGAGAGACCTGTATAGATGCACTTGGCAAGATACAAAGCCAAGTATATAGCATCCTAGATTTTGCTCTGTAGATGGACGCTTCGGAGTGCTTCTTATTACTCCTGTGGCATTTTGGTTGCTACTCCATGGCTGACATAATTAGTTACTACTTTACTATGTGTGTGTAATATGGTCAGTATAAACTCACTGATAAAAAAAACTTGTACATAGACCTTTCAAGAGATGCATGTAATTTCTTTGCTATAGGTAAAAATTACTTAATTTCTTGTATTTTTCTTAGCATTCTATTGCTTCTCAATTTATTAAAGTTGTTGAACAGGCTGTGAAGTTCAGTCCTACACTGTGATCTTATTCCTTATTCCAATGAATACACAATAGAATTGGGTTCTCCGATTGTATTTTGCTCAGCATAGTGCTCACAGGCCAGAAACAGCATCAGTATGAAACCTTGGCATGCTTTTGCTTAGGGTTGTGAGCTTTTGTTCAGTATATTAGTTGCAGACTGCTAGATGATGATGATTAGAGGCATAAAAACTTTTCCACCATTTCATGTGATATGAAGGGAAGAAATACAGGTTTGTATAAAATATCTGTGTTAGAGAAATCGATACAGAGGGTTTTAACTTAATTTTAAGGTTGTCTATCTTATAGAGCTGCTTCAAGATTTCAGAGGGCTTCAGGCAAAAGACTGTGGCCTTTCTGTTGCAAAATGGATGACAAAGTGGAGGTCCTTTTCAACCCTTCAAAAAGAAGAAACAGAAAGCAAACTCTCTCATTTCTGCCCTTTTCTGACTCCCCCTTCAAGATGCAGAATTATACCCATGCTAAAATACAAACTCCATCCTGTTGTTCTGATCTGTTTCACTATACAGAAATACAGGAATTTTACTATCATACCTGCCTCCACCTCATATATAACATTTGACCAGTGCTCTTTTAGCAATATGCCATGAACTAACTGAACTTTAGTTATTAATACAGAGAGATAGCTACAGGAGCGTTGATAAAGAAGGGGGAAGATGTTAGCTTTTTAATAAAGTCTTTGTCTAATAGCATGGCTAGTCTTAAACAATGATTCAGTCTTGAACTGAGAATTTATTTTCGCAGATAAACTGAACACGTTAATAAGTTATTAGCTATATGCTGGTAGTTCGCAGGTAACTCCAGACTGCCCAACTATTTCCCAAGCAACTGAAGCTCTTCTGCATCTTTTGCTTCTTTCCTGTCATTACACAAGGAATTTTGCACATTCCCTGAGTGTAGCTCATCTCCTTGATGTGTGGCAATTTTTGGCATTTACATAAGTGCTCAGAACCACTCAATGTAATGCATGATGGTATGGGAAAAAAAGCAGAGCTTGGAAAAAGATATTTTGAAATCAAGTATAGTCACTACGTTTGTGGCTATGGATTCATATCAACAGCAGCTCTGTCATGAGGCACAAGAATCCTTCATTAGCTCTTTATTATTATTATGTTTGTAATGGATAGTTAAAAATTCAAAACAGAAACTCATTACTAAACCTCTTAAGTCCAACAGTCATTAACCTAATTCACTGCAAAAGAAGAGTACCTCAAATATTTGTTAAAAAGCAATACTAGCACAACTCCATACCAAGTCCAACTATTCTTAAAGAACAGTTTTTTCTTAAATAGGCTGAATTTGCATAAGAAAGACATTTTACAGAAAACAATCATCAACTTCCCTAGCTTTCTGATATCTGTTTTTTTATACTAACCTTTCTCTATTACTGTACTTCTGTTAAATCCTCTCCAGGTTCTATTCAATTATTTTCTCTTTATATTTTACTAGCCTTAAATAGTCTTGCATAAATACAAGGAAAAGAATCATACAGACAGAACAAAGAGAACCAGGATCAGGCAAAAAAGCAAGCAAAGTCTCAACTAGAATTGCATTGATATTAATTGCTAAATGAACGTGAATTATACAAGGTGAATACATGATACAGTACAAAACCCTGCCAGAAATCAGCTCACTATTCCAAATGAAGATGTTGTCATTTTGGCAAAGTTTGTTAAGCATATAAATACTTATGAAAGTAAATCCAGTGACGTGAATCCTGGAAATAAATGAAATAAACACTGAGCTTTTACTGAACGTAGGATTCTAATAATGCTCTAGTACCAGAAGGTATAGTGTCCCAGCTGACCCTGCATCTCTGGATATTTTTATAGTTATGGTTTTCAAAACTATTCAAAAGCCCCATCACTGCTCACTGAAGCCAAGTAAAATTGACAGCTGAAGGAACTGTTCTGTTTTGTCAGTTTTAGGCAGCAATTTATTATTGCCTCAAAATAAAGAAAATAAATTAAATGTAAAATTAGAACAGAGATAAAATTTGGTCAAGAGACTGAAGGTCTGTTACCTAAGGTTGGTTAGTGCAATAATCATCCTGCTGTTAGGGTCTAACATCTAGGTTATATCTAGTATTGGCTGAGGGGGTATTTGGAGAAAACATACCTTGTATTTTTTATAAGGCGACTGGAAATTTAGCATGACATTGAGATATCTGAGTTTCCCTCACTGTAGTTCTAAAAACCTGAACAGAGAAGGCACACAAAATTAATTTGTAGCTGCTTGGAAAAGCGCAGTCATATCTGGCATGACATGTTAACCAGAGTAAATAAAGAAAAGCCTTGGAAACAGGGAAACGCAGTCCTAGTAAAAATAAACCAAATTTCAAGTAACTAAGACAGCCAATGGGGAAAAAAACCCCACTCTATTAAAAACATAAAAAACCCAACACTACAGTAAATTGAATAGAGCAATAATTTGTTTTTGAAACCTAGAAAATTTTAATTTCTGCTCAGATTGACTTTGATCCACTTTGATTTAACACATATAACCCTGAGGAATTCAATGTGTTTACTTAATCAAATGAAAGTGTGTAAGAACTTCACTTAACAGTGAATTTTCACTTATTAGTGACATTTTGATTACTAATAGTAATTACTTGGGGGCGGGGGGGTGGTGGGTGTTTTTCTTATACCAAAAGGAAAGAACAAAGAAGTATGGAATGTTATACCTCTAAGTAGTAACTTTTATGTTTTGTCCTCTTTAAAGTTATTAATCCTTCAGAATAACAGAATTCTTATCTCTAAATTAGAGTCAAGATATGGGAAAACTACCTAGATATTATGTGTACCTATAAAGGCACATATACACATATATGCACCACAGGCTGTTTAAATGGAACCATTTGAAAACAGTAGAATAAAAGCACATCATCTTTTGTCCACAAGTATGATAATAGTTTTGTCTGACTACAAGTAGGATTGAACTCCATCTACACTATATCTAGAATTAAAAAATTAGAAAAAGAAATTAAGAGGAAAAATAATATCTTTCCTTCCTAATTTTGAGAGGGCTAAGCACTGCCACTTGATGGACATTTCTGCCACTTCTATTACATAACTAAAAAGAACCAAACAAAGCCAGAATACCTAGAGGAAATACTGGGGAGTGCATGCTGCTTTTAAGATGGAGGAAACTAGGGTGCAGGGTTAGCTGTGACCTTTCACACCTATGAAAGTGTGAAACTGAGAAGTTTTGAGTCCCAGGGACTAGGACGTCTGTAGAACCACACCTGATGGAGGAAGTTCATGCTTGGGAATGAAAACCATTAAGACCTTTCTTGGCAGTTTATCAATCTCCAACCCTGAAACAGGTTATGTTGCAGATTTTTCCCAGATGTGAAGCCCTGAAAGCCAGGGCTCCATAGCAGCAAGCCAAATGAGTTAGAAAGGAAGCAGACAGGTCTTTGTAGCACGGTACTGCATGGTATCAGAAGCCCTTTAAAATGTATATATTCTTTGCCGATTATTTGTTTAAACAAATACATTTTCTAGTGAATAGAAAATAGGTGACCATTCCTACTTACCACCTTTTTATAAGACCGCCCTTCACAAATGGAAGAAACAATCAATTTCTTACATCATTTGTTCCACTGAGCTATTCAAAATAAGATCTAGCAGATCCAAATAAAACTAAAAAGTTAAAACAACAAAAATCTAGTCAGATGAAGGGAAAGAATCACAGAATCACTAAGGTTGGAAAGGACCTTCAAGATCATCAAGTCCAACCATTAATCCAGCACCACCATGTTCCCTAAACCATGTCTTGAAGCGCTACATCCACATGTTTTTTGAACACTTCCAGAATTGGTTACTCCACCACCTCCCTGGGCAGCCTGTTCCAATGCCTGACCACCCTCTCGGTGAAGAAATTTTTCCTAATATCCAATCTAAACCTCCCCTGGTGCAACTTGAGGCCATTTCCTCTCGTCCTATCGCTGGTTACTTGGGAGAAGAGACCAACACCCTCGTCACCACAACCCCCTTTCAAGTAGTTGTAGAGAGCGATAAGGTCTCCCCTCAGCCTCCTCTTCTCCAGACTAAACAACCCCAGTTCCCTCAGCCACTCCCCATAAGACTTGTGCTCCAGACCCCTCACCAGCTTCGCTGCCCATCTTTGGGCACGCTCCAGCACCTCAGCATCCTTCTTGTAGTGAGGGGTCCAAAACTGAACACTGTATTCAAGCTGCGGCCTCACCAGTGCCGAGTACAGGGGCACAATCACTTCCCTACTCCTGCTGGCCACACTATTGCTGATACAGGCCAGGATGCTCTTGGCCTTCTTGGCCACCTGGGCACACCGCCAGCTCATATTCAGCTGGCTGTCAACCAGCACCCCCAGGTCCTTTTCTACCGGGCAGCTCTCCAGCCACTCCTCCCCAAGCCTGTAGCATTGCATGGGGTTGTTGTGGCCAAAGTGCAGGACCCGGCACTTGGCCTTATTAAACCTCATACAGTTGACCTCTGCCCATCGATCTAGCCTGTCCAGATCCCTCCGCAGAGCCCTCCTACCCTCCAGCAGATCAACACTCCCACCCAACTTGGTGTCATCTGCAAACTTACTGAGGGAGCACTCGATTCCCTCATCCAGATCATCAATAAAGATATTGAACAAGACCGGCCCCAGAAGCGAGCCCTGGGGAACACCGCTTGTGACCGGCCACCAGCTGGATTTAATGCCTTTCACCACAACTCTCTGGGCTCGGCCATCCAGCCAGTTCCTCACCCAGTGAAGAGTAAACCTGTCCAAGCCACGAGCCGCCAGTTTCTCCAGGAGAATGCTGTGGGAGATGCTGTCAAAAGCTTTACTAAAATCCAGGTAGACAACATCCACAGCCTTTCCCTCATCCACTAAACGGGTCACCTGGTCATAGAGGAGATCAGGTTGGTCAAGCAGGACCTGCCTTTCATGAACCCATGCTGGCTGAGCCTGATCCCTTGATTGTCCTGCAGATGTCCTATGAGCACTCTCAAGATGAACCGCTCCATGATCTTCCCCGGTACAGAGGTCAGGCTGACAGGCCTATAGTTCCCAGGATGCTCCTTCTGGCCTTTCTTGTAGACGAGCGCCACATTGGCAAGCCTCCAGTCTTCTGGGACCTCCCCTGTTAACCAGGACTGCTGATAAATGATGGAGAGTGGTTTGGCAAGCTCCTCCGCCAGCTCTCTCAGTACTCTCAGGTGGATCCCATCAGGTCCCATAGACTTGTGGGTGTCCAGGTGGCTTAGCAGGTCCTTAACTGCTTCCTCCTGGATTATGGGCAGGTTATTGTGCTCTCCATCCCCATCTTCCAGTTCAGGGGGCTGAATACCCTGCAGATAAATTAAAGACTGAGGCAAAGAAGGCATTAAGTATCTCAACCTTGTCCTTGTCCTTGGAGACAATGTTCCCTGCCATATCCAGTAAGGGATGGAGATTCTCCTTGCCTCTCTTTTTGTTGTTAATATATTTGTAGAATCATTTTTTATTATCCTTTACAACTGTGGCCAGACTGAGCTCTAGCTGGGCTTTTGCCTTTCTAATTTTGTCCCTGCTTGACCTAACGAGATCCGTGTACTCTTCATGAGTTGCCTGCTCCTTCTTCCAGAGGTGGTAAACTCTCCTCTTTTCCTTGAGTCCCAGCAAAATCTCCCAGTTCAGCCAGGCCAGTCACCTTCCCTGCCAGCTCTTCTTACGGCACATGGGGACCGTTTGCTCCTGCACCTTTAAGATTTCCTTCTTGAAGACTGTCCAGCCTTCCTGGACCCCTTTGTCCTTCAGGACTGTCTCCCAAGGGACTCTCTCAACCAGTGACCTGAACAGGCCCAAAGTCTGCCCTCCGGAAGTCCATGGTAGCAGTTTTGCTGACCCCTCTCCTTACTTCGCTCACAACTGAGAATTCTATCATGTCATGGTCACTAAGCCCAAGACAGCCTCCAACCACCACATCTCTCACCAGTCTTCCTCTGTTTGTAAACAGCAGGTCCAGCAAGGCACCTCCCCTGGTGGGCTCACTCACCAGCTGTGTCAGGAAGTTATCCTCCACACACTCCAGGAACCTCCAAGATTGTTTCCTCTCTGCCATGTTATACTTCCAACAGATGTCCGGTAGGTTGAAGTCCCCCACAAGAACAAGGGCCAGTGAATGCGAGACTTCCGCCAGTCGCTTATAGAATGTCTCATCTGTCTCTTTGTCCTGGTTGGGTGGTCTGTAACAGACTCCCTGCAAGATATCTGCCTAATTGGCCTTCCCCCTCATTCTTACCCTTAAGCACTCTACTTGGTCTTCACAATCATTGATTTCTATGCAATCAAAACACTCCCTAACATAACAGGGCCACCCCACCGCCTCTCCTTCCTTGCCTATCCCTTCGGAAGAGCTTATAGCCATCCATTGCAGCACTCCAGTCATGAGAAGCATCCCACCATGTTTCCGTGATGGCAACTACATCATAGCTGTCCTGCTGCACAATGGCTTCCAGCTCCTCCTCTTTGGTGCCCATGCTGCGTGCATTGGTGTAGATGCACCTGAGCTGGGCTATCAATTTCAACTCTGGCACGCCACCCCTAGACTCAACTCTAGTGAGCCTGGTTTTATCCCCCGCCCCCCTCCAAATCTAGTTTAAAGCCCTCTCAATAAGGCCTGCCAGTTCATGAGCAAGAATCATTTTGCCCCTTGGAGTCAGTTGCACTCCATCTGCTGTGAGGAGGCCCGGTGCCGTGTAAACTGCCCCATGGTCAAGAAACCCAAAATTCTGACGACGGCACCAGCCCCTGAGCCATGTGTTGATCAGCTGTGCTTTCCTATTCCTTTCAGCGTTCTTCCCTGTCACTGAAGGGATTGATGAAAACACTACCTGTGCTCCCGCTCCATCAACCAGTTGCCCCAGTGCTCTCAAGTCCTTTTTGACTGCCTTTGGGCTTCTTAGTGCAACCTCATCATTGCCAACCTGCATGACCAACAGTGGGTAGTAATCAGCGGGCCGAACCAGACCGGGGAGTTTCCTGGTGACGTCTGTCACCCAGACTCTGGGGAGGCAGCAGACTTCCCTGTGAGTTGGGTCCGGTCAACATATTGGGCCCTCTGTACCCCTCAGAAGGGAGTCTCCTACGACAATTACCCTCCTTTTTTTCTTAACACAGGACGTCTTGATGCGTGGGGCTGGCTGACTCTCACATTCCATGTCCTGCAATGTTATAAAACCAAAATAACCCATTTTTTAGACTCTATTAATAGGTCATCTTTAAAAAAGACATAAAGACTTGCAACATCTACTGACTTTAAAGAAATTATGTAAGAAGTAAACCTCTAGCATTGGTTTATGCTGTATTTTAAGAACAAATGCAAGTTCTCTCAGTTCTAAACCTTTTTTCAAAGTACTAAGTCACATCCTTAAACTCTGTGCTGCTGGATAGACAAAATGTCCTATGTGGCTAGCATTCTAATAACATAACGTTCATTTCTGAAAAGCAGCAGCATACAATTATTGTAAAAGCAGCTCTTCCTTCTGGAAAGGGTATGCATGATCATGGCCTACAGATGTGCACTGAAAACGGCCTTTGGTCTCCTTCCTAGATACCAGATGGTCTCACATCATGAGGTTCCTCTTATGTATGAGTATTGCAGTCCATATGCTTAGTCACTAGAGCTATAAATACTCTAATTCCTACTATTTTTTTTTTCTTCTTTTTTTACCAACAGCATTCATCAGCAACTTTCACAGGAAAATCTCTCTCAAGGGAATAGCAACAGCTTGAACACATGGCCGATTAAAATTGTATTTTTTAAAATTTACCAAAAGGTAAGTATATAAGGTAGTTTCCTGAAGAAAAAAAACAATTAAAAAAAAAACCCACTTGGAATTGCTGCCTTGCGCTCCCACAAAGAAGTTTAGCTTTTAGTGGTCGGTGTGGGAAGAGACAGTAGGAAGGAGCTGGTAATAATTACTAGTCAAAGTTTCAGCCCTTTGTGTAGTCTGTCTGCTTCTGGGACTTGCCACACATATTTATTGCAAAAATCTGTCAGCAATGATTACTCAATTCTGCAGAGAGCACCCTGGTAAGTGATGTCAGCTTCCCAAAGTTTCTGCTGGGAATGGTTCTTAAAACAGCAGAAAGGAGCCTCTTTTAACCCTGTGCTTACTTCATTATCCTCAGCATGTCAACAATGATATCATGCTTCTTTTATATTGTGCTTTTACCAGAAAGCCATAAAGAAACTGAAAAGGCCTGGTCTAAAACCTATTGAAGAAATCCTTGGAAAAAGACTCATGTTAACTTCAGAGGATTTCAATTCCAAAAGACTATTTTCACCCTGAAGCGTACAACTCCTTCCTCTGTTTTTCAGAACGCTGAATTTGAAAGGGACCCAAACCTGAATTCCAGTGCCAAATTCTCCACATATTTTGAGGAAGTACTCATTGAAGTCTGAACTGTGTAGTTTACCCCACACTAATGGCTGAATCAAGCTCTCAGCTATAAGCACCTTAAGGCAGTAGGTTGTTTATACCTTTTTTAAAAAATTAACCTGTTTGATTCCCATGTATGTAATTGCCCCCCCGCCCCCAGCCATACACCATGAGGGGGGTGTGGAGGGGAGAGTTCACCTCTCTATAAAACTATAGATTTTAACCAATGTTTTGCCTGCAATTAAAAGCAGAAAATCCATCAGTCACATTGTATTTTTGGTTGCCTAAGCCAGAAGTTTTCACTATAGAACTAAATGTTACCAGGGTTTCAATTTGTTTAAATGAAACACTCAGTTTTTGGCAAATATAGACATCCCTTCTTTCCTTCTTTTTTTAAATAAGAAAAAAAATATTTTCCTGAGCAGGTAACATAAAATATCTGAACACATTTTGCTAATGTTTAATCATCAGTTTAAATTTTCTGTGTTGTGATATTTTTTTGCTACAAATGAAATAATGTTTTCCAATACCAATTAAATGATCTTCACAGTGACAGAGAAGCAATTCAGTTTTTGTAAGATAGTTTCTCCCAAACACATTTTAATCTCTCATGCACTTCAAGAAGTAACCCTTCTCCCTAGGCACTGCAGACCTGACTCACGTACTATGATGATCATCAGAAAGCACTCTGTGTACTCACAGATGTTCTCTGTGACGTGTCAGAACTAGTATGAAATTCCTTATAAGGTATTGCCCTGGATTGGCCTTCAGCATATTATACTGAGAATTTTTTGCATGATTTGTAAGAAATAAAAAGTTAAGTAATCCAAAACCTGCAGATGTACAATGAGGAAAACACTTGCAGTGATTTAGTGATGTGGGGTTTCAAATAGATATACTACACAATAATAGCTATCAGTAGTCTCCAGCAACGCATCTTAGTCTGCTTCATTATAAGAGATCCTTGAGTTTTTACCTTTTCAATTAATAATACAGATTTTTAGAGAATAAACAGAGTGAGAACTCAGTCACAGGTTCCTAAGAAGCTCCATTTCACTTGCTGTCTCATACTCTAATCAAAGAGGAAAACTGCATGATGCAGGTGAAGATGGCCTTCAAACTGGTGGAACAACTCCTAGTCAAAGAAGCACAGATACATAGCTTACAGATCTTATCTGTGTGTATTAGTTATTTTACCTTATGTATAGTATCCATAGTTACTACTTTCACAGAGCTTGTACCTGCTAATGTACTCTATACCAATCATATTGCTTTAGGATATTTTTGTTATACTCCTCTACAAGTCTATTTTTCAGTTTTTCTGAAGTGCTGCTTGATCCAGGTGAAAGGTGTGAAATATGTTGAAAGATCATGGTAATGTTTCATTGGAAATAACTGGTGGATAGCTAAAAACATCTTTATCTATACTATCTACATGCATAGGTCCATCTGTTCCTACACTATCCCTCTATATATAATTTCTATATTATTATTTGCTTTACCATATTGCCTAGGTATCCCAGTGAACACTAAGACCTCAGCATGGTGCCTTCATACTAGTAGTAAGAAGATGCCTCAATTGCAAAGAGCTGAACAGATGAGACTGTGTGGAGAAAGGCAATATTTTCCTATATATTGCTATGGGAATAGTGAGATGCAAGATGATGGTGGCCTTGGTTTTTGGACTTGGGTATAGCTTATTTGGGGCACAGAAATACGTCAGAGTCCACAAATGCCCTTCAATGCTTAACACTTTTCATAGTTCATACACTCAATAATCTTGCCCTTCTGTTGATTAGGTCTGTTCAGTTGAATTCCTGTTCGTCTAGTCTCTGTGTTCTAGGATCATTCCCTCTGCCCTCCAGTGTCTCTTCTCCATTCCATTCAGTGTTTCTTCTTTCCCCTTACTGTCTCCCCTTTTTGGTAGATTCCCCTCCTAGTAGAATTTCATCCCTGCTCCTAAGCATTCATGAAGTACCTCGCTGTTCCCTCTCCTGTATGCTTCGTTCGTCCTCCCTGCCTAAGCTCTCTTTCGTTTGCCTGCTCAGACAGTAAGTTCTGTGTAAGTGGGCAGATACTATTTTATTTCCAGTTTATATAGTAGGTATAGAACAATAACATCCCTGTATTAGCTATTCTACAAATACACACACAAATAGGAATGCTTTGTTCACAAAGCAGCTTCTAGAATGCATGATTATAGTGGAACTAAGCCTAAGTGCTAGAAAAGCTTGTACTTCAGATACTTCAGTCCAGATACCTTGTGCCTGTTTTTCAGCTGCCACAACACTACTGGTTAAGAACATGCCTCACCAGCTTCCAGCAAAATATTTTGTTGTGTATAAATTCAATGGGAAGCATTTATCATGTTTTATACTATATATTTAAGAAAAACCCCAATAATTTTTTTCTACCCTAGTTCCTCTGCCGGCAGTACTTGCTACAGTTGCTATAATGTTCACTGAAGTTCTTCGGGGATAACAGCAGCCAGACAATGGGAAAAGTGTCTGTGGGCCATGTGGTTTTTGGTATCAGTTTTGAATGTAGTTGCACGTTCTATCATTTATAGAGAAAATCTGTTAAATCTCTACACACTAGTAGACACACCCACTAATAAATAAGACAATCCCTGACTGGGAATTTGAAAAGCAGGAAATCACCCTTCGTGTGACAGCACTTTAATGTGGGGGGGAAAAAAATTCTCTGATTGTTTTAACGATTCAGCAATTTGCCATTGTCAGCATGGTTTTTATAGTGCCATGCTACTTCCTGTCCTCTACTATTTGCTTTAAAGCATTTTAATCCTCAAATTTTAAACACTAAATTAGAAATTAAAACTGTATCTTCATCAGGGATTCAATTTCTTTGAGAAAATAAGATAATGAGATCAGTATTACAGCATCTGAGACTGAAAGTCACTGGAGACAAGGATGCAAATGATCCCAGAGGACCCACTGGAGTCAGTCTTAACACCTCCTGACTTAATTTATTTCTTTGCTCATGATCCAGACAAACTAAAAGCCCCTATACCAGTTCACACCAGCATCAGAGTTGAACTTTACAGAAAAGGCCTATAACTTAAGAGCAATAGTTTGGCTCCTTGTGTTAGAGGATCCAACTGTGCATTCCTCTGTTGTTTCAGACATGCTTTTCTTCTCAGCTGCTCGCTCATTTCCTCAGGTGCAGTGAAATACCTAGGTTGCCCAATAGGTTCCTCTGATATAATGTTATTTTATGGAAGTTTGTGTAAGAAAAACCAGTGGCTTCTAACCTTTCAGGCTGACTGATTTCCAGTTCCTTTCTTTATAGGCAGAAGCGTTAGTCATTGCTTCCCACTGTTCCACTTGGGGTGTTGCCTAGCTAGTTTGTGCCAGATTTTGGAACTTCACTGTATAGACCCCAAAACCCTCTCCCATGCAGGGACATCTACTGACTGTGCTCATGAACTTCATCCACTGCCAAAAACCTACCAGTGAGTGCTTCCAAGGCAGTAAAATCTGAGCCCTGCGAGTTCCCCTTTCACCTGACAGGAAGCCACATGTGTAACCAGCAGTAGAACTATTTTCTTTCTTTATGTTTCTCAGAAGCCACATGGTCCACAGAAGTTTCATTTTTTCCAGTTGTCTACTTCTCAAGTGTAAGGCCCCGTGTCCCTGAAGAACATCAGTGTACATTATAAGTTTCTATGTATTTTCTATGAGAGGAATATTGTACCTTCCTTTAAACAAGTTCTGTGGCTAGAAAAAGAAAGGCTGCCTGTTAACCTGGAAAAGGAGTGAACTTCATCCTGAAAGCAACTGAACATGCTCAGAGTGGAAAAGCTCCTAGGGTACAGCCTGTGGCAGCCAGAAGGGAGACAGTAAGTGAGAAGAAACTGTATAGACTGGGAGACCCTGTGGGAAGAAGGGGATTCACCTGCTGCAGGAGCAGCTCTAGTGCCAGTATGACAGGCGATGGATAGAAGAAAGCTTTGACTGCAATAACACATAAGGTAGGAGCAGACCTGTACAGTTGGTCCTACAGACCAAATATCTACAGTATAAGTGATTCAGTGGTTTTACTGCAGACAAGTTCTAGCCTAGTCCTGTGACTAGTACTAGTCTAGCCTAGTGGCCTAACAGTATTTGGAGGACATGGAGTGTCCAAGTGCAAATCTTGCACTTTAGTTCCATCTGAAAGGAGTCCAGTCTATGTACTCCAAGATTGCTAGACAATATGAACCAAAGCATAACAAATGGGAACACTGGAGATTCAGTTCAAAAGCACATTCTTGATAAAAATTTTAAAAATTTCTTAAGTAGAGGCACCCGAAGTTATCCTAAGAATCCAGAGAGAACTGTTAGGAAATAAATTGAAAAGAGAAAGTTAGCAGAAAAGGTTAGACATCACTCCTACAATGATACAGTAAGCAATAGCTTTGTTTACAAGTCGTTTTAGTCTCCTACGCCCAGCAGAGCAGTGCTTTCTATTATTACAGAATTACTTTTTTTCTGGTTATTGTATATTATTTGTGTATTCTAAGGATATACAAGTCTAATGATATACAAACCATCTTTAAGAAAAAGGCGTATGTGGGAGGGAAGGGCTCCAGCTCCTGCTCACATCTCTGGCTGGCAGAGCTCAATACTGTGTCTTGCTATTTCTGTAACTGTGAGGATGTGCCATGGTTTACTGAAAAGGTAACACTACAGTCTGTAACAGTCAAAGTAAGTGGATTTGTCAGTCACCTGGAGAATAGCCATCTTGTCCTTCCCTTAACAAACCAGTATTTTAGTAATTCTGAGCTGCTGCATATGTAACTATATTCAAGATCTATTCCACTGCATTACTAAACTCACAAACATGAAGAAAGTGTTTTCGGTATTAATAACAAATTCCTGACCTTTTATGTGCAGCTAGTCTCTCACCATTCATTCTGTAACGTGATGATACAAGAAGGAAATGAGAAATCTAAATTCTGGCACTGAAAGGCAAGCTCAGAGCAGAATGAGAGGGAAGTATCTTTTACTTCCTGATTATCAGAGAGGTGTAATACAAGAAAACACTGTCAAACATCTTCTCGGTGGATTCACATCTGAGGTTAAGAGAGTCTTTGGCTTATGTTCTTTCTGATAGTACAAGTTGTGAGCTAATTTGTTTAATTAGAAGAATGCAACTGCATTTTATAAAAAAAAAAGTGTTTATCTGATTCCATCTTTACAGTGAAGCAACTTTGGCTGCTTTACTATGACTTTATTTAAGACCTTAACCACTTTGGAAGAAGAGAGAAGAAAACTGTATTGCAGTTTAAAAGCTTTTGTCATCAGTAAAACACACCTAGAAACCCATATGTAAATACCATATGATTTTGAAGCACCATTATCAATTTTGTTCAAGATCTAAGAGGTGCTGATGTGTTCCATTTCTCCAAAACCAGTCCTGCCTATGCCTATTCACTCTCCAAATCTAAAACAAATTCTAATGCCCTCTAAATCCCCATATAAAAAAAAAGTTTGCTCACAACTAGGGTGCTAACACCCAAATTTTGGTCTCCTGTTACCACAGTGTCAGCACTTGAGACTTGTTGTCCTTGCACAGACAATTTTATCACATGAATACAAAATGTCTCTTCTAAGGAGACAAGGTTCCTAATCACCTTGTAGTTGCATAAACCAGTCTTAGACAGCCCATTTAGGTAGCAGCTCCCTCCTCCTGCTCTGCCAGATTTTATGAATGACCCAAACTCCTAACTCTACAGTTTTCCCAAGCAATGCTGCAGTTCACCTGCATATTTCTAGATGTACAATCATAACAAATTTTATCTTTTTGTATGTCTATTCAAAGGAGAGCTCAAAACCTCTCTCACAAAGTCTCTGATAATGAACAGCAGCTTGTCTTCAATATGGACAAAGTGACATGGGAATATACAGAGAAGCATTAGGATTTGAAGCTAACTGTTCTTCTAAACTTTGCAGAAGCATCATTCTGTCTGGTACCCATACGCTACCAGATGTCACCTGCCATTTCTTAAGAATGTAAGACTTGCAGTCATGGCAAGTCATTTTAGGTAAAATTAGATTTCTTAGGCACTTAAATAATTTAGGTAATATAACAGTCAGATATTTTTGCCTCTTTTACGCCTTCCTTTTGTCAAAGACGCTGTTGATGGGCTGGACTTATATTGGATTAGCATATTAGCCAGCTACCAAAAAATGAATTTCAAACAATCAAGTCCCTTGTGGTTTAAATGCACAGTAAACTGTATATTTTGGCATGGATTTAACATGTACAGAATTAGAGTGGTGTCTCAGCAATTGTATGGCATGCCATACAAGAGTCAGCAAAACACCACAAAAATATTGATAGGATACCCAAATAAGCTAAAGCTCTTCAATTTTCCTAAAGGGTACAAATACCTATTTCCCATTAAATTGATGAGTATGGATTTTCCATATCCCACATATAGCTTTGACCTGTAACTATTTTGTAAGGGTCCCTGTAGGGATGGCTTGTGAGATCCCCTACTCAGTGGTTTCTGCAATATTTGCTCAATTTACTTGTTCTTGCGCAAATAGCCAATAATCAAGAGTGCTACAGACCAAATTAGATGATCAGCTACTTCTGTTAATCTTATTTTACTGCCATAGATGTAAGTAACTGGAGTTAGTAAAGCATGTTTCTTGTAAAGCACAAGACAGTATGCAGCTCCTGCTTTTAGATTTTGTGGAAAAAAACCACACCAAAAATGTAAGATATACTTCTGACAGAGAGCAGAAAAATCAAAAAGCCATGCCTTTAAAAAAAAAAAAAAAAAAAAAATCAGGAAATGTACCAAGTTTCTATTTCATAAAAAGAATAAAAGAATTACGTATTTTTCATAGTACTATCCTTTAGCAGTTAAGTACATTTTTCTTTAATGAAACCTTGTAACACAGACTTAACATTTCTAGTTGTCTAGAAAAACTAATTTTCTGAAAATTGAAAGAACATCCATTTTATTTTTCTGACCAGCTAACCCTTCTATCATAATATTAAGCTGCAGATTTGTAGCTTTGTGACTCCTGCATTCAATTATGACTTTGTGCTGCCATTTAATAATCTCAACAGATATGGAAAAGCTTGCTGATAATATAGCAATAGATTGGGGGTTGGGTTTTTGATTTGGTGGGGGTTTTTTTTGTTCCTCCACATACACTTTTTCATTGCACTGTTGCTACAAGAAGAAATTAATTAGATCTGTTTCTGCTTACTCTAATGAAGCACACTTCATCTTAGCAGAGATATACTAGCACAAGCAACAGTTAAAGCCAGAATAAGTAATTCCAGCAGAAATCAAGTCATTGAAAGAGTTCATTGTGAAGAGAACATGTTATGATATGTTAACTCTAGGGATTTTCAAAAGCAGAGTTACACACAGAATTAATTTGAATGAAACTCGGCCACGACAAGAAGAATGGCGTTTACTATGTCAATACATACATCAGTCATCAGTATAGGAATCTGATCTAGCAAACAACTTCAAATGCAACCGGACTGTTTAATCCCTTGAAAAAATAAACTGGTACGAGCTCATTTGTGTGCGTAAACTAAACCCATTAGAGGTCAAGGAGTGTTCAACAGAAGCAGTTATGCAAAAGGAACAAACTGTACCCACCTATTAGTAGGCACAAAAGCACAGACTGACTGGGACATTTTCCAAAGCATAGAGGACAAGTGAGCAGAGGGAAGGTGGTAAAGCATAACCAGACTTTAACATCTGTCTTTGGGTTGGGGTAAGGAAAAAATTCCTAATACCATGTCCTTCCTCGTTGGTTGGTTGGATATGGACTGTCCAAGACTGAACAAATTACTGCCATTTAGAGAAGAGTGACAGTAAACTATGAGGAAAAAGATGTATTAATAAAGCCTAGACCAACACCATGTTTTCCACAGTAGGCAACTGGGATGCAATAGGGCATTACAACTCTAATTCACTAACTTGTTGAGCCTTATTAGCTTAGGACTAATACTTTCATGCTTAGTGTTGCTGAGTAAAAGACACAACTATTAAATTACATTTCCAGGATTTCAGTATTTATCATGAAGCTTTCAACAGCACAAGTTGTTTTTATAATCTGCCCTTCTACAATATTTTGACTAATTTGCCCATAAATTGTGAAGCCTTGTTATTTGTATATAGCACCTTTTTCCAAATGATACAGGTTTCATTAGATGTATGGATAGGATGCAAAGATGCATGGCCAGAAATCTTGTGTTTCACCTGACATTAACATAAGATGTGTCACTAAAGCTAGTCTAAGGAGTCAGGCAGAATTCCATTCATTTTACTCTTTATTGTTCTGCAGAGGAAACAGCCCAGACCAGTCCTAGAGGTTTTAAACTTGCAGCTTAAAGAAGCATCTGAACAATAGTGTCTGCCTCAAAGACATTTTGTCATTGTGAATAATCTCAAGTGTTATAAAGCCTACCATAATATTTACATATAATGTTCTGCTTTGCAGTGACTGTTGAAAATTTGCATCTTGTACTGATCTTAAGGTTGTCTAGCTTCA
The DNA here is from genome assembly GCF_964289735.1 of Phaethon aethereus. Taxonomy (NCBI): domain Eukaryota; kingdom Metazoa; phylum Chordata; class Aves; order Phaethontiformes; family Phaethontidae; genus Phaethon; species Phaethon aethereus. The sequence goes on from NC_138584.1 coordinate 16,271,387, forward strand.
GTTTTCAGGCATTAGCTGGCACTAAGTACCTCTGTAGACTTAACCACCTCTTCTGCAGGCAGTTTCTTTCAGGCTAGGAGGAGTTGTTTCTTGATCTTCACATCAAGAAGTAAACAGGTTGAATTAATATATTATCAAACTAAGGCAGGCATGTTTTTATATTTAAAATTATTCTGTTATTACACTAAAAAGACAGTTAAACTCTCCATTTATTGAATATTGTTTCTAAAAGTGAGACTGGATAGTGACTAAAAACAAATAGGACAGCTGAGTAATTAAAGAAAGTGAAACAATTGGAAAAGATCATAATTTTTCTGATTCTATGAGTCAAATCAGTTAATGTGTCTAGCCAGGAAAGAGACTGAAGGTATTACAAAACATACTGCTTTGTCTTTTTTCCTTTTGCTCTTCAGCTAGAAGGAAGTACTACAATTATTTCTCTTGTAATCACCAGCATTAACTGTGCCTCTAGTGCAGTACCACAACACTTTAAATGTAAATTGGTGCTACCATGATCTGATCTATGGTGAATCAACCCTGGGAGCTAAGCTAGCAGAAAACTATTATTTTGTACAATCAGTTTTCTGGCAGTTTAGCTGTCAAAACTGTTCCCCTAAAGGATCAAATGCATATGCTAAAACATGTGAGGAAATGGGGCTGTGGCAGAACTAAATTACATTGGCTGAAGTCATTATGGAACTACACCTTCACTGTAGGATTAGCATTGAGCTGGTACTAACATCTGCAAATAAAGGCATCTCTCATGAATCTATTTACTCTGTGCAACAAGAATGCCCTAAGAGCTGACAATGAGTTATGCTCAAACTTCTATGTTCTTTCCAGCAGGACATAAAGCCAGCAAACAGCTAGAGATGTGTGAGCTAACTCTAACCTAGCTTCTTGGTGCACTCACAGCAGTGATGTGATAAAAACTAAAAAAACCCCTAACATATTAAGAGAATTCAAAACTTCAGAAGAAACCTAGGCCAAAAAGACTTTTATGGCCTCAAGGATGAAAGGCAATATTCAACTTTGCAATGGCAGGAAAAAAGATTCCAGGAATGAGTCAGTGAGGGACAAGTCAAGTCTGAACAGTCTTGATGCAGTAAATGGGGACTTTGGGGCATGCTAAGAGTTGTCAGGGGAGTGATACAGGTTAACAGAGCTTCACAAGGCTGGAGGTAGAGGTATTGTCCTAGACTCACAACGAACTATGTAACTGTGGTGAAGATGGTTGTGGTCTTGTGACTGAATAGGAGCTCTGGGATTCCTCACCTCTACCTTGCTGCCTCCCAACATATTCTTCCTTCTCTTCCTTTTCTCGCCCAGCCCAGCCCCTTACCTCCCCTTTTCTCACCCCCATCTTGTCTCCCCTCCTATAACACTCCATCCATTGGTGCAGCATGTCCGGCCCAGCTCTGCCACATGTTTCCTCCCCTGGCTCCTGCCACCACTAACAACATGAGACATGAGGGGGAATCAAGGATTTCTTCCAGCAGCGCTAAAGCTTGTGATTATATCCCAAATGGCTATCTAGCAGTTGTTCAGGCAGGTCTATGCAATGTACAGTGCAACCTATTCAGAAAGGCGTCACACGATATTAGTGGGAGAACAGGAGATACAGCCCAGGCCTCTGGGGTCCCACTTGAGCATGCTTCCTCAAAACCCCTCATGAGGCTCTCCTGCATGCTTTCAAAGGCCTGTGCCACATGTCAACAGCTGCTTAGCCCTGTGAAAGACCCAGGGACAGAAAACAGAACGGTGACAACTGCTTTTGGTGCTGTTTTATTTACAGCATTCTGTTCTAGTTTTGTAAATGCTGTGGGTGCCTGAGCCAGAGGAATTTTTTTAGCCCGAAGACCCTTTCCAAGCTTTACATAGAGATGATCGCCTCAACACAAATCACAGACAAATTGGGGAAAAACAAAGCCAGGCTTGGCTGGCATTGGCTTTCTACTGACCCAGTTTGGGTTTCTGCCCAAACTATCCACTAAAGAAAATACCATAGAAACTTTCTGCACAGCATTTGTTTATCATGTCAGTCTGGGCTTCAATCCAAACTATTCACTAAACAAAATACTTGCTGCACAGAATTTATACCTCATATGTGGCTTACTCTGAAATATTCATGGAACAGATCTTCTGTGTAGCAGAAGGCTAAAAGTTTTTAACAAAATTAGTTTTTGAGCTGCTCCATTTAATACCCGTCTATTCACTCACAGGTAAATAGATTATTTCTTTTACTAAAATGCTTAGTGTTCTTGGATTTACACATTTTAAATTATTTTTCCTTATTCTTACATTATATATTAGCATCACTAATTACAAGTGTTTGAAACAGTTGAATCTGGAAAGGGCTAAAGAGAAAGAATGACCAAAAAGGAATGGTTTAAGAACAAGAATGTCAAAGGACTACACAACTACAAAGCAATTTAAAAATTTGAGAGATATTTTAAATTTAACATATTGGATTAAATTTTCAGCTCATGTGAAGTTGTATAACTACTGAAGATAATGGAATTAACATGAATTTAGTTCATCTGAGGATCAAGATGATAATTATATGGGAGAATAACCATCTGTAATTTTAGACTATATGCTGGTTTTTGAATCCAGTGATGTTCTGAAACTGTGAGACTTTCCTCAATTTAAAATATTTTTCATGTATTGCTTTTATATGGCAGCATACTGATAGTAGAAGAATGATATTTAAATGAAAACATGTTTGCACATTTATGAGGAAATTGTGCAAATTTCCCCATTTAGAAAGCTGTGCGTCAGACTGACAGTTCTTCTGTTCAGAGATGTGACTCCACTGACCTGGCCATCCCTGTGACACCATTTTCTGGAATGAGCATGCCGGGAAAAGAAATTATTCTTTTCAGTTTGGTCTTGGAAAACTAACCACAAAGGAAACATTCTCAGTGCTCACAGACAATATCATTATTGCCTTAGTATTTATGTACGCAATTTCACCATTTACACTAGGTGTAAGAATTTATTTTTTAGTTCCAAATAAAGCAATCTCAGGAGCAGAGTTTCAGTTCCACAATATTACCATTTTCATTTGGAAAATCATGAAGTTGCTATATGTATTTGCTTGCTTATTCTTAAAAACAATTTAGAAAAGAATTTCTAAGACCTCAGATTTTTTAAATAGAGGAAAATTTTATGCGCATTACAGGCATACTAACCTCTCTGAGTGAACTTTCCACCTTCCAATGTCAGTAGAGTTTAAAAAAAAACAAGAACACTTGACATTTGCAATTTAAATATTTGAACAGCTCTCTTTGCCACATTTGGTCACTAAAATAACAATGCAAGCTGCGGAGTCACAGGTTGAGCAGTTGAGCAGTGTTTTGTGCAGTTGCTAAGTCCACCAGTTTTTTCTCCTCTACCCTGTGCCTACTGTGCTCATTAGACAGTGGCTGCATGTGACCTGCCACACTTAACCCCATTCACTATTAGAAACACCACTTAACACATATAGTCACATCCAAAGCCCCATTTCTACTTCACTGCACTTTTTACCCTGTCTACCCTTTCTTACTATATTCCAAGACTGAGGACTCAGTGAAATTTTACATCTTCTCTGCATCTTCTTTACTTATCATTAGGCTACGAAGCATACTGGTTACAGTACAGTCTTCCATGTATAACAAGTGCCTTTGTAGCAGATGCATCTTGCAGCAATAGTTTACCCACATCACTTGCAAAATAATTTCAATAGTACTTCCACAGTGCTTTTCATAGTAGTAACTAAAGCCAGTTAACATCATTAGGAAAGTAATTGTCTTCTAGCATGTATTCCTCACTGCCTGAATTGGAAAAGACTCCAGTTAAACAAATTCCTCTGCAAAAGACCAAGCTCACAGTGTCACGTCATTACAAATGAAGCAAGAGCTGTTTCCCCTGCATCCTGCAAGCTTCCTGAAACCTCATGCAGTTTTTCTCTCTCTCATTTCTGAAGTGATGTAATTTTCATACTGATGGCAGATTGCAAACTGCAAATTCTAAGATTGAAGAACCAATCCATTTTAGTTTCAAATGTTTTCAAGTTATGTTCTGTCTGCTAACCAAGTAATTCCTATGGACATGCTAGGAGAAGATAAGGATAGAAACTTCCCTAAAACACCTGTAACTGAAAAAGTTTCAGAAATTTATGAAGATTGGCCATGTAGCAATAATATCTTTTTATCTTTCACCCGAATAAGTTCCTTCTTGGCAGCAGATACAACCCAGCTATTTCATAAAGTACACACGTATTTGAATTTTGACATTGAAAGCTTCAGACCAAACTGTTGAATTCTTATCACACACTTTTTTTCTATATGCCTCACAGGTCTATCTGAGTTTGTGGAATTACACACAAAGAATAGAAATCATACCTCACTCCCTGGTCTGCCCTGACTTACATTACAAATAAAGTCAATATTGCAGTACAAACAAGTGGATTGAACAAACATATGTGTGTATTTAGATTAATTAGCATTCAACTTTAGCCTAAATTGTAAGTCTACTCTTTTGTCTCCCCATATAATCGTTAATTTTAAGTTGGGCTACTCTGGAGGGCCATTCAGAGCAAGACCTGTCTTATCTCCACTGACTGAAAAGGGAGTGAAGTTGAAACTCTGAACCTCAGTATTTAAAGTTAAAAGTGTAAAGATAAGCCATGTGAATATCCTGTTATCCTCATAACTGAGGTAAATTCAGCATTGTTAGTCAAATTCCCCAGTTCCACTTAATTTTCAACACATATTCACTCTTCATTTTTCATTCAAAGAGGCACCATATTTCAACAGTTATTAAAGATATCCAAATCAGATTGTAGGTGGTCACTAAGTTTTATGTCATTTATTTTATAGTTACCTTATCAGAAACACTGGTTTTTGACTCCAGGATTGTTGATCTGAGTTTAGGTGTTGTGTGGCAAGCAAGTTTAAAAAAAAAAAAAAATTATTACAAGGTAATCTAATATCTCTCACTTTTTTAAATAGTGTTAGCAGATCTACTGAGTCAATAGTCTCACTATGTCTACATAAAACAATAAATTGACAAGGACTGGCCATTAAGTCCTATGTTAATATTTTGTAAGGTTTTAGAGTAGACAGAAGGGAAAAAACAAAAAAAATCCAGAGGTTTAACTAACCCTGCACCATCAGACCCCACCAAATCTTCTGTCGTAAAATAGGGCCTTATTTGAAACAAACTGTAGGATGAAAAAGCCCTGGGATGTTAACTCATCACAGAATGGTGATCAGACACTATGGTTATCAGACTGTTGCCAGTCTGAATGAGATATATGTGACCCTATGTTGTACCAGACGAGTTATTTCCAGCAGAGACGTATTAGTGGCTCTGTGCAAGTCTTCATCTGGGTTATTGGAAAAATACTGGTCACCCATGTTAACGAAAGGAGAATTGAAGGTTCCACAAGTGCAAAAAGGAGCCAGTAGTTTGATCAGGGGAACAGAGATCCCATCTGACAGGAAAACATCAGAGAGCTTAGCTTGTTTAGAGTAACACATGAAGACTCCCAAGCTATGATCTCTGTACATAAGTGCAGAGGAAAAACAAAAATGAAGAAAAAAACTAATCAGGTTAAAACCAAATTTAAGCACAAGAACAAATGAGTGCAAGGTGACTATTAGTACAATTAGGCTGATTCTCAAAGAAATTGAGTAACTATTAGAGAAATCATACTTTAGAACAGTCCTGTAGTGGGTGGAAAAAAAAAAAATCCAAAGACAAAACCAAACACCATTCCTCATTAAATTAAGCATTTTATGAAAGATTACATGATTCGGCACATAATGTTAAAATTCCCACAGCTCTGTGTTCCAACTTTTTTGATATACATCCCAGTATAACAGCATATTCATTGCTAGCTTACAGTCATAGCAAGTATACTTACTGTTGCCTTTTTGTCAAAGCTTTCAGGGAAAGTGTACATAGGATTAAAATGAAATTCAAAATCAAAGGAAAGGTGGTATAACAGAATCTTATTTGTTAGAATTCTTCCAGTATTTCTCTTTAAAGTACTACTATTAGTAAACTTTGGCAGCTGTGATCATAGGCTACATTGAATAATCATTTGACAGGAAGATACTTGAGCACCAAAGGTAATTCACTAGGTACTGCAGACAAAGGCAACAGTGTCAGTTAGGAATTAAATCAACAGCAGGATTTCATTAAGTCCTTTTTTGTTACAATTAGCCTGGTTAATTTTCAGATTGCTTCTGCAGAAGTCTATTTTGAGACAAGTTCTGATTACCCCTTTTGACCATCCTTTGTTGTAATTCCAATGATTCAGCAGTCTGATTCATTGGTTTTCTCTCTATCTACCACAATAACAGGCTCTCTCAAGTACTTTAAGGAGAGGTTAAGACACTTGGATACTCCTTCCCCCCCCCCCCCCCTTTTTTACTTACTGCAGGACTAATCTGAAAGTTATATTAAAAAAAAAAAATTCTTGTTCAATCTCCCATGACTACAAAAAGGCTGAGGACCACAAAACCCCCGTGATTATTTGGTATATAAGTAAGTGTGACTGCTTATATTTACATACCACTACGAAACCAGCTAAATGGTATCTACTGTGGTTAACCTGAATTACTAATACAGTAGAAGATATGTAAGAAAACCAAACAGAAGATAGGCTTTTAAAGTCATAATATGCTTTTATCTTCCCCCTCCATGGGGTGGGGGAACCATTCTGAGGAAGGGCACACACATGACCAGCTATAGCAATTATAATACTTAAGAGAAAAAAATAATTATAACACAGAGTAAATCGTACCGCTAACTATGGAGATCACGAGCAAACCAACCACATGATTCTGAAGAAAAAGAGGGATAGAGATGGAGAGAGAACTGCATGACAAACCAACTACAAGGTAATAAAACTTGTGAGTGATCTAAGGCAGCAAACTGCAGACAGATATTTTGGGCTAGTCAGTACAATTTACATAGAGATTTGTGTTGAGGGTGTGACTCAGCTGCCTTTTATCAAACAATTGTCACTACACCATCTATTATAGTTACATAGTCTTTCTACTGCTGTGAAATTAGTCCTTATTTCTCACCTTGTCCCCCAGGTTGAGGAGGGCTGGGGCACAAGGATTTGACAAACCCTAGTCTATCTAGGGTTTAGCTAATAGCTAATTCCTATTAGCTCACTGGAAGGAAAAAAAAAAAAAAAGAAGGTGTTCTTGAGTCCCCGCACTACATTTTGCTACATGTCCTTGTGTGAGTCATGAAACAAGACTGGAGAGAAACTGTCTACGTGCACCCACCCATACTTATCTCTAAAATGGTCTGTTGTAATTTCCACTGAAGGGCAAGGTAGTATCTATGAGCGGATGCAGCACACGCAAACAAGTGTCATTAAGCAATAAATACTACCTTGATCATTTTCTTTATTAGTGACAAGAGCTTTTAATCTCAAGTGGAATGTGTGTATTTATTATAACAGTACACACCCAGAAGTGTCTCACTGAGGTTATGAATGCCAATCAGCATTACATTAAGTAAAATTTCTCTTGCCTTACTATGGTGGAACAGTTCCTATCAGTCTATTTGTCTTGTTACAGCAGTGAAGTACAAGCTCATTTTTTTGTCATACTGCTTTAGTATTTTATTTCAGATGATCAGCAATTCCTTCGGCTTCAACCTAATTATATCCCACCTGGGTCAACCAGCTGTGATTTACTGACTACAAATTCATAATTTTTGTTTTCGGTTTTATCAACTTGCCAAGATTAGAACTTCAAATATCACTGAGGATGCAAGTTAGCCTAGATAACATTTAGATTTATCAGAAGTAATCAAAAGCCCTATAAATGCAGTATTGGTTGATGTTAGCTCCTTTTATGGTGAAATGTTTGAAGTTATCGCTTAAGTTTTTGACATTTTACTCAGTGAAGCAAGAAAACTTGTACTGACACAACTGAGCCCTAACCTTTTAGCTGTAAATTGAAAGTGGGGAGAGTGCTAGTGGACAGCTAAAGGAAGACTATAGGATAGGTGTTCTGTACAAAGAAAAGAAAAAAAGTGAAAAGCAGTGCAGATTTGGAGCTATGAAAATCTACCACTGATATGCAGTACTGCAGTATGCCATAGCAGTAGGAATGGTCAGCTGATAGTTTGTACTACATAGAAACAATATGGCTAAGTTCCTTAGTCTACAACTTGGTCAAAAATGCCCCCAGAACACTGCTTTGTCAAGTAAAGGGCTTTCAAGATGATGTCCTCCAGGAGAAGTACAATTGACATCAGACTTAAATTTTATCATTGACTATATGATGACTAGAGAAAAACAAAGTAATAGAGACACTTAGAAAACAATAAATCCCTAAAATGGTAGTGGGATTACTTGGAGAGGTCTTGAGAAGTACTAGCAGAAATAAAGGAGAGAAATTGAAGGATATTATTACTGGGTAAATACTATAAGATCTTTTCACCTAAATTGGAAGCCTAAGGAAATCCTATAGCCAGGAACAATTATGTTTCTGTAGAGGTACGGACTACATTACCTGAAAGACATAAAAGCAAGAGAAAAATCTATGATTTCATAGAGTTATTGTACGATAAGCACAAAAAAATTATTCTGGCCTACTAACAGGCCAGAATATTGCCTATCGGCAGGGAGAACTGTGAAAGGATTTTGTAGATAGTTGAAAACTAAAGCATTCATGCAACAAAACAGCATCTTTTCCTTTCCGTTTCACATGGTTCCGATACAAAGAGAGGAAAAAAACCTTAGTTGTTTGTGACCGAAATCTTTATATATTACTGTTATTTGTACAAAGTATGGATCTTGAAAAATCATTGGTTTACAAAAGCAAAATGGTAAACACAAACAAAAGACTACTGTACAAGTACAGTGATTTTAGCCTATGTCAAAGCTAATATTTTCTGTGACATTACAGCTCTAGGACAGATAAACATAGGTTGTCATTTAGACATCTAGCACTTCTCTATATCTCATGCTTCAGCACATCCAGTGCTTCTACAAACTGGTCAGATATAACTCCTATTATTTCTTAAGCAAAACACAATTCAGATTCTGCAGAGATCAGAATCACCCCTGTTCCTTTCCAAAGTAAGCAAAAATAAGTACAGCGCAATAGTACAACTGATCAGAGTCCCACTGACTGACCTAGTTTGCCATGAATTATAAAATCTAAACTCCTGAGGTCCCTTTTAAATACACTGCTTCCTTCTGAGTTTTTGGAGTATTCTCAGCCAAGCCCTTACAAAACATGGAATTATTCTTCTCTAGAAATCTGTTCAGGACGGGCAAGGAGAACAGCTTCTATCTGCCTTTCTACCAAATAAGCCCAAACCAACAAAAAATCCAAGCAGTTCTACTTCCTATTCACCCCTTACTATGTTTTATCTGGCTCACAGGACAACCATTTTCACAACTTAATTGCTGATACATAAAGGATATCGTCTCCAATTGAAACCTACTGACACTCTGATTTATCTTCTGTTGCAATACCTGAATTTATCAAGCTTCTCCTCTAAGCAGCATTAGTGGCAGCAGCTGGTCTTGCCAACTCTTGGGGCAGCAGCTGACCTAAACGGCTGACATGGAAGGTTCTTTTCCTACAATGCTATTATCTTTCCTCCAACTTGAAGGAACTTCTTCCTCCTTTACTTGGCCAGTGTGTGGTTTGCTAATCCATGCCAGTGTCTGTAGATTGACCAGCTCAAAACCTTGTAAATCTGAGCAGCAAGATTTTACATCTAACCTGGTCTCCATGGCTTCACAGAGGCCCAACTTTTACCGGTAAAATCCTTTGTGTATTAAAGGCTAACAATATCGTTCCAGAACCTTGTCTATCTGGTGACATTGCAATCTCTACTAAACACAGGTTACTTCTTTAAGAAGTATCAAATTTGACAAATATTTAATTCATGTGTTTAGTATGACAAATACTGTATTATTTGTTACATAACAAATACTGGGACTGAGTAGTATATAGGTAACCTAGTAACCATTAATGCACAACTTCTAAGATATTTAAAAAACAAATCACAACACTGAAATTCCCATTGCACATCTGTCAAGAATTCCTGCATTAGATACACAAAATAGTTTTGTTTCAGTGGTCATATTAGGCATGCACCTCACTCTACAAGAGAAAACTGAAGTAAGCAGGATAAATCTATGACATAAGCCTATGTTCTAGAAATTCAAACATACAACATATCTTCTGCATCCTGGCCTGTATCAGCAATAGTGTGGCCAGCAGGAGGAGGGAAGTGATTGTGCCCCTGTACTCGGCACTGGTGAGGCCGCAGCTTGAATACTGTGTTCAGTTTTGGGCCCCTCACTACAAGAAGGACATTGCGTTGCTGGCGTGTGTCTGGAGAAGGGCAATGAAGCTGGTGAAGAGTCTGGAGCACAAGCCTTATGAGGAGCGGCTGAGGGAACTGAGGTTGTTCAGTCTGGAGAAGAGGAGGCTGAGGGGAGACCTTATCGCTCTCTACAGTTGCCTGAAAGGGGGTTGTGGCAAGGTGAGTGTTGGTCTCTTCTCCCAAGTAACCAGCAATAGGATGAGAGGAAATGGCCTCAAGTTGCACCTGGGGAGGTTTAGACTAGATATTAGGAACAATTTTTTCATCAAGAGAGTGGTCAAGCATTGGAACAGGCTGCCCAGGGAGGTGGTGGAGTCACCATCCCTGGAGGTGTTCAAAAAACATATGGACGTGGCACTCCAGGACATGGGTAGGGTGGTGTTGTGTTGATGATCTTAAAGGTCTTTTCCAACCTTAATGATTCTGTGATTCTACTGGCACACTGGTCATCTCCTTTCACTTATTTACTAACTGAAACTTCCTTACAAAACTGATCCTTTAAAACAGCAACAGTGAGCCTCACTGTAAAAGCTGGTACTGGAGGAAATGTTGTTTTGTTGGGAAGAGCAACCTTTGGCTATAAGCATCTCCTGTTCCATTTCCCTGGGAAGCCTCACCAGATTTTTAACATTCCTGGAAAAAGATGAATTAAGACTTCTTAACATCCTTTCCTACTCTTGATAGCTTTCTTGGCAGAAGCTCAGTTCATCCTGGTCTGAATATGTTCCACTGATCTGAACATATTTACAGTATGGTGAGTATTTGGCCCATATTCCCTGGGATTTTTTAGGATGCAGCCAAGAATGCTGTACAATCATTATGCACATCCTGCAATGACAGAAAATTAAACAAAGTTATGGGCTATGCCTTCATTCTCATATCGTAGGTAATCTTGGCAATACAGATTTTTTTGTATGGTACAGAAAAATATAAGGTCTGAAGAGTATTGTAAAAGCAATTAAAATACTTTTGTAGAGGAAACAAATCTCAAGCTTTGACTGCACTAAAAATTAATTGATGGATGATAGTGGTAAGAAATTCATCTGATTAAAAAAATTTAAATTTTAATCAGTGCTTCTTTATCCTGTCAATAAAAATAGTTACATATCTCAAGCTCATATTTTTGTGTTTTTCTTGCCTATTGCTCTACTTCTTTGTCCTTACAGTGGGCTATTAATAATATAAAAATCTACAATTACATCAATAGTTAAGTCACATACAGATTAGGCAAAGCCACTTATAAATCTAAGGTAGCTGAAATGCAAACTCTACTTATTTCATTAGTTTCTTGTTTGCCACCTCCCCCACCCCGCTCCAAATGAAACCATAGTTCTAAGGCCTTCAACATCTTTCTGTGGCTGTTCAAACATATGCTGAAATAATCTTCACTACAATCCTTCTGCACAAATACATTTGCATTGTTAAACATCTTTATATTGAAAATACCATTTGTTATTACAGTATGACTCGGAGAAAGTGATTTATAAAATATCAGCAGGGAGCAAAATTAAAGGACCAAGAAAGCAAGCTTTATCCTCTGGCGAACACATATAATAAAGAAATATGAGGCATATATACATCAAAAGATGGAAAACAGAATTATAGTTGCCAGTTAGACTGGACAAAAAAAGAAAAAAGAAAAATTAAGGGTGGTTTACAGATACAATAATTCTCTATTTTTGTTAGAATAGGTAAGACCTGGATTGTAACACCTAAATTAATTAACTCATTTCAAAGAAAAGTAGATTTGTGATTACTATCACAATTTTAAAGATTATTTGCTAACACAGAGAAAACATTCAGGTCAAACACCTGAACAACTTCTTATAGGCTTCTTTTCATCATGGTTCACCTGAATTAACTCCCTAAGGGGACTTATTATTTATGTACGAAATCAAAGTGTATAATTCTACAGCACAATGGAACAAGTTTATCTGTAGTAGAACCTCAGTTTGCATCAGTAATTTTCTCTAGTACTGCCTTCCATCCTGACTAATCATACAAAGCATTTGGACCACTGAGGTGCGTGTTCAACTGCACCAAACAACTTCTTTCCTTCCAATTCACATCTTGGCTACCTTACATATATTAGATTTATAGTTATTAATAGTTGTACTTTTAACCCAGATCTATAAAAATATAGCTGTAAATAATTATATATTATTTTTAAAAAATACCCAGTGGATTTTCTATAGATATCAGCCCTAGTTTCTTTTCGCACTGAATTGATTTTTTAAATTTTTTTTAAAATACGTTAAAACTATAGACAGTCCTGTGAAATGCTTCGAAAAATTAATGTTTAAAATGGGGATATGAGAACACCTTTACTTAATTTAAAGCCCCAACAGCTCTTTGTAGGCAATTTTATTCAGCCAATACAAGAACTAAATCCAGCTTCCCACTACTTGTCTGTAACATGAAAGATGACCAATCCTAGCCTTCTAGTTAAAGTGAAAGTTAGAAAAATGAAACTGTGGGCAGACAAAAGAGAAAGCTTAATTTGAGGAAGTTTTAGTGACCTTTCAGGTGATGGTATAAAATTACAGTGCTTGGTCATTGAAAAGTGCTGGTAAGTTCCAGAACTGGATTGAATCCTCCTCTTGTCTAATTCACCTGTATAGTTATTTATTAAGCCATTACTACCTCATTGATTTGTATCATCTTCATCTAGTAATAGCCATAGTATAAGGCATATATTGGATGCTCTGTTAAAATCTTCAGCCATTGGAATAGCTATTGGCTATTAGCAGATTAGTTTTTCATTATTATCATCTCCATTTATTAACCTATTGTCCTTCTTTTAGTATTTTATCCTATTTGCTGCTTGCAGTACAGCTTAGGAGTCCTAACCATGTATCAAGAATCACAAGGTCCATATCACTGGGTATTACCTATCTGCAAATACAGAAGAATTAGGAGTCTTAGTCTATAAATGAGTGTGAACTTTAAAAGCACTTACTGAAGTACCTGCACCTTCCCCATTCCGAAAATTTCAGATACCTGATGTCTTAAAGAAAGAGGTTTCGCTTCTCTCTGTCTGACAGATATAAAATGCTTGGAAGAGGTCATTGTGGTCTATCCTGTTATGTAGCAGCTGACAGGAAACTGAAAATGCTATTTATGGCTCCAAATCCACTTAAACTTACTCTGCAAGTTACTAATTTCATTCCAGAAGGTGTGGGAAATTGAGGGGGGTGCCAGTGCATCCTTAAATAGGCCAAGATACATTCATGCATTGCAGCGTTCATATAAGCAGTGTCAGACAGGGCTATTGGGGTGACAGTGTAATACATGCATTTTATAACATGAATTATAGATGACTCTTTAATGTGGGAGAGATTCTGTATCACCAGTTTCACCACTTACTCCTGAACTCAATCCCAGCTCTAGCTCTGAGGCAAAACAGATATTTTTATAAGGATTGCCAGCAAGATTTCTGTAAGGATAAAAGGCTTTAGAATGTTAAAGTTATTCACTATCTGCTGCATGAATATTCCGCTCAAAATAAATCATTTTGGTTTTTTTTGAAATGCAGTGATGAAGAGTCAGGTTACACATAAGCAACCTTCAGGTTCTAGCCTCCACTGATGTCCTCTCCCATCAGATGGGTCTAAAGAGCTACAGAAACTTTAATCAACTTCCACAAGAAGTGAATGAGAAAATGAAATGAAAAGGTATCACCAGTTTACAGAAAAGTGATTCTGACAAAAATTATGTCCCCAAGGATACACAGAATTGTCATTCCAGATTCTTCCTCCCCAGATTTAAGTTAGATTATGCTACCTTTCATAAAGGTAATAAAGGTTAATAAACATAGCTGAAAAAAAGATTGAAGAGTAAGGAGTATTTGGAAAACTGGAATGTGGAAATGGTGTTTAAATTCCTAATTTATAACAAGGTCTTCTTTATAGCTTTTTCATATAGAAACATTTCTCAACACCTAATTAAATTCAGAAGACTCCCCTAACTGCTTGCCTATTACTAGAAATTTCAAAATATCAAAACAAAGTAAAAAAAGTAATGCATTCTAAATACTGAATATAAATATTCAGCCATGAAGTGTGATGGAAACCATATACAGACAAGTCCCAAGTAGCTACAAAATTCCAGTTAGTAACATTCCCCAAAACCTAAAAGCACGCACACAGTCAACTGCTACAAACCTTCAGTCTGATCACTTCAAGGCAGAGAAGATGTATGGAAGGAAAAAAAGGAAATTTCTCAAGAAAAATATGTATAGAAGAAGAAAATGCAAATAAGACTCAAGCTTTTTAGAAAGAAAGATGTCTTCTTTTCCCCTCCTTATATCCATCCCCCCCACTTTATGAACTACTACTGAACTATGGAAGGGAACCATGCTTGTTCTCATCCTTAAGGTATTAATTAGCAAAGTAAATGAGATTTACTGCTGTTCCAAGTGGTCTTGATTGGTTACATAAAATCTCGTTTGACTATTAGAGCCTCAGGTGATACATCAGGTGTTTCCCCATCAGTGGCTGACAATTAATAGAGTTTTGTAGACATAGATAGACTTTTATAAAAAAAGATTTAGAAGAAATTTTGAAAACTTACTCCAATGGGTCCTTCAAAGAGAGATTTGGAGTCAAGAATTGTATCTGGAGGAAAATAAAAGCTGTCTCATGCAAAAGCAGATTGAAGTGTTGTAGAAAATATAGAATGTGAAAGGAAAAAGAAAAAAAGAGAATGGTACAAGTATTATTATGTTTTCAATGTCAGTGTACAATGTAGGTTAAAGTAACGCAGTGGGAAAATTTGGTATAATCCTTAAGCAAAGTTCAGTTAAACAGGCCGCTAACTGGAGGAATCTGTGGATTTAAAGCTGAGACAGTCTTTTTCACCAGGCTGCAGAAAAAAACAGACCTCATCCTGGGCTAGAGAAGCCCACGTGCCTGCCTTCCCATTGATGGTGGAGAGCTGACTGAGCTTGATGACCTTAGCCCTGACTTCTTTTCTGACTTGCATCCTTGTCCTACCTGCATGTGGAATACTCACTTCTGGTTTGTATTCTAAATAAATGTAAGACTGTAGATAGATACTTCAGGAAATCACAGTCCTGAAAATTAATAAAGACAGCAATGCCTGGGTCAGACTGACCATTCCATTTGTAGACATGACACTCCCTTAACTGCTTGTTCAGTTTGAATGCCATTCCTTAAAAAAGGTTCTTAGAAAATCTAAGAGGCCAAATGCTCAACAGCAAGGCAAAACATTATGTTCATTTTAACAGGAGTCTTCCTTCCTGCAAAGGCTTGTTATAATGGAAAAAAAAGTCCCTGCTGTAGTCATATAATGGTATTAAAATTAGTTAGTATTAAGAACATGTAAGAATTAATTGAACTGTTTATACTCTTGAATTACTTGCATGTTTCTCAGTTTAATGTTTTATTTCTATAAGGGTGAGGGGAGGCAAATTCCTTCATGGAAATTCCCAGTGATGTTATTAGCTGTGTTCTCTTTTGTATATTAAGTCAGTTTGTTCTTCAAAACTGTATGGTCTAATAATGGCAGAATTAATTGATTGATTTTCAAGTCCTTAAAAATTAATAGACATGGCCGAGTGATTTAAAAACAAAATTTGTCTCAAAAGCAAGAATTCTTAGCAAAAGAACTTCTGAAATATGGCTGTTGTCCTTGCATCCCTTGTATTGTAGTTACAGAACTATTCAGTCACGAGCTCAGCTTCCAGGTTTTGAAGGCACTGTGCTAATGACACTGTTAATAGAGCATAAGTTTGAAGAAGAGTGAAACACCAAAAGCAGTGAGATAAATACACTGAGATTAACCATACCTCTAAAAGCATTTTCTTTGGGTTTTTTTTATTAAATCAGAAGTCAAGCAACAGGGGGAAAACTCTTAGTTTAATACACAGTGCTGCAAAAAGGAGAACGACTAGTTCACTCTTGGCAGTCTTCAGCTAAATAATATTGATTCCACATGTGGATTATGTCACTGTTGCAGATATTCGTGTGAATTTATACCTTCAAATTGTATCAGTTTATTTTTGTGTCTGGAAATACCCATATAAGTAATAGTGTAATTCATGGGCAATCATCCTTTTTTGTCTTTCAAAACTGTCTTTTTAAGAAAAGAGAACAAGGATGTGACTAGTAGTTGTAAGCAGAAGTAAAAATAAGAAAGCAATAAAATCATGCAGCAAATAAGCAACTGTCACATATACAATGGATATAATAAAATTCCAATGACTTCATGGCCTGCTTCTGTTCCTCCTCACACAAGAGCAAAAAAATAAAATAGTCCAAACTGAACTAGCTGGATTTACTTTTTTACTAATGTACACAGGCACTAATAAAACCAGGCCCATTTCTTCTATGCCTCACATCTTGTATAGTCATCTACATATTCAAAAGTGGATGTATGACACTACCGGATCAAAACTGTAAATTTCATATTCAAAACTTAGTAATAGACATTTGCATAAGCACTAGTGTGTCTGAGAGCATGTTGATTACAAGAGGGAACGGTAAGAGGCATTTAACACAGATCAGTTTAAATTAGAATCCAGCATTGCATTAGGACATGACAAGGAGTGTCCTAACATGCTGAAGAACTACAATCTCCAAACTTCCCTTTTTCTGATGTCATGTCCTCTGCTTCTTCAGAAATCCTTTATCTGTCTCTCTCATAGACTTTTCACTTCCTGTTGCACGTGAGGAAACCTACCAAGCTACATTTCTGCTCAAAAAAAAGGACAAAAAGGAGAAGTTCAGTCAGTCTTAAATAAAGAGACCAAATGGAAAGAAAAAACATCAAGAGTTCTGAAACAAAAACCTAGCTCACCGTTCTGGTGCTGATTACTAGTGAGAACAATAGTGTTTACTGAGAACAATAGTGTTTACTGAGAACAATAAAGCAAGATCATTTGGTTCCTCAAATACATTAAAATATATGCTGTAGAATTTCAGAGTGTCAGTATCAGAACATTTCAAATGGATGTTTTGTACAAGGCTCATCTGTCAAGCTGAAAATAGCATTTGGCAACACCTCATTCCTATCTATGCTAATATAGGTACCCACTCGGCAAATGGACAAGAGTTGGTCCTTGTACCAGGTTCTACCACAAAGTAAATGCAGACTCATAGTTAAGCCCATATTAAATGAGACCTAAAGATTCCTTCCTTTTTACTAGTAGTAGTGCATTGATATCAGTGGTAGCAAAAGTGAAAATGCACAGTTTTTCACTTTTGGATGCAAAATGGATGCATGACATGACAGAGACACATGACAGAGACACACTAGACAACATGAGGCTTAGAAAGTCTGCAACACACTATCTGTGCTGTATGGTCATACCCGGTCACCCCACAATGGTTAACAGTTTAGCGTGTAGCTATTTCATACCTGGAAATTATCATGTTCTAAGAATTTAACTGTGAATATAAGGAGGAAAGTTTTGTTTGCAATTTTAAACCTGAATTGCTGTGGTATCCACTGAGCTGGCTGTCAGAAGATCTCATTAGCTGATGATTCCTTTGTAGAGAGGTACTGTTCTTAAGAAGAAAACAAAATCCATGTACGTATGTTTTAAGCCTGCTAATGAGGCACATACTATTGCCATCAGATGCAGGTCTCACGCTTGTCTAAATCTCATGTACCTTGAACCTGATTTTCTTCTCCTTTCCATCATCAAATGAATTCCATAAAGCTTAAGCTGCCATATAGCCAGTGTAAGCAAGATTACAATATGTGTCCTTTTAATAGAGTTGCACAACTACATAAATATTATAAATAAATGCAAATTAATTAGAGGTCTGTGATTTAAAACTCAGTTCCAAGTTCCCCAGGTTCAAACTTGTTATGAACCACATACCTTCAAATTATAAATCTAGGTTGTAATTGAACAATATTCTGACAACCTCTCTCAGATCTAGAGAGAATTTATGCTTCTTTAGGAATGGAAGGTAACTTTTTATTTGCTTCAGTACTGCACACTTTAACATTCAGCTAGCAGTGTAGAAGGAAAACTTCTGAACCTGAAGCAGGACAGAAGCAATTGACTTTTATTTACTGTTTTTCTTCTGAAAGCAGTGTTGAAAGGAAAATAGTGAAAGATTGGATCACCCATCTTCAAATCAAAGACAATTGAAAGAAGACAAAACCAAAAAAGCCATTATACTTTCTGTAATAAATCCAAGAGCAATGATTAAAATACCTATAAAGCTGGAGTTGAGTCTCTAGGTATATCCAACTCAAATCTATTTTTTGCAGATAAAAAATGTCATGAAGAGAAAATGAAGTCTCTGGACAAATAAATATTTTGACTGTGAAGTTGGATTTACACTGAAAATTTTTGCTAATATAGTTAGACCTGTGTAACTTCCCTGGCCAAAGGCTTTCTGTATCATTGTCTGCATATTCCAGCCCTAATGTTATAGATCAGTTCAGTTATCTGGCACAAGTAAGCTACCCAGGAAAAAACAAGCTAAGAACAGATATAATTTTTATATATATATATATATGTCTGAAAGCAAATTATTGTAAGGAATTTCACCTGGAACTACTATTCTGAAGGATAAATAATCTAATAGGAAGGAAAATAATCTAATGTTATTTCTGTCTCCATTGTATTTAACAGGATTTGTTACTTTCCACTTCTATACTGACAGAGAGAGAACTGGGGGAGTTGGTGGAACAGACCTGAAAGGAGCTGGAGAATCCAGCTGGGTAAAGGCAATTAAGAACACAACTAATAGGGGAATTAGTTGCTGAGTAACAGCTATGGAAATGTGTGGAACACAAGCTGTATTTGCCAACTGATCAAGGCAAAATGTAGAGCTATTATAGACACTAACTAGAGTGTCAGTTTAACTTAACAGCATTTTTATCTGCAACATTCCTTTTGAAATAACAGACTTTTAGTTCAGAATTAAATTAGGGCAAGTTGTGAATGTAAGTTATGGGTGGCAAAGAAAGGAGAGATGGCAAAAGAGACTAATAAAGGCTGGCCCCCTGCCTGCCTTTCTCAAATGGGACTCTACACCAAGGCAGAACAAAATTTGCCTGTTTCTTTCCTGATGGCAAGAAAATGTGTTTGCCTGTGTACTTCTGTTAGTTTCTTTTAACTTCTAATTTCTTCTATGCCATCAAGTCTAAGGCCAAGAAAATGTCTGACTCCATCCTTTCTTTCAAGTAGCACATAAAAGCTTTTGTGAGTCTAGTATTTTTTGTTAGTCAGATTGCTGGTTCAAATGAATCATTGAGCAATGCATTAGTCAATTCACGGGCAAAGCAGCCCATATTTATATTCAGAAAGTGTCTGTGTTCCAGTTCCTAGTGCTACCTCTTTTTATCATAATCTTTATCATATGAAGATTTAGGAATTAGCACAAGCAACGGAAGAGGAAATTCTCAGTGCATGCTTAATCCAAAAACTGCGTTACAGAATGAAAACTTAGTTGTGTATTTTGCATGCCACTACACATGACTTCCCAATTAGTTCAGTCAGTCTTTTCCAACAAAGTAACAAAAAATAAACACTCAGAGAACTTTGAATGAGTTTGGTCAAGAATATAAAGCATTCAGAAATATATAAGGCAGAAGAACAGAAGGACTGGAGACAATCTTTCAGATTCTGGGGACATAGTTTTGGACTTGGCACAAGATAGCAAGTCTGGATTTAAGCAGAATTGTGTAGTAAGAGTTCAAAGACTGTATCAAAAGATTTTGGAAGCTGAAATCCAGCAATTCTGGCCTCCCTTACTGGAATTCCACCTCCCCCATTGAATGACTGTCTCTGCCTGGCAGTTCTATGTGTTTGAAAAGGTAACACCTCGGGTTCAAATTCCTCCTGAGATTTTAAAATTCCAAGGTGATACAATCTCAGCTCAAGCCTCTGTTCTATGTCAAGAGGTGCCTATGCCAAGCATGCCTCTCAGAATAAGAGGAGAGGGAGGAAAGGAGCCTGTGAAACATTTGAAAAATGCAGTTAAAGATTTTGTTTGCCTGGCCAGATTTTATGTTTTAATTGCAAGACTTTGAAGCTCTTAAAACTCCAACCAAGTTAATAACAGAATAAAGTAATATTTAGATTGTAATCAGGTGATCTAGAAATATATGCTGGTTTTTTCTAAAGCATTTTAGGAAAATTTATCAGGCTGATCATGGAAAAAAAAACAACAACGTCAGAAAATAGAAATGCTATCAAGGACTGCAACAGCAAGACCACAGTCCACTTTACTCTTCTTGGGACTGCTAAGTGATCAGCACACCGCTATTTGCCTTCAATGTCTTGCAATATTGCACAATATTGTATTTGATAAAGGAAAGGATTGGCGTAGATGCTACAGATTGTTCACAGGGGAAGGCAAAGCTAATCATATCTAGCTAAATCTTTCCAAATCTTTCCATATCTATCAAAAATTAATGTCCTGCTAGTGCAAGGAGTTGTAATTGAGTTGATACTCCATGTACACCCTGACCTTTACCAGCACAAAGGCATCTATGCAGAAACTATGCAAGTTGTTAAGTCAGTTGTTTTCCCTGCATATAGGACTTGCACTAGAAAATGGGAACTACCTCCAACAAGACTAACTGCTGGACATACATGTATGTGATTCAGCATGAGATATACTGTGCTGTATCTATATACCTGCTTGAATGTAAGTATGGTTTTGCTTCATTATCAGACACAACTTTGTTCTATTTGCTTCCCTCTTCTTATGTCATTTCCCCAAAAGCCAAAGTGAAAAACAAGTAACAATTGCCCTGAATAGCAGGGGAAGTTTATACTTGCTTTGCATACTCTTTGAACATTAGGCTTATTGGGTATCTGAGAAGTTAGAAGAAGAGACTTACAAGTCAAGCAGTCCTGTTTTCAACCCTCTTCTCAAACAGTGCACCGTGTACCTGCTGAAGTGCTGCTATTTTTTTAATGAACTGGACTTCATTGTGTAAGTACGAAATCCCATTTTATTTTCAGGGACACCATTCAAGGACTTACAAATTCATAAACTAATTTCTCAAGTTGGTAAGCATCATATTTCTGAAATTCTTGTCTCTGTCATGCATTTTGAATTCAAATACACTTTTGTTACATGGAAGGCCTGTTAAATGCTATTTAAGTCAAATGTGACAATAGAAAATGCTATTTTCTAACCTCATTTCCCTGAGGTTATCACATTCTATAGATGAAAAATAATTTTTCTTCACTACTTTGTCCCTAACACCTTAATGGGAATTTTAGATGTATTTGTGCCAGTATTAGAATAAGTCCTGAGACCCTGTTTTATAAACTTGCAAAAATCTGAAAGCCTTTTGCTAAGTCTTTGGGCATTATTAGGCAACAATTTGCATCATTTGATTGTGGTACTTACCTATCTAAGAACTGACAAGATTTTAGTTCAAATGGCCCACAGAGAAAGATAAGTAAATTAATCTAAACTAATGATTAGCCACAAAATTCAGGGCCTGTAACATCTGAGATAATTTTAGAATTCTTCTTACAAAGGAATCTTTATTGCAGAATTGCAATCTGTTTTAATGGTGCAATAGATGCTATCTATCTCATTTGTTTATTTGCAGTTTATTGTGTCTTGTCTGTCAAGTTCTGCTAAAAAGAAAAGAAGAAAAAGAATGAGTGAGAGACATAGCAAGGAGGATCCTGCAATAAAAGCAGTGAATAGGAGAGTGCTGAGAAGATCAGGGAGTGAACATACAGTCAACTCTCCAAACTGAGTTTAAAACAAAAAAGCTCTTTCTAGGGACCTAAAGGGACTCCGTCAAGTTTATTGCAAACCAAGAAAGATTGTGGGGAAAAGTGCAAAGGAAAGAATGAGTAGAGAACTTTAATTTAACATGCACTTCCATTTCTCTTCTGTCTTTTTCTACATTATCATATTTAAAGAGTGCATAGTTCTGATTTTTGTCTAAATGCAAGTTAGTTTTGAGTTTTTAAAACCCTTTACAGTGCTAAAGTATGCAACATTTGGAAAAGACCTAGGCGATAGTACTTCAAAGTTTCCACTAACCTGGGGACCTCCCACCAGCAGGTGTACTACTTACTACTAGTTCACCAAAGCACCAGCGAGCCTAAGTTTGTAACTGGAACTTACAAGGGGGTGGATTTAACTCTCTAGATGTCTTAGATAGCCAAGGATTATTTGCTTTTTATATGAAAGGTACTTTTCCTCCTATACTAACCATTGTTGTTTCACTTGGATACCAACCACACTGTTTAAGTCAAAAAGATCTAAGTTAGGAGGTAGGGGAAGAAATACATAGTCCAAGATGCTCTTGCTGGTATCAGCAGGAGTCAGTAGGGCCCAGTGTGGTTTAGATGCTGGAGACTGATACCAGGAAACAAAAACTGATCTGATGTTATTTTTAAGTTAAATATCATGAGGAAAGAACAATCATAACTGGACTCAAATAAAATCAGTTTTCCAAACTTAAAAACTTAGGCTATCTCTAGCTGTTAATAGAATAATCTGAAAGTATACATTCTTTATGAGCAAAAGCATTTGAAATTCAGACTGATCAATGTTATTAATTTTTAGTTTTTCTTTGTTCTTAGAAAAACATTCAACCTAAGAACATATTTCCTCTATGTACTTTACATTCCATTCAAATACACTCAGAAAGCTCCAAACACAGCTAATCAAACAGCTACATGTCAAAGTTAACAGTTTGGAGTGCCAGCATTTAGGCTTTACAAGAGACCCTAATTTGACTCCTAACGCATTAAAATACAAAATATAATGACACAGTTGTTTTAAAATCCTTGAGACTTTCAGGGTTCAACATTCGGTACTTTGCTACAAACCACACAGCTTTTCTAGCTAAATACTGGTTACAGGAAGTTTCCCCTCAGCCCTTCTTTGCTAACTCCTAAAGCAATCCACACAGGTCAGTAGAAGTGCAGTCTGTTAGCCCTCTGGTGTGCTGAAAGAATGCATTTGGGTGCTGGCCACTGCAGGAGGATTGCTCCACACACAGGAATGTAATGCCTTAGTTCATACCAGTTTATGCTGTAATCACCTTGTCCTTAAACTGGCTGAGTTAAAATTGTTCACGACGTTCAGATACAGAGAATGAGTATGTCTGTAAAGGCCAGTGTATACATATTCAAGAAAATCACTTTCAGACCTTCTCCTCGGATCAGATCTGTGTTTCCTTCCCTTTACACTGGACAGCTAAGAAGCTGATTAGCAACAGAGATGTCCCTCCCTTTGCATAATTTTTTGGCAGGTCTAAAATGTTAAGATCTTTACACTGACCGCCATGATTTGACAAATAACCTGAAGCAGCAGAGAACATCTAAGAAGTGATACAGTCTTTGCCAGTACTTTAATACTAACTGACATCAGAGAACAGCAAGACTCAAATCCTTCTTTCACTCACAGCATCTGGAAGGTAAAAGTCACTTTTTCTTGTCATGATGATGAACTCTGAGCTCAAACCAATGGTGCTGCATTAACCATTTAAGTCTTTTAATATTTTCTTTGTTCCTTTAAAATAAAATTTCAAGTCTGACACTGAGGGCACAAATGTACTACTTTCAGTAAATATTATTTCTGATTTACATTATTGTACCTTTTAAAAAAAGTAATGTCACTTTACAGTCATATTTAATTATTCAGGAAATTGTGGGCAATTATGTAAAGTTAAATAGATAATACATGTAGTGTTAGGATAGTGTTCTTTCCATTGTGATTTTATTAAAGAATAAGATATGGCTTTAGTTGTATTTTTCTGAACAATATACCATCACTTATGTTCAAAATCCCTAAACAAAACCCTTTCTTTAATCACATAGAGTAACTAATATTTTATGAAGTACAGTTCTAGCTACCATTGGCATTGCTTCATTTTCTAAGGAAAAGAGAAACACAAGGATATTAAATTCCAGTGATGATGATCATATGTGTTCACTAAATTAATTGCAATACAAACTTAGAAAGTTCAAAATGAAGACTATACTGTGACTGATACAAGGCAATCATTACAAATCAGCCATTTCCCATTGTACAGAAAACTTTCAGAATTTTAAAGGCTGCCTCCAATTAAGGAGGCAATCAATGCTGAGTCTTGTAGTAAGCTATAGTAACATCCAAACTGCAGTGTGCAACACTACTTAACTAATGTTCTTCAGGAAGGAGAAAAGTGTGGTACTGTGATGGAATAGAAAGATGACTGAAAGGACACAGCAATCTACCATCTGAAGCTGGAGAAGCAAAGCCATACCTACCTAATGTCATTATTGGTGCACAGACTGTAATTCAAAGTACATGATAGTAAAAGAGTTCTCTATATACTCCAGTGTTAAATAGGACATTTTGATATATTTTTAAGAGACAAACATAGGTTTGGTAAGTTCATTGACTCTCCTCGGGTGTGATACACATAAGCGGATTTGGGAAGTAGAGAAATCATTTCAGAATGAAGTCTCGTGGGCTGTACAACAGATGAGCTACACTGGCATAGCAGGCTAATTCTGTCCGATTACCAAGTCAGAATTATTCTCCTACAGCTAAGCTGATCCATTTTCCAAGTATCTTTAAATTACTCACCCCCAAGTCAGCAATAAAAGCAGCATCAACAAAGTAATGTAATGTCAAAGAACAGAGATGCAGGATATTAAAGAAACTCTCAATTTAATTTTGATGTGGATCTTTAGCACAGAATGTTTTTGTATTGTATCAAATGACTCCAAAAGAGAAAGCTGTATTATAAGAGGATTAAACATTATAATAGCCAAGTCAAACAGAGTATGGTTTACCTTTTCCTCTCTCCCAGTTCCTAAGAATGGGTTTAATGACAACCTAGGGACTACATTTGTTCAAACTGAAGTGTTGTTTATTTTACCCATCTAATTTCCTAACCTTCAAGGCATGCTTACAACACATAAAGAACACTGAATTTGATTACCACTGCCTTCACTGAGAAGTTATATATGCCACATCTAATGTTAAAAATTCAGCATTTTTTAACAATTGGCGAGAAAGGAAAATAATTTTTACTAACAGTTATAAAAAACTGCCTAGTAAAATTAATTTATTGCAGTTACTTAATTAAAAAGTCATGAGCTAAGACTGGATTCAATATGAAAAAAGATGCTACCGTTAATGTACATGCCTCCTTTTAAACAGCTTTTATTGTCACTTAATACTTATGTTGCTTTTTTTTCTTTTTTTAGTTTGGCCACTCCCTCACAAACTCAGGCACGGGAAGAAAACCTAAGTAAATAAGGTCTGGTAGTTGCACTTGTGTCTAGCATCATTTGGGAAAAATAAATCTTATAGGAGAGATGCATAGGAACTGCAAGATTAATTTATGTAATTAAAATATTCTGGGGTAAAGGAATTACTCTGAGAGGCCACTTCACAGTTCTGGTGGAACGCCTGGAATAAAGGGAAGACAGACAGCATCACAGTGTCAAACAATAGATTCAACCTCCTAACAGTTTGGTTTGGCTAGCCAAAAGCATCTAGGCACAGAGGGAATCAATACAGTTCACTGTCTCTATCTCCATAGTTTCTATTGTGCTTCAATAACGTTTGTTACTACTTAGAATTACGTGCCCTCTAGCAGGAGACCGTCACGGGTAAACAAACACAGCTGTGTATAGCACCACAGCAGTACCTTGCCACTCCTGGCAACACATCTGTGGTATTGCTATAGCCGCTCACTTGCTGAAAAAAGTCTTCCAGGCACCAAACTAAGCAAAGAGTAGTTTAAATTTTCATTTACACAGCCTTATTTACCCCAAGGAATCCCTAAAAATAACAGAAATTAAATGTACACAAACCTGTAGGTCAAATTCCTTTTCAAGAAATAATGCTGCAAAACAATGTTTTGGAAAGGATAATAAACACATCACACACCATTCTGTGAGTAAGAAATAGGAAAGCAGACAGTAATTTGGAGTTAACACCAAAGCAGTGTCGACAACAATTTTCAGTGTGGGAAAGGCTCAAAGCCTCCCTCCCTGGGACGCCTCCCCTGCCTCCCAAGCAGGCATCGTTTCCACACTGGTCCCAGATCCCAAAAACTCCCACAATATTTGTTCTTTTGATGCTGTCTGTATGATAAGTGGGGGGGGGTGTGTGTGTGTGTGTGTGACTAATGTGGTAACAAAACAGGTTTTGAAAGCAGAGTATCAGAAAACAATACAAAGATTTGCTTCAGGGTTTCTAATATCAACAAGAAATTCATATCGTACGTGTGATTACCCTGTAAGAAATATCTTTTGCTGATTTCAATTTTTATATCAATTTTGCTTATTAATTATTTTTTTAATAAGGGAAAGGAAGTGCCATTGATGTCAGACCTGGATTTAAATGTTAAACTGGTTCTATCCCAATGAAATGTTGTTATTTTCAGTTAAGCTACATGTGATTTTAAAAAATCACAAGGTAGTTTTAGAATCATAGAATAATTTATAGTAGTTTAGGTAAAAAGACAATCAGTGTAGCACAAGGAATTTATCGTACTGGGACTTTCAATGGTGTGGAGACTTCAGGAATAAACACAACTACTTTTAGGTATAAAAGGTGATTCTTCACTCCATTACACTAGTTTAATGACATTGCTTACCACAGGGGTCGGTCCAATGATACTAATTCAGGTTCTGTGCATCAAAAGGGGATTTGGTAACCTATTTTACAACACTATACAAATCCTCTTAATTACAAATACTGTTATATAAAATTTATCAATACAGCCATTTTTATATAAGCTCTGCTTGTAGTGTCTTTACTTTTTCTAACTTGATGTTCATTGGTGTAATCACCACCTACAATTCACATTGCAATTAGGGCAGATGCAGCTGTTGCGCAGCTATAAAAACAGGCGAGCAATAATTGGAGTGCACTGCAGAATTGCTCAATGACTGGAGTAACTTTTGAACAGTGTGTGTATCTAATGAACTCTCCCACTAGTTCTCACATCCATACTCCATACCTTGGTGCAGAACATTAGTAGAAACGAGTTATTCAGCTTTCAAAGATTTATTAAGTATCTACATACTGAATTTAATTTTCTGTATTTTTCCTTTATCTTCACAAGAGACTTTCCATAGATATAAATTTTTCGTTGCTTAAAAAAAATAGAAAGCATAATCCTGTGACTATTACACAAGAAAAGAAATTAATATAAAATAAAGACATTGTACATTCCTGAATTCACCATAGACTTTCGGCAGATCCATAGAAGAGCTGGGTAAATACAGTATAAAATGGGTGCAATACAACCCATAGGATGTATATAAACTAAATTAATTGATGATTTTAAGGCATTTACATGCACAGGCAAAAAGTGTTGATGTAAACTTGCCCTCATTTGAAGACTTTTGAAGGACCTTTTCCTTTCAGAAAGTTCGTTGGAACTCAAAAAGATTGAAAAAACAAAGACCTATGCCAGGTACACACAGCGTATGTTATTGACATTCAAAGCCTATTTACTAGCACTACATACAGATATATTATACCTGACAAAACTGTTTCACTTACCAAATGTATTAATTATAGTACTGCTAAAACATAATTTTTAAAAGGCAGTGGTATTTGTGAGTCTGTGTATGTATTTATAACACAGTACTTGATACAGCAGCTCTGCAAGATAAATGTTAAGATATTTATAGAAACAGGTACAAAGTCAGAGATGCACCCTAAACTTCTGTTTTATCTCATTAAATATAATTATTTGCACACATAAATTAATTACCCAATTATGTGCGACACTGAGACAAATTAAACAAAGATCTGAAAAGCCATGTGATAGGAGAAATATCAGGATTTCGTTTTGCAAAAAGGTCCCAGGAATTTCAAATCTTACTCACTCAAGTAAATTTTACACTGTTGGGCATGACAGTATTACTGACTTTTATGTTAGCATGGAATGATGAATGTTTTATAGCATTACAAAATTTCAAAACATTAATAAGTATTACAAAACTTTCCTTACAATCTTGCAAAACTATCAGTGTAAGGAAACTGATCTGTTACTGATGTCACCTGAGGCATTCCACTTCGATGTCAACAATTATATATGATAGTACAGAAAACACGATGTTGAAATTGCTTTGCTAAGCAAGAAATTCTTTTGTAGCTCCCTCTAAGCTAACCAGTTTAGAGATCTGACAGATGATACAACAAAAATAAATACATGCACCTCTCTCAAAAAAACTGGAGTTTCACAAATTTAGTTTCGGTTTTCTCCTCACTTTTCTCATAATCAATGTGTGGATTGGTTCCATGCTAGACATATCAAGGAATGAAAATATGTAGTATCTGCTCATAATCTGGCAAAACTTCCCAATAGTGAATAAACTTGATTCCACTAAGTTCACCAGAGTGAAGGAGTCATAGAGCGGAAGAGGTCATGTCCAAACCTCAAGCATGCAGCCAGGCTTGTGCATCTTGCATATCTCCCACATATAAAAAGTCACAGTAAGATCCTGCCTCTATCAACAGAAATGTCCCATTTATTTCAATATTGAAATAGATTAATCTGACTTGCTTTAGATGCCTATACTAGGAAAATATGGATTTCACCTTAGGAATGAAATTTTTCTCTGCTGACTGTAAAATGAGCAGAGGATGAGTAAATTGGTTAGAGACACGTACAGTGTCGATGCTTACATTTTGATATTCCATTATGGGAGACAAATTCTAAATTTCTAGACAAATTGCCAGAGCTCTAAAGTCAGCATAATGCTTGCCTGCACGTAGCACCATATATTTGAAATCAGGGGAAAATTTTCTGCCTTAAATGAGCTGTTGAAATACCACTGAAGTGGGCAGGAAATGTGACCAGAATGTCACAGTTAAGTCACTGGCTGCTGAGCAGCTGAGAGGCCTCAGCACATCAGGCAGCACAGGGTTGCTCTCCTCTCCCACACTGGTTGGTGTCTGGAGTCAGGCAGTGCCGAGCAGTTCTCATTCTTCGATCAAATCTGCACCAAGACTTGGTGAAAGAGGAGACAGAAGAGCAGAGTGGCAGCTAGAATGGCTAGCTTGGTATAGTTATCTCATTTTCTCTAACCACACAATACCCCCCAAACCCTGCTTGATTGCTTGATCCATGCACATCTTTGTGCTCAGGCTCTGCTTCCCACCACTCTGGTGAACTGGTGGCCTCCTTCCCTCATGCCACAGCATGGAGCAGGACATCTAAAAGCCTAGCGTTAGCAAACACTGGAATATCTTGCCAGAAGTTTGATTAAGGTAACACTGGTCAAGCTGGTTAGTCTGGACAGGGTCTGGAGGGTTCCCCACCTATCTCAAGTACCAGAGCTCATGACAGAAGAGATGGGTGTCATAAGGATGGGCAGGAGAAGAGGATACTGAGATCATGTCCATAAAAACTGGAAACCACCTCTGACCCATCTTTTGTGACTAAACTACAAGGAAATTAATTGGACCTAGAGCCTAAAGGTGATGTAAAGTTTTATATAAGCACCCCTCTTCTTTAAACAAGTGAAGATTGTTTCTCTTTGTAAAGTCTTCTGGAAATCAACTGTGATCTTATAAGGTCACAATCTTGAAAATCTAGTCACACAAGATCTGTATTCCACACAAAGTTAAAAGCATGCAAGCTTTTTGGCTGATGTAATACTGACATACAGCTGCAGAGAGACAGTGCTGAAATTTGATCAAAAACATGGCAGGAAAATTAGAAGGTGTATGGCTGGATTTTAATGACATTATGCTGATAATTTTAAAAACCAAGGTTTAGGTACACCTTGGAACACACTATATGAATTCTGATACAGACTCTGGTTGAAATGGATATTGTAGTTTGGTCCATATGCATTTATTCTGCATTATGATGGAACCGATTGCTTGCATCTAAGTATGTGTCAGTCATGAAAATTAAAGGCAATTAAATATGAAACATCTCTGTTAGTCTTCTCCTCCTACCTATATTTTCCAGGTATAAAACATTGTACAAATCAGCATCAAAATAAAAAGAAGAGTAAGCTTAACACTGTAAAATGCATCTATCCCCCTTAATTACATAATAGGTGCTACTATATAGTCTGTTTCTCACCTTACCTGCAGAAGAATCATGAGCTAAGTGCAAACACAGCTCCCTCTAGGGTTTGAGTATTAGATGAAAACAGCACGCAAACCCACGGCTGCAAGAGCTTGGTTTAAGTGCTTAGAAAGGCAGTGCCATGAGAAAGAGCAATATATACACCAGAGAGGCCAGGGAACCTGTCACGAAGGCTGCAGGCTGAGATTCAGAAAACCTCCTGTCAGAGACAGATCCTCTGTTACCTGTGAAAGTGGCATACCTTTCCAAAGCTTGTAGGAAAAGGGTTAATGGGTCCCTGGTTTATGGCAGAGGTGAGGTACAAGTCCCTGAACACTTGAACCTTATTTGCTGTCTAGTATGACAGGTGAGGCTTGACAGGATTCATGCACGCGTGTGCCCGCGGCGAGAGTATAGAGGATGTGAGCCAGCTGCACGGTTGTGTCAAAGGTTTTGTGTGGTAAGGCAAGAACCGACAGATAGAGCCCTTCAGAATTTACAGGATCTAAGTTAATTAACCCAACATCACTTCCGCAGGATCGGCTGCCCTCCAGAGCAGCCATTTCCGAGCCAGGGTGGTGCTAGCACCCCTTGCCCGTGACAGCCCGCCAAAGGTTTGCAGTGGCTGAAGCTGGTTCCCAAGCGTTGCCCAGTTTCACCAATATTCCATCCTGCAGCCAGGAAGCGAGGGGTGGTACAGATGCATGGGGACACCCAGAAGGCCGGGAGACACGGGCTGCACGCATGTCCAGGTGTGCTTGCACACCCCGGCGGGCCTGCGCCCGGGGCCACGGGGCCGGGGCCGGAGCCGTCGGGAGACGTGCCGCCCCTTCCCTCAGTGCCCCTCTCTTCAGAGTAAGGCCAGTTTCCTCGAAGGTCCACTCGTCCGCTGGCTCAGCCCGGTGATGCCTAAGGGCTTCCGCCAGCCCCCCTCCCGTTCCCCGTGACCCTCCCCGGGCCGGCCGCCCAGTCTCCGCCGCTCCCACTGCCCTTCTCGCCGCGCTGGCCCGCGGGCGAGGCGCCCGCAGTCCCCGCCTCTCCTCCCACAGATATAAGCCAGCGCCTCCCGCCCCGTCGGCAGCTCACCGCCTTCAGCCTGGCCGGGGCGCCGAGGATCGCTCCCCCGAGGATCGCTCCCCCGAGGATGCTGCGCGCCGTCGCCGGAGGACGGGCTCTGCTACTGAGCGCCCTGCTGTGGCGCCTGGCCGCCGCCGGTGGGTAACGGCGGGCGGGCGGGCCGGGGGGCCGCTGGCCGGGGCGGACGGGCCGGGTGGCGGGGCTCCATCCCGCTGGCAGAGAGGCGCCGGGCCCCGACGAGAGCCGCCTCGCGCCGGCGACTGTGGCGCGCGGGGCCGTTGGGGAGCGGGGCAGCGGCTGCCGCGCGCGGGGCCGTGGCGGGAGAGCGGCGCGCGCCTGCGGGCTGTGGCGGGCCCCGGCTCCCACCCGACGCCGCTTCAGCACCCGGACGGCGGAGCGCTGGGGTCGCCAAGGGCTGGCTTCTGCTGCGGGGAGCCTCAGTGACCACAGCCGCGGCGGTGCCGGGCGGCAGGGGCGAGCCTGGGGGGCCGGCAGCCGCACGCGGCTGCTGCCCTTCTGTACTAAGGAGTGAGCTCTGAGATTTCTTCCCCTTGTCCCCAGTTCCGAGCTTGCGGGAGAGGCAGGGGAGGTGGTGTTTAGAAAATAACCAGGATGTCGCTGAGTGAAACGCTTGATTTCCAGAAGTTACAGAGGTTGTGCGGGGTTTTCCGCACCGGCTTCCTCCCAGGCAGTTCCCCGAAGCAGCTGTGGCGTCGGCCGGGGCGGCGGGCTCGCGGGTCACCGCGGCCTCGCTCCCACGGGTGCGCGGGCCACGAGCTCATCCGGGGGTACCCCCTCTCAGATGTAAGCCTGCAGGGCAACCACTGATTTTTAAAGACTTTATCTTCCCAAAATAAATAAATGGAGGAACTAGGAGCCAAAGCCGTCTGCAGCAGATAGAGCTGGGGATGATTTTGAAGTACACCGCATTTATTGGGTGCTTGGACATTCTCATGAGTATCTTCAAGTTTTTGTAGCTTCTCCAGAGGTCTTGGATCAGAAAGGAAGCACTAGACAGAGCTCCAATTAAGTTACCTCAGCAACCTAGGAGTTGTAAGCGGGAAAATAATTTTCTTCTTGTGTTTCTCACTTCTGCCAGGACACATTCCTTTAGTAAGACAAGCATGAGCCCAGAGGGCAGGACCGAGCCTTTCCCCCCAAAAGAACTTTTCCAAGTAGCAATTAACAGCAATTGCTTCGTTTAACTAAATATACACTGCAGGGAGCCAGGAATTACATATAATATGACTGATGGCACTCTGTTCTGTATTTAAAGGCAATCCAGAACTACCAACAGCAGTTAATATAACTTGGTCTTCGATCAATTTTAAAACGATACTACAGTGGCAACCAAAACCGTCGGGTTACTTCTATACAGTAGAAATACACGGGTAAGTAGATAACACCAAGGTGTGCCCATTAATGGCTATTGAAGAAGATGCAAATAGAGTGTGTTTGAATATTTCCAAGACTGAACGTAACAGGAAAAGAGCCCAAACATGAGGATTTAGGAAAACTGCCAACCCAGCTGTTAATACTTCTTTGTATCCAACTACAAGAATATCTGATCGAGGCTTCTGGTTTTGCCCACTTCAGGAACAGAGAGTTGAGCTTTAGGTCAGTATTGCAGTTCTGGGGTTCGGTGCAGGCCAGCTGCAAAGGAGATTTAGGTCAAGATACTTTGAAGAAGTTGATGCTCAATCTGACATACCGTGTATTAGATAGAACTTCACCTTTTTATGTCTTTCAAGGTGTCTGGACTGAGACTTTCACCTTGGGAGGTGTCTGATAAATATGAGTCTGCATTTTATTCTAATTGGTGAATCACAGTAAATGAATAATTTGTCCTGCTGGGTAATGCTAAGAAGTACCTTTGTTTGTCTACTTCTGTCAAGACTTCCTCTGTCATCATGTTTTATGTAAACTATGAAATACTGCGGACATAAAAAGTAGCCAACTTATGTGAAGTGTCTAACACCTCTTTTTCGATACTGCACAAAAACTTCCATGAAGTTCAGTAAGGAATCTGTGCTGGTCTTAGCTCCCATATTAATTCATATACCATTATTAAACATGCCCCAAAGGCAAACTGCATCATCAACTCTCCTACATATTAATGAAAATATGGTCCTGGAGTCTCTTCTGTCTGTAAAAGTGGCACAGAAATGAGAGCGCTCTCATGACTAATGGATGAAATACCAGTGCAATGGCCTAATGTGCTCTTTTATTCTTTAAGGGAGTGATTAAATTAAAAGGCCTAAAAGCACACACTAGCAGAATGAATTTTATGAAATTTATGAATCTGGAGTTTCTTTCCAGCCATTTGTGCTTGCAAAAAATTGAAGTCTGTTTGGGCAAGATTCAGTGTAGATTTAGGTGTATTCTGATATGGAGACACTTCTCTTATGGATGAAGC
Source organism: Phaethon aethereus (assembly GCF_964289735.1). NCBI lineage: Eukaryota > Metazoa > Chordata > Aves > Phaethontiformes > Phaethontidae > Phaethon > Phaethon aethereus. The sequence continues at coordinate 16,305,261 of NC_138584.1, forward strand.
ATGCTTAAATGCTTGCTTTCTCATCTGTATACATTTACAGAGTATGTTTGTTTGATCACAAAGATCAAATTTCCTCTGTCCCTTTTCAAGGCATCTCTAGGTCACCGTCACTAACTGATCTGTGACCTCATAAGAAATCTGGTGAAGTGAGAAGGGAGTTCAGGCAACTCTTGAACGAAACTTGACCTACTTGGAGGAAAACTCATTTGTTAATTTCCGAACAGTGCATGTTCTTGCTCCTTCAGCTGAGATCACACAATTTTTCTTTTCCTTAGTTCACCAGCAAAACCAGGGAAAAGAATTGAAGCAGTAATATCTAATCTGTTTTTCCATTCCTCCTTATTAAGAAGTAAAATGGGGAATTAACACTTTTTTCCTCGTGTCATTATTACTTCTCAAGTAAATGGACATGCTTTCTATCATTTAAAAATCGAGAGAAGTGCATGGGTCATGTTTTCTGTGAACATTTTTCTATTGTAAATCTGCAACAAAAATTGCTGCTACTGCCTGGTTCTTAGGGACATTTGCATCTGCATAGATGCAAAAAACAAGTGACATATATGAGGAAATATTGTTGTCACATTAAACAATTAATATTGGCATCAACAGAGCTTCCTAGGACAACTGACGTTTCTTAAGACAATAGCTTTCGGATGCATCAGGGATAACACTTTCAAAGTGGTTTATGCATCTTATATTTTTTTAAATAAGTCAACTGCAGAAAAATAAAAAATCAGAACTACTTATGGTTTCTATTGAGTTCAGAGAAAAGATTGAATTTTTAATTCGTATGTGTATCCAATAACATACTTCTATAATTAATATGGATCATATTTGATTTACTTGATTCTACTTTGAATTGTGAAATATATCTGTACAGTATAGTGCTTTTTAAGTTTTTTTCTTCTCCTTTTCAGCCTTGTACACCTGCAAGACTGTTCCACTGGATGAGGGAAATCTATATCGTTTGAGGGGAAAAAATGTTTTTTAACATATCTAAATATGTAAAAGTCTGGTTGGAAAGCATTGACGCTTCTTTCTTGCTCTTTTCAGACAAACATCTGATACACAAAAAAAATGCATACTGACAAAAGAAACAGAGTGTGATGTTACCGATGTGTTGAGGAATGTAAGAGAGACCTATACAGCACACATACTGTCTGTTACATCCTCGGGGATGGATAACTTTGAAGAGCCACCTTTTGCAGTCTCTGAAAAATTTACACCTTATAATCAGAGTAAGTAAGGTTGCCAATTAAATCTTATCATCAACTTCCTTTCAAGATTGCTTCCATTGACTTAAACAAGGTTTAGATTGGGCCTAAAGGCTTTTCCTAAAGATTCTTACAGTATATCTGAGATATACGGTATATCTGAGATATACAGTATATCTGATATCTGAGAAGACATTCAGGCATAAAGCTTTCCCTCTTGTAAGGGAGTGTGTAAGGTTTTAGTTACCAGTTTCTCTGGTAAAGTTTCTCACTGCGGTGAGTAGACCATTTTATTAATGCTGTGTACTAGATGAAGATATTTGTTAATAATCCAGGATTTCACTGTCTGTCTTTGGCTCTGTAAACTTATTATAGTTTTGAGGAGGGAAGGGAGTGGAGGGAGGAAGAAAGAAGAGCATGTTGTGTAGAAAAGATGATGTCAGTTTTTTAATTCTAAAAATGCTTGTTTAGCTGTTCTCGGAAAACCGGAGATACAGAATTACACACAAAAAGGTTCCAAAATGAATGTTGTGTTCCAAGACCCCCTTACACCATATACCTTTCCTAACGGAAGTTTTCAAAGCATTCGAGATATTTTCCAACATGACCTGGAATACAAACTCTATTACTGGAAAGATCAAAGTTCTGGAAAGGTAATGTCTAACTCTACTTTTTACATATTCTGTAGCTGTATTATAGCTGCACAATTTCTGTGCTGCCTTAAGAGGTACGCTTTTGCAGAGAACATTTTCTTGAAATACTTTTTTTTTCCTTTACAGAAAGATGCAACAACAAAAAGCCATAAATTTGAAGTGAGTGTTGACAGCACCAAGAACTATTGCTTCTACATACAGGGAATCATCCCCTCCCGCAGAGAAAACCGTAATGGTCAAGAAAGTGCGGTGCTTTGTACCAGTGTAGGAAGAAGTATCTTAGATGGTAGGTATCTGGTGAAGTTTGTCATACAGTCTTTAGCATTCTAACAAAAAGACACTTCAATTTTGAGTATATTTTTATACCTCTTTAAATTGTGATGCCTCTTATAGAATAAACTATTTGCTGTATAAGTGAGAGGACACAGACTGAACCTGGAAACTCATGGGAAGAACTGACATTAAGGAAGGGTCCGCCATCTTTAGCTAGTTGGAGTTGGTTTTAGGGTTTTGCTAAACTGTTTTGATTAGTTTTAAATTGTCTGAGTTGATGACTGGTCACTGCGGTTTCAGATTTCATCACTATCCTACAGCTTTGTTTTTTTGTTTTCTGATTATTTTCCTGAGATCCTTCCAATAACAGGTCCCATAGCAAGCACTTGAAGGATTAGCTGTAAAACATAGGAGTGCTGGAAACCTACATATCCATTGACTTGTAGTCTGAGCTGAACTTTAATTATTATCTCAAAAGCAGATGATGAGACTAAGACTTTCTCTACGGTTACATTACAAAGAGGTTGGCAGATTGACTTCTTTACTGGTAAATAAGTTAGTGAGCGGTCAGTGAATCAGACAGTCTAATTCCAGACGAACAATCGGGGTAACACTTTCTTCAATATGAAGTCATCAATATTTATTAGATAATATCAGATTGCTGTACTGTATCTTTCTTCTCTACCAGATAAGAATATATGCACTCTAAGTAGAAAAGCTCTTCTAAAATTGGCAAATTTAACTCTCTCAAATTAACTTTCTTATCTGGATATATATATTTTTGTTTATCACAGTAGTTGAATTCTAGTAAATTACAACTTGGATAGAAATCTCTTCTGTTGGTGTTTTCTAGCTTCTAACCTAGAATAAATTTCCACTTGGCCTTAGTTTCACAGAAGTAAGGCAGGGGTAGAGGGAATGGTTTAACTTATTCTTGTGGTGGTAACACCTAGCATGAACCAGGTGAAATGAAACTTTACCTCAGTTCAGCAAATTCATGTTAAAATTAATTCAGTTCACACTGAGGTTGTCACTCCACTTCTCTGATACTGTAAAATACAGAAAGTATTTTTTTAGTTCAGTGGAGTGGATTCTAAGAGTTTGTAGCACTGTGATATTATGGCTTCTGATAACTGAATCTTGGATTTTTTTTTCCCTCCCCTACAGAATACGGAGCAGAAGTCTTTATCATCATAGGAGTGATAGCAATTGTGGTCATCACTCTTGCCATTGTCTTATCAGTGATCCTGTGTAAATGCAAGAAAGCAAAAGCTGCAAGAGAAAAGGAACCGCTTAACGGTGTCTAAGGAAAAATTACTGTGAACACTAGTGGCAGTTCCAAAGAAAAAAAAAAACAAAAACAAAAGACAGAAAAAAAACCCAACAGCAAAAAACTATAAATTGGGTAATCGTGTGGAGCCTTTTAGCCTCTCTGATACAGGAATTTTAAAGCCCAGACTTTATGTGGATTCATGAATCCGTTAGACAGTCACAAATGAAAAATCCAGGTATTGGGAAGCCCCTGTGTCACTAGTGGCCAGAGGCTGGAAGAGTATTCTGGTGATCAGTTACAATATCCTAACCCTGCCCATATACTCTTCCCAAGCTCCTTCTATTGTCCTGTCTGAAACAGGATTCTGAACTAGACGGACCTTTGACTTGAGCAGGTACAGCCATTCAGAAAGTATGGCCTTACCGAGCCAGAAGATTTATGGTACTTGTGAGGGGAAAAAAACACTGTTTTTGAAAATAATGTGTCCTTTACCTAACTAAAAGGAACATCTTTCTGTTTCTATGAAACAAAACCTGTGTTTACCTGACTTTCTTTTAACATTATTAACTGGTGAAATGATCTGTTTAATTCAGATGTGACAAAGACACTACTGTTATTTCTGCACTTTTTTGATAAAATTAACTTGGTCTATTTATCTTTGGATATAAGCAATCAAAGGTAAACTGAAACTACTGTACTGGCAACTTGTAAGGAACACTCTTGAAGTAGGTAGCTGCTATCTATCAGGAAAGCATATCCGGCTTACACTACACCTACAGTTACACAGCAGGGTAGTCTGATAGTTCCAAGTAAGTGTTAGAACAAATACTTTGCAGGTTTTGAGTCAGTGATAACTCTCTTCATGCAAATACTGAGTAGGTAGCAGTATTTACTGCATTTTGAACATTATTTTTAATTAAACAGTTGGTGAATGAATAGTTTATGTGGTATAGATTCAAATCATCTTGGTGATGGGATTTGGAGGTACCTATTGCTTTGTCTATTTTAATATTTATTTTATAAATGAGAATCTAATTTTTTATACTGGTGATATCTGTATTTATGATGGTAATTTATACTTTTCTAGTGAAATAAAGGTGACTGGGAAACTAAGACTTTCTTTTCTTTTTTTAAATGAGGTACAGGATTCATTCCAGAACTAAATTAAAAATACGTTTAGGAAACTTATCTTGTGATGGCAGTGCGGGCAAGCTGCCAGAAGCCAGGATGCTGTAAAATAGGCTTTTACCCTCCTACCTGTAAGGGTAAAAATATGGAAAGCCACAGTTCACAAACCGATGAAAGGTTTTGAGTCGTCCCGAGCTGCTTTTCAGCTGTCCACTTACGTGAGCGATTATTCAGTTGATTATTCAGTTGATTATTCAGAATGAGCATTCACAGCTGCTCATTCCGATGCAGAGCATACTCCGTGTCTCTGGATCTATCACCTAGGAATTCCCACAGGGGTGCCTCTACTGCTTGTGGCACTAACGTACATTGGAGGCATTATGGGGCCTGGCCCAGGGATGAGAACTGCTGCGACTAATGCTGGTATCTACTGGTGCTGCTAACCGTGGTGACAGGCACAAAAAGAAATAATCAAGAGAATGGGAGAAAAAATGCATCTTGTAGTTGGCACTAATTGGCTGTGTGTCTCAAAGCTTTATACGTGTCTTAAAAGAAGATATCCATTGCATTTATGAGAAGGAATAACATCATATAAAATTATTATATCAATCCACCAATTTTTACAGAACTCTGTTTTACGTTTTTCATCCCTACTTTATTATAGATACCTTCTTTGTATGGAATAAGACTCCTGTGAACATATGGTAGCGGCTTGTGGGGGTTTTCTTTGTTCCTTAATTCCCTTTTTTACAGAGGGAAGAAAACAAACACCATCATCCCCCCCAAAAAAACCCTGTTTACTTGATATTGTGCAATAAATTCTTAATGCATTTTCTGCTGGTGCATAAGCCTTGTATGGAGGAGGAACCTTACAACAGCGATCAAAAATATGAGAGCTTGTGGGAGTAAATTTAAAAACATTCCAATGTTGCCATCATTACTTCCTCTCCCTGTGCTGTTCCGCTTCCTCGGCTTCATTGGGTGCCAAACTCAGAAAAGGAAAGAGCTCAGTGGAAAAGGAAAGCCTGTAGGATACAGCATAGCATTTTTTAAACTAGACCATGCAGTTGATTGTCATAAGCGGCATAGAATGATGTTACGAATATGCTTCATTACTTAGACATTTTTGATTTGTTCTGAATTTGAAGATTGTTTGTATTGGAAGAGAGAGAAAGAAGGAAAGAAGGAAGGAAAGAAGGAAAGAAGGAAGGAAAGAAAGAAGGAAAGAAAGAAAGAAGGAAAGAAAGAAAGAAGGAAAGAAAGAAAGAAGGAAAGAAAGAAGGAAAGAAAGAAAGAAAGAAAGAGAAAGAAGAAAGAAGAAAGAAGAAGGAAGAAAGAAGAAAGAAGGAAAGAAGGAAAGAAGGAAAGAAAGAGGCAGACCCATAGAAGTGCAAACAAGTGCCTTAAATGGCATAAGGGTGACCCACTACTGCACAAGTTCTGGAAACCTGAAGCGCTTCTGTTCCCTAGCTGCAGTATGTTATCATCCAACAACGCTGAGTAACCGGAGTCACGGGGCTCACAGATCCTATTTCAAAGAGGTTTTTTGCCGTTCGTGGAGACAGCCGAGAAAGGGGTTTTTTATGGCCAACTTCCGGAAGTATTATCCCTTGGGCCAGTGTACTGAGCCCACGCAAAATGTGTTATGCAGAGATTTAACTTCCTCAGAGTAGCAGGGTGGGTAAAGGAGTTGCTGAATAAAGGTGTTGTCCCTGGGAAGAAAGCCTAGATCCTACCAACAGCACCCGTGTGGCCCCTTCAGTGCTGCACCGGTCTAAGATGCAGTGAGGCACCCGGGGATCAATGTGAGATGCTCCCGATTCCCCTATTCCGCTTTGCTCCTTGTCATCTGTTGCAGAAAAAGGTATCCAACTATTTCAAGTGGAGAAAAATATTTGCACAGTTCCCTGACACAGTACTTGTGTCCTCTCCTTATAGAAATGAATATGTAACATTGCATACTGTGATAAGCCACTTTCATTTTATAGTACTGTCTTAAAACCACATTCTTCTTCTCCACGTGAGCAAATAGAGGCTGATATTGTTTTGTTACTTTTCTGCCAGCCCTAACAGCATTACAGACAATGGAATTACTGCCATTGCGTAAAATGAACAATGGAACAGGACTTCATAAATGTATATATGATAGATATGGCAGCAAACATCTCAGCTAAGCTATTTCTAGCAGACTCAGCTTTCCACTGCGAGAAGGCTGCTGCTGAGTAGCATGTTATGATAAGAATGTGATTATAAGCTTAACTGGGATCACTAGTTACGTGGCAACTCAGGACAAAGAGTTTCTCATGAAGCGAGAGCGAGCAAACAGCTGTAACAGACTACCTGCTCGGTTCGGTTTCGTAGCGCGGGTTATTCTGCAGGTGAGTAGCGATTGCTACAGTTTCAGAACCTTGTAATACACAGGGATGAGTGGGCTGGTGACCATACCAGACCCATGAGTCAATGGAGTAGTCTTCTAATTACGCAGTATTTATCCACACACAAATAACCACACTCTCTGTAGCCTGTGTTTGTCACTGAGGGAGAGAGAAGAGCTGGTACACATCTTTGAGGAGGACAGGAAAAACAAAAAACCCCAACCTGCTAGACAGGACACAGCAAGGACTGGCCAGCTGAAAACCTTTCCACAACCTCCAGGTGTGGTGGTGTTACTCACCGCGGCGTGCGCTCTCTCGCAACTTCACATGCAGATGTGCCTCAGGGGCGATTTCTTCCAGTAAAACCTGCCAGTACCTGGGAATAAAGACACAGCCGTGTTGACAGCCTCCAGGGCTTTTACAGCCAGGTCCTCTCTCGTACATCCCATTGTAGGGATTGTGCCTGTTTCTCATCTTGTCAAAATTTGTGCCCAATATTAGTAACGTGCTGCACCGATTTGCTCCTGCAAGAAGCTCACAGCGTTTCTGCTCCTTACTTCCCCTGGCTCCTTTGTAGATGTTTCCATTCCTCTCCCCCATCCCCGACTCATTCCCATTACCTGTTCTTCCCCAGAGGTGAACCCACCGTCTCATTTCTCCAAACAGATGGTTAGGATCTCATTTAAATGAAAATATGGCACCTGAATAAATATATATCCCTTAATCAACGATCAACATGTATTAATAGCACAGCAGAATTTTTTTACTCTATACAGCTTCTCTTTGTCACTGTAATTGGATCGGTATCTTCCAGAACATTTGTTAGCACTGCTCTGAGTGCCTTTCTTAGTGCACCTAATTACCATTAAATATTAATGTTTTTAGTGACTTGTTTAACTAGCAATGAAGTTATTAATATGAACTCAAAGAATATTCAAAGTTCCAAATCTCAGTTATCCCTGCTGATGCATTTTCTTCTATTTTTATTTTCACATTTTCTACCTTATTACTTCAAGAAATATTTAAATAGCAAAGTAGTCAGACACTGTTATATTCACAAAACTATTTTATCAAAAGAGGTTTAATTAAAAACCTCCGTTCTCTGAATAGAGAAATATTTTCCCAGTGAGATCACATGATAATTTTGTAATTAATTCTTCAGTAATCACGTAACTCAATTAAAAATCTAGTGTAATGAAAGAGCTGGAATGACAAGTGAGATTTTAAAACCTACTCCAATAAAAGGCTGACACGGTTTAACCCCAGCCAGCAACTAAGCCCCACGCAGCCGCTCGCTCACTCCCCGCTGGTGGGATGAGGGAGAAAATCGGAAGAGTAGAAGTGAGAAAGCGCGTGGGTTGAGATAAAGACAGTTTAACAGGGAAAGCAAGAGCCGCGCACACAAGCAAAGCAAAGCAAGGAATTCATCCACCACTCGCCATGGGCAGGCAGGGGTTCAGCCATCTCCAGGGAAGCAGGGCTCCATCACACGTAACGGTTACCTGGGAAGACAAACACCGTAACTCTGAACATCCCCCCACCCCTTCCTTCTTCCCCCAGCTTTGTAGGCTGAGCATGACATCCCATGTTACGGAATATCCCTCTGGTCAGTCGGGGTCAGCTGTCCCAGCTGTGTCCCCTCCCAGCTTCTCGTGCACCCCCAGCCTGCTCGCTGGTGGGGTGGGGTGAGGAGCAGAGAAGGCCCTGGCTCTGCGTAAGCACTGCTCAGCAGTAACGAAAACATCCCTGTGTTCTCAATCACATGCCTGCGTGTTTTCAGCACAAATCCAAAACATAGCCCGTACTAGCTACTCTGAAGAAAATTAACTCTACCCCAGCCAAAACCAGCACAAAAGTACTCCTCATTCCAGGGGACAAGGTGGGGGTTTTGTGGTGGTTTTTTTTCTAAAGAGTGCGTCCTTGATTAACGTAGGAGATTTTCCTTCTGCTGCCTTCACGCTTTACCATCTGTTCACACTAAATATGTACATCTCCACAGAGATGATACTCAATCCGATTTCCCATCTTTCCACATTATTCAATAACATGATCATTTGCTTCCATAAAGCATCAAGGCTGCAACCACACCATCATATGTCACCGCTGCAGCTATCGCTATAGCAATGGAACCACGGACATCGCAGATCTGTTCCTCCTTTGCTCTTCACACTGCTACACCAGAACGGTACCGCTGCACATACAATTACACTCTGTGAGCCATCTCTACGATACTAATTCTGCAACTGCGTGTCCGGCGTTACGCTCTGTGTGACTAGAAAAGGTGACACCAAGTGGCAAAAAAGGGCATAATCAGCATGTTAACGATACGAATTTTCCTAAATGGCTAGTACACTGATACACAGTTTGAATCCAGATTTCACCAAAAATTGAAGAAAAAGGGCATGTGCCATTTGTTAGACCTTCTCATTCCTAATAATGAAGAGCAACAGATAGTTTGAACAGCTCAGTGAGATCTGATAGGAAAGGCTGGAGCGGCTCTCTCCCCCTGAACACCCTCCTTGTCTTCCATTCAGCCCGTGTTTCCCTCTGCCAGGTTCTCCAGTGACCCTGGGTTATAACATACCTTGTTTTGTCCAGCTTTCAAGCACTGCTGGAAACAAGGCCCCAGTTAAGATCCAGCAGGTAGCAACAAGTACTCATTTATCCATTGTTTGCACAAGGGTGTTAAAGCACACACAAAACCATACTCCCTTCTCCTGACAAAATTCTCCTTTAGTCTCAGAAAACTCAGGAGTAGCTCAAAATCAGGAGATTTTCACAATGAATGTTAAGCTCCTTACCAGACTTTCTTTCCTCAGTACGCTTCAAACAGAAAATAGATTCCTCTTGCTGCCCTTTTAACTCCTAGAGGAATGGACTGAGAACCTCAGAGAAAGGACTGAAGTCTTCTAGGAGCACTGGAAAATGTGTTTCTCCTGCACGCGGCATACACCGAGCTGTAAAAGCCCTGTAAGTGACGTTGAAGCACAAGCTATGTTTGGAACTGCGATAACATGCTATCTGTCCAGCAGCAAGGAAGAGAAAGGCACGGGTAGGAACAGTTGGAATGCAGCTGAGTTTGTAACAGGGGCTATTCTGGGCTTTACATGCTTTGAGTTCTGCTGAGCTTGTCTCAAAAAACAAGCCAAAAAAAGGCTTTTGAGCGAGTCACCTTCCACTCCTGAGGCACAGGCACAAGAAGGGGAAACAGGTCCCAGGTGAGGGTACCGCGTCTCGCAGGCAGGTCACTACACTATATAACAACCTCAGGGACAATGAAATAAATGAAATGGCATACACAGGAACCACTAGTGCCTGTCAGGCCCACCTACCCAAGTACCTTCTATCCCACCGGCATGGTGCACCCCAGTTCCTCAGAGGAAGTTCACAGAGGTAACACGCTAAGCATGAAGAGATGTTTGTGAGTATTCAAGCACTAACCTCATGCAGCCTTTTCAAAATTCTCTATGTAGAACTGTAATAAATACAACTATTCTAATTTTTAAAATCTACTTTTCATTTTTATTATCTAGTTAGTATTTGTGGGTTAAAAAAGACACGAATGTCAATGTATAGGTTTGACTTTGGCCCTTAATTCCCTACTAAGCTCCAAAGAAATTTGCTAACAGTTCCTGGCTTTCCAGATAAGTCCTGTTGCAATATCTAAGATTGCGTCTGAGTTTTAAGAAGCCTCCAGCACCCACACCTTTCTTTTTAACCATTATTTTCCCAAATACATTAGCTTATCAGCCCCTCTACAGATACTTCATTATCTTTCAGCGTTTTACTGTCTGTCATATTAGCAGCTTCTGACACAGCTGTTTTTAGCTCTGTTGCTTTTGTGCCAATACGTTCCTGCACTAGAATACCACAATAAACTAGACAAATAAAGGCTAGCTTCTTTTGGGGAGCATCTTCACACTACTTATCTTGTCATGATTCACAATGATTAAAATTAGTCAAATGGATTTTAGTACCTGCTTGCACTAAACCATTCAGTCTAAGGAAACGGAGTATATTTGGTTACATAGAAGAATGTCTCTTCAATTGCATATGTGGAATGTCTTTTCCAGAGCAGTATTCCCCAAATTTTCTATAATCAAGCTTCAAAAATTAGCTGTGATTTGTGCCAAACACTAAAGTTATTTTAATGCAGAAAACTTGCTAACTCATGTAGGTGGAGTTCCCTGTTTCTCTCCAAGTGAACCAATCTCAGCAATCTTAGTTTTGTCCAGACAGCATTGACTTCATTTTTCCAGCTCTTTTCTATTTTGGTGCAGCATCATGTGTGGATGCCACTTGTTTCCCAGAAAGAGGGACGGGTGGGGAATAAGAATGTTGGTTTGTGGACAAGCAGAGCGGAGAACGGGGCTGGGCACTTACAGCACAAGAACTCCTTTTGCCAGTAAAAAAGCCATTGTATTGAACCTTTACGGTTCAGACCCGCCAAAGGTCTCTGGGAAGGAGGTTTCTAACCAGTGTGTGAGACATTGTGATTATTAAGACTGGTTTGTGGAAGATATATTCCACAGAAGTGTAGTGTCCAAATTCCCCTTTCTCTGCAATTTTAAAATGCCCCTTGGATGATTATTCTTGCACTGTTCCGTTCCTTGCAGGATTACTGGCAAAATGTCTTTAGTTTCCAAAGTCAATCCCCACGGAATTTCACCAGATGTTTAGGCATGTTATTCCTATTTAAACCCTGAATCTGTCATATTTTTCAAATTATTCCCTTGAAACAGCTTCTGTCTGTGAAATTTCAGGCTGCACGTCATCTGGCTCTGCTTTTGCATACAAGGGAAGAAAATGATGCAGCAGTTCAAAGATGGCTGAGCAACTTTGAAGATAACATGTTTGTAAGGTTTTAACATAAAAGACGAATTGCTTTCATAGTAACTCAGCTGTATTTCTGTTTCAAGATGAAACCAGTTTCATCTTATGCTAGAATGCACGTGACAGGATAAGTTTCATCAGAACGTATAAACAAATACATTATAGGGACCTGTAATGTGCACAGACATTCTAAACTTCCAGGTGAAGGTTAAAGGCAACATTAATAAAAATCTGACTGTACCCAAAGCAATAGCAAGAGCCTGGAACTACAACACGTGGAGGGAAAACCAACCAACCTCCTCCCAAAACAGCTGCACATCACTGATTCACAAAACCATGAAACCTCTTTCCATGCTCATGAACAGGACTGGCACGTACCAGCTGGTACCTACACCTAATAAAGAAGCAAATACATTTTACATAGAAATGTGTTTTGAACAGCAGTTTTATAAGCAGAAATTTGAACTTCCACACTGTTGATTTTCTTCTTGACAGATAAAAGTTGCAGTTTATTTGTTCTATAAAACCAAGGTAACTCTTCCCCCCTACTATTTTTCACAGTTGGATTTCAGGTGGTCATTATCATGGACATTTCTACAACATCTCATAGTATGTATGACAATTATATATAAATTTTAATAATGGATTTTTAACTCTTATTTTGATGATAGGACATTTTAATGTTTTTTCGCATTTCTAGACCACTTTAGAACACCAAAGATTAGGTGATGCACTGGTATCTGTTGAGTCTGCAGAGAGCTGAAGCCTATGGAAGAATCACTAAATTAGATCTTTCCAATCCTAATCCACAGGGTATTTCTTCTTTATAGATTTAAGAAACATTGAAGATGGAGTTCCCTATTCTGCAGAAGCATAACAAGTCTTTTAAGTTGTCAATACTAGATGCGATTTCATTAAAAAGCCTGCCGAGTGACACGGTAGCTCTACACGCTGCTTTGTTTCTCACTAGCCATCTTCTCTAGTGTACAGTACAGAGCTAATGAAGTGGCAATACATCCAGAATTTTCTTATAGCACAAGTCACTTTCAAATGGTGCTGAAGTAATCTTCAGGCTGTCCAGCCAGGTGTGTCTACTCCACTCTATCTGAACCACATTTGGGCAACAAATGTCCCTGCAACATGCGTACTGGCTAGGATGCAGCTTGCACCGCCAACTTTTCCCACAAAAATTACAAGGGTCAGAGGTAGGTTGGATTTTTGTGTTTCCTGCTGGGTGTTGTGGTTTTGGGGGGGGGGGGGGTTGGTGGTTTTTTTTTTTTGTAAGAAAAATGTATCCATTATGCAGTGAAGCATGCTTTGCACTTGGGGCAGAAGATGACAAGGTTCACAGTGATGTTCTGTTCATCTTGCAGCTTATTCCAGTCTCATGCTAGTCATGTAGAAAGCACCATCACTGGACGAGCTCAAGGAATGGGCCCATGTGAACCTCATGAAGTTCACCAAGGCCAAGTGCAGGGTCCTGCACCCGAGTCAGGGCAACCCCCAGTATCAGTACAGGCTCAAGGATGAAGGGATGGAGAGCAGCCCTGCCGAGAAGGACTTGGGGCTACTGGTGGGTGAAAAGCTGGACATGAGCCAGCAATGTGCACTCACAGCCCAGAAGGCCAACCGTATCCTGGGCTGCATCAAAAGCAGCGTGGCCAGCAGGTCAAGGGAGGTGATTCTGCCCATCTACTCAGCTCTGGTGAGACCTCACCTGGAGTCCTGCGCCCAGCTCTGGAACCCTCAGAACAGGAAAGACATGGACCTGTTGGAGAGCGTCCAGAGGAGAGCCACAAAAATGATCAGAGGGATGGAGCATCTCTCCTAGGAAGAAAGGCTGAGATAGTTGGGGTTGTTCAGCCTGGAGAAGAGAAGGTTCCAGGGAGACCGTACTGCAGCCTTCCAATACTTAAAGGGGTCTTAGAAGAAAGATGGGGACAGACTTTTTAGCAGGGCCTGTTGCGATAGGATAAGGGGTAATGGTTTTAAACTAAAAGAGTGTAGATTTTAGACTAGATAAGCAAGAAGTTTTTCACAACAAGGGTGGTGGAACACTGGCACATGTTGCCCAGAGAGGTGGTAGATGCCCCATCCCTGGCAACACTCCAGGTCAGGTTCAACAGGGCTCTGAGCAACTGGATCTAGCTGAAGATGTCCCTGCTCACTGCAGGGGGGTTGGACTAGATGGCCTTTAAAGGTCCCTTTAAAGGTCCAACCCAAACGACTCTATGATTCTATGAGTACACATTCACCATCCTGTTACAAAATTCCTAATCACATCATCAAGAAACATAAAAAGCCTAGATATATTTTAAGTTTAGATTTATTATTATTTCAGAGGCACTTAATGTCTTACATTTATATAGCGCCATTTCCCCCTCCAAAGCACTTTACAGTATTTACATACAGGAATGTTTCCCACCACTGTTGAAATGCAGCCATCTGACTATTACCAGTACCATCTTCAAAGCACCAACAGTTTGAGACTGAAAATATTCATCAGTACTTTGTCTTACTAAGATAGTTCAGAATTCCAATTTACAAACTTCCAACTTGTGCTATTAAACAGACCTAACAGCTAAAATACAGTATCACAGTGCAACTCTGCAGCAGAACTGAGACTTGGATCATGTTCATTAGATTTTTTACAATCTTTCATCAGACCAAGTCATCTCAAAATACTTTAATGTAAGGCCTTTTAAGAGTATCATTCTAAAACATCATTCTTTTTTATACTTTCTTTATAAGCCTCTCTTACAATCAAGCGCAGAAGAATAGTTCTCTTCCAGTATATTTAGAAACACTAAGTCCTGGCCCTAAGGAGATACTAGCATCCTCAGTTTCAATGAACTTCATGGTATCTGAAGGCAAACCTATTCCTCCTTGGTTATGGAGCTGGATTTTTTTTGTTTGGTTGGTTTTAGTTTTAAAATAAATCTGAGATTACACAAAAATCCATTATTAACCAGTTGAATTGTAAAGTACCTTGGGATTGGCTGCTGGGGTGCTAAGTGTGCTGTGTGTGGTTTTGCTTGTCAGTGTTAAAAATACATTAAAGTATCCCAAGTTCACTACTCCACTGCAAAGTCTGCCCTAGTCACAAGGATAATAGCAACTTCATTTTAGAAAGGGGTTTTTTGGTTTGTGTTTGGTTTTTTTTTACTTTGTCTCTTTAAAAGGCTATTAACATACCCCTTCCAAGAGAAGAAGTTGCATTTGTGCTGAGAACTTTCAGAAAAAAAAAAAGCAGCTATCTGGCATACCTATTTTCACGGTTACAATTAAAATATCACCTCACATACATCATGCTGCCACCTGCTATGTATGGCTGATGTGAGAATCTGAATGAACAGAAAAAAATTAGTAAGATGAGATATCTAGTTGCCTTCTTGTGGACCAAGCACAAAAATTTATTCTGGTACCTTATCCTTTTGCATACACTACACTTCAGAGAAGCTTTTTTGATTTTCATTGATGCAATATACTATGAAGCTACTGTGGTCACTAGATACACCAGGATAGCTGTTTGCATTTGAGTACTATGAAAGAACAGTAGTACTGACAGGTATGGGCAAGAACTGTGATAAAAGGAAAAATATTAACAGGTAGCAATTTCAACATGAAAGATGATGGCTAATCAAATTGGGTAAAAATTACAGACAGCAGTGCATCCAAGTACATATCCATTTTATAAAAAGTTGGTTTTGTTTTTAATCTAACCCCTTGATAAAAGATGCACAGAAAGCAAATTTATTGCGCATTTTATGCATGCCTTCATGTAGTGCAGTCCTATATTATAACTTATATGGAACACTAAAAAACTACTAGACCTTCACTGTACAACAGGTATTGTAAATTTTTGTTTTAAAGCCTGAACAGTGATTCAGTTTGAGTTACACCTTCCTATTCCCTGATCACAAAAATCACCTTGCTGCATTTATGTTTGTCAAAGTCATATGGCAACCCCAGTAATCATCTGTAGGGAAAAAATGGTTACAGTAAACAATTTAAAGAGTTTGGTTTCTTCAAGTGGATTTGGCAGCTGGAACAGGAAAATCAACAGGGACTAGAGAGCCTTAGACAACAGTGAGAATCACTGGTGAATAATTTGTATCAGAAATCAGGAAACCTCATGACAAATAAAAGAATAAATGTGAAGGATGAAAGCATCATTTTAGGCTTCATAGCCCAGAAGACCAAACTGTAAGTACCATTATCACTTACTTTCAAACTCAGATCTGAAGGGCAGCCAAAACCATGAGGAGATCTGATTTTTTGAAGAGGGGAAAAAGGAGAAACTTGGAAAAAGCAACTACAGTATTAAAGGACTGAACACACACAGGACAGACAACAGTCTGCTGTTTCACAGATTAACGTTTTTGAGTCCATTCTAGCCTCTACTGATTTCAAGTGAAGAATGATTGGACCCACATTCTTTTCTGTGTTTCTACTTGTGAGAGCCATTCATTTCTTCAGAGCTAAAAATATGCAAAAGATTGTTTGATACAAAGGTTTCCCTCCATCCTGCCTTTTTTTTTGGTCAGTCCTTTCCTCCTTCAACCTCCTCTCAACCTTCATTATTATAGTGTTTCCCTGACAGAAAAAGGGCAGCTGGGGTGGGGGATGGATGAAGCTCTTGCTAATTTGGGAGACAACGGGATTGCTGAGCAGCAGAGAGAATTGCATGGACAGACAGGTGTTAAAAGAGAATCCAACACCCAGCAAAGAAAAGCTTAATTTTTTAGCCGAAGGAATTAGTTTTGTCTTTTAGGTTCAGTCCATCCTTTATCAGCAAGGGTGTACTGGCTACATCACAAGGCTTGGTCAAGGAAAAGGCTCTTTCATTTAACAGGGCACAGATCTGAAGATGGGAGAATGTCCTGCACTGCGTGAGAACTCAGAAATATGCATAGAACAGAGCAGAAATCCAAGACTGCTTTGCAGGAACAAGAGAGGTAGCAACCCTAATTTTAACAGGGCTTTTTACTGAAGGGAAAGAAGGTCTACAAAAGTCAAATCAGCTGATTTCAAATGGTTTGCATCCCAGGATGAATCAGGTTACACTGATTTAAGCCCAATTTAATTTAGGCAGGTTTTTAAACCACAAGAATAAGGACATTCTTAGTACACATCAATAATTAAACCAACATATACACAATTAGCAATATCCTACATAATAGTAAACGCTTAACAGCTTGTTTTGAGTTATCCTAGTTAATTTGTTTAAAAAACAAGCTGAGTAGTTTTATTGTACAATGTCTGCCATTCTACACACTTCCTGTAATCAGTCTCTGTAGCAGTTCATGACTAAGATCCAAATTCCACCGTGTCTTCAGTGATTTTCTTGAACTCATAGTTTCCTCTGCCATCCATATGCAAGTAAAACTGAAATAAAAGAACATACATTATCAACCACCTAAAAATTACCAGGTCTGTAAGTATCTAAATAAATTATATTTTGAAGTAGGTCTAATGCAAAATCTGAAACTCAGCTAGCCAGAGGGTAAGCTTCTCCCATTTCATGTTTCATTAAATTCAATTTAATGAATTCAGGTTAACTCTGAAGCAGAGTTAAACTGGTTTGTTCATATCAGTCTGCTAATGGTCACACCTACACTTAACACTGCTATCTTGGGTTTTCTGACAATATACTCAAGGTACACATTCATCCCTGTGTATTAATTCAGTATTTTTCCCTATACATACAGTCTGTCTGCACAAAGAGCAATAACAAGAGTAAAACCTTGGTTTGGAAAAAAAGAAGTTCATGTACAAGATATTAACTTTTTTTTTTAATCCGTAGCTATATTAGGTATCTTGAAAGCAAAAACTCCATGCTCTTTACTGGATTCTGGTTCAAGGGTTTTTTTGAGGCTAAGAAAGAAGTCTTAAGTATCTACTGAGTTCTTCATATTTTTGAGGCTACTTTTACAGATACATTTAAGGATTTTTGGCTACTTTTCCCTTCATAGCTAGAAGGGTAAGAATATTTGAAATAGTGTAACTGAATTACGAAAGTAAAACCTTTTTAAAAAAAACAACAGAATGTGACCTATTAGGATGTCAAATGAGAACACCTTGAATTGTAAAGTCAATTTAATAGGAAGTCCAACAACAAAAACCCTACCACCTACAGATATCCTTAGCACAAGCAAAGATTACATACATCATGATGTTTCCAGAGTGACTTTCTGTGGGAGACCGTGAAGAGAGTGATGCCAACCTACATGAAGAAAATACACACAGTAAAGCAGTTAATTTTTCTAATGGGTTAGGTGTTACTTATTTTTCAGCATGGTATCAGCTGAAGAGCTTAAATTCATAAACACAAACTTCCAGGCTCTATTATTAACAGTGTACATATGTAGCCTTAATACAAGATTTTGCAGTAAAAAAAAGCAGGAGGGATTTATCTTTAATTGATTTCACCACACACTTGCTCCGAATGATTTGGCAAAACGTAGAATGAACTGGACAAAGGAGATAAAGTAGGAAGCAGGTAAAACAACAAATCCAGTCAATTAAAGAGTCTACTTTAAGAGCAAAAAAAGCCAAAGCCACAAAAGCTAAACTTAAGTACAAACTTAAAGTGACAATTTAAAGGTGAATAATCTTCCTCTGCTTCCTTGCAACCCAGTTAATTATGCATCCCTAACAGCAGCCCAATTGTAATAATAACAATAACAATAACTCTTTAAAAAGAAAGTTAAATGAACAATCAAGGTAACAGAATAGCAAGTATATGCAAAACAGACTTAGAAAATTGCCAGGCTATTGATATTAAGGTGATAAAATAAGTTCAAGAAATAATGTCCATTCTTCTGCAGAGTCCTCATCTAGTGTGAATTTACTACCGCAGAAGGCTCCTTAAGTTCCCAATTAAAGTTTCAAGCACATATTTCTGTGGATGCACACCTCTCCTCCATTACCATTCTAAGAATACTGCTACTCAATAATTAATGTCATTTCAAGCCCATTCTTTCCCAGGCTAGGGGTGTGAAATTGCATCTTACAGATATTTCATATGGTACTACGTAGAATTTGACAAGGTGAGAAGAGAGAAAGGAAAAAGAAAACTACATTTAATACTATCATGTTTTCCTAGAGTGCTTGGCTTTTTTCATCTATTTCGAGATACGAATGTTAACTTCCAGCCTTTCATTTCTGTTGCCCTGGCCAACTGAAACCTCTCCAACAACAAAAAAAGGTATAAAATTTTAGATTATGTGATCTTCTCCTGACATTCTAAGAGTTATCTGGAAAAGTAAGGTTACTTACCAGTTAGTAAGAGTTCTCTGATATACAGAGAACACATGTTAAGACTACAAAACAATTATTGAATTGAAGGGTGCATAAAGGGTGCTTGCACGCCCTTCTAACCTCTTTTTTTGTAATCTGCACTAGCCATAAGGAAGAATGCACCTTGTAGCATTTAAAGTTTTCTGCTAACATATAGAGATATAATTCTAGAAACAAAGAGCTTACCTTTCGGCAGTGGCTGTAAATGTAGCCTTCTACATCAACACTAACAGCACTGGTGCATTCATCCAGAATTGCAAACTGAGGCTTATGATAAAATAACCTTGCCATCTGGAATGCAAACCAAAAAGCTACTGTGGGTACAGAACTACAATCAATAATGCAGTGTTAGAAGTTAAACTAAGAGTTAGTGTCCAAAAATTTACTGGGGCAAGAGAATTTCTTTTAAGTTGGCACCCACTAAAGCCTGAAAATCTGAGCGCTGTACATTACCTTTCCTTTTTTTTTTTTTTTAAAAAAAGCAAGTATTTAGAACTTCTGTCTACATAGTTAAAGTGTAAGGTGTGGTAAAAGGTCATAATTTCCTATTAAATTTGGAGTACAACAGGCACTATTTTAGATTGTTTTCTCAGTATTCAGTTATTACACATTTTTGGGGTTCTTCAAGTGAAATACTAATATTCAGTTAAAAAAATCGCTTACAATTCAGATTACATTTGCAATCTATGTCCTGTATTTATTAAGTATTTATGCTTTTGAGACATACTGCCATTCTCTGTTTTTCTCCCCCGCTGAGTACATCCATCCAGTCCTGAACACTATCCCAGCCTCCTTCACGTTCCAAGATTTGACCCAGTTGGACATTATCCAAGTACTCCTTCAGCACCTTTTATTGAAACAGGAATAACAAATAGGGCTTAAGTGAACTTAATGAAGAAATTACTGAAAAAGGTTATAAAGGTTTATACTATTATACTGGTGTACATACTATCTACCCTGATAAATATTAAAAACAAACTAAATGCAGTGTTTTTAATAGCAATTTCAGTATTTTTAAATCTGAAGCATTTCATCACCTGGTCAGAAATCCCTTTCTTTCTCTGATCTTCTGAAGTATCTGGATATATAACTTGATCTCTGAGAGTTCCGAGAGTCATATATGGTCTCTGAGATACAGTTAGAAAAAAAAAGGTATGTCAAATATTTCTAAACATAGTCAAAGTAGGAAGAAAGAGAACACTATTGTCAATTAAAGTACTTTGCCTCACCTGGGGAACATAGAATAACTTTCCTCTTACAGGTTTTGTTAAACGTCCACCAAACAAAGGCCACAACTGCAACAAGAAAAAGGTTTAAAATTGACCAAAAAAGTCCAATTACAACAGTGCTTTGTATTCTCCCGTTTATTTAAAAAAGTTCCCTTACCTCACCAAGAACACGAAAAAGTGAGCTCTTCCCACACCCGTTTGGCCCACAAATCAGAACATTTGCACCAGATCGAACCTAAAAATGCAAAGCCAACACATTAAAAGCATAGTGAGAAAGTACTGTTGAAAGCTCCTACAAACAATAAGACAAGGTGGTATACTCATAGGTTTGTACACAGTACTTTTCTGACATTATTGGTGGAGATTACCCACTGTAATTATTTTCTTTCCAAGTAATTTAGCACCACCTGCAGCTAGAAGAAAAACACACTTCTAACAATAAAAACATTTTTTTTAAAATAGCTAATTGTCCTTTTTTTTTTAAACATGATGATCAATTTTGTTCAAATTTAAACATACCAGATAAGCGCCTCTCCATTTTTGTTTGCACATTATTTTATAAATCAGATTACCTCTGAAATTATTACCTTGACTTTAAAATTTTTATATGAATATAGTTGTCTATGATATTAAAAAACTTACCTCAAAGTTAAGGTCTTGAATCAAAACATCTCCATTAGGTGTCACCAACGGAACATGATCAAACCTATTTGTATTGCAACATGTTAAAGACACAAAAACCAAAACAACAAAAAACAGTTGCCTAAAATGCTAATACTGCATGCTTACTCAGAGATTTAAGGAATAGGGCAAGATTTCAGCAGTACTTCATTCAGTGCACTGTTCCAGTTTCCATCTATTAACAGGTAAGGAAGTTCTTGAACCAAAAGTGGTACCTTAATGTCTAACAAACATGTACAGATATTTTTTTTTCCTTCACATATTTATTTTCTGAATCCTTCTAAGCCTTTGTTCTCCAAAACATCCTGTAGATATAAACCTACATTTAAGGATGCACTTAATTTTAAACCTGCTAGTGGAAGTATATTCCATTAGTTCTAGGATACACAATGAATGACGACTCTGCTCACCTAACCTTGCCTTTTTTTTTTTTTAATTAATAAAAATAGCTCTATCATCTCCTTTCAACTTCCCCTCTTCCCTCCCCACTTTCCCCTCTGCTCCCCTACCTGCTTTCCACATTGACCAGATTGAGGCTCTTTAATCTCTTAACTGGCTTTACTTTATGCCTTTAAGTAGTACTACTATGTCAATACTATGTTCCTCAGACCGCAAAGATCTGAGGAACTGTCTGCTGCTTAAGGACACCAATGAACTGTCCAAGCACACAGAAACACAAGCAAATATTTTGAAACTGAATACAGATGTGCCCCCAATTTTTACAGCTGAATTGTAGCATGGAATAAACTCTATAGCCAATATATTGCTGAGAAGAAATTTGATGAAGTGTTAAGGAAATGGTCTGGAAGCCATATTCCAAAAGACAGCAGTAAATGTTACCAAAAAGGCTAAGTCCAGACAGCATATTATGTCTTCTGCTAACATGAGAGGACTAGGATTGACTTACAGAATAGAAATGCTGAGTGGGAGTGAGGTGGAATTATTTGTAAATAAACTACAGTACAACAGGAATTGCATATTCTAATAATGTGTATTAAAACCTCTATTAATAGTGGTAGAGGGAAAGACTTAAAAGCCAGACCATGTTAAAAATATTGAAGTTGTGGAAACTTTGTAAACATACTTGATAAGGTTATCAGTGTTGATAATTTCTCCAGATCCAGGTATCAAAGGCAGAACTTGCTTTTTATCTACATCTTAAATTAAGAAAAAAAGTATTAGAGACTGGAGCACTACACAAAGCTGCACATATTTCATGTTATGTCACATCTACCTTTTTCTTGCGATACCATAGTACGCTGATATTTGCCACTATTCAAGTCCTTCAGAACTTGCATTAATTCTGTAATTCGAGCTGTAAAACTAAAATAAATAAATGAACTAAGTAATTAATCTTTAGACATTTTAGAAATCCACAGAAGCTTTAACGAGTACCCTGTTAAACTGTCAAAATGACAAAATTACTCAACCCCGCATAGAAACAGGATGTTTACATGTTGTCCAATATTCACAATATTTACAAGAACCTTTTCCTGTAGTAGCCAAATATTTGATAACTTCTCTTAAGACATAAAAAATTTGGTAAATAATCAATACATAACTGATTTACAAGCATTTGACAATGTCTTTTCAATTAAAACATTCAAACTTTGTGCTGCTACTATTCAGATACGAAATTACCAGTGGACTAATTAGCACATCTTCAAATATGTTTTCAGCATAATATGTTTTTAATTTCTAGATTTTTAGGTAATGCAATGAATAAAGCACATAGGCTCAATTCTGCTTTAATTCTACAGTCAGTTTCTTAAAATGAGATGAGAAACAGCAACAACATAACTTTAAAGAAAGATTATTTTACACAACCACTGTTAAGCTTACCCAGCCAATCTTGTCATTTCACGGCCTGCTAGGACTATTCTGCCCAAAGCTTGAGACATTCTCAGTAACATTCTGCCGCTTTGGTAGTAATCCTAGAGTAGAAGAAAGTTTCTTTATGTAGACTAACAAAATTTCAATTCAGGAAATTGTTTTAATCCTGTTCTATTTACCTCCAAAAGTTCTGCATGAGTACTATTCTGATGACGAGGATCAGCCAGGTTCAAAAATGGACGACTAACAACCAGGTAACCAACCACAGTGGCAAGGTCTGCAGTTTAAGAGTAAATATTAAGCTACACATTAACTGAAGCAAGAAGGAAAAAGAGAATTCTCATTAAAAATCTTAGCACTTTTTTATTTATAGCAGTCCATTAGCACTGGACAAACACTTACATTTCGCAATGATAGTATCAATGAAACCCATAGAGAACCGGAACAGGATGAAATTATGCAAATGTTCCACCTGGTAAGATATAGAAGAAAAAAGGTCAAACTATATCACTACCTGTTTAATATCTTTTATTATTTTACAGAAGTTCGATTCCAAATACAGTTATTTTTCACTAAGTCACAAATACCTCCACAATATCTGTCACCTAACTGTGACAAGCACTGCACAAGTGTCCGTGCTGGTGAAGACTTGCACTCTAGATGAAAACAATCTACACTTAAAACTAAGAAGTGAGAGAATAGTAATTGTCATGTGGCAAGAGAAAGACCACTCTATCAGAAACATGTGTTCTTCTTATAGTCTACTAATTTATATCTAATTACCGTAGCAGCATAAACACCAAGACACTATAATTCAATTTATATTAATATATGCCAAGAATCACCATGATTCAATTAATTGAAGTTTTGCTTTAAATGTTTTTAAAAGTCTTAAATGTTTTAAAAGTCTGAAATGTTTTAAAAGTCTTACCAGTTTACGGAAGGTTTTGTGAATAGTCTGTTTTTCTCTCAAATTTCCATTATAAAAAGCAATTTCTTCACTAAAAAAAACCAAACACAAACGAAAATAACCCCACAACAACAAACCCATGAAGAATGCAACTTCATTTTGTTAAAGACAGTCTTTGAAAAAGTCAGCCATAAAACACAGGAATACAGTTCTTTCAGTTACCTTATGAAATAAGAGTTTGTACTTTTTCACAACAATAGAACATAAGCTTATTATACCCCAGCTACACTTTGTCTTTTGAATTAGGAATATAACGTACATACAGATTACTTAATAGTAATCTGCATAAAGATGCAAACACTTTGCTCAGAACTGGTAGCATTAGACTTTCCAAATAAATTTTAACATACAGCTTCCATTTACGCCACAGTATTATTTTGTCACTTATACCTTGCCATACAAGTAAATCTGTACCTGTTTGTAATAAGCCGTGAGTTGACGTATCTGTACTCCCCTTCATACTTTTGTTCTATAATAGTCATCTTGCCAATTGGTCTCCTTAAACGTGTAAGGAAAAACCCCGAAATAATCAAGTACGCCATCATGCTAGCTGGACCCTGTAAATACCAAAGACAATAAATGCCTACCACTTAGATGGTCTCAAATTGCAACATCTGTACCCAAAATGCCCAGAAAGCATGAATCCCTTGATTCTCACCTCCCATGTGTCTACGTTACCAACTCAATTAGTCTTGAAATTTCCATCATGTTCTTTTCTTTTGTGTTGTAGATACTGTTTTACTAATTTTACTAATTCTGTCCCCAGATGCCCTTTCCATCCCAGCCTTCTACTCAAGTGTTTATCATCACCCAGTGCAATCTCTGTGTTCTGCTGTCCTAGCTTATTTCATTAATATTTTCCTGGTCCTTTCTCATTTCCTCTCCTTCATTTATACCTACTTCTTTTTCTCTGTATTTGCTACATTGTCATAGCAGTGAATATTTCCATCTCATTCCCTTCTTTGATCCATACATCCCCAAGCCATTTCCTGCTTCTCTCAAGCAGTCCTGGTTGGGATCACTTATTGTTCTGGATCCTAGGCTGCAATAGACCAGGGTTCCCAAACTGCACGCTTAAGTATTACTGAAGTGTGGCATGGCATAAAACCAAGGCATAAACTGAATTTGGCATGAACTGCCTCTAATAACTAAGTATTACAAAGAGCAATGCAAGAATTTACCTAGGTTCAGCTAAGCCTTACTGCAGTTTCTTTCTACAAAATCTACATCGTGTGTCCCAGAGCTACTTCTTGTCAAACCCTGAACATTTTTGATAATGTATCATTTTACTAAGCCGAAGAATTATTTTTGCAATTATTATGGGGAGAAGAATATAATGGTCACACAGCTCAATGCAAGGAATGGCTCCCCTTTACAGAGGGTGTAAAGAAACAGAAAACTTTTCTCCCTTAAATGGAAGTCACACAGGACAAAAGCAGCCAGAATGGTACTGTACTAAATGGGACTTCAACTGATCGAAGAAAATAAAGAGCTTTTCTTGCTTCTTAAAATAGTTGATCAAATACCTAGAAATTCTGGTTTTTATTTTGTGAGCCTCAAGAAAGAGAGCACTAAAGTATACAAAATATTGTGTGTAAAGGCATTTTTTCAGTATATCCCTTCAAATAATGGATGAATCTATAATTAATATCTAGAGTTTTCCTCAGACTCCAAATAGGTACAAAGCTATAACTAAATAAGGGAAAATTTGCTTATCGTGCTAAAAACACCACACAATTTACCTGAGCTCCTATTGCACTTGTTAGCTTGAAGATATACAGAACTATATCCAAGAAGGGCTGTAAGAGAAGCATCGGAAAAAAGCATTAGAGCACTAACATGAGTATAAAACGGTCCAGAAACCACCAGCCACCTCAAGAACAGTTATAGCGCTGCATTAAAAGCACAACGCTGGTTAACCTAACACACAAGCTAAATGCTAAAACAAAAGGAATCTCAGCCACAGGACGTTTTGCTGAAAACATTCACTCAAGAACTGAACATTAAAGGATCGTGATCTTCAGATAAAGTACATACCGTATACAAAAGCACTTCATTATTTTATGTCTGCAATAATACACTGCTCAATAAGCAAAGTTGGACTAGACTCCATGATTACTTAACTGAAGTAATCATGAGAAACACTGAGCAGAACAATGCCCTATAGTTGTCTATGTACCCAATAGAAGCAATATTCCAATTTGCAAGCATCCTGTTCCAGACACACTCTCTCAAAGCTAAAGCAACTGAACTACAGGTTTTATAGCCCAAAGTTTTTTAAGAAATCAACTTGTATTTTGCTTTATACTTCTGCTTGTATGAACAACATAGCATCAAAAAAAATTTAGTCTAAGAATTTCAACAGTATTCTACTTCTTTACCTAAAACCCCTAGAATTTACACCAGAAACAGAAGGAAATGCTTAGTCAACCATACCTCCATACCCAAAATAATATCTGGATGTAACTAAAAGCTAGACATTGGCTCAAAGTTCTCTCTGAAAAAACTTACCTTGCTAAGGTTTGAGTACAGGTCCACTACACTGTTACAGAATTTTTCCACATCCTGTGTAAGGAGTTGATCTGGATTAGCTATTCTGTTGTCCAGATTTCCCATTTTGTAGTACGTATAGGCTCTGAAACAAAACAATAGCTAAGTGGCAGAAAAAAAATCATTACTTAGGATCTCAAACAGCTGGAACTCCCTTGCTTCATAAAACTGAAACGGAAAGTACTGCAAACATTAAATGACTGTATGGATTCAACATAGCTTGTGCTTCTGCCTGACCAAATCCACATTAAGTCCTGCAGAACTGTTTAGGCTCCAGGATGCCTTAGTTGAAGCTCAGGTCCATGCTGCTCTATGTACAATTAAGAGTTAGAAAACCCTCACAAACTCTGCATCTGCATATCTGACAACCAAAATTCAGTGCAGAAGGACAGAAGCAGCTACTCAAGTTCATGCATCCAATTCAGTCTGCACGATTATTAGCCCTATATGAAAGTAAGTGCTTTGAGGAGATGACCCAGTAATGAAAGCAGTACAGTGCATTACCGTTTTTCCTAATTGAGGCAACTTCGTCCTCCTTCTATCTGCTTCATATACACTGATCCTTAAGTGCAAGTTAATTGCAACCAAAAGCCTCTTCTAAACAGTATACATAACCTATTAAGCACCTTACTACCTTTTTACTATGCACTTAAAATGATTGTTTGATTTTTACAAATTTGTTTTTTTTAAAACCCTTAAACATTAACAAGGTGTTACTTACTTAAGATATTCCTCGTAGAGGTATCTGGTAAGCCTTACTCGGAAGCAAAGTTTCAATTCATTTAGACCATACTTCAGGAAGTTATTCACTAAAGAGATCTAAAATAAGAGATGGTATTTCAATATTTAGCTACCAAGATTTAATACACTTAGATCAGTTTGCAGCACAGATTGTGCAAACACTTTAGAACAGGTGAATTCTCCCCTTGAAGTCAATAATACTATTAAGACACCTGAGACGAACCATATAGTGTCTGTAGGACCACTGATTAACTTACTGTCTACATTTTTGAAAACTTCAATTCCCAGTGGATCTCACCACATCACAAGATTTAATATAAAACTATGTTCATATAGCATATCTTCAGCTCTTCTGCTAAGCTCTAGAAAAGAGCCACTATTTGACAATTACTACCTTAAATTGATCAATTAGCTTTTAAAGCTATTGTAATCCAGGTACATTATCGATTAGGTAGTAGCAATTATTTCTATCTGGTGCAGGTCAGAGATGTTGACAAGCTGAAGGAAAGCTAGAGTGGAAAAAAACTGGAGCCTAATTTCAGAAGCAGCTGTAAGAAATATAAAAATTAAAGACTAAGAAGAAATCTCCATCTTCAATGCTGTCAAAAGAATCCCACACCTACAATGCTGAAATATCATGCAATTCATATGATGCTATTATGCAGTACTACAGATGGCACGTTAAGCTATCAGTCAAAATTTCCATCAACAAAACCAACCTGAAAACCTAGACATATCTGGCAGAATAAAAACTTGCAATCGATAGGGAAACTTGCTGATAAAGTTTCCCACACACTGGAGACAGAAAATGAAACGTATCTTAATACAGACCTTCATGTAAGACAACTCATTTCCATGGGTTTTAAGACACTCATTTGAGATCTTTTCCTCAAATTCTTAATTTACATTTAAAATATGTTCTACTAAAAGGCTGGCACAAGAAAAGCACTTACAGCAGGCATTGCAGCGATGAAGTTGAACAAGTATTTCTTGAAATCTTTTCTGCTGCGGCCAATGATAGCACTGTAAACGACCATCAGCTAAGAGTTAATTACAAGAGAAACAAGAAAGTATAAACTAGCATGTCTTAGGTGGACAAATTCTCAGTGGACCACACAGAGGAAAAAAATCATCGTGGAAACCTGTAGTATCACCTGTATGATCAAGTATGACAGTAAGTTAAGTGGTAAGTGACAGACTAAGCAATTATCTCCCTTCTGCTCTTGCAGTAACTGCCTGCATTAAGGGCTCAGAAATGCATGGTCACAGAATACAAATTCCTTTCCTTCTTTGCTTTCATAGATTCTCACAAGAGAGAAACAAAGCAGTCCTTCCATTCTACAAAGCAGTGAAAGTCCCTCCTGAAATACAATATCATTTTGAATTACACTTCAAGACAAACTCTGATTTGCTTCAATTAGCAACAAGAGCAACAAGAATAATCAGAGGTCTAGAAAACATTTTCTGAAACATTAAGACTGAAAGCACTGTTTATCAATCTTTAGATAGATTTGCTCTTTAGAGCAAATAGCTCACTAGGAAGAACTAACAGTCCTAACAGCCAAACAACATGTCTGAGTCTATGCCATAGAACCACTATGCCATTGTTCTGAAATGCCCTCTTGGATGTTCAAACCAACATAAGATTTAGAGTCTTCAGTATACAAAATGTGACCAAAAGAAAAAAAATTCATTTAATAAGTAAATTTTGGTTACAGCAGAAAAACAGTTGATTAAAAATTAACTTTTTTTTCTTTCAAAAAACAGGGATCCCCCTCCTCAAAAGTTGCAACTATACGAGTTTTCCAACTGTTTCATATAAATAAGCTGTAAAATCTCTGAATATATGTTCTGACAGACTATTTTCCCTGTTAAACACAATAAAAATGTTTAAAAATAACAAGTTTATAGATACCTTTCAATGACTGTTCCATTTTGAATCATCCAAATATCACAATATGTGCGGACTACTAGCATTACAGCAATAAGCAGCAAATAACCTGTCTAGTACAAAAATAGAAGTAACAGTTAAACCATGGATAAAATTCACGACTTTCTTCTAGTAAGTGTTCCAAGCATATTTAACAGAAAAGTGTTACCCTGCTCCCCCCAGCTAATGCAATGTTTGGTTACTTTGCAGGAAACACATTAGCATACAATATTTTAAATAGAATACTGATTACATTCTTATGGAGAAAATTTGTCTTTTATAAAGGTGTATTTGGTTGATACATGTAGGGGACACATAAGGTGGAGGACTGCAGGGATAAAGAAGTTACTCCCATTCTGAGACACCTTTCTGCCATAAGCATAGGATCAAATACGTTGCAAAGGACCTCTGAATGTCACCTACTCAACTCCTCCACTCAAAACAGGGCCACTAGTAAGCAGTCAGTCAGACTTTATACCATTGATCAAAAACCTTTAAGCCCAACAGTCCAGCCAGTTTTCTGTCTACTTCATTGTCCAGTCATCCAGCCAATTCAGTGTGGTTATCAGCGTCTAGGAGAGACCATAGTCTCAAGGCCTGGCTAAAAACAAAGTATTCAACATCTTCTGTTCTTCCCTTATCCACACAGCCAGTCATCTCATCACTGAAAGCAATCAGGTTTGTAAGGCATGATCTGCCATTCATAAATACAGACTGGCTGTTTGCAATCACCTTTTTGTCCTTCATGTGGCTGGAATTAGCTTCCAGGATTTGCTCACAGCCTTACTAGGAATATGGTGAGGTTGAACAGCCTGTAGCTTCCAGTATACTAATTTTTTGAAGATGGAAGTGATGTTTGGGTTTTTTGGGGATTATCAGTAGTGTCTTTTGATGGCCATGACCTTTTGAAGTTGATGAAGGCCAGCTCTGTGAGCTCTCTCAGAGGCACTCCCATCCATGCTTCTACCTTCTGTGTACTTCCTTTTTGTGAATGAGCTGTCGAAGGTCCCTGTTCATCCAGGCTGCCTGGCTGCCATGCTTGCTCTACATTCCGTACGTTGGAATTCATTGCTCCTGTGCCTGATGTATGTTGAAGTTCTAATATACTACAGTTCATCACTTAAGTTCTCAGCTCAACTAATGTTCTTTTTAAAAAAGGTGTTCTGGAAAGCATGAGAAAGATGCTGAGGCAAACAATTTTACCTTGCTAAATTCTAGTCTGCATAGCTTTCCTGAAATGACGCTAGCAGACTTTTTGACAAATTCACTTTGTAGTAAGGGTTGGCCTAGATATAAGTTACAAAAGCAAAATTATGGATGAACAGCATGCTATTTAAAGATAGCAAGCATTTGCACAGAGAAGTGTACTACCTTTCATCGAATCAAACAAAATCTAGATGCCCTTTTAAAAGATGATATGCTACAGATAGTAGTTATTAGCTGACAATAAGTGGCTTACCTTGTAACTGAAACCAGAATGCAACTTTTTAGTGATCTAATAACTGAACATACATGTAGATTTTTTTACATGTTGCTATTGTCAAACATATAGTACAATTTAGTCCTAGTCATGTAAAGTATATGCTTTCATTTAAATTCTGATGTAATTACAAAAGAAAACTTGACTCCAGAAATGCTAATTTTTATTTGTTACTGCAGGCAATGCTTACCTCTTTGCAGAGTGTTCTAGGGACCATTATTTTCAGGATTCGGCATATTCTTGTGATAAACACTCTGTCCACCATCGCTCGCTCCTTCTTTCCTTCTTTCTGCTTCACATAGAACAAGCAAAACAAGAAAAGTGGTAATTTTTTTGTAAAGTATTATTTAAATGTTGATATTTTTGCTATCCAAGTTATTTACAGCTACCATCCTTCTACAATGTTTGCAATATTTCCCTGCAATTTAAGAACTGGTCACATTAAATGAAATGTTAAGAATTGGGAGCATATGCCCTCACAGCTAACAGAAATCCTAAGTAAGAGAACTAAGCTATCAAAACAAATTGCAATAGAAAGTAGCTGCCATAACACAAAATAATATTTATTTCAAATCCATGTTAAAAGTGATACACAAACAATGAAGGCCACAGCATTTAAACATCCAATTACAACTTATAATGCAATCTGCCACATCAGCACTGTTCGTCTCTAGAAGACACCATCAACCAGTATTTTTAAAAATGCCTTCCATCATTTGTCTAGACCATCAATGGTTTAAACTCCTCAACTGTACAGCCCAAAATTGGTTCACATGAAAACAGAATTTGTCATGTCCTTCACTTCTAAGAAACAGTGCAACACACTCCTAGTGAGCTCAGTCTACCAGACTTAAAACCCCTCCTATACCCAAACATCTTTTACCTGGGACAGCTGCATTTGTTTACTCCATATAAACCTATCTTCCATCTTAACTAACCTGTATACTTTTTAACAAACTAATGGTCCAGGTATCCTTTCTTTCTTTCCTTTGTTTTCTATCTTTCCTTTCACAGTTGTGACATAAGGATTCAGTCCTGAAAACAGACTAAAAGGGTATACATGTGTACTTAAAACAAATCCTGTCTAATCAACCTAATCCCACTATCCTTGCTACCCAAGACCCATGTGAAGCATGAATTATCAACGCCTATAGTAATACTACAACATAGTCAGACAGGAAACCTGAAACAAAAAACTAGGGAGACAGGATAGGGAAGACAAAGTAGCCTGTGATCCACCATTAATCAGCTCAGACAATCCTATCAAGCACTCTGTTCTTTTATTTGCAAGGACAATTAAACCACAGAAACTTGTACAAAGAGCCCAACTTAATCCCTTCACTTACTGTTTATATATGCAACATGATGGGCAACAAGCACACACTCCGGGCCCCAGCAAACACAAATTGACTCTGAATGCACTGTGAATAAGCCTACACCTGCTTTTCATGGTAGGCAGCCAGCTATAGTCCTGTCCTTTTCAAAAAGCTTTGTGAACATAAGCTACGGATAAAAATTCTAGCCAGATCAGATGCTATACGGTAGATGATAAAAATATTTCCATTAATAATTATTTACACAAAAATTCAAGCAATCTCAACAACTAAAGACCAGTGTCCAGGCCTAATGAAGCATGACTCTACACATACTGCTTTTCTGTAATACAAATGACAAACAAAATGTCTGACATGCAGAATTCCTAGGAGTACCTGACTAAACATATTTGATGTCTGAGATGAACCTATTCTTCCTTTCTATTCATCTCTTCCCCATTTCTACTTTTGTGTTGCACTTACATTAATTCCAGTATCTTCTTTCCCAGAGATTTTTTTTCCTTAGACTGTTAATTCCTGTTTCAGTACAATTATATCCACGATGGGTAGGAATAAGAGAAGGCTAATTAAGAGTTTTACAAACAAGTATAGCTATGCAAAATACAAATGTTTATGGCAGATCATGCAGCCAAGGTCTGGTTAGAATTTAACATGATGCTTGCACACACCTCTATATTTATCCAGTGCAAGCCTTTTCTTAAGTTTTCACCAAAGATAGAAGCATGGAATCTATTCATACCACCATATGACCCAATTATTTCTAATCATGGGCTCCACCCTTTGTGCTAGCTGTTGTATTTTATTTGAGCATGAAACAAAAAACTTGACTTAAAGGCATATAATATATCCTTTTCAAATACACAAATTAACAGACACACAGAAGACCAGGGAATGCCAAACCTCCTACCAGAAATTTGAAGTACTTTTTAGACCTGGTCAGACTCCGTATCTTGTTCCATACTTTTTTCTTTTAAAATAAAAACCAAACATAAGTTATACCAAATCTACAGGCACCTGTTTGTTGCTATGCATATAGACAAACTTACAACACTAGTCCTTAAACATTCATAAGGCACAAAGAGTTAAAAAAGCACATGGTACACATCAAGCACATATCAAACTTCAGCCATATGGGGTTAACTTGATTCTTCCATTTGTTTCACCAGTGCAAGTCTGAAAGTATCATTCAATCCACATTTGCACCATAGCCATCATTCTGTCCAAACTAAAACTACAATTACAAGACTTAAAGTTTAAAAAACCTATCAGTATTATTTACAATTATTAAAAATATATAACATGAAAAAAGAATTACCTCATTGTTCTGCAATGCTTGTTTTCCACTTCTTTTACTGTAGATGAAAAAATATTTTACTTGGAATTAATACTTATTTATTTGTCTTGATCTCTACATAGAAGAGACAAAAAGGAAAGCTTGGGATTATATCCCTAGCCATTTCTTTTAAAGCAGTACAGTGTCTTCACAAGAGGGCTACCTTTCATGTCAAACTTCTGTGCTGTTTTTAACACTGTTTCAACGAAACCCTACTTCTTCCAGCATCCAGTTTCATATAGAGAATCTAAGTCTCCCTTTTTCATTGCCCAAGTTTTGCTTTACCTTGGCTTCTGTACCACAAACTCCTAGTGTTTTTATGTTTCTAACATACACTTTGCAAGCACAGTTCCACTGACCACAAATGAAACTACATGAACGCAGATTCAGCAATCCAAGCAACCCAACTTTGATGTTTTGCACTATCTACATAAGCCAAACAGATTTGTTCTGCATGACATTTGACTTTCAAATAACACATTTTACTATATATAAAGATTATTTGTTCATAAATATGTACTGCAGGGGGGAAAAGTAAGATCCTATGAAACCAAGTTCCTACAAAGGTGTGCATTAGCAGCGGAGCTAGTTTTTATTCTGTCCTTTTTCCTTACCCTGCATTTTACAGAACAGTTAGAGGAAAAATATTTATCAACTAACCAAACATTCAAAAGTACAATGCTAGTCATCTTCCTCTCCTTTCAAGAAAGGCAAGCTGACATATAAGACAGTTATAGTTTGTCTTTCTTCCTTTCTGAACATTCAAGCATCAGATAAGCACATGAAGCTGTTGAGGAGTGTATGTATTTATGTAGTTTAAAAGTGACAGCTAACCATATTAGAATTGTAACCTACCATTTCTCAACCATCATACTAAAGCATTGTGAGCAGGCTGCTTTAAAACTACAATAGTCATACACTTTCAAGACAGCACCTAGGAAATTACAGGGAAGCAGAAACTATGAAAGGCACTGCTCCTTCTGCCTGCAACATCAAAACAACTGCAGACTGCCACACAGCCAGTTATCCCGCAACTTTATCAACAGCATCATTTCACACTTGTGCTTTAAAGTTCTGCAAAGAAAATATCTAGGATGAAACCATGCCTATTTTAATTTATGATGATTAGAAAGATCTAGGAATGCCACTGACCAATGAAAAGAAATAAATTATTTTGGAAGGAAGAGGCAAGGTAGCAGAAGAATGCAGGGAAAAAAGGGAAGGAGGAGACCATGCAAGTGAGAAGGGAGAGATGCCAGTTTAACAAGAACTTAATTAAAGGTAATGGTGAGACAGAAGCCTGAGAGGAAAAGATAAAAATCTTGTAAGACTACTTGTGCAAAAGACAGAACAAAGAACACGAAGGGCGGCAGAGGGCAGATTGCAGCAGAAATAACTTAATAAAAGTTCAGAAGAGATATAACACTTAATCTGGCCATGATGGCAGTATGTCTGCGGAAATGGTAACAGTGTCCAAAGTCTAAGAAACAATCTAGTTAGAGACTACATCCTGGTGACATAGGAGCAATGTATTGCCGACACAAGAAACTTCTCAATACACCTTGTAATTTTTCAAAGTACAAAAGATTGACCTATTTTTTTAAAAAGTGTCCTTGAGTATGGATCAGTCCATTCACAACTAGTTTGGGAATAGAAGAAAGGTAGTATTCTTAGGTGTGAATAAGTTGTGATCAAACTATGTGGGTATTTCCCTAGATGATTCATGACTTGCAGTAATGTAAAATGAAAGTATGCTGCTCTTCCAGATATGCTATAATAATTCCTAGCTTTGTTGCTTCAAGGCCTGCCAATGTTTAAAGTCACAACATTCATAATACACAACTATTTCAGCTTTAAAAGGATCAGAAGTGAATACATTAAAATAGTAATATATTAAGAAGATGAGGCCCAGAATTATTCTGGCAGTTGAATACCTTTGATGTATTTATTCATACATTTTTTTTCCTACAGTAGCTGTTGAGAGAAATTCAGCAGCTGAAACTACTGAACTGAGCTGAAATTGATTATACATTAAAGAGAAAGGATTGTTCAGAAACAGTGGTCTCACATTTAACTAAAATTTATATCTAAAAGTTAAATATTTGTAAATTCAAAATCTAAGTGCTTTAACCTAAGCCTAAAAAAATTCATGCAAACTCAAAACAAGACTCATACTTCAATAAGAAAGGAAACAATCTTACATATGAAGCATGCATTATCTAGAAGCAGAAAAATTTATGTGGCTACATAGCTTCAAAAATGGTGCTCCTGTTATTAAAAAAAAAATAGCCCATTGTTATTTTAACAAGTAAAACCATTTTACCTGCAACAAAAGACTATGCCATACTTTTGCCTAGAATAAAACTTCCACAGGCCGATTACTGCAGAACTTTTCCTTCTCAAGAGTCTCATTTTTTCAGTCTGATACCTACTGGCACTACCCCAGATTCCATTATACTGCTGTAGAACTTTTTTTGTGAGAATTGTGGTTGCATTCTCATTGAATTTAAAGACTAAATAACAACCTCAATTAGTCAGCAAGAATACAACAAGACTATCTGGTTACAGCAGAGAGCTCTAGCATTCGGAATAGATTCAAGCTCTCTATTATTTCAGACCTCTCATTTACTCAATGCCAGAGCACCACAAGCCTTATTGGTGAAGGAAGGAAAGGGCTATATGCTGTCCAAATTCTCTACTGCAAACAACTCCTCTGGTATAGGGGCCATTGTTGAACAGCACAGTGTAAGGACTGCTTGGAATAGAAACATAAGGCTGCCTTTTACTGCAGTATTAACTTTAGTGATTATCCTATCCACACATACTGCTCTCCAGTTTGAGTTAAACCGTGCTTTTTATTATCATAGGAGTGCCTTGAAGCTCAAGTGCTAGTGATGCTTGACTTGGTGATGTGGTAGGGTAACAGCTATCATACAGCTCTGGTTAATACAACTCATCTCATGCTTATTCAATCAATATTACTACATTCAGGCAACTATCAAATTGCAGAAGAGCTCTACTTTTGATCTTTAATGTAGTTACTCTGACTTCATTACAAGGTACTCAATAAAACCCTTCACTGAGTGTATGTATTGAGGCTGAAGTTGGACTGGCTGGGACAATGAAAGATCCCCAAGTAAAAACAACTACTGGACAGTATGAATGGGAATAGCACGGATTCAGCAGTGATGTTAAATGTGTCCCATAGGGAACACACTTCTGTTCCTCTCTACCTCAAAGTCAGAACTGTGCAGTGCAGTGACCATTCACGATTCATTTCTCCCCTTTTCCTTCCACATCATAAGTCCTGAGATTTTTCTCTTGCCCCTCCCTGGATTTGGATTGCTTTTTTACTTCCAGCCATCAGTTCCCCTGAGGCATTATATCTTACCAAAAAGAATTCAATAGTTACATTACAGATACTAAAAGAATATAGGAACTTGTTTTAGGTGACAAAAAAAAAAAAGGTACGGTCACAAAATAAGACAAGAACAATGTCCTGGTTTCAGCCAGGATAGAGTTAATTTTCTTCATAGAAGCTAGTGTGAGGCTATGTTTTGGATTTGGGATGAGAAAATGTTGATAATGTGCTCATGTTTTGAGTTGTTGCTAGGTAGTCAAGGACAGTCCAGCTTCTTGTGATATTCTGCTAGCAAGAAGGATGGGGGTGCATAGGAAGCTGGGAAGAGACACAGCTGGGACAGATGACCCAGGCTGGTCAAAGAGATATTCCAGACCATATAACGTCATGCTCAGTATATAAAGCTGGGACAAAGAAGAAGGAAGGGGTGGAGGGACGTTTGGAGGGACGTCTGAATTCCCAAGAAACCATTACGTGTGACAGAGCCCTGCTTCCTTGGAGATGGCTGAACACCTACCTGCTGATGGGGTGTAGTGAATGAATTCCTTGTTTTGCTCTGCTTGCATGTGCAGCTTTTGCTTTCCCTATTAAACTGTCTTTATCTCAAACCATGAGTTTTCTCATTTTTACTCTTCTGATTCTCTCCCCCATCCCATCGTGGGGGAGTGAGCGAGCAGCTGCGTGGTGCTTAGTTGCTGGCTGGGGTTTAACCACAACAAATATTCGAAAGACAATTTTATGGCAAGAAAAAAGAAAGTATGGCATACACCATAAAACAACCTCATCCAGAAAAGTAAATTATTACATTTTTGAACTTATTAATGTCTAATTTTGCAGCCTAAAAATAATAATGTGATTTTAAACGGAACCATGGCACTTCCCATATGGAGAGTACTTTGAAAGCATGAGTCAAGCACAGATTAATACAGTAACATTTACTCAAAACTACACAAAAACTGGTATATTGAACTGCTCTAATTTATTTCTCTGAAAAAATAAAACCTGTAGAAATACAAAAGCTAGCTTTCTTCCAAGCTCTTACTGTACCAACAGACTACAGAGTTGGGTAGCAGAATTACTTAACTTACTATAACTCATCTCCAACACTTGCTTGCTTTTCAGTTTTTCCACACGGAAGATGCTTGACTGAAACTAAGTTTACTGCCAGGGAGTTATGAAAAAAGACCTACCAATACAGTAATGAAATAACAAACTTTATTAAGTAGCAAGTAGATAATGGGCAGACTATTGAGTTTCATTCCTGCCCTCACAGTCAAGGAAGGGGTGGTGATGGTGAGGTTTTTTTAAAAGGCTTACCCAGACAATATATAGAAAAAGAGATAAGAAAAATTATGGTACCAAAATATTTCTAACACTGAGCCAAATCTATTGATCTGCATAGGAATAGTTTTGGATAAGGATAGGAACACAGAATATTCCAAGATGAAATAACACTTAAAGTGTTTCTGCATTGCTTCTTTACAATTTTCTATGGAAGCATTAAAAATTTTAATTATATACATCTCTCTGCCTGTATTCGGCAGGTACGACTACTACACTAGTCAAGTTTTTCTACAAACTTCTACAGTCTCAGGCTTAAATTTTAAAGCAATCAATGAGTCAAATTCTACTTTCAAAGACAGAACTTCATCCATAGATCACCATGGTTGATGCAGCAACCCCCCTACAGCAATGCAGGTCACAAAGCCAAGAACAAATCATGTAGAATGAGATACAAAGTGCTTTTGATTCAGACGATCTATGTAATAAACTTCCAGACTACGTAGACTAAGTAATTCTGTAAAGAACTTCCTCTATCCTGGGGCTGGAGAGAGAAGGAGCTTCTACAAAGACTTAGTCCTATTAACATAATAATAATGAACCCCCCTCCAATTTTCATCTGCTTCACATGACCATCTATAGTAACAAAACATAAAGATCAGCATGAGTTTAATCTACATCAATTTTCATGGTGTTTCCTCTGACTGCTACCTTCATGCTAAATAAAACAAAGCATTCTTTCAAAATTATCCTCTGTGCTCACATTGTTCTAAAATCAAACTCAAATTAAATTAACACTTCAGTGACTACAATAGCCATACATGAAATAGCCATACATACAATAGTCATACATGAAACTACAGCAATGTCTTAGACACTCCTTATCAAGGTTATCAATTATGATAGGGAGTACTATGATCAGTTTTGGACCCCAGTACAAAAAAATTGTTGATAAACTTGAGCAGGTACAGCAAAGGGCAATCACGATGGTCAGGAGGGCGGAGCACTAGCCCTATAAGGAGAAGCTGAGGGAAGAGGGCTTGATCATCCTCAAGAAAAGGCAGCATTGGGAGAACATAGTAGCAGCTCTCCATTACCTAAGAGGCCACTCTTTACATTGGCATAGAGCAGAAGAGACACAACAGACATGAACTGAACTGGCGAGGTTCTAACTGGATATAAGGGGGAAAAAAAAATTTAAAAAAAATCACTATTACAACAGCGCATTGTAACAAGTTGTCCAAAGACTTTGGAATTTGTCACTGGATGTTTTCAAGATCTGATCGCACACAGCCCTCAACAACCCAGTCTGAATTCAATGTGGATCCTGCTTTGAGCAGACACTTAGGAGTAAGTCACCACTTGAGGTGCCTTCTATCCTAAGTCATTCTATAATTTTACTTTTTTTTTTTAATAAAACATCACAAACAGGCTAGAGATATATAATGGGACATGTATCACCTGAAGAAGTTTCAGAAAATGCAGCATCTCAGATGTAGCTTGCTACCCACTACTTAACTGCAGAGAGTTTCTACAGCAGACATACTGCAACAAGTGAAGAAACGTATCAGCAGTACTGGGATGACAGAGCTGCACCAAACTTTTCATTCCTACACATGTGGTAACTGAATAGCAGCTCACTAAAGATAAGTAAATAGGCAAGTACTTACCCAATAGACAGTAGGCAATAGAACAAAACACCCTTCCCTCGACACCGAGAAACATGATCAGCCAAAACGCGCAAGATGTTTTAAAGAAACTAATTAAGAGTTTCAGGGCTCTGTAAAGTCATTTGGCAGCTGACCCTACTTCAAGAGCAGCAGGGCAGCACAGGAGAGACAGAAAACTTTATGGTAATACCACACAATTTCAGTCTCCAAATTAGTGTTGGTCACAGCACAGAGTCTTTGGGTTTAACTATTTCTGTATCAGAGAAGCTAGTCTCTCTAAAGAAACGTGCGATGATTGTTGTTACTCAAAAAGGATCATTCTTAACATTACTGAAGAAGAAAGTGATTTGAGAAACTGGGAAAAGCCTTCAAGAGGCTGTTGAGTCTAGTTACTGAAAGGTCTTAGGGATACTAGTTCTGTGGTATTTATTAGCAAACAGGAAAGAGTTAAAGGATTACTGTCTTTAGAAATACCCTTCTCCTTCTAGAACAAAGTTCAGTGGAAGCAATCTATACGGAGTTAAGTGTAACAAACAGGGAACCACAGATGAAGAAAGAGATAAACAAGACTTCCAGTTTAATGACAGGTGAAAAGGAAATAAGGGTTTGGAAATGTTACGTTGTCCTTAACTGCAAAAAAAGCTACAAATTTCAGGTCAGGCTACCTTCCTTCTGTAGAG
Organism: Phaethon aethereus; assembly: GCF_964289735.1. NCBI lineage: Eukaryota > Metazoa > Chordata > Aves > Phaethontiformes > Phaethontidae > Phaethon > Phaethon aethereus. The sequence goes on from NC_138584.1 coordinate 16,345,385, forward strand.
TAGGATGACTAGCTTCTGCCCAATACCGTGCAAAGGAAGGATACCTGTTTTAAGGATAAGCGGAACTTTTCAAAGGGTTGTTACCTCTAAGCAACCTTTGTATTTGTATTTTGCAGACCTTACATTCTGGAAAGGCACTGGGCAATTTTCATAGCTTTAAAAAAACCCACACAAAATAAACAATTTTGTAATAGTTCATGGTTATTTGTGCAATTTTCAGGTCAGTTTTACAGTCAAGATACTACGGTGACATTGTCAAGACAGAATACAATTCAAATGACTAAAGATGGAATGCAACAGCATACCTTGTTACAATGTGAAGATATAACGAGAAAAGTAGTGTCGCTCCTAGTGCACTCATTGGTAGACACAGCTTCATACTGCATACCCCACACAGAGGAATAGAGAGCAACAGCACAGTTATTTCAGGTCAAGGGCAGCAACCTTACTCAGATGCCTGGGCACAGTCCAAAAGCATGCCCATCTACGCAGTACACCCTGAACACACAAGAAACCAACAGCACAATTTTCTTGGCTCTAGGTTGGTGGCTAGCTGCAGCATAACCAAAAATAATGCAAGGGGAATGCATTCCAGCAACCAAGAAGGGGACTCTCAGAAGGTCACAGACAGCTATGTCACTGCAAGCAGGGGCTCTGAATTGCTCTGCATTGCTAAAGCTCAAAAAGTTTCTATAAATACTTGAGAAGGCAACAAAGCAGAACTGTTGTAGAGGAAACTATAAGTTTCAGTAGAAGCCTGCATCTCTGTAACAAAGTAACATGTAAAGAAAAACCTTAAAGCTATTAGTTTTTCTGTAAGCTCCTGCTCTGGCCTGAGCTGTGGGTGTAGCTCTCCCCCATGGATAACAGTGGAAAAAGACTTCTAGCTAGTTCCCTACAAAGTGAAAAAGAAAATAGTTTCACAATGTTACACGCACTTACAAAAGATCTTGGCTTAGGCAGCAATTATTTTATGCAACTTAATAAGACAGAAACCACTAATTAACTACCCAGGCCCAAAACAAAGGCAATCTGAATGCTAGGAGTAGGACTGAGTCATCTGGTTTCTCCTGTCTCCATACCCTCCAGTTGAAGACAGGTTTTCTGAGCCCCAGGCAGGTTTTTCTACAAGATGGGATTTTAGATGCATTTTCTAATAATCCTATCTGTAAGTTTTGGGGTTTTTCAGGTTTTTTTGTTTGGTGGTTTTTTTTGTTTGTTTGTTTTTGTTTTGGGGTTTGGTGTTGTTTTTTTTTTTGCATTGGGTTTTTTTTGTTTGTTTGTGTTTTTTTCCCCTCTTAAAATGCTGGTGCACATACAGCAAGTAGTGGACTGAACAGTCACATTTACATTCTGGATAAACCTACTTTAATGTAGTAGTGGAGAGATTATTTTTTTCTGACACCTGCCATCTTTTCACAAAGCAGCACAGGTTCCCTTTTAAATCTTCTACATGCATGGAAGCAGTCTATTAGTCTGCAGCAATGTAATTTCACCCTTCTTGCCAAACAGTTGGGGAGACTCAACTAGAACAGGTCCCGTCGTGCAAAGTACACTAGCAAGGGTCACCCAAACATCTTCAGAATCTAAAGAAATAAGGCAAATTAACAAAAGAGAATAACATCCTACATATACAAAACCAGAATAAAAATGCATTACTTGCTTCAGGTTACAACTGACACTTGCCATGTTTAAACTTCTGTGTTATATTTAAAGCTCCTCCAAATGTTTGAACATGTGTCTATCACTACTGATTGTACTTGTATTGATCACTGCCAAACTGCAGGTTCACAGGCAGTCCAGCTGATGACATACAGAGAACATCTACTTTCACCCTGTCACAAGAAAAAGGCCGAGAAACCCAATTACAGGCAAGTGCATAGGTCATGTGCCATCTAATATGAACTGTGTAAAATACTATTTGATATACGCTGTGTCAACAACTGTTGACCTCTCTCAACTCAAATGAGCCTTTCCCCTTGCTTCAGCCATGCCTAACCTCTGAAGCCTCAGGCATATATTGTTCTTCCCTTACGTATTTTTTTTCTCCACAGGAAAGATGCCAAACACTTGTGTTTCAGAAGTTCAATTTATACAAAATTCAACGTCTATACCCTAGGACCCTCTTGGATGCTAATGGACATGACTGGACAATAGGAACGGCCAGTGTGTCTAGCAGCAGATACTAAAATGTTTTATTTTGTCACCTTTCCATATATTGTAAATTCCTTCCTATGAACCCCACTCTGTTTCTTCCCTTTCCCTAATCTTGTCCCAAGCTCTTTACCCTACTTATCTTCTATTACTCCTTTCAGTCCCTTCTTCCAGCAGAAAGCTGTATGAGTGAAATACCTTCTTTTTGAAAGTAATCCAAGTTCATTCTCTACTTGTGTAGGTACTTTTATTTTAAACTACATGGATATTGAGGAATAATTCTCACTCGAGGGATAACGGACAATATCCAGCTCCTTTATGCAACACTGCTTAAGGTTTTATTTCTGAAGCAATCAAATCTTAAGCAAACACTAAGCTTCTTGTTTGAGGCAGTAATGTCTAATATTCAAGACAAAGCTCATAAAACAGACAGGGGATTAGATTTTTGTGGTTGAAAGGCAACACATAACTTCATTTTATTTTACAGATGTATGGGGTTTGGGTTTTTTTTTTCCTGTGACCATCCTATACTGTATAACTTTATTTCAGCATTTACCGTCTTTTTGAGTGTTTATATGGAATTAGTTTTTTTGTTTAAAGAACTACAATGAAACTGGAGAAGCAGAAATGTAAAGGTTGGTGGGCAGGGTAGTGAAGAGGGCTCAGCATTTCAATAGTTTTGGCCTTTTTTTTTTTAATATGGCACAAATATGAACTACAACCCCCACTCATGCATTATCAGTAAGGTTGAGACCATTTGCATTCAATTAAAATAGTAATTCATAGCAACGAACTGCTATCCCCTAGTAACAGCAGCTGTTAAAAGATAGACATTTGTTGTTTGTGTTTGCACACAACCACACAGCACTTGTATTACATCACAAAACATAATTTAGGAAAATAGTAAAGATTATTTCGAAGTTTTATTTCAATGCTTTTTATTACTTGGGGCGGGGGGTGTGGATATCCATTCCAAAACAATCAGTCTTTTCAGACCTCGCTCGGTGACAAGGTCTTGGGCATTAAACTTTCTTCTCGATTCTAACTGACAAGGGACAATGTACAACAAATACTGATCTGACTTCTGCTGGTTTTCCCTCATTCTTCCACTCTATAAATCTTTCTTCAATACTCAATAGTGGAAGAAGTAGAACCACTGGTCTTTAAAACAGATTTCATCTGTCACTTCCCTAAATGGAAGCAATATTTTCAACAGTCAAGACGCTGATCATCAGTCCTGAAGTCACTTTTGTTTGCAGAAACAGCTCATGATGGATTAAAGTCATGATTGTTTTTTCCTCTGTCATATATCCAGGATAACGTATCTCTCAAATAAGACAACTTCTTGCAATTCTAAAAAACCCAAATACTACAACTGAAGTCATAATCGCATTTACATATAACAACTCCCCCCTCCCAAGAAGCAATTACGATTTTCCAAGAAAAAAAGACTTTTTGAGGAGAGCAACTTGAATAGAGAAACAGTGCATTTTTCTTTCCATGCTTTACTCTAAGGAAGTAACATGGAATACTAACAAGTTACTATAAGCAAACAGTTCTGTGTTGTTCTATTTTGGAGGATATTAGAAAGTTGTGGTTAAAATATATTATAAACTGCAAGTGATACCACCTGTCAGTTCTGCAAAACTGATGAGCAATGTAATAGCTCTTAGAGAAGAACACCTGTGACTAATCCAGCTAGCATTAATTAAGTGATCTTTGACCTACTAAGGTAGGTTAGCATAACACATACAGTTTAATTATTCATACATTACTACTTGATACAAGTTGTACTGGACCTTGCCCCTATTGTCTGACAGCAGAAAAGTAGGTGAAAGTTGCCTCTTCCTTCCTTCCTGTTATCACTCTGTAACTGATTATTCTATATCAAAATTAAGACACACACTATGAAAAGTCTGTGTAAGATGACTTTTTTGTTACACATTCAAGCACATTTGATTAAAGATTAAAAGAAGATTTTTAATTTTTTAATCTGTATGTTATTTTACTTTTCAACTTTGGCCAGCAGTGATACTGAACTATTGCTGACATTCTATTAAAACTTTAAAAAAGCACACAAAATAAAATAGAAAACAAACAGTTATTCCAGGAAAACATGATATATTAGCATATCTGATTTAGAACATAATAAATACTTAAGTGTGTATTCTTAAATAAACTATGCAAGGAAGGAAAACATTTTGCAGGTAAAGTTTACAGTTGCACTAGAGCAGTTCCATGGTTCACAGTGTTTTGCTGTTTAGATTCAAGTCTGCAACATTCACTTTTGCCCTTAGGAAGCTCAGAACTAGATTTAGTCTCACACTAACATGACACAACATTTTCAGGCATATATATACCACCATATATAGATATACACCATATATATATGTATATAGATATATACACACACCAAGGTGAACAAAGGAATTCACATACGTAAGACTAAGTCACCACTGTTTCTCACACACTTTACTCAGTTAACCTCAAGCAGCAACTACACTACCAGTCCTCCTCCAGACTATTTAGATTGCAAGTAAAATTCTTCTCCATAGGAGTAAGTAAATAAATTTAGGACAGCCGTACTCTCCCAACTTCTCCCTCTTTCCAAAGAGGCAGACAGAAATACAACACAGAAATTAGAGGGTACACTAGGCCCTGGAGATTTTTATCATTACTGCACAAACGTTTACCACTTGTTATTATATGTCAGCATCATATACCACCACAATTATGCTGGAATATGTAAAGATTTGGCACAATGACAAATTTTTCCAAAAGTATGCTATAATTTACATTAGCAACAAAGCATTAAGAAATGAGTGATACATGAACCAATGAGACTAAAGGAGGATGAGGCAATGGTAATAACTGGATGCTTTTGTCTAGGCTGGTGGTATAGGCAACGTAGCTCACCTACTGCCTGGTCTTGAAAGGTAGCATTCTGTAAGGCTCCTGGGAAGATTTGCCTCACAGGGAAACACAGAGACAAGAACAAAGACCAGTGGGCAAAAACCATCCTCAAAAATAGCATTCAAGCAGCAGGACAGCTATTATTGAACCAACTGAATGTTGGATGTTAGTTTGGAATCTATGGCCACAACACAGTACCAGTAGTAAATAAGACCTAAGCTGTGGAGGGACTCAAAAGCATAAAGGAACACATATGCACAAGTGGCACAATCAAGTTTGTACACATGGTACTTACTTTTGCAACTGCATTTCTAATAGATTTGAGAATGCAAAATGGCTTGAGAGAAGAAGATTACAGCAGCAAAGAACGAGGTATCAGAAAGACTGCAGTACAGATAGAAGAAAAGGGACTGATCAGGTCTGGCTATCTCTACTCCTTTCAACTGCTGAATTTGCTGGAACATAATTCATAAATTAACTCCATTTTCAAATTCTCACTAATCTTGTAATATTGTCTGGTCCACCTAATACATATGACTGCCTCAGATTTTTAACACTGTACCTAGCAAAACCTGAAGATTCATACAGGAAGGGCTTGTTCCAAATACAGTCTTCAGCATTAAGGCTAATGCTCACTTTCACTGACTCTCAAGCTAATATATGCATAACATCAGAAGATTTGCAAGCAAAATAGTTTATGGGGACAACCCAGGAGCCACATATTTATTCCAGAGATAGGGAGATTACTCTGGACAAGTTCTAACCTGCTGCTGTCAACTGACTGCTACTATATAGTAGGAATATACTAAATGCACTTCAAAACTACACTGGACTTGCACCTACATTTGAAGATGTGCTCTGGTCTGAATGTAATCTAGTTTGTGTGCTCCAAGATCACTCCTCAACAAAGGCAGAGCAAGGTAAGCATGGATACATGGGAGATTCACTTTAAAAGAATACTCTTGATCCAAATTAAAACATAGATGCTCCCAGAACATCTGTATGGCCTAGTCTTTCTTACAAACACCATTATAACACATTAAGTGATAAAATCTTGCACTACAGTGCCATTAACTATTCCAGCTCAGCATTTCTATGCCTCCATATATACGTTTTCTCCTTTTTTACAATGATATTTCACTAAACTAAGGAAAGATCCCTCCCTAAGAGTTTGATAGAAGAGTAACTCTCAGCAATAGTTCGGGATCTTATTGTTTCTACCCTCATGGAAACAATGTAAGGTAACAAATGCATGAATTGTTAGCAGCATATCAATTTCTGTTATGTTATATGACAAAGTTACCTAATTCATGAAGCTCTTAAAGGTATTATGTGTATGAAAGGAATTAGGTAAAATAAAACTGGATTATTGCTTAATCACAGGTATGTTATTACTTAAGTCTGTTGAGTAAGCCCATTTCACTGTCAAGATCTGGCACCATGGTAAGTTTGTAGCAACTACGTGATATCTAACTGTACTACTGCAACATATCGGGTCAATAATCTACAGCCACAAATATGCTACAATCTTGAAAGGATTGAGTCTAAGGCATATCCTTCACCTGCCGCACTTTGTGGTACCCAAGCGCTTCATAGGAGATTAACAAATACACACCCTAGCAAACATTTACCAGTAAGGATTCCTCATAGGCAACATAACCATAGATGAACCTCTTTGAAATTGTTATCCATGTACCTTACTGCCACACGGCAGCATTAAAAAAACAGCTGGGGTCCATTATCCACCTGTGCAGATAAGAGCGTCCTAGGACATCCCTAGAAGTCAACTGTTATTAATATTAGTTCAGCCAGGAAAACGGAGAAAACTAATGTAATTTGAGTAACACGGTGGCGGCGGTTGGATACTCGCAAGAGCGGCATCGACCGCACCACAGGGGAGGCGGGAGGGGGAAGCAGCCTGACCCCTCTCCACGGAGGCCACCTCTCCGGGAAGAGGCTGCCGGCAGCAGCGCCCCTAACAGCAGGGACGCGGTCTGCCCCTCCGTCGGGCCGAGAGCCAAGGAGGGCGACCAGAGCTCTCGCCTGCCTCGGCCTCCCGGTGCCCCTCCCGCCCCGCGCACCCCAGGCCTGGCCCGCGGCCCCGCCGCTCGCCGCCCCCGGCCCAGCCCGCTCACCCGTGCTGGGCTGCCGCCCGCCGCTTGTTGAGCAGGCAGAGGAGCGCGCAAGCGGCGGCGGTGGCCCCGGCGATGGCGGAGTGGCGCACGGTGAGGTACTTGCTGTAGGCGGCCATGGTGCGAGCGCAGCCGCCGAGCCCAGCCGAGCCGAGGCCAGCCGAGCAGGCGCAGGGAATGCCGGGAGAGGGGCGGGGCCCGGGCGGCCTCGCCTCCGCCGGCGGGGTGGCCAGCGCTGGCCTTCGCCGGGGGAGCGGGCCGGTTGTGCAATGGGGAAAATGGTAATTAACGCTCCTTCCCCATCTCCCACGCCAGGCGGCGAGTGAAAGGGAAGGGGCGTTGCCTCCCGCGCCAGCGGGGCCGGGCCTGCTGCGGCTGTCCTCGTCTGGAGGTCGGGCTGAGAGCCTGGCGGCCGGGCCTGCCCCCGCGCCCCGGCCTCAGCTTACGTTTCCATTTCTTCTGCCCACCTCGGCTCGGCACCTCCTGCCGTGTGGGGCTGCAGGCACTGACTTCCACAGGGGGTCTTTGTGCCATTGTACGGTGTAAGTTCAGGGTGTGAATTGTGAATGCCATATAAAGGAGACAATACGAAATAAACCTTTAAGAGACACTTTGATGTAAGTTTTGCCACGGTGTCTTTTTTTTTTATTTTGTTTTAGGGCTGTGAGAGGAGCTGCCAAGATTGACTTTCAGACAGAGGGTGGAATGAGTTGTCGCCTGTGTAAATCCAGGAAAACAATCCCCATCACGGGCAGAGCCACACCAGGTACAGCGGGAGATACCAGCCAGCCTTCTCCTACAAAACCAGTTATACTCGCACAGGTGCTTTTTCCAGCCGAGTTAATAACAGTTTGCCAAGACAAGCTGTACCAGCAAAAACACCCATGCCAGCATAACTGTATTTACACTGGATCTTCCCCTGTGGGGGGGATCTTTCTGATCCCTCAGAAAGACGCCTGATACTGATAGGAAGAGGCTGTACTTTCTACAGGAACTGGTCAGTTAGATATTTAAAGCCTGTATTGGTGCAGTGGTTAATCCTGAAATGACAAAACGATTATTGTGCTCAAACTTAAATGCAGCTCAAAATGCAGTTAGAATCAACATATCTATTTTTAGTCTAAAAAATGTTTTCTAAAAACATTTGAATACCTTTGAATGTTGTGCTTTTGTTATTGTAGTATAAGAGTGCACATAGGAGAGTCCATTTATTGATTATTCCTATTTTTTTCAAGTATGTGTGCCTGGAGTAGCAGGGCTGAAGCTGCAGTTTGATGTGGAGTAATCTGTGTTTCTTCATGGTGAATCACCACATATACTTTTCTTCTTGCTCCCTCTCTCCATCCTTGGTGTCATCAGGCATTTGGGGAAAGTTTATGTTTTGATGTAAAAGCTGGAGTCACAAAACATCAAATTATTCAGACTTTCTGGAGCATTAGAGTAGTGACTGTTGAATCTAGTTCTCTGGCACTTGTTCTGTGACCTTGGACAAATCAGTAATCTCCCCGCTTTGAAATATCTGCTGTACATTGTTGGTTTTGGGGGAAAAAATCATAAACTATTAAAGTGTTTCTGATTCTCAAGAAAATAAGCAGCAGAATTGGACAGCATTAATAAATTCATCTTGTTTTATAAGGTGAATGTTTGTAAAAATATCTTGTTTTTTTAAAATCTTAGCTACGTTTGCAGTAGGTAAATGTGCAAACCTAAAAAGAGATAGTGTCTATGTCAAAGTAAAGTTCTTATATTCAAATAATTACAAAAATGAAAATTTGTACAAGTTTCCAGTTTTACTGAATCTTTAAAGTACAGTTTTGCTGCTACTTTTAATCTCAATATCTGTGCAGAGATCCAGAGCGCTATGATATTGCCATGCATGTCCTTTTCCCTCCCAAGCTTAGGTTGGTTGTACCCTTCCACAGAACTAGCTATCTAATATAGCCTAACTTTGTTTACATACAATGTCCATCTTTTTGGGCCATGCTGACCTTTGTTGTTTGCATGACTGCATGACTTGTGTTCTGCTATGTTTGTCCTCTGCAGTGTCCTTATCCCACTTTTTGAGGCTAGCCAATACCATGTCTTATTACGTATTTTATTTCTCTCCTAACCTGTCCTTACATAATTTCACGTACACCTGCTTGTTTTCCAAGAAATTTGTCTCACGCATCCAGTCCTCCACTGTTTCTTCTGCTGCCTCCACTCTTGAATGTTGCTTTTTTTTTCAGAATAACTTTGTTAGCATGGTTGATAAAGGGGCACTTAGTTCAAAACATGAGGTTTTTATTGATCCATTATTTCATCAGTTTCCAACAACACTTAATGGCTAAGCATATCCTTGATAAAATCACCCACACTGATCAAATGCTTCTGTGACAAAATCTCCTTTTTTGTTCTGCAATTTGAGGTCTGCTGCATTTCAATGGTTTATACATTGCAGCCATTTTGTTTTCTTGGTACAAGTCAACTGTGAGAGTTTGCCAAGGTAGCAAATAACAGCAACATTAATTCAAATCTATCTCAAATGTAAAAGCTAGAGGTGGAAAGGTAGCTTGAAAGAAAACAACGCAAAGAGTACCACGCCTGTCACCTGTATTAATAATAATGTGTGTGGTTTGTAGTGTGTGTGTTTTGTCACTTCTTGTAGTGAAGCAAGATCAAATTAACAGCTGTGCTTTTAATATGGTCCATGATATAGTTCAAACTTCTTACTAGCTATGTAAGAACATCCATAGAAAGCAAGCTATTTAAACTAGAAAGTGCACTCTGGAAGACTAAAACCTGTAGGAAGAAAAATGCATATTTACTAATAAAGCCTTAAAACCCTATAATGGACATCAGGAGACCTCATAACAGCAAGTGTTAGGCTATGGTCCCATGTCTGAAGTTTTAAGCAGCAGTATCTGCCTAAACAGTTCTTCAATTTCACAATAAAAATAAACCCAAAGGCTGCTTAATAAAAAGCAGTAATAAAATTGCTAAACAGTTGAGATTCTCAAGTCATGTCCTCTGTCAATCATGATTTTAGCCAGTTGAGTTTTAAAGAACGAGTCAAAGTCAGGAATATAAGAAATTGTTATGGAGTGAATATTTTGTCCTACTAATAGTTGTGTGAATAATTTTTTTTTTTTTTTTTAATGGAGTCTAGGTTAACAAATAAGATGCTCTGATTTGGTTTCTCTCAGAACAGGAAGAACCTGTATTATTTGCTGTTGGCACATACAACACCCAACTGTATTCTGAGAACAACATATCATCTAATAATTAAATGAAAAATCATGTTTATTGTAGGTCCAATGTAACATATATTAATATAAGGGAGAGCAATTTACGAATGTTGTGAAAGGTGGCAGAAGAATGAGATTAATTTATGTAAGTTGAGGTAAGCTATAAGATGCAAACTGTGCCATGTATGCTAGTTAAGTTTGAAGGTAATTTGCATAGCGCTGGTCTCCATTCTGTAGACTTGCACTTGCTTAATTTTTAAGTCTGTATAAATTAAGTAAGATTGTTCACTTGTTTAATGTTAAGTAAAGTACTATGATATTTGAAAACTTAATAACTAGTGCAGCAAGAACAGTTCCAGGGATTGATGTGGTATCTTTTGTGAAATCTGTGTTATCTCTTAGGTGTATCTCTTAGTTGTAGAATTTGGCATGTTTTACAGGGGCATTAATGAACTGCTCTATTAATGCAGTCATGAGCGTTAAGTGATAAGGTTTTGTCATTCTACTGAAGTGCTATACCAGAGTATTAGTTTGCTGGCTGATTTTTAGCAGAAGAAAATGATACATCTGAAGTTGAGCTACATTTAATTATGTATTAGTTCATATATGTGTGTGTATGTGTGTATATGAATAATGATATGGACATTCTGAATGACAGCCTTGTCAATACAGCTAGTATCAGCCAAGTGGAATCATATTATCTTTAGTAACTTCATAGAACTTGAAACTCCAGTGTGGGTGAAGTAATGGTATCAGCCACTCAAAACCCATAAGCCTCCACCTCCATGAAACATACGCTGATTATAACACAGGTTTGATCTTCAGAGTGGGGCCTACAGGGTGAAATTGAAACAGACATAAACTTTCTTTGATCTGCAGAACAGAGAGAGAAGACATGTTTCCATTTCTTTGTATCTCCTGTTTTCTCTTCTTGTTCTTGCTCTTTTCTTACCTACCTCCTGCATGCCCCTCAGATGATTGGGATGTTACAGGAGCATAAGGTGTGGGAAGGGGTTCTTCCTGAGCAGAAAGTAAAGTCTGGGAATAATGTGGGGAGAAGAAGATAAGGGGTGTATAGAAAAAAAAAATGCTTAGAGGGCTTAGGATGTACAAAGCATTGGCTTTTAAATATGTTGATGCTTGCAAACTTTGTGCCATTACTGCCTTACTTCCCCACTATGGGGATAGGAGTACTTGTCCTAATCTTTATTAATGGACACCATAACCCACAAGAGCTTAATTGCTACACACAAGCCCACTTTCTGCATTTTCTTGATTTCTGACCGTATTTTTTGCTCTATATGCCTGTTTTTTTAATGTGACTGTGATATATCCTCTATAAAAACAACTGTTACCTCTACTTAATACCTCATGCCTTTCCAAAATACATGATGACAGATCATTTTTATACGCACAGCTCATAAATTTAAAATTCTAGGTGAAAATGTGGAAGTACATAGGAATTACCATTATTAGGCCAGACTCGGAAATTATCTGGTCTCCTGTCTGTACATGGATAGTATCAGATACTCTAAAAGACAGTATAGACTCCACACAAATGCTTTCATAGTGGATCTTACTCTAATTTCAAACATTTACATACTGACTTAGTTCTAAAGTTCAGTGTTTGACATCCATTCTAATTTTTGTTGGCACTAAGTATTATAATTACTCACATTCTGCTGGTCTGGAAGACGCACCTGTTATTTCAGATGAGAGCCAACCACTGATTTGTAGTAAGAATTCCTTTCTATTTTACTTACTGTTTTCATTTGCCTTTCCTGTTAGTTGGTTTCTGGTTTTGACTTGTTTTACAGAAAGAGGTCTTCACTGAGCTGTCCATATTGATGCTTAGGATGCCAATATTCCTTTCACGAGTCAATCTGTGTGACATAAATACAGAATTAGGTCTTTCTTCCAAAATGCAGTACTCTGCATTTCTTAACAGTCAGTGCCAGTAAACATTTTGTGCTTCACTTGCCTACTTTGGGCTAGGTGAGTGGGTAGAAAAATGGTAACTGAAACTAAATGTTCCTGTTTAGCTTGTTCAGTTTTTTCCTGAAGTGAATCATGTCTCAGTTTGATCTTGACACCTTTTAGCGATCTGAAAGCTAGGGTATTTCACTACTCGACATTTATTTCTAGCTTATCTCAAATATTGTATTGGTTTATGTTTTATTAAATACATAAAATAGAGGTCAAGTAGTCATTGATGTTAACTTCCAATCATACTTAGAATAATGCTTGGTTAAAAAACTGTTCCCTTTTTCATCAAAAAGTGAGAAAACTGAAGGAAGTTTTTAAAGGACATTTTACTGAAAAGGCATTCATGAACAGTATAATGGATCTTTGCAAAGTCAAGGTGTCAAGTTTGATATCTGAATTCAGTAATTTAAACAAAGGCATTTAAAATAGGTTAACAACTAGTTCCTGTTTCCTTGGTAGAGCTGTAATTACAGCTTTTATTGAGATTGCCCCACAATTCCCTTATAAGTAGTGCTTTTCACCTGCTTATATCTTTGATGATTTATATCTTTGATGATTTATAATGATGCAAACTGAAAGTTGGCAGAAATTTTCTGCCTCAGCTTCCATATTAACTTCTTCAATAAATGATGTCATGCCAGTGTGGTCCAATTATTTTCGAGAATGAAGCAATGGAAAAATAAATTACTTTCAACATACTAAGAAAATGTCACAATCTTTTAGGTCATTGTGCTTTATCGCCATGCTTTGCAATGCAGACTCAAATTTGGCAGAGACTAGCTTATACTAGAGAGACACAACTTTTAAAAAACTGTCTCATCATCACTGTTTATGTTACAGTTCCTTCTTATTCCGAGTGATGAAGCCTGAATTGTTATAAGCACTTAAAAAGGAATCATATCCCTCTCATACTTGGTCAAGAGTTATCAGACATTAGGTTTAAACTGTAACAACTTCATCAGGCCCATCTTTCTGTTTTCCAGGAGCTATGGCCACAAATACATATCATGATGATGTGTTCTTTAAACAAAGTATAATTTGTTTTTAACATTGGTAATGTAAAAAGGATGCTAAAATAACAGAACGAGGATTTTAATACATTCTGTGTGTAGATCTATTTGCTTAGTTAATCACTGTAAAAGATGAGTAGTGAGGGTCCAATTTTTAGACTGCAGAACTCTTCTCCCTCTTGGCATGTTCCTGGAAATTACTGTCTCCTACTTCTTCTCACTACAGGGACTTTTAACCTATTTAGTACTTTTTACACATTAAACTTCTATCCTTGCCAAGTACAGTATTTCTTAATTATTGTTTTGAGTCAATATAGTTCAGATTTTTTTTGGAGAATTAAAGTGGATTTAGAATTTCTTCTCTGTATGCAATACTTTGCATTTATTAACACTCAGACTCAATTACCATTTTGCTACACACTCACCAGCTGAAGAAAGATAGAAGGCGGAGGAGCAATGTTCTAACTTGAAGTGGATTTCCAAAATTGAAGTCCTATCTCCACCCATTGTTTCACAAGTTGGTAGTTATTATAAGCAGCCCTTCTGATTAACCATGTCAGAGACATCAAACATTCTAGGAGCTTAATAGTCTGCTCTGACACACTAATAACAGGTCATATATGATATCCATATAGCATTGTTGAAGAAGTTTTTCACTTGTTCCTTCACACTGACTTTTGAAAAACAGATTTGTGTGCCTTCTGTAACAATTCTTGCCTTGGGCTACCAACAGGGCTGGAGATGCCATCATTCAGTATGTTCAGATCCCTCACAGCTCCTGCTGCTAAGCCAACTGCATCAACCATGCACCATCAGTTTCCTTACAGATCATACTATCCAAGTCTCTGTAGCCCTCCTCTGTACAGAATAAGCAGTCATCTGTTGATGGAGTACTATGCAAACTCAAAGGCTTTTCCTGTAATGGCTGTTCTATACCAAAATGCAGCTGGACATGGCGACTGAGCATAGGTAACATGTTTTGCCTTTAAGAATGATCCCACTGATCTGAATGCAGCGGGATGAAACCAGATAAGGGATGAAGGGAATGCATTAGGATGAGGCAAGATTGAGTGTGGAAGAGAAATAAATGGCTTGACAAGAAATCAGTGAAGAAGGGATACAGAAGCTGGAGTGGCTTAGCAAGACAATATTTAGGAAAGGAGGCTGAGCCACCTTGGGTCAGGAAGCCAGTGGAAGGAGGACCTAAAGACCAGTTGAGCAAGCAGAATACACAGGCTGAATAATGATTCTGGTATTGGGAGGGAATTAACTGATTAGGCAAGAAAAGCAGACTGGAAGTGTGTTGCAAAACAGGAGAGTGACACTTGGAGCTAATGAGGAAAACAGAAAGGAGGGATTTAGAGCTAATTGACTGGAGAAGAAAAAGGTTGAAAGAAGGCAACTGAACTCTAATGAGAAGATGTGGGATGGAACTGGCCTGACCAGGAGCATGTGGTACCTGAGTTAGCAATTTATGGTGGAGGAGATGGGGGAAGTGTGGTAGCAGAACCATTTGACAGGGAGTGCAGGTGCAGTTCTTGTATGAACCTGTACTGGATTAGGATTGTATAGGTAAGTAGGCTGTTGCCTACAGGCCTGCTCTGTCATATATTACAAAAATTTTAAGACACAGCATGAGGCAGGTGATGATGGGAAGAAAAATGACAGTTCTATGGCTAAGGCAGATAAATGCTGATAAGATGATCTCAACTACCACTTCAACTCTGCCACAGCATCACTGTAGGATGCTGCCCCAGGGTAAGTTATCTAACAGATTCAAAGCTGGCCTATAATTGCATTTTTCCCCATTTTCAGAATATTTATCATGAGATATATCAGAGAGGTATTTGCAGAAATGTTCTGTGCTACTAAGTGGTTGCAGTTAGGTGGAGCTTTCTTTAAACATAGTATTTTTTTAAATACTTAGCATTTAATAATATATTTTAATTTTTTGTGTCATATTTTGATGGTGCTCATTGAAGTCTAGTGCTAGATACTAATTACAAATAAATTTAATATTACAAATGAATACTAAATAACTGTCTACTCACTGAATGAGACAGCAATACCATGGTAAAAACCTATGAAGTCATATAATTAAAGGTTGCATCCTGATACAGCCTTAATTAAAGTTTCTTGGGCAGTTTTAGACCACTTCTGGAATAGTCCCAATTAAGTCTGCCACAAAAGACACAAGTGCAGAATGCAGCTGCTTTACTTAGCAACATTTTCTGCAAAAAGGTGTTTTACTAGTGCATGCACTGGCTTCCAGTAGTTGTCATAACTGAGATGTCAGTTTAGATCTGTAATCTTTGGAGCCAAAAATCTTCCAGTAGATAGGATCTAGTTGCCTTCTTCCTCTCTCAAAGCATTTGAGTTTACTCACAGTTTTGAAAGGAAATGCGCTGGTAACAGAGTAGGAAGCAACAAGGAAAGGTGTGAGCCATGACACTTGTCATAGAATCATAAAATCATTGGGTTGGAAGGGACCTTTAAAGGCCATCTAGTCCAACCCCCCTGCAATGAGCAGGGACATCTTCCAACTAGATCAGGTTGCTCAGAGCCCCATCCAACCTGACCTGGAATGTTTCCAGGGATGGGGCATCTACCACCTGTCTGGGCAACCTGTGCCACTGTTTCACCACCCTCATGGTGAAAAATTTCCTCCTTATAGCTGGTCTAAATGTACCCTCTTTTAGTTTAAAACCATTACCCCTTGTCCTATTACAACATTGTCTAGTGATAAGCAAAGAGAGAATTGCAGTGGAACTGTATAGAAGGTACAGAAGTGGTGGATCTTTACATTTGATTAAGGAAACCAGAAGAGCCGTTAGATCTCAGTGTTGATTGAAGATCATAGAATCATAACAAACAGGGCTGGAGTGTACCTTCAGGATCATCCAGATGGTCTTCAGCAAAGATGGTATAGAATGAGAGGAATTAAAAAGGCCAGGGGGAAAAAAAGGTTATTAACATAGTAAACCTCTTAGTTGCATGGAACAGGCAGGAAGAGATATGTTCGTAATATATAGTAACAACATGTGTAATTTAATGAGTAAAATTCAGAAATGTGAAACAGGTAGGCTTTTGGTAAATAAGCATAGGATCAATAACAGCAGAGGAGGAGGGGGAAAGTAGACCCCTCAAGAATGTAAAGAAATTAGTAACATTTTAAGGAAATATGAAACTCGTCTCCATGACTATACATACAAAGAGACTACTGGTGTTTACTACTATTTTTTTTTTTTTTTTAAGAAAGGATGTTACTACTACATGTTATTACTATTACTTACTACTATTACATATTGCTACTAATAATTTTTTTACTAATTTACTAATACTACATCTTGCTACTACTAATAGTTTGTGATACTACTGATAAATAGTATGTTTAAAGCCAAATCGCTAGGAGAAGTTATTTAGATTGCTAGTACTTAAGACAGTGCTTGCAGTCAATCATCTTCTAACTTGTTCAGCATGCAAAGATACTGCTTACGGGGCTCTCTAGTATAGCTCATATCCACTGGAAATTAAAATTTGAAACTGAATTCATCGGGGAACGTAATGTACGTAATTGTTTAAATGTGATACCCATCAGGACACTTGCCCTCATGCTATATAGCCCAGTGTTTTACATGTTTTAGGAAAAAAAGATGAAAGTTTCTGTAGGTATGTAGATATACATATGTGTGCATGTTATCTATATAAATTCACTGATATATGCACACTTTTTCCTTTTATGGTACAGAAAATAAATTAATCTCTCTTTCATAGGAAAAAATAAATAGTGAAGTTTTATCCTATTCTAGCAGAAGGAGAAAAAAAAAATCATATTACTCTTCAGCCTGAAGGCATAAAGTTATATGTCTCTAACCAACGTGAGAAAATTCTCTGTTACTTCCTACATAGAGCTACACCCTAAGCCACAGCTGAAAGCTCATCCTCTGCCTGCCAGCTAAGGCACAGTTTATAAGGTAGGGCAGGATTCTTTGCTCCAGCTCAGCAAGACTGAACCTACACAGTCCATCTTAATGCAGAATATATAAGTAGAAGATACACAGTTTAACTATTAAGTAAATAATCATCCGAATTACAACATTCCAAGTCAAATGTCAACTGCCAATTGCCCTGTTAAGTGAAATGAGAGTTTTTACCAGAAGACATGTTTCCGTGTTATTATCACAGCTTAGTTAATGCACTGAATGTTCACACGTTAGTTTGTCTCACACTAACGTGATGGGAACAGCATAAACAGGCAGCAGAAGTAACCAAATACTAACTATGGACCAAACCTTTAATAGCTGTGTATGATAACTAAGCAAAAAGAAATACAAACTTAAGCCTTCTAATCCTTTTCCTAAACTTAGTTGTGCCATACATTTGGCTTTCAGAAACACCTGTGTCCTAATCTTTAAGCTTATTACATGTTTCTTTTTGTAATCTGAAATTGTAAATCATAGGGCTTGACTCATATGACTAGCAGGGTAAACGAGCAGCAGAGCAGTTATGTTGTCCAGATTGTATTGTTGAAATACCTTTCAGACCAAGAAGCCCTGTAGTCCTGCAGAAGAGGAGGATGAATAAAATTGCTAAAATCAGGGAAGAGATCAAGACATGCAAGTACCGAGTAGTACTTGCAGGCACATTTTGCAGAGTTTACTTCAGGCACCATTGAAATGGTCTGTCTACACCAGAGGTGTTGCCAAGGTCAGAAAGGCCTACCCCCATATCATGACCACCTCCACAAGGAAGACAAGACATGAATCACTTCTGTCTTCTCCCTCCTTTATATAGTCAGATACTGTATTGCCTGTTCAAATCATGTACTACCCTGATTTTATATATTTATTTGAAATATTTTCCCACAGAACCAATCCCACAGTTGTCTTATTCTAGTTTGTTTCAGGATTTTCACAGAATCACAGAATGGTGGGGGTTGGAAGGGACCTCTGAAGATCATCTGGTCCAACCCCCCTGCCAAGGCAAGATCACCTAGGGCAGGTTGCACAGGAACGCATCCAGTCGGGTTTTGAAGGTCTCCAGAGAAGGAGACTCCACAACCTCTCTGGGCAGCCTGTTCCAGTGCTCTGTCACCCTCACAGTAAAGAAGTTTTTTCTCATGTTGAGGTGGAACTTCCTGTGCTGCAGTTTGTGCCCATCGCCCCTCGTCCTATCACTGGGCACTACTGAAAAGAGACTGGCTCCATCCTCCTGACAGCCACCCTGCAGATACTTATAGACATTGATAAGGTCCCCTCTCAGCCTTTTCTTCTCCAGACTAAACATCCCCAGGTCTCTCAGCCTTTCCTCGTACAAGAGATGTTCCAGTCCCGTAATCATCCTCCCAGCCCTCCATTGGACTCTCCCCAAAAGCTCCCTGTCTCTTTTGAACTGGGGAGCCCAGGACTGGACACAATACTCTAGGTGAGGCCTCACCAGCACAGAGAGTAGAGGGGGAGGATAACCTCTCTCGACCTGCTGGTCACACTCTTACCTGCTGGCCACACAGCATTTTGGGATGAAGATTTCAGCCCATCCAAGCTGAGTTTTTATTCTTCAAACACATATCTCCCAATTCTGTATTTTATTTGTATTAATTATGCTAGCGATAGGTTGGGGAGTTATATTTGAATCAATTTTAGGATAGCAGGGAAAACTCCCTTCCCTTCAAACCCCTTTCCCACGGATGAGATAAACTTTGCTAGAGTAGCCGAGGTGATACTTAGCCACAGGAGGAGACATGAAACTAAAGCTCCAAACCATCCTCTGCTCCACCACCGCTGGAGTGCGGGCACTCACCAGGGAAAGGTCACAGCCAGGTAAGAGCCGCGGGAGGAGCAGCCGAGTCGTGCAATTATCAAGCGCGCCACAGGATGGAGCCGTAGGGCTAGACTGGCAAATCACTGGGCTACCACTTACATTAACGTTATTAAAAAGCAAACGCGAGAGGAAATTATCCACGCAAATATTACACACTTAATGGTGGGCAATATATGTGTTTGCTGTAATCTTGACAGACAGTTTAAATCCTACAGTGAGGTTTGTTATTTTCTTGATCTGTATTCATCTCAACTTCATTCTCAAATCTCATGTATGTATTAGAGGTGACTCTGTGGACTAACTACAAAGTGAACATCTGTACAGTAGGGACTTATCGCTGGTGAAACAGCATAGCCCTCTTTGCCTTCATAACTTTGATTTTGTAGAATATCTGTGAAACATATTGTGCAGAAATAATATTAGTAGTGCAACTACAGAGCTAATAACCTACAGATCCCTTAATTTTTCATTTAATTTACCAAAGGTGTATTTAAGATCATAGTCCTTCTACTGTTATAGTAGTTAAACCAGTCTCAGTCACTGGTGGTCTACTTTGGATAATGTTTCAGTAGGTATGGGAGCAATGAAAAAGCATGTTTGTGCAAGACACCTGAGAAACAGGTGTTCCAGTCCTTTCCTGTTGTATATCAAGGCTCTTTACATAAAGAAAAAAACAGTTCCTAAGAATGCCTATAACACTGAAATAGTTAATGTGAGTATCAAGAAGTGATCTGTAAAATAAAACTGAAGTGACTAACGTTGTCGGATGCTTTTTGTTGATTGCACCAGAACTTAATCTTTTGAGCTTAAGAAGAAAATTATACCATTAATTTCACTCTAGTAGGAGCCCTGAACATGTTTTAGACCACTCTCTCAGGTTTATTTTTAAACTAATCACAGGCAGCTACGGGGCTGAAAGCTATACCTTCCAGTATCTCTGACCACAACCCAAAATACAGACTTGTTTATACAGGATATATACAAGACTATACAACATGTGATAACTATATGCAATTTTCAAAAAGCAATATTTGTTTCTTTATCCATGGGAATTCAAAACTTTGGTTTATATAAGCTTTCAGTATAGTTTAGATTAGATTAACACCTAGGGGTATATAATGATAGCATTGGTAAAACTTTCCTTATTCAAAATTTTTTTTGTCATTCCCTCTGTACTTGTCCCCCACTTATGTAATTCTTTCATTTTGTTGTCAGAAGTCATAGGTTAAATCATTATTCCACTCAATACAATTTATAAATGAGTAAACATGGGTAAAAATAGAATTGTTAATATTCTCACTTTGTTGCTTATCATCCTGGTTGCAGTCTTGCACATTTTTCCTTCTTTTAGAGTCATGTTTACCATGATTTTCAAGCCTTCTGGTCTTTCTTACCATATTTTCATTTCTGCAGTGCACATACGAATAAAGAGCCATCACTGGTCTATGTTGAAACTTATTCTGGCTATCTATGCACTATTGTGATAGGATGCTGTTTAGTGGAACTCCCTGATGCCTCACCAAACTGCCAAAATGTTTTCTAGGAAGCAACTATTTTCAGTGCTATTCCAGGGTCTTTATCTGTAACAACATTAACATTTTGCTTCACTTGGAACAGAATCAGGAAACACAAGTGCGATTTCAAAGCTTATTACAAAATATCTCATAAATGATGGCGGGAATAGAACAAGTACATAACAATGACAAATTACTTTGAGTCCATATGCTTAAATATTTTTATTTCTCTAGTCTAATTGTCTAACTGCTTGTTTGGAAAAAGGTGTAAACTTGCTGGTTTACTACTGATTTAAGATTTGAATCCTGGGACTCTTCTTAACGTTCTGTGTGAATGGTATCTGTAACTACAGAAATGGGGAATTCTGACCCAGAGTACTGGTTGATAGCATTTTGTGACAAGAATTATTGTCCAAATAGCTTTGCAAAATTTCAGCTGCATTATGGAATAACACTGCACACCTGATCATGAATTGTTACGGAAAATTCCCTATTTCACCACCAGTGAAAGCAAACCAGCAGCATTCCCTTCTCCATACAGACCTTTCATTGTAAAGGGAGCAATTAAAAATTTCACTCATAACCACAACTTATTGCAATAAACAGTTCTTCATCTTTCATATATCTGTTCTAAGTCTTGAGGGAGGAATTGATGACACTTACAGACTCAAACTTTTACCGGCACAGTTACTCCCAGGAAACCCATAAATCTTCATATGCAAATAAACGTATGAAACTGCTCATGACCATGGGACTGGGTGCATAACCCACTTTCATCAGAAAGAAATCGTGGTGCCTCACTCCATAGGTGTTCTATTAACTGACAGGAATTCAGGCAGTGGCCTCCAGGTGAAGACAATTAAGCTATCCTACCAGATCTGGAATGTGTTGGGAGCAATTCAGTGACTAGTTGTAAAGGAAGGAAGGAAGGAATGTGTCCTGCTTTTCCTTGTTAGGGCTTGCTACCACCCTCAGGACAAGGGAACTGTTTATTTTCCTCCTGGAGGGGGAAAAAAAAAAAAAGTTTATGTTGCATCTGAAGCAGGTGATCTGAACAGCTTAACCCTTCTTCCTGTATTTGATATATGCAACAGCATTCCTTTTCACAGCTTTTTTTTTTTATTGTATGGATGCAAAGCAGGAAAATTCTGATCTTACCTGGCTGTAAGCTTCTCCATCCACACTGGAGGCTACAGGGAATCAGTGCTTACCATTGGAATTAAAACAAAACAAAACAAAGAAAATCCATTTCTATTATGCATCCCCAGTGCATAGGCAGTGATGGAGTCCAGAGTGGTAGCGGCTTCTCCCATATTTGGTAACACTGCTACACACTGAAAATTGAAAACAGAACTTCACAGAAAGGAAAAAAAAAAAATCAATGGAATTTTAACTACAGCCCTATGCACTCTGGCACCATGGTAGACCACACAGAGCACACACAAGTGTGCTACAATGCGTTTTGAAACTGTCCTCACATGGTCATTTTGATGTTGAAGATCATCTGCTGCCATTTCCTTCTCCTTTCTGATTTGTTTCACTAATTGCACAATGGTATTGATGGAGGACCCATTCCTGCAGCTGGTTCCGATACAGCCTGTCTTCACAGGACCGGTTTCATGGCAGGAGCCAGATTCAGAAACCCAGTCCGCATCTCTGTACAGTTGCTGTGACTCTCAGATGTCAAGACTAGGGGTTGAGGGGGTGTAATTCTTCACAGTGTCTGTTTGTAAAGCTGGGAATTCCCTGCTAAAGGATGTGTTGTGTTTGCTAGAAAGTTTAGTTTCAGGAGAGGACTACACAAGTTCACAGGAGAGGAATTCACTGAGAATTTCTAGATATACAGAAATCATGTTTGGCACAGGAAGTTTCTCAGCTGCAAACAGCTGGAAGCTTAGCAAAAATGTTAGATATTCCTGTCCAGTGTTTCATATCTTCCTTAAGCATCCATTCATGGCTATTATGAGAAGCAGGATACTGGTCTTACTGGATTCTTGGTCTTACCCAGCCTGGTTATTCTTATTTTAAAACATTACCTATTTCCAATTCCAAAGTTCCTTCTACATAAATTATATATTCTCAGGTTTTTATTGCTGAAAAATTCCTACTTAAGAGACAAAGTACCAGAGATTATAAAAAGCCTTATACTATTGAGATTAATCCACAGCTGAATAAGTTTCCTACGTTAATGCCTTCACTTTGAGCATTTTAGGTCTCACATTTGGATTATGACTGGTTATGTGAAAGACCTCATCTTTAACTATTGTCTTTCACTAGTACATACTCACTACACTGTGATAAACTATGTTGTAAAAAAAGTCATTAGATATGCAGGCAAAAAGAAAAATACTGATATTAATTATTAGTCTCCTTTTGAGGCATTAAATGTATATGTTTATATTCTGAGCATACCTATATACACACACCCTGAAGATAAGATAGCTGTTGCTTACACAGTACATGTGACCATAAAAAGCAGTACATATTTCTCCCTTTTATTTCCCTTCCAACTTCTACTCAAGTCAGAGAAAATTTTTGTTTCTCTGATTTTGACCAGTGTTGTTGATTTTCTACATATCTCCTACCTTTGAAGTCCTTTAATATTATCTTTGAGGATTTTCTTTTAGATTTCCAGCTTTCAGCCCTTGCAACAGCATTCCCTGACATACCCTTTGATGTTTTTGTAGGTCACTGAAATGCAGCTTTTACCTGCCAGCAGACTTCAAAGCCTGTAATGTCTGGCAGCCAAGCCTGCCTCAGATTTTTCTATTGGTTGGAAGAAGTTACTGAAATTAGATGGCATATGCTCCATCAGCACTGGAGTCACATTCCTCCAGTAAAGAAGATTGCCAGTGTTGCTTTCCTGATTATATGCTGCTTTGTGGCTAAATCTTGAATTGGAGGCTGTCTGTCTGAAGAGGATGGTCTCCAAAGCCGCCCCACAAAACAGTATCGGTGTGGCAAGGAAGGAACCAGCCCAGGTTTGTGGCCTGCCCTCAGCAAAGGCCTCTGGTTCTAGGAGACTGGAATCTCTGCCCCTGTAGGGTTGTACCTACTCAGACTCCTTTTTCCCAGAGCAGTTGCCAGCAGTGTCTGCCAAAGCAAAAGGACTCTCCTCTGCAGTCGTCTTGACCTGACGTGTGGTCTAAGTCTCTTCACAGAGATCATATGTGGGGACCACCATCTTCCTGAATCATGAGGCAAGCTGGGGTACTCACAGGGAATCCCCACATGTTCCTACTAAGACAAGTTAATTCACAGGAGGAAGCTGAGGGGTGTCTCCTATCAGAGTGCATTCTGCCGTAGCTCAGGGGACATCAGTGGCTTTTCCATTCATTAGATTTGCAAACCTGTCAACTTCAATTTCTCATTCATGCTGTTACCAAACACAGTTCCGTACTGCTAAAGTGCCAATGAACCAGCAATAACTGGGACATAAACAAGTAGATGTTGGGTTATTTATTTGTTTTTAATGCTGCAGTTTTCTATTTACATATAATTTGGATATCTCATTAGGGCTACAGATTTATAAAATACTTCCTGCAACTAAACTTTAAGAGCTATCAGTAAATGCAAGCCACTTGTGGCTTTTGTCAGAATAAAATTGTTAAAATACTGTGGTTTTCAGTGTAGGGAATTGTACTCCGTATTTTTATGCCATATACATAACCAAAAGTAACAGAACTTTACATACTTCCTTTGACCTTTAGCCATAAGTATCATGTTGGATTATTTTACCTGGGTGAAGTGACAGAAATACATTAGCTCTATTAGCTTATCACTTCACCCTTCTGTGATCAGTACCATATTTCATAATATATACTGCTCTTTCAGATACAACAATTTTCTCAGATTTATATATATGCATAAAATAATAATGGTCCTGATTTTGAACATATTATTCAGTAAGTAGTTTCTCAAAGAGCAGAAAACCTGGCTTCCATTGCACAAGAAAAAGCTAAATAGTAAGTAACATATGTCATTTAAACAAAGGCCAGAGTCTCTTCTCACATCCGTTATTCGAATCTTATATTACAATAGCATCTGCTGTCTTGCAGCTAATCAGATTCATCATTACTATTTAAAGCAAAAACAGGAAACAAAACAAAACAGACAAACCACTGTTGGCATTGGATTAGCAACTTCTGAGCCAAGTCCAGTGAGAAACTGATGGGCTATCACACTTGGTGTCCCAGCCCATGGCCTGCAGGGAGTCACAGACTAGTTTTGGCTGGAAGGGACCTTTAAAGGCCATCTAGTCCAACCCCCCTGCAATGGGCAGGGACATCTTCCAACTAGATCAGGTTGCTCAGAGCCCCATCCAACATGACCTGGAATGTTTCCAGGGATGGGGCGTCTACCACCTCTCCAGGCAACCTGTGACACTGTTTTACCACCCTCATGGTGAAAAATTTCTTCCTTACATCTAGTCTAAATCTACCCTCTTTTAGTTTAAAACCATTACCCCTTGTCCTATTACAACAGGCCCTGCTAAAAAGTCTGTCCCCATCTTTCTTACAGGCCCCCTTTAAGTACTGGAAGGCTGCAGTAAGGTCTCCCTAGAGCCTTCTCTTCTCCAGGCAGAACCACCCTAACTCTCTTAGCCTTTCTTCATAGGAGAAGTGTTGCATCCCTCCAAGCATTTTTGTGTCACTCATCTGGACCTGCTCCAGCAGGTCCATGTACCCTGTTTAAGGCACCTACACTCCCTGTATTGGTTATAGAACGATTTAGGAGCCTCATTATAGGACAGTTGAACAACCTGTGCCCTGAGCAAAGAGCCATTAAGGTCAGTAGGAAATCCCCTTCAGGAATTTAGATGCTGCACGTAGGCTGCAGAAAGGTTCACAGCTGAGATCATCTCAGGAGTTGTCTCTTGGGACCAGGCATCTACAGCTTTCAGCAGAAACGGAATAGAGTTCACTGTTTTTACTGAAGCTTTTGTACAGTAGTTCAGGGATTAGGGTACTCAAAGATATTTAAGAGGTGTTTAGTAGCTTTCTTGAACTTAAAGGGCCCATACCTGTATCCTTTTTAGTTGCTTTTATTTGTGCCAGATATGTTCACATGGACAAGTCTCACAACTGCATGACAGATGTTTCTTTCCTCTGTTTGTAATCATATCACTTAAGTGAAGATCCAGTACTTTGAAAGAAAAGAAAGTAAATGCTGATGGGTGGAAAAGCTCAGTACCTGGCCCAGTATAGAATGTTGGTAATGTAAAATAAGAATGTGCGAATAGTGGGTCCTCTCCCAGAAGCTTTGTCTGAAGCTCATATTCATGATCAAGAGGCATTCATAATCATCACTGGCAGAAGCAAGCAGAGTTTTTTAGATGAGAAACACCACTGACAAATTACATAAACTGTTACTGTTGTGGTTTAACCCCAGCCAGCAACTAAGCACCACACAGCCGCTCACTCACTCGCCCCCGGCAGGACAGGGGAGAGAATTGGAAGAGCAAAAGTGAGAAAATCCATGGGTTGAGATAAAGATAGTTTAATAGGGAAAGCAAATGCCATGCACACAAGCAAAGCAAGACAAGGAGTTCATCCACCACTTCCCATCAGCAGGCAGGTGTTCAGCCCCCTCCAGGAAAGCAGGGCTCCATCACGTGGAACAGTTACTTGGGAAGACAAAACACTGCAACTCCAAACATGCCCCCTTTCCCTCTTCTTCCCCCAGCTTTGTAGGCTGAGCATGACATCCCATGGTCTGGAATATCCCTCTGGTCAGTTGGGGTCAGCTGTCCCAGATGTGTCCCCTCCCAGCTTCTCGTGCACCCCCAGCCTGCTCGCTGGTGGGGTGGGGTGAGGAGCAGAAAAGGCCCTGGCTCTGTGTAAGCACTGCTCAGCAATAACAAAAACATCCCTGTGTTCTCAACGCTGTTTTCAGCACAAATCCTACACATAGCCTCATAGTAGCTTCTATAAAGAAAATTAACTCTATCCCAGCCAAAACCAGCAGTTACACAGGACTAGGAGTAGAGCTTTTCCTGAGGCTCACCTTTTGTGGCTAATCTAGTTATGTGCTACAGAATCCCCATGACAATTTTGCCTCAGGATGTTGATCTGAATTCACAAACACCAAGAGACATGCAATAACACTGTACTTTCAAAACCTATGAACACATTGTAATCACTTTAGCAACTTCATTAATATTATACCCTCTAGCAGATATACTCACCAGTGTCCCATAAAGTGGGATGTAATTTTAAAGACTTAAATTAATACAGATGATTAAGACTACTGTATCACAGAGCGGACTGTAATACTTAATTTAGTAATAAGATACTAGAAAGAACTTGACTGAGATACTCCAGTTACAAAGTCCAGGTTGAAAACCACTGAATGAGCTCCTTGTACAAAAAAAAATACTTCCTTGAGTCCTGTGACCAGTATATGAAATTCAGTAAAACTTCAGATCAGACATACATCATAGCTGGATTATGTTTTCCTAGCCTTGGTAATATTATGGTCAGATGCTGCCTCTGTAGTTAGAAAGCAGAATAATTAGATCTACTTTAGCGTAGAGCTTAATTACCCATGAGCTATAGTAAGGGTAAAGTATACCTTGCTCTGTAATGAGGAGAATAACCTATATTTTCTGGTCCTTTTTGGTCCTGAAGTACCAAATACTGACCATTAGCCATGCACAGGAGAACGCAATTCATCACCTTTCCCTCCTGTATGTCTGCGCAGTCCCCTACCCGCAGTTCAGATGTACTGTTGCAACAGCACACATAGTCACTATGCTTCAAATTCACGGTGATTAGCTCCATCGACCTTACTAGCCAGTATCAGCCATCTTTATTCTTTAACTATACCCATTAAACAAGGTTTACTTATACTCTTATGAGGATACCTATACTGAGAATAACATATCTTGTTATGACTGCAGTATAAGGCAGGTTTTTTGCTTATATAATTGCAAGCAGCTAGGAATAGTTTTGGTTCAACTCTGTTTTTTGGGTTGGGGTTTTTTTTTCCTCCTGAGGTGGGGGGGAAAAAAAAACAAAACAGTAAACCAAAAAAAAACCAAAACAGTATCTGAAACAGATTTATTGGCATAAAAACTGAATATGAAACAATTTCTTCCTGCACTAACTGTGCAACAACTGAGGTATCAATGGTGCTGATCTTTAGCTGAGTCTCTCTTTTATTTGTCTAGGCTTCAACATAAAAAATGATCCCTGGCAACAAAACTGCATATGGAAGCCAAATAGAGTCTGTCAGACTAGCACAGAAAACCCTAAACCACAATGAGAAAAGTTATTCCAGCTTCGCCTAAAACAGGTTGTGAGGCTGCAGCTCCCTACCCCATCACAAACTATTATGCTTAGGTTTGCCAGCATCAAGGTAAGCCATACTTGCTCTCTTGGCAAAATGATCCCAGCGAGCTGCAAGATCTTTAACCACAGGGGCCTGGATCATTTTGTCAGGACTGGATTGGGACAATCATGACACAACATCAGAGGCAGAAGGAAGGAAGAGGCAAAAGCATAGATCTGGAAGTAGTAACCACTTAATCACATGTAGTGCATTTGATTGCTACAAGGACCTTACCTGCTGTCCCAACCTGAAATATACTGTTCTCTCTGGCAAAGAAATATTTTTAACTTACAATTTATTTTTCATCAACAATAGTTATGAAACTATGGAGGATTAGGGGTTTTATTTGCTGCGCTTGAATTGACTTACTGTTGTGTTAGTAATTATACAAATGGCAGGGAATGAAGAGTTTCTAGCCACACTTTTTTTGTTTTTCATCTGATTTATCAAACACTTAAGCTCCTAAAAAATTGTCAAGAACATATAAAGGAATTTTTGCTTTTCAGCCAAGAGCAGCAATGGGCAGCCCTTTCAGAAAGATTTTGGCATATTCCAGAGCAGCGAGAAAGAAACCCGACAACAGCAGGAGCCCCCACAGCACCCTGCAGGCCTGGCGGCCCGAGGACTTTCAGAAACTGGCTAACACTGTCTCTGTGTCTTATAATCTACTTCCAGCCCTTTAATTCAAAACACAAAGCCAGCCGGAGCTACATCGCAACCCCCTTCTCCTGCAAGGCAAATCCAGCACCAGCAGCGCTGCTTACCGCCTCTCCCTCAGCTGGCAGGCAGTCACCCTGCTGCCCAGAGCACGGCTGACAGCCTTCGGCAAGATACCACCTACAAGCAGTTCCCAGCCAAACCTCCTGTTCCCTGTAGAAACAGCCTGTTTCTCTGCTAACCCTTAATTGTTGGGCTTTCTCTCCCTTAAATCCAGCTGGTACCGGTACAGCAGGTGGGGCTAACTGAGCAAAGGTGGTTAGCTTCAGGCCTCCTGGCTCCCAGCGCAGCAGGTTGCTGTGCCATAATTACTGTTGGTTAATAGTGTGTTCAGCAAGCTGCGAAGGTTCTGGAAGTTGTTTCCTTCACGCAGTCTTTCCTCTCATTCCTCACCACCCACTGTCCTCCTTGGCAATTGCTAGTTAAGGTGGAAGTTTTTTAAGAAGCTGCTTGTTAAGAGTTAGGAAATGGGGTGCTGCCCATGCCAGTGGCGATCCTTTTCCCTGGAGGATTAGCAAATGGAGTTGTTCTGTGTCCAGTTGCATTTCTCACATCACGCTTCCAGGCTTGCATCATTTTGGAGGAATAGTTTATGACGGTATGTAGCTTATCCTGAGCAGGGCAGGATGTTATATAAACAGAGGAAAGACCAGGGAAAGAGTTTTAAATTAGAGCAGTTGATATAACTGAAAAAAGCCAACAAGTTTTGGAGCATCAGGTTTGAGAATAACTGCTTTGCATTAGGCTAAGTATCAGCTAGATCATCTGAGAGAAAAAACAAGCAATAATTGTGAAATAGAGGAGAGATTAGTGGAGAAGAGGACTATTAGCAGGGGGAGAGGTGATTAAGTGATTATCTTCTATAGAATAGAGAGAAGC